>NC_072438.2:56732500-59467500 GCF_028878055.3 Symphalangus syndactylus
TCTATAGTGGAAAAAGGAATATTCTCAAATAAAAACGACACAGAAGCATTCTGTGAAACTTCTTTCTGTTCAGTGCATTCAACTAACAGAACTGAACCTTACTTTTGATAGAGCAGTTCTGAAACACTCTTTATGTAGAAACTGCAAGTGGACAATGGAGCATTAAGTCGCCAACAGTGACAAAATTATACCTTAAAGAAAAACTACACAGAAGCATTCTGTGAAACTTCTTTCTGTTCTGTGTATTCAACTAACAGAGTTGAACCTTACTTTTGATTGAGCAGTTCTGAAACACTCTTTCTTTATAAAGTGTATGTGGACATTCGGAGCACTAAGTGACCTATAGTGAAAAAAGAAATATCTTCAAATCAAAACCACACAGAATCATTCTGTGAAACTTCTCTCTGTTCTGTGCATTCAACTAACGGAGTTGAACCTTACTATTGATTGAGCAGTTGTGAAACACTCTTTCTGTAGAAACTGCAGGTGGACTTTCGGAGCGCTAAGGGGCCTATAGTGGAAAAAGGAATATCTTCAAATAAAAACTACACAGGAGCATTCTGCGAAACTTCTTTCTGTTCAGTGCATTCAACTAACAGAATTGAAACTTTCTTTTGATAGAGCAGTTCTGGAACACTCTTTCCGCAGAAACTGTAAGTGGACATTCGGATTTCTAAAGGCACTATAGTGTTAAAAGGAATACCTTCAAATAAAAACTACACGGAAGCATTCTGCGAAACTTCTTTCTGTTCTGTGCATTCAACTAACAGAGTTGAAGCTTACTTTTGATTGTGCAGTTCTGAAACACTCTTTCTGTGGAAACTGCAAGTGGATATTCAGAGTGAAAAGGGGCTTATAGTGGAAAAAGGAATATCTTCAAATAAAAACTACACAAAAGCATTCTGTGAAACTTCTCTCTGTTCAGTGCATTCAACTAACGGAGTTGAACCTTCCTTTACATAGAGCAGTTGTGAAACACTCTTTGTGTAGAAACTGCAGGTAGACTTTCTGAGCGCTAAGGGGCCTATACTGGAAAAAGAAATAACTTAAAATAAAAACTACACAGAAACATTCTGTGAAACTTCTCTCTGTTCAGTGCATTCAACTAACGGAGTTGAACCTTCCTTTACATAGAGCAGTTCTGAAACACTCTTTCCGTAGAAACTGCAAGTGGACATTCTGATCGCTAAGGGGACTATAGTGGAAAAAGGAATATCTTCAAATAAAAACTACACGGAAGCATTCTGAGAAACTTCTTTCTGTTCTTTGCATTCAACTAACAGAGTTGAACCTTACTTTTGATTGAGCAGTTCTGAAACACTCTTTCTGAAGAAACAGCAAGTGGACATTCAGAGTGCAAAGGGGCCTATAGTGGAAAAAGGAATATCTTCAAATAAAAACTACACAGAAGCATTCTGTGAAACTTCTTTCTGCTCTGTACATTCAACTAGCAGAGTTGAGGCTTACTTTTTATTTAGCTGTACTGAAACACTCTTTCTGTAGAAACTGCAAGTGGACATTCAGTTTGCTAAGGGCCTGTAGTGGAAAAAGGAATATCTTCAAATGAAAACTACACGGAAGCACTCTGCGAAACTTCTTTCTGTTCAGTGCATTCAACTAAGAGAATTGCGGCTTAGCTTTGATAGAGCAGTTCTCAAACACACTTTCTGTAGGAACTGCAAGTGGACATTTGGAGCACTACGTGGCCTATAGTGGAAAAAGGAATAACCTCAAATAAAAAAGACACAGAAGCAATCTGTGAAACTTCTTTCTGTTCTGTGTATTCAACTAACAGAGTTGAACCTTCCTTTAGATTGAGCAGTTGTGAAACACTCTTTGTGTAGAAACTGCAGGTAGACTTTCAGAGCGCTAAGGGGCCTATACTGGAAAAAGAAATAACTTAAAATAAAAACTACACAGAAACATTTGGCGAAACTTCTTTCTGTTCAGTGCATTCAACTAACTGAATTGAAGCTTACATTTGATAGAGCAGTTCTGGAACACTCTTTCCGTAGAAACTATAAGTGGACATTCGGATTGCTAAAGGCACTATAGTGGAAAAATGAATATCTTCAAATAAAATCTACACAGGAGCATTCTGCGAAACTTCTTTCTGTTCTGAGCATTCAACTAACCGAGTTGATGCTTACTTTTGATTGTGCAGCTCTGAAACACTCTTTCTGTAGAAGCTGCATGTGGACATTCTGAGCGCTAAGGGGCCTGTACTGGAAAAAGGCGTATCTTCAAATAAAACTACACTGAAGCATTCTGTGAAACTTCTTTCCGTTCTCTGCATTCAACTAACGGAGTTGAACCTTACATTTGATTGAGCAGTTATGAAACACTCTTTCTGTAGAAACTGCAGGTGGACATTCAGACCGCTAAGGGGAATATAGTGGAAAAAGTTATAACCTCTAATAACAACGACAGAGAAACAGTCTGTGAAACTTCTTTCTGTTCAGTGCATTCAACTAACAGAACTGAAATTTTTCTTTTGACAGAGCAGTTCTGAGACACTCTTTCTGTAGAAACAGCAAATGGAAACTCACAGTGCTAAGCGGCCTACAGTGGAAATAGGAATATCTTCAAATAAAAACTACACAGAAGCTTTCTCTGAAACTTCCTTCTCTTATGTGCATTCCACTAACAGAGTTGAACCTTACTTTTGGTAGAGCAGTTCTGAAACACTCTTATGTAGAAACTGCAAGTGGACATTCTGAGCGCTAACGGGCCTAACGTGGAAAAAGGAATACCTTCAAATAAATACTACACAGAAGCATTCTGTGAAACTTCTTTCTGTTCTGTGCATTCAACTAAGAGTTGAAGCTCCCTTTTGATTTAGAATTTCTGAAACACTCTTTCTGTATAAACTGCATGTGGACATTCGGAGCACTAAGTTGCCTATAGTGGAAAAAGGAATATCTTCAAATAAAAACTACACAGAAGCATTCTGTGAAACTTCTCTCTGTTCAGTGCATTCAACTAACAGATCTGAAGCTTACTTTTGATAGAGCAGTAGTGAAACACTCTTTCCGTAGCAACTGCAAGTGGACATTCAAATCGCTAACGGGACAATAGTGGAAAAAGGAATACCTTCAAATAAAAACTACACAGAAGCATTCTGTGAAACTTCTTTCTGTTCTGTGCATTCAACTAAGAGAGTTGAAGCTCCCTTTTGATTTAGAATTTCTGAAACACTCTTTCTGTATAAACTGCATGTGGACATTCGGAGCACTAAGTTGCCTATAGTGGAAAAAGGAATATCTTCAAATAAAAACTACACAGAAGCATTCTGTGAAACTTCTCTCTGTTCAGTGCATTCAACTAACAGAGTTGAACCTTCCTCTAGATTGAGCAGTTGTGAAACACTCTTTGTGTAGAAACTGCAGGTAGACATTCCGAGCACAAAGGGGTCTATACTGGAAAAACAAATAACTTAAAGTAAAAACTACACAGAAACATTCTGCGAAACTTCTTTCTGTTCAGTGCATTCAACTAACTGAATTGAAGCTTACATTTGATAGAGCAGTTCTGAAACTCTCTTTTTGAAGAAACAGCAAGTGGACATTCAGAGTGCAAAGGGGCCTATAGTGAAAAAGGAATATCTTCAAATAAAAACTACACAGAAGCATTCTGTGAAACTTCTTTCTGCTCTGTACATTCAACTAGCAGAGTTGAGGCTTACTTTTTATTGAGCTGTACTGAAACACTCTTTCTGTAGAAACTGCAAGTGGACATTCTGTTTGCTAAGGGGCCTGTAGTGGAAAAAGGAATATCTTCAAATAAAAACTACACGGAAGCACTCTGCGAAACTTCTTTCTGTTCAGTGCATTCAACTAAGAGAATTGCGGATTACCTTTGATAGAGCTCTTCTAAAACACTCTTTCTGCAGAAACTGCAAGTAGACATTCAGTGGCCTAAGGGGCCAGTAGTGGAAAATGGACTATCTTCTGATAAAAACTACGCAGAATCATTCTGTGGAACTTCTTTCTGTTCTGTACATTCAACTAACAGTGTTGAAGCTTCCTTTTGATTGAGCAGTTCTGAAACACTCTTTCTGTAGAAACTGCAAGGGAACACTCAGAGAGTTAAGGGGCCTATAGTGGAAAAAGGAATATCTTCATATAAAACCTACACAGAAGCATTCCGTGAAACTTCTTTCTGTTCCGTGCATTCAACAAACAGAGTTGAAGGTTACATTTGATTGAGCAGTTCTGAAACACGCTTTCAGTAAAAACTGCAAGTGGACATTCGGAGCGCAAAGGGGCCTATGGTGGAAAAAGTAATATATTCAAATAAAAACTACACAGAAGCCTTCGATACTTCTTTCTGTTCAGCGCATTCAACTAACAGAGTTGAACCTTCCTTTAGATTGAGCAGTTGTGAAACACTCTTTTTGTAGAAACTGCAGGTAGACTTTCAGAGCGCTAAGGGGCCTACACTGGAAAAAGAAATAACTTAAAATAAAAACACAGAAACATTCTGTGAAACTTCTTTCTGTTCAGTGCATTCAACTAACTTAATTGAAGCTTACATTTGATAGAGCAGTTCTGAAACACTCTTTCCGTAGCAACTGCAAGTGGACATTCTGATCGCTAAGGGGAGAATAGTGGAAAAAGGAATATCTTCAAATAAAAACTACACGGAAGCATTTTGCGAAACTTCTTTCTGTTCTGTGCATTCAACTAACAGAGTTGAACCTCACTTTTGATTGAGCAGTTCTGAAACACTCTTTCTGTGGAAACTGCAAGTGGACATTCTGAGTGAAAAGGGGCCTATAGTGGAAAAAAGAATATCTTCAAATAAAAACTACACAGAAGCATTCTGTGAAACTTCTTTCTGTTCTGTGCATTCAACTAACAGAGTTGAAGCATACTTTTGATAGAGCAGTTCTGAAACACTCTTTCCGTAGAAACTGCAAGTGGACCTTTGGATCGCTAAAGGGAGTGTAGTGGAAAAATTAATATCTTCAAATAAAATCTACACAGAAGCATTCTGTGAAACTTCTTTCTGCTCTGTACATTCAACTAGCAGAGTTGAGGCTTACATTTTATTGAGCTGTACTGAAACACTCTTTCTGTAGAAACTGCAAGTGGACATTCAGTTCGCTAAGGGGCCTGTAGTGGAAAAAGGAATATCTTCAAATAAAAACTACACGGAAGCACTCTGCGAAACTTCTTTCAGTTCAGTGCATTCAACTAAGAGAATTGCTGCTTACTTTTGATAGAGCAGTTCTGAAACACTCTTTCTGTAGGAACTGCAAGTGGACATTTGGAGCACTAAGTGGCCTATAGTGGAAAAAGGAATAACCTGAAATAAAAAAGACACATTAGCAGTCTGTGAAACTTCTTTCTGTTCTGTGCATTCAACTAAGAGAGTTGAAGCTTACCTTTGATTGAGCAGTTCTGAAACACTCTTTCTGTAGAAACTGCAAGGGGACATTCGGAGCACTAAGGGGACTACAGAGGAAAAAGGAATAGCTTCAAATAAAAACTACAACGAAGCATTCTGCGAAACTTCTTTCTGTTCAGTGCATTCAACTAACAGAACTGAACCTTACTTTTGATAGAGCAGTTCTGAAACACTCTTTATGAAGAAACTGCAAGTGGACATTGGAGCATTAAGTCGCCAACAGTGCCAAAATTATACCTTAAAATAAAAACTACACAGAAGCATTCTGTGAAACTTCTTTCTGTTCTGTGTATTCAACTAACAGAGTTGAACATTACTTTTGATTGAGCAGTTCTGAAACACTCTTTCTGTATAAAGTGCATGTCGACATTCGGAGCACTATGTGGCCTATAGTGGAAAAACAAATCTCTTCAAATAAAAACTACACAGAAGCATTCTGTGAAACTTCTCTCTGTTCTGTGCATTCAACTAACAGAGTTGAACCTTACTTTTGATTGAGCAGTTGTGAAACACTCTTTCTGTAGAAACTGCAGGTGGACTTTCGGAGTGCAAAGGGGCCTATAGTGTAAAAAGAAATATCTTCAAATAAAAACTACACAGGAGCATTCTGCGAAACTTCTTTCTGTTCAGTGCATTCAACTAACAGAATTGAAGCTTTCTTTTGATTGAGCAGTTCTGAAACCCTCTTTCCGTAGAAACTGCAAGTGGACATGCGGATCGCTAAGGGCTCTATAGTGGAAAAAGGAATATCGTCAAGTAAAAACTACAGGGAAGCATTCTGCGAAACTTCTTTCTGTTCTGTGCATTCAACTAACAGAGTTGAAGCTTACTTTTGATTGAGCAGTTATGAAACACTCTTTCTGTAGAAACTGCAAGAGGACACACTGAGAGCTAAGGGGCCTATAGTGGAAAAAGGAATATATTCATATAAAACCTACACAGAAGCATGCTGTGAAACTTCTTTCTGTTCCGTGCATTCAACAAAAAGAGTTGAAGCTTACATTTGATTGAGCAGTTCTGAAACACTCTTTCTGTAGAAACTACAAGTGGATATTTGGAGAGCAAAGGGGGCTATGGTGGAAAAAGGAGTATCTTCAAATAAAAACTACCCAGAAGCATTCTGCAAAACATCTTTCTGTTCAGTGCATTCAACTAACAGAATTGAAGATTAATTTTGATATAGCAGTGCTGAAGCACACTTTCCGTAGAAAGTCCAAGTGGACATTCGGATCGCTAACGGGACTATAGTGGAAAAAGGAATATCTTCAAATAAAAACTACACGGAAGCATTGTGTGAAACTTCTTTGTGTTTGGTGCATTCAACTAACAGAGTTGAAGCTTACTTTTACTTGAGCATTTCAGAAACACTCTTTCTGTAGAAACTGCTGGTGGACATTCTGAGCGCAAAGGGGTCTATAGTGGAAAAAGGAATATTCTCAAATAAAAACGACACAGAAGCATTCTGTGAAACTTCTTTCTGTTCAGTGCATTCAACTAACAGAACTGAACCTTACTTTTGATAGAGCAGTTCTGAAACACTCTTTATGTAGAAACTGCAAGTGGACATTGGAGCATTAAGTCGCCAACAGTGAAAAAATTATACCTTAAAGAAAAACTACACAGAAGCATTCTGTGAAACTTCTTTCTGTTCTGTGTATTCAACTAAGAGTTGAACCTTACTTTTGATTGAGCAGTTCTGAGACACTCTTTCTTTATAAAGTGCATGTGGACATTCGGAGCACTAAGTGACCTATAGTGAAAAAAGAAATATCTTCAAATCAAAACCACACAGAATCATTCTGTGAAACTTCTCTCTGTTCTGTGCATTCAACTAACAGAGTTGAACCTTACTATTGATTGAGCAGTTGTGAAACACTCTTTCTGTAGAAACTGCAGGTGGACCTTCGGAGCGCTAAGGGGCCTATAGTGGAAAAAGGAATATCTTCAAATAAAAACTACACAGGAGCATTCTGCGAAACTTCTTTCTGTTCAGTGCATTCAACTAACAGAATTGAAACTTTCTTTTGATAGAGCAGTTCTGGAACACTCTTTCCGCAGAAACTGTAAGTGGACATTCGGATTTCTAAAGGCACTATAGTGTTAAAAGGAATACCTTCAAATAAAAACTACACGGAAGCATTCTGCGAAACTTCTTTCTATTCTGTGCATTCAACTAACAGAGTTGAAGCTTACTTTTGATTGTGCAGCTCTGAAACACTCTTTCTGTAGAAGCTGCATGTGGACATTCTGAGCGTTAAGGGGCCTGTACTGGAAAAAGGCGTATCTTCAAATAAAAACTACACTGAAGCATTCTGTGAAACTTCTTTCCATTCTCTGCATTCAACTAACGGAGTTGAACCTTACATTTGATTGAGCAGTTATGAAACACTCTTTCTGTGGAAACTGCAGGCGGACTTTCAGACCGCTAAGGGTCCTATAGTGGAAAAAGTTATAACCTCTAATAACAACGATACAGAAACAGTCTGTGAAACTTCTTTCTTTTCAGTGCATTCAACTAACAGAACTGTACTTTTGATAGAGCAGTTCTGAGACACTCTTTCTGTAGAAACAGCAAATGGACATTCATAGTGCTAAGGGGCCTACAGTGGAAAAAGGAATATCTTCAAATAAAAACTACACAGAAGATTTCTCTGAAACTTCCTTCTCTTATGTGCATTCCACTAACAGAGTTGAACCTTACTTTTCATTGAGCAGTTCTGAAACACTCTTATGTAGAAACTGCAAGTGGACATTCTGAGCGCTAACGGGACAATAGTGGAAAAAGGAATATCTTCAAATAAAAACTACACGGAAGCATTCTGCGAAACTTCTTTCTGTTCTGTGCATTCAACTAACAGAGTTGAACCTCACTTTTGATTGAGCAGTTCTGAAACACCCTTTCTGTGGAAACTGCAAGTGGATATTCAGAGGGAAAAGGGGCCTATAGTGGAAAAAGGAATATCTTCAAATAAAAACTACACAATAGCATTCTGTGAAACTTCTCTCTGTTCAGTGCATTCAACTAACAGAGTTGAACCTTCCTTTAGATTGAGCAGTTGTGAAACACTCTTTGTGTAGAAACTGCAGGTAGACTTTCTGAGCGCTAAGGGTCCTATAATGGAAAAAGAAATAACTTAAAATAAAAACTACACAGAAACATTCTGCGAAACTTCTTTCTGTTCAGTGCATTCAACTAACTGAATTGAAGCTTACATTTGATAGAGCAGTTCTGAAACACTCTTTCCGTAGAAACTGCAAGTGGACATTCTGATCGCTAAGGGGACTATAGTGGAAAAATGAATATCTTCAAATAAAAACTACACGGAAGCATTCTGAGAAACTTCTTTCTGTTCTTTGCATTCAACTAACAGAGTTGAACCTTACTTTTGATTGAGCAGTTCTGAAACACTCTTTCTGAAGAAACAGCAAGTGGACATTCAGAGTACAAAGGGGCCTATAGTGGAAAAAGGAATATCTTCAAATAAAAACTACACAGAAGCATTCTGTGAAACTTCTTTCTGCTCTGTACATTCAACTAGCAGAGTTGAGGCTTACTTATTATTTAGCTGTACTGAAACACTCTTTCTGTAGAAACTGCAAGTGGACATTCAGTTTGCTAAGGGGCCTGTAGAGGAAAAAGGAATATCTTCAAATAAAAACTACACGGAAGCACTCTGCGAAACTTCTTTCTGTTCAGTGCATTCAACTAAGAGAATTGCGGCTTACCTTTGATAGAGCAGTTCTGAAACACTCTTTCTGAAGAAACAGCAAGTGGACATTCAGAGTGCAAAGGGGCCTATAGTGGAAAAAGGAATATATTCAAATAAAAACTACACAGAAGAATTATGCGAAACTTCTTTCTGTTCAGTGCATTCAACTAACAGATCTGAAGCTTACTTTTGATAGAGCAGTTCTGAAACACTCTTTCCGTAGCAACTGCAAGTGGACATTCAGATCGCTAACGGGACAATAGTGCAAAAAAATATCTTCAAATAAAAACTACACGGAAGCATTCTGTGAAACTTCTTTCTGTTCTGTGCACTCAACTAACAGAGTTGAACCTCACTTTTGATTGAGCAGTTCGGAAACAATCTTTCTGTGCAAACTGCAAGTAGACATTCTGTGGGCTAAGGAGCCAATAGTGGAAAATGGACTATCTTCAGATAAAAACTACACAGAATCATTCTGTGGAACTACTTTCTGTTCTGTACAGTCAACTAACAGAGTTGAACCTTACTTTTGATTGAGCAGTTGTGAAACACTCTTTCTGTAGAAACTGCATGTGGACTTTCGTAGCGCTAAAGGGCCTATAGTGGAGAAAGAAATATCTTCAAATAAAAACTACACAGGAGCATTCTGTGAAACTTCTTTCTGTTCAGTGCATTCAACTAACAGAATTGAAGCTTTCTTTTGATAGAGCAGTTCTGGAACACTCTTTCCGTAGAAACTGTAAGTGGACATTCGGATTGCTAAAGGCACTATAGTGGAAAAAGGAATAACTTCAAATAAAAACTACACAGGAGCATTCTGCGAAACTTCTTTCTGTTCTGAGCATTCAACTAACAGAGTTGAAGCTTACTTTTGATTGTGGAGCTCTGAAACACTCTTTCTGTAGAAGCTGCATGTGGACATTCTGAGCGCTAAGGGGCCTGTACTGGAAAAAGGCGTATCTTCAAATAAAACTACACTGAAGCATTCTGTGAAACTACTTTCCGTTCTCCGCATTCAACTAACAGAGTTGAACCTTACATTTGATTGAGCAGTTATGAAACACACTTTCTGTAGAAACTGCAGGTGGACATTCAGACCGCTAAGGGGAATATAGTGGAAAAAGTTATAACCTCTAATAACAACGACAGAGAAACAGTCTGTGAAACTTCTTTCTGTTCAGTGCATTCAACTAACGGAACTGAAACTTTTCTATTGACAGAGCAGTTCTGAGACACTCTTTCTGTAGAAACAGCAAATGGACACTCACAGTGCTAAGCGGCCTACAGTGGAAATAGGAATATCTTCAAATAAATACTACACAGAAGCTTTCTCTGAAACTTCCTTCTCTTATGTGCATTCCACTAACAGAGGTGAACCTTACTTTTGATTGAGCAGTTCTGCAACACTCTTATGTAGAAACTGCAAGTGGACATTCTGAGCGCTAACGGGCCTAAAGTGGAAAAAGGAATACCTTCAAATAAAAACTACACAGAAGCATTCTGTGAAATTTCTTTCTGTTCTGTGCATTCAACTAAGAGTTGAAGCTCCCTTTTGATTTAGAATTTCTGAAACACTCTTTCTGTATAAACTGCATGTGGACATTCGGAGCACTAAGGTGCCTATAGTGGAAAAAGGAATATCTTCAAATAAAAACTACATAGAAGCATTCTGTGAAACTTCTCTCTGTTCAGTGCATTCAACTAACAGATCTGAACCTTACTTTTGATAGAGCAGTACTGAAACACTCTTTCCGTAGCAACTGCAAGTGGACATTCGGATCTCTAACGGCACAATAGTGGAAAAAGTAATACTTTCAAATAAAAACTACACAGAAGCATTCTGTGAAACTTCTTTCTGTTCTGTGCATTCAACTAAGAGAGTTGAAGCTCCCTTTTGATTTAGAATTTCTGAAACACTCTTTCTGTATAAACTGCATGTGGACATTCTGAGCACTAAGTTGCCTATAGTGGAAAAAGGAATATCTTCAAGTAAAAACTACACAGAAGCATTCTGTGAAACTTCTCTCTGTTCAGTGCATTCAACTAACAGAGTTGAACCTTCCTCTAGATTGAGCAGTTGTGAAACACTCTTTGTGTAGAAACTGCAGGTAGACTTTCCGAGCACAAAGGGGTCTATACTGGAAAAAGAAATAACTTAAAGTACAAACTACACAGAAACATTCTGCGAAACTTCTTTCTGTTCAGTGCGTTCAACTAACTGAATTGAAGCTTACATTTGACAGAGCAGTTCTGAAACACTCTTTTTGAAGAAACAGCAAGTGGACATTCAGAGTGCAAAGGGGCCTATAGTGAAAAAGGAATATCTTCAAATAAAAACTACACAGAAGCATTCTGTGAAACTTCTTTCTGCTCTGTACATTCAACTAGCAGAGTTGAGGCTTACTTTTTATTGAGCTGTACTGAAACACTCTTTCTGTAGAAACGGCAAGTGGACATTCAGTTTGCTAAGGGGCCTGTAGTGGAAAAAGGAATATCTTCAAATAAAAACTACACGGAAGCACTCTGCGAAACTTCTTTCTGTTCAGTGCATTCAACTAAGAGAATTGCGGCTTACCTTTGATAGAGCAGTTCTGAAACACTCTTTCTGTAGGAACTGCAAGTGGACATTTGGAGCACTACGTGGCCTATAGTGGAAAAAGGAATAACCTCAAATAAAAAAGACACAGAAGCCATGTGTGAAACTTCTTTCTGTTCTGTGTATTCAACTAACAGAGTTGAACCTTCCTTTAGATTGAGCAGTTGTGAAACACTCTTTCTGTAGAAACTGCAGGTAGACTTTCGGAGCGCGAAGGGGCCTATACTGGAAAAAGAAACAACTTAAAAACTACACAGAAACATTTGGCGAAACGTCTTTCTGTTCAGTGCATTCAACTAACTGAATTGAAGCTTACATTTGATAGAGCATTTCTGAAACACTCTTTCCGTAGAAACTGCAAGTGGACATTCTGATCGCTAAGGGGACTATAGTGGAAAAAGGAATATCTTCAAATTAAAACTACACGGAAGCATTCTGTGAAACTTCTTTCTGTTCTGTTCATTCAACTAACAGAGTTGAAGCATACTTTTTATGGAGCTGTTCTAAAACACTCTTTCTGTAGAAACTGCAAGTAGACATCCAGTGGCCTAAGGGGCCAGTAGTGGAAAATGGACTCTCTTCTGATAAAAACTACGCAGAATCATTCTGTGGAACTTCTTTCTCTTCTGTGCATTCAACTAACAGTGTTGAAGCTTTCTTTTGATTGAGCAGTTCTGAAACACTCTTTCTGTAGAAACTGCAAGGGAACACTCGGAGAGTTAAGGGGCCTATAGTGGAAAAAGGAATATCTTCATATAAAACCTACACAGAAGCATTCCGTGAAACTTCTTTCTGTTCCGTGCATTCAACAAACAGAGTTGAAGGTTACATTTGATTGAGCAGTTCTGAAACACTCTTTCAGTAAAAACTGCAAGTGGACATTCGGAGCGCAAAGGGGCCTATGTGGAAAAATAATATATTCAAATAAAAACTACACAGAAGCCTTCGATACTTCTTTCTGTTCAGCGCATTCAACTAACAGAGTTGAACCTTCCTTTAGATTGAGCAGTTGTGAAACACTCTTTTTGTAGAAACTGCAGGTAGACTTTCAGAGCGCTAAGGGGCCTATACTGGAAAAAGAAATAACTTAAAATAAAAACACAGAAACATTCTGCGAAACTTCTTTCTGTTCAGTGCATTCAACTAACTTAATTGAAGCTTACATTTGATAGAGCAGTTCTGAAACACTCTTTCCGTAGCAACTGCAAGTGGACATTCTGATCGCTAAGGGGACAATAGTGGGAAAAGGAATATCTTCAAATAAAAACTACACGGAAGCATTCTGCGAAACTTCTTTCTGTTCTGTGCATTCAACTAACAGAGTTGAACCTCACTTTTGATTGAGCAGTTCTGAAACACTCTTTCTGTGGAAACTGCAAGTGGACATTCTGAGTGAAAAGGAGCCTATAGTGGAAAAAAGAATTTCTTCAAATAAAAACTACACGGAAGCATTCTGAGAAACTTCTTTCTGTTCTTTGCATTCAACTAACAGAATTGAACCTTACTTTTGATTGAGCAGTTCTGAAACACTCTTTCTGAAGAAACAGCAAGTGGACATTCAGAGTGCAAAGGGGCCTATAGGGGAAAAAGGAATATCTTCAAATAAAAACTACACAGAAGCAATATGCGAAACTTCTTTCTGTTCAGTGCTTTCAACTAACAGATCTGAACCTTACTTTTGATAGAGCAGTTCTGAAACACTCTTTCCATAGCAACTGCAAGTGGACATTCGGATCGCTAACGGGACAATAGTGGAAAAAGGAATAACTTCAAATAAAAACTACACAGAAGCATTCTGTGAAACTTCTTTCTGTTCTGTGCATTCAACTGATAGAGTTGAAGCTCTCTTTTGATTTAGAATTTCTGAAACACTCTTTCTGTATAAACTGCATGTGGACATTCGGAGCACTAAGTTGCCTATAGTGGAAAAAGGAATATCTTCAAATAAAAACTACACAGAAGCATTCTGTGAAACTTCTCTCTGTTCAGTGCATTCAACTAACAGAGTTGAACCTTCCTCTAGATTGAGCAGTTGTGAAACACTCTTTGTGTAGAAACTGCAGGTAGACTTTCCGAGCACAAAGGGGTCTATACTGGAAAAAGAAATAACTTAAAATAAAAACTACACAGAAACATTCTGCGAAACTTCTTTCTGTTCAGTGCATTCAACTAACTGAATTGAAGCTTACATTTGATTGAGCAGCTCTGAAACACTCTTTCTGTAGAAACTACAAGTGGATATTTGGAGAGCAAAGGGGGCTCTGGTGGAAAAAGGAATATATTCAAATAAAAACTACCCAGAAGCATTCTGCAAAACATCTTTCTGTTCAGTGCATTCAACTAACAGAATTGAAGATTACTTTTGATATAGCAGTGCTGAAGCACACTTTCCGTAGAAAGTCCAAGTGGACATTCGGATCGCTAACGGGACTATAGTGGAAAAAGGAATATCTTCAAATAAAAACTACACGGAAGCATTGTGTGAAACTTCTTTGTGTTTGGTGCATTCAACTAACAAAGTTGAAGCTTACTTTTACTTGAGCATTTCAGAAACACTCTTTCTGTAGAAACTGATATAGCAGTGCTGAAGCACACTTTCCGTAGAAAGTCCAAGTGGACATTCGGATCGCTAACGGGACTATAGTGGAAAAAGGAATATCTTCAAATAAAAACTACACGGAAGCATTGTGTGAAACTTCTTTGTGTTTGGTGCATTCAACTAACAAAGTTGAAGCTTACTTTTACTTGAGCATTTCAGAAACACTCTTTCTGTAGAAACTGCTGGTGGACATTCTGAGCGCAAAGGGGTCTATAGTGGAAAAAGGAATATTCTCAAATAAAAACGACACAGAAGCATTCTGTGAAACTTCTTTCTGTTCAGTGCATTCAACTAACAGAAGTGAACCTTACTTTTGATAGAGCAGTTCTGAAACACTCTTTATGTAGAAACTGCAAGTGGACATTGGAGCATTAAGTCACCAACAGTGAAAAAATTATACCTTAAAGAAAAACTACACAGAAGCATTCTGTGAAACTTCTTTCTGTTCTGTGTATTCAACTAACAGAGTTGAACCTTACTTTTGATTGAGCAGTTCTGAAACACTCTTTCTTTATAAAGTGCATGTGGACATTCGGAGCACTAAGTGACCTATAGTGAAAAAAGAAATATCTTCAAATCAAAACCACACAGAATCATTCTGTGAAACTTCTCTCTGTTCTGTGCATTCAACTAACAGAGTTGAACCTTACTATTGATTGAGCAGTTGTGAAACACTCTTTCTGTAGAAACTGCAGGTGGACTTTCGGAGCGCTAAGGGGCCTATAGTGGAAAAAGGAATATCTTCAAATAAAAACTACACAGGAGCATTCTGCGAAACTTCTTTCTGTTCAGTGCATTCAACTAACAGAATTGAAACTTTCTTTTGATAGAGCAGTTCTGGAACACTCTTTCCGCAGAAACTGTAAGTGGACATTCGGATTTCTAAAGGCACTATAGTGTTAAAAGGAATACCTTCAAATAAAAACTACACGGAAGCATTCTGCGAAACTTCTTTCTGTTCTGTGCATTCAACTAACAGAGTTGAAGCTTACTTTTGATTGTGCAGCTCTGAAACACTCTTTCTGTAGAAGCTGCATGTGGACATTCTGAGCGTTAAGGGGCCTGTACTGGAAAAAGGCGTATCTTCAAATAGAAACTACACTGAAGCATTCTGTGAAACTTCTTTCCATTCTCTGCATTCAACTAACGGAGTTGAACCTTACATTTGATTGAGCAGTTATGAAACACTCTTTCTGTAGAAACTGCAGGCGGACTTTCAGACCGCTAAGGGGCCTATAGTGGAAAAAGTTATAACCTCTAATAACAACGACACAGAAACAGTCTGTGAAACTTCTTTCTGTTCAGTGCATTCAACTACCAGAACTGAACCTTACTTTTGATAGAGCAGTTCTGAGACACTCTTTCTGTAGAAACAGCAAATGGACATTCATAGTGCTAAGGGGCCTACAGTGGAAAAAGGAATATCTTCAAATAAAAACTACACAGAAGATTTCTCTGAAACTTCCTTCTCTTATGTGCATTCCACTAACAGAGTTGAACCTTACTTTTCATTGAGCAGTTCTGAAACACTCTTATGTAGAAACTGCAAGTGGACATTCTGAGCGCTAACGGGACAATAGTGGAAAAAGGAATATCTTCAAATAAAAACTACACGGAAGCATTCTGCGGAACTTCTTTCTGTTCTGTGCATTCAACTAACAGAGTTGAACCTCACTTTTGATTGAGCAGTTCTGAAACACTCTTTCTGTGGAAACTGCAAGTGGACATTCAGAGTGAAAAGGGGCCTATAGTGGAAAAAGGAATATCTTCAAATAAAAACTACACAAAAGCATTCTGTGAAACTTCTCTCTGTTCAGTGCATTCAACTAACAGAGTTGAACCTTCCTTTAGATTGAGCAGTTGTGAAACACTCTTTGTGTAGAAACTGCAGGAAGACTTTCTGAGCGCTAAGGGGCCTATACTGGAAAAAGAAATAAAATAAAAACTACACAGAAACATTCTGCGAAACTTCTTTCTGTTCAGTGCATTCAACTAACTGAATTGAAGCTTACATTTGATAGAGCAGTTCTGAAACACTCTTTCCGTAGAAACTGCAAGTGGACATTCTGATCGCTAAGGGGACTATAGTGGAAAAAGGAATATCTTCAAATAAAAACTACACGGAAGCATTCTGAGAAACTTCTTTCTGTTCTTTGCATTCAACTAACAGAATTGAACCTTACTTTTGATTGAGCAGTTCTGAAACACTCTTTCTGAAGAAACAGCAAGTGGACATTCAGAGTGCAAAGGGGCCTATAGGGGAAAAAGGAATATCTTCAAATAAAAACTACACAGAAGCAATATGCGAAACTTCTTTCTGTTCAGTGCTTTCAACTAACAGATCTGAACCTTACTTTTGATACAGCAGTTCTGAAACACTCTTTCCGTAGCAACTGCAAGTGGACATTCGGATCGCTAACGGGACAATAGTGGAAAAAGGAATAACTTCAAATAAAAACTACACAGAAGCATTCTGTGAAACTTCTCTCTGTTCAGTGCATTCAACTAACAGAGTTGAACCTTCCTCTAGATTGAGCAGTTGTGAAACACTCTTTGTGTAGAAACTGCAGGTAGACTTTCCGAGCACAAAGGGGTCTATACTGGAAAAAGAAATAACTTAAAATAAAAACTACACAGAAACATTCTGCGAAACTTCTTTCTGTTCAGTGCATTCAACTAACTGAATTGAATCTTACATTTGATAGAGCAGTTCTGAAACACTCTTTTTGAAGAAACAGCAAGTGGACATTCAGAGTGCAAAGGGGCCTATAGTGGAAAAAGGAATATCTTCAAATAAAAACTACACAGAAGCAATCTGTGAAACTTCTTTCTGCTCTGTACATTCAACTAGCAAAGTTGAGGCTTACTTTTTATTGAGCTGTACTGAAACACTCTTTCTGTAGAAAGTGCAAGTGGACATTCAGTTTGCTAAGGGGCCTGTAGTGGAAAAAGGAATATCTTCAAATAAAAACTACACGGAAGCACTCTGCGAAACTTTTTTCTGTTCAGTGCATTCAACTAAGAGAATTGCGGCTTACCTTTGATAGAGCAGTTCTGAAACACTCTTTCTGTAGGAACTGCAAGTGGACATTTGGAGCACTACGTGGCCTATAGTGGAAAAAGGAATAAGCTCAAATAAAAAAGACACAGAAGCAATCTGTGAAACTTCTTTCTGTTCTGTGTATTCAACTAACAGAGTTGAACCTTCCTTTAGATTGAGCAGTTGTGAAACACTCTTTGTGTAGAAACTGCAGGTAGACTTTCGGAGCGCTAAGGGGCCTATACTGGAAAAAGAAATAACTTAAAATAAAAACTACACAGAAACATTTGGCGAAACTTCTTTCTGTTCAGTGCATTCAACTAACTGAATTGAAGCTTACATTTGATAGAGCAGTTCTGAAACACTCTTTCCGTAGAAACTGCAAGTGGACATTCTGATCGCTAAGGGGACTGTAGTGGAAAAAGGAATATCTTCAAATAAAAACTACACGGAAGCATTCTGCGAAACTTCTTTCTGTTCTGTGCATTCAACAAAAGAGTTGATCCTTACTTTTGATTCAGCAGTTCTGAAACACTCTTTCTGAAGAAACAGCAAGTGGACATTCAGAGTGCAAAGGGGCCTATAGTGTAAAAAGAAATATCTTCAAATAAAAACTACACAGGAGCATTCTGCGAAACTTCTTTCTGTTCAGTGCATTCAACTAACAGAATTGAAGCTTTCTTTTGATTGAGCAGTTCTGAAACCCTCTTTCCGTAGAAACTGCAAGTGGACATGCGGATCGCTAAGGGCTCTATAGTGGAAAAAGGAATATCGTCAAGTAAAAACTACAGGGAAGCATTCTGTGAAACTTCTTTCTGTTCTGTGCATTCAACTAACAGAGTTGAACCTCACTTTTGATTGAGCAGTTCGGAAACACTCTTTCTGTGGAAACTGCAAGTGGACATTCAGAGTGCAAAGGGTCCTTTAGTGGAAAAAGGAATATCTTCAAATAAAAACTACACAGAAGCATTCTGTGAAACTTCTTTCTGTTCTGTGCATTCAACTAACAGAGTTGAAGCTTACTTTTTATGGAGCTGTTCTTAAACACTCTTTCTGTAGAATCTGCAAGTGGACATTCAGTGGGTTAAGGGGCCAATAGTGGAAAATGGAATATCTTAAGATAAAAACTACACAGAAGCATTCTGTGGAATTTCTTTCTGTTCTGTGCTGTCAACTAACAGAGTTGAAGCTTACTTTTGATTGAGCAGTTATGAAACACTCTTTCTGTAGAAACTGCAAGAGAACACACTGAGAGCTAAGGGGCCTATAGTGGAAAAAGGAATATATTCATATAAAACCTACACAGAAGCATGCTGTGAAACTTCTTTCTGTTCCGTGCATTCAACAAAAAGAGTTGAAGCTTACATTTGATTGAGCAGCTCTGAAACACTCTTTCTGTAGAAACTACAAGTGGATATTTGGAGAGCAAAGGGGGCTCTGGTGGAAAAAGGAATATATTCAAATAAAAACTACCCAGAAGCATTCTGCAAAACATCTTTCTGTTCAGTGCATTCAACTAACAGAATTGAAGATTACTTTTGATATAGCAGTGCTGAAGCACACTTTCCGTAGAAAGTCCAAGTGGACATTCGGATCGCTAACGGGACTATAGTGGAAAAAGGAATATCTTCAAATAAAAACTACACGGAAGCATTGTGTGAAACTTCTTTGTGTTTGGTGCATTCAACTAACAAAGTTGAAGCTTACTTTTACTTGAGCATTTCAGAAACACTCTTTCTGTAGAAACTGATATAGCAGTGCTGAAGCACACTTTCCGTAGAAAGTCCAAGTGGACATTCGGATCGCTAACGGGACTATAGTGGAAAAAGGAATATCTTCAAATAAAAACTACACGGAAGCATTGTGTGAAACTTCTTTGTGTTTGGTGCATTCAACTAACAAAGTTGAAGCTTACTTTTACTTGAGCATTTCAGAAACACTCTTTCTGTAGAAACTGCTGGTGGACATTCTGAGCGCAAAGGGGTCTATAGTGGAAAAAGGAATATTCTCAAATAAAAACGACACAGAAGCATTCTGTGAAACTTCTTTCTGTTCAGTGCATTCAACTAACAGAAGTGAACCTTACTTTTGATAGAGCAGTTCTGAAACACTCTTTATGTAGAAACTGCAAGTGGACATTGGAGCATTAAGTCGCCAACAGTGAAAAAATTATACCTTAAAGAAAAACTACACAGAAGCATTCTGTGAAACTTCTTTCTGTTCTGTGTATTCAACTAACAGAATTGAACCTTACTTTTGATTGAGCAGTTCTGAAACACTCTTTCTTTATAAAGTGCATGTGGACATTCGGAGCACTAAGTGACCTATAGTGAAAAAAGAAATATCTTCAAATCAAAACCACACAGAATCATTCTGTGAAACTTCTCTCTGTTCTGTGCATTCAACTAACAGAGTTGAACCTTACTATTGATTGAGCAGTTGTGAAACACTCTTTCTGTAGAAACTGCAGGTGGACTTTCGGAGCGCTAAGGGGCCTATAGTGGAAAAAGGAATATCTTCAAATAAAAACTACACAGGAGCATTCTGCGAAACTTCTTTCTGTTCAGTGCATTCAACTAACAGAATTGAAACTTTCTTTTGATAGAGCAGTTCTGGAACACTCTTTCCGCAGAAACTGTAAGTGGACATTCGGATTTCTAAAGGCACTATAGTGTTAAAAGGAATACCTTCAAATAAAAACTACACGGAAGCATTCTGCGAAACTTCTTTCTGTTCTGTGCATTCAACTAACAGAGTTGAAGCTTACTTTTGATTGTGCAGCTCTGAAACACTCTTTCTGTAGAAGCTGCATGTGGACATTCTGAGCGTTAAGGGGCCTGTACTGGAAAAAGGCGTATCTTCAAATAGAAACTACACTGAAGCATTCTGTGAAACTTCTTTCCATTCTCTGCATTCAACTAACGGAGTTGAACCTTACATTTGATTGAGCAGTTATGAAACACTCTTTCTGTAGAAACTGCAGGCGGACTTTCAGACCGCTAAGGGGCCTATAGTGGAAAAAGTTATAACCTCTAATAACAACGACACAGAAACAGTCTGTGAAACTTCTTTCTGTTCAGTGCATTCAACTACCAGAACTGAACCTTACTTTTGATAGAGCAGTTCTGAGACACTCTTTCTGTAGAAACAGCAAATGGACATTCATAGTGCTAAGGGGCCTACAGTGGAAAAAGGAATATCTTCAAATAAAAACTACACAGAAGATTTCTCTGAAACTTCCTTCTCTTATGTGCATTCCACTAACAGAGTTGAACCTTACTTTTCATTGAGCAGTTCTGAAACACTCTTATGTAGAAACTGCAAGTGGACATTCTGAGCGCTAACGGGACAATAGTGGAAAAAGGAATATCTTCAAATAAAAACTACACGGAAGCATTCTGCGGAACTTCTTTCTGTTCTGTGCATTCAACTAACAGAGTTGAACCTCACTTTTGATTGAGCAGTTCTGAAACACTCTTTCTGTGGAAACTGCAAGTGGACATTCAGAGTGAAAAGGGGCCTATAGTGGAAAAAGGAATATCTTCAAATAAAAACTACACAAAAGCATTCTGTGAAACTTCTCTCTGTTCAGTGCATTCAACTAACAGAGTTGAACCTTCCTTTAGATTGAGCAGTTGTGAAACACTCTTTGTGTAGAAACTGCAGGAAGACTTTCTGAGCGCTAAGGGGCCTATACTGGAAAAAGAAATAACTTAAAATAAAAACTACACAGAAACATTCTGCGAAACTTCTTTCTGTTCAGTGCATTCAACTAACTGAATTGAAGCTTACATTTGATAGAGCAGTTCTGAAACACTCTTTCCGTAGAAACTGCAAGTGGACATTCTGATCGCTAAGGGGACTATAGTGGAAAAAGGAATATCTTCAAATAAAAACTACACGGAAGCATTCTGAGAAACTTCTTTCTGTTCTTTGCGTTCAACTAACAGAATTGAACCTTACTTTTGATTGAGCAGTTCTGAAACACTCTTTCTGAAGAAACAGCAAGTGGACATTCAGAGTGCAAAGGGGCCTATAGGGGAAAAAGGAATATCTTCAAATAAAAACTACACAGAAGCAATATGCGAAACTTCTTTCTGTTCAGTGCTTTCAACTAACAGATCTGAACCTTACTTTTGATACAGCAGTTCTGAAACACTCTTTCCGTAGCAACTGCAAGTGGACATTCGGATCGCTAACGGGACAATAGTGGAAAAAGGAATAACTTCAAATAAAAACTACACAGAAGCATTCTGTGAAACTTCTTTCTGTTCTGTGCATTCAACTAAGAGAGTTGAAGCTCTCTTTTGATTTAGATTTTCTGAAACACTCTTTCTGTATAAACTGCATGTGGACATTCGGAGCACTAAGTTGCCTATAGTGGAAAAAGGAATATCTTCAAATAAAAACTACACAGAAGCATTCTGTGAAACTTCTCTCTGTTCAGTGCATTCAACTAACAGAGTTGAACCTTCCTCTAGATTGAGCAGTTGTGAAACACTCTTTGTGTAGAAACTGCAGGTAGACTTTCCGAGCACAAAGGGGTCTATACTGGAAAAAGAAATAACTTAAAATAAAAACTACACAGAAACATTCTGCGAAACTTCTTTCTGTTCAGTGCATTCAACTAACTGAATTGAATCTTACATTTGATAGAGCAGTTCTGAAACACTCTTTTTGAAGAAACAGCAAGTGGACATTCAGAGTGCAAAGGGGCCTATAGTGGAAAAAGGAATATCTTCAAATAAAAACTACACAGAAGCAATCTGTGAAACTTCTTTCTGCTCTGTACATTCAACTAGCAAAGTTGAGGCTTACTTTTTATTGAGCTGTACTGAAACACTCTTTCTGTAGAAAGTGCAAGTGGACATTCAGTTTGCTAAGGGGCCTGTAGTGGAAAAAGGAATATCTTCAAATAAAAACTACACGGAAGCACTCTGCGAAACTTTTTTCTGTTCAGTGCATTCAACTAAGAGAATTGCGGCTTACCTTTGATAGAGCAGTTCTGAAACACTCTTTCTGTAGGAACTGCAAGTGGACATTTGGAGCACTACGTGGCCTATAGTGGAAAAAGGAATAAGCTCAAATAAAAAAGACACAGAAGCAATCTGTGAAACTTCTTTCTGTTCTGTGTATTCAACTAACAGAGTTGAACCTTCCTTTAGATTGAGCAGTTGTGAAACACTCTTTGTGTAGAAACTGCAGGTAGACTTTCGGAGCGCTAAGGGGCCTATACTGGAAAAAGAAATAACTTAAAATAAAAACTACACAGAAACATTTGGCGAAACTTCTTTCTGTTCAGTGCATTCAACTAACTGAATTGAAGCTTACATTTGATAGAGCAGTTCTGAAACACTCTTTCCGTAGAAACTGCAAGTGGACATTCTGATCGCTAAGGGGACTATAGTGGAAAAAGGAATATCTTCAAATAAAAACTACACGGAAGCATTCTGCGAAACTTCTTTCTGTTCTGTGCATTCAACAAAAGAGTTGATCCTTACTTTTGATTCAGCAGTTCTGAAACACTCTTTCTGAAGAAACAGCAAGTGGACATTCAGAGTGCAAAGGGGCCTATAGTGTAAAAAGAAATATCTTCAAATAAAAACTACACAGGAGCATTCTGCGAAACTTCTTTCTGTTCAGTGCATTCAACTAACAGAATTGAAGCTTTCTTTTGATTGAGCAGTTCTGAAACCCTCTTTCCGTAGAAACTGCAAGTGGACATGCGGATCGCTAAGGGCTCTATAGTGGAAAAAGGAATATCGTCAAGTAAAAACTACAGGGAAGCATTCTGCGAAACTTCTTTCTGTTCTGTGCATTCAACTAACAGAGTTGAACCTCACTTTTGATTGAGCAGTTCGGAAACACTCTTTCTGTGGAAACTGCAAGTGGTCATTCAGAGTGCAAAGGGTCCTTTAGTGGAAAAAGGAATATCTTCAAATAAAAACTACACAGAAGCATTCTGTGAAACTTCTTTCTGTTCTGTGCATTCAACTAACAGAGTTGAAGCTTACTTTTTATGGAGCTGTTCTTAAACACTCTTTCTGTAGAATCTGCAAGTGGACATTCAGTGGGTTAAGGGGCCAATAGTGGAAAATGGAATATCTTAAGATAAAAACTACACAGAAGCATTCTGTGGAATTTCTTTCTGTTCTGTGCTGTCAACTAACAGAGTTGAAGCTTACTTTTGATTGAGCAGTTATGAAACACTCTTTCTGTAGAAACTGCAAGAGAACACACTGAGAGCTAAGGGGCCTATAGTGGAAAAAGGAATATATTCATATAAAACCTACACAGAAGCATGCTGTGAAACTTCTTTCTGTTCCGTGCATTCAACAAAAAGAGTTGAAGCTTACATTTGATTGAGCAGCTCTGAAACACTCTTTCTGTAGAAACTACAAGTGGATATTTGGAGAGCAAAGGGGGCTCTGGTGGAAAAAGGAATATATTCAAATAAAAACTACCCAGAAGCATTCTGCAAAACATCTTTCTGTTCAGTGCATTCAACTAACAGAATTGAAGATTACTTTTGATATAGCAGTGCTGAAGCACACTTTCCGTAGAAAGTCCAAGTGGACATTCGGATCGCTAACGGGACTATAGTGGAAAAAGGAATATCTTCAAATAAAAACTACACGGAAGCATTGTGTGAAACTTCTTTGTGTTTGGTGCATTCAACTAACAAAGTTGAAGCTTACTTTTACTTGAGCATTTCAGAAACACTCTTTCTGTAGAAACTGCTGGTGGACATTCTGAGCGCAAAGGGGTCTATAGTGGAAAAAGGAATATTCTCAAATAAAAACGACACAGAAGCATTCTGTGAAACTTCTTTCTGTTCAGTGCATTCAACTAACAGAAGTGAACCTTACTTTTGATAGAGCAGTTCTGAAACACTCTTTATGTAGAAACTGCAAGTGGACATTGGAGCATTAAGTCACCAACAGTGAAAAAATTATACCTTAAAGAAAAACTACACAGAAGCATTCTGTGAAACTTCTTTCTGTTCTGTGTATTCAACTAACAGAGTTGAACCTTACTTTTGATTGAGCAGTTCTGAAACACTCTTTCTTTATAAAGTGCATGTGGACATTCGGAGCACTAAGTGACCTATAGTGAAAAAAGAAATATCTTCAAATCAAAACCACACAGAATCATTCTGTGAAACTTCTCTCTGTTCTGTGCATTCAACTAACAGAGTTGAACCTTACTATTGATTGAGCAGTTGTGAAACACTCTTTCTGTAGAAACTGCAGGTGGACTTTCGGAGCGCTAAGGGGCCTATAGTGGAAAAAGGAATATCTTCAAATAAAAACTACACAGGAGCATTCTGCGAAACTTCTTTCTGTTCAGTGCATTCAACTAACAGAATTGAAACTTTCTTTTGATAGAGCAGTTCTGGAACACTCTTTCCGCAGAAACTGTAAGTGGACATTCGGATTTCTAAAGGCACTATAGTGTTAAAAGGAATACCTTCAAATAAAAACTACACGGAAGCATTCTGCGAAACTTCTTTCTGTTCTGTGCATTCAACTAACAGAGTTGAAGCTTACTTTTGATTGTGCAGCTCTGAAACACTCTTTCTGTAGAAGCTGCATGTGGACATTCTGAGCGTTAAGGGGCCTGTACTGGAAAAAGGCGTATCTTCAAATAGAAACTACACTGAAGCATTCTGTGAAACTTCTTTCCATTCTCTGCATTCAACTAACGGAGTTGAACCTTACATTTGATTGAGCAGTTATGAAACACTCTTTCTGTAGAAACTGCAGGCGGACTTTCAGACCGCTAAGGGGCCTATAGTGGAAAAAGTTATAACCTCTAATAACAACGACACAGAAACAGTCTGTGAAACTTCTTTCTGTTCAGTGCATTCAACTACCAGAACTGAACCTTACTTTTGATAGAGCAGTTCTGAGACACTCTTTCTGTAGAAACAGCAAATGGACATTCATAGTGCTAAGGGGCCTACAGTGGAAAAAGGAATATCTTCAAATAAAAACTACACAGAAGATTTCTCTGAAACTTCCTTCTCTTATGTGCATTCCACTAACAGAGTTGAACCTTACTTTTCATTGAGCAGTTCTGAAACACTCTTATGTAGAAACTGCAAGTGGACATTCTGAGCGCTAACGGGACAATAGTGGAAAAAGGAATATCTTCAAATAAAAACTACACGGAAGCATTCTGCGGAACTTCTTTCTGTTCTGTGCATTCAACTAACAGAGTTGAACCTCACTTTTGATTGAGCAGTTCTGAAACACTCTTTCTGTGGAAACTGCAAGTGGACATTCAGAGTGAAAAGGGGCCTATAGTGGAAAAAGGAATATCTTCAAATAAAAACTACACAAAAGCATTCTGTGAAACTTCTCTCTGTTCAGTGCATTCAACTAACAGAGTTGAACCTTCCTTTAGATTGAGCAGTTGTGAAACACTCTTTGTGTAGAAACTGCAGGAAGACTTTCTGAGCGCTAAGGGGCCTATACTGGAAAAAGAAATAAAATAAAAACTACACAGAAACATTCTGCGAAACTTCTTTCTGTTCAGTGCATTCAACTAACTGAATTGAAGCTTACATTTGATAGAGCAGTTCTGAAACACTCTTTCCGTAGAAACTGCAAGTGGACATTCTGATCGCTAAGGGGACTATAGTGGAAAAAGGAATATCTTCAAATAAAAACTACACGGAAGCATTCTGAGAAACTTCTTTCTGTTCTTTGCATTCAACTAACAGAATTGAACCTTACTTTTGATTGAGCAGTTCTGAAACACTCTTTCTGAAGAAACAGCAAGTGGACATTCAGAGTGCAAAGGGGCCTATAGGGGAAAAAGGAATATCTTCAAATAAAAACTACACAGAAGCAATATGCGAAACTTCTTTCTGTTCAGTGCTTTCAACTAACAGATCTGAACCTTACTTTTGATACAGCAGTTCTGAAACACTCTTTCCGTAGCAACTGCAAGTGGACATTCGGATCGCTAACGGGACAATAGTGGAAAAAGGAATAACTTCAAATAAAAACTACACAGAAGCATTCTGTGAAACTTCTCTCTGTTCAGTGCATTCAACTAACAGAGTTGAACCTTCCTCTAGATTGAGCAGTTGTGAAACACTCTTTGTGTAGAAACTGCAGGTAGACTTTCCGAGCACAAAGGGGTCTATACTGGAAAAAGAAATAACTTAAAATAAAAACTACACAGAAACATTCTGCGAAACTTCTTTCTGTTCAGTGCATTCAACTAACTGAATTGAATCTTACATTTGATAGAGCAGTTCTGAAACACTCTTTTTGAAGAAACAGCAAGTGGACATTCAGAGTGCAAAGGGGCCTATAGTGGAAAAAGGAATATCTTCAAATAAAAACTACACAGAAGCAATCTGTGAAACTTCTTTCTGCTCTGTACATTCAACTAGCAAAGTTGAGGCTTACTTTTTATTGAGCTGTACTGAAACACTCTTTCTGTAGAAAGTGCAAGTGGACATTCAGTTTGCTAAGGGGCCTGTAGTGGAAAAAGGAATATCTTCAAATAAAAACTACACGGAAGCACTCTGCGAAACTTTTTTCTGTTCAGTGCATTCAACTAAGAGAATTGCGGCTTACCTTTGATAGAGCAGTTCTGAAACACTCTTTCTGTAGGAACTGCAAGTGGACATTTGGAGCACTACGTGGCCTATAGTGGAAAAAGGAATAAGCTCAAATAAAAAAGACACAGAAGCAATCTGTGAAACTTCTTTCTGTTCTGTGTATTCAACTAACAGAGTTGAACCTTCCTTTAGATTGAGCAGTTGTGAAACACTCTTTGTGTAGAAACTGCAGGTAGACTTTCGGAGCGCTAAGGGGCCTATACTGGAAAAAGAAATAACTTAAAATAAAAACTACACAGAAACATTTGGCGAAACTTCTTTCTGTTCAGTGCATTCAACTAACTGAATTGAAGCTTACATTTGATAGAGCAGTTCTGAAACACTCTTTCCGTAGAAACTGCAAGTGGACATTCTGATCGCTAAGGGGACTGTAGTGGAAAAAGGAATATCTTCAAATAAAAACTACACGGAAGCATTCTGCGAAACTTCTTTCTGTTCTGTGCATTCAACAAAAGAGTTGATCCTTACTTTTGATTCAGCAGTTCTGAAACACTCTTTCTGAAGAAACAGCAAGTGGACATTCAGAGTGCAAAGGGGCCTATAGTGTAAAAAGAAATATCTTCAAATAAAAACTACACAGGAGCATTCTGCGAAACTTCTTTCTGTTCAGTGCATTCAACTAACAGAATTGAAGCTTTCTTTTGATTGAGCAGTTCTGAAACCCTCTTTCCGTAGAAACTGCAAGTGGACATGCGGATCGCTAAGGGCTCTATAGTGGAAAAAGGAATATCGTCAAGTAAAAACTACAGGGAAGCATTCTGCGAAACTTCTTTCTGTTCTGTGCATTCAACTAACAGAGTTGAACCTCACTTTTGATTGAGCAGTTCGGAAACACTCTTTCTGTGGAAACTGCAAGTGGACATTCAGAGTGCAAAGGGTCCTTTAGTGGAAAAAGGAATATCTTCAAATAAAAACTACACAGAAGCATTCTATGAAACTTCTTTCTGTTCTGTGCATTCAACTAACAGAGTTGAAGCTTACTTTTTATGGAGCTGTTCTTAAACACTCTTTCTGTAGAATCTGCAAGTGGACATTCAGTGGGTTAAGGGGCCAATAGTGGAAAATGGAATATCTTAAGATAAAAACTACACAGAAGCATTCTGTGGAATTTCTTTCTGTTCTGTGCTGTCAACTAACAGAGTTGAAGCTTACTTTTGATTGAGCAGTTATGAAACACTCTTTCTGTAGAAACTGCAAGAGAACACACTGAGAGCTAAGGGGCCTATAGTGGAAAAAGGAATATATTCATATAAAACCTACACAGAAGCATGCTGTGAAACTTCTTTCTGTTCCGTGCATTCAACAAAAAGAGTTGAAGCTTACATTTGATTGAGCAGCTCTGAAACACTCTTTCTGTAGAAACTACAAGTGGATATTTGGAGAGCAAAGGGGGCTCTGGTGGAAAAAGGAATATATTCAAATAAAAACTACCCAGAAGCATTCTGCAAAACATCTTTCTGTTCAGTGCATTCAACTAACAGAATTGAAGATTACTTTTGATATAGCAGTGCTGAAGCACACTTTCCGTAGAAAGTCCAAGTGGACATTCGGATCGCTAACGGGACTATAGTGGAAAAAGGAATATCTTCAAATAAAAACTACACGGAAGCATTGTGTGAAACTTCTTTGTGTTTGGTGCATTCAACTAACAAAGTTGAAGCTTACTTTTACTTGAGCATTTCAGAAACACTCTTTCTGTAGAAACTGATATAGCAGTGCTGAAGCACACTTTCCGTAGAAAGTCCAAGTGGACATTCGGATCGCTAACGGGACTATAGTGGAAAAAGGAATATCTTCAAATAAAAACTACACGGAAGCATTGTGTGAAACTTCTTTGTGTTTGGTGCATTCAACTAACAAAGTTGAAGCTTACTTTTACTTGAGCATTTCAGAAACACTCTTTCTGTAGAAACTGCTGGTGGACATTCTGAGCGCAAAGGGGTCTATAGTGGAAAAAGGAATATTCTCAAATAAAAACGACACAGAAGCATTCTGTGAAACTTCTTTCTGTTCAGTGCATTCAACTAACAGAAGTGAACCTTACTTTTGATAGAGCAGTTCTGAAACACTCTTTATGTAGAAACTGCAAGTGGACATTGGAGCATTAAGTCGCCAACAGTGAAAAAATTATACCTTAAAGAAAAACTACACAGAAGCATTCTGTGAAACTTCTTTCTGTTCTGTGTATTCAACTAACAGAATTGAACCTTACTTTTGATTGAGCAGTTCTGAAACACTCTTTCTTTATAAAGTGCATGTGGACATTCGGAGCACTAAGTGACCTATAGTGAAAAAAGAAATATCTTCAAATCAAAACCACACAGAATCATTCTGTGAAACTTCTCTCTGTTCTGTGCATTCAACTAACAGAGTTGAACCTTACTATTGATTGAGCAGTTGTGAAACACTCTTTCTGTAGAAACTGCAGGTGGACTTTCGGAGCGCTAAGGGGCCTATAGTGGAAAAAGGAATATCTTCAAATAAAAACTACACAGGAGCATTCTGCGAAACTTCTTTCTGTTCAGTGCATTCAACTAACAGAATTGAAACTTTCTTTTGATAGAGCAGTTCTGGAACACTCTTTCCGCAGAAACTGTAAGTGGACATTCGGATTTCTAAAGGCACTATAGTGTTAAAAGGAATACCTTCAAATAAAAACTACACGGAAGCATTCTGCGAAACTTCTTTCTGTTCTGTGCATTCAACTAACAGAGTTGAAGCTTACTTTTGATTGTGCAGCTCTGAAACACTCTTTCTGTAGAAGCTGCATGTGGACATTCTGAGCGTTAAGGGGCCTGTACTGGAAAAAGGCGTATCTTCAAATAGAAACTACACTGAAGCATTCTGTGAAACTTCTTTCCATTCTCTGCATTCAACTAACGGAGTTGAACCTTACATTTGATTGAGCAGTTATGAAACACTCTTTCTGTAGAAACTGCAGGCGGACTTTCAGACCGCTAAGGGGCCTATAGTGGAAAAAGTTATAACCTCTAATAACAACGACACAGAAACAGTCTGTGAAACTTCTTTCTGTTCAGTGCATTCAACAACCAGAACTGAACCTTACTTTTGATAGAGCAGTTCTGAGACACTCTTTCTGTAGAAACAGCAAATGGACATTCATAGTGCTAAGGGGCCTACAGTGGAAAAAGGAATATCTTCAAATAAAAACTACACAGAAGATTTCTCTGAAACTTCCTTCTCTTATGTGCATTCCACTAACAGAGTTGAACCTTACTTTTCATTGAGCAGTTCTGAAACACTCTTATGTAGAAACTGCAAGTGGACATTCTGAGCGCTAACGGGACAATAGTGGAAAAAGGAATATCTTCAAATAAAAACTACACGGAAGCATTCTGCGGAACTTCTTTCTGTTCTGTGCATTCAACTAACAGAGTTGAACCTCACTTTTGATTGAGCAGTTCTGAAACACTCTTTCTGTGGAAACTGCAAGTGGACATTCAGAGTGAAAAGGGGCCTATAGTGGAAAAAGGAATATCTTCAAATAAAAACTACACAAAAGCATTCTGTGAAACTTCTCTCTGTTCAGTGCATTCAACTAACAGAGTTGAACCTTCCTTTAGATTGAGCAGTTGTGAAACACTCTTTGTGTAGAAACTGCAGGAAGACTTTCTGAGCGCTAAGGGGCCTATACTGGAAAAAGAAATAACTTAAAATAAAAACTACACAGAAACATTCTGCGAAACTTCTTTCTGTTCAGTGCATTCAACTAACTGAATTGAAGCTTACATTTGATAGAGCAGTTCTGAAACACTCTTTCCGTAGAAACTGCAAGTGGACATTCTGATCGCTAAGGGGACTATAGTGGAAAAAGGAATATCTTCAAATAAAAACTACACGGAAGCATTCTGAGAAACTTCTTTCTGTTCTTTGCATTCAACTAACAGAATTGAACCTTACTTTTGATTGAGCAGTTCTGAAACACTCTTTCTGAAGAAACAGCAAGTGGACATTCAGAGTGCAAAGGGGCCTATAGGGGAAAAAGGAATATCTTCAAATAAAAACTACACAGAAGCAATATGCGAAACTTCTTTCTGTTCAGTGCTTTCAACTAACAGATCTGAACCTTACTTTTGATACAGCAGTTCTGAAACACTCTTTCCGTAGCAACTGCAAGTGGACATTCGGATCGCTAACGGGACAATAGTGGAAAAAGGAATAACTTCAAATAAAAACTACACAGAAGCATTCTGTGAAACTTCTTTCTGTTCTGTGCATTCAACTAAGAGAGTTGAAGCTCTCTTTTGATTTAGATTTTCTGAAACACTCTTTCTGTATAAACTGCATGTGGACATTCGGAGCACTAAGTTGCCTATAGTGGAAAAAGGAATATCTTCAAATAAAAACTACACAGAAGCATTCTGTGAAACTTCTCTCTGTTCAGTGCATTCAACTAACAGAGTTGAACCTTCCTCTAGATTGAGCAGTTGTGAAACACTCTTTGTGTAGAAACTGCAGGTAGACTTTCCGAGCACAAAGGGGTCTATACTGGAAAAAGAAATAACTTAAAATAAAAACTACACAGAAACATTCTGCGAAACTTCTTTCTGTTCAGTGCATTCAACTAACTGAATTGAATCTTACATTTGATAGAGCAGTTCTGAAACACTCTTTTTGAAGAAACAGCAAGTGGACATTCAGAGTGCAAAGGGGCCTATAGTGGAAAAAGGAATATCTTCAAATAAAAACTACACAGAAGCAATCTGTGAAACTTCTTTCTGCTCTGTACATTCAACTAGCAAAGTTGAGGCTTACTTTTTATTGAGCTGTACTGAAACACTCTTTCTGTAGAAAGTGCAAGTGGACATTCAGTTTGCTAAGGGGCCTGTAGTGGAAAAAGGAATATCTTCAAATAAAAACTACACGGAAGCACTCTGCGAAACTTTTTTCTGTTCAGTGCATTCAACTAAGAGAATTGCGGCTTACCTTTGATAGAGCAGTTCTGAAACACTCTTTCTGTAGGAACTGCAAGTGGACATTTGGAGCACTACGTGGCCTATAGTGGAAAAAGGAATAAGCTCAAATAAAAAAGACACAGAAGCAATCTGTGAAACTTCTTTCTGTTCTGTGTATTCAACTAACAGAGTTGAACCTTCCTTTAGATTGAGCAGTTGTGAAACACTCTTTGTGTAGAAACTGCAGGTAGACTTTCGGAGCGCTAAGGGGCCTATACTGGAAAAAGAAATAACTTAAAATAAAAACTACACAGAAACATTTGGCGAAACTTCTTTCTGTTCAGTGCATTCAACTAACTGAATTGAAGCTTACATTTGATAGAGCAGTTCTGAAACACTCTTTCCGTAGAAACTGCAAGTGGACATTCTGATCGCTAAGGGGACTGTAGTGGAAAAAGGAATATCTTCAAATAAAAACTACACGGAAGCATTCTGCGAAACTTCTTTCTGTTCTGTGCATTCAACAAAAGAGTTGATCCTTACTTTTGATTCAGCAGTTCTGAAACACTCTTTCTGAAGAAACAGCAAGTGGACATTCAGAGTGCAAAGGGGCCTATAGTGTAAAAAGAAATATCTTCAAATAAAAACTACACAGGAGCATTCTGCGAAACTTCTTTCTGTTCAGTGCATTCAACTAACAGAATTGAAGCTTTCTTTTGATTGAGCAGTTCTGAAACCCTCTTTCCGTAGAAACTGCAAGTGGACATGCGGATCGCTAAGGGCTCTATAGTGGAAAAAGGAATATCGTCAAGTAAAAACTACAGGGAAGCATTCTGCGAAACTTCTTTCTGTTCTGTGCATTCAACTAACAGAGTTGAACCTCACTTTTGATTGAGCAGTTCGGAAACACTCTTTCTGTGGAAACTGCAAGTGGACATTCAGAGTGCAAAGGGTCCTTTAGTGGAAAAAGGAATATCTTCAAATAAAAACTACACAGAAGCATTCTGTGAAACTTCTTTCTGTTCTGTGCATTCAACTAACAGAGTTGAAGCTTACTTTTTATGGAGCTGTTCTTAAACACTCTTTCTGTAGAATCTGCAAGTGGACATTCAGTGGGTTAAGGGGCCAATAGTGGAAAATGGAATATCTTAAGATAAAAACTACACAGAAGCATTCTGTGGAATTTCTTTCTGTTCTGTGCTGTCAACTAACAGAGTTGAAGCTTACTTTTGATTGAGCAGTTATGAAACACTCTTTCTGTAGAAACTGCAAGAGAACACACTGAGAGCTAAGGGGCCTATAGTGGAAAAAGGAATATATTCATATAAAACCTACACAGAAGCATGCTGTGAAACTTCTTTCTGTTCCGTGCATTCAACAAAAAGAGTTGAAGCTTACATTTGATTGAGCAGCTCTGAAACACTCTTTCTGTAGAAACTACAAGTGGATATTTGGAGAGCAAAGGGGGCTCTGGTGGAAAAAGGAATATATTCAAATAAAAACTACCCAGAAGCATTCTGCAAAACATCTTTCTGTTCAGTGCATTCAACTAACAGAATTGAAGATTACTTTTGATATAGCAGTGCTGAAGCACACTTTCCGTAGAAAGTCCAAGTGGACATTCGGATCGCTAACGGGACTATAGTGGAAAAAGGAATATCTTCAAATAAAAACTACACGGAAGCATTGTGTGAAACTTCTTTGTGTTTGGTGCATTCAACTAACAAAGTTGAAGCTTACTTTTACTTGAGCATTTCAGAAACACTCTTTCTGTAGAAACTGATATAGCAGTGCTGAAGCACACTTTCCGTAGAAAGTCCAAGTGGACATTCGGATCGCTAACGGGACTATAGTGGAAAAAGGAATATCTTCAAATAAAAACTACACGGAAGCATTGTGTGAAACTTCTTTGTGTTTGGTGCATTCAACTAACAAAGTTGAAGCTTACTTTTACTTGAGCATTTCAGAAACACTCTTTCTGTAGAAACTGCTGGTGGACATTCTGAGCGCAAAGGGGTCTATAGTGGAAAAAGGAATATTCTCAAATAAAAACGACACAGAAGCATTCTGTGAAACTTCTTTCTGTTCAGTGCATTCAACTAACAGAAGTGAACCTTACTTTTGATAGAGCAGTTCTGAAACACTCTTTATGTAGAAACTGCAAGTGGACATTGGAGCATTAAGTCACCAACAGTGAAAAAATTATACCTTAAAGAAAAACTACACAGAAGCATTCTGTGAAACTTCTTTCTGTTCTGTGTATTCAACTAACAGAGTTGAACCTTACTTTTGATTGAGCAGTTCTGAAACACTCTTTCTTTATAAAGTGCATGTGGACATTCGGAGCACTAAGTGACCTATAGTGAAAAAAGAAATATCTTCAAATCAAAACCACACAGAATCATTCTGTGAAACTTCTCTCTGTTCTGTGCATTCAACTAACAGAGTTGAACCTTACTATTGATTGAGCAGTTGTGAAACACTCTTTCTGTAGAAACTGCAGGTGGACTTTCGGAGCGCTAAGGGGCCTATAGTGGAAAAAGGAATATCTTCAAATAAAAACTACACAGGAGCATTCTGCGAAACTTCTTTCTGTTCAGTGCATTCAACTAACAGAATTGAAACTTTCTTTTGATAGAGCAGTTCTGGAACACTCTTTCCGCAGAAACTGTAAGTGGACATTCGGATTTCTAAAGGCACTATAGTGTTAAAAGGAATACCTTCAAATAAAAACTACACGGAAGCATTCTGCGAAACTTCTTTCTGTTCTGTGCATTCAACTAACAGAGTTGAAGCTTACTTTTGATTGTGCAGCTCTGAAACACTCTTTCTGTAGAAGCTGCATGTGGACATTCTGAGCGTTAAGGGGCCTGTACTGGAAAAAGGCGTATCTTCAAATAGAAACTACACTGAAGCATTCTGTGAAACTTCTTTCCATTCTCTGCATTCAACTAACGGAGTTGAACCTTACATTTGATTGAGCAGTTATGAAACACTCTTTCTGTAGAAACTGCAGGCGGACTTTCAGACCGCTAAGGGGCCTATAGTGGAAAAAGTTATAACCTCTAATAACAACGACACAGAAACAGTCTGTGAAACTTCTTTCTGTTCAGTGCATTCAACTACCAGAACTGAACCTTACTTTTGATAGAGCAGTTCTGAGACACTCTTTCTGTAGAAACAGCAAATGGACATTCATAGTGCTAAGGGGCCTACAGTGGAAAAAGGAATATCTTCAAATAAAAACTACACAGAAGATTTCTCTGAAACTTCCTTCTCTTATGTGCATTCCACTAACAGAGTTGAACCTTACTTTTCATTGAGCAGTTCTGAAACACTCTTATGTAGAAACTGCAAGTGGACATTCTGAGCGCTAACGGGACAATAGTGGAAAAAGGAATATCTTCAAATAAAAACTACACGGAAGCATTCTGCGGAACTTCTTTCTGTTCTGTGCATTCAACTAACAGAGTTGAACCTCACTTTTGATTGAGCAGTTCTGAAACACTCTTTCTGTGGAAACTGCAAGTGGACATTCAGAGTGAAAAGGGGCCTATAGTGGAAAAAGGAATATCTTCAAATAAAAACTACACAAAAGCATTCTGTGAAACTTCTCTCTGTTCAGTGCATTCAACTAACAGAGTTGAACCTTCCTTTAGATTGAGCAGTTGTGAAACACTCTTTGTGTAGAAACTGCAGGAAGACTTTCTGAGCGCTAAGGGGCCTATACTGGAAAAAGAAATAAAATAAAAACTACACAGAAACATTCTGCGAAACTTCTTTCTGTTCAGTGCATTCAACTAACTGAATTGAAGCTTACATTTGATAGAGCAGTTCTGAAACACTCTTTCCGTAGAAACTGCAAGTGGACATTCTGATCGCTAAGGGGACTATAGTGGAAAAAGGAATATCTTCAAATAAAAACTACACGGAAGCATTCTGAGAAACTTCTTTCTGTTCTTTGCATTCAACTAACAGAATTGAACCTTACTTTTGATTGAGCAGTTCTGAAACACTCTTTCTGAAGAAACAGCAAGTGGACATTCAGAGTGCAAAGGGGCCTATAGGGGAAAAAGGAATATCTTCAAATAAAAACTACACAGAAGCAATATGCGAAACTTCTTTCTGTTCAGTGCTTTCAACTAACAGATCTGAACCTTACTTTTGATACAGCAGTTCTGAAACACTCTTTCCGTAGCAACTGCAAGTGGACATTCGGATCGCTAACGGGACAATAGTGGAAAAAGGAATAACTTCAAATAAAAACTACACAGAAGCATTCTGTGAAACTTCTCTCTGTTCAGTGCATTCAACTAACAGAGTTGAACCTTCCTCTAGATTGAGCAGTTGTGAAACACTCTTTGTGTAGAAACTGCAGGTAGACTTTCCGAGCACAAAGGGGTCTATACTGGAAAAAGAAATAACTTAAAATAAAAACTACACAGAAACATTCTGCGAAACTTCTTTCTGTTCAGTGCATTCAACTAACTGAATTGAATCTTACATTTGATAGAGCAGTTCTGAAACACTCTTTTTGAAGAAACAGCAAGTGGACATTCAGAGTGCAAAGGGGCCTATAGTGGAAAAAGGAATATCTTCAAATAAAAACTACACAGAAGCAATCTGTGAAACTTCTTTCTGCTCTGTACATTCAACTAGCAAAGTTGAGGCTTACTTTTTATTGAGCTGTACTGAAACACTCTTTCTGTAGAAAGTGCAAGTGGACATTCAGTTTGCTAAGGGGCCTGTAGTGGAAAAAGGAATATCTTCAAATAAAAACTACACGGAAGCACTCTGCGAAACTTTTTTCTGTTCAGTGCATTCAACTAAGAGAATTGCGGCTTACCTTTGATAGAGCAGTTCTGAAACACTCTTTCTGTAGGAACTGCAAGTGGACATTTGGAGCACTACGTGGCCTATAGTGGAAAAAGGAATAAGCTCAAATAAAAAAGACACAGAAGCAATCTGTGAAACTTCTTTCTGTTCTGTGTATTCAACTAACAGAGTTGAACCTTCCTTTAGATTGAGCAGTTGTGAAACACTCTTTGTGTAGAAACTGCAGGTAGACTTTCGGAGCGCTAAGGGGCCTATACTGGAAAAAGAAATAACTTAAAATAAAAACTACACAGAAACATTTGGCGAAACTTCTTTCTGTTCAGTGCATTCAACTAACTGAATTGAAGCTTACATTTGATAGAGCAGTTCTGAAACACTCTTTCCGTAGAAACTGCAAGTGGACATTCTGATCGCTAAGGGGACTGTAGTGGAAAAAGGAATATCTTCAAATAAAAACTACACGGAAGCATTCTGCGAAACTTCTTTCTGTTCTGTGCATTCAACAAAAGAGTTGATCCTTACTTTTGATTCAGCAGTTCTGAAACACTCTTTCTGAAGAAACAGCAAGTGGACATTCAGAGTGCAAAGGGGCCTATAGTGTAAAAAGAAATATCTTCAAATAAAAACTACACAGGAGCATTCTGCGAAACTTCTTTCTGTTCAGTGCATTCAACTAACAGAATTGAAGCTTTCTTTTGATTGAGCAGTTCTGAAACCCTCTTTCCGTAGAAACTGCAAGTGGACATGCGGATCGCTAAGGGCTCTATAGTGGAAAAAGGAATATCGTCAAGTAAAAACTACAGGGAAGCATTCTGCGAAACTTCTTTCTGTTCTGTGCATTCAACTAACAGAGTTGAACCTCACTTTTGATTGAGCAGTTCGGAAACACTCTTTCTGTGGAAACTGCAAGTGGACATTCAGAGTGCAAAGGGTCCTTTAGTGGAAAAAGGAATATCTTCAAATAAAAACTACACAGAAGCATTCTGTGAAACTTCTTTCTGTTCTGTGCATTCAACTAACAGAGTTGAAGCTTACTTTTTATGGAGCTGTTCTTAAACACTCTTTCTGTAGAATCTGCAAGTGGACATTCAGTGGGTTAAGGGGCCAATAGTGGAAAATGGAATATCTTAAGATAAAAACTACACAGAAGCATTCTGTGGAATTTCTTTCTGTTCTGTGCTGTCAACTAACAGAGTTGAAGCTTACTTTTGATTGAGCAGTTATGAAACACTCTTTCTGTAGAAACTGCAAGAGAACACACTGAGAGCTAAGGGGCCTATAGTGGAAAAAGGAATATATTCATATAAAACCTACACAGAAGCATGCTGTGAAACTTCTTTCTGTTCCGTGCATTCAACAAAAAGAGTTGAAGCTTACATTTGATTGAGCAGCTCTGAAACACTCTTTCTGTAGAAACTACAAGTGGATATTTGGAGAGCAAAGGGGGCTCTGGTGGAAAAAGGAATATATTCAAATAAAAACTACCCAGAAGCATTCTGCAAAACATCTTTCTGTTCAGTGCATTCAACTAACAGAATTGAAGATTACTTTTGATATAGCAGTGCTGAAGCACACTTTCCGTAGAAAGTCCAAGTGGACATTCGGATCGCTAACGGGACTATAGTGGAAAAAGGAATATCTTCAAATAAAAACTACACGGAAGCATTGTGTGAAACTTCTTTGTGTTTGGTGCATTCAACTAACAAAGTTGAAGCTTACTTTTACTTGAGCATTTCAGAAACACTCTTTCTGTAGAAACTGATATAGCAGTGCTGAAGCACACTTTCCGTAGAAAGTCCAAGTGGACATTCGGATCGCTAATGGGACTATAGTGGAAAAAGGAATATCTTCAAATAAAAACTACACGGAAGCATTGTGTGAAACTTCTTTGTGTTTGGTGCATTCAACTAACAAAGTTGAAGCTTACTTTTACTTGAGCATTTCAGAAACACTCTTTCTGTAGAAACTGCTGGTGGACATTCTGAGCGCAAAGGGGTCTATAGTGGAAAAAGGAATATTCTCAAATAAAAACGACACAGAAGCATTCTGTGAAACTTCTTTCTGTTCAGTGCATTCAACTAACAGAAGTGAACCTTACTTTTGATAGAGCAGTTCTGAAACACTCTTTATGTAGAAACTGCAAGTGGACATTGGAGCATTAAGTCGCCAACAGTGAAAAAATTATACCTTAAAGAAAAACTACACAGAAGCATTCTGTGAAACTTCTTTCTGTTCTGTGTATTCAACTAACAGAGTTGAACCTTACTTTTGATTGAGCAGTTCTGAAACACTCTTTCTTTATAAAGTGCATGTGGACATTCGGAGCACTAAGTGACCTATAGTGAAAAAAGAAATATCTTCAAATCAAAACCACACAGAATCATTCTGTGAAACTTCTCTCTGTTCTGTGCATTCAACTAACAGAGTTGAACCTTACTATTGATTGAGCAGTTGTGAAACACTCTTTCTGTAGAAACTGCAGGTGGACTTTCGGAGCGCTAAGGGGCCTATAGTGGAAAAAGGAATATCTTCAAATAAAAACTACACAGGAGCATTCTGCGAAACTTCTTTCTGTTCAGTGCATTCAACTAACAGAATTGAAACTTTCTTTTGATAGAGCAGTTCTGGAACACTCTTTCCGCAGAAACTGTAAGTGGACATTCGGATTTCTAAAGGCACTATAGTGTTAAAAGGAATACCTTCAAATAAAAACTACACGGAAGCATTCTGCGAAACTTCTTTCTGTTCTGTGCATTCAACTAACAGAGTTGAAGCTTACTTTTGATTGTGCAGCTCTGAAACACTCTTTCTGTAGAAGCTGCATGTGGACATTCTGAGCGTTAAGGGGCCTGTACTGGAAAAAGGCGTATCTTCAAATAGAAACTACACTGAAGCATTCTGTGAAACTTCTTTCCATTCTCTGCATTCAACTAACGGAGTTGAACCTTACATTTGATTGAGCAGTTATGAAACACTCTTTCTGTAGAAACTGCAGGCGGACTTTCAGACCGCTAAGGGGCCTATAGTGGAAAAAGTTATAACCTCTAATAACAACGACACAGAAACAGTCTGTGAAACTTCTTTCTGTTCAGTGCATTCAACTACCAGAACTGAACCTTACTTTTGATAGAGCAGTTCTGAGACACTCTTTCTGTAGAAACAGCAAATGGACATTCATAGTGCTAAGGGGCCTACAGTGGAAAAAGGAATATCTTCAAATAAAAACTACACAGAAGATTTCTCTGAAACTTCCTTCTCTTATGTGCATTCCACTAACAGAGTTGAACCTTACTTTTCATTGAGCAGTTCTGAAACACTCTTATGTAGAAACTGCAAGTGGACATTCTGAGCGCTAACGGGACAATAGTGGAAAAAGGAATATCTTCAAATAAAAACTACACGGAAGCATTCTGCGGAACTTCTTTCTGTTCTGTGCATTCAACTAACAGAGTTGAACCTCACTTTTGATTGAGCAGTTCTGAAACACTCTTTCTGTGGAAACTGCAAGTGGACATTCAGAGTGAAAAGGGGCCTATAGTGGAAAAAGGAATATCTTCAAATAAAAACTACACAAAAGCATTCTGTGAAACTTCTCTCTGTTCAGTGCATTCAACTAACAGAGTTGAACCTTCCTTTAGATTGAGCAGTTGTGAAACACTCTTTGTGTAGAAACTGCAGGAAGACTTTCTGAGCGCTAAGGGGCCTATACTGGAAAAAGAAATAACTTAAAATAAAAACTACACAGAAACATTCTGCGAAACTTCTTTCTGTTCAGTGCATTCAACTAACTGAATTGAAGCTTACATTTGATAGAGCAGTTCTGAAACACTCTTTCCGTAGAAACTGCAAGTGGACATTCTGATCGCTAAGGGGACTATAGTGGAAAAAGGAATATCTTCAAATAAAAACTACACGGAAGCATTCTGAGAAACTTCTTTCTGTTCTTTGCATTCAACTAACAGAATTGAACCTTACTTTTGATTGAGCAGTTCTGAAACACTCTTTCTGAAGAAACAGCAAGTGGACATTCAGAGTGCAAAGGGGCCTATAGGGGAAAAAGGAATATCTTCAAATAAAAACTACACAGAAGCAATATGCGAAACTTCTTTCTGTTCAGTGCTTTCAACTAACAGATCTGAACCTTACTTTTGATACAGCAGTTCTGAAACACTCTTTCCGTAGCAACTGCAAGTGGACATTCGGATCGCTAACGGGACAATAGTGGAAAAAGGAATAACTTCAAATAAAAACTACACAGAAGCATTCTGTGAAACTTCTCTCTGTTCAGTGCATTCAACTAACAGAGTTGAACCTTCCTCTAGATTGAGCAGTTGTGAAACACTCTTTGTGTAGAAACTGCAGGTAGACTTTCCGAGCACAAAGGGGTCTATACTGGAAAAAGAAATAACTTAAAGTAAAAACTACACAGAAACATTCTGCGAAACTTCTTTCTGTTCAGTGCATTCAACTAACTGAATTGAATCTTACATTTGATAGAGCAGTTCTGAAACACTCTTTTTGAAGAAACAGCAAGTGGACATTCAGAGTGCAAAGGGGCCTATAGTGGAAAAAGGAATATCTTCAAATAAAAACTACACAGAAGCAATCTGTGAAACTTCTTTCTGCTCTGTACATTCAACTAGCAAAGTTGAGGCTTACTTTTTATTGAGCTGTACTGAAACACTCTTTCTGTAGAAAGTGCAAGTGGACATTCAGTTTGCTAAGGGGCCTGTAGTGGAAAAAGGAATATCTTCAAATAAAAACTACACGGAAGCACTCTGCGAAACTTTTTTCTGTTCAGTGCATTCAACTAAGAGAATTGCGGCTTACCTTTGATAGAGCAGTTCTGAAACACTCTTTCTGTAGGAACTGCAAGTGGACATTTGGAGCACTACGTGGCCTATAGTGGAAAAAGGAATAAGCTCAAATAAAAAAGACACAGAAGCAATCTGTGAAACTTCTTTCTGTTCTGTGTATTCAACTAACAGAGTTGAACCTTCCTTTAGATTGAGCAGTTGTGAAACACTCTTTGTGTAGAAACTGCAGGTAGACTTTCGGAGCGCTAAGGGGCCTATACTGGAAAAAGAAATAACTTAAAATAAAAACTACACAGAAACATTTGGCGAAACTTCTTTCTGTTCAGTGCATTCAACTAACTGAATTGAAGCTTACATTTGATAGAGCAGTTCTGAAACACTCTTTCCGTAGAAACTGCAAGTAGACATTCTGATCGCTAAGGGGACTGTAGTGGAAAAAGGAATATCTTCAAATAAAAACTACACGGAAGCATTCTGCGAAACTTCTTTCTGTTCTGTGCATTCAACAAAAGAGTTGATCCTTACTTTTGATTCAGCAGTTCTGAAACACTCTTTCTGAAGAAACAGCAAGTGGACATTCAGAGTGCAAAGGGGCCTATAGTGTAAAAAGAAATATCTTCAAATAAAAACTACACAGGAGCATTCTGCGAAACTTCTTTCTGTTCAGTGCATTCAACTAACAGAATTGAAGCTTTCTTTTGATTGAGCAGTTCTGAAACCCTCTTTCCGTAGAAACTGCAAGTGGACATGCGGATCGCTAAGGGCTCTATAGTGGAAAAAGGAATATCGTCAAGTAAAAACTACAGGGAAGCATTCTGCGAAACTTCTTTCTGTTCTGTGCATTCAACTAACAGAGTTGAACCTCACTTTTGATTGAGCAGTTCGGAAACACTCTTTCTGTGGAAACTGCAAGTGGACATTCAGAGTGCAAAGGGTCCTTTAGTGGAAAAAGGAATATCTTCAAATAAAAACTACACAGAAGCATTCTGTGAAACTTCTTTCTGTTCTGTGCATTCAACTAACAGAGTTGAAGCTTACTTTTTATGGAGCTGTTCTTAAACACTCTTTCTGTAGAATCTGCAAGTGGACATTCAGTGGGTTAAGGGGCCAATAGTGGAAAATGGAATATCTTAAGATAAAAACTACACAGAAGCATTCTGTGGAATTTCTTTCTGTTCTGTGCTGTCAACTAACAGAGTTGAAGCTTACTTTTGATTGAGCAGTTATGAAACACTCTTTCTGTAGAAACTGCAAGAGAACACACTGAGAGCTAAGGGGCCTATAGTGGAAAAAGGAATATATTCATATAAAACCTACACAGAAGCATGCTGTGAAACTTCTTTCTGTTCCGTGCATTCAACAAAAAGAGCTGAAGCTTACATTTGATTGAGCAGCTCTGAAACACTCTTTCTGTAGAAACTACAAGTGGATATTTGGAGAGCAAAGGGGGCTCTGGTGGAAAAAGGAATATATTCAAATAAAAACTACCCAGAAGCATTCTGCAAAACATCTTTCTGTTCAGTGCATTCAACTAACAGAATTGAAGATTACTTTTGATATAGCAGTGCTGAAGCACACTTTCCGTAGAAAGTCCAAGTGGACATTCGGATCGCTAACGGGACTATAGTGGAAAAAGGAATATCTTCAAATAAAAACTACACGGAAGCATTGTGTGAAACTTCTTTGTGTTTGGTGCATTCAACTAACAAAGTTGAAGCTTACTTTTACTTGAGCATTTCAGAAACACTCTTTCTGTAGAAACTGATATAGCAGTGCTGAAGCACACTTTCCGTAGAAAGTCCAAGTGGACATTCGGATCGCTAACGGGACTATAGTGGAAAAAGGAATATCTTCAAATAAAAACTACACGGAAGCATTGTGTGAAACTTCTTTGTGTTTGGTGCATTCAACTAACAAAGTTGAAGCTTACTTTTACTTGAGCATTTCAGAAACACTCTTTCTGTAGAAACTGCTGGTGGACATTCTGAGCGCAAAGGGGTCTATAGTGGAAAAAGGAATATTCTCAAATAAAAACGACACAGAAGCATTCTGTGAAACTTCTTTCTGTTCAGTGCATTCAACTAACAGAAGTGAACCTTACTTTTGATAGAGCAGTTCTGAAACACTCTTTATGTAGAAACTGCAAGTGGACATTGGAGCATTAAGTCGCCAACAGTGAAAAAATTATACCTTAAAGAAAAACTACACAGAAGCATTCTGTGAAACTTCTTTCTGTTCTGTGTATTCAACTAACAGAGTTGAACCTTACTTTTGATTGAGCAGTTCTGAAACACTCTTTCTTTATAAAGTGCATGTGGACATTCGGAGCACTAAGTGACCTATAGTGAAAAAAGAAATATCTTCAAATCAAAACCACACAGAATCATTCTGTGAAACTTCTCTCTGTTCTGTGCATTCAACTAACAGAGTTGAACCTTACTATTGATTGAGCAGTTGTGAAACACTCTTTCTGTAGAAACTGCAGGTGGACTTTCGGAGCGCTAAGGGGCCTATAGTGGAAAAAGGAATATCTTCAAATAAAAACTACACAGGAGCATTCTGCGAAACTTCTTTCTGTTCAGTGCATTCAACTAACAGAATTGAAACTTTCTTTTGATAGAGCAGTTCTGGAACACTCTTTCCGCAGAAACTGTAAGTGGACATTCGGATTTCTAAAGGCACTATAGTGTTAAAAGGAATACCTTCAAATAAAAACTACACGGAAGCATTCTGCGAAACTTCTTTCTGTTCTGTGCATTCAACTAACAGAGTTGAAGCTTACTTTTGATTGTGCAGCTCTGAAACACTCTTTCTGTAGAAGCTGCATGTGGACATTCTGAGCGTTAAGGGGCCTGTACTGGAAAAAGGCGTATCTTCAAATAGAAACTACACTGAAGCATTCTGTGAAACTTCTTTCCATTCTCTGCATTCAACTAACGGAGTTGAACCTTACATTTGATTGAGCAGTTATGAAACACTCTTTCTGTAGAAACTGCAGGCGGACTTTCAGACCGCTAAGGGGCCTATAGTGGAAAAAGTTATAACCTCTAATAACAACGACACAGAAACAGTCTGTGAAACTTCTTTCTGTTCAGTGCATTCAACTACCAGAACTGAACCTTACTTTTGATAGAGCAGTTCTGAGACACTCTTTCTGTAGAAACAGCAAATGGACATTCATAGTGCTAAGGGGCCTACAGTGGAAAAAGGAATATCTTCAAATAAAAACTACACAGAAGATTTCTCTGAAACTTCCTTCTCTTATGTGCATTCCACTAACAGAGTTGAACCTTACTTTTCATTGAGCAGTTCTGAAACACTCTTATGTAGAAACTGCAAGTGGACATTCTGAGCGCTAACGGGACAATAGTGGAAAAAGGAATATCTTCAAATAAAAACTACACGGAAGCATTCTGCGGAACTTCTTTCTGTTCTGTGCATTCAACTAACAGAGTTGAACCTCACTTTTGATTGAGCAGTTCTGAAACACTCTTTCTGTGGAAACTGCAAGTGGACATTCAGAGTGAAAAGGGGCCTATAGTGGAAAAAGGAATATCTTCAAATAAAAACTACACAAAAGCATTCTGTGAAACTTCTCTCTGTTCAGTGCATTCAACTAACAGAGTTGAACCTTCCTTTAGATTGAGCAGTTGTGAAACACTCTTTGTGTAGAAACTGCAGGAAGACTTTCTGAGCGCTAAGGGGCCTATACTGGAAAAAGAAATAACTTAAAATAAAAACTACACAGAAACATTCTGCGAAACTTCTTTCTGTTCAGTGCATTCAACTAACTGAATTGAAGCTTACATTTGATAGAGCAGTTCTGAAACACTCTTTCCGTAGAAACTGCAAGTGGACATTCTGATCGCTAAGGGGACTATAGTGGAAAAAGGAATATCTTCAAATAAAAACTACACGGAAGCATTCTGAGAAACTTCTTTCTGTTCTTTGCATTCAACTAACAGAATTGAACCTTACTTTTGATTGAGCAGTTCTGAAACACTCTTTCTGAAGAAACAGCAAGTGGACATTCAGAGTGCAAAGGGGCCTATAGGGGAAAAAGGAATATCTTCAAATAAAAACTACACAGAAGCAATATGCGAAACTTCTTTCTGTTCAGTGCTTTCAACTAACAGATCTGAACCTTACTTTTGATAGAGCAGTTCTGAAACACTCTTTCCGTAGCAACTGCAAGTGGACATTCGGATCGCTAACGGGACAATAGTGGAAAAAGGAATAACTTCAAATAAAAACTACACAGAAGCATTCTGTGAAACTTCTCTCTGTTCAGTGCATTCAACTAACAGAGTTGAACCTTCCTCTAGATTGAGCAGTTGTGAAACACTCTTTGTGTAGAAACTGCAGGTAGACTTTCCGAGCACAAAGGGGTCTATACTGGAAAAAGAAATAACTTAAAATAAAAACTACACAGAAACATTCTGCGAAACTTCTTTCTGTTCAGTGCATTCAACTAACTGAATTGAATCTTACATTTGATAGAGCAGTTCTGAAACACTCTTTTTGAAGAAACAGCAAGTGGACATTCAGAGTGCAAAGGGGCCTATAGTGGAAAAAGGAATATCTTCAAATAAAAACTACACAGAAGCAATCTGTGAAACTTCTTTCTGCTCTGTACATTCAACTAGCAAAGTTGAGGCTTACTTTTTATTGAGCTGTACTGAAACACTCTTTCTGTAGAAAGTGCAAGTGGACATTCAGTTTGCTAAGGGGCCTGTAGTGGAAAAAGGAATATCTTCAAATAAAAACTACACGGAAGCACTCTGCGAAACTTTTTTCTGTTCAGTGCATTCAACTAAGAGAATTGCGGCTTACCTTTGATAGAGCAGTTCTGAAACACTCTTTCTGTAGGAACTGCAAGTGGACATTTGGAGCACTACGTGGCCTATAGTGGAAAAAGGAATAAGCTCAAATAAAAAAGACACAGAAGCAATCTGTGAAACTTCTTTCTGTTGTGTGTATTCAACTAACAGAGTTGAACCTTCCTTTAGATTGAGCAGTTGTGAAACACTCTTTCTGTAGAAACTGCAGGTAGACTTTCGGAGCGCTAAGGGGCCTATACTGGAAAAAGAAATAACTTAAAATAAAAACTACACAGAAACATTTGGCGAAACTTCTTTCTGTTCAGTGCATTCAACTAACTGAATTGAAGCTTACATTTGATAGAGCAGTTCTGAAACACTCTTTCCGTAGAAACTGCAAGTGGACATTCTGATCGCTAAGGGGACTGTAGTGGAAAAAGGAATATCTTCAAATAAAAACTACACGGAAGCATTCTGTGAAACTTCTTTCTGTTCTGTGCATTCAACAAAAGAGTTGATCCTTACTTTTGATTCAGCAGTTCTGAAACACTCTTTCTGAAGAAACAGCAAGTGGACATTCAGAGTGCAAAGGGGCCTATAGTGTAAAAAGAAATATCTTCAAATAAAAACTACACAGGAGCATTCTGCGAAACTTCTTTCTGTTCAGTGCATTCAACTAACAGAATTGAAGCTTTCTTTTGATTGAGCAGTTCTGAAACCCTCTTTCCGTAGAAACTGCAAGTGGACATGCGGATCGCTAAGGGCTCTATAGTGGAAAAAGGAATATCGTCAAGTAAAAACTACAGGGAAGCATTCTGCGAAACTTCTTTCTGTTCTGTGCATTCAACTAACAGAGTTGAACCTCACTTTTGATTGAGCAGTTCGGAAACACTCTTTCTGTGGAAACTGCAAGTGGACATTCAGAGTGCAAAGGGTCCTTTAGTGGAAAAAGGAATATCTTCAAATAAAAACTACACAGAAGCATTCTGTGAAACTTCTTTCTGTTCTGTGCATTCAACTAACAGAGTTGAAGCTTACTTTTTATGGAGCTGTTCTTAAACACTCTTTCTGTAGAATCTGCAAGTGGACATTCAGTGGGTTAAGGGGCCAATAGTGGAAAATGGAATATCTTAAGATAAAAACTACACAGAAGCATTCTGTGGAATTTCTTTCTGTTCTGTGCTGTCAACTAACAGAGTTGAAGCTTACTTTTGATTGAGCAGTTATGAAACACTCTTTCTGTAGAAACTGCAAGAGAACACACTGAGAGCTAAGGGGCCTATAGTGGAAAAAGGAATATATTCATATAAAACCTACACAGAAGCATGCTGTGAAACTTCTTTCTGTTCCGTGCATTCAACAAAAAGAGTTGAAGCTTACATTTGATTGAGCAGCTCTGAAACACTCTTTCTGTAGAAACTACAAGTGGATATTTGGAGAGCAAAGGGGGCTCTGGTGGAAAAAGGAATATATTCAAATAAAAACTACCCAGAAGCATTCTGCAAAACATCTTTCTGTTCAGTGCATTCAACTAACAGAATTGAAGATTACTTTTGATATAGCAGTGCTGAAGCACACTTTCCGTAGAAAGTCCAAGTGGACATTCGGATCGCTAACGGGACTATAGTGGAAAAAGGAATATCTTCAAATAAAAACTACACGGAAGCATTGTGTGAAACTTCTTTGTGTTTGGTGCATTCAACTAACAAAGTTGAAGCTTACTTTTACTTGAGCATTTCAGAAACACTCTTTCTGTAGAAACTGATATAGCAGTGCTGAAGCACACTTTCCGTAGAAAGTCCAAGTGGACATTCGGATCGCTAACGGGACTATAGTGGAAAAAGGAATATCTTCAAATAAAAACTACACGGAAGCATTGTGTGAAACTTCTTTGTGTTTGGTGCATTCAACTAACAAAGTTGAAGCTTACTTTTACTTGAGCATTTCAGAAACACTCTTTCTGTAGAAACTGCTGGTGGACATTCTGAGCGCAAAGGGGTCTATAGTGGAAAAAGGAATATTCTCAAATAAAAACGACACAGAAGCATTCTGTGAAACTTCTTTCTGTTCAGTGCATTCAACTAACAGAAGTGAACCTTACTTTTGATAGAGCAGTTCTGAAACACTCTTTATGTAGAAACTGCAAGTGGACATTGGAGCATTAAGTCGCCAACAGTGAAAAAATTATACCTTAAAGAAAAACTACACAGAAGCATTCTGTGAAACTTCTTTCTGTTCTGTGTATTCAACTAACAGAGTTGAACCTTACTTTTGATTGAGCAGTTCTGAAACACTCTTTCTTTATAAAGTGCATGTGGACATTCGGAGCACTAAGTGACCTATAGTGAAAAAAGAAATATCTTCAAATCAAAACCACACAGAATCATTCTGTGAAACTTCTCTCTGTTCTGTGCATTCAACTAACAGAGTTGAACCTTACTATTGATTGAGCAGTTGTGAAACACTCTTTCTGTAGAAACTGCAGGTGGACTTTCGGAGCGCTAAGGGGCCTATAGTGGAAAAAGGAATATCTTCAAATAAAAACTACACAGGAGCATTCTGCGAAACTTCTTTCTGTTCAGTGCATTCAACTAACAGAATTGAAACTTTCTTTTGATAGAGCAGTTCTGGAACACTCTTTCCGCAGAAACTGTAAGTGGACATTCGGATTTCTAAAGGCACTATAGTGTTAAAAGGAATACCTTCAAATAAAAACTACACGGAAGCATTCTGCGAAACTTCTTTCTGTTCTGTGCATTCAACTAACAGAGTTGAAGCTTACTTTTGATTGTGCAGCTCTGAAACACTCTTTCTGTAGAAGCTGCATGTGGACATTCTGAGCGTTAAGGGGCCTGTACTGGAAAAAGGCGTATCTTCAAATAGAAACTACACTGAAGCATTCTGTGAAACTTCTTTCCATTCTCTGCATTCAACTAACGGAGTTGAACCTTACATTTGATTGAGCAGTTATGAAACACTCTTTCTGTAGAAACTGCAGGCGGACTTTCAGACCGCTAAGGGGCCTATAGTGGAAAAAGTTATAACCTCTAATAACAACGACACAGAAACAGTCTGTGAAACTTCTTTCTGTTCAGTGCATTCAACTACCAGAACTGAACCTTACTTTTGATAGAGCAGTTCTGAGACACTCTTTCTGTAGAAACAGCAAATGGACATTCATAGTGCTAAGGGGCCTACAGTGGAAAAAGGAATATCTTCAAATAAAAACTACACAGAAGATTTCTCTGAAACTTCCTTCTCTTATGTGCATTCCACTAACAGAGTTGAACCTTACTTTTCATTGAGCAGTTCTGAAACACTCTTATGTAGAAACTGCAAGTGGACATTCTGAGCGCTAACGGGACAATAGTGGAAAAAGGAATATCTTCAAATAAAAACTACACGGAAGCATTCTGCGGAACTTCTTTCTGTTCTGTGCATTCAACTAACAGAGTTGAACCTCACTTTTGATTGAGCAGTTCTGAAACACTCTTTCTGTGGAAACTGCAAGTGGACATTCAGAGTGAAAAGGGGCCTATAGTGGAAAAAGGAATATCTTCAAATAAAAACTACACAAAAGCATTCTGTGAAACTTCTCTCTGTTCAGTGCATTCAACTAACAGAGTTGAACCTTCCTTTAGATTGAGCAGTTGTGAAACACTCTTTGTGTAGAAACTGCAGGAAGACTTTCTGAGCGCTAAGGGGCCTATACTGGAAAAAGAAATAACTTAAAATAAAAACTACACAGAAACATTCTGCGAAACTTCTTTCTGTTCAGTGCATTCAACTAACTGAATTGAAGCTTACATTTGATAGAGCAGTTCTGAAACACTCTTTCCGTAGAAACTGCAAGTGGACATTCTGATCGCTAAGGGGACTATAGTGGAAAAAGGAATATCTTCAAATAAAAACTACACGGAAGCATTCTGAGAAACTTCTTTCTGTTCTTTGCATTCAACTAACAGAATTGAACCTTACTTTTGATTGAGCAGTTCTGAAACACTCTTTCTGAAGAAACAGCAAGTGGACATTCAGAGTGCAAAGGGGCCTATAGGGGAAAAAGGAATATCTTCAAATAAAAACTACACAGAAGCAATATGCGAAACTTCTTTCTGTTCAGTGCTTTCAACTAACAGATCTGAACCTTACTTTTGATAGAGCAGTTCTGAAACACTCTTTCCGTAGCAACTGCAAGTGGACATTCGGATCGCTAACGGGACAATAGTGGAAAAAGGAATAACTTCAAATAAAAACTACACAGAAGCATTCTGTGAAACTTCTCTCTGTTCAGTGCATTCAACTAACAGAGTTGAACCTTCCTCTAGATTGAGCAGTTGTGAAACACTCTTTGTGTAGAAACTGCAGGTAGACTTTCCGAGCACAAAGGGGTCTATACTGGAAAAAGAAATAACTTAAAATAAAAACTACACAGAAACATTCTGCGAAACTTCTTTCTGTTCAGTGCATTCAACTAACTGAATTGAATCTTACATTTGATAGAGCAGTTCTGAAACACTCTTTTTGAAGAAACAGCAAGTGGACATTCAGAGTGCAAAGGGGCCTATAGTGGAAAAAGGAATATCTTCAAATAAAAACTACACAGAAGCAATCTGTGAAACTTCTTTCTGCTCTGTACATTCAACTAGCAAAGTTGAGGCTTACTTTTTATTGAGCTGTACTGAAACACTCTTTCTGTAGAAAGTGCAAGTGGACATTCAGTTTGCTAAGGGGCCTGTAGTGGAAAAAGGAATATCTTCAAATAAAAACTACACGGAAGCACTCTGCGAAACTTTTTTCTGTTCAGTGCATTCAACTAAGAGAATTGCGGCTTACCTTTGATAGAGCAGTTCTGAAACACTCTTTCTGTAGGAACTGCAAGTGGACATTTGGAGCACTACGTGGCCTATAGTGGAAAAAGGAATAAGCTCAAATAAAAAAGACACAGAAGCAATCTGTGAAACTTCTTTCTGTTCTGTGTATTCAACTAACAGAGTTGAACCTTCCTTTAGATTGAGCAGTTGTGAAACACTCTTTCTGTAGAAACTGCAGGTAGACTTTCGGAGCGCTAAGGGGCCTATACTGGAAAAAGAAATAACTTAAAATAAAAACTACACAGAAACATTTGGCGAAACTTCTTTCTGTTCAGTGCATTCAACTAACTGAATTGAAGCTTACATTTGATAGAGCAGTTCTGAAACACTCTTTCCGTAGAAACTGCAAGTGGACATTCTGATCGCTAAGGGGACTGTAGTGGAAAAAGGAATATCTTCAAATAAAAACTACACGGAAGCATTCTGCGAAACTTCTTTCTGTTCTGTGCATTCAACAAAAGAGTTGATCCTTACTTTTGATTCAGCAGTTCTGAAACACTCTTTCTGAAGAAACAGCAAGTGGACATTCAGAGTGCAAAGGGGCCTATAGTGTAAAAAGAAATATCTTCAAATAAAAACTACACAGGAGCATTCTGCGAAACTTCTTTCTGTTCAGTGCATTCAACTAACAGAATTGAAGCTTTCTTTTGATTGAGCAGTTCTGAAACCCTCTTTCCGTAGAAACTGCAAGTGGACATGCGGATCGCTAAGGGCTCTATAGTGGAAAAAGGAATATCGTCAAGTAAAAACTACAGGGAAGCATTCTGCGAAACTTCTTTCTGTTCTGTGCATTCAACTAACAGAGTTGAACCTCACTTTTGATTGAGCAGTTCGGAAACACTCTTTCTGTGGAAACTGCAAGTGGACATTCAGAGTGCAAAGGGTCCTTTAGTGGAAAAAGGAATATCTTCAAATAAAAACTACACAGAAGCATTCTGTGAAACTTCTTTCTGTTCTGTGCATTCAACTAACAGAGTTGAAGCTTACTTTTTATGGAGCTGTTCTTAAACACTCTTTCTGTAGAATCTGCAAGTGGACATTCAGTGGGTTAAGGGGCCAATAGTGGAAAATGGAATATCTTAAGATAAAAACTACACAGAAGCATTCTGTGGAATTTCTTTCTGTTCTGTGCTGTCAACTAACAGAGTTGAAGCTTACTTTTGATTGAGCAGTTATGAAACACTCTTTCTGTAGAAACTGCAAGAGAACACACTGAGAGCTAAGGGGCCTATAGTGGAAAAAGGAATATATTCATATAAAACCTACACAGAAGCATGCTGTGAAACTTCTTTCTGTTCCGTGCATTCAACAAAAAGAGTTGAAGCTTACATTTGATTGAGCAGCTCTGAAACACTCTTTCTGTAGAAACTACAAGTGGATATTTGGAGAGCAAAGGGGGCTCTGGTGGAAAAAGGAATATATTCAAATAAAAACTACCCAGAAGCATTCTGCAAAACATCTTTCTGTTCAGTGCATTCAACTAACAGAATTGAAGATTACTTTTGATATAGCAGTGCTGAAGCACACTTTCCGTAGAAAGTCCAAGTGGACATTCGGATCGCTAACGGGACTATAGTGGAAAAAGGAATATCTTCAAATAAAAACTACACGGAAGCATTGTGTGAAACTTCTTTGTGTTTGGTGCATTCAACTAACAAAGTTGAAGCTTACTTTTACTTGAGCATTTCAGAAACACTCTTTCTGTAGAAACTGATATAGCAGTGCTGAAGCACACTTTCCGTAGAAAGTCCAAGTGGACATTCGGATCGCTAACGGGACTATAGTGGAAAAAGGAATATCTTCAAATAAAAACTACACGGAAGCATTGTGTGAAACTTCTTTGTGTTTGGTGCATTCAACTAACAAAGTTGAAGCTTACTTTTACTTGAGCATTTCAGAAACACTCTTTCTGTAGAAACTGCTGGTGGACATTCTGAGCGCAAAGGGGTCTATAGTGGAAAAAGGAATATTCTCAAATAAAAACGACACAGAAGCATTCTGTGAAACTTCTTTCTGTTCAGTGCATTCAACTAACAGAAGTGAACCTTACTTTTGATAGAGCAGTTCTGAAACACTCTTTATGTAGAAACTGCAAGTGGACATTGGAGCATTAAGTCGCCAACAGTGAAAAAATTATACCTTAAAGAAAAACTACACAGAAGCATTCTGTGAAACTTCTTTCTGTTCTGTGTATTCAACTAACAGAGTTGAACCTTACTTTTGATTGAGCAGTTCTGAAACACTCTTTCTTTATAAAGTGCATGTGGACATTCGGAGCACTAAGTGACCTATAGTGAAAAAAGAAATATCTTCAAATCAAAACCACACAGAATCATTCTGTGAAACTTCTCTCTGTTCTGTGCATTCAACTAACAGAGTTGAACCTTACTATTGATTGAGCAGTTGTGAAACACTCTTTCTGTAGAAACTGCAGGTGGACTTTCGGAGCGCTAAGGGGCCTATAGTGGAAAAAGGAATATCTTCAAATAAAAACTACACAGGAGCATTCTGCGAAACTTCTTTCTGTTCAGTGCATTCAACTAACAGAATTGAAACTTTCTTTTGATAGAGCAGTTCTGGAACACTCTTTCCGCAGAAACTGTAAGTGGACATTCGGATTTCTAAAGGCACTATAGTGTTAAAAGGAATACCTTCAAATAAAAACTACACGGAAGCATTCTGCGAAACTTCTTTCTGTTCTGTGCATTCAACTAACAGAGTTGAAGCTTACTTTTGATTGTGCAGCTCTGAAACACTCTTTCTGTAGAAGCTGCATGTGGACATTCTGAGCGTTAAGGGGCCTGTACTGGAAAAAGGCGTATCTTCAAATAGAAACTACACTGAAGCATTCTGTGAAACTTCTTTCCATTCTCTGCATTCAACTAACGGAGTTGAACCTTACATTTGATTGAGCAGTTATGAAACACTCTTTCTGTAGAAACTGCAGGCGGACTTTCAGACCGCTAAGGGGCCTATAGTGGAAAAAGTTATAACCTCTAATAACAACGACACAGAAACAGTCTGTGAAACTTCTTTCTGTTCAGTGCATTCAACTACCAGAACTGAACCTTACTTTTGATAGAGCAGTTCTGAGACACTCTTTCTGTAGAAACAGCAAATGGACATTCATAGTGCTAAGGGGCCTACAGTGGAAAAAGGAATATCTTCAAATAAAAACTACACAGAAGATTTCTCTGAAACTTCCTTCTCTTATGTGCATTCCACTAACAGAGTTGAACCTTACTTTTCATTGAGCAGTTCTGAAACACTCTTATGTAGAAACTGCAAGTGGACATTCTGAGCGCTAACGGGACAATAGTGGAAAAAGGAATATCTTCAAATAAAAACTACACGGAAGCATTCTGCGGAACTTCTTTCTGTTCTGTGCATTCAACTAACAGAGTTGAACCTCACTTTTGATTGAGCAGTTCTGAAACACTCTTTCTGTGGAAACTGCAAGTGGACATTCAGAGTTAAAAGGGGCCTATAGTGGAAAAAGGAATATCTTCAAATAAAAACTACACAAAAGCATTCTGTGAAACTTCTCTCTGTTCAGTGCATTCAACTAACAGAGTTGAACCTTCCTTTAGATTGAGCAGTTGTGAAACACTCTTTGTGTAGAAACTGCAGGAAGACTTTCTGAGCGCTAAGGGGCCTATACTGGAAAAAGAAATAACTTAAAATAAAAACTACACAGAAACATTCTGCGAAACTTCTTTCTGTTCAGTGCATTCAACTAACTGAATTGAAGCTTACATTTGATAGAGCAGTTCTGAAACACTCTTTCCGTAGAAACTGCAAGTGGACATTCTGATCGCTAAGGGGACTATAGTGGAAAAAGGAATATCTTCAAATAAAAACTACACGGAAGCATTCTGAGAAACTTCTTTCTGTTCTTTGCATTCAACTAACAGAATTGAACCTTACTTTTGATTGAGCAGTTCTGAAACACTCTTTCTGAAGAAACAGCAAGTGGACATTCAGAGTGCAAAGGGGCCTATAGGGGAAAAAGGAATATCTTCAAATAAAAACTACACAGAAGCAATATGCGAAACTTCTTTCTGTTCAGTGCTTTCAACTAACAGATCTGAACCTTACTTTTGATAGAGCAGTTCTGAAACACTCTTTCCGTAGCAACTGCAAGTGGACATTCGGATCGCTAACGGGACAATAGTGGAAAAAGGAATAACTTCAAATAAAAACTACACAGAAGCATTCTGTGAAACTTCTCTCTGTTCAGTGCATTCAACTAACAGAGTTGAACCTTCCTCTAGATTGAGCAGTTGTGAAACACTCTTTGTGTAGAAACTGCAGGTAGACTTTCCGAGCACAAAGGGGTCTATACTGGAAAAAGAAATAACTTAAAATAAAAACTACACAGAAACATTCTGCGAAACTTCTTTCTGTTCAGTGCATTCAACTAACTGAATTGAATCTTACATTTGATAGAGCAGTTCTGAAACACTCTTTTTGAAGAAACAGCAAGTGGACATTCAGAGTGCAAAGGGGCCTATAGTGGAAAAAGGAATATCTTCAAATAAAAACTACACAGAAGCAATCTGTGAAACTTCTTTCTGCTCTGTACATTCAACTAGCAAAGTTGAGGCTTACTTTTTATTGAGCTGTACTGAAACACTCTTTCTGTAGAAAGTGCAAGTGGACATTCAGTTTGCTAAGGGGCCTGTAGTGGAAAAAGGAATATCTTCAAATAAAAACTACACGGAAGCACTCTGCGAAACTTTTTTCTGTTCAGTGCATTCAACTAAGAGAATTGCGGCTTACCTTTGATAGAGCAGTTCTGAAACACTCTTTCTGTAGGAACTGCAAGTGGACATTTGGAGCACTACGTGGCCTATAGTGGAAAAAGGAATAAGCTCAAATAAAAAAGACACAGAAGCAATCTGTGAAACTTCTTTCTGTTCTGTGTATTCAACTAACAGAGTTGAACCTTCCTTTAGATTGAGCAGTTGTGAAACACTCTTTCTGTAGAAACTGCAGGTAGACTTTCGGAGCGCTAAGGGGCCTATACTGGAAAAAGAAATAACTTAAAATAAAAACTACACAGAAACATTTGGCGAAACTTCTTTCTGTTCAGTGCATTCAACTAACTGAATTGAAGCTTACATTTGATAGAGCAGTTCTGAAACACTCTTTCCGTAGAAACTGCAAGTGGACATTCTGATCGCTAAGGGGACTGTAGTGGAAAAAGGAATATCTTCAAATAAAAACTACACGGAAGCATTCTGCGAAACTTCTTTCTGTTCTGTGCATTCAACAAAAGAGTTGATCCTTACTTTTGATTCAGCAGTTCTGAAACACTCTTTCTGAAGAAACAGCAAGTGGACATTCAGAGTGCAAAGGGGCCTATAGTGTAAAAAGAAATATCTTCAAATAAAAACTACACAGGAGCATTCTGCGAAACTTCTTTCTGTTCAGTGCATTCAACTAACAGAATTGAAGCTTTCTTTTGATTGAGCAGTTCTGAAACCCTCTTTCCGTAGAAACTGCAAGTGGACATGCGGATCGCTAAGGGCTCTATAGTGGAAAAAGGAATATCGTCAAGTAAAAACTACAGGGAAGCATTCTGCGAAACTTCTTTCTGTTCTGTGCATTCAACTAACAGAGTTGAACCTCACTTTTGATTGAGCAGTTCGGAAACACTCTTTCTGTGGAAACTGCAAGTGGACATTCAGAGTGCAAAGGGTCCTTTAGTGGAAAAAGGAATATCTTCAAATAAAAACTACACAGAAGCATTCTGTGAAACTTCTTTCTGTTCTGTGCATTCAACTAACAGAGTTGAAGCTTACTTTTTATGGAGCTGTTCTTAAACACTCTTTCTGTAGAATCTGCAAGTGGACATTCAGTGGGTTAAGGGGCCAATAGTGGAAAATGGAATATCTTAAGATAAAAACTACACAGAAGCATTCTGTGGAATTTCTTTCTGTTCTGTGCTGTCAACTAACAGAGTTGAAGCTTACTTTTGATTGAGCAGTTATGAAACACTCTTTCTGTAGAAACTGCAAGAGAACACACTGAGAGCTAAGGGGCCTATAGTGGAAAAAGGAATATATTCATATAAAACCTACACAGAAGCATGCTGTGAAACTTCTTTCTGTTCCGTGCATTCAACAAAAAGAGTTGAAGCTTACATTTGATTGAGCAGCTCTGAAACACTCTTTCTGTAGAAACTACAAGTGGATATTTGGAGAGCAAAGGGGGCTCTGGTGGAAAAAGGAATATATTCAAATAAAAACTACCCAGAAGCATTCTGCAAAACATCTTTCTGTTCAGTGCATTCAACTAACAGAATTGAAGATTACTTTTGATATAGCAGTGCTGAAGCACACTTTCCGTAGAAAGTCCAAGTGGACATTCGGATCGCTAACGGGACTATAGTGGAAAAAGGAATATCTTCAAATAAAAACTACACGGAAGCATTGTGTGAAACTTCTTTGTGTTTGGTGCATTCAACTAACAAAGTTGAAGCTTACTTTTACTTGAGCATTTCAGAAACACTCTTTCTGTAGAAACTGCTGGTGGACATTCTGAGCGCAAAGGGGTCTATAGTGGAAAAAGGAATATTCTCAAATAAAAACGACACAGAAGCATTCTGTGAAACTTCTTTCTGTTCAGTGCATTCAACTAACAGAAGTGAACCTTACTTTTGATAGAGCAGTTCTGAAACACTCTTTATGTAGAAACTGCAAGTGGACATTGGAGCATTAAGTCGCCAACAGTGAAAAAATTATACCTTAAAGAAAAACTACACAGAAGCATTCTGTGAAACTTCTTTCTGTTCTGTGTATTCAACTAACAGAGTTGAACCTTACTTTTGATTGAGCAGTTCTGAAACACTCTTTCTTTATAAAGTGCATGTGGACATTCGGAGCACTAAGTGACCTATAGTGAAAAAAGAAATATCTTCAAATCAAAACCACACAGAATCATTCTGTGAAACTTCTCTCTGTTCTGTGCATTCAACTAACAGTGTTGAACCTTACTATTGATTGAGCAGTTGTGAAACACTCTGTAGAAACTGCAGGTGGACTTTCGGAGCGCTAAGGGGCCTATAGTGGAAAAAGGAATATCTTCAAATAAAAACTACACAGGAGCATTCTGCGAAACTTCTTTCTGTTCAGTGCATTCAACTAACAGAATTGAAACTTTCTTTTGATAGAGCAGTTCTGGAACACTCTTTCCGCAGAAACTGTAAGTGGACATTCGGATTTCTAAAGGCACTATAGTGTTAAAAGGAATACCTTCAAATAAAAACTACACGGAAGCATTCTGCGAAACTTCTTTCTGTTCTGTGCATTCAACTAACAGAGTTGAAGCTTACTTTTGATTGTGCAGCTCTGAAACACTCTTTCTGTAGAAGCTGCATGTGGACATTCTGAGCGTTAAGGGGCCTGTACTGGAAAAAGGCGTATCTTCAAATAGAAACTACACTGAAGCATTCTGTGAAACTTCTTTCCATTCTCTGCATTCAACTAACGGAGTTGAACCTTACATTTGATTGAGCAGTTATGAAACACTCTTTCTGTAGAAACTGCAGGCGGACTTTCAGACCGCTAAGGGGCCTATAGTGGAAAAAGTTATAACCTCTAATAACAACGACACAGAAACAGTCTGTGAAACTTCTTTCTGTTCAGTGCATTCAACTACCAGAACTGAACCTTACTTTTGATAGAGCAGTTCTGAGACACTCTTTCTGTAGAAACAGCAAATGGACATTCATAGTGCTAAGGGGCCTACAGTGGAAAAAGGAATATCTTCAAATAAAAACTACACAGAAGATTTCTCTGAAACTTCCTTCTCTTATGTGCATTCCACTAACAGAGTTGAACCTTACTTTTCATTGAGCAGTTCTGAAACACTCTTATGTAGAAACTGCAAGTGGACATTCTGAGCGCTAACGGGACAATAGTGGAAAAAGGAATATCTTCAAATAAAAACTACACGGAAGCATTCTGTGGAACTTCTTTCTGTTCTGTGCATTCAACTAACAGAGTTGAACCTCACTTTTGATTGAGCAGTTCTGAAACACTCTTTCTGTGGAAACTGCAAGTGGACACTCAGAGTGAAAAGAGGCCTATAGTGGAAAAAGGAATATCTTCAAATAAAAACTACACAAAAGCATTCTGTGAAACTTCTCTCTGTTCAGTGCATTCAACTAACAGAGTTGAACCTTCCTTTAGATTGAGCAGTTGTGAAACACTCTTTGTGTAGAAACTTCAGGAAGACATTCTGAGCGCTAAGGGGCCTATACTGGAAAAAGTAATAACTTAAAATAAAAACTACACAGAAACATTCTGCGAAACTTCTTTCTGTTCAGTGCATTCAACTAACTGAATTGAAGCTTACATTTGATAGAGCAGTTCTGAAACACTCTTTCCGTAGAAACTGCAAGTGGACATTCTGATCGCTAAGGGGACTATAGTGGAAAAAGGAATATCTTCAAATAAAAACTACACGGAAGCATTCTGAGAAACTTCTTTCTGTTCTTTGCATTCAACTAACAGAATTGAATCTTACTTTTGATTGAGCAGTTCTGAAACACTCTTTCTGAAGAAACAGCAAGTGGATATTCAGAGTGCAAAGGGGCCTATAGGGGAAAAAGGAATATCTTCAAATAAAAACTACACAGAAGCAATATGCGAAACTTCTTTCTGTTCAGTGCTTTCAACTAACAGATCTGAACCTTACTTTTGATACAGCAGTTCTGAAACACTCTTTCCGTAGCAACTGCAAGTGGACATTCGGATCGCTAACGGGACAATAGTGGAAAAAGGAATATCTTCAAATAAAAACTACACAAAAGCATTCTGCGAAACTTCTCTCTGTTCCGTGCATTCAACTAACAGAGTTGAACCTTCCTTTAGATTGAGCAGTTGTGAAACACTCTTTGTGTAGAAACTGCAGGTAGACTTTCTGAGCGCTAAGGGGCCTATACTGGAAAAAGAAATAACTTAAAATAAAAACTACACAGAAACATTCTGCGAAACTTCTTTCTGTTCAGTGCATTCAACTAACTGAATTGAAGCTTACATTTGATAGGGCAGTTCTGAAACACTCTTTTTGAAGAAACAGCAAGTGGACATTCAGAGTGCAAAGGGGCCTATAGTGGAAAAAGGAATATCTGCAAATAAAAACTACACAGAAGCATTCTGTGAAACTTCTTTCTGCTCTGTACATTCAACTAGCAGAGTTGAGGCTTACTTTTTATTGAGCTGTACTGAAACACTCTTTCTGTAGAAACTGCAAGTGGACATTCAGTTTGCTAAGGGGCCTGTAGTGGAAAAAGGAATATCTTCAAATAAAAACTACACGGAAGCACTCTGCGAAACTTCTTTCTGTTCAGTGCATTCAACTAAGAGAATTGCGGCTTACCTTTGATAGAGCAGTTCTGAAACACTCTTTCTGTAGGAACTGCAAGTGGACATTTGGAGCACTACGTGGCCTATAGTGGAAAAAGGAATAAGCTCAAATAAAAAAGACACAGAAGCAATCTGTGAAACTTCTTTCTGTTCTGTGTATTCAACTAACAGAGTTGAACCTTCTTTTAGATTGAGCAGTTGTGAAACACTCTTTCTGTAGAAACTGCAGGTAGACTTTCGGAGCGCTAAGGGGCCTATACTGGAAAAAGAATTAACTTAAAATAAAAACTACACAGAAACATTTGGCGAAACTTCTTTCTGTTCAGTGCATTCAACTAACTGAATTGAAGCTTACATTTGATAGAGCAGTTCTGAAACACTCTTTCCGTAGAAACTGCAAGTGGACATTCTGATCGCTAAGGGGACTGTAGTGGAAAAAGGAATATCTTCAAATAAAAACTACACGGAAGCATTCTGCGAAACTTCTTTCTGTTCTGTGCATTCAACTAAAAGAGTTGATCCTTACTTTTGATTCAGCAGTTCTGAAACACTCTTTCTGAAGAAACAGCAAGTGGACATTCAGAGTGCAAAGGGGCCTATAGTGGAAAAAGGAATATATTCAAATAAAAACTACACAGAAGAATTATGCGAAACTTCTTTCTGTTCAGTGCATTCAACTAACAGATCTGAAGCTTACTTTTTATAGAGCAGTTCTGAAACACTCTTTCCATAGCAACTGCAAGTGGACATTCAGATCGCTAACGGGACAATAGTGCAAAAAAGAATATCTTCAAATAAAAACTACACGGAAGCATTCTGTGAAACTTCTTTCTGTTCTGTGCACTCAACTAACAGAGTTGAACCTCACTTTTGATTGAGCAGTTCGGAAACAATCTTTCTGTGCAAACTGCAAGTAGACATTCTGTGGGCTAAGGAGCCAATAGTGGAAAATGGACTATCTTCAGATAAAAACTACACAGAATCATTCTGTGGAACTACTTTCTGTTCTGTACAGTCAACTAACAGAGTTGAACCTTACTTTTGATTGAGCAGTTGTGAAACACTCTTTCTGTAGAAACTGCAGGTGGACTTTCGGAGCGCTAAAGGGCCTATAGTGGAAAAAGAAATATCTTCAAATAAAAACTACACAGGAGCATTCTGTGAAACTTCTTTCTGTTCAGTGCATTCAACTAACAGAATTGAAGCTTTCTTTGGATAGAGCAGTTCTGGAACACTCTTTCCGTAGAAACTGTAAGTGGACATTCGGATTGCTAAAGGCACTATAGTGGAAAAAGGAATATCTTCAAATAAAAACTACACAGGAGCATTCTGCGAAACTTCTTTCTGTTCTGAGCATTCAACTAACAGAGTTGAAGCTTACTTTTGATTGTGCAGCTCTGAAACACTCTTTCTGTAGAAGCTGCATGTGGACATTCTGAGCGCTAAGGGGCCTGTACTGGAAAAAGGCGTATCTTCAAATAAAACTACACTGAAGCATTCTGTGAAACTTCTTTCCGTTCTCTGCATTCAACTAACGGAGTTGAACCTTACATTTGATTGAGCAGTTATGAAACACTCTTTCTGTAGAAACTGCAGGTGGACATTCAGACCGCTAAGGGGAATATAGTGGAAAAAGTTATAACCTCTAATAACAACGACAGAGAAACAGTCTGTGAAACTTCTTTCTGTTCAGTGCATTCAACTAACAGAACTGAACCTTACTTTTGATAGAGCAGTTCTGAGACACTCTTTCTGTAGAAACAGCAAATGGACATTCATAGTGCTAAGGGGCCTACAGTGGAAAAAGGAATATCTTCAAATAAAAACTACACAGAAGATTTCTCTGAAACTTCCTTCTCTTATGTGCATTCCACTAACAGAGTTGAACCTTACTTTTCATTGAGCAGTTCTGAAACACTCTTATGTAGAAACTGCAAGTGGACATTCTGAGCGCTAACGGGACAATAGTGGAAAAAGGAGTATCTTCAAATAAAAACTACACGGAAGCATTCTGCGAAACTTCTTTCTGTTCTGTGCATTCAACTAACAGAGTTGAACCTCACTGTTGATTGAGCAGTTCTGAAACACTCTTTCTGTAGAAACTGCAAGTGGACATTCAGAGTGAAAAGGGGCCTATAGTGGAAAAAGGAATATCTTCAAATAAAAACTACACAAAAGCATTCTGTGAAACTTCTCTCTGTTCCGTGCATTCAACTAACAGAGTTGAACCTTCCTTTAGATTGAGCAGTTGTGAAACACTCTTTGTGTAGAAACTGCAGGTAGACTTTCTGTGCGCTAAGGGGCCTATACTGGAAAAAGAAATAACTTAAAATAAAAACTACACAGAAATATTCTGGAAACTTCTTCCTGTTCAGTGCATTCAACTAACTGAATTGAAGCTTACATTTGATAGAGCAGTTCTGAAACACTCTTTCCGTAGAAACTGCAAGTGGACATTCTGATCGCTAAGGGGACTGTAGTGGAAAAAGGAATATCTTCAAATAAAAACTACACGGAAGCATTCTGCGAAACTTCTTTCTGTTCTGTGCATTCAACTAAAAGAGTTGATCCTTACTTTTGATTCAGCAGTTCTGAAACACTCTTTCTGAAGAAACAGCAAGTGGACATTCAGAGTGCAAAGGGGCCTATAGTGGAAAAAGGAATATATTCAAATAAAAACTACACAGAAGAATTATGCGAAACTTCTTTCTGTTCAGTGCATTCAACTAACAGATCTGAAGCTTACTTTTGATAGAGCAGTTCTGAAACACTCTTTCCCTAGCAACTGCAAGTGGACATTCAGATCGCTAAGGGGACTATAGTGGAAAAAGGAATATCTTCAAATAAAAACTACACAAAAGCATTCTGCGAAACTTCTCTCTGTTCCGTGCATTCAACTAACAGAGTTGAACCTTCCTTTAGATTGAGCAGTTGTGAAACACTCTTTGTGTAGAAACTGCAGGTAGACTTTCTGAGCGCTAAGGGGCCTATACTGGAAAAAGAAATAACTTAAAATAAAAACTACACAGAAACATTCTGCGAAACTTCTTTCTGTTCAGTGCATTCAACTAACTGAATTGAAGCTTACATTTGATAGGGCAGTTCTGAAACACTCTTTTTGAAGAAACAGCAAGTGGACATTCAGAGTGCAAAGGGGCCTATAGTGGAAAAAGGAATATCTGCAAATAAAAACTACACAGAAGCATTCTGTGAAAATTCTTTCTGCTCTGTACATTCAACTAGCAGAGTTGAGGCTTACTTTTTATTGAGCTGTACTGAAACACTCTTTCTGTAGAAACTGCAAGTGGACATTCAGTTTGCTAAGGGGCCTGTAGTGGAAAAAGGAATATCTTCAAATAAAAACTACACGGAAGCACTCTGCGAAACTTCTTTCTGTTCAGTGCATTCAACTAAGAGAATTGCGGCTTACCTTTGATAGAGCAGTTCTGAAACACTCTTTCTGTAGGAACTGCAAGTGGACATTTGGAGCACTACGTGGCCTATAGTGGAAAAAGGAATAAGCTCAAATAAAAAAGACACAGAAGCAATCTGTGAAACTTCTTTCTGTTCTGTGTATTCAACTAACAGAGTTGAACCTTCTTTTAGATTGAGCAGTTGTGAAACACTCTTTCTGTAGAAACTGCAGGTAGACTTTCGGAGCGCTAAGGGGCCTATACTGGAAAAAGAATTAACTTAAAATAAAAACTACACAGAAACATTTGGCGAAACTTCTTTCTGTTCAGTGCATTCAACTAACTGAATTGAAGCTTACATTTGATAGAGCAGTTCTGAAACACTCTTTCCGTAGAAACTGCAAGTGGACATTCTGATCGCTAAGGGGACTGTAGTGGAAAAAGGAATATCTTCAAATAAAAACTACACGGAAGCATTCTGCGAAACTTCTTTCTGTTCTGTGCATTCAACTAAAAGAGTTGATCCTTACTTTTGATTCAGCAGTTCTGAAACACTCTTTCTGAAGAAACAGCAAGTGGACATTCAGAGTGCAAAGGGGCCTATAGTGGAAAAAGGAATATATTCAAATAAAAACTACACAGAAGAATTATGCGAAACTTCTTTCTGTTCAGTGCATTCAACTAACAGATCTGAAGCTTACTTTTGATAGAGCAGTTCTGAAACACTCTTTCCGTAGCAACTGCAAGTGGACATTCAGATCGCTAACGGGACAATAGTGCAAAAAAGAATATCTTCAAATAAAAACTACACGGAAGCATTCTGTGAAACTTCTTTCTGTTCTGTGCACTCAACTAACAGAGTTGAACCTCACTTTTGATTGAGCAGTTCGGAAACAATCTTTCTGTGCAAACTGCAAGTAGACATTCTGTGGGCTAAGGAGCCAATAGTGGAAAATGGACTATCTTCAGATAAAAACTACACAGAATCATTCTGTGGAACTACTTTCTGTTCTGTACAGTCAACTAACAGAGTTGAACCTTACTTTTGATTGAGCAGTTGTGAAACACTCTTTCTGTAGAAACTGCAGGTGGACTTTCGGAGCGCTAAAGGGCCTATAGTGGAAAAAGAAATATCTTCAAATAAAAACTACACAGGAGCATTCTGTGAAACTTCTTTCTGTTCAGTGCATTCAACTAACAGAATTGAAGCTTTCTTTGGATAGAGCAGTTCTGGAACACTCTTTCCGTAGAAACTGTAAGTGGACATTCGGATTGCTAAAGGCACTATAGTGGAAAAAGGAATATCTTCAAATAAAAACTACACAGGAGCATTCTGCGAAACTTCTTTCTGTTCTGAGCATTCAACTAACAGAGTTGAAGCTTACTTTTGATTGTGCAGCTCTGAAACACTCTTTCTGTAGAAGCTGCATGTGGACATTCTGAGCGCTAAGGGGCCTGTACTGGAAAAAGGCGTATCTTCAAATAAAACTACACTGAAGCATTCTGTGAAACTTCTTTCCGTTCTCTGCATTCAACTAACGGAGTTGAACCTTACATTTGATTGAGCAGTTATGAAACACTCTTTCTGTAGAAACTGCAGGTGGACATTCAGACCGCTAAGGGGAATATAGTGGAAAAAGTTATAACCTCTAATAACAACGACAGAGAAACAGTCTGTGAAACTTCTTTCTGTTCAGTGCATTCAACTAACAGAACTGAACCTTACTTTTGATAGAGCAGTTCTGAGACACTCTTTCTGTAGAAACAGCAAATGGACATTCATAGTGCTAAGGGGCCTACAGTGGAAAAAGGAATATCTTCAAATAAAAACTACACAGAAGATTTCTCTGAAACTTCCTTCTCTTATGTGCATTCCACTAACAGAGTTGAACCTTACTTTTCATTGAGCAGTTCTGAAACACTCTTATGTAGAAACTGCAAGTGGACATTCTGAGCGCTAACGGGACAATAGTGGAAAAAGGAGTATCTTCAAATAAAAACTACACGGAAGCATTCTGCGAAACTTCTTTCTGTTCTGTGCATTCAACTAACAGAGTTGAACCTCACTGTTGATTGAGCAGTTCTGAAACACTCTTTCTGTAGAAACTGCAAGTGGACATTCAGAGTGAAAAGGGGCCTATAGTGGAAAAAGGAATATCTTCAAATAAAAACTACACAAAAGCATTCTGTGAAACTTCTCTCTGTTCCGTGCATTCAACTAACAGAGTTGAACCTTCCTTTAGATTGAGCAGTTGTGAAACACTCTTTGTGTAGAAACTGCAGGTAGACTTTCTGTGCGCTAAGGGGCCTATACTGGAAAAAGAAATAACTTAAAATAAAAACTACACAGAAATATTCTGGAAACTTCTTCCTGTTCAGTGCATTCAACTAACTGAATTGAAGCTTACATTTGATAGAGCAGTTCTGAAACACTCTTTCCGTAGAAACTGCAAGTGGACATTCTGATCGCTAAGGGGACTGTAGTGGAAAAAGGAATATCTTCAAATAAAAACTACACGGAAGCATTCTGCGAAACTTCTTTCTGTTCTGTGCATTCAACTAAAAGAGTTGATCCTTACTTTTGATTCAGCAGTTCTGAAACACTCTTTCTGAAGAAACAGCAAGTGGACATTCAGAGTGCAAAGGGGCCTATAGTGGAAAAAGGAATATATTCAAATAAAAACTACACAGAAGAATTATGCGAAACTTCTTTCTGTTCAGTGCATTCAACTAACAGATCTGAAGCTTACTTTTGATAGAGCAGTTCTGAAACACTCTTTCCCTAGCAACTGCAAGTGGACATTCAGATCGCTAAGGGGACTATAGTGGAAAAAGGAATATCTTCAAATAAAAACTACACAAAAGCATTCTGCGAAACTTCTCTCTGTTCCGTGCATTCAACTAACAGAGTTGAACCTTCCTTTAGATTGAGCAGTTGTGAAACACTCTTTGTGTAGAAACTGCAGGTAGACTTTCTGAGCGCTAAGGGGCCTATACTGGAAAAAGAAATAACTTAAAATAAAAACTACACAGAAACATTCTGCGAAACTTCTTTCTGTTCAGTGCATTCAACTAACTGAATTGAAGCTTACATTTGATAGGGCAGTTCTGAAACACTCTTTTTGAAGAAACAGCAAGTGGACATTCAGAGTGCAAAGGGGCCTATAGTGGAAAAAGGAATATCTGCAAATAAAAACTACACAGAAGCATTCTGTGAAACTTCTTTCTGCTCTGTACATTCAACTAGCAGAGTTGAGGCTTACTTTTTATTGAGCTGTACTGAAACACTCTTTCTGTAGAAACTGCAAGTGGACATTCAGTTTGCTAAGGGGCCTGTAGTGGAAAAAGGAATATCTTCAAATAAAAACTACACGGAAGCACTCTGCGAAACTTCTTTCTGTTCAGTGCATTCAACTAAGAGAATTGCGGCTTACCTTTGATAGAGCAGTTCTGAAACACTCTTTCTGTAGGAACTGCAAGTGGACATTTGGAGCACTACGTGGCCTATAGTGGAAAAAGGAATAAGCTCAAATAAAAAAGACACAGAAGCAATCTGTGAAACTTCTTTCTGTTCTGTGTATTCAACTAACAGAGTTGAACCTTCTTTTAGATTGAGCAGTTGTGAAACACTCTTTCTGTAGAAACTGCAGGTAGACTTTCGGAGCGCTAAGGGGCCTATACTGGAAAAAGAATTAACTTAAAATAAAAACTACACAGAAACATTTGGCGAAACTTCTTTCTGTTCAGTGCATTCAACTAACTGAATTGAAGCTTACATTTGATAGAGCAGTTCTGAAACACTCTTTCCGTAGAAACTGCAAGTGGACATTCTGATCGCTAAGGGGACTGTAGTGGAAAAAGGAATATCTTCAAATAAAAACTACACGGAAGCATTCTGCGAAACTTCTTTCTGTTCTGTGCATTCAACTAAAAGAGTTGATCCTTACTTTTGATTCAGCAGTTCTGAAACACTCTTTCTGAAGAAACAGCAAGTGGACATTCAGAGTGCAAAGGGGCCTATAGTGGAAAAAGGAATATATTCAAATAAAAACTACACAGAAGAATTATGCGAAACTTCTTTCTGTTCAGTGCATTCAACTAACAGATCTGAAGCTTACTTTTGATAGAGCAGTTCTGAAACACTCTTTCCGTAGCAACTGCAAGTGGACATTCAGATCGCTAACGGGACAATAGTGCAAAAAAGAATATCTTCAAATAAAAACTACACGGAAGCATTCTGTGAAACTTCTTTCTGTTCTGTGCACTCAACTAACAGAGTTGAACCTCACTTTTGATTGAGCAGTTCGGAAACAATCTTTCTGTGCAAACTGCAAGTAGACATTCTGTGGGCTAAGGAGCCAATAGTGGAAAATGGACTATCTTCAGATAAAAACTACACAGAATCATTCTGTGGAACTACTTTCTGTTCTGTACAGTCAACTAACAGAGTTGAACCTTACTTTTGATTGAGCAGTTGTGAAACACTCTTTCTGTAGAAACTGCAGGTGGACTTTCGGAGCGCTAAAGGGCCTATAGTGGAAAAAGAAATATCTTCAAATAAAAACTACACAGGAGCATTCTGTGAAACTTCTTTCTGTTCAGTGCATTCAACTAACAGAATTGAAGCTTTCTTTGGATAGAGCAGTTCTGGAACACTCTTTCCGTAGAAACTGTAAGTGGACATTCGGATTGCTAAAGGCACTATAGTGGAAAAAGGAATATCTTCAAATAAAAACTACACAGGAGCATTCTGCGAAACTTCTTTCTGTTCTGAGCATTCAACTAACAGAGTTGAAGCTTACTTTTGATTGTGCAGCTCTGAAACACTCTTTCTGTAGAAGCTGCATGTGGACATTCTGAGCGCTAAGGGGCCTGTACTGGAAAAAGGCGTATCTTCAAATAAAACTACACTGAAGCATTCTGTGAAACTTCTTTCCGTTCTCTGCATTCAACTAACGGAGTTGAACCTTACATTTGATTGAGCAGTTATGAAACACTCTTTCTGTAGAAACTGCAGGTGGACATTCAGACCGCTAAGGGGAATATAGTGGAAAAAGTTATAACCTCTAATAACAACGACAGAGAAACAGTCTGTGAAACTTCTTTCTGTTCAGTGCATTCAACTAACAGAACTGAACCTTACTTTTGATAGAGCAGTTCTGAGACACTCTTTCTGTAGAAACAGCAAATGGACATTCATAGTGCTAAGGGGCCTAGAGTGGAAAAAGGAATATCTTCAAATAAAAACTACACAGAAGATTTCTCTGAAACTTCCTTCTCTTATGTGCATTCCACTAACAGAGTTGAACCTTACTTTTCATTGAGCAGTTCTGAAACACTCTTATGTAGAAACTGCAAGTGGACATTCTGAGCGCTAACGGGACAATAGTGGAAAAAGGAGTATCTTCAAATAAAAACTACACGGAAGCATTCTGCGAAACTTCTTTCTGTTCTGTGCATTCAACTAACAGAGTTGAACCTCACTGTTGATTGAGCAGTTCTGAAACACTCTTTCTGTAGAAACTGCAAGTGGACATTCAGAGTGAAAAGGGGCCTATAGTGGAAAAAGGAATATCTTCAAATAAAAACTACACAAAAGCATTCTGTGAAACTTCTCTCTGTTCCGTGCATTCAACTAACAGAGTTGAACCTTCCTTTAGATTGAGCAGTTGTGAAACACTCTTTGTGTAGAAACTGCAGGTAGACTTTCTGTGCGCTAAGGGGCCTATACTGGAAAAAGAAATAACTTAAAATAAAAACTACACAGAAATATTCTGGAAACTTCTTCCTGTTCAGTGCATTCAACTAACTGAATTGAAGCTTACATTTGATAGAGCAGTTCTGAAACACTCTTTCCGTAGAAACTGCAAGTGGACATTCTGATCGCTAAGGGGACTGTAGTGGAAAAAGGAATATCTTCAAATAAAAACTACACGGAAGCATTCTGCGAAACTTCTTTCTGTTCTGTGCATTCAACTAAAAGAGTTGATCCTTACTTTTGATTCAGCAGTTCTGAAACACTCTTTCTGAAGAAACAGCAAGTGGACATTCAGAGTGCAAAGGGGCCTATAGTGGAAAAAGGAATATATTCAAATAAAAACTACACAGAAGAATTATGCGAAACTTCTTTCTGTTCAGTGCATTCAACTAACAGATCTGAAGCTTACTTTTGATAGAGCAGTTCTGAAACACTCTTTCCCTAGCAACTGCAAGTGGACATTCAGATCGCTAAGGGGACTATAGTGGAAAAAGGAATATCTTCAAATAAAAACTACACAAAAGCATTCTGCGAAACTTCTCTCTGTTCCGTGCATTCAACTAACAGAGTTGAACCTTCCTTTAGATTGAGCAGTTGTGAAACACTCTTTGTGTAGAAACTGCAGGTAGACTTTCTGAGCGCTAAGGGGCCTATACTGGAAAAAGAAATAAAATAAAAACTACACAGAAACATTCTGCGAAACTTCTTTCTGTTCAGTGCATTCAACTAACTGAATTGAAGCTTACATTTGATAGGGCAGTTCTGAAACACTCTTTTTGAAGAAACAGCAAGTGGACATTCAGAGTGCAAAGGGGCCTATAGTGGAAAAAGGAATATCTGCAAATAAAAACTACACAGAAGCATTCTGTGAAACTTCTTTCTGCTCTGTACATTCAACTAGCAGAGTTGAGGCTTACTTTTTATTGAGCTGTACTGAAACACTCTTTCTGTAGAAACTGCAAGTGGACATTCAGTTTGCTAAGGGGCCTGTAGTGGAAAAAGGAATATCTTCAAATAAAAACTACACGGAAGCACTCTGCGAAACTTCTTTCTGTTCAGTGCATTCAACTAAGAGAATTGCGGCTTACCTTTGATAGAGCAGTTCTGAAACACTCTTTCTGTAGGAACTGCAAGTGGACATTTGGAGCACTACGTGGCCTATAGTGGAAAAAGGAATAAGCTCAAATAAAAAAGACACAGAAGCAATCTGTGAAACTTCTTTCTGTTCTGTGTATTCAACTAACAGAGTTGAACCTTCTTTTAGATTGAGCAGTTGTGAAACACTCTTTCTGTAGAAACTGCAGGTAGACTTTCGGAGCGCTAAGGGGCCTATACTGGAAAAAGAATTAACTTAAAATAAAAACTACACAGAAACATTTGGCGAAACTTCTTTCTGTTCAGTGCATTCAACTAACTGAATTGAAGCTTACATTTGATAGAGCAGTTCTGAAACACTCTTTCCGTAGAAACTGCAAGTGGACATTCTGATCGCTAAGGGGACTGTAGTGGAAAAAGGAATATCTTCAAATAAAAACTACACGGAAGCATTCTGCGAAACTTCTTTCTGTTCTGTGCATTCAACTAAAAGAGTTGATCCTTACTTTTGATTCAGCAGTTCTGAAACACTCTTTCTGAAGAAACAGCAAGTGGACATTCAGAGTGCAAAGGGGCCTATAGTGGAAAAAGGAATATATTCAAATAAAAACTACACAGAAGAATTATGCGAAACTTCTTTCTGTTCAGTGCATTCAACTAACAGATCTGAAGCTTACTTTTGATAGAGCAGTTCTGAAACACTCTTTCCGTAGCAACTGCAAGTGGACATTCAGATCGCTAACGGGACAATAGTGCAAAAAAGAATATCTTCAAATAAAAACTACACGGAAGCATTCTGTGAAACTTCTTTCTGTTCTGTGCACTCAACTAACAGAGTTGAACCTCACTTTTGATTGAGCAGTTCGGAAACAATCTTTCTGTGCAAACTGCAAGTAGACATTCTGTGGGCTAAGGAGCCAATAGTGGAAAATGGACTATCTTCAGATAAAAACTACACAGAATCATTCTGTGGAACTACTTTCTGTTCTGTACAGTCAACTAACAGAGTTGAACCTTACTTTTGATTGAGCAGTTGTGAAACACTCTTTCTGTAGAAACTGCAGGTGGACTTTCGGAGCGCTAAAGGGCCTATAGTGGAAAAAGAAATATCTTCAAATAAAAACTACACAGGAGCATTCTGTGAAACTTCTTTCTGTTCAGTGCATTCAACTAACAGAATTGAAGCTTTCTTTGGATAGAGCAGTTCTGGAACACTCTTTCCGTAGAAACTGTAAGTGGACATTCGGATTGCTAAAGGCACTATAGTGGAAAAAGGAATATCTTCAAATAAAAACTACACAGGAGCATTCTGCGAAACTTCTTTCTGTTCTGAGCATTCAACTAACAGAGTTGAAGCTTACTTTTGATTGTGCAGCTCTGAAACACTCTTTCTGTAGAAGCTGCATGTGGACATTCTGAGCGCTAAGGGGCCTGTACTGGAAAAAGGCGTATCTTCAAATAAAACTACACTGAAGCATTCTGTGAAACTTCTTTCCGTTCTCTGCATTCAACTAACGGAGTTGAACCTTACATTTGATTGAGCAGTTATGAAACACTCTTTCTGTAGAAACTGCAGGTGGACATTCAGACCGCTAAGGGGAATATAGTGGAAAAAGTTATAACCTCTAATAACAACGACAGAGAAACAGTCTGTGAAACTTCTTTCTGTTCAGTGCATTCAACTAACAGAACTGAACCTTACTTTTGATAGAGCAGTTCTGAGACACTCTTTCTGTAGAAACAGCAAATGGACATTCATAGTGCTAAGGGGCCTACAGTGGAAAAAGGAATATCTTCAAATAAAAACTACACAGAAGATTTCTCTGAAACTTCCTTCTCTTATGTGCATTCCACTAACAGAGTTGAACCTTACTTTTCATTGAGCAGTTCTGAAACACTCTTATGTAGAAACTGCAAGTGGACATTCTGAGCGCTAACGGGACAATAGTGGAAAAAGGAGTATCTTCAAATAAAAACTACACGGAAGCATTCTGCGAAACTTCTTTCTGTTCTGTGCATTCAACTAACAGAGTTGAACCTCACTCTTGATTGAGCAGTTCTGAAACACTCTTTCTGTGGAAACTGCAAGTGGACATTCAGAGTGAAAAGGGGCCTATAGTGGAAAAAGGAATGTCTTCAAATAAAAACTACACAAAAGCATTCTGTGAAACTTCTCTCTGTTCCGTGCATTCAACTAACAGAGTTGAACCTTCCTTTAGATTGAGCAGTTGTGAAACACTCTTTGTGTAGAAACTGCAGGTTGACTTTCTGAGCGCTAAGAGGCCTATACTGGAAAAAGAAATAACTTAAAATAAAAACTACACAGAAACATTCTGCGAAACTTCTTCCTGTTCAGTGCATTCAACTAACTGAATTGAAGCTTACATTTGATAGAGCAGTTCTGAAACACTCTTTCCGTAGAAACTGCAAGTGGACATTCTGATCGCTAAGGGGACTGTAGTGGAAAAAGGAATATCTTCAAATAAAAACTACACGGAAGCATTCTGCGAAACTTCTTTCTGTTCTGTGCATTCAACTAAAAGAGTTGATCCTTACTTTTGATTCAGCAGTTCTGAAACACTCTTTCTGAAGAAACAGCAAGTGGACATTCAGAGTGCAAAGGGGCCTATAGTGGAAAAAGGAATATATTCAAATAAAAACTACACAGAAGAATTATGCGAAACTTCTTTCTGTTCAGTGCATTCAACTAACAGATCTGAAGCTTACTTTTGATAGAGCAGTTCTGAAACACTCTTTCCCTAGCAACTGCAAGTGGACATTCAGATCGCTAAGGGGACTATAGTGGAAAAAGGAATATCTTCAAATAAAAACTACACAAAAGCATTCTGCGAAACTTCTCTCTGTTCCGTGCATTCAACTAACAGAGTTGAACCTTCCTTTAGATTGAGCAGTTGTGAAACACTCTTTGTGTAGAAACTGCAGGTAGACTTTCTGAGCGCTAAGGGGCCTATACTGGAAAAAGAAATAACTTAAAATAAAAACTACACAGAAACATTCTGCGAAACTTCTTTCTGTTCAGTGCATTCAACTAACTGAATTGAAGCTTACATTTGATAGGGCAGTTCTGAAACACTCTTTTTGAAGAAACAGCAAGTGGACATTCAGAGTGCAAAGGGGCCTATAGTGGAAAAAGGAATATCTGCAAATAAAAACTACACAGAAGCATTCTGTGAAACTTCTTTCTGCTCTGTACATTCAACTAGCAGAGTTGAGGCTTACTTTTTATTGAGCTGTACTGAAACACTCTTTCTGTAGAAACTGCAAGTGGACATTCAGTTTGCTAAGGGGCCTGTAGTGGAAAAAGGAATATCTTCAAATAAAAACTACACGGAAGCACTCTGCGAAACTTCTTTCTGTTCAGTGCATTCAACTAAGAGAATTGCGGCTTACCTTTGATAGAGCAGTTCTGAAACACTCTTTCTGTAGGAACTGCAAGTGGACATTTGGAGCACTACGTGGCCTATAGTGGAAAAAGGAATAAGCTCAAATAAAAAAGACACAGAAGCAATCTGTGAAACTTCTTTCTGTTCTGTGTATTCAACTAACAGAGTTGAACCTTCTTTTAGATTGAGCAGTTGTGAAACACTCTTTCTGTAGAAACTGCAGGTAGACTTTCGGAGCGCTAAGGGGCCTATACTGGAAAAAGAATTAACTTAAAATAAAAACTACACAGAAACATTTGGCGAAACTTCTTTCTGTTCAGTGCATTCAACTAACTGAATTGAAGCTTACATTTGATAGAGCAGTTCTGAAACACTCTTTCCGTAGAAACTGCAAGTGGACATTCTGATCGCTAAGGGGACTGTAGTGGAAAAAGGAATATCTTCAAATAAAAACTACACGGAAGCATTCTGCGAAACTTCTTTCTGTTCTGTGCATTCAACTAAAAGAGTTGATCCTTACTTTTGATTCAGCAGTTCTGAAACACTCTTTCTGAAGAAACAGCAAGTGGACATTCAGAGTGCAAAGGGGCCTATAGTGGAAAAAGGAATATATTCAAATAAAAACTACACAGAAGAATTATGCGAAACTTCTTTCTGTTCAGTGCATTCAACTAACAGATCTGAAGCTTACTTTTTATAGAGCAGTTCTGAAACACTCTTTCCGTAGCAACTGCAAGTGGACATTCAGATCGCTAACGGGACAATAGTGCAAAAAAGAATATCTTCAAATAAAAACTACACGGAAGCATTCTGTGAAACTTCTTTCTGTTCTGTGCACTCAACTAACAGAGTTGAACCTCACTTTTGATTGAGCAGTTCGGAAACAATCTTTCTGTGCAAACTGCAAGTAGACATTCTGTGGGCTAAGGAGCCAATAGTGGAAAATGGACTATCTTCAGATAAAAACTACACAGAATCATTCTGTGGAACTACTTTCTGTTCTGTACAGTCAACTAACAGAGTTGAACCTTACTTTTGATTGAGCAGTTGTGAAACACTCTTTCTGTAGAAACTGCAGGTGGACTTTCGGAGCGCTAAAGGGCCTATAGTGGAAAAAGAAATATCTTCAAATAAAAACTACACAGGAGCATTCTGTGAAACTTCTTTCTGTTCAGTGCATTCGACTAACAGAATTGAAGCTTTCTTTGGATAGAGCAGTTCTGGAACACTCTTTCCGTAGAAACTGTAAGTGGACATTCGGATTGCTAAAGGCACTATAGTGGAAAAAGGAATATCTTCAAATAAAAACTACACAGGAGCATTCTGCGAAACTTCTTTCTGTTCTGAGCATTCAACTAACAGAGTTGAAGCTTACTTTTGATTGTGCAGCTCTGAAACACTCTTTCTGTAGAAGCTGCATGTGGACATTCTGAGCGCTAAGGGGCCTGTACTGGAAAAAGGCGTATCTTCAAATAAAACTACACTGAAGCATTCTGTGAAACTTCTTTCCGTTCTCTGCATTCAACTAACGGAGTTGAACCTTACATTTGATTGAGCAGTTATGAAACACTCTTTCTGTAGAAACTGCAGGTGGACATTCAGACCGCTAAGGGGAATATAGTGGAAAAAGTTATAACCTCTAATAACAACGACAGAGAAACAGTCTGTGAAACTTCTTTCTGTTCAGTGCATTCAACTAACAGAACTGAACCTTACTTTTGATAGAGCAGTTCTGAGACACTCTTTCTGTAGAAACAGCAAATGGACATTCATAGTGCTAAGGGGCCTACAGTGGAAAAAGGAATATCTTCAAATAAAAACTACACAGAAGATTTCTCTGAAACTTCCTTCTCTTATGTGCATTCCACTAACAGAGTTGAACCTTACTTTTCATTGAGCAGTTCTGAAACACTCTTATGTAGAAACTGCAAGTGGACATTCTGAGCGCTAACGGGACAATAGTGGAAAAAGGAGTATCTTCAAATAAAAACTACACGGAAGCATTCTGCGAAACTTCTTTCTGTTCTGTGCATTCAACTAACAGAGTTGAACCTCACTGTTGATTGAGCAGTTCTGAAACACTCTTTCTGTAGAAACTGCAAGTGGACATTCAGAGTGAAAAGGGGCCTATAGTGGAAAAAGGAATATCTTCAAATAAAAACTACACAAAAGCATTCTGTGAAACTTCTCTCTGTTCCGTGCATTCAACTAACAGAGTTGAACCTTCCTTTAGATTGAGCAGTTGTGAAACACTCTTTGTGTAGAAACTGCAGGTTGACTTTCTGTGCGCTAAGGGGCCTATACTGGAAAAAGAAATAACTTAAAATAAAAACTACACAGAAATATTCTGGAAACTTCTTCCTGTTCAGTGCATTCAACTAACTGAATTGAAGCTTACATTTGATAGAGCAGTTCTGAAACACTCTTTCCGTAGAAACTGCAAGTGGACATTCTGATCGCTAAGGGGACTGTAGTGGAAAAAGGAATATCTTCAAATAAAAACTACACGGAAGCATTCTGCGAAACTTCTTTCTGTTCTGTGCATTCAACTAAAAGAGTTGATCCTTACTTTTGATTCAGCAGTTCTGAAACACTCTTTCTGAAGAAACAGCAAGTGGACATTCAGAGTGCAAAGGGGCCTATAGTGGAAAAAGGAATATATTCAAATAAAAACTACACAGAAGAATTATGCGAAACTTCTTTCTGTTCAGTGCATTCAACTAACAGATCTGAAGCTTACTTTTGATAGAGCAGTTCTGAAACACTCTTTCCCTAGCAACTGCAAGTGGACATTCAGATCGCTAAGGGGACTATAGTGGAAAAAGGAATATCTTCAAATAAAAACTACACAAAAGCATTCTGCGAAACTTCTCTCTGTTCCGTGCATTCAACTAACAGAGTTGAACCTTCCTTTAGATTGAGCAGTTGTGAAACACTCTTTGTGTAGAAACTGCAGGTAGACTTTCTGAGCGCTAAGGGGCCTATACTGGAAAAAGAAATAACTTAAAATAAAAACTACACAGAAACATTCTGCGAAACTTCTTTCTGTTCAGTGCATTCAACTAACTGAATTGAAGCTTACATTTGATAGGGCAGTTCTGAAACACTCTTTTTGAAGAAACAGCAAGTGGACATTCAGAGTGCAAAGGGGCCTATAGTGGAAAAAGGAATATCTGCAAATAAAAACTACACAGAAGCATTCTGTGAAACTTCTTTCTGCTCTGTACATTCAACTAGCAGAGTTGAGGCTTACTTTTTATTGAGCTGTACTGAAACACTCTTTCTGTAGAAACTGCAAGTGGACATTCAGTTTGCTAAGGGGCCTGTAGTGGAAAAAGGAATATCTTCAAATAAAAACTACACGGAAGCACTCTGCGAAACTTCTTTCTGTTCAGTGCATTCAACTAAGAGAATTGCGGCTTACCTTTGATAGAGCAGTTCTGAAACACTCTTTCTGTAGGAACTGCAAGTGGACATTTGGAGCACTACGTGGCCTATAGTGGAAAAAGGAATAAGCTCAAATAAAAAAGACACAGAAGCAATCTGTGAAACTTCTTTCTGTTCTGTGTATTCAACTAACAGAGTTGAACCTTCTTTTAGATTGAGCAGTTGTGAAACACTCTTTCTGTAGAAACTGCAGGTAGACTTTCGGAGCGCTAAGGGGCCTATACTGGAAAAAGAATTAACTTAAAATAAAAACTACACAGAAACATTTGGCGAAACTTCTTTCTGTTCAGTGCATTCAACTAACTGAATTGAAGCTTACATTTGATAGAGCAGTTCTGAAACACTCTTTCCGTAGAAACTGCAAGTGGACATTCTGATCGCTAAGGGGACTGTAGTGGAAAAAGGAATATCTTCAAATAAAAACTACACGGAAGCATTCTGCGAAACTTCTTTCTGTTCTGTGCATTCAACTAAAAGAGTTGATCCTTACTTTTGATTCAGCAGTTCTGAAACACTCTTTCTGAAGAAACAGCAAGTGGACATTCAGAGTGCAAAGGGGCCTATAGTGGAAAAAGGAATATATTCAAATAAAAACTACACAGAAGAATTATGCGAAACTTCTTTCTGTTCAGTGCATTCAACTAACAGATCTGAAGCTTACTTTTTATAGAGCAGTTCTGAAACACTCTTTCCGTAGCAACTGCAAGTGGACATTCAGATCGCTAACGGGACAATAGTGCAAAAAAGAATATCTTCAAATAAAAACTACACGGAAGCATTCTGTGAAACTTCTTTCTGTTCTGTGCACTCAACTAACAGAGTTGAACCTCACTTTTGATTGAGCAGTTCGGAAACAATCTTTCTGTGCAAACTGCAAGTAGACATTCTGTGGGCTAAGGAGCCAATAGTGGAAAATGGACTATCTTCAGATAAAAACTACACAGAATCATTCTGTGGAACTACTTTCTGTTCTGTACAGTCAACTAACAGAGTTGAACCTTACTTTTGATTGAGCAGTTGTGAAACACTCTTTCTGTAGAAACTGCAGGTGGACTTTCGGAGCGCTAAAGGGCCTATAGTGGAAAAAGAAATATCTTCAAATAAAAACTACACAGGAGCATTCTGTGAAACTTCTTTCTGTTCAGTGCATTCAACTAACAGAATTGAAGCTTTCTTTGGATAGAGCAGTTCTGGAACACTCTTTCCGTAGAAACTGTAAGTGGACATTCGGATTGCTAAAGGCACTATAGTGGAAAAAGGAATATCTTCAAATAAAAACTACACAGGAGCATTCTGCGAAACTTCTTTCTGTTCTGAGCATTCAACTAACAGAGTTGAAGCTTACTTTTGATTGTGCAGCTCTGAAACACTCTTTCTGTAGAAGCTGCATGTGGACATTCTGAGCGCTAAGGGGCCTGTACTGGAAAAAGGCGTATCTTCAAATAAAACTACACTGAAGCATTCTGTGAAACTTCTTTCCGTTCTCTGCATTCAACTAACGGAGTTGAACCTTACATTTGATTGAGCAGTTATGAAACACTCTTTCTGTAGAAACTGCAGGTGGACATTCAGACCGCTAAGGGGAATATAGTGGAAAAAGTTATAACCTCTAATAACAACGACAGAGAAACAGTCTGTGAAACTTCTTTCTGTTCAGTGCATTCAACTAACAGAACTGAACCTTACTTTTGATAGAGCAGTTCTGAGACACTCTTTCTGTAGAAACAGCAAATGGACATTCATAGTGCTAAGGGGCCTACAGTGGAAAAAGGAATATCTTCAAATAAAAACTACACAGAAGATTTCTCTGAAACTTCCTTCTCTTATGTGCATTCCACTAACAGAGTTGAACCTTACTTTTCATTGAGCAGTTCTGAAACACTCTTATGTAGAAACTGCAAGTGGACATTCTGAGCGCTAACGGGACAATAGTGGAAAAAGGAGTATCTTCAAATAAAAACTACACGGAAGCATTCTGCGAAACTTCTTTCTGTTCTGTGCATTCAACTAACAGAGTTGAACCTCACTCTTGATTGAGCAGTTCTGAAACACTCTTTCTGTGGAAACTGCAAGTGGACATTCAGAGTGAAAAGGGGCCTATAGTGGAAAAAGGAATGTCTTCAAATAAAAACTACACAAAAGCATTCTGTGAAACTTCTCTCTGTTCCGTGCATTCAACTAACAGAGTTGAACCTTCCTTTAGATTGAGCAGTTGTGAAACACTCTTTGTGTAGAAACTGCAGGTTGACTTTCTGAGCGCTAAGAGGCCTATACTGGAAAAAGAAATAACTTAAAATAAAAACTACACAGAAACATTCTGCGAAACTTCTTCCTGTTCAGTGCATTCAACTAACTGAATTGAAGCTTACATTTGATAGAGCAGTTCTGAAACACTCTTTCCGTAGAAACTGCAAGTGGACATTCTGATCGCTAAGGGGACTGTAGTGGAAAAAGGAATATCTTCAAATAAAAACTACACGGAAGCATTCTGCGAAACTTCTTTCTGTTCTGTGCATTCAACTAAAAGAGTTGATCCTTACTTTTGATTCAGCAGTTCTGAAACACTCTTTCTGAAGAAACAGCAAGTGGACATTCAGAGTGCAAAGGGGCCTATAGTGGAAAAAGGAATATATTCAAATAAAAACTACACAGAAGAATTATGCGACACTTCTTTCTGTTCAGTGCATTCAACTAACAGATCTGAAGCTTACTTTTGATAGAGCAGTTCTGAAACACTCTTTCCCTAGCAACTGCAAGTGGACATTCAGATCGCTAAGGGGACTATAGTGGAAAAAGGAATATCTTCAAATAAAAACTACACAAAAGCATTCTGCGAAACTTCTCTCTGTTCCGTGCATTCAACTAACAGAGTTGAACCTTCCTTTAGATTGAGCAGTTGTGAAACACTCTTTGTGTAGAAACTGCAGGTAGACTTTCTGAGCGCTAAGGGGCCTATACTGGAAAAAGAAATAACTTAAAATAAAAACTACACAGAAACATTCTGCGAAACTTCTTTCTGTTCAGTGCATTCAACTAACTGAATTGAAGCTTACATTTGATAGGGCAGTTCTGAAACACTCTTTTTGAAGAAACAGCAAGTGGACATTCAGAGTGCAAAGGGGCCTATAGTGGAAAAAGGAATATCTGCAAATAAAAACTACACAGAAGCATTCTGTGAAACTTCTTTCTGCTCTGTACATTCAACTAGCAGAGTTGAGGCTTACTTTTTATTGAGCTGTACTGAAACACTCTTTCTGTAGAAACTGCAAGTGGACATTCAGTTTGCTAAGGGGCCTGTAGTGGAAAAAGGAATATCTTCAAATAAAAACTACACGGAAGCACTCTGCGAAACTTCTTTCTGTTCAGTGCATTCAACTAAGAGAATTGCGGCTTACCTTTGATAGAGCAGTTCTGAAACACTCTTTCTGTAGGAACTGCAAGTGGACATTTGGAGCACTACGTGGCCTATAGTGGAAAAAGGAATAAGCTCAAATAAAAAAGACACAGAAGCAATCTGTGAAACTTCTTTCTGTTCTGTGTATTCAACTAACAGAGTTGAACCTTCTTTTAGATTGAGCAGTTGTGAAACACTCTTTCTGTAGAAACTGCAGGTAGACTTTCGGAGCGCTAAGGGGCCTATACTGGAAAAAGAATTAACTTAAAATAAAAACTACACAGAAACATTTGGCGAAACTTCTTTCTGTTCAGTGCATTCAACTAACTGAATTGAAGCTTACATTTGATAGAGCAGTTCTGAAACACTCTTTCCGTAGAAACTGCAAGTGGACATTCTGATCGCTAAGGGGACTGTAGTGGAAAAAGGAATATCTTCAAATAAAAACTACACGGAAGCATTCTGCGAAACTTCTTTCTGTTCTGTGCATTCAACTAAAAGAGTTGATCCTTACTTTTGATTCAGCAGTTCTGAAACACTCTTTCTGAAGAAACAGCAAGTGGACATTCAGAGTGCAAAGGGGCCTATAGTGGAAAAAGGAATATATTCAAATAAAAACTACACAGAAGAATTATGCGAAACTTCTTTCTGTTCAGTGCATTCAACTAACAGATCTGAAGCTTACTTTTTATAGAGCAGTTCTGAAACACTCTTTCCGTAGCAACTGCAAGTGGACATTCAGATCGCTAACGGGACAATAGTGCAAAAAAGAATATCTTCAAATAAAAACTACACGGAAGCATTCTGTGAAACTTCTTTCTGTTCTGTGCACTCAACTAACAGAGTTGAACCTCACTTTTGATTGAGCAGTTCGGAAACAATCTTTCTGTGCAAACTGCAAGTAGACATTCTGTGGGCTAAGGAGCCAATAGTGGAAAATGGACTATCTTCAGATAAAAACTACACAGAATCATTCTGTGGAACTACTTTCTGTTCTGTACAGTCAACTAACAGAGTTGAACCTTACTTTTGATTGAGCAGTTGTGAAACACTCTTTCTGTAGAAACTGCAGGTGGACTTTCGGAGCGCTAAAGGGCCTATAGTGGAAAAAGAAATATCTTCAAATAAAAACTACACAGGAGCATTCTGTGAAACTTCTTTCTGTTCAGTGCATTCAACTAACAGAATTGAAGCTTTCTTTGGATAGAGCAGTTCTGGAACACTCTTTCCGTAGAAACTGTAAGTGGACATTCGGATTGCTAAAGGCACTATAGTGGAAAAAGGAATATCTTCAAATAAAAACTACACAGGAGCATTCTGCGAAACTTCTTTCTGTTCTGAGCATTCAACTAACAGAGTTGAAGCTTACTTTTGATTGTGCAGCTCTGAAACACTCTTTCTGTAGAAGCTGCATGTGGACATTCTGAGCGCTAAGGGGCCTGTACTGGAAAAAGGCGTATCTTCAAATAAAACTACACTGAAGCATTCTGTGAAACTTCTTTCCGTTCTCTGCATTCAACTAACGGAGTTGAACCTTACATTTGATTGAGCAGTTATGAAACACTCTTTCTGTAGAAACTGCAGGTGGACATTCAGACCGCTAAGGGGAATATAGTGGAAAAAGTTATAACCTCTAATAACAACGACAGAGAAACAGTCTGTGAAACTTCTTTCTGTTCAGTGCATTCAACTAACAGAACTGAACCTTACTTTTGATAGAGCAGTTCTGAGACACTCTTTCTGTAGAAACAGCAAATGGACATTCATAGTGCTAAGGGGCCTACAGTGGAAAAAGGAATATCTTCAAATAAAAACTACACAGAAGATTTCTCTGAAACTTCCTTCTCTTATGTGCATTCCACTAACAGAGTTGAACCTTACTTTTCATTGAGCAGTTCTGAAACACTCTTATGTAGAAACTGCAAGTGGACATTCTGAGCGCTAACGGGACAATAGTGGAAAAAGGAGTATCTTCAAATAAAAACTACACGGAAGCATTCTGCGAAACTTCTTTCTGTTCTGTGCATTCAACTAACAGAGTTGAACCTCACTGTTGATTGAGCAGTTCTGAAACACTCTTTCTGTAGAAACTGCAAGTGGACATTCAGAGTGAAAAGGGGCCTATAGTGGAAAAAGGAATATCTTCAAATAAAAACTACACAAAAGCATTCTGTGAAACTTCTCTGTTCCGTGCATTCAACTAACAGAGTTGAACCTTCCTTTAGATTGAGCAGTTGTGAAACACTCTTTGTGTAGAAACTGCAGGTTGACTTTCTGTGCGCTAAGGGGCCTATACTGGAAAAAGAAATAACTTAAAATAAAAACTACACAGAAATATTCTGGAAACTTCTTCCTGTTCAGTGCATTCAACTAACTGAATTGAAGCTTACATTTGATAGAGCAGTTCTGAAACACTCTTTCCGTAGAAACTGCAAGTGGACATTCTGATCGCTAAGGGGACTGTAGTGGAAAAAGGAATATCTTCAAATAAAAACTACACGGAAGCATTCTGCGAAACTTCTTTCTGTTCTGTGCATTCAACTAAAAGAGTTGATCCTTACTTTTGATTCAGCAGTTCTGAAACACTCTTTCTGAAGAAACAGCAAGTGGACATTCAGAGTGCAAAGGGGCCTATAGTGGAAAAAGGAATATATTCAAATAAAAACTACACAGAAGAATTATGCGAAACTTCTTTCTGTTCAGTGCATTCAACTAACAGATCTGAAGCTTACTTTTGATAGAGCAGTTCTGAAACACTCTTTCCCTAGCAACTGCAAGTGGACATTCAGATCGCTAAGGGGACTATAGTGGAAAAAGGAATATCTTCAAATAAAAACTACACAAAAGCATTCTGCGAAACTTCTCTCTGTTCCGTGCATTCAACTAACAGAGTTGAACCTTCCTTTAGATTGAGCAGTTGTGAAACACTCTTTGTGTAGAAACTGCAGGTAGACTTTCTGAGCGCTAAGGGGCCTATACTGGAAAAAGAAATAACTTAAAATAAAAACTACACAGAAACATTCTGCGAAACTTCTTTCTGTTCAGTGCATTCAACTAACTGAATTGAAGCTTACATTTGATAGGGCAGTTCTGAAACACTCTTTTTGAAGAAACAGCAAGTGGACATTCAGAGTGCAAAGGGGCCTATAGTGGAAAAAGGAATATCTGCAAATAAAAACTACACAGAAGCATTCTGTGAAACTTCTTTCTGCTCTGTACATTCAACTAGCAGAGTTGAGGCTTACTTTTTATTGAGCTGTACTGAAACACTCTTTCTGTAGAAACTGCAAGTGGACATTCAGTTTGCTAAGGGGCCTGTAGTGGAAAAAGGAATATCTTCAAATAAAAACTACACGGAAGCACTCTGCGAAACTTCTTTCTGTTCAGTGCATTCAACTAAGAGAATTGCGGCTTACCTTTGATAGAGCAGTTCTGAAACACTCTTTCTGTAGGAACTGCAAGTGGACATTTGGAGCACTACGTGGCCTATAGTGGAAAAAGGAATAAGCTCAAATAAAAAAGACACAGAAGCAATCTGTGAAACTTCTTTCTGTTCTGTGTATTCAACTAACAGAGTTGAACCTTCTTTTAGATTGAGCAGTTGTGAAACACTCTTTCTGTAGAAACTGCAGGTAGACTTTCGGAGCGCTAAGGGGCCTATACTGGAAAAAGAATTAACTTAAAATAAAAACTACACAGAAACATTTGGCGAAACTTCTTTCTGTTCAGTGCATTCAACTAACTGAATTGAAGCTTACATTTGATAGAGCAGTTCTGAAACACTCTTTCCGTAGAAACTGCAAGTGGACATTCTGATCGCTAAGGGGACTGTAGTGGAAAAAGGAATATCTTCAAATAAAAACTACACGGAAGCATTCTGCGAAACTTCTTTCTGTTCTGTGCATTCAACTAAAAGAGTTGATCCTTACTTTTGATTCAGCAGTTCTGAAACACTCTTTCTGAAGAAACAGCAAGTGGACATTCAGAGTGCAAAGGGGCCTATAGTGGAAAAAGGAATATATTCAAATAAAAACTACACAGAAGAATTATGCGAAACTTCTTTCTGTTCAGTGCATTCAACTAACAGATCTGAAGCTTACTTTTTATAGAGCAGTTCTGAAACACTCTTTCCGTAGCAACTGCAAGTGGACATTCAGATCGCTAACGGGACAATAGTGCAAAAAAGAATATCTTCAAATAAAAACTACACGGAAGCATTCTGTGAAACTTCTTTCTGTTCTGTGCACTCAACTAACAGAGTTGAACCTCACTTTTGATTGAGCAGTTCGGAAACAATCTTTCTGTGCAAACTGCAAGTAGACATTCTGTGGGCTAAGGAGCCAATAGTGGAAAATGGACTATCTTCAGATAAAAACTACACAGAATCATTCTGTGGAACTACTTTCTGTTCTGTACAGTCAACTAACAGAGTTGAACCTTACTTTTGATTGAGCAGTTGTGAAACACTCTTTCTGTAGAAACTGCAGGTGGACTTTCGGAGCGCTAAAGGGCCTATAGTGGAAAAAGAAATATCTTCAAATAAAAACTACACAGGAGCATTCTGTGAAACTTCTTTCTGTTCAGTGCATTCAACTAACAGAATTGAAGCTTTCTTTGGATAGAGCAGTTCTGGAACACTCTTTCCGTAGAAACTGTAAGTGGACATTCGGATTGCTAAAGGCACTATAGTGGAAAAAGGAATATCTTCAAATAAAAACTACACAGGAGCATTCTGCGAAACTTCTTTCTGTTCTGAGCATTCAACTAACAGAGTTGAAGCTTACTTTTGATTGTGCAGCTCTGAAACACTCTTTCTGTAGAAGCTGCATGTGGACATTCTGAGCGCTAAGGGGCCTGTACTGGAAAAAGGCGTATCTTCAAATAAAACTACACTGAAGCATTCTGTGAAACTTCTTTCCGTTCTCTGCATTCAACTAACGGAGTTGAACCTTACATTTGATTGAGCAGTTATGAAACACTCTTTCTGTAGAAACTGCAGGTGGACATTCAGACCGCTAAGGGGAATATAGTGGAAAAAGTTATAACCTCTAATAACAACGACAGAGAAACAGTCTGTGAAACTTCTTTCTGTTCAGTGCATTCAACTAACAGAACTGAACCTTACTTTTGATAGAGCAGTTCTGAGACACTCTTTCTGTAGAAACAGCAAATGGACATTCATAGTGCTAAGGGGCCTACAGTGGAAAAAGGAATATCTTCAAATAAAAACTACACAGAAGATTTCTCTGAAACTTCCTTCTCTTATGTGCATTCCACTAACAGAGTTGAACCTTACTTTTCATTGAGCAGTTCTGAAACACTCTTATGTAGAAACTGCAAGTGGACATTCTGAGCGCTAACGGGACAATAGTGGAAAAAGGAGTATCTTCAAATAAAAACTACACGGAAGCATTCTGCGAAACTTCTTTCTGTTCTGTGCATTCAACTAACAGAGTTGAACCTCACTCTTGATTGAGCAGTTCTGAAACACTCTTTCTGTGGAAACTGCAAGTGGACATTCAGAGTGAAAAGGGGCCTATAGTGGAAAAAGGAATGTCTTCAAATAAAAACTACACAAAAGCATTCTGTGAAACTTCTCTCTGTTCCGTGCATTCAACTAACAGAGTTGAACCTTCCTTTAGATTGAGCAGTTGTGAAACACTCTTTGTGTAGAAACTGCAGGTTGACTTTCTGAGCGCTAAGAGGCCTATACTGGAAAAAGAAATAACTTAAAATAAAAACTACACAGAAACATTCTGCGAAACTTCTTCCTGTTCAGTGCATTCAACTAACTGAATTGAAGCTTACATTTGATAGAGCAGTTCTGAAACACTCTTTCCGTAGAAACTGCAAGTGGACATTCTGATCGCTAAGGGGACTGTAGTGGAAAAAGGAATATCTTCAAATAAAAACTACACGGAAGCATTCTGCGAAACTTCTTTCTGTTCTGTGCATTCAACTAAAAGAGTTGATCCTTACTTTTGATTCAGCAGTTCTGAAACACTCTTTCTGAAGAAACAGCAAGTGGACATTCAGAGTGCAAAGGGGCCTATAGTGGAAAAAGGAATATATTCAAATAAAAACTACACAGAAGAATTATGCGAAACTTCTTTCTGTTCAGTGCATTCAACTAACAGATCTGAAGCTTACTTTTGATAGAGCAGTTCTGAAACACTCTTTCCCTAGCAACTGCAAGTGGACATTCAGATCGCTAAGGGGACTATAGTGGAAAAAGGAATATCTTCAAATAAAAACTACACAAAAGCATTCTGCGAAACTTCTCTCTGTTCCGTGCATTCAACTAACAGAGTTGAACCTTCCTTTAGATTGAGCAGTTGTGAAACACTCTTTGTGTAGAAACTGCAGGTAGACTTTCTGAGCGCTAAGGGGCCTATACTGGAAAAAGAAATAACTTAAAATAAAAACTACACAGAAACATTCTGCGAAACTTCTTTCTGTTCAGTGCATTCAACTAACTGAATTGAAGCTTACATTTGATAGGGCAGTTCTGAAACACTCTTTTTGAAGAAACAGCAAGTGGACATTCAGAGTGCAAAGGGGCCTATAGTGGAAAAAGGAATATCTGCAAATAAAAACTACACAGAAGCATTCTGTGAAACTTCTTTCTGCTCTGTACATTCAACTAGCAGAGTTGAGGCTTACTTTTTATTGAGCTGTACTGAAACACTCTTTCTGTAGAAACTGCAAGTGGACATTCAGTTTGCTAAGGGGCCTGTAGTGGAAAAAGGAATATCTTCAAATAAAAACTACACGGAAGCACTCTGCGAAACTTCTTTCTGTTCAGTGCATTCAACTAAGAGAATTGCGGCTTACCTTTGATAGAGCAGTTCTGAAACACTCTTTCTGTAGGAACTGCAAGTGGACATTTGGAGCACTACGTGGCCTATAGTGGAAAAAGGAATAAGCTCAAATAAAAAAGACACAGAAGCAATCTGTGAAACTTCTTTCTGTTCTGTGTATTCAACTAACAGAGTTGAACCTTCTTTTAGATTGAGCAGTTGTGAAACACTCTTTCTGTAGAAACTGCAGGTAGACTTTCGGAGCGCTAAGGGGCCTATACTGGAAAAAGAATTAACTTAAAATAAAAACTACACAGAAACATTTGGCGAAACTTCTTTCTGTTCAGTGCATTCAACTAACTGAATTGAAGCTTACATTTGATAGAGCAGTTCTGAAACACTCTTTCCGTAGAAACTGCAAGTGGACATTCTGATCGCTAAGGGGACTGTAGTGGAAAAAGGAATATCTTCAAATAAAAACTACACGGAAGCATTCTGCGAAACTTCTTTCTGTTCTGTGCATTCAACTAAAAGAGTTGATCCTTACTTTTGATTCAGCAGTTCTGAAACACTCTTTCTGAAGAAACAGCAAGTGGACATTCAGAGTGCAAAGGGGCCTATAGTGGAAAAAGGAATATATTCAAATAAAAACTACACAGAAGAATTATGCGAAACTTCTTTCTGTTCAGTGCATTCAACTAACAGATCTGAAGCTTACTTTTTATAGAGCAGTTCTGAAACACTCTTTCCGTAGCAACTGCAAGTGGACATTCAGATCGCTAACGGGACAATAGTGCAAAAAAGAATATCTTCAAATAAAAACTACACGGAAGCATTCTGTGAAACTTCTTTCTGTTCTGTGCACTCAACTAACAGAGTTGAACCTCACTTTTGATTGAGCAGTTCGGAAACAATCTTTCTGTGCAAACTGCAAGTAGACATTCTGTGGGCTAAGGAGCCAATAGTGGAAAATGGACTATCTTCAGATAAAAACTACACAGAATCATTCTGTGGAACTACTTTCTGTTCTGTACAGTCAACTAACAGAGTTGAACCTTACTTTTGATTGAGCAGTTGTGAAACACTCTTTCTGTAGAAACTGCAGGTGGACTTTCGGAGCGCTAAAGGGCCTATAGTGGAAAAAGAAATATCTTCAAATAAAAACTACACAGGAGCATTCTGTGAAACTTCTTTCTGTTCAGTGCATTCGACTAACAGAATTGAAGCTTTCTTTGGATAGAGCAGTTCTGGAACACTCTTTCCGTAGAAACTGTAAGTGGACATTCGGATTGCTAAAGGCACTATAGTGGAAAAAGGAATATCTTCAAATAAAAACTACACAGGAGCATTCTGCGAAACTTCTTTCTGTTCTGAGCATTCAACTAACAGAGTTGAAGCTTACTTTTGATTGTGCAGCTCTGAAACACTCTTTCTGTAGAAGCTGCATGTGGACATTCTGAGCGCTAAGGGGCCTGTACTGGAAAAAGGCGTATCTTCAAATAAAACTACACTGAAGCATTCTGTGAAACTTCTTTCCGTTCTCTGCATTCAACTAACGGAGTTGAACCTTACATTTGATTGAGCAGTTATGAAACACTCTTTCTGTAGAAACTGCAGGTGGACATTCAGACCGCTAAGGGGAATATAGTGGAAAAAGTTATAACCTCTAATAACAACGACAGAGAAACAGTCTGTGAAACTTCTTTCTGTTCAGTGCATTCAACTAACAGAACTGAACCTTACTTTTGATAGAGCAGTTCTGAGACACTCTTTCTGTAGAAACAGCAAATGGACATTCATAGTGCTAAGGGGCCTACAGTGGAAAAAGGAATATCTTCAAATAAAAACTACACAGAAGATTTCTCTGAAACTTCCTTCTCTTATGTGCATTCCACTAACAGAGTTGAACCTTACTTTTCATTGAGCAGTTCTGAAACACTCTTATGTAGAAACTGCAAGTGGACATTCTGAGCGCTAACGGGACAATAGTGGAAAAAGGAGTATCTTCAAATAAAAACTACACGGAAGCATTCTGCGAAACTTCTTTCTGTTCTGTGCATTCAACTAACAGAGTTGAACCTCACTGTTGATTGAGCAGTTCTGAAACACTCTTTCTGTAGAAACTGCAAGTGGACATTCAGAGTGAAAAGGGGCCTATAGTGGAAAAAGGAATATCTTCAAATAAAAACTACACAAAAGCATTCTGTGAAACTTCTCTCTGTTCCGTGCATTCAACTAACAGAGTTGAACCTTCCTTTAGATTGAGCAGTTGTGAAACACTCTTTGTGTAGAAACTGCAGGTTGACTTTCTGTGCGCTAAGGGGCCTATACTGGAAAAAGAAATAACTTAAAATAAAAACTACACAGAAATATTCTGGAAACTTCTTCCTGTTCAGTGCATTCAACTAACTGAATTGAAGCTTACATTTGATAGAGCAGTTCTGAAACACTCTTTCCGTAGAAACTGCAAGTGGACATTCTGATCGCTAAGGGGACTGTAGTGGAAAAAGGAATATCTTCAAATAAAAACTACACGGAAGCATTCTGCGAAACTTCTTTCTGTTCTGTGCATTCAACTAAAAGAGTTGATCCTTACTTTTGATTCAGCAGTTCTGAAACACTCTTTCTGAAGAAACAGCAAGTGGACATTCAGAGTGCAAAGGGGCCTATAGTGGAAAAAGGAATATATTCAAATAAAAACTACACAGAAGAATTATGCGAAACTTCTTTCTGTTCAGTGCATTCAACTAACAGATCTGAAGCTTACTTTTGATAGAGCAGTTCTGAAACACTCTTTCCCTAGCAACTGCAAGTGGACATTCAGATCGCTAAGGGGACTATAGTGGAAAAAGGAATATCTTCAAATAAAAACTACACAAAAGCATTCTGCGAAACTTCTCTCTGTTCCGTGCATTCAACTAACAGAGTTGAACCTTCCTTTAGATTGAGCAGTTGTGAAACACTCTTTGTGTAGAAACTGCAGGTAGACTTTCTGAGCGCTAAGGGGCCTATACTGGAAAAAGAAATAACTTAAAATAAAAACTACACAGAAACATTCTGCGAAACTTCTTTCTGTTCAGTGCATTCAACTAACTGAATTGAAGCTTACATTTGATAGGGCAGTTCTGAAACACTCTTTTTGAAGAAACAGCAAGTGGACATTCAGAGTGCAAAGGGGCCTATAGTGGAAAAAGGAATATCTGCAAATAAAAACTACACAGAAGCATTCTGTGAAACTTCTTTCTGCTCTGTACATTCAACTAGCAGAGTTGAGGCTTACTTTTTATTGAGCTGTACTGAAACACTCTTTCTGTAGAAACTGCAAGTGGACATTCAGTTTGCTAAGGGGCCTGTAGTGGAAAAAGGAATATCTTCAAATAAAAACTACACGGAAGCACTCTGCGAAACTTCTTTCTGTTCAGTGCATTCAACTAAGAGAATTGCGGCTTACCTTTGATAGAGCAGTTCTGAAACACTCTTTCTGTAGGAACTGCAAGTGGACATTTGGAGCACTACGTGGCCTATAGTGGAAAAAGGAATAAGCTCAAATAAAAAAGACACAGAAGCAATCTGTGAAACTTCTTTCTGTTCTGTGTATTCAACTAACAGAGTTGAACCTTCTTTTAGATTGAGCAGTTGTGAAACACTCTTTCTGTAGAAACTGCAGGTAGACTTTCGGAGCGCTAAGGGGCCTATACTGGAAAAAGAATTAACTTAAAATAAAAACTACACAGAAACATTTGGCGAAACTTCTTTCTGTTCAGTGCATTCAACTAACTGAATTGAAGCTTACATTTGATAGAGCAGTTCTGAAACACTCTTTCCGTAGAAACTGCAAGTGGACATTCTGATCGCTAAGGGGACTGTAGTGGAAAAAGGAATATCTTCAAATAAAAACTACACGGAAGCATTCTGCGAAACTTCTTTCTGTTCTGTGCATTCAACTAAAAGAGTTGATCCTTACTTTTGATTCAGCAGTTCTGAAACACTCTTTCTGAAGAAACAGCAAGTGGACATTCAGAGTGCAAAGGGGCCTATAGTGGAAAAAGGAATATATTCAAATAAAAACTACACAGAAGAATTATGCGAAACTTCTTTCTGTTCAGTGCATTCAACTAACAGATCTGAAGCTTACTTTTTATAGAGCAGTTCTGAAACACTCTTTCCGTAGCAACTGCAAGTGGACATTCAGATCGCTAACGGGACAATAGTGCAAAAAAGAATATCTTCAAATAAAAACTACACGGAAGCATTCTGTGAAACTTCTTTCTGTTCTGTGCACTCAACTAACAGAGTTGAACCTCACTTTTGATTGAGCAGTTCGGAAACAATCTTTCTGTGCAAACTGCAAGTAGACATTCTGTGGGCTAAGGAGCCAATAGTGGAAAATGGACTATCTTCAGATAAAAACTACACAGAATCATTCTGTGGAACTACTTTCTGTTCTGTACAGTCAACTAACAGAGTTGAACCTTACTTTTGATTGAGCAGTTGTGAAACACTCTTTCTGTAGAAACTGCAGGTGGACTTTCGGAGCGCTAAAGGGCCTATAGTGGAAAAAGAAATATCTTCAAATAAAAACTACACAGGAGCATTCTGTGAAACTTCTTTCTGTTCAGTGCATTCGACTAACAGAATTGAAGCTTTCTTTGGATAGAGCAGTTCTGGAACACTCTTTCCGTAGAAACTGTAAGTGGACATTCGGATTGCTAAAGGCACTATAGTGGAAAAAGGAATATCTTCAAATAAAAACTACACAGGAGCATTCTGCGAAACTTCTTTCTGTTCTGAGCATTCAACTAACAGAGTTGAAGCTTACTTTTGATTGTGCAGCTCTGAAACACTCTTTCTGTAGAAGCTGCATGTGGACATTCTGAGCGCTAAGGGGCCTGTACTGGAAAAAGGCGTATCTTCAAATAAAACTACACTGAAGCATTCTGTGAAACTTCTTTCCGTTCTCTGCATTCAACTAACGGAGTTGAACCTTACATTTGATTGAGCAGTTATGAAACACTCTTTCTGTAGAAACTGCAGGTGGACATTCAGACCGCTAAGGGGAATATAGTGGAAAAAGTTATAACCTCTAATAACAACGACAGAGAAACAGTCTGTGAAACTTCTTTCTGTTCAGTGCATTCAACTAACAGAACTGAACCTTACTTTTGATAGAGCAGTTCTGAGACACTCTTTCTGTAGAAACAGCAAATGGACATTCATAGTGCTAAGGGGCCTACAGTGGAAAAAGGAATATCTTCAAATAAAAACTACACAGAAGATTTCTCTGAAACTTCCTTCTCTTATGTGCATTCCACTAACAGAGTTGAACCTTACTTTTCATTGAGCAGTTCTGAAACACTCTTATGTAGAAACTGCAAGTGGACATTCTGAGCGCTAACGGGACAATAGTGGAAAAAGGAGTATCTTCAAATAAAAACTACACGGAAGCATTCTGCGAAACTTCTTTCTGTTCTGTGCATTCAACTAACAGAGTTGAACCTCACTCTTGATTGAGCAGTTCTGAAACACTCTTTCTGTGGAAACTGCAAGTGGACATTCAGAGTGAAAAGGGGCCTATAGTGGAAAAAGGAATGTCTTCAAATAAAAACTACACAAAAGCATTCTGTGAAACTTCTCTCTGTTCCGTGCATTCAACTAACAGAGTTGAACCTTCCTTTAGATTGAGCAGTTGTGAAACACTCTTTGTGTAGAAACTGCAGGTTGACTTTCTGAGCGCTAAGAGGCCTATACTGGAAAAAGAAATAACTTAAAATAAAAACTACACAGAAACATTCTGCGAAACTTCTTCCTGTTCAGTGCATTCAACTAACTGAATTGAAGCTTACATTTGATAGAGCAGTTCTGAAACACTCTTTCCGTAGAAACTGCAAGTGGACATTCTGATCGCTAAGGGGACTGTAGTGGAAAAAGGAATATCTTCAAATAAAAACTACACGGAAGCATTCTGCGAAACTTCTTTCTGTTCTGTGCATTCAACTAAAAGAGTTGATCCTTACTTTTGATTCAGCAGTTCTGAAACACTCTTTCTGAAGAAACAGCAAGTGGACATTCAGAGTGCAAAGGGGCCTATAGTGGAAAAAGGAATATATTCAAATAAAAACTACACAGAAGAATTATGCGAAACTTCTTTCTGTTCAGTGCATTCAACTAACAGATCTGAAGCTTACTTTTGATAGAGCAGTTCTGAAACACTCTTTCCCTAGCAACTGCAAGTGGACATTCAGATCGCTAAGGGGACTATAGTGGAAAAAGGAATATCTTCAAATAAAAACTACACAAAAGCATTCTGCGAAACTTCTCTCTGTTCCGTGCATTCAACTAACAGAGTTGAACCTTCCTTTAGATTGAGCAGTTGTGAAACACTCTTTGTGTAGAAACTGCAGGTAGACTTTCTGAGCGCTAAGGGGCCTATACTGGAAAAAGAAATAACTTAAAATAAAAACTACACAGAAACATTCTGCGAAACTTCTTTCTGTTCAGTGCATTCAACTAACTGAATTGAAGCTTACATTTGATAGGGCAGTTCTGAAACACTCTTTTTGAAGAAACAGCAAGTGGACATTCAGAGTGCAAAGGGGCCTATAGTGGAAAAAGGAATATCTGCAAATAAAAACTACACAGAAGCATTCTGTGAAACTTCTTTCTGCTCTGTACATTCAACTAGCAGAGTTGAGGCATACTTTTTATTGAGCTGTACTGAAACACTCTTTCTGTAGAAACTGCAAGTGGACATTCAGTTTGCTAAGGGGCCTGTAGTGGAAAAAGGAATATCTTCAAATAAAAACTACACGGAAGCACTCTGCGAAACTTCTTTCTGTTCAGTGCATTCAACTAAGAGAATTGCGGCTTACCTTTGATAGAGCAGTTCTGAAACACTCTTTCTGTAGGAACTGCAAGTGGACATTTGGAGCACTACGTGGCCTATAGTGGAAAAAGGAATAAGCTCAAATAAAAAAGACACAGAAGCAATCTGTGAAACTTCTTTCTGTTCTGTGTATTCAACTAACAGAGTTGAACCTTCTTTTAGATTGAGCAGTTGTGAAACACTCTTTCTGTAGAAACTGCAGGTAGACTTTCGGAGCGCTAAGGGGCCTATACTGGAAAAAGAATTAACTTAAAATAAAAACTACACAGAAACATTTGGCGAAACTTCTTTCTGTTCAGTGCATTCAACTAACTGAATTGAAGCTTACATTTGATAGAGCAGTTCTGAAACACTCTTTCCGTAGAAACTGCAAGTGGACATTCTGATCGCTAAGGGGACTGTAGTGGAAAAAGGAATATCTTCAAATAAAAACTACACGGAAGCATTCTGCGAAACTTCTTTCTGTTCTGTGCATTCAACTAAAAGAGTTGATCCTTACTTTTGATTCAGCAGTTCTGAAACACTCTTTCTGAAGAAACAGCAAGTGGACATTCAGAGTGCAAAGGGGCCTATAGTGGAAAAAGGAATATATTCAAATAAAAACTACACAGAAGAATTATGCGAAACTTCTTTCTGTTCAGTGCATTCAACTAACAGATCTGAAGCTTACTTTTGATAGAGCAGTTCTGAAACACTCTTTCCGTAGCAACTGCAAGTGGACATTCAGATCGCTAACGGGACAATAGTGCAAAAAAGAATATCTTCAAATAAAAACTACACGGAAGCATTCTGTGAAACTTCTTTCTGTTCTGTGCACTCAACTAACAGAGTTGAACCTCACTTTTGATTGAGCAGTTCGGAAACAATCTTTCTGTGCAAACTGCAAGTAGACATTCTGTGGGCTAAGGAGCCAATAGTGGAAAATGGACTATCTTCAGATAAAAACTACACAGAATCATTCTGTGGAACTACTTTCTGTTCTGTACAGTCAACTAACAGAGTTGAACCTTACTTTTGATTGAGCAGTTGTGAAACACTCTTTCTGTAGAAACTGCAGGTGGACTTTCGGAGCGCTAAAGGGCCTATAGTGGAAAAAGAAATATCTTCAAATAAAAACTACACAGGAGCATTCTGTGAAACTTCTTTCTGTTCAGTGCATTCGACTAACAGAATTGAAGCTTTCTTTGGATAGAGCAGTTCTGGAACACTCTTTCCGTAGAAACTGTAAGTGGACATTCGGATTGCTAAAGGCACTATAGTGGAAAATGGAATATCTTCAAATAAAAACTACACAGGAGCATTCTGCGAAACTTCTTTCTGTTCTGAGCATTCAACTAACAGAGTTGAAGCTTACTTTTGATTGTGCAGCTCTGAAACACTCTTTCTGTAGAAGCTGCATGTGGACATTCTGAGCGCTAAGGGGCCTGTACTGGAAAAAGGCGTATCTTCAAATAAAACTACACTGAAGCATTCTGTGAAACTTCTTTCCGTTCTCTGCATTCAACTAACGGAGTTGAACCTTACATTTGATTGAGCAGTTATGAAACACTCTTTCTGTAGAAACTGCAGGTGGACATTCAGACCGCTAAGGGGAATATAGTGGAAAAAGTTATAACCTCTAATAACAACGACAGAGAAACAGTCTGTGAAACTTCTTTCTGTTCAGTGCATTCAACTAACAGAACTGAACCTTACTTTTGATAGAGCAGTTCTGAGACACTCTTTCTGTAGAAACAGCAAATGGACATTCATAGTGCTAAGGGGCCTACAGTGGAAAAAGGAATATCTTCAAATAAAAACTACACAGAAGATTTCTCTGAAACTTCCTTCTCTTATGTGCATTCCACTAACAGAGTTGAACCTTACTTTTCATTGAGCAGTTCTGAAACACTCTTATGTAGAAACTGCAAGTGGACATTCTGAGCGCTAACGGGACAATAGTGGAAAAAGGAGTATCTTCAAATAAAAACTACACGGAAGCATTCTGCGAAACTTCTTTCTGTTCTGTGCATTCAACTAACAGAGTTGAACCTCACTCTTGATTGAGCAGTTCTGAAACACTCTTTCTGTGGAAACTGCAAGTGGACATTCAGAGTGAAAAGGGGCCTATAGTGGAAAAAGGAATGTCTTCAAATAAAAACTACACAAAAGCATTCTGTGAAACTTCTCTCTGTTCCGTGCATTCAACTAACAGAGTTGAACCTTCCTTTAGATTGAGCAGTTGTGAAACACTCTTTGTGTAGAAACTGCAGGTTGACTTTCTGAGCGCTAAGAGGCCTATACTGGAAAAAGAAATAACTTAAAATAAAAACTACACAGAAACATTCTGCGAAACTTCTTCCTGTTCAGTGCATTCAACTAACTGAATTGAAGCTTACATTTGATAGAGCAGTTCTGAAACACTCTTTCCGTAGAAACTGCAAGTGGACATTCTGATCGCTAAGGGGACTGTAGTGGAAAAAGGAATATCTTCAAATAAAAACTACACGGAAGCATTCTGAGAAACATCTTTCTGTTCTTTGCATTCAACTAACAGAGTTGAACCTTACTTTTGATTCAGCAGTTCTGAAACACTCTTTCTGAAGGAACAGCAAGTGGACATTCAGAGTGCAAAGGGGCCTATAGGGGAAAAAGGAATATCTTCAAATAAAAACTACACAGAAACTTTATGCGAAACTTCTTTCTGTTCAGTGCATTCAACTAACAGATCTGAACCTTACTTTTGAAAGAGCAGTTCTGAAACACTCTTTCCGTAGCAACTGCAAGTGGACATTCGGATCGCTAACGGGACAATAGTGGAAAAAGGAATACCTTCAAATAAAAACTACACAGAAGCATTCTGTGAAACTTCTTTCTGTTCTGTGCATTCAACTAAGAGAGTTGAAGCTCCCTTTGGTTTAGAATTTCTGAAACACTCTTTCTGTATAAACTGCATGTGGACATTCGGAGCACTAAGTTGCCTATAGTGGAAAAAGGAATATCTTCAAATAAAAACTACACATAAGCATTCTGTGAAACTTCTCTCTGTTCAGTGCATTCAACTAACAGAGTTGAACCTTCCTCTAGATTGAGCAGTTGTGAAACAATCTTTGTGTAGAAACTGCAGGTAGACTTTCCGAGCACAAAGGGGTCTATACTGGAAAAAGAAATAACTTAAAATAAAAACTACACAGAAACATTCTGCGAAACTTCTTTCTGTTCAGTGCATTCAACTAACTGAATTGAAGCTTACATTTGATAGGGCAGTTCTGAAACACTCTTTTTGAAGAAACAGCAAGTGGACATTCAGAGTGCAAAGGGGCCTATAGTGGAAAAAGGAATATCTTCAAATAAAACTACACAGAAGCATTCTGTGAAACTTCTTTCTGCTCTGTACATTCAACTAGCAGTGTTGAGGCTTACTTTTTATTGAGCTGTACTGAAACACTCTTTCTGTAGAAACTGCAAGTGGACATTCAGTTTGCTAAGGGGCCTGTAGTGGAGAAAGGAATATCTTCAAATAAAAACTACACGGAACCACTCTGCGAAACTTCTTTCTGTTCAGTGCATTCAACTAAGAGAATTGCGGCTTACCTTTGATAGAGCAGTTCTGAAACACTCTTTCTTTAGGAACTGCAAGTGGACATTTGGAGCACTACGCGGCCTATAGTGGAAAAAGGAATAAGCTCAAATAAAAAAGAGACAGAAGCAATCTGTGAAACTTCTTTCTGTTCTGTGTATTCAACTAACAGAGTTGAAACTTCCTTTAGATTGAGCAGTTGTGAAACACTCTTTCTGTAGAAACTGCAGGTAGACTTTCCGAGCGCTAAGGGGCCTATACTGGAAAAAGAAATAACTTAAAATAAAAACTACACAGAAACATTTGGCGAAACTTCTTTCTGTTCAGTGCATTCAACTAACTGAATTGAAGCTTACATTTGATAGAGCAGTTCTGAAACACTCTTTCCGTAGAAACTGCAAGTGGACACTCTGATCGCTAAGGGGACTATAGTGGAAAAAGGAATATCTTCAAATAAAAACTACACGGAAGCATTCTGCGAAACTTCTCTCTGTTCAGTGCATTCAACTAACAGAGTTGAACCTCACTTTTGATTGAGCAGTTCGGAAACAATCTTTCTGTGCAAACTGCAAGTAGACATTCTGTGGGCTAAGGAGCCAATAGTGGAAAATGGACTATCTTCAGATAAAAACTACACAGAATCATTCTGTGGAAATACTTTCTGTTCTGTACAGTCAACTAACAGAGTTGAACCTTACTTTTGATTGAGCAGTTGTGAAACACTCTTTCTGTAGAAACTGCAGGTGGACTTTCGGAGCGCTAAAGGGCCTATAGTGGAAAAAGAAATATCTTCAAATAAAAACTACACAGGAACATTCTGTGAAACTTCTTTCTGTTCAGTGCATTCAACTAACAGAATTGAAGCTTTCTTTGGATAGAGCAGTTCTGGAACACTCTTTCCGTAGAAACTGTAAGTGGACATTCGGATTGCTAAAGGCACTATAGTGGAAAAAGGAATATCTTCAAATAAAAACTACACAGGAGCATTCTGCGAAACTTCTTTCTGTTCTGAGCATTCAACTAACAGAGTTGAAGCTTACTTTTGATTGTGCAGCTCTGAAACACTCTTTCTGTAGAAGCTGCATGTGGACATTCTGAGCACTAAGGGGCCTGTACTGGAAAAAGGCGTATCTTCAAATAAAACTACACTGAAGCATTCTGTGAAACTTCTTTCCGTTCTCTGCATTCAACTAACGGAGTTGAACCTTACATTTGATTGAGCAGTTATGAAACACTCTTTCTGTAGAAACTGCAGGTGGACATTCAGACCGCTAAGGGGAATATAGTGGAAAAAGTTATAACCTCTAATAACAACGACAGAGAAACAGTCTGTGAAACTTCTTTCTGTTCAGTGCATTCAACTAACAGAACTGAACCTTACTTTTGATAGAGCAGTTCTGAGACACTCTTTCTGTAGAAACAGCAAATGGACATTCATAGTGCTAAGGGGCCTACAGTGGAAAAAGGAATATCTTCAAATAAAAACTACACAGAAGATTTCTCTGAAACTTCCTTCTCTTATGTGCATTCCACTAACAGAGTTGAACCTTACTTTTCATTGAGCAGTTCTGAAACACTCTTATGTAGAAACTGCAAGTGGACATTATGAGCGCTAACGGGACAATAGTGGAAAAAGGAGTATCTTCAAATAAAAACTACACGGAAGCATTCTGCGAAACTTCTTTCTGTTCTGTGCATTCAACTAACAGAGTTGAACCTCACTTTTGATTGAGCAGTTCTGAAACACTCTTTCCCTAGCAACTGCAAGTGGACATTCAGAGTGAAAAGGGGCCTATAGTGGAAAAAGGAATATCTTCAAATAAAAACTACACGGAAGCATTCTGCGAAACTTCTTTCTGTTCTGTATATTCAACTAACAGAGTTGAACCTCACTTTGATTGAGCAGTTCTGAAACACTCTTTCTGTGGAAACTGCAAGTGGACATTCAGAGTGAAAAGGGGCCTATAGTGGAAAAAGGAATATCTTCAAATAAAAACTACACAAAAGCATTCTGCGAAACTTCTCTCTGTTCCGTGCATTCAACTAACAGAGTTGAACCTTCCTTTAGATTGAGCAGTTGTGAAACACTCTTTGTGTAGAAACTGCAGGTAGACTTTCTGAGCGCTAAGGGGCCTATACTGGAAAAAGAAATAACTTAAAATAAAACTACACAGAAATATTCTGCGAAACTTCTTTCTGTTCAGTGCATTCAACTAACTGAATTGAAGCTTACATTTGATAGAGCAGTTCTGAAACACTCTTTCCGTAGAAACTGCAAGTGGACATTCTGATCGCTAAGGGGCTATAGTGGAAAAAGGAATATCTTCAAATAAAAACTACACGGAAGCATTCTGAGAAACTTCTTTCTGTTCTTTGCATTCAACTAACAGAGTTGAACCTTACTTTTGATTGAGCAGTTCTGAAACACTCTTTCTGAAGAAACAGCAAGTGGACATTCAGAGTGCAAAGGGGCCTATAGGGGAAAAAGGAATATCTTCAAATAAAAACTACACAGAAGCTTTATGCGAAACTTCTTTCTGTTCAGTGCATTCAACTAACAGATCTGAACCTTACTTTTGAAAGAGCAGTTCTGAAACACTCTTTCCGTAGCAACTGCAAGTGGACATTCGGATCGCTAACGGGACAATAGTGGAAAAAGGAATACCTTCAAATAAAAACTACACAGAAGCATTCTGTGAAACTTCTTTCTGTTCTGTGCATTCAACTAAGAGAGTTGAAGCTCCCTTTGGTTTAGAATTTCTGAAACACTCTTTCTGTATAAACTGCATGTGGACATTCGGAGCACTAAGTTGCCTATAGTGGAAAAAGAAATATCTGCAAATAAAAACTACACAGAAGCATTCTGTGAAACTTCTTTCTGCTCTGTACATTCAACTAGCAGAGTTGAGGCTTACTTTTTATTGAGCTGTACTGAAACACTCTTTCTGTAGAAACTGCAAGTGGACATTCAGTTTGCTAAGGGGCCTGTAGTGGAAAAAGGAATATCTTCAAATAAAAACTACACGGAAGCACTCTGCGAAACTTCTTTCTGGTCAGTGCATTCAACTAAGAGAATTGCGGCTTACCTTTGATAGAGCAGTTCTGAAACACTCTTTCTGTAGAAACTGCAGGTGGACATTCAGACCGCTAAGGGGAATATAGTGGAAAAAGTTATAACCTCTAATAACAACGACAGAGAAACAGTCTGTGAAACTTCTTTCTGTTCAGTGCATTCAACTAACAGAACTGAACCTTACTTTTGATAGAGCAGTTCTGAGACACTCTTTCCGTAGAAACAGCAAATGGACATTAATAGTGCTAAGGGGGCTACAGTGGAAAAAGGAATATCTTCAAATAAAAACTACACAGAAGATTTCTCTGAAACTTCCTTCTCTTATGTGCATTCCACTAACAGAGTTGAACCTTACTTTTCATTGAGTAGTTCTGAAACACTCTTATGTAGAAACTGCAAGTGGACATTCTGAGCGCTAACGGGACAATAGTGGAAAAAGGAGTATCTTCAAATAAAAACTACACGGAAGCATTCTGCGAAACTTCTTTCTGTTCTGTGCATTCAACTAACAGAGTTGAACCTCACTGTTGATTGAGCAGTTCTGAAACACTCTTTCTGTAGAAACTGCAAGTGGACATTCAGAGTGAAAAGGGGCCTATAGTGGAAAAAGGAATATCTTCAAATAAAAACTACACAAAAGCATTCTGTGAAACTTCTCTCTGTTCCGTGCATTCAACTAACAGAGTTGAACCTTCCTTTAGATTGAGCAGTTGTGAAACACTCTTTGTGTAGAAACTGCAGGTAGACTTTCTGTGCGCTAAGGGGCCTATACTGGAAAAAGAAATAACTTAAAATAAAAACTACACAGAAATATTCTGGAAACTTCTTCCTGTTCAGTGCATTCAACTAACTGAATTGAAGCTTACATTTGATAGAGCAGTTCTGAAACACTCTTTCCGTAGAAACTGCAAGTGGACATTCTGATCGCTAAGGGGACTGTAGTGGAAAAAGGAATATCTTCAAATAAAAACTACACGGAAGCATTCTGCGAAACTTCTTTCTGTTCTGTGCATTCAACTAAAAGAGTTGATCCTTACTTTTGATTCAGCAGTTCTGAAACACTCTTTCTGAAGAAACAGCAAGTGGACATTCAGAGTGCAAAGGGGCCTATAGTGGAAAAAGGAATATATTCAAATAAAAACTACACAGAAGAATTATGCGAAACTTCTTTCTGTTCAGTGCATTCAACTAACAGATCTGAAGCTTCCTTTTGATAGAGCAGTTCTGAAACACTCTTTCCCTAGCAACTGCAAGTGGACATTCAGATCGCTAAGGGGACTATAGTGGAAAAAGGAATATCTTCAAATAAAAACTACACAAAAGCATTCTGCGAAACTTCTCTCTGTTCCGTGCATTCAACTAACAGAGTTGAACCTTCCTTTAGATTGAGCAGTTGTGAAACACTCTTTGTGTAGAAACTGCAGGTAGACTTTCTGAGCGCTAAGGGGCCTATACTGGAAAAAGAAATAACTTAAAAACTACACAGAAACATTCTGCGAAACTTCTTTCTGTTCAGTGCATTCAACTAACAGATCTGAAGCTTACTTTTGATAGAGCAGTTCTGAAACACTCTTTCCGTAGCAACTGCAAGTGGACATTCTGATCGCTAAGGGGACTATAGTGGAAAAAGGAATATCTTCAAATAAAAACTACACAAAAGCATTCTGCGAAACTTTTCTCTGTTCCGTGCATTCAACTAACAGAGTTGAACCTTCCTTTAGATTGAGCAGTTGTGAAACACTCTTTGTGTAGAAACTGCAGGTAGACTTTCTGAGCGCTAAGGGGCCTATACTGGAAAAAGAAATAACTTAAAATAAAAACTACACAGAAACATTCTGCGAAACTTCTTTCTGTTCAGTGCATTCAACTAACTGAATTGAAGCTTACATTTGATAGAGCAGTTCTGAAACACTCTTTCCGTAGAAACTGCAAGTGGACATTCTGATCGCTAAGGGGCTATAGTGGAAAAAGGAATATCTTCAAATAAAAACTACACGGAAGCATTCTGAGAAACTTCTTTCTGTTCTTTGCATTCAACTAACAGAGTTGAACCTTACTTTTGATTGAGCAGTTCTGAAACACTCTTTCTGAAGAAACAGCAAGTGGACATTCAGAGTGCAAAGGGGCCTATAGGGGAAAAAGGAATATCTTCAAATAAAAACTACACAGAAGCTTTATGCGAAACTTCTTTCTGTTCAGTGCATTCAACTAACAGATCTGAACCTTACTTTTGAAAGAGCAGTTCTGAAACACTCTTTCCGTAGCAACTGCAAGTGGACATTCGGATCGCTAACGGGACAATAGTGGAAAAAGGAATACCTTCAAATAAAAACTACACAGAAGCATTCTGTGAAACTTCTTTCTGTTCTGTGCATTCAACTAAGAGAGTTGAAGCTCCCTTTGGTTTAGAATTTCTGAAACACTCTTTCTGTATAAACTGCATGTGGACATTCGGAGCACTAAGTTGCCTATAGTGGAAAAAGGAATATCTTCAAATAAAAACTACACAGAAGCATTCTGTGAAACTTCTCTCTGTTCAGTGCATTCAACTAACAGAGTTGAACCTTCCTCTAGATTGAGCAGTTGTGAAACACTCTTTGTGTAGAAACTGCAGGTAGACTTTCCGAGCACAAAGGGGTCTATACTGGAAAAAGAAATAACTTAAAATAAAAACTACACAGAAACATTCTGCGAATCTTCTTACTGTTCAGTGCATTCAACTAACTGAATTGAAGCTTTCATTTGATAGGGCAGTTCTGAAACACTCTTTTTGAAGAAACAGCAAGTGGACATTCAGAGTGCAAAGGGGCCTATAGTGTAAAAAGGAATATCTGCAAATAAAAACTACACAGAAGCATTCTGTGAAACTTCTTTCTGCTCTGTACATTCAACTAGCAGAGTTGAGGCATACTTTTTATTGAGCTGTACTGAAACACTCTTTCTGTAGAAACTGCAAGTGGACATTCAGTTTGCTAAGGGGCCTGTAGTGGAAAAAGGAATATCTTCAAATAAAAACTACACGGAAGCACTCTGCGAAACTTCTTTCTGGTCAGTGCATTCAACTAAGAGAATTGCGGCTTACCTTTGATAGAGCAGTTCTGAAACACTCTTTCTGTAGGAACTGCAAGTGGACATTTGGAGCACTACGTGGCCTATAGTGGAAAAAGGAATAAGCTCAAATAAAAAAGACACAGAAGCAATCTGTGAAACTTCTTTCTGTTCTGTGTATTCAACTAACAGAGTTGAACCTTCCTTTAGATTGAGCAGTTGTGAAACACTCTTTCTGTAGAAACTGCAGGTAGACATTCGGAGCGTTAACGGGCCTATACTGGAAAAAGAAATAACTTAAAATAAAAACTACACAGAAACATTTGGCGAAACTTCTTTCTGTTCAGTGCATTCAACTAACTGAATTGAAGCTTACATTTGATAGAGCAGTTCTGAAACACTCTTTCCGTAGAAACTGCAAGTGGACATTCTGATCGCTAAGGGGACTGTAGTGGAAAAAGGAATATCTTCAAATAAAAACTACACGGAAGCATTCTGCGAAACTTCTTTCTGTTCTGTGCATTCAACTAAAAGAGTTGATCCTTACTTTTGATTCAGCAGTTCTGAAACACTCTTTCTGAAGAAACAGCAAGTGGACATTCAGAGTGCAAAGGGGCCTATAGTGGAAAAAGGAATATATTCAAATAAAAACTACACAGAAGAATTATGCGAAACTTCTTCCTGTTCAGTGCATTCAACTAACAGATCTGAAGCTTACTTTTGATAGAGCAGTTCTGAAACACTCTTTCCGTAGCAACTGCAAGTGGACATTCAGATCGCTAACGGGACAATAGTGCAAAAAAGAATATCTTCAAATAAAAACTACACGGAAGCATTCTGTGAAACTTCTTTCTGTTCTGTGCACTCAACTAACAGAGTTGAACCTCACTTTTGATTGAGCAGTTCGGAAACAATCTTTCTGTGCAAACTGCAAGTAGACATTCTGTGGGCTAAGGAGCCAATAGTGGAAAATGGACTATCTTCAGATAAAAACTACACAGAATCATTCTGTGGAACTACTTTCTGTTCTGTACAGTCAACTAACAGAGTTGAACCTTACTTTTGATTGAGCAGTTGTGAAACACTCTTTCTGTAGAAACTGCAGGTGGACTTTCGGAGCGCTAAAGGGCCTATAGTGGAAAAAGAAATATCTTCAAATAAAAACTACACAGGAGCATTCTGTGAAACTTCTTTCTGTTCAGTGCATTCAACTAACAGAATTGAAGCTTTCTTTGGATAGAGCAGTTCTGGAACACTCTTTCCGTAGAAACTGTAAGTGGACATTCGGATTGCTAAAGGCACTATAGTGGAAAAAGGAATATCTTCAAATAAAAACTACACAGGAGCATTCTGCGAAACTTCTTTCTGTTCTGAGCATTCAACTAACAGAGTTGAAGCTTACTTTTGATTGTGCAGCTCTGAAACACTCTTTCTGTAGAAGCTGCATGTGGACATTCTGAGCGCTAAGGGGCCTGTACTGGAAAAAGGCGTATCTTCAAATAAAACTACACTGAAGCATTCTGTGAAACTTCTTTCCGTTCTCTGCATTCAACTAACGGAGTTGAACCTTACATTTGATTGAGCAGTTATGAAACACTCTTTCTGTAGAAACTGCAGGTGGACATTCAGACCGCTAAGGGGAATATAGTGGAAAAAGTTATAACCTCTAATAACAACGACAGAGAAACAGTCTGTGAAACTTCTTTCTGTTCAGTGCATTCAACTACCAGAACTGAACCTTACTTTTGATAGAGCAGTTCTGAGACACTCTTTCTGTAGAAACAGCAAATGGACATTCATAGTGCTAAGGGGCCTACAGTGGAAAAAGGAATATCTTCAAATAAAAACTACACAGAAGATTTCTCTGAAACTTCCTTCTCTTATGTGCATTCCACTAACAGAGTTGAACCTTACTTTTCATTGAGCAGTTCTGAAACACTCTTATGTAGAAACTGCAAGTGGACATTCTGAGCGCTAACGGGACAATAGTGGAAAAAGGAGTATCTTCAAATAAAAACTACACGGAAGCATTCTGCGAAACTTCTTTCTGTTCTGTGCATTCAACTAACAGAGTTGAACCTCACTCTTGATTGAGCAGTTCTGAAACACTCTTTCTGTGGAAACTGCAAGTGGACATTCAGAGTGAAAAGGGGCCTATAGTGGAAAAAGGAATGTCTTCAAATAAAAACTACACAAAAGCATTCTGTGAAACTTCTCTCTGTTCCGTGCATTCAACTAACAGAGTTGAACCTTCCTTTAGATTGAGCAGTTGTGAAACACTCTTTGTGTAGAAACTGCAGGTTGACTTTCTGAGCGCTAAGAGGCCTATACTGGAAAAAGAAATAACTTAAAATAAAAACTACACAGAAACATTCTGCGAAACTTCTTCCTGTTCAGTGCATTCAACTAACTGAATTGAAGCTTACATTTGATAGAGCAGTTCTGAAACACTCTTTCCGTAGAAACTGCAAGTGGACATTCTGATCGCTAAGGGGACTGTAGTGGAAAAAGGAATATCTTCAAATAAAAACTACACGGAAGCATTCTGAGAAACATCTTTCTGTTCTTTGCATTCAACTAACAGAGTTGAACCTTACTTTTGATTCAGCAGTTCTGAAACACTCTTTCTGAAGGAACAGCAAGTGGACATTCAGAGTGCAAAGGGGCCTATAGGGGAAAAAGGAATATCTTCAAATAAAAACTACACAGAAACTTTATGCGAAACTTCTTTCTGTTCAGTGCATTCAACTAACAGATCTGAACCTTACTTTTGAAAGAGCAGTTCTGAAACACTCTTTCCGTAGCAACTGCAAGTGGACATTCGGATCGCTAACGGGACAATAGTGGAAAAAGGAATACCTTCAAATAAAAACTACACAGAAGCATTCTGTGAAACTTCTTTCTGTTCTGTGCATTCAACTAAGAGAGTTGAAGCTCCCTTTGGTTTAGAATTTCTGAAACACTCTTTCTGTATAAACTGCATGTGGACATTCGGAGCACTAAGTTGCCTATAGTGGAAAAAGGAATATCTTCAAATAAAAACTACACATAAGCATTCTGTGAAACTTCTCTCTGTTCAGTGCATTCAACTAACAGAGTTGAACCTTCCTCTAGATTGAGCAGTTGTGAAACAATCTTTGTGTAGAAACTGCAGGTAGACTTTCCGAGCACAAAGGGGTCTATACTGGAAAAAGAAATAACTTAAAATAAAAACTACACAGAAACATTCTGCGAAACTTCTTTCTGTTCAGTGCATTCAACTAACTGAATTGAAGCTTACATTTGATAGGGCAGTTCTGAAACACTCTTTTTGAAGAAACAGCAAGTGGACATTCAGAGTGCAAAGGGGCCTATAGTGGAAAAAGGAATATCTTCAAATAAAACTACACAGAAGCATTCTGTGAAACTTCTTTCTGCTCTGTACATTCAACTAGCAGTGTTGAGGCTTACTTTTTATTGAGCTGTACTGAAACACTCTTTCTGTAGAAACTGCAAGTGGACATTCAGTTTGCTAAGGGGCCTGTAGTGGAGAAAGGAATATCTTCAAATAAAAACTACACGGAACCACTCTGCGAAACTTCTTTCTGTTCAGTGCATTCAACTAAGAGAATTGCGGCTTACCTTTGATAGAGCAGTTCTGAAACACTCTTTCTTTAGGAACTGCAAGTGGACATTTGGAGCACTACGCGGCCTATAGTGGAAAAAGGAATAAGCTCAAATAAAAAAGAGACAGAAGCAATCTGTGAAACTTCTTTCTGTTCTGTGTATTCAACTAACAGAGTTGAAACTTCCTTTAGATTGAGCAGTTGTGAAACACTCTTTCTGTAGAAACTGCAGGTAGACTTTCCGAGCGCTAAGGGGCCTATACTGGAAAAAGAAATAACTTAAAATAAAAACTACACAGAAACATTTGGCGAAACTTCTTTCTGTTCAGTGCATTCAACTAACTGAATTGAAGCTTACATTTGATAGAGCAGTTCTGAAACACTCTTTCCGTAGAAACTGCAAGTGGACACTCTGATCGCTAAGGGGACTATAGTGGAAAAAGGAATATCTTCAAATAAAAACTACACGGAAGCATTCTGCGAAACTTCTCTCTGTTCAGTGCATTCAACTAACAGAGTTGAACCTCACTTTTGATTGAGCAGTTCGGAAACAATCTTTCTGTGCAAACTGCAAGTAGACATTCTGTGGGCTAAGGAGCCAATAGTGGAAAATGGACTATCTTCAGATAAAAACTACACAGAATCATTCTGTGGAAATACTTTCTGTTCTGTACAGTCAACTAACAGATTTGAACCTTACTTTTGATTGAGCAGTTGTGAAACACTCTTTCTGTAGAAACTGCAGGTGGACTTTCGGAGCGCTAAAGGGCCTATAGTGGAAAAAGAAATATCTTCAAATAAAAACTACACAGGAACATTCTGTGAAACTTCTTTCTGTTCAGTGCATTCAACTAACAGAATTGAAGCTTTCTTTGGATAGAGCAGTTCTGGAACACTCTTTCCGTAGAAACTGTAAGTGGACATTCGGATTGCTAAAGGCACTATAGTGGAAAAAGGAATATCTTCAAATAAAAACTACACAGGAGCATTCTGCGAAACTTCTTTCTGTTCTGAGCATTCAACTAACAGAGTTGAAGCTTACTTTTGATTGTGCAGCTCTGAAACACACTTTCTGTAGAAGCTGCATGTGGATATTCTGAGCGCTAAGGGGCCTGTACTGGAAAAAGGCGTATCTTCAAATAAAACTACACTGAAGCATTCTGTGAAACTTCTTTCCGTTCTCTGCATTCAACTAACGGAGTTGAACCTTACATTTGATTGAGCAGTTATGAAACACTCTTTCTGTAGAAACTGCAGGTGGACATTCAGACCGCTAAGGGGAATATAGTGGAAAAAGTTATAACCTCTAATAACAACGACAGAGAAACAGTCTGTGAAACTTCTTTCTGTTCAGTGCATTCAACTAACAGAACTGAACCTTACTTTTGATAGAGCAGTTCTGAGACACTCTTTCTGTAGAAACAGCAAATGGACATTCATAGTGCTAAGGGGCCTACAGTGGAAAAAGGAATATCTTCAAATAAAAACTACACAGAAGATTTCTCTGAAACTTCCTTCTCTTATGTGCATTCCACTAACAGAGTTGAACCTTACTTTTCATTGAGCAGTTCTGAAACACTCTTATGTAGAAACTGCAAGTGGACATTATGAGCGCTAACGGGACAATAGTGGAAAAAGGAGTATCTTCAAATAAAAACTACACGGAAGCATTCTGCGAAACTTCTTTCTGTTCTGTGCATTCAACTAACAGAGTTGAACCTCACTTTTGATTGAGCAGTTCTGAAACACTCTTTCCCTAGCAACTGCAAGTGGACATTCAGAGTGAAAAGGGGCCTATAGTGGAAAAAGGAATATCTTCAAATAAAAACTACACGGAAGCATTCTGCGAAACTTCTTTCTGTTCTGTATATTCAACTAACAGAGTTGAACCTCACTTTGATTGAGCAGTTCTGAAACACTCTTTCTGTGGAAACTGCAAGTGGACATTCAGAGTGAAAAGGGGCCTATAGTGGAAAAAGGAATATCTTCAAATAAAAACTACACAAAAGCATTCTGCGAAACTTCTCTCTGTTCCGTGCATTCAACTAACAGAGTTGAACCTTCCTTTAGATTGAGCAGTTGTGAAACACTCTTTGTGTAGAAACTGCAGGTAGACTTTCTGAGCGCTAAGGGGCCTATACTGGAAAAAGAAATAACTTAAAATAAAACTACACAGAAACATTCTGCGAAACTTCTTTCTGTTCAGTGCATTCAACTAACTGAATTGAAGCTTACATTTGATAGAGCAGTTCTGAAACACTCTTTCCGTAGAAACTGCAAGTGGACATTCTGATCGCTAAGGGGCTATAGTGGAAAAAGGAATATCTTCAAATAAAAACTACACGGAAGCATTCTGAGAAACTTCTTTCTGTTCTTTGCATTCAACTAACAGAGTTGAACCTTACTTTTGATTGAGCAGTTCTGAAACACTCTTTCTGAAGAAACAGCAAGTGGACATTCAGAGTGCAAAGGGGCCTATAGGGGAAAAAGGAATATCTTCAAATAAAAACTACACAGAAGCTTTATGCGAAACTTCTTTCTGTTCAGTGCATTCAACTAACAGATCTGAACCTTACTTTTGAAAGAGCAGTTCTGAAACACTCTTTCCGTAGCAACTGCAAGTGGACATTCGGATCGCTAACGGGACAATAGTGGAAAAAGGAATACCTTCAAATAAAAACTACACAGAAGCATTCTGTGAAACTTCTTTCTGTTCTGTGCATTCAACTAAGAGAGTTGAAGCTCCCTTTGGTTTAGAATTTCTGAAACACTCTTTCTGTATAAACTGCATGTGGACATTCGGAGCACTAAGTTGCCTATAGTGGAAAAAGGAATATCTGCAAATAAAAACTACACAGAAGCATTCTGTGAAACTTCTTTCTGCTCTGTACATTCAACTAGCAGAGTTGAGGCTTACTTTTTATTGAGCTGTACTGAAACACTCTTTCTGTAGAAACTGCAAGTGGACATTCAGTTTGCTAAGGGGCCTGTAGTGGAAAAAGGAATATCTTCAAATAAAAACTACACGGAAGCACTCTGCGAAACTTCTTTCTGTTCAGTGCATTCAACTAAGAGAATTGCGGCTTACCTTTGATAGAGCAGTTCTGAAACACTCTGTAGGAACTGCAAGTGGACATTTGGAGCACTACGTGGCCTATAGTGGAAAAAGGAATAAGCTCAAATAAAAAAGACACAGAAGCAATCTGTGAAACTTCTTTCTGTTCTGTGTATTCAACTAACAGAGTTGAACCTTCCTTTAGATTGAGCAGTTGTGAAACACTCTTTCTGTAGAAACTGCAGGTAGACATTCGGAGCGCTAAGGGGCCTATACTGGAAAAAGAAATAACTTAAAATAAAAACTACACAGAAACATTTGGCGAAACTTCTTTCTGTTCAGTGCATTCAACTAACTGAATTGAAGCTTACATTTGATAGAGCAGTTCTGAAACACTCTTTCCGTAGAAACTGCAAGTGGACATTCTGATCGCTAAGGGGACTGTAGTGGAAAAAGGAATATCTTCAAATAAAAACTACACGGAAGCATTCTGCGAAACTTCTTTCTGTTCTGTGCATTCAACTAAAAGAGTTGATCCTTACTTTTGATTCAGCAGTTCTGAAACACTCTTTCTGAAGAAACAGCAAGTGGACATTCAGAGTGCAAAGGGGCCTATAGTGGAAAAAGGAATATATTCAAATAAAAACTACACAGAAGAATTATGCGAAACTTCTTTCTGTTCAGTGCATTCAACTAACAGATCTGAAGCTTACTATTGATAGAGCAGTTCTGAAACACTCTTTCCGTAGCAACTGCAAGTGGACATTCAGATCGCTAAGGGGACTATAGTGGAAAAAGGAATATCTTCAAATAAAAACTACACAAAAGCATTCTGCGAAACTTCTCTCTGTTCCGTGCATTCAACTAACAGAGTTGAACCTTCCTTTACATTGAGCAGTTGTGAAACACTCTTTGTGTAGAAACTGCAGGTAGACTTTCTGAGCGCTAAGGGGCCTATACTGGAAAAAGAAATAACTTAAAAACTACACAGAAACATTCTGCGAAACTTCTTTCTGTTCAGTGCATTCAACTAACAGATCTGAAGCTTACTTTTGATAGAGCAGTTCTGAAACACTCTTTCCGTAGCAACTGCAAGTGGACATTCTGATCGCTAAGGGGACTATAGTGGAAAAAGGAATATCTTCAAATAAAAACTACACAAAAGCATTCTGCGAAACTTTTCTCTGTTCCGTGCATTCAACTAACAGAGTTGAACCTTCCTTTAGATTGAGCAGTTGTGAAACACTCTTTGTGTAGAAACTGCAGGTAGACTTTCTGAGCGCTAAGGGGCCTATACTGGAAAAAGAAATAACTTAAAATAAAAACTACACAGAAACATTCTGCGAAACTTCTTTCTGTTCAGTGCATTCAACTAACTGAATTGAAGCTTACATTTGATAGAGCAGTTCTGAAACACTCTTTCCGTAGAAACTGCAAGTGGACATTCTGATCGCTAAGGGGCTATAGTGGAAAAAGGAATATCTTCAAATAAAAACTACACGGAAGCATTCTGAGAAACTTCTTTCTGTTCTTTGCATTCAACTAACAGAGTTGAACCTTACTTTTGATTGAGCAGTTCTGAAACACTCTTTCTGAAGAAACAGCAAGTGGACATTCAGAGTGCAAAGGGGCCTATAGGGGAAAAAGGAATATCTTCAAATAAAAACTACACAGAAGCTTTATGCGAAACTTCTTTCTGTTCAGTGCATTCAACTAACAGATCTGAACCTTACTTTTGAAAGAGCAGTTCTGAAACACTCTTTCCGTAGCAACTGCAAGTGGACATTCGGATCGCTAACGGGACAATAGTGGAAAAAGGAATACCTTCAAATAAAAACTACACAGAAGCATTCTGTGAAACTTCTTTCTGTTCTGTGCATTCAACTAAGAGAGTTGAAGCTCCCTTTGGTTTAGAATTTCTGAAACACTCTTTCTGTATAAACTGCATGTGGACATTCGGAGCACTAAGTTGCCTATAGTGGAAAAAGGAATATCTTCAAATAAAAACTACACAGAAGCATTCTGTGAAACTTCTCTCTGTTCAGTGCATTCAACTAACAGAGTTGAACCTTCCTCTAGATTGAGCAGTTGTGAAACACTCTTTGTGTAGAAACTGCAGGTAGACTTTCCGAGCACAAAGGGGTCTATACTGGAAAAAGAAATAACTTAAAATAAAAACTACACAGAAACATTCTGCGAATCTTCTTACTGTTCAGTGCATTCAACTAACTGAATTGAAGCTTTCATTTGATAGGGCAGTTCTGAAACACTCTTTTTGAAGAAACAGCAAGTGGACATTCAGAGTGCAAAGGGGCCTATAGTGTAAAAAGGAATATCTGCAAATAAAAACTACACAGAAGCATTCTGTGAAACTTCTTTCTGCTCTGTACATTCAACTAGCAGAGTTGAGGCATACTTTTTATTGAGCTGTACTGAAACACTCTTTCTGTAGAAACTGCAAGTGGACATTCAGTTTGCTAAGGGGCCTGTAGTGGAAAAAGGAATATCTTCAAATAAAAACTACACGGAAGCACTCTGCGAAACTTCTTTCTGGTCAGTGCATTCAACTAAGAGAATTGCGGCTTACCTTTGATAGAGCAGTTCTGAAACACTCTTTCTGTAGGAACTGCAAGTGGACATTTGGAGCACTACGTGGCCTATAGTGGAAAAAGGAATAAGCTCAAATAAAAAAGACACAGAAGCAATCTGTGAAACTTCTTTCTGTTCTGTGTATTCAACTAACAGAGTTGAACCTTCCTTTAGATTGAGCAGTTGTGAAACACTCTTTCTGTAGAAACTGCAGGTAGACATTCGGAGCGTTAACGGGCCTATACTGGAAAAAGAAATAACTTAAAATAAAAACTACACAGAAACATTTGGCGAAACTTCTTTCTGTTCAGTGCATTCAACTAACTGAATTGAAGCTTACATTTGATAGAGCAGTTCTGAAACACTCTTTCCGTAGAAACTGCAAGTGGACATTCTGATCGCTAAGGGGACTGTAGTGGAAAAAGGAATATCTTCAAATAAAAACTACACGGAAGCATTCTGCGAAACTTCTTTCTGTTCTGTGCATTCAACTAAAAGAGTTGATCCTTACTTTTGATTCAGCAGTTCTGAAACACTCTTTCTGAAGAAACAGCAAGTGGACATTCAGAGTGCAAAGGGGCCTATAGTGGAAAAAGGAATATATTCAAATAAAAACTACACAGAAGAATTATGCGAAACTTCTTCCTGTTCAGTGCATTCAACTAACAGATCTGAAGCTTACTTTTGATAGAGCAGTTCTGAAACACTCTTTCCGTAGCAACTGCAAGTGGACATTCAGATCGCTAACGGGACAATAGTGCAAAAAAGAATATCTTCAAATAAAAACTACACGGAAGCATTCTGTGAAACTTCTTTCTGTTCTGTGCACTCAACTAACAGAGTTGAACCTCACTTTTGATTGAGCAGTTCGGAAACAATCTTTCTGTGCAAACTGCAAGTAGACATTCTGTGGGCTAAGGAGCCAATAGTGGAAAATGGACTATCTTCAGATAAAAACTACACAGAATCATTCTGTGGAACTACTTTCTGTTCTGTACAGTCAACTAACAGAGTTGAACCTTACTTTTGATTGAGCAGTTGTGAAACACTCTTTCTGTAGAAACTGCAGGTGGACTTTCGGAGCGCTAAAGGGCCTATAGTGGAAAAAGAAATATCTTCAAATAAAAACTACACAGGAACATTCTGTGAAACTTCTTTCTGTTCAGTGCATTCAACTAACAGAATTGAAGCTTTCTTTGGATAGAGCAGTTCTGGAACACTCTTTCCGTAGAAACTGTAAGTGGACATTCGGATTGCTAAAGGCACTATAGTGGAAAAAGGAATATCTTCAAATAAAAACTACACAGGAGCATTCTGCGAAACTTCTTTCTGTTCTGAGCATTCAACTAACAGAGTTGAAGCTTACTTTTGATTGTGCAGCTCTGAAACACTCTTTCTGTAGAAGCTGCATGTGGACATTCTGAGCGCTAAGGGGCCTGTACTGGAAAAAGGCGTATCTTCAAATAAAACTACACTGAAGCATTCTGTGATACTTCTTTCCGTTCTCTGCATTCAACTAACGGAGTTGAACCTTACATTTGATTGAGCAGTTATGAAACACTCTTTCTGTAGAAACTGCAGGTGGACATTCAGACCGCTAAGGGGAATATAGTGGAAAAAGTTATAACCTCTAATAACAACGACAGAGAAACAGTCTGTGAAACTTCTTTCTGTTCAGTGCATTCAACTAACAGAACTGAACCTTACTTTTGATAGAGCAGTTCTGAGACACTCTTTCTGTAGAAACAGCAAATGGACATTCATAGTGCTAAGGGGCCTACAGTGGAAAAAGGAATATCTTCAAATAAAAACTACACAGAAGATTTCTCTGAAACTTCCTTCTCTTATGTGCATTCCACTAACAGAGTTGAACCTTACTTTTCATTGAGCAGTTCTGAAACACTCTTATGTAGAAACTGCAAGTGGACATTCTGAGCGCTAACGGGACAATAGTGGAAAAAGGAGTATCTTCAAATAAAAACTACACGGAAGCATTCTGCGAAACTTCTTTCTGTTCTGTGCATTCAACTAACAGAGTTGAACCTCACTTTTGATTGAGCAGTTCTGAAACACTCTTTCTGTGGAAACTGCAAGTGGACATTCAGAGTGAAAAGGGGCCTATAGTGGAAAAAGGAATATCTTCAAATAAAAACTACACAAAAGCATTCTGCGAAACTTCTCTCTGTTCCGTGCATTCAACTAACAGAGTTGAACCTTCCTTTAGATTGAGCAGTTGTGAAACACTCTTTGTGTAGAAACTGCAGGTAGACTTTCTGAGCGCTAAGGGGCCTATACTGGAAAAAGAAATAACTTAAAAACTACACAGAAACATTCTGCGAAACTTCCTTCTGTTCAGTGCATTCAACTAACTGAATTGAAGCTTACATTTGATAGAGCAGTTCTGAAACACTCTTTCCGTAGAAACTGCAAGTGGACATTCTGATCGCTAAGGGGACTATAGTGGAAAAAGGAATATCTTCAAATAAAAACTACACGGAAGCATTCTGAGAAACTTCTTTCTGTTCTTTGCATTCAACTAACAGAGTTGAACCTTACTTTTGATTGAGCAGTTCTGAAACACTCTTTCTGAAGAAACAGCAAGTGGACATTCAGAGTGCAAAGGGGCCTATAGGGGAAAAAGGAATATCTTCAAATAAAAACTACACAGAAGCTTTATGCGAAACTTCTTTCTGTTCAGTGCATTCAACTAACAGATCTGAACCTTACTTTTGATAGAGCAGTTCTGAAGCACTCTTTCCGTAGCAACTGCAAGTGGACATTCGGATCGCTAACGGGACAATAGTGGAAAAAGGAATACCTTCAAATAAAAACCACACAGAAGCATTCTGTGAAACTTCTTTCTGTTCTGTGCATTCAACTAAGAGAGTTGAAGCTCCCTTTGGTTTAGAATTTCTGAAACACTCTTTCTGTATAAACTGCATGTGGACATTCGGAGCACTAAGTTGCCTATAGTGGAAAAAGGAATATCTTCAAATAAAAACTACACAGAATCATTCTGTGAAACTTCTCTCTGTTCAGTGCATTCAACTAACAGAGTTGAACCTTCCTCTAGATTGAGCAGTTGTGAAACACTCTTTGTGTAGAAACTGCAGGTAGACTTTCCGAGCACAAAGGGGTCTATACTGGAAAAAGAAATAACTTAAAATAAAAACTACACAGAAACATTCTGCGAAACTTCTTTCTGTTCAGTGCATTCAACTAACTGAATTGAAGCTTACATTTGATAGGGCAGTTCTGAAACACTCTTTTTGAAGAAACAGCAAGTGGACATTCAGAGTGCAAAGGGGCCTATAGTGGAAAAAGGAATATCTGCAAATAAAAACTACACAGAAGTATTCTGTGAAACTTCTTTCTGCTCTGTACATTCAACTAGCAGAGTTGAGGCTTACTTTTTATTGAGCTGTACTGAAACACTCTTTCTGTAGAAACTGCAAGTGGACATTCAGTTTGCTAAGGGGCCTGTAGTGGAGAAAGGAATATCTTCAAATAAAAACTACACGGAAGCACTCTGCGAAACTTCTTTCTGTTCAGTGCATTCAACTAAGAGAATTGCGGTTTACCTTTGATAGAGCAGTTCTGAAACACTCTTTCTGTAGGAACTGCAAGTGGACATTTGGAGCACTACGTGGTCTATAGTGGAAAAAGGAATAAGCTCAAATAAAAAAGACACAGAAGCAATCTGTGAAACTTCTTTCTGTTCTGTGTATTCAACTAACAGAGTTGAACCTTCCTTTAGATTGAGCAGTTGTGAAACAGTCTTTCTGTAGAAACTGCAGTTAGACTTTCGGAGCGCTAAGGGGCCTATACTGGAAAAAGAAATAACTTAAAATAAAAACTACACAGAAACATTTGGCGAAACTTCTTTCTGTTCAGTGCATTCAACTAACTGAATTGAAGCTTACATTTGATAGAGCAGTTCTGAAACACTCTTTCCGTAGAAACTGCAAGTGGACATTCTGATCGCTAAGGGGAATGTAGGGGAAAAAGGAATATCTTCAAATAAAAACTACACGGAAGCATTCTGCGAAACTTCTTTCTGTTCTGTGCATTCAACTAAATGAGTTGATCCTTACTTTTGATTCAGCAGTTCTGAAACACTCTTTCTGAAGAAACAGCAAGTGGACATTCAGAGTGCAAAGGGGCCTATAGTGGAAAAAGGAATATATTCAAATAAAAACTACACAGAAGAATTATGCGAAACTTCTTTCTGTTCAGTGCATTCAACTAACAGATCTGAAGCTTACTTTTGATAGAGCAGTTCTGAAACACTCTTTCCGTAGCAACTGCAAGTGGATATTCAGATCGCTATCGGGACAATAGTGCAAAAAAGAATATCTTCAAATAAAAACTACACGGAAGCATTCTGTGAAACTTCTTTCTGTTCTGTGCACTCAACTAACAGAGTTGAACCTCACTTTTGATTGAGCAGTTCGGAAACAATCTTTCTGTGCAAACTGCAAGTAGACATTCTGTGGGCTAAGGAGCCAATAGTGGAAAATGGACTATCTTCAGATAAAAACTACACAGAATCATTCTGTGGAACTACTTTCTGTTCTGTACAGTCAACTAACAGAGTTGAACCTTACTTTTGATTGAGCAGTTGTGAAACACACTTTCTGTAGAAACTGCAGGTGGACTTTCGGAGCGCTAAAGGGCCTATAGTGGAAAAAGAAATATCTTCAAATAAAAACTACACAGGAGCATTCTGTGAAACTTCTTTCTGTTCAGTGCATTCAACTAACAGAATTGAAGCTTTCTTTTGATAGAGCAGTTCTGGAACACTCTTTCCGTAGAAACTGTAAGTGGACATTCGGATTGCTAAAGGCAGTATAGTGGAAAAAGGAATATCTTCAAATAAAAACTACACAGGAGCATTCTGCGAAACTTCTTTCTGTTCTGAGCATTCAACTAACAGAGTTGAAGCTTACTTTTGATTGTGCAGCTCTGAAACACTCTTTCTGTAGAAGCTGCATGTGGACATTCTGAGCGCTAAGGGGCCTGTACTGGAAAAAGGCGTATCTTCAAATAAAACTACACTGAAGCATTCTGTGAAACTTCTTTCCGTTCTCTGCATTCAACTAACGGAGTTGAACCTTACATTTGATTGAGCAGTTATGAAACACTCTTTCTGTAGAAACTGCAGGTGGACATTCAGACCGCTAAGGGGAATATAGTGGAAAAAGTTATAACCTCTAATAACAACGACAGAGAAACAGTCTGTGAAACTTCTTTCTGTTCAGTGCATTCAACAAACAGAACTGAACCTTACTTTTGATAGAGCAGTTCTGAGACACTCTTTCTGTAGAAACAGCAAATGGACATTCATAGTGCTAAGGGGCCTACAGTGGAAAAAGGAATATCTTCAAATAAAAACTACACAGAAGATTTCTCTGAAACTTCCTTCTCTTATGTGCATTCCACTAACAGAGTTGAACCTTACTTTTCATTGAGCAGTTCTGAAACACTCTTTTGTAGAAACTGCAAGTGGACATTCTGAGCGCTAACGGGACAATAGTGGAAAAAGGAGTATCTTCAAATAAAAACTACACGGAAGCATTCTGCGAAACTTCTTTCTGTTCTGTGCATTCAACTAACAGAGTTGAACCTCACTTTTGATTGAGCAGTTCTGAAACACTCTTTCTTTGGAAACTGCAAGTGGACATTCAGAATGAAAAGGGGCCTATAGTGGAAAAAGGAATATCTTCAAATAAAAACTACACAAAAGCATTCTGTGAAACTTCTCTCTGTTCCGTGCATTCAACTAACAGAGTTGAACTTTCCTTTAGATTGAGCAGTTGTGAAACACTCTTTGTGTAGAAACTGCAGGTAGACTTTCTGAGCGCTAAGGGGCCTATACTGGAAAAAGAAATAGCTTAAAATAAAAACTACACAGAAACATTCTGCGAAACTTCTTTCTGTTCAGTGCATTCAACTAACTGAATTGAAGCTTACATTTGATAGAGCAGTTCTGAAACACTCTTTCCGTAGAAACTGCAAGTGGACATTCTGATCGCTAAGGGGACTATAGTGGAAAAAGGAAAATCTTCAAATAAAAACTACACGGAAGCATTCTGAGAAACTTCTTTCTGTTCTTTGCATTCAACTAACAGAGTTGAACCTTACTTTTGATTGAGCAGTTCTGAATCACTCTTTCTGAAGAAACAGCAAGTGGACATTCAGAGTGCAAAGGGGCCTATAGTGGAAAAAGGAATATCTTCAAATAAAAACTACACAGAAGCTTTATGCAAAACTTCTTTCTGTTCAGTGCATTCAACTAACAGATCTGAACCTTACTTTTGATAGAGCAGTTCTGAAACACTCTTTCCGTAGCAACTGCAAGTGGACATTCGGATCGCTAACGGGACAATAGTGGAAAAAGGAATACCTTCAAATAAAAACTACACAGAAGCATTCTGTGAAACTTCTTTCTGTTCTGTGCACTCAACTAACAGAGTTGAACCTCACTTTTGATTGTGCAGTTCGGAAACAATCTTTCTGTGCAAACTGCAAGTAGACATTCTGTGGGCTAAGGAGCCAATAGTGGAAAATGGACTATCTTCAGATAAAAACTACACAGAATCATTCTGTGGAACTACTTTCTGTTCTGTACAGTCAACTAACAGAGTTGAACCTTACTTTTCATTGAGCCGTTGTGAAACACTCTTTCTGTAGAAACTGCAGGTGGACTTTCGGAGCGCTAAAGGGCCTATAGTGGAAAAAGAAATATCTTCAAATAAAAACTACACAGGAGCATTCTGTGAAACTTCTTTCTGTTCAGTGCATTCAACTAACAGAATTGAAGCTTTCTTTGGATAGAGCAGTTCTGGAACACTCTTTCCGTAGAAACTGTAAGTGGACATTCGGATTGCTAAAGGCACTATAGTGGAAAAAGGAATATCTTCAAATAAAAACTACACAGGAACATTCTGCGAAACTTCTTTCTGTTCTGAGCATTCAACTAACAGAGTTGAAGCTTACTTTTGATTGTGCAGCTCTGAAACACTCTTTCTGTAGAAGCTGCATGTGGACATTCTGAGCGCTAAGGGGCCTGTACTGGAAAAAGGCGTATCTTCAAATAAAACTACACTGAAGCATTCTGTGAAACTTCTTTCCGTTCTCTGCATTCAACTAACGGAGTTGAACTTTACATTTGATTGAGCAGTTATGAAACACTCTTTCTGTAGAAACTGCAGGTGGACATTCAGACCGCTAAGGGGAATATAGTGGAAAAAGTTATAACCTCTAATAACAACGACAGAGAAACAGTCTGTGAAACTTCTTTCTGTTCAGTGCATTCAACTAACAGAACTGAACCTTACTTTTGATAGAGCAGTTCTGAGACACTCTTTCTGTAGAAACAGCAAATGGACATTCATAGTGCTAAGGGGCCTACAGTGGAAAAAGGAATATCTTCAAATAAAAACTACACAGAAGATTTCTCTGAAACTTCCTTCTCTTATGTGCATTCCACTAACAGAGTTGAACCTTACTTTTCATTGAGCAGTTCTGAAACACTCTTTTGTAGAAACTGCAAGTGGATATTCTGAGCGCTAACGGGACAATAGTGGAAAAAGGAGTATCTTCAAATAAAAACTACACAGAAGCATTCTGCGAAACTTCTTTCTGTTCTGTGCATTCAACTAACAGAGTTGAACCTCACTTTTGATTGAGCAGTTCTGAAACACTCTTTCTGTGGAAACTGCAAGTGGACATTCAGAGTGAAAAGGGGCCTATAGTGGAAAAAGGAATATCTTCAAATAAAAACTACACAAAAGCATTCTGTGAAACTTCTCTCTGTTCCGTGCATTCAACTAACAGAGTTGAACCTTCCTTTAGATTGAGCAGTTGTGAAACACTCTTTGTGTAGAAACTGCAGGTAGACTTTCTGAGCGCTAAGGGGCCTATACTGGAAAAAGAAATAACTTAAAATAAAAACACAGAAACATTCTGCGAAACTTCTTTCTGTTCAGTGCATTCAACTAACTGAATTGAAGCTTACATTTGATAGAGCAGTTCTGAAACACTCTTTCCGTAGAAACTGCAAGTGGACATTCTGATCGCTAAGGGTACTATAGTGGAAAAAGGAATATCTTCAAATAAAAACTACACGGAAGCATTCTGAGAAACTTCTTTCTGTTCTTTGCATTCAACTAACAGAGTTGAACCTTACTTTTGATTGAGCAGTTCTGAATCACTCTTTCTGAAGAAACAGCAAGTGGACATTCAGAGTGCAAAGGGGCCTATAGTGGAAAAAGGAATATCTTCAAATAAAAACTACACAGAAGCTTTATGCAAAACTTCTTTATGTTCAGTGCATTCAACTAACAGATCTGAACCTTACTTTTGATAGAGCAGTTCTGAAACACTCTTTCCGTAGCAACTGCAAGTGGACATTCGGATCGCTAACGGGACAATAGTGGAAAAAGGAATACCTTCAAATAAAAACTACAGAGAAGCATTCTGTGAAACTTCTTTCTGTTCTGTGCACTCAACTAACAGAGTTGAACCTCACTTTTGATGGTGCAGCTCGGAAACAATCTTTCTGTGCAAACTGCAAGTAGACATTCTGTGGGCTAAGGAGCCAATAGTGGAAAATGGACTAACTTCAGATAAAAACTACACAGAATCATTCTGTGGAACTACTTTCTGTTCTGTACAATCAACTAACAGAGTTGAACCTTACTTTTCATTGAGCAGTTGTGAAACACTCTTTCTGTAGAAACTGCAGGTGGACTTTCGGAGCGCTAAAGGGCCTATAGTGGAAAAAGAAATATCTTCAAATAAAAACTACACAGGAGCATTCTGTGAAACTTCTTTCTGTTCAGTGCATTCAACTAACAGAATTGAAGCTTTCTTTGGATAGAGCAGTTCTGGAACACTCTTTCCGTAGAAACTGTAAGTGGACATTCGGATTGCTAAAGGCACTATAGTGGAAAAAGGAATATCTTCAAATAAAAACTACACAGGAGCATTCTGCGAAACTTCTTTCTGTTCTGAGCATTCAACTAACAGAGTTGAAGCTTACTTTTGATTGTGCAGCTCTGAAACACTCTTTCTGTAGAAGCTGCATGTGGACATTCTGAGCGCTAAGGGGCCTGTACTGGAAAAAGGCGTATCTTCAAATAAAACTACACTGAAGCATTCTGTGAAACTTCTTTCCGTTCTCTGCATTCAACTAACGGAGTTGAACCTTACATTTGATTGAGCAGTTATGAAACACTCTTTCTGTAGAAACTGCAGGTGGACATTCAGACCGCTAAGGGGAATATAGTGGAAAAAGTTATAACCTCTAATAACAACGACAGAGAAACAGTCTGTGAAACTTCTTTCTGTTCAGTGCATTCAACAAACAGAACTGAACCTTACTTTTGATAGAGCAGTTCTGAGACACTCTTTCTGTAGAAACAGCAAATGGACATTCATAGTGCTAAGGGGCCTACAGTGGAAAAAGGAATATCTTCAAATAAAAACTACACAGAAGATTTCTCTGAAACTTCCTTCTCTTATGTGCATTCCACTAACAGAGTTGAACCTTACTTTTCATTGAGCAGTTCTGAAACACTCTTTTGTAGAAACTGCAAGTGGATATTCTGAGCGCTAACGGGAAAATAGTGGAAAAAGGAGTATCTTCAAATAAAAACTACACAGAAGCATTCTGGGAAACTTCTTTCTGTTCTGTGCATTCAACTAACAGAGTTGAACCTCACTTTTGATTGAGCAGTTCTGAAACACTCTTTCTGTGGAAACTGCAAGTGGACATTCAGAGTGAAAAGGGGCCTATAGTGGAAAAAGGAATATCTTCAAATAAAAACTACACAAAAGCATTCTGTGAAACTTCTCTCTGTTCCGTGCATTCAACTAACAGAGTTGAACCTTCCTTTAGATTGAGCAGTTGTGAAACACTCTTTCTGTAGAAACTGCAGGTAGACTTTTGGAGCGCTAACCGGCCTATACTGGAAAAAGAAATAACTTAAAATAAAAACTACACAGAAACATTTGGTGAAACTTCTTTCTGTTCAGTGCATTCAACTAACTGAATTGAAGCTTACATTTGATAGAGCAGTTCTGAAACACTCTTTCCGTAGAAACTGCAAGTGGACATTCTGATCGCTAAGGGGACTGTAGTGGAAAAAGGAATATCTTCAAATAAAAACTACACGGAAGCATTCTGCGAAACTTCTTTCTGTTCTGTGCATTCAACTAAAAGAGTTGATCCTTACTTTTGATTCAGCAGTTCTGAAACACTCTTTCTGAAGAAACAGCAAGTGGACATTCAGAGTGCAAAGGGGCCTATAGTGGAAAAAGGAATATATTCAAATAAAAACTACACAGAAGAATTATGCGAAACTTCTTTCTGTTCAGTGCATTCAACTAACAGATCTGAAGCTTACTTTTGATAGAGCAGTTCTGAAACACTGTTTCCGTAGCAACTGCAAGTGGACATTCAGATCGCTAACGGGACAATAGTGCAAAAAAGAATATCTTCAAATAAAAACTACACGGAAGCATTCTGTGAAACTTCTTTCTGTTCTGTGCACTCAACTAACAGAGTTGAACCTCACTTTTGATTGAGCAGTTCGGAAACAGTCTTTCTGTGCAAACTGCAAGTAGACATTCTTTGAGCTAAGGAGCCAATAGTGGAAAATGGACTATCTTCAGATACAAACTACACAGAATCATTCTGTGGAACTACTTTCTGTTCTGTACAGTCAACTAACAGAGTTGAACCTTACTTTGATTGAGCAGTTGTGAAACACTCTTTCTGTAGAAACTGCATGTGGACTTTCGGAGCGCTAAAGGGCCTATAGTGGAAAAAGAAATATCTTCAAATAAAAACTACACAGGAGCATTCTGTGAAACTTCTTTCTGTTCAGTGCATTCAACTAACAGAATTGAAGCTTTCTTTTGAAAGAGCAGTTCTGGAACACTCTCTCCGTAGAAACTGTAAGTGGACATTCGGATTGCTAAAGGCACTGTAGTGGAAAAAGGAATATCTTCAAATAAAAACTACACAGGAGCATTCTGCGAAACTTCTTTCTGTTCTGAGCATTCAACTAACAGAGTTGAAGCTTACTATTGATTGTGCAGCTCTGAAACACTCTTTCTGTAGAAGCTACATGTGGACATTCTGAGCGCTAAGGGGCCTGAACTGGAAAAAGGCGTATCTGCAAATAAAACTACACTGAAGCATTCTGTGAAACTTCTTTTCGTTCTCTGCATTCAACTAACGGAGTTGAACCTTACATTTATTGAGCAGTTATGAAACACTCTTTCTGTAGAAACTGCAGGTGGACATTCAGACCGCTAAGGGGAATATAGTGGAAAAAGTTATAACCTCTAATAACAACGACAGAGAAACAGTCTGTGAAACTTCTTTCTGTTCAGTGCATTCAACTAACAGAACTGAACCTTACTTTTGATAGAGCAGTTCTGAGACACTCTTTCTGTAGAAACAGCAAATGGACATTCATAGTGCTAAGGGGCCTACAGTGGAAAAAGGAATATCTTCAAATAAAAACTACACAGAAGCTTTCTCTGAAACTTCCTTCTCTTATGTGCATTCCACTAACAGAGTTGAACCTTACTTTTCATTGAGCAGTTCTGAAACACTCTTATGTAGAAACTGCAAGTGGACATTCTGAGCGCTAACGGGACAATAGTGGAAAAAGGAATATCTGCAAATAAAAACTACACGGAAGCATTCTGCGAAACTTCTTTCTGTTCTGTGCATTCAACTAACAGAGTTGAACTTCACTTTTGATTGAGCAGTTCTGAAACACTCTTTCTGTGGAAACTGCAAGTGGACATTCAGAGTGAAAAGGGGCCTATAGTGGAAAAAGGAATATCTTCAAATAAAAACTACACAGAAGCATTCTGTGAAACTTCTTTCTGCTCTGTACATTCAACTAGCAGAGTTGAGGCTTACTTTTTATTGAGCTGTACTGAAACACTCTTTCTGTAGAAACTGCAAGTGGACATTCAGTTTGCTAAGGGGCCTGTAGTGGAAAAAGGAATATCTTCAAATAAAAACTACACGGAAGCACTCTGCGAAACTTCTTTCTGTTCAGTGCATTCAACTAAGAGAATTGCGGCTTACCTTTGATAGAGCAGTTCTGAAACACTCTTTCTGTAGGAACTGCAAGTGGACATTTGGAGCACTACGTGGCCTATAGTGGAAAAAGGAATAAGCTCAAATAAAAAAGACACAGAAGCAATCTGTGAAACTTCTTTCTGTTCTGTGTATTCAACTAACAGAGTTGAACCTTCCTTTAGATTGAGCAGTTGTGAAACACTCTTTCTGTAGAAACTGCAGGTAGACCTTCCTAGCGCTAAGGGGAATATACTGGAAAAAGAAATAACTTAAAATAAAAACTACACAGAAACATTTGGCGAAACTTCTTTCTGTTCAGTGCATTCAACTAACTGAATTGAAGCTTACATTTGATAGAGCAGTTCTGAAACACTCTTTCCGTAGAAACTGCAAGTGGACATTCTGATCGCTAAGGGGACTGTAGTGGAAAAAGGAATATCTTCAAATAAAAACTACACGGAAGCATTCTGCGAAACTTCTTTCTGTTCTGTGCATTCAACTAAAAGAGTTGATCCTTACTTTTGATTCAGCAGTTCTGAAACACTCTTTCTGAAGAAACAGCAAGTGGACATTCAGAGTGCAAAGGGGCCTATAGTGGAAAAAGGAATATATTCAAATAAAAACTACACAGAAGAATTATGCGAAACTTCTTTCTGTTCAGTGCATTCAACTAACAGATCTGAAGCTTACTTTTGATAGAGCAGTTCTGAAACACTCTTTCCGTAGCAACTGCAAGTGGACATTCAGATCGCTAACGGGACAATAGTGCAAAAAAGAATATCTTCAAATAAAAACTACACGGAAGAATTCTGTGAAACTTCTTTCTGTTCTGTGCACTCAACTAACAGAGTTGAACCTCACTTTTGATTGAGCAGTTCGGAAACAATCTTTCTGTGCAAACTGCAAGTAGACATTCTGTGGGCTAAGGAGCCAATAGTGGAAAATGGACTATCTTCAGATAAAAACTACACAGAATCATTCTGTGGAACTACTTTCTGTTCTGTACAGTCAGCTAACAGAGTTGAACCTTCCTCTAGATTGAGCAGTTGTGAAACACTCTTTGTGTAGAAACTGCAGGTAGACTTTCCGAGCACAAAGGGGTCTATACTGGAAAAAGAAATAACTTAAAATAAAAACTACACAGAAACATTCTGCGAAACTTCTTTCTGTTCAGTGCATTCAACTAACTGAATTGAAGCTTACATTTGATAGAGCAGTTCTGAAACACTCTTTTTGAAGGAACAGCAAGTGGACATTCAGAGTGCAAAGGGGCCTATAGTGGAAAAAGGAATATCTTCAAATAAAAACTACACAGAAGCATTCTGTGAAACTTCTTTCTGCTCTGTACATTCAACTAGCAGAGTTGAGGCTTACTTTTTATTGAGCTGTACTGAAACACTCTTTCTGTAGAAACTGCAAGTGGACATTCAGTTTGTTAAGGGGCCTGTAGTGGAAAAAGGAATATCTTCAAATAAAAACTACACGGAAGCACTCTGCGAAACTTCTTTCTGTTCAGTGCATTCAACTAAGAGAATTGCGGCTTACCTTTGATAGAGCAGTTCTGAAACACTCTTTCTGTAGGAACTGCAAGTGGACATTTTGAGCACTACGTGGCCCATAGTGGAAAAAGGAATAAGCTCAAATAAAAAAGACACAGAAGCAATCTGTGAAACTTCTTTCTGTTCTGTGTATTCAACTAACAGAGTTGAACCTTCCTTTAGATTGAGCAGTTGTGAACCACTCTTTCTGTAGAAACTGCAGGTAGACTTTCGGAGCGCTAAGGGGCCTATACTGGAAAAAGAAATAACTTAAAATAAAAACTACACAGAAACATTTGGCGAAACTTCTTTCTGTTCAGTGCATTCAACTAACTGAATTGAAGCTTACATTTGATAGAGCAGTTCTGAAACACTCTTTCCGTAGAAACTGCAAGTGGACATTCTGATCGCTAAGGGGACTGTAGTGGAAAAAGGAATATCCTCAAATAAAAACTACACGGAAGCATTCTGAGAAACTTCTTTCTGTTCTTTGCATTCAAATAACAGAGTTGAACCTTACTTTTGATTGAGCAGTTCTGAAACACTCTTTCTGAAGTTACAGCAAGTGGACATTCAGAGTGCAAAGGGGCCTATAGGGGAAAAAGTAATATCTTCAAATAAAAACTACACAGAAGCTTTATGCGAAACTTCTTTCTGTTCAGTGCATTCAACTAACAGATCTGAACCTTACTTTTGATACAGCAGTTCTGAAACACTCTTTCCGTAGCAACTGCAAGTGGACATTCGGATCGCTAACGGGACAATAGTGGAAAAAGGAATAACTTCAAATAAAAACTACACAGAAGCATTCTCTGAAACTTCTTTCTGTTCTGTGCATTCAACTAAGAGAGTTGAAGCTCCCTTTGGTTTAGAATTTCTGAAACACTCTTTCTGTATAAACTGCATGTGGACACTCGGAGCACTAAGTGGCCTATAGTGGAAAAAGGAATATCTTCAAATAAAAACTACACAGAAGCATTCTGTGAAACTTCTCTCTGTTCAGTGCATTCAACTAACAGAGTTGAACCTTCCTCTAGATTGAGCAGTTGTGAAACACTCTTTGTGTAGAAACTGCAGGTAGACTTTCCGAGCACAAAGGGGTCTATACTGGAAAAAGAAATAACTTAAAATGAAAACTACACAGAAACATTCTGCGAAACTTCTTTCTGTTCAGTGCATTCAACTAACTGAATTGAAGCTTACATTTATAGAGCAGTTCTGAAACACTCTTTTTGAAGAAACAGCAAGTGGACATTCAGAGTGCAAAGGGGCCTATAGTGGAAAAAGGAATATATTCAAATAAAAACTACACAGAAGAATTATGCGAAACTTCTTTCTGTTCAGTGCATTCAACTAACAGATCTGAAGCTTACTTTTGATAGAGCAGTTCTGAAACACTCTTTCCATAGCAACTGCAAGTGGACATTCAGATCGCTAACGGGACAATAGTGCAAAAAAGAATATCTTCAAATAAAAACTACACGGAAGCATTCTGTGAAACTTCTTTCTGTTCTGTGCACTCAACTAACAGAGTTGAACCTCACTTTTGATTGAGCAGTTCGGAAACAATCTTTCTGTGCAAACTGCAAGTAGACATTCTGTGGGCTAAGGAGCCAATAGTGGAAAATGGACTATCTTCAGATAAAAACTACACAGAATCATTCTGTGGAACTACTTTCTGTTCTGTACAGTCAGCTAACAGAGTTGAACCTTCCTCTAGTTTGAGCAGTTGTGAAACACTCTTTGTGTAGAAACTGCAGGTAGACTTTCCGAGCACAAAGGGGTCTATACTGGAAAAAGAAATAACTTAAAATAAAAACTACACAGAAACATTCTGCGAAACTTCTTTCTGTTCAGTGCATTCAACTAACTGAATTGAAGCTTACATTTGATAGAGCAGTTCTGAAACACTCTTTTTGAAGAAACAGCAAGTGGACATTCAGAGTGCAAAGGGGCCTATAGTGGAAAAAGGAATATCTTCAAATAAAAACTACACAGAAGCATTCTGTGAAACTTCTTTCTGCTCTGTACATTCAACTAGCAGAGTTGAGGCTTACTTTTTATTGAGCTGTACTGAAACACTCTTTCTGTAGAAACCGCAAGTGGACATTCAGTTTGCTAAGGGGCCTGTAGTGGAAAAAGGAATATCTTCAAATAAAAACTACACGGAAGCACTCTGCGAAACTTCTTTCTGTTCAGTGCATTCAACTAAGAGAATTGCGGCTTACCTTTGATAGAGCAGTTCTGAAACACTCTTTCTGTAGGAACTGCAAGTGGACATTTGGAGCACTACGTGGCCTATAGTGGAAAAAGGAATAAGCTCAAATAAAAAAGACACAGAGGCAATCTGTTAAACTTCTTTCTGTTCTGTGTATTCAACTAACAGAGTTGAACCTTCCTTTAGATTGAGCAGTTGTGAACCACTCTTTCTGTAGAAACTGCAGGTAGACTTTCGGAGCGCTAAGGGGCCTATACTGGAAAAAGAAATAACTTAAAATAAAAACTACACAGAAACATTTGGCGAAACTTCTTTCTGTTCAGTGCATTCAACTAACTGAATTGAAGCTTACATTTGATAGAGCAGTTCTGAAACACTCTTTCCGTAGAAACTGCAAGTGGATATTCTGATCGCTAAGGGGACTATAGTGGAAAAAGGAATATCTTCAAATAAAAACTACACGGAAGCATTCTGTGAAACTTCTTTCTGTTCTGTGCACTCAACTAACAGAGTTGAACCTCACTTTTGATTGAGCAGTTCGGAAACAATCTTTCTGTGCAAACTGCAAGTAGACATTCTGTGAGCTAAGGAGCCAATAGTGGAAAATGGACTATCTTCAGATAAAAATTACACAGAATCATTCTGTGGAACTACTTTCTGTTCTGTACAGTCAACTAACAGAGTTGAACCTTACTTTTGATTGAGCAGTTGTGAAACACTCTTTCTGTAGAAACTGCAGGTGGACTTTCCGAGCGCTAAAGGGCCTATAGTGGAAAAAGAAATATCTTCAAATAAAAACTACACAGGAGCATTCGGTGAGACTTCTTTCTGTTCAGTGAATTCAACTAACAGAATTGAAGCTTTCTTTGGATAGAGCAGTTCTGGAACACTCTTTCCGTAGAAACTGTAAGTGGACATTCGGATTGCTAAAGGCACTATAGTGGAAAAAGGAATATCTTCAAATAAAAACTACACAGGAGCATTCTGCGAAACTTCTTTCTGTTCTGAGCATTCAACTAACAGAGTTGAAGCTTACTCTTGATTGTGCAGCTCTGAAACACTCTTTCTGTAGAAGCTGCATGTGGACATTCTGAGCGCTAAGGGGCCTGTACTGGAAAAAGGCGTATCTTCAAATAAAACTACACTGAAGCATTCTGTGAAACTTCTTTCCGTTCTCTGCATTCAACTAACGGAGTTGAACCTTACATTTCATTGAGCAGTTATGAAACACTCTTTCTGTAGAAACTGCAGGTGGACATTCAGTTTGCTAAGGGGCCTGTAGTGGAGAAAGGAATATCTTCAAATAAAAACTACACGGAAGCACTCTGCGAAACTTCTTTCTGTTCACTGCATTCAACTAAGAGAATTACGGCTTATCTTTGATAGAGCAGTTCTGAAACACTCTTTCTGTAGGAACTGCAAGTGGACATTTGGAGCACTACGTGGCCTATAGTGGAAAAAGGAATAAGCTCAAATAAAAAAGACACAGAAGCAATCTGTGAAACTTCTTTCTGTTCTGTGTATTCAACTAACAGAGTTGAACCTTCCTTTAGATTGAGCAGTTGTGAAACACTCTTTCTGTAGAAACTGCAGTTAGACTTTCGGAGCGCTAAGGGGAATATACTGGAAAAAGAAATAAAATAAAAACTACACAGAAACATTTGGCGAAACTTCTTTCTGTTCAGTGCATTCAACTAACTGAATTGAAGCTTACATTTGATAGAGCAGTTCTGAAACACTCTTTCCGTAGAAACTGCAAGTGGACATTCTGATCGCTAAGGGGACTATAGTGGAAAAAGTAATATCTTCAAATAAAAACTACACGGAAGCATTCTGCGAAACTTCTTTCTGTTCTGTGCATTCAAGTAAAAGAGTTGATCCTTACTTTTGATTCAGCAGTTCTGAAACACTCTTTCTGAAGAAACAGCAAGTGGACATTCAGAGTGCAAAGGGGCCTATAGTGGAAAAAGGAATATATTCAAATAAAAACTACACAGAAGAATTATGCGAAACTTCTTTCTGTTCAGTGCATTCAACTAACAGATCTGAAGCTTACTTTTGATAGAGCAGTTCTGAAACACTCTTTCCGTAGCAACTGCAAGTGGACATTCAGATCGCTAATGGGACAATGGTGCAAAAAAGAATATCTTCAAATAAAAACTACACGGAAGCATTCTGTGAAACTTCTTTCTGTTCTGTGCACTCAACTAACAGAGTTGAACCTCACTTTTGATTGAGCAGTTCGGAAACAATCTTTCTGTACAAACTGCAAGTAGACATTCCGTGGGCTAAGGAGCCAATAGTGGAAAATGGACTATCTTCAGATAAAAACTACACAGAATCATTCTGTGGAACTACTTTCTGTTCTGTACAGTCAGCTAACAGAGTTGAACCTTCCTCTAGATTGAGCAGTTGTGAAACACTCTTTGTGTAGAAACTGCAGGTAGACTTTCCGAGCACAAAGGGGTCTATACTGGAAAAAGAAATAACTTAAAATAAAAACTACACAGAAACATTCTGCGAAACTTCTTTCTGTTCAGTGCATTCAACTAACTGAATTGAAGCTTACATTTGATAGAGCAGTTCTGAAACACACTTTTTGAAGAAACAGCAAGTGGACATTCAGAGTGCAAAGGGGCCTATAGTGGAAAAAGGAATATCTTCAAATAAAAACTACACAGAAGCATTCTGTGAAACTTCTTTCTGCTCTGTACATTCAACTAGCAGAGTTGAGGCTTACTTTTTATTGAGCTGTACTGAAACACTCTTTCTGTAGAAACTGCAAGTGGACATTCTGTTTACTAAGTGGCCTGTAGTGGAAAAAGGAATATCTTCAAATAAAAACTACACGGAAGCACTCTGCGAAACTTCTTTCTGTTCAGTGCATACAACTACCAGAACTGAACCTTACTTTTGATAGAGCAGTTCTGAGACCCTCTTTCTGTAGAAACAGCAAATGGACATTCAGAGTGCAAAGGGGCCTATAGTGGAAAAAGGAATATCTTCAAATAAAAACTACACAAAAGCATTCTGTGAAACTTCTCTCTGTTCCGTGCATTCAACTAACAGAGTTGAACCTTCCTTTAGATTGAGCAGTTGTGAAACACTCTTTGTGTAGAAACTGCAGGTAGACTTTCTGAGCGCTAAGGGGCCTATACTGGAAAAAGAAATAACTTAAAATAAAAACTACACAGAAACATTCTGCGAAACTTCTTTCTGTTCAGTGCATTCAACTAACTGAATTGAAGATTACATTTGATAGAGCAGTTCTGAAACACTCTTTCCGTAGAAACTGCAAGTGGACATTCTGATCGCTAAGGGGACTATAGTGGAAAAAGGAATATCTTCAAATAAAAACTACACGGAAGCATTCTGAGAAACTTCTTTCTGTTCTTTGCATTCAACTAACAGAGTTGAACCTTACTTTTGATTGAGCAGTTCTGAAACACTCTTTCTGAAGAAACAGCAAGTGGACATTCAGAGTGCAAAGGGGCCAATAGGGGAAAAAGAAGTATCTTCAAATAAAAACTGCACAGAAACTTTATGCGAAACTTCTTTCTGTTCAGTGCATTCAACTAACAGATCTGAACCTTACTTTTGATAGAGCAGTTCTGAAACACTCCGTAGCAACTGCAAGTGGACATTCGGATCGCTAACGGGACAATAGTGGAAAAAGAATAACTTCAAATAAAAACTACACAGAAATATTCTGTGAAACTTCTTTCCGTTCTGTGCATTCAAATAAGAGTTGAAGCTCCCTTTTGATTTAGAATTTCTGAAACACTCTTTCTGTATAAACTGCATGTGGACATTCGGAGCACTAAGTTGCCTATAGTGGAAAAAGGAATATCTTCAAATAAAAACTACACAGAAGCATTCTGTGAAACTTCTCTCTGTTCAGTGCATTCAACTAACAGATCTGAACCTTACTTTTGATAGAGCAGTACTGAAACACTCTTTCCGTAGCAACTGCAAGTGGACATTCGGATCGCTAACGGGACAATAGTGGAAAAAGGAATACCTTCAATTAAAAACTACACAGAAGCATTCTGTGAAACTTCTTTCTGTTCTGTGCATTCAACTAAGAGAGTTGAAGCTCCCTTTTGATTTAGAATTTCTGAAACACTCTTTCTGTATAAACTGTATGTGGACATTCGGAGCAATAAGTTGCCTATAGTGGAAAAAGGAATATCTTCAAATAAAAACTACACATAAGCATTCTGTGAAACTTCTCTCTGTTCAGTGCATTCAACTAACAGAGTTGAACCTTCCTCTAGATTGAGCAGTTGTGATACACTCTTTGTGTAGAAACTGCAGGTAGACATTCCGAGCACAAAGGGGTATATACAGGAAAAAGAAATAACTTAAAGTAAAAACTACACAGAAACATTCTGCGAAACTTCTTTCTGTTCAGTGCATTCAACTAACTGAATTGAAGCTTACATTTGATAGAGCAGTTCTGAAACACACTTTTTGAAGAAACAGCAAGTGGACATTCAGAGTGCAAAGGGGCCTATAATGAAAAAGGAATATCTTCAAATAAAAACTACACAGAAGCATTCTGTGAAACTTCTTTCTGCTCTGTACATTCAACTAGCAGAGTTGAGGCTTACTTTTTATTGAGCTGTACTGAAACACTCTTTCTGTAGAAACTGCAAGTGGACATTCAGTTTGCTAAGGGGCCTGTAGTGGAAAAAGGAATATCTTCAAATAAAAACTACACGGAAGCACTCTGCGAAACTTCTTTCTGTTCAGTGCATTCAACTAAGAGAATTGCGGCTTACCTTTGATAGAGCAGTTCTGAAACACTCTTTCTGTAGGAACTACAAGTGGACATTTGGAGCACTACGTGGCCTATAGTGGAAAAAGGAATAACCTCAAATAAAAAAGACACAGAAACAATCTGTGAAACTTCTTTCTGTTCTGTGTATTCAACTAACAGAGTTGAACCTTCCTTTAGATTGAGCAGTTGTGAAACACTCTTTCTGTAGAAACTGCAGGTAGACTTTCGGAGCGCTAAGGGGCCTATACTGGAAAAAGAAACAACTTAAAATAAAAACTACACAGAAACATTTGGCGAAACTTCTTTCTGTTCAGTGCATTCAACTAACTGAATTGAAGCTTACATTTGATAGAGCAGTTCTGAAACACTCTTTCCGTAGAAACTGCAAGTGGACATTCTGATCGCTAAGGGGACTATAGTGGAAAAAGGAGTATCTTCAAATAAAAACTACACGGAAGCATTCTGCGAAACTTCTTTCTGTTCTGTGCATTCAACTAACTGAGTTGAACCTCACTTTTGATTGAGCAGTTCTGAAACACTCTTTCTGTGGAAACTGCAAGTGGACATCCAGTGGCCTAAGGGGCCAGTAGTGGAAAATGGACTCTCTTCTGATAAAAACTACGCAGAATCATTCTGTGGAACTTCTTTCTGTTCTGTACATTCAACTAACAGTGTTGAAGCTTCCTTTTGATTGAGCAGTTCTGAAACACTCTTTCTGTAGAAACTGCAAGGGAACACTCGGAGAGTTAAGGGGCCTATAGTGGAAAAAGGAATATCTTCATATAAAACCTACACAGAAGCATTCCGTGAAACTTCTTTCTGTTCCGTGCATTCAACAAACAGAGTTGAAGGTTACATTTGATTGAGCAGTTCTGAAACACTCTTTCAGTAAAAACTGCAAGTGGACATTCGGAGCGCAAAGGGGCCTATGGTGGAAAAAGTAATATTTTCAAATAAAAACTACACAGAAGGCTTCGATACTTCTTTCTGTTCAGCGCATTCAACTAACAGAGTTGAACCTTCCTTTAGATTGAGCAGTTGTGAAACACTCTTTTTGTAGAAACTGCAGGTTGACTTTCAGAGCGCTAAGGGGCCTATACTGGAAAAAGAAATAACTTAAAATAAAAACACAGAAGCATTATGCGAATTTTCTTTCTGTTCAGTGCATTCAACTAACAGATCTGAAGCTTACTTTTGATAGAGCAGTTCTGAAACACTCTTTCCGTAGCAACTGCAAGTGGACATTCTGATCGCTAAGGGGACAATAGTGGAAAAAGGAATATCTTCAAATAAAAACTACACGGAAGCATTCTGCGAAACTTCTTTCTGTTCTGTGCATTCAACTAACAGAGTTGAACCTCACTTTTGATTGAGCAGTTCTGAAACACTCTTTCTGTGGAAACTGCAAGTGGACATTCTGAGTGAAAAGGGGCCTATAGTGGAAAAAAAATATCTTCAAATAAAAACTACACAGAAGCATTCTGTGAAACTTCTTTCTGTTCTGTGCATTGAACTAACAGGGTTGAAGCATACTTTTGATAGAGCAGTTCTGAAACACTCTTTCCGTAGAAACTGCAAGTGGACCTTTGGATCGCTAAAGGGACTATAGTGGAAAAATTAATATCTTCAAATAAAAACTACACAGAAGCATTCTGTGAAACTTCTTTCTGCTCTGTACATTCAACTAGCAGAGTTGAGGCTTACATTTTATTGAGCTGTAGTGAAACACTCTTTCTGTAGAAACTGCAAGTGGACGTTCAGTTCGCTAAGGGGCCTGTAGTGGAAAATGGAATATCTTCAAATAAAAACTACACGGAAGCACTCTGCGAAACTTCTTTCAGTTCAGTGCATTCAACTAAGAGAATTGCTGCTTACTTTTGATAGAGCAGTTCTGAAACCCTCTTTCTGTAGGAACTGCAAGTGGACATTTGGAGCACTAAGTGGCCTACAGTGGAAAAAGGAATAACCTCAAATAAAAAAGACACATTAGCAGTCTGTGAAACTTCTTTCTGTTCTGTGCATTCAACTAAGAGAGTTGAAGCTTACCTTTGATTGAGCAGTTCTGAAACACTCTTTCTGTAGAAACTGCAAGTGGACATTCGGAGCACTAAGGGGACTACAGAGGAAAAAGGAATAGCTTCAAATAAAAACTACAACGAAGCATTCTGCGAAACTTCTTTCTGTTCAGTGCATTCAACTAACAGAACTGAACCTTACTTTTGATAGAGCAGTTCTGAAACACTCTTTATGAAGAAACTGCAAGTGGACATTGGAGCATTAAGTCGCCAACAGTGCAAAAATTATACCTTAAAATAAAAACTACACAGAAGCATTCTGTGAAACTTCTTTCTGTTCTGTGTATTCAACTAACAGAGTTGAACATTACTTTTGATTGAGCAGTTCTGAAACACTCTTTCTGTATAAAGTGCATGTCGACATTCGGAGCACTATGTGGCCTATAGTGGAAAAAGAAATCTCTTCAAATAAAAACTACACAGAAGCATTCTGTGAAACTTCTCTCTGTTCTGTGCATTCAACTAACAGAGTTGAACCTTACTTTTGATTGAGCAGTTGTGAAACACTCTTTCTGTAGAAACTGCAGGTGGACTTTCGGAGCGCAAAGGGGCCTATAGTGTAAAAAGAAATATCTTCAAATAAAAACTACACAGGAGCATTCTGCGAAACTTCTTTCTGTTCAGTGCATTCAACTAACAGAATTGAAGCTTTCTTTTGATTGAGCAGTTCTGAAACCCTCTTTCCGTAGAAACTGCAAGTGGACATGCGGATCGCTAAGGGCTCTATAGTGGAAAAAGGAATATCGTCAAGTAAAAACTACAGGGAAGCATTCTGCGAAACTTCTTTCTGTTCTGTGCATTCAACTAACAGAGTTGAACCTCACTTTTGATTGAGCAGTTCGGAAACACTCTTTCTGTGGAAACTGCAAGTGGACATTCAGAGTGCAAAGGGTCCTTTAGTGGAAAAAGGAATATCTTCAAATAAAAACTACACAGAAGCATTCTGTGAAACTTCTTTCTGTTCTGTGCATTCAACTAACAGAGTTGAAGCTTACTTTTTATGGAGCTGTTCTTAAACACTCTTTCTGTAGAATCTGCAAGTGGACATTCAGTGGGTTAAGGGGCCAATAGTGGAAAATGGAATATCTTAAGATAAAAACTACACAGAAGCATTCTGTGGAATTTCTTTCTGTTCTGTGCTGTCAACTAACAGAGTTGAAGCTTACTTTTGATTGAGCAGTTATGAAACACTCTTTCTGTAGAAACTGCAAGAGAACACACTGAGAGCTAAGGGGCCTATAGTGGAAAAAGGAATATATTCATATAAAACCTACACAGAAGCATGCTGTGAAACTTCTTTCTGTTCCGTGCATTCAACAAAAAGAGTTGAAGCTTACATTTGATTGAGCAGTTCTGAAACACTCTTTCTGTAGAAACTACAAGTGGATATTTGGAGAGCAAAGGGGGCTCTGGTGGAAAAAGGAATATATTCAAATAAAAACTGCCCAGAAGCATTCTGCAAAACATCTTTCTGTTCAGTGCATTCAACTAACAGAATTGAAGATTACTTTTGATATAGCAGTGCTGAAGCACACTTACCGTAGAATGTCCAAGTGGACATTCGGATCGCTAACGGGACTATAGTGGAAAAAGGAATATCTTAAAATAAAAACTACACGGAAGCATTGTGTGAAACTGCTTTGTGTTTGGTGCATTCAACTAAAAGAGTTGAAGCTTACTTTTACTTGAGCATTTCAGAAACACTCTTTCTGTAGAAACTGCTGGTGGACATTCTGAGCGCAAAGGGGTCTATAGTGGAAAAAGGAATATTCTCAAATAAAAACGACACAGAAGCATTCTGTGAAACTTCTTTCTGTTCAGTGCATTCAACTAACAGAACTGAACCTTACTTTTGATAGAGCAGTTCTGAAACACTCTTTATGTAGAAACTGCAAGTGGACAATGGAGCATTAAGTCGCCAACAGTGACAAAATTATACCTTAAAGAAAAACTACACAGAAGCATTCTGTGAAACTTCTTTCTGTTCTGTGTATTCAACTAACAGAGTTGAACCTTACTTTTGATTGAGCAGTTCTGAAACACTCTTTCTTTATAAAGTGTATGTGGACATTCGGAGCACTAAGTGACCTATAGTGAAAAAAGAAATATCTTCAAATCAAAACCACACAGAATCATTCTGTGAAACTTCTCTCTGTTCTGTGCATTCAACTAACGGAGTTGAACCTTACTATTGATTGAGCAGTTGTGAAACACTCTTTCTGTAGAAACTGCAGGTGGACTTTCGGAGCGCTAAGGGGCCTATAGTGGAAAAAGGAATATCTTCAAATAAAAACTACACAGGAGCATTCTGCGAAACTTCTTTCTGTTCAGTGCATTCAACTAACAGAATTGAAACTTTCTTTTGATAGAGCAGTTCTGGAACACTCTTTCCGCAGAAACTGTAAGTGGACATTCGGATTTCTAAAGGCACTATAGTGTTAAAAGGAATACCTTCAAATAAAAACTACACGGAAGCATTCTGCGAAACTTCTTTCTGTTCTGTGCATTCAACTAACAGAGTTGAAGCTTACTTTTGATTGTGCAGTTCTGAAACACTCTTTCTGTGGAAACTGCAAGTGGATATTCAGAGTGAAAAGGGGCTTATAGTGGAAAAAGGAATATCTTCAAATAAAAACTACACAAAAGCATTCTGTGAAACTTCTCTCTGTTCAGTGCATTCAACTAACGGAGTTGAACCTTCCTTTACATAGAGCAGTTGTGAAACACTCTTTGTGTAGAAACTGCAGGTAGACTTTCTGAGCGCTAAGGGGCCTATACTGGAAAAAGAAATAACTTAAAATAAAAACTACACAGAAACATTCTGTGAAACTTCTCTCTGTTCAGTGCATTCAACTAACGGAGTTGAACCTTCCTTTACATAGAGCAGTTCTGAAACACTCTTTCCGTAGAAACTGCAAGTGGACATTCTGATCGCTAAGGGGACTATAGTGGAAAAAGGAATATCTTCAAATAAAAACTACACGGAAGCATTCTGAGAAACTTCTTTCTGTTCTTTGCATTCAACTAACAGAGTTGAACCTTACTTTTGATTGAGCAGTTCTGAAACACTCTTTCTGAAGAAACAGCAAGTGGACATTCAGAGTGCAAAGGGGCCTATAGTGGAAAAAGGAATATCTTCAAATAAAAACTACACAGAAGCATTCTGTGAAACTTCTTTCTGCTCTGTACATTCAACTAGCAGAGTTGAGGCTTACTTTTTATTTAGCTGTACTGAAACACTCTTTCTGTAGAAACTGCAAGTGGACATTCAGTTTGCTAAGGGCCTGTAGTGGAAAAAGGAATATCTTCAAATGAAAACTACACGGAAGCACTCTGCGAAACTTCTTTCTGTTCAGTGCATTCAACTAAGAGAATTGCGGCTTAGCTTTGATAGAGCAGTTCTCAAACACACTTTCTGTAGGAACTGCAAGTGGACATTTGGAGCACTACGTGGCCTATAGTGGAAAAAGGAATAACCTCAAATAAAAAAGACACAGAAGCAATCTGTGAAACTTCTTTCTGTTCTGTGTATTCAACTAACAGAGTTGAACCTTCCTTTAGATTGAGCAGTTGTGAAACACTCTTTGTGTAGAAACTGCAGGTAGACTTTCAGAGCGCTAAGGGGCCTATACTGGAAAAAGAAATAACTTAAAATAAAAACTACACAGAAACATTTGGCGAAACTTCTTTCTGTTCAGTGCATTCAACTAACTGAATTGAAGCTTACATTTGATAGAGCAGTTCTGGAACACTCTTTCCGTAGAAACTATAAGTGGACATTCGGATTGCTAAAGGCACTATAGTGGAAAAATGAATATCTTCAAATAAAATCTACACAGGAGCATTCTGCGAAACTTCTTTCTGTTCTGAGCATTCAACTAACCGAGTTGATGCTTACTTTTGATTGTGCAGCTCTGAAACACTCTTTCTGTAGAAGCTGCATGTGGACATTCTGAGCGCTAAGGGGCCTGTACTGGAAAAAGGCGTATCTTCAAATAAAACTACACTGAAGCATTCTGTGAAACTTCTTTCCGTTCTCTGCATTCAACTAACGGAGTTGAACCTTACATTTGATTGAGCAGTTATGAAACACTCTTTCTGTAGAAACTGCAGGTGGACATTCAGACCGCTAAGGGGAATATAGTGGAAAAAGTTATAACCTCTAATAACAACGACAGAGAAACAGTCTGTGAAACTTCTTTCTGTTCAGTGCATTCAACTAACAGAACTGAAATTTTTCTTTTGACAGAGCAGTTCTGAGACACTCTTTCTGTAGAAACAGCAAATGGAAACTCACAGTGCTAAGCGGCCTACAGTGGAAATAGGAATATCTTCAAATAAAAACTACACAGAAGCTTTCTCTGAAACTTCCTTCTCTTATGTGCATTCCACTAACAGAGTTGAACCTTACTTTTGGTAGAGCAGTTCTGAAACACTCTTATGTAGAAACTGCAAGTGGACATTCTGAGCGCTAACGGGCCTAACGTGGAAAAAGGAATACCTTCAAATAAATACTACACAGAAGCATTCTGTGAAACTTCTTTCTGTTCTGTGCATTCAACTAAGAGTTGAAGCTCCCTTTTGATTTAGAATTTCTGAAACACTCTTTCTGTATAAACTGCATGTGGACATTCGGAGCACTAAGTTGCCTATAGTGGAAAAAGGAATATCTTCAAATAAAAACTACACAGAAGCATTCTGTGAAACTTCTCTCTGTTCAGTGCATTCAACTAACAGATCTGAAGCTTACTTTTGATAGAGCAGTAGTGAAACACTCTTTCCGTAGCAACTGCAAGTGGACATTCAAATCGCTAACGGGACAATAGTGGAAAAAGGAATACCTTCAAATAAAAACTACACAGAAGCATTCTGTGAAACTTCTTTCTGTTCTGTGCATTCAACTAAGAGAGTTGAAGCTCCCTTTTGATTTAGAATTTCTGAAACACTCTTTCTGTATAAACTGCATGTGGACATTCGGAGCACTAAGTTGCCTATAGTGGAAAAAGGAATATCTTCAAATAAAAACTACACAGAAGCATTCTGTGAAACTTCTCTCTGTTCAGTGCATTCAACTAACAGAGTTGAACCTTCCTCTAGATTGAGCAGTTGTGAAACACTCTTTGTGTAGAAACTGCAGGTAGACATTCCGAGCACAAAGGGGTCTATACTGGAAAAACAAATAACTTAAAGTAAAAACTACACAGAAACATTCTGCGAAACTTCTTTCTGTTCAGTGCATTCAACTAACTGAATTGAAGCTTACATTTGATAGAGCAGTTCTGAAACTCTCTTTTTGAAGAAACAGCAAGTGGACATTCAGAGTGCAAAGGGGCCTATAGTGAAAAAGGAATATCTTCAAATAAAAACTACACAGAAGCATTCTGTGAAACTTCTTTCTGCTCTGTACATTCAACTAGCAGAGTTGAGGCTTACTTTTTATTGAGCTGTACTGAAACACTCTTTCTGTAGAAACTGCAAGTGGACATTCTGTTTGCTAAGGGGCCTGTAGTGGAAAAAGGAATATCTTCAAATAAAAACTACACGGAAGCACTCTGCGAAACTTCTTTCTGTTCAGTGCATTCAACTAAGAGAATTGCGGATTACCTTTGATAGAGCTCTTCTAAAACACTCTTTCTGCAGAAACTGCAAGTAGACATTCAGTGGCCTAAGGGGCCAGTAGTGGAAAATGGACTATCTTCTGATAAAAACTACGCAGAATCATTCTGTGGAACTTCTTTCTGTTCTGTACATTCAACTAACAGTGTTGAAGCTTCCTTTTGATTGAGCAGTTCTGAAACACTCTTTCTGTAGAAACTGCAAGGGAACACTCAGAGAGTTAAGGGGCCTATAGTGGAAAAAGGAATATCTTCATATAAAACCTACACAGAAGCATTCCGTGAAACTTCTTTCTGTTCCGTGCATTCAACAAACAGAGTTGAAGGTTACATTTGATTGAGCAGTTCTGAAACACGCTTTCAGTAAAAACTGCAAGTGGACATTCGGAGCGCAAAGGGGCCTATGGTGGAAAAAGTAATATATTCAAATAAAAACTACACAGAAGCCTTCGATACTTCTTTCTGTTCAGCGCATTCAACTAACAGAGTTGAACCTTCCTTTAGATTGAGCAGTTGTGAAACACTCTTTTTGTAGAAACTGCAGGTAGACTTTCAGAGCGCTAAGGGGCCTACACTGGAAAAAGAAATAACTTAAAATAAAAACACAGAAACATTCTGTGAAACTTCTTTCTGTTCAGTGCATTCAACTAACTTAATTGAAGCTTACATTTGATAGAGCAGTTCTGAAACACTCTTTCCGTAGCAACTGCAAGTGGACATTCTGATCGCTAAGGGGAGAATAGTGGAAAAAGGAATATCTTCAAATAAAAACTACACGGAAGCATTTTGCGAAACTTCTTTCTGTTCTGTGCATTCAACTAACAGAGTTGAACCTCACTTTTGATTGAGCAGTTCTGAAACACTCTTTCTGTGGAAACTGCAAGTGGACATTCTGAGTGAAAAGGGGCCTATAGTGGAAAAAAGAATATCTTCAAATAAAAACTACACAGAAGCATTCTGTGAAACTTCTTTCTGTTCTGTGCATTCAACTAACAGAGTTGAAGCATACTTTTGATAGAGCAGTTCTGAAACACTCTTTCCGTAGAAACTGCAAGTGGACCTTTGGATCGCTAAAGGGAGTGTAGTGGAAAAATTAATATCTTCAAATAAAATCTACACAGAAGCATTCTGTGAAACTTCTTTCTGCTCTGTACATTCAACTAGCAGAGTTGAGGCTTACATTTTATTGAGCTGTACTGAAACACTCTTTCTGTAGAAACTGCAAGTGGACATTCAGTTCGCTAAGGGGCCTGTAGTGGAAAAAGGAATATCTTCAAATAAAAACTACACGGAAGCACTCTGCGAAACTTCTTTCAGTTCAGTGCATTCAACTAAGAGAATTGCTGCTTACTTTTGATAGAGCAGTTCTGAAACACTCTTTCTGTAGGAACTGCAAGTGGACATTTGGAGCACTAAGTGGCCTATAGTGGAAAAAGGAATAACCTGAAATAAAAAAGACACATTAGCAGTCTGTGAAACTTCTTTCTGTTCTGTGCATTCAACTAAGAGAGTTGAAGCTTACCTTTGATTGAGCAGTTCTGAAACACTCTTTCTGTAGAAACTGCAAGGGGACATTCGGAGCACTAAGGGGACTACAGAGGAAAAAGGAATAGCTTCAAATAAAAACTACAACGAAGCATTCTGCGAAACTTCTTTCTGTTCAGTGCATTCAACTAACAGAACTGAACCTTACTTTTGATAGAGCAGTTCTGAAACACTCTTTATGAAGAAACTGCAAGTGGACATTGGAGCATTAAGTCGCCAACAGTGCCAAAATTATACCTTAAAATAAAAACTACACAGAAGCATTCTGTGAAACTTCTTTCTGTTCTGTGTATTCAACTAACAGAGTTGAACATTACTTTTGATTGAGCAGTTCTGAAACACTCTTTCTGTATAAAGTGCATGTCGACATTCGGAGCACTATGTGGCCTATAGTGGAAAAACAAATCTCTTCAAATAAAAACTACACAGAAGCATTCTGTGAAACTTCTCTCTGTTCTGTGCATTCAACTAACAGAGTTGAACCTTACTTTTGATTGAGCAGTTGTGAAACACTCTTTCTGTAGAAACTGCAGGTGGACTTTCGGAGTGCAAAGGGGCCTATAGTGTAAAAAGAAATATCTTCAAATAAAAACTACACAGGAGCATTCTGCGAAACTTCTTTCTGTTCAGTGCATTCAACTAACAGAATTGAAGCTTTCTTTTGATTGAGCAGTTCTGAAACCCTCTTTCCGTAGAAACTGCAAGTGGACATGCGGATCGCTAAGGGCTCTATAGTGGAAAAAGGAATATCGTCAAGTAAAAACTACAGGGAAGCATTCTGCGAAACTTCTTTCTGTTCTGTGCATTCAACTAACAGAGTTGAAGCTTACTTTTGATTGAGCAGTTATGAAACACTCTTTCTGTAGAAACTGCAAGAGGACACACTGAGAGCTAAGGGGCCTATAGTGGAAAAAGGAATATATTCATATAAAACCTACACAGAAGCATGCTGTGAAACTTCTTTCTGTTCCGTGCATTCAACAAAAAGAGTTGAAGCTTACATTTGATTGAGCAGTTCTGAAACACTCTTTCTGTAGAAACTACAAGTGGATATTTGGAGAGCAAAGGGGGCTATGGTGGAAAAAGGAGTATCTTCAAATAAAAACTACCCAGAAGCATTCTGCAAAACATCTTTCTGTTCAGTGCATTCAACTAACAGAATTGAAGATTAATTTTGATATAGCAGTGCTGAAGCACACTTTCCGTAGAAAGTCCAAGTGGACATTCGGATCGCTAACGGGACTATAGTGGAAAAAGGAATATCTTCAAATAAAAACTACACGGAAGCATTGTGTGAAACTTCTTTGTGTTTGGTGCATTCAACTAACAGAGTTGAAGCTTACTTTTACTTGAGCATTTCAGAAACACTCTTTCTGTAGAAACTGCTGGTGGACATTCTGAGCGCAAAGGGGTCTATAGTGGAAAAAGGAATATTCTCAAATAAAAACGACACAGAAGCATTCTGTGAAACTTCTTTCTGTTCAGTGCATTCAACTAACAGAACTGAACCTTACTTTTGATAGAGCAGTTCTGAAACACTCTTTATGTAGAAACTGCAAGTGGACATTGGAGCATTAAGTCGCCAACAGTGAAAAAATTATACCTTAAAGAAAAACTACACAGAAGCATTCTGTGAAACTTCTTTCTGTTCTGTGTATTCAACTAAGAGTTGAACCTTACTTTTGATTGAGCAGTTCTGAGACACTCTTTCTTTATAAAGTGCATGTGGACATTCGGAGCACTAAGTGACCTATAGTGAAAAAAGAAATATCTTCAAATCAAAACCACACAGAATCATTCTGTGAAACTTCTCTCTGTTCTGTGCATTCAACTAACAGAGTTGAACCTTACTATTGATTGAGCAGTTGTGAAACACTCTTTCTGTAGAAACTGCAGGTGGACCTTCGGAGCGCTAAGGGGCCTATAGTGGAAAAAGGAATATCTTCAAATAAAAACTACACAGGAGCATTCTGCGAAACTTCTTTCTGTTCAGTGCATTCAACTAACAGAATTGAAACTTTCTTTTGATAGAGCAGTTCTGGAACACTCTTTCCGCAGAAACTGTAAGTGGACATTCGGATTTCTAAAGGCACTATAGTGTTAAAAGGAATACCTTCAAATAAAAACTACACGGAAGCATTCTGCGAAACTTCTTTCTATTCTGTGCATTCAACTAACAGAGTTGAAGCTTACTTTTGATTGTGCAGCTCTGAAACACTCTTTCTGTAGAAGCTGCATGTGGACATTCTGAGCGTTAAGGGGCCTGTACTGGAAAAAGGCGTATCTTCAAATAAAAACTACACTGAAGCATTCTGTGAAACTTCTTTCCATTCTCTGCATTCAACTAACGGAGTTGAACCTTACATTTGATTGAGCAGTTATGAAACACTCTTTCTGTGGAAACTGCAGGCGGACTTTCAGACCGCTAAGGGTCCTATAGTGGAAAAAGTTATAACCTCTAATAACAACGATACAGAAACAGTCTGTGAAACTTCTTTCTTTTCAGTGCATTCAACTAACAGAACTGTACTTTTGATAGAGCAGTTCTGAGACACTCTTTCTGTAGAAACAGCAAATGGACATTCATAGTGCTAAGGGGCCTACAGTGGAAAAAGGAATATCTTCAAATAAAAACTACACAGAAGATTTCTCTGAAACTTCCTTCTCTTATGTGCATTCCACTAACAGAGTTGAACCTTACTTTTCATTGAGCAGTTCTGAAACACTCTTATGTAGAAACTGCAAGTGGACATTCTGAGCGCTAACGGGACAATAGTGGAAAAAGGAATATCTTCAAATAAAAACTACACGGAAGCATTCTGCGAAACTTCTTTCTGTTCTGTGCATTCAACTAACAGAGTTGAACCTCACTTTTGATTGAGCAGTTCTGAAACACCCTTTCTGTGGAAACTGCAAGTGGATATTCAGAGGGAAAAGGGGCCTATAGTGGAAAAAGGAATATCTTCAAATAAAAACTACACAATAGCATTCTGTGAAACTTCTCTCTGTTCAGTGCATTCAACTAACAGAGTTGAACCTTCCTTTAGATTGAGCAGTTGTGAAACACTCTTTGTGTAGAAACTGCAGGTAGACTTTCTGAGCGCTAAGGGTCCTATAATGGAAAAAGAAATAACTTAAAATAAAAACTACACAGAAACATTCTGCGAAACTTCTTTCTGTTCAGTGCATTCAACTAACTGAATTGAAGCTTACATTTGATAGAGCAGTTCTGAAACACTCTTTCCGTAGAAACTGCAAGTGGACATTCTGATCGCTAAGGGGACTATAGTGGAAAAATGAATATCTTCAAATAAAAACTACACGGAAGCATTCTGAGAAACTTCTTTCTGTTCTTTGCATTCAACTAACAGAGTTGAACCTTACTTTTGATTGAGCAGTTCTGAAACACTCTTTCTGAAGAAACAGCAAGTGGACATTCAGAGTACAAAGGGGCCTATAGTGGAAAAAGGAATATCTTCAAATAAAAACTACACAGAAGCATTCTGTGAAACTTCTTTCTGCTCTGTACATTCAACTAGCAGAGTTGAGGCTTACTTATTATTTAGCTGTACTGAAACACTCTTTCTGTAGAAACTGCAAGTGGACATTCAGTTTGCTAAGGGGCCTGTAGAGGAAAAAGGAATATCTTCAAATAAAAACTACACGGAAGCACTCTGCGAAACTTCTTTCTGTTCAGTGCATTCAACTAAGAGAATTGCGGCTTACCTTTGATAGAGCAGTTCTGAAACACTCTTTCTGAAGAAACAGCAAGTGGACATTCAGAGTGCAAAGGGGCCTATAGTGGAAAAAGGAATATATTCAAATAAAAACTACACAGAAGAATTATGCGAAACTTCTTTCTGTTCAGTGCATTCAACTAACAGATCTGAAACTTACTTTTGATAGAGCAGTTCTGAAACACTCTTTCCGTAGCAACTGCAAGTGGACATTCAGATCGCTAACGGGACAATAGTGCAAAAAAATATCTTCAAATAAAAACTACACGGAAGCATTCTGTGAAACTTCTTTCTGTTCTGTGCACTCAACTAACAGAGTTGAACCTCACTTTTGATTGAGCAGTTCGGAAACAATCTTTCTGTGCAAACTGCAAGTAGACATTCTGTGGGCTAAGGAGCCAATAGTGGAAAATGGACTATCTTCAGATAAAAACTACACAGAATCATTCTGTGGAACTACTTTCTGTTCTGTACAGTCAACTAACAGAGTTGAACCTTACTTTTGATTGAGCAGTTGTGAAACACTCTTTCTGTAGAAACTGCATGTGGACTTTCGTAGCGCTAAAGGGCCTATAGTGGAGAAAGAAATATCTTCAAATAAAAACTACACAGGAGCATTCTGTGAAACTTCTTTCTGTTCAGTGCATTCAACTAACAGAATTGAAGCTTTCTTTTGATAGAGCAGTTCTGGAACACTCTTTCCGTAGAAACTGTAAGTGGACATTCGGATTGCTAAAGGCACTATAGTGGAAAAAGGAATAACTTCAAATAAAAACTACACAGGAGCATTCTGCGAAACTTCTTTCTGTTCTGAGCATTCAACTAACAGAGTTGAAGCTTACTTTTGATTGTGGAGCTCTGAAACACTCTTTCTGTAGAAGCTGCATGTGGACATTCTGAGCGCTAAGGGGCCTGTACTGGAAAAAGGCGTATCTTCAAATAAAACTACACTGAAGCATTCTGTGAAACTACTTTCCGTTCTCCGCATTCAACTAACAGAGTTGAACCTTACATTTGATTGAGCAGTTATGAAACACACTTTCTGTAGAAACTGCAGGTGGACATTCAGACCGCTAAGGGGAATATAGTGGAAAAAGTTATAACCTCTAATAACAACGACAGAGAAACAGTCTGTGAAACTTCTTTCTGTTCAGTGCATTCAACTAACGGAACTGAAACTTTTCTATTGACAGAGCAGTTCTGAGACACTCTTTCTGTAGAAACAGCAAATGGACACTCACAGTGCTAAGCGGCCTACAGTGGAAATAGGAATATCTTCAAATAAATACTACACAGAAGCTTTCTCTGAAACTTCCTTCTCTTATGTGCATTCCACTAACAGAGGTGAACCTTACTTTTGATTGAGCAGTTCTGCAACACTCTTATGTAGAAACTGCAAGTGGACATTCTGAGCGCTAACGGGCCTAAAGTGGAAAAAGGAATACCTTCAAATAAAAACTACACAGAAGCATTCTGTGAAATTTCTTTCTGTTCTGTGCATTCAACTAAGAGTTGAAGCTCCCTTTTGATTTAGAATTTCTGAAACACTCTTTCTGTATAAACTGCATGTGGACATTCGGAGCACTAAGGTGCCTATAGTGGAAAAAGGAATATCTTCAAATAAAAACTACATAGAAGCATTCTGTGAAACTTCTCTCTGTTCAGTGCATTCAACTAACAGATCTGAACCTTACTTTTGATAGAGCAGTACTGAAACACTCTTTCCGTAGCAACTGCAAGTGGACATTCGGATCTCTAACGGCACAATAGTGGAAAAAGTAATACTTTCAAATAAAAACTACACAGAAGCATTCTGTGAAACTTCTTTCTGTTCTGTGCATTCAACTAAGAGAGTTGAAGCTCCCTTTTGATTTAGAATTTCTGAAACACTCTTTCTGTATAAACTGCATGTGGACATTCTGAGCACTAAGTTGCCTATAGTGGAAAAAGGAATATCTTCAAGTAAAAACTACACAGAAGCATTCTGTGAAACTTCTCTCTGTTCAGTGCATTCAACTAACAGAGTTGAACCTTCCTCTAGATTGAGCAGTTGTGAAACACTCTTTGTGTAGAAACTGCAGGTAGACTTTCCGAGCACAAAGGGGTCTATACTGGAAAAAGAAATAACTTAAAGTACAAACTACACAGAAACATTCTGCGAAACTTCTTTCTGTTCAGTGCGTTCAACTAACTGAATTGAAGCTTACATTTGACAGAGCAGTTCTGAAACACTCTTTTTGAAGAAACAGCAAGTGGACATTCAGAGTGCAAAGGGGCCTATAGTGAAAAAGGAATATCTTCAAATAAAAACTACACAGAAGCATTCTGTGAAACTTCTTTCTGCTCTGTACATTCAACTAGCAGAGTTGAGGCTTACTTTTTATTGAGCTGTACTGAAACACTCTTTCTGTAGAAACGGCAAGTGGACATTCAGTTTGCTAAGGGGCCTGTAGTGGAAAAAGGAATATCTTCAAATAAAAACTACACGGAAGCACTCTGCGAAACTTCTTTCTGTTCAGTGCATTCAACTAAGAGAATTGCGGCTTACCTTTGATAGAGCAGTTCTGAAACACTCTTTCTGTAGGAACTGCAAGTGGACATTTGGAGCACTACGTGGCCTATAGTGGAAAAAGGAATAACCTCAAATAAAAAAGACACAGAAGCCATGTGTGAAACTTCTTTCTGTTCTGTGTATTCAACTAACAGAGTTGAACCTTCCTTTAGATTGAGCAGTTGTGAAACACTCTTTCTGTAGAAACTGCAGGTAGACTTTCGGAGCGCGAAGGGGCCTATACTGGAAAAAGAAACAACTTAAAAACTACACAGAAACATTTGGCGAAACGTCTTTCTGTTCAGTGCATTCAACTAACTGAATTGAAGCTTACATTTGATAGAGCATTTCTGAAACACTCTTTCCGTAGAAACTGCAAGTGGACATTCTGATCGCTAAGGGGACTATAGTGGAAAAAGGAATATCTTCAAATTAAAACTACACGGAAGCATTCTGTGAAACTTCTTTCTGTTCTGTTCATTCAACTAACAGAGTTGAAGCATACTTTTTATGGAGCTGTTCTAAAACACTCTTTCTGTAGAAACTGCAAGTAGACATCCAGTGGCCTAAGGGGCCAGTAGTGGAAAATGGACTCTCTTCTGATAAAAACTACGCAGAATCATTCTGTGGAACTTCTTTCTCTTCTGTGCATTCAACTAACAGTGTTGAAGCTTTCTTTTGATTGAGCAGTTCTGAAACACTCTTTCTGTAGAAACTGCAAGGGAACACTCGGAGAGTTAAGGGGCCTATAGTGGAAAAAGGAATATCTTCATATAAAACCTACACAGAAGCATTCCGTGAAACTTCTTTCTGTTCCGTGCATTCAACAAACAGAGTTGAAGGTTACATTTGATTGAGCAGTTCTGAAACACTCTTTCAGTAAAAACTGCAAGTGGACATTCGGAGCGCAAAGGGGCCTATGTGGAAAAATAATATATTCAAATAAAAACTACACAGAAGCCTTCGATACTTCTTTCTGTTCAGCGCATTCAACTAACAGAGTTGAACCTTCCTTTAGATTGAGCAGTTGTGAAACACTCTTTTTGTAGAAACTGCAGGTAGACTTTCAGAGCGCTAAGGGGCCTATACTGGAAAAAGAAATAACTTAAAATAAAAACACAGAAACATTCTGCGAAACTTCTTTCTGTTCAGTGCATTCAACTAACTTAATTGAAGCTTACATTTGATAGAGCAGTTCTGAAACACTCTTTCCGTAGCAACTGCAAGTGGACATTCTGATCGCTAAGGGGACAATAGTGGGAAAAGGAATATCTTCAAATAAAAACTACACGGAAGCATTCTGCGAAACTTCTTTCTGTTCTGTGCATTCAACTAACAGAGTTGAACCTCACTTTTGATTGAGCAGTTCTGAAACACTCTTTCTGTGGAAACTGCAAGTGGACATTCTGAGTGAAAAGGAGCCTATAGTGGAAAAAAGAATTTCTTCAAATAAAAACTACACGGAAGCATTCTGAGAAACTTCTTTCTGTTCTTTGCATTCAACTAACAGAATTGAACCTTACTTTTGATTGAGCAGTTCTGAAACACTCTTTCTGAAGAAACAGCAAGTGGACATTCAGAGTGCAAAGGGGCCTATAGGGGAAAAAGGAATATCTTCAAATAAAAACTACACAGAAGCAATATGCGAAACTTCTTTCTGTTCAGTGCTTTCAACTAACAGATCTGAACCTTACTTTTGATAGAGCAGTTCTGAAACACTCTTTCCATAGCAACTGCAAGTGGACATTCGGATCGCTAACGGGACAATAGTGGAAAAAGGAATAACTTCAAATAAAAACTACACAGAAGCATTCTGTGAAACTTCTTTCTGTTCTGTGCATTCAACTGATAGAGTTGAAGCTCTCTTTTGATTTAGAATTTCTGAAACACTCTTTCTGTATAAACTGCATGTGGACATTCGGAGCACTAAGTTGCCTATAGTGGAAAAAGGAATATCTTCAAATAAAAACTACACAGAAGCATTCTGTGAAACTTCTCTCTGTTCAGTGCATTCAACTAACAGAGTTGAACCTTCCTCTAGATTGAGCAGTTGTGAAACACTCTTTGTGTAGAAACTGCAGGTAGACTTTCCGAGCACAAAGGGGTCTATACTGGAAAAAGAAATAACTTAAAATAAAAACTACACAGAAACATTCTGCGAAACTTCTTTCTGTTCAGTGCATTCAACTAACTGAATTGAAGCTTACATTTGATTGAGCAGCTCTGAAACACTCTTTCTGTAGAAACTACAAGTGGATATTTGGAGAGCAAAGGGGGCTCTGGTGGAAAAAGGAATATATTCAAATAAAAACTACCCAGAAGCATTCTGCAAAACATCTTTCTGTTCAGTGCATTCAACTAACAGAATTGAAGATTACTTTTGATATAGCAGTGCTGAAGCACACTTTCCGTAGAAAGTCCAAGTGGACATTCGGATCGCTAACGGGACTATAGTGGAAAAAGGAATATCTTCAAATAAAAACTACACGGAAGCATTGTGTGAAACTTCTTTGTGTTTGGTGCATTCAACTAACAAAGTTGAAGCTTACTTTTACTTGAGCATTTCAGAAACACTCTTTCTGTAGAAACTGATATAGCAGTGCTGAAGCACACTTTCCGTAGAAAGTCCAAGTGGACATTCGGATCGCTAACGGGACTATAGTGGAAAAAGGAATATCTTCAAATAAAAACTACACGGAAGCATTGTGTGAAACTTCTTTGTGTTTGGTGCATTCAACTAACAAAGTTGAAGCTTACTTTTACTTGAGCATTTCAGAAACACTCTTTCTGTAGAAACTGCTGGTGGACATTCTGAGCGCAAAGGGGTCTATAGTGGAAAAAGGAATATTCTCAAATAAAAACGACACAGAAGCATTCTGTGAAACTTCTTTCTGTTCAGTGCATTCAACTAACAGAAGTGAACCTTACTTTTGATAGAGCAGTTCTGAAACACTCTTTATGTAGAAACTGCAAGTGGACATTGGAGCATTAAGTCACCAACAGTGAAAAAATTATACCTTAAAGAAAAACTACACAGAAGCATTCTGTGAAACTTCTTTCTGTTCTGTGTATTCAACTAACAGAGTTGAACCTTACTTTTGATTGAGCAGTTCTGAAACACTCTTTCTTTATAAAGTGCATGTGGACATTCGGAGCACTAAGTGACCTATAGTGAAAAAAGAAATATCTTCAAATCAAAACCACACAGAATCATTCTGTGAAACTTCTCTCTGTTCTGTGCATTCAACTAACAGAGTTGAACCTTACTATTGATTGAGCAGTTGTGAAACACTCTTTCTGTAGAAACTGCAGGTGGACTTTCGGAGCGCTAAGGGGCCTATAGTGGAAAAAGGAATATCTTCAAATAAAAACTACACAGGAGCATTCTGCGAAACTTCTTTCTGTTCAGTGCATTCAACTAACAGAATTGAAACTTTCTTTTGATAGAGCAGTTCTGGAACACTCTTTCCGCAGAAACTGTAAGTGGACATTCGGATTTCTAAAGGCACTATAGTGTTAAAAGGAATACCTTCAAATAAAAACTACACGGAAGCATTCTGCGAAACTTCTTTCTGTTCTGTGCATTCAACTAACAGAGTTGAAGCTTACTTTTGATTGTGCAGCTCTGAAACACTCTTTCTGTAGAAGCTGCATGTGGACATTCTGAGCGTTAAGGGGCCTGTACTGGAAAAAGGCGTATCTTCAAATAGAAACTACACTGAAGCATTCTGTGAAACTTCTTTCCATTCTCTGCATTCAACTAACGGAGTTGAACCTTACATTTGATTGAGCAGTTATGAAACACTCTTTCTGTAGAAACTGCAGGCGGACTTTCAGACCGCTAAGGGGCCTATAGTGGAAAAAGTTATAACCTCTAATAACAACGACACAGAAACAGTCTGTGAAACTTCTTTCTGTTCAGTGCATTCAACTACCAGAACTGAACCTTACTTTTGATAGAGCAGTTCTGAGACACTCTTTCTGTAGAAACAGCAAATGGACATTCATAGTGCTAAGGGGCCTACAGTGGAAAAAGGAATATCTTCAAATAAAAACTACACAGAAGATTTCTCTGAAACTTCCTTCTCTTATGTGCATTCCACTAACAGAGTTGAACCTTACTTTTCATTGAGCAGTTCTGAAACACTCTTATGTAGAAACTGCAAGTGGACATTCTGAGCGCTAACGGGACAATAGTGGAAAAAGGAATATCTTCAAATAAAAACTACACGGAAGCATTCTGCGGAACTTCTTTCTGTTCTGTGCATTCAACTAACAGAGTTGAACCTCACTTTTGATTGAGCAGTTCTGAAACACTCTTTCTGTGGAAACTGCAAGTGGACATTCAGAGTGAAAAGGGGCCTATAGTGGAAAAAGGAATATCTTCAAATAAAAACTACACAAAAGCATTCTGTGAAACTTCTCTCTGTTCAGTGCATTCAACTAACAGAGTTGAACCTTCCTTTAGATTGAGCAGTTGTGAAACACTCTTTGTGTAGAAACTGCAGGAAGACTTTCTGAGCGCTAAGGGGCCTATACTGGAAAAAGAAATAAAATAAAAACTACACAGAAACATTCTGCGAAACTTCTTTCTGTTCAGTGCATTCAACTAACTGAATTGAAGCTTACATTTGATAGAGCAGTTCTGAAACACTCTTTCCGTAGAAACTGCAAGTGGACATTCTGATCGCTAAGGGGACTATAGTGGAAAAAGGAATATCTTCAAATAAAAACTACACGGAAGCATTCTGAGAAACTTCTTTCTGTTCTTTGCATTCAACTAACAGAATTGAACCTTACTTTTGATTGAGCAGTTCTGAAACACTCTTTCTGAAGAAACAGCAAGTGGACATTCAGAGTGCAAAGGGGCCTATAGGGGAAAAAGGAATATCTTCAAATAAAAACTACACAGAAGCAATATGCGAAACTTCTTTCTGTTCAGTGCTTTCAACTAACAGATCTGAACCTTACTTTTGATACAGCAGTTCTGAAACACTCTTTCCGTAGCAACTGCAAGTGGACATTCGGATCGCTAACGGGACAATAGTGGAAAAAGGAATAACTTCAAATAAAAACTACACAGAAGCATTCTGTGAAACTTCTCTCTGTTCAGTGCATTCAACTAACAGAGTTGAACCTTCCTCTAGATTGAGCAGTTGTGAAACACTCTTTGTGTAGAAACTGCAGGTAGACTTTCCGAGCACAAAGGGGTCTATACTGGAAAAAGAAATAACTTAAAATAAAAACTACACAGAAACATTCTGCGAAACTTCTTTCTGTTCAGTGCATTCAACTAACTGAATTGAATCTTACATTTGATAGAGCAGTTCTGAAACACTCTTTTTGAAGAAACAGCAAGTGGACATTCAGAGTGCAAAGGGGCCTATAGTGGAAAAAGGAATATCTTCAAATAAAAACTACACAGAAGCAATCTGTGAAACTTCTTTCTGCTCTGTACATTCAACTAGCAAAGTTGAGGCTTACTTTTTATTGAGCTGTACTGAAACACTCTTTCTGTAGAAAGTGCAAGTGGACATTCAGTTTGCTAAGGGGCCTGTAGTGGAAAAAGGAATATCTTCAAATAAAAACTACACGGAAGCACTCTGCGAAACTTTTTTCTGTTCAGTGCATTCAACTAAGAGAATTGCGGCTTACCTTTGATAGAGCAGTTCTGAAACACTCTTTCTGTAGGAACTGCAAGTGGACATTTGGAGCACTACGTGGCCTATAGTGGAAAAAGGAATAAGCTCAAATAAAAAAGACACAGAAGCAATCTGTGAAACTTCTTTCTGTTCTGTGTATTCAACTAACAGAGTTGAACCTTCCTTTAGATTGAGCAGTTGTGAAACACTCTTTGTGTAGAAACTGCAGGTAGACTTTCGGAGCGCTAAGGGGCCTATACTGGAAAAAGAAATAACTTAAAATAAAAACTACACAGAAACATTTGGCGAAACTTCTTTCTGTTCAGTGCATTCAACTAACTGAATTGAAGCTTACATTTGATAGAGCAGTTCTGAAACACTCTTTCCGTAGAAACTGCAAGTGGACATTCTGATCGCTAAGGGGACTGTAGTGGAAAAAGGAATATCTTCAAATAAAAACTACACGGAAGCATTCTGCGAAACTTCTTTCTGTTCTGTGCATTCAACAAAAGAGTTGATCCTTACTTTTGATTCAGCAGTTCTGAAACACTCTTTCTGAAGAAACAGCAAGTGGACATTCAGAGTGCAAAGGGGCCTATAGTGTAAAAAGAAATATCTTCAAATAAAAACTACACAGGAGCATTCTGCGAAACTTCTTTCTGTTCAGTGCATTCAACTAACAGAATTGAAGCTTTCTTTTGATTGAGCAGTTCTGAAACCCTCTTTCCGTAGAAACTGCAAGTGGACATGCGGATCGCTAAGGGCTCTATAGTGGAAAAAGGAATATCGTCAAGTAAAAACTACAGGGAAGCATTCTGTGAAACTTCTTTCTGTTCTGTGCATTCAACTAACAGAGTTGAACCTCACTTTTGATTGAGCAGTTCGGAAACACTCTTTCTGTGGAAACTGCAAGTGGACATTCAGAGTGCAAAGGGTCCTTTAGTGGAAAAAGGAATATCTTCAAATAAAAACTACACAGAAGCATTCTGTGAAACTTCTTTCTGTTCTGTGCATTCAACTAACAGAGTTGAAGCTTACTTTTTATGGAGCTGTTCTTAAACACTCTTTCTGTAGAATCTGCAAGTGGACATTCAGTGGGTTAAGGGGCCAATAGTGGAAAATGGAATATCTTAAGATAAAAACTACACAGAAGCATTCTGTGGAATTTCTTTCTGTTCTGTGCTGTCAACTAACAGAGTTGAAGCTTACTTTTGATTGAGCAGTTATGAAACACTCTTTCTGTAGAAACTGCAAGAGAACACACTGAGAGCTAAGGGGCCTATAGTGGAAAAAGGAATATATTCATATAAAACCTACACAGAAGCATGCTGTGAAACTTCTTTCTGTTCCGTGCATTCAACAAAAAGAGTTGAAGCTTACATTTGATTGAGCAGCTCTGAAACACTCTTTCTGTAGAAACTACAAGTGGATATTTGGAGAGCAAAGGGGGCTCTGGTGGAAAAAGGAATATATTCAAATAAAAACTACCCAGAAGCATTCTGCAAAACATCTTTCTGTTCAGTGCATTCAACTAACAGAATTGAAGATTACTTTTGATATAGCAGTGCTGAAGCACACTTTCCGTAGAAAGTCCAAGTGGACATTCGGATCGCTAACGGGACTATAGTGGAAAAAGGAATATCTTCAAATAAAAACTACACGGAAGCATTGTGTGAAACTTCTTTGTGTTTGGTGCATTCAACTAACAAAGTTGAAGCTTACTTTTACTTGAGCATTTCAGAAACACTCTTTCTGTAGAAACTGATATAGCAGTGCTGAAGCACACTTTCCGTAGAAAGTCCAAGTGGACATTCGGATCGCTAACGGGACTATAGTGGAAAAAGGAATATCTTCAAATAAAAACTACACGGAAGCATTGTGTGAAACTTCTTTGTGTTTGGTGCATTCAACTAACAAAGTTGAAGCTTACTTTTACTTGAGCATTTCAGAAACACTCTTTCTGTAGAAACTGCTGGTGGACATTCTGAGCGCAAAGGGGTCTATAGTGGAAAAAGGAATATTCTCAAATAAAAACGACACAGAAGCATTCTGTGAAACTTCTTTCTGTTCAGTGCATTCAACTAACAGAAGTGAACCTTACTTTTGATAGAGCAGTTCTGAAACACTCTTTATGTAGAAACTGCAAGTGGACATTGGAGCATTAAGTCGCCAACAGTGAAAAAATTATACCTTAAAGAAAAACTACACAGAAGCATTCTGTGAAACTTCTTTCTGTTCTGTGTATTCAACTAACAGAATTGAACCTTACTTTTGATTGAGCAGTTCTGAAACACTCTTTCTTTATAAAGTGCATGTGGACATTCGGAGCACTAAGTGACCTATAGTGAAAAAAGAAATATCTTCAAATCAAAACCACACAGAATCATTCTGTGAAACTTCTCTCTGTTCTGTGCATTCAACTAACAGAGTTGAACCTTACTATTGATTGAGCAGTTGTGAAACACTCTTTCTGTAGAAACTGCAGGTGGACTTTCGGAGCGCTAAGGGGCCTATAGTGGAAAAAGGAATATCTTCAAATAAAAACTACACAGGAGCATTCTGCGAAACTTCTTTCTGTTCAGTGCATTCAACTAACAGAATTGAAACTTTCTTTTGATAGAGCAGTTCTGGAACACTCTTTCCGCAGAAACTGTAAGTGGACATTCGGATTTCTAAAGGCACTATAGTGTTAAAAGGAATACCTTCAAATAAAAACTACACGGAAGCATTCTGCGAAACTTCTTTCTGTTCTGTGCATTCAACTAACAGAGTTGAAGCTTACTTTTGATTGTGCAGCTCTGAAACACTCTTTCTGTAGAAGCTGCATGTGGACATTCTGAGCGTTAAGGGGCCTGTACTGGAAAAAGGCGTATCTTCAAATAGAAACTACACTGAAGCATTCTGTGAAACTTCTTTCCATTCTCTGCATTCAACTAACGGAGTTGAACCTTACATTTGATTGAGCAGTTATGAAACACTCTTTCTGTAGAAACTGCAGGCGGACTTTCAGACCGCTAAGGGGCCTATAGTGGAAAAAGTTATAACCTCTAATAACAACGACACAGAAACAGTCTGTGAAACTTCTTTCTGTTCAGTGCATTCAACTACCAGAACTGAACCTTACTTTTGATAGAGCAGTTCTGAGACACTCTTTCTGTAGAAACAGCAAATGGACATTCATAGTGCTAAGGGGCCTACAGTGGAAAAAGGAATATCTTCAAATAAAAACTACACAGAAGATTTCTCTGAAACTTCCTTCTCTTATGTGCATTCCACTAACAGAGTTGAACCTTACTTTTCATTGAGCAGTTCTGAAACACTCTTATGTAGAAACTGCAAGTGGACATTCTGAGCGCTAACGGGACAATAGTGGAAAAAGGAATATCTTCAAATAAAAACTACACGGAAGCATTCTGCGGAACTTCTTTCTGTTCTGTGCATTCAACTAACAGAGTTGAACCTCACTTTTGATTGAGCAGTTCTGAAACACTCTTTCTGTGGAAACTGCAAGTGGACATTCAGAGTGAAAAGGGGCCTATAGTGGAAAAAGGAATATCTTCAAATAAAAACTACACAAAAGCATTCTGTGAAACTTCTCTCTGTTCAGTGCATTCAACTAACAGAGTTGAACCTTCCTTTAGATTGAGCAGTTGTGAAACACTCTTTGTGTAGAAACTGCAGGAAGACTTTCTGAGCGCTAAGGGGCCTATACTGGAAAAAGAAATAACTTAAAATAAAAACTACACAGAAACATTCTGCGAAACTTCTTTCTGTTCAGTGCATTCAACTAACTGAATTGAAGCTTACATTTGATAGAGCAGTTCTGAAACACTCTTTCCGTAGAAACTGCAAGTGGACATTCTGATCGCTAAGGGGACTATAGTGGAAAAAGGAATATCTTCAAATAAAAACTACACGGAAGCATTCTGAGAAACTTCTTTCTGTTCTTTGCGTTCAACTAACAGAATTGAACCTTACTTTTGATTGAGCAGTTCTGAAACACTCTTTCTGAAGAAACAGCAAGTGGACATTCAGAGTGCAAAGGGGCCTATAGGGGAAAAAGGAATATCTTCAAATAAAAACTACACAGAAGCAATATGCGAAACTTCTTTCTGTTCAGTGCTTTCAACTAACAGATCTGAACCTTACTTTTGATACAGCAGTTCTGAAACACTCTTTCCGTAGCAACTGCAAGTGGACATTCGGATCGCTAACGGGACAATAGTGGAAAAAGGAATAACTTCAAATAAAAACTACACAGAAGCATTCTGTGAAACTTCTTTCTGTTCTGTGCATTCAACTAAGAGAGTTGAAGCTCTCTTTTGATTTAGATTTTCTGAAACACTCTTTCTGTATAAACTGCATGTGGACATTCGGAGCACTAAGTTGCCTATAGTGGAAAAAGGAATATCTTCAAATAAAAACTACACAGAAGCATTCTGTGAAACTTCTCTCTGTTCAGTGCATTCAACTAACAGAGTTGAACCTTCCTCTAGATTGAGCAGTTGTGAAACACTCTTTGTGTAGAAACTGCAGGTAGACTTTCCGAGCACAAAGGGGTCTATACTGGAAAAAGAAATAACTTAAAATAAAAACTACACAGAAACATTCTGCGAAACTTCTTTCTGTTCAGTGCATTCAACTAACTGAATTGAATCTTACATTTGATAGAGCAGTTCTGAAACACTCTTTTTGAAGAAACAGCAAGTGGACATTCAGAGTGCAAAGGGGCCTATAGTGGAAAAAGGAATATCTTCAAATAAAAACTACACAGAAGCAATCTGTGAAACTTCTTTCTGCTCTGTACATTCAACTAGCAAAGTTGAGGCTTACTTTTTATTGAGCTGTACTGAAACACTCTTTCTGTAGAAAGTGCAAGTGGACATTCAGTTTGCTAAGGGGCCTGTAGTGGAAAAAGGAATATCTTCAAATAAAAACTACACGGAAGCACTCTGCGAAACTTTTTTCTGTTCAGTGCATTCAACTAAGAGAATTGCGGCTTACCTTTGATAGAGCAGTTCTGAAACACTCTTTCTGTAGGAACTGCAAGTGGACATTTGGAGCACTACGTGGCCTATAGTGGAAAAAGGAATAAGCTCAAATAAAAAAGACACAGAAGCAATCTGTGAAACTTCTTTCTGTTCTGTGTATTCAACTAACAGAGTTGAACCTTCCTTTAGATTGAGCAGTTGTGAAACACTCTTTGTGTAGAAACTGCAGGTAGACTTTCGGAGCGCTAAGGGGCCTATACTGGAAAAAGAAATAACTTAAAATAAAAACTACACAGAAACATTTGGCGAAACTTCTTTCTGTTCAGTGCATTCAACTAACTGAATTGAAGCTTACATTTGATAGAGCAGTTCTGAAACACTCTTTCCGTAGAAACTGCAAGTGGACATTCTGATCGCTAAGGGGACTATAGTGGAAAAAGGAATATCTTCAAATAAAAACTACACGGAAGCATTCTGCGAAACTTCTTTCTGTTCTGTGCATTCAACAAAAGAGTTGATCCTTACTTTTGATTCAGCAGTTCTGAAACACTCTTTCTGAAGAAACAGCAAGTGGACATTCAGAGTGCAAAGGGGCCTATAGTGTAAAAAGAAATATCTTCAAATAAAAACTACACAGGAGCATTCTGCGAAACTTCTTTCTGTTCAGTGCATTCAACTAACAGAATTGAAGCTTTCTTTTGATTGAGCAGTTCTGAAACCCTCTTTCCGTAGAAACTGCAAGTGGACATGCGGATCGCTAAGGGCTCTATAGTGGAAAAAGGAATATCGTCAAGTAAAAACTACAGGGAAGCATTCTGCGAAACTTCTTTCTGTTCTGTGCATTCAACTAACAGAGTTGAACCTCACTTTTGATTGAGCAGTTCGGAAACACTCTTTCTGTGGAAACTGCAAGTGGTCATTCAGAGTGCAAAGGGTCCTTTAGTGGAAAAAGGAATATCTTCAAATAAAAACTACACAGAAGCATTCTGTGAAACTTCTTTCTGTTCTGTGCATTCAACTAACAGAGTTGAAGCTTACTTTTTATGGAGCTGTTCTTAAACACTCTTTCTGTAGAATCTGCAAGTGGACATTCAGTGGGTTAAGGGGCCAATAGTGGAAAATGGAATATCTTAAGATAAAAACTACACAGAAGCATTCTGTGGAATTTCTTTCTGTTCTGTGCTGTCAACTAACAGAGTTGAAGCTTACTTTTGATTGAGCAGTTATGAAACACTCTTTCTGTAGAAACTGCAAGAGAACACACTGAGAGCTAAGGGGCCTATAGTGGAAAAAGGAATATATTCATATAAAACCTACACAGAAGCATGCTGTGAAACTTCTTTCTGTTCCGTGCATTCAACAAAAAGAGTTGAAGCTTACATTTGATTGAGCAGCTCTGAAACACTCTTTCTGTAGAAACTACAAGTGGATATTTGGAGAGCAAAGGGGGCTCTGGTGGAAAAAGGAATATATTCAAATAAAAACTACCCAGAAGCATTCTGCAAAACATCTTTCTGTTCAGTGCATTCAACTAACAGAATTGAAGATTACTTTTGATATAGCAGTGCTGAAGCACACTTTCCGTAGAAAGTCCAAGTGGACATTCGGATCGCTAACGGGACTATAGTGGAAAAAGGAATATCTTCAAATAAAAACTACACGGAAGCATTGTGTGAAACTTCTTTGTGTTTGGTGCATTCAACTAACAAAGTTGAAGCTTACTTTTACTTGAGCATTTCAGAAACACTCTTTCTGTAGAAACTGCTGGTGGACATTCTGAGCGCAAAGGGGTCTATAGTGGAAAAAGGAATATTCTCAAATAAAAACGACACAGAAGCATTCTGTGAAACTTCTTTCTGTTCAGTGCATTCAACTAACAGAAGTGAACCTTACTTTTGATAGAGCAGTTCTGAAACACTCTTTATGTAGAAACTGCAAGTGGACATTGGAGCATTAAGTCACCAACAGTGAAAAAATTATACCTTAAAGAAAAACTACACAGAAGCATTCTGTGAAACTTCTTTCTGTTCTGTGTATTCAACTAACAGAGTTGAACCTTACTTTTGATTGAGCAGTTCTGAAACACTCTTTCTTTATAAAGTGCATGTGGACATTCGGAGCACTAAGTGACCTATAGTGAAAAAAGAAATATCTTCAAATCAAAACCACACAGAATCATTCTGTGAAACTTCTCTCTGTTCTGTGCATTCAACTAACAGAGTTGAACCTTACTATTGATTGAGCAGTTGTGAAACACTCTTTCTGTAGAAACTGCAGGTGGACTTTCGGAGCGCTAAGGGGCCTATAGTGGAAAAAGGAATATCTTCAAATAAAAACTACACAGGAGCATTCTGCGAAACTTCTTTCTGTTCAGTGCATTCAACTAACAGAATTGAAACTTTCTTTTGATAGAGCAGTTCTGGAACACTCTTTCCGCAGAAACTGTAAGTGGACATTCGGATTTCTAAAGGCACTATAGTGTTAAAAGGAATACCTTCAAATAAAAACTACACGGAAGCATTCTGCGAAACTTCTTTCTGTTCTGTGCATTCAACTAACAGAGTTGAAGCTTACTTTTGATTGTGCAGCTCTGAAACACTCTTTCTGTAGAAGCTGCATGTGGACATTCTGAGCGTTAAGGGGCCTGTACTGGAAAAAGGCGTATCTTCAAATAGAAACTACACTGAAGCATTCTGTGAAACTTCTTTCCATTCTCTGCATTCAACTAACGGAGTTGAACCTTACATTTGATTGAGCAGTTATGAAACACTCTTTCTGTAGAAACTGCAGGCGGACTTTCAGACCGCTAAGGGGCCTATAGTGGAAAAAGTTATAACCTCTAATAACAACGACACAGAAACAGTCTGTGAAACTTCTTTCTGTTCAGTGCATTCAACTACCAGAACTGAACCTTACTTTTGATAGAGCAGTTCTGAGACACTCTTTCTGTAGAAACAGCAAATGGACATTCATAGTGCTAAGGGGCCTACAGTGGAAAAAGGAATATCTTCAAATAAAAACTACACAGAAGATTTCTCTGAAACTTCCTTCTCTTATGTGCATTCCACTAACAGAGTTGAACCTTACTTTTCATTGAGCAGTTCTGAAACACTCTTATGTAGAAACTGCAAGTGGACATTCTGAGCGCTAACGGGACAATAGTGGAAAAAGGAATATCTTCAAATAAAAACTACACGGAAGCATTCTGCGGAACTTCTTTCTGTTCTGTGCATTCAACTAACAGAGTTGAACCTCACTTTTGATTGAGCAGTTCTGAAACACTCTTTCTGTGGAAACTGCAAGTGGACATTCAGAGTGAAAAGGGGCCTATAGTGGAAAAAGGAATATCTTCAAATAAAAACTACACAAAAGCATTCTGTGAAACTTCTCTCTGTTCAGTGCATTCAACTAACAGAGTTGAACCTTCCTTTAGATTGAGCAGTTGTGAAACACTCTTTGTGTAGAAACTGCAGGAAGACTTTCTGAGCGCTAAGGGGCCTATACTGGAAAAAGAAATAAAATAAAAACTACACAGAAACATTCTGCGAAACTTCTTTCTGTTCAGTGCATTCAACTAACTGAATTGAAGCTTACATTTGATAGAGCAGTTCTGAAACACTCTTTCCGTAGAAACTGCAAGTGGACATTCTGATCGCTAAGGGGACTATAGTGGAAAAAGGAATATCTTCAAATAAAAACTACACGGAAGCATTCTGAGAAACTTCTTTCTGTTCTTTGCATTCAACTAACAGAATTGAACCTTACTTTTGATTGAGCAGTTCTGAAACACTCTTTCTGAAGAAACAGCAAGTGGACATTCAGAGTGCAAAGGGGCCTATAGGGGAAAAAGGAATATCTTCAAATAAAAACTACACAGAAGCAATATGCGAAACTTCTTTCTGTTCAGTGCTTTCAACTAACAGATCTGAACCTTACTTTTGATACAGCAGTTCTGAAACACTCTTTCCGTAGCAACTGCAAGTGGACATTCGGATCGCTAACGGGACAATAGTGGAAAAAGGAATAACTTCAAATAAAAACTACACAGAAGCATTCTGTGAAACTTCTCTCTGTTCAGTGCATTCAACTAACAGAGTTGAACCTTCCTCTAGATTGAGCAGTTGTGAAACACTCTTTGTGTAGAAACTGCAGGTAGACTTTCCGAGCACAAAGGGGTCTATACTGGAAAAAGAAATAACTTAAAATAAAAACTACACAGAAACATTCTGCGAAACTTCTTTCTGTTCAGTGCATTCAACTAACTGAATTGAATCTTACATTTGATAGAGCAGTTCTGAAACACTCTTTTTGAAGAAACAGCAAGTGGACATTCAGAGTGCAAAGGGGCCTATAGTGGAAAAAGGAATATCTTCAAATAAAAACTACACAGAAGCAATCTGTGAAACTTCTTTCTGCTCTGTACATTCAACTAGCAAAGTTGAGGCTTACTTTTTATTGAGCTGTACTGAAACACTCTTTCTGTAGAAAGTGCAAGTGGACATTCAGTTTGCTAAGGGGCCTGTAGTGGAAAAAGGAATATCTTCAAATAAAAACTACACGGAAGCACTCTGCGAAACTTTTTTCTGTTCAGTGCATTCAACTAAGAGAATTGCGGCTTACCTTTGATAGAGCAGTTCTGAAACACTCTTTCTGTAGGAACTGCAAGTGGACATTTGGAGCACTACGTGGCCTATAGTGGAAAAAGGAATAAGCTCAAATAAAAAAGACACAGAAGCAATCTGTGAAACTTCTTTCTGTTCTGTGTATTCAACTAACAGAGTTGAACCTTCCTTTAGATTGAGCAGTTGTGAAACACTCTTTGTGTAGAAACTGCAGGTAGACTTTCGGAGCGCTAAGGGGCCTATACTGGAAAAAGAAATAACTTAAAATAAAAACTACACAGAAACATTTGGCGAAACTTCTTTCTGTTCAGTGCATTCAACTAACTGAATTGAAGCTTACATTTGATAGAGCAGTTCTGAAACACTCTTTCCGTAGAAACTGCAAGTGGACATTCTGATCGCTAAGGGGACTGTAGTGGAAAAAGGAATATCTTCAAATAAAAACTACACGGAAGCATTCTGCGAAACTTCTTTCTGTTCTGTGCATTCAACAAAAGAGTTGATCCTTACTTTTGATTCAGCAGTTCTGAAACACTCTTTCTGAAGAAACAGCAAGTGGACATTCAGAGTGCAAAGGGGCCTATAGTGTAAAAAGAAATATCTTCAAATAAAAACTACACAGGAGCATTCTGCGAAACTTCTTTCTGTTCAGTGCATTCAACTAACAGAATTGAAGCTTTCTTTTGATTGAGCAGTTCTGAAACCCTCTTTCCGTAGAAACTGCAAGTGGACATGCGGATCGCTAAGGGCTCTATAGTGGAAAAAGGAATATCGTCAAGTAAAAACTACAGGGAAGCATTCTGCGAAACTTCTTTCTGTTCTGTGCATTCAACTAACAGAGTTGAACCTCACTTTTGATTGAGCAGTTCGGAAACACTCTTTCTGTGGAAACTGCAAGTGGACATTCAGAGTGCAAAGGGTCCTTTAGTGGAAAAAGGAATATCTTCAAATAAAAACTACACAGAAGCATTCTATGAAACTTCTTTCTGTTCTGTGCATTCAACTAACAGAGTTGAAGCTTACTTTTTATGGAGCTGTTCTTAAACACTCTTTCTGTAGAATCTGCAAGTGGACATTCAGTGGGTTAAGGGGCCAATAGTGGAAAATGGAATATCTTAAGATAAAAACTACACAGAAGCATTCTGTGGAATTTCTTTCTGTTCTGTGCTGTCAACTAACAGAGTTGAAGCTTACTTTTGATTGAGCAGTTATGAAACACTCTTTCTGTAGAAACTGCAAGAGAACACACTGAGAGCTAAGGGGCCTATAGTGGAAAAAGGAATATATTCATATAAAACCTACACAGAAGCATGCTGTGAAACTTCTTTCTGTTCCGTGCATTCAACAAAAAGAGTTGAAGCTTACATTTGATTGAGCAGCTCTGAAACACTCTTTCTGTAGAAACTACAAGTGGATATTTGGAGAGCAAAGGGGGCTCTGGTGGAAAAAGGAATATATTCAAATAAAAACTACCCAGAAGCATTCTGCAAAACATCTTTCTGTTCAGTGCATTCAACTAACAGAATTGAAGATTACTTTTGATATAGCAGTGCTGAAGCACACTTTCCGTAGAAAGTCCAAGTGGACATTCGGATCGCTAACGGGACTATAGTGGAAAAAGGAATATCTTCAAATAAAAACTACACGGAAGCATTGTGTGAAACTTCTTTGTGTTTGGTGCATTCAACTAACAAAGTTGAAGCTTACTTTTACTTGAGCATTTCAGAAACACTCTTTCTGTAGAAACTGATATAGCAGTGCTGAAGCACACTTTCCGTAGAAAGTCCAAGTGGACATTCGGATCGCTAACGGGACTATAGTGGAAAAAGGAATATCTTCAAATAAAAACTACACGGAAGCATTGTGTGAAACTTCTTTGTGTTTGGTGCATTCAACTAACAAAGTTGAAGCTTACTTTTACTTGAGCATTTCAGAAACACTCTTTCTGTAGAAACTGCTGGTGGACATTCTGAGCGCAAAGGGGTCTATAGTGGAAAAAGGAATATTCTCAAATAAAAACGACACAGAAGCATTCTGTGAAACTTCTTTCTGTTCAGTGCATTCAACTAACAGAAGTGAACCTTACTTTTGATAGAGCAGTTCTGAAACACTCTTTATGTAGAAACTGCAAGTGGACATTGGAGCATTAAGTCGCCAACAGTGAAAAAATTATACCTTAAAGAAAAACTACACAGAAGCATTCTGTGAAACTTCTTTCTGTTCTGTGTATTCAACTAACAGAATTGAACCTTACTTTTGATTGAGCAGTTCTGAAACACTCTTTCTTTATAAAGTGCATGTGGACATTCGGAGCACTAAGTGACCTATAGTGAAAAAAGAAATATCTTCAAATCAAAACCACACAGAATCATTCTGTGAAACTTCTCTCTGTTCTGTGCATTCAACTAACAGAGTTGAACCTTACTATTGATTGAGCAGTTGTGAAACACTCTTTCTGTAGAAACTGCAGGTGGACTTTCGGAGCGCTAAGGGGCCTATAGTGGAAAAAGGAATATCTTCAAATAAAAACTACACAGGAGCATTCTGCGAAACTTCTTTCTGTTCAGTGCATTCAACTAACAGAATTGAAACTTTCTTTTGATAGAGCAGTTCTGGAACACTCTTTCCGCAGAAACTGTAAGTGGACATTCGGATTTCTAAAGGCACTATAGTGTTAAAAGGAATACCTTCAAATAAAAACTACACGGAAGCATTCTGCGAAACTTCTTTCTGTTCTGTGCATTCAACTAACAGAGTTGAAGCTTACTTTTGATTGTGCAGCTCTGAAACACTCTTTCTGTAGAAGCTGCATGTGGACATTCTGAGCGTTAAGGGGCCTGTACTGGAAAAAGGCGTATCTTCAAATAGAAACTACACTGAAGCATTCTGTGAAACTTCTTTCCATTCTCTGCATTCAACTAACGGAGTTGAACCTTACATTTGATTGAGCAGTTATGAAACACTCTTTCTGTAGAAACTGCAGGCGGACTTTCAGACCGCTAAGGGGCCTATAGTGGAAAAAGTTATAACCTCTAATAACAACGACACAGAAACAGTCTGTGAAACTTCTTTCTGTTCAGTGCATTCAACTACCAGAACTGAACCTTACTTTTGATAGAGCAGTTCTGAGACACTCTTTCTGTAGAAACAGCAAATGGACATTCATAGTGCTAAGGGGCCTACAGTGGAAAAAGGAATATCTTCAAATAAAAACTACACAGAAGATTTCTCTGAAACTTCCTTCTCTTATGTGCATTCCACTAACAGAGTTGAACCTTACTTTTCATTGAGCAGTTCTGAAACACTCTTATGTAGAAACTGCAAGTGGACATTCTGAGCGCTAACGGGACAATAGTGGAAAAAGGAATATCTTCAAATAAAAACTACACGGAAGCATTCTGCGGAACTTCTTTCTGTTCTGTGCATTCAACTAACAGAGTTGAACCTCACTTTTGATTGAGCAGTTCTGAAACACTCTTTCTGTGGAAACTGCAAGTGGACATTCAGAGTGAAAAGGGGCCTATAGTGGAAAAAGGAATATCTTCAAATAAAAACTACACAAAAGCATTCTGTGAAACTTCTCTCTGTTCAGTGCATTCAACTAACAGAGTTGAACCTTCCTTTAGATTGAGCAGTTGTGAAACACTCTTTGTGTAGAAACTGCAGGAAGACTTTCTGAGCGCTAAGGGGCCTATACTGGAAAAAGAAATAACTTAAAATAAAAACTACACAGAAACATTCTGCGAAACTTCTTTCTGTTCAGTGCATTCAACTAACTGAATTGAAGCTTACATTTGATAGAGCAGTTCTGAAACACTCTTTCCGTAGAAACTGCAAGTGGACATTCTGATCGCTAAGGGGACTATAGTGGAAAAAGGAATATCTTCAAATAAAAACTACACGGAAGCATTCTGAGAAACTTCTTTCTGTTCTTTGCATTCAACTAACAGAATTGAACCTTACTTTTGATTGAGCAGTTCTGAAACACTCTTTCTGAAGAAACAGCAAGTGGACATTCAGAGTGCAAAGGGGCCTATAGGGGAAAAAGGAATATCTTCAAATAAAAACTACACAGAAGCAATATGCGAAACTTCTTTCTGTTCAGTGCTTTCAACTAACAGATCTGAACCTTACTTTTGATACAGCAGTTCTGAAACACTCTTTCCGTAGCAACTGCAAGTGGACATTCGGATCGCTAACGGGACAATAGTGGAAAAAGGAATAACTTCAAATAAAAACTACACAGAAGCATTCTGTGAAACTTCTTTCTGTTCTGTGCATTCAACTAAGAGAGTTGAAGCTCTCTTTTGATTTAGATTTTCTGAAACACTCTTTCTGTATAAACTGCATGTGGACATTCGGAGCACTAAGTTGCCTATAGTGGAAAAAGGAATATCTTCAAATAAAAACTACACAGAAGCATTCTGTGAAACTTCTCTCTGTTCAGTGCATTCAACTAACAGAGTTGAACCTTCCTCTAGATTGAGCAGTTGTGAAACACTCTTTGTGTAGAAACTGCAGGTAGACTTTCCGAGCACAAAGGGGTCTATACTGGAAAAAGAAATAACTTAAAATAAAAACTACACAGAAACATTCTGCGAAACTTCTTTCTGTTCAGTGCATTCAACTAACTGAATTGAATCTTACATTTGATAGAGCAGTTCTGAAACACTCTTTTTGAAGAAACAGCAAGTGGACATTCAGAGTGCAAAGGGGCCTATAGTGGAAAAAGGAATATCTTCAAATAAAAACTACACAGAAGCAATCTGTGAAACTTCTTTCTGCTCTGTACATTCAACTAGCAAAGTTGAGGCTTACTTTTTATTGAGCTGTACTGAAACACTCTTTCTGTAGAAAGTGCAAGTGGACATTCAGTTTGCTAAGGGGCCTGTAGTGGAAAAAGGAATATCTTCAAATAAAAACTACACGGAAGCACTCTGCGAAACTTTTTTCTGTTCAGTGCATTCAACTAAGAGAATTGCGGCTTACCTTTGATAGAGCAGTTCTGAAACACTCTTTCTGTAGGAACTGCAAGTGGACATTTGGAGCACTACGTGGCCTATAGTGGAAAAAGGAATAAGCTCAAATAAAAAAGACACAGAAGCAATCTGTGAAACTTCTTTCTGTTCTGTGTATTCAACTAACAGAGTTGAACCTTCCTTTAGATTGAGCAGTTGTGAAACACTCTTTGTGTAGAAACTGCAGGTAGACTTTCGGAGCGCTAAGGGGCCTATACTGGAAAAAGAAATAACTTAAAATAAAAACTACACAGAAACATTTGGCGAAACTTCTTTCTGTTCAGTGCATTCAACTAACTGAATTGAAGCTTACATTTGATAGAGCAGTTCTGAAACACTCTTTCCGTAGAAACTGCAAGTGGACATTCTGATCGCTAAGGGGACTGTAGTGGAAAAAGGAATATCTTCAAATAAAAACTACACGGAAGCATTCTGCGAAACTTCTTTCTGTTCTGTGCATTCAACAAAAGAGTTGATCCTTACTTTTGATTCAGCAGTTCTGAAACACTCTTTCTGAAGAAACAGCAAGTGGACATTCAGAGTGCAAAGGGGCCTATAGTGTAAAAAGAAATATCTTCAAATAAAAACTACACAGGAGCATTCTGCGAAACTTCTTTCTGTTCAGTGCATTCAACTAACAGAATTGAAGCTTTCTTTTGATTGAGCAGTTCTGAAACCCTCTTTCCGTAGAAACTGCAAGTGGACATGCGGATCGCTAAGGGCTCTATAGTGGAAAAAGGAATATCGTCAAGTAAAAACTACAGGGAAGCATTCTGCGAAACTTCTTTCTGTTCTGTGCATTCAACTAACAGAGTTGAACCTCACTTTTGATTGAGCAGTTCGGAAACACTCTTTCTGTGGAAACTGCAAGTGGACATTCAGAGTGCAAAGGGTCCTTTAGTGGAAAAAGGAATATCTTCAAATAAAAACTACACAGAAGCATTCTGTGAAACTTCTTTCTGTTCTGTGCATTCAACTAACAGAGTTGAAGCTTACTTTTTATGGAGCTGTTCTTAAACACTCTTTCTGTAGAATCTGCAAGTGGACATTCAGTGGGTTAAGGGGCCAATAGTGGAAAATGGAATATCTTAAGATAAAAACTACACAGAAGCATTCTGTGGAATTTCTTTCTGTTCTGTGCTGTCAACTAACAGAGTTGAAGCTTACTTTTGATTGAGCAGTTATGAAACACTCTTTCTGTAGAAACTGCAAGAGAACACACTGAGAGCTAAGGGGCCTATAGTGGAAAAAGGAATATATTCATATAAAACCTACACAGAAGCATGCTGTGAAACTTCTTTCTGTTCCGTGCATTCAACAAAAAGAGTTGAAGCTTACATTTGATTGAGCAGCTCTGAAACACTCTTTCTGTAGAAACTACAAGTGGATATTTGGAGAGCAAAGGGGGCTCTGGTGGAAAAAGGAATATATTCAAATAAAAACTACCCAGAAGCATTCTGCAAAACATCTTTCTGTTCAGTGCATTCAACTAACAGAATTGAAGATTACTTTTGATATAGCAGTGCTGAAGCACACTTTCCGTAGAAAGTCCAAGTGGACATTCGGATCGCTAACGGGACTATAGTGGAAAAAGGAATATCTTCAAATAAAAACTACACGGAAGCATTGTGTGAAACTTCTTTGTGTTTGGTGCATTCAACTAACAAAGTTGAAGCTTACTTTTACTTGAGCATTTCAGAAACACTCTTTCTGTAGAAACTGATATAGCAGTGCTGAAGCACACTTTCCGTAGAAAGTCCAAGTGGACATTCGGATCGCTAACGGGACTATAGTGGAAAAAGGAATATCTTCAAATAAAAACTACACGGAAGCATTGTGTGAAACTTCTTTGTGTTTGGTGCATTCAACTAACAAAGTTGAAGCTTACTTTTACTTGAGCATTTCAGAAACACTCTTTCTGTAGAAACTGCTGGTGGACATTCTGAGCGCAAAGGGGTCTATAGTGGAAAAAGGAATATTCTCAAATAAAAACGACACAGAAGCATTCTGTGAAACTTCTTTCTGTTCAGTGCATTCAACTAACAGAAGTGAACCTTACTTTTGATAGAGCAGTTCTGAAACACTCTTTATGTAGAAACTGCAAGTGGACATTGGAGCATTAAGTCACCAACAGTGAAAAAATTATACCTTAAAGAAAAACTACACAGAAGCATTCTGTGAAACTTCTTTCTGTTCTGTGTATTCAACTAACAGAGTTGAACCTTACTTTTGATTGAGCAGTTCTGAAACACTCTTTCTTTATAAAGTGCATGTGGACATTCGGAGCACTAAGTGACCTATAGTGAAAAAAGAAATATCTTCAAATCAAAACCACACAGAATCATTCTGTGAAACTTCTCTCTGTTCTGTGCATTCAACTAACAGAGTTGAACCTTACTATTGATTGAGCAGTTGTGAAACACTCTTTCTGTAGAAACTGCAGGTGGACTTTCGGAGCGCTAAGGGGCCTATAGTGGAAAAAGGAATATCTTCAAATAAAAACTACACAGGAGCATTCTGCGAAACTTCTTTCTGTTCAGTGCATTCAACTAACAGAATTGAAACTTTCTTTTGATAGAGCAGTTCTGGAACACTCTTTCCGCAGAAACTGTAAGTGGACATTCGGATTTCTAAAGGCACTATAGTGTTAAAAGGAATACCTTCAAATAAAAACTACACGGAAGCATTCTGCGAAACTTCTTTCTGTTCTGTGCATTCAACTAACAGAGTTGAAGCTTACTTTTGATTGTGCAGCTCTGAAACACTCTTTCTGTAGAAGCTGCATGTGGACATTCTGAGCGTTAAGGGGCCTGTACTGGAAAAAGGCGTATCTTCAAATAGAAACTACACTGAAGCATTCTGTGAAACTTCTTTCCATTCTCTGCATTCAACTAACGGAGTTGAACCTTACATTTGATTGAGCAGTTATGAAACACTCTTTCTGTAGAAACTGCAGGCGGACTTTCAGACCGCTAAGGGGCCTATAGTGGAAAAAGTTATAACCTCTAATAACAACGACACAGAAACAGTCTGTGAAACTTCTTTCTGTTCAGTGCATTCAACTACCAGAACTGAACCTTACTTTTGATAGAGCAGTTCTGAGACACTCTTTCTGTAGAAACAGCAAATGGACATTCATAGTGCTAAGGGGCCTACAGTGGAAAAAGGAATATCTTCAAATAAAAACTACACAGAAGATTTCTCTGAAACTTCCTTCTCTTATGTGCATTCCACTAACAGAGTTGAACCTTACTTTTCATTGAGCAGTTCTGAAACACTCTTATGTAGAAACTGCAAGTGGACATTCTGAGCGCTAACGGGACAATAGTGGAAAAAGGAATATCTTCAAATAAAAACTACACGGAAGCATTCTGCGGAACTTCTTTCTGTTCTGTGCATTCAACTAACAGAGTTGAACCTCACTTTTGATTGAGCAGTTCTGAAACACTCTTTCTGTGGAAACTGCAAGTGGACATTCAGAGTGAAAAGGGGCCTATAGTGGAAAAAGGAATATCTTCAAATAAAAACTACACAAAAGCATTCTGTGAAACTTCTCTCTGTTCAGTGCATTCAACTAACAGAGTTGAACCTTCCTTTAGATTGAGCAGTTGTGAAACACTCTTTGTGTAGAAACTGCAGGAAGACTTTCTGAGCGCTAAGGGGCCTATACTGGAAAAAGAAATAAAATAAAAACTACACAGAAACATTCTGCGAAACTTCTTTCTGTTCAGTGCATTCAACTAACTGAATTGAAGCTTACATTTGATAGAGCAGTTCTGAAACACTCTTTCCGTAGAAACTGCAAGTGGACATTCTGATCGCTAAGGGGACTATAGTGGAAAAAGGAATATCTTCAAATAAAAACTACACGGAAGCATTCTGAGAAACTTCTTTCTGTTCTTTGCATTCAACTAACAGAATTGAACCTTACTTTTGATTGAGCAGTTCTGAAACACTCTTTCTGAAGAAACAGCAAGTGGACATTCAGAGTGCAAAGGGGCCTATAGGGGAAAAAGGAATATCTTCAAATAAAAACTACACAGAAGCAATATGCGAAACTTCTTTCTGTTCAGTGCTTTCAACTAACAGATCTGAACCTTACTTTTGATACAGCAGTTCTGAAACACTCTTTCCGTAGCAACTGCAAGTGGACATTCGGATCGCTAACGGGACAATAGTGGAAAAAGGAATAACTTCAAATAAAAACTACACAGAAGCATTCTGTGAAACTTCTCTCTGTTCAGTGCATTCAACTAACAGAGTTGAACCTTCCTCTAGATTGAGCAGTTGTGAAACACTCTTTGTGTAGAAACTGCAGGTAGACTTTCCGAGCACAAAGGGGTCTATACTGGAAAAAGAAATAACTTAAAATAAAAACTACACAGAAACATTCTGCGAAACTTCTTTCTGTTCAGTGCATTCAACTAACTGAATTGAATCTTACATTTGATAGAGCAGTTCTGAAACACTCTTTTTGAAGAAACAGCAAGTGGACATTCAGAGTGCAAAGGGGCCTATAGTGGAAAAAGGAATATCTTCAAATAAAAACTACACAGAAGCAATCTGTGAAACTTCTTTCTGCTCTGTACATTCAACTAGCAAAGTTGAGGCTTACTTTTTATTGAGCTGTACTGAAACACTCTTTCTGTAGAAAGTGCAAGTGGACATTCAGTTTGCTAAGGGGCCTGTAGTGGAAAAAGGAATATCTTCAAATAAAAACTACACGGAAGCACTCTGCGAAACTTTTTTCTGTTCAGTGCATTCAACTAAGAGAATTGCGGCTTACCTTTGATAGAGCAGTTCTGAAACACTCTTTCTGTAGGAACTGCAAGTGGACATTTGGAGCACTACGTGGCCTATAGTGGAAAAAGGAATAAGCTCAAATAAAAAAGACACAGAAGCAATCTGTGAAACTTCTTTCTGTTCTGTGTATTCAACTAACAGAGTTGAACCTTCCTTTAGATTGAGCAGTTGTGAAACACTCTTTGTGTAGAAACTGCAGGTAGACTTTCGGAGCGCTAAGGGGCCTATACTGGAAAAAGAAATAACTTAAAATAAAAACTACACAGAAACATTTGGCGAAACTTCTTTCTGTTCAGTGCATTCAACTAACTGAATTGAAGCTTACATTTGATAGAGCAGTTCTGAAACACTCTTTCCGTAGAAACTGCAAGTGGACATTCTGATCGCTAAGGGGACTGTAGTGGAAAAAGGAATATCTTCAAATAAAAACTACACGGAAGCATTCTGCGAAACTTCTTTCTGTTCTGTGCATTCAACAAAAGAGTTGATCCTTACTTTTGATTCAGCAGTTCTGAAACACTCTTTCTGAAGAAACAGCAAGTGGACATTCAGAGTGCAAAGGGGCCTATAGTGTAAAAAGAAATATCTTCAAATAAAAACTACACAGGAGCATTCTGCGAAACTTCTTTCTGTTCAGTGCATTCAACTAACAGAATTGAAGCTTTCTTTTGATTGAGCAGTTCTGAAACCCTCTTTCCGTAGAAACTGCAAGTGGACATGCGGATCGCTAAGGGCTCTATAGTGGAAAAAGGAATATCGTCAAGTAAAAACTACAGGGAAGCATTCTGCGAAACTTCTTTCTGTTCTGTGCATTCAACTAACAGAGTTGAACCTCACTTTTGATTGAGCAGTTCGGAAACACTCTTTCTGTGGAAACTGCAAGTGGACATTCAGAGTGCAAAGGGTCCTTTAGTGGAAAAAGGAATATCTTCAAATAAAAACTACACAGAAGCATTCTGTGAAACTTCTTTCTGTTCTGTGCATTCAACTAACAGAGTTGAAGCTTACTTTTTATGGAGCTGTTCTTAAACACTCTTTCTGTAGAATCTGCAAGTGGACATTCAGTGGGTTAAGGGGCCAATAGTGGAAAATGGAATATCTTAAGATAAAAACTACACAGAAGCATTCTGTGGAATTTCTTTCTGTTCTGTGCTGTCAACTAACAGAGTTGAAGCTTACTTTTGATTGAGCAGTTATGAAACACTCTTTCTGTAGAAACTGCAAGAGAACACACTGAGAGCTAAGGGGCCTATAGTGGAAAAAGGAATATATTCATATAAAACCTACACAGAAGCATGCTGTGAAACTTCTTTCTGTTCCGTGCATTCAACAAAAAGAGTTGAAGCTTACATTTGATTGAGCAGCTCTGAAACACTCTTTCTGTAGAAACTACAAGTGGATATTTGGAGAGCAAAGGGGGCTCTGGTGGAAAAAGGAATATATTCAAATAAAAACTACCCAGAAGCATTCTGCAAAACATCTTTCTGTTCAGTGCATTCAACTAACAGAATTGAAGATTACTTTTGATATAGCAGTGCTGAAGCACACTTTCCGTAGAAAGTCCAAGTGGACATTCGGATCGCTAACGGGACTATAGTGGAAAAAGGAATATCTTCAAATAAAAACTACACGGAAGCATTGTGTGAAACTTCTTTGTGTTTGGTGCATTCAACTAACAAAGTTGAAGCTTACTTTTACTTGAGCATTTCAGAAACACTCTTTCTGTAGAAACTGATATAGCAGTGCTGAAGCACACTTTCCGTAGAAAGTCCAAGTGGACATTCGGATCGCTAATGGGACTATAGTGGAAAAAGGAATATCTTCAAATAAAAACTACACGGAAGCATTGTGTGAAACTTCTTTGTGTTTGGTGCATTCAACTAACAAAGTTGAAGCTTACTTTTACTTGAGCATTTCAGAAACACTCTTTCTGTAGAAACTGCTGGTGGACATTCTGAGCGCAAAGGGGTCTATAGTGGAAAAAGGAATATTCTCAAATAAAAACGACACAGAAGCATTCTGTGAAACTTCTTTCTGTTCAGTGCATTCAACTAACAGAAGTGAACCTTACTTTTGATAGAGCAGTTCTGAAACACTCTTTATGTAGAAACTGCAAGTGGACATTGGAGCATTAAGTCGCCAACAGTGAAAAAATTATACCTTAAAGAAAAACTACACAGAAGCATTCTGTGAAACTTCTTTCTGTTCTGTGTATTCAACTAACAGAGTTGAACCTTACTTTTGATTGAGCAGTTCTGAAACACTCTTTCTTTATAAAGTGCATGTGGACATTCGGAGCACTAAGTGACCTATAGTGAAAAAAGAAATATCTTCAAATCAAAACCACACAGAATCATTCTGTGAAACTTCTCTCTGTTCTGTGCATTCAACTAACAGAGTTGAACCTTACTATTGATTGAGCAGTTGTGAAACACTCTTTCTGTAGAAACTGCAGGTGGACTTTCGGAGCGCTAAGGGGCCTATAGTGGAAAAAGGAATATCTTCAAATAAAAACTACACAGGAGCATTCTGCGAAACTTCTTTCTGTTCAGTGCATTCAACTAACAGAATTGAAACTTTCTTTTGATAGAGCAGTTCTGGAACACTCTTTCCGCAGAAACTGTAAGTGGACATTCGGATTTCTAAAGGCACTATAGTGTTAAAAGGAATACCTTCAAATAAAAACTACACGGAAGCATTCTGCGAAACTTCTTTCTGTTCTGTGCATTCAACTAACAGAGTTGAAGCTTACTTTTGATTGTGCAGCTCTGAAACACTCTTTCTGTAGAAGCTGCATGTGGACATTCTGAGCGTTAAGGGGCCTGTACTGGAAAAAGGCGTATCTTCAAATAGAAACTACACTGAAGCATTCTGTGAAACTTCTTTCCATTCTCTGCATTCAACTAACGGAGTTGAACCTTACATTTGATTGAGCAGTTATGAAACACTCTTTCTGTAGAAACTGCAGGCGGACTTTCAGACCGCTAAGGGGCCTATAGTGGAAAAAGTTATAACCTCTAATAACAACGACACAGAAACAGTCTGTGAAACTTCTTTCTGTTCAGTGCATTCAACTACCAGAACTGAACCTTACTTTTGATAGAGCAGTTCTGAGACACTCTTTCTGTAGAAACAGCAAATGGACATTCATAGTGCTAAGGGGCCTACAGTGGAAAAAGGAATATCTTCAAATAAAAACTACACAGAAGATTTCTCTGAAACTTCCTTCTCTTATGTGCATTCCACTAACAGAGTTGAACCTTACTTTTCATTGAGCAGTTCTGAAACACTCTTATGTAGAAACTGCAAGTGGACATTCTGAGCGCTAACGGGACAATAGTGGAAAAAGGAATATCTTCAAATAAAAACTACACGGAAGCATTCTGCGGAACTTCTTTCTGTTCTGTGCATTCAACTAACAGAGTTGAACCTCACTTTTGATTGAGCAGTTCTGAAACACTCTTTCTGTGGAAACTGCAAGTGGACATTCAGAGTGAAAAGGGGCCTATAGTGGAAAAAGGAATATCTTCAAATAAAAACTACACAAAAGCATTCTGTGAAACTTCTCTCTGTTCAGTGCATTCAACTAACAGAGTTGAACCTTCCTTTAGATTGAGCAGTTGTGAAACACTCTTTGTGTAGAAACTGCAGGAAGACTTTCTGAGCGCTAAGGGGCCTATACTGGAAAAAGAAATAACTTAAAATAAAAACTACACAGAAACATTCTGCGAAACTTCTTTCTGTTCAGTGCATTCAACTAACTGAATTGAAGCTTACATTTGATAGAGCAGTTCTGAAACACTCTTTCCGTAGAAACTGCAAGTGGACATTCTGATCGCTAAGGGGACTATAGTGGAAAAAGGAATATCTTCAAATAAAAACTACACGGAAGCATTCTGAGAAACTTCTTTCTGTTCTTTGCATTCAACTAACAGAATTGAACCTTACTTTTGATTGAGCAGTTCTGAAACACTCTTTCTGAAGAAACAGCAAGTGGACATTCAGAGTGCAAAGGGGCCTATAGGGGAAAAAGGAATATCTTCAAATAAAAACTACACAGAAGCAATATGCGAAACTTCTTTCTGTTCAGTGCTTTCAACTAACAGATCTGAACCTTACTTTTGATACAGCAGTTCTGAAACACTCTTTCCGTAGCAACTGCAAGTGGACATTCGGATCGCTAACGGGACAATAGTGGAAAAAGGAATAACTTCAAATAAAAACTACACAGAAGCATTCTGTGAAACTTCTCTCTGTTCAGTGCATTCAACTAACAGAGTTGAACCTTCCTCTAGATTGAGCAGTTGTGAAACACTCTTTGTGTAGAAACTGCAGGTAGACTTTCCGAGCACAAAGGGGTCTATACTGGAAAAAGAAATAACTTAAAGTAAAAACTACACAGAAACATTCTGCGAAACTTCTTTCTGTTCAGTGCATTCAACTAACTGAATTGAATCTTACATTTGATAGAGCAGTTCTGAAACACTCTTTTTGAAGAAACAGCAAGTGGACATTCAGAGTGCAAAGGGGCCTATAGTGGAAAAAGGAATATCTTCAAATAAAAACTACACAGAAGCAATCTGTGAAACTTCTTTCTGCTCTGTACATTCAACTAGCAAAGTTGAGGCTTACTTTTTATTGAGCTGTACTGAAACACTCTTTCTGTAGAAAGTGCAAGTGGACATTCAGTTTGCTAAGGGGCCTGTAGTGGAAAAAGGAATATCTTCAAATAAAAACTACACGGAAGCACTCTGCGAAACTTTTTTCTGTTCAGTGCATTCAACTAAGAGAATTGCGGCTTACCTTTGATAGAGCAGTTCTGAAACACTCTTTCTGTAGGAACTGCAAGTGGACATTTGGAGCACTACGTGGCCTATAGTGGAAAAAGGAATAAGCTCAAATAAAAAAGACACAGAAGCAATCTGTGAAACTTCTTTCTGTTCTGTGTATTCAACTAACAGAGTTGAACCTTCCTTTAGATTGAGCAGTTGTGAAACACTCTTTGTGTAGAAACTGCAGGTAGACTTTCGGAGCGCTAAGGGGCCTATACTGGAAAAAGAAATAACTTAAAATAAAAACTACACAGAAACATTTGGCGAAACTTCTTTCTGTTCAGTGCATTCAACTAACTGAATTGAAGCTTACATTTGATAGAGCAGTTCTGAAACACTCTTTCCGTAGAAACTGCAAGTAGACATTCTGATCGCTAAGGGGACTGTAGTGGAAAAAGGAATATCTTCAAATAAAAACTACACGGAAGCATTCTGCGAAACTTCTTTCTGTTCTGTGCATTCAACAAAAGAGTTGATCCTTACTTTTGATTCAGCAGTTCTGAAACACTCTTTCTGAAGAAACAGCAAGTGGACATTCAGAGTGCAAAGGGGCCTATAGTGTAAAAAGAAATATCTTCAAATAAAAACTACACAGGAGCATTCTGCGAAACTTCTTTCTGTTCAGTGCATTCAACTAACAGAATTGAAGCTTTCTTTTGATTGAGCAGTTCTGAAACCCTCTTTCCGTAGAAACTGCAAGTGGACATGCGGATCGCTAAGGGCTCTATAGTGGAAAAAGGAATATCGTCAAGTAAAAACTACAGGGAAGCATTCTGCGAAACTTCTTTCTGTTCTGTGCATTCAACTAACAGAGTTGAACCTCACTTTTGATTGAGCAGTTCGGAAACACTCTTTCTGTGGAAACTGCAAGTGGACATTCAGAGTGCAAAGGGTCCTTTAGTGGAAAAAGGAATATCTTCAAATAAAAACTACACAGAAGCATTCTGTGAAACTTCTTTCTGTTCTGTGCATTCAACTAACAGAGTTGAAGCTTACTTTTTATGGAGCTGTTCTTAAACACTCTTTCTGTAGAATCTGCAAGTGGACATTCAGTGGGTTAAGGGGCCAATAGTGGAAAATGGAATATCTTAAGATAAAAACTACACAGAAGCATTCTGTGGAATTTCTTTCTGTTCTGTGCTGTCAACTAACAGAGTTGAAGCTTACTTTTGATTGAGCAGTTATGAAACACTCTTTCTGTAGAAACTGCAAGAGAACACACTGAGAGCTAAGGGGCCTATAGTGGAAAAAGGAATATATTCATATAAAACCTACACAGAAGCATGCTGTGAAACTTCTTTCTGTTCCGTGCATTCAACAAAAAGAGCTGAAGCTTACATTTGATTGAGCAGCTCTGAAACACTCTTTCTGTAGAAACTACAAGTGGATATTTGGAGAGCAAAGGGGGCTCTGGTGGAAAAAGGAATATATTCAAATAAAAACTACCCAGAAGCATTCTGCAAAACATCTTTCTGTTCAGTGCATTCAACTAACAGAATTGAAGATTACTTTTGATATAGCAGTGCTGAAGCACACTTTCCGTAGAAAGTCCAAGTGGACATTCGGATCGCTAACGGGACTATAGTGGAAAAAGGAATATCTTCAAATAAAAACTACACGGAAGCATTGTGTGAAACTTCTTTGTGTTTGGTGCATTCAACTAACAAAGTTGAAGCTTACTTTTACTTGAGCATTTCAGAAACACTCTTTCTGTAGAAACTGATATAGCAGTGCTGAAGCACACTTTCCGTAGAAAGTCCAAGTGGACATTCGGATCGCTAACGGGACTATAGTGGAAAAAGGAATATCTTCAAATAAAAACTACACGGAAGCATTGTGTGAAACTTCTTTGTGTTTGGTGCATTCAACTAACAAAGTTGAAGCTTACTTTTACTTGAGCATTTCAGAAACACTCTTTCTGTAGAAACTGCTGGTGGACATTCTGAGCGCAAAGGGGTCTATAGTGGAAAAAGGAATATTCTCAAATAAAAACGACACAGAAGCATTCTGTGAAACTTCTTTCTGTTCAGTGCATTCAACTAACAGAAGTGAACCTTACTTTTGATAGAGCAGTTCTGAAACACTCTTTATGTAGAAACTGCAAGTGGACATTGGAGCATTAAGTCGCCAACAGTGAAAAAATTATACCTTAAAGAAAAACTACACAGAAGCATTCTGTGAAACTTCTTTCTGTTCTGTGTATTCAACTAACAGAGTTGAACCTTACTTTTGATTGAGCAGTTCTGAAACACTCTTTCTTTATAAAGTGCATGTGGACATTCGGAGCACTAAGTGACCTATAGTGAAAAAAGAAATATCTTCAAATCAAAACCACACAGAATCATTCTGTGAAACTTCTCTCTGTTCTGTGCATTCAACTAACAGAGTTGAACCTTACTATTGATTGAGCAGTTGTGAAACACTCTTTCTGTAGAAACTGCAGGTGGACTTTCGGAGCGCTAAGGGGCCTATAGTGGAAAAAGGAATATCTTCAAATAAAAACTACACAGGAGCATTCTGCGAAACTTCTTTCTGTTCAGTGCATTCAACTAACAGAATTGAAACTTTCTTTTGATAGAGCAGTTCTGGAACACTCTTTCCGCAGAAACTGTAAGTGGACATTCGGATTTCTAAAGGCACTATAGTGTTAAAAGGAATACCTTCAAATAAAAACTACACGGAAGCATTCTGCGAAACTTCTTTCTGTTCTGTGCATTCAACTAACAGAGTTGAAGCTTACTTTTGATTGTGCAGCTCTGAAACACTCTTTCTGTAGAAGCTGCATGTGGACATTCTGAGCGTTAAGGGGCCTGTACTGGAAAAAGGCGTATCTTCAAATAGAAACTACACTGAAGCATTCTGTGAAACTTCTTTCCATTCTCTGCATTCAACTAACGGAGTTGAACCTTACATTTGATTGAGCAGTTATGAAACACTCTTTCTGTAGAAACTGCAGGCGGACTTTCAGACCGCTAAGGGGCCTATAGTGGAAAAAGTTATAACCTCTAATAACAACGACACAGAAACAGTCTGTGAAACTTCTTTCTGTTCAGTGCATTCAACTACCAGAACTGAACCTTACTTTTGATAGAGCAGTTCTGAGACACTCTTTCTGTAGAAACAGCAAATGGACATTCATAGTGCTAAGGGGCCTACAGTGGAAAAAGGAATATCTTCAAATAAAAACTACACAGAAGATTTCTCTGAAACTTCCTTCTCTTATGTGCATTCCACTAACAGAGTTGAACCTTACTTTTCATTGAGCAGTTCTGAAACACTCTTATGTAGAAACTGCAAGTGGACATTCTGAGCGCTAACGGGACAATAGTGGAAAAAGGAATATCTTCAAATAAAAACTACACGGAAGCATTCTGCGGAACTTCTTTCTGTTCTGTGCATTCAACTAACAGAGTTGAACCTCACTTTTGATTGAGCAGTTCTGAAACACTCTTTCTGTGGAAACTGCAAGTGGACATTCAGAGTGAAAAGGGGCCTATAGTGGAAAAAGGAATATCTTCAAATAAAAACTACACAAAAGCATTCTGTGAAACTTCTCTCTGTTCAGTGCATTCAACTAACAGAGTTGAACCTTCCTTTAGATTGAGCAGTTGTGAAACACTCTTTGTGTAGAAACTGCAGGAAGACTTTCTGAGCGCTAAGGGGCCTATACTGGAAAAAGAAATAACTTAAAATAAAAACTACACAGAAACATTCTGCGAAACTTCTTTCTGTTCAGTGCATTCAACTAACTGAATTGAAGCTTACATTTGATAGAGCAGTTCTGAAACACTCTTTCCGTAGAAACTGCAAGTGGACATTCTGATCGCTAAGGGGACTATAGTGGAAAAAGGAATATCTTCAAATAAAAACTACACGGAAGCATTCTGAGAAACTTCTTTCTGTTCTTTGCATTCAACTAACAGAATTGAACCTTACTTTTGATTGAGCAGTTCTGAAACACTCTTTCTGAAGAAACAGCAAGTGGACATTCAGAGTGCAAAGGGGCCTATAGGGGAAAAAGGAATATCTTCAAATAAAAACTACACAGAAGCAATATGCGAAACTTCTTTCTGTTCAGTGCTTTCAACTAACAGATCTGAACCTTACTTTTGATAGAGCAGTTCTGAAACACTCTTTCCGTAGCAACTGCAAGTGGACATTCGGATCGCTAACGGGACAATAGTGGAAAAAGGAATAACTTCAAATAAAAACTACACAGAAGCATTCTGTGAAACTTCTCTCTGTTCAGTGCATTCAACTAACAGAGTTGAACCTTCCTCTAGATTGAGCAGTTGTGAAACACTCTTTGTGTAGAAACTGCAGGTAGACTTTCCGAGCACAAAGGGGTCTATACTGGAAAAAGAAATAACTTAAAATAAAAACTACACAGAAACATTCTGCGAAACTTCTTTCTGTTCAGTGCATTCAACTAACTGAATTGAATCTTACATTTGATAGAGCAGTTCTGAAACACTCTTTTTGAAGAAACAGCAAGTGGACATTCAGAGTGCAAAGGGGCCTATAGTGGAAAAAGGAATATCTTCAAATAAAAACTACACAGAAGCAATCTGTGAAACTTCTTTCTGCTCTGTACATTCAACTAGCAAAGTTGAGGCTTACTTTTTATTGAGCTGTACTGAAACACTCTTTCTGTAGAAAGTGCAAGTGGACATTCAGTTTGCTAAGGGGCCTGTAGTGGAAAAAGGAATATCTTCAAATAAAAACTACACGGAAGCACTCTGCGAAACTTTTTTCTGTTCAGTGCATTCAACTAAGAGAATTGCGGCTTACCTTTGATAGAGCAGTTCTGAAACACTCTTTCTGTAGGAACTGCAAGTGGACATTTGGAGCACTACGTGGCCTATAGTGGAAAAAGGAATAAGCTCAAATAAAAAAGACACAGAAGCAATCTGTGAAACTTCTTTCTGTTGTGTGTATTCAACTAACAGAGTTGAACCTTCCTTTAGATTGAGCAGTTGTGAAACACTCTTTCTGTAGAAACTGCAGGTAGACTTTCGGAGCGCTAAGGGGCCTATACTGGAAAAAGAAATAACTTAAAATAAAAACTACACAGAAACATTTGGCGAAACTTCTTTCTGTTCAGTGCATTCAACTAACTGAATTGAAGCTTACATTTGATAGAGCAGTTCTGAAACACTCTTTCCGTAGAAACTGCAAGTGGACATTCTGATCGCTAAGGGGACTGTAGTGGAAAAAGGAATATCTTCAAATAAAAACTACACGGAAGCATTCTGTGAAACTTCTTTCTGTTCTGTGCATTCAACAAAAGAGTTGATCCTTACTTTTGATTCAGCAGTTCTGAAACACTCTTTCTGAAGAAACAGCAAGTGGACATTCAGAGTGCAAAGGGGCCTATAGTGTAAAAAGAAATATCTTCAAATAAAAACTACACAGGAGCATTCTGCGAAACTTCTTTCTGTTCAGTGCATTCAACTAACAGAATTGAAGCTTTCTTTTGATTGAGCAGTTCTGAAACCCTCTTTCCGTAGAAACTGCAAGTGGACATGCGGATCGCTAAGGGCTCTATAGTGGAAAAAGGAATATCGTCAAGTAAAAACTACAGGGAAGCATTCTGCGAAACTTCTTTCTGTTCTGTGCATTCAACTAACAGAGTTGAACCTCACTTTTGATTGAGCAGTTCGGAAACACTCTTTCTGTGGAAACTGCAAGTGGACATTCAGAGTGCAAAGGGTCCTTTAGTGGAAAAAGGAATATCTTCAAATAAAAACTACACAGAAGCATTCTGTGAAACTTCTTTCTGTTCTGTGCATTCAACTAACAGAGTTGAAGCTTACTTTTTATGGAGCTGTTCTTAAACACTCTTTCTGTAGAATCTGCAAGTGGACATTCAGTGGGTTAAGGGGCCAATAGTGGAAAATGGAATATCTTAAGATAAAAACTACACAGAAGCATTCTGTGGAATTTCTTTCTGTTCTGTGCTGTCAACTAACAGAGTTGAAGCTTACTTTTGATTGAGCAGTTATGAAACACTCTTTCTGTAGAAACTGCAAGAGAACACACTGAGAGCTAAGGGGCCTATAGTGGAAAAAGGAATATATTCATATAAAACCTACACAGAAGCATGCTGTGAAACTTCTTTCTGTTCCGTGCATTCAACAAAAAGAGTTGAAGCTTACATTTGATTGAGCAGCTCTGAAACACTCTTTCTGTAGAAACTACAAGTGGATATTTGGAGAGCAAAGGGGGCTCTGGTGGAAAAAGGAATATATTCAAATAAAAACTACCCAGAAGCATTCTGCAAAACATCTTTCTGTTCAGTGCATTCAACTAACAGAATTGAAGATTACTTTTGATATAGCAGTGCTGAAGCACACTTTCCGTAGAAAGTCCAAGTGGACATTCGGATCGCTAACGGGACTATAGTGGAAAAAGGAATATCTTCAAATAAAAACTACACGGAAGCATTGTGTGAAACTTCTTTGTGTTTGGTGCATTCAACTAACAAAGTTGAAGCTTACTTTTACTTGAGCATTTCAGAAACACTCTTTCTGTAGAAACTGATATAGCAGTGCTGAAGCACACTTTCCGTAGAAAGTCCAAGTGGACATTCGGATCGCTAACGGGACTATAGTGGAAAAAGGAATATCTTCAAATAAAAACTACACGGAAGCATTGTGTGAAACTTCTTTGTGTTTGGTGCATTCAACTAACAAAGTTGAAGCTTACTTTTACTTGAGCATTTCAGAAACACTCTTTCTGTAGAAACTGCTGGTGGACATTCTGAGCGCAAAGGGGTCTATAGTGGAAAAAGGAATATTCTCAAATAAAAACGACACAGAAGCATTCTGTGAAACTTCTTTCTGTTCAGTGCATTCAACTAACAGAAGTGAACCTTACTTTTGATAGAGCAGTTCTGAAACACTCTTTATGTAGAAACTGCAAGTGGACATTGGAGCATTAAGTCGCCAACAGTGAAAAAATTATACCTTAAAGAAAAACTACACAGAAGCATTCTGTGAAACTTCTTTCTGTTCTGTGTATTCAACTAACAGAGTTGAACCTTACTTTTGATTGAGCAGTTCTGAAACACTCTTTCTTTATAAAGTGCATGTGGACATTCGGAGCACTAAGTGACCTATAGTGAAAAAAGAAATATCTTCAAATCAAAACCACACAGAATCATTCTGTGAAACTTCTCTCTGTTCTGTGCATTCAACTAACAGAGTTGAACCTTACTATTGATTGAGCAGTTGTGAAACACTCTTTCTGTAGAAACTGCAGGTGGACTTTCGGAGCGCTAAGGGGCCTATAGTGGAAAAAGGAATATCTTCAAATAAAAACTACACAGGAGCATTCTGCGAAACTTCTTTCTGTTCAGTGCATTCAACTAACAGAATTGAAACTTTCTTTTGATAGAGCAGTTCTGGAACACTCTTTCCGCAGAAACTGTAAGTGGACATTCGGATTTCTAAAGGCACTATAGTGTTAAAAGGAATACCTTCAAATAAAAACTACACGGAAGCATTCTGCGAAACTTCTTTCTGTTCTGTGCATTCAACTAACAGAGTTGAAGCTTACTTTTGATTGTGCAGCTCTGAAACACTCTTTCTGTAGAAGCTGCATGTGGACATTCTGAGCGTTAAGGGGCCTGTACTGGAAAAAGGCGTATCTTCAAATAGAAACTACACTGAAGCATTCTGTGAAACTTCTTTCCATTCTCTGCATTCAACTAACGGAGTTGAACCTTACATTTGATTGAGCAGTTATGAAACACTCTTTCTGTAGAAACTGCAGGCGGACTTTCAGACCGCTAAGGGGCCTATAGTGGAAAAAGTTATAACCTCTAATAACAACGACACAGAAACAGTCTGTGAAACTTCTTTCTGTTCAGTGCATTCAACTACCAGAACTGAACCTTACTTTTGATAGAGCAGTTCTGAGACACTCTTTCTGTAGAAACAGCAAATGGACATTCATAGTGCTAAGGGGCCTACAGTGGAAAAAGGAATATCTTCAAATAAAAACTACACAGAAGATTTCTCTGAAACTTCCTTCTCTTATGTGCATTCCACTAACAGAGTTGAACCTTACTTTTCATTGAGCAGTTCTGAAACACTCTTATGTAGAAACTGCAAGTGGACATTCTGAGCGCTAACGGGACAATAGTGGAAAAAGGAATATCTTCAAATAAAAACTACACGGAAGCATTCTGCGGAACTTCTTTCTGTTCTGTGCATTCAACTAACAGAGTTGAACCTCACTTTTGATTGAGCAGTTCTGAAACACTCTTTCTGTGGAAACTGCAAGTGGACATTCAGAGTGAAAAGGGGCCTATAGTGGAAAAAGGAATATCTTCAAATAAAAACTACACAAAAGCATTCTGTGAAACTTCTCTCTGTTCAGTGCATTCAACTAACAGAGTTGAACCTTCCTTTAGATTGAGCAGTTGTGAAACACTCTTTGTGTAGAAACTGCAGGAAGACTTTCTGAGCGCTAAGGGGCCTATACTGGAAAAAGAAATAACTTAAAATAAAAACTACACAGAAACATTCTGCGAAACTTCTTTCTGTTCAGTGCATTCAACTAACTGAATTGAAGCTTACATTTGATAGAGCAGTTCTGAAACACTCTTTCCGTAGAAACTGCAAGTGGACATTCTGATCGCTAAGGGGACTATAGTGGAAAAAGGAATATCTTCAAATAAAAACTACACGGAAGCATTCTGAGAAACTTCTTTCTGTTCTTTGCATTCAACTAACAGAATTGAACCTTACTTTTGATTGAGCAGTTCTGAAACACTCTTTCTGAAGAAACAGCAAGTGGACATTCAGAGTGCAAAGGGGCCTATAGGGGAAAAAGGAATATCTTCAAATAAAAACTACACAGAAGCAATATGCGAAACTTCTTTCTGTTCAGTGCTTTCAACTAACAGATCTGAACCTTACTTTTGATAGAGCAGTTCTGAAACACTCTTTCCGTAGCAACTGCAAGTGGACATTCGGATCGCTAACGGGACAATAGTGGAAAAAGGAATAACTTCAAATAAAAACTACACAGAAGCATTCTGTGAAACTTCTCTCTGTTCAGTGCATTCAACTAACAGAGTTGAACCTTCCTCTAGATTGAGCAGTTGTGAAACACTCTTTGTGTAGAAACTGCAGGTAGACTTTCCGAGCACAAAGGGGTCTATACTGGAAAAAGAAATAACTTAAAATAAAAACTACACAGAAACATTCTGCGAAACTTCTTTCTGTTCAGTGCATTCAACTAACTGAATTGAATCTTACATTTGATAGAGCAGTTCTGAAACACTCTTTTTGAAGAAACAGCAAGTGGACATTCAGAGTGCAAAGGGGCCTATAGTGGAAAAAGGAATATCTTCAAATAAAAACTACACAGAAGCAATCTGTGAAACTTCTTTCTGCTCTGTACATTCAACTAGCAAAGTTGAGGCTTACTTTTTATTGAGCTGTACTGAAACACTCTTTCTGTAGAAAGTGCAAGTGGACATTCAGTTTGCTAAGGGGCCTGTAGTGGAAAAAGGAATATCTTCAAATAAAAACTACACGGAAGCACTCTGCGAAACTTTTTTCTGTTCAGTGCATTCAACTAAGAGAATTGCGGCTTACCTTTGATAGAGCAGTTCTGAAACACTCTTTCTGTAGGAACTGCAAGTGGACATTTGGAGCACTACGTGGCCTATAGTGGAAAAAGGAATAAGCTCAAATAAAAAAGACACAGAAGCAATCTGTGAAACTTCTTTCTGTTCTGTGTATTCAACTAACAGAGTTGAACCTTCCTTTAGATTGAGCAGTTGTGAAACACTCTTTCTGTAGAAACTGCAGGTAGACTTTCGGAGCGCTAAGGGGCCTATACTGGAAAAAGAAATAACTTAAAATAAAAACTACACAGAAACATTTGGCGAAACTTCTTTCTGTTCAGTGCATTCAACTAACTGAATTGAAGCTTACATTTGATAGAGCAGTTCTGAAACACTCTTTCCGTAGAAACTGCAAGTGGACATTCTGATCGCTAAGGGGACTGTAGTGGAAAAAGGAATATCTTCAAATAAAAACTACACGGAAGCATTCTGCGAAACTTCTTTCTGTTCTGTGCATTCAACAAAAGAGTTGATCCTTACTTTTGATTCAGCAGTTCTGAAACACTCTTTCTGAAGAAACAGCAAGTGGACATTCAGAGTGCAAAGGGGCCTATAGTGTAAAAAGAAATATCTTCAAATAAAAACTACACAGGAGCATTCTGCGAAACTTCTTTCTGTTCAGTGCATTCAACTAACAGAATTGAAGCTTTCTTTTGATTGAGCAGTTCTGAAACCCTCTTTCCGTAGAAACTGCAAGTGGACATGCGGATCGCTAAGGGCTCTATAGTGGAAAAAGGAATATCGTCAAGTAAAAACTACAGGGAAGCATTCTGCGAAACTTCTTTCTGTTCTGTGCATTCAACTAACAGAGTTGAACCTCACTTTTGATTGAGCAGTTCGGAAACACTCTTTCTGTGGAAACTGCAAGTGGACATTCAGAGTGCAAAGGGTCCTTTAGTGGAAAAAGGAATATCTTCAAATAAAAACTACACAGAAGCATTCTGTGAAACTTCTTTCTGTTCTGTGCATTCAACTAACAGAGTTGAAGCTTACTTTTTATGGAGCTGTTCTTAAACACTCTTTCTGTAGAATCTGCAAGTGGACATTCAGTGGGTTAAGGGGCCAATAGTGGAAAATGGAATATCTTAAGATAAAAACTACACAGAAGCATTCTGTGGAATTTCTTTCTGTTCTGTGCTGTCAACTAACAGAGTTGAAGCTTACTTTTGATTGAGCAGTTATGAAACACTCTTTCTGTAGAAACTGCAAGAGAACACACTGAGAGCTAAGGGGCCTATAGTGGAAAAAGGAATATATTCATATAAAACCTACACAGAAGCATGCTGTGAAACTTCTTTCTGTTCCGTGCATTCAACAAAAAGAGTTGAAGCTTACATTTGATTGAGCAGCTCTGAAACACTCTTTCTGTAGAAACTACAAGTGGATATTTGGAGAGCAAAGGGGGCTCTGGTGGAAAAAGGAATATATTCAAATAAAAACTACCCAGAAGCATTCTGCAAAACATCTTTCTGTTCAGTGCATTCAACTAACAGAATTGAAGATTACTTTTGATATAGCAGTGCTGAAGCACACTTTCCGTAGAAAGTCCAAGTGGACATTCGGATCGCTAACGGGACTATAGTGGAAAAAGGAATATCTTCAAATAAAAACTACACGGAAGCATTGTGTGAAACTTCTTTGTGTTTGGTGCATTCAACTAACAAAGTTGAAGCTTACTTTTACTTGAGCATTTCAGAAACACTCTTTCTGTAGAAACTGATATAGCAGTGCTGAAGCACACTTTCCGTAGAAAGTCCAAGTGGACATTCGGATCGCTAACGGGACTATAGTGGAAAAAGGAATATCTTCAAATAAAAACTACACGGAAGCATTGTGTGAAACTTCTTTGTGTTTGGTGCATTCAACTAACAAAGTTGAAGCTTACTTTTACTTGAGCATTTCAGAAACACTCTTTCTGTAGAAACTGCTGGTGGACATTCTGAGCGCAAAGGGGTCTATAGTGGAAAAAGGAATATTCTCAAATAAAAACGACACAGAAGCATTCTGTGAAACTTCTTTCTGTTCAGTGCATTCAACTAACAGAAGTGAACCTTACTTTTGATAGAGCAGTTCTGAAACACTCTTTATGTAGAAACTGCAAGTGGACATTGGAGCATTAAGTCGCCAACAGTGAAAAAATTATACCTTAAAGAAAAACTACACAGAAGCATTCTGTGAAACTTCTTTCTGTTCTGTGTATTCAACTAACAGAGTTGAACCTTACTTTTGATTGAGCAGTTCTGAAACACTCTTTCTTTATAAAGTGCATGTGGACATTCGGAGCACTAAGTGACCTATAGTGAAAAAAGAAATATCTTCAAATCAAAACCACACAGAATCATTCTGTGAAACTTCTCTCTGTTCTGTGCATTCAACTAACAGAGTTGAACCTTACTATTGATTGAGCAGTTGTGAAACACTCTTTCTGTAGAAACTGCAGGTGGACTTTCGGAGCGCTAAGGGGCCTATAGTGGAAAAAGGAATATCTTCAAATAAAAACTACACAGGAGCATTCTGCGAAACTTCTTTCTGTTCAGTGCATTCAACTAACAGAATTGAAACTTTCTTTTGATAGAGCAGTTCTGGAACACTCTTTCCGCAGAAACTGTAAGTGGACATTCGGATTTCTAAAGGCACTATAGTGTTAAAAGGAATACCTTCAAATAAAAACTACACGGAAGCATTCTGCGAAACTTCTTTCTGTTCTGTGCATTCAACTAACAGAGTTGAAGCTTACTTTTGATTGTGCAGCTCTGAAACACTCTTTCTGTAGAAGCTGCATGTGGACATTCTGAGCGTTAAGGGGCCTGTACTGGAAAAAGGCGTATCTTCAAATAGAAACTACACTGAAGCATTCTGTGAAACTTCTTTCCATTCTCTGCATTCAACTAACGGAGTTGAACCTTACATTTGATTGAGCAGTTATGAAACACTCTTTCTGTAGAAACTGCAGGCGGACTTTCAGACCGCTAAGGGGCCTATAGTGGAAAAAGTTATAACCTCTAATAACAACGACACAGAAACAGTCTGTGAAACTTCTTTCTGTTCAGTGCATTCAACTACCAGAACTGAACCTTACTTTTGATAGAGCAGTTCTGAGACACTCTTTCTGTAGAAACAGCAAATGGACATTCATAGTGCTAAGGGGCCTACAGTGGAAAAAGGAATATCTTCAAATAAAAACTACACAGAAGATTTCTCTGAAACTTCCTTCTCTTATGTGCATTCCACTAACAGAGTTGAACCTTACTTTTCATTGAGCAGTTCTGAAACACTCTTATGTAGAAACTGCAAGTGGACATTCTGAGCGCTAACGGGACAATAGTGGAAAAAGGAATATCTTCAAATAAAAACTACACGGAAGCATTCTGCGGAACTTCTTTCTGTTCTGTGCATTCAACTAACAGAGTTGAACCTCACTTTTGATTGAGCAGTTCTGAAACACTCTTTCTGTGGAAACTGCAAGTGGACATTCAGAGTGAAAAGGGGCCTATAGTGGAAAAAGGAATATCTTCAAATAAAAACTACACAAAAGCATTCTGTGAAACTTCTCTCTGTTCAGTGCATTCAACTAACAGAGTTGAACCTTCCTTTAGATTGAGCAGTTGTGAAACACTCTTTGTGTAGAAACTGCAGGAAGACTTTCTGAGCGCTAAGGGGCCTATACTGGAAAAAGAAATAACTTAAAATAAAAACTACACAGAAACATTCTGCGAAACTTCTTTCTGTTCAGTGCATTCAACTAACTGAATTGAAGCTTACATTTGATAGAGCAGTTCTGAAACACTCTTTCCGTAGAAACTGCAAGTGGACATTCTGATCGCTAAGGGGACTATAGTGGAAAAAGGAATATCTTCAAATAAAAACTACACGGAAGCATTCTGAGAAACTTCTTTCTGTTCTTTGCATTCAACTAACAGAATTGAACCTTACTTTTGATTGAGCAGTTCTGAAACCCTCTTTCCGTAGAAACTGCAAGTGGACATGCGGATCGCTAAGGGCTCTATAGTGGAAAAAGGAATATCGTCAAGTAAAAACTACAGGGAAGCATTCTGCGAAACTTCTTTCTGTTCTGTGCATTCAACTAACAGAGTTGAACCTCACTTTTGATTGAGCAGTTCGGAAACACTCTTTCTGTGGAAACTGCAAGTGGACATTCAGAGTGCAAAGGGTCCTTTAGTGGAAAAAGGAATATCTTCAAATAAAAACTACACAGAAGCATTCTGTGAAACTTCTTTCTGTTCTGTGCATTCAACTAACAGAGTTGAAGCTTACTTTTTATGGAGCTGTTCTTAAACACTCTTTCTGTAGAATCTGCAAGTGGACATTCAGTGGGTTAAGGGGCCAATAGTGGAAAATGGAATATCTTAAGATAAAAACTACACAGAAGCATTCTGTGGAATTTCTTTCTGTTCTGTGCTGTCAACTAACAGAGTTGAAGCTTACTTTTGATTGAGCAGTTATGAAACACTCTTTCTGTAGAAACTGCAAGAGAACACACTGAGAGCTAAGGGGCCTATAGTGGAAAAAGGAATATATTCATATAAAACCTACACAGAAGCATGCTGTGAAACTTCTTTCTGTTCCGTGCATTCAACAAAAAGAGTTGAAGCTTACATTTGATTGAGCAGCTCTGAAACACTCTTTCTGTAGAAACTACAAGTGGATATTTGGAGAGCAAAGGGGGCTCTGGTGGAAAAAGGAATATATTCAAATAAAAACTACCCAGAAGCATTCTGCAAAACATCTTTCTGTTCAGTGCATTCAACTAACAGAATTGAAGATTACTTTTGATATAGCAGTGCTGAAGCACACTTTCCGTAGAAAGTCCAAGTGGACATTCGGATCGCTAACGGGACTATAGTGGAAAAAGGAATATCTTCAAATAAAAACTACACGGAAGCATTGTGTGAAACTTCTTTGTGTTTGGTGCATTCAACTAACAAAGTTGAAGCTTACTTTTACTTGAGCATTTCAGAAACACTCTTTCTGTAGAAACTGATATAGCAGTGCTGAAGCACACTTTCCGTAGAAAGTCCAAGTGGACATTCGGATCGCTAACGGGACTATAGTGGAAAAAGGAATATCTTCAAATAAAAACTACACGGAAGCATTGTGTGAAACTTCTTTGTGTTTGGTGCATTCAACTAACAAAGTTGAAGCTTACTTTTACTTGAGCATTTCAGAAACACTCTTTCTGTAGAAACTGCTGGTGGACATTCTGAGCGCAAAGGGGTCTATAGTGGAAAAAGGAATATTCTCAAATAAAAACGACACAGAAGCATTCTGTGAAACTTCTTTCTGTTCAGTGCATTCAACTAACAGAAGTGAACCTTACTTTTGATAGAGCAGTTCTGAAACACTCTTTATGTAGAAACTGCAAGTGGACATTGGAGCATTAAGTCGCCAACAGTGAAAAAATTATACCTTAAAGAAAAACTACACAGAAGCATTCTGTGAAACTTCTTTCTGTTCTGTGTATTCAACTAACAGAGTTGAACCTTACTTTTGATTGAGCAGTTCTGAAACACTCTTTCTTTATAAAGTGCATGTGGACATTCGGAGCACTAAGTGACCTATAGTGAAAAAAGAAATATCTTCAAATCAAAACCACACAGAATCATTCTGTGAAACTTCTCTCTGTTCTGTGCATTCAACTAACAGAGTTGAACCTTACTATTGATTGAGCAGTTGTGAAACACTCTTTCTGTAGAAACTGCAGGTGGACTTTCGGAGCGCTAAGGGGCCTATAGTGGAAAAAGGAATATCTTCAAATAAAAACTACACAGGAGCATTCTGCGAAACTTCTTTCTGTTCAGTGCATTCAACTAACAGAATTGAAACTTTCTTTTGATAGAGCAGTTCTGGAACACTCTTTCCGCAGAAACTGTAAGTGGACATTCGGATTTCTAAAGGCACTATAGTGTTAAAAGGAATACCTTCAAATAAAAACTACACGGAAGCATTCTGCGAAACTTCTTTCTGTTCTGTGCATTCAACTAACAGAGTTGAAGCTTACTTTTGATTGTGCAGCTCTGAAACACTCTTTCTGTAGAAGCTGCATGTGGACATTCTGAGCGTTAAGGGGCCTGTACTGGAAAAAGGCGTATCTTCAAATAGAAACTACACTGAAGCATTCTGTGAAACTTCTTTCCATTCTCTGCATTCAACTAACGGAGTTGAACCTTACATTTGATTGAGCAGTTATGAAACACTCTTTCTGTAGAAACTGCAGGCGGACTTTCAGACCGCTAAGGGGCCTATAGTGGAAAAAGTTATAACCTCTAATAACAACGACACAGAAACAGTCTGTGAAACTTCTTTCTGTTCAGTGCATTCAACTACCAGAACTGAACCTTACTTTTGATAGAGCAGTTCTGAGACACTCTTTCTGTAGAAACAGCAAATGGACATTCATAGTGCTAAGGGGCCTACAGTGGAAAAAGGAATATCTTCAAATAAAAACTACACAGAAGATTTCTCTGAAACTTCCTTCTCTTATGTGCATTCCACTAACAGAGTTGAACCTTACTTTTCATTGAGCAGTTCTGAAACACTCTTATGTAGAAACTGCAAGTGGACATTCTGAGCGCTAACGGGACAATAGTGGAAAAAGGAATATCTTCAAATAAAAACTACACGGAAGCATTCTGCGGAACTTCTTTCTGTTCTGTGCATTCAACTAACAGAGTTGAACCTCACTTTTGATTGAGCAGTTCTGAAACACTCTTTCTGTGGAAACTGCAAGTGGACATTCAGAGTTAAAAGGGGCCTATAGTGGAAAAAGGAATATCTTCAAATAAAAACTACACAAAAGCATTCTGTGAAACTTCTCTCTGTTCAGTGCATTCAACTAACAGAGTTGAACCTTCCTTTAGATTGAGCAGTTGTGAAACACTCTTTGTGTAGAAACTGCAGGAAGACTTTCTGAGCGCTAAGGGGCCTATACTGGAAAAAGAAATAACTTAAAATAAAAACTACACAGAAACATTCTGCGAAACTTCTTTCTGTTCAGTGCATTCAACTAACTGAATTGAAGCTTACATTTGATAGAGCAGTTCTGAAACACTCTTTCCGTAGAAACTGCAAGTGGACATTCTGATCGCTAAGGGGACTATAGTGGAAAAAGGAATATCTTCAAATAAAAACTACACGGAAGCATTCTGAGAAACTTCTTTCTGTTCTTTGCATTCAACTAACAGAATTGAACCTTACTTTTGATTGAGCAGTTCTGAAACACTCTTTCTGAAGAAACAGCAAGTGGACATTCAGAGTGCAAAGGGGCCTATAGGGGAAAAAGGAATATCTTCAAATAAAAACTACACAGAAGCAATATGCGAAACTTCTTTCTGTTCAGTGCTTTCAACTAACAGATCTGAACCTTACTTTTGATAGAGCAGTTCTGAAACACTCTTTCCGTAGCAACTGCAAGTGGACATTCGGATCGCTAACGGGACAATAGTGGAAAAAGGAATAACTTCAAATAAAAACTACACAGAAGCATTCTGTGAAACTTCTCTCTGTTCAGTGCATTCAACTAACAGAGTTGAACCTTCCTCTAGATTGAGCAGTTGTGAAACACTCTTTGTGTAGAAACTGCAGGTAGACTTTCCGAGCACAAAGGGGTCTATACTGGAAAAAGAAATAACTTAAAATAAAAACTACACAGAAACATTCTGCGAAACTTCTTTCTGTTCAGTGCATTCAACTAACTGAATTGAATCTTACATTTGATAGAGCAGTTCTGAAACACTCTTTTTGAAGAAACAGCAAGTGGACATTCAGAGTGCAAAGGGGCCTATAGTGGAAAAAGGAATATCTTCAAATAAAAACTACACAGAAGCAATCTGTGAAACTTCTTTCTGCTCTGTACATTCAACTAGCAAAGTTGAGGCTTACTTTTTATTGAGCTGTACTGAAACACTCTTTCTGTAGAAAGTGCAAGTGGACATTCAGTTTGCTAAGGGGCCTGTAGTGGAAAAAGGAATATCTTCAAATAAAAACTACACGGAAGCACTCTGCGAAACTTTTTTCTGTTCAGTGCATTCAACTAAGAGAATTGCGGCTTACCTTTGATAGAGCAGTTCTGAAACACTCTTTCTGTAGGAACTGCAAGTGGACATTTGGAGCACTACGTGGCCTATAGTGGAAAAAGGAATAAGCTCAAATAAAAAAGACACAGAAGCAATCTGTGAAACTTCTTTCTGTTCTGTGTATTCAACTAACAGAGTTGAACCTTCCTTTAGATTGAGCAGTTGTGAAACACTCTTTCTGTAGAAACTGCAGGTAGACTTTCGGAGCGCTAAGGGGCCTATACTGGAAAAAGAAATAACTTAAAATAAAAACTACACAGAAACATTTGGCGAAACTTCTTTCTGTTCAGTGCATTCAACTAACTGAATTGAAGCTTACATTTGATAGAGCAGTTCTGAAACACTCTTTCCGTAGAAACTGCAAGTGGACATTCTGATCGCTAAGGGGACTGTAGTGGAAAAAGGAATATCTTCAAATAAAAACTACACGGAAGCATTCTGCGAAACTTCTTTCTGTTCTGTGCATTCAACAAAAGAGTTGATCCTTACTTTTGATTCAGCAGTTCTGAAACACTCTTTCTGAAGAAACAGCAAGTGGACATTCAGAGTGCAAAGGGGCCTATAGTGTAAAAAGAAATATCTTCAAATAAAAACTACACAGGAGCATTCTGCGAAACTTCTTTCTGTTCAGTGCATTCAACTAACAGAATTGAAGCTTTCTTTTGATTGAGCAGTTCTGAAACCCTCTTTCCGTAGAAACTGCAAGTGGACATGCGGATCGCTAAGGGCTCTATAGTGGAAAAAGGAATATCGTCAAGTAAAAACTACAGGGAAGCATTCTGCGAAACTTCTTTCTGTTCTGTGCATTCAACTAACAGAGTTGAACCTCACTTTTGATTGAGCAGTTCGGAAACACTCTTTCTGTGGAAACTGCAAGTGGACATTCAGAGTGCAAAGGGTCCTTTAGTGGAAAAAGGAATATCTTCAAATAAAAACTACACAGAAGCATTCTGTGAAACTTCTTTCTGTTCTGTGCATTCAACTAACAGAGTTGAAGCTTACTTTTTATGGAGCTGTTCTTAAACACTCTTTCTGTAGAATCTGCAAGTGGACATTCAGTGGGTTAAGGGGCCAATAGTGGAAAATGGAATATCTTAAGATAAAAACTACACAGAAGCATTCTGTGGAATTTCTTTCTGTTCTGTGCTGTCAACTAACAGAGTTGAAGCTTACTTTTGATTGAGCAGTTATGAAACACTCTTTCTGTAGAAACTGCAAGAGAACACACTGAGAGCTAAGGGGCCTATAGTGGAAAAAGGAATATATTCATATAAAACCTACACAGAAGCATGCTGTGAAACTTCTTTCTGTTCCGTGCATTCAACAAAAAGAGTTGAAGCTTACATTTGATTGAGCAGCTCTGAAACACTCTTTCTGTAGAAACTACAAGTGGATATTTGGAGAGCAAAGGGGGCTCTGGTGGAAAAAGGAATATATTCAAATAAAAACTACCCAGAAGCATTCTGCAAAACATCTTTCTGTTCAGTGCATTCAACTAACAGAATTGAAGATTACTTTTGATATAGCAGTGCTGAAGCACACTTTCCGTAGAAAGTCCAAGTGGACATTCGGATCGCTAACGGGACTATAGTGGAAAAAGGAATATCTTCAAATAAAAACTACACGGAAGCATTGTGTGAAACTTCTTTGTGTTTGGTGCATTCAACTAACAAAGTTGAAGCTTACTTTTACTTGAGCATTTCAGAAACACTCTTTCTGTAGAAACTGCTGGTGGACATTCTGAGCGCAAAGGGGTCTATAGTGGAAAAAGGAATATTCTCAAATAAAAACGACACAGAAGCATTCTGTGAAACTTCTTTCTGTTCAGTGCATTCAACTAACAGAAGTGAACCTTACTTTTGATAGAGCAGTTCTGAAACACTCTTTATGTAGAAACTGCAAGTGGACATTGGAGCATTAAGTCGCCAACAGTGAAAAAATTATACCTTAAAGAAAAACTACACAGAAGCATTCTGTGAAACTTCTTTCTGTTCTGTGTATTCAACTAACAGAGTTGAACCTTACTTTTGATTGAGCAGTTCTGAAACACTCTTTCTTTATAAAGTGCATGTGGACATTCGGAGCACTAAGTGACCTATAGTGAAAAAAGAAATATCTTCAAATCAAAACCACACAGAATCATTCTGTGAAACTTCTCTCTGTTCTGTGCATTCAACTAACAGTGTTGAACCTTACTATTGATTGAGCAGTTGTGAAACACTCTGTAGAAACTGCAGGTGGACTTTCGGAGCGCTAAGGGGCCTATAGTGGAAAAAGGAATATCTTCAAATAAAAACTACACAGGAGCATTCTGCGAAACTTCTTTCTGTTCAGTGCATTCAACTAACAGAATTGAAACTTTCTTTTGATAGAGCAGTTCTGGAACACTCTTTCCGCAGAAACTGTAAGTGGACATTCGGATTTCTAAAGGCACTATAGTGTTAAAAGGAATACCTTCAAATAAAAACTACACGGAAGCATTCTGCGAAACTTCTTTCTGTTCTGTGCATTCAACTAACAGAGTTGAAGCTTACTTTTGATTGTGCAGCTCTGAAACACTCTTTCTGTAGAAGCTGCATGTGGACATTCTGAGCGTTAAGGGGCCTGTACTGGAAAAAGGCGTATCTTCAAATAGAAACTACACTGAAGCATTCTGTGAAACTTCTTTCCATTCTCTGCATTCAACTAACGGAGTTGAACCTTACATTTGATTGAGCAGTTATGAAACACTCTTTCTGTAGAAACTGCAGGCGGACTTTCAGACCGCTAAGGGGCCTATAGTGGAAAAAGTTATAACCTCTAATAACAACGACACAGAAACAGTCTGTGAAACTTCTTTCTGTTCAGTGCATTCAACTACCAGAACTGAACCTTACTTTTGATAGAGCAGTTCTGAGACACTCTTTCTGTAGAAACAGCAAATGGACATTCATAGTGCTAAGGGGCCTACAGTGGAAAAAGGAATATCTTCAAATAAAAACTACACAGAAGATTTCTCTGAAACTTCCTTCTCTTATGTGCATTCCACTAACAGAGTTGAACCTTACTTTTCATTGAGCAGTTCTGAAACACTCTTATGTAGAAACTGCAAGTGGACATTCTGAGCGCTAACGGGACAATAGTGGAAAAAGGAATATCTTCAAATAAAAACTACACGGAAGCATTCTGTGGAACTTCTTTCTGTTCTGTGCATTCAACTAACAGAGTTGAACCTCACTTTTGATTGAGCAGTTCTGAAACACTCTTTCTGTGGAAACTGCAAGTGGACACTCAGAGTGAAAAGAGGCCTATAGTGGAAAAAGGAATATCTTCAAATAAAAACTACACAAAAGCATTCTGTGAAACTTCTCTCTGTTCAGTGCATTCAACTAACAGAGTTGAACCTTCCTTTAGATTGAGCAGTTGTGAAACACTCTTTGTGTAGAAACTTCAGGAAGACATTCTGAGCGCTAAGGGGCCTATACTGGAAAAAGTAATAACTTAAAATAAAAACTACACAGAAACATTCTGCGAAACTTCTTTCTGTTCAGTGCATTCAACTAACTGAATTGAAGCTTACATTTGATAGAGCAGTTCTGAAACACTCTTTCCGTAGAAACTGCAAGTGGACATTCTGATCGCTAAGGGGACTATAGTGGAAAAAGGAATATCTTCAAATAAAAACTACACGGAAGCATTCTGAGAAACTTCTTTCTGTTCTTTGCATTCAACTAACAGAATTGAATCTTACTTTTGATTGAGCAGTTCTGAAACACTCTTTCTGAAGAAACAGCAAGTGGATATTCAGAGTGCAAAGGGGCCTATAGGGGAAAAAGGAATATCTTCAAATAAAAACTACACAGAAGCAATATGCGAAACTTCTTTCTGTTCAGTGCTTTCAACTAACAGATCTGAACCTTACTTTTGATACAGCAGTTCTGAAACACTCTTTCCGTAGCAACTGCAAGTGGACATTCGGATCGCTAACGGGACAATAGTGGAAAAAGGAATAACTTCAAATAAAAACTACACAGAAGCATTCTGTGAAACTTCTTTCTGTTCTGTGCATTCAACTGATAGAGTTGAAGCTCTCTTTTGATTTAGAATTTCTGAAACACTCTTTCTGTATAAACTGCATGTGGACATTCGGAGCACTAAGTTGCCTATAGTGGAAAAAGGAATATCTTCAAATAAAAACTACACAGAAGTATTCTGTGAAACTTCTCTCTGTTCAGTGCATTCAACTAACAGAGTTGAACCTTCCTCTAGATTGAGCAGTTGTGAAACACTCTTTGTGTAGAAACTGCAGGTAGACTTTCCGAGCACAAAGAGGTCTATACTGGAAAAAGAAATAACTTAAAATAAAAACTACACAGAAACATTCTGCGAAACTTCTTTCTGTTCAGTGCATTCAACTAACTGAATAGAAGCTTACATTTGATAGAGCAGTTCTGAAACACTCTTTTTGAAGAAACAGCAAGTGGACATTCAGAGTGCAAAGGGGCCTATAGTGGAAAAAGGAATATCTTCAAATAAAAACTACACAGAAGCAATCTGTGAAACTTCTTTCTGCTCTGTACATTCAACTAGCAAAGTTGAGGCTTACTTTTTATTGAGCTGTACTGAAACACTCTTTGTGTAGAAAGTGCAAGTGGACATTCAGTTTGCTAAGGGGCCTGTAGTGGAAAAAGGAATATCTTCAAATAAAAACTACACGGAAGCACTCTGCGAAACTTTTTTCTGTTCAGTGCATTCAACTAAGAGAATTGCGGCTTACCTTTGATAGAGCAGTTCTGAAACACTCTTTCTGTAGGAACTGCAAGTGGACATTTGGAGCACTACGTGGCCTATAGTGGAAAAAGGAATAAGCTCAAATAAAAAAGACACAGAAGCAATCTGTGAAACTTCTTTCTGTTCTGTGTATTCAACTAACAGAGTTGAACCTTCCTTTAGATTGAGCAGTTGTGAAACACTCTTTCTGTAGAAACTGCAGGTAGACTTTCGGAGCGCTAAGGGGCCTATACTGGAAAAAGAAATAACTTAAAATAAAAACTACACAGAAACATTTGGCGAAACTTCTTTCTGTTCAGTGCATTCAACTAACTGAATTGAAGCTTACATTTGATAGAGCAGTTCTGAAACACTGTTTCCGTAGAAACTGCAAGTGGACATTCTGATCGCTAAGGGGACTGTAGTGGAAAAAGGAATATCTTCAAATAAAAACTACACGGAAGCATTCTGCGAAACTTCTTTCTGTTCTGTGCATTCAACTAAAAGAGTTGATCCTTACTTTTGATTCAGCAGTTCTGAAACACTCTTTCTGAAGAAACAGCAAGTGGACATTCGGAGTGCAAAGGGGACTAGAGTGGAAAAAGGAATATATTCAAATAAAAACTACACAGAATAATTATGCGAAACTTCTTTCTGTTCAGTGCATTCAACTAACAGATCTGAAGCTTACTTTTGATAGAGCAGTTCTGAAACACTCTTTCCGTAGCAACTGCAAGTGGACATTCATATCGCTAACGGGACAATAGTGCAAAAAAGAATATCTTCAAATAAAAACTACACGGAAGCATTCTGTGAAACTTCTTTCTGTTCTGTGCACTCAACTGAGAGAGTTGAACCTCACTTTTGATTGAGCAGTTCGGAAACACTCTTTCTGTGCAAACTGCAAGTAGACATTCTGTGGGCTAAGGAGCCAATAGTGGAAAATGGACTATCTTCAGATAAAAACTACACAGAATCATTCTGTGGAACTACTTTCTGTTCTGTACAGTCAACTAACAGAGTTGAACCTTACTTTTGATTGAGCAGTTGTGAAACACTCTTTCTGTAGTAACTGCAGGTGGACTTTCGGAGGGCTAAAGGGCCTATAGTGGAAAAAGAAATATCTTCAAATAAAAACTACACAGGAGCATTCTGTGAAACTTCTTTCTGTTCAGTGCATTCAACTAACAGAATTGAAGCTTTCTTTTGATAGAGCAGTTTTGGAACACTCTTTCCGTAGAAACTGTAAGTGGACATTCGGATTGCTAAAGGCACTATAGTGGAAAAAGTAATATCTTCAAATAAAAACGACACAGGAGCATTCTGCGAAACTTCTTTCTGTTCTGAGCATTCAACTAACAGAGTTGAAGCTTACTTTTGATTGTGCAGCTCTGAAACACTCTTTCTGTAGAAGCTGCATGTGGACATTCTGAGCGCTAAGGGGCCTGTACTGGAAAAAGGCATATCTTCAAATAAAACTACACTGAAGCATTCTGTGAAACTTCTTTCCGTTCTCTGCATTCAACTAACGGAGTTGAACCTTACATTTGATTGAGCAGTTATGAAACACTCTTTCTGTAGAAACTGCAGGTGGACATTCAGACCGCTAAGGGGAATATAGTGGAAAAAGTTATAACCTCTAATAACAACGACAGAGAAACAGTCTGTGAAACTTCTTTCTGTTCAGTGCATTCAACTAACAGAACTGAACCTTTTCTTTTGACAGAGCAGTTCTGAGACAGTCTTTCTGTAGAAACAGCAAATGGAAACTCACAGTGCTTAGCGGCCTACAGTGGAAATAGGAATATCTTCAAATAAAAACTACACAGAAGCTTTCTCTGAAACTTCCTTCTCTTATGTGCATTCCACTAACAGAGTTGAACCTTACTTTTGATTGAGGAGTTCTGAAACACTCTTATGTAGAAACTGCATGTGGACATTCGGAGCACTAAGTTGCCTATAGTGGAAAAAGGAATATCTTCAAATAAAAACTACACAGAAGCATTCTGTGAAACTTCTCTCTGTTCAGTGCATTCAACTAACAGAGTTGAACCTTCCTCTAGATTGAGCAGTTGTGAAACACTCTTTGTGTAGAAACTGCAGGTAGACTTTCCGAGCACAAAGGGGTCTATACTGGAAAAAGAGATAACTTAAAGTAAAAACTACACAGAAACATTCTGCGAAACTTCTTTCTGTTCAGTGAATTCAACTAACTGAATTGAAGCTTACATTTGATAGAGCAGTTCTGAAACACTCTTTTCGAAGAAACAGCAAGTGGACATTCAGAGTGCAAAGGGGCCTATAGTGATAAAGGAATATCTTCAAATAAAAACCACACAGAAGCATTCTGTGAAACTTCTTTCTGCTCTGTACATTCAACTAGCAGAGTTGAGGTTTACTTTTTATTGAGCTGTACTGAAACACTCTGTAGAAACTGCAAGTGGACATTCAGTTCGCAAAGGGGCCTGTAGTGGAAAAAGGAATATCTTCAAATAAAAACTACACGGAAGCACTCTGCGAAACTTCTTTCTGTTCAGTGCATTCAACTAAGAGAATTGTGGCTTACCTTTGATAGAGCTGTTCTAAAACACTCTTTCGGTAGAAACTGCAAGTAGACATTCAGTGGCCTAAGGGGCCAGTAGTGGAAAATGTACTATCTTCTGATAAAAACTACGCAGAATCATTCTGTGGAACTTCTTTCTGTTCTGTACATTCAACTAACAGTGTTGAAGCTTCCTTTTGATTGAGCAGTTCTGAAACACTCTTTCTGTGGAAACTGCAAGTGGACATTCTGAGTGAAAAGGGGCCTATAGTGGAAAAAAGAATATCTTCAAATAAAAACTACACAGAAGCATTCTGTGAAACTTCTTTCTGTTCTGTGCATTCAACTAACAGAGTTGAAGCATACTTTTGATTGAGCAGTTCTGAAACACTCTTTCAGTAAAAACTGCAACTGGACATTCGGAGCGCAAAGGGGCCTATGGTGGAAAACGTAATATATTCAAATAAAAACTACACAGAAGCCTTCGAGACTTCTTTCTGTTCAGCGCATTCAACTAACAGAGTTGAACCTTCCTTTAGATTGAGCAGTTGTGAAACACTCTTTTTGTAGAAACTGCAGGTAGACTTTCAGAGCGCTAAGGGGCCTATACTGGAAAAAGAAATAACTTAAAATAAAAACACAGAAACATTCTGCGAAACTTCTTTCTGTTCAGTGCATTCAACTAACTTAATTGAAGCTTACATTTGATAGAGCAGTTCTGAAACACTCTTTCCGTAGCAACTGCAAGCGGACATTCTGATCGCTAAGGGGACAATAGTGGAAAAAGGAATATCTTCAAATAAAAACTACACGGAAGCATTCTGCGAAACTTCTTTCTGTTCTGTGCATTCAACTAACAGAGTTGAACCTCACTTTTGATTGAGCAGTTCTGAAACACTCTTTCTGTGGAAACTGCAAGTGGACATTCTGAGTGAAAAGGGGCCTATAGTGGAAAAAAGAATATCTTCAAATAAAAACTACACAGAAGCATTCTGTGAAACTTCTTTCTGTTCTGTGCATTCAACTAACAGAGTTGAAGCATACTTTTGATTGAGCAGTTCTGAAACACTCTTTCAGTAAAAACTGCAACTGGACATTCGGAGCGCAAAGGGGCCTATGGTGGAAAACGTAATATATTCAAATAAAAACTACACAGAAGCCTTCGAGACTTCTTTCTGTTCAGCGCATTCAACTAACAGAGTTGAACCTTCCTTTAGATTGAGCAGTTGTGAAACACTCTTTTTGTAGAAACTGCAGGTAGACTTTCAGAGCGCTAAGGGGCCTATACTGGAAAAAGAAATAACTTAAAATAAAAACACAGAAATATTCTGCGAAACTTCTTTCTGTTCAGTGCATTCAACTAACTTAATTGAAGCTTACATTTGATAGAGCAGTTCTGAAACACTCTATCCGTAGCAACTGCAAGCGGACATTCTGATCGCTAAGGGGACAATAGTGGAAAAAGGAATATCTTCAAATAAAAACTACACGGAAGCATTCTGCGAAACTTCTTTCTGTTCTGTGCATTCAACTAACAGAGTTGAACCTCACTTTTGATTGAGCAGTTCTGAAACACTCTTTCTGTGGAAACTGCAAGTGGACATTCTGAGTGAAAAGGGGCCTATAGTGGAAAAAAGAATATCTTCAAATAAAAACTACACAGAAGCATTCTGTGAAACTTCTTTCTGTTCTGTGCATTCAACTAACAGAGTTGAAGCATACTTTTGATAGAGCAGTTCTGAAACACTCTTTCCATAGAAACTGCAAGTGGACATTTGGATCGCTAAAGGGAGTATAGTGGAAAAATTAATATCTTCAAAGAAAAACTACACAGAAGCATTCTGTGAAACTTCTTTCTGCTCTGTACATTCAACTAGCAGAGTTGAGGCTTACATTTTATTGAGCTGTACTGAAACACTCTTTCTGTAGAAACTGCAAGTGTACATTCAGTTCGCTAAGGGGCCTGTAGTGGAAAAAGGAATATCTTCAAATAAAAACTACACGGAAGCACTCTGCGAAACTTCTTTCAGTTCAGTGCATTCAACTAAGAGAATTGCTGTTTACTTTTGATAGAGCAGTTCTGAAACACTCTTTCTGTAGGAACTGCAAGTGGACATTTGGAGCACTAAGTGGCCTATAGTGGAAAAAGTAATAACCTGAAATAAAAAAGACACATTAGCAGTCTGTGAAACTTCTTTCTGTTCTGTGCATTCAACTAAGAGAGTTGAAGCTTACCTTTGATTGAGCAGTTCTGAAACACTCTTTCTGTAGAAACTGCAAGTGGACATTCGGAGCACTAAGGGGACTACAGAGGAAAAAGGAATAGCTTCAAATAAAAACTACAACGAAGCATTCTGCGAAACTTCTTTCTGTTCAGTGCATTCAACTAACAGAACTGAACCTTACTTTTGATAGAGCAGTTCTGAAACACTCTTTATGAAGAAACTGCAAGTGGACATTGGAGCATTAAGTCGCCAACAGTGCAAAAATTATACCTTAAAATAAAAACTACACAGAAGCATTCTGTGAAACTTCTTTCTGTTCTGTATATTCAACTAACAGAGTTGAACATTACTTTTGATTGAGCAGTTCTGAAACACTCTTTGTGTATAAAGTGCATGTCGACATTCGGAGCACTATGTGGCCTATAGTGGAAAAAGAAATCTCTTCAAATAAAAACTACACAGGAGCATTCTGCGAAACTTCTTTCTGTTCAGTGCATTCAACTAACAGAATTGAAGCTTTCTTTTGATTGAGCAGTTCTGAAACCCTCTTTCCGTAGAAACTGCAAGTGGACATGCGGATCGCTAAGGGCTCTATAATGGAAAAAGGAATATCGTCAAGTAAAAACTACAGGGAAGCATTCTGCGAAACTTCTTTCTGTTCTGTGCATTCAACTAACAGAGTTGAACCTCACTTTTGATTGAGCAGTTCGGAAACACTCTTTCTGTGGAAACTGCAAGTGGACATTCAGAGTGCAAAGGGTCCTTTAGTGGAAAAAGGAATATCTTCAAATAAAAACTACACAGAAGCATTCTGTGAAACTTCTTTCTGTTCTGTGCATTCAACTAACAGATTTGAAGCTTACTTTTTATGGAGCTGTTCTTAAACACTCTTTCTGTAGAATCTGCAAGTGGACATTCAGTGGGTTAAGGGGCCAATAGTGGAAAATGGAATATCTTAAGATAAAAACTACACAGAAGCATTCTGTGGAATTTCTTTCTGTTCTGTGCTGTCAACTAACAGAGTTGAAGCTTACTTTTGATTGAGCAGTTATGAAACACTCTTTCTGGAGAAACTGCAGGAGAACACACTGAGAGCTAAGGGGCCTATAGTGGAAAAAGGAATATATTCATATAAAACCTACACAGAAGCATGCTGTGAAACTTCTTTCTGTTCCGTGCATTCAACAAAAAGAGTTGAAGCTTACATTTGATTGAGCAGTTGTGAAACACTCTTTCTGTAGAAACTACAAGTGGATATTTGGAGAGCAAAGGGGGCTCTGGTGGAAAAAGGAATATATTCAAATAAAAACTACCCAGAAGCATTCTGCAAAACATCTTTCTGTTCAGTGCATTCAACTAACAGAATTGAAGATTACTTTTGATATAGCAGTGCTGAAGCACACTTTCCGTAGAAAGTCCAAGTGGACATTCGGATCGCTAACGGGACTATAGTGGAAAAAGGAATATCTTCAAATAAAAACTACACGGAAGCATTGTGTGAAACTTCTTTGTGTTTGGTGCATTCAACTAACAGAGTTGAAGCTTACTTTTACTTGAGCATTTCAGAAACACTCTTTCTGTAGAAACTGCTGGTGGACATTCTGAGCGCAAAGGGGTCTATAGTGGAAAAAGGAGTATTCTCAAATAAAAACGACACAGAAGCATTCTGTGAAACTTCTTTCTGTTCAGTGCATTCAACTAACAGAACTGAACCTTACTTTTGATAGAGCAGTTCTGAAACACTCTTTATGTAGAAACTGCAAGTGGACATTGGAGCATTAAGTCGCCAACAGTGAAAAAATTATACCTTAAAGAAAAACTACACAGAAGCATTCTGTGAAACTTCTTTCTGTTCTGTGTATTCAACTAACAGAGTTGAACCTTACTTTTGATTGAGCAGTTCTGAAACACTCTTTCTTTATAAAGTGCATGTGGACATTCGGAGCACTAAGTGACCTATAGTGAAAAAAGAAATATCTTCAAATCAAAACCACACAGAATCATTCTGTGAAACTTCTCTCTGTTCTGTGCATTCAACTAACAGTGTTGAACCTTAGTATTGATTGAGCAGTTGTGAAACACTCTTTCTGTAGAAACTGCAGGTGGACTTTCGGAGCGCTAAGGGGCCTATAGTGGAAAAAGGAATATCTTCAAATAAAAACTACACAGGAGCATTCTGCGAAACTTCTTTCTGTTCAGTGCATTCAACTAACAGAATTTAAACTTTCTTTTGATAGAGCAGTTCTGGAACACTCTTTCCGCAGAAACTGTAAGTGGACATTCAGATTTCTAAAGGCACTATAGTGTTAAAAGGAATACCTTCAAATAAAAACTACACGGAAGCATTCTGAGAAACTTCTTTCTGTTCTGTGCATTCAACTAACAGAGTTGAAGCTTACTTTTGATTGTGCAGCTCTGAAACACTCTTTCTGTAGAAGCTGCATGTGGACATTCTGAGCGTTAAGGGGCCTGTACTGGAAAAAGGCGTATCTTCAAATAAAAACTACACTGAAGCATTCTGTGAAACTTCTTTCCATTCTCTGCATTCAACTAACGGAGTTGAACCTTACATTTGATTGAGCAGTTATGAAACACTCTTTCTGTAGAAACTGCAGGCGGACTTTCAGACCGCTAAGGGGCCTATAGTGGAAAAAGATATAACCTCTAATAACAACGACACAGAAACAGTCTGTGAAACTTCTTTCTGTTCAGTGCATTCAACTACCAGAACTGAACCTTACTTTTGATAGAGCAGTTCTGAGACACTCTTTCTGTAGAAACAGCAAATGGACATTCATAGTGCTAAGGGGCCTGCAGTGGAAAAAGGAATATCTTCAAATAAAAACTACCCAGAAGATTTCTCTGAAACTTCCTTCTCTTATGTGCATTCCACTAACAGAGTTGAACCTTACTTTTCATTGAGCAGTTCTGAAACACTCTTATGTAGAAACTGCAAGTGGACATTCTGAGCGCTAACGGGACAATAGTGGAAAAAGGAATATCTTCAAATAAAAACTACACGGAAGCATTCTGCGAAACTTCTTTCTGTTCTGTGCATTCAACTAACAGAGTTGAACCTTACTTTTGATTGAGCAGTTCTGAAACACTCTTTCTGAAGAAACAGCAAGTGGACATTCAGAGTGCAAAGGGGCCTATAGGGGAAAAAGGAATATCTTCAAATAAAAACTACACAGAAGCATTATGCGAAACTTCTTTCTGTTCAGTGCATTCAACTAACAGATCTGAACATTACTTTGGATAGAGCAGTTATGAAACAATCTTTCTGTAGCAACTGCAAGTGGACATTCAGATCGCTAACGGGACAATAGTGGAAAAAGGAATACCTTCAAATAAAAAATACACAGAAGCATTCTGTGAAACTTCTTTCTGTTCTGTGAATTCAACTAAGAGAGTTGAAGCTCCCTTTTGATTTAGAATTTCTGAAACACTCTTTCTGTATAAACTGCATGTGGGCATTCGGAGCACTAATTTGCCTATAGTGGAAAAAGGAATATCTTCAAATAAAAACTACACAGAAGCATTCTGTGAAACTTCTCTCTGTTCAGTGCATTCGACTAACAGAGTTGAACCTTCCTCTAGATTGAGCAGTTGTGAAACACTGTTTGTGTAGAAACTGCAGGTAGACTTTCCGAGCACAAAGGGGTCTATACTGGAAAAAGAAATAACTTAAAATAAAAACTACACAGAAACATTCTGCGAAACTTCTTTCTGTTCAGTGCATTCAACTAACTGAATTGAAGCTTACATTTGATAGAGCAGTTCTGAAACACTCTTTTTGAAGAAACAGCAAGTGGACTTTCAGAGTGCAAAGGGGCCTATAGTGGAAAAAGGAATATCTTCAAATAAAAACTACACAGAAGCATTCTGTGAAACTTCTTTCTGCTCTGTACATTCAACTAGCAGAGTTGAGGCATACTTTTTATTGAGCTGTACTGAAACACTCTTTCTGTAGAAACTGCAAGTGGACATTCAGTTTGCTAAGGGGCCTGTAGTGGAAAAAGGAATATCTTCAAATAAAAACTACACGGAAGCACTCTGCGAAACTTCTTTCTGTTCAGTGCATTCAACTAAGAGAATTGCGGCTTACCTTTGATAGAGCAGTTCTGAAACACTCTTTCTGTAGGAACTGCAAGTGGACATTTGGAGCACTACGTGGCCTATAGTGGAAAAAGGAATAAGCTCAAATAAAAAAGACACAGAAGCAATCTGTGAAACTACTTTCTGTTCTGTGTATTCAACTAACAGAGTTGAACCTTCCTTTAGATTGAGCAGTTGTGAAACACTCTTTCTGTAGAAACTGCAGGTAGACTTTCGGAGCGCTAAGGGGCCTATACTGGAAAAAGAAATAACTTAAAATAAATCTACACAGAAACATTTGGCGAAACTTCTTTCTGTTCAGTGCATTCAACTAACTGAATTGAAGCTTACATTTGATAGAGCAGTTCTGAAACACTCTTTCCCTAGAAACTGCAAGTGGACATTCTGATCGCTAAGGGGACTATAGTGGAAAAAGGAATATCTTCAAATAAAAACTACACGGAAGCATTCTGCGAAACTTCTTTCTGTTCTGTGCATTCAACTAAAAGAGTTGATCCTTACTTTTGATTCAGCAGTTCTGAAACACTCTTTCTGAAGAAACAGCAGGTGGACATTCAGAGTGCAAAGGGGCCTATAGTGGAAAAAGGAATATATTCAAATAAAAACTATACAGAAGAATTATGCGAAACTTCTTTCTGTTCAGTGCATTCAACTAACAGATCTGAAGCTTACTTTTGATAGAGCAGTTCTGAAACACCCTTTCCGTAGCAACTGCAAGTGGACATTCAGATCGCTAACGGGACAATAGTGCAAAAAAGAATATCTTCAAATAAAAACTACACGGAAGCATTCTGTGAAACTTCTTTCTGTTCTGTGCACTCAGCTAACAGAGTTGAACCTCACTTTTGATTGAGCAGTTCGGAAACAATCTTTCTGTGCAAACTGCAAGTAGACATTCTGTGGGCTAAGGAGCCAATAGTGGAAAATGTACTGTCTTCAGATAAAAACTACACAGAATCATTCTGTGGAACTACTTTCTGTTCTGTACTGTCAACTAACAGAGTTGAACCTTACTTTTGATTGAGCAGTTGTGAAACACTCTTTCTGTAGAAACTGCAGGTGGACTTTCGGAGCGCTAAAGGGCCTATAGTGGAAAAAGAAATATCTTCAAATAAAAACTACAGAGGAGCATTCTGTGAAACTTCTTTCTGTTCAGTGCATTCAACTAACAGAATTGAAGCTTTCTTTTGATAGAGCAGTTCTGGAACACTCTTTCCGTAGAAACTGTAAGTGGACATTCGGATTGCTAAAGGCACTATAGTGGAAAAAGGAATATCTTCAAATAAAAACTACACAGGAGCATTCTACGAAACTTCTTTCTGTTCTGTGCATTCAACTAACAGAGTTGAAGCTTACTTTTGATTGTGCAGCTCTGAAACACTCTTTCTGTAGAAGCTGCATGCGGACATTCTGAGCGCTAAGGGGCCTGTACTGGAAAAAGGCGTATCTTCAAATAAAACTACACTGAAGCATTCTGTGAAACTTCTTTCCGTTCTCTGCATTCAACTAACGGAGTTGAACCTTACATTTGATTGAGCAGTTATGAAACACTCTTTCTGTAGAAACTGCAGGTGGACATTCAGACCGCTAAGCGGAATATAGTGGAAAAAGTTATAACCTCTAATAACAACGACAGAGAAACAGTCTGTGAAACTCCTTTCTGTTCAGTGCATTCAACTAACAGAACTGAATCTTTTCTTTTGACAGAGCAGTTCTGAGACACTCTTTCTGTAGAAACAGCAAATGGAAACTCACAGTGCTAAGCGGCCTACAGTGGAAATAGGAATATCTTCCAATAAAAACTGCACAGAAGCTTTCTCTGAAACTTCCTTCTCTTATGTGCATTCCACTAACAGAGTTGAACCTTACTTTTGATAGTGCAGTTCTGAAACACTCTTTCCGTAGAAACTGCATGTGTACATTCAGTTTGCTAAGGGGCCTGTAGTGGAAAAAGGAATATCTTCAAATAAAAACTACACGGAAGCACTCTGCGAAACTTCTTTCTGCTCTGTACATTCAACTAGCAGAGTTGAGGCTTACTTTTTATTGAGCTGTACTGAAACACTCTTTCTGTAGAAACTGCAAGTGGACATTCAGTTTGCTACGGGGCCTGTAGTGGAAAAAGGAATATCTTCAAATAAAAACTACACGGAAGCACTCTGCGAAACTTCTTTCAGTTCAGTGCATTCAACTAACAGAATTGCGGCTTACTTTTGATAGAGCAGTTCTGAAACACTCTTTCTGTAGGAACTGCAAGTGGACATTTGAGCACTTAGTGGCCTATAGTGGAAAAAGGAATAACTTCAAATAAAAAAGACACAGAAGCAGTCTGTGAAACTTCTTTCTGTTCTGTGCATTCAACTGAGAGAGTTGAAGCTTACCTTTGATTGAGCAGTTCTGAAACACTCTTTCTGTAGAAACTGCAAGTGGACATTCGGAGCACTAAGGGGACTACAGAGGAAAAAGGAATAGCTTCAAAAAAAAACTACAACGAAGCATTCTGCAAAACTTCTTTCTGTTCAGTGCATTCAACTAACAGAACTGAACCTTACTTTTGATAGAGCAGTTCTGAAACACTCTTTATGTAGAAACTGCAAGTGGACATTGGAGCATTAAGTCGCCAACAGTGCAAAAATTATACCTTAAAATAAAAACTACACAGAAACATTCTGTGAAACTTCTTTCTGTTCTGTGTATTCAACTAACAGAGATGAACCTTGCTTTTGATTGAGCAGTTCTGAAACACTTTTTCTGTATAAAGTGCATGTGGACATTCGGAGCACTAAGTGGCCTATAGTGGGAAAAGGAATCTCTTCAAATAAAAACTACACAGAAGCATTCTGTGAAACTCCTCTCTGTTCTGTGCATTCAAATAACAGTGTTGAACCTTTCTTTTGATTGAGGAGTTGTGAAAAATTCTTTCTGTAGAAACTGCATGTGGACTTTCGGAGCGCTAAGGGGAATATAGTGGAAAAAGAAATATCTTCAAATAAAAACTACACAGGAGCATTCTGCGAAACTTCTTTCTGTTCAGTGCACTCTACTTACAGAATTGAAGCTTTCTTTTGATTGAGCAGTTCTGAAACAGTCTTTCCGTAGAAACTGTAAGTGGACATTCAGATCGCTAAGGGCTCTATAGTGGAAAAAGGAATATCTACAAATAAAAACTACACGGAGGCATTCTGCGAAACTTCTTTCTGTTCTGTGCATTCAACTAACAGAGTTGAACCTCACTTTTGATTGAGCAGTTCTGAAACACTATTTCTGTGGTAACTGCAAGTAGACATTCAGTAGGCTAAGGGGCCAATAGTGAAAAATGGACTATCTTCAGATTAAAACTACACAGAATCATTCTGTGGAACTTCTTTCTGTTCTGTGCAGTCAACTAACAGAGTTGAATCTTCCTTTTGATTGAGTAGTTCTGAAACACTCTTTCTGTAGAAACTGCAAGGGAACACTCGGAGATTTAAGGGGCCTATAGTGGAAAAAGGAATATCTTCATATACAACCTACACAGAAGCATTCCGTGAAACATCGTTCTCTTCCGTGCATTCAACAAACAGAGTTGAAGGTTACATTTGATTGAGCAGTTCTGAAACACTCTTTCAGTAAAAACTGCAAGTGGACATTCGGAGCGCAAAGGGGCCTAGAGTGGAAAAAGAAATATCTTCAAATAAAAACTACACAGGAGCATTCTGCCAAACTTCTTTCTATTCAGTGCATTGAACTAACAGAATTGAAGCCTTCTATTGATAGAGCAGTTCTGGAACACTCTTTCCGTAGAAACTGTAAGTGGACTTCGGATTTCTAAAGGCCCTATAGTGGAAAAAGGAATACCTTCAAATAAAAACTACACGGAAGCATTCTGCGAAACTACTTTCTGTTCTGTGCATTCAACTAACAGAGTTGAAGCTTACTTTTGATTGTGCAGCTCTGAAACACACTTTCTGTAGAAGCTGCATGTGGACATTCTGAGCGCTAAGGGGCCTGTAATGGAAAAAGGCGAATATTCAAATAAAAACTACACTTCTTTCCGTTCTCTGCATTCAACTATTGGAGTTGAACCTTACATTTGATTGAGCAGTTATGAAACACTCTTTCTGTAGAAACTGCAGGTGGACTTTCAGACCGCTAAGGGGCCTATAGTGGAAAAAGTTATAACCTCTAATAACAACGACACAGAAACAGTCTGTGAAACTTCTTTCTGTTCAGTGCATTCAACTAACAGAACTGAACCTTACTTTTGATAGAGCAGTTCTGAGACACTCTTTCTGTAGAAACAGCAAATGGACACTCATAGTGCTAAGGGGCCTACAGTGGAAAAAGTAATATCTTCAAATAAATACTACACAGAAGATTTCTCTGAAACTTCCTTCTCTTATGTGCATTCCACTAACAGAGATGAACCTTACTTTTGATTGAGCAGTTCTGAAACACTCTTTTGTAGAAACTGCAAGTGGACATTCTGAGCGCTAATGGGCCTAAAGTGGAAAAAGGAATACCTTCAATAAAAACTACACAGAAGCATTCTGTGAAACATTTTTCTGTTCTGTGCATTCAACTAACAGAGTTGAACCTCACTTTTGATTGAGCAGTTCTGAAACACTCTTTCTGTGGAAACTGCAAGTGGACATTCAGAGTGAAAAGTGGCCTATAGTGGAAAAAAGAATATCTTCAAATAAAAACTACACAGAAGCATTCTGTGATACATTTATCTGTTCTGTGCATTCAACTAACAGAGTTGAAGCTTACTTTTTATGAAGCTTTTCTAAAACACTCTTTCTGTAGAAACTGCAAGTAGACAATCAGTGGGCTAATGGGCCAATAGTGGAAAATGGACTATCTTCAGATAAAAACTACACAGAATCATTCTGTGGAACTTCTTTCTGTTCTGTACAGTCAACTAACAGAGTTGAATCTTCCTTTTGATTGAGCAGTTCTGAAACACTCTTTCTGTAGAAACTGCAAGAGAACACACGGAGAGTTAAGGGGCCTATAGTGGAAAAAGGAATATCTTCATAAAAAACCTACACAGAAGCATTCCGTGAAACTTCTTTCTGTTCCGTGCATTCAACAAACAGAGTTGAAGGTTAGATTTGATTGAGCAGTTCTGAAACACTCTTTCAGTAAAAACTGAAAGTGGACATTCGGAGCGCAAAGGGGCCTATGGTTGAAAAAGTAATATATTCAAATAAAAACTACACAGAAGCCTTCGATACTTCTTTCTGTTCAGTGCATTCAACTAACAGAATTGAAGCTTACTTTTGATAGAGCAATTCTGAAACACTCTTTCCGTAGAAACTGCAAGTGGACATTTGAATCGCTATCGGGACTATAGTGGAAAAAGGAATATCTTCAAATAAAAACTACACAGAAGCATTCTGTGAAACTTCTTTCTGCTCTGTACATTCAACTAGCAGAGTTGAGGCTTACTTTTTATTGAGCTGTACTGAAACACTCTTTGTGTAGAAACTGCAAGTAGACATTCAGTTTGCTAAGGGGCCTGTAGTGGAAAAAGGAATATCTTCAAATAAAAACTACACGGAAGCACTCTGCGAAACTTCTTTCAGTTCAGTGCATTCAACTAACGGAATTGCGGCTTACTTTTGATAGAGAAGTTCTGAAACACTCTTTTTGTAGGAACTGCAAGTGGACATTTGGAGAACTAAGTGGCCTATAGTGGAAAAAGGAATAACCTCAAATAAAAAGGACACAGAAGCAGTCTGTGAAACTTCTTTCTGTTCAGTGCATTCAACTAAAAGAGTTGAACCTTCCTTTAGATTGAGCAGTTGTGAAACACTCTTTGTGTAGAAACTGCAGGTAGACTTTGGGAGCGCTAAGGGGCCTATACTGGAAAAAGAAATAAAATAAAAACTACACAGAAACATTCTGCGAAACTTCTTTCTGTTCAGTGCATTCAACTAACTGAATTGAAGCTTACATTTGATAGAGCAGTTCTGAAACACTCTTTCCGTAGAAACTGCAAGTGGACATTCTGATCGCTAAGGGGACTATAGTGGAAAAAGGAATATCTTCAAATAAAAACTACACGGAAGCATTCTGCGAAACTTCTTTCTGTTCTGTGCATTCAACTAACAGAGTTGAACCTTACTTTTGATTGAGCAGTTCTGAAACACTCTTTCTGAAGAAACAGCAAGTGGACATTCAGAGTGAAAATGGGCCTATATTGGAAAAAGGAATATCTTCAAATAAAAACTACACAGAAGCATTATGCGAATTTTCTTTCTGTTCAGTGCATTCAACTAACAGATCTGAAGCTTACTTTTGATAGAGCAGTTCTGAAACACTCTTTCCGTAGCAACTGCAAGTGGACATTCAGATCGCTAATGGGACAAGAGTGGAAAAAGGAATATCTTCAAATAAAAACTACATGGAAGCATTCTGTGAAACTTCTTTCTGTTCTGTGCATTCAACTAACAGAGTTGAACCTCACTTTTGATTGAGCAGTTCGGAAACAATCTTTCAGTGGAAACTGCAAGTAGATATTCTGTGGGCTAAGGGGCCAATAGTGGAAAATGGACTATCTTCAGATAAAAACTACACAGAATCATTCTGTGGAACTTCTTTCTGTTCTGTACATTCAACTAACAGAGTTGAATCTTCCTTTTGATTAAGCAGTTCTGAAACACTCTTTCTGTAGAAACTGCAAGGGAACACTCGGAGGTATAAGGGGCTTATAGTGGAAAAATTAATATCTTCATATAAAACCTACACAGAAGCATTCCATGAAACTTCTTTCTGTTCCGTGCATTCAACAAACAGAGTTCAAGTTTACATTTGATTGAGCAGTTCTGAAACACTCTTTCAGTAAAAACTGCAAGTGGACATTCGGAGCGCAAAGGGGCCTATGGTGGAAAAAGTAATATATTCAAATAAAAACTACACAGAAGCCTTCAATACTTCTTTCTGTTCAGTGCATTCAACTAACAGCATTGAAGCTTACTTTTGATAGAGCAGTTCTCAAACACTCTTTCCATAGAAACTGCAAGTGGACATTTGGATCGCTAACGGGACTATAGAGGAAAAAGGAATATCTTCAAATAAAAACTACACAGAAGCATTCTGTGAAACTTCTTTCTGCTCTGTACATTCAACTAGCAGAGTTGAGGCTTACTTTTTATTGAGCTGTACTGACACACTTTCTGTAGAAACTGCAAGTGGACATTCAATTTGCTAAGGGGCCTGTAGTGGAAAAAGGAATATCTTCAAATAAAAACTACACGGAAGCACTCTGCGAAACTTCTTTCAGTTTAGTGCATTCAACTAACACAATTGCGGCTTACTTTTGATAGAGCAGTTCTGAAACACTCTTTCTGTGGGAACTGCAAGTGGACATTTGGAGCACTAAGTGGCCCATAGTGGAAAAAGGTATAACCTCAAATAAAAAAGACACAGAAGCAGTCTGTGAAACTTCTTTGTGTTCTGTGCATTCAACTAAGAGAGTTGAAGCTTACCTTTGATTGAGCAGTTCTGAAACACTCTTTATGTAGAAACTGCAAGTGGACATTCGGAGCACTAAGGGGACAACAGAGGAAAATGGAATAGCTTCAAATAAAAATTACAACGAAGCATTCTGCGAAACTTCTTTCTATTCAGTGCATTCAACTAACAGAACTGAACCTTACTTTTGATAGAGCAGTTCTGAAACACTATGTAGAAACTGCAAGTGGACATTCGAGCATTAAGTCGCCAACAGAGCAAAAATTACACCTTAAAATAAAAACTACACAGAAGCATTCTGTGAAACTTCTTTCTGTTCTGTGTATTCAACTAACAGAATTGAACCTTACATTTGATTGAGCAGTTCTGAAACACTCTTTCTGTATAAAGTGCCTGTGGACATTCGGAACACTAAGTGACCTATAGTGGAAAAAGGAATATCTTCAAATAAAAACTACACAGAAGCATTCTGTGAAACTTCTCTCTGTTTTGTGCATTCAACTAACAGAGTTGAACCCTACTTTTGATTGAGCAGTTGTGAAACACTATTTCTGTAGAAACTGCAGGGGGATTTTCGGAGCGCTAAGGGGCCTATAGTGGAAAAAGAAATATCTTCAAATAAAAACTACACAGGAGCATTCTGCGAAACTTCTTTCTGTTCAGTGCATTCATCTAACTGAATTGAAGCTTTCTTTTGACAGAGCAATTCTGGAACACTCTTTCCGTAGAAACTGTAAGTGGACATTCGGATTTCTAAAGGCACTATAGTGGAAAAAGGCGTATGTTCAAATAAAAACTACACTGAAGCATTCTGTGAAACTTCTTTCCGTTCACTGCATTCAACTAACGGAGTTGAACCTTACGTTTGATTGAGCAGTTATGAAACACTCTTTCTGTAGAAACTGCAGGTGGACTTTCAGACCGCTAAGGGGCCTATAGTGGAAAAAGTTATAACCTCTAATAACAACGATACAGAAACAGTCTGTGAAACTTCTTTCTGTTCAGTGCATTCAACTAACAGAACTGAACCTTACTTTTGAGAGAGCAGTTCTGAGACACTCTTTCTGTAGAAAAAGCAAATGGACACTCATAGTGCTAAGGGGCCTACAGTGGAAAAAGGAATATCTTCAAATAAAAACTACACAGAAGCTTTCTCTGAAACTTCCTTTTCTTATGTGCATTCCACTAACAGAGTTGAACCTTACTTTTGATTGAGCAGTTCTGAAACACTCTTATGTAGAAACTGCAAGTGGACATTCTGAGCGCTAAGGGGCCTAAAGTGGAAAAAGGAATACCTTCAAATAAAAACTACACAGAAGTATTCTGTGAAACTTCTTTCTGTTCTGTGCATTCAACTAAGAGACTTGAAGCTCCCTTTTGATTTAGAATTTCTGAAACACTCTTTCTGTATAAACTGCATGTGGACATTCGGAGCACTAAGTTGCCTATAGTGGAAAAAGGAATATCTTCAAATAAAAACTACACAGAAGCATTCTGTGAAACTTCTCTCTGTTCAGTGCATTCAACTAACAGAGTTGAACCTTCCTCTAGATTGAGCAGTTGTGAAACACTGTTTGTGTAGAAACTGCAGGTAGACTTTCCGAGCACAAAGGGGTCTATACTGGAAAAAGAAATAACTTAAAATAAAAACTACACAGAAACATTCTGCGAAACTTCTTTCTGTTCAGTGCATTCATCTAACTGAATTGAAGCTTACATTTCATAGAGCAGTTCTGAAACACTCTCCGTAGAAACTGCAAGTGGACATTCTGATCGCTAAGGGGACAATAGTGGAAAAAGGAATATCTTCAAATAAAAACTACACGGAAGCATTCTGCGAAACTTCTTTCTGTTCTGTGCATTCAACTAACAGAGTTGAACCTCACTTTTGATTGAGCAGTTCTGAAACACTCTTTCTGTGGAAACTGCAAGTGGACATTCAGAGTGAAAAGGGGCCTATAGTGGAAAAAAGAATATCTTCAAATAAAAACTACACAGAAGCATTCTGTGAAATTTCTTTCTGTTCTGTGCACTCAACTAACAGAGTTGAAGCTTACTTTTTATGGAGCTGTTCTAAAACTCTCTTTCTGTAGAAACTGCAAGTAGACATTCAGTGGCCTAAGGGGCCAGTAGTGGAAAATGGACTATCTTCTGATAAAAACTACGCAGAATCATTCTGTGGAACTTCTTTCTGTTCTGTACAGTCAACTAACAGAGTTGAATCTTCCTTTTGATTAAGCAGTTCTGAAACACTCTTTCTGTAGAAACTGCAAGGGAACACTCGGAGGTATAAGGGGCCTATAGTGGAAAAAGTAATATCTTCATATAAAAGCTACACAGAAGCATTCCGTGAAACTTCTTTCTGATCCGTGCATTCAACAAACAGAGTTGAAGGTTACATTTGATTGAGCAGTTCTGAAACACTCTTTCAGTAAAAACTGCAAGTGGACATTCGGAGGTTAAAGGGGCCTATGGTGGAAAAAGTAATATATTCAAATAAAAACTACACAGAAGCCTTCGATACTTCTTTCTGTTCAGTGCATTCAACGAACAGAATTGAAGCTTACTTTTGATAGAGTAGTTCTCAAACACTCTTTCCATAGATACTGCAAGTGGACATTTGGATCGCTAACGGGACTATAGTGGAAAAAGGAATATCTTCAAATAAAAACTACACAGAAGCATTCTGTGAAACTTCTTTCTGCTCTGTACATTCAACTAGCAGAGTTGAGGCTTACGTTTTATTGAGCTGTACTGAAACACTCTTTGTGTAGAAACTGCAAGTGGACATTCAGTTTGCTAAGGGGCCTGTAGTGGAAAAAGGAATATCTTCAAATAAAAACTACACGGAAGCACTCTGCGAAACTTCTTTCAGTTCAGTGCATTCAACTAACAGAATTGCGGCTTACTTTTGATAGAGCAGTTCTGAAACACTCTTTCAGTAAAAACTGCAAGGGGATATTCGGAGCGCAAAGGGGCCTATGGTGGAAAAAGTAATATATTCAAATAACTACTACACAGAAGCCTTCGATACTTCTTTCAGTTCAGTGCATTCATCTAACACAATTGCGGCTTACTTTTGATAGAGCAGATCTGAAACACTATTTCTGTAGGAACTGCAAGTGGACACTTGGAGCACTAAGTGGCCTATAGTGGAAAAAGTAATAACCTCAAATAAAAAAGACACAGAAGCAGTCTGTGAAACTTCTTTCTGTTCCGTGCATTCAACTAAGAGAGTTGAAGCTTACCTTTGATTGAGGAGTTCTGAAACACTCTTTATGTGGAAACTGCAAGTGGACATTCGGAGCACTAAGGGGACAACAGAGGAAAAAGGAATATCTTCAAATAAAAACTACAACGAAGCATTCTGCGAAACTTCTTTCTGTTCAGTGCATTCAACTAACAGAACTGAACATTACTTTTGATAGAGCAGTTCTGAAACACTCTTTATGTAGAAACTGCAAATGGACATTGGAGTATTAAGTCGAAAACAGTGCAAAAATTATACCTTAAAATAGAAACTACACAGAAGCATTCTGTGAAACTTCTTTCTGTTCTGTGTATTCAACTAACAGAGTTGAACCTTACTTTTGATTGAGCAGTTCTGAAACACTCTTTCTGTATAAAGTGCATGTGGACTTTCGGAGCACTAAGTGGCCTATAGTGGAAAAAGGAATCTCTTCAAATAAAAACTACACAGAAGCATTCTGTGAAACTTCTCTCTGTTCTGTGCATTCAACTAACAGAGTTGAACCTTTCTTTTGATTGATCAGTTGTGAAACACTCTTTCTGTAGAAACTGCAGGTGGACTTTCGGAGCGCTAAGGGGCCTATAGTGGAAAAAGAAATATCTTCAAATAAAAACTACACAGGAGCATTCTGCGAAACTTATTTCTGTTCAGTGCATTCAACTAACAGAATTGAAGCTTTCTTTTGATAGAGCAGTTCTGGAACACTCTTTCCGTAGAAACTGTAAGTGGACATTCGGATTTCTAAAGGCACTATAGTGGAAAAAGGAATACCTTCAAATAAAAACTACACGGAAGCATTCTGCGAAACTTCTTTCTGTTCTGTGCATTCAACTAACAGAGTTGAAGCTTACTTTTGATTGTGCAGCTCTGAAACACTTTTTCTGTAGAAGCTCCATGTGGACATTCTGAGCGCTAAGGGGCCTGTACTGGAAAAAGGCGTATCTTCAAATAAAAACTACACTGAAGCATTCTGTGAAACTTCTTTCCGTTCTCTGCATTCAACTAACGGAGTTGAACCTTATATTTGATTGAGCAGTTATGAAACACTCGTTCTGTAGAAACTGCAGGTGGACTTTCAGGCCACTAAGGGGCCTATAGTGGAAAAAGTTATAACCTCTAATAAAAACGACACAGAAACAGTCTGTGAAACTTCTTTCTGTTCAGTGCATTCAACTAACAGAACTGAACCTTACTTTTGATAGAGCAGTTCTGAGACACTCTTTCTGAAGAAACAGCAAATGGACACTCATAGTGCTAAGGGGCCTACAGTGGAAAAAGGAATATCTTCAAATAAAAACTACACAGAAGATTTCTCTGAAACTTCCTTCTCTTATGTGCATTCCACTAACAGAGTTGTACCTTACTTTTGATTGAGCAGTTCTGAAACACTCTTATGTAGAAACAGCAAGTGGACTTTCAGAGTGCAAAGGGGCCTATAGTGGAAAAAGGAATATCTTCAAATAAAAACTACACAGTAGCATTCTGTGAAACTTCTTTCTGCTCTGTACATTCAACTAGCAGAGTTGAGGCATACTTTTTATTGAGCTGTACTGAAACACTCTTTCTGTAGAAACTGCAAGTGGACATTCAATTTGCTAAGGGGCCTGTAGTGGAAAAAGGAATATCTTCAAATAAAAACTACACGGAAGCACTCTGCGAAACTTCTTTCTGTTCAGTGCATTCAACTAAGAGAATTGCGGCTTACCTTTGATAGAGCAGTTCTGAAACACTCTTTCTGTAGGAACTGCAAGTGGACATTTGGAGCACTACGTGGCCTATAGTGGAAAAAGGAATAAGCTCAAATAAAAAAGACACAGAAGCAATCTGTGAAACTACTTTCTGTTCTGTGTATTCAACTAACAGAGTTGAACCTTCCTTTAGATTGAGCAGTTGTGAAACACTCTTTCTGTAGAAACTGCAGGTAGACTTTCGGAGCGCTAAGGGGCCTATACTGGAAAAAGAAATAACTTAAAATAAATCTACACAGAAACATTTGGCGAAACTTCTTTCTGTTCAGTGCATTCAACTAACTGAATTGAAGCTTACATTTGATAGAGCAGTTCTGAAACACTCTTTCCGTAGAAACTGCAAGTGGACATTCTGATCGCTAAGGGGACTGTAGTGGAAAAAGGAATATCTTCAAATAAAAACTACACGGAAGCATTCTGCGAAACTTCTTTCTGTTCTGTGCATTCAACTAAAAGAGTTGATCCTTACTTTTGATTCAGCAGTTCTGAAACACTCTTTCTGAAGAAACAGCAAGTGGACATTCAGAGTGCAAAGGGGCCTATAGTGGAAAAAGGAATATATTCAAATAAAAACTACACAGAAGAATTATGCGAAACTTCTTTCTGTTCAGTGCATTCAACTAACAGATCTGAAGCTTACTTTTGATAGAGCAGTTCTGAAACACTCTTTCCGTAGCAACTGCAAGTGGACATTCAGATCGCTAACGGGACAATAGTGCAAAAAAGAATATCTTCAAATAAATACTACACGGAAGCATTCTGTGAAACTTCTTTCTGTTCTGTGCACTCAACTGAGAGAGTTGAACCTCACTTTTGATTGAGCAGTTCGGAAACACTCTTTCTGTGCAAACTGCAAGTAGACATTCTGTGGGCTAAGGAGCCAATAGTGGAAAATGGACTATCTTCAGATAAAAACTACACAGAATCATTCTGTGGAACTACTTTCTGTTCTGTACAGTCAACTAACAGAGTTGAACCTTACTTTTGATTGAGCAGTTGTGAAACACTCTTTCTGTAGAAACTGCAGGTGGACTTTCGGAGCGCTAAAGGGCCTATAGTGGAAAAAGAAATATCTTCAAATAAAAACTACACAGGAGCATTCTGTGAAACTTCTTTCTGTTCAGTGCATTCAACTAACAGAATTGAAGCTTTCTTTGGATAGAGCAGTTCTGGAACACTCTTTCCGTAGAAACTGTAAGTGGACATTCGGATTGCTAAAGGCACTATAGTGGAAAAAGGAATATCTTCAAATAAAAACTACACAGGAGCATTCTGCGAAACTTCTTTCTGTTCTGAGCATTCAACTAACAGAGTTGAAGCTTACTTTTGATTGTGCAGCTCTGAAACACACTTTCTGTAGAAGCTGCATGTGGACATTCTGAGCGCTAAGGGGCCTGTACTGGAAAAAGGCGTATCTTCAAATAAAACTACACTGAAGCATTCTGTGAAACTTCTTTCCGTTCTCTGCATTCAACTAACGGAGTTGAACCTTACATTTGATTGAGCAGTTATGAAACACTCTTTCTGTAGAAACTGCAGGTGGACATTCAGACCGCTAAGGGGAACATAGTGGAAAAAGTTATAACCTCTAATAACAACGACAGAGAAACAGTCTGTGAAACTCCTTTCTGTTCAGTGCATTCAACTAACAGAACTGAACCTTTTCTTTTGACAGAGCAGTTCTGAGACACTCTTTCTGTAGAAACAGCAAATGGAAAGTCACAGTGCTAAGCGGCCTACAGTGGAAATAGGAATATCTTCAAATAAAAACTGCACAGAAGCTTTCTCTGAAACTTCCTTCTCTTATGTGCATTCCACTAACAGAGTTGAACCTTACCTTTGATTGAGCAGTTCTGAAACACTCTTATGTAGAAACTGCAAGTGGACATTCTGAGGGCTAAGGGGCCTAAAGTGGAAAAAGGAATATATTCAAATAAAAACTACACAGAAGCCTTCGTTACTGCTTTCTGTTCAGTGCATTCAACTAACAGCATTGAAGCTTACTTTTGATAGAGCAGTTCTGAAACACTCTTTCCGTAGAAACTGCATGTGTACATTCAGTTTGCTAAGGGGCCTGTAGTGGAAAAAGGAATATCTTCAAATAAAAACTACACGGAAGCACTCTGCGAAACTTCTTTCTGCTCTGTACATTCAACTAGCAGAGTTGAGGCTTACTTTTTATTGAGCTGTACTGAAACACTCTTTCTGTAGAAACTGCAAGTGGACATTCAGTTTGCTAAGGGGCCTGTAGTGGAAAAAGGAATATCTTCAAATAAAAACTACACGGAAGCACTCTGCGAAACTTCTTTCAGTTCAGTGCATTCAACTAACAGAATTGCGGCTTACTTTTGATAGAGCAGTTCTGAAACACTCTTTCTGTAGGAACTGCAAGTGGACATTTGAGCACTTAGTGGCCTATAGTGGAAAAAGGAATAACTTCAAATAAAAAAGACACAGAAGCAATCTGTGAAACTTCTTTCTGTTCTGTGCATTCAACTGAGAGAGTTGAAGCTTACCTTTGATTGAGCAGTTCTGAAACACTGTTTCTGTAGAAACTGCAAGTGGACATTCGGAGCACTAAGGGGACTACAGAGGAAAAAGGAATAGCTTCAAAAAAAAACTACAACGAAGCATTCTGCGAAACTTCTTTCTGTTCAGTGCATTCAACTAACAGAACTGAACCTTACTTTTGATAGAGCAGTTCTGAAACACTCTTTATGTAGAAACTGCAAGTGGACAGTGGAGCATTAAGTCGCCAACAGTGCAAAAATTATACCTTAAAATAAAAACTACACAGAAACATTCTGTGAAACTTCTTTCTGTTCTGTGTATTCAACTAACAGAGATGAACCTTGCTTTTGATTGAGCAGTTCTGAAACACTTTTTCTGTATAAAGTGCATGTGGACATTCGGAGCACTAAGTGGCCTATAGTGGGAAAAGGAATCTCTTCAAATAAAAACTACACAGAAGCATTCTGTGAAACTCCTCTCTGTTCTGTGCATTCAAATAACAGTGTTGAACCTTTCTTTTGATTGAGGGGTTGTGAAAAATTCTTTCTGTAGAAACTGCATGTGGACTTTCGGAGCGCTAAGGGGAATATAGTGGAAAAAGAAATATCTTCAAATAAAAACTACACAGGAGCATTCTGCGAAACTTCTTTCTGTTCAGTGCACTCTACTTACAGAATTGAAGCTTTCTTTTGATTGAGCAGTTCTGAAACAGTCTTTCCGTAGAAACTGTAAGTGGACATTCAGATTGCTAAGGGCTCTATAGTGGAAAAAGGAATATCTACAAATAAAAACTACACGGAGGCATTCTGTGAAACTTCTTTCTGTTCTGTGCATTCAACTAACAGAGTTGAACCTCACTTTTGATTGAGCAGTTCTGAAACACTATTTCTGTGGAAACTGCAAGTAGACATTCAGTAGGCTAAGGGGCCAATAGTGAAAAATGGACTATCTTCAGATAAAAACTACACAGAATCATTCTGTGGAACTTCTTTCTGTTCTGTGCAGTCAACTAACAGAGTTGAATCTTCCTTTTGATTGAGTAGTTCTGAAACACTCTTTCTGTAGAAACTGCAAGGGAACACTCGGAGATTTAAGGGGCCTATAGTGGAAAAAGGAATATCTTCATATACAACCTACACAGAAGCATTCCGTGAAACATCGTTCTCTTCCGTGCATTCAACAAACAGAGTTGAAGGTTACATTTGATTGAGCAGTTCTGAAACACTCTTTCAGTAAAAACTGCAAGTGGACATTCGGAGCGCAAAGGGGCCTAGAGTGGAAAAAGAAATATCTTCAAATAAAAACTACACAGGAGCATTCTGCCAAACTTCTTTCTATTCAGTGCATTGAACTAACAGAATTGAAGCCTTCTATTGATAGAGCAGTTCTGGAACACTCTTTCCGTAGAAACTGTAAGTGGACTTCGGATTTCTAAAGGCCCTATAGTGGAAAAAGGAATACCTTCAAATAAAAACTACATGGAAGCATTCTGCGAAACTACTTTCTGTTCTGTGCATTCAACTAACAGAGTTGAAGCTTACTTTTGATTGTGCAGCTCTGAAACACACTTTCTGTAGAAGCTGCATGTGGACATTCTGAGCGCTAAGGGGCCTGTAATGGAAAAAGGCGAATATTCAAATAAAAACTACACTTCTTTCCGTTCTCTGCATTCAACTATTGGAGTTGAACCTTACATTTGATTGAGCAGTTATGAAACACTCTTTCTGTAGAAACTGCAGGTGGACTTTCAGACCGCTAAGGGGCCTATAGTGGAAAAAGTTATAACCTCTAATAACAACGACACAGAAACAGTCTGTGAAACTTCTTTCTGTTCAGTGCATTCAACTAACAGAACTGAACCTTACTTTTGATAGAGCAGTTCTGAGACACTCTTTCTGTAGAAACAGCAAATGGACACTCATAGTGCTAAGGGGCCTACAGTGGAAAAAGTAATATCTTCAAATAAATACTACACAGAAGATTTCTCTGAAACTTCCTTCTCTTATGTGCATTCCACTAACAGAGATGAACCTTACTTTTGATTGAGCAGTTCTGAAACACTCTTTTGTAGAAACTGCAAGTGGACATTCTGAGCGCTAATGGGCCTAAAGTGGAAAAAGGAATACCTTCAATAAAAACTACACAGAAGCATTCTGTGAAACATTTTTCTGTTCTGTGCATTCAACTAACAGAGTTGAACCTCACTTTTGATTGAGCAGTTCTGAAACACTCTTTCTGTGGAAACTGCAAGTGGACATTCAGAGTGAAAAGTGGCCTATAGTGGAAAAAAGAATATCTTCAAATAAAAACTACACAGAAGCATTCTGTGATACATTTATCTGTTCTGTGCATTCAACTAACAGAGTTGAAGCTTACTTTTTATGAAGCTGTTCTAAAACACTCTTTCTGTAGAAACTGCAAGTAGACAATCAGTGGGCTAAGGGGCCAATAGTGGAAAATGGACTATCTTCAGATAAAAACTACACAGAATCATTCTGTGGAACTTCTTTCTGTTCTGTACAGTCAACTAACAGAGTTGAATCTTCCTTTTGATTGAGCAGTTCTGAAACACTCTTTCTGTAGAAACTGCAAGAGAACACACGGAGAGTTAAGGGGCCTATAGTGGAAAAAGGAATATCTTCATAAAAAACCTACACAGAAGCATTCCGTGAAACTTCTTTCTGTTCCGTGCATTCAACAAACAGAGTTGAAGGTTAGATTTGATTGAGCAGTTCTGAAACACTCTTTCAGTAAAAACTGAAAGTGGACATTCGGAGCGCAAAGGGGCCTATGGTGGAAAAAGTAATATATTCAAATAAAAACTACACAGAAGCCTTCGATACTTCTTTCTGTTCAGTGCATTCAACTAACAGAATTGAAGCTTACTTTTGATAGAGCAATTCTGAAACACTCTTTCCGTAGAAACTGCAAGTGGACATTTGAATCGCTATCGGGACTATAGTGGAAAAAGGAATATCTTCAAATAAAAACTACACAGAAGCATTCTGTGAAACTTCTTTCTGCTCTGTACATTCAACTAGCAGAGTTGAGGCTTACTTTTTATTGAGCTGTACTGAAACACTCTTTGTGTAGAAACTGCAAGTAGACATTCAGTTTGCTAAGGGGCCTGTAGTGGAAAAAGGAATATCTTCAAATAAAAACTACACGGAAGCACTCTGCGAAACTTCTTTCAGTTCAGTGCATTCAACTAACGGAATTGCGGCTTACTTTTGATAGAGAAGTTCTGAAACACTCTTTTTGTAGGAACTGCAAGTGGACATTTGGAGAACTAAGTGGCCTATAGTGGAAAAAGGAATAACCTCAAATAAAAAGGACACAGAAGCAGTCTGTGAAACTTCTTTCTGTTCAGTGCATTCAACTAAAAGGGTTGAACCTTCCTTTAGATTGAGCAGTTGTGAAACACTCTTTGTGTAGAAACTGCAGGTAGACTTTGGGAGCGCTAAGGGGCCTATACTGGAAAAAGAAATAAAATAAAAACTACACAGAAACATTCTGCGAAACTTCTTTCTGTTCAGTGCATTCAACTAACTGAATTGAAGCTTACATTTGATAGAGCAGTTCTGAAACACTCTTTCCGTAGAAACTGCAAGTGGACATTCTGATCGCTAAGGGGACTATAGTGGAAAAAGGAATATCTTCAAATAAAAACTACACGGAAGCATTCTGCGAAACTTCTTTCTGTTCTGTGCATTCAACTAACAGAGTTGAACCTTACTTTTGATTGAGCAGTTCTGAAACACTCTTTCTGAAGAAACAGCAAGTGGACATTCAGAGTGAAAATGGGCCTATATTGGAAAAAGGAATATCTTCAAATAAAAACTACACAGAAGCATTATGCGAATTTTCTTTCTGTTCAGTGCATTCAACTAACAGATCTGAAGCTTACTTTTGATAGAGCAGTTCTGAAACACTCTTTCCGTAGCAACTGCAAGTGGACATTCAGATCGCTAATGGGACAAGAGTGGAAAAAGGAATATCTTCAAATAAAAACTACATGGAAGCATTCTGTGAAACTTCTTTCTGTTCTGTGCATTCAACTAACAGAGTTGAACCTCACTTTTGATTGAGCAGTTCGGAAACAATCTTTCAGTGGAAACTGCAAGTAGATATTCTGTGGGCTAAGGGGCCAATAGTGGAAAATGGACTATCTTCAGATAAAAACTACACAGAATCATTCTGTGGAACTTCTTTCTGTTCTGTACATTCAACTAACAGAGTTGAATCTTCCTTTTGATTAAGCAGTTCTGAAACACTCTTTCTGTAGAAACTGCAAGGGAACACTCGGAGGTATAAGGGGCTTATAGTGGAAAAATTAATATCTTCATATAAAACCTACACAGAAGCATTCCATGAAACTTCTTTCTGTTCCGTGCATTCAACAAACAGAGTTCAAGTTTACATTTGATTGAGCAGTTCTGAAACACTCTTTCAGTAAAAACTGCAAGTGGACATTCGGAGCGCAAAGGGGCCTATGGTGGAAAAAGTAATATATTCAAATAAAAACTACACAGAAGCCTTCAATACTTCTTTCTGTTCAGTGCATTCAACTAACAGCATTGAAGCTTACTTTTGATAGAGCAGTTCTCAAACACTCTTTCCATAGAAACTGCAAGTGGACATTTGGATCGCTAACGGGACTATAGTGGAAAAAGGAATATCTTCAAATAAAAACTACACAGAAGCATTCTGTGAAACTTCTTTCTGCTCTGTACATTCAACTAGCAGAGTTGAGGCTTACTTTTTATTGAGCTGTACTGACACACTTTCTGTAGAAACTGCAAGTGGACATTCAATTTGCTAAGGGGCCTGTAGTGGAAAAAGGAATATCTTCAAATAAAAACTACACGGAAGCACTCTGCGAAACTTCTTTCAGTTTAGTGCATTCAACTAACACAATTGCGGCTTACTTTTGATAGAGCAGTTCTGAAACACTCTTTCTGTGGGAACTGCAAGTGGACATTTGGAGCACTAAGTGGCCCATAGTGGAAAAAGGTATAACCTCAAATAAAAAAGACACAGAAGCAGTCTGTGAAACTTCTTTGTGTTCTGTGCATTCAACTAAGAGAGTTGAAGCTTACCTTTGATTGAGCAGTTCTGAAACACTCTTTATGTAGAAACTGCAAGTGGACATTCGGAGCACTAAGGGGACAACAGAGGAAAATGGAATAGCTTCAAATAAAAACTACAACGAAGCATTCTGCGAAACTTCTTTCTATTCAGTGCATTCAACTAACAGAACTGAACCTTACTTTTGATAGAGCAGTTCTGAAACACTATGTAGAAACTGCAAGTGGACATTCGAGCATTAAGTCACCAACAGAGCAAAAATTACACCTTAAAATAAAAACTACACAGAAGCATTCTGTGAAACTTCTTTCTGTTCTGTGTATTCAACTAACAGAGTTGAACCTTACATTTGATTGAGCAGTTCTGAAACACTCTTTCTGTATAAAGTGCCTGTGGACATTCGGAACACTAAGTGACCTATAGTGGAAAAAGGAATATCTTCAAATAAAAACTACACAGAAGCATTCTGTGAAACTTCTCTCTGTTTTGTGCATTCAACTAACAGAGTTGAACCCTACTTTTGATTGAGCAGTTGTGAAACACTATTTCTGTAGAAACTGCAGGGGGATTTTCGGAGCGCTAAGGGGCCTTTAGTGGAAAAAGAAATATCTTCAAATAAAAACTACACAGGAGCATTCTGCGAAACTTCTTTCTGTTCAGTGCATTCATCTAACTGAATTGAAGCTTTCTTTTGACAGAGCAATTCTGGAACACTCTTTCCGTAGAAACTGTAAGTGGACATTCGGATTTCTAAAGGCACTATAGTGGAAAAAGGCGTATGTTCAAATAAAAACTACACTGAAGCATTCTGTGAAACTTCTTTCCGTTCACTGCATTCAACTAACGGAGTTGAACCTTACGTTTGATTGAGCAGTTATGAAACACTCTTTCTGTAGAAACTGCAGGTGGACTTTCAGACCGCTAAGGGGCCTATAGTGGAAAAAGTTATAACCTCTAATAACAACGATACAGAAACAGTCTGTGAAACTTCTTTCTGTTCAGTGCATTCAACTAACAGAACTGAACCTTACTTTTGAGAGAGCAGTTCTGAGACACTCTTTCTGTAGAAAAAGCAAATGGACACTCATAGTGCTAAGGGGCCTACAGTGGAAAAAGGAATATCTTCAAATAAAAACTACACAGAAGCTTTCTCTGAAACTTCCTTTTCTTATGTGCATTCCACTAACAGAGTTGAACCTTACTTTTGATTGAGCAGTTCTGAAACACTCTTATGTAGAAACTGCAAGTGGACATTCTGAGCGCTAAGGGGCCTAAAGTGGAAAAAGGAATACCTTCAAATAAAAACTACACAGAAGCATTCTGTGAGACTTCTTTCAGTTCTGTGCATTCAACTAAGAGTTGAAGCTCCCTTTTGATTTAGAATTTCTGAAACACTCTTTCTGTATAAACTGCATGTGGACATTCGGAGCACTATGTTGCCTATAGTGGAAAAAGGAATATCTCCAAATAAAAACTACACAGAAGCATTCTGTGAAATTTCTCTCTGTTCAGTGCATTCAACTAACAGAATTGAACTTTCCTTTAGATTGAGCAGTTGTGAAACACTCTTTGTGTAGAAACTGCAGGTAGACTTACGGAGCGCTAAGGGGCCTATACTGGAAAAAAAAATAACTTAAAATAAAAACTACACAGAAATATACTGCGAAACTTCTTTCTTTTCGGTGCATTCAACTAACTGAATTGAAGCTTACATTTGATAGAGCAGTTCTGAAACCCTCTTTCCGTAGAAACTGCAAGTGGACATTCTGTTCGCTAAGGGGTCTATAGTGGAAAAAGGAATATCTTCAAATAAAAACTACACGGAAGCATTCTGCGAAACTTCTTTCTGTTCTGTGCCTTCACCTAACAGAGTTGATCCTCGCTTTTGATTGAGCAGTTCTGAAATACTATTTCCGAAGAAACAGCAAGTGGACATTCAGAGTGCAATGGGGCCTATAGTGGAAAAAGGAATATCTTCAAATAAAAACTACACAGAAGCATTATGCAAAACTTCTTTCTGTTCAGTGCATTCAACTAACAGAACTGAAGCTTACTTTTGATAGAGCAGTTCTGAAACTCTCTTTCCGTAGCAACTGCAAGTGGACATTCAGATTGCTAACGGGACAGTAGTGGAAAAAGGAATATCTTCAAATAAAAACTACACGGAAGCATTCTGTGAAACTTCTTTCTGTTCTGTACAGTCAACTAACAGAGTTGAATCTTCTTTTGATTGAGCAGTTCTGAAACACTCTTTCTGTAGAAACTGCAAGGGAACACTCGGAGATTTAAGGGGCCTATAGTGGAAAAAGGAATATCTTCATATAAAACCTACACAGAAGCATTCCGTGAAACTTCTTTCTGTTCCGTGCATTCAACAAACAGAGTTGAAGGTTACATTTGATTGAGCAGTTCTGAAACACTCTTTCAGTAAAAACTGCAAGTGGTCATTCGGAGCGCAAAGGGGCCTATGGTGGAAAAAGTAATATATTCAAATAAAAACCACACAGAAGCCTTCGATACTTCTTTCTGTTCAGTGCATTCAACTAACAGAATTGAAACTTACTTTTGATAGAGCAGTTCTGAAACACTCTTTCTGTAGAAACTGCACGTGGACATTTGGATCGCTAACGGGACTATAGTGGAAAAAGGAATATCTTCAATTAAAAACTACACAGAAGCATTCTGCAAAACTTCTTTCTGTTCTGTGCATTCAACTAACAGAATTGAAGCTTGCTTTTGATAGAGCAGTTCTGAAACACTCTTTCCGTAGAAACTGCAAGTGGACATTCGGAGCACTAATGGGACTACAGAGGAAAAAGGAATAGCTTCAAATAAAAACTACAACGAAGCATTCTGCGAAACTTCTTTCTGTTCAGTGCATTCAACTAACAGAGTTGAACCTTCCTTTAGATTGAGCAGTTGTGAAACACTCTTTGTGTAGAAACTGCAGGTGGACTTTCAGAGCTCTAAGGGGCCTATATTGGAAAAAGAAATATCTTCAAATAAAAACTACCTAGTAGCATTCTGCGAAACTTCTTTCTGTTCAGTGCATTGAACTAACAGAATTGAAGCTTTCTTTTGATAGAGCCGTTCTGAAACACTCTTTCCGTAGAAACTGTAAGTGGACATTCGGATTTGTAAAGGCACTATAGTGGAAAAAGGAATGCCTTCAAATAAAAACTACACGGAAGCATTCTGCGAAACATCTTTCCTTTCTGTGCATTCAACTAACAGAGTTGAAGCTTACTTTTGATTGTGCAGCTCTGAAACACTCTTTCTGTAGAAGCTGCATGTGGACATTCTGACCGCTAAGGCGCCTGTACTGGAAAAAGGCGTATCTTCAAATAAAAACTACACTGAAGCATTCTGTGAAACTTCTTTCCGTTCTCTGCATTCAACTAACGGAGTTGAACCTTACATTTGATTGAGCAGTTATGAAACACTCTTTCTGTAGAAACTGCAGGTGGACTTTCAGACCGCTAAGGGGCCTATAGTGGAAAAAGTTTTAACCTCTAATAAAAACGACACAGAAACAGTCTGTGAAACTTCTTTCTCTTCAGTGCATTCAACTAACAGAACTGAACATTACTTTTGATAGAGCAGTTCTGAGACACTCTTTCTGTAGAAACAGCAAATGGACACTCATAGTGCTAAGGGGCCTACAGTGGAAAAAGGAATATCTTCAAATAAAAACTACACAGAAGCTTTCTCTGAAACTTCCTTCTCTTATGTGCATTCCACTAACAGAGTGGAACCTTACTTTTGATAGAGCAGTTCTGAAACACTCTGTCTGTAGAAACTGCATGTGGACATTCTGAGCGCTAACGGGCCTAAAGTGGAAAAAGGAATACCTTCAAATAAAAACTACACAGAAGCATTCTGTGAAACTTCTTTCTGTTCTGTGCATTCAACTAAGAGAGTTGAAGCTCCCTTTTGATTTAGAATTTCTGAAACACTCTTTCTGTATAAACTGCATGTGGACATTCGGAGCACTAAGTTGCCTATAGTGGAAAAAGGAATATCTTCAAATAAAAACTACACAGAAGCATTCTGTGAAACTTCTCTCTGTTCAGTGCATTCAACTAACAGAGTTGAACCCTCCTCTAGATTGAGCAGTTGTGATACACTCTTTGTGTAGAAACTGCAGGTAGACTTTCCGAGCACAAAGGGGTCTATACAGGAAAAAGAAATAACTTAAAGTAAAAACTACACAGAAACATTCTGCGAAACTTCTTTCTGTTCAGTGCATTCAACTAACTGAATTGAAGCCTACATTTGATAGAGCAGTTCTGAAACACTCTTTCCGTAGCAACTGCAAGTGGACATTCTGATCGCTAAGGGGACAACAGTTGAAAAAGGTATATCTTCAAATAAAAACTACACGGAAGCATTCTGCGAAACTTCTTTCTGTTCTGTGCATTCAACTAACAGAGTTGAACCTCACTTTTGATTGAGCAGTTCTGAAACACTCTTTCTGTGGAAACTGCAAGTGGAGATTCTGAGTGAAAAGGGGCCTATAGTGGGAAAAAGAATATCTTCAAATAAAAACTACACAGAAGCATTCTGTGAAACTTCTTTCTGTTCTGTGCATTCAACTAACAGAGTTGAAGCATAGTTTTTATGGAGCTGTTCTAAAACGCTCTTTCTGTAGAAACTGCAAGTAGACATTCAGTGGCCTAAGGGGCCAGTAGTGGAAAATGGACTATCTTCTGATAAAAACTACGCAGAATCATTCTGTGGAACTTCTTTCTGTTCTGTACATTCAACTAACAGAGTTGAAGCTTCCTTTTGATTGAGCAGTTCTGAAACATTCTTTCTGTAGAAACTTCAAGGGAACACTCCGAGAGTTAAGAGGCCTATAGTGGAAAAAGGAATATCTTCATATAAAACCTACACAGAAGCATTCCGTGAAACTTCTTTCTGTTCCGTGCATTCAACAAACATAGTTGAAGGTTACATTTGATTGAGCAGTTCTGAAACACTCTTTCAGTAAAAACTGCAAGTGGACATTCGGAGCGCAAAGGGGCCTATGTGGAAAAAGTAATATATTCAAATAAAAAGTACACAGAGGCCTTCGATTCTTCTTTCTGTTCAGTGCATTCAACTAACAGAGTTGAACCTTCCTTTAGATTGAGCAGTTGTGAAACACTCTTTTTGTAGAAACTGCAGGTAGACTTTCAGAGCGCTAAGGGGCCTATACTGGAAAAAGAAATAACTTAAAATAAAAACTACACAGAAACATTCTGCGAAACTTCTTTCTGTTCAGTGCATTCAACTAACTCAATTGAAGCTTACATTTGATAGAGCAGTTCTGAAACACTCTTTCCGTAGAAACTGCAAGTGGACATTCTGATCGCTAAGGGGACAATAGTGGAAAAAGGAATATCTTCAAATAAAAACTACATGGAAGCATTCTGCGAAACTTCTTTCTGTTCTGTGCATTCAACTAACAGAGTTGAACCTCACTTTTGATTGAGCAGTTCTGAAACACTCTTTCTGTGGAAACTGCAAGTGGACATTCTGAGTGAAAAGGGGCCTAAAGTGGAAAAAAGAATATCTTCAAATAAAAACTACACAGAAACATTCTGTGAAACTTCTTTCTGTTCTGTGCATTCAACTAACAGAGTTGAAGCATACTTTTTGTGGAGCTGTTCTAAAACACTCTTTCTGTAGAAACTGCAAGTAGACATTCAGTGGCCTAAGGGGCCAGTAGTGGAAAATGGACTATCTTCTGATAAAACCTACGCAGAATCATTCTGTGGAACTTCTTTCTGTTCCGTGCATTCAACAAACAGAGTTGAAGGTTACATTTGATTGAGCAGTTCTGAAACACTCTTTCAGTAAAAACTGCAAGTGGACATTCGGAGCGCAAAGGGGCCTATGGTGGCAAAAGTAATATATTCAAATAAAAACTACACAGAAGCCTTCGATACTTCTTTCTGTTCAGTGCATTCAACTAACAGAATTGAAGCTTACTTTTGATAGAGCAGTTCTGAAACACTCTTTCCGTAGAAACTGCAAGTGGACATTTGGATCGCTAAAGGGACTATAGTGGAAAAATTAATATCTTCAAATAAAAACTACACAGAAGCATTCTGTGAAACTTCTTTCTGCTCTGTACATTCAACTAGCAGAGTTGAGGCTTACATTTTATTGAGCTGTAATGAAACACTCTTTCTGTAGAAACTGCAAGTGGACATTCAGTTCGCTAAGGGGCCTGTAGTGGAAAAAGGAATATCTTCAAATAAAAACTACACGGAAGCACTCTGCGAAACTTCTTTCAGTTCAGTGCATTCAACTAAGAGAATTGTTGCTTACTTTTGATAGAGCAGTTCTGAAACACTCTTTCTGTAGGAACTGCAAGTGGACATTTGGAGCACTAAGTGGCCTATAGTGGAAAAAGGAATAACCTCAAATAAAAAAGACACATTAGCAGTCTGTGAAACTTCTTTCTGTTCTGTGCATTCAACTAAGAGAGTTGAAGCTTACCTTTGATTGAGCAGTTCTGAAACACTCTTTCTGTAGAAACTGCAAGTGGACATTCGGAGCACTAAGGGGACTACAGAGGAAAAAGGAATATCTTCAAATAAAAACTACAACGAAGCATTCTGCGAAACTTCTTTCTTTTCAGTGCATTCAACTGACAGAACTGAACCTTACTTTTGATAGAGCAGTTCCGAAACACTCTTTATGAAGAAACTGCAAGTGGACATTGGAGCATTAAGTCGCCAACAGTGCAAAAATTATACCTTAAAATAAAAACTACACAAAAGCATTCTGTGAAACTTCTTTCTGTTCTGTGTATTCAACTAACAGAGTTGAACATTACTTTTGATTGAGCAGTTCTGAAACACTCTTTCTGTATAAAGTGCATGTCGACATTCGGAGCACTATGTGGCCTATAGTGGAAAAAGAATTCTCTTCAAATAAAAACTACACAGAAGCATTCTGTGACACTGCTTTCTGATCTGTGCATTCAACTAACAATGTTGAACCTTACTTTTGATTGAGGAGCTTTGAAACAGTCTTTCTGTAGAAACTGCAAGTGGATATTCGGAGATCTCGGAGGCCTATAGTGGAAAAAGGAATATCTTCAAATGAAAACTACACGGAAGCATTCTGTGAAACTACTTTCTGATGTGTGCATTCAACTAACAGAGATGAACCTCACTTTTGATTGAGGAATTCTGAAGCACTCTTTCTGTAGAAAGTGTAAGTGGACATTCGGAGCGCTAAGGGGCCTAGAGTGGAAAAAGGAATATCTTCAAATAAAAACTACACAGAAATATTCTGTGAAACGGCTTTCTGATCTCTGCATTCAACTAACAGAGTTGAACGTTACTTTTGATTGAGCGGTTCTGAAACACTGTTTCTGTAGAAACTGCAAGTGGACATTCGTAGCACTAAGGGAACTATAGTGGAAAAAGGAATGTCTTCAAATAACAAACAGCTACACAGAAGCATTCTGTGAAAATTCTTTCTGATCAGTGCATTCCACTAACAGAGTTGAAACTTACTTTTGATTGAGCAGTTCTGAAACACTGTTTCTGTAGAAACTGAAAGTGGATATTCGGAGCCATAAGGGGCCTATAGTGGAAAAAGGAATATCTTCATATGAAAACTACACAGAAGCACTCTATGAAGTTCCTCTCATCTGTGCATTCAACTAACAGAATGGAACCTTACTTTTCATTGAGTAGTTCTGAAACACTCTTTCTGTAGAAACTGCAAACGGACAGTCGGAGTGCTAAAAGGCCTTTAGTGGAAAAAGGAATATCTTCAAATAAAAACTAGACAGAAGAATTCTGTTAAACATCTTTATGATCTGTGCATTCAACTAACAGAGTTGAACCTTACTTTTGATTAAGCAGTGCTGAAACACTCTTTCTGTAGAAACTGCAAGTGGACATTCAGTGCGCTAAGGGGCCTATAGTGGAAAAAGAAATGGCTTCAAATAAAAACTACATAGAAGCATTCTGTGAAACTTCTTTCTGATCTGTGCATTCAGCTAACAGAGTTAAATCTTACTTTTGATTGAGCAGTTCTGAAACACTCTTTCTGTAGAAACTACAAGCGCACATTCAGAGCTATAAGGGGCCGATAGTGGAAAAAGGAATATCTTCAAATAGAAACTACAAAAAGCATTCTGTGAAACTACTTTCTGACATGTGCATTCCACTAACAGAGTTGAACCTTACTTTTATTTGAGCAGTTCTGAAACACTCTTTCGGAACTACACGAAGATTGCAGAAGCCTCAGTAGCAGATGCGATCAACTGGAAGAAAGGGTATCGCTGATGGAAGATGAAATGAATGAAATGAAGAGAGAAGGGAAGTTTAAAGAAAAAAGAATAAAAAGAAATGAACAAAGTCCCAAGAAATTTGGGACTACGAGAAAAGACCAAACCTACGTCTGATTGGTGTACCTGAAAATGATGGGGAGAATGGAACCAAGTTGGAAAACACTCTGCAAGATATTATCCAGGAGAACTTCCAGAATCTAGCAAGGCAGGCCAGCATTCAGATTCAGGAAATACAGAGAACACCACAAAGATACTCCTCTAGAAGGTCAACTCCAAGACACATAATTGTCAGATTCACCAAAGTTGAAATGAAGGAAAAAATGTTAAGGGCAGCCAGAGAGAAAGGTCGGGTTACCCAAAAAGGGAAGCCCATCAGAATAACAGCTGATCTCTCAGCAGAAACTCTACAAGCCAGAAGAGAGTGGGGGCCGATATTCAACATTCTTAAAGAAAAGAATTTTCAACCCAGATTTTCCTATCCCGCCAAACTAAGCTCCATAAGTGAAGGGGAAATAAAATACTTTACAGACAAGCAAACGTTGAGTGATTTTGTCACCACCAGGCCTGCCCTAAAAGAGCTCCTGAAGGAAGCACTAAACATGGAAAGGAACAACCGGTACCAGCCACTGCAAAAACATGCCAAATTGTAAAGACCATCGAAGCTAGGAAGAAACAATAGCAACTAACGAGCAAAATAACCAACTAACATCATAATGACAGGATCAGATTCACACATAACAATATTAACGTTAAATGTAAATGGGCTAAATGCTCCAATCAAAAGACACAGATTGGCAAACTGGATAAGGAATCAGGACCCATCAGTGTGCTGTATTCAGGAAACCCATCTCACGTGCAGAGACACACATAGACTCAAAATAAAGGGATGGAGGAAGATCTATCAAGCAACTGGAAAACAAAAAAAGGCAGGGGTTGCAATCCTAGTCTCTGATAAAATAGACTTTAAACCAACAAAGATCAAAAGAGACAAAGAAGGCCATTACATAATGGTAAAGGGATCAATTCAACAAGAAGAGCTAAGTATCCTAAATATATATGCACCCAACACAGGAGCAGCCAGATTCATAAAGCAAGTCCTCAGTGACCTACAAAGGGACTTGAACTCCCACACAATAATAATGGGAGATTTAAACACCCCACTGTCAACATTAGACAGATAAATGAGACAGAAATTTAAAAAGGATATCCAGGAATTGAACGCAGCTCTGCACAAAGTGGATCTAATAGACATCTACAGAACACTCCACCCCAAATTCAACAGAATATACATTTTTTTCAGCGCCACACCACACCTATTCCAAAACTGACCACATAGTTGGAAGTAAAGCTCTTCTCAGCAAATGTAAAAGAACAGAAATTATAACAAACTGTCTCTCAGACCACAGTGCAATCAAACTAGAACTCAGGATTAAGAAACTCACTCAAAACCACTCAACTACATGGAAACTGAACAACCTGCCCCTGAATGACTATAGGGTGCATAATGAAATGAAGGCAGAAATAAAGATGTTCTTTGAAACCAACGAGAACAAAGACACAACATACCAGAATCTCTGGGACACGTTCAAAGCAGTGTGTAGAGGGAAATTTATAGCACTAAATGCCCACAAGAGAAAGCAGGAAAGATCCAAAATTGACAACTTAACATCACAATTAAAAGAACTAGAAAAGCAAGAGCAAACACATTCAAAAGCTAGCAGAAGGCTAGAAATAACTAAAATCAGAGCAGAACTGAAGGAAATAGAGACACAAAAAACCCTTCAAAAAATTAATGAATCCAGGAGATGGTTTTTTGAAAAGATCAACAAAATTGATGGACCACTAGCAAGACTAATAAAGAAGAAAAGAGAGAAGAATCAAATAGATTCAATAAAAAACGAAAAAGGGGATATCACCACCACAGAAATACAATCTACCATCAGAGAATACTACAAACACCTCTATGCAAATAAACTAGAAAATCTAGAAGAAATGGATAAATTCCTCGACAAATACACCCTCCCAAGACTAAACCAGGAAGAAGTTGAATCTCTGAATAGACCAATAACAGGTTCTGAAATTGTGGCAATAATCAATAGCCTACCAACCAAAAGGAGTCCAGGACCTGATGGATTCACAGCTGAATTCTACCAGAGGTACAAGGAGGAACTGGTGCCATTCCTTCTGAAACTATTCCAATCGATAAAAGAAGAGGGAATCCTCCCTAACACATTTTACGAAGCCAGGATCATCGTGATACCAAAGCCTGGCAGAGACATAACCAAAAAAGAGAATTTCAGACCAATATCCTTGATGAACATTGATGCAAAAATCCTCAACAAAATACTGGCAAACCGAATCCAGCAGCACATCAAAAAGCTTATCCACCATGATCAAGTGGGCTTCATCCCTGGAATGCAAGGCTGGTTCAACATACGCAAATCAATAAATGTAATCCAGCATATAAACAGAACCAAAGACAAAAACCACATGATTATCTCAATAGATGCAGAAAAGGCCTTTGACAAAATTCAACAACCATTCATGCTAAAAACTCTCAATAAATTAGGTATTGATGGGACATATCTCAAAATAATAAGAGCTATCTACGACAAACCCACAGCCAATATCATACTGAATGGGCAAAAACTGGAAGCATTCCCTCTGAAAACTGGCACAAGACAGGGATGCCCTCTCTCACCGCTCCTATTCAACATAGTGCTGGAAGTTCTGGCCAGAGCAATCAGGCAGAAGGAAATAAAGGGTATTCAATTAGGAAAAGAGGAGGTCAAATTGTCCCTGTTTGCAGATGACATGATTGTATATCTAGAAAACCCCATTGTCTCAGCCCAAAATCTCCTTAAGCTGATTAGCAACTTCAGCAAAGTCTCAGGATACAAAACCAATGTATAAAAATCACAAGCATTCTTGTACACCAATCAGAGACAAACAGAGAGCCAAATCATGAATGAACTCCCATTCACAATTGCTTCAAAGAGAATAAAATACCTAGGAATCCAACTTACAAGGTATGTGAAGGACCTCTTCAAGGAGAACTACAAACCGCTGCTCAATGAAATAAAAGAGGATACAAACAAATGGAAGAACATTCCATGCTCATGGGTTGGAAGAATCAATATCATGAAAATGGCCATACTGCCCAAGGTAATTTATAGATTCAATGCCATCTTCATCAAGCTACCAATGACTTTCTTCACAGAATTGGAAAAAACTACTTTAAAGTTCATATGGAACCAAAAAAGAGCCCGCATTGCCAAGTCAGTCCTAAGCCAAAAGAACAAAGCTGGAGGCATCACGCTACCTGACTTTAAACTATACTACAAGGCTACAGTAACCAAAACAGCATGGTACTGGTACCACAACAGAGACATAGATCAATGGAACAGAACAGAGCCCTCAGAAATGATGCCGCATATCTACAACTACCTGATCTTTGACAAACCTGACAAAAACAAGGAATGGTGAAAGGATTTCCTATTTAATAAACGGTGCTGGGAAAACTGGCTAGCCATATGTAGAAAGCTGAAACTGGATCCCTTCCTTACACCTTATACAAAAATTAATTCAAGATGGATTAAAGACTTATATGTTAGACCTACAACCATTAAAATCCTACAAGAAAACCTAGGCAATACCATTCAGGACATAGGCGTGGGCAGGGACTTCATGTCTAAAACACCAAAAGCAATGGCAACAAAAGCCAAAATTGATGAATGGGATCTCATTAAACTAAAGAGCTTCTGCACAGCAAAAGAAACTATCATCAGAGTGAACAGGCAACCTACAGAATGGGAGAAAATTTTTGCAACCTACTCATCTGACAAAGGGCTAATATCCAGAATCTACAATGAACTCAAACAAATTTACAAGAAAAAAACAAACAACCCCATCAAAAAGTGGGCAGAGGACATGAACAGACACCTCTCAAAAGAAGACATTTATGCAGCCAAAAAACACATGAAGAAATGCTCATCGTCACTGGCCATCAGAGAAATGCAAATCAAAACCACAGTGAGATACCATCTCACACCAGTTAGAATGGCCATCATTAAAAAATCAGGAAACATCAGGTGCTGGAGAGGATGTGGAGAAATAGGAACACTTTTACACTGTTGGTGGGACTGTAAACTAGTTCAACCATTGTGGAAGTCAGTGTGGCGATTCCTCAGGGATCTCGAACTAGAGATACCATTTGACCCAGCCATCCCATTACTGGGTATATACCCAAAGGACTATAAATCATGCTGCTATAAAGACACATGCACACGTATGTTTATTGTGGCACTATTCACAATAGCAAAGAGTTGGAACCAACCCAAATGTCCAACAATGATAGTCTGGATTAAGAAAATGTGGCACATATACACCATGGAATACTATGCAGCCATAAAAAATGATGAGTTCGTGTCCTTTGTAGGGACATGGATGAAACTAGAAAACATCATTCTCAGTAAACTATCGCAAGGACAAAAAACCAAACACCGCATGTTCTCACTCATAGGTGGGAATTGAACAATGAGAACTCATGGACACAGGAAGGGGAACATCACACTCCGGGGACTGTTGTGGGGTGGGGGGCGGGGGGAGGGATAGCATTAGGAGATATACCTAATGCTAAATGACGAGTTAATGGGTGCAGGAAATCAACATGGCACATGGATACATATGTAACAAACCTGCACATTGTGCACATGTACCCTAAAACCCTAAAGTATAATAAAAAATAAAATAAAATAAAAAAAAAACTTCACAGAAGAAATCTGTGAAACTTCCTTATGAACTGTGCATTCATCTCAGAGAGTGGAACCTTTCTTTTGATTGTGTACCTTTGAAACAGCCTTTTACTAAAATCTGCCTTTAGACATTTGGAGAGAATTGAGGCCAATGGTGAAAAAAAAAATATCTTCCCATAAAAACTACATGGAAAAATTCTGTGAAACTTATTTCTGATCTGTGCATTCCCCTAACAGATTTGAACCTCACTTTAGATTGAGAAGCTTTGAAACACCCTTTTTGTGGAATGTCCAAATGGACATTTGGAGAACATTGAGGCCTAATGTGAAAAAGGAAATATCTTCACATAAAAACTACACAGAATTATTTTGTGAAACAATTCTCTGTTCTGGGCATTCATCTCCCAGAGATGAACCTATCTTTTGATGGAGGATTTTTGAAACGTTCTTTTTGTAGGATCTGAAAGTGGACATTTGGACTGCATTGAGGACTGGGTTGAGAATCAATATATCTTCATATAAAAACTGCACAGAAGCATTCTGTGAAACTTCATACTCATCTGTGCACTCATCTGACAGATTTGAACCTTTCTTTTGATTGAGCTCTTTTGACACACTCTTTTTGTAGAATGTGCAAGTGGAAATTTGGAGAATATTGAGGCCCATGGTGAAAAACTAAATATCTTCCGATAAAAAATACACAGAAGCACTCTGTGAAACTTATTTCTATTCTGTTCATTCAACTGACAGTGTAGAACATTTCTTTTGATTGAGCTGTTTTGAAACAGTATTTTTGTAGTATCTGCAAGTGGCAATTTGGTGCGCTTTGAGGCCTATCGTGGAAAAAGGAATATCTTCAAATAAAAACTACACAGAAGTCTTCTGTGAAACTTCTTCCTTATCGGTGCATTCATCTAACAGAGTTGAATCTTTCATTTGATTTAGCTGTTTTGAAACACTCTCTTTGTAGAATCTGCATGTGGACATTTGAGGATCCTTGAGGCCTACGGTGAAAAATGAAATATCTTCCCATAAAAACGACACAGAAGAATTCTGTGAAACTTTTTTCTATTCAGTGCATTCATATAACAGAGATTAACCTTTCCTTTGATTGAGCAGTTTTGAAACAATCTTTTTGTAGAATCTGCAAGTGGACATATGGAGTGCATTGAGGCCTATTGCGGAGAAAGAAATATCTTCAAGTAAAAACTACACAGAAGCCTTCTGTGAAAATACTTTATGATCTATGCATCCATCTAATAGAGTGGAACCATTCTTTTGATTGAGCTGTTTTGAAACTCACCTTTTGTAGGATCTGCAAGTGAACATTTGTAGAACATTGAGGCCAACGGTGAAAAATGAAATATCTTCTCGTATAAACTACACAGAAGCATTCTGTGAAACTCTTTTCTATTCTGTGCATTCATCTCACAGAGTAGAACTTTTCTTTTGATTGAGCAGTTTTGGAACACACTTTTTGTAGAATCTGTAAGTGGACATTTGGAGAGCTTTGAGGCCTGTGTTGAAAAACGAAATATCTTCAAAGAAAAACTACACGGAATACTTCTGTGAAAATTCTTTCTATTCTCTACATTTATCTCACAGAATTTAACCTTTCTTTTGATTGCGCAGTTTTGAAACGCTCTTTTTGTATAAACTGCAAGTGAACATTTGGAGCTCACTGAGGCCTATCGTGGAAAAAGGAATATCTTGAATTAAAAACTACACACAAGTAATCTGTGAAACTACGTTATGAACTGTGCATTCATCTCAGAGACTGGAAAATTTCTTTTGATTCTGCAGTTTTGAAACAGGCTTTTTGTAGAATCTGCAATTGGACATTTTCAGAGCCTTTAGCCCTATGGTGTAAAAAGAAATATCTTCCCATAAAAACTACATGGAATCATTCTGTGAAACTTCATTCTGACCTGTGCATTCATCTAACAGAACTGAACCTTACTTTTGTTTGAGCAGTGTTGAGACACTCTTTTTGTAGGATCTACAAGTGGACATTTGGGGAACATTAAGGCCTATTGTGAAAAACGAAATATCTTCCCATAAAAACTACAAAGAAGCATTCTGTGAAACTATTCTCTATTCTGTGCATACGTCTCACAGAATTGACCCTATCTTTTGATGGAGCACTTTTGAAACACTCTTTTTGTAGAATCTGTAAGTGGACATTTGCAGCACTTTGAGGCCTAAGGTGAGAAACGAAATATCTTTAAATAAAAACTACACAGAAACATTCTGTGAAACTTCATTCTGATCTGTGCATTCATCTAACAGAGTTGAAACTTTCTTTTGATTGGGCAGTTTTGAAACATTCCTATTGTAGAATCTGCAAGTGGACATTTGGAGAACATTGAGGCCTACGGGGAAAACGAAATATCTTCGAAGGAAAACTACACGGAAACATTCTGTGAAACTTCCTTCTATTATGTGCATTCATCTTACAAAATAGAAACTTTCTTTTGATTGGGCAGTTTTGAAACACTCTTTTTGTAGAATCTGCAAGTGGACATTTGGAGCGATTTGATGCCTATCATAGAAAAATGAGTATCTTCAAATAAAAACTAAACAGAAGCATTCTGTGAAACTTCTTTCTGATCTGTGCATTCATCTAACAGAGTTGAACTTTTCTTTTGATTGAGCTGTTTTGAAACACTCTTTTTGTAGAATCTGCTAGGGGACATTTGGAGAACATTGAGGCTTATAGTGAAAAATGAAATATCTTCCCTTAAAAACCACACAGAAGCATTCTGTGAAGCTTTTCTCTGTTGTCTGCATTCATCTCACATTGATGAACCTATCTTTTGATGGAACACTTTTGAAACTCTGTTATCGTAGAATCTGCAATTCTACATTTGGAGCGCTTTGAGGCCTACAGTCAGAAATGAAATATCATCAAATAAAAACTACACAGAAGCATTCTGTGAAACTTCATTCTGATCTGTGCATTCATCTAATGGCGTTGAACCTTTCTTTTGATTGACCTGTTTTGAAACTATCTTTTTGTAGAATCTGCAAGTGGACATTAAGAGAATATTGCGGACTATGGGGAAAACGAAATATCTTCCCATAAAAACTACACAGAAGCATTCTGTGAAACTTCTTTCTATTCTGTGCATTCATCTCACAGAATAGAAAATTTCTTTTGATTGAGCACTTTGGAAACACACTTTTTGTATAATCTGCTACTGGATATTTGGAGCGCTTTGAGTCCTTTGTAGAAAAAGGAATATCTTCAAATAAAAACTACACAGAAGCATTCTGGGAAACTTCTTTCTATTATGTTCATTCATCTCACAGAGTAGAATCTTTCTTTTGATTGAGCAGTTTTGAAATACTGTTTTTGTAGAATCTGCAAGTGGATATTTGGAGCACTTAGAGGCCTATTGTGGAAAAAGGAATATCTTCAAATAAAAACTACACAGAAGCATTCTGTGAAACTCCTTTCTGACCTGTGCTTTCATCTAAAATGTTGAACTTTTGTTTTGATTGAACTGTTTTGAAACACTCTGTTTGTAGAGTCTGCAAGTGGACATTTGGAGAACATTGAGGCCTATGGTGAAAAATATAATATCTTCCCATAAAACTACAGAGAAGCATTCTGTGAAACATTTTTCTATCCTGTGCAGTCATCTGTCAGAATAGAATCTTTCTTTTGATTGAGCAGTTTTGAAACACTCTTTTTGTAGAATCTGCAGGTGGACATTTGGAGATCTTTGAGGCATATGATGAAAAACAAAATATCATCAAGTTAAAACTACATGGAATCATTCTGCGAAAATTCTTTGTATTCTCTGCATTCGTCTCACAGAATTGAACCTTTATTTTGATTGAGCAGTTTAGAAACAGTCTTTTTGCATAATCTGCAAGTGGACATTTGGGGCGCTTTGAGGCCTTTCGTGGAAAAAGGAATATCTTAATATAAACACTACACAGAAGTATTCTGTGAAACTTCTTTCTGATCTGTGCATTCAACTAACAGATTTGAACCTTTCTTTTGATTGAGCAGTGTTGAAACACTCTTTTTGTAGAATCTGCAAGTGGACACTTGGAGAACATTGAGGCCTACGGTTAAAAACAAAATATCTTTCCATAAAATCTAACAGAAGCATTCAGTGAAACTTCTTTCTATTCTGTACATTCATCTCACAGAGTAGAACCTTTCTTTTGATTGAGCAGTTTTGAAACACTCTTTTTGTAAAATGTGCTGGTGTATATTTGGAGAGCTCTGAGGCCTAAGGGGAAAAACGAAATATCTTGAAGTAAAAACTACACAGAATACATCTGTTAAAACTCTTTCTACTCTCTGCATTCATCTCACAAATTTGAACCTTTTTTCTGATTGAGCTCTTTTAAAACACTCTTTTTGTGTAATCTGCAATTGGACATTTGGAGCGATTTCTGGTCTATTGTGGAAAAGGAATATCTTCAAATAAAAAGTACACAGAAGTAATATGTGTAACTTTTTTATGAACTTTTCATTCACCTCAGAGAGTGGAACCTTTGTTTTGACTGTGCAGCTTTGAAACAGGCTTTCTGTAAAATCTGCAATTTTACATTTCGATAGCATTGAGACCTATGGTGAAAACTGAAATATCTTCCCATTAAAACTACAAAGAAGCATTCTATGAAACTTCTTTCTGATCTGTGGTTTCATCTACCAGAGTTGAAACTTACGTTTGATTGAGCAGTTTTGATACACACTTTTTCTAGAATCTGCTATGGGACATTTGGTGAACATTGAGGCCTATAGTGAAAAACGAAATATTTTCCCATAAAAACTACACAGAAGAATTCTGTGAAAGTTTTCTCTGTTCTGTGCATTCATCTGACAGCGATGAACATATCTTTTGATGGAGCACTTCTGAAAAACTCTTTTTGTAGAATCTGCAAGTGGACATTTGGAGTAATTTGACGCCAATCGTGGAATAAGGAATATCTTCAAATAAAAATACACGAAAACATTCTGTGAAATTTCTTTCTGATCTGTGCATTCATATAACAGGGTTGAACCATTCTTTTGATTGAGCACTTTTGAAACACTGTTTTTGTAGAATCTGCAGGAGGACATTTGGAGAATATTGAGGGCTATGGTGAAAAATGAAATATCTTCCCATAAAAACTACACAGAAGCACTCGGTGAAGCTTCACACTATTCTGCTCATTGATCTCACAGAGTATAAACTTTCTTTTGATTGATCAGTTTTGAAACACACTTTTTGTCGAATTTGCAGGTGAAGTTTGGGGAGCTTTGGGGCCTACAGTGAAAACCGAAACATCTTCAAGTAAAAACAACACAGAATACTTCTGTTAAAATACGTTCTATTCTCTGCATTCATCTCAAAGAGTTGAAACTTTCTTTTGATTGAGCAGTTTTGAAGCACACTTTTTGTGCAATCTGCAGGTGAACATTTAAGCACTTTGAGACCTATCGTGGAAAAAGGAATATTTTCAAATAAAAAGTACACAGAAGTAACCTGTGAACCTTCTTTATGAACTGTGCATTCATCTCAGAGAGTGGAATATTTCTTTTCTTTGTGCAACTTTGAAACTGGCTTTTTGTAGAATCTGCAACTGGATATTTGGAGAGCACTGAGGCCTATGGTGAAAAAAGAAATTTCTTCCCATGAAAACTCCAGGGAGGCATTCTCGGAAACTTCTTTCTGATCTATGCATTCATCTAACAGAATTGAACTTTTTTTTTGATTGAGCAGTTTTGAAAAACTCTTTTTGAAGAATCTGCAAGTGGACATTTGGAGAATATTGAGGCCTAAGATGAGAAACGAAATATCTTCCCATAAAAACTATGCAGAAGAATTCTGTGAAACTATTCTCTGTTCTGTGCGTTCATCTCACAGAGATGAACCTATCTTTTTATGGAGCACTTTTGAAACAGTATATTTGTAGAATCTGCAAGTGGACATTTGGAGCGCTTTGAGGCCTATCATGGAAAAAGGAATATCTTCATATAAAAACGACACAGAAGCATTCTGTGAAACTTCTTTTTGATCTGTGCATTCATTGAACAGAGTTGAACCTTTCTTTTGATTGAATAGTTTTGAAACACTGTTTTTGTAGAAGCTGCAAGAGGACATTTGGAGAACATTGAAGCCTATGGTGAAAAACATAATATCTTCCCTTAAAAACTACACTGAAGCATTCTGTGAAACATCTTTCTAATCTGTGCATTCATGTAATAGAGTTTAAACTTTCATTAGATGGCACAGTTTTCAAAAACTCTTTTTGCAGAATCTGCAATTGGACATTTAGAGAACATTGAGGACTATGGTGAAAAAGAAATGTCTTCCCATAAAAAATAGACAGAAGAATTCTGTGAAACTTCTTTCTATTCTGTGCATTCATCTCAAAGAGATGAACTTTTCTTTTGATTGGGCAGTTTTGAATCACACTTTTTCTAGAATCTGCAATTGGACATTTAGAGAATTTTGAGGCCTAGGGTGAAAAATGAAATATCTCCCTATAAAAACTACACAGAAGCATTCTGTGAAACTTCTTTCTCTTCTGTGCATTCATCTAACAGAGTTGAATATTTCTTTTGATTGAGCTGTTTTGAAACACTTTTTTTGTAGAATCTGCAATTGGACAGTTGGAAAATATTGAGGTCTACGGAGAAAAACGTAATATCTCCCATAAAAATACACAGAAGAATTCTGTGAAACCTTTCTCTATTCTGTGCATTCGCCTGACAGAGTTGAAATTTCTTTTGATTGAGCAGTTTTGAAACACTCTTTTTGGAGAATCTGCAAGTGGACATTTGGAGCGCTTGGAGGCCAATCACTGAAAAAGGAATATCTTCAAATAAAAATTACACGGCAGCATTCTGTGAAACTTCTTAATGATCTGTGCATTCGTCAAACAAATTTGAAGATTTCTTTTGATTGACCAGTTTTGAAACACAGTTTTAGCAGAATCTGCAAGTGGATATTTGGAGAACATTGGGGCATATGGGGAAAACGAAATGTCTTCCCATAAAAACTACACAGAAGCATTCTGTGAAACTTCTTTGTATTCTGTGCATTCGTCTCACAGGGTAGAACCTTTCTTTTGATTGAGCAGTTTTGAAAGACTCTTTTTTTATAATCTGCTATTGGACATTTGAAGCACATTGAGGATTATCGTGGAAAATTGAATATCTTCAAATAAATACTAAACAGAATTATTCTGTGAAACTTCTGTATGATCTGTGCATTCATCTCAGAGAGGGGAACATTTCTTTTGATTGTGCAGTTTTGAAATACGCTTTTTGTAGAATCTGCAATTGGACATTTGGAGAGCATTGGGTCCTATGGTGAAAAACGATATATCTTCCCATAAAAACTACACAGAAGCATTCTGTGAAACTTCTCTCTGTTCTGTGCATTCATCTCAGAGAGATGAACCTATCCTTTGATTGAGCACTTTTGAAGAACTTTTTATGTAGAATCTGCATTGGACATGTTCAGTGCTTTGAGGCCTATGGTGAGAAACGAAATATCTGCAAATAGAAAGTACACAGAAGCATTCTGTGAAACTTCACTCTGATCTGTGCATTCTTCTAACAGAGTTGAAACTTTCTTTTGATTGAGTGGTTTTGAAACAGACTTTTTGTAGAATCTGTAAGTGGACGTTTGGAGAACTTTGAGGCCTGTGGTGAAAAACGAAATATCCTCCCATAAAAACTACACAGAAGCATTCTGTGAAACTTCTTTGTATTCTGTGCATTCGTCTCACAGGGTAGAACCGTTCTTTTGATTGAGTAGTTTTGAGACACACTTTTTGTAGAATCTGCAAGTGGACATTTGGAGAGCTTTGAGGCCTAATGTGAAAAACGAAATATCTTCAAGTAAAAACTGTGCAGAATCATTCTTTGAAGCTTCTTCCTTTTCTGTGCATTTATCTCACAGAGTTGAATCTTTCTTTTGATTGAGAAGTTTTGAAACACTCTTTTTATATAATCTGCAAATGGACATTTGGAGTGCTTAGAGTGGATATATGGAGCACTTTGGAATACATTGAAATGGACTGAAAAGGAACAGCATGGAATGGAATGGAGTGTAGTGGAGTACAGTGTATTTGAAATGAATGGAATGGACAGTAGTGTAGTGGAGTGGAGAGGAATGAGAAGGAATGGAATTTCCTGGAGTGGAGTGGAGTGGAATAGCGGGGAGTAGAGTGGATATATGAGGATTGGAAATGAATGGAACAAATGGAATCGAATGGTATGCAGTAAATTGGAGTGGAGTTGGGTGGAGTGCAATGTAATGGAATGTAATGGAATGGGGTGGACTTGAATGGAGGCGAAAGAGAAGGAATGGAATGCAGTGGAGTGGAGAGGAGTGGAGTGGAGAATAGTGGATATGAATTCAATGGAATTGAAGGGAATGGAAAAAAGTGCAGTGTAGTGCAAAGGAGAAGATAGGAAGGGAGTGGAATGGATTCAAATGAAGAGGAATGGAATGGAATGCAAAGGAATGGAATGGATTGAAGTGGACTGGAATGGGGTCGAATGAAAAGGAGTGGAATGCAGTGGAGTGGAGAGGAGTGGAGAAGAGTGGATTTGAAGGGAATGGAATAGAATGGATAGGAGTAGAGTGGAGGGGATTCTAGTTGAAAAGTACTGAATGGAATGTAATGCAAAGGAACGGTATGGAATGGAGTGGACAGGAATGGAAGAAAATGGGGAAGAATGGAATGTAGTGGAGTGGAGAGGAATGGAGTGGGGAAGAGTGGATTGAAATGGAATGGATGGAAATTAATGGATTGGAGTGGAGTGGATTCTAGTGGAAAAGTAGGGAACGGAAGAAATGGAAAGGAAAGGAATGGAATGGAATGGAATGGAATGGAATGGAATGGAATGGAATAGAAAAAAGTGTAGTGGAGTGGAATGGAATGAAAAGGAATGGAATGGAATGGAATGGAGTGGAGTGGAATGCAGTGTATTGGAAATGAATGGATTGGAGTGGAGTGTGGTGGAATGGAGTGGAATGGGAATGAAAGGAATGGAGTAGAGTGCAGTGGAGTGGAATGGCAGTGAATAGATTGGATTCGGGTGTAATGTAATGGAATGGAATGGAATTCAGTGGATTGGATTGGAGTGGCCCGGAGGAGAATGGAATGGAACGGAAAGAATGGAACGGAATGGAATGGAATGGAATGGAATGGAATGGAATGGAATGGAATGGGATGGAATGGAATGGAATGGGATGGAATGGAACGGAATGGGATGGAATGGAATGGAATGGAGTGGAACGTAATGAAATGCAATGGATTGGAATAAAATGGAAAAAAGTGCAGTGGAGTTCAGTGGAGGGCAATAGAGAAGAAAGGAAGGGAGTTTAGTGGATAGGAATGGAAGGAAATGCAATGGATTGTAACGAAATAAAATGGAATGGAACAGAGTGCATTGGAATGGATGCGAATGGGAAAGAATGGAACGCAGTGGTGTGGAGAGGAGTGGAGTTCAGAAGAATGGATTCGAAATGAATGTCATGGAAAGGAATGGATTGGAATGCAGTGCAGTGGATTCTAGTGGAAAAGAACGGAATGGAATGGAATGGAATGGAATGGAGTGGAAAGGAAGGGAATGAATGGAAAAAAGTGCAGTGGAGTGTAGGGGAGTGGAATGGACAAGAAAGGAAGGGAGTGGAATGGAGTGGAATGGAGGGAAACGGAATGGAATGGAATGGAGTGGACTGGAAAGGAATTCAATGGGAAGGAATGGAATCCAGTGCACTGGAGAGGAGTGGAGTGGAGAAATGTGGATTTGAATTCAAAGGAATGGAATGGAATGGATTGGAGGGGAATGGAGTGGATTCTAGTGGAAAAGAATGGAATGAAATGGAATGGAATGAAATGGAATGCAATGGAGTGGAATGGAATGGAGTGGAATGGAAAGGAATGGAATGGATTAGAATGGAATGGAGTGGAGTGGAAAGGAATGGAATGGATTGGAACAGAATGGAGTGGAACGGAATTCAATGGAATGGAGTGGAATGGAATGGAATGGAATGGAATTGAGTGGACTGGAATGGAGGCGAATGGGAAGGAAAGGAGTGCAGTGGATTGGAGAGGACTGGAGTGGAGAATAGTGGTTTTGAATTGTATGTAATGGAATGTAATGCATTGGCATGGGGTGGAGAGGGGTGGAGTGGAGAGGATTTGAAATTGAATGTAATGGAATGGAAAGGTTTGGAATGGAGTGGAGTGGATTCTAGTGGAAAAGAATGGAATGGAATGGAATGGAATGCAATGCAATGGAATGGAATGGAATGCAATGGAATGCAATGGAATGGAGTGGACTGGAATGGAGGCGAAGGGGAAGGAATGGAATGCAGTGTAGTGAAGACGATTGGAGTGGACAAGAGTGCATTAGAATTGAATGGAATTGATTGCAAAGGAATGGATTGGAAAGGAGTGGAATGCAGTGGATTGGAGTGGAATGGATTGGAGTAAAATGGAATGGAATGGAAAGTAGTGGAATGGAATGGAATATAAAGGAACAGAATGAAATGGAATGGAAAGTTAAGGAATGGAGTGGAGTGGAGTGCAGTGTTTAGGAAATGAATGAAATGAAGTCGAGTGTAGTGGAGTGGTGTGGAAAGGCAAGGAATGGAAAGGAGTGGAGTAGAGTGGAGTGGAGTGGAGTGGAGGGGAGTAGTGTGGATTCAGGTGGAATGGAATGGAATGGAACCAAAGGGAATGGAATAGAATGGAATGGAAAAAAGTGCAGTGGAGTGCAGTGGAGTGGAATGGAAAAGAAAGGAATGGAATGGAGTGGATAGGAATTGAGTGGAAAGGAATGGAATGCAATGGACTGGAATGGAATGGTATGGAATGGAATGGAATGGAAAGTGGTGGACTGGAATGGAATCGAATGTGAAGGAATGGAATGCAGTGGAGTGCAGAGCAGTGGAGTTGAGAAGAGTGGATTTGAATGGAATGGATTGGAGTGGAGTGAAATGGATTCTAGTGGAAAGAATGAAATAGAATGCAATAGAATGGAATGGAATGGAATGGAATGGAATGGAAGGGAATGGAAAGGAAGGGAATGGAATGGAATGGAATGGAAAGGAATGGAATGGAATGGAATGGAATGGAATGGAATGGAATGGAATGGTATGGAATGGAATGAAAGAAAGTGCAGTGGAGTGCACTGGAGTGGAAAGGAGAAGAAAGGAAGGGAGTTGAGTTTAGTGGAATGAAGTGGAATGAAATGGAATGGAACGTAGTGAAGTGGAAGGGAGGAGAATGGGAAGTAATGGAATGGAGTGGAGTGGAGAGAACAGTAGTGGAGAAGAGTGGATTGATATGGAATGGAATGGAATGGATTGGAGAGGAGTGGATTCTAGTGGAAAAGTATGGAATGGAATGGAATGGTAAAAAGGGCAGTGGAGTGCAGTGGAGTGCAATGGAAAAGAAAGGAATGGAGTGGAGTAGAGTCGAAGGGAGTGGAATGGAATGGAATCAAATGGAAAGAAATTGAAGGGAATGGAATGGAGTGGACTGGAATGGAGGTGAATAGGAGAAAATGGAATGCAGTGTAGTGGAGAGGGGTTGAGTGGAGAAGAGCGGATTCGAAGGGAATGGAATGAAATGGAATGGAATGGATTGGAGTGGAGTGGAGTCGATTCTAGGAGAAAAGAATGGATTGAAGTGGAGTGGAGTGGATTCTAGGAGAAAAGAATGGAAAGGAATGGAATGGAATGGAATGGAATGCTAAGTAATGGAATGGAATGCAATTGAATGGATTGGAATGGAATTCAATGGAAAGGAATGGAATAGAATGGAATGGAAAAAAGTGCAGTGGGGTGCAGTGGAGGGGAATGGAGAAGAAAGGAAAGGAGTGGAGTGGAGTGGAATGGAGTGGAAAGGAATGGAATGCAATGGACTGGAATGGAATGGAATTGAATGTAGTGGACTGGAATGGAGGCAACTGTGAAGGAAAGGAATGCAGTGGAGTGCAGAGGAGTGGAGTAGAGAAGTGTCGATTTGAATGGAATGGAATGGAATGGAATGGATTGGAGTGGAGTGGATTCTAGTGGGAAAGAATGGAATGGAATGGAATGGATTAGAAGGCAATGGAATTGAATGGAATGAAATAAATCACAGTGGAGTGCAGTGGAGTGGAATAGACAAGAAAGAAAAGGAGTGGAGTTGAGTGGAATGGATTGGAATGGAGAGGTTAGAAACGGAATGGAATGGAATGGAAGGGAATGCAATGCAATCGAATGGAATGGAATGGAATGGAATTCAATGGAGCAGAGTGTAATTGAGGTGAATGGAAAGGAATGGAATGCATTTGCGTGCAGAGAGTAGAGTGCAGAAGAGTGGATTTGAATTTAATCGAATGGAAAGAATGGATTGGAGTGGAGTGGAGTGTATTCCAGTGGGAAAGAGTGGAATGGAATGGAAAGAAATGGAATGAATGGAAAAAAGTGCAGTGGACTGTAGTGGAGTGGCATGGAGAAGAAAGGAGGCACGGGAGTGGAATGGAATGGAATGGAATGGAATGGAATGGAATGGAACGGAATAGAACGGAATGGAATGGAATGGAATAGATGGCCTAGAATGGAGCTGAATGGGAATGAATGGATAGCAGAGGAGGGGAGAGGATTGGAGTGGAGAAGAGTGGATTTGAATTGAACGGAATGGAAGGCAATTGAATGGGATAGAATGGAATGGAATGCTGTAGATTGGAGTGGAGTGGATTGCAGTAGAATGGAATGGAATGGAAAGCAATGGAATGGAATGGAATACAATGGAATGGAATGAAATGGAATGGAATGGAATGGAATGGAGTGGAGTGCAAAGCAGTGTATTGGAAATGAATGGATGGAATGGAGTGTGGTGGAATGCAGAGGAATGGGAATGAATGGACTGGAGTAGAGTGCAGTGGAGTGGAATGGCAGGGAATAGATTGGATTCGGGTGTAATGGAATGGAATGGAATGGAATTCAGTGGATTGGATTGCAGTGGCCCGGAGGGGAATGGAATGGAATGGAATGGAATGGAATGGAATGGAATGGGATGGGATGGAATGGAATGGGATGGAATGGAATGGAATGGAATGGAATGGAATGGAATGGAATGGAGTGGAACGTAATGAAATGCAATGGATTGGAATAAAATGGAAAAAAGTGCAGTGGAGTTCAGTGGAGGACAATAGAGAAGAAAGGAAGGGAGTTTAGTGGATTGGAATGGAAGGAAATGCATTGGATTGTAACGGAATAAAATCGAATGGAACGGAGTGGATAGGAATGGAGGCAAATGGGAAAGAATGGAATGCAGTGGTGTGGAGAGGAGTGGAGTTCAGAAGAGTGGATTCGAAATGAATGGCATGGAAAGGAATGGATTGGAATGGAGTGCAGTGGATTCTTGTGGAAAAGAAAGGAATGGAATGGAATGGAATGGAATGGAATGGAATGGAAGGGAATGAATGGAAAAAAGTGCAGTGGAGTGTAGGGGAGTGGAATGGACAAGAAAGGAAGGGAGTGGAGTGGAGTGGAATGGAGAGAAAAGCAATGGAATGGAATGGAGTGGACGGGAAAGGAATTCAATGGGGCGGAATGGAATCCAGTGCACTGGAGAGGAGTGGAGTGGAGAAATGTGGATTTGAATTCAAAGGAATGGAATGGATTGGAGGGGAATGGAGTGGATTCTAGTGGAAAAGAATGGAATGAAATGGAATGGAATGAAATGGAATGCAATGGAATGGAATGGAATGTAGTGGAATGGAAAGGAATGGAATGGATTAGAATGGAATGGAGTGGAGTGGAAAGGAATGGAATGGATTGGAAGAGAATGGAGTGGAATGGAATTCAATGGAATGGAGTGGAATGGAATGGAATGGAATGGAATGGAGTGGACTGGAATGGAGGCGAATGGGAAGGAATGGAGTGCAGTGGATTGGAGAGGAGTGGAGTGGAGAAGAGTGGTTTTGAATTGTATGTAATGGAATGTAATGCATTGGCGTGGGGTGGAGAGGGGTAGAGTGGAGTGGATTTGCATTTGAATGTAATGGAATGGAATGGATTGGAATGGAGTGGAGTGGATTCTAGTGGAAAAGAATGGAATGCAATGGAATGGAATGGAATGGAATGGAATAGAATGCAATGGAATGGAATGGAATGGAGTGGAATGGAATGGAATGCAATGGAATGGAGTGGACTGGAATGGAGGTGAATGGAAAGGAATGGAATGCAGTGTAGTGAAGACGATTGGAGTGGACAAGAGTGCATTAGAGTTGAATGGAATTGACTGCAAAGGAATGGAATGAAAAGCAGTGGAATGCAGTGGATTGGAGTGGAATGGATTGGAGTAAAATGGAATGGAATGGAAAGTAGTGGAAGGGAATGGAATATAAAGGAACAGAATGAAATGGAATGGAAAGTTAAGGAATGGAGTGGAGTGGAGTGCAGTGTTTTGGAAATGAATGAAATGAAGTGGAGTGTAGTGGAGTGGAGTGGAAAGGCAAGGAATAGAAATGAGTGGAGTGGAGTGGAGTGGATTGGAGGGGAGTAGTGTGGATTTAGGAGTAATGGAATGGAATCAAAGGGAATGGAATAAAATGGAATGGAAAAAAGTGCAGTGGAGTGCAGTGGATTGGAATGGAAAGAAAGGAATGGAATGGAGTGGACAGGAATTGAGTGGAAAGGAATGGAAAGGAATGGATTGGAATGGAAAGTAGTGGACTGGAATGGAATTGAATGTGAAGGAATGGAATGCAGTTGAGTGCAGAGCAGTGGAGTTGAGAAGAGTGGATTTGAATGGAATGGAATGGAATGGAATGGATTGGAGTGGAGTGAAATGGATTCCAGTGGAAAAGAATGAAATAGAATGCAATAGAATGGAGTGGAATGGAATGGAATGGAATGGAATGGAAGGGAAGGGAAGGGAAGGGAATGGAAAGGAATGGAATGGAATGGAATAGAATGGAATGGAATGGAATAGAATGGAATGAAAGAAAATGCAGTGGAGAGCAGTGGAGTGGAATGGAGAAGAAAGGAAGGGAGTTGAGTTTAGTGGAATGAAGTGGAATGAAATGGAATGGAATGTAGTGAAGTGGAAGGGAGGAGAATAGGAAGTAATGGAATGGAGTGGAGTGGAGAGGACAGGAGTGGAGAAGAGTGGATTGATATGGAATGGAATGGAATGGATTGGAGTGGAGTGGATTCTAGTGGAAAAGTATGGAATGGAATGGAATGGAATGGAATGGTAAAAAGGGCAATGGTGTGCAGTGGAGTGCAATGGAAAAGAAAGGAAGGGAGTGGAGTAGAGTCGAATGGAGTGGAATGGAATGGAATCAAATGGAAAGAAATTGAAGGGAATGGAATGGAGAGGACTGGAATGGAGGTGAGTAGGAGAAAATGGAATGCAGTGTAGTGCAGAGGGGTTGAGTGGAGAAGAGTGGATTTGAACGGAATGGAATGAAATGGAATGGAATGGATTGGAGTGGAGTGGACTGAATTCTAGGAGAAAAGAATGGAATGGAATGGAATGGATTAGAATGGAATGGAGTGGAGTGGAAAGGAATAGGATGGATTGGAACAGAATGGAATGGAATGGAATTCAATGGAATGGAGTGGAATGGAATGGAATTGAGTGGACTGGAATGGAGGCGAATGGGAAGGAATGGAGTGCAATGGATTGGAGAGGAGTGGAGTGGAGAATACTGGTTTTGAATTGTATGTAATGGAATGTAATGCATTGGCGTGGGGTGGAGAGGGGTGGAGTGGAGTGGATTTGAAATTGAATGTAATGGAATTGAATGGAATGGAGTGGAGTGGATTCTACTGGAAAAGAATGAAATGGAATGGAATGGAATGCCATGGAATGGAATGCAATGGAATGGAATGGAATGGAATGAAAGAAAGTGCAGTGGAGTGAAGTGGAGTGGAATGGAGAAGAAAGGAAGGGAGTTGAGTTTAGTGGAATGAAGTGGAATGAAATGTAGTGAAGAGGAAGGGAGGAGAATGGGAAGTAATGGAATGGAGTGGAGTGGAGAGGACAGGAGTGGAGAAGAGTGGATTGATATGGAATGGAATGGAATGGAGAGGACAGGAGTGGAGAAGAGTGGATTGATATGGAATGGAATGGAATAGATTGGAGTGGAGTGGATTCTAGTGGAAAATATGGAATGGAATGGAATGGTAAAAAGGGCAGTGGAGTGCAGTGGAGTGCACTGGAAAAGAAAGGAAGGGAGTGGAGTAGAGTCGAATGGAGTGGAATGGAATGGAATCAAATGGAAAGAAACTGAAGGGAATGGAATGGAGTGGACTGGAATGGAGTTGAGTAGGAGAAAATGGCATGCAGTGTAGTGGAGATGGGTTGAGTTGAGAAGAGTGGATTTGAACGGAATGGAATGAAGTGGAATGGAATGGATTGGAGTGGAGTGGAGTGGATTCTAGGAGAAAAGAATGGAATGGAATGGAATGGAATGCTGAGTAATGGAATGGAACGCAATAGATTGGATTGGAATGGAATTCAATGTAAAGGAATGGAATGGAATGGATTGGCAAAAAGTGCAGTGCGGTGCAGTGGAGTGGAATGGAGAAGAAAGGAAGAGAGTGGAGTGGAGTGGAATGGAGTGGAAAGGAATGGAATGCAATGGACTGGAATGGAATGGAATAGAATGTAGTGGACTGGAATGGAGGCAAATGTGAGGGAATGCAATGCAGTGGAGTGCAGAGGAGTGGAGTAGAGAAGTGTGGATTTGAATGGAAGGGAATGGAATGGAATGGAATGGAATGGAATGGAATGGAATGGAATGGATTAGAGTGGAGTGGATTCTAGTGGAAAAGAATGGAATGGAATGGAATGGATTAGAAGGCAATGGAATTGAATGGAATAAAATAAATTGCAGTGGAGTGCAGTGGAGTGGAATAGACAAGAAAGGAAAGGAGTGGAGTGAGTGCAATGGATTGGAATGGAGAGGTTAGAAACGGAATGGAATGGAATGGAACGGAATGCAATGGAATCGAATGGAATAGAATAGAATGGAATTCAATGGAGCGGAGTGTAATTGAGGTGAATGGAAAAGAATGGAATGCAGTGGCGTGCAGAGAGTAGAGTGCAGAAGAGTGGATTTGAATTGAATCGAATGGAAAGAATGGATTGGAGTGGAGTGGAGTGTATTCTAGTGGGAAAGAATGGAATGGAATGGAAAGAAATGGAATGAAGGAAAAAAGTGCAGTGGAGTGTAGTGGAGTGGCATGGAGAAGAAAGGAGGCAGGGGAGTGGAATGGAAAGGAATGGAATGGAATGGAATGGAATAGAACGGAATGGAATGGAATGGAATAGATGGCCTAGAATGGAGCTGAATGGGAATGAATGGATAGCAGAGGAGGGGAGAGGAGTGGAGTGGAGAAGAGTGGATTTGAATTGAACGGAATGGAAGGCAATTGAATGGGATGGAATGGAATGGAATGCTGTGGATTGGAGTGGAGTGGATTGCAGTAGAATGGAATGGAATGGAAAGTAATGGAATGGAATGGAATACAATGGAATGGAATGAAAAGGAATGGAATGGAATGGAATGGAAAGGAATGGAATGGAATGGAATGGAATGGAATGGAATAGAGTGGAGTGGAATGCGGTATACTGGAAATGAATGAATTGGAGTGGAGTGTGGTGGAATGGAGTGGAATGGTAATGAATGGAATGGAGTAGAGTGCAGTGGAGTGGAATGGCAGGGAATAGATTGGATTCGGGTGTAATGGAATGGAATGAAATGGAATTCAGAGGATTGGATTGGAGTGGCCCGGAGGGGAATGCAATGGAACGGAATGAAATGGAATGGAAGGGAATGGAATGGGATTGAATGGAATGGAATGGCATGAAATGGAATGGAACGGAGTGGATTGGAATGGATGCGAATGGAAAGAATGGAATGCAGTGGCGTGGAGAGGAGTGGAGTTCAGAAGAGTGGATTCGAAATAAATGGCATGGAAAGGAATGGATTGGAATGGAGTGCAGTGGATTCTAGTGGAAAAGAATGGAACGGAATGGAACGGAACGGAATGGAATGGAATGGAATGGAATGGAATGGAATGGAATGGAACGGAAGGGAATGAATGGAAAAAAGTGCAGTGGAGTGTAAGGGAGTGGTATGGACAAGAAAGGAAGGGAGTGGAGTGGAGTGGAATGCAGGGAAAAGGAATGGAATAGAATGGAGTGGACTGGAAATGAATTCAATGGGAAGGAATGGAATTCAGTGCACTGGAGAGGAGTGGAGTGGAGAAATGTGGATTTGAATTCAAAGGAATGGAATGGAATGGACTGGAGGGGAATGGAGTGGATTCTAGTGGAAAAGAATAAATGAAATGTAATGGAATGAAATCGAATGCAATGGAATGGAGTGGAATGGAAAGGAATGGAATGGATTAGACTGTAATGGAGTTTAGTGGAAAGTAATGGAATGGATTGGAACAGAATGGAGTGGAATGGAATTGAATGGAATGGAGTGGAATGGAATGGAATGGAATGGAATTGAGTGGACTGGAATGGAGGCGAATGGGAAGGAATGGAGTGCAGTGGATTGGAGAGGAGTGGAGTGGAGAAGAGTGGTTTTGAATTGTATGTAATGGAATGAAATGCATTGGCGTGGGGTGGAAAGGGGTGGAGTGGAGTGGATTTGAAATTGAATGTAATGGAATGGAATGTATTGGAATGGAGTGCAGGGGATTCGAGTGGAAAAGAATGAAATGGAATGGAATGGAATGCCATGGAATGGAATGGAATGGAATGGAATGGAATGCAATGGAATGCAATGGAATGGAGTGGACTGGAATGGAGGTGAATGGGAAGGAATGGAATGCAGTGTAGTGAAGACGATTGGAGTGGACAAGAGTGCATTAGAATTGAATGGAATTGATTGCAATGGAATGGAATGGAACGGAGTGGAATGCAGTGGATTGGAGTGGAATGGATTGGAGTAAAATGGAATGGAATGGAAAGTAGTGGAATGGAATGGAATATAAAGAAACAGAATGAAATGGAATGGAAAGTTAAGGAATGGAGTGGAGTGGAGTGCAGTGTTTTGGAAATGAATGAAATGAAGTGGAGTGTAGTGGAGTGGAGTGGAAAGGCAAGGAATGGAAAGGAGTGGAGTGGAGTGGAGTGGATTGGAGGGGAGTAGTGTGGATTCAGGTGCAATGGAATGGAATGGAATCAAAGGGAATGGAATAGAATGGAATGGAAAAAAGTGCAGTGGAGTGGAATGGAAAAGAAAGGAATGGAATGGAGTGGATAGGAATTGAGTGGAAAGGAATGGAATGCAATGGAGTGGAATGGAATGGAATGGATTGGAATGGAAAGTAGTGGACTGGAATGGAATCGAATGTGAAGGAACGGAATGCAGTGGAGTGCAGAGCAGTAGAGTTGAGAAGAGTGGATTTGAATGGAATGGAATGGAATGGAATGGAACGGACTGGAGTGGAGTGAAATGGATTCTAGTGGAAAAGAATGAAATAGAATGCAATAGAATGGAATGGAATGGAAGGGATGTGAGTGGAATGGAATGGAATGGAATGGAATGGAATGGAATGGAATGAAAGAAAGTGCAGTGGAGTGCAGTGGAGTGGAATGGAGAAGAAAGGAAGGAAGTTGAGTTAAGTGGAATGAAATGGAATGGAATGTAGTGAAGTGGAAGGGAGGAGAATGGGAAGTAATGGAATGGAGTGGAGTGGAGAGGACAGGAGTGGGGAAGAGTGGATTGCTATGGAATGGAATGGAATGGATTGGAGTGGAGTGGATTCTAGTGGAAAAGTATGGAATGGAATGGAATGGTAAAAAGGGCAGTGGAGTGCAGTGGAGTGCAATGGAAAAGAAAGGAAGGGAGTGGAGTAGAGTCGAATGGAGTGGAATGGAATGGAATCAAATGGAAAGAAATTGAAGGGAATGGAATGGAGTGTACAAGAATGGAGGTAAGTAGGAGAAAATGGCATGCAGTGTAGTGGAGATGGGTTGAGTTGAGAAGAGTGGATTTGAACGGAATGGAATGAGGTGGAATGGAATGGATTGGAGTGGAGCGGAGTGGATTCTAGGAGAAAAGAATGGAATGGAATGGAATGGAATGGAATGGAATGGAATGGAATGGAGTGGAATGGAATGGAATGTTAGTAATGGAATGGAACGCAATTGAATGGATTGGATTGGAATTCAATGGAAAGGAATGGAATGGAATGGATTGGACAAAGTGCAGTGGGGTGCAGTGGAGTGGAATGGAGAAGAAAGGAAGGGAGTGGAGTTGAGTGGAATGGAGTGGAAAGGAATGGAATACAATGGACTGGAATTGAATGGAATAGAATGTAGTGGACTGGAATGGAGGCAAATGTGAAGGAATGGAATGCAGTGGAGTGCAGAAGAGTGGAGTAGAGAAGTGTGGATTTGAATGGAAGGGAATGGAATGGATTGGAGTGGAGTGGATTCTAGTGGAAAAGAATGGAATGGAATTAAATGGATTAGAAGGCAATCGAATTGAATGGAATGAAATAAATTGCAGTGGAGTGCAGTGGAGTGGAATAGACAAGAAAGGAAAGGAGTGGAGTTGAGTGCAACGGATTGGAATGGAGAGGTTAGAAACGGAATGGAATGGAATGGAACGGAATGCAATGGAATCGAATGGAATGGAATGGAATGCAATTCAATGGAGCGGAGTGTAATTGAGGTGAATGGAAAGGAATGGAATGCAGTGGTGTGCAGAGAATAGAGTGCAGAAGAGTGGATTTGAATTGAATCGAATGGAAAGAATGGATTGGAGTGGAGTGGAGTGTATTCTAGTGGGAAAGAATGGAATGGAATGGAAAGAAATGGAATGAAGGAAAAAAGTGCAGTGGAGTGTAGTGGAGTGGCATGGAGAAGAAAGGAGGCAGGGGAGTGGAATGGAAAGGAATGGAATGGAATGGAATGGAATGGAATGGAATGGAATGGAATAGAACGGAATGGAATAGATGGTCTAGAAGGGAGCTGAATGGGAATGAATGGATAGCAGAGGAGGGGAGAGGAGTGGAGTGGAGAAAAGTAGATTTGAATTGAACGGAATGGAAGGCAAATGAATGGGATGGAATGGAATGCTGTGCATTGGAGTGGAGTGGATTGCAGTAGAATGGAATGGAATGGAAAGTAATGGAATGGAATGGAATGGAATACAATGGAATGGAATGAAAAGGAATGGAATGGAATGGAATGGAATGGAATGGAATGTAGTAGAGTGGAATATGTTGTACTGGAAATGAATGGATTGGAGTGGAGTATGGTGGAACGGAGTGGAATGGTAATGAATGGAATGGAGTAGAGTGCAGTGGAGTGGAATGGCAGGGAATAGATTGGATTCGGGTGTAATGGAATGGAATGGAATGGAATTCAGTGGATTGGATTGGAGTGGCCCGGAGGGGAATGCAATGGAACGGAATGGAATGGAATGGATTGGAATGGAATGGAATGGAATGCGATGGAATGGAATGGAATGGAATGGAGTGGAACGTAATGAAATGCAATGTATTGGAATAAAATGGAAAAAAGTGCAGTGGAGTTCAGTGGCGGGCAATAGAGAAGAAAGGAAGGGAGTTTAGTGGATTGGAATGGAAGGAAATGCAATGGATTGTAATGGAATAAAATGGAATGGAACGGACTGGATTGGAATGGATGCGAATGGGAAAGAATGGAATGTAGTGGTGTGGAGAGGAGTGGAGTTCAGAAGAGTGGAATCGAAATGAATGGCATGGAAAGGAATGGATTGGAATGGAGTGCAGTGGATTCAAGTGGAAAAGAACGGAATGGAATGGAATGGAATGGAATGGAACGGAAGGGAATGAATGGAAAAAAGTGCAGTGGAGTGTAGGGGAGTGGTATGGAAAAGAAAGGAAGGGAGTGGAGTGTAGTGGAATGGAGGGAAAAGGAATGGAATGGAATGGAGTGGACTGGAAATGAATTCAGTGGGAAGGAATGGAATCTATCGCACTGGAGAGGAGTGGAGTGGAGAAATGTGGATTTGAATTCAAAGGAATGGAATGGAATGCACTGGAGGGGAATGGAGTGGATTCTAGTGGAAAAGAATGGAATGAAACGGAATGGAATGAAATCTAATGCAATGGAATGGAATGGAATGGAGTGGAATGGAAGGATTGGAATGGATTAGAATGGAATGGAGTTTAGTGGAAAGGAATGGAATGGATTGGAACAGAATGGAGTGGAATGGAATTCAATTGAATGGTTTGGAATGGAATGGAATAGAGCGTACTGGAATGGAGGCGAATGGGAAGGAATGGAGTGCAGTGGATTGGAGAGGAGTGGAGTGGAGAAGAGTGGTTTTGAATTGTATGTAATGGAATGTAATGCATTGGCGTGGGGTGGAGAGGGGTGGAGTGGAGTGGATTTGAAATTGAATGTAATCGAATGGAATGTATTGGAAAGGAGTGGAGTGGATTCTAGTGGAAAAGAATGGAATGCAATGGAATGGAATGCAAAGGAATGGAATGCAATGGCATGGAATGCAATGGAATGGAATGCAATGGAATGGAATGGAATGGAATGGAATGGAATGGAATGGAATGGAATGGAATGCAATGGAATGGAATGCAATGGAATGGAGTGGACTGGAATGGAGGCGAATGGGAAGGAATGGAATGCATTGTAGTGAAGACGATTGGAGTGCACAAGAGTGCATTAGAATTGAATGGAATTGATTGCAATGGAATGGAATGGAAAGGAGTGGAATGCAGTGGATCGGAGTGGAATGGATTGGAGTAAAATGGAATGGAATGGAATATAAAGGAACAGAATGAAATGGAATGGAAAGTTAAGGAATGGAGTGGAATGGATTGCAGTGTTTTAAAAATGAATGAAATGAAGTGGAGTGGAGTGGAAAGACAAGGAATGGAAAGGATTGGAGTGGAGTGGAGCGGATTCGAGGGGAGTAGTGTGGATTCAAGTGTAATGGAATGGAATCAAAGGGAATGGAATAGAATGGAATGGAAAAAATTGCAGTGGAGTGCAGTGGAGTGGAATGGAAAGAAAGGAATGGAATGGAGTGGACAGGAATTGAGTGGAAAAGAATGGAATGCTGAGGAGTGGAATGGAATGGAATGGAATGGATTGGAATGGAAAGTAGTGGACTGGAATGGAATTGAATGTGAAGGAATGGAATGCAGTGGAGTGCTGAGCAGTGGAGTTGAGAAGAGTGGATTTGAATGTAATGTAATGGAATGGAATGGATTGGAGTGGAGTGAAATGGATTCTAGGGGAAAAGAATGAAATAGAATGCAATAGAATGGAATGGAATGGAATGGAAGGGAATGGAATGGAAAGGAATGGAATAGAATGGAATAGAATGGAATGGAATGGAATGCAATGGAATGGAATGGAATGGAATGGAATTGAATGAAAGAAAGTGCAGTGGAGTGCAGTGGAGTGGAATGGAGAAGAAAGGAAGTGATTTGAGTTCAGTGGAATGAAGTGGAATGAAATGGAATGGAATGTAGTGAAGTGGAAGGGAGGAGAATAGGAAGTAATGGAATGGAGTGGAGTGGAGAGGACAGGAGTGGAGAAGAGAGGATTGATATGGAATGGAATGGAATGGATTGGAGTGGACTGGATTCTAGTGGAAAAGTATGGAATGGAATGGAATGGAATGGAATGGAATGGTAAAAAGGGCAGTGGAGTGCAGTGGAGTGCAATGGAAAGGAAAGGAAGGGAGTGGAGTACAGTCGAATGGAGTTAAATGGAATGGAATCAAATGGAAAGAAATTGAAGGGAATGGAATGGAGAGGACTGGAATGGAGGTGAGTAGGAGAAAATGGAATGCAGTGTAGTGGAGAGGGGTTGAGTGGAGAAGAGTGGATTTGAAGGGAATGGAATGAAATGGAATGGAATGGATTGGAGTGGAGTGGAGTGGATTCTAGGAGAAAAGAATGGAATGGAATGGAATGGAATGGAATGGAATGGAATGGAATGGAATGGAATGCAATTGAATGGATTGGAATGGAATTCAATGGAAAGGAATGGAATGGAATGGAATGGAATGGAATGGAAAAAAGTGCAGTGGGGTGCAGTGGAGTGGAAAGGAGAAGAAAGGAAGGGAGTGGAGTGGAGTGGAATGGAGTGGAAAGGAATGGAATGCAATGGACTGGAATGGAATGGAATTGAATGTAGTGTACTGGAATGGAGGCAAATGTGAAGGAATGGAATGCAGTGGAGTGCAGAGGAGTGGAGTAGAGAAGTGTGGATTTGAATGGAATGGAATGGAATGGAATGGATTGGAGTGGACTGGATTCTAGTGGAAAAGAATGGAATGGAATGGAATGGATTAGAAGGCAATAGAATTAAATGGAATGAAATAAATCGCAGTGGAGTGCAGTGGAGTGGAATAGACAAGAAAGGAAAGGAGTGGAGTTGAGTGGAATGGATTGGAATGGAGAGGTTAGAAACGGAATGGAATGGAATGGAATGGAATGCAATGGAATCGAATGGAATGGAATTCAATGGAGCGGAGTGTAATTGAGATGAATGGAAAGGAATGGAATGCAGTGGCGTGCAGAGAGTAGAGTGCAGAAGAGTGGATTTGAATTGAATCGAATGGAAATAATGGATTGGAGTGGAGTGGAGTGTATTCTAGTGGGAAAGAATGGAATGGAATGGAAAGAAATGGAATGAATAAAAAAAAGTGCAGTGGAGTGTAGTGGAGTGGCATGGAGAAGAAAGGAGGCAGGGGAGTGGAATGGAATGGAATGGAATGGAATGGAATGGAATGGAGTGGAATGGAATGGAATGGAATAGAACGGAATGGAATGGAATGGAATAGATGGCCTAGAATGGAGCTGAATGGGAATGAATGGATAGCAGAGGAGGGGAGAGGAGTGGAGTGGAGAAGAGTGGATTTGAATTGAACGGAATGGAAGGCAATTGAATGGGATGGAATGGATTGGAATGCTGTGGATTGAAGTGGAGTGGATTGCAGTAGAAGTGAATGGAATGGAAAGTAATGGAATGGAATGGAATACAATGGAATGGAATGAAAAGGAATGGAATGGAATGAAAAGGAATGGAATGGAATGGAATGGAGTGGAGTGGAATGCAGTGTATTGGAAATGAATGGATTTGAGTGGAGTCTGTTGGAGTGGAGTGGAATGCAGTTTATTGGAAATGAATGGATTGGAGTGGAGTGTGGTGGAATGGAGTGCAATGGGAATGAATGGAATGGAGTAGAGCGCAGTGGAGTGGAATGGCAGGGAATAGATTGGATTCGGGTGTAATGGAATGGAATGGAATGGAATGGAATTCAGTGGATTGAATTGGAGTGGCCCGGAGGGGAATGGAATGGAACGGAATGGAATGGAATGGAATGGAATGGAATGGAATGGAATGGACTGGAATGGGATGGAATGGAATGGAAAGGAGTGGAACATAATGAAATGCAATGGATTGCAATAAAATGGAAAAAATGCAGTGGAGTTCAGTGGAGGACAATAGAGAAGAAAGGAAGGGAGTTTAGTGGATTGGAATGGAAGGAAATGCAATGGATTGTAACGGAATAAAATGGAATGGAACAGAGTGGATTGGAATGGATGCTATTGGGAAAGAATGGAATGCAGTGGTGTGTAGGGGAGTGGAGTTCAGAAGGGTGGATTCGAAATGAATGGCATGGAAAGGAATGGATTGGAATGGAGTGCAGTGGATTCTTGTGGAAAAGAAAGGAATGGAATGGAATGGAATGGAATGGAATGGAATGGAATGCAATGGAACGGAAGGGAATGAATGGAAAAAAGTGCAGTGGAGTGTAGGGGAGTGGAATGGACAAGAAAGGAAGGGAGTGGAGTGGAGAGGAATGGAGGGAAAGGGAATGGAATGGAATGGAGTGGACTGGAAAGGAATTCAATAGGAAGGAATAGAATCCAGTGCACTGGAGAGGAGTGGAGTGGAGAAATGTGGATTTGAATTCAAAGGAATGGAATGGAATGGATTGGAGGGGAATGGAGTGGATTCTAGTTGAAAAGAATGGAATGAAATGGAATGGAATGAAATGGAATGCAATGTAATGGAATGGAATGGAGCGGAATGGAAAGGAATGGAATGGATTAGAATGGAATGGAGTGGAGTGGAAAGGAATGGAATGGATTGGAACAGAATGGAGTGGAATGGAATTCAATGGAATGGAGTGGAATGGAATGGAATGGAATGGAATTGAGTGGACTGGAATGGAGGCGAATGGGAAGGAATGGAGTGCAGTGCATTGGAGAGGAGTGGAGTGGAGAATAATGGTTTTGAGTTGTATGTAATGGAATGTAATGCATTGGCGAGGGGTGGAGAGGGGTGGAGTGGAGTGGATTTGAAATTGAATGTAATGGAATGGATTGGAATGGAGTGGAGTGGATTCTACTGAAAAAGATTGAAATGGAATGGAATGCAATGAAATGGAATGGAATGGAATGGAATGGAATGGAATGCAATGAAATGCAATGGAATAGAGTGGACTGGAATGGAGGTGAATGGGAAAGAATGGAATGCAGTGTAGTGAAGACGATTGGAGTGGACAAGAGTGCATTAGAATTGAATGGAACTGATTGCAATGGAATGGAATGGAAAGGAGTGGAATGCAGTGCAATGGAGTGGAATGGATTGGAGTAAAATGGAATGGAATGGAACGTAGTGGAATGCAATGGAATATAAAGGAACAGAATGAAATGGAATGGAAAGTTAAGGAATGGAGTGGAGTGGAGTGCAGAGTTTTGGAAATGAATGAATTGAAGTTGAGTGTAGTGGAGTGGAGTGGAAAGGCAAGGAATGGAAAGGATTGGAGTGGAGTGGAGTGGATTGGAGGGGAGTAGTGTGGATTCAGGTGGAATGGAATGGAATGGAATCAAAGGGAATGGAATAGAATGGAATGGAAAAAAGTGCAGTGGAGTGCAGTGGAGTGGTATGGAAAAGAAAGGAATGGAATGGAGTGGATAGGAATTGAGTGGAAACGAATGGAATGCAATGGAGTGGAATGGAATGAAATGGATTGGAATGGAAAGTAGTGGACTGGAATGGAATCGAATGTGAAGGAATGGAATGCAGTGGAGTGCAGAGCGGTAGAGTTGAGAAGAGTGGATTTGAATGGAATGGAATGGAATGGAATGGATTGGAGTGGAGTGAAATGGATTCTAGTGGAAAAGAATGAAATAGAATGCAATAGAATGGAATGGAATGGAATGGAATGGAATGGAACGGAATGGAATGGAAGGGAAGTGAATGGAATTGAATGGGATGGAAAGGTATGGAATGGAATGGAATTGAATGGAATGAAATGGATTGGAATGGAATGGAATGGAATGAAAGAAAGTGCAGAGGAGTGCAGTGGAGTGGAATGAAGAAGAAAGGAAGGGAGTTGAGTTTAGTGGAATGAAGTGGAATGAAATGGAATGAAATGTAGTGAAGTGGAAGGGAGGAGAATGGGAAGTAATGGAATGGAGTGGAGTGGAGAGGACAGGAGTGGAGAAGAGTGGATTGCTATGGAATGGAATGGAATGGAATGGAATGGATTGGAGTGGAGTGGATTCTAGTGGAAAAGTATGGAATGGAATGGAATGGTAAAAAGGGCAGTGGAGTGCAGTGGAGTGCAATGGAAAAGAAAGGAAGAGAGTGCAGTAGAGTCGAATGGAGTGGAATGGAATGGAATCAAATGGAAAGAAATTGAAGGGAATGGAATGGAATGTACTGGAATGGAGGTGAGTAGGAGAAAATGGCATGCAGTGTAGTGGAGATGGGTTGAGTTGAGAAGAGTGGATATGAACGGAATGGAATGAAGTGGAATGGAATGGATTGGAGTGGAGTTGAGTGGATTCTAGGAGAAAAGAATGGAATGGAATGGAATGGAATGGAATGGAATGGAATGGAATGATAAGTAATGGAATGCAACGCAATTGAATGGATTGGAATGCAATTCAATGGAAAGGAATGGAATGGAATGGATTGGGAAAAAGTGCAGTGGGGTGCAGTGGAGTGGAATGGAGAAGAAAGGAAGGGAGTGGAGTTGAGAGGAATGGAGTGGAAAGGAATGGAATGCAATGGACTGGAATGGAATGGAATAGAATGAGGTGGACTGGAATGGAGGCAAATGTGAAGGAATGGAATGCAGTGGAGTGCAGAGGAGTGGAGTAGAGAAGTGTGGATTTGAATGGAAGGGAATGGAATGGAATGGAATGGAATGGAATAGAATGGAATGGACAGGAGTGGAGTGGATCCTAGTGGAAAAGAATGGAATGGAATGGAATGGATTAGAAGGCAATGGAATTGAATGGAATGAAATAAATTGCAGTGGAGTGCAGTGGAGTGGAATAGACATGAAAGGAAAGGAGTGGAATTGCGTGGAATGGATTGGAATGGAGAGGTTAGAAACGGAATGGAATGGAATGGAACGGAATGCAATGCAATCGAATGGAATGGAATGGAATGGAATTCAATGGAGCGGAGTGTAATTGAGGTGAATGGAAAGGAATGGAATGCAGTGGCGTGCAGAGAGTAGAGTGCAGAAGAGTGGATTTGAATTGAATCAAATGGAAACAATGGATTGGAGTGGAGTGGAGTGTATTCTAGTGGGAAAGAATGGAATGCAATGGAAAGAAATGGAATGAAGGAAAAAATGCAGTGGAGTGTAGTGGAGTGGCATGGAGAAGAAAGGAGGCAGGGGAGTGGAATGGAAAGGAATGGAATGGAATGGAATGGAATGGAAAGGAATGGAATAGAACAGAATGGAATGGAATGGAATAGAACGGAATGGAATGGAATGGAATAGATGGCCTAGAATGGAGCTGAATGGGAATGAATGCATAGCAGAGGAGGGGAGAGGAGTGGAGTGGAGAAGAGTGGATTTGAATTGAACGGAATGGAAGGCAATTGAATGGGATGGAATGGAATGGAATGCTGTGGATTGGAGTGGAGTGGATTGCAGTACAATGGAATGGAACGGAAAGTAATGGAATGGAATGGAATAAAATGGAATGGAATGAAAAGGAATGGAATGGAATGGAATGGAGTGGAGAGAAATGCGGTGTACTGGAAATGAATGGATTGGAGTGGAATGTGGTGGAATGGAGTGGAATGGTAATGAATGGAATGGAGTAGAGTGCAGTGGAGTGGAATGGCAGGGAATAGATTGGATTCGGGTGTAATGGAATGGAATGGAATGGAATTCAGTGGATTGGATTGGAAGGCCCGGAGGGGAATGGAATGGAACGGAATGGAATGGAATGGAATGGAATGGAATGGAATGGGATGGGATGGAATGGGATGGGATGGAATGGAATGGAATGGAATGGAATGGAATGGAATGGAATGGAAGGGAATGAATAGAAAAAGGTTCAGTGGAGTGTAGGGGAGTGGTATGGACAAGAAAGGAAGGGAGTGGAGTGGAGTGGAATGGAGAGAAACAGAATAGAATGGAATGGAGTGGACTGGAAATTAATTCAATGGGAAGGAATGGAATCTAGTGCACTGGAGTGGAGTGGAGTGGAGAAATGTGGATTTGAATTCAAAGGAATGGAATGGAATGGACTGGAGGGGAATGGAGTGGATTCTAGTGGAAAAGAACGGAATGGAATTAAATGGATTAGAAGGCAATGGAATTGAATGGAATGAAATAAATTGCAGTGGAGTGCAGTGGAGTGGAATAGACAAGAAAGGAAAGGAATGGAGTTGAGTGCAATGGATTGGAATGGAGAGGTTAGAAACGGAATGGAATGGAATGGAACAGATTGCAATGGAATGGAATGGAATGGAATGGAATGGAATTCAATGGAGCGGAGTGTAATTGAGGTGAATGGAAAGGAATGGAATGCAGTGGCTTGCAGAGAGTAGAGTGCAGAAGAGTGGATTTGAATTGAATCGAATGGAAAGAATGGATTGGAGTGGAGTGGAGTGTATTCTAGTGGGAAAGAATGGAATGCAATGGAAAGAAATGGAATGAAGGAAAAAAGTGCAGTGGAGTGTAGTGGAGTGGCATGGAGAAGAAAGGAGGCAGGGGAGTGGAATGGAAAGGAATGGAATGGATGGAATGGAATGGAATGGAATGGAATGGAATGGAATGTAATAGAACAGAATGGAATGGAATGGAATAGAACGGAATGGAATGGAATGGAATAGATGGCCTAGAATGGAGCTGAAAGGGAATGAATGCATAGCAGAGGAGGGGAGAGGAGTGGAGTGGAGAAGAGTGGATTTGAATTGAACGGAATGGAAGGCAATAGAATGGGATGGAATGGAATGGAATGCTGTGGATTGGAGTGGAGTGGATTGCAGTACAATGGAATGGAACGGAAAGTAATGGAATGGAATGGAATAAAATGGAATGGAATGAAAAGGAATGGAATGGAATGGAATGGAATGGAATGGAATGGAATGGAGTGGAGTGGAATGCGGTGTACTGGAAATGAATGGATTGGAGTGGAATGTGGTGGAATGGAGTGGAATGGTAATGAATGGAATGGAGTAGAGTGCAGTGGAGTGGAATTGCAGGGAATAGATTGGATTCGGGTGTAATGGAATGGAATGGAATGGAATGGAATTCAGTGGATTGGATTGGAGTGGCCCGGAGGGGAATGGAATGCAACGGAATGGAATGGAATGGAATGGAATTGAATGGAATGGGATGGGATGGGATGGGATGGGATGGGATGGGATGGGATGGGATGGGATGGAATGGAATGGAATGGAATGGAATGGAAGGGAATGAATGGAAAAAAGTGCAGTGGAGTGTAGGGGAGTAATATCGACAAGCAAGCTAGGGAGTGGAGTGGAGTGGAATGGAGGGAAACAGAATGGAATGGAATGGAGTGGACTGGAAATTAATTCAATGGGAAGGAATGGAATCTAGTGCACTGGAGAGGAGTGGAGTGGAGAAATGTGGATTTGAATTCAAAGGAATGGAATGGAATGGACTGGAGGGGAATGGAGTGGATTCTAGTGGAAAAGAATGCAATGAAATGGAATGGAATGAAATCGAATGCAATGGAATGGAATGAAATAGATTGCAATGGAATGGAATGGAATGGAGTGGAATGGAAAGGAATGGAATGGATTAGAAAGGAATGGAGTTTAGTGGAAAGGAATGGAATGGATTGGAACAGAATGGAGTGGAATGGAATTCAATGGAATGGAGTGGAATGGAATAGAATGGAATGGAAAAAAGTGCAGTGGGGTGCAGTGGAGAGGAATGGAGAAGAAAGGAAAGGAGTGGAGTGCAGTGGAATGGAGTGGAAAGGAATGGAATGCAATGGACTGGAATGGAATGGAATTGAATGTAGTGGACTGGAATGGAGGCAAATGTGAAGGAATGGAATGCAGTGGAGTGCAGAGGAGTGGAGTAGAGAAGTGTGGATTTGAATGGAAGGGAATGGAATGGAATGGAATGGAATGGAATGAATAGGAATGGAGTGGATTCTAGTGGAAAAGAATGGAATGGAATGGAATGGATTAGAAGGCAATGGAATTGAATGGAATGAAATAAATTGCAGTGGAGTGCAGTGGAGTGGAATAGACAAGAAAGGAAAGGAGTGGAGTTGATTGGAATGGATTGGAATGGAGAGGTTAGAAACGGAATGGAATGGAATGGAACGGAATGCAATGGAATCTAATTGAATGGAATGGAATGGAATTCAATGGAGCGGAGTGTAATTGAGGTGAATGGAAAGGAATGGAATGCAGTGGCGTGCAGAGAGTAGAGTGCAGAAGAGTGGATTTGAATTGAATCGATTGGAAAGAATGGATTGGAGTGGAGTGAAGTGTATTCTAGTGGGAAGGAATGGAATGGAATGGAAAGAAATGGAATGAAGGAAAAAAGTGCATTGTAGTGTAGTGGAGTGGCATGGAGAAGAAAGGAGGCAGGGGAGTGGAATGGAAAGGAATGGAACGGAATGGAAGGGAATGGAATGGAATGGAATGGAATGGAATGGAATGGAATGGAATAGAACGGAATGGAATGGAATGGAATAGATGGCCTAGAATGGAGCTGAATGGAAATGAATGGATAGCAGAGGAGGGGAGAGGAGTGGAGTGGAGAAGAGTGGATTTGAATTGAACGGAATGGAAGGCAATTGAATGGGATGGAATGGAATGGAATGCTGTGGATTGGAGTGGAGTGGATAGCAGTAGAATGGAATGGAACAGAAAGTAATGGAATGGAATGGAATGGAATGGAGTGGAGTGGAATGCGGTGTACTGGAAATGAATGGATTGGAGTGGAGTGTGGTGGAATGGAGTGGAATGGTAATGAATGGAATGGAGTAGAGTGCAGTGGAGTGGAATGGCAGGGAATAGATTGGATTCGGGTGTAATGGAATGGAATGGAATGGAATTCAGTGGATTGGATTGGAGTGGCCCGGAGGGGAATGCAATGGAATGGAATGGAATGGAATGGAATGGAATGGAATGGAATGGGATGGAATGGAATGGAATGGGATGCAATGGAATGGAATGAAGTGGAACGTAGTGAAATGCAATGGATTGGAATAAAATGGAAAAAAGTGCAGTGGAGTTCAGTGGCAGGCAATAGAGAAGAAAGGAAGGGAGTTTAGTGGATTGGAATGGAAGGAAATGCAATGGATTGTAACGGAATAAAATGGAATGGAACGGACTGGATTGGAATGGATGCGAATGGGAAAGAATGGAATGCAGTGGTGTGGAGAGGAGTGGAGTTCAGAAGAGTGGATTCGAAATGAATGGCATGGAAAGGAATGGATTGGAATGGAGTGCAGTGTATTCTAGTGGAAAAGAACAGAATGGAATGGAATGGAATGGAATGCAATGGAATGGAATGGAATGCAATGGAATGGAATGGCATGGAGTGGAAGAGAAGGGAATGAATGGAAAAAAGTGCAGTGGAGTGTAGGGAGTGGTATGGACAAGAAAGGAATGGAGTGGAGTGGAGTGGAATGGAGGGAAACGGAATGGAATGGAATGGAGTGGACTGGAAAAGAATTCAATGGGAAGGAATGGGATCTAGTGCACTGGAGAGAAGTGGAGTGGATAAATGTTGATTTGAATTCAAAGGAATGGAATGGAATGGACTGGAGGGGAATGGAGTGGATTCTAGAGGAAAAGAACGGAATGAAATGGAATGGAATGAAATCGAATGCAATGGAATGGAATGGAATGGAGTGGAATGGAAAGGAATGGAATGGATTAGAATGGAATGGAATTTAGTGGAAAGGAATGGAATGGATTGGAACAGAATGGAGTGGAATGGAATTCAATGGAATGGAGTGGAATGGAATGGAATGGAATTGAGTGGACTGGCATGGAGGCGAATGGGAAGGAATGGAGTGCAGTGGATTGGAGAGGAGTGGAGTGGAGAAGAGTGGTTTTGAATTGTATGTAATGGAATGTAATGCATTGGTGTGGGGTGGAGAGGGGTGGAGTGGAGTGGATTTGAAATTCAATGTAATGGAATGGAATGGATTGGAATGGAGCGCAGTGGATTCGAGTGGAAAAGAATGAAATGGAATGGAATGGAATGCCATGGAATGGAATGGAATGGAATGGAATGGAATGGAATGGAATAGAACGGAATGGAATGGAATGGAATAGATGGCCTAGAATGAAGCTGAATGGGAATGAATGGATAGCAGAGGAGGGGAGAGGACTGGAGTGGAGAAGAGTGGATTTGAATTGAACGGAATGGAAGGCAATTGAATGGGTTGGAATGGAATGGAATGCTGTGGATTGGAGTGGAGTGGATTGCAGTAGACTGGAATGGAACGGAAAGTAATGGAATGCAATGGAATACAATGGAATGGAATGAAAAGGAATGGAATGGAATGGAATGGAATGGAATGGAATGGAATGGAGTGGAGTGGAATACGGTGTAGTGGAAATGAATGGATTGGAGTGGAGTGTGGTGGAATGGAGTGGAATGGTAATGAGTGGAATGGAGTAGAGTGCAGTGGAGTGGAATGCCAGGGAATAGATTGGATTCGGGTGTAATGGAATGGAATGGAATGGAATTCAGTGGATTGGATTGGAGTGGCCCGGAGGGGAATGCAATGGAATGGAATGGAATGGAATGGAATGGGATGGAATGGAATGGAATGGGATGAAATGGAATGGAATGGAGTGGAACGTAATGAAATGCAATGGATTGGAATAAAATGGAAGAAAGTGCAGTGGAGTTCAGTGGCGGGCAATAGAGAAGAAAGGAAGGGAGTTTAGTGGATTGGAATGGAAGGAAATGCAATGGATTGTAACGGAATAAAATGGAATGGAACGGACTGGATTGGAAAGGATGCGAATGGGAAAGAATGGAATGCAGTGGTGTGGAGAGGAGTGGAGTTCAGAAAAGTGGATTCAAAATGAGTGGCATGGAAAGGAATGGATTGGAATGGAGTGCAGTGTATTCTAGTGGAAAAGAACGGAATGGAATGGAATGGAATGGAATGGAGTGGAACAGAAGGGAATGAATGGAAAAAAGTGCAGTGGAGTGTAGGAGAGTGGTATGGACAAGAAAGGAAGGGAGTGGAGTGTAGTGGAATGGAGGGAAACGGAATGGAATGGAATGGAGTGGACTGGAAATGAATTAAATGGGAAGGAATGGAATCCAGTGCACTGGAGAGGAGTGGAGTGGAGAATTGTGGATTTGAATTCAAAGGAATGGAATGGAATAGACTGGAGGGGAATGGAGTGGATTCTAGTGGAAAACAGTGGAATGAAATGGAATGGAATGAAATCGAATGCAATGGAATGGAGTGGAATGGAAAGGAATGGAATGGATTAGAATGGAATGGAGTTTAGTGGAAAGGAATGGAATGGATTGGAACAGAATGGAGTGGAACGGAATTGAATGGAATGGTGTGGAATGGAATGGAATTGAGTGGACTGGAATGAAGGCGAATGGGAAGGAATGGAGTGCAGTGGATTGGAGAGGAGTGGAGAGGAGAAGAGTGGTTTTGAATTGTATGTAATGGAATGTAATGCAATGGCGTGGGGTGGAGAGGAGTAGAGTGGAGTGGATTTGTATTTGAATGTAATGGAATGGAATGGATTGGAATGGAGTGCAGTGGATTCGAGTGGAAAAGAATGAAATGGAATGGAATGGAATGCCATGGAATGGAATGGAATGGAATGGAATGCAATGGAATGCAATGGAATGGAGTGGACTGGAATGGAGGTGAATGGGAAGGAATGGAATGCAGTGTAGTGAAGACGATTGGAGTGGACAAGAGTGCATTAGAATTGAATGGAATTGATTGCAATGGAATGGAATGGAAAGGAGTGGAATGCAGTGGATTGGAGTGGAATAGATTGGAGTAAAATGGAATGGAATGGAAAGTAGTGGGATGGAATGGAATATAAAGGAACAGAATGAAATGGAATGGAAAGTTAAGGAATGGAGTGGAGTGGAGTGCAGTGTTTTGGAAATGAAGTGGAGTGTAGTGGAGTGGAGTGGAAAGGCAAGGAATGGAAAGGAGTGGAGTGGAGTGGAGTGGATTGGAGGGGAGTAGTGTGGATTCAAGTGGAATGGAATGGAATGGAATCAAAGGGAATCGAATAGAAAGGAATGGAAAAAAGTGCAGTGGAGTGCCGTGGTGTGGAATGGAAAAGAAAGGAATGGAATGGAGTGGATAGGAATTGAGTGGAAAGAATGGAATGCAATGGAGTGGAATGGAATGGAATGGATTGGAATGGAAAGTAGTGGACAGGAATGGAATCGAATGTGAAGGAATGGAATGCAGTAGAGTGCAGAGCAGTAGAGTTGAGAAGAGTGGATTTGAATGGAATGGAATGGAATGGAATGGAATGGATTGGAGTGGAGTGAAATGGATTCTAGTGGAAAAGAATGAAATAGAATGCAATAGAATGGAATGGAATGGAATGGAATGGAATGGAAGGGAAGTGAATGGAATGGAATGGAAAGGAATGTAATGTAATGGAATGTAATGTAATGGAATGGAATGGAATGGAATGAAAGAAAGTGCAGTGGAGTGCAGTGGAGTGGAATGGAGAAGAAAGGAAGGATTTGAGTTTAGTGGACTGAAGTGGAATGAAATGGAATGGAATGTAGTGAAGTGGAAGGGAGGAGAATGGGAAGTAATGGAATGGAGTGGAGTGGAGAGGACAGGAGTGGAGAGGAGTGGATTGCTATGGAATGGAATGGAATGGATTGGAGTGGAGTGGATTCTAGTGGAAAAGTATGGAATGGAATGGAATGGTAAAAAAGGGAGTGGAGTGCAGTGGAGTGCAATGGAAAAGAAAGGAAGGGAGTGGAGTAGAGTCAAATGGAGTGGAATGGAATGGAAGAAAATGGAAAGAAATTGAAGGGAATGGAATGGAGTGTACTGGAATGGAGGTGAGTAGGAGAAAATGGCATGCAGTTTAGTGGAGATGGGTTGAGTTGAGAAGAGTGGATTTGAATGGAATGGAATGAGGTGGAATGGAATGGATTGGAGTGTAGTGGAGTGGATTCTAGGAGAAAATAATGGAATGGAATGGAATGGAATGCAAAGTAATGGAATGGAACGCAATTGAATGGATTGGAAAGGAATTCAACTAAATGGAATGGAATGGAATGGATTGGAAAAAAGTGCAGTGGGGTGCTGGGGAGTGGAATGGAGAAGAAAGGAAGGGAGTGGAGTGGAGTGGAATGGAGTGGAAAGGAATGGAATGCAATGGACTGGAATGGAATGGAATTGAATGTAGTGGACTGGAATGGAGGCAAATGTGAAGGAATGGAATGCAGTGGAGTGCAGAGGAGTGGAGTAGAGAAGTGTGGATTTGAATGGAAGGGAATGGAATGGAATGGAATGAATTGGAGTGGAGTGGATTCTAGTGGAAAAGAATGGAATGTAATGGAATGGATTAGAAGGCAATGGAATAGAATGGAATGAAATAAATTGCAGTGGAGTGCAGTGGAGTGGAATAGACAAGAAAGGAAAGGAGTGGAGTTGATTGGAATGGATTGGAATGGAGAAGTTAGAAACGGAATGGAATGGAATGGAATGGAATTCAATGGAGCAGAGTGTAATTGAGGTGAATGGAAAGTAATGGAATGGAATGGAATGGAATGGAATGGAATGGAATGGAATGGAATGGAATAGAACGGAATGGAATGGAATGGAATAGATGGCCTAGAATGGAGCTGAATGGAAATGAATGGATAGCAGAGGAGGGGAGAGGAGTGGAGTGGAGAAGAGTGGATTTGAATTGAACGGAATGGAAGGCAATAGAATGGGATGGAATGGAATGGAATGCTGTGGATTGGAGTGGAGTGGATAGCAGTAGAATTGAATGGAACAGAAAGTAATGGAATGGAATGGAATACAATGGAATGGAATGAAAAGGAATGGAATGGAATGCAATGGAATAGAATGGAATGGAATGGAATGGAATGGAATGGAGTGGAATGCGGTGTACTGGAAATGAAAGGATTGGAGTGGAGTGTGGTGGAATGGAGTGGAATGGTAATGAATGGAATGGAGTAGAGTACAGTGGAGTTGAATGGCAGGGAATAGATTGGATTTGGGTGTAATTGAATGGAATGGAATGGAATTCAGTGGATTGGATTGGTGTGGCCCAGAGGGGAATGCAATGGAACGGAATGGAATGGAATGGAATGGAATGGAATGGAATGGAATGGGATGGAATGGAATGGAATGGGATGCAATGGAATGGAATGGAGTGGAACGTAATGAAATGCAATGTATTGGAATAAAATGGAAAAAAGTGCAGTGGAGTTCAGTGGCCGGCAATAGAGAAGAACGGAAGGGAGTTTAGTGGATTGGAATGGAAGGTAATGCAATGGATTGTAATGAAATAAAATGGAATGGAACGGACTGGATTGGAATGGATGTGAATGGGAAAGAATGGAATGCAGTGGTGTGGAGAGGAGTGGAGTTCAGAAGAGTGGATTCGAAATGAATGGCATGGAAAGGAATGGATTGGAATGGAGTGCTGTGTATTCTAGTGGAAAAGAACGGAATGGAATGGAATGGAATGGAATGGAATGGAATGGAATGAAAGAAAGTACAGTGGAGTGCAGTGGAGTGGAATGGAGAAGAAAGGAAGGAAGTTGAGTTAAGTGGAATGAAATGGAATGGAATGTAGTGAAGTGGAAGGGAGGAGAATGGGAAGTAATGGAATGGAGAGGAGTGGAGCGGACAGGAGTGGAGAAGAGTGGATTGATATGAAAGGGAATGGAATGGATTGGAGTGGAGTGGATTCTAGTGGAAAATTATGGAATGGAATGGAATGGAATGGAATGGTAAAAAGGGCAGTGGGGAGCAGTGGAGTGCAATGGAAAAGAAAGGAAGGGAGTGGAGTACAGTCGAATGGAGTGGAATATAAAGGAATCAAATGGGAAGAAATTGAAGGGAATGGAATGGAGTGTACTGGAATGGAGGTGAGTAGGAGAAAATGGCATGCAGTGTAGTGGAGATGGGTTGAGTTGAGAAGAGTGGATTTGAACGGAATGGAATGAGGTGGAATGGAATGGATTGGAGTGGAGTGGAGTGGATTCTAGGAGAAAAGAATGGAATGGAATGGAATGGAATGCTAAGTAATGGAATGGAACGCAATTGAATGGATTGGAATGGAATTCAATGGAAAGGAATGGAAAGGAATGGATTGGAAAAAAGTGAAGTTGGGTGCAGTGGAGTGGAATGGAGAAGAAAGGAAGGGAGTGGAGTTGAGTGGAATGGAGAAGAAAGGAAGGGAGTGGAGTTGAGTGGAATGGAGAGGAAAGGAATGGAATGCAATGGACTGGAATGGAATGGAATAGAATGTAGTGGACTGGAATGGAGGCAAATGTGAAGGAATGGAATGCAGTGGAGTGCAGAAGAGTGGAGTAGAGAAGTGTGGATTTGAATGGAAGGGAATGGAATGGAATGGAATGGATTGGAGTGGAGTGGATTCTAGTGGAAAAGAATGGAATGGAATTAAATTGATTAGAAGGCAATGGAATTGAATGGAATGAAATAAATTGCAGTGGAGTGCAGTGGAGTGGAATAGACAAGAAAGGAAAGGGGTGGAGTTGAGTGCAATGGATTGGAATGGAGAGGTTAGAAACGGAATGGAATGGAATGGAAGGGAATGCAATGGAATCGAATGGAATGGAATGGAATGCAATTCAATGGAGCGGAGTGTAATTGAGGTGAATGGAAAGGAATGGAATGCAGTGGCGTGCAGAGAGTAGAGTGCAGAAGAGTGGATTTGAATTGAATCGAATGGAAAGAATGGATTGGAGTGGAGTGGAGTGTATTCTAGTGGGAAACAATGGAATGGAATGGAAAGAAACGGAATGAAGGAAAAAAGTGCATTGTAGTGTAGTGGAGTGGCATGGAGAAGAAAGGAGGCTGGGGAGTCGAATGGAAAGGAATGGAATGGAACGGAATGGAATGGAACGGAATGGAATAGAATGGAATGGAATGGAATGGAATAGATGGTCTAGAAGGGAGCTGAATGGGAATGAATGGATAGCAGAGGAGGGGAGAGGAGTGGAGTGGAGAAAAGTAGATTTGAATTGAACGGAATGGAAGGCAAATGTATGGGATGGAATGGAATGGAATGCTGTGGATTGGAGTGGAGTGGATTGCAGTAGAATGGAATGGAATGGAAAGTAATGGAATGGAATGGAATACAATGGAATGGAATGAAAAGGAATGGAATGGAATGGAATGGAATGGAATGGAATGGAATGGAATGGAATGGAGTGGAGTGTAATGTGTTGTACTGGAAATGAATGGATTGGAGTGGAGTGTGGTGGAATGGAGTGGAATGGTAATGAATGGAATGGAGTAGAGTGCAGTGCAGTGGAATAGCAGGGAATAGATTGGATTCGGGTGTAATGGAATGGAATGGAATGGAATTCAGTGGATTGGATTGGAGTGGCCCGGAGGGGAATGCAATGGAACGGAATGGAATGGAATGGAATGGAATGGAATGGAATGGAATGGAATGGGATGGCATGGAATGGAACGGAATGGAGTGGAACGTAATGAAATGCAATGGATTGGAATAAAATGGAAAAAAGTGCAGTGGAGTTCAGTGGCAGGCAATAGAGAAGAAAGGAAGGGAGTTTAGTGGATTGGAATGGAAGGAAATGCAATGGATTGTAATGGAATAACATGGAATGGAACGGACTGGATTGGAATGGATGCGAATGGGAAAGAATGGAATGCAGTTGTGTGGAGAGGAGTGGAGTTCAGAAGAGTGGATTCGAAATGAATGGCATGGAAAGGAATGGATTGGAATGGAGTGCAGTGGATTCTAGTGGAAAAGAACGGAATGGAATGGAATGGAATGGAATGGAATGGAATGGAATGGAATGGAATGGAATGGAATGGAACGGAATGGAATGAATGGAAAAAAGTGCAGTGGAGTGTACGGGAATGGTATGGACAAGAAAGGAAGGGAGTGGAGTGTAGTGGAATGGAGGGAAACGGAATGGAATCGAATGGAGTGGACTGGAAATGAATTAAATGGTAAGGAATGGAATCCAGTGCACTGGAGAGGAGTGGAGTGGAGAAATGTGGATTTGAATTCAAAGGAATGGAATGGAATGGACTGGAGGGTAATGGACTGGATTCTAGTGGAAAAGAATGGAATGAAATGGAATGGAATGAAATCGAATGCAATGGAATGGAGTGGAATGGAAAGGAATGGAATGGATTAGAATGGAATGGAGTGTAGTGGAAAGGAATGGAATGGATTGGAACAGAATGGAGTGGAATGGAATTGAATGGAATGGAGTGGAATGGAATGGAATGGAATGGAATTGAGTGGACTGGAATGAAGGCGAATGGGAAGGAATGGAGTGCAGTGGATTGGAGAGGAGTGGAGTGGAGAAGAGTGGTTTTGAATTGTATGTAATGGAATGTAATGCATTGGCGTGGGGTGGAGAGGGGTGGAGTCGAGTGGATTTGAAATTGAATGTAATGGAATGGAATGGATTGGAATGGAGTGGAGTGGATTCGAGTGGAAAAGAATGAAATGGAGTGGAATGGAATGCCATGGAATGGAAAGGAATGGAATGGAATGCAATGGAATGCAATGGAATGTAGTGGACTGGAATGGAGGTGAATGGGAAGGAATGGAATGCAGTGTAGTGAAGACGATTGGAGTGGACAAGTGTGCATTAGAATTGAATGGAATTGATTGCAATGGAAGGGAATGGAAAGGAGTGGAATGCAGTGGATTGGAGTGGAATGGATTGGAGTAAAATGGAATGGAATGGAAAGTAGTGGGATGGAATGGAATATAAAGGAACAGAATGAAATGGAATGGAAAGTTAAGGAATGGAGTGGAGTGGAGTGCAGTGTTTTGGAAATGAATGAAATGAAGTGGAGTGTAGTGGAGTGGAGTGGAAAGGCAAGGAATGGAAAGGAGTGGAGTGGAGTGGAGTGGATTGGAGGGGAGTAGTGTGGAATCAGGTGGAATGGAATGGAATGGAATCAAAGGGAATAGAAAAGAAAGGAATGGAAAAAAGTGCAGTGGAGTGCAGTGGAGTGGAATGGAAAAGAAAGGAATTTAATGGAGTGGATAGGAATTGAGTGGAAAGGAATGGAATGCAATGGAGTGGAATGGAATGGAATGGATTGGAATGGAAAGTAGTGGACAGGAATGGAACCGAATGTGAAGGAATGGAATGCAGTGGAGTGCAGAGCAGCAGAGTTGAGAAGAGTGCATTTGAAAGGCATGGAATGGAATGGAACGGATTGGAGTGGAGTGAAATGGATTCTAGTGGAAAAGAATGAAATAGAATGCAATAAAATGGAATGGAATGGAATGGAATGGAAGGGAAGTGAATGGAATGGAATGGAAAGGAATATAATGGAATGGAAAGGAATATATTGTAATGGAATGGAATGGAATGGAATGGAATGGAATGGAATGGAATGAAAGAAAGTGCAGTGGAGTGCAGTGGAGTGGAATGGAGAAGAAAGGAAGGGAGTTGAGTTTAGTGGAATGAAATGGAATGGAATGTAGTGAAGTGGAAGGGAGGAGAACGGGAAGTAATGGAATGGAGTGCAGTGGAGAGGAGAGGAGTGGAGAAGAGTGGATTGATATGGAATGGAATGGAATGGATGGGAGTGGAGTGGATTCTAGAGGAAAAGTATGGAATGGAACGGAATGGTAAAAAGGGCAGTGGAGTGCAGTGGAGTGCAATGGAAAGGAAAGGAAGGGAGTGGAGTAGAGTCGAATGGAGTGGAATGGAATGGAATCAAATGGAAAGAAATTGAAGGGAATGGAATGGAGTGGACTGGAATGGAGGTGAGTAGGAGAAAATGGCATGCAGTGTAATGGAGATGGGTTGAGTTGAGAAGAGTGGATTTGAATGGAATGGAATGAGGTGGAATGGAATGGATTGTAGTGGAGTGGAATGGAATGGGTTGGAGTGGAGTGGAGTGGATTCTAGGAGAAAAGAATGGAATGGAATGGAATGGAATGGAATGGAATGCAATGGAATGGAATGGAATGGAATGGAATGGAATGCAATGGAATGGAATGCAATGGAATGGAATGGAATGGAATGGAATGCTAAGTAATGGAATGGATCGCAATTGAATGGATTGGAATGGAATTCAATGGAAAGGAATGGAATGGAATGGATTGGAAAAAAGTGCAGTGGGGTGCTGTGGAGTGGAATGGAGAAGAAAGGAAGGGAGTGGAGTGGAGTGGAGTGGAGTGGAAAGGAATGGAATGCAATGGACTGGAATGGAATGGAATTGAATGTAGTGGACTGGAATGAGGCAAATATGAAGGAATGGAATGCAGTGGAGTGCAGAGGAGTGGAGTAGAGAAGTGTATATTTGAATGGAAGGGAATGGAATGGAATGGAATGGAATGGAATGGAATGGATTCGAGTGGAGTGGATTCTAGTGGAAAAGAATGGAATGGAATGGAATGGATTAGAAGACAATGGAATTGAATGGAATGAAATAAATTGCAGTGGAGTGCAGTGGAGTGGAATAGACAAGAAAGGAAAGGAGTGGAGTTGAGTGCAATGGATTGGAATGGAGAGGTTAGAAACGGAATGGAATGGAATGGAATGGAATGCAATGGAATGGAATGGAATGGAATTCAATGGAGCGGAGTGTAATTGAGGTGAATGGAAAGTAATGGAATGCTGTGGCGTGCGGAGAGTAGAGTGCAGAAGAGTGGATTTGAATTGAATCGAATGGAAAGAATGGATTGGAGTGGAGTCGAGTGTATTCTAGTGGGAAGGAATGGAATGGAATGGAAAGAAATGGAATGAAGGAAAAAAGTGCCATGGAGAAGAAAGGAGGCAGGGGAGTGGAATGGAATGGAATGGAATGGAATGGAATGGAATGGAATGGAATGGAATAGAACGGAATGGAATGGAATGGAATAGATGGCCTAGAATGGAGCTGAATGGGAATGAATGGATAACAGAGGAGGGGAGAGGAGTGGAGTGGAGTGGAGTGGATTGTAGGGGAGTAGTGTGGATTCAGGTGTAATGGATTGGAATGGAATCAAAGGGAATGGAATAGAATGGAATGGAAAAAGTGCAGTGGAGTGGAATGGAAAAGAAAGGAATGGAATGGAGTGGATAGGAATTGAGTGGAAAGGAATGGAATGCAATGGAGTGGAAAGGAATGGAATGGCTTGGAATGGAAAGTAGTGGACTGGAATGGAATTGAATGTGAAGGAATGGAATGTAGTGGAGTGCAGAGCACTGGAGTTGAGAAGAGTGGATTGGAATGGAATGGAATGGAATGGAATGGAATGGAATGGAATGGAATGGATTGGAGTGGAGTGAAATGGTTTCTATTGGAAAAGAGTGAAATAGAATGCAATAGAATGGAATGGAATGGAATGGAATGGAATGGAATGGAATGGAATGGATTGGAATGGAATGCAATGGAATGCAATGGAATGGAGTGGACTGGAATGGAGGCGAATGAGAAGGAATGGAATGCAGTGTAGTGAAGACGATTGGAGTGGACAAGAGTGCATTAGAATTGAATGGAATTCACTGCAATGGAATGGAATGGAAAGGAGTGGAATGCAGTGGATTGGAGTGGAATGGATTGGAGTAAAATGGAATGGAATGGAAAGTAGTGGAATGGAATGGAATATAAAGGAACAGAATGAAATGGAATGGAAAGTTAAGGAATGGAGTGGAGTGGAGTGCAGTGTTTTGGAAATGAATGAAATGAAGTGGATTGTAGTGGAGTGGAGTGGAAAGGCAAGGAATGGAAAGGAGGGGAGTGGAGTGGAGTGGATTGTAGGGGAGTAGTGTGGATTCAGGTGTAATGGATTGGAATGGAACCAAAGGGAATGGAATAGAATGGAATGGAAAAAAGTGCAGTGGAGTGCAGTGGAGTGGAATGGAAAAGAAAGGAATGGAATGGAGTGGATAGGAATTGAGTGGAAAGGAATGGAATGCAATGGAGTGAAATGGAATGGAATGGCTTGGAATGGAATGTAGTGGACTGGAATGGAATCGAATGTGAAGGAATGGAATGCAGTGGAGTGCAGAGGAGTGGAGTAGAGAAGTGTGGATTTGAATGGAATGGAATGGAATGGAATGGAATGGATTGGAGTGGAGTGAAATGGTTTCTATTGGAAAAGAGTGAAATAGAATGCAATAGAATGGAATGGCATGGAATGGAATGGAATGGAATGGAATGGAATGGAATGGAATGAAAGAAACTGTAGTGGAGTGCAGTGGAGTGGAATGGAGAAGAAAGGAAGGGTGTTGAGTTTAGTGGAATGAAGTGGAATGAAATGGAATGGAATGTAGTGAAGTGGAAGGGAGGAGAATGGGAAGTAATGGAATGGAGTGGAGTGGAGAGGACAGGAGTGGAGAAGAGTGGATTGCTATGGAATGGAATGGAATGGATAGGAGTGGAGTCGATTCTAGTGGAAAAGTATGGCATGGAATGGAATAGTAAAAAGGGCAGTGGAGTGCAGTGGAGTGCAATGGAAAAGAAAGGAAGGGAGTGGAGTAGAGTCGAATGGAGTGGAATGGAGTGGAATCAAATGGAAAGAAATTGAAGGGAATGGAATGGAGTGGACTGGAATGGAGGTGAGTAGGAGAAAATGGAATGCAGTTTAATGGAGAGGGGTTGAGTGGAGAAGAGTGGATTTGAACGAAATGGAATGAAATGGAATGGAATGGATTGGAGTGGAGTGGAGTGGATTCTAGGAGAAAAAATGGAATGGAATGGAATGGAATGGAATGGAATGGAAAGGAATGGATTGCTAAGTAATGGAATGGAATGCGATTGAAAAGATTGGAATGGAATTCAATGGAAAGGAATGGAATGGAATGCAATGGAAAAAAGTGCAGTGGGGTGAATTGGAGTCGAAAGGAGAAGAAAGGAAGGGAGTGGACTGGAGTGGAATGGAGTGGAAAGGAATGGAATGCAATGGACTGGAGTGGAATGGAATTGAATGTAGTGGACTGGAATTTAGCCAAATGTGAAGGAATGGAATGCAGTGGAGTGCAGAGGAGTGGAGTAGATAAGTGTGGATTTGAATGTAATGGAAAGGAATGTAATGGATTGGAGTGGAGTGGATTCTAGTGGAAAAGAAAGGAATGGAATGGAATGGAGTAGAAAGCAATGGAATTGAATGGAATGAAATAAATTGCAGTGGAGTGCAGTGGAGTGGAATAGACAAGAAAGGAAAGGAGTGGAGTTTAGTGGACTGGATTGGAATGGAGAGGTTAGAAACGGAATGGAATGGAATGGAATGGAATGCAATGGAATCGAATGGAATGGAACGGAATGGAATTCAATGGAGTGGAGTGTAATTGAGGTGAATAGAAAGGAAAGGAATGCAGTGGCGTGCAGAGAGTAGAGTGCAGAAGAGTGGATTTGAATTGAATCGAATGGAAAGAATGGATTGGAGTGGAGTGGAGTGTATTCTAGTGGGAAAGAATGGAATGGAATGGAAAGAAATGGAATGAATGGAAAAAATTGCAGTGGAGTGTAGTGCAGTGGCATGGAGAAGAAAGGAGGCAGGGGAGTGGAATGGAATGGAATGGAATGGAATGGAATGGAATAGAACGGAATGGAATGGAATGGAATGGAATAGATGGCCTGGAATGGAGCTGAATGAGAATGAATGGATAGCAGAGGAGGGGAGAGGAGTGGAGCGGAGAAGAGTGGATTTGAATTGAACAGAATGGAAGGCAATTGAATGGGATGAAATGGAATGGAATGCTGTGGATTGGAGTGGAGTGGATTGCAGTAGAATGGAATGGAATGGAAAGTAATGGAATGGAAAGGAAAGTGATGGAATTGAATTGAATACAATGGAATGGAATGAAAAGGAATGGAATGGAATGGAGTGGAGTGGAATGCAGTGTATTGGAAATGAATGGATTGGAGTGGAGGGTGGTGGAATGGAGAGGAATGTTAATGAATGGAATGGAGTAGAGTGCAGTGGAGTGGAATGGCAGGGAATAGATTGGATTCGGGTGTAATGGCATGGAATGGAATGGAATTCAGGGGATTGGATTGGAGTGGCCCAGAGGGGAATGGAATGGAATGGAATGGAATGGAATGGAATGGAATGGGATGGAATGGAATGGAATGGAATGGGATGGAATGGAATGGAATGGGATGGAATGGAATGGAATGGATTGGAACGTAATGAAATGCAATGGATTGGAATAAAATGGAAAAAAGTTCAGTGGAGTCCAGTGGAGGACAATAGAGAAGAAAGGAAGGGAGTTTAGTGGATTGGAATGGAAGGAAATGCAATAGATTGTAACGGAATAAAATGGAATGGAATGGAGTGGATTGGAATGGATGCGAATGGGTAAGAATGGAATGCAGTGGTGTGGAGAGGAGTGGAATTCAGAAGGGTGGATTCGAAATGAATGGCATGGAAAGGAATGGATTGGAATGGAGTGCAGTGGATTCTTGTGGAATAGAATGGAATGGAATGGAATGGAACGGAATGGAATGAAATGGAATGGAACAGAAGGGAATGAATGGAAAAAAGTGCAGTGGAGTGTACGGGAGTGGAATGGACAAGAAAGGAAGGGAGTGGAGTGGAGTGGAATGGAGGGAAAAGGAATGGAATGGAATGGAGTGGACTGGAAAGGAATTCAATGGGAAGGAATGGAATCCAGTGCACTGGAGAGAAGTGGAGTGGAGAAATATGGATTTGAATTCAAAGGAATGGAATGGAATGGAATGGATTGGAGAGGAATGGAGTGGATTCTAGTGGAAAAGAATGGAATGAAATGGAATGGAATGAAATGGAATGCAATGGAATGGAGTGGAATGGAAAGGAATTTAATGGATTAGAATGGAATGGTGTGGAGTAGAAAGGAATGGAATGGATTGGAACAGAATGGAGTGGAAAGGAATTCAATGGAATGGAGTGGAATGGAATGGAATGCAATGGAATGGAATGGAATGGAATTGAGTGGACTGCAATGGAGGCTAATAGGAAGGAATGGAATGCAGTGGATTGGAGAGGAGTGGAGTGGAGAAGAGTGGTTTTGAATTGTATGTAATGGATTGTAATGCATTGGCGTGGGGTGGAGAGGGGTGGAGTGGAGTGGATTTGAAATTGAATGTAATGGCATGGAATGGACTGGAATGGAGTGGAGAGGATTTTAGTGGCAAAGAATGGAATGGAATGGAATGCAATGGAATGGAATGGAATGGAATGGAATGGAATGCAATGCAATGGAATGCAATGGAATGGAGTGGACTGGAATGGAGGTGAATGGGAAGGAATGGAATGCAGTGTAGTGAAGACGATTGGAGGAGACAAGAGTGCATTAGAATTGAATGGAATTGATTGCAATGGAATGGAATGGAAAGGAGTGGAATGCAGTGGATTGGAGTGGAATGGATTGGAGTAAAATGGAATGGAATGGAAAGTAGTGGAATGGAATGGAATATAAAGGAACAGAATGAAATGGAATGGAAAGTTAAGGAATGGAGTGGAGTGGAGTGCAGTGTTTTGGAAATGAATGAAATGAAGAGGAGTGTAGTGGAGTGGAGTGGAAAGGCAAGGAATGGAAAGGAGTGGAGTGGAGTGGATTGGAGGGGAGTAGTGTGGATTCAGGTGGAAGGGAATGGAATGGAATCAAAGGGAATGGAATAGAATGGAATGGAAAAAAGTGCAGAGGAGGGCAGTGGAGTGGAATGGAAAAGAAAGGAATTTAATGGAGTGGATAGGAATTGAGTGGAAAGGAATGGAATGCAATGGAGTGGAATGGAATGGAATGGATTGGAGTGGAGTGGAATGGATTCGAGTGGAGTGAAATGGATTTTACTGGAAAAGAATGAAATAGAATGCAATAGAATGGAATGGAATGGAATGGAATGGAATGGAACGGAATGGAATGGAATGAAAGAAAGTGCAGTGGAGTGCAGTGGAGTGGAATGGAGAAGAAAGGAAGGGAGTTCAGTTTAGTGGAATGAAGTGGAATGAAATGGAATGGAATGGAGTGAAGTGGAATGGAGGAGAATGGGAAGTAATAGAATGGAGTGGAGTGGAGAGGACAGGAGTGGAGAAGAGTGGATTGATATGGAATGGAATGGAAAGGATTGGAGTGGAGTGGATTCTAGTGGAAAAGTATGGAATGGCATGGAATGGAATGGTAAAAAGAGCAGTGGAGTGCACTGGAGTGCAATGGAAAAGAAAGGAAGGGAGAGGAGTAGAGTCGAATGGAGTGGAATGGAATAGAATCAAATGGAAAGAAACTGAAGGGAATGGAATGCAGTGGACTGGAATGGAGGTGAATAGGAGAAAATGGAATGCAGTGTAGTGGAGAGGGGTTGAGTGCAGAAGAGTGGATTTGAACGGAATGGAATGTAATGGAATGGAATGGATTGTAGTGGAGTGGAGTGGATTCTAGGAGAAAAGAATGGAATGCAATGGAATGGAATGGAAAGGAATGGAATGCTAAGTAACGGAATGGAATGCAATTGAATGGATTGGAATGGAATTCAATGGAAAGGAATGGAATGGAATGGATTGGAGAAAAGTGCAGTGGGGTGCAGTGGAGTGGAATGGAGAACAAAGGAAGGGAGTGGAGAGAATGGAATGGAGTGGAAAAGAATGGAAAGCAATGGACTGGAATGGAATGGAATTGAATGTAGTGGACTGGAATGCAGGCAAGTTTGAAGGAATGGAATGCAGTGCAGTGCAGAGGAGTGGAGTAGGGAAGTGTGGATTTGAATAGAATGGAATGGATTGGTGTGGAGTGGACTCTAGTGGAAAAGAATAGAATGGAATGGAATGGATTAGAAGGCAATGGAATTGAATGGAATGAAAAAATTGCAGTGGAGTGCAGTGGAGTGAAATAGACAAGAAAGGAAAGGAGTGGAGTTGAGTGGAATGGATTGGAATGGAGAGGTTAGAAACGGAATGAAATGGAATGGAACGGAATGCAATGGAATAGAATGGAATGGAATGGAATGGAATTCAATGGAGCAGAGTGAAATTGAGGTGAATGGAAAGGAATGGAATGCAGTGGCATGCACAGAGTAGAGTGCAGAAGAGTGGATTTAATTGAATCGAATGGAAACAATGGATTGGAGTGGAGTGGAGTGTATTCTAGTGGAAAAGAATGGAATGGAATGGAAAGAAACGGAATGAATGGAAAAAAGTGCAGTGGAGTGTAGTGGAGTGGCATGGAGAACAAAAGAGGCAGGGGAGTGGAATGGAATGGAATGGAATGGAATGGAATAGAACGGAATGGAACGGAATGGAATAGATGGCCTAGAATGGAGCTGAATGGGAATGAATGGATTGCAGAGGAGTGGAGAGGAGTAGAGTGGAGAAGAGTGGATTTGAATTGAACGGAATGGAAGGCAATTGAATGGGATGGAATGGAATGGAATGCCGTGGATTGGAGTGGAGTGGATTGCAGTAGAATGGAACGGAATTGAAAGTAATGGAATGGAATGGAATACAATGGCATGGAATAAAAAGGAATGGAATGGAATGGAATGGAGTGGAGTGGAATGCAGTGTATTGGAAATGAATGGATTGGAGTGGAGTGTGGTGGAATGGAGTGGAATGGGAATGAATGGAATGGAGTAGGGTGCAGTGGAGTGGAATGGCAGGGAATAGATTTGATTCGGGTGCAATGGAATGGAATGGAATGGAATTCAGTGGATTAGATTGGAGTGGCCTGGAGGGGAATGGAATGGAATGGAATGGAATGGAATGGAATGGAATGGAATGGAATGGAATGAAATGGAACGGAATGGAATGGGATGGAATGGAATGGAATGGGAAGGAACGGAATGGAATGGAGTGGAATGTCTTGAAAGGCAATGGATTGGAATAAAATGGAAAAAAGTGCAGTGGAGTTCAGTGGAGGGCAATAGAGAAGAAAGGAAGGGAGTTTAGAGGATTGGAATGGAAGGAAATACAATGGATTGTAACAGAATAAAATGGCATGGAACGGAGTGGATTGGAATGTATGCGAATGGGAAAGAATGGAATGCAGTGGTGTGGAGAGGAGTGGAGTTCAGAAAGTGGATTCGAAATGAATGGCATGGAATGGAATGGATTGGTGTGGAGTGCAGTGTATTCTAGTGGAAAACAACGGAATGGAATGGAATGAAATGGAATGGAAGGGAATGAATGGAAAAAAATGCAGTGGATTTTAGGGGAGTGGAATGGACAAGAAAGGAAGGGAGTGGAGTGGAGTGGAATGGAGGGAAACGGAATGGAATGGAATGGAGTGGATAGGAAAGGAATTCAATGGGAAGCAATGGAATCCAGTGCACTGGAGAGGAGTGGAGTGCAAAAATGTGGATTTGATTTCAAAGGAATGGAATGGAATGGGTTGGAGGGGAATGGAGTGGATTCTATTGGAAAAGAGTGGAATGAAATGGAATGGAATGGAATGGAATTTAATGGAATGGAATGGAATGGAATGGAATGGAATGGAATGGAGCTGAATGGGAAGGAATGGATTGCAGAGTAGAGGTGAGGTGTGGCTTGGAGAAGAGTGGATTTGGTTTGAATGGAATGGAATGCAATTGAATGGAATGGAATTCCATGGATTGGACTGGAGTGCATTGCAGTAGAAATGAATGGAATGGAAAGTAATGGAATGAAATGGAATACAATGGAAAGGAATGAAAACGAATGGAGTGGAATGGAATGGAGTGGAGTAGAGTTCAGCATATTGGAAATGAATGGATTTGAGTGAGGTTGGGTAGAGAACAGTGGAATAGGAAGTAATGGAATGAAGTGGAGTGCAGTGGAGTGGAATGGAGAGGAGTAGAATGGAGTCATTTGCAATGGAATCGAATGGAATGGAATGCAGTGGATTGGAGTGGAGCTGCCTGGAGAGGAATGGAATGGAAAGGAATCGAATGCAATGGAATGGAATGGAGTGGAATGGAATGGAAAGGAATGGAATGGAGTGGATTGGAGTGGAATGGAATGGAATAGAGTGGAATGGAGTACAATGGGAAAAAGTGCAGTGGAGTGAAGTGGAGTGGAATGGGGAAGTAAGGAAGGGGGTGGAGTGGATTGGAATGGAATGAAAAGAAATGGAATGGAATGGAATTAAATGGAATGGAATGGAATTAAATGGATTGGAATGGAGTTGATTGGAATGAAGGCGAATGGGAAGGAATGGAATGCAGTGGTGTGGAGAGGAGTGGAGTCAAGAAGATTGGATATGAAATGAATAGAATGGAAAAGAATGGATTGGAGTGGAATGGAGTGGATAATACTGGAAAAGAAATGAATGGAATGGAATGGAATGGAATGGAATGGAATGGAATGGAATGGAACGCAGTGGTGTTTAGAGGAGTGGAGTATAAAAAGATTGGATTTGAAATAAATAGAATGGAAAAGAATGGATTGGAGTGGAGGGGAGTGGATTCTACTGGAAAAGAAAGGAATGGAATGGAATGAAATGGAACGGAATGGAATGGAATGGAATAGAATGGAATGAAGTGGATTGGAATGGAGGCGAATGGGAATTAATGGAAATCAGTGGAGTGGACAGGAGTGGAGGGGAGAAGAGTGGATTTGAATTGAAGGGTTTTGAATGCAAAGGAATGGAATGGAATGGAATGGAATGGAATGGAATGGAATGGAATGGAATCGGATGGAATGGAATGGAGAGCTGTGGACTGGAGTGGAGTGGATTGGAGAAGAATGGAATGTAAAGGAATGGAATGGAATACAAACTACCGGAATGAAAAAGAATGGAATGGAATGGGCTCGAGTGGGGGGCAGTGAATTGGAAATGAATGGAATGGGGAGAAGTGGAGTGCAATGGGAAGGAATGGAATGGTGTGGAGTGGAGAGGAATGGAGGGTTGTAGAGTGAATTCATTGGGAATGGAATGGAATGGAAAGGAAAGGAACGGAATGGAGTGGAAGGGAATGGAATGGAATAGAGTGGACAGGAATGGAGCGAATGTGAAGGAATGGAATGCAGTGGAGGGCAGAGGAGTGGAATGAAGAAGAGTGGAATTGAGTTGAATTTAATGGAATGGATTGGAGAGGAATGGAGTGGAATCAAGTGGAAAGGAATGGAATGCAATGGAATGGTATTGAAGGGAAAGGAATGGAAAGGAATGCATTGGATTGGAATGGAATGGAATGCCATGCAATGGAATGGAAGGCAAAAAAGTGCAGTGGAGTGCACTGGACTGGAACGGAAAAGAAAGTAATAGAGTGTAGAGGAGTGGAATGGAGTGGAATTGAGTGGAATGGAATTAAATGGAATGGAACAGAATGGAGTAGATTGGAATGGAGGCGAATGGGAAGGAATGCAATTCACTGGAGTGGAGAGGAGTGTAGTGGAGAAGAGGGGTTTTTGACCTTGAATGAAATGGAAAGCAGTGGAATGGAATGGAATGCAGTGGATTGGAGTGGAGTGTATTGGGATAGAATGAAATGGAATGGAAAGTAATGGAATGGAATGGAATACAACAGAACAGAATGAAAAAGAATCGAATGGAATGGAATGGAGTGGAGTGGATGGTAGTGAATTGGAAATGAAGGGAATGGAGAGTAGTGTTGAAGAGTGGTGTGGAATGGTATAGAATGGAATGTAGTGGAGTGGAGTGGAATGAAGGGTAATAGAGTGGATTCAGGTGGAATGGAATGGAATGGAATGGAATGAAATGGAATAGAATAGAATAGAATGGAAAGAAATGGAATGGAAGGAAATGCAATGTAATGGAATGCAATGCAAAAAAAGTGCAGTGGAGTGCAGTGGAGGGCAATGGAGAAGAAATGAAGGGAGTGGAGTGGAGTGGAACGGAATGGAATGAAATGGAATGGAAAGGAATGGAATGGAATGGAATGGAATGGATTGGAGGCCACTGGGAAGGAATAAAATGCACTAGAGTGGAGAAAAGTTGAGTGGAGAAGAGTGGATTGATATGGAATGGAATGGATTGGAGTGGAGTGGAGTTAATACTAGTGGAAACGAAAGGAATGCAATGGAAAAGAATGGAATGGAATGGAATGGAATGGAATGGAATGGAATGGAATGGAAAGGAACGGAACGGAAGGGAACGGAATGGAATGGAACTGAACGGAACGGAACGGAATGGAATGGAATGGAATGGAATGGAATGGAAGAGAACGGAATGGAATGCAATGGAATGGAATGGAATGGAATGGAATGGAATGGAATGGAATGGAATGGAATGGAATGGAATGGAATGGAATGGAATGGAAAAAAGAGCAGTGGAATGCAGTGGAGGGCAATGGAGAAAAAAGGAAAGTAGTGGAGTGGAGTAAAATGGAATGGAATAGAATGGAATGGAATGGAATGGAATGGAATGGAATGGAATGGAGTGGACTGGAAAGGAAGTGAATGGGAAAGAATGGAATGCAGTAGAGTGGAGAGCAGTTGAGTGGAGAAGACTGGATTTGAATGCAATGGAATGGAATGGAATGGAATGGAATGGAATGGAATGGAACGGAAAGAAAAACAGAGCAGTGGAGTGCAGTGGAGTGCAATGGAGAAGAAAGGAAAGGAGTGGAGTGGAGCCAAGTGGAATGGAACGGACTGGACAGGAATGGAGGTGAATGGGAAAGAATGGAATGCAGAAGAGTGGAGAGGAGTGGAGTGGAGAAGACTGGATTGGAATGGAATGGAATAGAATGGAATGGAATGGAGCGGAATGGATTGGAGAGGAGTGGAGTGGATTCTAGAGGAAAAGATTGGAATGGAATGGAATGGAATGGAATGGAATGAAATGGAAAAAAGAGCAATGGAGTGCAGTGGAGGGCAATGGAGAAGAAAGGAAAGAAGTGGAGTGGAATCAAACGGAATGGAATGGAATGCAATGGAATGGAATGGAATGGAGTGGACTGGAATGGAAGTGAATGGGAAAGAATGGAATGCAGTAGAGTGGAGAGGAGTTGAGTGGAGAAGACTGCATTTGAATGCAATGGAATGGAATGGAATGGAATGGATTAGAGTGGAGTGGAGTGAATACTAGTGGAAACGAAAGAAATATGGAATGGAATGGAATGGAATGGAATGGAATGGAATAGAATGGAAAGGAATGGACTGGAACGGAATGGAACGGAATGGAATGGAATGCAATGGAATGGAATGGAGTGGAATGGAATGTAATGGAATAGAATGGAATGGAGTAGAAGGGGAAAAAGTGCAGTGGAGTGCAGTGGAGTGGAATGGGGAAGTAAGGAAGGGAGTGGAATGGATTGGAATGGAATGAAAAGAAATGGAATGGAATGGAATTAAATTGAATGGAATTAAATGGAATGGAATGGAATTAAATGGATTGGAATGGAGTTAATTGGAATGGAGGCGAATGGGAAGGAATGGAATGCAGTGGAGTGGAGAGGAGTGGAGTCAAGAAGATTGGATATGAAATGAATAGAAAGGAAAAGAATGGATTTGAGTGGAGTGGAGTGGATTCTACCGGAAAAGAATGGAATGGAATGGAATGGAATGGAATGGAATGGAATGGAATGGAATGCAACGGAATGGAATGGAACGGAATGGAATGGAATGCAGTGGTGTTTAGAGGAGTGGAATCCAAACGATTGGATTTGAAATGAATAGAGTTGAAAAGAATGGATTGGAGTGGAGTGGAGTGGATTCTACTGGAAAATAATGGAATGGAATGGAATTGAATGAAGTGGATTGGAATGGAGGCGAATGGGAATTAATGGAAATCAGTGGAGTGGACAGGAGTGGAGGGGAGAAGAGTGGATTTGAATTGAAGGGTTTTGAATGCAATGGAATGGAATGGAATGGAATGGAATGGAATGGAATGGGATGGAATGAAATGGAATGGATTGCAGTGGATTGGAGTGGAGTAGATTGGAGTAGAATGGAATGTAAAGGAAAGTAATGGAATGGAATACAAACTAACGGAATGAAAAGGAATGGAATGGAATGGACTGGAGTGGAGGGCAGTGAATTGGAAATGAATGGAATGGGGAGAAGTAGAGTGGAGTGGAGTGGAATGGGAAGGAATGGAATGGAGTGGAATGGAGAGGAATGGAGGGTTGTAGACTGCATTCATTTGGAATGGAATGGAATGGAAAGGAAAGGAATGGAATGGAGTGGAATGGAATGGAATGGAATAGAGTGGACAGGAATGGAGCGAATGTGAAGGAATGGAATACAGTGGAGGGCAGAGGAGTGGAATGAAGAAGAGTGGAATTGAATTGAATTGAATTGAATTGAATGGATTAGAGAGGAATGGAGTAGAATCTAGTGGAAAGGAATGGAATGCAATGGAATGGTATGGAAGGGAAAGAAATGGAAAGGAATGCAATGGATTGGAAAGGAATGGAATGCAATGCAACGGAATGGAAGGCAAAAAAGTGCAGTGGAGTGCACTAGACTGGAACGGAGAAGAAAGGAATAGAGTGTAGTGGAGTTGAATGGAGTGGAATGGAATGGAATGGAATTAAATGGAATGGAATAGAATGGAGTGGATTGGAATGGAGGAGAATAGGAAGGAATGCAATTCACTGGAGTGGAGAGGAGTGTAGTGGAGAACAGGGGATTTGAATTGAAGGGAATGGAAAGCAGTGGAATGGAATGGAATGGAAAGCAGTGGAATGGAATGGAATGGAATGCAGTGGATTGGAGTGGAGTGTATTGGGGTAGAATGTAATGGAATGGAAAGTAATGGAATGGAATGGAATACAATGGAACGGAATGAAAAAGAATCGAATGGAATGTAATGGAGTGGAGTGGAGGGTAGTGAATTGGAAATGAAGGGAATGGAGAGTAGTGTTGCAGAGTGGTGTGGAATGGTAATGAGTGGAATGTAGTGGAGTGGAGTGGAATGAAGGGTAATAGAGTGGATTCAGGTGGAATGGAATGGAATGGAATGGAATGGAATGGAGTGGAATTGAAGTGAATGGGAAAGAATGGAATGCAGTAGAGTCGAGAGGAGTTGAGTGGAGAAGACTGGATTTGAATGCAATGGAATGGAATGGAATGGAATGGAATGGAATGGAATGGAATGGATTGGAGTGGAGTGGAGTGAATACTAGTGGAAACGACAGAAATGGAATGGAATGGAATGGAACGGAACGGAACGGAACGTAATGGAATGGAATGGAATGGAACGGAACGGAAAAAAGAGAAGTGGAGTGCAGTGGAGTGCAAAGAGAAGAAAGGAATTTAGTGGAGTGGAGCCAAATGGAATGGAATGGAGTGGATTGGAATGGAGGTGAATGGGAAAGAATGGAATGCAGTAAAGTGGAGGGGAGTGGAGTGCAGAAGACTGGATGGGAAAGGAATGGAATGGAACAGAATGGAATGGAATGGATTGGAGAGGAGTGGAGTGGATTCTAGGGGAAAAGATTGGAATGGAATGGAATGGAATGGAATGGAATGGAATGGAATGGAATGGAATGTAGTTGAATGGAAGTGAATGGGAAAGAATGGAATACAGTAGAGTGGAGAGGAGTTGAGTGGAGAAGACTGGATTTGAATGCAATGAAATGGAATGGAATGGAATGGACTGGAGAGGAGTGGAGTGAATACTAGTGGAAATGAAAGAAATGGAATGGAATGGAAAGGAGGGGAATGCAATGGAATGGAACGGAATGGAATGTAATGGAATGGAATGGAATGGAATGGAACAGAAGGGAATTTAATGGAATGGAACGGAATGGAAAAAAGAGCAGTGGAGTGCAATGGAGAAGAAAGGGAAGGAGTGGAGTGCAGCCAAATGGAATGGAATGGAGTGGACTGGAATGGAGGTGAATGGGAAAGAATGGAATGCAGTACAGTGGAGAGGAGTGGAGTGGAGAAGACTGGAATGGGATGGAATGGAATGGAATGGAATGGAATGGAATGGAATGGAATGGATTGGATTGGAGTGGAGTGGAGTGTATTCTAGGGGAAAAGATGAATGGAATGGAATGGAATGGAATGGAATGGAATGGAATGGAAAGCAAATAATGAACAGTAGGGTTCAGTGGAGTGGAATGGAGAAGAAAGGATGAGATTGGAGTGGAGTAGAATGTAGTGGAAAGGATAGGAATGGAATGGAATGGAATAGAATGGAACGGAATGGAATCACGTGGACTCAAAACAGACGAAAAGGAAGGAAAGAAATGCAGTGGTGTGGGGAGGAGTGGATTGGCAAAGAGTGTATTTAAATTGAAAGGAATGCAATGGAGTGGACTGCAATGGAAGCGAATGGGAAGGAATGGAATGCAGTGGACTGGAGAGGAGTGGAGTGGAGAAAAGGGAACCTGAATGGAATGGAATGGAATAGATTGGAGAGGATTAGAGTGGATTCCAGTAGAAAGGAATGGAATGGAATGGAATGGAATGGAATGGAATGGAATGGAATGGAATGGAATGGAACGGAATGGAATGGAACGGAATGGAATGGAATGCAGTGGTGTTTAGAGGAGTGGAATCCAAACTATTGGATTTGAAATGAATAGAGTTGAAAAGAATGGATTGGAGTGGAGTGGAGTGGATTCTACTGGAAAATAATGGAATGGAATGGAATTGAATGAAGTGGATTGGAATGGAGGCGAATGGGAATTAATGGAAATCAGTGGAGTGGACAGGAGTGGAGGGGAGAAGAGTGGATTTGAATTGAAGGGTTTTGAATGCAATGGAATGGAATGGAATGGAATGGAATGGGATGGAATGAAATGGAATGGATTGCAGTGGATTGGAGTGGAGTAGATTGGAGTAGAATAGAATGTAAAGGAAAGTAATGGAATGGAATACAAACTAACGGAATGAAAAGGAATGGAATGGAATGGACTGGAGTGGAGGGCAGTGAATTGGAAATGAATGGAATGGGGAGAAGTAGAGTGGAGTGGAGTGGAATGGGAAGGAATGGAATGGAGTGGAATGGAGAGGAATGGAGGGTTGTAGACTGCATTCATTTGGAATGGAATGGAATGGAGTGGACTGGAATGGAGGGGAATGGGAAAGCATGGAATGCAGTACAGTGGAGAGAAGTGGAGTGGAGAAGACTGGAATGGAATGGAATGGAATGGAATGCAATGGATTGGATTGGAGTGGAGTGGAGTGGATTCTAGGGGAAAAAATTGAATGGAATGGAATGGAATGTAATGGAATGGAAAGCAAATAATGAACAGTAGGGTTCAGTGGAGTGGAATGGAGAAGAAAGGATGAGAGTGGAGTGGAGTAGAATGTAGTGGAAAGGATAGGAATGGAATGGAATGGAATAGAATGGAACGGAATGGAATCACGTGGACTCAAAACAGACGAAAAGGGCCGGGCGCGGTGGCTCACGCTTGTAATCCCAGCACTTTGGGAGGCCGAGGCGGGCGGATCACAAGGTCAGGAGATCGAGACCACGGTGAAACCCCGTCTCTACTAAAAATACAAAAAAATTAGCCGGGCGTGGTAGTGGGCGCCTGTAGTCCCAGCTACTCGGAGAGGCTGAGACAGGAGAAAGGTGTGAACCCGGGAGGCGGAGCTTGCAGTGAGCCGAGACTGCGCCACTGCACTCCAGCCTGGGTGACAGAGCGAGACTCCGTCTCCAAAAAAAAAAAAAAAAAAAAAAAACCAGACGAAAAAGAAGGAAAGAAATGCAGTGGTGTGGGGAGGAGTGGATTGGCAAAGAGTGTATTTGAATTGAAAGGAATGCAATGGAGTGGACTGCAATGGAAGCGAATGGGAAGGAATGGAATGCAGTGGACTGGAGAGGAGTGGAGTGGAGAAAAGGGAACCTGAATGGAATGGAATGGAATAGATTGGAGAGGATTGGAGTGGATTCCAGTAGAAAGGAATGGAATGGAATGGAATGGAATGGAATGGAATGGAATGGAGTGGACTGGAATGGAGGCGAATGGGAAAGAGTGGCATGCAGTGGAGTGGAGCGGAGTTGAGTGGAGAAGTGTGGATTTGAATGGAATGGAATGGAATGGAAAGGAATGCAATGGAATGGACTGGAATGGAATGGAATGGAATGGAGCTGAATGGGAAGGAATGGATTGCAGAGTAGAGGTGAGGTGTGGCTTGGAGAAGAGTGGATTTGGTTTGAATGGAATGGAATGCAATTGAATGGAATGGAATTCCATGGATTGGACTGGAGTGCATTGCAGTAGAAATGAATGGAATGGAAAGTAATGGAATGAAATGGAATACAATGGAAAGGAATGAAAACGAATGGAGTGGAATGGAATGGAGTGGAGTAGAGTTCAGCATATTGGAAATGAATGGATTTGAGTGAGGTTGGGTAGAGAACAGTGGAATAGGAAGTAATGGAATGAAGTGGAGTGCAGTGGAGTGGAATGGAGAGGAGTAGAATGGAGTCATTTGCAATGGAATCGAATGGAATGGAATGCAGTGGATTGGAGTGGAGCTGCCTGGAGAGGAATGGAATGGAAAGGAATCGAATGCAATGGAATGGAATGGAGTGGAATGGAATGGAAAGGAATGGAATGGAGTGGAATGGAGTGGAATGGAATGGAATAGAGTGGAATGGAGTACAATGGGAAAAAGTGCAGTGGAGTGAAGTGGAGTGGAATGGGGAATTAAGGAAGGGGGTGGAGTGGATTGGAATGGAATGAAAAGAAATGGAATGGAATGGAATTAAATGGAATGGAATGGAATTAAATGGATTGGAATGGAGTTGATTGGAATGAAGGCGAATGGGAAGGAATGGAATGCAGTGGTGTGGAGAGGAGTGGAGTCAAGAAGATTGGATATGAAATGAATAGAATGGAAAAGAATGGATTGGAGTGGAATGGAGTGGATAATACTGGAAAAGAAATGAATGGAATGGAATGGAATGGAATGGAATGGAATGGAATGGAATGGAACGCAGTGGTGTTTAGAGGAGTGGAGTATAAAAAGATTGGATTTGAAATAAATAGAATGGAAAAGAATGGATTGGAGTGGAGGGGAGTGGATTCTACTGGAAAAGAAAGGAATGGAATGGAATGAAATGGAACGGAATGGAATGGAATGGAATAGAATGGAATGAAGTGGATTGGAATGGAGGCGAATGGGAATTAATGGAAATCAGTGGAGTGGACAGGAGTGGAGGGGAGAAGAGTGGATTTGAATTGAAGGGTTTTGAATGCAAAGGAATGGAATGGAATGGAATGGAATGGAATGGAATGGAATGGAATCGGATGGAATGGAATGGAGAGCTGTGGACTGGAGTGGAGTGGATTGGAGAAGAATGGAATGTAAAGGAATGGAATGGAATACAAACTACCGGAATGAAAAAGAATGGAATGGAATGGGCTCGAGTGGGGGGCAGTGAATTGGAAATGAATGGAATGGGGAGAAGTGGAGTGCAATGGGAAGGAATGGAATGGTGTGGAGTGGAGAGGAATGGAGGGTTGTAGAGTGAATTCATTGGGAATGGAATGGAATGGAAAGGAAAGGAACGGAATGGAGTGGAAGGGAATGGAATGGAATAGAGTGGACAGGAATGGAGCGAATGTGAAGGAATGGAATGCAGTGGAGGGCAGAGGAGTGGAATGAAGAAGAGTGGAATTGAGTTGAATTTAATGGAATGGATTGGAGAGGAATGGAGTGGAATCAAGTGGAAAGGAATGGAATGCAATGGAATGGTATTGAAGGGAAAGGAATGGAAAGGAATGCATTGGATTGGAATGGAATGGAATGCCATGCAATGGAATGGAAGGCAAAAAAGTGCAGTGGAGTGCACTGGACTGGAACGGAAAAGAAAGTAATAGAGTGTAGAGGAGTGGAATGGAGTGGAATTGAGTGGAATGGAATTAAATGGAATGGAACAGAATGGAGTAGATTGGAATGGAGGCGAATGGGAAGGAATGCAATTCACTGGAGTGGAGAGGAGTGTAGTGGAGAAGAGGGGTTTTTGACCTTGAATGAAATGGAAAGCAGTGGAATGGAATGGAATGCAGTGGATTGGAGTGGAGTGTATTGGGATAGAATGAAATGGAATGGAAAGTAATGGAATGGAATGGAATACAACAGAACAGAATGAAAAAGAATCGAATGGAATGGAATGGAGTGGAGTGGATGGTAGTGAATTGGAAATGAAGGGAATGGAGAGTAGTGTTGAAGAGTGGTGTGGAATGGTATAGAATGGAATGTAGTGGAGTGGAGTGGAATGAAGGGTAATAGAGTGGATTCAGGTGGAATGGAATGGAATGGAATGGAATGAAATGGAATAGAATAGAATAGAATGGAAAGAAATGGAATGGAAGGAAATGCAATGTAATGGAATGCAATGCAAAAAAAGTGCAGTGGAGTGCAGTGGAGGGCAATGGAGAAGAAATGAAGGGAGTGGAGTGGAGTGGAACGGAATGGAATGAAATGGAATGGAAAGGAATGGAATGGAATGGAATGGAATGGATTGGAGGCCACTGGGAAGGAATAAAATGCACTAGAGTGGAGAAAAGTTGAGTGGAGAAGAGTGGATTGATATGGAATGGAATGGATTGGAGTGGAGTGGAGTTAATACTAGTGGAAACGAAAGGAATGCAATGGAAAAGAATGGAATGGAATGGAATGGAATGGAATGGAATGGAATGGAATGGAATGGAAAGGAACGGAACGGAAGGGAACGGAATGGAATGGAACTGAACGGAACGGAACGGAATGGAATGGAATGGAATGGAATGGAATGGAATGGAATGGAATGGAATGGAAAAAAGAGCAGTGGAATGCAGTGGAGGGCAATGGAGAAAAAAGGAAAGTAGTGGAGTGGAGTAAAATGGAATGGAATAGAATGGAATGGAATGGAATGGAATGGAATGGAATGGAATGGAATGGAGAGGAATGGAAAGGAAGTGAATGGGAAAGAATGGAATGCAGTAGAGTGGAGAGCAGTTGAGTGGAGAAGACTGGATTTGAATGCAATGGAATGGAATGGAATGGAATGGAATGGAATGGAATGGATAGGAGTGTATTGGAGTGAATACTAGTGGAAACGAAAGAAATGGAATGGAATGGAATGGAACGGAAAGAAAAACAGAGCAGTGGAGTGCAGTGGAGTGCAATGGAGAAGAAAGGAAAGGAGTGGAGTGGAGCCAAGTGGAATGGAACGGACTGGACTGGAATGGAGGTGAATGGGAAAGAATGGAATGCAGAAGAGTGGAGAGGAGTGGAGTGGAGAAGACTGGATTGGAATGGAATGGAATAGAATGGAATGGAATGGAGCGGAATGGATTGGAGAGGAGTGGAGTGGATTCTAGAGGAAAAGATTGGAATGGAATGGAATGGAATGGAATGAAATGGAAAAAAGAGTAATGGAGTGCAGTGGAGGGCAATGGAGAAGAAAGGAAAGTAGTGGAGTGGAATCAAACGGAATGGAATGGAATGCAATGGAATGGAATGGAATGGAGTGGACTGGAATGGAAGTGAATGGGAAAGAATGGAATGCAGTAGAGTGGAGAGGAGTTGAGTGGAGAAGACTGCATTTGAATGCAATGGAATGGAATGGAATGGAATGGATTAGAGTGGAGTGGAGTGAATACTAGTGGAAACGAAAGAAATATGGAATGGAATGGAATGGAATGGAATGGAATGGAATGGAATAGAATGGAAAGGAATGGACTGGAACGGAATGGAACGGAATGGAATGGAATGCAATGGAATGGAATGGAGTGGAATGGAATGTAATGGAATAGAATGGAATGGAGTAGAAGGGGAAAAAGTGCAGTGGAGTGCAGTGGAGTGGAATGGGGAAGTAAGGAAGGGAGTGGAATGGATTGGAATGGAATGAAAAGAAATGGAATGGAATGGAATTAAATTGAATGGAATTAAATGGAATGGAATGGAATTAAATGGATTGGAATGGAGTTAATTGGAATGGAGGCGAATGGGAAGGAATGGAATGCAGTGGAGTGGAGAGGAGTGGAGTCAAGAAGATTGGATATGAAATGAATAGAAAGGAAAAGAATGGATTTGAGTGGAGTGGAGTGGATTCTACCGGAAAAGAATGGAATGGAATGGAATGGAATGGAATGGAATGGAATGGAATGGAATGCAACGGAATGGAATGGAACGGAATGGAATGGAATGCAGTGGTGTTTAGAGGAGTGGAATCCAAACGATTGGATTTGAAATGAATAGAGTTGAAAAGAATGGATTGGAGTGGAGTGGAGTGGATTCTACTGGAAAATAATGGAATGGAATGGAATTGAATGAAGTGGATTGGAATGGAGGCGAACGGGAATTAATGGAAATCAGTGGAGTGGACAGGAGTGGAGGGGAGAAGAGTGGATTTGAATTGAAGGGTTTTGAATGCAATGGAATGGAATGGAATGGAATGGAATGGAATGGAATGGAATGGGATGGAATGAAATGGAATGGATTGCAGTGGATTGGAGTGGAGTAGATTGGAGTAGAATGGAATGTAAAGGAAAGTAATGGAATGGAATACAAACTAACGGAATGAAAAGGAATGGAATGGAATGGACTGGAGTGGAGGGCAGTGAATTGGAAATGAATGGAATGGGGAGAAGTAGAGTGGAGTGGAGTGGAATGGGAAGGAATGGAATGGAGTGGAATGGAGAGGAATGGAGGGTTGTAGACTGCATTCATTTGGAATGGAATGGAATGGAAAGGAAAGGAATGGAATGGAGTGGAATGGAATGGAATGGAATAGAGTGGACAGGAATGGAGCGAATGTGAAGGAATGGAATACAGTGGAGGGCAGAGGAGTGGAATGAAGAAGAGTGGAATTGAATTGAATTGAATTGAATTGAATGGATCAGAGAGGAATGGAGTAGAATCCAGTGGAAAGGAATGGAATGCAATGGAATGGTATGGAAGGGAAAGAAATGGAAAGGAATGCAATGGATTGGAAAGGAATGGAATGCAATGCAACGGAATGGAAGGCACAAAAGTGCAGTGGAGTGCACTAGACTGGAACGGAGAAGAAAGGAATAGAGTGTAGTGGAGTTGAATGGAGTGGAATGGAATGGAATGGAATTAAATGGAATGGAATAGAATGGAGTGGATTGGAATGGAGGAGAATAGGAAGGAATGCAATTCACTGGAGTGGAGAGGAGTGTAGTGGAGAACAGGGGATTTGAATTGAAGGGAATGGAAAGCAGTGGAATGGAATGGAATGGAAAGCAGTGGAATGGAATGGAATGGAATGCAGTGGATTGGAGTGGAGTGTATTGGGGTAGAATGTAATGGAATGGAAAGTAATGGAATGGAATGGAATACAATGGAACGGAATGAAAAAGAATCGAATGGAATGTAATGGAGTGGAGTGGAGGGTAGTGAATTGGAAATGAAGGGAATGGAGAGTAGTGTTGCAGAGTGGTGTGGAATGGTAATGAGTGGAATGTAGTGGAGTGGAGTGGAATGAAGGGTAATAGAGTGGATTCAGGTGGAATGGAATGGAATGGAATGGAATGGAATGGAGTGGAATTGAAGTGAATGGGAAAGAATGGAATGCAGTAGAGTCGAGAGGAGTTGAGTGGAGAAGACTGGATTTGAATGCAATGGAATGGAATGGAATGGAATGGAATGGAATGGAATGGATTGGAGTGGAGTGGAGTGAATACTAGTGGAAACGACAGAAATGGAATGGAATGGAATGGAACGGAACGGAACGGAACGTAATGGAATGGAATGGAATGGAACGGAACGGAAAAAAGAGAAGTGGAGTGCAGTGGAGTGCAAAGAGAAGAAAGGAATGGAGTGGAGTGGAGCCAAATGGAATGGAATGGAGTGGATTGGAATGGAGGTGAATGGGAAAGAATGGAATGCAGTAGAGTGGAGGGGAGTGGAGTGCAGAAGACTGGATGGGAAAGGAATGGAATGGAACAGAATGGAATGGAATGGATTGGAGAGGAGTGGAGTGGATTCTAGGGGAAAAGATTGGAATGGAATGGAATGGAATGGAATGGAATGGAATGGAATGGAATGGAATGGAATGGAATGGAGTGGAATGGAAGTGAATGGGAAAGAATGGAATACAGTAGAGTGGAGAGGAGTTGAGTGGAGAAGACTGGATTTGAATGCAATGAAATGGAATGGAATGGAATGGATTGGAGAGGAGTGGAGTGAATACTAGTGGAAATGAAAGAAATGGAATGGAATGGAAAGGAGGGGAATGCAATGGAATGGAACGGAATGGAATGTAATGGAATGGAATGGAATGGAATGGAACAGAAGGGAATTTAATGGAATGGAACGGAATGGAAAAAAGAGCAGTGGAGTGCAATGGAGAAGAAAGGGAAGGAGTGGAGTGCAGCCAAATGGAATGGAATGGAGTGGACTGGAATGGAGGTGAATGGGAAAGAATGGAATGCAGTACAGTGGAGAGGAGTGGAGTGGAGAAGACTGGAATGGAATGGAATGGAATGGAATGGAATGGAATGGAATGGAATGGATTGGATTGGAGTGGAGTGGAGTGTATTCTAGGGGAAAAGATGGAATGGAATGGAATGGAATGGAATGGAATGGAATGGAATGGAAAGCAAATAATGAACAGTAGGGTTCAGTGGAGTGGAATGGAGAAGAAAGGATGAGATTGGAGTGGAGTAGAATGTAGTGGAAAGGATAGGAATGGAATGGAATGGAATAGAATGGAACGGAATGGAATCACGTGGACTCAAAACAGACGAAAAGGAAGGAAAGAAATGCAGTGGTGTGGGGAGGAGTGGATTGGCAAAGAGTGTATTTAAATTGAAAGGAATGCAATGGAGTGGACTGCAATGGAAGCGAATGGGAAGGAATGGAATGCAGTGGACTGGAGAGGAGTGGAGTGGAGAAAAGGGAACCTGAATGGAATGGAATGGAATAGATTGGAGAGGATTAGAGTGGATTCCAGTAGAAAGGAATGGAATGGAATGGAATGGAATGGAATGGAATGGAATGGAACGGAATGGAATGGAACGGAATGGAATGGAATGCAGTGGTGTTTAGAGGAGTGGAATCCAAACTATTGGATTTGAAATGAATAGAGTTGAAAAGAATGGATTGGAGTGGAGTGGAGTGGATTCTACTGGAAAATAATGGAATGGAATGGAATTGAATGAAGTGGATTGGAATGGAGGCGAATGGGAATTAATGGAAATCAGTGGAGTGGACAGGAGTGGAGGGGAGAAGAGTGGATTTGAATTGAAGGGTTTTGAATGCAATGGAATGGAATGGAATGGAATGGAATGGGATGGAATGAAATGGAATGGATTGCAGTGGATTGGAGTGGAGTAGATTGGAGTAGAATGGAATGTAAAGGAAAGTAATGGAATGGAATACAAACTAACGGAATGAAAAGGAATGGAATGGAATGGACTGGAGTGGAGGGCAGTGAATTGGAAATGAATGGAATGGGGAGAAGTAGAGTGGAGTGGAGTGGAATGGGAAGGAATGGAATGGAGTGGAATGGAGAGGAATGGAGGGTTGTAGACTGCATTCATTTGGAATGGAATGGAATGGAGTGGACTGGAATGGAGGGGAATGGGAAAGCATGGAATGCAGTACAGTGGAGAGAAGTGGAGTGGAGAAGACTGGAATGGAATGGAATGGAATGGAATGGAATGGAATGGATTGGATTGGAGTGGAGTGGAGTGGATTCTAGGGGAAAAAATTGAATGGAATGGAATGGAATGGAATGGAAAGCAAATAATGAACAGTAGGGTTCAGTGGAGTGGAATGGAGAAGAAAGGATGAGAGTGGAGTGGAGTAGAATGTAGTGGAAAGGATAGGAATGGAATGGAATGGAATAGAATGGAACGGAATGGAATCACGTGGACTCAAAACAGACGAAAAGGGCCGGGCGCGGTGGCTCACGCTTGTAATCCCAGCACTTTGGGAGGCCGAGGTGGGCGGATCACAAGGTCAGGAGATCGAGACCACGGTGAAACCCCGTCTCTACTAAAAATACAAAAAAATTATCCGGGCGTGGTAGTGGGCGCATGTAGTCCCAGCTACTCGGAGAGGCTGAGACAGGAGAAAGGTGTGAACCCGGGAGGCGGAGCTTGCAGTGAGCCGAGACTGCGCCACTGCACTCCAGCCTGGGTGACAGAGCGAGACTCCGTCTCCAAAAAAAAAAAAAAAAAAAAAAACCAGACGAAAAAGAAGGAAAGAAATGCAGTGGTGTGGGGAGGAGTGGATTGGCAAAGAGTGTATTTGAATTGAAAGGAATGCAATGGAGTGGACTGCAATGGAAGCGAATGGGAAGGAATGGAATGCAGTGGACTGGAGAGGAGTGGAGTGGAGAAAAGGGAACCTGAATGGAATGGAATGGAATAGATTGGAGAGGATTGGAGTGGATTCCAGTAGAAAGGAATGGAATGGAATGGAATGGAATGGAATGGAATGGAATGGAATGGAGTGGACTGGAATGGAGGCGAATGGGAAAGAGTGGCATGCAGTGGAGTGGAGCGGAGTTGAGTGGAGAAGTGTGGATTTGAATGGAATGGAATGGAATGGAAAGGAATGCAATGGAATGGACTGGAATGGAATGGAATGGAATGGAGCTGAATGGGAAGGAATGGATTGCAGAGTAGAGGTGAGGTGTGGCTTGGAGAAGAGTGGATTTGGTTTGAATGGAATGGAATGCAATTGAATGGAATGGAATTCCATGGATTGGACTGGAGTGCATTGCAGTAGAAATGAATGGAATGGAAAGTAATGGAATGAAATGGAATACAATGGAAAGGAATGAAAACGAATGGAGTGGAATGGAATGGAGTGGAGTAGAGTTCAGCATATTGGAAATGAATGGATTTGAGTGAGGTTGGGTAGAGAACAGTGGAATAGGAAGTAATGGAATGAAGTGGAGTGCAGTGGAGTGGAATGGAGAGGAGTAGAATGGAGTCATTTGCAATGGAATCGAATGGAATGGAATGCAGTGGATTGGAGTGGAGCTGCCTGGAGAGGAATGGAATGGAAAGGAATCGAATGCAATGGAATGGAATGGAGTGGAATGGAATGGAAAGGAATGGAATGGAGTGGAATGGAGTGGAATGGAATGGAATAGAGTGGAATGGAGTACAATGGGAAAAAGTGCAGTGGAGTGAAGTGGAGTGGAATGGGGAAGTAAGGAAGGGGGTGGAGTGGATTGGAATGGAATGAAAAGAAATGGAATGGAATGGAATTAAATGGAATGGAATGGAATTAAATGGATTGGAATGGAGTTGATTGGAATGAAGGCGAATGGGAAGGAATGGAATGCAGTGGTGTGGAGAGGAGTGGAGTCAAGAAGATTGGATATGAAATGAATAGAATGGAAAAGAATGGATTGGAGTGGAATGGAGTGGATAATACTGGAAAAGAAATGAATGGAATGGAATGGAATGGAATGGAATGGAATGGAATGGAATGGAATGGAATGGAACGCAGTGGTGTTTAGAGGAGTGGAGTATAAAAAGATTGGATTTGAAATAAATAGAATGGAAAAGAATGGATTGGAGTGGAGGGGAGTGGATTCTACTGGAAAAGAAAGGAATGGAATGGAATGAAATGGAACGGAATGGAATGGAATGGAATAGAATGGAATGAAGTGGATTGGAATGGAGGCGAATGGGAATTAATGGAAATCAGTGGAGTGGACAGGAGTGGAGGGGAGAAGAGTGGATTTGAATTGAAGGGTTTTGAATGCAAAGGAATGGAATGGAATGGAATGGAATGGAATGGAATGGAATCGGATGGAATGGAATGGAGAGCTGTGGACTGGAGTGGAGTGGATTGGAGAAGAATGGAATGTAAAGGAATGGAATGGAATACAAACTACCGGAATGAAAAAGAATGGAATGGAATGGGCTCGAGTGGGGGGCAGTGAATTGGAAATGAATGGAATGGGGAGAAGTGGAGTGCAATGGGAAGGAATGGAATGGTGTGGAGTGGAGAGGAATGGAGGGTTGTAGAGTGAATTCATTGGGAATGGAATGGAATGGAAAGGAAAGGAACGGAATGGAGTGGAAGGGAATGGAATGGAATAGAGTGGACAGGAATGGAGCGAATGTGAAGGAATGGAATGCAGTGGAGGGCAGAGGAGTGGAATGAAGAAGAGTGGAATTGAGTTGAATTTAATGGAATGGATTGGAGAGGAATGGAGTGGAATCAAGTGGAAAGGAATGGAATGCAATGGAATGGTATTGAAGGGAAAGGAATGGAAAGGAATGCATTGGATTGGAATGGAATGGAATGCCATGCAATGGAATGGAAGGCAAAAAAGTGCAGTGGAGTGCACTGGACTGGAACGGAAAAGAAAGTAATAGAGTGTAGAGGAGTGGAATGGAGTGGAATTGAGTGGAATGGAATTAAATGGAATGGAACAGAATGGAGTAGATTGGAATGGAGGCGAATGGGAAGGAATGCAATTCACTGGAGTGGAGAGGAGTGTAGTGGAGAAGAGGGGTTTTTGACCTTGAATGAAATGGAAAGCAGTGGAATGGAATGGAATGCAGTGGATTGGAGTGGAGTGTATTGGGATAGAATGAAATGGAATGGAAAGTAATGGAATGGAATGGAATACAACAGAACAGAATGAAAAAGAATCGAATGGAATGGAATGGAGTGGAGTGGATGGTAGTGAATTGGAAATGAAGGGAATGGAGAGTAGTGTTGAAGAGTGGTGTGGAATGGTATAGAATGGAATGTAGTGGAGTGGAGTGGAATGAAGGGTAATAGAGTGGATTCAGGTGGAATGGAATGGAATGGAATGGAATGAAATGGAATAGAATAGAATAGAATGGAAAGAAATGGAATGGAAGGAAATGCAATGTAATGGAATGCAATGCAAAAAAAGTGCAGTGGAGTGCAGTGGAGGGCAATGGAGAAGAAATGAAGGGAGTGGAGTGGAGTGGAAAGGAATGGAATGAAATGGAATGGAAAGGAATGGAATGGAATGGAATGGAATGGATTGGAGGCCACTGGGAAGGAATAAAATGCACTAGAGTGGAGAAAAGTTGAGTGGAGAAGAGTGGATTGATATGGAATGGAATGGATTGGAGTGGAGTGGAGTTAATACTAGTGGAAACGAAAGGAATGCAATGGAAAAGAATGGAATGGAATGGAATGGAATGGAATGGAATGGAATGGAATGGAATGGAAAGGAACGGAACAGAAGGGAATGGAATGGAATGGAACTGAACGGAACGGAACGGAATGGAATGGAATGGAATGGAATGGAATGGAAGAGAACGGAATGGAATGCAATGGAATGGAATGGAATGGAATGGAATGGAATGGAATGGAATGGAATGGAATGGAATGGAAAAAAGAGCAGTGGAATGCAGTGGAGGGCAATGGAGAAAAAAGGAAAGTAGTGGAGTGGAGTAAAATGGAATGGAATAGAATGGAATGGAATGGAATGGAATGGAATGGAATGGAGTGGACTGGAAAGGAAGTGAATGGGAAAGAATGGAATGCAGTAGAGTGGAGAGCAGTTGAGTGGAGAAGACTGGATTTGAATGCAATGGAATGGAATGGAATGGAATGGAATGGAATGGAATGGAATTTAATGGAATGGATAGGAGTGTATTGGAGTGAATACTAGTGGAAAAGAAAGAAATGGAATGGAATGGAATGGAATGGAACGGAAAGAAAAACAGAGCAGTGGAGTGCAGTGGAGTGCAATGGAGAAGAAAGGAAAGGAGTGGAGTGGAGCCAAGTGGAATGGAACGGACTGGACTGGAATGGAGGTGAATGGGAAAGAATGGAATGCAGAAGAGTGGAGAGGAGTGGAGTGGAGAAGACTGGATTGGAATGGAATGGAATAGAATGGAATGGAATGGAGCGGAATGGATTGGAGAGGAGTGGAGTGGATTCTAGAGGAAAAGATTGGAATGGAATGGAATGGAATGGAATGGAATGGAATGGAATGAAATGGAAAAAAGAGCAATGGAGTGCAGTGGAGGGCAATGGAGAAGAAAGGAAAGTAGTGGAGTGGAATCAAATGGAATGGAATGGAATGCAATGGAATGGAATGGAATGGAGTGGACTGGAATGGAAGTGAATGGGAAAGAATGGAATGCAGTAGAGTGGAGAGGAGTTGAGTGGAGAAGACTGCATTTGAATGCAATGGAATGGAATGGAATGGAATGGATTAGAGTGGAGTGGAGTGAATACTAGTGGAAACGAAAGAAATATGGAATGGAATGGAATGGAATGGAATGGAATGGAATGGAATAGAATGGAAAGGAATGGACTGGAACGGAATGGAACGGAATGGAATGGAATGCAATGGAATGGAATGGAGTGGAATGGAATGTAATGGAATAGAATGGAATGGAGTAGAAGGGGAAAAAGTGCAGTGGAGTGCAGTGGAGTGGAATGGGGAAGTAAGGAAGGGAGTGGAATGGATTGGAATGGAATGAAAAGAAATGGAATGGAATGGAATTAAATTGAATGGAATTAAATGGAATGGAATGGAATTAAATGGATTGGAATGGAGTTAATTGGAATGGAGGCGAATGGGAAGGAATGGAATGCAGTGGAGTGGAGAGGAGTGGAGTCAAGAAGATTGGATATGAAATGAATAGAAAGGAAAAGAATGGATTTGAGTGGAGTGGAGTGGATTCTACCGGAAAAGAATGGAATGGAATGGAATGGAATGGAATGGAATGGAATGGAATGGAATGCAACGGAATGGAATGGAACGGAATGGAATGGAATGCAGTGGTGTTTAGAGGAGTGGAATCCAAACGATTGGATTTGAAATGAATAGAGTTGAAAAGAATGGATTGGAGTGGAGTGGAGTGGATTCTACTGGAAAATAATGGAATGGAATGGAATTGAATGAAGTGGATTGGAATGGAGGCGAATGGGAATTAATGGAAATCAGTGGAGTGGACAGGAGTGGAGGGGAGAAGAGTGGATTTGAATTGAAGGGTTTTGAATGCAATGGAATGGAATGGAATGGAATGGAATGGAATGGAATGGGATGGAATGAAATGGAATGGATTGCAGTGGATTGGAGTGGAGTAGATTGGAGTAGAATGGAATGTAAAGGAAAGTAATGGAATGGAATACAAACTAACGGAATGAAAAGGAATGGAATGGAATGGACTGGAGTGGAGGGCAGTGAATTGGAAATGAATGGAATGGGGAGAAGTAGAGTGGAGTGGAGTGGAATGGGAAGGAATGGAATGGAGTGGAATGGAGAGGAATGGAGGGTTGTAGACTGCATTCATTTGGAATGGAATGGAATGGAAAGGAAAGGAATGGAATGGAGTGGAATGGAATGGAATGGAATAGAGTGGACAGGAATGGAGCGAATGTGAAGGAATGGAATACAGTGGAGGGCAGAGGAGTGGAATGAAGAAGAGTGGAATTGAATTGAATTGAATTGAATTGAATGGATTAGAGAGGAATGGAGTAGAATCCAGTGGAAAGGAATGGAATGCAATGGAATGGTATGGAAGGGAAAGAAATGGAAAGGAATGCAATGGATTGGAAAGGAATGGAATGCAATGCAACGGAATGGAAGGCACAAAAGTGCAGTGGAGTGCACTAGACTGGAACGGAGAAGAAAGGAATAGAGTGTAGTGGAGTTGAATGGAGTGGAATGGAATGGAATGGAATTAAATGGAATGGAATAGAATGGAGTGGATTGGAATGGAGGAGAATAGGAAGGAATGCAATTCACTGGAGTGGAGAGGAGTGTAGTGGAGAACAGGGGATTTGAATTGAAGGGAATGGAAAGCAGTGGAATGGAATGGAATGGAAAGCAGTGGAATGGAATGGAATGGAATGCAGTGGATTGGAGTGGAGTGTATTGGGGTAGAATGTAATTGAATGGAAAGTAATGGAATGGAATGGAATACAATGGAACGGAATGAAAAAGAATCGAATGGAATGTAATGGAGTGGAGTGGAGGGTAGTGAATTGGAAATGAAGGGAATGGAGAGTAGTGTTGCAGAGTGGTGTGGAATGGTAATGAGTGGAATGTAGTGGAGTGGAGTGGAATGAAGGGTAATAGAGTGGATTCAGGTGGAATGGAATGGAATGGAATGGAATGGAATGGAGTGGAATTGAAGTGAATGGGAAAGAATGGAATGCAGTAGAGTCGAGAGGAGTTGAGTGGAGAAGACTGGATTTGAATGCAATGGAATGGAATGGAATGGAATGGAATGGAATGGAATGGATTGGAGTGGAGTGGAGTGAATACTAGTGGAAACGACAGAAATGGAATGGAATGGAATGGAACGGAACGGAACGGAACGGAATGGAATGGAATGGAATGGAACGGAACGGAAAAAAGAGAAGTGGAGTGCAGTGGAGTGCAAAGAGAAGAAAGGAATGGAGTGGAGTGGAGCCAAATGGAATGGAATGGAGTGGATTGGAATGGAGGTGAATGGGAAAGAATGGAATGCAGTAGAGTGGAGGGGAGTGGAGTGCAGAAGACTGGATGGGAAAGGAATGGAATGGAACAGAATGGAATGGAATGGATTGGAGAGGAGTGGAGTGGATTCTAGGGGAAAAGATTGGAATGGAATGGAATGGAATGGAATGGAATGGAATGGAATGGAATGGAGTGGAATGGAAGTGAATGGGAAAGAATGGAATACAGTAGAGTGGAGAGGAGTTGAGTGGAGAAGACTGGATTTGAATGCAATGAAATGGAATGGAATTGAATGGATTGGAGAGGAGTGGAGTGAATACTAGTGGAAATGAAAGAAATGGAATGGAATGGAAAGGAGGGGAATGCAATGGAATGGAACGGAATGGAATGTAATGGAATGGAATGGAATGGAATGGAACAGAAGGGAATTTAATGGAATGGAACGGAATGGAAAAAAGAGCAGTGGAGTGCAATGGAGAAGAAAGGGAAGGAGTGGAGTGCAGCCAAATGGAATGGAATGGAGTGGACTGGAATGGAGGTGAATGGGAAAGAATGGAATGCAGTACAGTGGAGAGGAGTGGAGTGGAGAAGACTGGAATGGAATGGAATGGAATGGAATGGAATGGAATGGAATGGAATGGATTGGATTGGAGTGGAGTGGAGTGTATTCTAGGGGAAAAGATGGAATGGAATGGAATGGAATGGAATGGAATGGAATGGAATGGAATGGAATGGAAAGCAAATAATGAACAGTAGGGTTCAGTGGAGTGGAATGGAGAAGAAAGGATGAGATTGGAGTGGAGTAGAATGTAGTGGAAAGGATAGGAATGGAATGGAATGGAATAGAATGGAACGGAATGGAATCACGTGGACTCAAAACAGACGAAAAGGAAGGAAAGAAATGCAGTGGTGTGGGGAGGAGTGGATTGGCAAAGAGTGTATTTAAATTGAAAGGAATGCAATGGAGTGGACTGCAATGGAAGCGAATGGGAAGGAATGGAATGCAGTGGACTGGAGAGGAGTGGAGTGGAGAAAAGGGAACCTGAATGGAATGGAATGGAATAGATTGGAGAGGATTAGAGTGGATTCCAGTAGAAAGGAATGGAATGGAATGGAATGGAATGGAATGGAATGGAATGGAATGGAATGGAACGGAATGGAATGGAACGGAATGGAATGGAATGCAGTGGTGTTTAGAGGAGTGGAATCCAAAGTATTGGATTTGAAATGAATAGAGTTGAAAAGAATGGATTGGAGTGGAGTGGAGTGGATTCTACTGGAAAATAATGGAATGGAATGGAATTGAATGAAGTGGATTGGAATGGAGGCGAATGGGAATTAATGGAAATCAGTGGAGTGGACAGGAGTGGAGGGGAGAAGAGTGGATTTGAATTGAAGGGTTTTGAATGCAATGGAATGGAATGGAATGGAATGGAATGGGATGGAATGAAATGGAATGGATTGCAGTGGATTGGAGTGGAGTAGATTGGAGTAGAATGGAATGTAAAGGAAAGTAATGGAATGGAATACAAACTAACGGAATGAAAAGGAATGGAATGGAATGGACTGGAGTGGAGGGCAGTGAATTGGAAATGAATGGAATGGGGAGAAGTAGAGTGGAGTGGAGTGGAATGGGAAGGAATGGAATGGAGTGGAATGGAGAGGAATGGAGGGTTGTAGACTGCATTCATTTGGAATGGAATGGAATGGAGTGGACTGGAATGGAGGGGAATGGGAAAGCATGGAATGCAGTACAGTGGAGAGAAGTGGAGTGGAGAAGACTGGAATGGAATGGAATGGAATGGAATGGAATGGAATGGATTGGATTGGAGTGGAGTGGAGTGGATTCTAGGGGAAAAAATTGAATGGAATGGAATGGAATGGAATGGAATGGAAAGCAAATAATGAACAGTAGGGTTCAGTGGAGTGGAATGGAGAAGAAAGGATGAGAGTGGAGTGGAGTAGAATGTAGTGGAAAGGATAGGAATGGAATGGAATGGAATAGAATGGAACGGAATGGAATCACGTGGACTCAAAACAGACGAAAAGGGCCGGGCGCGGTGGCTCACGCTTGTAATCCCAGCACTTTGGGAGGCCGAGGTGGGCGGATCACAAGGTCAGGAGATCGAGACCACGGTGAAACCCCGTCTCTACTAAAAATACAAAAAAATTATCCGGGCGTGGTAGTGGGCGCCTGTAGTCCCAGCTACTCGGAGAGGCTGAGACAGGAGAAAGGTGTGAACCCGGGAGGCGGAGCTTGCAGTGAGCTGAGACTGCGCCACTGCACTCCAGCCTGGGTGACAGAGCGAGACTCCGTCTCCAAAAAAAAAAAAAAAAAAAAAAAAACCAGACGAAAAAGAAGGAAAGAAATGCAGTGGTGTGGGGAGGAGTGGATTGGCAAAGAGTGTATTTGAATTGAAAGGAATGCAATGGAGTGGACTGCAATGGAAGCGAATGGGAAGGAATGGAATGCAGTGGACTGGAGAGGAGTGGAGTGGAGAAAAGGGAACCTGAATGGAATGGAATGGAATAGATTGGAGAGGATTGGAGTGGATTCCAGTAGAAAGGAATGGAATGGAATGGAATGGAATGGAATGGAATGGAATGGAATGGAGTGGACTGGAATGGAGGCGAATGGGAAAGAGTGGCATGCAGTGGAGTGGAGCGGAGTTGAGTGGAGAAGTGTGGATTTGAATGGAATGGAATGGAATGGAATGGAATGGAAAGGAATGCAATGGAATGGACTGGAATGGAATGGAATGGAATGGAGCTGAATGGGAAGGAATGGATTGCAGAGTAGAGGTGAGGTGTGGCTTGGAGAAGAGTGGATTTGGTTTGAATGGAATGGAATGCAATTGAATGGAATGGAATTCCATGGATTGGACTGGAGTGCATTGCAGTAGAAATGAATGGAATGGAAAGTAATGGAATGAAATGGAATACAATGGAAAGGAATGAAAACGAATGGAGTGGAATGGAATGGAGTGGAGTAGAGTTCAGCATATTGGAAATGAATGGATTTGAGTGAGGTTGGGTAGAGAACAGTGGAATAGGAAGTAATGGAATGAAGTGGAGTGCAGTGGAGTGGAATGGAGAGGAGTAGAATGGAGTCATTTGCAATGGAATCGAATGGAATGGAATGCAGTGGATTGGAGTGGAGCTGCCTGGAGAGGAATGGAATGGAAAGGAATCGAATGCAATGGAATGGAATGGAGTGGAATGGAATGGAAAGGAATGGAATGGAGTGGAATGGAGTGGAATGGAATGGAATAGAGTGGAATGGAGTACAATGGGAAAAAGTGCAGTGGAGTGAAGTGGAGTGGAATGGGGAAGTAAGGAAGGGGGTGGAGTGGATTGGAATGGAATGAAAAGAAATGGAATGGAATGGAATTAAATGGAATGGAATGGAATTAAATGGATTGGAATGGAGTTGATTGGAATGAAGGCGAATGGGAAGGAATGGAATGCAGTGGTGTGGAGAGGAGTGGAGTCAAGAAGATTGGATATGAAATGAATAGAATGGAAAAGAATGGATTGGAGTGGAATGGAGTGGATAATACTGGAAAAGAAATGAATGGAATGGAATGGAATGGAATGGAATGGAATGGAATGGAATGGAATGGAACGCAGTGGTGTTTAGAGGAGTGGAGTATAAAAAGATTGGATTTGAAATAAATAGAATGGAAAAGAATGGATTGGAGTGGAGGGGAGTGGATTCTACTGGAAAAGAAAGGAATGGAATGGAATGAAATGGAACGGAATGGAATGGAATGGAATAGAATGGAATGAAGTGGATTGGAATGGAGGCGAATGGGAATTAATGGAAATCAGTGGAGTGGACAGGAGTGGAGGGGAGAAGAGTGGATTTGAATTGAAGGGTTTTGAATGCAAAGGAATGGAATGGAATGGAATGGAATGGAATGGAATGGAATGGAATCGGATGGAATGGAATGGAGAGCTGTGGACTGGAGTGGAGTGGATTGGAGAAGAATGGAATGTAAAGGAATGGAATGGAATACAAACTACCGGAATGAAAAAGAATGGAATGGAATGGGCTCGAGTGGGGGGCAGTGAATTGGAAATGAATGGAATGGGGAGAAGTGGAGTGCAATGGGAAGGAATGGAATGGTGTGGAGTGGAGAGGAATGGAGGGTTGTAGAGTGAATTCATTGGGAATGGAATGGAATGGAAAGGAAAGGAACGGAATGGAGTGGAAGGGAATGGAATGGAATAGAGTGGACAGGAATGGAGCGAATGTGAAGGAATGGAATGCAGTGGAGGGCAGAGGAGTGGAATGAAGAAGAGTTGAATTGAGTTGAATTTAATGGAATGGATTGGAGAGGAATGGAGTGGAATCAAGTGGAAAGGAATGGAATGCAATGGAATGGTATTGAAGGGAAAGGAATGGAAAGGAATGCATTGGATTGGAATGGAATGGAATGCCATGCAATGGAATGGAAGGCAAAAAAGTGCAGTGGAGTGCACTGGACTGGAACGGAAAAGAAAGTAATAGAGTGTAGAGGAGTGGAATGGAGTGGAATTGAGTGGAATGGAATTAAATGGAATGGAACAGAATGGAGTAGATTGGAATGGAGGCGAATGGGAAGGAATGCAATTCACTGGAGTGGAGAGGAGTGTAGTGGAGAAGAGGGGTTTTTGACCTTGAATGAAATGGAAAGCAGTGGAATGGAATGGAATGCAGTGGATTGGAGTGGAGTGTATTGGGATAGAATGAAATGGAATGGAAAGTAATGGAATGGAATGGAATACAACAGAACAGAATGAAAAAGAATCGAATGGAATGGAATGGAGTGGAGTGGATGGTAGTGAATTGGAAATGAAGGGAATGGAGAGTAGTGTTGAAGAGTGGTGTGGAATGGTATAGAATGGAATGTAGTGGAGTGGAGTGGAATGAAGGGTAATAGAGTGGATTCAGGTGGAATGGAATGGAATGGAATGGAATGAAATGGAATAGAATAGAATAGAATGGAAAGAAATGGAATGGAAGGAAATGCAATGTAATGGAATGCAATGCAAAAAAAGTGCAGTGGAGTGCAGTGGAGGGCAATGGAGAAGAAATGAAGGGAGTGGAGTGGAGGGGAACGGAATGGAATGAAATGGAATGGAAAGGAATGGAATGGAATGGAATGGAATGGATTGGAGGCCACTGGGAAGGAATAAAATGCACTAGAGTGGAGAAAAGTTGAGTGGAGAAGAGTGGATTGATATGGAATGGAATGGATTGGAGTGGAGTGGAGTTAATACTAGTGGAAACGAAAGGAATGCAATGGAAAAGAATGGAATGGAATGGAATGGAATGGAATGGAATGGAATGGAATGGAATGGAAAGGAACGGAACGGAAGAGAACGGAATGGAATGGAACTGAACGGAACGGAACGGAATGGAATGGAATGGAATGGAATGGAATGGAAGAGAACGGAATGGAATGCAATGGAATGGAATGGAATGGAATGGAATGGAATGGAATGGAATGGAATGGAATAGAATGGAATGGAATGGAAAAAAGAGCAGTGGAATGCAGTGGAGGGCAATGGAGAAAAAAGGAAAGTAGTGGAGTGGAGTAAAATGGAATGGAATAGAATGGAATGGAATGGAATGGAATGGAATGGAATGGAATGGAATGGAGTGGACTGGAAAGGAAGTGAATGGGAAAGAATGGAATGCAGTAGAGTGGAGAGCAGTTGAGTGGAGAAGACTGGATTTGAATGCAATGGAATGGAATGGAATGGAATGGAATGGAATGGAATGGATAGGAGTGTATTGGAGTGAATACTAGTGGAAACGAAAGAAATGGAATGGAATGGAATGGAATGGAATGGAACGGAAAGAAAAACAGAGCAGTGGAGTGCAGTGGAGTGCAATGGAGAAGAAAGGAAAGGAGTGGAGTGGAGCCAAGTGGAATGGAACGGACTGGACTGGAATGGAGGTGAATGGGAAAGAATGGAATGCAGAAGAGTGGAGAGGAGTGGAGTGGAGAAGACTGGATTGGAATGGAATGGAATAGAATGGAATGGAATGGAGCAGAATGGATTGGAGAGGAGTGGAGTGGATTCTAGAGGAAAAGATTGGAATGGAATGGAATGGAATGGAATGGAATGAAATGGAAAAAAGAGCAATGGAGTGCAGTGGAGCGCAATGGAGAAGAAAGGAAAGAAGTGGAGTGGAATCAAACGGAATGGAATGGAATGCAATGGAATGGAATGGAATGGAGTGGACTGGAATGGAAGTGAATGGGAAAGAATGGAATGCAGTAGAGTATAGAGGAGTTGAGTGGAGAAGACTGCATTTGAGTGCAATGGAATGGAATGGAATGGAATGGATTAGAGTGGAGTGGAGTGAATACTAGTGGAAACGAAAGAAATATGGAATGGAATGGAATGGAATGGAATGGAATGGAATAGAATGGAAAGGAATGGACTGGAACGGAATGGAACGGAATGGAATGGAATGCAATGGAATGGAATGGAGTGGAATGGAATGTAATGGAATAGAATGGAATGGAGTAGAAGGGGAAAAAGTGCAGTGGAGTGCAGTGGAGTGGAATGGGGAAGTAAGGAAGGGAGTGGAATGGATTGGAATGGAATGAAAAGAAATGGAATGGAATGGAATTAAATTGAATGGAATTAAATGGAATGGAATGGAATTAAATGGATTGGAATGGAGTTAATTGGAATGGAGGCGAATGGGAAGGAATGGAATGCAGTGGAGTGGAGAGGAGTGGAGTCAAGAAGATTGGATATGAAATGAATAGAAAGGAAAAGAATGGATTTGAGTGGAGTGGAGTGGATTCTACCGGAAAAGAATGGAATGGAATGGAATGGAATGGAATGGAATGGAATGGAATGCAACGGAATGGAATGGAACGGAATGGAATGGAATGCAGTGGTGTTTAGAGGAGTGGAATCCAAACGATTGGATTTGAAATGAATAGAGTTGAAAAGAATGGATTGGAGTGGAGTGGAGTGGATTCTACTGGAAAATAATGGAATGGAATGGAATTGAATGAAGTGGATTGGAATGGAGGCGAATGGGAATTAATGGAAATCAGTGGAGTGGACAGGAGTGGAGGGGAGAAGAGTGGATTTGAATTGAAGGGTTTTGAATGCAATGGAATGGAATGGAATGGAATGGAATGGAATGGAATGGGATGGAATGAAATGGAATGGATTGCAGTGGATTGGAGTGGAGTAGATTGGAGTAGAATGGAATGTAAAGGAAAGTAATGGAATGGAATACAAACTAACGGAATGAAAAGGAATGGAATGGAATGGACTGGAGTGGAGGGCAGTGAATTGGAAATGAATGGAATGGGGAGAAGTAGAGTGGAGTGGAGTGGAATGGGAAGGAATGGAATGGAGTGGAATGGAGAGGAATGGAGGGTTGTAGACTGCATTCATTTGGAATGGAATGGAATGGAAAGGAAAGGAATGGAATGGAGTGGAATGGAATGGAATGGAATAGAGTGGACAGGAATGGAGCGAATGTGAAGGAATGGAATACAGTGGAGGGCAGAGGAGTGGAATGAAGAAGAGTGGAATTGAATTGAATTGAATTGAATTGAATGGATTAGAGAGGAATGGAGTAGAATCTAGTGGAAAGGAATGGAATGCAATGGAATGGTATGGAAGGGAAAGAAATGGAAAGGAATGCAATGGATTGGAAAGGAATGGAATGCAATGCAACGGAATGGAAGGCACAAAAGTGCAGTGGAGTGCACTAGACTGGAACGGAGAAGAAAGGAATAGAGTGTAGTGGAGTTGAATGGAGTGGAATGGAATGGAATGGAATTAAATGGAATGGAATAGAATGGAGTGGATTGGAATGGAGGAGAATAGGAAGGAATGCAATTCACCGGAGTGGAGAGGAGTGTAGTGGAGAACAGGGGATTTGAATTGAAGGGAATGGAAAGCAGTGGAATGGAATGGAATGGAAAGCAGTGGAATGGAATGGAATGGAATGCAGTGGATTGGAGTGGAGTGTATTGGGGTAGAATGTAATGGAATGGAAAGTAATGGAATGGAATGGAATACAATGGAACGGAATGAAAAAGAATCGAATGGAATGTAATGGAGTGGAGTGGAGGGTAGTGAATTGGAAATGAAGGGAATGGAGAGTAGTGTTGCAGAGTGGTGTGGAATGGTAATGAGTGGAATGTAGTGGAGTGGAGTGGAATGAAGGGTAATAGAGTGGATTCAGGTGGAATGGAATGGAATGGAATGGAATGGAATGGAGTGGAATTGAAGTGAATGGGAAAGAATGGAATGCAGTAGAGTCGAGAGGAGTTGAGTGGAGAAGACTGGATTTGAATGCAATGGAATGGAATGGAATGGAATGGATTGGAGTGGAGTGGAGTGAATACTAGTGGAAACGACAGAAATGGAATGGAATGGAATGGAACGGAACGGAACGGAACGGAATGGAATGGAATGGAATGGAACGGAACGGAAAAAAGAGAAGTGGAGTGCAGTGGAGTGCAAAGAGAAGAAAGGAATGGAGTGGAGTGGAGCCAAATGGAATGGAATGGAGTGGATTGGAATGGAGGTGAATGGGAAAGAATGGAATGCAGTAGAGTGGAGGGGAGTGGAGTGCAGAAGACTGGATGGGAAAGGAATGGAATGGAACAGAATGGAATGGAATGGATTGGAGAGGAGTGGAGTGGATTCTAGGGGAAAAGATTGGAATGGAATGGAATGGAATGGAATGGAATGGAATGGAATGGAATGGAATGTAGTTGAATGGAAGTGAATGGGAAAGAATGGAATACAGTAGAGTGGAGAGGAGTTGAGTGGAGAAGACTGGATTTGAATGCAATGAAATGGAATGGAATGGAATGGATTGGAGAGGAGTGGAGTGAATACTAGTGGAAATGAAAGAAATGGAATGGAATGGAAAGGAGGGGAATGCAATGGAATGGAACGGAATGGAATGTAATGGAATGGAATGGAATGGAATGGAACAGAAGGGAATTTAATGGAATGGAACGGAATGGAAAAAAGAGCAGTGGAGTGCAATGGAGAAGAAAGGGAAGGAGTGGAGTGCAGCCAAATGGAATGGAATGGAGTGGACTGGAATGGAGGTGAATGGGAAAGAATGGAATGCAGTACAGTGGAGAGGAGTGGAGTGGAGAAGACTGGAATGGAATGGAATGGAATGGAATGGAATGGAATGGAATGGAATGGATTGGATTGGAGTGGAGTGGAGTGTATTCTAGGGGAAAAGATGAATGGAATGGAATGGAATGGAATGGAATGGAATGGAATGGAATGGAAAGCAAATAATGAACAGTAGGGTTCAGTGGAGTGGAATGGAGAAGAAAGGATGAGATTGGAGTGGAGTAGAATGTAGTGGAAAGGATAGGAATGGAATGGAATGGAATAGAATGGAACGGAATGGAATCACGTGGACTCAAAACAGACGAAAAGGAAGGAAAGAAATGCAGTGGTGTGGGGAGGAGTGGATTGGCAAAGAGTGTATTTAAATTGAAAGGAATGCAATGGAGTGGACTGCAATGGAAGCGAATGGGAAGGAATGGAATGCAGTGGACTGGAGAGGAGTGGAGTGGAGAAAAGGGAACCTGAATGGAATGGAATGGAATAGATTGGAGAGGATTAGAGTGGATTCCAGTAGAAAGGAATGGAATGGAATGGAATGGAATGGAATGGAATGGAATGGAATGGAACGGAATGGAATGGAACGGAATGGAATGGAATGCAGTGGTGTTTAGAGGAGTGGAATCCAAACTATTGGATTTGAAATGAATAGAGTTGAAAAGAATGGATTGGAGTGGAGTGGAGTGGATTCTACTGGAAAATAATGGAATGGAATGGAATTGAATGAAGTGGATTGGAATGGAGGCGAATGGGAATTAATGGAAATCAGTGGAGTGGACAGGAGTGGAGGGGAGAAGAGTGGATTTGAATTGAAGGGTTTTGAATGGAATGGAATGGAATGGAATGGAATGGAATGGGATGGAATGAAATGGAATGGATTGCAGTGGATTGGAGTGGAGTAGATTGGAGTAGAATGGAATGTAAAGGAAAGTAATGGAATGGAATACAAACTAACGGAATGAAAAGGAATGGAATGGAATGGACTGGAGTGGAGGGCAGTGAATTGGAAATGAATGGAATGGGGAGAAGTAGAGTGGAGTGGAGTGGAATGGGAAGGAATGGAATGGAGTGGAATGGAGAGGAATGGAGGGTTGTAGACTGCATTCATTTGGAATGGAATGGAATGGAGTGGACTGGAATGGAGGGGAATGGGAAAGCATGGAATGCAGTACAGTGGAGAGAAGTGGAGTGGAGAAGACTGGAATGGAATGGAATGGAATGGAATGGAATGGAATGGAATGGATTGGATTGGAGTGGAGTGGAGTGGATTCTAGGGGAAAAAATTGAATGGAATGGAATGGAATGTAATGGAATGGAAAGCAAATAATGAACAGTAGGGTTCAGTGGAGTGGAATGGAGAAGAAAGGATGAGAGTGGAGTGGAGTAGAATGTAGTGGAAAGGATAGGAATGGAATGGAATGGAATAGAATGGAACGGAATGGAATCACGTGGACTCAAAACAGACGAAAAGGGCCGGGCGCGGTGGCTCACGCTTGTAATCCCAGCACTTTGGGAGGCCGAGGCGGGCGGATCACAAGGTCAGGAGATCGAGACCACGGTGAAACCCCGTCTCTACTAAAAATACAAAAAAATTAGCCGGGCGTGGTAGTGGGCGCCTGTAGTCCCAGCTACTCGGAGAGGCTGAGACAGGAGAAAGGTGTGAACCCGGGAGGCGGAGCTTGCAGTGAGCCGAGACTGCGCCACTGCACTCCAGCCTGGGTGACAGAGCGAGACTCCGTCTCCAAAAAAAAAAAAAAAAAAAAAAAACCAGACGAAAAAGAAGGAAAGAAATGCAGTGGTGTGGGGAGGAGTGGATTGGCAAAGAGTGTATTTGAATTGAAAGGAATGCAATGGAGTGGACTGCAATGGAAGCGAATGGGAAGGAATGGAATGCAGTGGACTGGAGAGGAGTGGAGTGGAGAAAAGGGAACCTGAATGGAATGGAATGGAATAGATTGGAGAGGATTGGAGTGGATTCCAGTAGAAAGGAATGGAATGGAATGGAATGGAATGGAATGGAATTGAATGGAATGGAGTGGACTGGAATGGAGGCGAATGGGAAAGAGTGGCATGCAGTGGAGTGGAGCGGAGTTGAGTGGAGAAGTGTGGATTTGAATGGAATGGAATGGAATGGAATGGAATGGAAAGGAATGCAATGGAATGGACTGGAATGGAATGGAATGGAATGGAGCTGAATGGGAAGGAATGGATTGCAGAGTAGAGGTGAGGTGTGGCTTGGAGAAGAGTGGATTTGGTTTGAATGGAATGGAATGCAATTGAATGGAATGGAATTCCATGGATTGGACTGGAGTGCATTGCAGTAGAAATGAATGGAATGGAAAGTAATGGAATGAAATGGAATACAATGGAAAGGAATGAAAACGAATGGAGTGGAATGGAATGGAGTGGAGTAGAGTTCAGCATATTGGAAATGAATGGATTTGAGTGAGGTTGGGTAGAGAACAGTGGAATAGGAAGTAATGGAATGAAGTGGAGTGCAGTGGAGTGGAATGGAGAGGAGTAGAATGGAGTCATTTGCAATGGAATCGAATGGAATGGAATGCAGTGGATTGGAGTGGAGCTGCCTGGAGAGGAATGGAATGGAAAGGAATCGAATGCAATGGAATGGAATGGAGTGGAATGGAATGGAAAGGAATGGAATGGAGTGGAATGGAGTGGAATGGAATGGAATAGAGTGGAATGGAGTACAATGGGAAAAAGTGCAGTGGAGTGAAGTGGAGTGGAATGGGGAAGTAAGGAAGGGGGTGGAGTGGATTGGAATGGAATGAAAAGAAATGGAATGGAATGGAATTAAATGGAATGGAATGGAATTAAATGGATTGGAATGGAGTTGATTGGAATGAAGGCGAATGGGAAGGAATGGAATGCAGTGGTGTGGAGAGGAGTGGAGTCAAGAAGATTGGATATGAAATGAATAGAATGGAAAAGAATGGATTGGAGTGGAATGGAGTGGATAATACTGGAAAAGAAATGAATGGAATGGAATGGAATGGAATGGAATGGAACGCAGTGGTGTTTAGAGGAGTGGAGTATAAAAGATTGGATTTGAAATAAATAGAATGGAAAAGAATGGATTGGAGTGGAGGGGAGTGGATTCTACTGGAAAAGAAAGGAATGGAATGGAATGAAATGGAACGGAATGGAATGGAATGGAATAGAATGGAATGAAGTGGATTGGAATGGAGGCGAATGGGAATTAATGGAAATCAGTGGAGTGGACAGGAGTGGAGGGGAGAAGAGTGGATTTGAATTGAAGGGTTTTGAATGCAAAGGAATGGAATGGAATGGAATGGAATGGAATGGAATGGAATCGGATGGAATGGAATGGAGAGCTGTGGACTGGAGTGGAGTGGATTGGAGAAGAATGGAATGTAAAGGAATGGAATGGAATACAAACTACAGGAATGAAAAAGAATGGAATGGAATGGGCTCGAGTGGGGGGCAGTGAATTGGAAATGAATGGAATGGGGAGAAGTGGAGTGCAATGGGAAGGAATGGAATGGTGTGGAGTGGAGAGGAATGGAGGGTTGTAGAGTGAATTCATTGGGAATGGAATGGAATGGAAAGGAAAGGAACGGGAGTGGAAGGGAATGGAATGGAATAGAGTGGACAGGAATGGAGCGAATGTGAAGGAATGGAATGCAGTGGAGGGCAGAGGAGTGGAATGAAGAAGAGTGGAATTGAGTTGAATTTAATGGAATGGATTGGAGAGGAATGGAGTGGAATCAAGTGGAAAGGAATGGAATGCAATGGAATGGTATTGAAGGGAAAGGAATGGAAAGGAATGCATTGGATTGGAATGGAATGGAATGCCATGCAATGGAATGGAAGGCAAAAAAGTGCAGTGGAGTGCACTGGACTGGAACGGAAAAGAAAGTAATAGAATGTAGAGGAGTGGAATGGAGTGGAATTGAGTGGAATGGAATTAAATGGAATGGAACAGAATGGAGTAGATTGGAATGGAGGCGAATGGGAAGGAATGCAATTCACTGGAGTGGAGAGGAGTGTAGTGGAGAAGAGGGGTTTTTGACCTTGAATGAAATGGAAAGCAGTGGAATGGAATGGAATGCAGTGGATTGGAGTGGAGTGTATTGGGATAGAATGAAATGGAATGGAAAGTAATGGAATGGAATGGAATACAACAGAACAGAATGAAAAAGAATCGAATGGAATGGAATGGAGTGGAGTGGATGGTAGTGAATTGGAAATGAAGGGAATGGAGAGTAGTGTTGAAGAGTGGTGTGGAATGGTAATGAATGGAATGTAGTGGAGTGGAGTGGAATGAAGGGTAATAGAGTGGATTCAGGTGGAATGGAATGGAATGGAATGGAAAGAAATGGAATAGAATAGAATAGAATGGAAAGAAATGGAATGGAAGGAAATGCAATGTAATGGAATGCAATGCAAAAAAAGTGCAGTGGAGTGCAGTGGAGGGCAATGGAGAAGAAATGAAGGGAGTGGAGTGGAGGGGAACGGAATGGAATGAAATGGAATGGAAAGGAATGGAATGGAATGGAATGGAATGGATTGGAGGCCACTGGGAAGGAATAAAATGCACTAGAGTGGAGAAAAGTTGAGTGGAGAAGAGTGGATTGATATGGAATGGAATGGATTGGAGTGGAGTGGAGTTAATACTAGTGGAAACGAAAGGAATGCAATGGAAAAGAATGGAATGGAATGGAATGGAATGGAATGGAATGGAATGGAATGGAATGGAACGGAACGGAAGGGAACGGAATGGAATGGAACTGAACGGAACGGAACGGAATGGAATGGAATGGAATGGAATGGAATGGAAGAGAACGGAATGGAATGCAATGGAATGGAATGGAATGGAATGGAATGGAATGGAATGGAATGGACTGGAATGGAATGGAATGGAAAAAAGGCAGTGGAATGCAGTGGAGGGCAATGGAGAAAAAAGGAAAGTAGTGGAGTGGAGTAAAATGGAATGGAATAGAATGGAATGGAATGGAATGGAATGGAATGGAATGGAATGGAATGGAGTGGACTGGAAAGGAAGTGAATGGGAAAGAACGGAATGCAGTAGAGTGGAGAGCAGTTGAGTGGAGAAGACTGGATTTGAATGCAATGGAATGGAATGGAATGGAATGGAATGGAATGGAATGGAATTTAATGGAATGGATAGGAGTGTATTGGAGTGAATACTAGTGGAAAAGAAAGAAATGGAATGGAATGGAATGGAATGGAACGGAAAGAAAAACAGAGCAGTGGAGTGCAGTGGAGTGCAATGGAGAAGAAAGGAAAGGAGTGGAGTGGAGCCAAGTGGAATGGAACGGACTGGACTGGAATGGAGGTGAATGGGAAAGAATGGAATGCAGAAGAGTGGAGAGGAGTGGAGTGGAGAAGACTGGATTGGAATGGAATGGAATAGAATGGAATGGAATGGAGCGGAATGGATTGGAGAGGAGTGGAGTGGATTCTAGAGGAAAAGATTGGAATGGAATGGAATGGAATGGAATGGAATGGAATGGAATGGAATGAAATGGAAAAAAGAGCAATGGAGTGCAGTGGAGGGCAATGGAGAAGAAAGGAAAGTAGTGGAGTGGAATCAAATGGAATGGAATGGAATGCAATGGAATGGAATGGAATGGAGTGGACTGGAATGGAAGTGAATGGGAAAGAATGGAATGCAGTAGAGTGGAGAGGAGTTGAGTGGAGAAGACTGCATTTGAATGCAATGGAATGGAATGGAATGGAATGGATTAGAGTGGAGTGGAGTGAATACTAGTGGAAACGAAAGAAATATGGAATGGAATGGAATGGAATGGAATGGAATGGAATAGAATGGAAAGGAATGGACTGGAACGGAATGGAACGGAATGGAATGGAATGCAATGGAATGGAATGGAGTGGAATGGAATGTAATGGAATAGAATGGAATGGAGTAGAAGGGGAAAAAGTGCAGTGGAGTGCAGTGGAGTGGAATGGGGAAGTAAGGAAGGGAGTGGAATGGATTGGAATGGAATGAAAAGAAATGGAATGGAATGGAATTAAATTGAATGGAATTAAATGGAATGGAATGGAATTAAATGGATTGGAATGGAGTTAATTGGAATGGAGGCGAATGGGAAGGAATGGAATGCAGTGGAGTGGAGAGGAGTGGAGTCAAGAAGATTGGATATGAAATGAATAGAAAGGAAAAGAATGGATTTGAGTGGAGTGGAGTGGATTCTACCGGAAAAGAATGGAATGGAATGGAATGGAATGGAATGGAATGGAATGGAATGGAATGCAACGGAATGGAATGGAACGGAATGGAATGGAATGCAGTGGTGTTTAGAGGAGTGGAATCCAAACGATTGGATTTGAAATGAATAGAGTTGAAAAGAATGGATTGGAGTGGAGTGGAGTGGATTCTACTGGAAAATAATGGAATGGAATGGAATTGAATGAAGTGGATTGGAATGGAGGCGAATGGGAATTAATGGAAATCAGTGGAGTGGACAGGAGTGGAGGGGAGAAGAGTGGATTTGAATTGAAGGGTTTTGAATGCAATGGAATGGAATGGAATGGAATGGAATGGAATGGGATGGAATGAAATGGAATGGATTGCAGTGGATTGGAGTGGAGTAGATTGGAGTAGAATGGAATGTAAAGGAAAGTAATGGAATGGAATACAAACTAACGGAATGAAAAGGAATGGAATGGAATGGACTGGAGTGGAGGGCAGTGAATTGGAAATGAATGGAATGGGGAGAAGTAGAGTGGAGTGGAGTGGAATGGGAAGGAATGGAATGGAGTGGAATGGAGAGGAATGGAGGGTTGTAGACTGCATTCATTTGGAATGGAATGGAATGGAAAGGAAAGGAATGGAATGGAGTGGAATGGAATGGAACAGAATAGAGTGGACAGGAATGGAGCGAATGTGAAGGAATGGAATACAGTGGAGGGCAGAGGAGTGGAATGAAGAAGAGTGGAATTGAATTGAATTGAATTGAATTGAATGGATTAGAGAGGAATGGAGTAGAATCTAGTGGAAAGGAATGGAATGCAATAGAATGATATGGAAGGGAAAGAAAAGGAAAGGAATGCAATGGATTGGAAAGGAATGGAATGCAATGCAACGGAATGGAAGGCACAAAAGTGCAGTGGAGAGCACTAGACTGGAACGGAGAAGAAAGGAATAGAGTGTAGTGGAGTTGAATGGAGTGGAATGGAGTGGAATGGAATGGAATGGAATTAAATGGAATGGAATAGAATGGAGTGGATTGGAATGGAGGAGAATAGGAAGGAATGCAATTCACCGGAGTGGAGAGGAGTGTAGTGGAGAAGAGGGGATTTGAATTGAAGGGAATGGAAAGCAGTGGAATGGAATGGAATGGAAAGCAGTGGAATGGAATGGAATGGAATGGAATGCAGTGGATTGGAGTGGAGTGTATTGGGGTAGAATGTAATGGAATGGAAAGTAATGGAATGGAATGGAATACAATGGAACGGAATGAAACAGAATCGAATGGAATGTAATGGAGTGTAGTGGAGGGTAGTGAATTGGAAATGAAGGGAATGGAGAGTAGTGTTGCAGAGTGGTGTGCAATGGTAATGAGTGGAATGTAGTGGAGTGGAGTGGAATGAAGGGTAATAGAGTGGATTCAGGTGGAATGGAATGGAATGGAATGGAGTGGAATTGAAGTGAATGGGAAAGAATGGAATGCAGTAGAGTCGAGAGGAGTTGAGTGGAGAAGACTGGATTTGAATGCAATGGAATGGAATGGAATGGAATGGAATGGAATGGAATGGAATGGAATGGATTGGAGTGGAGTGGAGTGAATACTAGTGGAAACGAAAGAAATGGAATGGAATGGAATGGAATGGAACGGAACGGAACAGAACGGAATGGAATGGAATGGAATGGAACGGAATGGAAAAAAGAGAAGTGGAGTGCAGTGGAGTGCAAAGAGAAGAAAGGAAAAGAGTGGAGTGGAGTCAAATGAAATGGAATGGAGTGGATTGGAATGGAGGTGAATGGGAAAGAATGGAATGCAGTAGAGTGGAGAGCAGTTGAGTGGAGAAGACTGGATTTGAATGCAATGGAATGGAATGGAATGGAATGGAATGGAATGGAATGGAGTGGAATGGAAGTGAATGGGAAAGAATGGAATACAGTAGAGTGGAGAGGAGTTGAGTGGAGAAGACTGGATTTGAATGCAATGAAATGGAATGGAATGGAATGGATTGGAGAGGAGTGGAGTGAATACTAGTGGAAATGAAAGAAATGGAATGGAATGGAAAGGAGGGGAATGCAATGGAATGGAACGGAATGGAATGTAATGGAATGGAATGGAATGGAATGGAACAGAAGGGAATTTAATGGAATGGAACGGAATGGAAAAAAGAGCAGTGGAGTGCAATGGAGAAGAAAGGGAAGGAGTGGAGTGCAGCCAAATGGAATGGAATGGAGTGGACTGGAATGGAGGTGAATGGGAAAGAATGGAATGCAGTACAGTGGAGAGGAGTGGAGTGGAGAAGACTGGAATGGAATGGAATGGAATGGAATGGAATGGAATGGAATGGAACAGAAGGGAATTTAATGGAATGGAACGGAATGGAAAAAAGAGCAGTGGAGTGCAATGGAGAAGAAAGGGAAGGAGTGGAGTGCAGCCAAATGGAATGGAATGGAGTGGACTGGAATGGAGGTGAATGGGAAAGAATGGAATGCAGTACAGTGGAGAGGAGTGGAGTGGAGAAGACTGGAATGGAATGGAATGGAATGGAATGGAATGGAATGGAATGGAATGGATTGGATTGGAGTGGAGTGGAGTGTATTCTAGGGGAAAAGATGGAATGGAATGGAATGGAATGGAATGGAATGGAATGGAATGGAAAGCAAATAATGAACAGTAGGGTTCAGTGGAGTGGAATGGAGAAGAAAGGATGAGATTGGAGTGGAGTAGAATGTAGTGGAAAGGATAGGAATGGAATGGAATGGAATAGAATGGAACGGAATAGAATCACGTGGACTCAAAACAGACGAAAAGGAAGGAAAGAAATGCAGTGGTGTGGGGAGGAGTGGATTGGCAAAGAGTGTATTTAAATTGAAAGGAATGCAATGGAGTGGACTGCAATGGAAGCGAATGGGAAGGAATGGAATGCAGTGGACTGTAGAGGAGTGGAGTGGAGAAAAGGGAACCTGAATGGAATGGAATGGAATAGATTGGAGAGGATTAGAGTGGATTCCAGTAGAAAGGAATGGAATGGAATGGAATGGAATGGAATGGAATGGAATGGAATGGAATGGAACGGAATGGAATGGAACGGAATGGAATGGAATGCAGTGGTGTTTAGAGGAGTGGAATCCAAACTATTGGATTTGAAATGAATAGAGTTGAAAAGAATGGATTGGAGTGGAGTGGAGTGGATTCTACTGGAAAATAATGGAATGGAATGGAATTGAATGAAGTGGATTGGAATGGAGGCGAATGGGAATTAATGGAAATCAGTGGAGTGGACAGGAGTGGAGGGGAGAAGAGTGGATTTGAATTGAAGGGTTTTGAATGCAATGGAATGGAATGGAATGGAATGGAATGGAATGGAATGGGATGGAATGAAATGGAATGGATTGCAGTGGATTGGAGTGGAGTAGATTGGAGTAGAATGGAATGTAAAGGAAAGTAATGGAATGGAATACAAACTAACGGAATGAAAAGGAATGGAATGGAATGGACTGTAGTGGAGGGCAGTGAATTGGAAATGAATGGAATGGGGAGAAGTAGAGTGGAGTGGAGTGGAATGGGAAGGAATGGAATGGAGTGGAATGGAGAGGAATGGAGGGTTGTAGACTGCATTCATTTGGAATGGAATGGAATGGAGTGGACTGGAATGGAGGGGAATGGGAAAGCATGGAATGCAGTACAGTGGAGAGAAGTGGAGTGGAGAAGACTGGAATGGAATGGAATGGAATGGAATGGAATGGATTGGATTGGATTGGAGTGGAGTGGAGTGGATTCTAGGGGAAAAAATTGAATGGAATGGAATGGAATGTAATGGAATGGAAAGCAAATAATGAACAGTAGGGTTCAGTGGAGTGGAATGGAGAAGAAAGGATGAGAGTGGAGTGGAGTAGAATGTAGTGGAAAGGATAGGAATGGAATGGAATGGAATAGAATGGAACGGAATGGAATCACGTGGACTCAAAACAGACGAAAAGGGCCGGGCGCGGTGGCTCACGCTTGTAATCCCAGCACTTTGGGAGGCCGAGGCGGGCGGATCACAAGGTCAGGAGATCGAGACCACGGTGAAACCCCGTCTCTACTAAAAATACAAAAAAATTAGCCGGGCGTGGTAGTGGGCGCCTGTAGTCCCAGCTACTCGGAGAGGCTGAGACAGGAGAAAGGTGTGAACCCGGGAGGCGGAGCTTGCAGTGAGCCGAGACTGCGCCACTGCACTCCAGCCTGGGTGACAGAGCGAGACTCCGTCTCCAAAAAAAAAAAAAAAAAAAAAAAACCAGACGAAAAAGAAGGAAAGAAATGCAGTGGTGTGGGGAGGAGTGGATTGGCAAAGAGTGTATTTGAATTGAAAGGAATGCAATGGAGTGGACTGCAATGGAAGCGAATGGGAAGGAATGGAATGCAGTGGACTGGAGAGGAGTGGAGTGGAGAAAAGGGAACCTGAATGGAATGGAATGGAATAGATTGGAGAGGATTGGAGTGGATTCCAGTAGAAAGGAATGGAATGGAATGGAATGGAATGGAATGGAATGGAATGGAATGGAATGGAATGGAATGGAGTGGACTGGAATGGAGGTGAATGGGAAAGAGTGGCATGCAGTGGAGTGGAGCGGAGTTGAGTGGAGAAGTGTGGATTTGAATGGAATGGAATGGAATGGAATGGAATGGAAAGGAATGCAATGGAATGGACTGGAATGGAATGGAATGGAATGGAGCTGAATGGGAAGGAATGGATTGCAGAGTAGAGGTGAGGTGTGGCTTGGAGAAGAGTGGATTTGGTTTGAATGGAATGGAATGCAATTGAATGGAATGGAATTCCATGGATTGGACTGGAGTGCATTGCAGTAGAAATGAATGGAATGGAAAGTAATGGAATGAAATGGAATACAATGGAAAGGAATGAAAACGAATGGAGTGGAATGGAATGGAGTGGAGTAGAGTTCAGCATATTGGAAATGAATGGATTTGAGTGAGGTTGGGTAGAGAACAGTGGAATAGGAAGTAATGGAATGAAGTGGAGTGCAGTGGAGTGGAATGGAGAGGAGTAGAATGGAGTCATTTGCAATGGAATCGAATGGAATGGAATGCAGTGGATTGGAGTGGAGCTGCCTGGAGAGGAATGGAATGGAAAGGAATCGAATGCAATGGAATGGAATGGAGTGGAATGGAATGGAAAGGAATGGAATGGAGTGGATTGGAGTGGAATGGAATGGAATAGAGTGGAATGGAGTACAATGGGAAAAAGTGCAGTGGAGTGAAGTGGAGTGGAATGGGGAAGTAAGGAAGGGGGTGGAGTGGATTGGAATGGAATGAAAAGAAATGGAATGGAATGGAATTAAATGGAATGGAATGGAATTAAATGGATTGGAATGGAGTTGATTGGAATGAAGGCGAATGGGAAGGAATGGAATGCAGTGGTGTGGAGAGGAGTGGAGTCAAGAAGATTGGATATGAAATGAATAGAATGGAAAAGAATGGATTGGAGTGGAATGGAGTGGATAATACTGGAAAAGAAATGAATGGAATGGAATGGAATGGAATGGAATGGAATGGAATGGAACGCAGTGGTGTTTAGAGGAGTGGAGTATAAAAAGATTGGATTTGAAATAAATAGAATGGAAAAGAATGGATTGGAGTGGAGGGGAGTGGATTCTACTGGAAAAGAAAGGAATGGAATGGAATGAAATGGAACGGAATGGAATGGAATGGAATAGAATGGAATGAAGTGGATTGGAATGGAGGCGAATGGGAATTAATGGAAATCAGTGGAGTGGACAGGAGTGGAGGGGAGAAGAGTGGATTTGAATTGAAGGGTTTTGAATGCAAAGGAATGGAATGGAATGGAATGGAATGGAATGGAATGGAATCGGATGGAATGGAATGGAGAGCTGTGGACTGGAGTGGAGTGGATTGGAGAAGAATGGAATGTAAAGGAATGGAATGGAATACAAACTACCGGAATGAAAAAGAATGGAATGGAATGGGCTCGAGTGGGGGGCAGTGAATTGGAAATGAATGGAATGGGGAGAAGTGGAGTGCAATGGGAAGGAATGGAATGGTGTGGAGTGGAGAGGAATGGAGGGTTGTAGAGTGAATTCATTGGGAATGGAATGGAATGGAAAGGAAAGGAACGGAATGGAGTGGAAGGGAATGGAATGGAATAGAGTGGACAGGAATGGAGCGAATGTGAAGGAATGGAATGCAGTGGAGGGCAGAGGAGTGGAATGAAGAAGAGTGGAATTGAGTTGAATTTAATGGAATGGATTGGAGAGGAATGGAGTGGAATCAAGTGGAAAGGAATGGAATGCAATGGAATGGTATTGAAGGGAAAGGAATGGAAAGGAATGCATTGGATTGGAATGGAATGGAATGCCATGCAATGGAATGGAAGGCAAAAAAGTGCAGTGGAGTGCACTGGACTGGAACGGAAAAGAAAGTAATAGAGTGTAGAGGAGTGGAATGGAGTGGAATTGAGTGGAATGGAATTAAATGGAATGGAACAGAATGGAGTAGATTGGAATGGAGGAGAATGGGAAGGAATGCAATTCACTGGAGTGGAGAGGAGTGTAGTGGAGAAGAGGGGTTTTTGACCTTGAATGAAATGGAAAGCAGTGGAATGGAATGGAATGCAGTGGATTGGAGTGGAGTGTATTGGGATAGAATGAAATGGAATGGAAAGTAATGGAATGGAATGGAATACAACAGAACAGAATGAAAAAGAATCGAATGGAATGGAATGGAGTGGAGTGGATGGTAGTGAATTGGAAATGAAGGGAATGGAGAGAAGTGTTGAAGAGTGGTGTGGAATGGTAATGAATGGAATGTAGTGGAGTGGAGTGGAATGAAGGGTAATAGAGTGGATTCAGGTGGAATGGAATGGAATGGAATGGAAAGAAATGGAATAGAATAGAATAGAATGGAAAGAAATGGAATGGAAGGAAATGCAATGTAATGGAATGCAATGCAAAAAAAGTGCAGTGGAGTGCAGTGGAGGGCAATGGAGAAGAAATGAAGGGAGTGGAGTGGAGGGGAACGGAATGGAATGAAATGGAATGGAAAGGAATGGAATGGAATGGATTGGAGGCCACTGGGAAGGAATAAAATGCACTAGAGTGGAGAAAAGTTGAGTGGAGAAGAGTGGATTGATATGGAATGGAATGGATTGGAGTGGAGTGGAGTTAATACTAGTGGAAACGAAAGGAATGCAATGGAAAAGAATGGAATGGAATGGAATGGAATGGAATGGAATGGAATGGAACGGAACGGAAGGGAACGGAATGGAATGGAACGGAACGGAACGGAACGGAATGGAATGGAATGGAATGGAATGGAATGGAAGAGAACGGAATGGAATGCAATGGAATGGAATGGAATGGAATGGAATGGAATGGAATGGAATGGAATGGAAAAAAGAGCAGTGGAATGCAGTGGAGGGCAATGGAGAAAAAAGGAAAGTAGTGGAGTGGAGTAAAATGGAATGGAATAGAATGGAATGGAATGGAATGGAATGGAATGGAATGGAATGGAGTGGACTGGAAAGGAAGTGAATGGGAAAGAATGGAATGCAGTAGAGTGGAGAGCAGTTGAGTGGAGAAGACTGGATTTGAATGCAATGGAATGGAATGGAATGGAATGGAATGGAATGGAATGGAATGGAATGGATAGGAGTGTATTGGAGTGAATACTAGTGGAAAAGAAAGAAATGGAATGGAATGGAATGGAATGGAACGGAAAGAAAAACAGAGCAGTGGAGTGCAGTGGAGTGCAATGGAGAAGAAAGGAAAGGAGTGGAGTGGAGCCAAGTGGAATGGAACGGACTGGACTGGAATGGAGGTGAATGGGAAAGAATGGAATGCAGAAGAGTGGAGAGGAGTGGAGTGGAGAAGACTGGATTGGAATGGAATGGAATAGAATGGAATGGAATGGAGCGGAATGGATTGGAGAGGAGTGGAGTGGATTCTAGAGGAAAAGATTGGAATGGAATGGAATGGAATGGAATGGAATGGAATGGAATGGAATGAAATGGAAAAAAGAGCAATGGAGTGCAGTGGAGGGCAATGGAGAAGAAAGGAAAGTAGTGGAGTGGAATCAAATGGAATGGAATGGAATGCAATGGAATGGAATGGAGTGGACTGGAATGGAAGTGAATGGGAAAGAATGGAATGCAGTAGAGTGGAGAGGAGTTGAGTGGAGAAGACTGCATTTGAATGCAATGGAATGGAATGGAATGGAATGGATTAGAGTGGAGTGGAGTGAATACTAGTGGAAACGAAAGAAATATGGAATGGAATGGAATGGAATGGAATGGAATGGAATGGAATAGAATGGAAAGGAATGGACTGGAACGGAATGGAACGGAATGGAATGGAATGCAATGGAATGGAATGGAGTGGAATGGAATGTAATGGAATAGAATGGAATGGAGTAGAAGGGGAAAAAGTGCAGTGGAGTGCAGTGGAGTGGAATGGGGAAGTAAGGAAGGGAGTGGAATGGATTGGAATGGAATGAAAAGAAATGGAATGGAATGGAATTAAATTGAATGGAATTAAATGGAATGGAATGGAATTAAATGGATTGGAATGGAGTTAATTGGAATGGAGGCGAATGGGAAGGAATGGAATGCAGTGGAGTGGAGAGGAGTGGAGTCAAGAAGATTGGATATGAAATGAATAGAAAGGAAAAGAATGGATTTGAGTGGAGTGGAGTGGATTCTACCGGAAAAGAATGGAATGGAATGGAATGGAATGGAATGGAATGGAATGGAATGGAATGGAATGCAACGGAATGGAATGGAACGGAATGGAATGGAATGCAGTGGTGTTTAGAGGAGTGGAATCCAAACGATTGGATTTGAAATGAATAGAGTTGAAAAGAATGGATTGGAGTGGAGTGGAGTGGATTCTACTGGAAAATAATGGAATGGAATGGAATTGAATGAAGTGGATTGGAATGGAGGCGAATGGGAATTAATGGAAATCAGTGGAGTGGACAGGAGTGGAGGGGAGAAGAGTGGATTTGAATTGAAGGGTTTTGAATGCAATGGAATGGAATGGAATGGAATGGAATGGAATGGGATGGAATGAAATGGAATGGATTGCAGTGGATTGGAGTGGAGTAGATTGGAGTAGAATGGAATGTAAAGGAAAGTAATGGAATGGAATACAAACTAACGGAATGAAAAGGAATGGAATGGAATGGACTGGAGTGGAGGGCAGTGAATTGGAAATGAATGGAATGGGGAGAAGTAGAGTGGAGTGGAGTGGAATGGGAAGGAATGGAATGGAGTGGAATGGAGAGGAATGGAGGGTTGTAGACTGCATTCATTTGGAATGGAATGGAATGGAAAGGAAAGGAATGGAATGGAGTGGAATGGAATGGAATGGAATAGAGTGGACAGGAATGGAGCGAATGTGAAGGAATGGAATACAGTGGAGGGCAGAGGAGTGGAATGAAGAAGAGTGGAATTGAATTGAATTGAATTGAATTGAATGGATTAGAGAGGAATGGAGTAGAATCTAGTGGAAAGGAATGGAATGCAATGGAATGGTATGGCAGGGAAAGAAATGGAAAGGAATGCAATGGATTGGAAAGGAATGGAATGCAATGCAACGGAATGGAAGGCACAAAAGTGCAGTGGAGTGCACTAGACTGGAACGGAGAAGAAAGGAATAGAGTGTAGTGGAGTTGAATGGAGTGGAATGGAATGGAATGGAATTAAATGGAATGGAATAGAATGGAGTGGATTGGAATGGAGGAGAATAGGAAGGAATGCAATTCACTGGAGTGGAGAGGAGTGTAGTGGAGAACAGGGGATTTGAATTGAAGGGAATGGAAAGCAGTGGAATGGAATGGAATGGAAAGCAGTGGAATGGAATGGAATGGAATGCAGTGGATTGGAGTGGAGTGTATTGGGGTAGAATGTAATGGAATGGAAAGTAATGGAATGGAATGGAATACAATGGAACGGAATGAAAAAGAATCGAATGGAATGTAATGGAGTGGAGTGGAGGGTAGTGAATTGGAAATGAAGGGAATGGAGAGTAGTGTTGCAGAGTGGTGTGGAATGGTAATGAGTGGAATGTAGTGGAGTGGAGTGGAATGAAGGGTAATAGAGTGGATTCAGGTGGAATGGAATGGAATGGAATGGAATGGAATGGAGTGGAATTGAAGTGAATGGGAAAGAATGGAATGCAGTAGAGTCGAGAGGAGTTGAGTGGAGAAGACTGGATTTGAATGCAATGGAATGGAATGGAATGGAATGGAATGGAATGGAATGGAATGGAATGGAATGGATTGGAGTGGAGTGGAGTGAATACTAGTGGAAACGACAGAAATGGAATGGAATGGAATGGAACGGAACGGAACGGAACGGAATGGAATGGAATGGAATGGAATGGAATGGAACGGAACGGAAAAAAGAGAAGTGGAGTGCAGTGGAGTGCAAAGAGAAGAAAGGAATGGAGTGGAGTGGAGCCAAATGGAATGGAATGGAGTGGATTGGAATGGAGGTGAATGGGAAAGAATGGAATGCAGTAGAGTGGAGGGGAGTGGAGTGCAGAAGACTGGATGGGAAAGGAATGGAATGGAACAGAATGGAATGGAATGGATTGGAGAGGAGTGGAGTGGATTCTAGGGGAGAAGATTGGAATGGAATGGAATGGAATGGAATGGAATGGAATGGAATGGAATGTAGTTGAATGGAAGTGAATGGGAAAGAATGGAATACAGTAGAGTGGAGAGGAGTTGAGTGGAGAAGACTGGATTTGAATGCAATGAAATGGAATGGAATGGAATGGATTGGAGAGGAGTGGAGTGAATACTAGTGGAAATGAAAGAAATGGAATGGAATGGAAAGGAGGGGAATGCAATGGAATGGAACGGAATGGAATGTAATGGAATGGAATGGAATGGAATGGAACAGAAGGGAATTTAATGGAATGGAACGGAATGGAAAAAAGAGCAGTGGAGTGCAATGGAGAAGAAAGGGAAGGAGTGGAGTGCAGCCAAATGGAATGGAATGGAGTGGACTGGAATGGAGGTGAATGGGAAAGAATGGAATGCAGTACAGTGGAGAGGAGTGGAGTGGAGAAGACTGGAATGGAATGGAATGGAATGGAATGGAATGGATTGGATTGGAGTGGAGTGGAGTGTATTCTAGGGGAAAAGATGGAATGGAATGGAATGGAATGGAATGGAATGGAATGGAATGGAATGGAATGGAAAGCAAATAATGAACAGTAGGGTTCAGTGGAGTGGAATGGAGAAGAAAGGATGAGATTGGAGTGGAGTAGAATGTAGTGGAAAGGATAGGAATGGAATGGAATGGAATAGAATGGAACGGAATGGAATCACGTGGACTCAAAACAGACGAAAAAGAAGGAAAGAAATGCAGTGGTGTGGGGAGGAGTGGATTGGCAAAGAGTGTATTTAAATTGAAAGGAATGCAATGGAGTGGACTGCAATGGAAGCGAATGGGAAGGAATGGAATGCAGTGGACTGGAGAGGAGTGGAGTGGAGAAAAGGGAACCTGAATGGAATGGAATGGAATAGATTGGAGAGGATTAGAGTGGATTCCAGTAGAAAGGAATGGAATGGAATGGAATGGAATGGAATGGAATGGAACGGAATGGAATGGAACGGAATGGAATGGAATGCAGTGGTGTTTAGAGGAGTGGAATCCAAACTATTGGATTTGAAATGAATAGAGTTGAAAAGAATGGATTGGAGTGGAGTGGAGTGGATTCTACTGGAAAATAATGGAATGGAATGGAATTGAATGAAGTGGATTGGAATGGAGGCGAATGGGAATTAATGGAAATCAGTGGAGTGGACAGGAGTGGAGGGGAGAAGAGTGGATTTGAATTGAAGGGTTTTGAATGCAATGGAATGGAATGGAATGGAATGGAATGGGATGGAATGAAATGGAATGGATTGCAGTGGATTGGAGTGGAGTAGATTGGAGTAGAATGGAATGTAAAGGAAAGTAATGGAATGGAATACAAACTAACGGAATGAAAAGGAATGGAATGGAATGGACTGGAGTGGAGGGCAGTGAATTGGAAATGAATGGAATGGGGAGAAGTAGAGTGGAGTGGAGTGGAATGGGAAGGAATGGAATGGAGTGGAATGGAGAGGAATGGAGGGTTGTAGACTGCATTCATTTGGAATGGAATGGAATGGAGTGGACTGGAATGGAGGGGAATGGGAAAGCATGGAATGCAGTACAGTGGAGAGAAGTGGAGTGGAGAAGACTGGAATGGAATGGAATGGAATGGAATGGAATGGAATGGATTGGATTGGAGTGGAGTGGAGTGGATTCTAGGGGAAAAAATTGAATGGAATGGAATGGAATGTAATGGAATGGAAAGCAAATAATGAACAGTAGGGTTCAGTGGAGTGGAATGGAGAAGAAAGGATGAGAGTGGAGTGGAGTAGAATGTAGTGGAAAGGATAGGAATGGAATGGAATGGAATAGAATGGAACGGAATGGAATCACGTGGACTCAAAACAGACGAAAAGGGCCGGGCGCGGTGGCTCACGCTTGTAATCCCAGCACTTTGGGAGGCCGAGGCGGGCGGATCACAAGGTCAGGAGATCGAGACCACGGTGAAACCCCGTCTCTACTAAAAATACAAAAAAATTAGCCGGGCGTGGTAGTGGGCGCCTGTAGTCCCAGCTACTCGGAGAGGCTGAGACAGGAGAAAGGTGTGAACCCGGGAGGCGGAGCTTGCAGTGAGCCGAGACTGCGCCACTGCACTCCAGCCTGGGTGACAGAGCGAGACTCCGTCTAAAAAAAAAAAAAAAAAAAAAAAAACCAGACGAAAAAGAAGGAAAGAAATGCAGTGGTGTGGGGAGGAGTGGATTGGCAAAGAGTGTATTTGAATTGAAAGGAATGCAATGGAGTGGACTGCAATGGAAGCGAATGGGAAGGAATGGAATGCAGTGGACTGGAGAGGAGTGGAGTGGAGAAAAGGGAACCTGAATGGAATGGAATGGAATAGATTGGAGAGGATTGGAGTGGATTCCAGTAGAAAGGAATGGAATGGAATGGAATGGAATGGAATGGAATGGAATGGAGTGGACTGGAATGGAGGCGAATGGGAAAGAGTGGCATGCAGTGGAGTGGAGCGGAGTTGAGTGGAGAAGTGTGGATTTGAATGGAATGGAATGGAATGGAATGGAAAGGAATGCAATGGAATGGACTGGAATGGAATGGAATGGAATGGAGCTGAATGGGAAGGAATGGATTGCAGAGTAGAGGTGAGGTGTGGCTTGGAGAAGAGTGGATTTGGTTTGAATGGAATGGAATGCAATTGAATGGAATGGAATTCCATGGATTGGACTGGAGTGCATTGCAGTAGAAATGAATGGAATGGAAAGTAATGGAATGAAATGGAATACAATGGAAAGGAATGAAAACGAATGGAGTGGAATGGAATGGAGTGGAGTAGAGTTCAGCATATTGGAAATGAATGGATTTGAGTGAGGTTGGGTAGAGAACAGTGGAATAGGAAGTAATGGAATGAAGTGGAGTGCAGTGGAGTGGAATGGAGAGGAGTAGAATGGAGTCATTTGCAATGGAATCGAATGGAATGGAATGCAGTGGATTGGAGTGGAGCTGCCTGGAGAGGAATGGAATGGAAAGGAATCGAATGCAATGGAATGGAATGGAGTGGAATGGAATGGAAAGGAATGGAATGGAGTGGAATGGAGTGGAATGGAATGGAATAGAGTGGAATGGAGTACAATGGGAAAAAGTGCAGTGGAGTGAAGTGGAGTGGAATGGGGAAGTAAGGAAGGGGGTGGAGTGGATTGGAATGGAATGAAAAGAAATGGAATGGAATGGAATTAAATGGAATGGAATGGAATTAAATGGATTGGAATGGAGTTGATTGGAATGAAGGCGAATGGGAAGGAATGGAATGCAGTGGTGTGGAGAGGAGTGGAGTCAAGAAGATTGGATATGAAATGAATAGAATGGAAAAGAATGGATTGGAGTGGAATGGAGTGGATAATACTGGAAAAGAAATGAATGGAATGGAATGGAATGGAATGGAATGGAATGGAATGGAATGGAATGGAATGGAACGCAGTGGTGTTTAGAGGAGTGGAGTATAAAAAGATTGGATTTGAAATAAATAGAATGGAAAAGAATGGATTGGAGTGGAGGGGAGTGGATTCTACTGGAAAAGAAAGGAATGGAATGGAATGAAATGGAACGGAATGGAATGGAATGGAATAGAATGGAATGAAGTGGATTGGAATGGAGGCGAATGGGAATTAATGGAAATCAGTGGAGTGGACAGGAGTGGAGGGGAGAAGAGTGGATTTGAATTGAAGGGTTTTGAATGCAAAGGAATGGAATGGAATGGAATGGAATGGAATGGAATGGAATGGAATCGGATGGAATGGAATGGAGAGCTGTGGACTGGAGTGGAGTGGATTGGAGAAGAATGGAATGTAAAGGAATGGAATGGAATACAAACTACCGGAATGAAAAAGAATGGAATGGAATGGGCTCGAGTGGGGGGCAGTGAATTGGAAATGAATGGAATGGGGAGAAGTGGAGTGCAATGGGAAGGAATGGAATGGTGTGGAGTGGAGAGGAATGGAGGGTTGTAGAGTGAATTCATTGGGAATGGAATGGAATGGAAAGGAAAGGAACGGGAGTGGAAGGGAATGGAATGGAATAGAGTGGACAGGAATGGAGCGAATGTGAAGGAATGGAATGCAGTGGAGGGCAGAGGAGTGGAATGAAGAAGAGTGGAATTGAGTTGAATTTAATGGAATGGATTGGAGAGGAATGGAGTGGAATCAAGTGGAAAGGAATGGAATGCAATGGAATGGTATTGAAGGGAAAGGAATGGAAAGGAATGCATTGGATTGGAATGGAATGGAATGCCATGCAATGGAATGGAAGGCAAAAAAGTGCAGTGGAGTGCACTGGACTGGAACGGAAAAGAAAGTAATAGAATGTAGAGGAGTGGAATGGAGTGGAATTGAGTGGAATGGAATTAAATGGAATGGAACAGAATGGAGTAGATTGGAATGGAGGCGAATGGGAAGGAATGCAATTCACTGGAGTGGAGAGGAGTGTAGTGGAGAAGAGGGGTTTTTGACCTTGAATGAAATGGAAAGCAGTGGAATGGAATGGAATGCAGTGGATTGGAGTGGAGTGTATTGGGATAGAATGAAATGGAATGGAAAGTAATGGAATGGAATGGAATACAACAGAACAGAATGAAAAAGAATCGAATGGAATGGAATGGAGTGGAGTGGATGGTAGTGAATTGGAAATGAAGGGAATGGAGAGTAGTGTTGAAGAGTGGTGTGGAATGGTAATGAATGGAATGTAGTGGAGTGGAGTGGAATGAAGGGTAATAGAGTGGATTCAGGTGGAATGGAATGGAATGGAATGGAAAGAAATGGAATAGAGTAGAATAGAATGGAAAGAAATGGAATGGAAGGAAATGCAATGTAATGGAATGCAATGCAAAAAAAGTGCAGTGGAGTGCAGTGGAGGGCAATGGAGAAGAAATGAAGGGAGTGGAGTGGAGGGGAACGGAATGGAATGAAATGGAATGGAAAGGAATGGAATGGAATGGAATGGAATGGATTGGAGGCCACTGGGAAGGAATAAAATGCACTAGAGTGGAGAAAAGTTGAGTGGAGAAGAGTGGATTGATATGGAATGGAATGGATTGGAGTGGAGTGGAGTTAATACTAGTGGAAACGAAAGGAATGCAATGGAAAAGAATGGAATGGAATGGAATGGAATGGAATGGAATGGAATGGAATGGAATGGAATGGAACGGAACGGAAGGGAACGGAATGGAATGGAACTGAACGGAACGGAACGGAATGGAATGGAATGGAATGGAATGGAATGGAAGAGAACGGAATGGAATGCAATGGAATGGAATGGAATGGAATGGAATGGAATGGAATGGAATGGAATGGAATGGAATGGAAAAAAGAGCAGTGGAATGCAGTGGAGGGCAATGGAGAAAAAAGGAAAGTAGTGGAGTGGAGTAAAATGGAATGGAATAGAATGGAATGGAATGGAATGGAATGGAATGGAATGGAGTGGACTGGAAAGGAAGTGAATGGGAAAGAATGGAATGCAGTAGAGTGGAGAGCAGTTGAGTGGAGAAGACTGGATTTGAATGCAATGGAATGGAATGGAATGGAATGGAATGGAATGGAATGGAATGGAATGGATAGGAGTGTATTGGAGTGAATACTAGTGGAAAAGAAAGAAATGGAATGGAATGGAATGGAATGGAACGGAAAGAAAAACAGAGCAGTGGAGTGCAGTGGAGTGCAATGGAGAAGAAAGGAAAGGAGTGGAGTGGAGCCAAGTGGAATGGAACGGACTGGACTGGAATGGAGGTGAATGGGAAAGAATGGAATGCAGAAGAGTGGAGAGGAGTGGAGTGGAGAAGACTGGATTGGAATGGAATGGAATAGAATGGAATGGAATGGAGCGGAATGGATTGGAGAGGAGTGGAGTGGATTCTAGAGGAAAAGATTGGAATGGAATGGAATGGAATGGAATGGAATGGAATGGAATGGAATGAAATGGAAAAAAGAGCAATGGAGTGCAGTGGAGGGCAATGGAGAAGAAAGGAAAGAAGTGGAGTGGAATCAAACGGAATGGAATGGAATGCAATGGAATGGAATGGAATGGAGTGGACTGGAATGGAAGTGAATGGGAAAGAATGGAATGCAGTAGAGTGGAGAGGAGTTGAGTGGAGAAGACTGCATTTGAATGCAATGGAATGGAATGGAATGGAATGGATTAGAGTGGAGTGGAGTGAATACTAGTGGAAACGAAAGAAATATGGAATGGAATGGAATGGAATGGAATGGAATGGAATGGAATAGAATGGAAAGGAATGGACTGGAACGGAATGGAACGGAATGGAATGGAATGCAATGGAATGGAATGGAGTGGAATGGAATGTAATGGAATAGAATGGAATGGAGTAGAAGGGGAAAAAGTGCAGTGGAGTGCAGTGGAGTGGAATGGGGAAGTAAGGAAGGGAGTGGAATGGATTGGAATGGAATGAAAAGAAATGAAATGGAATGGAATTAAATTGAATGGAATTAAATGGAATGGAATGGAATTAAATGGATTGGAATGGAGTTAATTGGAATGGAGGCGAATGGGAAGGAATGGAATGCAGTGGAGTGGAGAGGAGTGGAGTCAAGAAGATTGGATATGAAATGAATAGAAAGGAAAAGAATGGATTTGAGTGGAGTGGAGTGGATTCTACCGGAAAAGAATGGAATGGAATGGAATGGAATGGAATGGAATGGAATGGAATGGAATGCAACGGAATGGAATGGAACGGAATGGAATGGAATGCAGTGGTGTTTAGAGGAGTGGAATCCAAACGATTGGATTTGAAATGAATAGAGTTGAAAAGAATGGATTGGAGTGGAGTGGAGTGGATTCTACTGGAAAATAATGGAATGGAATGGAATTGAATGAAGTGGATTGGAATGGAGGCGAATGGGAATTAATGGAAATCAGTGGAGTGGACAGGAGTGGAGGGGAGAAGAGTGGATTTGAATTGAAGGGTTTTGAATGCAATGGAATGGAATGGAATGGAATGGAATGGAATGGAATGGGATGGAATGAAATGGAATGGATTGCAGTGGATTGGAGTGGAGTAGATTGGAGTAGAATGGAATGTAAAGGAAAGTAATGGAATGGAATACAAACTAACGGAATGAAAAGGAATGGAATGGAATGGACTGGAGTGGAGGGCAGTGAATTGGAAATGAATGGAATGGGGAGAAGTAGAGTGGAGTGGAGTGGAATGGGAAGGAATGGAATGGAGTGGAATGGAGAGGAATGGAGGGTTGTAGACTGCATTCATTTGGAATGGAATGGAATGGAAAGGAAAGGAATGGAATGGAGTGGAATGGAATGGAATGGAATAGAGTGGACAGGAATGGAGCGAATGTGAAGGAATGGAATACAGTGGAGGGCAGAGGAGTGGAATGAAGAAGAGTGGAATTGAATTGAATTGAATTGAATTGAATGGATTAGAGAGGAATGGAGTAGAATCCAGTGGAAAGGAATGGAATGCAATGGAATGGTATGGAAGGGAAAGAAATGGAAAGGAATGCAATGGATTGGAAAGGAATGGAATGCAATGCAACGGAATGGAAGGCACAAAAGTGCAGTGGAGTGCACTAGACTGGAACGGAGAAGAAAGGAATAGAGTGTAGTGGAGTTGAATGGAGTGGAATGGAATGGAATGGAATTAAATGGAATGGAATAGAATGGAGTGGATTGGAATGGAGGAGAATAGGAAGGAATGCAATTCACCGGAGTGGAGAGGAGTGTAGTGGAGAACAGGGGATTTGAATTGAAGGGAATGGAAAGCAGTGGAATGGAATGGAATGGAAAGCAGTGGAATGGAATGGAATGGAATGCAGTGGATTGGAGTGGAGTGTATTGGGGTAGAATGTAATGGAATGGAAAGTAATGGAATGGAATGGAATACAATGGAACGGAATGAAAAAGAATCGAATGGAATGTAATGGAGTGGAGTGGAGGGTAGTGAATTGGAAATGAAGGGAATGGAGAGTAGTGTTGCAGAGTGGTGTGGAATGGTAATGAGTGGAATGTAGTGGAGTGGAGTGGAATGAAGGGTAATAGAGTGGATTCAGGTGGAATGGAATGGAATGGAATGGAATGGAATGGAGTGGAATTGAAGTGAATGGGAAAGAATGGAATGCAGTAGAGTCGAGAGGAGTTGAGTGGAGAAGACTGGATTTGAATGCAATGGAATGGAATGGAATGGAATGGAATGGAATGGAATGGATTGGAGTGGAGTGGAGTGAATACTAGTGGAAACGACAGAAATGGAATGGAATGGAATGGAACGGAACGGAACGGAACGGAATGGAATGGAATGGAATGGAATGGAATGGAACGGAACGGAAAAAAGATAAGTGGAGTGCAGTGGAGTGCAAAGAGAAGAAAGGAATGGAGTGGAGTGGAGCCAAATGGAATGGAATGGAGTGGATTGGAATGGAGGTGAATGGGAAAGAATGGAATGCAGTAGAGTGGAGGGGAGTGGAGTGCAGAAGACTGGATGGGAAAGGAATGGAATGGAATGGATTGGAGAGGAGTGGAGTGGATTCTAGGGGAAAAGATTGGAATGGAATGGAATGGAATGGAATGGAATGGAATGGAATGGAATGGAGTGGAATGGAAGTGAATGGGAAAGAATGGAATACAGTAGAGTGGAGAGGAGTTGAGTGGAGAAGACTGGATTTGAATGCAATGAAATGGAATGGAATGGAATGGATTGGAGAGGAGTGGAGTGAATACTAGTGGAAATGAAAGAAATGGAATGGAATGGAAAGGAGGGGAATGCAATGGAATGGAACGGAATGGAATGTAATGTAATGGAATGGAATGGAATGGAACAGAAGGGAATTTAATGGAATGGAACGGAATGGAAAAAAGAGCAGTGGAGTGCAATGGAGAAGAAAGGGAAGGAGTGGAGTGCAGCCAAATGGAATGGAATGGAGTGGACTGGAATGGAGGTGAATGGGAAAGAATGGAATGCAGTACAGTGGAGAGGAGTGGAGTGGAGAAGACTGGAATGGAATGGAATGGAATGGAATGGAATGGAATGGAATGGATTGGATTGGAGTGGAGTGGAGTGTATTCTAGGGGAAAAGATGGAATGGAATGGAATGGAATGGAATGGAATGGAATGGAATGGAATGGAAAGCAAATAATGAACAGTAGGGTTCAGTGGAGTGGAATGGAGAAGAAAGGATGAGATTGGAGTGGAGTAGAATGTAGTGGAAAGGATAGGAATGGAATGGAATGGAATAGAATGGAACGGAATGGAATCACGTGGACTCAAAACAGACGAAAAGGAAGGAAAGAAATGCAGTGGTGTGGGGAGGAGTGGATTGGCAAAGAGTGTATTTAAATTGAAAGGAATGCAATGGAGTGGACTGCAATGGAAGCGAATGGGAAGGAATGGAATGCAGTGGACTGGAGAGGAGTGGAGTGGAGAAAAGGGAACCTGAATGGAATGGAATGGAATAGATTGGAGAGGATTAGAGTGGATTCCAGTAGAAAGGAATGGAATGGAATGGAATGGAATGGAATGGAATGGAATGGAATGGAATGGAATGGAACGGAATGGAATGGAACGGAATGGAATGGAATGCAGTGGTGTTTAGAGGAGTGGAATCCAAACTATTGGATTTGAAATGAATAGAGTTGAAAAGAATGGATTGGAGTGGAGTGGAGTGGATTCTACTGGAAAATAATGGAATGGAATGGAATTGAATGAAGTGGATTGGAATGGAGGCGAATGGGAATTAATGGAAATCAGTGGAGTGGACAGGAGTGGAGGGGAGAAGAGTGGATTTGAATTGAAGGGTTTTGAATGCAATGGAATGGAATGGAATGGAATGGAATGGGATGGAATGAAATGGAATGGATTGCAGTGGATTGGAGTGGAGTAGATTGGAGTAGAATGGAATGTAAAGGAAAGTAATGGAATGGAATACAAACTAACGGAATGAAAAGGAATGGAATGGAATGGACTGGAGTGGAGGGCAGTGAATTGGAAATGAATGGAATGGGGAGAAGTAGAGTGGAGTGGAGTGGAATGGGAAGGAATGGAATGGAGTGGAATGGAGAGGAATGGAGGGTTGTAGACTGCATTCATTTGGAATGGAATGGAATGGAGTGGACTGGAATGGAGGGGAATGGGAAAGCATGGAATGCAGTACAGTGGAGAGAAGTGGAGTGGAGAAGACTGGAATGGAATGGAATGGAATGGAATGGAATGGATTGGATTGGATTGGAGTGGAGTGGAGTGGATTCTAGGGGAAAAAATTGAATGGAATGGAATGGAATGTAATGGAATGGAAAGCAAATAATGAACAGTAGGGTTCAGTGGAGTGGAATGGAGAAGAAAGGATGAGAGTGGAGTGGAGTAGAATGTAGTGGAAAGGATAGGAATGGAATGGAATGGAATAGAATGGAACGGAATGGAATCACGTGGACTCAAAACAGACGAAAAGGGCCGGGCGCGGTGGCTCACGCTTGTAATCCCAGCACTTTGGGAGGCCGAGGCGGGCGGATCACAAGGTCAGGAGATCGAGACCACGGTGAAACCCCGTCTCTACTAAAAATACAAAAAAATTAGCCGGGCGTGGTAGTGGGCGCCTGTAGTCCCAGCTACTCGGAGAGGCTGAGACAGGAGAAAGGTGTGAACCCGGGAGGCGGAGCTTGCAGTGAGCCGAGACTGCGCCACTGCACTCCAGCCTGGGTGACAGAGCGAGACTCCGTCTCCAAAAAAAAAAAAAAAAAAAAAAACCAGACGAAAAAGAAGGAAAGAAATGCAGTGGTGTGGGGAGGAGTGGATTGGCAAAGAGTGTATTTGAATTGAAAGGAATGCAATGGAGTGGACTGCAATGGAAGCGAATGGGAAGGAATGGAATGCAGTGGACTGGAGAGGAGTGGAGTGGAGAAAAGGGAACCTGAATGGAATGGAATGGAATAGATTGGAGAGGATTGGAGTGGATTCCAGTAGAAAGGAATGGAATGGAATGGAATGGAATGGAATGGAATGGAATGGAATGGAGTGGACTGGAATGGAGGCGAATGGGAAAGAGTGGCATGCAGTGGAGTGGAGCGGAGTTGAGTGGAGAAGTGTGGATTTGAATGGAATGGAATGGAATGGAATGGAATGGAAAGGAATGCAATGGAATGGACTGGAATGGAATGGAATGGAATGGAGCTGAATGGGAAGGAATGGATTGCAGAGTAGAGGTGAGGTGTGGCTTGGAGAAGAGTGGATTTGGTTTGAATGGAATGGAATGCAATTGAATGGAATGGAATTCCATGGATTGGACTGGAGTGCATTGCAGTAGAAATGAATGGAATGGAAAGTAATGGAATGAAATGGAATACAATGGAAAGGAATGAAAACGAATGGAGTGGAATGGAATGGAGTGGAGTAGAGTTCAGCATATTGGAAATGAATGGATTTGAGTGAGGTTGGGTAGAGAACAGTGGAATAGGAAGTAATGGAATGAAGTGGAGTGCAGTGGAGTGGAATGGAGAGGAGTAGAATGGAGTCATTTGCAATGGAATCGAATGGAATGGAATGCAGTGGATTGGAGTGGAGCTACCTGGAGAGGAATGGAATGGAAAGGAATCGAATGCAATGGAATGGAATGGAGTGGAATGGAATGGAAAGGAATGGAATGGAGTGGAATGGAGTGGAATGGAATGGAATAGAGTGGAATGGAGTACAATGGGAAAAAGTGCAGTGGAGTGAAGTGGAGTGGAATGGGGAAGTAAGGAAGGGGGTGGAGTGGATTGGAATGGAATGAAAAGAAATGGAATGGAATGGAATTAAATGGAATGGAATGGAATTAAATGGATTGGAATGGAGTTGATTGGAATGAAGGCGAATGGGAAGGAATGGAATGCAGTGGTGTGGAGAGGAGTGGAGTCAAGAAGATTGGATATGAAATGAATAGAATGGAAAAGAATGGATTGGAGTGGAATGGAGTGGATAATACTGGAAAAGAAATGAATGGAATGGAATGGAATGGAATGGAATGGAATGGAATGGAATGGAATGGAACGCAGTGGTGTTTAGAGGAGTGGAGTATAAAAAGATTGGATTTGAAATAAATAGAATGGAAAAGAATGGATTGGAGTGGAGGGGAGTGGATTCTACTGGAAAAGAAAGGAATGGAATGGAATGAAATGGAACGGAATGGAATGGAATGGAATAGAATGGAATGAAGTGGATTGGAATGGAGGCGAATGGGAATTAATGGAAATCAGTGGAGTGGACAGGAGTGGAGGGGAGAAGAGTGGATTTGAATTGAAGGGTTTTGAATGCAAAGGAATGGAATGGAATGGAATGGAATGGAATGGAATGGAATGGAATGGAATGGAATCGGATGGAATGGAATGGAGAGCTGTGGACTGGAGTGGAGTGGATTGGAGAAGAATGGAATGTAAAGGAATGGAATGGAATACAAACTACCGGAATGAAAAAGAATGGAATGGAATGGGCTCGAGTGGGGGGCAGTGAATTGGAAATGAATGGAATGGGGAGAAGTGGAGTGCAATGGGAAGGAATGGAATGGTGTGGAGTGGAGAGGAATGGAGGGTTGTAGAGTGAATTCATTGGGAATGGAATGGAATGGAAAGGAAAGGAACGGGAGTGGAAGGGAATGGAATGGAATAGAGTGGACAGGAATGGAGCGAATGTGAAGGAATGGAATGCAGTGGAGGGCAGAGGAGTGGAATGAAGAAGAGTGGAATTGAGTTGAATTTAATGGAATGGATTGGAGAGGAATGGAGTGGAATCAAGTGGAAAGGAATGGAATGCAATGGAATGGTATTGAAGGGAAAGGAATGGAAAGGAATGCATTGGATTGGAATGGAATGGAATGCCATGCAATGGAATGGAAGGCAAAAAAGTGCAGTGGAGTGCACTGGACTGGAACGGAAAAGAAAGTAATAGAGTGTAGAGGAGTGGAATGGAGTGGAATTGAGTGGAATGGAATTAAATGGAATGGAACAGAATGGAGTAGATTGGAATGGAGGCGAATGGGAAGGAATGCAATTCACTGGAGTGGAGAGGAGTGTAGTGGAGAAGAGGGGTTTTTGACCTTGAATGAAATGGAAAGCAGTGGAATGGAATGGAATGCAGTGGATTGGAGTGGAGTGTATTGGGATAGAATGAAATGGAATGGAAAGTAATGGAATGGAATGGAATACAACAGAACAGAATGAAAAAGAATCGAATGGAATGGAATGGAGTGGAGTGGATGGTAGTGAATTGGAAATGAAGGGAATGGAGAGTAGTGTTGAAGAGTGGTGTGGAATGGTAATGAATGGAATGTAGTGGAGTGGAGTGGAATGAAGGGTAATAGAGTGGATTCAGGTGGAATGGAATGGAATGGAATGGAAAGAAATGGAATAGAATAGAATAGAATGGAAAGAAATGGAATGGAAGGAAATGCAATGTAATGGAATGCAATGCAAAAAAAGTGCAGTGGAGTGCAGTGGAGGGCAATGGAGAAGAAATGAAGGGAGTGGAGTGGAGGGGAACGGAATGGAATGAAATGGAATGGAAAGGAATGGAATGGAATGGAATGGAATGGATTGGAGGCCACTGGGAAGGAATAAAATGCACTAGAGTGGAGAAAAGTTGAGTGGAGAAGAGTGGATTGATATGGAATGGAATGGATTGGAGTGGAGTGGAGTTAATACTAGTGGAAACGAAAGGAATGCAATGGAAAAGAATGGAATGGAATGGAATGGAATGGAATGGAATGGAATGGAATGGAACGAAACGGAAGGGAACGGAATGGAATGGAACTGAACGGAACGGAACGGAATGGAATGGAATGGAATGGAATGGAATGGAAGAGAACGGAATGGAATGCAATGGAATGGAATGGAATGGAATGGAATGGAATGGAATGGAAAAAAGAGCAGTGGAATGCAGTGGAGGGCAATGGAGAAAAAAGGAAAGTAGTGGAGTGGAGTAAAATGGAATGGAATAGAATGGAATGGAATGGAATGGAATGGAATGGAATGGAATGGAATGGAGTGGACTGGAAAGGAAGTGAATGGGAAAGAATGGAATGCAGTAGAGTGGAGAGCAGTTGAGTGGAGAAGACTGGATTTGAATGCAATGGAATGGAATGGAATGGAATGGAATGGAATGGAATGGAATGGAATGGAATGGAATGGATAGGAGTGTATTGGAGTGAATACTAGTGGAAAAGAAAGAAATGGAATGGAATGGAATGGAATGGAACGGAAAGAAAAACAGAGAAGTGGAGTGCAGTGGAGTGCAATGGAGAAGAAAGGAAAGGAGTGGAGTGGAGCCAAGTGGAATGGAACGGACTGGACTGGAATGGAGGTGAATGGGAAAGAATGGAATGCAGAAGAGTGGAGAGGAGTGGAGTGGAGAAGACTGGATTGGAATGGAATGGAATAGAATGGAATGGAATGGAGCGGAATGGATTGGAGAGGAGTGGAGTGGATTCTAGAGGAAAAGATTGGAATGGAATGGAATGGAATGGAATGGAATGGAATGGAATGGAATGAAATGGAAAAAAGAGCAATGGAGTGCAGTGGAGGGCAATGGAGAAGAAAGGAAAGTAGTGGAGTGGAATCAAATGGAATGGAATGGAATGCAATGGAATGGAATGGAATGGAGTGGACTGGAATGGAAGTGAATGGGAAAGAATGGAATGCAGTAGAGTGGAGAGGAGTTGAGTGGAGAAGACTGCATTTGAATGCAATGGAATGGAATGGAATGGAATGGATTAGAGTGGAGTGGAGTGAATACTAGTGGAAACGAAAGAAATATGGAATGGAATGGAATGGAATAGAATGGAAAGGAATGGACTGGAACGGAATGGAACGGAATGGAATGGAATGCAATGGAATGGAATGGAGTGGAATGGAATGTAATGGAATAGAATGGAATGGAGTAGAAGGGGAAAAATTGCAGTGGAGTGCAGTGGAGTGGAATGGGGAAGTAAGGAAGGGAGTGGAATGGATTGGAATGGAATGAAAAGAAATGGAATGGAATGGAATTAAATTGAATGGAATTAAATGGAATGGAATGGAATTAAATGGATTGGAATGGAGTTAATTGGAATGGAGGCGAATGGGAAGGAATGGAATGCAGTGGAGTGGAGAGGAGTGGAGTCAAGAAGATTGGATATGAAATGAATAGAAAGGAAAAGAATGGATTTGAGTGGAGTGGAGTGGATTCTACCGGAAAAGAATGGAATGGAATGGAATGGAATGGAATGGAATGGAATGGAATGGAATGGAATGCAACGGAATGGAATGGAACGGAATGGAATGGAATGCAGTGGTGTTTAGAGGAGTGGAATCCAAACGATTGGATTTGAAATGAATAGAGTTGAAAAGAATGGATTGGAGTGGAGTGGAGTGGATTCTACTGGAAAATAATGGAATGGAATGGAATTGAATGAAGTGGATTGGAATGGAGGCGAATGGGAATTAATGGAAATCAGTGGAGTGGACAGGAGTGGAGGGGAGAAGAGTGGATTTGAATTGAAGGGTTTTGAATGCAATGGAATGGAATGGAATGGAATGGAATGGAATGGAATGGGATGGAATGAAATGGAATGGATTGCAGTGGATTGGAGTGGAGTAGATTGGAGTAGAATGGAATGTAAAGGAAAGTAATGGAATGGAATACAAACTAACGGAATGAAAAGGAATGGAATGGAATGGACTGGAGTGGAGGGCAGTGAATTGGAAATGAATGGAATGGGGAGAAGTAGAGTGGAGTGGAGTGGAATGGGAAGGAATGGAATGGAGTGGAATGGAGAGGAATGGAGGGTTGTAGACTGCATTCATTTGGAATGGAATGGAATGGAAAGGAAAGGAATGGAATGGAGTGGAATGGAATGGAATGGAATAGAGTGGACAGGAATGGAGCGAATGTGAAGGAATGGAATACAGTGGAGGGCAGAGGAGTGGAATGAAGAAGAGTGGAATTGAATTGAATTGAATTGAATTGAATGGATTAGAGAGGAATGGAGTAGAATCTAGTGGAAAGGAATGGAATGCAATGGAATGGTATGGAAGGGAAAGAAATGGAAAGGAATGCAATGGATTGGAAAGGAATGGAATGCAATGCAACGGAATGGAAGGCACAAAAGTGCAGTGGAGTGCACTAGACTGGAACGGAGAAGAAAGGAATAGAGTGTAGTGGAGTTGAATGGAGTGGAATGGAATGGAATGGAATTAAATGGAATGGAATAGAATGGAGTGGATTGGAATGGAGGAGAATAGGAAGGAATGCAATTCACCGGAGTGGAGAGGAGTGTAGTGGAGAACAGGGGATTTGAATTGAAGGGAATGGAAAGCAGTGGAATGGAATGGAATGGAAAGCAGTGGAATGGAATGGAATGGAATGCAGTGGACTGGAGTGGAGTGTATTGGGGTAGAATGTAATGGAATGGAAAGTAATGGAATGGAATGGAATACAATGGAACGGAATGAAAAAGAATCGAATGGAATGTAATGGAGTGGAGTGGAGGGTAGTGAATTGGAAATGAAGGGAATGGAGAGTAGTGTTGCAGAGTGGTGTGGAATGGTAATGAGTGGAATGTAGTGGAGTGGAGTGGAATGAAGGGTAATAGAGTGGATTCAGGTGGAATGGAATGGAATGGAATGGAATGGAATGGAGTGGAATTGAAGTGAATGGGAAAGAATGGAATGCAGTAGAGTCGAGAGGAGTTGAGTGGAGAAGACTGGATTTGAATGCAATGGAATGGAATGGAATGGAATGGAATGGAATGGAATGGAATGGATTGGAGTGGAGTGGAGTGAATACTAGTGGAAACGACAGAAATGGAATGGAATGGAATGGAACGGAACGGAACGGAACGGAATGGAATGGAATGGAATGGAACGGAACGGAAAAAAGAGAAGTGGAGTGCAGTGGAGTGCAAAGAGAAGAAAGGAATGGAGTGGAGTGGAGCCAAATGGAATGGAATGGAGTGGATTGGAATGGAGGTGAATGGGAAAGAATGGAATGCAGTAGAGTGGAGGGGAGTGGAGTGCAGAAGACTGGATGGGAAAGGAATGGAATGGAACAGAATGGAATGGAATGGATTGGAGAGGAGTGGAGTGGATTCTAGGGGAAAAGATTGGAATGGAATGGAATGGAATGGAATGGAATGGAATGGAATGGAATGGAATGGAATGTAGTTGAATGGAAGTGAATGGGAAAGAATGGAATACAGTAGAGTGGAGAGGAGTTGAGTGGAGAAGACTGGACTTGAATGCAATGAAATGGAATGGAATGGAATGGATTGGAGAGGAGTGGAGTGAATACTAGTGGAAATGAAAGAAATGGAATGGAATGGAAAGGAGGGGAATGCAATGGAATGGAACGGAATGGAATGGAATGGAATGGAATGGAATGGAATGGAACAGAAGGGAATTTAATGGAATGGAACGGAATGGAAAAAAGAGCAGTGGAGTGCAATGGAGAAGAAAGGGAAGGAGTGGAGTGCAGCCAAATGGAATGGAATGGAGTGGACTGGAATGGAGGTGAATGGGAAAGAATGGAATGCAGTACAGTGGAGAGGAGTGGAGTGGAGAAGACTGGAATGGAATGGAATGGAATGGAATGGAATGGAATGGAATGGATTGGATTGGAGTGGAGTGGAGTGTATTCTAGGGGAAAAGATGAATGGAATGGAATGGAATGGAATGGAATGGAATGGAAAGCAAATAATGAACAGTAGGGTTCAGTGGAGTGGAATGGAGAAGAAAGGATGAGATTGGAGTGGAGTAGAATGTAGTGGAAAGGATAGGAATGGAATGGAATGGAATAGAATGGAACGGAATGGAATCACGTGGACTCAAAACAGACGAAAAGGAAGGAAAGAAATGCAGTGGTGTGGGGAGGAGTGGATTGGCAAAGAGTGTATTTAAATTGAAAGGAATGCAATGGAGTGGACTGCAATGGAAGCGAATGGGAAGGAATGGAATGCAGTGGACTGGAGAGGAGTGGAGTGGAGAAAAGGGAACCTGAATGGAATGGAATGGAATAGATTGGAGAGGATTAGAGTGGATTCCAGTAGAAAGGAATGGAATGGAATGGAATGGAATGGAATGGAATGGAATGGAATGGAATGGAATGGAACGGAATGGAATGGAACGGAATGGAATGGAATGCAGTGGTGTTTAGAGGAGTGGAATCCAAACTATTGGATTTGAAATGAATAGAGTTGAAAAGAATGGATTGGAGTGGAGTGGAGTGGATTCTACTGGAAAATAATGGAATGGAATGGAATTGAATGAAGTGGATTGGAATGGAGGCGAATGGGAATTAATGGAAATCAGTGGAGTGGACAGGAGTGGAGGGGAGAAGAGTGGATTTGAATTGAAGGGTTTTGAATGCAATGGAATGGAATGGAATGGAATGGAATGGGATGGAATGAAATGGAATGGATTGCAGTGGATTGGAGTGGAGTAGATTGGAGTAGAATGGAATGTAAAGGAAAGTAATGGAATGGAATACAAACTAACGGAATGAAAAGGAATGGAACGGAATGGACTGGAGTGGAGGGCAGTGAATTGGAAATGAATGGAATGGGGAGAAGTAGAGTGGAGTGGAGTGGAATGGGAAGGAATGGAATGGAGTGGAATGGAGAGGAATGGAGGGTTGTAGACTGCATTCATTTGGAATGGAATGGAATGGAGTGGACTGGAATGGAGGGGAATGGGAAAGCATGGAATGCAGTACAGTGGAGAGAAGTGGAGTGGAGAAGACTGGAATGGAATGGAATGGAATGGAATGGAATGGAATGGATTGGATTGGAGTGGAGTGGAGTGGATTCTAGGGGAAAAAATTGAATGGAATGGAATGGAATGTAATGGAATGGAAAGCAAATAATGAACAGTAGGGTTCAGTGGAGTGGAATGGAGAAGAAAGGATGAGAGTGGAGTGGAGTAGAATGTAGTGGAAAGGATAGGAATGGAATGGAATGGAATAGAATGGAACGGAATGGAATCACGTGGACTCAAAACAGACGAAAAGGGCCGGGCGCGGTGGCTCACGCTTGTAATCCCAGCACTTTGGGAGGCCGAGGCGGGCGGATCACAAGGTCAGGAGATCGAGACCACGGTGAAACCCCGTCTCTACTAAAAATACAAAAAAATTAGCCGGGCGTGGTAGTGGGCGCCTGTAGTCCCAGCTACTCGGAGAGGCTGAGACAGGAGAAAGGTGTGAACCCGGGAGGCGGAGCTTGCAGTGAGCCGAGACTGCGCCACTGCACTCCAGCCTGGGTGACAGAGCGAGACTCCGTCTCCAAAAAAAAAAAAAAAAAAAAAAAACCAGACGAAAAAGAAGGAAAGAAATGCAGTGGTGTGGGGAGGAGTGGATTGGCAAAGAGTGTATTTGAATTGAAAGGAATGCAATGGAGTGGACTGCAATGGAAGCGAATGGGAAGGAATGGAATGCAGTGGACTGGAGAGGAGTGGAGTGGAGAAAAGGGAACCTGAATGGAATGGAATGGAATAGATTGGAGAGGATTGGAGTGGATTCCAGTAGAAAGGAATGGAATGGAATGGAATGGAATGGAATGGAATGGAATGGAGTGGACTGGAATGGAGGCGAATGGGAAAGAGTGGCATGCAGTGGAGTGGAGCGGAGTTGAGTGGAGAAGTGTGGATTTGAATGGAATGGAATGGAATGGAATGGAATGGAAAGGAATGCAATGGAATGGACTGGAATGGAATGGAATGGAATGGAGCTGAATGGGAAGGAATGGATTGCAGAGTAGAGGTGAGGTGTGGCTTGGAGAAGAGTGGATTTGGTTTGAATGGAATGGAATGCAATTGAATGGAATGGAATTCCATGGATTGGACTGGAGTGCATTGCAGTAGAAATGAATGGAATGGAAAGTAATGGAATGAAATGGAATACAATGGAAAGGAATGAAAACGAATGGAGTGGAATGGAATGGAGTGGAGTAGAGTTCAGCATATTGGAAATGAATGGATTTGAGTGAGGTTGGGTAGAGAACAGTGGAATAGGAAGTAATGGAATGAAGTGGAGTGCAGTGGAGTGGAATGGAGAGGAGTAGAATGGAGTCATTTGCAATGGAATCGAATGGAATGGAATGCAGTGGATTGGAGTGGAGCTGCCTGGAGAGGAATGGAATGGAAAGGAATCGAATGCAATGGAATGGAATGGAGTGGAATGGAATGGAAAGGAATGGAATGGAGTGGAATGGAGTGGAATGGAATGGAATAGAGTGGAATGGAGTACAATGGGAAAAAGTGCAGTGGAGTGAAGTGGAGTGGAATGGGGAAGTAAGGAAGGGGGTGGAGTGGATTGGAATGGAATGAAAAGAAATGGAATGGAATGGAATTAAATGGAATGGAATGGAATTAAATGGATTGGAATGGAGTTGATTGGAATGAAGGCGAATGGGAAGGAATGGAATGCAGTGGTGTGGAGAGGAGTGGAGTCAAGAAGATTGGATATGAAATGAAAAGAATGGAAAAGAATGGATTGGAGTGGAATGGAGTGGATAATACTGGAAAAGAAATGAATGGAATGGAATGGAATGGAATGGAATGGAATGGAATGGAATGGAATGGAATGGAATGGAACGCAGTGGTGTTTAGAGGAGTGGAGTATAAAAAGATTGGATTTGAAATAAATAGAATGGAAAAGAATGGATTGGAGTGGAGGGGAGTGGATTCTACTGGAAAAGAAAGGAATGGAATGGAATGAAATGGAACGGAATGGAATGGAATGGAATAGAATGGAATGAAGTGGATTGGAATGGAGGCGAATGGGAATTAATGGAAATCAGTGGAGTGGACAGGAGTGGAGGGGAGAAGAGTGGATTTGAATTGAAGGGTTTTGAATGCAAAGGAATGGAATGGAATGGAATGGAATGGAATGGAATGGAATGGAATGGAATGGAATGGAATCGGATGGAATGGAATGGAGAGCTGTGGACTGGAGTGGAGTGGATTGGAGAAGAATGGAATGTAAAGGAATGGAATGGAATACAAACTACCGGAATGAAAAAGAATGGAATGGAATGGGCTCGAGTGGGGGGCAGTGAATTGGAAATGAATGGAATGGGGAGAAGTGGAGTGCAATGGGAAGGAATGGAATGGTGTGGAGTGGAGAGGAATGGAGGGTTGTAGAGTGAATTCATTGGGAATGGAATGGAATGGAAAGGAAAGGAACGGAATGGAGTGGAAGGGAATGGAATGGAATAGAGTGGACAGGAATGGAGCGAATGTGAAGGAATGGAATGCAGTGGAGGGCAGAGGAGTGGAATGAAGAAGAGTGGAATTGAGTTGAATTTAATGGAATGGATTGGAGAGGAATGGAGTGGAATCAAGTGGAAAGGAATGGAATGCAATGGAATGGTATTGAAGGGAAAGGAATGGAAAGGAATGCATTGGATTGGAATGGAATGGAATGCCATGCAATGGAATGGAAGGCAAAAAAGTGCAGTGGAGTGCACTGGACTGGAACGGAAAAGAAAGTAATAGAGTGTAGAGGAGTGGAATGGAGTGGAATTGAGTGGAATGGAATTAAATGGAATGGAACAGAATGGAGTAGATTGGAATGGAGGCGAATGGGAAGGAATGCAATTCACTGGAGTGGAGAGGAGTGTAGTGGAGAAGAGGGGTTTTTGACCTTGAATGAAATGGAAAGCAGTGGAATGGAATGGAATGCAGTGGATTGGAGTGGAGTGTATTGGGATAGAATGAAATGGAATGGAAAGTAATGGAATGGAATGGAATACAACAGAACAGAATGAAAAAGAATCGAATGGAATGGAATGGAGTGGAGTGGATGGTAGTGAATTGGAAATGAAGGGAATGGAGAGTAGTGTTGAAGAGTGGTGTGGAATGGTAATGAATGGAATGTAGTGGAGTGGAGTGGAATGAAGGGTAATAGAGTGGATTCAGGTGGAATGGAATGGAATGGAATGGAAAGAAATGGAATAGAATAGAATAGAATGGAAAGAAATGGAATGGAAGGAAATGCAATGTAATGGAATGCAATGCAAAAAAAGTGCAGTGGAGTGCAGTGGAGGGCAATGGAGAAGAAATGAAGGGAGTGGAGTGGAGGGGAACGGAATGGAATGAAATGGAATGGAAAGGAATGGAATGGAATGGAATGGAATGGATTGGAGGCCACTGGGAAGGAATAAAATGCACTAGAGTGGAGAAAAGTTGAGTGGAGAAGAGTGGATTGATATGGAATGGAATGGATTGGAGTGGAGTGGAGTTAATACTAGTGGAAACGAAAGGAATGCAATGGAAAAGAATGGAATGGAATGGAATGGAATGGAATGGAATGGAATGGAATGGAATGGAACGGAATGGAACGGAAGGGAACGGAATGGAATGGAACTGAACGGAACGGAACGGAAAGGAATGGAATGGAATGGAATGGAATGGAAGAGAATGGAATGGAATGCAATGGAATGGAATGGAATGGAATGGAATGGAATGGAATGGAATGGAATGGAATGGAAAAAAGAGCAGTGGAATGCAGTGGAGGGCAATGCAGAAAAAAGGAAAGTAGTGGAGTGGAGTAAAATGGAATGGAATAGAATGGAATGGAATGGAATGGAATGGAATGGAATGGAATGGAATGGAGTGGACTGGAAAGGAAGTGAATGGGAAAGAATGGAATGCAGTAGAGTGGAGAGCAGTTGAGTGGAGAAGACTGGATTTGAATGCAATGGAATGGAATGGAATGGAATGGAATGGAATGGAATGGAATGGAATGGATAGGAGTGTATTGGAGTGAATACTAGTGGAAAAGAAAGAAATGGAATGGAATGGAATGGAATGGAACGGAAAGAAAAACAGAGCAGTGGAGTGCAGTGGAGTGCAATGGAGAAGAAAGGAAAGGAGTGGAGTGGAGCCAAGTGGAATGGAACGGACTGGACTGGAATGGAGGTGAATGGGAAAGAATGGAATGCAGAAGAGTGGAGAGGAGTGGAGTGGAGAAGACTGGATTGGAATGGAATGGAATAGAATGGAATGGAATGGAGCGGAATGGATTGGAGAGGAGTGGAGTGGATTCTAGAGGAAAAGATTGGAATGGAATGGAATGGAATGCAATGGAATGGAATGGAATGGAATGAAATGGAAAAAAGAGCAATGGAGTGCAGTGGAGGGCAATGGAGAAGAAAGGAAAGTAGTGGAGTGGAATCAAATGGAATGGAATGGAATGCAATGGAATGGAATGGAATGGAGTGGACTGGAATGGAAGTGAATGGGAAAGAATGGAATGCAGTAGAGTGGAGAGGAGTTGAGTGGAGAAGACTGCATTTGAATGCCATGGAATGGAATGGAATGGAATGGATTAGAGTGGAGTGGAGTGAATACTAGTGGAAACGAAAGAAATATGGAATGGAATGGAATGGAATGGAATGGAATGGAATGGAATGGAATAGAATGGAAAGGAATGGACTGGAACGGAATGGAACGGAATGGAATGGAATGCAATGGAATGGAATGGAGTGGAATGGAATGTAATGGAATAGAATGGAATGGAGTAGAAGGGGAAAAAGTGCAGTGGAGTGCAGTGGAGTGGAATGGGGAAGTAAGGAAGGGAGTGGAATGGATTGGAATGGAATGAAAAGAAATGGAATGGAATGGAATTAAATTGAATGGAATTAAATGGAATGGAATGGAATTAAATGGATTGGAATGGAGTTAATTGGAATGGAGGCGAATGGGAAGGAATGGAATGCAGTGGAGTGGAGAGGAGTGGAGTCAAGAAGATTGGATATGAAATGAATAGAAAGGAAAAGAATGGATTTGAGTGGAGTGGAGTGGATTCTACCGGAAAAGAATGGAATGGAATGGAATGGAATGGAATGGAATGGAATGGAATGGAATGGAATGGAATGGAATGCAACGGAATGGAATGGAACGGAATGGAATGGAATGCAGTGGTGTTTAGAGGAGTGGAATCCAAACTATTGGATTTGAAATGAATAGAGTTGAAAAGAATGGATTGGAGTGGAGTGGAGTGGATTCTACTGGAAAATAATGGAATGGAATGGAATGGAATGAAGTGGATTGGAATGGAGGCGAATGGGAATTAATGGAAATCAGTGGAGTGGACAGGAGTGGAGGGTAGAAGAGTGGATTTGAATTGAAGGGTTTTGAATGCAATGGAATGGAATGGAATGGAATGGAATGGAATGGGATGGAATGAAATGGAATGGATTGCAGTGGATTGGAGTGGAGTAGATTGGAGTAGAATGGAATGTAAAGGAAAGTAATGGAATGGAATACAAACTAACGGAATGAAAAGGAATGGAATGGAATGGACTGGAGTGGAGGGCAGTGAATTGGAAATGAATGGAATGGGGAGAAGTAGAGTGGAGTGGAGTGGAATGGGAAGGAATGGAATGGAGTGGAATGGAGAGGAATGGAGGGTTGTAGACTGCATTCATTTGGAATGGAATGGAATGGAAAGGAAAGGAATGGAATGGAGTGGAATGGAATGGAATGGAATAGAGTGGACAGGAATGGAGCGAATGTGAAGGAATGGAATACAGTGGAGGGCAGAGGAGTGGAATGAAGAAGAGTGGAATTGAATTGAATTGAATTGAATTGAATGGATTAGAGAGGAATGGAGTAGAATCCAGTGGAAAGGAATGGAATGCAATGGAATGGTATGGAAGGGAAAGAAATGGAAAGGAATGCAATGGATTGGAAAGGAATGGAATGCAATGCAACGGAATGGAAGGCACAAAAGTGCAGTGGAGTGCACTAGACTGGAACGGAGAAGAAAGGAATAGAGTGTAGTGGAGTTGAATGGAGTGGAATGGAATGGAATGGAATTAAATGGAATGGAATAGAATGGAGTGGATTGGAATGGAGGAGAATAGGAAGGAATGCAATTCACTGGAGTGGAGAGGAGTGTAGTGGAGAACAGGGGATTTGAATTGAAGGGAATGGAAAGCAGTGGAATGGAATGGAATGGAAAGCAGTGGAATGGAATGGAATGGAATGCAGTGGATTGGAGTGGAGTGTATTGGGGTAGAATGTAATGGAATGGAAAGTAATGGAATGGAATGCAATACAATGGAACGGAATGAAAAAGAATCGAATGGAATGTAATGGAGTGGAGTGGAGGGTAGTGAATTGGAAATGAAGGGAATGGAGAGTAGTGTTGCAGAGTGGTGTGGAATGGTAATGAGTGGAATGTAGTGGAGTGGAGTGGAATGAAGGGTAATAGAGTGGATTCAGGTGGAATGGAATGGAATGGAATGGAATGGAATGGAGTGGAATTGAAGTGAATGGGAAAGAATGGAATGCAGTAGAGTCGAGAGGAGTTGAGTGGAGAAGACTGGATTTGAATGCAATGGAATGGAATGGAATGGAATGGAATGGAATGGATTGGAGTGGAGTGGAGTGAATACTAGTGGAAACGACAGAAATGGAATGGAATGGAATGGAACGGAACGGAACGGAACGGAATGGAATGGAATGGAATGGAACGGAACGGAAAAAAGAGAAGTGGAGTGCAGTGGAGTGCAAAGAGAAGAAAGGAATGGAGTGGAGTGGAGCCAAATGGAATGGAATGGAGTGGATTGGAATGGAGGTGAATGGGAAAGAATGGAATGCAGTAGAGTGGAGGGGAGTGGAGTGCAGAAGACTGGATGGGAAAGGAATGGAATGGAACAGAATGGAATGGAATGGATTAGAGAGGAGTGGACTGGATTCTAGGGGAAAAGATTGGAATGGAATGGAATGGAATGGAATGGAATGGAATAGAATGGAGTGGAATGGAAGTGAATGGGAAAGAATGGAATACAGTAGAGTGGAGAGGAGTTGAGTGGAGAAGACTGGATTTGAATGCAATGAAATGGAATGGAATGGAAAGGATTGGAGAGGAGTGGAGTGAATACTAGTGGAAATGAAAGAAATGGAATGGAATGGAAAGGAGGGGAATGCAATGGAATGGAACGGAATGGAATGTAATGGAATGGAATGGAATGGAACAGAAGGGAATTTAATGGAATGGAACGGAATGGAAAAAAGAGCAGTGGAGTGCAATGGAGAAGAAAGGGAAGGAGTGGAGTGCAGCCAAATGGAATGGAATGGAGTGGACTGGAATGGAGGTGAATGGGAAAGAATGGAATGCAGTACAGTGGAGAGGAGTGGAGTGGAGAAGACTGGAATGGAATGGAATGGAATGGAATGGAATGGAATGGATTGGATTGGAGTGGAGTGGAGTGTATTCTAGGGGAAAAGATGGAATGGAATGGAATGGAATGGAATGGAATGGAATGGAATGGAATGGAATGGAAAGCAAATAATGAACAGTAGGGTTCAGTGGAGTGGAATGGAGAAGAAAGGATGAGATTGGAGTGGAGTAGAATGTAGTGGAAAGGATAGGAATGGAATGGAATGGAATAGAATGGAACGGAATGGAATCACGTGGACTCAAAGCAGACGAAAAGGAAGGAAAGAAATGCAGTGGTGTGGGGAGGAGTGGATTGGCAAAGAGTGTATTTAAATTGAAAGGAATGCAATGGAGTGGACTGCAATGGAAGCGAATGGGAAGGAATGGAATGCAGTGGACTGGAGAGGAGTGGAGTGGAGAAAAGGGAACCTGAATGGAATGGAATGGAATAGATTGGAGAGGATTAGAGTGGATTCCAGTAGAAAGGAATGGAATGGAATGGAATGGAATGGAATGGAATGGAATGGAATGGAACGGAATGGAATGGAATGGAACGGAATGGAATGGAACGGAATGGAATGGAATGCAGTGGTGTTTAGAGGAGTGGAATCCAAACTATTGGATTTGAAATGAATAGAGTTGAAAAGAATGGATTGGAGTGGAGTGGAGTGGATTCTACTGGAAAATAATGGAATGGAATGGAATTGAATGAAGTGGATTGGAATGGAGGCGAATGGGAATTAATGGAAATCAGTGGAGTGGACAGGAGTGGAGGGGAGAAGAGTGGATTTGAATTGAAGGGTTTTGAATGCAATGGAATGGAATGGAATGGAATGGAATGGGATGGAATGAAATGGAATGGATTGCAGTGGATTGGAGTGGAGTAGATTGGAGTAGAATGGAATGTAAAGGAAAGTAATGGAATGGAATACAAACTAACGGAATGAAAAGGAATGGAATGGAATGGACTGGAGTGGAGGGCAGTGAATTGGAAATGAATGGAATGGGGAGAAGTAGAGTGGAGTGGAGTGGAATGGGAAGGAATGGAATGGAGTGGAATGGAGAGGAATGGAGGGTTGTAGACTGCATTCATTTGGAATGGAATGGAATGGAGTGGACTGGAATGGAGGGGAATGGGAAAGCATGGAATGCAGTACAGTGGAGAGAAGTGGAGTGGAGAAGACTGGAATGGAATGTAATGGAATGGAATGGAATGGAATGGATTGGATTGGAGTGGAGTGGAGTGGATTCTAGGGGAAAAAATTGAATGGAATGGAATGGAATGTAATGGAATGGAAAGCAAATAATGAACAGTAGGGTTCAGTGGAGTGGAATGGAGAAGAAAGGATGAGAGTGGAGTGGAGTAGAATGTAGTGGAAAGGATAGGAATGGAATGGAATGGAATAGAATGGAACGGAATGGAATCACGTGGACTCAAAACAGACGAAAAGGGCCGGGCGCGGTGGCTCACGCTTGTAATCCCAGCACTTTGGGAGGCCGAGGCGGGCGGATCACAAGGTCAGGAGATCAAGACCACGGTGAAACCCCGTCTCTACTAAAAATACAAAAAAATTAGCCGGGCGTGGTAGTGGGCGCCTGTAGTCCCAGCTACTCGGAGAGGCTGAGACAGGAGAAAGGTGTGAACCCGGGAGGCGGAGCTTGCAGTGAGCCGAGACTGCGCCACTGCACTCCAGCCTGGGTGACAGAGCGAGACTCCGTCTCCAAAAAAAAAAAAAAAAAAAAAAAAACCAGACGAAAAAGAAGGAAAGAAATGCAGTGGTGTGGGGAGGAGTGGATTGGCAAAGAGTGTATTTGAATTGAAAGGAATGCAATGGAGTGGACTGCAATGGAAGCGAATGGGAAGGAATGGAATGCAGTGGACTGGAGAGGAGTGGAGTGGAGAAAAGGGAACCTGAATGGAATGGAATGGAATAGATTGGAGAGGATTGGAGTGGATTCCAGTAGAAAGGAATGGAATGGAATGGAATGGAATGGAATGGAATGGAGTGGACTGGAATGGAGGCGAATGGGAAAGAGTGGCATGCAGTGGAGTGGAGCGGAGTTGAGTGGAGAAGTGTGGATTTGAATGGAATGGAATGGAATGGAATGGAATGGAAAGGAATGCAATGGAATGGACTGGAATGGAATGGAATGAAATGGAGCTGAATGGGAAGGAATGGATTGCAGAGTAGAGGTGAGGTGTGGCTTGGAGAAGAGTGGATTTGGTTTGAATGGAATGGAATGCAATTGAATGGAATGGAATTCCATGGATTGGACTGGAGTGCATTGCAGTAGAAATGAATGGAATGGAAAGTAATGGAATGAAATGGAATACAATGGAAAGGAATGAAAACGAATGGAGTGGAATGGAATGGAGTGGAGTAGAGTTCAGCATATTGGAAATGAATGGATTTGAGTGAGGTTGGGTAGAGAACAGTGGAATAGGAAGTAATGGAATGAAGTGGAGTGCAGTGGAGTGGAATGGAGAGGAGTAGAATGGAGTCATTTGCAATGGAATCGAATGGAATGGAATGCAGTGGATTGGAGTGGAGCTGCCTGGAGAGGAATGGAATGGAAAGGAATCGAATGCAATGGAATGGAATGGAGTGGAATGGAATGGAAAGGAATGGAATGGAGTGGAATGGAGTGGAATGGAATGGAATAGAGTGGAATGGAGTACAATGGGAAAAAGTGCAGTGGAGTGAAGTGGAGTGGAATGGGGAAGTAAGGAAGGGGGTGGAGTGGATTGGAATGGAATGAAAAGAAATGGAATGGAATGGAATTAAATGGAATGGAATGGAATTAAATGGATTGGAATGGAGTTGATTGGAATGAAGGCGAATGGGAAGGAATGGAATGCAGTGGTGTGGAGAGGAGTGGAGTCAAGAAGATTGGATATGAAATGAATAGAATGGAAAAGAATGGATTGGAGTGGAATGGAGTGGATAATACTGGAAAAGAAATGAATGGAATGGAATGGAATGGAATGGAATGGAATGGAATGGAATGGAATGGAATGGAACGCAGTGGTGTTTAGAGGAGTGGAGTATAAAAAGATTGGATTTGAAATAAATAGAATGGAAAAGAATGGATTGGAGTGGAGGGGAGTGGATTCTACTGGAAAAGAAAGGAATGGAATGGAATGAAATGGAACGGAATGGAATGGAATGGAATAGAATGGAATGAAGTGGATTGGAATGGAGGCGAATGGGAATTAATGGAAATCAGTGGAGTGGACAGGAGTGGAGGGGAGAAGAGTGGATTTGAATTGAAGGGTTTTGAATGCAAAGGAATGGAATGGAATGGAATGGAATGGAATGGAATGGAATGGAATGGAATCGGATGGAATGGAATGGAGAGCTGTGGACTGGAGTGGAGTGGATTGGAGAAGAATGGAATGTAAAGGAATGGAATGGAATACAAACTACCGGAATGAAAAAGAATGGAATGGAATGGGCTCGAGTGGGGGGCAGTGAATTGGAAATGAATGGAATGGGGAGAAGTGGAGTGCAATGGGAAGGAATGGAATGGTGTGGAGTGGAGAGGAATGGAGGGTTGTAGAGTGAATTCATTGGGAATGGAATGGAATGGAAAGGAAAGGAACGGGAGTGGAAGGGAATGGAATGGAATAGAGTGGACAGGAATGGAGCGAATGTGAAGGAATGGAATGCAGTGGAGGGCAGAGGAGTGGAATGAAGAAGAGTGGAATTGAGTTGAATTTAATGGAATGGATTGGAGAGGAATGGAGTGGAATCAAGTGGAAAGGAATGGAATGCAATGGAATGGTATTGAAGGGAAAGGAATGGAAAGGAATGCATTGGATTGGAATGGAATGGAATGCCATGCAATGGAATGGAAGGCAAAAAAGTGCAGTGGAGTGCACTGGACTGGAACGGAAAAGAAAGTAATAGAGTGTAGAGGAGTGGAATGGAGTGGAATTGAGTGGAATGGAATTAAATGGAATGGAACAGAATGGAGTAGATTGGAATGGAGGCGAATGGGAAGGAATGCAATTCACTGGAGTGGAGAGGAGTGTAGTGGAGAAGAGGGGTTTTTGACCTTGAATGAAATGGAAAGCAGTGGAATGGAATGGAATGCAGTGGATTGGAGTGGAGTGTATTGGGATAGAATGAAATGGAATGGAAAGTAATGGAATGGAATGGAATACAACAGAACAGAATGAAAAAGAATCGAATGGAATGGAATGGAGTGGAGTGGATGGTAGTGAATTGGAAATGAAGGGAATGGAGAGTAGTGTTGAAGAGTGGTGTGGAATGGTAATGAATGGAATGTAGTGGAGTGGAGTGGAATGAAGGGTAATAGAGTGGATTCAGGTGGAATGGAATGGAATGGAATGGAAAGAAATGGAATAGAATAGAATAGAATGGAAAGAAATGGAATGGAAGGAAATGCAATGTAATGGAATGCAATGCAAAAAAAGTGCAGTGGAGTGCAGTGGAGGGCAATGGAGAAGAAATGAAGGGAGTGGAGTGGAGGGGAACGGAATGGAATGAAATGGAATGGAAAGGAATGGAATGGAATGGAATGGAATGGATTGGAGGCCACTGGGAAGGAATAAAATGCACTAGAGTGGAGAAAAGTTGAGTGGAGAAGAGTGGATTGATATGGAATGGAATGGATTGGAGTGGAGTGGAGTTAATACTAGTGGAAACGAAAGGAATGCAATGGAAAAGAATGGAATGGAATGGAATGGAATGGAATGGAATGGAATGGAATGGAACGGAACGGAAGGGAACGGAATGGAATGGAACTGAACGGAACGGAACGGAATGGAATGGAATGGAATGGAATGGAATGGAAGAGAACGGAATGGAATGCAATGGAATGGAATGGAATGGAATGGAATGGAATGGAATGGAATGGAATGGAATGGAAAAAAGAGCAGTGGAATGCAGTGGAGGGCAATGGAGAAAAAAGGAAAGTAGTGGAGTGGAGTAAAATGGAATGGAATAGAATGGAATGGAATGGAATGGAATGGAATGGAATGGAATGGAGTGGACTGGAAAGGAAGTGAATGGGAAAGAATGGAATGCAGTAGAGTGGAGAGCAGTTGAGTGGAGAAGACTGGATTTGAATGCAATGGAATGGAATGGAATGGAATGGAATGGAATGGAATGGAATGGAATGGAATGGATAGGAGTGTATTGGAGTGAATACTAGTGGAAAAGAAAGAAATGGAATGGAATGGAATGGAATGGAACGGAAAGAAAAACAGAGCAGTGGAGTGCATTGGAGTGCAATGGAGAAGAAAGGAAAGGAGTGGAGTGGAGCCAAGTGGAATGGAACGGACTGGACTGGAATGGAGGTGAATGGGAAAGAATGGAATGCAGAAGAGTGGAGAGGAGTGGAGTGGAGAAGACTGGATTGGAATGGAATGGAATAGAATGGAATGGAATGGAGCGGAATGGATTGGAGAGGAGTGGAGTGGATTCTAGAGGAAAAGATTGGAATGGAATGGAATGGAATGGAATGGAATGGAATGGAATGGAATGGAATGAAATGGAAAAAAGAGCAATGGAGTGCAGTGGAGGGCAATGGAGAAGAAAGGAAAGTAGTGGAGTGGAATCAAATGGAATGGAATGGAATGCAATGGAATGGAATGGAATGGAGTGGACTGGAATGGAAGTGAATGGGAAAGAATGGAATGCAGTAGAGTGGAGAGGAGTTGAGTGGAGAAGACTGCATTTGAATGCAATGGAATGGAATGGAATGGAATGGATTAGAGTGGAGTGGAGTGAATACTAGTGGAAACGAAAGAAATATGGAATGGAATGGAATGGAATAGAATGGAAAGGAATGGACTGGAACGGAATGGAACGGAATGGAATGGAATGCAATGGAATGGAATGGAGTGGAATGGAATGTAATGGAATAGAATGGAATGGAGTAGAAGGGGAAAAAGTGCAGTGGAGTGCAGTGGAGTGGAATGGGGAAGTAAGGAAGGGAGTGGAATGGATTGGAATGGAATGAAAAGAAATGGAATGGAATGGAATTAAATTGAATGGAATTAAATGGAATGGAATGGAATTAAATGGATTGGAATGGAGTTAATTGGAATGGAGGCGAATGGGAAGGAATGGAATGCAGTGGAGTGGAGAGGAGTGGAGTCAAGAAGATTGGATATGAAATGAATAGAAAGGAAAAGAATGGATTTGAGTGGAGTGGAGTGGATTCTACCGGAAAAGAATGGAATGGAATGGAATGGAATGGAATGGAATGGAATGGAATGGAATGGAATGCAACGGAATGGAATGGAACGGAATGGAATGGAATGCAGTGGTGTTTAGAGGAGTGGAATCCAAACGATTGGATTTGAAATGAATAGAGTTGAAAAGAATGGATTGGAGTGGAGTGGAGTGGATTCTACTGGAAAATAATGGAATGGAATGTAATTGAATGAAGTGGATTGGAATGGAGGCGAATGGGAATTAATGGAAATCAGTGGAGTGGACAGGAGTGGAGGGGAGAAGAGTGGATTTGAATTGAAGGGTTTTGAATGCAATGGAATGGAATGGAATGGAATGGAATGGAATGGAATGGGATGGAATGAAATGGAATGGATTGCAGTGGATTGGAGTGGAGTAGATTGGAGTAGAATGGAATGTAAAGGAAAGTAATGGAATGGAATACAAACTAACGGAGTGAAAAGGAATGGAATGGAATGGACTGGAGTGGAGGGCAGTGAATTGGAAATGAATGGAATGGGGAGAAGTAGAGTGGAGTGGAGTGGAATGGGAAGGAATGGAATGGAGTGGAATGGAGAGGAATGGAGGGTTGTAGACTGCATTCATTTGGAATGGAATGGAATGGAAAGGAAAGGAATGGAATGGAGTGGAATGGAATGGAATGGAATAGAGTGGACAGGAATGGAGCGAATGTGAAGGAATGGAATACAGTGGAGGGCAGAGGAGTGGAATGAAGAAGAGTGGAATTGAATTGAATTGAATTGAATTGAATGGATTAGAGAGGAATGGAGTAGAATCCAGTGGAAAGGAATGGAATGCAATGGAATGGTATGGAAGGGAAAGAAATGGAAAGGAATGCAATGGATTGGAAAGGAATGGAATGCAATGCAACGGAATGGAAGGCACAAAAGTGCAGTGGAGTGCACTAGACTGGAACGGAGAAGAAAGGAATAGAGTGTAGTGGAGTTGAATGGAGTGGAATGGAATGGAATGGAATTAAATGGAATGGAATAGAATGGAGTGGATTGGAATGGAGGAGAATAGGAAGGAATGCAATTCACTGGAGTGGAGAGGAGTGTAGTGGAGAACAGGGGATTTGAATTGAAGGGAATGGAAAGCAGTGGAATGGAATGGAATGGAAAGCAGTGGAATGGAATGGAATGGAATGCAGTGGACTGGAGTGGAGTGTATTGGGGTAGAATGTAATGGAATGGAAAGTAATGGAATGGAATGGAATACAATGGAACGGAATGAAAAAGAATCGAATGGAATGTAATGGAGTGGAGTGGAGGGTAGTGAATTGGAAATGAAGGGAATGGAGAGTAGTGTTGCAGAGTGGTGTGGAATGGTAATGAGTGGAATGTAGTGGAGTGGAGTGGAATGAAGGGTAATAGAGTGGATTCAGGTGGAATGGAATGGAATGGAATGGAATGGAATGGAATGGAGTGGAATTGAAGTGAATGGGAAAGAATGGAATGCAGTAGAGTCGAGAGGAGTTGAGTGGAGAAGACTGGATTTGAATGCAATGGAATGGAATGGAATGGAATGGAATGGAATGGAATGGATTGGAGTGGAGTGGAGTGAATACTAGTGGAAACGACAGAAATGGAATGGAATGGAATGGAACGGAACGGAACGGAACGGAATGGAATGGAATGGAATGGAATGGAACGGAACGGAAAAAAGAGAAGTGGAGTGCAGTGGAGTGCAAAGAGAAGAAAGGAATGGAGTGGAGTGGAGCCAAATGGAGTGGAATGGAGTGGATTGGAATGGAGGTGAATGGGAAAGAATGGAATGCAGTAGAGTGGAGGGGAGTGGAGTGCAGAAGACTGGATGGGAAAGGAATGGAATGGAACAGAATGGAATGGAATGGATTGGAGAGGAGTGGAGTGGATTCTAGGGGAAAAGATTGGAATGGAATGGAATGGAATGGAATGGAATGGAATGGAATGGAATGGAATGTAGTTGAATGGAAGTGAATGGGAAAGAATGGAATACAGTAGAGTGGAGAGGAGTTGAGTGGAGAAGACTGGATTTGAATGCAATGAAATGGAATGGAATGGAATGGATTGGAGAGGAGTGGAGTGAATACTAGTGGAAATGAAAGAAATGGAATGGAATGGAAAGGAGGGGAATGCAATGGAATGGAACGGAATGGAATGTAATGGAATGGAATGGAATGGAATGGAACAGAAGGGAATTTAATGGAATGGAACGGAATGGAAAAAAGAGCAGTGGAGTGCAATGGAGAAGAAAGGGAAGGAGTGGAGTGCAGCCAAATGGAATGGAATGGAGTGGACTGGAATGGAGGTGAATGGGAAAGAATGGAATGCAGTAGAGTGGAGAGAAGTGGAGTGGAGAAGACTGGAATGGAATGGAATGGAATGGAATGGAATGGAATGGAATGGATTGGATTGGAGTGGAGTGGAGTGTATTCTAGGGGAAAAGATGGAATGGAATGGAATGGAATGGAATGGAATGGAAAGCAAATAATGAACAGTAGGGTTCAGTGGAGTGGAATGGAGAAGAAAGGATGAGATTGGAGTGGAGTAGAATGTAGTGGAAAGGATAGGAATGGAATGGAATGGAATAGAATGGAACGGAATGGAATCACGTGGACTCAAAACAGACGAAAAGGAAGGAAAGAAATGCAGTGGTGTGGGGAGGAGTGGATTGGCAAAGAGTGTATTTAAATTGAAAGGAATGCAATGGAGTGGACTGCAATGGAAGCGAATGGGAAGGAATGGAATGCAGTGGACTGGAGAGGAGTGGAGTGGAGAAAAGGGAACCTGAATGGAATGGAATGGAATAGATTGGAGAGGATTAGAGTGGATTCCAGTAGAAAGGAATGGAATGGAATGGAATGGAATGGAATGGAATGGAATGGAACGGAATGGAATGGAATGGAACGGAATGGAATGGAACGGAATGGAATGGAATGCAGTGGTGTTTAGAGGAGTGGAATCCAAACTATTGGATTTGAAATGAATAGAGTTGAAAAGAATGGATTGGAGTGGAGTGGAGTGGATTCTACTGGAAAATAATGGAATGGAATGGAATTGAATGAAGTGGATTGGAATGGAGGCGAATGGGAATTAATGGAAATCAGTGGAGTGGACAGGAGTGGAGGGGAGAAGAGTGGATTTGAATTGAAGGGTTTTGAATGCAATGGAATGGAATGGAATGGAATGGAATGGGATGGAATGAAATGGAATGGATTGCAGTGGATTGGAGTGGAGTAGATTGGAGTAGAATGGAATGTAAAGGAAAGTAATGGAATGGAATACAAACTAACGGAATGAAAAGGAATGGAATGGAATGGACTGGAGTGGAGGGCAGTGAATTGGAAATGAATGGAATGGGGAGAAGTAGAGTGGAGTGGAGTGGAATGGGAAGGAATGGAATGGAGTGGAATGGAGAGGAATGGAGGGTTGTAGACTGCATTCATTTGGAATGGAATGGAATGGAGTGGACTGGAATGGAGGGGAATGGGAAAGCATGGAATGCAGTACAGTGGAGAGAAGTGGAGTGGAGAAGACTGGAATGGAATGGAATGGAATGGAATGGAATGGAATGGATTGGATTGGAGTGGAGTGGAGTGGATTCTAGGGGAAAAAATTGAATGGAATGGAATGGAATGGAATGGAAAGCAAATAATGAACAGTAGGGTTCAGTGGAGTGGAATGGAGAAGAAAGGATGAGAGTGGAGTGGAGTAGAATGTAGTGGAAAGGATAGGAATGGAATGGAATGGAATAGAATGGAACGGAATGGAATCACGTGGACTCAAAACAGACGAAAAGGGCCGGGCGCGGTGGCTCACGCTTGTAATCCCAGCACTTTGGGAGGCCGAGGTGGGCGGATCACAAGGTCAGGAGATCGAGACCACGGTGAAACCCCGTCTCTACTAAAAATACAAAAAAATTAGCCGGGCGTGGTAGTGGGCGCCTGTAGTCCCAGCTACTCGGAGAGGCTGAGACAGGAGAAAGGTGTGAACCCGGGAGGCGGAGCTTGCAGTGAGCCGAGACTGCGCCACTGCACTCCAGCCTGGGTGACAGAGCGAGACTCCGTCTCCAAAAAAAAAAAAAAAAAAAAAAAACCAGACGAAAAAGAAGGAAAGAAATGCAGTGGTGTGGGGAGGAGTGGATTGGCAAAGAGTGTATTTGAATTGAAAGGAATGCAATGGAGTGGACTGCAATGGAAGCGAATGGGAAGGAATGGAATGCAGTGGACTGGAGAGGAGTGGAGTGGAGAAAAGGGAACCTGAATGGAATGGAATGGAATAGATTGGAGAGGATTGGAGTGGATTCCAGTAGAAAGGAATGGAATGGAATGGAATGGAATGGAATGGAATGGAATGGAGTGGACTGGAATGGAGGCGAATGGGAAAGAGTGGCATGCAGTGGAGTGGAGCGGAGTTGAGTGGAGAAGTGTGGATTTGAATGGAATGGAATGGAATGGAATGGAATGGAAAGGAATGCAATGGAATGGACTGGAATGGAATGGAATGGAATGGAGCTGAATGGGAAGGAATGGATTGCAGAGTAGAGGTGAGGTGTGGCTTGGAGAAGAGTGGATTTGGTTTGAATGGAATGGAATGCAATTGAATGGAATGGAATTCCATGGATTGGACTGGAGTGCATTGCAGTAGAAATGAATGGAATGGAAAGTAATGGAATGAAATGGAATACAATGGAAAGGAATGAAAACGAATGGAGTGGAATGGAATGGAGTGGAGTAGAGTTCAGCATATTGGAAATGAATGGATTTGAGTGAGGTTGGGTAGAGAACAGTGGAATAGGAAGTAATGGAATGAAGTGGAGTGCAGTGGAGTGGAATGGAGAGGAGTAGAATGGAGTCATTTGCAATGGAATCGAATGGAATGGAATGCAGTGGATTGGAGTGGAGCTGCCTGGAGAGGAATGGAATGGAAAGGAATCGAATGCAATGGAATGGAATGGAGTGGAATGGAATGGAAAGGAATGGAATGGAGTGGAATGGAGTGGAATGGAATGGAATAGAGTGGAATGGAGTACAATGGGAAAAAGTGCAGTGGAGTGAAGTGGAGTGGAATGGGGAAGTAAGGAAGGGGGTGGAGTGGATTGGAATGGAATGAAAAGAAATGGAATGGAATGGAATTAAATGGAATGGAATGGAATTAAATGGATTGGAATGGAGTTGATTGGAATGAAGGCGAATGGGAAGGAATGGAATGCAGTGGTGTGGAGAGGAGTGGAGTCAAGAAGATTGGATATGAAATGAATAGAATGGAAAAGAATGGATTGGAGTGGAATGGAGTGGATAATACTGGAAAAGAAATGAATGGAATGGAATGGAATGGAATGGAATGGAATGGAATGGAATGGAATGGAACGCAGTGGTGTTTAGAGGAGTGGAGTATAAAAAGATTGGATTTGAAATAAATAGAATGGAAAAGAATGGATTGGAGTGGAGGGGAGTGGATTCTACTGGAAAAGAAAGGAATGGAATGGAATGAAATGGAACGGAATGGAATGGAATGGAATAGAATGGAATGAAGTGGATTGGAATGGAGGCGAATGGGAATTAATGGAAATCAGTGGAGTGGACAGGAGTGGAGGGGAGAAGAGTGGATTTGAATTGAAGGGTTTTGAATGCAAAGGAATGGAATGGAATGGAATGGAATGGAATGGAATGGAATGGAATGGAATGGAATCGGATGGAATGGAATGGAGAGCTGTGGACTGGAGTGGAGTGGATTGGAGAAGAATGGAATGTAAAGGAATGGAATGGAATACAAACTACCGGAATGAAAAAGAATGGAATGGAATGGGCTCGAGTGGGGGGCAGTGAATTGGAAATGAATGGAATGGGGAGAAGTGGAGTGCAATGGGAAGGAATGGAATGGTGTGGAGTGGAGAGGAATGGAGGGTTGTAGAGTGAATTCATTGGGAATGGAATGGAATGGAAAGGAAAGGAACGGGAGTGGAAGGGAATGGAATGGAATAGAGTGGACAGGAATGGAGCGAATGTGAAGGAATGGAATGCAGTGGAGGGCAGAGGAGTGGAATGAAGAAGAGTGGAATTGAGTTGAATTTAATGGAATGGATTGGAGAGGAATGGAGTGGAATCAAGTGGAAAGGAATGGAATGCAATGGAATGGTATTGAAGGGAAAGGAATGGAAAGGAATGCATTGGATTGGAATGGAATGGAATGCCATGCAATGGAATGGAAGGCAAAAAAGTGCAGTGGAGTGCACTGGACTGGAACGGAAAAGAAAGTAATAGAATGTAGAGGAGTGGAATGGAGTGGAATTGAGTGGAATGGAATTAAATGGAATGGAACAGAATGGAGTAGATTGGAATGGAGGCGAATGGGAAGGAATGCAATTCACTGGAGTGGAGAGGAGTGTAGTGGAGAAGAGGGGTTTTTGACCTTGAATGAAATGGAAAGCAGTGGAATGGAATGGAATGCAGTGGATTGGAGTGGAGTGTATTGGGATAGAATGAAATGGAATGGAAAGTAATGGAATGGAATGGAATACAACAGAACAGAATGAAAAAGAATCGAATGGAATGGAATGGAGTGGAGTGGATGGTAGTGAATTGGAAATGAAGGGAATGGAGAGTAGTGTTGAAGAGTGGTGTGGAATGGTAATGAATGGAATGTAGTGGAGTGGAGTGGAATGAAGGGTAATAGAGTGGATTCAGGTGGAATGGAATGGAATGGAATGGAAAGAAATGGAATAGAATAGAATAGAATGGAAAGAAATGGAATGGAAGGAAATGCAATGTAATGGAATGCAATGCAAAAAAAGTGCAGTGGAGTGCAGTGGAGGGCAATGGAGAAGAAATGAAGGGAGTGGAGTGGAGGGGAACGGAATGGAATGAAATGGAATGGAAAGGAATGGAATGGAATGGAATGGAATGGATTGGAGGCCACTGGGAAGGAATAAAATGCACTAGAGTGGAGAAAAGTTGAGTGGAGAAGAGTGGATTGATATGGAATGGAATGGATTGGAGTGGAGTGGAGTTAATACTAGTGGAAACGAAAGGAATGCAATGGAAAAGAATGGAATGGAATGGAATGGAATGGAATGGAATGGAATGGAATGGAATGGAACGGAACGGAAGGGAACGGAATGGAATGGAACTGAACGGAACGGAACGGAATGGAATGGAATGGAATGGAATGGAATGGAAGAGAACGGAATGGAATGCAATGGAATGGAATGGAATGGAATGGAATGGAATGGAATGGAATGGAATGGAATGGAAAAAAGAGCAGTGGAATGCAGTGGAGGGCAATGGAGAAAAAAGGAAAGTAGTGGAGTGGAGTAAAATGGAATGGAATAGAATGGAATGGAATGGAATGGAATGGAATGGAGTGGACTGGAAAGGAAGTGAATGGGAAAGAATGGAATGCAGTAGAGTGGAGAGCAGTTGAGTGGAGAAGACTGGATTTGAATGCAATGGAATGGAATGGAATGGAATGGAATGGAATGGAATGGAATGGATAGGAGTGTATTGGAGTGAATACTAGTGGAAAAGAAAGAAATGGAATGGAATGGAATGGAATGGAACGGAAAGAAAAACAGAGCAGTGGAGTGCAGTGGAGTGCAATGGAGAAGAAAGGAAAGGAGTGGAGTGGAGCCAAGTGGAATGGAACGGACTGGACTGGAATGGAGGTGAATGGGAAAGAATGGAATGCAGAAGAGTGGAGAGGAGTGGAGTGGAGAAGACTGGATTGGAATGGAATGGAATAGAATGGAATGGAATGGAGCAGAATGGATTGGAGAGGAGTGGAGTGGATTCTAGAGGAAAAGATTGGAATGGAATGGAATGGAATGGAATGGAATGGAATGGAATGAAATGGAAAAAAGAGCAATGGAGTGCAGTGGAGGGCAATGGAGAAGAAAGGAAAGTAGTGGAGTGGAATCAAATGGAATGGAATGGAATGCAATGGAATGGAATGGAATGGAGTGGACTGGAATGGAAGTGAATGGGAAAGAATGGAATGCAGTAGAGTGGAGAGGAGTTGAGTGGAGAAGACTGCATTTGAATGCAATGGAATGGAATGGAATGGAATGGATTAGAGTGGAGTGGAGTGAATACTAGTGGAAACGAAAGAAATATGGAATGGAATGGAATGGAATAGAATGGAAAGGAATGGACTGGAACGGAATGGAACGGAATGGAATGGAATGCAATGGAATGGAATGGAGTGGAATGGAATGTAATGGAATAGAATGGAATGGAGTAGAAGGGGAAAAAGTGCAGTGGAGTGCAGTGGAGTGGAATGGGGAAGTAAGGAAGGGAGTGGAATGGATTGGAATGGAATGAAAAGAAATGGAATGGAATGGAATTAAATTGAATGGAATTAAATGGAATGGAATGGAATTAAATGGATTGGAATGGAGTTAATTGGAATGGAGGCGAATGGGAAGGAATGGAATGCAGTGGAGTGGAGAGGAGTGGAGTCAAGAAGATTGGATATGAAATGAATAGAAAGGAAAAGAATGGATTTGAGTGGAGTGGAGTGGATTCTACCGGAAAAGAATGGAATGGAATGGAATGGAATGGAATGGAATGGAATGGAATGGAATGGAATGCAACGGAATGGAATGGAACGGAATGGAATGGAATGCAGTGGTGTTTAGAGGAGTGGAATCCAAACGATTGGATTTGAAATGAATAGAGTTGAAAAGAATGGATTGGAGTGGAGTGGAGTGGATTCTACTGGAAAATAATGGAATGGAATGTAATTGAATGAAGTGGATTGGAATGGAGGCGAATGGGAATTAATGGAAATCAGTGGAGTGGACAGGAGTGGAGGGGAGAAGAGTGGATTTGAATTGAAGGGTTTTGAATGCAATGGAATGGAATGGAATGGAATGGAATGGAATGGAATGGGATGGAATGAAATGGAATGGATTGCAGTGGATTGGAGTGGAGTAGATTGGAGTAGAATGGAATGTAAAGGAAAGTAATGGAATGGAATACAAACTAACGGAATGAAAAGGAATGGAATGGAATGGACTGGAGTGGAGGGCAGTGAATTGGAAATGAATGGAATGGGGAGAAGTAGAGTGGAGTGGAGTGGAATGGGAAGGAATGGAATGGAGTGGAATGGAGAGGAATGGAGGGTTGTAGACTGCATTCATTTGGAATGGAATGGAATGGAAAGGAAAGGAATGGAATGGAGTGGAATGGAATGGAATGGAATAGAGTGGACAGGAATGGAGCGAATGTGAAGGAATGGAATACAGTGGAGGGCAGAGGAGTGGAATGAAGAAGAGTGGAATTGAATTGAATTGAATTGAATTGAATGGATTAGAGAGGAATGGAGTAGAATCCAGTGGAAAGGAATGGAATGCAATGGAATGGTATGGAAGGGAAAGAAATGGAAAGGAATGCAATGGATTGGAAAGGAATGGAATGCAATGCAACGGAATGGAAGGCACAAAAGTGCAGTGGAGTGCACTAGACTGGAACGGAGAAGAAAGGAATAGAGTGTAGTGGAGTTGAATGGAGTGGAATGGAATGGAATGGAATTAAATGGAATGGAATAGAATGGAGTGGATTGGAATGGAGGAGAATAGGAAGGAATGCAATTCACTGGAGTGGAGAGGAGTGTAGTGGAGAACAGGGGATTTGAATTGAAGGGAATGGAAAGCAGTGGAATGGAATGGAATGGAAAGCAGTGGAATGGAATGGAATGGAATGCAGTGGATTGGAGTGGAGTGTATTGGGGTAGAATGTAATGGAATGGAAAGTAATGGAATGGAATGGAATACAATGGAACGGAATGAAAAAGAATCGAATGGAATGTAATGGAGTGGAGTGGAGGGTAGTGAATTGGAAATGAAGGGAATGGAGAGTAGTGTTGCAGAGTGGTGTGGAATGGTAATGAGTGGAATGTAGTGGAGTGGAGTGGAATGAAGGGTAATAGAGTGGATTCAGGTGGAATGGAATGGAATGGAATGGAGTGGAATTGAAGTGAATGGGAAAGAATGGAATGCAGTAGAGTCGAGAGGAGTTGAGTGGAGAAGACTGGATTTGAATGCAATGGAATGGAAAGGAATGGAATGGAATGGAATGGAATGGATTGGAGTGGAGTGGAGTGAATACTAGTGGAAACGACAGAAATGGAATGGAATGGAATGGAACGGAACGGAACGGAACGGAATGGAATGGAATGGAATGGAATGGAACGGAACGGAAAAAAGAGAAGTGGAGTGCAGTGGAGTGCAAAGAGAAGAAAGGAATGGAGTGGAGTGGAGCCAAATGGAATGGAATGGAGTGGATTGGAATGGAGGTGAATGGGAAAGAATGGAATGCAGTAGAGTGGAGGGGAGTGGAGTGCAGAAGACTGGATGGGAAAGGAATGGAATGGAACAGAATGGAATGGAATGGATTGGAGAGGAGTGGAGTGGATTCTAGGGGAAAAGATTGGAATGGAATGGAATGGAATGGAATGGAATGGAATGGAATGGAATGGAATGTAGTTGAATGGAAGTGAATGGGAAAGAATGGAATACAGTAGAGTGGAGAGGAGTTGAGTGGAGAAGACTGGATTTGAATGCAATGAAATGGAATGGAATGGAATGGATTGGAGAGGAGTGGAGTGAATACTAGTGGAAATGAAAGAAATGGAATGGAATGGAAAGGAGGGGAATGCAATGGAATGGAACGGAATGGAATGTAATGGAATGGAATGGAATGGAATGGAACAGAAGGGAATTTAATGGAATGGAACGGAATGGAAAAAAGAGCAGTGGAGTGCAATGGAGAAGAAAGGGAAGGAGTGGAGTGCAGCCAAATGGAATGGAATGGAGTGGACTGGAATGGAGGTGAATGGGAAAGAATGGAATGCAGTACAGTGGAGAGAAGTGGAGTGGAGAAGACTGGAATGGAATGGAATGGAATGGAATGGAATGGAATGGAATGGAATGGATTGGATTGGAGTGGAGTGGAGTGTATTCTAGGGGAAAAGATGGAATGGAATGGAATGGAATGGAATGGAATGGAATGGAAAGCAAATAATGAACAGTAGGGTTCAGTGGAGTGGAATGGAGAAGAAAGGATGAGATTGGAGTGGAGTAGAATGTAGTGGAAAGGATAGGAATGGAATGGAATGGAATAGAATGGAACGGAATGGAATCACGTGGACTCAAAACAGACGAAAAGGAAGGAAAGAAATGCAGTGGTGTGGGGAGGAGTGGATTGGCAAAGAGTGTATTTAAATTGAAAGGAATGCAATGGAGTGGACTGCAATGGAAGCGAATGGGAAGGAATGGAATGCAGTGGACTGGAGAGGAGTGGAGTGGAGAAAAGGGAACCTGAATGGAATGGAATGGAATAGATTGGAGAGGATTAGAGTGGATTCCAGTAGAAAGGAATGGAATGGAATGGAATGGAATGGAATGGAATGGAATGGAATGGAATGGAATGGAACGGAATGGAATGGAACGGAATGGAATGGAATGCAGTGGTGTTTAGAGGAGTGGAATCCAAACTATTGGATTTGAAATGAATAGAGTTGAAAAGAATGGATTGGAGTGGAGTGGAGTGGATTCTACTGGAAAATAATGGAATGGAATGGAATTGAATGAAGTGGATTGGAATGGAGGCGAATGGGAATTAATGGAAATCAGTGGAGTGGACAGGAGTGGAGGGGAGAAGAGTGGATTTGAATTGAAGGGTTTTGAATGCAATGGAATGGAATGGAATGGAATGGAATGGAATGGGATGGGATGGAATGAAATGGAATGGATTGCAGTGCATTGGAGTGGAGTAGATTGGAGTAGAATGGAATGTAAAGGAAAGTAATGGAATGGAATACAAACTAACGGAATGAAAAGGAATGGAATGGAATGGACTGGAGTGGAGGGCAGTGAATTGGAAATGAATGGAATGGGGAGAAGTAGAGTGGAGTGGAGTGGAATGGGAAGGAATGGAATGGAGTGGAATGGAGAGGAATGGAGGGTTGTAGACTGCATTCATTTGGAATGGAATGGAATGGAGTGGACTGGAATGGAGGGGAATGGGAAAGCATGGAATGCAGTACAGTGGAGAGAAGTGGAGTGGAGAAGACTGGAATGGAATGGAATGGAATGGAATGGAATGGAATGGAATGGATTGGATTGGAGTGGAGTGGAGTGGATTCTAGGGGAAAAAATTGAATGGAATGGAATGGAATGTAATGGAATGGAAAGCAAATAATGAACAGTAGGGTTCAGTGGAGTGGAATGGAGAAGAAAGGATGAGAGTGGAGTGGAGTAGAATGTAGTGGAAAGGATAGGAATGGAATGGAATGGAATAGAATGGAACGGAATGGAATCACGTGGACTCAAAACAGACGAAAAGGGCCGGGCGCGGTGGCTCACGCTTGTAATCCCAGCACTTTGGGAGGCCGAGGCGGGCGGATCACAAGGTCAGGAGATCAAGACCACGGTGAAACCCCGTCTCTACTAAAAATACAAAAAAATTAGCCGGGCGTGGTAGTGGGCGCCTGTAGTCCCAGCTACTCGGAGAGGCTGAGACAGGAGAAAGGTGTGAACCCGGGAGGCGGAGCTTGCAGTGAGCCGAGACTGCGCCACTGCACTCCAGCCTGGGTGACAGAGCGAGACTCCGTCTCCAAAAAAAAAAAAAAAAAAAAAAAACCAGACGAAAAAGAAGGAAAGAAATGCAGTGGTGTGGGGAGGAGTGGATTGGCAAAGAGTGTATTTGAATTGAAAGGAATGCAATGGAGTGGACTGCAATGGAAGCGAATGGGAAGGAATGGAATGCAGTGGACTGGAGAGGAGTGGAGTGGAGAAAAGGGAACCTGAATGGAATGGAATGGAATAGATTGGAGAGGATTGGAGTGGATTCCAGTAGAAAGGAATGGAATGGAATGGAATGGAATGGAATGGAATGGAATGGAATGGAGTGGACTGGAATGGAGGCGAATGGGAAAGAGTGGCATGCAGTGGAGTGGAGCGGAGTTGAGTGGAGAAGTGTGGATTTGAATGGAATGGAATGGAATGGAATGGAATGGAAAGGAATGCAATGGAATGGACTGGAATGGAATGGAATGGAATGGAGCTGAATGGGAAGGAATGGATTGCAGAGTAGAGGTGAGGTGTGGCTTGGAGAAGAGTGGATTTGGTTTGAATGGAATGGAATGCAATTGAATGGAATGGAATTCCATGGATTGGACTGGAGTGCATTGCAGTAGAAATGAATGGAATGGAAAGTAATGGAATGAAATGGAATACAATGGAAAGGAATGAAAACGAATGGAGTGGAATGGAATGGAGTGGAGTAGAGTTCAGCATATTGGAAATGAATGGATTTGAGTGAGGTTGGGTAGAGAACAGTGGAATAGGAAGTAATGGAATGAAGTGGAGTGCAGTGGAGTGGAATGGAGAGGAGTAGAATGGAGTCATTTGCAATGGAATCGAATGGAATGGAATGCAGTGGATTGGAGTGGAGCTGCCTGGAGAGGAATGGAATGGAAAGGAATCGAATGCAATGGAATGGAATGGAGTGGAATGGAATGGAAAGGAATGGAATGGAGTGGAATGGAGTGGAATGGAATGGAATAGAGTGGAATGGAGTACAATGGGAAAAAGTGCAGTGGAGTGAAGTGGAGTGGAATGGGGAAGTAAGGAAGGGGGTGGAGTGGATTGGAATGGAATGAAAAGAAATGGAATGGAATGGAATTAAATGGAATGGAATGGAATTAAATGGATTGGAATGGAGTTGATTGGAATGAAGGCGAATGGGAAGGAATGGAATGCAGTGGTGTGGAGAGGAGTGGAGTCAAGAAGATTGGATATGAAATGAATAGAATGGAAAAGAATGGATTGGAGTGGAATGGAGTGGATAATACTGGAAAAGAAATGAATGGAATGGAATGGAATGGAATGGAATGGAATGGAATGGAATGGAATGGAATGGAATGGAATGGAACGCAGTGGTGTTTAGAGGAGTGGAGTATAAAAAGATTGGATTTGAAATAAATAGAATGGAAAAGAATGGATTGGAGTGGAGGGGAGTGGATTCTACTGGAAAAGAAAGGAATGGAATGGAATGAAATGGAACGGAATGGAATGGAATGGAATAGAATGGAATGAAGTGGATTGGAATGGAGGCGAATGGGAATTAATGGAAATCAGTGGAGTGGACAGGAGTGGAGGGGAGAAGAGTGGATTTGAATTGAAGGGTTTTGAATGCAAAGGAATGGAATGGAATGGAATGGAATGGAATGGAATGGAATCGGATGGAATGGAATGGAGAGCTGTGGACTGGAGTGGAGTGGATTGGAGAAGAATGGAATGTAAAGGAATGGAATGGAATACAAACTACCGGAATGAAAAAGAATGGAATGGAATGGGCTCGAGTGGGGGGCAGTGAATTGGAAATGAATGGAATGGGGAGAAGTGGAGTGCAATGGGAAGGAATGGAATGGTGTGGAGTGGAGAGGAATGGAGGGTTGTAGAGTGAATTCATTGGGAATGGAATGGAATGGAAAGGAAAGGAACGGAATGGAGTGGAAGGGAATGGAATGGAATAGAGTGGACAGGAATGGAGCGAATGTGAAGGAATGGAATGCAGTGGAGGGCAGAGGAGTGGAATGAAGAAGAGTGGAATTGAGTTGAATTTAATGGAATGGATTGGAGAGGAATGGAGTGGAATCAAGTGGAAAGGAATGGAATGCAATGGAATGGTATTGAAGGGAAAGGAATGGAAAGGAATGCATTGGATTGGAATGGAATGGAATGCCATGCAATGGAATGGAAGGCAAAAAAGTGCAGTGGAGTGCACTGGACTGGAACGGAAAAGAAAGTAATAGAGTGTAGAGGAGTGGAATGGAGTGGAATTGAGTGGAATGGAATTAAATAGAATGGAACAGAATGGAGTAGATTGGAATGGAGGCGAATGGGAAGGAATGCAATTCACTGGAGTGGAGAGGAGTGTAGTGGAGAAGAGGGGTTTTTGACCTTGAATGAAATGGAAAGCAGTGGAATGGAATGGAATGCAGTGGATTGGAGTGGAGTGTATTGGGATAGAATGAAATGGAATGGAAAGTAATGGAATGGAATGGAATACAACAGAACAGAATGAAAAAGAATCGAATGGAATGGAATGGAGTGGAGTGGATGGTAGTGAATTGGAAATGAAGGGAATGGAGAGTAGTGTTGAAGAGTGGTGTGGAATGGTAATGAATGGAATGTAGTGGAGTGGAGTGGAATGAAGGGTAATAGAGTGGATTCAGGTGGAATGGAATGGAATGGAATGGAAAGAAATGGAATAGAATAGAATAGAATGGAAAGAAATGGAATGGAAGGAAATGCAATGTAATGGAATGCAATGCAAAAAAAGTGCAGTGGAGTGCAGTGGAGGGCAATGGAGAAGAAATGAAGGGAGTGGAGTGGAGGGGAACGGAATGGAATGAAATGGAATGGAAAGGAATGGAATGGAATGGAATGGAATGGATTGGAGGCCACTGGGAAGGAATAAAATGCACTAGAGTGGAGAAAAGTTGAGTGGAGAAGAGTGGATTGATATGGAATGGAATGGATTGGAGTGGAGTGGAGTTAATACTAGTGGAAACGAAAGGAATGCAATGGAAAAGAATGGAATGGAATGGAATGGAATGGAATGGAATGGAATGGAACGGAACGGAAGGGAACGGAATGGAATGGAACTGAACGGAACGGAACGGAATGGAATGGAATGGAATGGAATGGAATGGAATGGAAGAGAACGGAATGGAATGGAATGGAATGGAATGGAATGGAATGGAATGGAATGGAATGGAATGGAAAAAAGAGCAGTGGAATGCAGTGGAGGGCAATGGAGAAAAAAGGAAAGTAGTGGAGTGGAGTAAAATGGAATGGAATAGAATGGAATGGAATGGAATGGAATGGAATGGAATGGAATGGAATGGAGTGGACTGGAAAGGAAGTGAATGGGAAAGAATGGAATGCAGTAGAGTGGAGAGCAGTTGAGTGGAGAAGACTGGATTTGAATGCAATGGAATGGAATGGAATGGAATGGAATGGAATGGAATGGAATGGAATGGATAGGAGTGTATTGGAGTGAATACTAGTGGAAAAGAAAGAAATGGAATGGAATGGAATTGAATGGAACGGAAAGAAAAACAGAGCAGTGGAGTGCAGTGGAGTGCAATGGAGAAGAAAGGAAAGGAGTGGAGTGGAGCCAAGTGGAATGGAACGGACTGGACTGGAATGGAGGTGAATGGGAAAGAATGGAATGCAGAAGAGTGGAGAGGAGTGGAGTGGAGAAGACTGGATTGGAATGGAATGGAATAGAATGGAATGGAATGGAGCGGAATGGATTGGAGAGGAGTGGAGTGGATTCTAGAGGAAAAGATTGGAATGGAATGGAATGGAATGGAATGGAATGGAATGAAATGGAAAAAAGAGCAATGGAGTGCAGTGGAGGGCAATGGAGAAGAAAGGAAAGTAGTGGAGTGGAATCAAATGGAATGGAATGGAATGCAATGGAATGGAATGGAATGGAGTGGACTGGAATGGAAGTGAATGGGAAAGAATGGAATGCAGTAGAGTGGAGAGGAGTTGAGTGGAGAAGACTGCATTTGAATGCAATGGAATGGAATGGAATGGAATGGATTAGAGTGGAGTGGAGTGAATACTAGTGGAAACGAAAGAAATATGGAATGGAATGGAATGGAATGGAATGGAATGGAATGGAATGGAATAGAATAGAATGGAAAGGAATGGACTGGAACGGAATGGAACGGAATGGAATGGAATGCAATGGAATGGAATGGAGTGGAATGGAATGTAATGGAATAGAATGGAATGGAGTAGAAGGGGAAAAAGTGCAGTGGAGTGCAGTGGAGTGGAATGGGGAAGTAAGGAAGGGAGTGGAATGGATTGGAATGGAATGAAAAGAAATGGAATGGAATGGAATTAAATTGAATGGAATTAAATGGAATGGAATGGAATTAAATGGATTGGAATGGAGTTAATTGGAATGGAGGCGAATGGGAAGGAATGGAATGCAGTGGAGTGGAGAGGAGTGGAGTCAAGAAGATTGGATATGAAATGAATAGAAAGGAAAAGAATGGATTTGAGTGGAGTGGAGTGGATTCTACCGGAAAAGAATGGAATGGAATGGAATGGAATGGAATGGAATGGAATGGAATGAAATGCAACGGAATGGAATGGAACGGAATGGAATGGAATGCAGTGGTGTTTAGAGGAGTGGAATCCAAACGATTGGATTTGAAATGAATAGAGTTGAAAAGAATGGATTGGAGTGGAGTGGAGTGGATTCTACTGGAAAATAATGGAACGGAATGGAATTGAATGAAGTGGATTGGAATGGAGGCGAATGGGAATTAATGGAAATCAGTGGAGTGGACAGGAGTGGAGGGGAGAAGAGTGGATTTGAATTGAAGGGTTTTGAATGCAATGGAATGGAATGGAATGGAATGGAATGGAATGGAATGGGATGGAATGAAATGGAATGGATTGCAGTGGATTGGAGTGGAGTAGATTGGAGTAGAATGGAATGTAAAGGAAAGTAATGGAATGGAATACAAACTAACGGAATGAAAAGGAATGGAATGGAATGGACTGGAGTGGAGGGCAGTGAATTGGAAATGAATGGAATGGGGAGAAGTAGAGTGGAGTGGAGTGGAATGGGAAGGAATGGAATGGAGTGGAATGGAGAGGAATGGAGGGTTGTAGACTGCATTCATTTGGAATGGAATGGAATGGAAAGGAAAGGAATGGAATGGAGTGGAATGGAATGGAATGGAATAGAGTGGACAGGAATGGAGCGAATGTGAAGGAATGGAATACAGTGGAGGGCAGAGGAGTGGAATGAAGAAGAGTGGAATTGAATTGAATTGAATTGAATTGAATGGATTAGAGAGGAATGGAGTAGAATCCAGTGGAAAGGAATGGAATGCAATGGAATGGTATGGAAGGGAAAGAAATGGAAAGGAATGCAATGGATTGGAAAGGAATGGAATGCAATGCAACGGAATGGAAGGCACAAAAGTGCAGTGGAGTGCACTAGACTGGAACGGAGAAGAAAGGAATAGAGTGTAGTGGAGTTGAATGGAGTGGAATGGAATGGAATGGAATTAAATGGAATGGAATAGAATGGAGTGGATTGGAATGGAGGAGAATAGGAAGGAATGCAATTCACTGGAGTGGAGAGGAGTGTAGTGGAGAACAGGGGATTTGAATTGAAGGGAATGGAAAGCAGTGGAATGGAATGGAATGGAAAGCAGTGGAATGGAATGGAATGGAATGCAGTGGATTGGAGTGGAGTGTATTGGGGTAGAATGTAATGGAATGGAAAGTAATGGAATGGAATGGAATACAATGGAACGGAATGAAAAAGAATCGAATGGAATGTAATGGAGTGGAGTGGAGGGTAGTGAATTGGAAATGAAGGGAATGGAGAGTAGTGTTGCAGAGTGGTGTGGAATGGTAATGAGTGGAATGTAGTGGAGTGGAGTGGAATGAAGGGTAATAGAGTGGATTCAGGTGGAATGGAATGGAATGGAATGGAATGGAGTGGAATTGAAGTGAATGGGAAAGAATGGAATGCAGTAGAGTCGAGAGGAGTTGAGTGGAGAAGACTGGATTTGAATGCAATGGAATGGAATGGAATGGAATGGAATGGATTGGAGTGGAGTGGAGTGAATACTAGTGGAAACGACAGAAATGGAATGGAATGGAATGGAACGGAACGGAACGGAACGGAACGGAATGGAATGGAATGGAATGGAACGGAACGGAAAAAAGAGAAGTGGAGTGCAGTGGAGTGCAAAGAGAAGAAAGGAATGGAGTGGAGTGGAGCCAAATGGAATGGAATGGAGTGGATTGGAATGGAGGTGAATGGGAAAGAATGGAATGCAGTAGAGTGGAGGGGAGTGGAGTGCAGAAGACTGGATGGGAAAGGAATGGAATGGAACAGAATGGAATGGAATGGATTGGAGAGGAGTGGAGTGGATTCTAGGGGAAAAGATTGGAATGGAATGGAATGGAATGGAATGGAATGGAATGTAGTTGAATGGAAGTGAATGGGAAAGAATGGAATACAGTAGAGTGGAGAGGAGTTGAGTGGAGAAGACTGGATTTGAATGCAATGAAATGGAATGGAATGGAATGGATTGGAGAGGAGTGGAGTGAATACTAGTGGAAATGAAAGAAATGGAATGGAATGGAAAGGAGGGGAATGCAATGGAATGGAACGGAATGGAATGGAATGGAATGGAATGGAATGGAATGGAATGGAACAGAAGGGAATTTAATGGAATGGAACGGAATGGAAAAAAGAGCAGTGGAGTGCAATGGAGAAGAAAGGGAAGGAGTGGAGTGCAGCCAAATGGAATGGAATGGAGTGGACTGGAATGGAGGTGAATGGGAAAGAATGGAATGCAGTACAGTGGAGAGGAGTGGAGTGGAGAAGACTGGAATGGAATGGAATGGAATGGAATGGAATGGAATGGAATGGATTGGATTGGAGTGGAGTGGAGTGTATTCTAGGGGAAAAGATGGAATGGAATGGAATGGAATGGAATGGAATGGAAAGCAAATAATGAACAGTAGGGTTCAGTGGAGTGGAATGGAGAAGAAAGGATGAGATTGGAGTGGAGTAGAATGTAGTGGAAAGGATAGGAATGGAATGGAATGGAATAGAATGGAACGGAATGGAATCACGTGGACTCAAAACAGACGAAAAGGAAGGAAAGAAATGCAGTGGTGTGGGGAGGAGTGGATTGGCAAAGAGTGTATTTAAATTGAAAGGAATGCAATGGAGTGGACTGCAATGGAAGCGAATGGGAAGGAATGGAATGCAGTGGACTGGAGAGGAGTGGAGTGGAGAAAAGGGAACCTGAATGGAATGGAATGGAATAGATTGGAGAGGATTAGAGTGGATTCCAGTAGAAAGGAATGGAATGGAATGGAATGGAATGGAATGGAATGGAATGGAACGGAATGGAATGGAATGGAACGGAATGGAATGGAACGGAATGGAATGGAATGCAGTGGTGTTTAGAGGAGTGGAATCCAAACTATTGGATTTGAAATGAATAGAGTTGAAAAGAATGGATTGGAGTGGAGTGGAGTGGATTCTACTGGAAAATAATGGAATGGAATGGAATTGAATGAAGTGGATTGGAATGGAGGCGAATGGGAATTAATGGAAATCAGTGGAGTGGACAGGAGTGGAGGGGAGAAGAGTGGATTTGAATTGAAGGGTTTTGAATGCAATGGAATGGAATGGAATGGAATGGAATGGGATGGAATGAAATGGAATGGATTGCAGTGGATTGGAGTGGAGTAGATTGGAGTAGAATGGAATGTAAAGGAAAGTAATGGAATGGAATACAAACTAACGGAATGAAAAGGAATGGAATGGAATGGACTGGAGTGGAGGGCAGTGAATTGGAAATGAATGGAATGGGGAGAAGTAGAGTGGAGTGGAGTGGAATGGGAAGGAATGGAATGGAGTGGAATGGAGAGGAATGGAGGGTTGTAGACTGCATTCATTTGGAATGGAATGGAATGGAGTGGACTGGAATGGAGGGGAATGGGAAAGCATGGAATGCAGTACAGTGGAGAGAAGTGGAGTGGAGAAGACTGGAATGGAATGGAATGGAATGGAATGGAATGGAATGGATTGGATTGGAGTGGAGTGGAGTGGATTCTAGGGGAAAAAATTGAATGGAATGGAATGGAATGTAATGGAATGGAAAGCAAATAATGAACAGTAGGGTTCAGTGGAGTGGAATGGAGAAGAAAGGATGAGAGTGGAGTGGAGTAGAATGTAGTGGAAAGGATAGGAATGGAATGGAATGGAATAGAATGGAACGGAATGGAATCACGTGGACTCAAAACAGACGAAAAGGGCCGGGCGCGGTGGCTCACGCTTGTAATCCCAGCACTTAGGGAGGCCGAGGCGGGCGGATCACAAGGTCAGGAGATCGAGACCACGGTGAAACCCCGTCTCTACTAAAAATACAAAAAAATTAGCCGGGCGTGGTAGTGGGCGCCTGTAGTCCCAGCTACTCGGAGAGGCTGAGACAGGAGAAAGGCGTGAACCCGGGAGGCGGAGCTTGCAGTGAGCCGAGACTGCGCCACTGCACTCCAGCCTGGGTGACAGAGCGAGACTCCGTCTCCAAAAAAAAAAAAAAAAAAAAAAAAAACCAGACGAAAAAGAAGGAAAGAAATGCAGTGGTGTGGGGAGGAGTGGATTGGCAAAGAGTGTATTTGAATTGAAAGGAATGCAATGGAGTGGACTGCAATGGAAGCGAATGGGAAGGAATGGAATGCAGTGGACTGGAGAGGAGTGGAGTGGAGAAAAGGGAACCTGAATGGAATGGAATGGAATAGATTGGAGAGGATTGGAGTGGATTCCAGTAGAAAGGAATGGAATGGAATGGAATGGAATGGAATGGAATGGATTGGATTGGAATGGAATGGATTGGAATGGAATGGAATGGAATGGAATGGAATGGAATGGAGTGGACTGGAATGGAGGCGAATGGGAAAGAGTGGCATGCAGTGGAGTGGAGCGGAGTTGAGTGGAGAAGTGTGGATTTGAATGGAATGGAATGGAATGGAATGGAATGGAAAGGAATGCAATGGAATGGAATGGAATGGAATGGAATGGAATGGATTGGAGTGGAGTGGAGTGTATTTTAAGGGAAAAGATTGTAATGGAATTGAATGGACTGGAATTGAATGAAATACAATGGAATGAAATGGAATGGAATGGGGTTGAATGGAATGGAATGGAATGGTTTGAGTCGACTGGAATGGAGTTGAGTGGAAGGGAGTGGAATGCAGTGCACTGGAGAGCAGTGGAATGGAGAGTTGTGGATTTGAATTAAATGGAATGGAAAGGAATGGATTAGCGTGGAATGGAGTGGATTCTAGTGGAGAAGAATGGAGTGAAATAGAATACAATGGAATGGAATGAAACGGAATGCCATGGAAAGGAATGGAATGGACTGGAATGGAGGCAAATGGGAAGGAATACAATGCAGAGGAGTGGAGAGGAATGGAGTGGAGAAGAGTGGATTTGAATTGCATGTAATGGTATGGAATGGATTGCAGATTAGTTTAGAGGAACAGAGTGGAGAAGACTGGATTTGAATTCAATGTAATGGAATGCAAAGGATTGGAGTGTAGTGAAGTGGATTGTAGTGTAAAAGAATGCAACGGAATGGAATTGAATGGAGTGGATTGGAATACAGGCAAATGGGAAGGAATACAATGCAGTGGATTGGAGAGCGGTGGTGTCCAGAAGGGTGGATTTCATATGAATGGAATGGAATGCAATGGAATGGAATAGAAAAGAATTTAAAGCAGTGGATTGGAGTGGAATGAAATGGACTAACATGGAATGGAATGGAAAGTAATGGAATGGAAAGGAATATAAAGGAACGGAATGAAAAAGAATGGAATGGAATGGAATGGAATGGTTGGAATTGTTTTGGAAATGAATGGAATGAGGTGGAGTGTAGTGGAGTGGAAGGGAGGGGAGTAGAGTGGCTTTAGGTGGCATGGAATGGAATGGAATAGAACGGAATGGAATGGAATGCAGTGGATTGCAGTGGAGATGCATGGAGTGGAATGGAATGGAATGGAATGGAATGGAACGGAACGGAATGGAATGGAATGGAATGGAATGAAATGGATTGGAATGCAATAGAATGGAAAAAAATTGACTGCAGTGTATTGGAGAGGAGTTGCATGGAGGGGAATGGAATGCAACGAAATGGAATGGCATGGAATGGAATGGAATGGAATGGAATGGCATGGAATGGAATGGAATGGAATGGAATGGAATGGAATGGAATAGAATGGAAAAAAGTGCAGTGGAGTGCAGGAGACAAATGGAAGGGACTGGAATGGACTGGATAGGAATGGAATGGAATGGAATGGAATGGAATGGAATGGAATGGAATGGAATGGATTGGAATGGATTGGAATGGAATGGAATGGAATGGATTGCAAGAATGTACGTTGGAGTGCAGTGGAATGAAATGGAGAAAAAACGAAGGGAGTGGATTGGAGTGGAATGTAGTGGATTGGAAGGGATTGGAATAAAATGGTATTGCATGGAATGGAATGGATTGGGATCGATTAGACAGGAATGGAGGCTAATGGGAAGAAACGGAATGCAGTGGGGTGGAGAGGGATGGAGTAGAGAAGAGTGATTTTCAATTGAATGTCATGGAATGGAAGGGACTGGAGAGAAGTAGAGTGGATTCTAGTGGAAAAGAATGGAATTTCATCAAACAGAATGGAATGCGAAGGAATGGAAAGGAATGGAATGGAATGGAATGGAATGGAAAAAAGTGCAGTGGAGTGCAGTTGAGAGGAATGGAGTGGAATGGAATGGAATGGAATGGAAAAGAATGGAATGGAATGAAATATAATAGCATGGAATGGAATAGATTGGAGGAGACTGGAATGGAGAAAAATGAGAAAGAATGGAATGTAGTGGAGTGGAGAGGAAGAGAGAGGAGAAGAGTGGATTTGTACTCAATGGAATGGAATGGAATGGATTAGAGTGGAGAGGAGTGGATTCTAGTGGAAAAGGATGGAATGGAATGGAATGGAGTAGAATAGACAAATGTGCAGTTGAGTGTAGTGGAGTGGAATGGAGAAGAAAGGAAGGGAGTGGAGTGGAGTGGAAAGGAGTGGAATGCAATGGAATGGAATGGAATGGAATGGAATGGAATGGAATGGAATGGAATGGAAAAAAGAGCAGTGGAATGCAGTGGAGGGCAATGGAGAAAAAAGGAAAGTAGTGGAGTGGAGTAAAATGGAATGGAATAGAATGGAATGGAATGGAATGGAGTGGACTGGAAAGGAAGTGAATGGGAAAGAATGGAATGCAGTAGAGTGGAGAGCAGTTGAGCGGAGAAGACTGGATTTGAATGCAATGGAAAGGAATGGAATGGAATGGAATGGAATGGAATGGAATGGATAGGAGTGTATTGGAGTGAATACTAGTGGAAACGAAAGAAATGGAATGGAATGGAATGGAATGGAACGGAAAGAAAAACAGAGCAGTGGAGTGCAGTGGAGTGCAATGGAGAAGAAAGGAAAGGAGTGGAGTGGAGCCAAGTGGAATGGAATGGACTGGACTGGAATGGAGGTGAATGGGAAAGAATGGAATGCAGAAGAGTGGAGAGGAGTGGAGTGGAGAAGACTGGATTGGAATGGAATGGAATAGAATGGAATTGAATGGAGCGGAATGGATTGGAGAGGAGTGGAGTGGATTCTAGGGGAAAAGATTGGAATGGAATGGAATGGAATGGAATGGAATGGAATGGAATGGAATGGAACGAAATGGAAAAAAGAGCAATGGAGTGCAGTGGAGGGCAATGGAGAAGTAAGGAAAGTAGTGGAGTGGAATCAAATGGAATGGAATGGAATGCAATGGAATGGAATGGAATGGAGTGGACTGGAATGGAAGTGAATGGGAAAGAATGGAATGCAGTAGAGTGGAGAGGAGTTGAGTGGAGAAGACTGCATTTGAATGCAATGGAATGGAATGGAATGGAATGGATTAGAGTGGAGTGGAGTGAATACTAGTGGAAACGAAAGAAATATGGAATCGAATCGAATGGAATGGAATTTAATGGAATGGAATGGAATGGAATGGAATAGAATGGAAAGGAATGGACTGGAACGGAATGGAACGGAATGGAATGGAATGCAATGGAATGGAATGGAGTGGAATGGAATGTAATGGAATAGAATGGAATGGAGTAGAAGGGGAAAAAGTGCAGTGGAGTGCAGTGGAGTGGAATGGGGAAGTAAGGAAGGGCGTGGAATGGATTGGAACGGAATGAAAAGAAATGGAATGGAATGGAATTAAATTGAATGGAATTAAATGGAATGGAATGGAATTAAATGGATTGGAATGGAGTTAATTGGAATGGAGGCGAATGGGAAGGAATGGAATGCAGTGGAGTGGAGAGGAGTGGAGTCAAGAAGATTGGATATGAAATGAATAGAAAGGAAAAGAATGGATTTGAGTGGAGTGGAGTGGATTCTACCGGAAAAGAATGGAATGGAATGGAATGGAATGGAATGGAATGGAATGGAATGGAACGGAATGGAATGGAATGCAGTGGTGTTTAGAGGAGTGGAATCCAAACGATTGGATTTGAAATGAATAGAGTTGAAAAGAATGGATTGGAGTGGAGTGGAGTGGATTCTACTGGAAAATAATGGAATGGAATGGAATTGAATGAAGTGGATTGGAATGGAGGCGAATGGGAATTAATGGAAATCAGTGGAGTGGACAGGAGTGGAGGGGAGAAGAGTGGATTTGAATTGAAGGGTTTTGAATGCAATGGAATGGAATGGAATGGAATGGAATGGAATGGGATGGAATGAAATGGAATGGATTGCAGTGGATTGGAGTGGAGTAGATTGGAGTAGAATGGAACGTAAAGGAAAGTAATGGAATGGAATACAAACTAACGGAATGAAAAGGAATGGAATGGAATGGACTGGAGTGGAGGGCTGTGAATTGGAAATGAATGGAATGGGGAGAAGTAGAGTGGAGTGGAGTGGAATGGGAAGGAATGGAATGGAGTGGAATGGAGAGGAATGGAGGGTTGTAGACTGCATTGATTTGGAATGGAATGGAATGGAAAGGAAAGGAATGGAATGGAGTGGAATGGAATGGAATGGAATAGAGTGGACAGGAATGGAGCGAATGTGAAGGAATGGAATACAGTGGAGGGCAGAGGAGTGGAATGAAGAAGAGTGGAATTGAATTGAATTGAATTGAATTGAATGGATTAGAGAGGAATGGAGTAGAATCTAGTGGAAAGGAATGGAATGCAATGGAATGGTATGGAAGGGAAAGAAATGGAAAGAAATGCAATGGATTGGAAAGGAATGGAATGCAATGCAACGGAATGGAAGGCAAAAAAGTGCAGTGGAGTGCACTAGACTGGAACGGAGAAGAAAGGAATAGAGTGTAGTGGAGTTGAATGGAGTGGAATGGAGTGGAATGGAATGGAATGGAATTAAATGGAATGGAATAGAATGGAGTGGATTGGAATGGAGGAGAATAGGAAGGAATGCAATTCACTGGAGTGGAGAGGAGTGTAGTGGAGAAGAGGGGATTTGAATTGAAGGGAATGGAAAGCAGTGGAATGGAATGGAATGGAAAGCAGTGGAATGGAATGGAATGGAATGCAGTGGATTGGAGTGGAGTGTATTGGGGTAGAATGTAATGGAATGGAAAGTAATGGAATGGAATGGAATACAATGGAACGGAATGAAAAAGAATCGAATGGAATGTAATGGAGTGGAGTGGAGGGTAGTGAATTGGAAATGAAGGGAATGGAGAGTAGTGTTGCAGAGTGGTGTGGAATGGTAATGAGTGGAATGTAGTGGAGTGGAGTGGAATGAAGGGTAATAGAGTGGATTCAGGTGGAATGGAATGGAATGGAATGGAATGGAGTGGAATTGAAGTGAATGGGAAAGAATGGAATGCAGTAGAGTCGAGAGGAGTTGAGTGGAGAAGACTGGATTTGAATGCAATGGAATGGAATGGAATGGAATGGAATGGATTGGAGTGGAGTGGAGTGAATACTAGTGGAAACGAAAGAAATGGAATGGAATGGAATGGAATGGAACGGAACGGAACGGAACGGAATGGAATGGAATGGAATGGAACGGAACGGAAAAATGAGAAGTGGAGTGCAGTGGAGTGCAAAGAGAAGAAAGGAAAGGAGTGGAGTGGAGCCAAATGAAATGGAATGGAGTGGATTGGAATGAGGGTGAATGGGAAAGAATGGAATGCAGTAGAGTGGAGGGGAGTGCACTGCAGAAGACTGGATTGGAATGGAATGGAATGGAACAGAATGGAATGGAATGGATTGGAGAGGAGTGGAGTGGATTCTAGGGGAAAAGATTGGAATGGAATGTAATGGAATGGAATGGAATGGAATGGAATGGAATGGAGTGGAATGGAAGTGAATGGGAAAGAATGGAATACAGAAGAGTGGAGAGGCGTTGAGTGGAGAAGACTGGATTTGAATGCAATGGAATGGAATGGAATGGAATGGAATGTATTGGAGAGGAGTGGAGTGAATACTAGTGGAAATGAAAGAAATGGAATGGAATGGAAAGGAGGGGAATGGAATGGAATGGAACGGAATGGAATGTAATGTAATGGAATGAAATGGAATGGAACAGAAGGGAATTTAATGGAATGGAACGGAATGGAAAAAAGAGCAGTGGAGTGCAATGGAGAAGAAAGGGAAGGAGTAGAGTGCAGCCAAATGGAATGGAATGGAGTGGACTGGAATGGAGGTGAATGGGAAAGAATGGAATGCAGTACAGTGGAGAGGAGTGGAGTGGAGAATACTGGAATGGAATGGAATGGAATGGAATGGAATGGAATGGATTGGATTGGAGTGGAGTGGAGTGGATTCTAGGGGAAAAGATGGAACGGAATGGAATGGAATGGAATGGAATGGAATGGAATGGAATGGAAAGCAAATAATGAACAGTAGGGTTCAGTGGAGTGGAATGGAGAAGAAAGGATGAGAGTGGAGTGGAGTAGAATGTAGTGGAAAGGATAGGAATGGAATGGAATGGAATAGAATGGAACGGAATGGAATCACGTGGACTCAAACAGACGAAAAGGAAGGAAAGAAATGCAGTGGTGTGGGGAGGAGTGGATTGGCAAAGAGTGTATTTGAATTGAAAGGAATGCAATGGAGTGGACTGCAATGGAAGCGAATGGGAAGGAATGGAATGCAGTGGACTGGAGAGGAGTGGAGTGGAGAAAAGGAACCTGAATGGAATGGAATGGAATAGATTGGAGAGGATTAGAGTGGATTCCAGTAGAAAGCAATGGAATGGAATGGAATGGAATGGAATGGAATGGATTGGAATGGAATGGAATGGAATGGAATGGAATGGAATGGAATGGAGTGGACTGGAATGGAGGCGAATGGGAAAGAGTGGCATGCAGTGGAGTTGAGCGGAGTTGAGTGGAGAAGTGTGGATTTGAATGGAATGGAATGGAATGGAATGGAAAGGAATGCAATGGAATGGAATGGAATGGAATGGAATGGAATGGAATGGAATGGATTGGAGTGGAGTGAAGTGGAGTGTATTTTAAGGGAAAAGATTGTAATGGAATTGAATGGACTGGAATTGAATGAAATACAATGGAATGAAATGGAATGGAATGGGGTTGAATGGAATGGAATGGAATGGTTTGAGTCGACTGGAATGGAGTTGAATGGAAGGGAGTGGAATGCAGTGCACTGGAGAGCAGTGGAATGGAGAGGTGTGGATTTGAATTAAATGGAATGGAAAGGAATGGATTAGAGTGGAATGGAGTGGATTCTAGTGGAGAAGAATGGAGTGAAATAGAATACAATGGAATGGAATGAAACGGAATGCCATGGAAAGGAATGGAATGGACTGGAATGGAGGCAAATGGGAAGGAATAAAATGCAGAGGAGTTGAGAGGAATGGAGTGGAGAAGAGTGGATTTGAATTGCATGTAATGGTATGGAATGGATTGCAGATTAGTTTAGAGGAACAGAGTGGAGAAGACTGGATTTGAATTCAATGTAATGGAATGCAAAGGATTGGAGTGTAGTGGAGTGGATTCTAGTGTAAAAGAATGCAACGGAATGGCATTGAATGGAGTGGATTGGAATACAGGCAAATGGGAAGGAATACAATGCAGTGGATTGGAGAGCGGTGGTGTCCAGAAGCGTGGATTTCATATGAATGGAATGGAATGCAATGGAATGGAATAGAAAAGAATTTAAAGCAGTGGATTGGAGTGGAATGAAATGGACTAACATGGAATGGAATGGAAAGTAATGGAATGGAAAGGAATATAAAGGAACGGAATGAAAAGGAATAGAATGGAATGGAATGGAGTGGTTGGCATTGTTTTGGAAATGAATGGAATGAGGTGGAGTGTAGTGGAGTGGAAGGGAGGGGCGTAGAGTGGCTTTAGGTGGCATGGAATGGAATGGAATAGAACGGAATGGAATGGAATGCAGTGGATTGCAGTGGAGATGCATGGAGTGGAATGGAATGGAATGGAATGGAATGGAATGGAACGGAACGGAATGGAATGGAATGGAATGGAACGGAATGAAATGGATTGGAATGCAATAGAATGGAAAAAAATGGACTGCAGTGTATTGGAGAGGAGTTGCATGGAGGGGAATGGAATGCAACGAAATGGAATGGCATGGAATGGAATGGGATGGAATGGAATGGCATGGAATGGAATGGAATGGAATGGAATGGAATGGAATGGAATGGAATAGAATGGAAAAAAGTGCAGTGGAGTGCAGGAGACAAATGAAAGGGACTGGAATGGAGTGGATAGGAATGGTATGGAATGGAATGGAATGGAATGGAATGGAATGGAATGGAATGGAATGGATTGGAATGGATTGGAATGGAATGGAATGGAATGGATTGCAAGAAAGTACGTTGGAGTGCAGTGGAATGAAATGGAGAAAAAACGAAGGGAGTGGATTGGAGTGGAATGTAGTGGATTGGAAGGGATTGGAACAAAATGGTATTGCATGGAATGGAATGGATTGGGATCGATTAGACAGGAATGGAGGCTAATGGGAAGAAATGGAATGCAGTGGGGTGGAGAGGGATGGAGTAGAGAAGAGTGATTTTCAATTGAACGTCATGGAATGGAAGGGACTGGAGAGAAATAGAGTGGATTCTAGTGGAAAAGAATGGAATTTAATCAAACAGAATGGAATGCGATGGAATGGAAAGGAATGGAATGGAATGGAATGGAATGGAAAATTGCAGTGGAGTGCAGTTGAGAGGAATGGAGTGGAATGGAATGGAATGGAATGGAATGGAAAAGAATGGAATGGAATGAAATGGAATAGCATGGAATGGAATAGATTGGAGGAGACTGGAATGGAGAAAAATGAGAAAGAATGGAATGTAGTGGAGTGGAGAGGAAGAGAGAGGAGAAGAATGGATTTGTACTCAATGGAATGGAATGGAACGGATTAGAGTGGAGAGGAGTGGATTCTAGTGGAAAAGAATGGAATGGAATGGAATGGAGTAGAATAGACAAATGTGCAGTTGAGTGTAGTGGAGTGGAATGGAGAAGAAAGGAAGGGAGTGGAGTGGAGTGGAAAGGAGTGGAATGCAAAGGAATGGAATGGAATGGAATGGAATGGAATGGAATGGAATGGAAAAAAGAGCAGTGGAATGCAGTGGAGGGCAATGGAGAGAAAAGGAAAGTAGTGGAGTGGAGTAAAATGGAATGGAATAGAATGGAATGGAATGGAATGGAATGGAATGGAATGGAGTGGACTGGAAAGGAAGTGAATGGGAAAGAATGGAATGCAGTAGAGTGGAGAGCAGTTGAGTGGAGAAGACTGGATTTGAATGCAATGGAATGGAATGGAATGGAATGGAATGGAATGGATAGGAGTGTATTGGAGTGAATACTAGTGGAAACGAAAGAAATGGAATGGAATGGAATGGAACGGAAAGAAAAACAGAGCAGTGGAGTGCACTGGAGTGCAATGGAGAAGAAAGGAAAGGAGTGGAGTGGAGCCAAGTGGAATGGAATGGACTGGACTGCAATGGAGGTGAATGGGAAAGAATGGAATGCAGAAGAGTGGAGAGGAGTGGAGTGGAGAAGACTGGATTGGAATGGAATGGAATAGAATGGAATGGAATGGAGCGGAATGGATTGGAGAGGAGTGGAGTGGATTCTAGGGGAAAAGTTTGGAATGGAATGGAATGGAATGGAATGGATTGGAATGGAATGGAACGAAATGGAAAAAAAGCAATGGAGTGCAGTGGAGGGCAATGGAGAAGAAAGGAAAGTAGTGGAGTGGAATCAAATGGAATGGAATGGAATGCAATGGAATGAAATGGAATGGATTTGACTGGAATGGAAGTGAATGGGAAAGAATGGAATGCAGTAGAGTGGAGAGGAGTTGAGTGGAGAAGACTGCATTTGAATGCAATGGAATGGAATGGAATGGATTAGAGTGGAGTGGAGTGAATACTAGTGGAAACGAAAGAAATATGGAATGGAATGGAATGGAATGGAATGGAATGGAATGGAATAGAATGGAAAGGAATGGACTGGAACGGAATGGAACGGAATGGAATGGAATGCAATGGAATGGAATGGAGTGGAATGGAATGTAATGGAATAGAATGGAATGGAGTAGAAGGGGAAAAAGTGCAGTGGAGTGCAGTGGAGTGGAATGGGGAAGTAAGGAAGGGAGTGGAATGGATTGGAATGGAATGAAAAGAAATGGAATGGAATGGAATTAAATTGAATGGAATTAAATGGAATGGAATGGAATCAAATGTATTGGAATGGAGTTAATTGGAATGGAGGCGAATGGGAAGGAATGGAAGGCAGTGGAGTGGAGAGGAGTGGAGTCAAGAAGATTGGATATGAAATGAATAGAAAGGAAAAGAATGGATTTGAGTGGAGTGGAGTGGATTCTACCGGAAAAGAATGGAATGGAATGGAATGGAATGGAATGGAATGGAATGGAACGGAATGGAATGGAACGGAATGGAATGGAATGCAGTGGTGTTTAGAGGAGTGGAATCCAAAAGATTGGATTTGAAATGAATAGAGTTGAAAAGAATGGATTGGAGTGGAGTGGAGTGGATTCTACTGGAAAATAATGGAATGGAATGGAATTGAATGAAGTGGATTGGAATGGAGGCGAATGGGGATTAATGGAAATCAGTGGAGTGGACAGGAGTGGAGGGGAGAAGAGTGGATTTGATTTGAAGGGTTTTGAATGCAATGGAATGGAATGGAATGGAATGGAATGGAATGGAATGGGATGGAATGAAATGGAATGGATTGCAGTGGTTTGGAGTGGAGTAGACTGGAGTAGAATGGAATGTAAAGGAAAGTAATGGAATGGAATACAAACTAACGGAATGAAAAGGAATGGAATGGAATGGACTGGAGTGGAGGGCAGTGAATTGGAAATGAATGGAATGGGGAGAAGTAGAGTGGAGTGGAGTGGAATGGGAAGGAATGGAATGGAGTGGAATGGAGAGGAATGGAGGGTTGTAGACTGCATTCATTTGGAATGGAATGGAATGGAAAGGGAAGGAATGGAATGGAGTGGAATGGAATGGAATGGAATAGAGTGGACAGGAATGGAGCGAATGTGAAGGAATGGAATACAGTGGAGGGCAGAGGAGTGGAATGAAGAAGAGTGGAATTGAATTGAATTGAATTGAATGGATTAGAGAGGAATGGAGTAGAATCTAGTGGAAAGGAATGGAATGCAATGGAATGGTATGGAAGGGAAAGAAATGGAAAGGAATGCAATGGATTGGAAAGGAATGGAATGCAATGCAACGGAATGGAAGGCAAAAAAGTGCAGTGGAGTGCACTAGACTGGAACGGAGAAGAAAGGAATAGAGTGTAGTGGAGTTGAATGGAGTGGAATGGAGTGGAATGGAATGGAATGGAATTAAATGGAATGGAATAGAATGGAGTGGATTGGAATGGAGGAGAATAGGAAGGAATGCAATTCACTGGAGTGGAGAGGAGTGTAGTGGAGAAGAGGGGATTTGAATTGAAGGGAATGGAAAGCAGTGGAATGGAATGGAATGGAAAGCAGTGGAATGGAATGGAATGGAATGCAGTGGATTGGAGTGGAGTGTATTGGGGTAGAATGTAATGGAATGCAAAGTAATGGAATGGAATGGAATACAATGGAACGGAATGAAAAAGAATAGAATGGAATGTAATGGAGTGGAGTGGAGGGTAGTGAATTGGAAATGAAGGGAATGGAGAGTAGTTTTGCAGAGTGGTGTGAAATGGTAATGAGTGGAATGTAGTGGAGTGGAGTGGAATGAAGGGTAATAGAGTGGATTCAGGTGGAATGGAATGGAATGGAATGGAATGGAATGGAATGGAGTGGAATTGAAGTGAATGGGAAAGAATGGAATGCAGTAGAGTCGAGAGGAGTTGAGTGGAGAAGACTGGATTTGAATGCAATGGAATGGAATGGAATGGAATGGATTCGAGTGGAGTGGAGTGACTACTAGTGGAAACGAAAGAAATGGAATGGAATGGAATGGAATGGAACGGAACGGAACGGAACGGAATGGAATGGAATGGAACGGAACGGAAAAAAGAGAAGTGGAGTGCAGTGGAGTGCAAAGAGAAGAAAGGAATGGAGTGGAGTGGAGCCAAATGGAATGGAATGGAGTGGATTGGAATGGAGGTGAATGGGAAAGAATGGAATGCAGTAGAGTGGAGGGGAGTGGAGTGCAGAAGACTGGATGGGAAAGGAATGGAATGGAACAGAATGGAATGGAATGGATTGGAGAGGAGTGGAGTGGATTCTAGGGGAAAAGATTGGAATGGAATGGAATGTAATGGAATGGAATGGAATGGAATTGAATGGAATGGAATGGAATGGAATGGAGTGGAATGGAAGTGAATGGGAAAGAATGGAATACAGTAGAGTGGAGAGGAGTTGAGTGGAGAAGACCGGATTTGAATGCAATGGAATGGAATGGAATGGAATGGATTGGAGAGGAGTGGAGTGAATACTAGTGGAAATGAAAGAAATGGAATGGAATGGAAAGGAGGGGAATGGAATGGAATGGAACGGAATGGAATGTAATGGAATGGAATGGAATGGAATGGAACAGAAGGGAATTTAATGGAATGGAACGGAATGGAAAAAAGAGCAGTGGAGTGCAATGGAGAAGAAAGGGAAGGAGTGGAGTGCAGCCAAATGGAATGGAATGGAGTGGACTGGAATGGAGGTGAATGGGAAAGAATGGAATGCAGTACAGTGGAGAGGAGTGGAGTGGAGAAGACTGGAATGGAATGGAATGGAATGGAATGGAATGGATTGGATTAGAGTGGAGTGGAGTGGATTCTAGGGGAAAAGATGGAATGGAATGGAATGGAATGGAATGGAATGGAATGGAATGGAATGGAAAGCAAATAATGAACAGTAGGCTTCAGTGGAGTGGAATGGAGAAGAAAGGATGAGAGTGGAGTGGAGTAGAATGTAGTGGAAAGGACAGGAATGGAATGGAATGGAATAGAATGGAACGGAATGGAATCACGTGGACTCAAAACAGACGAAAAGGAAGGAAAGAAATGCAGTGGTGTGGGGAGGAGTGGATTGGCAAAGAGTGTATTTGAATTGAAAGGAATGCAATGGAGTGGACTGCAATGGAAGCGAATGGGAAGGAATGGAATGCAGTGGACTGGAGAGGAGTGGAGTGGAGAAAAGGGAACCTGAATGGAATGGAATGGAATAGATTGGAGAGGATTAGAGTGGATTCCAGTAGAAAGGAATGGAATGGAATGGAATGGAATGGAATGGAATGGAATGGAATGGAATGGAATGAAATGGAATGGAGTGAACTGGAATGTAGGCGAATGGGAAAGAGTGGCATGCAGTGGAGTGGAGCGGAGTTGAGTGAAGTGTGGATTTGAATGGAATGGAATGGAATGGAATGGAAAGGAATGCAATGGAATGGAATTGAATGGAATGGATTGGAGTGGAGTGGAGTGTATTTTAAGGGAAAAGATTGTAATGGAATTGAATGGACTGGAATTGAATGAAATACAATGGAATGAAATGGAATGGAATGGGATTGAATGGAATGGAATGGAATGGTTTGAGTCGACTGGAATGAAGTTGAATGGAAGGGAGTGGAATGCAGTGCACTGGAGAGCAGTGGAATGGAGAGGTGTGGATTTGAATTAAATGGAATGGAAAGGAATGGATTAGAGTGGAATGGAGTGGATTCTAGTGGATAAGAATGGAGTGAAATAGAATACAATGGAATGGAATGAAACGGAATGCCATGGAAAGGAATGGAATGGACTGGAATGGAGGCAAATGGGAAGGAATACAATGCAGAGGAGTGGAGAGGAATGGAGTGGAGAAGAGTGGATTTGAATTGCATGTAATGGTATGGAATGGATTGCAGATTAGTTTAGAGGAACAGAGTGGAGAAGACTGGATTTGAATTCAATGTAATGGAATGCAAAGGATTGGGTTGTAGTGGAGTGGATTCTAGTGTAAAAGAATGCAACGGAATGGAATTGAATGGAGTGGATTGGAATACAGGCAAATGGGAAGGAATACAATGCAGTGGATTGGAGAGCGGTGGTGTCCAGAAGCGTGGATTTCATATGAATTGAATGGAATGCAATGGAATGGAATAGAAAAGAATTTAAAGCAGTGGATTGGAGTGGAATGAAATGGACTAACATGGTATGGAATGGAAAGTAATGGAATGGAAAGGAATATAAAGGAACGGAATGAAAAGGAATGGAATGGAATGGAATGGAGTGGTTGGCATTGTTTTGGAAATGAATGGAATGAGGTGGAGTGTAGTGGAGTGGAAGGGAGGGGAGTAGAGTGGCTTTAGGTGGCATGGAATGGAATGGAATAGAACGGAATGGAATGGAATGCAGTGGTTTGCAGTGGAGATGCATGGAGTGGAATGGAATGGAATGGAAAGGAATGGAATGGAATGGAATGGAACGGAAAGGAATGGAATGGAATGGAACGGAAAGAAATGGATTGGAATGCAATAGAATGGAAAAAGTGGACTGCAGTGTATTGGAGAGGAGTTGCATGGAGGGGATTGGAATGCAACGAAATGGAATGGCATGGAATGGAATGGAATGGAATGGAATGGCATGGAATGGCATGGAATGGAATGGAATGGAATGGCATGGAATGGCATGGAATGGAATGGAATGGAATGGAATGGAATGGAATGGAATAGAATGGAAAAAAGTGCAGTGGAGTGCAGGAGACAAATGGAAGGGACTGGAATGGAGTGGATAGGAATGGTATGGAATGGAATGGAATGGAATGGAATGGATTGGAATGGATTGGAATGGAATGGAATGGAATGGATTGGAAGAAAGTACGTTGGAGTGCAGTGGAATGAAATGGAGAAAAAACGAAGGGAGTGGATTGGAGTGGAATGTAGTGGATTGGAAGGGATTGGAACAAAATGGTATTGCATGGAATGGAATGGATTGGGATCGATTAGACTGGAATGGAGGCTAATGGGAAGAAATGGAATGCAGTGGGGTGGAGAGGGATGGAGTAGAGAAGAGTGATTTTCAATTGAATGTCATGGAATGGAAGGGACTGGAGAGAAGTAGAGTGGATTCTAGTGGAAAAGAATGGAATTTAATCAAACAGAATGGAATGCGATGGAATGGAAAGGAATGGAATGGAATGGAATGGAATGGAAAAAAGTGCAGTGGAGTGCAGTTGAGAGGAATGGAGTGGAATGGAATGGAATGGAATGGAATGGAAAAGAATGGAATGGAATGAAATGGAATAGCATGGAATGGAATAGATTGGAGGAGACTGGAATGGAGAAAAACGAGAAAGAATGGAATGTAGTGGAGTGGAGAGGAAGAGAGAGGAGAAGAGTGGATTTGTACTCAATGGAATGGAATGGAATGGATTAGAGTGGAGAGGAGTGGATTCTAGTGGAAAAGAATGGAATGGAATGGAATGGAGTAGAATAGACAAATGTGCAGTTGAGTGTAGTGGAGTGGAATGGAGAAGAAAGGAAGGGAGTGGAGTGGAGTGGAAAGGAGTGGAATGCAATGGAATGGAATGGAATGGAATGGAATGGAATGGAATGGAATGGAATGGAATGGAATGGAATGGAATGGAATGGAGAAAAGAGCAGTGGAATGCAGTGGAGGGCAATGGAGAAAAAAGGAAAGTAGTGGAGTGGAGTAAAATGGAATGGAATAGAATGGAATGGAATGGAATGGAGTGGACTGGAAAGGAAGTGAATGGGAAAGAATGGAATGCAGTAGAGTGGAGAGCAGTTGAGCGGAGAAGACTGGATTTGAATGCAATGGAATGGAATGGAATGGAATGGAATGGAATGGAATGGAATGGATAGGAGTGTATTGGAGTGAATACTAGTGGAAACGAAAGAAATGGAATGGAATGGAATGGAATGGAACGGAAAGAAAAACAGAGCAGTGGAGTGCAGAGGAGTGCAATGGAGAAGAAAGGAAAGGAGTGGAGTGGAGCCAAGTGGAATGGAATGGACTGGACTGGAATGGAGGTGAATAGGAAAGAATGGAATGCAGAAGAGTGGAGAGGAGTGGAGTGGAGAAGACTGGATTGGAATGGAATGGAATAGAATGGAATGGAATGGAGCGGAATGGATTGGAGAGGAGTGGAGTGGATTCTAGGGGAAAAGATTGGAATGGAATGGAATGGAATGGAATGGAATGGAACGAAATGGAAAAAAGAGCAATGGAGTGCAGTGGAGGGCAATGGAGAAGAAAGGAAAGTAGTGGAGTGGAATCAAATCAAATGGAATGGAATACAATGGAATGGAATGGAATGGAGTGGACTGGAATGGAAGTGAATGGAAAAGAATGGAATGCAGTAGAGTGGAGAGGAGTTGAGTGGAGAAGACTGCATTTGAATGCAATGGAATGGAATGGAATGGAATGGATTAGAGTGGAATGGAGTGAATACTAGTGGAAACGAAAGAAATATGGAATGGAATGGAATGGAATGGAATGGAATGGAATGGAATGGAATAGAATGGAAAGGAATGGACTGGAACGGAATGGAACGGAATGGAATGGAATGCAATGGAATGGAATGGAGTGGAATGGAATGTAATGGAATAGAATGGAATGGAGTAGAAGGGGAAAAAGTGCAGTGGAGTGCAGTGGAGTGGAATGGAGAAGTAAGGAAGGGAGTGGAATGGATTGGAATGGAATGAAAAGAAATGGAATGGAATGGAATTAAATTGAATGGAATTAAATGGAATGGAATGGAATTAAATGGATTGGAATGGAGTTAATTCGAATGGAGGCGAATGGGAATGAATGGAATGCAGTGGAGTGGAGAGGAGTGGAGTCAAGAAGATTGGATATGAAATGAATAGAAAGGAAAAGAATTGATTTGAGTGGAGTGGAGTGGATTCTACCGGAAAAGAATGGAATGGAATGGAATGGAATGGAATGGAATGGAATGGATCGGAATGGAATGGAACGGAATGGAATGGAATGCAGTGGTGTTTAGAGGAGTGGAATCCAAACGATTGGATTTGAAATGAATAGAGTTGAAAAGAATGGATTGGAGTGGAGTGGAGTGGATTCTACTGGAAAATAATGGAATGGAATGGAATGGAATGAAGTGGATTGGAATGGAGGCGAATGGGAATTAATGGAAATCAGTGGAGTGGACAGGAGTGGAGGGGAGAAGAGTGGATTTGAATTGAAGGGTTTTGAATGCAATGGAATGGAATGGAATGGAATGGAATGGAATGGGATGGAATGAAATGGAATGGATTGCAGTGGATTGGAGTGGAGTAGATTGGAGTAGAATGGAATGTAAAGGAAAGTAATGGAATGGAATACAAACTAACGGAATGAAAAGGAATGGAATGGAATGGACTGGAGTGGAGGGCAGTGAATTGGAAATGAATGGAATGGGGAGAAGTAGAGTGGAGTGGAGTGGAATGGGAAGGAATGGAATGGAGTGGAATGGAGAGGAATGGAGGGTTGTAGACTGCATTGATTTGGAATGGAATGGAATGGAAAGGAAAGGAATGGAATGGAGTGGAATGGAATGGAACGGAATAGAGTGAACAGGAATGGAGCGAATGTGAAGGAATGGAATACAGTGGAGGGCAGAGGAGTGGAATGAAGAAGAGTGGAATTGAATTGAATTGAAATGAATTGAATGGATTAGAGAGGAATGGAGTAGAATCTAGTGGAAAGGAATGGAATGCAATGGAATGGTATGGAAGGGAAAGAAATGGAAAGAAATGCAATGGATTGGAAAGGAATGGAATGCAATGCAACGGAATGGAAGGCAAAAAAGTGCAGTGGAGTGCACTAAACTGGAACGGAGAAGAAAGGAATAGAGTGTAGTGGAGTTGAATGGAGTGGAATGGAGTGGAATGGAATGGAATGGAATTAAATGGAATGGAATAGAATGGAGTGGATTGGAATTAGGAGAATAGGAAGGAATGCAATTCACTGGAGTGGAGAGGAGTGTAGTGGAGAAGAGGGGATTTGAATTGAAAGGAATGGAAAGCAGTGGAATGGAATGGAATGGAAAGCAGTGGAATGGAATGGAATGGAAAGCAGTGGATTGGAGTGGAGTGTATTGGGGTAGAATGTAATGGAATGGAAAGGAATGGAATGGAATGTAATACAATGGAACGGAATGAAAAAGAATTGAATGGAATGTAATGGAGTGGAGTGGAGGGTAGTGAATTGGAAATGAAGGGAATGGAGAGTAGTGTTGCAGAGTGGTGTGGAATGGTAATGAGTGGAATGTAGTGGAGTGGAGTGGAATGAAGGGTAATAGAGTGGATTCAGGTGGAATTGAATGGAATGGAATGGAATGGAATGGAATGGAATGGAATGGAATGGAGTGGAATTGAAGTGAATGGGAAAGAATGGAATGCAGTAGAGTCGAGAGGAGTTGAGTGGAGAAGACTGGATTTGAATGCAATGGAATGGAATGGAATGGAATGGAATGGATTGGAGTGCAGTGGAGTGAATACTAGTGGAAACGAAAGAAATGGAATGGAATGGAATGGAATGGAACGGAACGGAACGGAACGGAATGGAATGGAATGGAATGGAATGGAACGGAACGGAAAAATGAGAAATGGAGTGCAGTGGAGTGCAAAGAGAAGAAAGGAAAGGAGTGGAGTGGAGCCAAATGAAATGGAATGGAGTGGATTGGAATGAGGGTGAATGGGAAAGAATGGAATGCAGTAGAGTGGAGGGGAGTGGACTGCAGAAGACTGGATTGGAATGGAATGGAATGGAACAGAATGGAAAGGAATGGATTGGAAAGGAGTGGAGTGGATTCTAGGGGAAAAGATTGGAATGGAATGGAATGGAATGGAATGGAATGGAATGGAATGGAGTGGAATGGAAGTGAATGGGAAAGAATGGAATACAGTAGAGTGGAGAGGAGTTGAGTGGAGAAGACTGGATTTGAATGCAATGGAATGGAATGGAATGGAATGGATTGGAGAGGAGTGGAGTGAATACTATTGGAAATGAAAGAAATGGAATGGAATGGAAAGGAGGGGAATGGAATGGAATGGAACGGAATGGAATGTAATGGAATGGAATGGAATGGAACAGAAGGGAATTTAATGGAATGGAACGGAATGGAAAAAAGAGCAGTGGAGTGCAATGGAGAAGAAAGGGAAGGAGTGGAGTGCAGCCAAATGGAATGGAATGGAGTGGACTGGAATGGAGGTGAATGGGAAAGAATGGAATGCAGTACAGTGGAGAGGAGTGGAGTGGAGAAGACTGGAATGGAATGGAATGGAATGGAATGGAATGGAATGGAATGGAATGGAATGGATTGGATTGGAGTGGAGTGGAGTGGATTCTAGGGGAAAAGATTGAATGGAATGGAATGGAATGGAATGGAATGTAATGGAATGGAAAGCAAATAATGAACAGTAGGGTTCAGTGGAGTGGAATGGAGAAGAAAGGATGAGAGTGGAGTGGAGTAGAATGTAGTGGAAAGGATAGGAATGGAATGGAATGGAATAGAATGGAACGGAATGGAATCACGTGGACTCAAAACAGACGAAAAGGAAGGAAAGAAATGCAGTGGTGTGGGGAGGAGTGGATTGGCAAAGAGTGTATTTGAATTGAAAGGAATGCAATGGAGTGGACTTCAATGGAAGCGAATGGGAAGGAATGGAATGCAGTGGACTGGAGAGGAGTGGAGTGGAGAAAAGTGAAACTGAATGGAATGGAATGGAATAGATTGGAGAGGGTTAGAGTGGATTCCAGTAGAAAGGAATGGAATGGAATGGAATGGAATGGAAAGGAATGGAATGGAATGGAATGGAATGGAATGGATTGGAATGGAATGGAAAGGAATGGAATGGAGTGGACTGGAATGGAGGCGAATGGGAAAGAGTGGCATGCAGTGGAGTGGAGCGGATTTGAGTGGAGAAGTGTGGATTTGAATGGAATGGAATGGAATGGAATGGAAAGGAATGCAATGGAATGAAATGGAATGGAATGGAATGGAAAAGAATGGAATGGAATGAAATGGAGTAGCATGGAATGGAATTGATTGGAGGAGACTGGAATGGAGAAAAATGAGAAAGAATGGAATGTAGTGGAGTGGAGAGGAAGAGAGAGGAGAAGAGTGGATTTGTACTCAATGGAATGGAATGGAATGGATTAGAGTGGAGAGGAGTGGATTCTAGTGGTAAAGAATGGAATGGAATGGAATGGAGTAGAATAGACAAATGTGCAGTTGAGTGTAGTGGAGTGGAATGGAGAAGAAAGGAAGGGAGTGGAGTGGAGTGGAAAGGAGTGGAATGCAATGGAATGGAATGGAATGGAATGGAATGGAATGGAATGGAATGGAATGGAAAAAAGAGCAGTGGAATGCAGTGGAGGGCAATGGAGGAAAAAGGAAAGTAGTGGAGTGGAGTAAAATGGAATGGAATAGAATGGAATGGAATGGAATGGAGTGGACTGGAAAGGAAGTGAATGGGAAAGAATGGAATGCAGTAGAGTGGAGAGCAGTTGAGCGGAGAAGACTGGATTTGAATGCAATGGAATGGAATGGAATGGAATGGAATGGAATAGAATGGAATGGAATGGATAGGAGTGTATTGGAGTGAATACTAGTGGAAACGAAAGAAATGGAATGGAATGGAATGGAATGGAACGGAGAGAAAAACAGAGCAGTGGAGTGCAGTGGAGTGCAATGGAGAAGAAAGGAAAGGAGTAGAGTGGAGCCAAGTGGAATGGAATGGACTGGACTGGAATGGAGGTGAATGGGAAAGAATGGAATGCAGAAGAGTGGAGAGGAGTGGAGTGGAGAAGACTGGATTGGAATGGAATGGAATAGAATGGAATGGAATGGAGTGGAATGGATTGGAGAGGAGTGGAGTGGATTCTAGGGGAAAAGATTGGAATGGAATGGAATGGAATGGAATGGAATGGAATGGAATGGAATGGAACGAAATGGAAAAAAGAGCAATGGAGTGCAGTGGAGGGCAATGGAGAAGAAAGGAAAGTAGTGGAGTGGAATCAAATGGAATGGAATGGAATGCAATGGAATGGAATGGAATGGAGTGGACTGGAATGGAAGTGAATGGGAAAGAATGGAATGCAGTAGAGTGGAGAGGAGTTGAGTGGAGAAGACTGCATTTGAATGCAATGGAATGGAATGGAATGGATTAGAGTGGAATGGAGTTAATACTAGTGGAAACGAAAGAAATATGGAATGGAATGGAATGGAATGGAATGGAATGGAATGGAATGGAATAGAATGGAAAGGAATGGACTGGAACGGAATGGAACGGAATGGAATGGAATGCAATGGAATGGAATGGAGTGGAATGGAATGTAATGGAATAGAATGGAATGGAGTAGAAGGGGAAAAAGTGCAGTGGAGTGCAGTGGAGTGGAATGGGGAAGTAAGGAAGGGAGTGGAATGGATTGGAATGGAATGAAAAGAAATGGAATGGAATGGAATTAAATTGAATGGAATTAAATGGAATGGAATGGAATTAAATGGATTGGAATGGAGTTAATTGGAATGGAGGCGAATGGGAAGGAATGGAATGCAGTGGAGTGGAGAGGAGTGGAGTCAAGAAGATTGGATATGAAATGAATAGAAAGGAAAAGAATGGATTTGAGTGGAGTGGAGTGGATTCTACCGGAAAAGAATGGAATGGAATGGAATGGAATGGAATGGAATGGAATGGAATGGAATGGACTGGAATGCAACGGAATGGAATGGAACGGAATGGAATGGAATGCAGTGGTGTTTAGAGGAGTGGAATCCAAACGATTGGATTTGAAATGAATAGAGTTGAAAAGAATGGATTGGAGTGGAGTGGAGTGGATTCTACTGGAAAATAATGGAATGGAATGGAATGGAATGAAGTGGATTGGAATGGAGGCGAATGGGAATTAATGGAAATCAGTGGAGTGGACAGGAGTGGAGGGGAGAAGAGTGGATTTGAATTGAAGGGTTTTGAATGCAATGGAATGGAATGGAATGGAATGGAATGGAATGGAATGGAATGGGATGGAATGAAATGGAATGGATTGCAGTGGATTGGAGTGGAGTAGATTGGAGTAGAATGGAATGTAAAGGAAAGTAATGGAATGGAATACAAACTAACGGAATGAAAAGGAATGGAATGGAATGGACTGGAGTGGAGGGCAGTGAATTGGAAATGAATGGAATGGGGAGAAGTAGAGTGGAGTGGAGTGGAATGGGAAGGAATGGAATGGAGTGGAATGGAGAGGAATGGAGGGTTGTAGACTGCATTGATTTGGAATGGAATGGAATGGAAAGGAAAGGAATGGAATGGAGTGGAATGGAATGGAATGGAATAGAGTGGACAGGAATGGAGCGAATGTGAAGGAATGGAATACAGTGGAGGGCAGAGGAGTGGAATGAAGAAGAGTGAAATTGAATTGAATTGAATTGAATTGAATGGATTAGAGAGGAATGGAGTAGAATCTAGTGGAAAGGAATGGAATGCAATGGAATGGTATGGAAGGGAAAGAAATGGAAAGAAATGCAATGGATTGGAAAGGAATGGAATGCAATGCAACGGAATGGAAGGCAAAAAAGTGCAGTGGAGTGCACTAAACTGGAACGGAGAAGAAAGGAATAGAGTGTAGTGGAGTTGAATGGAGTGGAATGGAGTGGAATGGAATGGAATGGAATTAAATGGAATGGAATAGAATGGAGTGGATTGGAATGGAGGAGAATAGGAAGGAATGCAATTCACTGGAGTGGAGAGGAGTGTAGTGGAGAAGAGGGGATTTGAATTGAAAGGAATGGAAAGCAGTGGAATGGAATGGAATGGAAAGCAGTGGAATGGAATGGAATGGAAAGCAGTGGATTGGAGTGGAGTGTATTGGGGTAGAATGTAATGGAATGGAAAGGAATGGAATGGAATGTAATACAATGGAACGGAATGAAAAAGAATTGAATGGAATGTAATGGAGTGGAGTGGAGGGTAGTGAATTGGAAATGAAGGGAATGGAGAGTAGTGTTGCAGAGTGGTGTGGAATGGTAATGAGTGGAATGTAGTGGAGTGGAGTGGAATGAAGGGTAATAGAGTGGATTCAGGTGGAATGGAATGGAATGGAATGGAATGGAATGGAATGGAATGGAGTGGAATTGAAGTGAATGGGAAAGAATGGAATGCAGTAGAGTCGAGAGGAGTTGAGTGGAGAAGACTGGATTTGAATGCAATGGAATGGAATGGAATGGAATGGAATGGATTGGAGTGCAGTGGAGTGAATACTAGTGGAAACGAAAGAAATGGAATGGAATGGAATGGAATGGAACGGAACGGAACGGAACGGAATGGAATGGAATGGAATGGAATGGAACGGAACGGAAAAATGAGAAATGGAGTGCAGTGGAGTGCAAAGAGAAGAAAGGAAAGGAGTGGAGTGGAGCCAAATGAAATGGAATGGAGTGGATTGGAATGAGGGTGAATGGGAAAGAATGGAATGCAGTAGAGTGGAGGGGAGTGGACTGCAGAAGACTGGATTGGAATGGAATGGAATGGAACAGAATGGAAAGGAATGGATTGGAAAGGAGTGGAGTGGATTCTAGGGGAAAAGATTGGAATGGAATGGAATGGAATGGAATGGAATGGAATGGAGTGGAATGGAAGTGAATGGGAAAGAATGGAATACAGTAGAGTGGAGAGGAGTTGAGTGGAGAAGACTGGATTTGAATGCAATGGAATGGAATGGAATGGAATGGATTGGAGAGGAGTGGAGTGAATACTATTGGAAATGAAAGAAATGGAATGGAATGGAAAGGAGGGGAATGGAATGGAATGGAACGGAATGGAATGTAATGGAATGGAATGGAATGGAACAGAAGGGAATTTAATGGAATGGAACGGAATGGAAAAAAGAGCAGTGGAGTGCAATGGAGAAGAAAGGGAAGGAGTGGAGTGCAGCCAAATGGAATGGAATGGAGTGGACTGGAATGGAGGTGAATGGGAAAGAATGGAATGCAGTACAGTGGAGAGGAGTGGAGTGGAGAAGACTGGAATGGAATGGAATGGAATGGAATGGAATGGAATGGAATGGAATGGATTGGATTGGAGTGGAGTGGAGTGGATTCTAGGGGAAAAGATTGAATGGAATGGAAAGGAATGGAATGGAATGTAATGGAATGGAAAGCAAATAATGAACAGTAGGGTTCAGTGGAGTGGAATGGAGAAGAAAGGATGAGAGTGGAGTGGAGTAGAATGTAGTGGAAAGGATAGGAATGGAATGGAATGGAATAGAATGGAACGGAATGGAATCACGTGGACTCAAAACAGACGAAAAGGAAGGAAAGAAATGCAGTGGTGTGGGGAGGAGTGGATTGGCAAAGAGTGTATTTGAATTGAAAGGAATGCAATGGAGTGGACTTCAATGGAAGCGAATGGGAAGGAATGGAATGCAGTGGACTGGAGAGGAGTGGAGTGGAGAAAAGTGAAACTGAATGGAATGGAATGGAATAGATTGGAGAGGATTAGAGTGGATTCCAGTAGAAAGGAATGGAATGGAATGGAATGGAATGGAAAGGAATGGAATGGAATGGAATGGAATGGAATGGATTGGAATGGAATGGAAAGGAATGGAATGGAGTGGACTGGAATGGAGGCGAATGGGAAAGAGTGGCATGCAGTGGAGTGGAGCGGATTTGAGTGGAGAAGTGTGGATTTGAATGGAATGGAATGGAATGGAATGGAAAGGAATGCAATGGAATGAAATGGAATGGAATGGAATGGAAAAGAATGGAATGGAATGAAATGGAGTAGCATGGAATGGAATTGATTGGAGGAGACTGGAATGGAGAAAAATGAGAAAGAATGGAATGTAGTGGAGTGGAGAGGAAGAGAGAGGAGAAGAGCGGATTTGTACTCAATGGAATGGAATGGAATGGATTAGAGTGGAGAGGAGTGGATTCTAGTGGTAAAGAATGGAATGGAATGGAATGGAGTAGAATAGACAAATGTGCAGTTGAGTGTAGTGGAGTGGAATGGAGAAGAAAGGAAGGGAGTGGAGTGGAGTGGAAAGGAGTGGAATGCAATGGAATGGAATGGAATGGAATGGAATGGAATGGAATGGAATGGAAAAAAGAGCAGTGGAATGCAGTGGAGGGCAATGGAGGAAAAAGGAAAGTAGTGGAGTGGAGTAAAATGGAATGGAATAGAATGGAATGGAATGGAATGGAGTGGACTGGAAAGGAAGTGAATGGGAAAGAATGGAATGCAGTAGAGTGGAGAGCAGTTGAGCGGAGAAGACTGGATTTGAATGCAATGGAATGGAATGGAATGGAATGGAATGGAATAGAATGGAATGGAATGGATAGGAGTGTATTGGAGTGAATACTAGTGGAAACGAAAGAAATGGAATGGAATGGAATGGAATGGAACGGAGAGAAAAACAGAGCAGTGGAGTGCAGTGGAGTGCAATGGAGAAGAAAGGAAAGGAGTAGAGTGGAGCCAAGTGGAATGGAATGGACTGGACTGGAATGGAGGTGAATGGGAAAGAATGGAATGCAGAAGAGTGGAGAGGAGTGGAGTGGAGAAGACTGGATTGGAATGGAATGGAATAGAATGGAATGGAATGGAGTGGAATGGATTGGAGAGGAGTGGAGTGGATTCTAGGGGAAAAGATTGGAATGGAATGGAATGGAATGGAATGGAATGGAATGGAATGGAATGGAACGAAATGGAAAAAAGAGCAATGGAGTGCAGTGGAGGGCAATGGAGAAGAAAGGAAAGTAGTGGAGTGGAATCAAATGGAATGGAATGGAATGCAATGGAATGGAATGGAATGGAGTGGACTGGAATGGAAGTGAATGGGAAAGAATGGAATGCAGTAGAGTGGAGAGGAGTTGAGTGGAGAAGACTGCATTTGAATGCAATGGAATGGAATGGAATGGATTAGAGTGGAATGGAGTTAATACTAGTGGAAACGAAAGAAATATGGAATGGAATGGAATGGAATGGAATGGAATGGAATGGAATGGAATAGAATGGAAAGGAATGGACTGGAACGGAATGGAACGGAATGGAATGGAATGCAATGGAATGGAATGGAGTGGAATGGAATGTAATGGAATAGAATGGAATGGAGTAGAAGGGGAAAAAGTGCAGTGGAGTGCAGTGGAGTGGAATGGGGAAGTAAGGAAGGGAGTGGAATGGATTGGAATGGAATGAAAAGAAATGGAATGGAATGGAATTAAATTGAATGGAATTAAATGGAATGGAATGGAATTAAATGGATTGGAATGGAGTTAATTGGAATGGAGGCGAATGGGAAGGAATGGAATGCAGTGGAGTGGAGAGGAGTGGAGTCAAGAAGATTGGATATGAAATGAATAGAAAGGAAAAGAATGGATTTGAGTGGAGTGGAGTGGATTCTACCGGAAAAGAATGGAATGGAATGGAATGGAATGGAATGGAATGGAATGGAATGGAATGGACTGGAATGCAACGGAATGGAATGGAACGGAATGGAATGGAATGCAGTGGTGTTTAGAGGAGTGGAATCCAAACGATTGGATTTGAAATGAATAGAGTTGAAAAGAATGGATTGGAGTGGAGTGGAGTGGATTCTACTGGAAAATAATGGAATGGAATGGAATGGAATGAAGTGGATTGGAATGGAGGCGAATGGGAATTAATGGAAATCAGTGGAGTGGACAGGAGTGGAGGGGAGAAGAGTGGATTTGAATTGAAGGGTTTTGAATGCAATGGAATGGAATGGAATGGAATGGAATGGAATGGAATGGGATGGAATGAAATGGAATGGATTGCAGTGGATTGGAGTGGAGTAGATTGGAGTAGAATGGAATGTAAAGGAAAGTAATGGAATGGAATACAAACTAACGGAATGAAAAGGAATGGAATGGAATGGACTGGAGTGGAGGGCAGTGAATTGGAAATGAATGGAATGGGGAGAAGTAGAGTGGAGTGGAGTGGAATGGGAAGGAATGGAATGGAGTGGAATGGAGAGGAATGGAGGGTTGTAGACTGCATTGATTTGGAATGGAATGGAATGGAAAGGAAAGGAATGGAATGGAGTGGAATGGAATGGAATGGAATAGAGTGGACAGGAATGGAGCGAATGTGAAGGAATGGAATACAGTGGAGGGCAGAGGAGTGGAATGAAGAAGAGTGAAATTGAATTGAATTGAATTGAATTGAATGGATTAGAGAGGAATGGAGTAGAATCTAGTGGAAAGGAATGGAATGCAATGGAATGGTATGGAAGGGAAAGAAATGGAAAGAAATGCAATGGATTGGAAAGGAATGGAATGCAATGCAACGGAATGGAAGGCAAAAAAGTGCAGTGGAGTGCACTAAACTGGAACGGAGAAGAAAGGAATAGAGTGTAGTGGAGTTGAATGGAGTGGAATGGAGTGGAATGGAATGGAATGGAATTAAATGGAATGGAATAGAATGGAGTGGATTGGAATGGAGGAGAATAGGAAGGAATGCAATTCACTGGAGTGGAGAGGAGTGTAGTGGAGAAGAGGGGATTTGAATTGAAAGGAATGGAAAGCAGTGGAATGGAATGGAATGGAAAGCAGTGGAATGGAATGGAATGGAAAGCAGTGGATTGGAGTGGAGTGTATTGGGGTAGAATGTAATGGAATGGAAAGGAATGGAATGGAATGTAATACAATGGAACGGAATGAAAAAGAATTGAATGGAATGTAATGGAGTGGAGTGGAGGGTAGTGAATTGGAAATGAAGGGAATGGAGAGTAGTGTTGCAGAGTGGTGTGGAATGGTAATGAGTGGAATGTAGTGGAGTGGAGTGGAATGAAGGGTAATAGAGTGGATTCAGGTGGAATTGAATGGAATGGAATGGAATGGAATGGAATGGAATGGAATGGAATGGAGTGGAATTGAAGTGAATGGGAAAGAATGGAATGCAGTAGAGTCGAGAGGAGTTGAGTGGAGAAGACTGGATTTGAATGCAATGGAATGGAATGGAATGGAATGGAATGGATTGGAGTGCAGTGGAGTGAATACTAGTGGAAACGAAAGAAATGGAATGGAATGGAATGGAATGGAACGGAACGGAACGGAACGGAATGGAATGGAATGGAATGGAACGGAACGGAAAAATGAGAAGTGGAGTGCAGTGGAGTGCAAAGAGAAGAAAGGAAAGGAGTGGAGTGGAGCCAAATGAAATGGAATGGAGTGGATTGGAATGAGGGTGAATGGGAAAGAATGGAATGCAGTAGAGTGGAGGGGAGTGGACTGCAGAAGACTGGATTGGAATGGAATGGAATGGAACAGAATGGAATGGAATGGATTGGAGAGGAGTGGAGTGGATTCTAGGGGAAAAGATTGGAATGGAATGGAATGGAATGGAATGGAATGGAATGGAATGGAGTGGAATGGAAGTGAATGGGAAAGAATGGAATACAGTAGAGTGGAGAGGAGTTGAGTGGAGAAGACTGGATTTGAATGCAATGGAATGGAATGGAATGGAATGGAATGGATTGGAGAGGAGTGGAGTGAATACTATTGGAAATGAAAGAAATGGAATGGAATGGAAAGGAGGGGAATGGAATGGAATGGAACGGAATGGAATGTAATGGAATGGAATGGAATGGAACAGAAGGGAATTTAATGGAATGGAACGGAATGGAAAAAAGAGCAGTGGAGTGCAATGGAGAAGAAAGGGAAGGAGTGGAGTGCAGCCAAATGGAATGGAATGGAGTGGACTGGAATGGAGGTGAATGGGAAAGAATGGAATGCAGTACAGTGGAGAGGAGTGGAGTGGAGAAGACTGGAATGGAATGGAATGGAATGGAATGGAATGGAATGGAATGGATTGGATTGGAGTGGAGTGGAGTGGATTCTAGGGGAAAAGATTGAATGGAATGGAATGGAATGGAATGGAAAGCAAATAATGAACAGTAGGGTTCAGTGGAGTGGAATGGAGAAGAAAGGATGAGAGTGGAGTGGAGTAGAATGTAGTGGAAAGGATAGGAATGGAATGGAATGGAATAGAACGGAACGGAATGGAATCACGTGGACTCAAAACAGACGAAAAGGAAGGAAAGAAATGCAGTGGTGTGGGGAGGAGTGGATTGGCAAAGAGTGTATTTGAATTGAAAGGAATGCAATGGAGTGGACTTCAATGGAAGCGAATGGGAAGGAATGGAATGCAGTGGACTGGAGAGGAGTGGAGTGGAGAAAAGTGAAACTGAATGGAATGGAATGGAATAGATTGGAGAGGATTAGAGTGGATTCCAGTAGAAAGGAATGGAATGGAATGGAATGGAATGGAAAGGAATGGAATGGAATGGAATGGAATGGAATGGATTGGAATGGAATGGAAAGGAATGGAATGGAGTGGACTGGAATGGAGGCGAATGGGAAAGAGTGGCATGCAGTGGAGTGGAGCGGATTTGAGTGGAGAAGTGTGGATTTGAATGGAATGGAATGGAAAGGAATGCAATGGAATGAAATGGAATGGAATGCAATGGAAAAGAATGGAATGGAATGAAATGGAGTAGCATGGAATGGAATTGATTGGAGGAGACTGGAATGGAGAAAAATGAGAAAGAATGGAATGTAGTGGAGTGGAGAGGAAGAGAGAGGAGAAGAGTGGATTTGTACTCAATGGAATGGAATGGAATGGATTAGAGTGGAGAGGAGTGGATTCTAGTGGAAAAGAATGGAATGGAATGGAATGGAGTAGAATAGACAAATGTGCAGTTGAGTGTAGTGGAGTGGAATGGAGAAGAAAGGAAGGGAGTGGAGTGGAGTGGAAAGGAGTGGAATGCAATGGAATGGAATGGAATGGAATGGAATGGAATGGAATGGAATGGAATGGAATGGAAAAAAGAGCAGTGGAATGCAGTGGAGGGCAATGGAGGAAAAAGGAAAGTAGTGGAGTGGAGTAAAATGGAATGGAATAGAATGGAATGGAATGGAATGGAGTGGACTGGAAAGGAAGTGAATGGGAAAGAATGGAATGCAGTAGAGTGGAGAGCAGTTGAGCGGAGAAGACTGGATTTGAATGCAATGGAATGGAATGGAATGGAATGGAATGGAATAGAATGGAATGGAATGGATAGGAGTGTATTGGAGTGAATACTAGTGGAAACGAAAGAAATGGAATGGAATGGAATGGAATGGAACGGAGAGAAAAACAGAGCAGTGGAGTGCAGTGGAGTGCAATGGAGAAGAAAGGAAAGGAGTAGAGTGGAGCCAAGTGGAATGGAATGGACTGGACTGGAATGGAGGTGAATGGGAAAGAATGGAATGCAGAAGAGTGGAGAGGAGTGGAGTGGAGAAGACTGGATTGGAATGGAATGGAATAGAATGGAATGGAATGGAGTGGAATGGATTGGAGAGGAGTGCAGTGGATTCTAGGGGAAAAGATTGGAATGGAATGGAATGGAATGGAATGGAATGGAATGGAATGGAATGGAACGAAATGGAAAAAAGAGCAATGGAGTGCAGTGGAGGGCAATGGAGAAGAAAGGAAAGTAGTGGAGTGGAATCAAATGGAATGGAATGGAATGCAATGGAATGGAATGGAATGGAGTGGACTGGAATGGAAGTGAATGGGAAAGAATGGAATGCAGTAGAGTGGAGAGGAGTTGAGTGGAGAAGACTGCATTTGAATGCAATGGAATGGAATGGAATGGATTAGAGTGGAATGGAGTTAATACTAGTGGAAACGAAAGAAATATGGAATGGAATGGAATGGAATGGAATGGAATGGAATGGAATAGAATGGAAAGGAATGGACTGGAACGGAATGGAACGGAATGGAATGGAATGCAATGGAATGGAATGGAGTGGAATGGAATGTAATGGAATAGAATGGAATGGAGTAGAAGGGGAAAAAGTGCAGTGGAGTGCAGTGGAGTGGAATGGGGAAGTAAGGAAGGGAGTGGAATGGATTGGAATGGAATGAAAAGAAATGGAATGGAATGGAATTAAATTGAATGGAATTAAATGGAATGGAATGGAATTAAATGGATTGGAATGGAGTTAATTGGAATGGAGGCGAATGGGAAGGAATGGAATGCAGTGGAGTGGAGAGGAGTGGAGTCAAGAAGATTGGATATGAAATGAATAGAAAGGAAAAGAATGGATTTGAGTGGACTGGAGTGGATTCTTCCGGAAAGAATGGAATGGAATGGAATGGAATGGAATGGAATGGAATGGATTGGAATGGAACGGAATGGAATGGAATGCAGTGGTGTTTAGAGGAGTGGAATCCAAACGATTGGATTTGAAATGAATAGAGTTGAAAAGAATGGATTGGAGTGGAGTGGAGTGGATTCTACTGGAAAATAATGGAATGGAATGGAATTGAATGAAGTGGATTGGAATGGAGGCGAATGGGAATTAATGGAAATCAGTGGAGTGGACAGGAGTGGAGGGGAGAAGTGTGGATTTGAATTGAAGGGTTTTGAATGCAATGGAATGGAATGGAATGGAATGGAATGGAATGGGATGGAATGAAATGGAATGGATTGCAGTGGATTGGAGTGGAGTAGATTGGAGTAGAATGGAATGCAAAGGAAAGTAATGGAATGGAATACAAACTAACGGAATGAAAAGGAATGGAATGGAATGGACTGGAGTGGAGGGCAGTGAATTGGAAATGAATGGAATGGGGAGAAGTAGAGTGGAGTGGAGTGGAATGGGAAGGAATGGAATGGAGTGGAATGGAGAGGAATGGAGGGTTGTAGACTGCATTCATTTGGAATGGAATGGAATGGAAAGGAAAGGAATAGAATGGAGTGGAATGGAATGGAATGGAATAGAGTGGACAGGAATGGAGCGAATGTGAAGGAATGGAATACAGTGGAGGGCAGAGGAGTGGAATGAAGAAGAGTGGAATTGAATTGAATTGAATTGAATTGAATGGATTAGAGAGGAATGGAGTAGAATCTAGTGGAAAGGAATGGAATGCAATAGAATGGTATGGAAGGGAAAGAAATGGAAAGGAATGCAATGGATTGGAAAGGAATGGAATGCAATGCAACGGAATGGAAGGCACAAAAGTGCAGTGGAGAGCACTAGACTGGAACGGAGAAGAAAGGAATAGAGTGTAGTGGAGTTGAATGGAGTGGAATGGAGTGGAATGGAATGGAATTAAATGGAATGGAATGGAATGGAATGGAATAAAGAGCAGTGGAATGCAGTGGAGGGCAATGGAGAAAAAAGGAAAGTAGTGGAGTGGAGTAAAATGGAATGGAATAGAATGGAATGGAATGGAATGGAGTGGACTGGAAAGGAAGTGAATGGGAAAGAATGGAATGCAGTAGAGTGGAGAACAGTTGAGCGGAGAAGACTGGATTGAATGCAATGGAATGGAATGGAATGGAACGGAACGGAACGGAACGGAATGGAATGGAATGGAATGGAACGGAACGGAAAAATGAGAAGTGGAGTGCAGTGGAGTGCAAAGAGAAGAAAGGAAAGGAGTGGAGTGGAGCCAAATGAAATGGAATGGAGTGGATTGGAATGAGGGTGAATGGGAAAGAATGGAATGCAGTAGAGTGGAGGGGAGTGGACTGCAGAAGACTGGATTGGAATGGAATGGAATGGAACAGAATGGAATGGAATGGATTGGAGAGGAGTGGAGTGGATTCTAGGGGAAAAGATTGGAATGGAATGGAATGGAATGGAATGGAATGGAATGGAATGGAGTGGAATGGAAGTGAATGGGAAAGAATGGAATACAGTAGAGTGGAGAGGAGTTGAGTGGAGAAGACTGGATTTGAATGCAATGGAATGGAATGGAATGGAATGGATTGGAGAGGAGTGGAGTGAATACTATTGGAAATGAAAGAAATGGAATGGAATGGAAAGGAGGGGAATGGAATGGAATGGAACGGAATGGAATGTAATGGAATGGAATGGAATGGAATGGAATGGAACAGAAGGGAATTTAATGGAATGGAACGGAATGGAAAAAAGAGCAGTGGAGTGCAATGGAGAAGAAAGGGAAGGAGTGGAGTGCAGCCAAATGGAATGGAATGGAGTGGACTGGAATGGAGGTGAATGGGAAAGAATGGAATGCAGTACAGTGGAGAGGAGTGGAGTGGAGAAGACTGGAATGGAATGGAATGGAATGGAATGGAATGGAATGGATTGGATTGGAGTGGAGTGGAGTGGATTCTAGGGGAAAAGATTGAATGGAATGGAATGGAATGGAATGGAATGGAATGGAATGGAATGGAAAGCAAATAATGAACAGTAGGGTTCAGTGGAGTGGAATGGAGAAGAAAGGATGAGAGTGGAGTGGAGTAGAATGTAGTGGAAAGGATAGGAATGGAATGGAATGGAATAGAACGGAACGGAATGGAATCACGTGGACCCAAAACAGACGAAAAGGAAGGAAAGAAATGCAGTGGTGTGGGGAGGAGTGGATTGGCAAAGAGTGTATTTGAATTGAAAGGAATGCAATGGAGTGGAATTCAATGGAAGCGAATGGGAAGGAATGGAATGCAGTGGACTGGAGAGGAGTGGAGTGGAGAAAAGTGAAACTGAATGGAATGGAATGGAATAGATTGGAGAGGATTAGAGTGGATTGCAGTAGAAAGGAATGGAATGGAATGGAATGGAATGGAAAGGAATGGAATGGAATGGAATGGAATGGAATGGATTGGAATGGAATGGAAAGGAATGGAATGGAGTGGACTGGAATGGAGGCGAATGGGAAAGAGTGGCATGCAGTGGAGTGGAGCGGATTTGAGTGGAGAAGTGTGGATTTGAATGGAATGGAATGGAATGGAATGGAAAGGAATGCAATGGAATGAAATGGAATGGAATGGAATGGAAAAGAATGGAATGGAATGAAATGGAGTAGCATGGAATGGAATTGATTGGAGGAGACTGGAATGGAGAAAAATGAGAAAGAATGGAATGTAGTGGAGTGGAGAGGAAGAGAGAGGAGAAGAGTGGATTTGTACTCAATGGAATGGAATGGAATGGATTAGAGTGGAGAGGAGTGGATTCTAGTGGAAAAGAATGGAATGGAATGGAATGGAGTAGAATAGACAAATGTGCAGTTGAGTGTAGTGGAGTGGAATGGAGAAGAAAGGAAGGGAGTGGAGTGGAGTGGAAAGGAGTGGAATGCAATGGAATGGAATGGAATGGAATGGAATGGAATGGAATGGAATGGAATGGAATGGAAAAAAGAGCAGTGGAATGCAGTGGAGGGCAATGGAGGAAAAAGGAAAGTAGTGGAGTGGAGTAAAATGGAATGGAATAGAATGGAATGGAATGGAATGGAGTGGACTGGAAAGGAAGTGAATGGGAAAGAATGGAATGCAGTAGAGTGGAGAGCAGTTGAGCGGAGAAGACTGGATTTGAATGCAATGGAATGGAATGGAATGGAATGGAATGGAATAGAATGGAATGGAATGGATAGGAGTGTATTGGAGTGAATACTAGTGGAAACGAAAGAAATGGAATGGAATGGAATGGAACGGAGAGAAAAACAGAGCAGTGGAGTGCAGTGGAGTGCAATGGAGAAGAAAGGAAAGGAGTAGAGTGGAGCCAAGTGGAATGGAATGGACTGGACTGGAATGGAGGTGAATGGGAAAGAATGGAATGCAGAAGAGTGGAGAGGAGTGGAGTGGAGAAGACTGGATTGGAATGGAATGGAATAGAATGGAATGGAATGGAGTGGAATGGATTGGAGAGGAGTGGAGTGGATTCTAGGGGAAAAGATTGGAATGGAATGGAATGGAATGGAATGGAATGGAATGGAATGGAATGGAACGAAATGGAAAAAAGAGCAATGGAGTGCAGTGGAGGGCAATGGAGAAGAAAGGAAAGTAGTGGAGTGGAATCAAATGGAATGGAATGGAATGCAATGGAATGGAATGGAATGGAGTGGACTGGAATGGAAGTGAATGGGAAAGAATGGAATGCAGTAGAGTGGAGAGGAGTTGAGTGGAGAAGACTGCATTTGAATGCAATGGAATGGAATGGAATGGATTAGAGTGGAATGGAGTTAATACTAGTGGAAACGAAAGAAATATGGAATGGAATGGAATGGAATGGAATGGAATGGAATGGAATAGAATGGAAAGGAATGGACTGGAACGGAATGGAACGGAATGGAATGGAATGCAATGGAATGGAATGGAGTGGAATGGAATGTAATGGAATAGAATGGAATGGAGTAGAAGGGGAAAAAGTGCAGTGGAGTGCAGTGGAGTGGAATGGGGAAGTAAGGAAGGGAGTGGAATGGATTGGAATGGAATGAAAAGAAATGGAATGGAATGGAATTAAATTGAATGGAATTAAATGGAATGGAATGGAATTAAATGGATTGGAATGGAGTTAATTGGAATGGAGGCGAATGGGAAGGAATGGCATGCAGTGGAGTGGAGAGGAGTGGAGTCAAGAAGATTGGATATGAAATGAATAGAAAGGAAAAGAATGGATTTGAGTGGACTGGAGTGGATTCTTCCGGAAAAGAATGGAATGGAATGGAATGGAATGGAATGGAATGGAATGGAATGGAATGGAACGGAATGGAATGGAATGCAGTGGTGTTTAGAGGAGTGGAATCCAAACGATTGGATTTGAAATGAATAGAGTTGAAAAGAATGGATTGGAGTGGAGTGGAGTGGATTCTACTGGAAAATAATGGAATGGAATGGAATTGAATGAAGTGGATTGGAATGGAGGCGAATGGGAATTAATGGAAATCAGTGGAGTGGACAGGAGTGGAGGGGAGAAGAGTGGATTTGAATTGAAGGGTTTTGAATGCAATGGAATGGAATGGAATGGAATGGAATGGAATGGGATGGAATGAAATGGAATGGATTGCAGTGGATTGGAGTGGAGTAGATTGGAGTAGAATGGAATGTAAAGGAAAGTAATGGAATGGAATACAAACTAACGGAATGAAAAGGAATGGAATGGAATGGACTGGAGTGGAGGGCAGTGAATTGGAAATGAATGGAATGGGGAGAAGTAGAGTGGAGTGGAGTGGAATGGGAAGGAATGGAATGGAGTGGAATGGAGAGGAATGGAGGGTTGTAGACTGCATTCATTTGGAATGGAATGGAATGGAAAGGAAAGGAATGGAATGGAGTGGAATGGAATGGAATGGAATAGAGTGGACAGGAATGTAGCGAATGTGAAGGAATGGAATACAGTGGAGGGCAGAGGAGTGGAATGAAGAAGAGTGGAAGTGAATTGAATTGAATTGAATTGAATGGATTAGAGAGGAATGGAGTAGAATCTAGCGGAAAGGAATGGAATGCAATAGAATGGTATGGAAGGGAAAGAAATGGAAAGGAATGCAATGGATTGGAAAGGAATGGAATGCAATGCAACGGAATGGAAGGCACAAAAGTGCCGTGGGGAGCACTAGACTGGAACGGAGAAGAAAGGAATAGAGTGTAGTGGAGTTCAATGGAGTGGAATGGAGTGGAATGGAATGGAATGGAATGGAATGGAATGGAATGGAATGGAATAAAGAGCAGTGGAATGCAGTGGAGGGCAATGGAGAAAAAAGGAAAGTAGTGGAGTGGAGTAAAATGGAATGGAATAGAATGGAACGGAATGGAATGGAGTGGACTGGAAAGGAAGTGAATGGGAAAGAATGGAATGCAGTAGAGTGGAGAACAGTTGAGCGGAGAAGACTGGATTGAATGCAATGGAATGGAATGGAATGGAATGGAATGGAATGGAATGGATAGGAGTGTATTGGAGTGAATAATAGTGGAAACGAAAGAAATGGTATGGAATGGAATGGAATGGAACGGAGAGAAAAACAGAGCAGTGGAGTGCTGTGGAGTGCAATGGAGAAGAAAGGAAAGGAGTAGAGTGGAGCCAAGTGGAATGGAATGGACTGGACTGGAATGGAGGTGAATGGGAAGGAATGGAATGCAGAAGAGTGGAGAGGAGTGCAGTGGAGAAGACTGGATTGGAATGGAATGGAATAGAATGGAATGGAATGGAGTGGAATGGATTGGAGAGGAGTGGAGTGGATTCTAGGGGAAAAGATTGGAATGGAATGGAATGGAATGCAATGGAATGGAATGGAATGGAACGAAATGGAAAAAAGAGCAATGGAGTGCAGTGGAGGGCAATGGAGAAGAAAGGAAAGTAGTGGAGTGGAATCAAATGGAATGGAATGGAATGCAATGGAATGGAATGGAATGGAGTGGACTGGAATGGAAGTGAATGGGAAAGAATGGAATGCAGTAGAGTGGAGAGGAGTTGAGTGGAGAAGACTGCATTTGAATGCAATGGAATGGAATGGAATGGATTAGAGTGGAATGGAGTGAATACTAGTGGAAACGAAAGAAATATGGAATGGAATGGAATGGAATGGAATGGAATGGAATAGAATGGAAAGGAATGGACTGGAACGGAATGGAATGGAATGGAATGGAATGCAATGGAATGGAATGGAGTGGAATGGAATGTAATGGAATAGAATGGAATGGAGTAGAAGGGGAAAAAGTGCAGTGGAGTGCAGTGGAGTGGAATGGGGAAGTAAGGAAGGGAGTGGAATGGATTGGAATGGAATGAAAAGAAATGGAATGGAATGGAATTAAATTGAATGGAATTAAATGGAATGGAATGGAATTAAATGGATTGGAATGGAGTTAATTGGAATGGAGGCGAATGGGAAGGAATGGAATGCAGTGGAGTGGAGAGGAGTGGAGTCAAGAAGATTGGATATGAAATGAATAGAAAGGAAAAGAATGGATTTGAGTGGAGTGGAGTGGATTCTACCGGAAAAGAATGGAATGGAATGGAATGGAATGGAATGGAATGGAATGGAACGGAATGGAATGGAATGAAGTGGTGTTTAGAGGAGTGGAATCCAAAAGATTGGATTTGAAATGAATAGAGTTGAAAAGAATGGATTGGAGTGGAGTGGAGTGGATTCTACTGGAAAATAATGGAATGGAATGGAATTGAATGAAGTGGATTGGAATGGAGGCGAATGGGAATTAACGGAAATCAGTGGAGTGGACAGGATTGGAGGGGAGAAGAGTGGATTTGAATTGAAGGGTTTTGAATGAAATGGAATGGAATGGAATGGAATGGAATGGAATGGGATGGAATGAAATGGAATGGATTGCAGTGGATTGGAGTGGAGTAGATTGGAGTAGAATGGAATGTAAAGGAAAGTAATGGAATGGAATACAAACTAACGGAATGAAAAGGAATGGAATGGAATGGACTGGAGTGGAGGGCAGTGAATTGGAAATGAATGGAATGGGGAGAAGTAGAGTGGAGTGGAGTGGAATGGGAAGGAATGGAATGGAGTGGAATGGAGAGGAATGGAGGGTTGTAGACTGCATTCATTTGGAATGGAATGGAATGGAAAGGAAAGGAATGGAATGGAGTGGAATGGAATGGAACGGAATAGAGTGGACAGGAATGGAGCGAATGTGAAGGAATGGAATACAGTGGAGGGCAGAGGAGTGGAATGAAGAAGAGTGGAATTGAATTGAATTGAATTGAATTGAATGGATTAGAGAGGAATGGAGTAGAATCTAGTGGAAAGGAATGGAATGCAATAGAATGGTATGGAAGGGAAAGAAACGGAAAGGAATGCAATGGATTGGAAAGGAATGGAATGCAATGCAACGGAATGGAAGGCACAAAAGTGCAGTGGAGAGCACTAGACTGGAACGGAGAAGAAAGGAATAGAGTGTAGTGGAGTTGAATGGAGTGGAATGGAGTGGAATGGAATGGAATGGAATTAAATGGAATGGAATAGAATGGAGTGGATTGGAATGGAGGAGAATAGGAAGGAATGCAATTCACCGGAGTGGAGAGGAGTGTAGTGGAGAAGAGGGGATTTGAATTGAAGGGAATGGAAAGCAGTGGAATGGAATGGAATGGAAAGCAGTGGAATGGAATGGAATGGAATGGAATGCAGTGGATTGGAGTGGAGTGTATTGGGGTAGAATGTAATGGAATGGAAAGTAATGGAATGGAATGGAATACAATGGAACGGAATGAAAAAGAATCGAATGGAATGTAATGGAGTGGAGTGGAGGGTAGTGAATTGGAAATGAAGGGAATGGAGAGTAGTGTTGCAGAGTGGTGTGCAATGGTAATGAGTGGAATGTAGTGGAGTGGAGTGGAATGAACGGTAATAGAGTGGATTCAGGTGGAATGGAATGGAATGGAATGGAGTGGAATTGAAGTGAAGGGGAAAGAATAGAATGCAGTAGAGTCGAGAGGAGTTGAGTGGAGAAGACTGGATTTGAATGCAATGGAATGGAATTGAATGGAATGGAATGGAATGGAATGGAATGGAATGGATTGGAGTGGAGTGGAGTGAATACTAGTGGAAACGAAAGAAATGGAATGGAATGGAATGGAATGGAACGGAACGGAACGGAACGGAACGGAATGGAATGGAATGGAACGGAATGGAAAAAAGAGAAGTGGAGTGCAGTGGAGTGCAAAGAGAAGAAAGGAAAAGAGTGGAGTGGAGTCAAATGAAATGGAATGGAGTGGATTGGAATGGAGGTGAATGGGAAAGAATGGAATGCAGTAGAGTGGAGGGGAGTGGACTGCAGAAGACTGGATTGGAATGGAATGGAATGGAACAGAATGGAATGGAATGGATTGGAGAGGAGTGGAGTGGATTCTAGGGGAAAAGATTGGAATTGAATGGAATGGAATGTAATGTAATGGAATGGAATGGAATGGAATGGAATGGAGTGGAATGGAAGTGAATGGGAAAGAATGGAATACAGTAGAGTGGAGAGGAGTTGAGTGGAGAAGACTGGATTTGAATGCAATGGAATGGAATGGAATGGAATGGATTGGAGAGGAGTGGAGTGAATACTAGTGGAAATGAAAGAAATGGAATGGAATGGAAAGGAGTGGAATGGAATGGAATGGAACGGAATGTAATGTAATGGAATGGAATGGAATGGAACAGAAGGGAATTTAATGGAATGGAACGGAATGGAAAAAAGAGCAGTGGAGTGCAATGGAGAAGAAAGGGAAGGAGTGGAGTGCAGCCAAATGGAATGGAATGGAGTGGACTGGAATGGAGGTGAATGGGAAAGAATGGAATGCAGTACAGTGGAGAGAAGTGGAGTGGAGAAGACTGGAATGGAATGGAATGGAATGGAATGGATTGGATTGGAGTGGAGTGGAGTGGATTCTAGGGGAAAAGATTGAATGGAATGGAATGGAATGGAATGGAATGGAAAGCAAATAATGAACAGTAGGGTTCAGTGGAGTGGAATGGAGAAGAAAGGATGAGAGTGGAGTGGAGTAGAATGTAGTGGAAAGGATAGGAATGGAATGGAATGGAATAGAATGGAACGGAATGGAATCACGTGGACTCAAAACAGACGAAAAGGAAGGAAAGAAATGCAGTGGTGTCGGGAGGAGTGGATTGGCAAAGAGTGTATTTGAATTGAAAGGAATGCAATGGAGTGGACTTCAATGGAAGCGAATGGGAAGGAATGGAATGCAGTGGACTGGAGAGGAGTGGAGTGGAGAAAAGTGAACCTGAATCGAATGGAATGGAATAGATTGGAGAGGATTAGAGTGGATTCCAGTAGAAAGGAATGGAATGGAATGGAATGGAATGGAATGGAATGGATTGGAATGGAATGGAAAGGAATGGAATGGAATGGAGTGGACTGGAATGGAGGCGAATGGGAAAGAGTGGCATGCAGTGGAGTGGAGCGGATTTGAGGGGAGAAGTGTGGATTTGAATGGAATGGAATGGAATGGAATGGAAAGGAATGCAATGGAATGAAATGGAATGGAATGGAATGGAAAAGAATGGAATGGAATGAAATGCAATAGCATGGAATGGAATTGATTGGAGGAGACTGGAATGGAGAAAAATTAGAAAGAATGGAATGTAGTGGAGTGGAGAGGAAGAGAGAGGAGAAGAGTGGATTTGTACTCAATGGAATGGAATGGAATGGATTAGAGTGGAGAGGAGTGGATTCTAGTGGAAAAGAATGGAATGGAATGGAATGGAGTAGAATAGACAAATGTGCAGTTGAGTGTAGTGGAATGGAATGGAGAAGAAAGGAAGGGAGTGGAGTGGAGTGGAAAGGAGTGGAATGCAATGGAATGGAATGGAATGGAAAGGAATTGAATGGAAAAAAGAGCAGTGGAATGCAGTGGAGGGCAATGGAGGAAAAAGGAAAGTAGTGGAGTGGAGTAAAATGGAATGGAATAGAATGGAATGGAATGGAATGGAGTGGACTTGAAAGGAAGTGAATGGGAAAGAATGGAATGCAGTAGAGTGGAGAGCAGTTGAGCGGAGAAGACTGGATTTGAATGCAATGGAATGGAATGGAATGGAATGGAATAGAATGGAATGGAATGGATAGGAGTGTATTGGAGTGAATACTAGTGGAAACGAAAGAAATGGAATGGAATGGAATGGAACGGAGAGAAAAACAGAGCAGTGGAGTGCAGTGGAGTGCAATGGAGAAGAAAGGAAAGGAGTAGAGTGGAGCCAAGAGGAATGGAATGGAATGGACTGGACTGGAATGGAGGTGAATGGGAAAGAATGGAATGCAGAAGAGTGGAGAGGAGTGGAGTGGAGAAGACTGGATTGGAATGGAATGGAATAGAATTTAATGGAATGGAGTGGAATGGATTGGAGAGGAGTGGAATGGATTCTAGGGGAAAAGATTGGAATGGAATGGAATGGAATGGAATGGAATGGAATGGAATGGAATGGAATGGAACGAAATGGAAAAAAGAGCAATGGAGTGCAGTGGAGGGCAATGGAGAAGAAAGGAAAGTAGTGGAGTGGAATCAAATGGAATGGAATGGAATGCAATGGAATGGAATGGAATGGAGTGGACTGGAATGGAAGTGAATGGGAAAGAATGGAATGCAGTAGAGTGGAGAGGAGTTGAGTGGAGAAGACTGCATTTGAATGCAATGGAATGGAATGGAATGGATTAGAGTGGAATGGAGTGAATACTAGTGGAAACAAAAGAAATATGGAATGGAATGGAATGGAATGGAATGGAATGGAATGGAATAGAATGGAAAGGAATGGACTGGAACGGAATGGAACGGAATGGAATGGAATGCAATGGAATGGAATGGAGTGGAATGGAATGTAATGGAATAGAATGGAATGGAGTAGAAGGGGAAAAAGTGCAGTGGAGTGCAGTGGAGTGGAATGGGGAAGTAAGGAAGGGAGTGGAATGGATTGGAATGGAATGAAAAGAAATGGAATGGAATGGAATTAAATTGAATGGAATTAAATGGAATGGAATGGAATTAAATGGATTGGAATGGAGTTAATTGGAATGGAGGCGAATGGGAAGGAATGGAATGCAGTGGAGTGGAGAGGAGTGGAGTCAAGAAGATTGGATATGAAATGAATAGAAAGGAAAAGAATGGATTTGAGTGGACTGGAGTGGATTCTTCCGGAAAGAATGGAATGGAATGGAATGGAATGGAATGGAATGGAATGGAATGGAACGGAATGGAATGGAATGCAGTGGTGTTTAGAGGAGTGGAATCCAAACGATTGGATTTGAAATGAATAGAGTTGAAAAGAATGGATTGGAGTGGAGTGGAGTGGATTCTACTGGAAAATAATGGAATGGAATGGAATTGAATGAAGTGGATTGGAATGGAGGCGAATGGGAATTAATGGAAATCAGTGGAGTGGACAGGAGTGGAGGGGAGAAGTGTGGATTTGAATTGAAGGGTTTTGAATGCAATGGAATGGAATGGAATGGAATGGAATGGGATGGAATGAAATGGAATGGATTGCAGTGGATTGGAGTGGAGTAGATTGGAGTAGAATGGAATGTAAAGGAAAGTAATGGAATGGAATACAAACTAACGGAATGAAAAGGAATGGAATGGAATGGACTGGAGTGGAGGGCAGTGAATTGGAAATGAATGCAATGAGGAGAAGTAGAGTGGAGTGGAGTGGAATGGGAAGGAATGGAATGGAGTGGAATGGAGAGGAATGGAGGGTTGTAGACTGCATTCATTTGGAATGGAATGGAATGGAAAGGAAAGGAATGGAATGGAGTGGAATGGAATGGAATGGAATAGAGTGGACAGGAATGGAGCGAATGTGAAGGAATGGAATACAGTGGAGGGCAGAGGAGTGGAATGAAGAAGAGTGGAATTGAATTGAATTGAATTGAATTGAATGGATTAGAGAGGAATGGAGTAGAATCTAGTGGAAAGGAATGGAATGCAATAGAATGGTATGGAAGGGAAAGAAATGGAAAGGAATGCAATGGATTGGAAAGGAATGGAATGCAATGCAACGGAATGGAAGGCACAAAAGTGCAGTGGAGAGCACTAGACTGGAACGGAGAAGAAAGGAATAGAGTGTAGTGGAGTTGAATGGAGTGGAATGGAGTGGAATGGAATGGAATGGAATGGAATGGAATGGAATGGAATAAAGAGCAGTGGAATGCAGTGGAGGGCAATGGAGAAAAAAGGAAAGTAGTGGAGTGGAGTAAAATGGAATGGAATAGAATGGAATGGAATGGAATGGAGTGGACTGGAAAGGAAGTGAATGGGAAAGAATGGAATGCAGTAGAGTGGAGAAGAGTTGAGCGGAGAAGACTGGATTGAATGCAATGGAATGGAATGGAATGGAATGGAATGGAATGGATAGGAGTGTATTGGAGTGAATACTAGTGGAAACGAAAGAAATGGTATGGAATGGAATGGAATGGAACGGAGAGAAAAACAGAGCAGTGGAGTGCAGTGGAGTGCAATGGAGAAGAAAGGAAAAAGTAGAGTGGAGCCAAGTGGAATGGAATGGACTGGACTGGAATGGAGGTGAATGGGAAAGAATGGAATGCAGAAGAGTGGAGAGGAGTGGAGTGGAGAAGACTGGATTGGAATGGAATGGAATAGAATGGAATTGAATGGAGCGGAATGGATTGGAGAGGAGTGGAGTGGATTCTAGGGGAAAAGATTGGAATGGAATGGAATGGAATGCAATGGAATGCAATGGAATGGAACGAAATGGAAAAAAGAGCAATGGAGTGCAGTGGAGGGCAATGGAGAAGAAAGGAAAGTAGTGGAGTGGAATCAAATGGAATGGAATGGAATGCAATGGAACGGAATGGAATGGAGTGGACTGGAATGGAAGTGAATGGGAAAGAATGGAATGCAGTAGAGTGGAGAGGAGTTGAGTGGAGAAGACTGCATTTGAATGCAATGGAATGGAATGGAATGGATTAGAGTGGAATGGAGTGAATACTAGTGGAAACGAAAGAAATATGGAATGGAATGGAATGGAATGGAATGGAATGGAATGGAATAGAATGGAAAGGAATGGACTGGAACGGAATGGAACGGAATGGAATGGAATGCAATGGAATGGAATGGAGTGGAATGGAATGTAATGGAATAGAATGGAATGGAGTAGAAGGGGAAAAAGTGCAGTGGAGTGCAGTGGAGTGGAATGGGGAAGTAAGGAAGGGAGAGCAATGGATTGGAATGGAATGAAAAGAAATGGAATGGAATGGAATTAAATTGAATGGAATTAAATGGAATGGAATGGAATTAAATGGATTGGAATGGAGTTAATTGGAATGGAGGCGAATGGGATGGAATGGAATGCAGTGGAGTGGAGAGGAGTGGAGTCAAGAAGATTGGATATGAAATGAATAGAAAGGAAAAGAATGGATTTGAGTGGAGTGGAGTGGATTCTACCGGAAAAGAATGGAATGGAATGGAATGGAATGGAATGGAATGGAATGGAATGGAATGGAACGGAATGGAATGGAATGCAGTGGTGTTTAGAGGAGTGGAATCCAAACGATTGGATTTGAAATGAATAGAGTTGAAATGAATGGATTGGAGTGGAGTGGAGTGGATTCTACTGGAAAATAATGGAATGGAATGGAATTGAATGAAGTGGATTGGAATGGAGGCGAATGGGAATTAACGGAAATCAGTGGAGTGGACAGGATTGGAGGGGAGAAGATTGGATTTGAATTGAAGGGTTTTGAATGCAATGGAATGGAATGGAATGGAATGGAATGGAATGGAATGGGATGGAATGAAATGGAATGGATTGCAGTGGATTGGAGTGGAGTAGATTGGAGTAGAATGGAATGTAAAGGAAAGTAATGGAATGGAATACACACTAACGGAATGAAAAGGAATGGAATGGAATGGACTGGAGTGGAGGGCAGTGAATTGGAAATGAATGGAATGGGGAGAAGTAGAGTGGAGTGGAGTGGAATGGGAAGGAATGGAATGGAGTGGAATGGAGAGGAATGGAGGGTTGTAGACTGCATTGATTTGGAATGGAATGGAATGGAAAGGAAAGGAATGGAATGGAGTGGAATGGAATGGAATGGAATAGAGTGGACAGGAATGGAGCGAATGTGAAGGAATGGAATACAGTGGAGGGCAGAGGAGTGGAATGAAGAAGAGTGGAATTGAATTGAATTGAATTGAATTGAATGGATTAGAGAGGAATGGAGTAGAATCTAGTGGAAAGGAATGGAATGCAATAGAATGGTATGGAAGGGAAGGAAACGGAAAGGAATGCAATGGATTGGAAAGGAATGGAATGCAATGCAACGGAATGGAAGGCACAAAAGTGCAGTGGAGAGCACTAGACTGGAACGGAGAAGAAAGGAATAGAGTGTAGTGGAGTTGAATGGAGTGGAATGGAGTGGAATGGAATGGAATGGAATTAAATGGAATGGAATAGAATGGAGTGGATTGGAATGGAGGAGAATAGGAAGGAATGCAATTCACCGGAGTGGAGAGGAGTGTAGTGGAGAAGAGGGGATTTGAATTGAAGGGAATGGAAAGCAGTGGAATGGAATGGAATGGAAAGCAGTGGAATGGAATGGAATGGAATGGAATGCAGTGGATTGGAGTGGAGTGGATTGGAGTGGAGTGTATTGGGGTAGAATGTAATGGAATGGAAAGTAATGGAATGGAATGGAATACAATGGAACGGAATGAAAAAGAATCGAATGGAATGTAATGGAGTGGAGTGGAGGGTAGTGAATTGGAAATGAAGGGAATGGAGAGTAGTGTTGCAGAGTGGTGTGGAATGGTAATGAGTGGAATGTAGTGGAGTGGAGTGGAATGAAGGGTAATAGAGTGGATTCAGGTGGAATGGAATGGAATGGAATGGAGTGGAATTGAAGTGAATGGGAAAGAATGGAATGCAGTAGAGTCGAGAGGATTTGAGTGGAGAAGACTGGATTTGAATGCAATGGAATGGAATGGAATGGAATGGAATGGAATGGAATGGATTGGAGTGGAGTGGAGTGAATACTAGTGGAAACGAAAAAATGGAATGGAATGGAATGGAATGGAACGGAACGGAACGGAACGGAATGGAATGGAATGGAATGGAACGGAATGGAAAAAAGATAAGTGGAGTGCAGTGGAGTGCAAAGAGAAGAAAGGAAAAGAGTGGAGTGGAGTCAGATGAAATGGAATGGAGTGGATTGGAATGGAGGTGAATGGGAAAGAATGGAATGCAGTAGAGTGGAGGGGAGTGGACTGCAGAAGACTGGATTGGAATGGAATGGAATGGAACAGAATGGAATGGAATGGATTGGAGAGGAGTGGAGTGGATTCTAGGGGAAAAGATTGGAATTGAATGGAATGGAATGTAATGGAATGGAATGGAATGGAATGGAATGGAGTGGAATGGAAGTGAATGGGAAAGAATGGAATACAGTAGAGTGGAGAGGAGTTGAGTGGAGAAGACTGGATTTGAATGCAATGGAATGGAATGGAATGGAATGGATTGGAGAGGAGTGGAGTGAATACTAGTGGAAATGAAAGAAATGGAATGGAATGGAAAGGAGTGGAATGGAATGGAATGGAACGGAATGAAATGTAATGGAATGGAATGGAATGGAACAGAAGGGAATTTAATGGAATGGAACGGAATGGAAAAAAGGCAGTGGAGTGCAATGGAGAAGAAAGGGAAGGAGTGGAGTGCAGCAAAATGGAATGGAATGGAGTGGACTGGAATGGAGGTGAATGGGAAAGAATGGAATGCAGTACAGTGGAGAGAAGTGGAGTGGAGAAGACTGGAATGGAATGGAATGGAATGGAATGGATTGGATTGGAGTGGAGTGGAGTGGATTCTAGGGGAAAAGATTGAATGGAATGGAATGGAATGGAATGGAATGGAATGGAATGGAATGGAATGGAATGGAAAGCAAATAATGAACAGTAGGGTTCAGTGGAGTGGAATGGAGAAGAAAGGATGAGAGTGGAGTGGAGTAGAATGTAGTGGAAAGGATAGGAATGGAATGGAATGGAATAGAATGGAACGGAATGGAATCACGTGGACTCAAAACAGACGAAAAGGAAGGAAAGAAATGCAGTGGTGTGGGGAGGAGTGGATTGGCAAAGAGTGTATTTGAATTGAAAGGAATGCAATGGAGTGGACTTCAATGGAAGCGAATGGGAAGGAATGGAATGCAGTGGACTGGAGAGGAGTGGAGTGGAGAAAAGTGAACCTGAATGGAATGGAAGGGAATAGATTGGAGAGGATTAGAGTGGATTCCAGTAGAAAGGAATGGAATGGAATGGAATGGAATGGAATGGAATGGAATGGAATGGAATGGAATGGAATGGTTTGGAATGGAATGGAAAGGAATGGAATGGAATGGAGTGGACTGGAATGGAGGCGAATGGGAAAGAGTGGCATGCAGTGGAGTGGAGCGGATTTGAGTGGAGAAGTGTGGATTTGAATGGAATGGAATGGAATGGAATGGAAAGGAATGCAATGGAATGAAATGGAATGGAATGGAATGGAAAAGAATGGAATGGAATGAAATGGAATAGCATGGAATGGAATTGATTGGAGGAGACTGGAATGGAGAAAAATCAGAAAGAATGGAATGTAGTGGAGTGGAGAGGAAGAGAGAGGAGAAGAGTGGATTTGTACTCAATGGAATGGAATGGAATGGATTAGAGTGGAGAGGAGTGGATTCTAGTGGAAAAGAATGGAATGGAATGGAATGGAGTAGAATAGACAAATGTGCAGTTGAGTGTAGTGGAGTGGAATGGAGAAGAAAGGAAGGGAGTGGAGTGGAGTGGAAAGGAGTGGAATGCAATGGAATGGAATGGAATGGAATGGAATGGAATGGAATGGAATGGAATGGAAAAAAGAGCAGTGGAATGCAGTGGAGGGCAATGGAGGAAAAAGGAAAGTAGTGGAGTGGAGTAAAATGGAATGGAATAGAATGGAATGGAATGGAATGGAGTGGACTGGAAAGGAAGTGAATGGGAAAGAATGGAATGCAGTAGAGTGGAGAGCAGTTGAGCGGAGAAGACTGGATTTGAATGCAATGGAATGGAATGGAATGGAATGGAATGGAATAGAATGGAATGGAATGGATAGGAGTGTATTGGAGTGAATACTAGTGGAAACGAAAGAAATGGAATGGAATGGAATGGAACGGAGAGAAAAACAGAGCAGTGGAGTGCAGTGGAGTGCAATGGAGAAGAAAGGAAAGGAGTAGAGTGGAGCCAAGTGGAATGGAATGGACTGGACTGGAATGGAGGTGAATGGGAAAGAATGGAATGCAGAAGAGTGGAGAGGAGTGGAGTGGAGAAGACTGGATTGGAATGGAATGGAATAGAATGGAATGGAATGGAGTGGAATGGATTGGAGAGGAGTGGAGTGGATTCTAGGGGAAAAGATTGGAATGGAATGGAATGGAATGGAATGGAATGGAATGGAATGGAATGGAACGAAATGGAAAAAAGAGCAATGGAGTGCAGTGGAGGGCAATGGAGAAGAAAGGAAAGTAGTGGAGTGGAATCAAATGGAATGGAATGGAATGCAATGGAATGGAATGGAATGGAGTGGACTGGAATGGAAGTGAATGGGAAAGAATGGAATGCAGTAGAGTGGAGAGGAGTTGAGTGGAGAAGACTGCATTTGAATGCAATGGAATGGAATGGAATGGATTAGAGTGGAATGGAGTTAATACTAGTGGAAACGAAAGAAATATGGAATGGAATGGAATGGAATGGAATGGAATGGAATGGAATAGAATGGAAAGGAATGGACTGGAACGGAATGGAACGGAATGGAATGGAATGCAATGGAATGGAATGGAGTGGAATGGAATGTAATGGAATAGAATGGAATGGAGTAGAAGGGGAAAAAGTGCAGTGGAGTGCAGTGGAGTGGAATGGGGAAGTAAGGAAGGGAGTGGAATGGATTGGAATGGAATGAAAAGAAATGGAATGGAATGGAATTAAATTGAATGGAATTAAATGGAATGGAATGGAATTAAATGGATTGGAATGGAGTTAATTGGAATGGAGGCGAATGGGAAGGAATGGCATGCAGTGGAGTGGAGAGGAGTGGAGTCAAGAAGATTGGATATGAAATGAATAGAAAGGAAAAGAATGGATTTGAGTGGACTGGAGTGGATTCTTCCGGAAAAGAATGGAATGGAATGGAATGGAATGGAATGGAATGGAATGGAATGGAATGGAATGGAATGGAACGGAATGGAATGGAATGCAGTGGTGTTTAGAGGAGTGGAATCCAAACGATTGGATTTGAAATGAATAGAGTTGAAAAGAATGGATTGGAGTGGAGTGGAGTGGATTCTACTGGAAAATAATGGAATGGAATGGAATTGAATGAAGTGGATTGGAATGGAGGCGAATGGGAATTAATGGAAATCAGTGGAGTGGACAGGAGTGGAGGGGAGAAGAGTGGATTTGAATTGAAGGGTTTTGAATGCAATGGAATGGAATGGAATGGAATGGAATGGAATGGGATGGAATGAAATGGAATGGATTGCAGTGGATTGGAGTGGAGTAGATTGGAGTAGAATGGAATGTAAAGGAAAGTAATGGAATGGAATACAAACTAACGGAATGAAAAGGAATGGAATGGAATGGACTGGAGTGGAGGGCAGTGAATTGGAAATGAATGGAATGGGGAGAAGTAGAGTGGAGTGGAGTGGAATGGGAAGGAATGGAATGGAGTGGAATGGAGAGGAATGGAGGGTTGTAGACTGCATTCATTTGGAATGGAATGGAATGGAAAGGAAAGGAATGGAATGGAGTGGAATGGAATGGAATGGAATAGAGTGGACAGGAATGTAGCGAATGTGAAGGAATGGAATACAGTGGAGGGCAGAGGAGTGGAATGAAGAAGAGTGGAAGTGAATTGAATTGAATTGAATTGAATGGATTAGAGAGGAATGGAGTAGAATCTAGCGGAAAGGAATGGAATGCAATAGAATGGTATGGAAGGGAAAGAAATGGAAAGGAATGCAATGGATTGGAAAGGAATGGAATGCAATGCAACGGAATGGAAGGCACAAAAGTGCCGTGGGGAGCACTAGACTGGAACGGAGAAGAAAGGAATAGAGTGTAGTGGAGTTCAATGGAGTGGAATGGAGTGGAATGGAATGGAATGGAATGGAATGGAATGGAATGGAATGGAATAAAGAGCAGTGGAATGCAGTGGAGGGCAATGGAGAAAAAAGGAAAGTAGTGGAGTGGAGTAAAATGGAATGGAATAGAATGGAACGGAATGGAATGGAGTGGACTGGAAAGGAAGTGAATGGGAAAGAATGGAATGCAGTAGAGTGGAGAACAGTTGAGCGGAGAAGACTGGATTGAATGCAATGGAATGGAATGGAATGGAATGGAATGGAATGGAATGGAATGGATAGGAGTGTATTGGAGTGAATAATAGTGGAAACGAAAGAAATGGTATGGAATGGAATGGAATGGAACGGAGAGAAAAACAGAGCAGTGGAGTGCTGTGGAGTGCAATGGAGAAGAAAGGAAAGGAGTAGAGTGGAGCCAAGTGGAATGGAATGGACTGGACTGGAATGGAGGTGAATGGGAAGGAATGGAATGCAGAAGAGTGGAGAGGAGTGCAGTGGAGAAGACTGGATTGGAATGGAATGGAATAGAATGGAATGGAATGGAGTGGAATGGATTGGAGAGGAGTGGAGTGGATTCTAGGGGAAAAGATTGGAATGGAATGGAATGGAATGCAATGGAATGGAATGGAATGGAACGAAATGGAAAAAAGAGCAATGGAGTGCAGTGGAGGGCAATGGAGAAGAAAGGAAAGTAGTGGAGTGGAATCAAATGGAATGGAATGGAATGCAATGGAATGGAATGGAATGGAGTGGACTGGAATGGAAGTGAATGGGAAAGAATGGAATGCAGTAGAGTGGAGAGGAGTTGAGTGGAGAAGACTGCATTTGAATGCAATGGAATGGAATGGAATGGATTAGAGTGGAATGGAGTGAATACTAGTGGAAACGAAAGAAATATGGAATGGAATGGAATGGAATGGAATGGAATGGAATAGAATGGAAAGGAATGGACTGGAACGGAATGGAATGGAATGGAATGGAATGCAATGGAATGGAATGGAGTGGAATGGAATGTAATGGAATAGAATGGAATGGAGTAGAAGGGGAAAAAGTGCAGTGGAGTGCAGTGGAGTGGAATGGGGAAGTAAGGAAGGGAGTGGAATGGATTGGAATGGAATGAAAAGAAATGGAATGGAATGGAATTAAATTGAATGGAATTAAATGGAATGGAATGGAATTAAATGGATTGGAATGGAGTTAATTGGAATGGAGGCGAATGGGAAGGAATGGAATGCAGTGGAGTGGAGAGGAGTGGAGTCAAGAAGATTGGATATGAAATGAATAGAAAGGAAAAGAATGGATTTGAGTGGAGTGGAGTGGATTCTACCGGAAAAGAATGGAATGGAATGGAATGGAATGGAATGGAATGGAATGGAACGGAATGGAATGGAATGAAGTGGTGTTTAGAGGAGTGGAATCCAAAAGATTGGATTTGAAATGAATAGAGTTGAAAAGAATGGATTGGAGTGGAGTGGAGTGGATTCTACTGGAAAATAATGGAATGGAATGGAATTGAATGAAGTGGATTGGAATGGAGGCGAATGGGAATTAACGGAAATCAGTGGAGTGGACAGGATTGGAGGGGAGAAGAGTGGATTTGAATTGAAGGGTTTTGAATGAAATGGAATGGAATGGAATGGAATGGAATGGGATGGAATGAAATGGAATGGATTGCAGTGGATTGGAGTGGAGTAGATTGGAGTAGAATGGAATGTAAAGGAAAGTAATGGAATGGAATACAAACTAACGGAATGAAAAGGAATGGAATGGAATGGACTGGAGTGGAGGGCAGTGAATTGGAAATGAATGGAATGGGGAGAAGTAGAGTGGAGTGGAGTGGAATGGGAAGGAATGGAATGGAGTGGAATGGAGAGGAATGGAGGGTTGTAGACTGCATTCATTTGGAATGGAATGGAATGGAAAGGAAAGGAATGGAATGGAGTGGAATGGAATGGAACGGAATAGAGTGGACAGGAATGGAGCGAATGTGAAGGAATGGAATACAGTGGAGGGCAGAGGAGTGGAATGAAGAAGAGTGGAATTGAATTGAATTGAATTGAATTGAATGGATTAGAGAGGAATGGAGTAGAATCTAGTGGAAAGGAATGGAATGCAATAGAATGGTATGGAAGGGAAAGAAACGGAAAGGAATGCAATGGATTGGAAAGGAATGGAATGCAATGCAACGGAATGGAAGGCACAAAAGTGCAGTGGAGAGCACTAGACTGGAACGGAGAAGAAAGGAATAGAGTGTAGTGGAGTTGAATGGAGTGGAATGGAGTGGAATGGAATGGAATGGAATTAAATGGAATGGAATAGAATGGAGTGGATTGGAATGGAGGAGAATAGGAAGGAATGCAATTCACCGGAGTGGAGAGGAGTGTAGTGGAGAAGAGGGGATTTGAATTGAAGGGAATGGAAAGCAGTGGAATGGAATGGAATGGAAAGCAGTGGAATGGAATGGAATGGAATGGAATGCAGTGGATTGGAGTGGAGTGTATTGGGGTAGAATGTAATGGAATGGAAAGTAATGGAATGGAATGGAATACAATGGAACGGAATGAAAAAGAATCGAATGGAATGTAATGGAGTGGAGTGGAGGGTAGTGAATTGGAAATGAAGGGAATGGAGAGTAGTGTTGCAGAGTGGTGTGCAATGGTAATGAGTGGAATGTAGTGGAGTGGAGTGGAATGAACGGTAATAGAGTGGATTCAGGTGGAATGGAATGGAATGGAATGGAGTGGAATTGAAGTGAATGGGAAAGAATAGAATGCAGTAGAGTCGAGAGGAGTTGAGTGGAGAAGACTGGATTTGAATGCAATGGAATGGAATTGAATGGAATGGAATGGAATGGAATGGAATGGAATGGATTGGAGTGGAGTGGAGTGAATACTAGTGGAAACGAAAGAAATGGAATGGAATGGAATGGAATGGAACGGAACGGAACGGAACGGAACGGAATGGAATGGAATGGAACGGAATGGAAAAAAGAGAAGTGGAGTGCAGTGGAGTGCAAAGAGAAGAAAGGAAAAGAGTGGAGTGGAGTCAAATGAAATGGAATGGAGTGGATTGGAATGGAGGTGAATGGGAAAGAATGGAATGCAGTAGAGTGGAGGGGAGTGGACTGCAGAAGACTGGATTGGAATGGAATGGAATGGAACAGAATGGAATGGAATGGATTGGAGAGGAGTGGAGTGGATTCTAGGGGAAAAGATTGGAATTGAATGGAATGGAATGTAATGTAATGGAATGGAATGGAATGGAATGGAATGGAGTGGAATGGAAGTGAATGGGAAAGAATGGAATACAGTAGAGTGGAGAGGAGTTGAGTGGAGAAGACTGGATTTGAATGCAATGGAATGGAATGGAATGGAATGGATTGGAGAGGAGTGGAGTGAATACTAGTGGAAATGAAAGAAATGGAATGGAATGGAAAGGAGTGGAATGGAATGGAATGGAACGGAATGTAATGTAATGGAATGGAATGGAATGGAACAGAAGGGAATTTAATGGAATGGAACGGAATGGAAAAAAGAGCAGTGGAGTGCAATGGAGAAGAAAGGGAAGGAGTGGAGTGCAGCCAAATGGAATGGAATGGAGTGGACTGGAATGGAGGTGAATGGGAAAGAATGGAATGCAGTACAGTGGAGAGAAGTGGAGTGGAGAAGACTGGAATGGAATGGAATGGAATGGAATGGATTGGATTGGAGTGGAGTGGAGTGGATTCTAGGGGAAAAGATTGAATGGAATGGAATGGAATGGAATGGAATGGAAAGCAAATAATGAACAGTAGGGTTCAGTGGAGTGGAATGGAGAAGAAAGGATGAGAGTGGAGTGGAGTAGAATGTAGTGGAAAGGATAGGAATGGAATGGAATGGAATAGAATGGAACGGAATGGAATCACGTGGACTCAAAACAGACGAAAAGGAAGGAAAGAAATGCAGTGGTGTCGGGAGGAGTGGATTGGCAAAGAGTGTATTTGAATTGAAAGGAATGCAATGGAGTGGACTTCAATGGAAGCGAATGGGAAGGAATGGAATGCAGTGGACTGGAGAGGAGTGGAGTGGAGAAAAGTGAACCTGAATCGAATGGAATGGAATAGATTGGAGAGGATTAGAGTGGATTCCAGTAGAAAGGAATGGAATGGAATGGAATGGAATGGAATGGAATGGATTGGAATGGAATGGAAAGGAATGGAATGGAATGGAGTGGACTGGAATGGAGGCGAATGGGAAAGAGTGGCATGCAGTGGAGTGGAGCGGATTTGAGGGGAGAAGTGTGGATTTGAATGGAATGGAATGGAATGGAATGGAAAGGAATGCAATGGAATGAAATGGAATGGAATGGAATGGAAAAGAATGGAATGGAATGAAATGCAATAGCATGGAATGGAATTGATTGGAGGAGACTGGAATGGAGAAAAATTAGAAAGAATGGAATGTAGTGGAGTGGAGAGGAAGAGAGAGGAGAAGAGTGGATTTGTACTCAATGGAATGGAATGGAATGGATTAGAGTGGAGAGGAGTGGATTCTAGTGGAAAAGAATGGAATGGAATGGAATGGAGTAGAATAGACAAATGTGCAGTTGAGTGTAGTGGAATGGAATGGAGAAGAAAAGAAGGGAGTGGAGTGGAGTGGAAAGGAGTGGAATGCAATGGAATGGAATGGAATGGAAAGGAATTGAATGGAAAAAAGAGCAGTGGAATGCAGTGGAGGGCAATGGAGGAAAAAGGAAAGTAGTGGAGTGGAGTAAAATGGAATGGAATAGAATGGAATGGAATGGAATGGAGTGGACTTGAAAGGAAGTGAATGGGAAAGAATGGAATGCAGTAGAGTGGAGAGCAGTTGAGCGGAGAAGACTGGATTTGAATGCAATGGAATGGAATGGAATGGAATGGAATAGAATGGAATGGAATGGATAGGAGTGTATTGGAGTGAATACTAGTGGAAACGAAAGAAATGGAATGGAATGGAATGGAACGGAGAGAAAAACAGAGCAGTGGAGTGCAGTGGAGTGCAATGGAGAAGAAAGGAAAGGAGTAGAGTGGAGCCAAGAGGAATGGAATGGAATGGACTGGACTGGAATGGAGGTGAATGGGAAAGAATGGAATGCAGAAGAGTGGAGAGGAGTGGAGTGGAGAAGACTGGATTGGAATGGAATGGAATAGAATTTAATGGAATGGAGTGGAATGGATTGGAGAGGAGTGGAATGGATTCTAGGGGAAAAGATTGGAATGGAATGGAATGGAATGGAATGGAATGGAATGGAATGGAATGGAATGGAACGAAATGGAAAAAAGAGCAATGGAGTGCAGTGGAGGGCAATGGAGAAGAAAGGAAAGTAGTGGAGTGGAATCAAATGGAATGGAATGGAATGCAATGGAATGGAATGGAATGGAGTGGACTGGAATGGAAGTGAATGGGAAAGAATGGAATGCAGTAGAGTGGAGAGGAGTTGAGTGGAGAAGACTGCATTTGAATGCAATGGAATGGAATGGAATGGATTAGAGTGGAATGGAGTGAATACTAGTGGAAACAGAAGAAATATGGAATGGAATGGAATGGAATGGAATGGAATGGAATGGAATAGAATGGAAAGGAATGGACTGGAACGGAATGGAACGGAATGGAATGGAATGCAATGGAATGGAATGGAGTGGAATGGAATGTAATGGAATAGAATGGAATGGAGTAGAAGGGGAAAAAGTGCAGTGGAGTGCAGTGGAGTGGAATGGGGAAGTAAGGAAGGGAGTGGAATGGATTGGAATGGAATGAAAAGAAATGGAATGGAATGGAATTAAATTGAATGGAATTAAATGGAATGGAATGGAATTAAATGGATTGGAATGGAGTTAATTGGAATGGAGGCGAATGGGAAGGAATGGAATGCAGTGGAGTGGAGAGGAGTGGAGTCAAGAAGATTGGATATGAAATGAATAGAAAGGAAAAGAATGGATTTGAGTGGACTGGAGTGGATTCTTCCGGAAAGAATGGAATGGAATGGAATGGAATGGAATGGAATGGAATGGAATGGAACGGAATGGAATGGAATGCAGTGGTGTTTAGAGGAGTGGAATCCAAACGATTGGATTTGAAATGAATAGAGTTGAAAAGAATGGATTGGAGTGGAGTGGAGTGGATTCTACTGGAAAATAATGGAATGGAATGGAATTGAATGAAGTGGATTGGAATGGAGGCGAATGGGAATTAATGGAAATCAGTGGAGTGGACAGGAGTGGAGGGGAGAAGTGTGGATTTGAATTGAAGGGTTTTGAATGCAATGGAATGGAATGGAATGGAATGGAATGGGATGGAATGAAATGGAATGGATTGCAGTGGATTGGAGTGGAGTAGATTGGAGTAGAATGGAATGTAAAGGAAAGTAATGGAATGGAATACAAACTAACGGAATGAAAAGGAATGGAATGGAATGGACTGGAGTGGAGGGCAGTGAATTGGAAATGAATGCAATGAGGAGAAGTAGAGTGGAGTGGAGTGGAATGGGAAGGAATGGAATGGAGTGGAATGGAGAGGAATGGAGGGTTGTAGACTGCATTCATTTGGAATGGAATGGAATGGAAAGGAAAGGAATGGAATGGAGTGGAATGGAATGGAATGGAATAGAGTGGACAGGAATGGAGCGAATGTGAAGGAATGGAATACAGTGGAGGGCAGAGGAGTGGAATGAAGAAGAGTGGAATTGAATTGAATTGAATTGAATTGAATGGATTAGAGAGGAATGGAGTAGAATCTAGTGGAAAGGAATGGAATGCAATAGAATGGTATGGAAGGGAAAGAAATGGAAAGGAATGCAATGGATTGGAAAGGAATGGAATGCAATGCAACGGAATGGAAGGCACAAAAGTGCAGTGGAGAGCACTAGACTGGAACGGAGAAGAAAGGAATAGAGTGTAGTGGAGTTGAATGGAGTGGAATGGAGTGGAATGGAATGGAATGGAATGGAATGGAATGGAATGGAATAAAGAGCAGTGGAATGCAGTGGAGGGCAATGGAGAAAAAAGGAAAGTAGTGGAGTGGAGTAAAATGGAATGGAATAGAATGGAATGGAATGGAATGGAGTGGACTGGAAAGGAAGTGAATGGGAAAGAATGGAATGCAGTAGAGTGGAGAAGAGTTGAGCGGAGAAGACTGGATTGAATGCAATGGAATGGAATGGAATGGAATGGAATGGAATGGATAGGAGTGTATTGGAGTGAATACTAGTGGAAACGAAAGAAATGGTATGGAATGGAATGGAATGGAACGGAGAGAAAAACAGAGCAGTGGAGTGCAGTGGAGTGCAATGGAGAAGAAAGGAAAAAGTAGAGTGGAGCCAAGTGGAATGGAATGGACTGGACTGGAATGGAGGTGAATGGGAAAGAATGGAATGCAGAAGAGTGGAGAGGAGTGGAGTGGAGAAGACTGGATTGGAATGGAATGGAATAGAATGGAATTGAATGGAGCGGAATGGATTGGAGAGGAGTGGAGTGGATTCTAGGGGAAAAGATTGGAATGGAATGGAATGGAATGCAATGGAATGCAATGGAATGGAACGAAATGGAAAAAAGAGCAATGGAGTGCAGTGGAGGGCAATGGAGAAGAAAGGAAAGTAGTGGAGTGGAATCAAATGGAATGGAATGGAATGCAATGGAACGGAATGGAATGGAGTGGACTGGAATGGAAGTGAATGGGAAAGAATGGAATGCAGTAGAGTGGAGAGGAGTTGAGTGGAGAAGACTGCATTTGAATGCAATGGAATGGAATGGAATGGATTAGAGTGGAATGGAGTGAATACTAGTGGAAACGAAAGAAATATGGAATGGAATGGAATGGAATGGAATGGAATGGAATGGAATGGAATAGAATGGAAAGGAATGGACTGGAACGGAATGGAACGGAATGGAATGGAATGCAATGGAATGGAATGGAGTGGAATGGAATGTAATGGAATAGAATGGAATGGAGTAGAAGGGGAAAAAGTGCAGTGGAGTGCAGTGGAGTGGAATGGGGAAGTAAGGAAGGGAGAGCAATGGATTGGAATGGAATGAAAAGAAATGGAATGGAATGGAATTAAATTGAATGGAATTAAATGGAATGGAATGGAATTAAATGGATTGGAATGGAGTTAATTGGAATGGAGGCGAATGGGATGGAATGGAATGCAGTGGAGTGGAGAGGAGTGGAGTCAAGAAGATTGGATATGAAATGAATAGAAAGGAAAAGAATGGATTTGAGTGGAGTGGAGTGGATTCTACCGGAAAAGAATGGAATGGAATGGAATGGAATGGAATGGAATGGAATGGAATGGAATGGAACGGAATGGAATGGAATGCAGTGGTGTTTAGAGGAGTGGAATCCAAACGATTGGATTTGAAATGAATAGAGTTGAAATGAATGGATTGGAGTGGAGTGGAGTGGATTCTACTGGAAAATAATGGAATGGAATGGAATTGAATGAAGTGGATTGGAATGGAGGCGAATGGGAATTAACGGAAATCAGTGGAGTGGACAGGATTGGAGGGGAGAAGATTGGATTTGAATTGAAGGGTTTTGAATGCAATGGAATGGAATGGAATGGAATGGAATGGAATGGAATGGGATGGAATGAAATGGAATGGATTGCAGTGGATTGGAGTGGAGTAGATTGGAGTAGAATGGAATGTAAAGGAAAGTAATGGAATGGAATACACACTAACGGAATGAAAAGGAATGGAATGGAATGGACTGGAGTGGAGGGCAGTGAATTGGAAATGAATGGAATGGGGAGAAGTAGAGTGGAGTGGAGTGGAATGGGAAGGAATGGAATGGAGTGGAATGGAGAGGAATGGAGGGTTGTAGACTGCATTGATTTGGAATGGAATGGAATGGAAAGGAAAGGAATGGAATGGAGTGGAATGGAATGGAATGGAATAGAGTGGACAGGAATGGAGCGAATGTGAAGGAATGGAATACAGTGGAGGGCAGAGGAGTGGAATGAAGAAGAGTGGAATTGAATTGAATTGAATTGAATTGAATGGATTAGAGAGGAATGGAGTAGAATCTAGTGGAAAGGAATGGAATGCAATAGAATGGTATGGAAGGGAAGGAAACGGAAAGGAATGCAATGGATTGGAAAGGAATGGAATGCAATGCAACGGAATGGAAGGCACAAAAGTGCAGTGGAGAGCACTAGACTGGAACGGAGAAGAAAGGAATAGAGTGTAGTGGAGTTGAATGGAGTGGAATGGAGTGGAATGGAATGGAATGGAATTAAATGGAATGGAATAGAATGGAGTGGATTGGAATGGAGGAGAATAGGAAGGAATGCAATTCACCGGAGTGGAGAGGAGTGTAGTGGAGAAGAGGGGATTTGAATTGAAGGGAATGGAAAGCAGTGGAATGGAATGGAATGGAAAGCAGTGGAATGGAATGGAATGGAATGGAATGCAGTGGATTGGAGTGGAGTGGATTGGAGTGGAGTGTATTGGGGTAGAATGTAATGGAATGGAAAGTAATGGAATGGAATGGAATACAATGGAACGGAATGAAAAAGAATCGAATGGAATGTAATGGAGTGGAGTGGAGGGTAGTGAATTGGAAATGAAGGGAATGGAGAGTAGTGTTGCAGAGTGGTGTGGAATGGTAATGAGTGGAATGTAGTGGAGTGGAGTGGAATGAAGGGTAATAGAGTGGATTCAGGTGGAATGGAATGGAATGGAATGGAGTGGAATTGAAGTGAATGGGAAAGAATGGAATGCAGTAGAGTCGAGAGGATTTGAGTGGAGAAGACTGGATTTGAATGCAATGGAATGGAATGGAATGGAATGGAATGGAATGGAATGGATTGGAGTGGAGTGGAGTGAATACTAGTGGAAACGAAAAAATGGAATGGAATGGAATGGAATGGAACGGAACGGAACGGAACGGAATGGAATGGAATGGAATGGAACGGAATGGAAAAAAGATAAGTGGAGTGCAGTGGAGTGCAAAGAGAAGAAAGGAAAAGAGTGGAGTGGAGTCAGATGAAATGGAATGGAGTGGATTGGAATGGAGGTGAATGGGAAAGAATGGAATGCAGTAGAGTGGAGGGGAGTGGACTGCAGAAGACTGGATTGGAATGGAATGGAATGGAACAGAATGGAATGGAATGGATTGGAGAGGAGTGGAGTGGATTCTAGGGGAAAAGATTGGAATTGAATGGAATGGAATGTAATGGAATGGAATGGAATGGAATGGAATGGAGTGGAATGGAAGTGAATGGGAAAGAATGGAATACAGTAGAGTGGAGAGGAGTTGAGTGGAGAAGACTGGATTTGAATGCAATGGAATGGAATGGAATGGAATGGATTGGAGAGGAGTGGAGTGAATACTAGTGGAAATGAAAGAAATGGAATGGAATGGAAAGGAGTGGAATGGAATGGAATGGAACGGAATGAAATGTAATGGAATGGAATGGAATGGAACAGAAGGGAATTTAATGGAATGGAACGGAATGGAAAAAAGGCAGTGGAGTGCAATGGAGAAGAAAGGGAAGGAGTGGAGTGCAGCAAAATGGAATGGAATGGAGTGGACTGGAATGGAGGTGAATGGGAAAGAATGGAATGCAGTACAGTGGAGAGAAGTGGAGTGGAGAAGACTGGAATGGAATGGAATGGAATGGAATGGATTGGATTGGAGTGGAGTGGAGTGGATTCTAGGGGAAAAGATTGAATGGAATGGAATGGAATGGAATGGAATGGAATGGAATGGAATGGAATGGAATGGAAAGCAAATAATGAACAGTAGGGTTCAGTGGAGTGGAATGGAGAAGAAAGGATGAGAGTGGAGTGGAGTAGAATGTAGTGGAAAGGATAGGAATGGAATGGAATGGAATAGAATGGAACGGAATGGAATCACGTGGACTCAAAACAGACGAAAAGGAAGGAAAGAAATGCAGTGGTGTGGGGAGGAGTGGATTGGCAAAGAGTGTATTTGAATTGAAAGGAATGCAATGGAGTGGACTTCAATGGAAGCGAATGGGAAGGAATGGAATGCAGTGGACTGGAGAGGAGTGGAGTGGAGAAAAGTGAACCTGAATGGAATGGAAGGGAATAGATTGGAGAGGATTAGAGTGGATTCCAGTAGAAAGGAATGGAATGGAATGGAATGGAATGGAATGGAATGGAATGGAATGGAATGGAATGGAATGGAATGGAATGGAATGGAATGGTTTGGAATGGAATGGAAAGGAATGGAATGGAATGGAGTGGACTGGAATGGAGGCGAATGGGAAAGAGTGGCATGCAGTGGAGTGGAGCGGATTTGAGTGGAGAAGTGTGGATTTGAATGGAATGGAATGGAATGGAATGGAAAGGAATGCAATGGAATGAAATGGAATGGAATGGAATGGAAAAGAATGGAATGGAATGAAATGGAATAGCATGGAATGGAATTGATTGGAGGAGACTGGAATGGAGAAAAATCAGAAAGAATGGAATGTAGTGGAGTGGAGAGGAAGAGAGAGGAGAAGAGTGGATTTGTACTCAATGGAATGGAATGGAATGGATTAGAGTGGAGAGGAGTGGATTCTAGTGGAAAAGAATGGAATGGAATGGAATGGAGTAGAATAGACAAATGTGCAGTTGAGTGTAGTGGAGTGGAATGGAGAAGAAAGGAAGGGAGTGGAGTGGAGTGGAAAGGAGTGGAATGCAATGGAATGGAATGGAATGGAATGGAATGGAATGGAATGGAAAAAAGAGCAGTGGAATGCAGTGGAGGGCAATGGAGGAAAAAGGAAAGTAGTGGAGTGGAGTAAAATGGAATGGAATAGAATGGAATGGAATGGAATGGAGTGGACTTGAAAGGAAGTGAATGGGAAAGAATGGAATGCAGTAGAGTGGAGAGCAGTTGAGCGGAGAAGACTGGATTTGAATGCAATGGAATGGAATGGAATGGAATGGAATAGAATGGAATGGAATGGATAGGAGTGTATTGGAGTGAATACTAGTGGAAACGAAAGAAATGGAATGGAATGGAATGGAATGGAACGGAGAGAAAAACAGAGCAGTGGAGTGCAGTGGAGTGCAATGGAGAAGAAAGGAAAGGAGTAGAGTGGAGCCAAGTGGAATGGAATGGACTGGACTGGAATGGAGGTGAATGGGAAAGAATGGAATGCAGAAGAGTGGAGAGGAGTGGAGTGGAGAAGACTGGATTGGAATGGAATGGAATAGAATGGAATGGAATGGAGTGGAATGGATTGGAGAGGAGTGGAGTGGATTCTAGGGGAAAAGATTGGAATGGAATGGAATGGAATGGAATGGAATGGAATGGAATGGAATGGAATGGAACGAAATGGAAAAAAGAGCAATGGAGTGCAGTGGAGGGCAATGGAGAAGAAAGGAAAGTAGTGGAGTGGAATCAAATGGAATGGAATGGAATGCAATGGAATGGAATGGAATGGAGTGGACTGGAATGGAAGTGAAAGGGAAAGAATGGAATGCAGTAGAGTGGAGAGGAGTTGAGTGGAGAAGACTGCATTTGAATGCAATGGAATGGAATGGAATGGATTAGAGTGGAATGGAGTGAATACTAGTGGAAACGAAAGAAATATGGAATGGAATGGAATGGAATGGAATGGAATAGAATGGAAAGGAATGGATTGGAACGGAATGGAACGGAATGGAATGGAATGCAATGGAATGGAATGGAGTGGAATGGAATGTAATGGAATAGAATGGAATGGAGTAGAAGGGGAAAAAGTGCTGTGGAGTGCAGTGGAGTGGAATGGGGAAGTAAGGAAGGGAGTGGAATGGATTGGAATGGAATGAAAAGAAATGGAATGGAATGGAATTAAATTGAATGGAATTAAATGGAATGGAATGGAATTAAATGGATTGGAATGGAGTTAATTGGAATGGAGGCGAATGGGAAGGAATGGAATGCAGTGGAGTGGAGAGGAGTGGAGTCAAGAAGATTGGATATGAAATGAATAGAAAGGAAAAGAATGGATTTGAGTGGACTGGAGTGGATTCTTCCGGAAAAGAATGGAATGGAATGGAATGGAATGGAATGGAATGGAATGGAATGGAATGGAACGGAATGGAATGGAATGCAGTGGTGTTTAGAGGAGTGGAATCCAAACGATTGGATTTGAAATGAATAGAGTTGAAAAGAATGGATTGGAGTGGAGTGGAGTGGATTCTACTGGAAAATAATGGAATGGAATGGAATTGAATGAAGTGGATTGGAATGGAGGCGAATGGGAATTAATGGAAATCAGTGGAGTGGACAGGAGTGGAGGGGAGAAGTGTGGATTTGAATTGAAGGGTTTTGAATGCAATGGAATGGAATGGAATGGAATGGAATGTGATGGAATGAAATGGAATGGATTGCAGTGGATTGGAGTGGAGTAGATTGGAGTAGAATGGAATGTAAAGGAAAGTAATGGAATGGAATACAAACTAACGGAATGAAAAGGAATGGAATGGAATGGACTGGAGTGGAGGGCAGTGAATTGGAAATGAATGCAATGGGGAGAAGTAGAGTGGAGTGGAGTGGAATGGGAAGGAATGGAATGGAGTGGAATGGAGAGGAATGGAGGGTTGTAGACTGCATTCATTTGGAATGGAATGGAATGGAAAGGAAAGGAATGGAATGGAGTGGAATGGAATGGAATGGAATAGAGTGGACAGGAATGGAGCGAATGTGAAGGAATGGAATACAGTGGAGGGCAGAGGAGTGGAATGAAGAAGAGTGGAATTGAATTGAATTGAATTGAATTGAATGGATTGGAGAGGAATGGAGTAGAATCTAGTGGAAAGGAATGGAATGCAATAGAATGGTATGGAAGGGAAAGAAATGGAAAGGAATGCAATGGATTGGAAAGGAATGGAATGCAATGCAACTGAATGGAAGGCACAAAAGTGCAGTGGAGAGCACTAGACTGGAACGGAGAAGAAAGGAATAGAGTGTAGTGGAGTTGAATGGAGTGGAATGGAGTGGAATGGAATGGAATGGAATTAAATGGAATGGAATAGAATGGAGTGGATTGGAATGGAGGAGAATAGGAAGGAATGCAATTCACCGGAGTGGAGAGGAGTGTAGTGGAGAAGATGGGATTTGAATTGAAGGGAATGGAATGCAGTGGAATGGAATGGAATGGAAAGCAGAGGAATGGAATGGAATGGAATGCAGTGGATTGGAGTGGAGTGTATTGGGGTAGAATGTAATGGAATGGAAATTAATGGAATGGAATGGAATACAATGGAATGGAAAGAAAAAGAATCGAATGGAATGTAATGGAGTGGAGTGGAGGGTAGTGAATTGGAAATGAAGGGAATGGAGAGTAGTGTTGCAGAGTGGTGTGGAATGGTAATGAGTGGAATGTAGTGGAGTGGAGTGGAATGAAGGGTAATAGAGTGGATTCAGGTGGAATGGAATGGAATGGAATGGAATGGAGTGGAATTGAAGTGAATGGGAAAGAATGGAATGCAGTAGAGTCGAGAGGAGTTGAGTGGAGAAGACTGGATTTGAATGCAATGGAATGGAATGGAATGGAATGGAATGGATTGGAGTGGAGTGGAGTGAAAACTAGTGGAAAAGAAATAATTGGAATGGAATGGAATGGAATGGAACGGAACGGAACGGAACGGAATGGAATGGAATGGAAAGGAACGGAACGGAAAAATGAGAAGTGGAGTGCAGTGGAGGGCAAAGAGAAGAAAGGAAAGGAGTGGAGTGGAGCCAAATGAAATGGAATGGAGTGGATTGGAATGAGGGTGAATGGGAAAGAATGGAATGCAGTAGAGTGGAGGGGAGTGGACTGCAGAAGACTGGATTGGAATGGAATGGAATGGAACAGAATTTAATGGAATGGATTGGAGAGGATTGGAGTGGATTCTGGGGGAAAAGATTGGAATGGAATGGAATGGAATGGAATGGAGTGGAATGGAAGTGAATGGGAATGAATGGAATACAGTAGAGTGGAGAGGAGTTGAGTGGAGAAGACTGGATTTGAATGCAATGGAATGGAATGGAATGGAATGGAATGGATTGGAGAGGAGTGGAGTGAATACTAGTGGAAATGAAAGAAATGGAATGGAATGGAAAGGAGGGGAATGGAATGGAATGGAACGGAATGGAATGTAATGGAATGGAATGGAATGGAATGGAATGGAACAGAAGGGAATTTAATGGAATGGAACGGAATGGAAAAAAGAGCAGTGGAGTGCAATGGAGAAGAAAGGGAAGGAGTGGAGTGCAGCCAAATGGAATGGAATGGAGTGGACTGGAATGGAGGTGAATGGGAAAGAATGGAATGCAGTACAGTGGAGAGGAGTGGAGTGGAGAAGACTGGAATGGAATGGAATGGAATGGAATGGAATGGAATGGAATGGATTGGATTGGAGTGGAGTGGAGTGGATTCTAGGGGAAAAGATGGAATGGAATGGAATGGAATGGAATGGAATGGAATGGAATGGAAAGCAAATAATGAACAGTAGGGTTCAGTGGAGTGGAATGGAGAAGAAATGATGAGATTGGAGTGGAGTAGAATGTAGTGGAAAGGATAGGAATGGAATGGAATGGAATAGAATGGAACGGAATGGAATCACGTGGACTCAAAACAGACGAAAAGGAAGGAAAGAAATGCAGTGGTGTGGGGAGGAGTGGATTGGCAAAGAGTGTATTTGAATTGAAAGGAATGCAATGGAGTGGACTGCAATGGAATCGAATGGGAAGGAATGGAATGCAGTGGACTGGAGAGGAGTGGAGTGGAGAAAAGGGAACCTGAATGGAATGGAATGGAATAGATTGGAGAGGATTAGAGTGGATTCCAGTAGAAAGGAATGGAATGGAATGGAATGGAATGGAATGGAAAGGAATGGAATGGAATGGAATGGAACGGAATGGAATGGAACGGAATGGAATGGAATGCAGTGGTGTTTAGAGGAGTGGAATCCAAACGATTGGATTTGAAATGAATAGAGTTGAAAAGAATGGATTGGAGTGGAGTGGAGTGGATTCTACTGGAAAATAATGGAATGGAATGGAATTGAATGAAGTGGATTGGAATGGAGGTGAATGGGAATTAATGGAAATCAGTGGAGTGGACAGGAGTGGAGGGGAGAAGAGTGGATTTGAATTGAAGGGTTTTGAATGGAATGGAATGGAATGGAATGGAATGGAATGGAATGGAATGGGATGGAATGAAATGGAATGGATTGCAGTGGATTGGAGTGGAGTAGATTGGAGTAGAATGGAATGTAAAGGAAAGTAATGGAATGGAATACAAACTAACGGAATGAAAAGGAATGGAATGGAATGGACTGGAGTGGAGGGCAGTGAATTGGAAATGAATGGAATGGGGAGAAGTAGAGTGGAGTGGAGTGGAATGGGAAGGAATGGAATGGAGTGGAATGGAGAGGAATGGAGGGTTGTAGACTGCATTCATTTGGAATGGAATGGAATGGAAAGGAAAGGAATGGAATGGAGTGGAATGGAATGGAATGGAATAGAGTGGACAGGAATGGAGCGAATGTGAAGGAATGGAATACAGTGGAGGGCAGAGGAGTGGAATGAAGAAGAGTGGAATTGAATTGAATTGAATTGAATTGAATGGATTAGAGAGGAATGGAGTAGAATCCAGTGGAAAGGAATGGAATGCAATGGAATGGTATGGAAGGGAAAGAAATGGAAAGGAATGCAATGGATTGGAAAGGAATGGAATGCAATGCAACGGAATGGAAGGCACAAAAGTGCAGTGGAGTGCACTAGACTGGAACGGAGAAGAAAGGAATAGAGTGTAGTGGAGTTGAATGGAGTGGAATGGAGTGGAATGGAATGGAATGGAATTAAATGGAATGGAATAGAATGGAGTGGATTGGAATGGAGGAGAATAGGAAGGAATGCAATTCACTGGAGTGGAGAGGAGTGTAGTGGAGAAGAGGGGATTTGAATTGAAGGGAATGGAAAGCAGTGAAATGGAATGGAATGGAAAGCAGTGGAATGGAATGGAATGGAATGCAGTGGATTGGAGTGGAGTGTATTGGGGTAGAATGTAATGGAATGGAAAGTAATGGAATGGAATGGAATACAATGGAACGGAATGAAAAAGAATCGAATGGAATGTAATGGAGTGGAGTGGAGGGTAGTGAATTGGAAATGAAGGGAATGGAGAGTAGTGTTGCAGAGTGGTGTGGAATGGTAATGAGTGGAATGTAGTGGAGTGGAGTGGAATGAAGGGTAATAGAGTGGATTCAGGTGGAATGGAATGGAATGGAATGGAGTGGATTGGAATGGAGGTGAATGGGAAAGAATGAAATGCAGTAGAGTGGAGGGGAGTGGACTGCAGAAGACTGGATTGGAAAGGAATGGAATGGAACAGAATGGAATGGAATGGATTGGAGAGGAGTGGAGTGGATTCTAGGGTTAAAGATTGGAATGGAATGGAATGGAATGGAATGGAGTGGAATGGAATTGAATGGGAAAGAATGGAATACAGTAGAGTGGAGAGGAGTTGAGTGGAGAAGACTGGATTTGAATGCAATGGAATGGAATGGAATGGAATGGATTGGAGAGGAGTGGAGTGAATACTAGTGGAAATGAAAGAAATTTAATGGAATGGAAAGGAGGGGAATGGAATGGAATGGAACGGAATGGAATGTAATGGAATGGAATGGAATGGAATGGAACAGAGGGGAATTTAATGGAATGGAACGGAATGGAAAAAAGAGCAGTGGAGTGCAATGGAGAAGAAAGGGAAGGAGTGGAGTGCAGCCAAATGGAATGGAATGGAGTGGACTGGAATGGAGGTGAATGGGAAAGAATGGAATGCAGTACAGTGGAGAGGAGTGGAGTGGAGAAGACTGGAATGGAATGGAATGGAATGGAATGGAATGGAATGGAATGGATTGGATTGGAGTGGAGTGGAGTGGATTCTAGGGGAAAAGATTGAATGGAATGGAATGGAATGGAATGGAATGGAATGGAATGGAATGGAATGGAAAGCAAATAATGAACAGTAGGGTTCAGTGGAGTGGAATGGAGAAGAAAGAATGAGAGTGGAGTGGAGTAGAATGTAGTGGAAAGGATAGGAATGGAATGGAATGGAATAGAATGGAACGGAATGGAATCACGTGGACTCAAAACAGACGAAAAGGAAGGAAAGAAATGCAGTGGTGTGGGGAGGAGTGGATTGGCAAAGAGTGTATTTTAATTGAAAGGAATGAAATGGAGTGGACTGCAATGGAAGCGAATGGGATAGAATGGAATGCAGTGGACTGGAGAGGAGTGGAGTGGAGAAAAGGGAACCTGAATGGAATGGAATGGAATAGATTGGAGAGGATTAGAGTGGATTCCAGTAGAAAGGAATGGAATGGAATGGAATGGAATGGAATGGAATGGAATGGAATGGATTGGAATGGAATGGAATGGAATGGAATGGAATGGAATGGAATGGAGTGAACTGGAATGTAGGCGAATGGGAGAGTGGCATGCAGTGGAGTGGAGCGGAGTTGAGTGGAGAAGTGTGGATTTGAATGGAATGGAATGGAATGGAATGGAAAGGAATGCAATGGAATGGAATGGAATGGAATGGATTGGAGTGGAGTGGAGTGTATTTTAAGGGAAAAGATTGTAATGGAATTGAATGGACTGGAATTGAATGAAATACAATGGAATGAAATGGAATGGAATGGGATTGAATGGAATGGAATGGAATGGTTTGAGTCGACTGGAATGGAGTTGAATGGAAGGGAGTGGAAATCAGTGCACTGGAGAGCAGTGGAATGGAGAGGTGTGGATTTGAATTAAATGGAATGGAAAGGAATGGATTAGAGTGGAATGGAGTGGATTCTAGGGGAGAAGAATGGAGTGAAATAGAATACAATGGAATGGAATGAAACGGAATGCCATGGAAAGGAATGGAATGGACTGGAATGGAGGCAAATGGGAAGGAATAAAATGCAGAGGAGTGGAGAGGAATGGAGTGGAGTAGAGTGGATTTGAATTGCATGTAATGGTATGGAATGGATTGCAGATTAGTTTAGAGGAACAGAGTGGAGAAGACTGGATTTGAATTCAATGTAATGGAATGCAAAGGATTGGAGTGTAGTGGAGTGGATTCTAGTGTAAAAGAATGCAACGGAATGGAATTGAATGGAGTGGATTGGAATACAGGCAAATGGGAAGGAATACAATGCAGTGGATGGCAGAGCGGTGGTGTCCAGAAGCGTGGATTTCATATGAATGGAATGGAATGCAATGGAATGGAATAGAAAATAATTTAAAGCAGTGGATTGGAGTGGAATGAAATGGACTAACATGGAATGGAATGGAAAGTAATGGAATGGAAAGGAATATAAAGGAACGGAATGAAAAGGAATGGAATGGAATGGAATGGAGTGGTTGGCATTGTTTTGGAAATGAATGGAATGAGGTGGAGTGTAGTGGAGTGGAAGGGAGGGGACTAGAGTGGCTTTAGGTGGCATGGAATGGAATGGAATAGAACGGAATGGAATGGAATGCAGTGGATTGCAGTGGAGATGCATGGAGTGGAATGGAATGGAATGGAAAGGAATGGAATGGAATGGAATGGAACGGAACGGAATGGAATGGAATGGAACGGAATGAAATGGATTGGAATGCAATAGAATGGAAAAAAATGGACTGCAGTGTATTGGAGAGGAGTTGCATGGAGGGGAATGGAATGCAACGAAATGGAATGGCATGGAATGGAATGGAATGGAATGGAATGGCATGGAATGGAATGGAATGGAATGGAATGGAATGGAATGGAATGGAATAGAATGGAAAAAAGTGCAGTTTAGTGCAGGAGACAAATGGAAGGGACTGGAATGGAGTGGATAGGAATGGTATGGAATGGAATGGAATGGAATGGAATGGATTGGAATGGATTGGAATGGAATGGAATGGAATGGATTGCAAGAAAGTACGTTGGAGGGCAGTGGAATGAAATGGAGAAAAAACGAAGGGAGTGGATTGGAGTGGAATGTAGTGGATTGGAAGGGAGTGGAACAAAATGGTATTGCATGGAATGGAATGGATTGGGATCGATTAGACAGGAATGGAGGCTAAAGGGAAGAAATGGAATGCAGTGGGGTGGAGAGGGATGGAGTAGAGAAGAGTGATTTTCAATTGAATGTCATGGAATGGAAGGGACTGGAGAGAAGTAGAGTGGATTCTAGTGGAAAAGAATGGAATTTAATCAAACAGAATGGAATGCGATGGAATGGAAAGGAATGGAATGGAATGGAATGGAATGGAAAAAAGTGCAGGGGAGTGCAGTTGAGAGGAATGGAGTGGAATGGAATGGAATGGAATGGAATGGAATGGAATGGAAAAGAATGGAATGGAATGAAATGGAATAGCATGGAATGGAATAGATTGGAGGAGACTGGAATGGAGAAAAACGAGAAAGAATGGAATGTAGTGGAGTGGAGAGGAAGAGAGAGGAGAAGAGTGGATTTGTACTCAATGGAATGGAATGGAATGGATTAGAGTGGAGAGGAGTGGATTCTAGTGGAAAAGAATGGAATGGAATGGAATGGAGTAGAATAGACAAATGTGCAGTTGAGTGTAGTGGAGTGGAATGGAGAAGAAAGGAAGGGAGTGGAGTGGAGTGGAAAGGAGTGGAATGCAATGGAATGGAATGGAATGGAATGGAATGGAATGGAATGGAATGGAAAAAAGAGCAGTGGAATGCAGTGGAGGGCAATGGAGAAAAAAGGAAAGTAGTGGAGTGGAGTAAAATGGAATGGAATAGAATGGAATGGAAGGGAATGGAGTGGACTGGAAAGGAAGTGAATGGGAAAGAATGGAATGCAGTAGAGTGGAGAGCAGTTGAGAGGAGAAGACTGGATTTGAATGCAATGGAATGGAATGGAATGGAATGGAATGGAATGGAATGGAATGGAATGGATAGGAGTTTATTGGAGTGAATACTAGTGGAAACGAAAGAAATGGAATGGAATGGAATGGAATGGAACGGAAAGAAAAACAGAGCAGTGGAGTGCAGTGGAGTGCAATGGAGAAGAAAGGAAAGGAGTGGAGTGGAGCCAAGTGGAATGGAATGGACTGGATTGGAATGGAGGTGAATGGGAAAGAATGGAATGCAGAAGAGTGGAGAGGAGTGGAGTGGAGAAGACTGGATTGGAATGGAATGGAATAGAATGGAATGGAATGGAGCGGAATGGATTGGAGAGGAGTTGAGTGGATTCTAGGGGAAAAGATTGGAATGGAATGGAATGGAATGGAATGGAATGGAATGGAATGGAATGGAACGAAATGGAAAAAAGAGCAATGGAGTGCAGTGGAGGGCAATGGAGAAGAAAGGAAAGTAGTGGAGTGGAATCAAATGGAATGGAATGGAATGCAATGGAATGGAATGGAATGGAGTGGACTGGAATGGAAGTGAATGGGAAAGAATGGAATTCAGTAGAGTGGAGAGGAGTTGAGTGGAGAAGACTGCATTTGAATGCAATGGAATGGAATGGAATGGAATGGATTAGAGTGGAATGGAGTGAATACTAGTGGAAACGAAAGAAATATGGAATGGAATGGAATGGAATGGAATGGAATGGAATGGAATGGAATAGAATGGAATGGAATAGAATGGAAAGGAATGGACTGGAACGGAATGGAACGGAATGGAATGGAATGCAATGGAATGGAATGGAGTGGAATGGAATGTAATGGAATAGAATGGAATGGAGTAGAAGGGGAAAAAGTGCAGTGGAGTGCAGTGGAGTGGAATGGGGAAGTAAGGAAGGGAGTGGAATGGATTGGAATGGAATGAAATGAAATGGAATGGAATGGAATTAAATTGAATGGAATTAAATGGAATGGAATGGAATTAAATGGATTGGAATGGAGTTAATTGGAATGGAGGCGAATGGGAAGGAATGGAATGCAGTGGAGTGAGACGAGTGGAGTCAAGAAGATTGGATCTGAAATGAATAGAAAGGAAAAGAATGGATTTGAGTGGAGTGGAGTGGATTCTACCGGAAAAGAATGGAATGGAATGGAATGGAATATAATGGAATGGAATGGAATGGAATGGAATGGAACGGAATGGAATGGAATGCAGTGGTGTTTAGAGGAGTGGAATCCAAACGATTGGATTTGAAATGAATAGAGTTGAAAAGAATGGATTGGAGTGGAGTGGAGTGGATTCTACTGGAAAATAATGGAATGGAATGGAATTGAACGAAGTGGATTGGAATGGAGGCGAATGGGAATTAATGGAAATCAGTGGAGTGGACAGGAGTGGAGGGGAGAAGAGTGGATTTGAATTGAAGGGTTTTGAATGCAATGGAATGGAATGGAATGGTATGGAATGGAATGGAATGGGATGGAATGAAATGGAATGGATTGCAGTGGATTGGAGTGGAGTAGATTTGAGTAGAATGGAATGTAAAGGAAAGTAATGGAATGGAATACAAACTAACGGAATGAAAAGGAATGGAATGGAATGGACTGGAGTGGAGGGCTGTGAATTGGAAATGAATGGAATGGGGAGAAATAGAGTGGAGTGGAGTGGAATGGGAAGGAATGGAATGGAGTGGAATGGAGAGGAATGGAGGGTTGTAGACTGCATTCATTTGGAATGGAATGGAATGGAAAGGAAAGGAAAGGAATGTGGTGGAATGGAATGGAATGGAATAGAGTGGACAGGAATGGAGCGAATGTGAAGGAATGGAATACAGTGGAGGGCAGAGGAGTGGAATGAAGAAGAGTGGAATTGAATTGAATTGAATTGAATTGAATGGATTAGAGAGGAATGGAGTAGAATCTAGTGGAAAGGAATGGAATGCAATGGAATGGTATGGAAGGGAAAGAAATGGAAAGGAATGCAATGGATTGGAAAGGAATGGAATGCAATGCAACGGAATGGAAGGCAAAAAAGTGCAGTGGAGTGCACTAGACTGGAACGGAGAAGAAAGGAATAGAGTGTAGTGGAGTTGAATGGAGTGGAATGGAGTGGAATGGAATGGAATGGAATTAAATGGAATGGAATAGAATGGAGTGGATTGGAATGGAGGAGAATAGGAAGGAATGCAATTCACTGGAGTGGAGAGGAGTGTAGTGGAGAAGAGGGGATTTGAATTGAAGGGAATGGAAAGCAGTGGAATGGAATGGAATGGAAAGCAGTGGAATGGAATGGAATGGAATGCAGTGGATTGGAGTGGAGTGTATTGGGGTAGAATGTAATGGAATGGAAAGTAATGGAATGGAATGGAATACAATGGAACGGAATGAAAAAGAATCGAATGGAATGTAATGGAGTGGAGTGGAGGGTAGTGAATTGGAAATGAAGGGAATGGAGAGTAGTGTTGCAGAGTGGTGTGGAATGGTAATGAGTGGAATGTAGTGGAGTGGAGTGGAATGAAGGGTAATAGAGTGGATTCAGGTGGAATGGAATGGAATGGAATGGAGTGGAATTGAAGTGAATGGGAAAGAATGGAATGCAGTAGAGTCGAGAGGATTTGAGTGGAGAAGACTGGATTTGAATGCAATGGAATGGAATGGAATGGAATGGAATGGAATGGAATGGATTGGAGTGGAGTGGAGTGAATACTAGTGGAAACGAAAAAATGGAATGGAATGGAATGGAATGGAACGGAACGGAACGGAACGGAATGGAATGGAATGGAATGGAACGGAATGGAAAAAAGATAAGTGGAGTGCAGTGGAGTGCAAAGAGAAGAAAGGAAAAGAGTGGAGTGGAGTCAGATGAAATGGAATGGAGTGGATTGGAATGGAGGTGAATGGGAAAGAATGGAATGCAGTAGAGTGGAGGGGAGTGGACTGCAGAAGACTGGATTGGAATGGAATGGAATGGAACAGAATGGAATGGAATGGATTGGAGAGGAGTGGAGTGGATTCTAGGGGAAAAGATTGGAATTGAATGGAATGGAATGTAATGGAATGGAATGGAATGGAATGGAATGGAGTGGAATGGAAGTGAATGGGAAAGAATGGAATACAGTAGAGTGGAGAGGAGTTGAGTGGAGAAGACTGGATTTGAATGCAATGGAATGGAATGGAATGGAATGGATTGGAGAGGAGTGGAGTGAATACTAGTGGAAATGAAAGAAATGGAATGGAATGGAAAGGAGTGGAATGGAATGGAATGGAACGGAATGAAATGTAATGGAATGGAATGGAATGGAACAGAAGGGAATTTAATGGAATGGAACGGAATGGAAAAAAGGCAGTGGAGTGCAATGGAGAAGAAAGGGAAGGAGTGGAGTGCAGCAAAATGGAATGGAATGGAGTGGACTGGAATGGAGGTGAATGGGAAAGAATGGAATGCAGTACAGTGGAGAGAAGTGGAGTGGAGAAGACTGGAATGGAATGGAATGGAATGGAATGGATTGGATTGGAGTGGAGTGGAGTGGATTCTAGGGGAAAAGATTGAATGGAATGGAATGGAATGGAATGGAATGGAATGGAATGGAATGGAAAGCAAATAATGAACAGTAGGGTTCAGTGGAGTGGAATGGAGAAGAAAGGATGAGAGTGGAGTGGAGTAGAATGTAGTGGAAAGGATAGGAATGGAATGGAATGGAATAGAATGGAACGGAATGGAATCACGTGGACTCAAAACAGACGAAAAGGAAGGAAAGAAATGCAGTGGTGTGGGGAGGAGTGGATTGGCAAAGAGTGTATTTGAATTGAAAGGAATGCAATGGAGTGGACTTCAATGGAAGCGAATGGGAAGGAATGGAATGCAGTGGACTGGAGAGGAGTGGAGTGGAGAAAAGTGAACCTGAATGGAATGGAAGGGAATAGATTGGAGAGGATTAGAGTGGATTCCAGTAGAAAGGAATGGAATGGAATGGAATGTAATGGAATGGAATGGAATGGAATGGAATGGAATGGAATGGAATGGAATGGTTTGGAATGGAATGGAAAGGAATGGAATGGAATGGAGTGGACTGGAATGGAGGCGAATGGGAAAGAGTGGCATGCAGTGGAGTGGAGCGGATTTGAGTGGAGAAGTGTGGATTTGAATGGAATGGAATGGAATGGAATGGAAAGGAATGCAATGGAATGAAATGGAATGGAATGGAATGGAAAAGAATGGAATGGAATGAAATGGAATAGCATGGAATGGAATTGATTGGAGGAGACTGGAATGGAGAAAAATCAGAAAGAATGGAATGTAGTGGAGTGGAGAGGAAGAGAGAGGAGAAGAGTGGATTTGTACTCAATGGAATGGAATGGAATGGATTAGAGTGGAGAGGAGTGGATTCTAGTGGAAAAGAATGGAATGGAATGGAATGGAGTAGAATAGACAAATGTGCAGTTGAGTGTAGTGGAGTGGAATGGAGAAGAAAGGAAGGGAGTGGAGTGGAGTGGAAAGGAGTGGAATGCAATGGAATGGAATGGAATGGAACGGAATGGAATGGAAAAAAGAGCAGTGGAATGCAGTGGAGGGCAATGGAGGAAAAAGGAAAGTAGTGGAGTGGAGTAAAATGGAATGGAATAGAATGGAATGGAATGGAATGGAGTGGACTTGAAAGGAAGTGAATGGGAAAGAATGGAATGCAGTAGAGTGGAGAGCAGTTGAGCGGAGAAGACTGGATTTGAATGCAATGGAATGGAATGGAATGGAATGGAATAGAATGGAATGGAATGGATAGGAGTGTATTGGAGTGAATACTAGTGGAAACGAAAGAAATGGAATGGAATGGAATGGAATGGAACGGAGAGAAAAACAGAGCAGTGGAGTGCAGTGGAGTGCAATGGAGAAGAAAGGAAAGGAGTAGAGTGGAGCCAAGTGGAATGGAATGGACTGGACTGGAATGGAGGTGAATGGGAAAGAATGGAATGCAGAAGAGTGGAGAGGAGTGGAGTGGAGAAGACTGGATTGGAATGGAATGGAATAGAATGGAATGGAATGGAGTGGAATGGATTGGAGAGGAGTGGAGTGGATTCTAGGGGAAAAGATTGGAATGGAATGGAATGGAATGGAATGGAATGGAATGGAATGGAATGGAATGGAACGAAATGGAAAAAAGAGCAATGGAGTGCAGTGGAGGGCAATGGAGAAGAAAGGAAAGTAGTGGAGTGGAATCAAATGGAATGGAATGGAATGCAATGGAATGGAATGGAATGGAGTGGACTGGAATGGAAGTGAAAGGGAAAGAATGGAATGCAGTAGAGTGGAGAGGAGTTGAGTGGAGAAGACTGCATTTGAATGCAATGGAATGGAATGGAATGGATTAGAGTGGAATGGAGTGAATACTAGTGGAAACGAAAGAAATATGGAATGGAATGGAATGGAATGGAATGGAATAGAATGGAAAGGAATGGATTGGAACGGAATGGAACGGAATGGAATGGAATGCAATGGAATGGAATGGAGTGGAATGGAATGGAATGGGATGGAATGAAATGGAATGGATTGCAGTGGATTGGAGTGGAGTAGATTTGAGTAGAATGGAATGTAAAGGAAAGTAATGGAATGGAATACAAACTAACGGAATGAAAAGGAATGGAATGGAATGGACTGGAGTGGAGGGCTGTGAATTGGAAATGAATGGAATGGGGAGAAATAGAGTGGAGTGGAGTGGAATGGGAAGGAATGGAATGGAGTGGAATGGAGAGGAATGGAGGGTTGTAGACTGCATTCATTTGGAATGGAATGGAATGGAAAGGAAAGGAAAGGAATGTGGTGGAATGGAATGGAATGGAATAGAGTGGACAGGAATGGAGCGAATGTGAAGGAATGGAATACAGTGGAGGGCAGAGGAGTGGAATGAAGAAGAGTGGAATTGAATTGAATTGAATTGAATTGAATGGATTAGAGAGGAATGGAGTAGAATCTAGTGGAAAGGAATGGAATGCAATGGAATGGTATGGAAGGGAAAGAAATGGAAAGGAATGCAATGGATTGGAAAGGAATGGAATGCAATGCAACGGAATGGAAGGCAAAAAAGTGCAGTGGAGTGCACTAGACTGGAACGGAGAAGAAAGGAATAGAGTGTAGTGGAGTTGAATGGAGTGGAATGGAGTGGAATGGAATGGAATGGAATTAAATGGAATGGAATAGAATGGAGTGGATTGGAATGGAGGAGAATAGGAAGGAATGCAATTCACTGGAGTGGAGAGGAGTGTAGTGGAGAAGAGGGGATTTGAATTGAAGGGAATGGAAAGCAGTGGAATGGAATGGAATGGAAAGCAGTGGAATGGAATGGAATGGAATGCAGTGGATTGGAGTGGAGTGTATTGGGGTAGAATGTAATGGAATGGAAAGTAATGGAATGGAATGGAATACAATGGAACGGAATGAAAAAGAATCGAATGGAATGTAATGGAGTGGAGTGGAGGGTAGTGAATTGGAAATGAAGGGAATGGAGAGTAGTGTTGCAGAGTGGTGTGGAATGGTAATGAGTGGAATGTAGTGGAGTGGAGTGGAATGAAGGGTAATAGAGTGGATTCAGGTGGAATGGAATGGAATGGAATGGAGTGGAATTGAAGTGAATGGGAAAGAATGGAATGCAGTAGAGTCGAGAGGATTTGAGTGGAGAAGACTGGATTTGAATGCAATGGAATGGAATGGAATGGAATGGAATGGAATGGAATGGATTGGAGTGGAGTGGAGTGAATACTAGTGGAAACGAAAAAATGGAATGGAATGGAATGGAATGGAACGGAACGGAACGGAACGGAATGGAATGGAATGGAATGGAACGGAATGGAAAAAAGATAAGTGGAGTGCAGTGGAGTGCAAAGAGAAGAAAGGAAAAGAGTGGAGTGGAGTCAGATGAAATGGAATGGAGTGGATTGGAATGGAGGTGAATGGGAAAGAATGGAATGCAGTAGAGTGGAGGGGAGTGGACTGCAGAAGACTGGATTGGAATGGAATGGAATGGAACAGAATGGAATGGAATGGATTGGAGAGGAGTGGAGTGGATTCTAGGGGAAAAGATTGGAATTGAATGGAATGGAATGTAATGGAATGGAATGGAATGGAATGGAATGGAGTGGAATGGAAGTGAATGGGAAAGAATGGAATACAGTAGAGTGGAGAGGAGTTGAGTGGAGAAGACTGGATTTGAATGCAATGGAATGGAATGGAATGGAATGGATTGGAGAGGAGTGGAGTGAATACTAGTGGAAATGAAAGAAATGGAATGGAATGGAAAGGAGTGGAATGGAATGGAATGGAACGGAATGAAATGTAATGGAATGGAATGGAATGGAACAGAAGGGAATTTAATGGAATGGAACGGAATGGAAAAAAGGCAGTGGAGTGCAATGGAGAAGAAAGGGAAGGAGTGGAGTGCAGCAAAATGGAATGGAATGGAGTGGACTGGAATGGAGGTGAATGGGAAAGAATGGAATGCAGTACAGTGGAGAGAAGTGGAGTGGAGAAGACTGGAATGGAATGGAATGGAATGGAATGGATTGGATTGGAGTGGAGTGGAGTGGATTCTAGGGGAAAAGATTGAATGGAATGGAATGGAATGGAATGGAATGGAATGGAATGGAATGGAAAGCAAATAATGAACAGTAGGGTTCAGTGGAGTGGAATGGAGAAGAAAGGATGAGAGTGGAGTGGAGTAGAATGTAGTGGAAAGGATAGGAATGGAATGGAATGGAATAGAATGGAACGGAATGGAATCACGTGGACTCAAAACAGACGAAAAGGAAGGAAAGAAATGCAGTGGTGTGGGGAGGAGTGGATTGGCAAAGAGTGTATTTGAATTGAAAGGAATGCAATGGAGTGGACTTCAATGGAAGCGAATGGGAAGGAATGGAATGCAGTGGACTGGAGAGGAGTGGAGTGGAGAAAAGTGAACCTGAATGGAATGGAAGGGAATAGATTGGAGAGGATTAGAGTGGATTCCAGTAGAAAGGAATGGAATGGAATGGAATGTAATGGAATGGAATGGAATGGAATGGAATGGAATGGAATGGAATGGAATGGTTTGGAATGGAATGGAAAGGAATGGAATGGAATGGAGTGGACTGGAATGGAGGCGAATGGGAAAGAGTGGCATGCAGTGGAGTGGAGCGGATTTGAGTGGAGAAGTGTGGATTTGAATGGAATGGAATGGAATGGAATGGAAAGGAATGCAATGGAATGAAATGGAATGGAATGGAATGGAAAAGAATGGAATGGAATGAAATGGAATAGCATGGAATGGAATTGATTGGAGGAGACTGGAATGGAGAAAAATCAGAAAGAATGGAATGTAGTGGAGTGGAGAGGAAGAGAGAGGAGAAGAGTGGATTTGTACTCAATGGAATGGAATGGAATGGATTAGAGTGGAGAGGAGTGGATTCTAGTGGAAAAGAATGGAATGGAATGGAATGGAGTAGAATAGACAAATGTGCAGTTGAGTGTAGTGGAGTGGAATGGAGAAGAAAGGAAGGGAGTGGAGTGGAGTGGAAAGGAGTGGAATGCAATGGAATGGAATGGAATGGAACGGAATGGAATGGAAAAAAGAGCAGTGGAATGCAGTGGAGGGCAATGGAGGAAAAAGGAAAGTAGTGGAGTGGAGTAAAATGGAATGGAATAGAATGGAATGGAATGGAATGGAGTGGACTTGAAAGGAAGTGAATGGGAAAGAATGGAATGCAGTAGAGTGGAGAGCAGTTGAGCGGAGAAGACTGGATTTGAATGCAATGGAATGGAATGGAATGGAATGGAATAGAATGGAATGGAATGGATAGGAGTGTATTGGAGTGAATACTAGTGGAAACGAAAGAAATGGAATGGAATGGAATGGAATGGAACGGAGAGAAAAACAGAGCAGTGGAGTGCAGTGGAGTGCAATGGAGAAGAAAGGAAAGGAGTAGAGTGGAGCCAAGTGGAATGGAATGGACTGGACTGGAATGGAGGTGAATGGGAAAGAATGGAATGCAGAAGAGTGGAGAGGAGTGGAGTGGAGAAGACTGGATTGGAATGGAATGGAATAGAATGGAATGGAATGGAGTGGAATGGATTGGAGAGGAGTGGAGTGGATTCTAGGGGAAAAGATTGGAATGGAATGGAATGGAATGGAATGGAATGGAATGGAATGGAATGGAATGGAACGAAATGGAAAAAAGAGCAATGGAGTGCAGTGGAGGGCAATGGAGAAGAAAGGAAAGTAGTGGAGTGGAATCAAATGGAATGGAATGGAATGCAATGGAATGGAATGGAATGGAGTGGACTGGAATGGAAGTGAAAGGGAAAGAATGGAATGCAGTAGAGTGGAGAGGAGTTGAGTGGAGAAGACTGCATTTGAATGCAATGGAATGGAATGGAATGGATTAGAGTGGAATGGAGTGAATACTAGTGGAAACGAAAGAAATATGGAATGGAATGGAATGGAATGGAATGGAATAGAATGGAAAGGAATGGATTGGAACGGAATGGAACGGAATGGAATGGAATGCAATGGAATGGAATGGAGTGGAATGGAATGTAATGGAATAGAATGGAATGGAGTAGAAGGGGAAAAAGTGCAGTGGAGTGCAGTGGAGTGGAATGGGGAAGTAAGGAAGGGAGTGGAATGGATTGGAATGGAATGAAAAGAAATGGAATGGAATGGAATTAAATTGAATGGAATTAAATGGAATGGAATGGAATTAAATGGATTGGAATGGAGTTAATTGGAATGGAGGCGAATGGGAAGGAATGGAATGCAGTGGAGTGGAGAGGAGTGGAGTCAAGAAGATTGGATATGAAATGAATAGAAAGGAAAAGAATGGATTTGAGTGGACTGGAGTGGATTCTTCCGGAAAAGAATGGAATGGAATGGAATGGAATGGAATGGAATGGAATGGAATGGAATGGAACGGAATGGAATGGAATGCAGTGGTGTTTAGAGGAGTGGAATCCAAACGATTGGATTTGAAATGAATAGAGTTGAAAAGAATGGATTGGAGTGGAGTGGAGTGGATTCTACTGGAAAATAATGGAATGGAATGGAATTGAATGAAGTGGATTGGAATGGAGGCGAATGGGAATTAATGGAAATCAGTGGAGTGGACAGGAGTGGAGGGGAGAAGTGTGGATTTGAATTGAAGGGTTTTGAATGCAATGGAATGGAATGGAATGGAATGGAATGTGATGGAATGAAATGGAATGGATTGCAGTGGATTGGAGTGGAGTAGATTGGAGTAGAATGGAATGTAAAGGAAAGTAATGGAATGGAATACAAACTAACGGAATGAAAAGGAATGGAATGGAATGGACTGGAGTGGAGGGCAGTGAATTGGAAATGAATGCAATGGGGAGAAGTAGAGTGGAGTGGAGTGGAATGGGAAGGAATGGAATGGAGTGGAATGGAGAGGAATGGAGGGTTGTAGACTGCATTCATTTGGAATGGAATGGAATGGAAAGGAAAGGAATGGAATGGAGTGGAATGGAATGGAATGGAATAGAGTGGACAGGAATGGAGCGAATGTGAAGGAATGGAATACAGTGGAGGGCAGAGGAGTGGAATGAAGAAGAGTGGAATTGAATTGAATTGAATTGAATTGAATGGATTGGAGAGGAATGGAGTAGAATCTAGTGGAAAGGAATGGAATGCAATAGAATGGTATGGAAGGGAAAGAAATGGAAAGGAATGCAATGGATTGGAAAGGAATGGAATGCAATGCAACTGAATGGAAGGCACAAAAGTGCAGTGGAGAGCACTAGACTGGAACGGAGAAGAAAGGAATAGAGTGTAGTGGAGTTGAATGGAGTGGAATGGAGTGGAATGGAATGGAATGGAATTAAATGGAATGGAATAGAATGGAGTGGATTGGAATGGAGGAGAATAGGAAGGAATGCAATTCACCGGAGTGGAGAGGAGTGTAGTGGAGAAGATGGGATTTGAATTGAAGGGAATGGAAAGCAGTGGAATGGAATGGAATGGAAAGCAGAGGAATGGAATGGAATGGAATGCAGTGGATTGGAGTGGAGTGTATTGGGGTAGAATGTAATGGAATGGAAATTAATGGAATGGAATGGAATACAATGGAATGGAAAGAAAAAGAATCGAATGGAATGTAATGGAGTGGAGTGGAGGGTAGTGAATTGGAAATGAAGGGAATGGAGAGTAGTGTTGCAGAGTGGTGTGGAATGGTAATGAGTGGAATGTAGTGGAGTGGAGTGGAATGAAGGGTAATAGAGTGGATTCAGGTGGAATGGAATGGAATGGAATGGAATGGAGTGGAATTGAAGTGAATGGGAAAGAATGGAATGCAGTAGAGTCGAGAGGAGTTGAGTGGAGAAGACTGGATTTGAATGCAATGGAATGGAATGGAATGGAATGGAATGGATTGGAGTGGAGTGGAGTGAAAACTAGTGGAAAAGAAATAATTGGAATGGAATGGAATGGAATGGAACGGAACGGAACGGAACGGAATGGAATGGAATGGAAAGGAACGGAACGGAAAAATGAGAAGTGGAGTGCAGTGGAGGGCAAAGAGAAGAAAGGAAAGGAGTGGAGTGGAGCCAAATGAAATGGAATGGAGTGGATTGGAATGAGGGTGAATGGGAAAGAATGGAATGCAGTAGAGTGGAGGGGAGTGGACTGCAGAAGACTGGATTGGAATGGAATGGAATGGAACAGAATTTAATGGAATGGATTGGAGAGGATTGGAGTGGATTCTGGGGGAAAAGATTGGAATGGAATGGAATGGAATGGAATGGAGTGGAATGGAAGTGAATGGGAATGAATGGAATACAGTAGAGTGGAGAGGAGTTGAGTGGAGAAGACTGGATTTGAATGCAATGGAATGGAATGGAATGGAATGGAATGGATTGGAGAGGAGTGGAGTGAATACTAGTGGAAATGAAAGAAATGGAATGGAATGGAAAGGAGGGGAATGGAATGGAATGGAACGGAATGGAATGTAATGGAATGGAATTGAATGGAATGGAATGGAACAGAAGGGAATTTAATGGAATGGAACGGAATGGAAAAAAGAGCAGTGGAGTGCAATGGAGAAGAAAGGGAAGGAGTGGAGTGCAGCCAAATGGAATGGAATGGAGTGGACTGGAATGGAGGTGAATGGGAAAGAATGGAATGCAGTACAGTGGAGAGGAGTGGAGTGGAGAAGACTGGAATGGAATGGAATGGAATGGAATGGAATGGAATGGAATGGAATGGATTGGATTGGAGTGGAGTGGAGTGGATTCTAGGGGAAAAGATGGAATGGAATGGAATGGAATGGAATGGAATGGAATGGAATGGAATGGAAAGCAAATAATGAACAGTAGGGTTCAGTGGAGTGGAATGGAGAAGAAATGATGAGATTGGAGTGGAGTAGAATGTAGTGGAAAGGATAGGAATGGAATGGAATGGAATAGAATGGAACGGAATGGAATCACGTGGACTCAAAACAGACGAAAAGGAAGGAAAGAAATGCAGTGGTGTGGGGAGGAGTGGATTGGCAAAGAGTGTATTTGAATTGAAAGGAATGCAATGGAGTGGACTGCAATGGAATCGAATGGGAAGGAATGGAATGCAGTGGACTGGAGAGGAGTGGAGTGGAGAAAAGGGAACCTGAATGGAATGGAATGGAATAGATTGGAGAGGATTAGAGTGGATTCCAGTAGAAAGGAATGGAATGGAATGGAATGGAAAGGAATGGAATGGAATGGAATGGAACGGAATGGAATGGAACGGAATGGAATGGAATGCAGTGGTGTTTAGAGGAGTGGAATCCAAACGATTGGATTTGAAATGAATAGAGTTGAAAAGAATGGATTGGAGTGGAGTGGAGTGGATTCTACTGGAAAATAATGGAATGGAATGGAATTGAATGAAGTGGATTGGAATGGAGGTGAATGGGAATTAATGGAAATCAGTGGAGTGGACAGGAGTGGAGGGGAGAAGAGTGGATTTGAATTGAAGGGTTTTGAATGGAATGGAATGGAATGGAATGGAATGGAATGGAATGGGATGGAATGAAATGGAATGGATTGCAGTGGATTGGAGTGGAGTAGATTGGAGTAGAATGGAATGTAAAGGAAAGTAATGGAATGGAATACAAACTAACGGAATGAAAAGGAATGGAATGGAATGGACTGGAGTGGAGGGCAGTGAATTGGAAATGAATGGAATGGGGAGAAGTAGAGTGGAGTGGAGTGGAATGGGAAGGAATGGAATGGAGTGGAATGGAGAGGAATGGAGGGTTGTAGACTGCATTCATTTGGAATGGAATGGAATGGAAAGGAAAGGAATGGAATGGAGTGGAATGGAATGGAATGGAATAGAGTGGACAGGAATGGAGCGAATGTGAAGGAATGGAATACAGTGGAGGGCAGAGGAGTGGAATGAAGAAGAGTGGAATTGAATTGAATTGAATTGAATTGAATGGATTAGAGAGGAATGGAGTAGAATCCAGTGGAAAGGAATGGAATGCAATGGAATGGTATGGAAGGGAAAGAAATGGAAAGGAATGCAATGGATTGGAAAGGAATGGAATGCAATGCAACGGAATGGAAGGCACAAAAGTGCAGTGGAGTGCACTAGACTGGAACGGAGAAGAAAGGAATAGAGTGTAGTGGAGTTGAATGGAGTGGAATGGAGTGGAATGGAATGGAATGGAATTAAATGGAATGGAATAGAATGGAGTGGATTGGAATGGAGGAGAATAGGAAGGAATGCAATTCACTGGAGTGGAGAGGAGTGTAGTGGAGAAGAGGGGATTTGAATTGAAGGGAATGGAAAGCAGTGAAATGGAATGGAATGGAAAGCAGTGGAATGGAATGGAATGGAATGCAGTGGATTGGAGTGGAGTGTATTGGGGTAGAATGTAATGGAATGGAAAGTAATGGAATGGAATGGAATACAATGGAACGGAATGAAAAAGAATCGAATGGAATGTAATGGAGTGGAGTGGAGGGTAGTGAATTGGAAATGAAGGGAATGGAGAGTAGTGTTGCAGAGTGGTGTGGAATGGTAATGAGTGGAATGTAGTGGAGTGGAGTGGAATGAAGGGTAATAGAGTGGATTCAGGTGGAATGGAATGGAATGGAATGGAGTGGATTGGAATGGAGGTGAATGGGAAAGAATGAAATGCAGTAGAGTGGAGGGGAGTGGACTGCAGAAGACTGGATTGGAAAGGAATGGAATGGAACAGAATGGAATGGAATGGATTGGAGAGGAGTGGAGTGGATTCTAGGGTTAAAGATTGGAATGGAATGGAATGGAATGGAATGGAGTGGAATGGAATTGAATGGGAAAGAATGGAATACAGTAGAGTGGAGAGGAGTTGAGTGGAGAAGACTGGATTTGAATGCAATGGAATGGAATGGAATGGAATGGATTGGAGAGGAGTGGAGTGAATACTAGTGGAAATGAAAGAAATTTAATGGAATGGAAAGGAGGGGAATGGAATGGAATGGAACGGAATGGAATGTAATGGAATGGAATGGAATGGAATGGAACAGAGGGGAATTTAATGGAATGGAACGGAATGGAAAAAAGAGCAGTGGAGTGCAATGGAGAAGAAAGGGAAGGAGTGGAGTGCAGCCAAATGGAATGGAATGGAGTGGACTGGAATGGAGGTGAATGGGAAAGAATGGAATGCAGTACAGTGGAGAGGAGTGGAGTGGAGAAGACTGGAATGGAATGGAATGGAATGGAATGGAATGGAATGGAATGGAATGGATTGGATTGGAGTGGAGTGGAGTGGATTCTAGGGGAAAAGATTGAATGGAATGGAATGGAATGGAATGGAATGGAATGGAATGGAATGGAATGGAAAGCAAATAATGAACAGTAGGGTTCAGTGGAGTGGAATGGAGAAGAAAGAATGAGAGTGGAGTGGAGTAGAATGTAGTGGAAAGGACAGGAATGGAATGGAATGGAATAGAATGGAACGGAATGGAATCACGTGGACTCAAAACAGACGAAAAGGAAGGAAAGAAATGCAGTGGTGTGGGGAGGAGTGGATTGGCAAAGAGTGTATTTTAATTGAAAGGAATGAAATGGAGTGGACTGCAATGGAAGCGAATGGGATAGAATGGAATGCAGTGGACTGGAGAGGAGTGGAGTGGAGAAAAGGGAACCTGAATGGAATGGAATGGAATAGATTGGAGAGGATTAGAGTGGATTCCAGTAGAAAGGAATGGAATGGAATGGAATGGAATGGAATGGAATGGAATGGAATGGAATGGATTGGAATGGAATGGAATGGAATGGAATGGAATGGAATGGAATGGAGTGAACTGGAATGTAGGCGAATGGGAGAGTGGCATGCAGTGGAGTGGAGCGGAGTTGAGTGGAGAAGTGTGGATTTGAATGGAATGGAATGGAATGGAATGGAAAGGAATGCAATGGAATGGAATGGAATGGAATGGATTGGAGTGGAGTGGAGTGTATTTTAAGGGAAAAGATTGTAATGGAATTGAATGGACTGGAATTGAATGAAATACAATGGAATGAAATGGAATGGAATGGGATTGAATGGAATGGAATGGAATGGTTTGAGTCGACTGGAATGGAGTTGAATGGAAGGGAGTGGAAATCAGTGCACTGGAGAGCAGTGGAATGGAGAGGTGTGGATTTGAATTAAATGGAATGGAAAGGAATGGATTAGAGTGGAATGGAGTGGATTCTAGGGGAGAAGAATGGAGTGAAATAGAATACAATGGAATGGAATGAAACGGAATGCCATGGAAAGGAATGGAATGGACTGGAATGGAGGCAAATGGGAAGGAATAAAATGCAGAGGAGTGGAGAGGAATGGAGTGGAGTAGAGTGGATTTGAATTGCATGTAATGGTATGGAATGGATTGCAGATTAGTTTAGAGGAACAGAGTGGAGAAGACTGGATTTGAATTCAATGTAATGGAATGCAAAGGATTGGAGTGTAGTGGAGTGGATTCTAGTGTAAAAGAATGCAACGGAATGGAATTGAATGGAGTGGATTGGAATACAGGCAAATGGGAAGGAATACAATGCAGTGGATGGCAGAGCGGTGGTGTCCAGAAGCGTGGATTTCATATGAATGGAATGGAATGCAATGGAATGGAATAGAAAATAATTTAAAGCAGTGGATTGGAGTGGAATGAAATGGACTAACATGGAATGGAATGGAAAGTAATGGAATGGAAAGGAATATAAAGGAACGGAATGAAAAGGAATGGAATGGAATGGAATGGAGTGGTTGGCATTGTTTTGGAAATGAATGGAATGAGGTGGAGTGTAGTGGAGTGGAAGGGAGGGGACTAGAGTGGCTTTAGGTGGCATGGAATGGAATGGAATAGAACGGAATGGAATGGAATGCAGTGGATTGCAGTGGAGATGCATGGAGTGGAATGGAATGGAATGGAAAGGAATGGAATGGAATGGAATGGAACGGAACGGAATGGAATGGAATGGAACGGAATGAAATGGATTGGAATGCAATAGAATGGAAAAAAATGGACTGCAGTGTATTGGAGAGGAGTTGCATGGAGGGGAATGGAATGCAACGAAATGGAATGGCATGGAATGGAATGGAATGGAATGGAATGGCATGGAATGGAATGGAATGGAATGGAATGGAATGGAATGGAATGGAATGGAATAGAATGGAAAAAAGTGCAGTTTAGTGCAGGAGACAAATGGAAGGGACTGGAATGGAGTGGATAGGAATGGTATGGAATGGAATGGAATGGAATGGAATGGATTGGAATGGATTGGAATGGAATGGAATGGAATGGATTGCAAGAAAGTACGTTGGAGGGCAGTGGAATGAAATGGAGAAAAAACGAAGGGAGTGGATTGGAGTGGAATGTAGTGGATTGGAAGGGAGTGGAACAAAATGGTATTGCATGGAATGGAATGGATTGGGATCGATTAGACAGGAATGGAGGCTAAAGGGAAGAAATGGAATGCAGTGGGGTGGAGAGGGATGGAGTAGAGAAGAGTGATTTTCAATTGAATGTCATGGAATGGAAGGGACTGGAGAGAAGTAGAGTGGATTCTAGTGGAAAAGAATGGAATTTAATCAAACAGAATGGAATGCGATGGAATGGAAAGGAATGGAATGGAATGGAATGGAATGGAAAAAAGTGCAGGGGAGTGCAGTTGAGAGGAATGGAGTGGAATGGAATGGAATGGAATGGAATGGAATGGAATGGAAAAGAATGGAATGGAATGAAATGGAATAGCATGGAATGGAATAGATTGGAGGAGACTGGAATGGAGAAAAACGAGAAAGAATGGAATGTAGTGGAGTGGAGAGGAAGAGAGAGGAGAAGAGTGGATTTGTACTCAATGGAATGGAATGGAATGGATTAGAGTGGAGAGGAGTGGATTCTAGTGGAAAAGAATGGAATGGAATGGAATGGAGTAGAATAGACAAATGTGCAGTTGAGTGTAGTGGAGTGGAATGGAGAAGAAAGGAAGGGAGTGGAGTGGAGTGGAAAGGAGTGGAATGCAATGGAATGGAATGGAATGGAATGGAATGGAATGGAATGGAAAAAAGAGCAGTGGAATGCAGTGGAGGGCAATGGAGAAAAAAGGAAAGTAGTGGAGTGGAGTAAAATGGAATGGAATAGAATGGAATGGAAGGGAATGGAGTGGACTGGAAAGGAAGTGAATGGGAAAGAATGGAATGCAGTAGAGTGGAGAGCAGTTGAGAGGAGAAGACTGGATTTGAATGCAATGGAATGGAATGGAATGGAATGGAATGGAATGGAATGGAATGGATAGGAGTTTATTGGAGTGAATACTAGTGGAAACGAAAGAAATGGAATGGAATGGAATGGAATGGAACGGAAAGAAAAACAGAGCAGTGGAGTGCAGTGGAGTGCAATGGAGAAGAAAGGAAAGGAGTGGAGTGGAGCCAAGTGGAATGGAATGGACTGGATTGGAATGGAGGTGAATGGGAAAGAATGGAATGCAGAAGAGTGGAGAGGAGTGGAGTGGAGAAGACTGGATTGGAATGGAATGGAATAGAATGGAATGGAATGGAGCGGAATGGATTGGAGAGGAGTTGAGTGGATTCTAGGGGAAAAGATTGGAATGGAATGGAATGGAATGGAATGGAATGGAATGGAATGGAATGGAATGGAACGAAATGGAAAAAAGAGCAATGGAGTGCAGTGGAGGGCAATGGAGAAGAAAGGAAAGTAGTGGAGTGGAATCAAATGGAATGGAATGGAATGCAATGGAATGGAATGGAATGGAGTGGACTGGAATGGAAGTGAATGGGAAAGAATGGAATTCAGTAGAGTGGAGAGGAGTTGAGTGGAGAAGACTGCATTTGAATGCAATGGAATGGAATGGAATGGAATGGATTAGAGTGGAATGGAGTGAATACTAGTGGAAACGAAAGAAATATGGAATGGAATGGAATGGAATGGAATGGAATGGAATGGAATGGAATAGAATGGAATGGAATAGAATGGAAAGGAATGGACTGGAACGGAATGGAACGGAATGGAATGGAATGCAATGGAATGGAATGGAGTGGAATGGAATGTAATGGAATAGAATGGAATGGAGTAGAAGGGGAAAAAGTGCAGTGGAGTGCAGTGGAGTGGAATGGGGAAGTAAGGAAGGGAGTGGAATGGATTGGAATGGAATGAAATGAAATGGAATGGAATGGAATTAAATTGAATGGAATTAAATGGAATGGAATGGAATTAAATGGATTGGAATGGAGTTAATTGGAATGGAGGCGAATGGGAAGGAATGGAATGCAGTGGAGTGAGACGAGTGGAGTCAAGAAGATTGGATCTGAAATGAATAGAAAGGAAAAGAATGGATTTGAGTGGAGTGGAGTGGATTCTACCGGAAAAGAATGGAATGGAATGGAATGGAATATAATGGAATGGAATGGAATGGAATGGAATGGAACGGAATGGAATGGAATGCAGTGGTGTTTAGAGGAGTGGAATCCAAACGATTGGATTTGAAATGAATAGAGTTGAAAAGAATGGATTGGAGTGGAGTGGAGTGGATTCTACTGGAAAATAATGGAATGGAATGGAATTGAACGAAGTGGATTGGAATGGAGGCGAATGGGAATTAATGGAAATCAGTGGAGTGGACAGGAGTGGAGGGGAGAAGAGGGGATTTGAATTGAAGGGTTTTGAATGCAATGGAATGGAATGGAATGGTATGGAATGGAATGGAATGGGATGGAATGAAATGGAATGGATTGCAGTGGATTGGAGTGGAGTAGATTTGAGTAGAATGGAATGTAAAGGAAAGTAATGGAATGGAATACAAACTAACGGAATGAAAAGGAATGGAATGGAATGGACTGGAGTGGAGGGCTGTGAATTGGAAATGAATGGAATGGGGAGAAATAGAGTGGAGTGGAGTGGAATGGGAAGGAATGGAATGGAGTGGAATGGAGAGGAATGGAGGGTTGTAGACTGCATTCATTTGGAATGGAATGGAATGGAAAGGAAAGGAAAGGAATGTGGTGGAATGGAATGGAATGGAATAGAGTGGACAGGAATGGAGCGAATGTGAAGGAATGGAATACAGTGGAGGGCAGAGGAGTGGAATGAAGAAGAGTGGAATTGAATTGAATTGAATTGAATTGAATGGATTAGAGAGGAATGGAGTAGAATCTAGTGGAAAGGAATGGAATGCAATGGAATGGTATGGAAGGGAAAGAAATGGAAAGGAATGCAATGGATTGGAAAGGAATGGAATGCAATGCAACGGAATGGAAGGCAAAAAAGTGCAGTGGAGTGCACTAGACTGGAACGGAGAAGAAAGGAATAGAGTGTAGTGGAGTTGAATGGAGTGGAATGGAGTGGAATGGAATGGAATGGAATTAAATGGAATGGAATAGAATGGAGTGGATTGGAATGGAGGAGAATAGGAAGGAATGCAATTCACTGGAGTGGAGAGGAGTGTAGTGGAGAAGAGGGGATTTGAATTGAAGGGAATGGAAAGCAGTGGAATGGAATGGAATGGAAAGCAGTGGAATGGAATGGAATGGAATGCAGTGGATTGGAGTGGAGTGTATTGGGGTAGAATGTAATGGAATGGAAAGTAATGGAATGGAATGGAATACAATGGAACGGAATGAAAAAGAATCGAATGGAATGTAATGGAGTGGAGTGGAGGGTAGTGAATTGGAAATGAAGGGAATGGAGAGTAGTGTTGCAGAGCGGTGTGGAATGGTTATGAGTGGAATGTAGTGGAGTGGAGTGGAATGAACTGTAATAGAGTGGATTCAGGTGGAATGGAATGGAATGGAATGGAATGGAGTGGAATTGAAGTGAATGGGAAAGAATGGAATGCAGTAGAGTCGAGAGGAGTTGAGTGGAGAAGACTGGATTTGAATGCAATGGAATGGAATGGAATGGAATGTAATGGATTGGAGTGGAGTGGAGTGAATACTAGTGGAAACGAAAGAAATGGAATGGAATGGAATGGAATGGAACGGAACGGAATGGAACGGAATGGAATGGAATGGAATGGAACGGAACGGAAAAAAGAGAAGTGGAGTGCAGTGGAGTGCAAAGAGAAGAAAGGAATGGAGTGGAGTGGAGCCAAATGGAATGGAATGGAGTGGATTGGAATGGAGGTGAATGGGAAAGAATGGAATGCAGTAGAGTGGAGGGGAGTGGAGTGCAGAAGACTGGATGGGAAAGGAATGGAATGGAACAGAATGGAATGGAATGGATTGGAGAGGAGTGGAGTGGATTCTAGGGGAAAAGATTGGAATGGAATGGAATGGAATGGAATGGAGTGGAATGGAAGTGAATGGGAAAGAATGGAATACAGTAGAGTGGAGAGGAGTTGAGTGGAGAAGACTGGATTTGAATGCAATGGAATGGAATGGAATGGAATGGATTGGAGAGGAGTGGAGTGAATACTAGTGGAAATGAAAGAAATGGAATGGAATGGAAAGGAGGGGAATGGAATGGAATGGAACGGAATGGAATGTAATGGAAAGGAATGGAATGGAATGGAACAGAAGGGAATTTAATGGAATGGAACGGAATGGAAAAAAGAGCAGTGGAGTGCAATGGAGAAGAAAGGGAAGGAGTGGAGTGCAGCCAAATGGAATGGAATGGAGTGGACTGGAATGGAGGTGAATGGGAAAGAATGGAATGCAGTACAGTGGAGAGGAGTGGAGTGGAGAAGACTGGAATGGAATGGAATGGAATGGAATGTATTGGATTGGAGTGGAGTGGAGTGGATTCTAGGGGAAAAGATGGAACGGAATGGAATGGAATGGAATGGAATGGAATGGAAAGCAAATAATGAACAGTAGGGTTCAGTGGAGTGGAATGGAGAAGAAAGGATGAGATTGGAGTGGAGTAGAATGTAGTGGAAAGGATAGGAATGGAATGGAATGGAATAGAATGGAACGGAATGGAATCACGTGGACTCAAAACAGACGAAAAGGAAGGAAAGAAATGCAGTGGTGTGGGGAGGAGTGGATTGGCAAAGAGTGTATTTGAATTGAAAGGAATGCAATGGAGTGGACTGCAATGGAAGCGAATGGGAAGGAATGGAATGCAGTGGACTGGAGAGGAGTGGAGTGGAGAAAAGGGACCCTGAATTGAATGGAATGGAATAGATTGGAGAGGATTAGAGTGGATTCCAGTAGAAAGAAATGGAATGGAATGGAATGGATTGGAATGGAATGGAATGGAATGGAATGGAATGGAATGGAATGGAACGGAATGGAATGGAATGCAGTGGTGTTTAGAGGAGTGGAATCCAAACGATTGGATTTGAAATGAATAGAGTTGAAAAGAATGGATTGGAGTGGAGTGTAGTGGATTCTACTGGAAAATAATGGAATGGAATGGAATTGAATGAAGTGGATTGGAATGGAGGCGAATGGGAATTAATGGAAATCAGTGGAGTGGACAGGAGTGGAGGGGAGAAGAGTGGATTTGAATTGAAGGGTTTTGAATGCCATGGAATGGAATGGAATGGAATGGAATGGGATGGAATGAAATGGAATGGATTGCAGTGGATTGGAGTGGAGTAGATTGGAGTAGAATGGAATGTAAAGGAAAGTAATGGAATGGAATACAAACTAACGGAATGAAAAGGAATGGAATGGAATGGACTGGAGTGGAGGGCAGTGAATTGGAAATGAATGGAATGGGGAGAAGTAGAGTGGAGTGGAGTGGAATGGGAAGGAATGGAATGGAGTGGAATGGAGAGGAATGGAGGGTTGTAGACTGCATTCATTTGGAATGGAATGGAATGGAAAGGAAAGGAAAGGAATGGAGTGGAATGGAATGGAATGGAATAGAGTGGACAGGAATGGAGCGAATGTGAAGGAATGGAATACAGTGGAGGGCAGAGGAGTGGAATGAAGAAGAGTGGAATTGAATTGAATTCAATTGAATTGAATGGATTAGAGAGGAATGGAGTAGAATCTAGTGGAAAGGAATGGAATGCAATGGAATGGTATGGAAGGGAAAGAAATGGAAAGGAATGCAATGGATTGGAAAGGAATGGAATGCAATGCAACGGAATGGAAGGCAAAAAAGTGCAGTGGAGTGCACTAGACTTGAATGGAGAAGAAAGGAATAGAGTGTAGTGGAGTTGAATGGAGTGGAATGGAGTGGAATGGAATGGAATGGAATTAAATGGAATGGAATAGAATGGAGTGGATTGGAATGGAGGAGAATAGGAAGGAATGCAATTCACTGGAGTGGAGAGGAGTGTAGTGGAGAAGAGGGGATTTGAATTGAAGGGAATGGAAAGCAGTGGAATGGAATGGAATGGAAAGCAGTGGAATGGAATGGAATGGAATGCAGTGGATTGGAGTGGAGTGTATTGGGGTAGAATGTAATGGAATGGAAAGTAATGGAATGGAATGGAATACAATGGAACGGAATGAAAAAGAATCGAATGGAATGTAATGGAGTGGAGTGGAGGGTAGTGAATTGGAAATGAAGGGAATGGAGAGTAGTGTTGCAGAGTGGTGTGGAATGGTAATGAGTGGAATGTAGTGGAGTGGAGTGGAATGAAGGGTAATTGAGTGGATTCAGGTGGAATGGAATGGAATGGAATGGAATGGAATGGAATGGAATGGAGTGGAATTGAAGTGAATGGGAAAGAATGGAATGCAGTAGAGTCGAGAGGAGTTGAGTGCAGAAGACTGGATTTGACTGCAATGGAATGGAATGGATTGGAATGGAATGGAATGGATTGGAGTGGAGTGGAGTGAATACTAGTGGAAACGAAAGAAATGGAATGGAATGGAATGGAATGGAATTGAACGGAACGGAACGGAATGGAATGGAATGGAATGGAACGGAACGGAAAAAAGAGAAGTTGAGTGCAGTGGAGTGCAAAGAGAAGAAAGGAAAAGAGTGGAGTGGAGCCAAATGAAATGGAATGGAGTGGATTGGAATGGAGGTGAATGGGAAAGAATGGAATGCAGTAGAGTGGAGGGGAGTGGACTGCAGAAGACTGGATTGGAATGGAATGGAATGGAACAGAATGGAATGGAATGGATTGGAGAGGAGTGGAGTGGATTCTAGGGGAAAAGATTGGAATTGAATGGAATGGAATGTAATGGAATGGAATGTAATGGAATGGAGTGGAATGGAAGTGAATGGGAAAGAATGGAATACAGTAGAGTGGAGAGGAGTTGAGTGGAGAAGACTGGATTTGAATGCAATGGAATGGAATGGAATGGAATGGATTGGAGAGGAGTGGAGTGAATACTAGTGGAAATGAAAGAAATGGAATGGAATGGAAAGGAGTGGAATGGAATGGAATGGAACGGAATGTAATGTAATGTAATGTAATGGAATGGAATGGAATGGAACAGAAGGGAATTTAATGGAATGGAACGGAATGGAAAAAAGAGCAGTGGAGTGCAATGGAGAAGAAAGGGAAGGAGTGGAGTGCAGCCAAATGGAATGGAATGGAGTGGACTGGAATGGAGGTGAATGGGAAAGAATGGAATGCAGTACAGTGGAGAGAAGTGGAGTGGAGAAGACTGGAATGGAATGGAATGGAATGGAATGGAATGGAATGGAAAGGAATGGATTGGATTGGAGTGGAGTGGAGTGGATTGTAGGGGAAAAGATTGAATGGAATGGAATGGAATGGAATGGAATGGAATGGAATGTAATGGAATGGAATGGAAAGCAAATAATGAACAGTAGGGTTCAGTGGAGTGGAATGGAGAAGAAAGGATGAGAGTGGAGTGGAGTAGAATGTAGTGGAAAGGATAGGAATGGAATGCAATGGAATAGAATGGAACGGAATGGAATCACGTGGACTCAAAACAGACGAAAAGGAAGGAAAGAAATGCAGTGGTGTGGGAAGGAGTGGATTGGCAAAGAGTGTATTTGAATTGAAAGGAATGCAATGGAGTGGACTTCAATGGAAGCGAATGGGAAGGAATGGAATGCAGTGGACTGGAGAGGAGTGGAGTGGAGAAAAGGGAACCTGAATGGAATAGAATGGAATAGATTGGAGAGGATTAGAGTGGATTCCAGTAGAAAGGAATGGAATGGAATTGAATGGAATGGAATGGAATGGATTGGAATGGAATGGAATGGAATGGAATGGAATGGAATGGAAGGGGTTGAACTGGAATGTAGGCGAATGGGAAAGAGTGGCATGCAGTGGAGTGGAGCGGAGTTGAGTGGAGGAGTTTGGATTTGAATGGAATGGAATGGAATGGAATGGAATGGAAAGGAATGCAATGGAATGGAATGGAATGGAATGGATTGGAGTGGAGTGGAGTGTATTTTAAGGGAAAAGATTGTAATGGAATTGAATGGACTGGAATTGAATGAAATACAATGGAATGAAATGGAATGGAATGGGATTGAACGGAATGGAATGGAATGGTTTGAGTCGACTGGAATGGAGTTGAATGGAAGGGAGTGGAAATCAGTGCACTGGAGAGCAGTGGAATGGAGAGGTGTGGATTTGAATTAAATGGAATGGAAAGGAATGGATTAGAGTGGAATGGAGTGGATTCTAGTGGAGAAGAATGGAGTGAAATAGAATACAATGGAATGGAATGAAACGGAATGCCATGGAAAGGAATGGAATGGACTGGAATGGAGGCAAATGGGAAGGAATACAATGCAGAGGAGTGGAGAGGAATGGAGAGGAGAAGAGTGGATTTGAATTGCATGTAATGGTATGGAATGGATTGCAGATTAGTTTAGAGGAACAGAGTGGAGAAGACTGGATTTGAATTCAATGTAATGGAATGCAAAGGATTGGAGTGTAGTGGAGTGGATTGTAGTGTAAAAGAATGCAACGGAATGGAATTGAATGGAGTGGATTGGAATACAGGCAAATGGGAAGGAATACAATGCAGTGGATTGGAGAGCGGTGGTGTCCAGAAGCGTGGATTTCATCTGAATGGAATGGAATGCAATGGAATGGAATAGAAAATAATTTAAAGCAGTGGATTGGAGTGGAATGAAATGGACTAACATGGAATGGAAAGGAAAGTAATGGAATGGAAAGGAATATAAAGGAACGGAATGAAAAGGAAGGGAATGGAATGGAATGGAGTGGTTGGCATTGTTTTGGAAATGAATGGAATGAGGTGGAGTGTAGTGGAGTGGAAGGGAGGGGAGTAGAGTGGCTTTAGGTGGCATGGAATGGAATGGAATAGAACGGAATGGAATGGAATGCAGTGGATTGCAGTGGAGATGCATGGAGTGGAATGGAATGGAATGGAAAGGAATGGAATGGAATGGAATGGAACGGAACGGAATGGAATGGAATGGAACGGAATGAAATGGATTGGAATGCAATAGAATGGAAAAAAATGGACTGCAGTGTATTGGAGAGGAGTTGCATGGAGGGGAATGGAATGCAACGAAATGGAATGGCATGGAATGGAATGGAATGGAATGGAATGGAATGGAATGGAATGGCATGGCATGGCATGGCATGGAATGGAACGGAATGGAATGGAATGGAATGGAATGGAACAGAATGGAAAAAAGTGCAGTGGATTGCAGGAGACCAATGGAAGGGACTGGAACGGAGTGGATAGGAATGGTATGGAATGGAATGGAATGGAATGGAATGGATTGGAATGGATTGGAATGGAATGGAATGGAATGGATTGCAAGAAAGTACGTTGGAGTGCAGTGGAATGAAATGGAGAAAAAACGAAGGGAGTGGATTGGAGTGGAATGTAGTGGAATGGAAGGGAGTGGAACAAAATGGTATTGCATGGAATGGAATGGATTGGGATCGATTAGACAGGAATGGAGGCTAATGGGAAGAAATGGAATGCAGTGGGGTGGAGAGGGATGGAGTAGAGAAGAGTGATTTTCAATTGAATGTCATGGAATGGAAGGGACTGGAGAGAAGTAGAGTGGATTCTAGTGGAAAAGAATGGAATTTAATCAAACAGAATGGAATGCGATGGAATGGAAAGGAATGGAATGGAATGGAATGGAATGGAATGGAATGGAAAAAAGTGCAGTGGAGTGCAATTGAGAGGAATGGAGTGGAATGGAATGGAATGGAATGGAATGGAATGGAATGGAAAAGAATGGAATGGAATGAAATGGAATAGCATGGAATGGAATAGATTGGAGGAGACTGGAATGGAGAAAAACGAGAAAGAATGGAATGTAGTGGAGTGGAGAGGAAGAGAGAGGAGAAGAGTGGATTTGTACTCAATGGAATGGAATGGAATGGATTAGAGTGGAGAGGAGTGGATTCTAGTGGAAAAGAATGGAATGGAATGGAATGGAGTAGAATAGACAAATGTGCAGTTGAGTGTAGTGGAGTATAATGGAGAAGAAAGGAAGGGAGTGGAGTGGAGTGGAAAGGAGTGGAATGCAATGGAATGGAATGGAATGGAATGGAATGGAATGGAAAAAAGAGCACTGGAATGCAGTGGAGGGCAATGGAGAAAAAAGGAAAGTAGTGGAGTGGAGTAAAATGGAATGGAATAGAATGGAATGGAATGGAATGGAGTGGACTGGAAAGGAAGTGAATGGGAAAGAATGGAATGCAGTAGAGTGGAGAGCAGTTGAGCGGAGAAGACTGGATTTGAATGCAATGGAATGGAATGGAATGCAATGGAATGGAATGGAATGGATAGGAGTGTATTGGAGTGAATACTAGTGGAAACGAAAGAAATGGAATGGAATGGAATGGAATTGAACGGAAAGAAAAACAGAGCAGTGGAGTGCAGTGGAGTGCAATGGAGAAGAAAGGAAAGGAGTGGAGTGGAGCCAAGTTTAATGGAATGGACTGGACTGGAATGGAGGTGAATGGGAAAGAATGGAATGCAGAAGAGTGGAGAGGAGTGGAGTGGAGAAGACTGGATTGGAATGGAATGGAATAGAATGGAATGGAATGGAGCGGAATGGATTGGAGAGGAGTGGAGTGGATTCTAGGGGAAAAGATTGGAATGGAATGGAATGGAATGGAATGGAATGGAATGGAACGAAATGGAAAAAAGAGCAATGGAGTAGAGTGGAGGGCAATGGAGAAGAAAGCAAAGTAGTGGAGCGGAATCAAATGGAATGGAATGGAATGGAATGCAATGGAATGGAATGGAATGGAGTGGACTGGAATGGAAGTGAATGGGAAAGAATGGAATGCAGTAGAGTGGAGAGGAGTTGAGTGGAGAAAACTGCATTTGAATGCAATGGAATGGAATGGAATGGAATGGATTAGAGTTTAGTGTAGTGAATACTAGTGGAAACGAAAGAAATATGGAATGGAATGGAATGGAATGGAATGGAATGGAATGGAATAGAATGGAAAGGAATGGATTGGAACGGAATGGAACGGAATGGAATGGAATGCAATGGAATGGAATGGAGTTGAATGGAATGTAATGGAATAGAATGGAATGGAGTAGAAGGGGAAAAAGTGCAGTGGAGAGCAGTGGAGTGGAATGGAGAAGTAAGGAAGGGAGTGGAATGGATTGGAATGGAATGAAAAGAAATGGAATGGAATGGAATTAAATTGAATGGAATTAAATGGAATGGAATGGAATTAAATGGATTGGAATGGAGTTAATTGGAATGGAGGCGAATGGGAAGGAATGGAATGCAGTGGAGTGGAGAGGAGTGGAGTCAAGAAGATTGGATATGAAATGAATAGAAAGGAAAAGAATGGATTTGAGTGGAGTGGAGTGGATTCTACCGGAAAAGAATGGAATGGAATGGAATGGAATGGAATGGAATGGAATGGAATGGAATGGAACGGAACGGAATGGAATGGAACGGAATGGAATGGAATGCAGTGGTGTTTAGAGGAGTGGAATCCAAACGATTGGATTTGAAATGAATAGAGTTGAAAAGAATGGATTGGAGTGGAGTGGAGTGGATTCTACTGGAAAATAATGGAATGGAATGGAATTGAATGAAGTGGATTGGAATGGAGGCGAATGGGAATTAATGGAAATCAGTGGAGTGGACAGGAGTGGAGGGGAGAAGAGTGGATTTGAATTGAAGGGTTTTGAATGCAATGGAATGGAATGGAATGGAATGGAATGGAATGGAATGGGATGGAATGAAATGGAATGGATTGCAGTGGATTGGAGTGGAGTAGATTGGAGTAGAATGGAATGTAAAGGAAAGTAATGGAATGGAATACAAACTAACGGAATGAAAAGGAATGGAATGGAATGGACTGGAGTGGAGGGCAGTGAATTGGAAATGAATGGAATGGGGAGAAGTAGAGTGGAGTGGAGTGGAATGGGAAGGAATGGAATGGAGTGGAATGGAGAGGAATGGAGGGTTGTAGACTGCATTCATTTGGAATGGAATGGAATGGAAAGGAAAGGAAAGGAATGGAGTGGAATGGAATGGAATGGAATAGAGTGGACAGGAATGGAGCGAATGTGAAGGAATGGAATACAGTGGAGGGCAGAGGAGTGGAATGAAGAAGAGTGGAATTGAATTGAATTGAATTGAATTGAATGGATTAGAGAGGAATGGAGTAGAATCTAGTGGAAAGGAATGGAATGCAATGGAATGGTATGGAAGGGAAAGAAATGGAAAGGAATGCAATGGATTGGAAAGGAATGGAATGCAATGCAACGGAATGGAAGGCAAAAAAGTGCAGTGGAGTGCACTAGACTGGAACGGAGAAGAAAGGAATAGAGTGTAGTGGAGTTGAATGGAGTGGAATGGAGTGGAATGGAATGGAACGGAATTAAATGGAATGGAATAGAATGGAGTGGATTGGAATGGAGGAGAATAGGAAGGAATGCAATTCACCGGAGTGGAGAGGAGTGTAGTGGAGAAGAGGGGATTTGAATTGAAGGGAATGGAAAGCAGTGGAATGGAATGGAATGGAAAGCAGTGGAATGGAATGGAATGGAATGCAGTGGATTGGAGTGGAGTGTATTGGGGTAGAATGTAATGGAATGGAAAGTAATGGAATGGAATGGAATACAATGGAACGGAATGAAAAAGAATCGAATGGAATGTAATGGAGTGGAGTGGAGGGTAGTGAATTGGAAATGAAGGGAATGGAGAGTAGTGTTGCAGAGTGGTGTGGAATGGTAATGAGTGGAATGTAGTGGAGTGGAGTGGAATGAAGGGTAATAGAGTGGATTCAGGTGGAATGGAATGGAATGGAATGGAATGGAATGGAATGGAGTGGAATTGAAGTGAATGGGAAAGAATGGAATGCAGTAGAGTCGAGAGGAGTTGAGTGGAGAAGACTGGATTTGAATGCAATGGAATGGAATGGAATGGAATGGAATGGAATGGATTGGTGTGGAGTGGAGTGAATACTAGTGGAAACGAAAGAAATGGAATGGAATGGAATGGAATGGAATGGAACGGAACGGAACGGAATGGAATGGAATGGAATGGAACGGAACGGAAAAAAGAGAAGTGGAGTGCAGTTGAGTGCAAAGAGAAGAAAGGAAAGCAGCGGAGTGGAGCCAAATGAAATGGAATGCAGTGGATTGGAATGGAGGTGAATGGGAAAGAATGGAATGCAGTAGAGTGGAGGGGAGTGGACTGCAGAAGACTGGATTGGAATGGAATGGAATGGAACAGAATGGAATGGAATGGATTGGAGAGGAGTGGAGTGGATTCTAGGGGAAAAGATTGGAATTGAATGGAATGGAATGGAATGGAATGGAATGGAATGGAATGGAATGGAGTGGAATGGAAGTGAATGGGAAAGAATGGGATACAGTAGAGTGGAGAGGAGTTGAGTGGAGAAGACTGGATTTGAATGCAATGGAATGGAATGGATTGGAGAGGAGTGGAGTGAATACTAGTGGAAATGAAAGAAATGGAATGGAATGGAAAGGAGTGGAATGGAATGGAATGGAACGGAATGTAATGTAATGGAATGGAATGGAATGGAATGGAACAGAAGGGAATTTAATGGAATGGAACGGAATGGAAAAAAGAGCAGTGGAGTGCAATGGAGAAGAAAGGGAAGGAATGGAGTGCAGCCAAATGGAATGGAATGGAGTGGACTGGAATGGAGGTGAATGGGAAAGAATGGAATGCAGTACAGTGGAGAGAAGTGGAGTGGAGAAGACTGGAATGGAATGGAATGGAATGGAATGGAATGGAATGGAATGGATTGGATTGGAGTGGAGTGGAGTGGATTGTAGGGGAAAAGATTGAATGGAATGGAATGGAATGGAATGGAATGGAATGGAATGGAATGGAAAGCAAATAATGAACAGTAGGGTTCAGTGGAGTGGAATGGAGAAGAAAGGATGAGAGTGGAGTGGAGTAGAATGTAGTGGAAAGGATAGGAATGGAATGCAATGGAATAGAATGGAACGGAATGGAATCACGTGGACTCAAAACAGACGAAAAGGAAGGAAAGAAATGCAGAGGTGTGGGAAGGAGTGGATTGGCAAAGAGTGTATTTGAATTGAAAGGAATGCAATGGAGTGGACTTCAATGGAAGCGAATGGGAAGGAATGGAATGCAGTGGACTGGAGAGGAGTGGAGTGGAGAAAAGGGAACCTGAATGGAATAGAATGGAATAGATTGGAGAGGATTAGAGTGGATTCCAGTAGAAAGGAATGGAATGGAATGGAATGGAATGGAATGGAATGGAATGGAATGGATTGGAATGGAATGGAATGGAATGGAATGGAATGGAATGGAGTGAACTGGAATGTAGGCGAATGGGAAAGAGTGGCATGCAGTGGAGTGGAGCGGAGTTGAGTGGAGAAGTGTGGATTTGAATGGAATGGAATGGAATGGAATGCAATGGAATGGAATGGAATGGAATGGAATGGATTGGAGTGGAGTGGAGTGTATTTTAAGGGAAAAGATTGTAATGGAATTGAATGGACTGGAATTGAATGAAATACAATGGAATGAAATGGAATGGAATGGGATTGAACGGAATGGAATGGAATGGTTTGAGTCGACTGGAATGGAGTTGAATGGAAGGGAGTGGAATGCAGTGCACTGGAGAGCAGTGGAATGGAGAGGTGTGGATTTGAATTAAATGGAATGGAAAGGAATGGATTAGAGTGGAATGGAGTGGATTCTAGTGGAGAAGAATGGAGTGAAATAGAATACAATGGAATGGAATGAAACGGAATGCCATGGAAAGGAATGGAATGGACTGGAATGGAGGCAAATGGGAAGGAATACAATGCAGAGGAGTGGAGAGGAATGGAGAGGAGAAGAGTGGATTTGAATTGCATGTAATGGTATGGAATGGATTGCAGATTAGTTTAGAGGAACAGAGTGGAGAAGACTGGATTTGAATTCAATGTAATGGAATGCAATGGATTGGAGTGTAGTGGAGTGGATTGTAGTGTAAAAGAATGCAACGGAATGGAATTGAATGGAGTGGATTGGAATACAGGCAAATGGGAAGGAATACAATGCAGTGGATTGGAGAGCGGTGGTGTCCAGAAGCGTGGATTTCATCTGAATGGAATGGAATGCAATGGAATGGAATAGAAAAGAATTTAAAGCAGTGGATTGGAGTGGAATGAAATGGACTAACATGGAATGGAAAGGAAAGTAATGGAATGGAAAGGAATATAAAGGAACGGAATGAAAAGGAAGGGAATGGAATGGAATGGAGTGGTTGGCATTGTTTTGGAAATGAATGGAATGAGGTGGAGTGTAGTGGAGTGGAAGGGAGGGGAGTAGAGTGGCTTTAGGTGGCATGGAATGGAATGGAATAGAACGGAATGGAATGGAATGCAGAGGATTGCAGTGGAGATGCATGGAGTGGAATGGAATGGAATGGAATGGAAAGGAATGGAATGGAATGGAATGGAACGGAACGGAATGGAATGGAATGGAACGGAATGAAATGGATTGGAATGCAATAGAATGGAAAAAAATGGACTGCAGTGTATTGGAGAGGAGTTGCATGGAGGGGAATGGAATGCAACGAAATGGAATGGCATGGAATGGAATGGAATGGAATGGAATGGCATGGAATGGCATGGAATGGAATGGAATGGAATGGAATGGAATGGAATCGAATGGAATGGAATAGAATGGAAAAAAGTGCAGTGGAGTGCAGGAGACAAATGGAAGGGACTGGAATGGAGTGGATATGAATGGTATGGAATGGAATGGAATGGAATGGAATGGATTGGAATGGATTGGAATGGAATGGAATGGAATGGATTGGAAGAAAGTACGTTGGAGTGCAGTGGAATGAAATGGAGAAAAAACGAAGGGAGTGGATTGGAGTGGAATGTAGTGGATTGGAAGGGAGTGGAACAAAATGGTATTGCATGGAATGGAATGGATTGGGATCGATTAGACAGGAATGGAGGCTAATGGGAAGAAATGGAATGCAGTGGGGTGGAGAGGGATGGAGTAGAGAAGAATGATTTTCAATTGAATGTCATGGAATGGAAGGGACTGGAGAGAAGTAGAGTGGATTCTAGTGGAAAAGAATGGAATTTAATCAAACAGAGTGGAATGCGATGGAATGGAAAGGAATGGAATGGAATGGAATGGAATGGAAAAAAGTGCAGTGGAGTGCAGTTGAGAGGAATGGAGTGGAATGGAATGGAATGAAATGGAATGGAATGGAATGGAAAAGAATGGAATGGAATGAAATGGAATAGCATGGAATGGAATAGATTGGAGGAGACTGTAATGGAGAAAAACGAGAAAGAATGGAATGTAGTGGAGTGTAGAGGAAGAGAGAGGAGAAGAGTGGATTTGTACTCAATGGAATGGAATGGAATGGATTAGAGTGGAGAGGAGTGGATTCTAGTGGAAAAGAATGGAATGGAATGGAATGGAGTAGAATAGACAAATGTGCAGTTGAGTGTAGTGGAGTGGAATGGAGAAGAAAGGAAAGGAGTGGAGTGGAGTGGAAAGGAGTGGAATGCAATGGAATGGAATGGAATGGAATGGAATGGAATGGAATGGATAAAAGAGCAGTGGAATGCAGTGGAGGGCAATGGAGAAAAAAGGAAAGTAGTGGAGTGGAGTAAAATGGAATGGAATAGAATGGAATGGAATGGAATGGAGTGGACTGGAAAGGAAGTGAATGGGAAAGAATGGAATGCAGTAGAGTGGAGAGCAGTTGAGCGGAGAAGACTGGATTTGAATGCAATGGAATGGAATGGAATGGAATGGAATGGATAGGAGTGTATTGGAGTGAATACTAGTGGAAACGAAAGAAATGGAATGGAATGGAATGGAATGGAATGGAACGGAAAGAAAAACAGAGCAGTGGAGTGCAGTGGAGTGCAATGGAGAAGAAAGGAAAGGAGTGGAGTGGAGCCAAGTGGAATGGAATGGACTGGACTGGAATGGAGGTGAATGGGAAAGAATGGAATGCAGAAGAGTGGAGAGGAGTGGAGTGGAGAAGACTGGATTGGAATGGAATGGAATAGAATGGAATGGAATGGAGCGGAATGGATTGGAGAGGAGTGGAGTGGATTCTAGGGGAAAAGATTGGAATGGAATGGAATGGAATGGAATGGAATGGAACGAAATGGAAAAAAAAGCAATGGAGTAGAGTGGAGGGCAATGGAGAAGAAAGCAAAGTAGTGGAGTGGAATCAAATGGAATGGAATGGAATGCAAAGGAATGGAATGGAATGGAGTGGACTGGAATGGAAGTGAATGGGAAAGAATGGAATGCAGTAGAGTGGAGAGGAGTTGAGTGGAGAAGACTGCATTTGAATGCAATGGAATGGAATGGAATGGAATGGATTAGAGTGGAGTGGAGTGAATACTAGTGGAAACGAAAGAAATATGGAATGGAATGGAATGGAATGGAATGGAATGGAATGGAATGGAATAGAATGGAAAGGAATGGACTGGAACGGAATGGAACGGAATGGAATGGAATGCAATGGAATGGAATGGAGTGGAATGGAATGTAATGGAATAGAATGGAATGGAGTAGAAGGGGAAAAGTGCAGTGGAGTGCAGCGGAGTGGAATGGAGAAGTAAGGAAGGGAGAGGAATGGATTGGAATGGAATGAAAAGAAATGGAATGGAATGGAATTAAATTGAAGGGAATTAAATGGAATGGAATGGAATTAAATGGATTGGAATGGAGTTAATTGGAATGGAGGCGAATGGGAAGGAATGGAATGCAGTGGAGTGGAGAGGAGTGGAGTCAAGAAGATTGGATATGAAATGAATAGAAAGGAAAAGAATGGATTTGAGTGGAGTGGAGTGGATTCTACCGGAAAAGAATGGAATGGAATGGAATGGAATGGAATGGAATGGAATGGAATGGAATGGAAGGCAACGGAATGGAATGGAACGGAATGGAATGGAATGCAGTGGTGTTTAGAGGAGTGGAATCCAAACGATTGGATTTGAAATGAATAGAGTTGAAAAGAATGGATTGGAGTGGAGTGGAGTGGATTCTACTGGAAAATAATGGAATGGAATGGAATTGAATGAAGTGGATTGGAATGGAGGCGAATGGGAATTAATGGAAATCAGTGGAGTGGACAGGAGTGGAGGGGAGAAGAGTGGATTTGAATTGAAGGGTTTTGAATGCAATGGAATGGAATGGAATGGAATGGAATGGAATGGAAAGGGATGGAATGAAATGGAATGGATTGCAGTGGATTGGAGTGGAGTAGATTGGAGTAGAATGGAATGTAAAGGAAAGTAATGGAATGGAATACAAACTAACGGAATGAAAAGGAATGGAATGGAATGGACTGGAGTGGAGGGCAGTGAATTGGAAATGAATGGAATGGGGATAAGTAGAGTGGAGTGGAGTGGAATGGGAAGGAATGGAATGGAGTGGAATGGAGAGGAATGGAGGGTTGTAGACTGCATTCATTTGGAATGGAATGGAATGGAAAGGAAAGGAAAGGAATGGAATGGAGTGGAATGGAATGGAATGGAATAGAGTGGACAGGAATGGAGCGAATGTGAAGGAATGGAATACAGTGGAGGGCAGAGGAGTGGAATGAAGAAGAGTGGAATTGAATTGAATTGAATTGAATTGAATGGATTAGAGAGGAATGGAGTAGAATCTAGTGGAAAGGAATGGAATGCAATGGAATGGTATGGAAGGGAAAGAAATGGAAAGGAATGCAATGGATTGGAAAGGAATGGAATGCAATGCAACGGAATGGAAGGCAAAAAAGTGCAGTGGAGTGCACTAGACTGGAACGGAGAAGAAAGGAATAGAGTGTAGTGGAGTTGAATGGAGTGGAATGGAGTGGAATGGAATGGAATGGAATTAAATGGAATGGAATAGAATGGAGTGGATTGGAATGGAGGAGAATAGGAAGGAATGCAATTCACTGGATTGGAGAGGAGTGTAGTGGAGAAGAGGGGATTTGAATTGAAGGGAATGGAAAGCAGTGGAATGGAATGGAATGGAAAGCAGTGGAATGGAATGGAATGGAATGCAGTGGATTGGAGTGGAGTGTATTGGGGTAGAATGTAATGGAATGGAAAGTAATGGAATGGAATGGAATACAATGGAACGGAATGAGAAAGAATCGAATGGAATGTAATGGAGTGGAGTGGAGGGTAGTGAATTGGAAATGAAGGGAATGGAGAGTAGTGTTGCAGAGTGGTGTGGAATGGTAATGAGTGGAATGTAGTGGGGTGGAGTGGAATGAAGGGTAATAGAGTGGATTCAGGTGGAATGGAATGGAATGGAATGGAATGGAATGGAGTGGAATTGAAGTGAATGGGAAAGAATGGAATGCAGTAGAGTCGAGAGGAGTTGAGTGGAGAAGACTGGATTTGAATGCAATGGAATGAAATGGAATGGAATGGAATGGAATGGATTGGAGTGGAGTGGAGTGAATACTAGTGGAAACGAAAGAAATGGAATGGAATGGAATGGAATGGAACGGAACGGAACGGAACGGAATGGAATGGAATGGAATGGAATGGAATGGAACGGAACGGAAAAAAGAGAAATGGAGTGCAGTGGAGGGCAAAGAGAAGAAAGGAAAGGAGTGGAGTGGAGCCAAATGAAATGGAATGGAGTGGATTGGAATGGAGGTGAATGGGAAAGAATGGAATGCAGTAGAGTGGAGGGGAGTGGACTGAAGAAGACTGGATTGGAATGGAATGGAATGGAACAGAATGGAATGGAATGGATTGGAGAGGAGTGGAGTGGATTCTAGGGGAAAAGATTGGAATTGAATGGAATGGAATGTAATGGAATGGAATGGAATGGAATGGAATGGAATGGAATGCAGTGGATTGCAGTGGAGATGCATGGAGTGGAATGGAATGGAATGGAATGGAATGGAATGGAATGGAATAGAACGGAACGGAATGGAATGGAATGGAACGGAATGAAATGGATTGGAATGCAATAGAATGGAAAAAAATGGACTGCAGTGTATTGCAGAGGAGTTGCATGGAGGGGAATGGAATGCAACGAAATGGAATGGCATGGAATGGAATGGAATTGAATGGAATGGCATGGAATGGAATGGAATGGAATGGAATGGAATGGAATGGAATAGAATGGAAAAAAGTGCAGTGGAGTGCAGGAGACAAATGAAAGGGACTGGAATGGAGTGGATAGGAATGGTATGGAATGGAATGGAATGGAATGGATTGGAATGGATTGGAATGGAATGGAATGGAATGGATTGCAAGAAAGTACGTTGGAGTGCAGTGGAATGAAATGGAGAAAAAACGAAGGGAGTGGATTGCAGTGGAATGTAGTGGATTGGAAGGGATTGGAACAAAATGGTATTGCATCTAATGGAATGGATTGGGATCGATTAGACAGGAATGGAGGCTAATGGGAAGAAATGGAATGCGGTGGGGTGGAGAGGGATGGAGTAGAGAAGAGGGATTTTCAATTGAATGTCATAGAATGGAAGGGACTGGAGAGAAGTAGAGTGGATTCTAGTGGAAAAGAATGGAATTTAATCAAACAGAACGGAATGCGATGGAATGGAAAGGAATGGAATGGAATGGAATGGAAGGGACTGGAGAGAAGTAGAGTGGATTCTAGTGGAAAAGAATGGAATTTAATCAAACAGAATGGAATGCGATGGAATGGAAAGGAATGGAATGGAATGGAATGGAATGGAAAAAAGTGCACTGAAGTGCAGTTGAGAGGAATGGAGTGGAATGGAATGGAATGGAATGGAATGGAATGGAATGGAATGGAATGGAAAAGAACGGAATGGAATGAAATGGAATAGCATGGAATGGAATAGATTGGAGGAGACTGGAATGGAGAAAAATGAGAAAGAATGGAATGTAGTGGAGTGGAGAGGAAGAGAGAGGAGAAGAGTGGATTTGTACTCAATGGAATGGAATGAAACGGATTAGAGTGGAGAGGAGTGGATTCTAGTGGAAAAGAATGGAATGGAATGGAATGGAGTAGAATAGACAAATGTGCAGTTGAGTGTAGTGGAGTGGAAAGGAGAAGAAAGAAGGGAGTGGAGTGGAGTGGAAAGGAGTGGAATGCAATGGAATGGAATGGAATGGAATGGAATGGAATGGAATGGAATGGAAAAAAGAGCAGTGGAATGCAGTGGAGGGCAATGGAGAATAAAGGAAAGTAGTGGAGTGGAGTAAAATTGAATGGAATAGAATGGAATGGAATGGAATGGAGTGGACTGGAAAGGAAGTGAATGCGAAAGAATGGAATGCAGTAGAGTGGAGAGCAGTTGAGTGGAGAAGACTGGATTTGAATGCAATGGAATTGAATGGAAAGAAATGGAATGGATAGGAGTGGAGTGGAGTGAATACTAGTGGAAACGAAAGAAATGGAATGGAATGGAATGGATAAGAGTGGATTGGAGTGAATACTAGTGGAAACGAAAGAAATGGAATGGAATGGAATGGAAAGGAACGGAAAGGAAAACAGAGCAGTGCAGTGCAGTGGAGTGCAATGGAGAAGAAAGGAAAGGAGTGTAGTGGAGCCAAGTGGAATTGAATGGACTGGACTGGAATGGAGGTGAATGGGAAAGAATGGAATGCAGAAGAGTGGAGAGGAGTGGAGTGGAGAAGACTGGATTGGAATGGAATGGAATAGAATGGAATGGAATGGAGCGGAATGGATTGGAGAGGAGTGGAGTGGATTCTAGGGGAAAAGATTGGAATGGAATGGAATGGAATGCAATGGAATGGAATGGAATGGAATGGAATGGAATGGATTGGAACGAAATGGAAAAAAGAGCAGTGGAGTGCAGTGGAGAGCAATGGAGAAGAAAGGAAAGTAGTGGAGTGGAATCAAATGGAATGGAATGGAGTGGACTGGAATGGAAGTGAATGGGAAAGAATGGAATGTAGTAGAGTGGAGAGGTGTTGAGTGGAGAAGACTGCATTTGAATGCAATGGAATGGAATGGAATGGATTAGAGTGGAGTGGAGTGAATACTAGTGGAAACGAAAGAAATATGGAATGGAATGGAATGGAAGGCAATGGAATGGAATGGAATAGAATGGAAAGGATTGGACTGGAACGGAATGTTACAGAATGGAATGGAATGCAATGGAATGGAATGGAGTGGAATGGAATGGAATGGAATAGAATGGAATGGAATAGAAGGGGAAAAAGTGCAGTGGAGTGCAGTGGAGTGGAATGGGGAAGTAAGGAAGGGAGTGGAATGGATTGGAATGGAATGAAAAGAAATGGAATGGAATGGAATTAAATTGAATGGAATTAAATGGAATGGAATGGAAATAAATGGATTGGAATGGAGTTAATTGGAATGGAGGCGAATGGGAAGGAATGGAATGCCGTGGAGTGGAGAGGAGTGGAGTCAAGAAGATTGGATATGAAATGAATAGAAAGGAAAAGAATGGATTTGAGTGGAGTGGAGTGGATTCTACCGGAAAAGAATGGAATGGAATGGAATGGAATGGAATGGAACGGAATTGAATGGAATGCAGTGGTGTTTAGAGGAGTGGAATCCAAACGATTGGATTTGAAATGAATAGAGTTGAAAAGAATGGATTGGAGTGGAGTGGATTCTACTGGAAAATAATGGAATGGAATGGAATTGAATGAAGTGGATTGGAATGGAGGCGAATGGGAATTAATGGAAATCAGTGGAGTGGACAGGAGTGGAGGGGAGAAGAGTGGATTTGAATTGAAGGGTTTTGAATGGAATGGAATGGAATGGGATGGAATGAAATGAAATGGATTGCAGTGGATTGGAGTGGAGTAGATTGGAGTAGAATGGAATGTAAAGGGAAGTAATGGAATGGAATACAAACTAACGGAATGAAAAGGAATGGAATGGAATGGACTGGATTGGAGGGCAGTGAATTGGAAATGAATGGAATGGGGAGAAGTAGAGTGGAGTGGATTGGAATGGGAATGAATGGAATGGAGTGGAATGGAGAGGAATGGAGGGTTGTAGACTGCATTGATTTGGAATGGAATGGAATGGAAAGGAAAGGAATGGAATGGAGTGGAATGGAATGGAATGGAATAGAGTGGACAGGAATGGAGCAAATGTGAAGGAATGGAAAACAGTGGAGGGCAGAGGAGTGGAATGAAGAAGAGTGGAATTGAATTGAATTGAATTGAATTGAGTGGATTAGAGAGGAATGGAGTAGAATCTAGTGGAAAGGAATGGAATGCAATGGAATGGTATGGAAGGGAAAGAAATGGAAAGGAATGCAATGGATTGGAAAGGAATGGAATGCAATGCAACGGAATGGAAGGCAAAAAAGTGCAGTGGAGTGCACTAGACTGGAACGGAGAAGGAAGGAATAGAGTGTAGTGGAGTTGAATGGAGTGGAATGGAGTGGAATGGAATGGAATGGAATTAAATGGAATGGACTAGAATGGAGTGGATTGGAATGGAGGAGAATAGGAAGGAATGCAATTCACCGGAGTGGAGAGGAGTGTAGTGGAGAAGAGGGGATTTGAATTGAAGGGAATGGAAAGCAGTGGAATGGAATGGAATGGAAAGCAGTGGAATGGAATGGAATGGAATGCAGTGGATTGGAGTGGAGTGTATTGGGGTAGAATGTAATGGAATGGAAAGTAATGGAATGGAATGGAATACAATGGAACGGAATGAAAAAGAATCGAATGGAATGTAATGCAGTGGAGTGGAGGGTAGTGAATTGGAAATGAAGGGAATGGAGAGTAGTGTTGCAGAGTGGTGTGGAATGGTAATGAGTGGAATGTAGTGGAGTGGAGTGGAATGAAGGGTAATAGAGTGGATTCAGGTGGAATGGAATGGAATGGAATGGAATGGAATGGAATGGAGTGGAATTGAAGTGAATGGGAAAGAATGGAATGCAGTAGAGTCGAGAGGAGTTGAGTGGAGAAGACTGGATTTGAATGCAATGGAATGGAATGGAATGGAACGGATTGGAGTGGAGTGGAGTGAATACTAGTGGAAACGAAAGAAATGGAATGGAATGGAATGGAATGGAATCGAATGGAACGGAACGGAACAGAACGGAACAGAACGGAACGGAACGGAATGGAATGGGATGGAATGGAACGGAACAAAAAAAAGAGAATTGGAGTGCAGTGGAGTGCAAAGAGAAGAAAGGAATGGAGTGGAGTGGAGCCAAATGGAATGGAATGGAGTGGATTGGAATGGAGGTGAATGGGAAAGAATGGAATGCAGTAGAGAGAAGGGGAGTGGAGTGCAGAAGACTGGAAGGGAATGGAATGGAATGGAACAGAATGGAATGGAATGGATTGGAGAGGAGTGGGGTGGATTCTAGGGTAAAAGATTGGAATGGAATGGAATGGAATGGAATGGAATGGAATGGAATGGAATGGAGTGGAATGGAAGTGAATGGGAAAGAACGGAATACAGTAGAGTGGAGAGGAGTTGAGTGGAGAAGACTGGATTTGAATGCAATGGAATGGAATGGATTGGAGAGGAGTGGAGTGAATACTAGTGGAAATGAAAGAAATGGAATGGAATGGAAAGAAGGGGAATGGAATGGAATGGAACGGAATGGAATGTAATGGAATGGAATGGAATGGATTGGATTGGAATGGATTGGAATGGAATGGAATGGAATGGATTGTAAGAAAGTACGTTGGAGTGCAGTGGAATGAAATGGAGAAAAAACGAATGGAGTGGATTGGAGTGTAATGTAGTGGATTGGAAGGGATAGGAACAAAATGGTATTGCATGGAATGGAATGGATTGGGATGGATTAGACAGGAATGGAGGCTAATGGGAAGAAATGGAATGCAGTGGGGTGGAGAGGGATGGAGTAGAGAAGAGTGATTTTCAATTGAATGTCATGGAATGGAAGGGACTGGAGAGAAGTAGAGTGGATTCTAGTGGAAAAGAATGGAATTTAATCAAACAGAATGGAATGCGATGGAATGGAAAGGAATGGAATGGAATGGAATGGAATGGAATGGAAAAAAGTGCAGTGGAGTGCAGTTGAGAGGAATGGAGTGGAATGGAATGGAATGGAATGGAATGGAATGGAAAAGAATGGAATGGAATGAAATGGAATAGCATGGAATGGAATAGATTGGAGGAGACTGGAATGGAGAAAAATGAGAAAGAATGGAATGTAGTGGAGTGGAGAGGAAGAGAGAGGAGAAGAGTGGATTTGTACTCAATGGAATGGAATGGAACGGATTAGAGTGGAGAGGAGTGGATTCTAGTGGAAAAGAATGGAATGGAATGGAATGGAGTAGAATAGACAAACGTGCAGTTGAGTGTAGTGGAGTGGAATGGAGAAGAAAGGAAGGGAGTGGAGTGGAGTGGAAAGAAGTGGAATGCAATGGAATGGAATGGAATGGAATGGAATGGATAAAAGAGCAGTGGAATGCAGTGGAGGGCAATGGAGAAAAAAGGAAAATAGTGGAGTGGAGTAAAATGGAATGGAATGGAATGGAATGGAATGGAGTGGACTGGAAAGGAAGTGAATGGGAAAGAATGGAATGCAGTAGAGTGGAGAGCAGTTGAGTGGAGAAGACTGGATTTGAATGCAATGGAATGGAATGGAAAGGAATGGAACGGAATGGAATGGAATGGATAGGAGTGTATTGGAATGAATACTAGTGGAAAAGAAAGAAATGGAAGGAATGGAATGGAATGGAATGGAAAGAAAAACAGAGCAGTGGAGTGCAGTGGAGTGCAATGGAGAAGAAAGGAAAGAGTGGAGTGGAGCCAAGTGGAATGGAATGGACTGGACTGGAATGGAGGTGAATGGGAAAGAATGGAATGCAGAAGAGTGGAGAGGAGTGGAGTGGAGAAGACTGGATTGGAATGGAATGGAATAGAATGGAATGGAATGGAGCGGAATGGATTGGAGAGGAGTGGAGTGGATTCTAGGGGAAAAGATTGGAATGGAATGGAATGGAATGGAATGGAATGGAATGGAATGGAACGAAATGGAAAAAAGAGCATTGGAGTGCAGTGGAGGGCAATGGAGAAGAAAGGAAAGTAGTGGAGTGGAATCAAATGGAATGGAATGGAATGCAATGGAATGGAATGGAATGGAGTGGACTGGAATGGAAGTGAATGGGAAAGAATGGAATGCAGTAGAGTGGAGAGGAGTTGAGTGGAGAAGACTGCATTTGAATGCAATGGTATGGAATGGAATGGAATGGATTAGAGTGGAGTGGAGTGAATACTAGTGGAAACGAAAAAAATATGGAATGGAATGGAATGGAATGGAATGGAATGGAATGGAATGGAATAAAATGGAAAGGAATGGACTGGAACGGAATGGAACGGAATGGAATGGAATGCAATGGAATGGAATGGAGTGGAATGGAATGGAATGGAATAGAATGGAATGGAGTAGAAGGGGAAAAATTGCAGTGGAGTGCAGTGGAGTGGAATGGGGAAGTAAGGAAGGGAGTGGAATGGATTGGAATGGAATGAAAAGAAATGGAATGGATGGGAATTAAATTGAATGGAATTAAATGGAATGGAATGGAATTAAATGGATTGGAATGGAGTTAATTGGAATGGAGGCGAATGGAAAGGAATGGAATGCAGTGGAGTGGAGAGGAGTGGAGTCAAGAAGATTGGATATGAAATGAATAGAAAGGAAAAGAATGGATTTGAGTGGAGTGGAGTGGATTCTACCGGAAAAGAATGGAATGGAATGGAATGGAATTTAATGGAATGGAATGGAATGGAATGGAACGGAATGGAATGGAATGCAGTGGTGTTTAGAGGAGTGGAATCCAAACGATTGGATTTGAAATGAATAGAGTTGAAAAGAATGGATTGGAGTGGAGTGGAGTGGATTCTACTGGAAAATAATGGAATGGAATGGAATTGAATGAAGTGGATTGGAATGGAGGCGAATGGGAATTAATGGAAATCAGTGGAGTGGACAGGAGTGGAGGGGAGAAGAGTGGATTTGAATTGAAAGGTTTTGAATGCAATGGAATGGAATGGAATGGAATGGAATGGAATGGAATGGGATGGAATGAAATGGAATGGATTGCAGTGGATTGGAGTGGAGTAGATTGGATTAGAATGGAATGTAAAGGAAAGTAATGGAATGGAATACAAACTAACGGAATGAAAAGGAATGGAATGGAATGGACTGGAGTGGAGGGCAGTGAATTGGAAATGAATGGAATGGGGAGAAGTAGAGTGTAGTGGAGTGGAATGGGAAGGAATGGAATGGAGTGGAATGGAGAGGAATGGAGGGTTGTAGACTGCATTGATTTGGAATGGAATGGAATGGAAAGGAAAGGAATGGAATGGAGTGGAATGGAATGGAATGGAATAGAGTGGACAGGAATGGAGCGAATGTGAAGGAATGGAATACAGTGGAGGGCAGAGGAGTGGAATGAAGAAGAGTGGAATTGAATTGAATTGAATTGAATTGAATGGATTAGAGAGGAATGGAGTAAAATCTATTGGAAAGGAATGGAATGCAATGGAATGGTATGGAAGGGAAAGAAATGGAAAGGAATGCAATGGATTGGAAAGGAATGGAATGCAATGCAACGGAATGGAAGGCACAAAAGTGCAGTGGAGTGCACTAGACTGGAACGGAGAAGAAAGGAATAGAGTGTAGTGGAGTTGAATGGAGTGGAATGGAGTGGAATGGAATGGAATGGAATGGAATTAAATTGAATGGAATAGAATGGAGTGGATTGGAATGGAGGAGAATAGGAAGGAATGCAATTCACTGGATTGGAGAGGAGTGTAGTGGAGAAGAGGGGATTTGAATTGAAGGGAATGGAAAGCAGTGGAATGGAATGGAATGGAAAGCAGTGGAATGGAATGGAATGGAATGCAGTGGATTGGAGTGGAGTGTATTGGGGTAGAATGTAATGGAATGGAAAGTAATGGAATGGAATGGAATACAATGGAACGGAATGAAAAAGAATCGAATGCAATGTAATGGAGTGGAGTGGAGGGTAGTGAATTGGAAATGAAGGGAATGGAGAGTAGTGTTGCAGAGTGGTGTGGAATGGTAATGAGTGGAATGTAGTGGAGTGGAGTGGAATGAAGGGTAATAGAGTGGATTGAGGTGGAATGGAATGGAATAGAAAGGAATGGAATGGAATGGAGTGGAATTGAAGTGAATGGGAAAGAATGGAATGCACTAGAGTCGAGAGGAGTTGAGTGGAGAAGACTGGATATGAATGCAATGGAATGGAATGGAATGGAATGGATTGGAGTGGAGTGGAGTGAATACTAGTGGAAACGAAAGAAATGGAATGGAATGGAATGGAATGGAACGGAACGGAACGGAACGGAATGGAATGGAACGGAATGGAATGGAACGGAACGGAAAAAAGAGAAATGGATTGCAGTGGACTGCAAAGAGAAGAAAGGAAAGGAGTGGAGTGGAGCCAAATGAAATGGAATGGAGTGGATTGGAATGGAGGTGAATGGGAAAGAATGGAATGCAGTAGAGTGGAGGGGAGTGGACTCCAGAAGACTGGATTGGAATGGAATGGAATGGAACAGAATGGAATGGAATGGATTGGAGAGGAGTGGAGTGGATTCTACGGGAAAAGATTGGAATGGAATGGAATGGAATGGAATGGAATGGAATGGAGTGGAATGGAAGTGAATGGGAAAGAATGGAATACAGTAGAGTGGAGAGGAGTTGAGTGGAGAAGACTGGATTTGAATGCAATGGAATGGAATGGAATGGAATGGATTGGAGAGGAGTGGAGTGAATACTAGTGGAAATGAAAAAAATGGAATGGAATGGAAAGGAGTGGAATGGAATGGAATGGAACGGAATGGAATGTAATGGAATGGAATGGAATGGAATGGAACAGAAGGGAATTTAATGGAATGGAACGGAATGGAAAAAAGAGCAGTGGAGTGCAATGGAGAAGAAAGGGAAGGAGTGGAGTGCAGCCAAATGGAATGGAATGGAGTGGACTGGAATGGAGGTGAATGGGAAAGAATGGAATGCAGTACAGTGGAGAGGAGTGGAGTGGAGAAGACTGGAATGGAATGGAATGGAATGGAATGGAATGGAATGGAATGGAATGGATTGGATTGGAGTGGAGTGGAGTGGATTCTAGGGGAAAAGATTGAATGGAATGGAATGGAATGGAATGGAATGGAAAGGAATGGAATGGAATGGAATGGAATGGAATGGAATGGAATGGATTGGATTGGAGTGGAGTGGAGTGGATTCTAGGGGAAAAGATAATGGAATGGAATGGAATGGAATGGAATGGAATGGAATGGAAAGCAAATAATTAACAGTAGGGTTCAGTGGAGTGGAATGGAGAAGAAAGGATGAGAGTGGAGTGGAGTAGAATGTAGTGGAAAGGGTAGGAATGGAATGGAATGGAATAGAATGCAACGGAATGGAATCACGTGGACCCAAAACTGACGAAAAGGAAGGAAAGAAATGCAGTTGTCTGGGGAGGAGTGGATTGGCAAAGAGTGTATTTGAATTGAAAGGAATGCAATGGAGTGGACTTCAATGGAAGCGAATGGGAAGGAATGGAATGCAGTGGACTGGAGAGGAGTGGAGTGGAGAAAAGGGAACCTGAATGGAATGGAATGGAATAGATTGGAGAGGATTGGAGTGGATTCCAGTAGAAAGGAATGGAATGGAATGGAATGGAATGGAATGGAATGGAATGGAATGGAATGGAATGGAATGGAATGGAATGGATTGGAATGGAAAGGAATGGAATGGAATGGAATGGAATGGAATGGAATGGAATGGAATGGAATGGAATGGAATGGAATGGAGTGGACTGGAATGGAGGCGAATGGGAAAGAGTGGCATGCAGTGGAGTGGAGCGGAGTTGAGTGGAGAAGTGTGGATTTGAATGGAATGGAATGGAAAGGAATGCAATGGAATGGAATGGAATGGAATGGAATGGAATGGATTGGAGTGGAGTGTATCTTAAGGGAAAAGATTGTAATGGAATTGAATGGACTGGAATTGAATGAAATACAATGGAATGAAATGGAATGGAATGGGGTTGAATGGAATGGAATGGGGTTGAATGGAATGGAATGGAATGGTTTGAGTCGACTGGAATGGAGTTGAATGGAAGGGAGTGGAATGCAGTGCACTGGAGAGCAGTGGAATGGAGAGGTGTGGATTTGAATTAAATGGAATGGAAAGGAATGGATTAGAGTGGAATGGAGTGGATTCTAGTGGAGAAGAATGGAGTGAAATAGAATACAATGGAATGGAATGAAACGGAATGCCATGGAAAGGAATGGAATGGACTGGAATGGAGGCAAATGGGAAGGAATACAATGCAGAGGAGTGGAGAGGAATGGAGTGGAGAAGAGTGGATTTGAATTGCATGTAATGGTATGGAATGGATTGCAGATTAGTTTAGAGGAACAGAGTGGAGAAGACTGGATTTGAATTCAATGTAATGGAATGCAATGGATTGGAGTGTAGTGGAGTGGATTCTAGTGTAAAAGAATGCAACGGAATGGAATTGAATGGAGTGGATTGGAATACAGGCAAATGGGAAGGAATACAATGCAGTGGATTGGAGAGCGGTGGTGTCCAGAAGCGTGGATTTCATATGAATGGAATGGAATGCAATGGAATGGAATAGAAAATAATTTAAACCAGTGGATTGGAGTGGAATGAAATGGACTAACATGGAATGGAATGGAAAGTAATGAAATGGAAAGGAATATAAAGGAACGGAATGAAAAGGAATGGAATGGAAAGGAATGGAGTGGTTGGCATTGTTTTGGAAATGAATGGAATGAAGTGGAGTGTAGTGGAGTGGAAGGGAGGGGAATAGAGCGGCTTTAGGTGGCATGGAATGGAATGGAATAGAACGGAATGGAATGTAATGCAGTGGATTGCAGTGGAGATGCATGGAGTGGAATGGAATGGAATGGAATGGAATGGAATGGAATGGAACGGAACGGAATGGAATGGAAAGGAACGGAATGAAATGGATTGGAATGCAATAGAATGGAAAAAAATGGACTGCAGTGTATTGGAGAGGAGTTGCATGGAGGGGAATGGAATGCAACGAAATGGAATGGCATGGAATGGAATGGAATGGAATGGAATGGAATGGCATGGAATGGAATGGAGTGGAATGGAATAGAATGGAAAAAAGTGCAGTGGAGTGCAGGAGACAAATGGAAGGGACTGGAATGGAGTGGATAGGAATGGTGTGGAATGGAATGGAATGGAATGGAATGGATTGGAATGGATTGGAATGGAATGGAATGGAATGGGTTGCAAGGAAGTACGTTGGAGTGCAGTGGAATGAAATGGAGAAAAAACGAAGGGAGTGGATTGGAGTGGAATGTAGTGGATTGGAAGGGATTGGAACAAAATGGTATTGCATGGAATGGAATGGATTGGGATCGATTAGACAGGAATGGAGGCTAATGGGAAGAAATGGAATGCAGTGGGGTGGAGAGGGATGGAGTAGAGAAGAGTGATTTTCAATTGAATGTCATGGAATAGAAGGGACTGGAGAGAAGTAGAGTGGATTCTAGTGGAAAAGAATGGAATTTAATCAAACAGAATGGAATGCGATGGAATGGAAAGGAATGGAATGGAATGGAATGGAAAAAAGTGCAGTGGAGTGCAGTTGAGAGGAATGGAGTGGAAAGGAATGGAATGGAATGGAATGGAATGGAATGGAATGGAAAAGAATGGAATGGAATGAAATGGAATAGCATGGAATGGAATAGATTGGAGGAGACTGGAATGGAGAAAAATGAGAAAGAATGGAATGTAGTGGAGTGGAGAGGAAGAGAGAGGAGAAGAGTGGATTTGTACTCAATGGAATGGAATGGAACGGATTAGAGTGGACAGGAGTGGATTCTAGTGGAAAAGAATGGAATGGAATGGAATGGAGTAGAATAGACAAATGTGCAGTTGAGTGTAGTGGAGTGGAATGGAGAAGAAAGGAAGGGAGTGGAGTGGAGTGGAAAGGAGTGGAATGCAATGGAATGGAATGGAATGGAATGGAATGGAATGGAATGGAATGGAAAAAAGAGCAGTGGAATGCAGTGGAGGGCAATGGAGAATAAAGGAAAGTAGTGGAGTGGAGTAAAATTGAATGGAATAGAATGGAATGGAATGGAATGAAATGGACTGGAAAGGAAGTGAATGGGAAAGAATGGAATGCAGTAGAGTGGAGAGCAGTTGAGTGGAGAAGACTGGATTTGAATGCAATGGAATGGAATGGAATGGAATGGAATGGATAGGAGTGGATTGGAGTGAATACTAGTGGAAACGAAAGAAATGGAATGGAAAGGAATGGATAGGAGTGGATTGGAGTGAATATTAGTGGAAACGAAAGAAATGGAATGGAGTGGAATGGAATGGAACGGAAAGAAAAACAGAGCAGTGGAGTGCAGTGGAGTGCAATGGAGAAGAAAGGAAAGGAGTGGAGTGGAGCCAAGTGGAATGGAATGGACTGGACTGGAATGGAGGTGAATGGGAAAGAATGGAATGCAGAAGAGTGGAGAGGAGTGGAGTGGAGAAGACTGGATTGGAATGGAATGGAATAGAATGGAATGGAATGGAATGGAGCGGAATGGATTGGAGAGGAGTGGAGTGGATTCTAGGGGAAAAGATTGGAATGGAATGGAATGGAATGGAATGGAATGGAATGGAATGGAATGGAACAAAATGCAAAAAAGGGCAGTGGAGTGCAGTGGAGGGCAATGGAGAAGAAAGGAAAGTAGTGGAGTGGAATCAAATGGAATGGAATGGAATGCAATGGAATGGAATGGAATGGAGTGGACTGGAATGGAAGTGAATGGGAAAGAATGGAATGCAGTAGAGTGGAGAGGAGTTGAGTGGAGAAGACTGCATTTGAATGCAATGGAATGGAATGGATTAGAGTGGAGTGGAGTGAATACTAGTGGAAACGAAGAAATATGGAATGGAATGGAATGCAATGGAATGGAATGGAATGGAATAGAATGGAAAGGATTCGACGGGAACGGAATGGAACAGAATGGAATGGAAGGCAATGGAATGGAATGGAGTGGAATGGAATGTAATGGAATAGAATGGAATGGAGTAGAAGGGGAAAACGTGCAGTGGAGTGCAGTGGAGTGGAATGGGGAAGTAAGGAAGGGAGTGGAAAGGATTGGAATTAAATGAAAAGAAATGGAATGGAATGGAATTAAATTGAATGGAATTAAATGGAATGGAATGGAATTAAATGGATTGGAATGGAGTTAATTGGAATGGAGGCGAATGGGAAGGAATGGAATGCAGTGGACTGGAGAGGAGTGGAGTCAAGAAGATTGGATATGAAATGAATAGAAAGGAAAAGAATGGATTTGAGTGGAGTGGAGTGGATTCTACCGGAAAAGAATGGAATGGAATGGAATGGAATGGAATGGAATGGAATGGAATGGAATGGAACGGAATGGAATGGAATGCAGTGGTGTTTAGAGGAGTTGAATCCAAACGATTGGATTTGAAATGAATAGAGTTGAAAAGAATGGATTGGAGTGCAGTGGAGTGGATTCTACTGGAAAATAATGGAATGGAATGGAATTGAATGAAGTGGATTGGAATGGAGGCGAATGGGAATTAATGGAAATCAGTGGAGTGGACAGGAGTGGAGGGGAGAAGAGTGGATTAGAATTGAAGGGTTTTGAATGGAATGGAATGAAATGGAATGGAATGGAATGGAATGGGATGGAATGAAATGGAATGGATTGCAGTGGATTGGAGTGGAGTAGATTGGAGTAGAATGGAATGTAAAGGAAAGTAATGGAATGGAATACAAACTAACGGAATGAAAAGGAATGGAATGGAATGGACTGGAGTGGAGGGCAGTGAATTGGAAGTGAATGGAATGGGGAGAAGTAGAGTGGAGTGGAGTGGAATGGGAAGGAATGGAATGGAGTGGAATGGAGAGGAATGGAGGGTTGTAGACTGCATTCATTTGGAATGGAATGGAATGGAAAGGAAAGGAATGGAATGGAGTGGAATGGAATGGAATGGAATAGAGTGGACAGGAATGGAGCGAATGTGAAGGAATGGAATACAGTGGAGGGCAGAGGAGTGGAATGAAGAAGAGTGGAATTGAATTGAATTGAATTGAATTGAATGGATTAGAGAGGAATGGAGTAGAATCTAGTGGAAAGGAATGGAATGCAATGGAATGGTATGGAAGGGAAAGAAATGGAAAGGAATGCAATGGATTGGAAAGGAATGGAATGCAATGCAACGGAATGGAAGGCAAAAAAGTGCAGTGGAGTGCACTAGACTGGAACGGAGAAGAAAGGAATAGAGTGTAGTGGAGTTGAATGGAGTGGAATGGAGTGGAATGGAATGGAATGGAATTAAATGGAATGGAATAGAATGGAGTGGATTGGAATGGAGGAGAGTAGGAAGGAATGCAATTCACCGGAGTGGAGAGGAGTGTAGTGGAGAAGATGGGATTTGAATTGAAGGGAATGGAAAGCAGTGGAATGGAATGGAATGGAATTAAATGGAATGGAATAGAATGGAGTGGATTGGAATGGAGGAGAGTAGGAAGGAATGCAATTCACCGGAGTGGAGAGGAGTGTAGTGGAGAAGATGGGATTTGAATTGAAGGGAATGGAAAGCAGTGGAATGGAATGGAATGGAAAGCAGTGGAATGGAATGGAATGGAATGCAGTGGATTGAAGTGGAGTGTATTGGGGTAGAATGTAACGGAATGGAAAGTAATGGAATGGAATGGAATACAATGGAACGGAATGAAAAAGAATCGAATGGAATGTAATGGAGTGGAGTGGAGGGTAGTGAATTGGAAATGAAGGGAATGGAGAGTAGTGTTGCAGAGTGGTGTGGAATGGTAATGAGTGGAATGTAGTGGAGTGGAGTGGAATGAAGGGTAATAGAGTGGATTCAGGTGGAAGGGAATGGAATGGAATGGAATGGAATGGAATGGAGTGGAATTGAAGTGAATGGGAAAGAATGGAATGCAGTAGAGTCGAGAGGAGTTGAGTGGAGAAGACTGGAATGGAATGGAATGGAATGGAATGGAATGGAATGGAATGGATTGGATTGGAGTGGAGTGGAGTGGATTCTAGGGGAAAAGATTGAATGGAATGGAATGGAATGGATTGGAATGGAATGGAATGGAATGGAATGCAAATAATGAACAGTAGGGTTCAGTGGAGTGGAATGGAGAAGAAAGGATGAGAGTGGAGTGGAGTAGAATGTAGTGGAAAGGATAGGAATGGAATGGAATGGAATCACGTGGACTCAAAACAGACGAAAAGGAAGGAACGAAATGCACTGGTGTGGGGAGGAGTGGTTTGGCAAAGAGTGTATTTGAATTGAAAGGAATGCAATGGAGTGGACTGCAATGGAAGCCAATGGGAAGGAATGGAATGCAGTGGACTGGAGAGGAGTGGAGTGGAGAAAAGGGAACCGGAATGGAATGGAATGGAATAGATTGGAGAGGATTGGAGTGGATTCCAGTAGAAAGGAATGGAATGGAATGGAATGGAATGGAATGGAATGGAATGGAATGGAATGGAATGGAGTGGACTGGAATGGAGGCGAATGGGAAAGAGTGGCATGCAGTGGAGTGGAGCCGAGTTGAGTGGAGAAGTGTGGATTTGAATGGAATGGAATGGAATGGAATGGAAAGGAATGCAATGGAATGGAATGGAATGGAATGGAATGGAATGGAATGGAATGGAATGGATTGGAGTGGAGTGGAGTGTATTTTAAGGGAAAAGATTGTAATGGAATTGAATGGACTGGAATTGAATGAAATACAATGGAATGAAATTGAATGGAATGGGGTTGAATGGAATGGAATGGAATGGTTTGAGTTGACTGGAATGGAGTTGAATGGAAAGGAGTGGAATGCAGTGCACTGGAGAGCAGTGGAATGGAGAGGTGTGGATTTGAATTAAATGGAATGGAAAGGAATGGATTAGAGTGGAATGGAGTGGATTCTAGTGGAGAAGAATGGAGTGAAATAGAATACAATGGAATGGAATGAAACGGAATGCCATGGAAAGGAAGGGAATGGACTGGAATGGAGGCAAATGGGAAGGAATACAATGCAGAGGAGTGGAGAGGAATGGAGTGTAGAAGAGTGGATTTGAATTGCATGTAATGGTGTGGAATGGATTGCAGATTAGTTTAGAGGAACAGAGTGGAGAAGACTGGATTTGAATTCAATGTAATGGAATGCAATGGATTGGAGTGTAGTGGAGTGGATTCTAGTGTAAAAGAATGCAACGGAATGGAATTGAATGGAGTGGATTGGAATACAGGCAAATGGGAAGGAATACAATGCAGTGGATTGGAGAGCGGTGGTGTCCAGAAGCGTGGATTTCATATGAATGGAATGGAATGCGATGGAATGGAATAGAAAAGAATTAAAAGCAGTGGATTGCAGTGGAATGAAATGGACTAACATGGAATGGAATGGAAAGTAATGGAATGGAAAGGAATATAAAGGAACGGAATGAAAAGGAATGGAATGGAAAGGAATGGAGTGGTTGGCATTGTTTTGGAAATGAATGGAATGAGGTGGAGTGTAGTGGAGTGGAAGGGAGGGGAGTAGAGTGGCTTTAGGTGGCATGGAATGGAATGGAATAGAACGGAAAGGAATGGAATGCAGTGGATGGCAGTGGAGATGCATGGAGTGGAATGGAATGGAATGGAATGGAATGGAATGGAATGGAATGGAACGGACCGGAACGGAATGGAATGGAATGGATCGGAATGAAATGGATTGGAATGCAATAGAATGGAAAATTGGACTGCAGTGTATTGGAGAGGAGTTGCATGGAGGGGAATGGAATGCAACGAAATGGAATGGCATGGAATGGAATGGCATGGAATGGAATGGAATGGAATGGAATGGAATGGAATGGAATGGAACGGAATGGAATGGAATGGAATGGAATTGAATGGAAAAAACTGCAGTGGAGTGCAGGAGACAAATGGAAGGGACTGGAATGGAGTGGATAGGAATGGTATGGAGTGGAATGGAATGGAATGGAATGGAATGGAATGGAATCGAATGGAATGGAATAGAATGGAAAAAACTGCAGTGGAGTGCAGGAGACAAATGGAAGGGACTGGAATGGAGTGGATAGGAATGGTATGGAATGGAATGGAATGAAATGGAATGGAGTGGATAGGAATTGTATGGAATGGAATGGAATGAAATGGAATGGAATGGAATGGAATGGAATGGAATGGAATGGATTGGAATGGAATGGAATGGAATGGAATGGATTGGAATGGAATGGAATGGAATGGATTGCAAGAAAGTACGTTGGAGTGCAGTGGAATGAAATGGAGAGAAAACGAAGGGAGTGGATTGGAGTGGGATGTAGTGGATTGGAAGGGATTGGAGCAAAATGGAATTGCAAGGAATGGAATGTATTGGGATCGATTAGACAGGAATGGAGGCTAATGGGAAGAAATGGAATGCAGTGGGGTGGAGAGGGGTGGAGTAGAGAAGAGTGATTTTCAATTGAATGTCATGGAATGGAAGGGATTGGAGAGAAGTAGAGTGGATTCTAGTGGAAAAGAATGGAATTTAATCAAACAGAATGGAATGCGATGGAATGGAATGGAATGGAATGGAATGGAATGGAATGGAATGGAATGGAAAAAAGTGCAGTGGAGTGCAGTTGAGAGGAATGGAGTGGAATGGAATGGAATGGAATGGAATGGAATGGAATGGAAAATAATGGAATGGAATGAAATGGAATAGCATGGAATGGAATAGATTGGAGGAGACTGGAATGGAGAAAAATGAGAAACAATGGAATGTAGTGGAGTGGAGAGGAAGAGAGAGGAGAAGAGTGGATTTGTACTCAATGGAATGGAATGGAACGGATTAGAGTGGAGAGGAGTGGATTCTAGTGGAAAAGAATGGAATGGAATGGAATGGAGTAGAATAGACAAATGTGCAGTTGAGTGTAGTGGAGTGGAATGGAGAAGAAGGGAATGGAGTGGAGTGGAGTGGAAAGGAGTGGAATGCAATGGAATGGAATGGAAAGGAATGGAATCGAATGAAGTGGACTGGAATGGTGGTGAATCGGAAGGAATAGAATGCAGTGGAGTAGAGAGGAGTGGAGAGGAGAAGAGTGGATTTGAATCAAATGGAAAGGAACGGAATCCACTGGAGTGGAGAGGAGTGTTATCTAGTGGAAAATTAATGAATGGAATGGAATGGAATGGAATGGAATGGAATGGAATGGAAGGAAGTGTAAAGGAGTGTGCTGGAGTGGAATGGAATGGAATAGAATGGAATGGAATGGAATGGACAGGAATGGAGGCGAACGGGAAGGAATAGAATGCAGTGGACTGAAGAGGAGTGGAGTGGAGAAGAGCGGATTTGAATTGAATGCAGTGGAATGGATAGGAGTTTAGTGGAGTGGATTCCAGGGGAAAAGAATGTAACGGAATCGAATGTAATGTAATGGAATGGAATGGAATGGAATGGAATGGAATGGAATGGAATGCAAAGGAATGGAGTAGAATGGAATGGGATAGAATGGAATGAAATGGACTGGAAAGGAAAAAATTACATCGGAGTGCAGTGGAATGGAATGGAGAAGAAACGAACAAGTGGATTGGAGTGGAATGTTGTGGAATGGAAGGGAATGGAATAAAATGGAATTGAATGGAATGCAATGGAATGGAATGGAATGCATTAGCCTGGAATGGAGTCTACTGGGAAGGAACGGAATGCAGTGGAATGGAGAGAAATCAAGTGGAGAAGAGTTGTTTTGAATTGAATGTCCTGGCATGGAATGGATTGTAGTGGATTGCAGTGGATTCCAGTGGAAAAGAATGGAATTTAAACGAATGGAATGGAATGCAATGGAATGGAAAGGATAGGAATGGAATGGAAAAAAGTGCAGTGGAGTGCAGTGGAGAGGAATGCAGAAGAAACGAAGGGACTGGATTGGAGTGGAATGTAGTGGAATGGAATGGAATAGTTTGGAGGGGACTGGAATGTAGGCGAATGGGAAGGAATGGAATGCAGTAGATTGAAGAGGAATGGAGAGGAGAAGAGTGGATTTGAACTCAATGGAATGGAGTGGAATGGATCAGAGTAGAGAGGAGTGGATTCTAGTGGAAAAGAATGGAATGAAATGGAATGGATTGGAGTAGAGAGGAGTGGATTCTAGTGGAAAAGAATGGAATGCAACAGAATGGAATGGAGGAGAATGGACAAATGTGATGTTGAGTGTAGTATAGTGGAATGGAGAAGAAAGGAAGGGAGTGGAGTGGAGTGGAATGTGGTGGAATTGAATGGAAGGGAATGGAGTGGACTGGAATGTAGGCGAATGGGAAGGAATGGAATGCAGTGGAGTAGAGAGGAGTGATGTGGAGGAGTGTGTATTTGAATGGAATGGAATGGAACGGAATGCATTGGAGTGGAGAGGACTGTACTCCAGTGGAAAATAATGGATTGGAATAGAATGGAATGGAAGGGAAAGGAATGGAGTGGAATGGAATGGAATAGAACTGAATGGAATGGGAAGGATAAACGTACATTGGAGTGCAGTGGAATGGATTGGAGAAGAAACGAAGGGACTGGATTGGAGTGGAAAGTAGTGGAATGGAATGGAATGGAATGGAATGTATTAGACAGGAATGGAGGCTAATAGGAAAGAATGGAATGCAGTGGAGTGGAGAGGAGTGGGGTGGAGAAGAGTGGTTTGAATTGAATGTCAGGGAATGGAATGGACTGTAGTGGGGTACAGTGGATTCCAGTGGAAAAGAATGTAATTAAATTGAATGGAACTGGAGGCAATGGAATGGAAAGGAATGGAATGGAAAGGAATGGAATGGAATGGAAAAAAGTGCAGTGGAGTGCAGTGGAGAGGAATGCAGTGTAATTGAATGGCATGGAATGGAATAGATTAGAAGGGAATGGAAAGGAGGTGAAAGGGAAGGAATGGAATGCAGTGGAGTGGAGAGGAATGGAGTGGAGAACAGTGGATTTGAATTCAATGGAATGGATTGGAGTGGAGACGAGTGGATTCTAGTGGAAAAGAATGGAATGGAATGGAATGAAATGGAGTAGAATGAACAAATGTGCTGTCGAGTGCAGTAGAGTGGAATGGAGAAGAATTGCATGTGGTGGAATGGAGTGGAATGGAATGGAATGGAACGGAGTGGACTGGAATAGAGGCGAATGGGAAGGAATGGAATGCAGTGGAGTAGAGAGGAGTGAAGTGGAAGAGTGTGTATTTCAATCAAATGGAAAGGAATAGAATGCATTGGAGTGGAGAGGAGTGCACCGTAGTGGAAAACTGGAATGGAATGGAATGGAGTGGAATGCAATGGAATGGAATGGAATGAAAAAAAGTGTAATGGAGTGTGCTGGAGTGGAGTGGAAAGGAATGGAATGGAATGGAGTGGAATGGAATGGAATGGAATGGAATGGAATGGAATAGAGTGGATGGTAATGGAGGTGAATGGGAAGGTATGGAATGTAATAGAGTGGAGAAGAGTGGAGTAGAAAAGAGTGGATTTGAATTGACTGGAGTGCAATGCAATGGAATGGAATGGAATGGAATGGAATGGAATGGAATGGAATGGAATGGATAGCAGTGGATTGGAGAGGAGTGGATAGGAGAAGAATGGAATACCATGGAAAGAAATGAAATGGAAAGGATTACAATGGAAAGGAATGAAAAGCAATGGAATGGAATGGAAAGAATTGAGCAGAGTGCATTGTATTTGAAATGAATTGAATGGAGACGAGGGTTGTGGAGTGGAATGGAATGGGAAGGAATGGAATGGAGTGGAGTGCATTGGAGTGGAATGTAGGGGAAAAGAGTGGATTCAGGTGGAATAGAACAGAAAAGAAAGGAAGGGAATGCAGTGGATTGGAGTGGAGTTGAAGGGAGGGGAAAGAAATGGAATGGAATGGAATGGAAGGTAATGGAATAGAATGGATTGGATTCGAATGGAATTCATTGGAATGGAACGGAATGGAATGGAATGGAATGGAATGGAATGGAATGGAATGGAATGGAATGGAATGGAATGCAATGCAGTGGAATGGAATAGAAGGGAAAAAACTGTAGTGGAGTGCTGTGGAGTGAAATGGAGAAAAAGGAAGAAAGTGGAGCGGAGAGGAATGGAGTGCAATGGAATGGAATGGAGGGAAATGGGAATGAATGGAATACAGTGGAGTGGAGAGGAGTAGAGTGGAGAAGAGTGGATTTCAATGGAATGGAAAGGAATGTAATGTAATGTAATGGAATGGAATTGAATGGAATGGAATGGAATGCAGTGGTTTGCAGTGGAGATGCATGGAGTAGAAAGGAATGGAATGGAATGGAATGGAATGGAATGGAATGGAATGGAACAGAACGGAATGGAATGGAACGGAATGAAATGGATTGGAATGCAAAAGAATGGAAAAAAATGAACTGCACTGTATTGGAGAGGAGTTGCATGGAGGGGAATGGAATGCAATGAAATGGAATGGCAAGGCATGGAATGGAATGGAATGGATTGGAATGGAATGGATGGAATAGAATGGCAAAAAGTGCAGTGGAGTGCAGGAGACAAATGGAAGGGACTGGAATGGAGTGGATAGGAATGGTATGGAATGGAATGGAATGGAATGGAATGGAATGGAATGGATTGGAATGGATTGGAATGTAATGTAATGTAATGGAATGGAATGGAATGGAATGGAATGGATTGCAAGAAAGTACGTTGGAGTGCAGTGGAATGAAATGGAGAAAAAACTAAGGGAGTGGATTGCAGTGGAATGTAGTGGATTGGAAGGGATTGGAACAAAATGGAATTGCATGGAATGGAATGGATTGGGATCGATTTGACAGGAATGGAGGCTAATAGGAAGAAATGGAATGCAGTGGGGTGGAGAGGGGTGGAGTAGAGAAGAGTGATTTTCAATTGAATGTCATGGAATGGAAGGGATTGGAGAGAAGTAGAGTGGATTCTAGTGGAAAAGAATGGAATTTAATCAAACAGAATGGAATGCGATGGAATGGAAAGGAATGGAATGGAATGGAATGGAATGGAAGGGAAAAAAGTGCAGTGGAGTGCAGTTGAGAGGAATGGAGTGGAATGGAATGGAATGGAATGGAATGGAATGGAATGGAATGGAATGGAAAAGATGGGAAGGAATGAAATGGAATAGCATGGAATGGAATAGATTGGAGGAGACTGGAATGGAGAAAAATGAGAAAGAATGGAATGTAGTGGAGTGGAGAGGAAGAGAGATGAGAAGAGTGGATTTGTACTCAATGGAATGGAAAGGAACGGATTAGAGAGGAGAGGAGTGGATTCTTGTGGAAAAGAATGGAATGGAATGGAATGGAGTAGAATAGACAAATGTGCAGTTGAGTTTAGTGGAGTGGAATGGAGAAGAAAGGAAGGGAGTTGAGTGGAGTGGAAAGGAGTGGAATGCAATGGAATGGAATGGAATGGAATGGAAAGGAATGGAATCGAATGAAGTGGACTGGAATGGTGGTGAATCGGAAGGAATAGAATGCAGTGGAGTAGAGAGGAGTGGAGAGGAGAAGAGTGGATTTGAATCAAATGGAAAGGAACGGAATCCACTGGAGTGGAGAGGAGTGTTATCTAGTGGAAAATTGGAATGGAATGGAATGGAATGGAATGGAATGGAATGGAATGGAAAGAAGTGTAATGGAGTGTGCTGGAGAGGAATGGAATGGAATAGCATGGAATGGAATGGAATGGAAAGGAATGGAGGCGAACGGGAAGGAATAGAATGCAGTGGACTGAAGAGGAGTGGAGTGGAGAAGAGCGGATTTGAATTGAATGCAGTGGAATGGATGGGAGTTTAGTGTAGTGGATTCCAGGGGAAAAGAATGTAATGGAATGGAATGGAATGGAATGGAATGGAATGGAATGGAATGGAATGGAATGCAAAGGAATGGGATAGAATGGAATGGAATGGACTGGAAAGGAAAAAATTACATCGGAGTGCAGTGGAATGGAATGGAGAAGAAACGAAGCAAGTGGATTGGAGTGGAATGTAGTGGAATGGAAGGGAATGGAACGAAATGGAATTGAATGGAATGCAATGGAATGGAATGGAATGCATTAGCCTGGAATGGAGGCTACTGGGAAGGAATGGAATGCAGTGGAATGGAGAGAAGTCAAGTGGAGAAGAGTGGTTTTGAATTGAATGTCCTGGCATGGAATGGATTGTAGTGGATTGCAGTGTATTCCAGTGGAAAAGAATGGAATTTAAACGAATGGAATGGAATGCAATGGAATGGAAAAGATTGGAATGGAATGGAAAAAAGTGCAGTGGAGTGCAGTGGAGAGGAATGCAGAAGAAACGAAGGGACTGGATAGGAGTGGAATGTAGTGGAGTGGAATGGAATGGAATGGAATGGAATGGAATGGAATGGAATGGAATAGTTTGGAGGGGACTGGAATGTAGGCGAATGGGAAGGAATGGAATGCAGTAGAGTGAAGAGGAATGGAGAGGAGAAGAGTGGATTTGAACTCAATGGAATGGAATGGAATGGATTGGAGTAGAGAGGAGTGGATTCTAGTGGAAAGAATGGAATGAAATGGAATGGATTGGAGTAGAGAGGAGTGGATTCTAGTGGAAAAGAATGGAATGCAACAGAATGGAATGGAGTAGAATGGACAAATGTGATGTTGAGTGTAGTATAGTGGAATGGAGAAGAAAGGAAGGGAGTGGAGTGGAGTGGAATGTGGTGGAATTGAATGGAAGGGAATGGAGTGGACTGGAATGTAGGCGAATGGGAAGGACTGGAATGCAGTGGAGTAGAGAGGAGTGATGTGGAGGAGTGTGTATTTGAATGGAATGGAATGGAACGGAATGCATTGGAGTGGAGAGGACTGTACTCCAGTGGAAAAGAATGGATTGGAATAGAAAGGAATGGAAGGGAAAGGAATGGAATGGAATGGAATGGAATGGAATAGAACTGAATGGAATGGGAAGGAAAAAAGTACATTGGAGTGCAGTGGAATGGAATGGAGAAGAAACGAAGGGACTGGATTGGAGTGGAAAGTAGTGGAATGGAATGGAATGGAATGGATTGGACAGGAATGGAGGCTAATAGGAAGGAATGGAATGCAGTGGAGTGGAGAGAAGTGGGGTGGAGAAGAGTGGTTTGAATTGAATGTCACGGAATGGAATGGACTGTAGTGGAGTATAGTGGATTCCAGTGGAAAAGAATGTAATTAAATTGAATGGAACTGGAGGCAATGGAATGGAAAGGAATGGAATGGAAAGGAATGGAATGGAATGGAATGGAACGGAATGGAATGGAATGGAATAGAGTGGACGGTCATGGAGGTGAATGGGAAGGTATGGAATGTAGTAGAGTGGAGAAGAGTGGAGTAGAAAAGGGTGGATTTGAATTGACAGGAGTGCAATGCAATGGAATGGAATGGAATGGAATGGAATGGATAGCAGTGGATTGGAGAGGAGTGGATAGGAGAAGAATGGAATGGAATGGAAAGAAATGAAATGGAAAGGATTACAATGGAAAGGAATGAAAAGCAATGGAATGGAATGGAATGGAATTGAGCAGAGTGCATTTTATTTGAAATGAATTGAATGGAGACGAGGGTTTGGAGTGGAATGGAATGGGAAGGAATGGAATGGAGTGGAGTGCATTGGAGTGGAATGGAGGGGAGAAGAGTGGATTCAGGTGGAATAGAACAGAAAAGAAAGGAAGGGAATGCAGTGGATTGGAGTGGAGTTGAAGGGAGGGGAAAGGAATGGAATGGAATGGAATGGAATGGAATGGAATGGAATGGAATGGAATGGATTGGAATCGAATGGAATTCATTGGAATGGAATGGAATGGAATGGAATGGAATGGAATGGAATGGAATGGAATGCAATGCATTGGAATGGAATAGAAGGGAAAAAAGTGTAGTGCAGTGCTGTGGAGTGAAATGGAGAAAAAGGAAGAAAGTGGAGAGGAGAGGAATGGAGTGCAATGGAATGGGTTGGAGGGAAATGGGAATGAATGGAATACAGTGGAGTGGAGAGGAGTAGGGTGGAGAAGAGTGGATTTCAATGGAATGGAAAGGAATGGAATGGAATGGAATGGAATGGAATGGAATGGAATGGAATGGATTCGACGGGAGTGGAGTGGATCCCAGTGGAAAGAAATGGAAAGAATGGAATGGATTGCAATGGAATGGAAGAGATTGGAATGGAATGGGGTCGAATGGGAGGCAATGGAATGCAGTGGAAAGGAGTGGAAGGGAGTGGAGAAGACTGGATTGGAATGGAATGGAATGGAATGGAATGGAATGGAATGGAATATAAAGTAGTGGAGTGGGTTCTAGTGGAAAAGAATGGAATAGAATGGACCAGTATGGAATGGAATGGAATGGCAGGCAATAGAATGGAACGGAATGGAATGGAATGGAATGGAATAGAATGGAATGGAATGCAATGGAACGGAACGGAACGGAATGGAATGGAATGGAATGCAATGTAAAGGAATGGAATGGAATTGAGTGGAATGCAATGGAATGGAATGAAAAGGAGTTGAATGCAATGTAAAGGAATGTAATGGAATGGAGTGGAATGAAATGGAATGGAATGAAATGTTGTGGAATGCAATGGAATGGAATGAAATGGAGTGGAATGCAATGGAATGGAATGGAATGGAATGGAGTGGAATGGAATGGAATAGGAAAGAATAGAATGGAATGGAATGGAACGGAATGGAAAGGATAAAAGTGCAGTGGAGTGTAGTGGAGTGGAACGGTGTAGAAAGGAATGGAACAGAGTGGAGTGGAATGGAGTGCAAAGGAATGGAATGTAATGGAATGGAGTGGACTGGGATGGAGGTGAAAGGGAAGGAATGGAATGCAGTGGACTGGAGAGTAGGGGAAAGGAGAAGAGTGGATGTGAAGTGAATGGAACAGAATAGAATGGGTCTGAGTGTAGTAGAGAAGATTCTAGTGGAAAAGAAAGAATGGAATGAATGGAATGCAATGGAATGGAATGGAATTGCAAAAATTGTAGTGGAGTGCTGTGGAATGGAATGGAAAAGAAAGGAAGAGAGTGGAGTGGAGTGGAATGGAGTGGAGTGGAATGGAATGGAATGCAATGGAATAGAATGGAATGGAATGGAGTAGACTGAAATGGAGAAAAATAGGAAGGAATGGAATGAAGTGGAATGGAAAGGATAGGAGTAGAGAAGAGCGGATTTGAATTGAATGGAACGGAATAGAAAGGATTGGAGTGTAGTGTAGTGGATCGTAGTTTAAAAGAATGGAATGGAATGGAATGGAATGGAATGGAATGGAATGGAATGGAATGCAATGGCATGGAATGGAAAAAAGTGCAGTGGAGTGTAGTGGAGTGGAACGGAGAAGAAAGGAAGGGAGTGGAGTGGGGTGGAAATGTGTGGAATGGAATGGAATGCAATGGAATATAATGGAATGGAATGGAAAGGAAAGGAATGGAATGGAATGGAATGGAATGGATTGGAATGGAATGGAATGGAATTGAATGGAAAGGAATGGAATGGAATGGATTGGGTTGGAGTGGAGTGGAGTGGATTCTAGGGGAAAAGATTGAATGGAATGGAATGGAATGGAATGGAATGGAAAGCAAATAATGAACAGTAGGGTTCAGTGGAGTGGAATGGAGAAGAAAGGATGAGAGTGGAGTGGAGTAGAATGTAGTGGAAAGGACAGGAATGGAATGGAATGGAATAGAATGGAATGGAATGGAATCACGTGGACTCAAAACCGACGAAAAGGAAGGAAAGAAATGCAGTGGTGTGGGGAAGTGTGGATTGGCAAAGGGAGTATTTGAATTGAAAGGAATGCAATGGAGTGGACTGCAATGGAAGCGAATGGGAAGGAATGGAATGCAGTGGACTGGAGAGGAGTGGAGTGGAGAAAAGGGAACCTGAATGGAATGGAATGGAATAGATTGGAGAGGATTGGAGTGGATTCCAGTAGAAAGGAATGGAATGGAATGGAATGGAATGGAATGGAATGGAATGGAATGGAGTGGACTGGAATGGAGGCGAATGGGAAAGAGTGGCATGCAGTGGAGTGGAGCGGAGTTGAGTGGAGAAGTGTGCATTTGAATGGAATGGAATGGAATGGAATGGAAAGGAATGCAATGGAATGGAATGGAATGGAATGGAATGGAATGGAATGGAATGGAATGGATTGGAGTGGAGTGGAGTGTATTTTATGGGAAAAGATTGTAATGAATTGAATGGACTGGAATTGAATGAAATACAATGGAATGAAATGGAATGGAATGGGGTTGAATGGAATGGAATGGAATGGTTTGAGTCGACTGGAATGGAGTTGAATGGAAGGGAGTGGAATGCAGTGCACTGGAGAGCAGTGGAATGGAGAGGTGTGGATTTGAATTAAATGGAATGGAAAGAATGGATTAGAGTGGAATGGAGTGGATTCTAGTGGAGAAGAAAGGAGTGAAATAGAATACAATGGAATGGAATGAAACGGAATGCCATGGAAAGGAATGGAATGGACTGGAATGGAGGCAAATGGGAAGGAATGCAATGCAGAGGAGTGGAGAGGAATGGAGTGGAGAAGAGTGGATTTGAATTGCATGAAATGGTATGGAGTGGATTGCAGATTAGTTTAGAGGAACAGAGTGGAGAAGACTGGATTTGAATTCAATGTAATGGAATGCAATGGATTGGAGTGTAGTGGAGTGGATTCTCGTGTAAAAGAATGCAACGGAATGGAATTGAATGGAGTGGATTGGAATACAGGCATATGGGAAGGAATACAATGCAGTGGATGGGAGAGTGGTGGTGTCCAGAATCGTGGATTTCATATGAATGGAATGGAATGCAATGGAATGGAATAGAAAAGAATTTAAAGCAGTGGATTGGAGTGGAATGAAATGGACTAACATGGAATGGAATGGAAAGTAATGGAATGGAAAGGAATATAAAGGAACGGAATGAAAAGGAATGGAATGGAATGGAATGGAGTGGTTGGCATTGTTTTGGAAATGAAGGGAATGAGGTGGAGTGTAGTGGAGTGGAAGGGAGGGGAGTAGAGAGGCTTTAGGAGGCATGGAATGGAATGTAATAGAACGGAATGGAATGGAATGCAGTGGATTGCAGTGGAGATGCATGGAGTGCAATGGAATGGAATGGTATGGAATGGAATGGAACGGAACGGAATGGAATGGAACGGAATGAAATGGATTGGAATGCAATAGAATGGAAAAAAATGGACTGCTGTGTATCGGAGAGGAGTTGCATGGAGGGGAATGGAATGCAATGAAATAGAATGGCATGGCATGGAATGGAATGGAATGGAATGGAATGGAATGGAATGGATTGGAATGGATTGGAATGGAATGGAATGGAATGGAATGGAATGGAATGGATTGCAAGAAAGTACGTTGGAGTGCCGTGGAATGAAATGGAGAAAAAACGAAGGGAGTGGATTGGAGTCGAATGTAGTGGATTGGAAGGGATTGGAACAAAATGGAATTGCATGGAATGGAATGGATTGGGATCGATTAGACAGGAATGGAGGCTAATGGGAAGAAATGGAATGCAGTGGGGTGGAGAGGGGTGGAGTAGAGAAGAGTGATTTTCAATTGAATGTCATGGAATGGAAGGGATTGGAGAGAAGTAGAGTGGATTCTAGTGGAAAAGAATGGAATTTAATCAAACAGAATGGAATGCGATGGAATGGAAAGGAATGGAATGGAATGGAAAGGAATGGAATGGAATGGAATGCAATGGAATGGAATGGAATGGAATGGAAAAAAGTGCAGTGGAGTGCAGTTGAGAGGAATGGAGTGGAATGGAATGGAATGGAATGGAAAAGAATGGAATGGAATGAAATGGAATAGCATGGAATGGAATAGATTGGAGGAGACTGGAATGGAGAAAAATGAGAAAGAATGGAATGTAGTGGAGTGGAGAGGAAGAGAGAGTAGAAGAGTGGATTTGTACTCAATGGAATGGAATGGAACGGATTAGAGTGGAGAGGAGTGGATTCTAGTGGAAAAGAATGGAATGGAATGGAATGGAGTAGAATAGACAAATGTGCAGTTGAGTGTAGTGGAGTGGAATGGAGAAGAAAGGAAGGGAGTGGAGTGGAGTGGAAAGGAGTGGAATGCAATGGAATGGAATGGAATGGAGTGGAAAGGAATAGAATCGAATCATGTGGACTGGAATGGTGGTGAATCGGAAGGAATAGAATGCAGTGGAGTAGAGAGGAGTGGAGAGGAGAAGAGTGGATTTGAATCAAATGGAAAGGAACGGAATCCACTGGAATGGAGAGGAGTGTTATCTAGTGGAAAATTGGAATGGATTGGAATGGAATGGAATGGAATGGAATGGAATGGAATGGAAAGAAGTGTAATGGAGTGTGCTGGAGTGGAATGGAATGGAATAGAATGGAATGGAATGGAATGGACAGGAATGGAGGCGAACGGGAAGGAATAAAATGCAGTGGACTGAAGAGGAGTGGAGTGGAGAAGAGCGGATTTGAATTGAATGCTGTGGAATGGATAGGAGTTTAGTGGAGTGGATTCCAGGGGAAAAGAATGTAATGTAATGTAATGTAATGGAATGGAATGGAATGGATTGGAATGGAATGGAATGCAAAGGAATGGAGTAGAATGGAATGGGATAGAATGGAATGGAATGGACTGGATAGGAAAAAATTACATCGGAGTGCAGTGGAATGGAATGGAGAAGAAACGAAGCAAGTGGATTGGAGTGGAATGTAGTGGAATGGAAGGGAATGGAACGAAATGGAATTGAATGGAATGCAATGGAATGGAATGGAATGCATTAGCCTGGAATGGAGGCTACTGGGAAGGAATGGAATGCAGTGGAATGGAGAGAAGTGAAGTGGAGAAGAGTGGTTTTGAATTGAATGTCCTGGCATGGAATGGATTGTAGTGGATTGCAGTGGATTCCATTGGAAAAGAATGGAATTTAAACGAATGGAATGGAATGCAATGGAATGGAAAGGACTGGAATGGAATGGAAAAAAGTGCAGTGCAGTGCAGTGGAGAGGAATGCAGAAGAAACGAAGGGACTGGATTGGAGTGGAATGTAGTGGAATGGAATGGAATGGAATGGAATGGAATGGAATGGAATGGAATAGTTTGGAGGGGACTGGAATGTAGGCGAATGGGAAGGAATGGAATGCAGTAGAGTGAAGAGGAATGGAGAGGAGAAGAGTGGATTTGAACTCAATGGAATGGAATGGAATGGATTGGAGTAGAGAGGAGTGGATTCTAGTGGAAAAGAATGGAATGAAATGGAATGGATTGGAGTAGAGAGGAGTGGATTCTAGTGGAAAAGAATGGAATGCAACAGAATGGAAGGGAGTAGAATGGACAAATGTGATGTTGAGTGTAGTATAGTGGAATGGAGAAGAAAGGAAGGGAGTGGAGTGGAGTGGAATGTGGTTTAATTGAATGGAAGGGAATGGAGTGGACTGGAATGTAGGCGAATGGGAAGGCACGGAATGCAGTGGAGTAGAGAGGAGTGATGTGGAGGAGTGTGTATTTGAATGGAATGGAATGGAACGGAATGCATTGGAGTGGAGAGGACTGTACTCCAGTGGAAAAGAATGGATTGGAATAGAATGGAATGGAAGGGAAAGGAATGGAGTGGAATGGAATGGAATGGAATAGAACTGAATGGAATGGGAAGGAAAAAATTACATTGGAGTGCAGTGGAATGGAATGGAGAAGAAACGAAGGGACTGGATTGGAGTGGAAAGTAGTGGAATGGAATGGAATGGAATGGAATGGAATGGAATGGAATGGATTGGACAGGAATGGAGGCTAATAGGAAGGAATGGAATGCAGTGGAGTGGAGAGGAGTGGGGTGGAGAAGAGTGGTTTGAATTGAATGTCACGGAATGGAATGGACTGTAGTGGAGTATAGTGGATTCCAGTGGAAAAGAATGTAATTAAATTGAATGGAACTTGAGGCAATGGTATGGAAAGGAATGGATTGGAAAGGAATGGAATGGAATCGAAAACATGCAGTGGAGTGCAGTGGAGAGGAATGAAGTGCAATGGAATGGCATGGAATGGAATAGCTTAGAAGGGAATGGAAAGGAGGTAAAAGGGAAGGAATGGAATGCAGTGGAGTGGAGAGGAATGGAGTGGAGAACAGTGGATTTGAATTCAATGGAATGGATTGGAGTGGAGACGTGTGGATTCTAGTGGAAAAGAATGGAATGGAATGGAATGAAATGGAGTAGAATGGACAAATGTGCTGTTGAGTGTAGTAGAGTGGAATGGAGAAGAATTGAATGTAGTGGAATGGAGTGGAATGGAATGGAATGGAACGGAGTGGACTGGAATAGAGGCGAATGGGAAGGAATGGAATGCAGTGGAGTAGAGAGGAGTGAAGTGGAAGAGTGTGTATTTCAATCGAATGGAAAGGAATAGAATGCATTGGAGTGGAGAGGAGTGTACCGTAGTGGAAAACTGGAATGGAATGGAATGGAATGGAATGGAATGGAATGGAATGAAAAAAAGTGTAATGGAGTGTGCTGGAGTGGAGTGGAAAGGAATGGAATGGAATGGAGTGGAATGAAATGGAATGGAATGGAATGGAATGGAATGAATGGAATGGAATGGAATGGAATGGAATGGAATAGAGTGGATAGTAATGGAGGTGAATGGGAAGGTATGGAATGTAGTAGAGTGGAGAAGAGTGGAGTAGAAAAGAGTGGATTTGAATTGACTGGAGTGCAATGCAATGGAATGGAATGGAGTGGAATGGAATGGAATGGAATGGAATGGAATGGAATGGAATGGAATGGATAGCAGTGGATTGGAGAGGAGTGGATAGGAGAAGAATGGAATGGAATGGAAAGAAATGAAATGGAAAGAATTACAATGGAAAGGAATGAAAAGCAATGGAATGGAATGGAATGGAATTGAGCAGAGTGCATTGTATTTGAAATGAATTGAATGGAGACGAGGGTTGTGGAGTGGAATAGAATGGGAAGGAATGGAATGGAGTGGAGTGCATTGGAGTGGAATGGAGGGGAGAAGAGTGGATTCATGTGGAATAGAACAGAAAAGAAAGGAAGGGAATGCAGTGGATTGGAGTGGAGTTGAATGCAGGGGAAAGGAATGGAATGGAATGGAATTGAATGGAATGGAATGGAATGGAATGGATTGGAATCGAATGGAATTCATTGGAATGGAATGAATGGAATGGAATGGAATGGAATGAAATGCATTGGAATGGAATGCAATGCATTGGAAAGGAATAGAATTGAAAAAAGTGTAGTGGAGTGCCGTTGAGTGAAATGGAGAAAAAGGAAGAAAGTGGAGTGGAGAGGAATGGAGTGCAATGGAATGGAATGGAGGGAAATGGGAATGAATGGAATACAGTGGAGTGGAGAGGAGTAGAGTGGAGAAGAGTGGATTTCAATGGAATGGAAAGGAATGTAATGGAATGGAATGGAATGGAATGGAATGGAATGGAATGGAATGGATTGGACTGGAGTGGAGTGGATCCCAGTGGAAAGAAATGGAAAGAATGGAATGGATTGCAATGGAATGGAAGAGATTGGAATGGAATGGAGTCGAATGGGAGGGAATGGAATTCAGTGGATAGGAGTGGAGAGGAGTGGAGAAGACTGCATTTTAATGGAATGGAATGGAATGGAATGGAAGGGAATGGAATGGAGTGGAGTGGGTTCTAGTGGAAAAGAATGGAATAGAATGGACCAGTATGGGATGGAATGGAATGGCAGGCAATAGAATGGAACGGAATGGAATGGAATGTAATGGAACAGAATGGAATGGAATGGAATGGAACGGAACGGAACGGAACGGAATGGAATGGAATGCAATGTAAAGGAATGGAATGGAATTGAGTGGAATGCAATGGAATGGAATGAAAAGGAGTGGAATGCAATGTAAAGGAATGGAATGGAATGGAGTGGAATGAAATGGAATGGAATGAAATGGAGTGGAATGCAATGGAATGGAATGAAAAGGAGTGGAATGCAATGGAATGGAATGGAATGGAATGGAATGGAATGGAATGGAATGGAATGGAATTTAATGGAATGGAATGGAATGGAGTGGAGTGGAATGGAATGGAATAGAAAAGAATGGAATGGAATGGAATGGAACGGAATGGAAAGGATAAAAGTGCAGTGGAGTGTAGTGGAGTGGAACGGTGTAGAAAGGAATGGAACAGAGTGGAGTGGAATGGAGTGCAAAGGAATGGAATGTAATGGAATGGAGTGGACTGGGATGGAGGTGAAAGGGAAGGAATGGAATGCAGTGGACTGGAGAGTAGGGGAAAGGAGAAGAGTGGATGTGAAGTGAATGGAACAGAATAGAATGGATCTGAGTGGAGTAGAGAAAATTCTAGTGGAAAAGAATGGAATGGAATGAATGGAATGCAATGGAATGGAATGGAATTGCCAAAATTGTAGTGGAGTGCTGTGGAATGGAATGGAAAAGAAAGGAAGAAAGTGGAGTGGAGTGGAATGCAGTGGAGTGGAATGGAATGGAATGCAATGGGATAGAATGGAATGGAATGGAGTAGACTGAAATGGAGAAAAATTGGAAGGAATGGAATGAAGTGGAATGGAAAGGATAGGAGTAGAGAAGAGCGGATTTGAATTGAACGGAATGGAATAGAAAGGATTGGAGTGTAGTGTATTGGATTGTAGTTTAAAAGAATGGAATGGAATGGAATGGAATGGAATGGAATGGAATGGAATGGACTGGAATGCAATGGCATGGAATGGAGAAAAGTGCAGTGGAGTGTAGTGGAGTGGAATGGAGAAGAAAGGAAGGGAGTGGAGTTTGGTGGAAAGGTGTGGAATGGAATGGAATGCAATGCAATATAATGGAATGGAATGGAAAGGAAAGGAATGGAATGGAATGGAATGGAATGGAATGGAATGGAATTGAATGGAAAGGAATGGAATGGAATGGATCGGATTGGAGTGGAGTGGAGTGGATTCTAGGGGAAAAGATTGAATGGAATGGAATGGAATGGAATGGAATGGAAAGCAAATAATGAACAGTAGGGTTCAGTGGAGTGGATTGGAGAAGAAAGGATGAGAGTGGAGTGGAGTAGAATGTAGTGGAAAGGATAGGAATGGAATGGAATGGAATAGAATGGAATGGAATGGAATCACGTGGACTCAAAACAGACGAAAAGGAAGGAAAGAAATGCAGTGGTGTGGGGAGGAGTGGATTGGCAAAGAGTGTATTTGAAATGAAAGGAATGTAATGGAGTGGACTGCAATGGAAGCGAATGGGAAGGAATGGAATGCAGTGGACTGGAGAGGAGTGGAGTGGAGAAAAGGGAACCTGAATGGAATGGAATGGAATAGATTGGAGAGGATTGGAGGGGATTCCAGTAGAAAGGAATGGAAAGGAATGGAATGGAATGGAATGGAATGGAATGGAATGGAATGGAGTGGACTGCAATGGAGGCAAATGGGAAAGAGTGGCATGCAGTGGAGTGGAGCGGAGTTGAGTGGAGAAGTGTGGATATGAATGGAATTTAATGGAATGGAATGGAATGGAAGGGAATGCAATGGAATGGAATCGAATGGAATGGAATGGAATGGAATGGAATGGATTGGAGTGGAGTGGAGTGTATTTTAAGGGAAAAGATTGTAATGGAATTGAATGGACTGGAATTGAATGAAATACAATGGAATGAAATGGAATGGAATGGGGTTGAATGGAATGGAATGGAACGGTTTGAGTCGACTGGAATGGAGTGGAATGGAAGGGAGTGGAATGCAGTGCACTGGAGAGCAGTGGAATGGAGAGATGTGGGTTTGAATTAAATGGAATGGAAAGGAATGGATTAGAGTGGAATGGAGTGGATTCTAGTGGAGAAGAATGGAGTGAAATAGAATACAATGGAATGGAATGAAACGGAATGCCATGGAAAGGAATGGAATGGACTGGAATGGAGGCAAATGGGAAGGAATACAATGCAGAGGAGTGTAGAGGAATGGAGTTGAGAAGAGTGGATTTGAATTGCGTGTAATGGTATGGAATGGATTGCAGATTAATTTAGAGGAACCGAATGGAGAAGACTGGATTTGAATTCAATGTAATGGAATGCAATGGATTGGAGTGTAGTGGAGTGGATTCTAGTGTAAAAGAATGCAACAGAATGAAATTGAACGGAGTGGATTGGAATACAGGCAAATGGGAAGGAATACAATGCAGTGGATTGGAGAGCGGTGGTGTCCAGAAGCGTGGATTTCATATGAATGGAATGGAATGCAATGGAATGGAATAGAAAAGAATTTAAACCAGTGGATTGTAGTGGAATGAAATGGACTAACATGGAATGGAATGGAAAGTAATGGAATGGAAAGGAATATAAAGGAACGGAATGAAAAGGAATGGAATGGAATGGAATGGAGTGGTTGGCATTGTTTTGGAAATGAATGGAATGAGGTGGAGTGTAGTGGAGTGGAAGGGAGGGGAGTAGAGTGGCTTTAGGTGGCATGGAATGGAATGGAATAGAACGGAATGGAATGGAATGCAGTGGATTGCAGTGGAGATGCATGGAGTGGAATGGAATGGAATGGAATGGAATGGAATGGAATGGAATGGAACGGAACGGAATGGAATGGAATGGAATGAAATGGATTGGAATGCAATAGAATGGAAAAAAATGAACTGCAGTGTATTGGAGAGGAGTTGCATGGAGGGGAATGGAATGCAGTGAAATGGAATGGCATGGCATGGAATGGAATGGAATGGAATGGAATGGAATGGAATGGAATGGAATGGAATGGAATGGAATAGAATGGAAAAAATGCAGTGGAGTGCAGGAGACAAATGGAAGGGACTGGAATGGAGTGGATAGGAATGGTATGGAATGGAATGGAATGGAATGGAATGGAATGGAATGGAATGGAATGGATTGGAATGGATTGGAATGGAATGGAATGGAATGGAATGCAATGGAATGCAATGGAATGGATTGCAAGAAAGTACGTTGGAGTGCAGTGGTATGAAATGGACAAAAAACGAAGGGAGTGGATTGGAGTGGAATGTAGTGGATTGGAAGGGATTGGAACAAAATGGAATTGCATGGAATGGAATGGATTGGCATCGATTAGACAGGAATGGAGGCTAATGGGAAGAAATGGTATGCAGTGGGGTGGAGAGGGGTCGAGTAGAGAAGAGTGATTTTCAATTGAATGTCATGGAATAGAAGGGATTGGAGAGACGTAGAGTGGATTCTAGTGGAAAAGAATGGAATTTAATCAAACAGAATGGAATGCGATGGAATGGAAAGGAATGGAATGGAATGGAATGGAATGGAATGGAATGGAATTGAATGGAATGGAAATAAGTGCAGTGGAGTGCAGTTGAGAGGAATGGAGTGGAATGGAACGGAATGGAATGGAATGGAAAAGAATGGAATGGAATGAAATGGAATAGCATGGAATGGAATAGATTGGAGGAGACTGGAATGGAGAAAAATGAGAAAGAATGGAATATAGTGGAGTGGAGAGGAAGAGAGAGGAGAAGAGTGGATTTGTACTCAATGGAATGGAATGGAACGGATTAGAGTGGACAGGAGTGGATTCCAGTGGAAAAGAATGGAATGGAATGGAATGGAGTAGAATAGACAAATGTGCAGTTGAGTGTAGAGGAGTGGAATGGCGAAGAAAGGAAGGGAGTGGAGTGGATTGGAAGGAGTGGAATGCAATGGAATGGAATGGAATGGAATGGAAAGGAATGGAATCGAATGAAGTGGACTGGAATGGTGGTGAATCGGAAGGAATAGAATGCAGTGGAGTAGAGAGGAGTGTAGAGGAGAAGAGTGCATTTGAATCAAATGGAAAGGAACGGAATCCACTGGAGTGGAGAGGAGTGTTATCTAGTGGAAAATTGGAACGGAATGGAATGGAATGGAATGGAATGGAATGGAATGGAATGGAATGGAAAGAAGTGTTATAGAGTGTGCTGGAGTGGAATGGAATGGAATAGAATGGAATGGAATGGAATGGACAGGAATGGAGGCGAACGGGAAGGAATAGAATGCAGTGGACTGAAGAGGAGTGGAGTGGAGAAGAGCGGATTTGAGTTGAATGCAGTGGAATGGATAGGAGTTTAGTGGAGTGGATTCCAGGTGAAAAGAATGTAATGTAATGTAATGGAATGCAATGGAATGGAATGGAATGGAATGGAATGCAAAGGAATGGAGTAGAATGGAATGAGATAGAATGGAATGGAATGGACTGGAAAGGAAAAAATTACATCGGAGTGCAGTGGAATGGAATGGAGAAGAAACGAAGCAAGAGGATTGGAGTGGAATGTAGTGGAATGGAAGGGAATGGAACGAAATGGAATTGAATGGAATGCAATGGAATGGAATGGAATGCATTTGCCTGGAATGGAGGCTCCTGGGAAGGAATGGAATGCAGTGGAATGGAGAGAAGTCAAGTGGAGAAGAGTGGTTTTGAATTGAATGTCCTGGCATGGAATGGATTGCAGTGGATTGCAGTGGATTCCAGTGGAAAAGAAAGGAATTTAAACGAATGGAATGGAATGCAATGGAATGGAAAGGATTGGAATGGAATGGAAAAAAGTGCAGTGGAGTGCAGTGGAGAGGAATGCAGAAGAAACGAAGGGACTGGATTGGAGTGGAATGTAGTGGAATGGAATGGAATGGAATGGAATGGAACAGTTTGGAGGGGACTGGAATGTAGGCGAATGGGAAGGAATGGAATGCCGTAGAGTGAAGAGGAATGGAGAGGAGAAGAGTGGATTTGAACTCAATGGAATGGAATGGAATGGATTGGAGTAGAGAGTAGTGGATTCTAGTGGAAAAGAATGGAATGAAATGGAATGGATTGGAGTAGAGAGGAGTGGATTCTAGTGGAAAAGAATGGAATGCAACAGAATGGAATGGAGTAGAATGGACAAATGTGATGTTGAGTGTAGTATAGTGGAATGGAGAAGAAAGGAAGGGAGTGGAGTGGAGTGGAATGTGGTGGAATTGAGTGGAAGGGAATGGAGTGGACTGGAATGTAGGCGAATGGGAAGGAATGGAATGCAGAGGAGTAGAGAGGAGTGATGTGGAGGAGTGTGTATTTGAATGTTATGGAATGGAACGGAATGCATTGGAGTGGAGAGGACTGTACTCCAGTGGAAAAGAATGGATTGGAATAGAAAGGAATGGAAGGGAAAGGAATGGAGTGGAATGGAATGGAATGGAATAGAACTGAATGGAATGGGAAGGAAAAAATACATTGGAGTGCAGTGGAATGGAATGGAGAAGAAACGAAGGGACTGGATTGGAGTGGAAAGTAGTGGAATGGAAAGGAATGGAATGGAATGGAATGGAATGGAATGGAATGGATTGGACAGGAATGGAGGCTAATAGGAAGGAATGGAATGCAGTGGAGTGGAGAGGAGTGGGGTGGAGAAGAGTGGTTTGAATTGAATGTCACGGAATGGAATGGACTGTAGTGGAGTATAGTGGATTCCAGTGGAAAGAATGTAATTATATTTAATGGAAATTGAGGCAATGGAATGGAAAGGAATGGAATGGAAAGGAATGGAATGGAATGGAAAAAAGTGCAGTGGAGTGCAGTGGAGAGGAATGCAGTGTAATGGAATGGCATGGAATGGAATAGATTAGAAGGGAATGGAAAGGAGGTGAAAGGGAAGGAACGGAATGCAGTGGAGTGGAGAGGAATGGAGTGGAGAACAGTGGATTTGAATTCAATGGAATGGATTGGAGTGGAGACGTGTGGATTCTAGTGGAAAAGAATGGAATGTAATGGAACGAAATGGAGTAGAATGGACAAATGTGCTGTTGAGTGTAGTAGAGTGGAATGGAGAAGAATTGAATGTAGTGGAATGGAGGGGAATGGAAATAAATGGAACGGAGTGGACTGGAATAGAGGCGAATGGGAAGGAATGGAATGCAGTGGAGTAGAGAGGAGTGAAGTGGAAGAGTGTGCATTTCAATCGAATGGAAAGCAATAGAATGGATTGGAGTGGAGAGGAGTGTACCGTAGTGGAAACCTGGAATGGAATGGAATGGAATGGAATGGAATGGAATGGAATGGAATGGAATGAAAAAAAGTGTAATGGAGTGTGCTGGAGTGGAGTGGAAAGGAATGGAATGGAATGGAGTGGAATGAAATGGAATGGAATGGAATGGAATGGAATGGAATGGAATAGAGTGGACGGTAATGGAGGTGAATGGGAAGGTATGGAATGTAGTAGAGTGGAGAAGAGTGGAGTAGAAAAGAGTGGATTTGAATTGACTGAAGTGCAATGCAATGGAATGGAATGGAATGGCATGGAATGGAATGGATAGCAGTGGATTGGAGAGGAGTGGATAGGAGAAGAATGGAATGGAATGGAAGGAAATGAAATGGAAAGAATTACAATGGAAAGGAATGAAAAGCAATGGAATGGAATGGAATGGAATTGAGAAGAGAGCATTGTATTTGAAATGAATTGAATGGAGACGATGGTTGTGGAGTGGAATGGAATGGGAAGGAATGGAATGGAGTGGAGTGCATTGGAGTGGAATGGAGGGGAGAAGAGTGGATTCAGGTGGAATAGAACAGAAAAGAAAGGAAGGGAATGCAGTTGAAGGGAGGGGAAAAGAATGGAATGGAATGGAATGGAATGGAATGGAATGGAATGGAATGGAATGGAGTGGATTGGAATCGAATGGAATTCATTGGAATGGAATGAATGGAATGGAATTTAATGGAATGGAATGGAATGCAATGCATTGGAATGGAATAGAAGGGAAAAAAGTGTAGTGGAGTGCTGTGGAGTGAAATGGAGAAAAAGGAAGAAAGTGGAGCGGAGAGGAATGGAGTGCAATGGAATGGAATGGAGGGAAAAGTGAGTGAATGTAATACAGTGGAGTGGAGAGGAGTAGAGTGGAGAAGAGTGGATTTCAATGGAATGGAAAGGAACGTAATGGAATGGAATGGAATGGAATGGAATGGAATGGAATGGAATGGATTGGACTGGAGTGGAGTGGATCCCAGTGGAAAGAAATGGAAAGAATGGAATGGATTGCAATGGAATGGAAGAGACTGGAATGGAATGGAGTCGAATGGGAGGGAATGGAATGCAGTCGAAAGGAGTGGAGAGGAGTGGAGAAGACTGGATTGGAATGGAATGGAATGGAATGGAATGGAATGGAATGGAATGGTATGGAATGGAATGGAAGGGAATGGAATGTAGTGGAGTGGGTTCTAGTGGAAAACAATGGAATACAATGGAGCAGTATGGAATGGAATGGAATGGCAGGCAATAGAATGGAACGGAATGGAATGGAATGGAATGGAATGGAATGGAATGGAATGGAACGAAAAAAACTGTAATGGAGTGTGCTGGAGTGGAGTGGAAAGGAATGGAATGGAATGGAGTGGAATGAAATGGAATGGAATGGAATGGAATGGAATGGAATGGAGTGGAATGGAATGGAATAGAGTGGACGGTAATGGAGGTGAATGGGAAGGTATGGAATGTAGTAGAGTGGAGAAGAGTGGAGTAGAAAAGAGTGGATTTGAATTGACTGGAGTGCAATGCAATGGAATGGAATGGAATGGAATGGAATGGAATGGAATGGAATGGAATGGATAGCAGTGGATTGGAGAGGAGTGGATAGGAGAAGAATGGAATGGAATGGAAAGAAATGAAATGGAAAGAATTACAATGGAAAGGAATGAAAAGCAATGGAATGGAATGGAATGGAATTGAGCAGAGTGCATTGTATTTGAAATGAATTGAAAGGAGACGAGGGTTGTGGAGTGGAATGGAATGGGAAGGAATGGAATGGAGTGGAGGGCATTGGAGTGGAATGGAGGGGAGAAGAGTGGATTCAGGTGGAATAGAACAGAAAAGAAAGGAAGGGAATGCAGTGGATTGGAGTGGAGTTGAATGGAGGGGAAAGGAATGGAATGGAATGGAATGGAATGGAATGGAGTGGATTGGAAACGAATGGAATTCATTGGAATGGAATGAATGGAATGGAATGGAATGGAATGGAATGGAATGCAATGCATTGAAATGGAATAGAAGGGAAAAAAGTGTAGTGGAGTGCTGTGGAGTGAAATGGAGAAAAAGGAAGAAAGTGGAGCAGAGAGGAATGGAGTGCAATGGAATGGAATGGAGGGAAATGGGAATGAATGGAATACAGTGGAGTGGAGAGGAGTAGAGTGGAGAAGAGTGGATTTCAATGGAATGGAAAGGAACGTAATGGAATGGAATGTAATGTAATGGAATGGAATGGATTGGACTGGAGTGGAGTGGATCCCAGTGGAAAGAAATGGAAAGAATGGAATGGATTGCAATGGAATGGAAGAGATTGGAATGGAATGGAGTCGAATTGGAGGGAATGGAATGCAGTGGAAAGGAGTGGAGAGGAGTGGAGAAGACTGGATTGGAATGGAATGGAATGGAATGGAATGGAATGGAAGGGAATGGAATGTAGTGGAGTGGGTTCTAGTGGAAAAGAATGGAATAGAATGGACCAGTATGGAATGGAATGGAATGGCAGGCAATAGAATGGAACGGAATGGAATGGAATGGAAAGGAATAGAATGGAATGGAATGGAATAGAACGGAATGGAACGGAATGGAACGGAATGGAATGCAATGTAAAGGAATGGAATGGAATTGAGTGGAATGCAATGGAATGGAATGAAAAGGAGTGGAATGCAATGTAAAGGAATGGAATGGAATGGAGTGGAATGAAATGGAATGGAATGAAATGGAGTGGAATGCAATGGAATGGAATGAAATGGAGTGGAATGCAATGGAATGGAATGGAATGGAATGGAATGGAATGGAATGGAATGGAATGGAATGGAATGGAGTGGAGTGGAGTGGAGTGGAATGGAATGGAATAGAAAAGAATGGAATGGAATGGAATGGAACGTAATGGAAAGGAAAAAAGTGCAGTGGAGTGTAGTTGAGTGGAACGGTGTAGAAAGGAATGGAACAGAGTGGAGTGGAATGGAGTGCAAAGGAATGGAATGTAATGGAATGGAGTGGACTGGGATGGAGGTGAAAGGGAAGGAATGGAATGCAGTGGACTGGAGAGTAGGGGAAAGGAGAATAGTGGATGTGAAGTGAATGGAACAGAATAGAATGCATCTGAGTGGAGTAGAGAAGATTCTAGAGGAAAAGAATGGAATGGAATGAATGGAATGCAATGGAATGGAATGAAATTGCAAAAATTGTAGTGAAGTGCTGTGGAATGAAATGGAAAAGAAAGGAAGAGAGTGGAGTGGAGTGGAATGGAGTGGAGTGGAATGGAATGGAATGCAATGGAATAGAATGGAATGGAATGGAGTAGACTGAAATGGAGAAAAATTGGAAGGAATGGAATGAAGTGGAATGGAAAGGATAGGAGTAGAGAAGAGCGGATTTGAATTGAATGGAATGGAATAGAAAGGTTTGGAGTGTAGTGTAGTGGATTGTAGTTTAAAAGAAGGAATGGAATGGAATGGAATGGAATGGAATGGAATGGAATGGAATGGAATGGAATGCAATGGCATGGAATGGAAAAAAGTGCAGTGGAGTGTAGTGGAGTGGAACGGAGAAGAAAGGAAGGGTGTGGAGTGGGGTGGAAAGGTGCGGAATGGAATGGAATGCAATGGAATATAATGGAATGGAATGGAAAGGAAAGGAATGGAATGGAAAGGAATGGAATGGAATGGAATGGAATTGAATGGAAAGGAATGGAATGGAATGGATTGGATTGGAGTGCAGTGGAGTGGATTCTATGGGAAAAGATTGAATGGAGTGGAATGGAATGGAATGGAATGGAATGGAATGGAATGGAATGGAAAGCAAATAATGAACAGTAGGGTTCAGTGGAGTGGAATGGAGAAGAAAGGATGAGAGTGGAGTGGAGTAGAATTTAGTGGAAAGGACAGGAATGGAATGGAATGGAATAGAATGGAATGGAATGGAATCACGTGGACTCAAAACAGACGAAAAGGAAGGAAAGAAATGCAGTGGTGTGGGGAGGAGTGGATTGGCAAAGAGTGTATTTGAATTGAAAGGAATGCAATGGAGTGGACTGCAATGGAAGCGAATGGGAAGGAATGGAATGCAGTGGACTGGAGAGGAGTGGAGTGGAGAAAAGGGAACCTGAATGGAATGGAATGGAATAGATTGGAGAGGATTGGAGTGGATTCCAGTAGAAAGGAATGGAAAGGAATGGAATGGAATGGAATGGAATGGAATGGAAAGGAATGGAATGGAATGTAATGGAATGGAGTGGACTGGAATGGAGGCGAATGGGAAACAGTGGCATGCAGTGGAGTGGAGCGGAGTTGAGTGGAGAAGTGTGGATTTGAATGGAATGGAATGGAAAGGAATGCAATGGAATGGAATGGAATGGAATGGAATGGAATGGAATGGAATGGAATGGAGTGTAGTATACTTTAAGGGAAAAGATTGTAATGGAATTGAATGGACTGGAAGTGAATGAAATACAATGGAATGAAATGGAATGGAATGGGGTTGAATGGAATGGAATGGAATGGTTTGAGTCGACTGGAATGGAGTTGAATGGAAGGGAGTGGAATGCAGTGCACTGGAGAGCAGTGGAATGGAGAGGTGTGGATTTGAATTAAATGGAATGGAAAGGAATGGATTAGAGTGGAATGGAGTGGATTCTAGTGGAGAAGAATGGAGTGAAATAGAATACAATGGAATGGAATGAAACGGAATGCCATGGAAAGGAATGGAATGGACTGGAATGGAGGCAAATGGGAAGGAATACAATGCAGAGGAGTGGAGAGGAATGGAGTGGAGAAGAGTGGATTTGAATTGCATGTAATGGTATGGAATGGATTGCAGATTAGTTTAGAGGAACAGAGTGGAGAAGACTGGATTTGAATTCAATGTAATGGAATGCAATTGATTGGATTGTAGTGGAGTGGATTCTAGTGTAAAAGAATGCAACGGAATGGAATTGAATGGAGTGGATTGGAATACAGGCAAATGGGAAGGAATACAATGCAGTGGATTGGAGAGCGGTGGTGTCCAGAAGCGTGGATTTCATATGAATGGAATGGAATGCAATGGAATGGAATAGAAAAGAATTTAAAGCAGTGGATTGGGGTGGAATGAAATGGACTAACATGGAATGGAATGGAAAGTAATGGAATGGAAAGGAATATAAAGGAACGGAATGAAAAGGAAAGGAATGGAATGGAATGGAGTGGTTGGCATTGTTTTGGAAATGAATGGAATGATGTGGAGTGTAGTGGAGTGGAAGGGAGGGGAGTAGAGTGGCTTTAGGTGGCATGGAATGGGATGGAATAGAACGGAATGGAATGTAATGCAGTGGATTGCAGTGGAGATGCATGGAGTGGAATGGAATGGAATGGAATGGAATGGAATGGAACGGAACGGAATGGAACGGAATGAAATGGATTGGAATGCAATAGAATGAAAAAAATGGACTGCAGTGTATTGGAGAGGAGTTGCATGGAGGGGAATGGAATGCAACGAAATGGAATGGCATGGAATGGAATGGAATGAAATGGAATGGAATGGAATAGAATGGAAAAAAGTGCAGTGGAGTGCAGGAGACAAATGGAAGGGACTGGAATGGAGTGGATAGGAATGGTATGGAATGGAATGGAATGGAATGGAATATAATGGAATGGAATGGAATGGAATGGAATGGAATGGAATATAATGGAATGGAATGGATTGGATTGGAATGGATTGGAATGGAATGGAATGGAGTGGAATGGAATGGAATGGAATGGATTGCAAGAAATTACGTTGGAGTGCAGTGGAATGAAATGGAGAAAAAACGAAGGGAGTGGATTGGAGTGGAATGTAGTGGATTGGAAGGGATTGGAACAAAATGCAATTGCATGGAATGGAATGGATTGGGATCGATTAGACAGGAATGGAGGCTAATGGGAAGAAATGGAATGCAGTGGGGTGCAGAGGGGTGGAGTAGAGAAGAGTGATTTTCAATTGAATGTCATGGAATGGAAGGGATTGGAGAGAAGTAGAGTGGATTCTAGTGGAAAAGAATGGAATTTAATCAAACAGAATGGAATGCGATGGAATGGAAAGGAATGGAATGGAATGGAATGGAATGGAATGGAATGGAATGGAAGAAAGTGCAATGGAGTGCAGTTGTGAGCAATGGAGTGGAATGGAATGGAATGGAATGGAATGGAATGTAAAAGAATGGAATGGAATGAAATGGAATAGCATGGAATGGAATAGATTGGAGGAGACTGGAATGGAGAAAAATGAGAAAGAAGGGAATGTAGTGGAGTGGAGAGGAAGAGAGACGAGAAGAGTGGATTTGTACTCAATGGAATGGAATGGAACGGATTAGAGTGGAGAGGAGTGGATTCTAGTGGAAAAGAATGGAATGGAATGGAATGGAGTAGAATAGACAAATGTGCAGTTGAGTTTAGTGGAGTGGAATGGAGAAGAAAGGAAGGGAGTGGAGTGGAGTGGAAAGGAGTGGAATGCAATGGAATGGAATGGAATGGAATGGAAAGGAATGGAATCGAATGAAGTGGACTGGAATGGTGGTGAATCGGAAGGAATAGAATGCAGTGGAGTAGAGAGGAGTGGAGAGGAGAAGAGTGGATTTGAATCAAATGGAAAGGAACGGAATCCACTTGAGTGGAGAGGAGTGTTATCTAGTGGAAAATTGGAATGGAATGGAATGGAATGGAAAGAAGTGTAATGGAGTGTGCTGGGGTGGAATGGAATGGAATAGAATGGAATGGAATGGAATGGAATGGAATGGAATGGAATGGAATGTAGGCGAATGGGAAGGAATGGAATGCAGAAGAGTGAAGAGGAATGGAGAGGAGAAGAGTGGATTTGAACTCAATGGAATGGAATGGAATGGATTGGAGTAGAGAGGAGTGGATTCTGGTGGAAAAGAATGGAATGAAATGGAATGGATGGGAGTAGAGAGGAGTGGATTCTAGTGGAAAAGAATGGAATGCAACAGAATGGAATGGAGTAGAATGGACAAATGTGATGTTGAGTGTAGTATAGTGGAATGGAGAAGAAAGGAAGGGAGTGGAGTGGAGTGGAATGTGGTGGAATTGAATGGAAGGGAATGGAGTGGACAGGAAAGTAGGCGAATGGGAAGGAATGGAATGCAGTGGAGTAGAGAGGAGTGATGTGGAGGAGTGTGTATTTGAATGGAATGGAATGGAACGGAATGCATTGGAGTGGAGAGAACTGTACTCCAGTGGAAAAGAATGGATTTGAATAGAATGGAATGGAAGGGAAAGGAATGGAGTGGAATGGAATGGAATGGAATAGAACTGAATGGAATGGGAAGGAAAAAATACATTGGAGTGCAGTGGAATGGAATGGAGAAGAAACGAAGGGACTGGATTGGAGTGGAAAGTAGTGGAATGGAATGGAATGGAATGGAATGGAATGGAATGGGATGGAAAGGAATGGATTGGACAGGAATGGAGGCTAATAGGAAGCAATGGAATGCACTGGAGTGGAGAGGAGTGGGGTGGAGAAGAGTGGTGTGAATTGAATGTCATGGAATGGAATGGACTGTAGTGGAGTATAGTGGATTCCAGTGGAAAAGAATGTAATTAAATTGAATGGAACTGGAGGCAATGGAATGGAAAGGAATGGAATGGAAAGGAATGGAATGGAATGGAAAAAAGTGTAGTGGAGTTCAGTGGAGAGGAATGCAGTATAATTGAATGGCATGGAATGGAATAGATTAGAAGGGAATGGAAAGGAGGTGAAAGGGAAGGAATGGAATGCAGTGGAGTGGAGAGGAATGGAGTGGAGAACAGTGGATTTGAATTCAATGGAATGGATTGCAGTGGAGACGAGTGGATTCTAGTGGAAAAGAATGGAATGGAATGGAATGAAATGGAGTAGAATGAACAAATGTGCTGTTGAGTGTAGTAGAGTGGAATGGAGAAGAATTGAATGTAGTGGAATGGAGTGGAATGGAACGGAGTGGACTGGAATAGAGGCAAATGGGAAGGAATGCAATGCAGTGGAGTAGAGAGGAGTGAAGTGGAAAAGTGTGTATTTCAATCGAATGGAAAGGAATAGAATGCATTGGAGTGGAGAGGAGTGTACCGTAGTGGAAAACTGGAATGGAATGGAATGGAGTGGAATGGAATGGAATGGAATGGAATGGAATGAAAAAAAGTGTAATGGAGTGTGCTGGAGTGGAGTGGAAAGGAATGGAATGGAATGGAGTGGAATGAAATGGAATGGAATGGAATGGAATGGAATGGAATGGAATAGAGTGCACGGTAATGGAGGTGAATGGGAAGGTATGGAATGTAGTAGAGTGAAGAAGAGTGGAGTAGAAAAGAGTGGAGTTGAATTGACTGGAGTGCAATTCAATGGAATGGAATGGAATGGAATGGAATGGAATGGAATGAAATGGATAGCAGTGGATTGGAGAGGAGTGGATAGGAGAAGAATGGAATTCAATGGAAAGAAATGAAATGGAAAGGATTACAATGGAAAGGAATGAAAAGCAATGGAATGGAATGGAATGGAATTGAGCAGAGTGCATTGTATTTGAAATGAATTGAATGGAGACGAGGGTTGTGGAGTGGAATGGAATGGGAAGGAATGGAATGGAGTGGAGTGCATTGGAGTGGAATGTAGGGGAGAAGAGTGGATTCAGGTGGAATAGAACAGAAAAGAAAGGAAGGGAATGCAGTGGATTGGAGTGGAGTTGAAGGGAGGGGAAAGGAGTGGAATGGAATGGAATGGAATGGAATGGAATGGAATGGAATGGATTGGAATCGAATGGAATTCATTGGAATGGAATGGAATGGAATGGAATGGAATGGAATGGAATGGAATGGAATTCAATGCATTGGAATGGAATAGAAGAGAAAAAAGTGTAGTGGAGTGCTGTGGAGTGAAATGGAGAAAAAGGAAGAAAGTGGAGCGGAGAGGAATGGAGTGCAATGGAATGGAATGGAGGGAAATGGGAATGAATGGAATACAGTGGAGTGGAGAGGAGTAGAGTGGAGAAGAGAGGATTTCAATGGAATGGAAAGGAATGTAATGTAATGGAATGGAATGGAATGGAATGGAATGGAACGGAATGGACTGGAGTGGAGTGGATCCCAGTGGAAAGAAATGGAAAAAATGGAATGGATTGCAATGGAATGGAAGAGATTGGAATGGATTGGAGTCGAATGGGAGGGAATGGAATGCAGTGGAAAGGAGTGGAGAGGAGTGGAGAAGACTGGATTGGAATGGAATGGAATGGAATGGAATGGAATGGAATGGAAGGGAATGGAATGGAATGGAATGGAATGGAAGGGAATGGAAGGGAGTGGAGTGGGTTCTAGTGGAAAACAATGGAATAGAATGGACCAGTATGGAATGGAATGGAATGGCAGGCAATAGAATGGAACGGAATGGAATGGAGTGGAATGGAATAGAATGGAATGGAATGGAATGGAACGGAACGGAACGGAATGGAATGGAATGGAATGCAATGTAAAGGAATGGAATGGAATTGAGTGGAATGCAATGGAATGGAATGAAAACGAGTGGAATGCAATGTAAAGGAATGGAATGGAATGGAGTGTAATGAAATGGAATGGAATGAAATGGAGTGGAATGCAATGGAATGGAATGAAATGGAGTGGAATGCAATGGAATGGAATGGAATGGAATGGAATGGAATGGAATGGAATGGAGTGGAGTGGAGTGGAGTGGAATGGAATGGAATAGAAAAGAATGGAATGGAATGGAATGGAACGTAATGGAAAGGACAAAACTGCAGTGGAGTGTAGTGGAGTGGAACGGTGTAGAAAGGAATGGAACAGAGGGGAGTGGAATGGAATGTAATGGAATGGAGTGGACTGGGATGGAGGTGAAAGGGAAGGAATGGAATGCAGTGGACTGGAGAGTAGGGGAAAGGAGAATAGTGGATGTGAAGTGAATGGAACAGAATAGAATGCATCTGAGTGGAGTAGAGAAGATTGTAGAGGAAAAGAACGGAATGGAATGAATGGAATGCAATGGAACGGAATGAAATTGCAAAAATTGTAGTGAAGTGCTGTGGAATGAAATGGAAAAGAAAGGAAGAGAGTGGAGTGGAGTGGAATGGAGTGGAGTGGAATGGAATGGAATGCAATGGAATAGAATGGAATGGAATGGAGTAGACTGAAATGGAGAAAAATTGGAAGGAATGGAATGAAGTGGAATGGAAAGGATAGGAGTAGAGAAGAGCGGATTTGAATTGAATGGAATGGAATAGAAAGGATTGGAGAGTAGTGTAGTGGATTGTAGTTTAAAAGAATGGAATGGAATGGAATGGAATGGAATGGAATGGAATGGAATGGAATGCAAAGGCATGGAATGGAAAAAAGTGCAGTGGAGTGTAGTGGAGTGGAACGGAGAAGAAAGGAAGGGAGTGGAGTGGGGTGGAAAGGTGTGGAATGGAATGGAATGCAATGGAATATAATGGAATGGAATGGAAAGGAATGGAATGGAATGGAATGGAATGGAATGGAATGGAATGGAATGGAATTGAATGGAAAGGAATGGAATGGAATGGATTGGATTGAAGTGGAGTGGAGTGGATTCTATGGGAAAAGATTGAATGGAGTGGAATGGAATGGAATGGAATGGAATGAAATGGAATAGCATGGAATGGAATAGATTGGAGGAGACTGGAATGGAGAAAAATGAGAAAGAAGGGAATGTAGTGGAGTGGAGAGGAAGAGAGACGAGAAGAGTGGATTTGTACTCAATGGAATGGAATGGAACGGATTAGAGTGGAGAGGAGTGGATTCTAGTGGAAAAGAATGGAATGGAATGGAATGGAGTAGAATAGACAAATGTGCAGTTGAGTTTAGTGGAGTGGAATGGAGAAGAAAGGAAGGGAGTGGAGTGGAGTGGAAAGGAGTGGAATGCAGTGGAATGGAATGGAATGGAATGGAAAGGAATGGAATCGAATGAAGTGGACTGGAATGGTGGTGAATCGGAAGGAATAGAATGCAGTGGAGTAGAGAGGAGTGGAGAGGAGAAGAGTGGATTTGAATCAAATGGAAAGGAACGGAATCCACTTGAGTGGAGAGGAGTGTTATCTAGTGGAAAATTGGAATGGAATGGAATGGAATGGAAAGAAGTGTAATGGAGTGTGCTGGGGTGGAATGGAATGGAATATAATGGAATGGAATGGGATGGAATGGAATGTAGGCGAATGGGAAGGAATGGAATGCAGTAGAGTGAAGAGGAATGGAGAGGAGAAGAGTGGATTTGAACTCAATGGAATGGAATGGAATGGATTGGAGTAGAGAGGAGTGGATTCTGGTGGAAAAGAATGGAATGAAATGGAATGGATGGGAGTAGAGAGGAGTGGATTCTAGTGGAAAAGAATGGAATGCAACAGAATGGAATGGAGTAGAATGGACAAATGTGATGTTGAGTGTAGTATAGTGGAATGGAGAAGAAAGGAAGGGAGTGGAGTGGAGTGGAATGTGGTGAAATTGAATGGAAGGGAATGGAGTGGACAGGAAAGTAGGCGAATGGGAAGGAATGGAATGCAGTGGAGTAGAGAGGAGTGATGTGGAGGAGTGTGTATTTGAATGGAATGGAATGGAACGGAATGCATTGGAGTGGAGAGAACTGTACTCCAGTGGAAAAGAATGGATTGGAATAGAATGGAATGGAAGGGAAAGGAATGGAGTGGAATGGAATGGAATGGAATAGAACTGAATGGAATGGGAAGGAAAAAATACATTGGAGTGCAGTGGAATGGAATGGAGAAGAAACGAAGGGACTGGATTGGAGTGGAAAGTAGTGGAATGGAATGGAATGGAATGGAATGGAATGGGATGGAAAGGAATGGATTGGACAGGAATGGAGGCTAATAGGAAGCAATGGAATGCAGTGGAGTGGAGAGGAGTGGGGTGGAGAAGAGTGGTGTGAATTGAATGTCATGGAATGGAATGGACTGTAGTGGAGTATAGTGGATTCCAGTGGAAAAGAATGTAATTAAATTGAATGGAACTGGAGGCAATGGAATGGAAAGGAATGGAATGGAAAGGAATGGAATGGAATGGAAAAAAGTGCAGTGGAGTTCAGTGGAGAGGAATGCAGTATAATTGAATGGCATGGAATGGAATAGATTAGAAGGGAATGGAAAGGAGGTGAAAGGGAAGGAATGGAATGCAGTGGAGTGGAGAGGAATGGAGTGGAGAACAGTGGATTTGAATTCAATGGAATGGATTGGAGTGGAGACGAGTGGATTCTAGTGGAAAAGAATGGAATGGAATGGAATGAAATGGAGTAGAATGAACAAATGTGCTGTTGAGTGTAGTAGAGTGGAATGGAGAAGAATTGAATGTAGTGGAATGGAGTGGAATGGAATGGAATGGAACGGAGTGGACTGGAATAGAGGCGAATGGGAAGGAATGGAATGCAGTGGAGTAGAGAGGAGTGAAGTGGAAGAGTGTGTATTTCAATCGAATGGAAAGGAATAGAATGCATTGGAGTGGAGAGGAGTGTACCGTAGTGGAAAACTGGAATGGAATGGAATGGAGTGGAATGGAATGGAATGGAATGGAATGAAAAAAAGTGTAAAGGAGTGTGCTGGAGTGGAGTGGAAAGGAATGGAATGGAATGGAGTGGAATGAAATGGAATGGAATGGAATGGAATGGAATGGAATGGAATAGAGTGGACGGTAATGGAGGTGAATGGGAAGGTATGGAATGTAGTAGAGTGAAGAAGAGTGGAGTAGAAAAGAGTGGAGTTGAATTGACTGGAGTGCAATTCAATGGAATGGAATGGAATGGAATGGAATGGAATGGAATGGAATGGAATGAAATGGATAGCAGTGGATTGGAGAGGAGTAGATAGGAGAAGAATGGAATTCAATGGAAAGAAATGAAATGGAAAGGATTACAATGGAAAGGAATGAAAAGCAATGGAATGGAATGGAATGGAATTGAGCAGAGTGCATTGTATTTGAAATGAATTGAATGGAGACGAGGGTTGTGGAGTGGAATGGAATGGGAAGGAATGGAATGGAGTGGAGTGCATTGGAGTGGAATGTAGGGGAGAAGAGTGGATTCAGGTGGAATAGAACAGAAAAGAAAGGAAGGGAATGCAGTGGATTGGAGTGGAGTTGAAGGGAGGGGAAAGGAGTGGAATGGAATGGAATGGAATGGAATGGAATGGAATGGAATGGAATGGAATGGATTGGAATCGAATGGAATTCATTGGAATGGAATGGAATGGAATGGAATGGAATGGAATGGAATGGAATGGAATGGAATGGAATTCAATGCATTGGAAAGGAATAGAAGAGAAAAAAGTGTAGTGGAGTGCTGTGGAGTGAAATGGAGAAAAAGGAAGAAAGAGGAGTGGAGAGGAATGGAGTGCAATGGAATGGAATGGAGGGAAATGGGAATGAATGGAATACAGTGGAGTGGAGAGGAGTAGAGTGGAGAAGAGAGGATTTCAATGGAATGGAAAGGAATGTAATGTAATGTAATGTAATGGAATGGAATGGAATGGAATGGAACGGAATGGACTGGAGTGGAGTGGATCCCAGTGGAAAGAAATGGAAAGAATGGAATGGATTGCAATGGAATGGAAGAGATTGGAATGGATTGGAGTCGAATGGGAGGGAATGGAATGCAGTGGAAAGGAGTGGATAGGAGTGGAGAAGACTGGATTGGAATGGAATGGAATGGAAGGGAATGGAATGGAATGGAAGAGAATGGAATGGAATGGAATGGAATGGAAGGGAATGGAAGGGAGTGGAGTGGGTTCTAGTGGAAAACAATGGAATAGAATGGACCAGTATGGAATGGAATGGAATGGCAGGCAATAGAATGGAACGGAATGGAATGGAATGGAATGGAATAGAATGGAATGGAATGGAATGGAATGGAACGGAACCGAATGGAATGGAATGGAATGCAATGTAAAGGAATGGAATGGAATTGAGTGGAATGCAATGGAATGGAATGAAAACGAGTGGAATGCAATGTAAAGGAATGGAATGGAATGGAGTGTAATGAAATGGAATGGAATGAAATGGAGTGGAATGCAATGGAATGGAATGAAATGGAGTGGAATGCAATGGAATGGAATGGAATGGAATGGAATGGAATGGAATTTAATGGAATGGAGTGGAGTGGAGTGGAATGGAATGGAATAGAAAAGAATGGAATGGAATGGAATGGAACGTAATGGAAAGGACAAAACTGCAGTGGAGTGTAGTGGAGTGGAACGGTGTAGAAAGGAATGGAACAGAGGGGAGTGGAATGGAATGTAATGGAATGGAGTGGACTGGGATGGAGGTGAAAGGGAAGGAATGGAATGCAGTGGACTGGAGAGTAGGGGAAAGGAGAATAGTGGATGTGAAGTGAATGGAACAGAATAGAATGCATCTGAGTGGAGTAGAGAAGATTCTAGAGGAAAAGAATGGAATGGAATGAATGGAATGCAATGGAATGGAATGAAATTGCAAAAATTGTAGTGAAGTGCTGTGGAATGAAATGGAAAAGAAAGGAAGAGAGTGGAGTGGAGTGGAATGGAGTGGAGTGGAATGGAATGGAATGCAATGGAATAGAATGGAATGGAATGGAGTAGACTGAAATGGAGAAGAATTGGAAGGAATGGAATGAAGTGGAATGGAAAGGATAGGAGTAGAGAAGAGCGGATTTGAATTGAATGGAATGGAATAGAAAGGATTGGAGAGTAGTGTAGTGGATTGTAGTTTAAAAGAATGGAATGGAATGGAATGGAATGGAATGGAATGGAATGGAATGGAATGGAATGGAATGGAATGCAAAGGCATGGAATGGAAAAAATTGCAGTGGAGTGTAGTGGAGTGGAACGGAGAAGAAAGGAAGGGAGTGGAGTGGGGTGGAAAGGTGTGGAATGGAATGGAATGCAATGGAATATAATGGAATGGAATGGAAAGTAATGGAATGGAATGGAATGGAATGGAATGGAATGGAATGGAATTGAATGGAAAGGAATGGAATGGAATGGATTGGATTGAAGTGGAGTGGAGTGGATTCTATGGGAAAAGATTGAATGGAGTGGAATGGAATGGAATGGAATGGAATGGAATGGAATGGAATGGAATGGAATGGAAAGCAAATAATGAACAGTAGGGTTCAGTGGAGTGGAATGGAGAAGAAAGGATGAGAGTGGAGTGGAGTAGAATGTAGTGGAAAGGATAGGAATGGAATGGAATGGAATAGAATGGAATGGAATGGAATCACGTGGACTGAAAACAGACGAAAAGGAAGGAAAGAAATGCAGTGGTGTGGGGAGGAGTGGATTGGCAAAGAGTATATTTGAATTGAAAGGAATGCAATGGAGTGGACTGCAATGGAAGCCAATGGGAAGGAATGGAATGCAGTGGACTGGAGAGGAGTGGAGTGGAGCAAAGGGAACCTGAATGGAATGGAATGGAATAGATTGGAGAGGATTGGAGTGGATTCCATTAGAAAGGAATGGAATGGAATGGAATGGAATGGAATGGAATGGAGTGGACTGGAATGGAGTCGAATGGGAAAGAGTGGCATGCAGTGGAGTGGAGCGGAGTTGAGTGGAGAAGTGTGGATTTGAATGGAATGGAATGGAAAGGAATGCAATGGAATGGAATGGAATGGAATGGAATGGAATGGAATGGAATGGATTGGAGTGGAGTGTATTTTAAGGGAAAAGATTGTAATGAAATTGAATGGACTGGAAGTGAATGAAATACAATGGAATGAAATGGAATGGAATGGGGTTGAATGGAATGGAATGGAATGGTTTGAGTCGACTGGAATGGAGTTGAATGGAAGGGAGTGGAATGCAGTGCACTGGAGAGCAGTGGAATGGAGAGGTGTGGATTTGAATTAAATGGAATGGAAAGGAATGGATTAGAGTGGAATGGAGTGGATTCTAGTGGAGAAGAATGGAGTGAAATAGAATACAATGGAATGGAATGAAACGGAATGCCATGGAAAGGAATGGAATGGACTGGAATGGAGGCAAATGGGAAGGAATACAATGCAGAGGAGTGTAGAGGAATGGAGTTGAGAAGAGTGGATTTGAATTGCATGTAATGGTATGGAATGGATTGCAGATTAGTTTAGAGGAACAGAGTGGAGAAGACTGGATTTGAATTCAATGTAATGGAATGCAATGGATTGGAGTGTAGTGGAGTGGATTCTAGTGTAAAAGAATGCAACGGAATGGAATTGAATGGAGTGGATTGGAATACAGGCAAATGGGAAGGAATACAATGCAGTGGATTGGAGAGCGGTGGTGTCCAGAAGCGTGGATTTCATATGAATGGAATGGAATGCAATGGAATGGAATAGAAAAGAATTTAAAGCAGTGGATTGGAGTGGAATGAAATGGACTAACATGGAATGGAATGGAAAGTAATGGAATGGAAAGGTATATAAAGGAACGGAATGAAAAGGAAAGGAATGGAATGGAATGGAGTGGTTGACATTGTTTTGGAAATGAATGGAATGAGGTGGAGTGTAGTGGAGTGGAATGGAGGGGAGTAGAGTGGCTTTAGGTGGCATGGAATGGAATGGAATAGAACGGAATGGAATGTAATGCAGTGGATTGCAGTGGAGATGCATGGAGTGGAATGGAATGGAATGGAATGGAATGGAACGGAACGGAATGGAACGGAATGAAATGGATTGGAATGCAATAGAATGAAAAAAATGGACTGCAGTGTATTGGAGAGGAGTTGCATGGAGGGGAATGGAATGCAACGAAATGGAATGGCATGGAATGGAATGGAATGAAATGGAATGGAATGGAATAGAATGGAAAAAAGTGCAGTGGAGTGCAGGAGACAAATGGAAGGGACTGGAATGGAGTGGATAGGAATGGTATGGAATGGAATGGAATGGAATAGAATATAATGGAATGGAATGGAATGGAATGGAATGGAATGGAATATAATGGAATGGAATGGAATGGAATGGAATGGAATGGAATGGAATGGAATGGAATGGAATGGAATGGAATGGAATATAATGGAATGGAATGGATTGGATTGGAATGGATTGGAATGGAATGGAATGGAGTGGAATGGAATGGAATGGAATGGATTGCAAGAAATTACGTTGGAGTGCAGTGGAATGAAATGGAGAAAAAACGAAGGGAGTGGATTGGAGTGGAATGTAGTGGATTGGAAGGGATTGGAACAAAATGCAATTGCATGGAATGGAATGGATTGGGATCGATTAGACAGGAATGGAGGCTAATGGGAAGAAATGGAATGCAGTGGGGTGCAGAGGGGTGGAGTAGAGAAGAGTGATTTTCAATTGAATGTCATGGAATGGAAGGGATTGGAGAGAAGTAGAGTGGATTCTAGTGGAAAAGAATGGAATTTAATCAAACAGAATGGAATGCGATGGAATGGAAAGGAATGGAATGGAATGGAATGGAATGGAATGGAATGGAAGAAAGTGCAATGGAGTGCAGTTGTGAGCAATGGAGTGGAATGGAATGGAATGGAATGGAATGGAATGTAAAAGAATGGAATGGAATGAAATGGAATAGCATGGAATGGAATAGATTGGAGGAGACTGGAATGGAGAAAAATGAGAAAGAAGGGAATGTAGTGGAGTGGAGAGGAAGAGAGACGAGAAGAGTGGATTTGTACTCAATGGAATGGAATGGAACGGATTAGAGTGGAGAGGAGTGGATTCTAGTGGAAAAGAATGGAATGGAATGGAATGGAGTAGAATAGACAAATGTGCAGTTGAGTTTAGTGGAGTGGAATGGAGAAGAAAGGAAGGGAGTGGAGTGGAGTGGAAAGGAGTGGAATGCAATGGAATGGAATGGAATGGAATGGAAAGGAATGGAATCGAATGAAGTGGACTGGAATGGTGGTGAATCGGAAGGAATAGAATGCAGTGGAGTAGAGAGGAGTGGAGAGGAGAAGAGTGGATTTGAATCAAATGGAAAGGAACGGAATCCACTTGAGTGGAGAGGAGTGTTATCTAGTGGAAAATTGGAATGGAATGGAATGGAATGGAAAGAAGTGTAATGGAGTGTGCTGGGGTGGAATGGAATGGAATAGAATGGAATGGAATGGAATGGAATGGAATGGAATGGAATGGAATGGAATGTAGGCGAATGGGAAGGAATGGAATGCAGAAGAGTGAAGAGGAATGGAGAGGAGAAGAGTGGATTTGAACTCAATGGAATGGAATGGAATGGATTGGAGTAGAGAGGAGTGGATTCTGGTGGAAAAGAATGGAATGAAATGGAATGGATGGGAGTAGAGAGGAGTGGATTCTAGTGGAAAAGAATGGAATGCAACAGAATGGAATGGAGTAGAATGGACAAATGTGATGTTGAGTGTAGTATAGTGGAATGGAGAAGAAAGGAAGGGAGTGGAGTGGAGTGGAATGTGGTGGAATTGAATGGAAGGGAATGGAGTGGACAGGAAAGTAGGCGAATGGGAAGGAATGGAATGCAGTGGAGTAGAGAGGAGTGATGTGGAGGAGTGTGTATTTGAATGGAATGGAATGGAACGGAATGCATTGGAGTGGAGAGAACTGTACTCCAGTGGAAAAGAATGGATTTGAATAGAATGGAATGGAAGGGAAAGGAATGGAGTGGAATGGAATGGAATGGAATAGAACTGAATGGAATGGGAAGGAAAAAATATATTGGAGTGCAGTGGAATGGAATGGAGAAGAAACGAAGGGACTGGATTGGAGTGGAAAGTAGTGGAATGGAATGGAATGGAATGGAATGGAATGGAATGGGATGGAAAGGAATGGATTGGACAGGAATGGAGGCTAATAGGAAGCAATGGAATGCACTGGAGTGGAGAGGAGTGGGGTGGAGAAGAGTGGTGTGAATTGAATGTCATGGAATGGAATGGACTGTAGTGGAGTATAGTGGATTCCAGTGGAAAAGAATGTAATTAAATTGAATGGAACTGGAGGCAATGGAATGGAAAGGAATGTAATGGAAAGGAATGGAATGGAATGGAAAAAAGTGTAGTGGAGTTCAGTGGAGAGGAATGCAGTATAATTGAATGGCATGGAATGGAATAGATTAGAAGGGAATGGAAAGGAGGTGAAAGGGAAGGAATGGAATGCAGTGGAGTGGAGAGGAATGGAGTGGAGAACAGTGGATTTGAATTCAATGGAATGGATTGCAGTGGAGACGAGTGGATTCTAGTGGAAAAGAATGGAATGGAATGGAATGAAATGGAGTAGAATGAACAAATGTGCTGTTGAGTGTAGTAGAGTGGAATGGAGAAGAATTGAATGTAGTGGAATGGAGTGGAATGGAACGGAGTGGACTGGAATAGAGGCGAATGGGAAGGAATGCAATGCAGTGGAGTAGAGAGGAGTGAAGTGGAAAAGTGTGTATTTCAATCGAATGGAAAGGAATAGAATGCATTGGAGTGGAGAGGAGTGTACCGTAGTGGAAAACTGGAATGGAATGGAATGGAGTGGAATGGAATGGAATGGAATGGAATGAAAAAAAGTGTAATGGAGTGTGCTGGAGTGGAGTGGAAAGGAATGGAATGGAATGGAGTGGAATGAAATGGAATGGAATGGAATGGAATGGAATGGAATGGAATAGAGTGCACGGTAATGGAGGTGAATGGGAAGGTATGGAATGTAGTAGAGTGAAGAAGAGTGGAGTAGAAAAGAGTGGAGTTGAATTGACTGGAGTGCAATTCAATGGAATGGAATGGAATGGAATGGAATGGAATGGAATGAAATGGATAGCAGTGGATTGGAGAGGAGTGGATAGGAGAAGAATGGAATTCAATGGAAAGAAATGAAATGGAAAGGATTACAATGGAAAGGAATGAAAAGCAATGGAATGGAATGGAATGGAATTGAGCAGAGTGCATTGTATTTGAAATGAATTGAATGGAGACGAGGGTTGTGGAGTGGAATGGAATGGGAAGGAATGGAATGGAGTGGAGTGCATTGGAGTGGAATGTAGGGGAGAAGAGTGGATTCAGGTGGAATAGAACAGAAAAGAAAGGAAGGGAATGCAGTGGATTGGAGTGGAGTTGAAGGGAGGGGAAAGGAGTGGAATGGAATGGAATGGAATGGAATGGAATGGAATGGAATGGATTGGAATCGAATGGAATTCATTGGAATGGAATGGAATGGAATGGAATGGAATGGAATGGAATGGAATGGAATTCAATGCATTGGAATGGAATAGAAGAGAAAAAAGTGTAGTGGAGTGCTGTGGAGTGAAATGGAGAAAAAGGAAGAAAGAGGAGCGGAGAGGAATGGAGTGCAATGGAATGGAATGGAGGGAAATGGGAATGAATGGAATACAGTGGAGTGGAGAGGAGTAGAGTGGAGAAGAGAGGATTTCAATGGAATGGAAAGGAATGTAATGTAATGGAATGGAATGGAATGGAATGGAATGGAACGGAATGGACTGGAGTGGAGTGGATCCCAGTGGAAAGAAATGGAAAAAATGGAATGGATTGCAATGGAATGGAAGAGATTGGAATGGATTGGAGTCGAATGGGAGGGAATGGAATGCAGTGGAAAGGAGTGGAGAGGAGTGGAGAAGACTGGATTGGAATGGAATGGAATGGAATGGAATGGAATGGAATGGAAGGGAATGGAATGGAATGGAATGGAATGGAAGGGAATGGAAGGGAGTGGAGTGGGTTCTAGTGGAAAACAATGGAATAGAATGGACCAGTATGGAATGGAATGGAATGGCAGGCAATAGAATGGAACGGAATGGAATGGAGTGGAATGGAATAGAATGGAATGGAATGGAATGGAACGGAACGGAACGGAATGGAATGGAATGGAATGCAATGTAAAGGAATGGAATGGAATTGAGTGGAATGCAATGGAATGGAATGAAAACGAGTGGAATGCAATGTAAAGGAATGGAATGGAATGGAGTGTAATGAAATGGAATGGAATGAAATGGAGTGGAATGCAATGGAATGGAATGAAATGGAGTGGAATGCAATGGAATGGAATGGAATGGAATGGAATGGAATGGAATGGAATGGAGTGGAGTGGAGTGGAGTGGAATGGAATGGAATAGAAAAGAATGGAATGGAATGGAATGGAACGTAATGGAAAGGACAAAACTGCAGTGGAGTGTAGTGGAGTGGAACGGTGTAGAAAGGAATGGAACAGAGGGGAGTGGAATGGAATGTAATGGAATGGAGTGGACTGGGATGGAGGTGAAAGGGAAGGAATGGAATGCAGTGGACTGGAGAGTAGGGGAAAGGAGAATAGTGGATGTGAAGTGAATGGAACAGAATAGAATGCATCTGAGTGGAGTAGAGAAGATTGTAGAGGAAAAGAATGGAATGGAATGAATGGAATGCAATGGAACGGAATGAAATTGCAAAAATTGTAGTGAAGTGCTGTGGAATGAAATGGAAAAGAAAGGAAGAGAGTGGAGTGGAGTGGAATGGAGTGGAGTGGAATGGAATGGAATGCAATGGAATAGAATGGAATGGAATGGAGTAGACTGAAATGGAGAAAAATTGGAAGGAATGGAATGAAGTGGAATGGAAAGGATAGGAGTAGAGAAGAGCGGATTTGAATTGAATGGAATGGAATAGAAAGGATTGGAGAGTAGTGTAGTGGATTGTAGTTTAAAAGAATGGAATGGAATGGAATGGAATGGAATGGAATGGAATGGAATGCAAAGGCATGGAATGGAAAAAAGTGCAGTGGAGTGTAGTGGAGTGGAACGGAGAAGAAAGGAAGGGAGTGGAGTGGGGTGGAAAGGTGTGGAATGGAATGGAATGCAATGGAATATAATGGAATGGAATGGAAAGGAATGGAATGGAATGGAATGGAATGGAATGGAATGGAATGGAATTGAATGGAAAGGAATGGAATGGAATGGATTGGATTGAAGTGGAGTGGAGTGGATTCTATGGGAAAAGATTGAATGGAGTGGAATGGAATGGAATGGAATGGAATGAAATGGAATAGCATGGAATGGAATAGATTGGAGGAGACTGGAATGGAGAAAAATGAGAAAGAAGGGAATGTAGTGGAGTGGAGAGGAAGAGAGACGAGAAGAGTGGATTTGTACTCAATGGAATGGAATGGAACGGATTAGAGTGGAGAGGAGTGGATTCTAGTGGAAAAGAATGGAATGGAATGGAATGGAGTAGAATAGACAAATGTGCAGTTGAGTTTAGTGGAGTGGAATGGAGAAGAAAGGAAGGGAGTGGAGTGGAGTGGAAAGGAGTGGAATGCAGTGGAATGGAATGGAATGGAATGGAAAGGAATGGAATCGAATGAAGTGGACTGGAATGGTGGTGAATCGGAAGGAATAGAATGCAGTGGAGTAGAGAGGAGTGGAGAGGAGAAGAGTGGATTTGAATCAAATGGAAAGGAACGGAATCCACTTGAGTGGAGAGGAGTGTTATCTAGTGGAAAATTGGAATGGAATGGAATGGAATGGAAAGAAGTGTAATGGAGTGTGCTGGGGTGGAATGGAATGGAATATAATGGAATGGAATGGGATGGAATGGAATGTAGGCGAATGGGAAGGAATGGAATGCAGTAGAGTGAAGAGGAATGGAGAGGAGAAGAGTGGATTTGAACTCAATGGAATGGAATGGAATGGATTGGAGTAGAGAGGAGTGGATTCTGGTGGAAAAGAATGGAATGAAATGGAATGGATGGGAGTAGAGAGGAGTGGATTCTAGTGGAAAAGAATGGAATGCAACAGAATGGAATGGAGTAGAATGGACAAATGTGATGTTGAGTGTAGTATAGTGGAATGGAGAAGAAAGGAAGGGAGTGGAGTGGAGTGGAATGTGGTGAAATTGAATGGAAGGGAATGGAGTGGACAGGAAAGTAGGCGAATGGGAAGGAATGGAATGCAGTGGAGTAGAGAGGAGTGATGTGGAGGAGTGTGTATTTGAATGGAATGGAATGGAACGGAATGCATTGGAGTGGAGAGAACTGTACTCCAGTGGAAAAGAATGGATTGGAATAGAATGGAATGGAAGGGAAAGGAATGGAGTGGAATGGAATGGAATGGAATAGAACTGAATGGAATGGGAAGGAAAAAATACATTGGAGTGCAGTGGAATGGAATGGAGAAGAAACGAAGGGACTGGATTGGAGTGGAAAGTAGTGGAATGGAATGGAATGGAATGGAATGGAATGGGATGGAAAGGAATGGATTGGACAGGAATGGAGGCTAATAGGAAGCAATGGAATGCAGTGGAGTGGAGAGGAGTGGGGTGGAGAAGAGTGGTGTGAATTGAATGTCATGGAATGGAATGGACTGTAGTGGAGTATAGTGGATTCCAGTGGAAAAGAATGTAATTAAATTGAATGGAACTGGAGGCAATGGAATGGAAAGGAATGGAATGGAAAGGAATGGAATGGAATGGAAAAAAGTGCAGTGGAGTTCAGTGGAGAGGAATGCAGTATAATTGAATGGCATGGAATGGAATAGATTAGAAGGGAATGGAAAGGAGGTGAAAGGGAAGGAATGGAATGCAGTGGAGTGGAGAGGAATGGAGTGGAGAACAGTGGATTTGAATTCAATGGAATGGATTGGAGTGGAGACGAGTGGATTCTAGTGGAAAAGAATGGAATGGAATGGAATGAAATGGAGTAGAATGAACAAATGTGCTGTTGAGTGTAGTAGAGTGGAATGGAGAAGAATTGAATGTAGTGGAATGGAGTGGAATGGAATGGAATGGAACGGAGTGGACTGGAATAGAGGCGAATGGGAAGGAATGGAATGCAGTGGAGTAGAGAGGAGTGAAGTGGAAGAGTGTGTATTTCAATCGAATGGAAAGGAATAGAATGCATTGGAGTGGAGAGGAGTGTACCGTAGTGGAAAACTGGAATGGAATGGAATGGAGTGGAATGGAATGGAATGGAATGGAATGAAAAAAAGTGTAAAGGAGTGTGCTGGAGTGGAGTGGAAAGGAATGGAATGGAATGGAGTGGAATGAAATGGAATGGAATGGAATGGAATGGAATGGAATGGAATAGAGTGGACGGTAATGGAGGTGAATGGGAAGGTATGGAATGTAGTAGAGTGAAGAAGAGTGGAGTAGAAAAGAGTGGAGTTGAATTGACTGGAGTGCAATTCAATGGAATGGAATGGAATGGAATGGAATGGAATGGAATGGAATGGAATGAAATGGATAGCAGTGGATTGGAGAGGAGTAGATAGGAGAAGAATGGAATTCAATGGAAAGAAATGAAATGGAAAGGATTACAATGGAAAGGAATGAAAAGCAATATAATGGAATGGAATGGAATTGAGCAGAGTGCATTGTATTTGAAATGAATTGAATGGAGACGAGGGTTGTGGAGTGGAATGGAATGGGAAGGAATGGAATGGAGTGGAGTGCATTGGAGTGGAATGTAGGGGAGAAGAGTGGATTCAGGTGGAATAGAACAGAAAAGAAAGGAAGGGAATGCAGTGGATTGGAGTGGAGTTGAAGGGAGGGGAAAGGAGTGGAATGGAATGGAATGGAATGGAATGGAATGGAATGGAATGGATTGGAATCGAATGGAATTCATTGGAATGGAATGGAATGGAATGGAATGGAATGGAATGGAATGGAATGGAATGGAATGGAATTCAATGCATTGGAAAGGAATAGAAGAGAAAAAAGTGTAGTGGAGTGCTGTGGAGTGAAATGGAGAAAAAGGAAGAAAGAGGAGTGGAGAGGAATGGAGTGCAATGGAATGGAATGGAGGGAAATGGGAATGAATGGAATACAGTGGAGTGGAGAGGAGTAGAGTGGAGAAGAGAGGATTTCAATGGAATGGAAAGGAATGTAATGTAATGTAATGTAATGGAATGGAATGGAATGGAATGGAACGGAATGGACTGGAGTGGAGTGGATCCCAGTGGAAAGAAATGGAAAGAATGGAATGGATTGCAATGGAATGGAAGAGATTGGAATGGATTGGAGTCGAATGGGAGGGAATGGAATGCAGTGGAAAGGAGTGGATAGGAGTGGAGAAGACTGGATTGGAATGGAATGGAATGGAAGGGAATGGAATGGAATGGAATGGAATGGAAGAGAATGGAATGGAATGGAATGGAATGGAAGGGAATGGAAGGGAGTGGAGTGGGTTCTAGTGGAAAACAATGGAATAGAATGGACCAGTATGGAATGGAATGGAATGGCAGGCAATAGAATGGAACGGAATGGAATGGAATGGAATGGAATAGAATGGAATGGAATGGAATGGAATGGAACGGAACCGAATGGAATGGAATGGAATGCAATGTAAAGGAATGGAATGGAATTGAGTGGAATGCAATGGAATGGAATGAAAACGAGTGGAATGCAATGTAAAGGAATGGAATGGAATGGAGTGTAATGAAATGGAATGGAATGAAATGGAGTGGAATGCAATGGAATGGAATGAAATGGAGTGGAATGCAATGGAATGGAATGGAATGGAATGGAATGGAATGGAATTTAATGGAATGGAGTGGAGTGGAGTGGAATGGAATGGAATAGAAAAGAATGGAATGGAATGGAATGGAACGTAATGGAAAGGACAAAACTGCAGTGGAGTGTAGTGGAGTGGAACGGTGTAGAAAGGAATGGAACAGAGGGGAGTGGAATGGAATGTAATGGAATGGAGTGGACTGGGATGGAGGTGAAAGGGAAGGAATGGAATGCAGTGGACTGGAGAGTAGGGGAAAGGAGAATAGTGGATGTGAAGTGAATGGAACAGAATAGAATGCATCTGAGTGGAGTAGAGAAGATTCTAGAGGAAAAGAATGGAATGGAATGAATGGAATGCAATGGAATGGAATGAAATTGCAAAAATTGTAGTGAAGTGCTGTGGAATGAAATGGAAAAGAAAGGAAGAGAGTGGAGTGGAGTGGAATGGAGTGGAGTGGAATGGAATGGAATGCAATGGAATAGAATGGAATGGAATGGAGTAGACTGAAATGGAGAAGAATTGGAAGGAATGGAATGAAGTGGAATGGAAAGGATAGGAGTAGAGAAGAGCGGATTTGAATTGAATGGAATGGAATAGAAAGGATTGGAGAGTAGTGTAGTGGATTGTAGTTTAAAAGAATGGAATGGAATGGAATGGAATGGAATGGAATGGAATGGAATGGAATGGAATGGAATGCAAAGGCATGGAATGGAAAAAATTGCAGTGGAGTGTAGTGGAGTGGAACGGAGAAGAAAGGAAGGGAGTGGAGTGGGGTGGAAAGGTGTGGAATGGAATGGAATGCAATGGAATATAATGGAATGGAATGGAAAGTAATGGAATGGAATGGAATGGAATGGAATGGAATGGAATGGAATTGAATGGAAAGGAATGGAATGGAATGGATTGGATTGAAGTGGAGTGGAGTGGATTCTATGGGAAAAGATTGAATGGAGTGGAATGGAATGGAATGGAATGGAATGGAATGGAATGGAATGGAATGGAATGGAAAGCAAATAATGAACAGTAGGGTTCAGTGGAGTGGAATGGAGAAGAAAGGATGAGAGTGGAGTGGAGTAGAATGTAGTGGAAAGGATAGGAATGGAATGGAATGGAATAGAATGGAATGGAATGGAATCACGTGGACTGAAAACAGACGAAAAGGAAGGAAAGAAATGCAGTGGTGTGGGGAGGAGTGGATTGGCAAAGAGTATATTTGAATTGAAAGGAATGCAATGGAGTGGACTGCAATGGAAGCCAATGGGAAGGAATGGAATGCAGTGGACTGGAGAGGAGTGGAGTGGAGCAAAGGGAACCTGAATGGAATGGAATGGAATAGATTGGAGAGGATTGGAGTGGATTCCATTAGAAAGGAATGGAATGGAATGGAATGGAATGGAATGGAATGGAGTGGACTGGAATGGAGTCGAATGGGAAAGAGTGGCATGCAGTGGAGTGGAGCGGAGTTGAGTGGAGAAGTGTGGATTTGAATGGAATGGAATGGAAAGGAATGCAATGGAATGGAATGGAATGGAATGGAATGGAATGGAATGGAATGGATTGGAGTGGAGTGTATTTTAAGGGAAAAGATTGTAATGAAATTGAATGGACTGGAAGTGAATGAAATACAATGGAATGAAATGGAATGGAATGGGGTTGAATGGAATGGAATGGAATGGTTTGAGTCGACTGGAATGGAGTTGAATGGAAGGGAGTGGAATGCAGTGCACTGGAGAGCAGTGGAATGGAGAGGTGTGGATTTGAATTAAATGGAATGGAAAGGAATGGATTAGAGTGGAATGGAGTGGATTCTAGTGGAGAAGAATGGAGTGAAATAGAATACAATGGAATGGAATGAAACGGAATGCCATGGAAAGGAATGGAATGGACTGGAATGGAGGCAAATGGGAAGGAATACAATGCAGAGGAGTGTAGAGGAATGGAGTTGAGAAGAGTGGATTTGAATTGCATGTAATGGTATGGAATGGATTGCAGATTAGTTTAGAGGAACAGAGTGGAGAAGACTGGATTTGAATTCAATGTAATGGAATGCAATGGATTGGAGTGTAGTGGAGTGGATTCTAGTGTAAAAGAATGCAACGGAATGGAATTGAATGGAGTGGATTGGAATACAGGCAAATGGGAAGGAATACAATGCAGTGGATTGGAGAGCGGTGGTGTCCAGAAGCGTGGATTTCATATGAATGGAATGGAATGCAATGGAATGGAATAGAAAAGAATTTAAAGCAGTGGATTGGAGTGGAATGAAATGGACTAACATGGAATGGAATGGAAAGTAATGGAATGGAAAGGTATATAAAGGAACGGAATGAAAAGGAAAGGAATGGAATGGAATGGAGTGGTTGACATTGTTTTGGAAATGAATGGAATGAGGTGGAGTGTAGTGGAGTGGAATGGAGGGGAGTAGAGTGGCTTTAGGTGGCATGGAATGGAATGGAATAGAACGGAATGGAATGTAATGCAGTGGATTGCAGTGGAGATGCATGGAGTGGAATGGAATGGAATGGAATGGAATGGAACGGAACGGAATGGAACGGAATGAAATGGATTGGAATGCAATAGAATGAAAAAAATGGACTGCAGTGTATTGGAGAGGAGTTGCATGGAGGGGAATGGAATGCAACGAAATGGAATGGCATGGAATGGAATGGAATGAAATGGAATGGAATGGAATAGAATGGAAAAAAGTGCAGTGGAGTGCAGGAGACAAATGGAAGGGACTGGAATGGAGTGGATAGGAATGGTATGGAATGGAATGGAATGGAATAGAATATAATGGAATGGAATGGAATGGAATGGAATGGAATGGAATGGAATGGAATATAATGGAATGGAATGGAATGGAATGGAATGGAATGGAATGGAATGGAATGGAATATAATGGAATGGAATGGATTGGATTGGAATGGATTGGAATGGAATGGAATGGAGTGGAATGGAATGGAATGGAATGGATTGCAAGAAATTACGTTGGAGTGCAGTGGAATGAAATGGAGAAAAAACGAAGGGAGTGGATTGGAGTGGAATGTAGTGGATTGGAAGGGATTGGAACAAAATGCAATTGCATGGAATGGAATGGATTGGGATCGATTAGACAGGAATGGAGGCTAATGGGAAGAAATGGAATGCAGTGGGGTGCAGAGGGGTGGAGTAGAGAAGAGTGATTTTCAATTGAATGTCATGGAATGGAAGGGATTGGAGAGAAGTAGAGTGGATTCTAGTGGAAAAGAATGGAATTTAATCAAACAGAATGGAATGCGATGGAATGGAAAGGAATGGAATGGAATGGAATGGAATGGAATGGAATGGAAGAAAGTGCAATGGAGTGCAGTTGTGAGCAATGGAGTGGAATGGAATGGAATGGAATGGAATGGAATGTAAAAGAATGGAATGGAATGAAATGGAATAGCATGGAATGGAATAGATTGGAGGAGACTGGAATGGAGAAAAATGAGAAAGAAGGGAATGTAGTGGAGTGGAGAGGAAGAGAGACGAGAAGAGTGGATTTGTACTCAATGGAATGGAATGGAACGGATTAGAGTGGAGAGGAGTGGATTCTAGTGGAAAAGAATGGAATGGAATGGAATGGAGTAGAATAGACAAATGTGCAGTTGAGTTTAGTGGAGTGGAATGGAGAAGAAAGGAAGGGAGTGGAGTGGAGTGGAAAGGAGTGGAATGCAATGGAATGGAATGGAATGGAATGGAAAGGAATGGAATCGAATGAAGTGGACTGGAATGGTGGTGAATCGGAAGGAATAGAATGCAGTGGAGTAGAGAGGAGTGGAGAGGAGAAGAGTGGATTTGAATCAAATGGAAAGGAACGGAATCCACTTGAGTGGAGAGGAGTGTTATCTAGTGGAAAATTGGAATGGAATGGAATGGAATGGAAAGAAGTGTAATGGAGTGTGCTGGGGTGGAATGGAATGGAATAGAATGGAATGGAATGGAATGGAATGGAATGGAATGGAATGGAATGGAATGTAGGCGAATGGGAAGGAATGGAATGCAGAAGAGTGAAGAGGAATGGAGAGGAGAAGAGTGGATTTGAACTCAATGGAATGGAATGGAATGGATTGGAGTAGAGAGGAGTGGATTCTGGTGGAAAAGAATGGAATGAAATGGAATGGATGGGAGTAGAGAGGAGTGGATTCTAGTGGAAAAGAATGGAATGCAACAGAATGGAATGGAGTAGAATGGACAAATGTGATGTTGAGTGTAGTATAGTGGAATGGAGAAGAAAGGAAGGGAGTGGAGTGGAGTGGAATGTGGTGGAATTGAATGGAAGGGAATGGAGTGGACAGGAAAGTAGGCGAATGGGAAGGAATGGAATGCAGTGGAGTAGAGAGGAGTGATGTGGAGGAGTGTGTATTTGAATGGAATGGAATGGAACGGAATGCATTGGAGTGGAGAGAACTGTACTCCAGTGGAAAAGAATGGATTTGAATAGAATGGAATGGAAGGGAAAGGAATGGAGTGGAATGGAATGGAATGGAATAGAACTGAATGGAATGGGAAGGAAAAAATATATTGGAGTGCAGTGGAATGGAATGGAGAAGAAACGAAGGGACTGGATTGGAGTGGAAAGTAGTGGAATGGAATGGAATGGAATGGAATGGAATGGAATGGGATGGAAAGGAATGGATTGGACAGGAATGGAGGCTAATAGGAAGCAATGGAATGCACTGGAGTGGAGAGGAGTGGGGTGGAGAAGAGTGGTGTGAATTGAATGTCATGGAATGGAATGGACTGTAGTGGAGTATAGTGGATTCCAGTGGAAAAGAATGTAATTAAATTGAATGGAACTGGAGGCAATGGAATGGAAAGGAATGTAATGGAAAGGAATGGAATGGAATGGAAAAAAGTGTAGTGGAGTTCAGTGGAGAGGAATGCAGTATAATTGAATGGCATGGAATGGAATAGATTAGAAGGGAATGGAAAGGAGGTGAAAGGGAAGGAATGGAATGCAGTGGAGTGGAGAGGAATGGAGTGGAGAACAGTGGATTTGAATTCAATGGAATGGATTGCAGTGGAGACGAGTGGATTCTAGTGGAAAAGAATGGAATGGAATGGAATGAAATGGAGTAGAATGAACAAATGTGCTGTTGAGTGTAGTAGAGTGGAATGGAGAAGAATTGAATGTAGTGGAATGGAGTGGAATGGAACGGAGTGGACTGGAATAGAGGCGAATGGGAAGGAATGCAATGCAGTGGAGTAGAGAGGAGTGAAGTGGAAAAGTGTGTATTTCAATCGAATGGAAAGGAATAGAATGCATTGGAGTGGAGAGGAGTGTACCGTAGTGGAAAACTGGAATGGAATGGAATGGAGTGGAATGGAATGGAATGGAATGGAATGAAAAAAAGTGTAATGGAGTGTGCTGGAGTGGAGTGGAAAGGAATGGAATGGAATGGAGTGGAATGAAATGGAATGGAATGGAATGGAATGGAATGGAATGGAATAGAGTGCACGGTAATGGAGGTGAATGGGAAGGTATGGAATGTAGTAGAGTGAAGAAGAGTGGAGTAGAAAAGAGTGGAGTTGAATTGACTGGAGTGCAATTCAATGGAATGGAATGGAATGGAATGGAATGGAATGGAATGAAATGGATAGCAGTGGATTGGAGAGGAGTGGAAAGGAGAAGAATGGAATTCAATGGAAAGAAATGAAATGGAAAGGATTACAATGGAAAGGAATGAAAAGCAATGGAATGGAATGGAATGGAATTGAGCAGAGTGCATTGTATTTGAAATGAATTGAATGGAGACGAGGGTTGTGGAGTGGAATGGAATGGGAAGGAATGGAATGGAGTGGAGTGCATTGGAGTGGAATGTAGGGGAGAAGAGTGGATTCAGGTGGAATAGAACAGAAAAGAAAGGAAGGGAATGCAGTGGATTGGAGTGGAGTTGAAGGGAGGGGAAAGGAGTGGAATGGAATGGAATGGAATGGAATGGAATGGAATGGAATGGATTGGAATCGAATGGAATTCATTGGAATGGAATGGAATGGAATGGAATGGAATGGAATGGAATGGAATGGAATTCAATGCATTGGAATGGAATAGAAGAGAAAAAAGTGTAGTGGAGTGCTGTGGAGTGAAATGGAGAAAAAGGAAGAAAGAGGAGCGGAGAGGAATGGAGTGCAATGGAATGGAATGGAGGGAAATGGGAATGAATGGAATACAGTGGAGTGGAGAGGAGTAGAGTGGAGAAGAGAGGATTTCAATGGAATGGAAAGGAATGTAATGTAATGGAATGGAATGGAATGGAATGGAATGGAACGGAATGGACTGGAGTGGAGTGGATCCCAGTGGAAAGAAATGGAAAAAATGGAATGGATTGCAATGGAATGGAAGAGATTGGAATGGATTGGAGTCGAATGGGAGGGAATGGAATGCAGTGGAAAGGAGTGGAGAGGAGTGGAGAAGACTGGATTGGAATGGAATGGAATGGAATGGAATGGAATGGAATGGAAGGGAATGGAATGGAATGGAATGGAATGGAAGGGAATGGAAGGGAGTGGAGTGGGTTCTAGTGGAAAACAATGGAATAGAATGGACCAGTATGGAATGGAATGGAATGGCAGGCAATAGAATGGAACGGAATGGAATGGAGTGGAATGGAATAGAATGGAATGGAATGGAATGGAACGGAACGGAACGGAATGGAATGGAATGGAATGCAATGTAAAGGAATGGAATGGAATTGAGTGGAATGCAATGGAATGGAATGAAAACGAGTGGAATGCAATGTAAAGGAATGGAATGGAATGGAGTGTAATGAAATGGAATGGAATGAAATGGAGTGGAATGCAATGGAATGGAATGAAATGGAGTGGAATGCAATGGAATGGAATGGAATGGAATGGAATGGAATGGAATGGAATGGAGTGGAGTGGAGTGGAGTGGAATGGAATGGAATAGAAAAGAATGGAATGGAATGGAATGGAACGTAATGGAAAGGACAAAACTGCAGTGGAGTGTAGTGGAGTGGAACGGTGTAGAAAGGAATGGAACAGAGGGGAGTGGAATGGAATGTAATGGAATGGAGTGGACTGGGATGGAGGTGAAAGGGAAGGAATGGAATGCAGTGGACTGGAGAGTAGGGGAAAGGAGAATAGTGGATGTGAAGTGAATGGAACAGAATAGAATGCATCTGAGTGGAGTAGAGAAGATTGTAGAGGAAAAGAATGGAATGGAATGAATGGAATGCAATGGAACGGAATGAAATTGCAAAAATTGTAGTGAAGTGCTGTGGAATGAAATGGAAAAGAAAGGAAGAGAGTGGAGTGGAGTGGAATGGAGTGGAGTGGAATGGAATGGAATGCAATGGAATAGAATGGAATGGAATGGAGTAGACTGAAATGGAGAAAAATTGGAAGGAATGGAATGAAGTGGAATGGAAAGGATAGGAGTAGAGAAGAGCGGATTTGAATTGAATGGAATGGAATAGAAAGGATTGGAGAGTAGTGTAGTGGATTGTAGTTTAAAAGAATGGAATGGAATGGAATGGAATGGAATGGAATGGAATGGAATGGAATGGAATGGAATGGAATGGAATGGAATGCAAAGGCATGGAATGGAAAAAAGTGCAGTGGAGTGTAGTGGAGTGGAACGGAGAAGAAAGGAAGGGAGTGGAGTGGGGTGGAAAGGTGTGGAATGGAATGGAATGCAATGGAATATAATGGAATGGAATGGAAAGGAATGGAATGGAATGGAATGGAATGGAATGGAATGGAATGCAATGGAATGGAATTGAATGGAAAGGAATGGAATGGAATGGATTGGATTGAAGTGGAGTGGAGTGGATTCTATGGGAAAAGATTGAATGGAGTGGAATGGAATGGAATGGAATGGAATGAAATGGAATAGCATGGAATGGAATAGATTGGAGGAGACTGGAATGGAGAAAAATGAGAAAGAAGGGAATGTAGTGGAGTGGAGAGGAAGAGAGACGAGAAGAGTGGATTTGTACTCAATGGAATGGAATGGAACGGATTAGAGTGGAGAGGAGTGGATTCTAGTGGAAAAGAATGGAATGGAATGGAATGGAGTAGAATAGACAAATGTGCAGTTGAGTTTAGTGGAGTGGAATGGAGAAGAAAGGAAGGGAGTGGAGTGGAGTGGAAAGGAGTGGAATGCAGTGGAATGGAATGGAATGGAATGGAAAGGAATGGAATCGAATGAAGTGGACTGGAATGGTGGTGAATCGGAAGGAATAGAATGCAGTGGAGTAGAGAGGAGTGGAGAGGAGAAGAGTGGATTTGAATCAAATGGAAAGGAACGGAATCCACTTGAGTGGAGAGGAGTGTTATCTAGTGGAAAATTGGAATGGAATGGAATGGAATGGAAAGAAGTGTAATGGAGTGTGCTGGGGTGGAATGGAATGGAATATAATGGAATGGAATGGGATGGAATGGAATGTAGGCGAATGGGAAGGAATGGAATGCAGTAGAGTGAAGAGGAATGGAGAGGAGAAGAGTGGATTTGAACTCAATGGAATGGAATGGAATGGATTGGAGTAGAGAGGAGTGGATTCTGGTGGAAAAGAATGGAATGAAATGGAATGGATGGGAGTAGAGAGGAGTGGATTCTAGTGGAAAAGAATGGAATGCAACAGAATGGAATGGAGTAGAATGGACAAATGTGATGTTGAGTGTAGTATAGTGGAATGGAGAAGAAAGGAAGGGAGTTGGGTGGAGTGGAATGTGGTGAAATTGAATGGAAGGGAATGGAGTGGACAGGAAAGTAGGCGAATGGGAAGGAATGGAATGCAGTGGAGTAGAGAGGAGTGATGTGGAGGAGTGTGTATTTGAATGGAATGGAATGGAACGGAATGCATTGGAGTGGAGAGAACTGTACTCCAGTGGAAAAGAATGGATTGGAATAGAATGGAATGGAAGGGAAAGGAATGGAGTGGAATGGAATGGAATGGAATAGAACTGAATGGAATGGGAAGGAAAAAATACATTGGAGTGCAGTGGAATGGAATGGAGAAGAAACGAAGGGACTGGATTGGAGTGGAAAGTAGTGGAATGGAATGGAATGGAATGGAATGGAATGGGATGGAAAGGAATGGATTGGACAGGAATGGAGGCTAATAGGAAGCAATGGAATGCAGTGGAGTGGAGAGGAGTGGGGTGGAGAAGAGTGGTGTGAATTGAATGTCATGGAATGGAATGGACTGTAGTGGAGTATAGTGGATTCCAGTGGAAAAGAATGTAATTAAATTGAATGGAACTGGAGGCAATGGAATGGAAAGGAATGGAATGGAAAGGAATGGAATGGAATGGAAAAAAGTGCAGTGGAGTTCAGTGGAGAGGAATGCAGTATAATTGAATGGCATGGAATGGAATAGATTAGAAGGGAATGGAAAGGAGGTGAAAGGGAAGGAATGGAATGCAGTGGAGTGGAGAGGAATGGAGTGGAGAACAGTGGATTTGAATTCAATGGAATGGATTGGAGTGGAGACGAGTGGATTCTAGTGGAAAAGAATGGAATGGAATGGAATGAAATGGAGTAGAATGAACAAATGTGCTGTTGAGTGTAGTAGAGTGGAATGGAGAAGAATTGAATGTAGTGGAATGGAGTGGAATGGAATGGAATGGAACGGAGTGGACTGGAATAGAGGCGAATGGGAAGGAATGGAATGCAGTGGAGTAGAGAGGAGTGAAGTGGAAGAGTGTGTATTTCAATCGAATGGAAAGGAATAGAATGCATTGGAGTGGAGAGGAGTGTACCGTAGTGGAAAACTGGAATGGAATGGAATGGAGTGGAATGGAATGGAATGGAATGGAATGAAAAAAAGTGTAAAGGAGTGTGCTGGAGTGGAGTGGAAAGGAATGGAATGGAATGGAGTGGAATGAAATGGAATGGAATGGAATGGAATGGAATGGAATGGAATAGAGTGGACGGTAATGGAGGTGAATGGGAAGGTATGGAATGTAGTAGAGTGAAGAAGAGTGGAGTAGAAAAGAGTGGAGTTGAATTGACTGGAGTGCAATTCAATGGAATGGAATGGAATGGAATGGAATGGAATGGAATGGAATGGAATGAAATGGATAGCAGTGGATTGGAGAGGAGTAGATAGGAGAAGAATGGAATTCAATGGAAAGAAATGAAATGGAAAGGATTACAATGGAAAGGAATGAAAAGCAATGGAATGGAATGGAATGGAATTGAGCAGAGTGCATTGTATTTGAAATGAATTGAATGGAGACGAGGGTTGTGGAGTGGAATGGAATGGGAAGGAATGGAATGGAGTGGAGTGCATTGGAGTGGAATGTAGGGGAGAAGAGTGGATTCAGGTGGAATAGAACAGAAAAGAAAGGAAGGGAATGCAGTGGATTGGAGTGGAGTTGAAGGGAGGGGAAAGGAGTGGAATGGAATGGAATGGAATGGAATGGAATGGAATGGATTGGAATCGAATGGAATTCATTGGAATGGAATGGAATGGAATGGAATGGAATGGAATGGAATGGAATGGAATTCAATGCATTGGAAAGGAATAGAAGAGAAAAAAGTGTAGTGGAGTGCTGTGGAGTGAAATGGAGAAAAAGGAAGAAAGAGGAGTGGAGAGGAATGGAGTGCAATGGAATGGAATGGAGGGAAATGGGAATGAATGGAATACAGTGGAGTGGAGAGGAGTAGAGTGGAGAAGAGAGGATTTCAATGGAATGGAAAGGAATGTAATGTAATGTAATGTAATGGAATGGAATGGAATGGAATGGAACGGAATGGACTGGAGTGGAGTGGATCCCAGTGGAAAGAAATGGAAAGAATGGAATGGATTGCAATGGAATGGAAGAGATTGGAATGGATTGGAGTCGAATGGGAGGGAATGGAATGCAGTGGAAAGGAGTGGATAGGAGTGGAGAAGACTGGATTGGAATGGAATGGAATGGAAGGGAATGGAATGGAATGGAATGGAATGGAAGAGAATGGAATGGAATGGAATGGAATGGAAGGGAATGGAAGGGAGTGGAGTGGGTTCTAGTGGAAAACAATGGAATAGAATGGACCAGTATGGAATGGAATGGAATGGCAGGCAATAGAATGGAACGGAATGGAATGGAATGGAATGGAATAGAATGGAATGGAATGGAATGGAATGGAACGGAACCGAATGGAATGGAATGGAATGCAATGTAAAGGAATGGAATGGAATTGAGTGGAATGCAATGGAATGGAATGAAAACGAGTGGAATGCAATGTAAAGGAATGGAATGGAATGGAGTGTAATGAAATGGAATGGAATGAAATGGAGTGGAATGCAATGGAATGGAATGAAATGGAGTGGAATGCAATGGAATGGAATGGAATGGAATGGAATGGAATGGAATTTAATGGAATGGAGTGGAGTGGAGTGGAATGGAATGGAATAGAAAAGAATGGAATGGAATGGAATGGAACGTAATGGAAAGGACAAAACTGCAGTGGAGTGTAGTGGAGTGGAACGGTGTAGAAAGGAATGGAACAGAGGGGAGTGGAATGGAATGTAATGGAATGGAGTGGACTGGGATGGAGGTGAAAGGGAAGGAATGGAATGCAGTGGACTGGAGAGTAGGGGAAAGGAGAATAGTGGATGTGAAGTGAATGGAACAGAATAGAATGCATCTGAGTGGAGTAGAGAAGATTCTAGAGGAAAAGAATGGAATGGAATGAATGGAATGCAATGGAATGGAATGAAATTGCAAAAATTGTAGTGAAGTGCTGTGGAATGAAATGGAAAAGAAAGGAAGAGAGTGGAGTGGAGTGGAATGGAGTGGAGTGGAATGGAATGGAATGCAATGGAATAGAATGGAATGGAATGGAGTAGACTGAAATGGAGAAGAATTGGAAGGAATGGAATGAAGTGGAATGGAAAGGATAGGAGTAGAGAAGAGCGGATTTGAATTGAATGGAATGGAATAGAAAGGATTGGAGAGTAGTGTAGTGGATTGTAGTTTAAAAGAATGGAATGGAATGGAATGGAATGGAATGGAATGGAATGGAATGGAATGGAATGGAATGGAATGGAATGCAAAGGCATGGAATGGAAAAAATTGCAGTGGAGTGTAGTGGAGTGGAACGGAGAAGAAAGGAAGGGAGTGGAGTGGGGTGGAAAGGTGTGGAATGGAATGGAATGCAATGGAATATAATGGAATGGAATGGAAAGTAATGGAATGGAATGGAATGGAATGGAATGGAATGGAATGGAATTGAATGGAAAGGAATGGAATGGAATGGATTGGATTGAAGTGGAGTGGAGTGGATTCTATGGGAAAAGATTGAATGGAGTGGAATGGAATGGAATGGAATGGAATGGAATGGAATGGAATGGAATGGAATGGAAAGCAAATAATGAACAGTAGGGTTCAGTGGAGTGGAATGGAGAAGAAAGGATGAGAGTGGAGTGGAGTAGAATGTAGTGGAAAGGATAGGAATGGAATGGAATGGAATAGAATGGAATGGAATGGAATCACGTGGACTGAAAACAGACGAAAAGGAAGGAAAGAAATGCAGTGGTGTGGGGAGGAGTGGATTGGCAAAGAGTATATTTGAATTGAAAGGAATGCAATGGAGTGGACTGCAATGGAAGCCAATGGGAAGGAATGGAATGCAGTGGACTGGAGAGGAGTGGAGTGGAGCAAAGGGAACCTGAATGGAATGGAATGGAATAGATTGGAGAGGATTGGAGTGGATTCCATTAGAAAGGAATGGAATGGAATGGAATGGAATGGAATGGAATGGAGTGGACTGGAATGGAGTCGAATGGGAAAGAGTGGCATGCAGTGGAGTGGAGCGGAGTTGAGTGGAGAAGTGTGGATTTGAATGGAATGGAATGGAAAGGAATGCAATGGAATGGAATGGAATGGAATGGAATGGAATGGAATGGAATGGATTGGAGTGGAGTGTATTTTAAGGGAAAAGATTGTAATGAAATTGAATGGACTGGAAGTGAATGAAATACAATGGAATGAAATGGAATGGAATGGGGTTGAATGGAATGGAATGGAATGGTTTGAGTCGACTGGAATGGAGTTGAATGGAAGGGAGTGGAATGCAGTGCACTGGAGAGCAGTGGAATGGAGAGGTGTGGATTTGAATTAAATGGAATGGAAAGGAATGGATTAGAGTGGAATGGAGTGGATTCTAGTGGAGAAGAATGGAGTGAAATAGAATACAATGGAATGGAATGAAACGGAATGCCATGGAAAGGAATGGAATGGACTGGAATGGAGGCAAATGGGAAGGAATACAATGCAGAGGAGTGTAGAGGAATGGAGTTGAGAAGAGTGGATTTGAATTGCATGTAATGGTATGGAATGGATTGCAGATTAGTTTAGAGGAACAGAGTGGAGAAGACTGGATTTGAATTCAATGTAATGGAATGCAATGGATTGGAGTGTAGTGGAGTGGATTCTAGTGTAAAAGAATGCAACGGAATGGAATTGAATGGAGTGGATTGGAATACAGGCAAATGGGAAGGAATACAATGCAGTGGATTGGAGAGCGGTGGTGTCCAGAAGCGTGGATTTCATATGAATGGAATGGAATGCAATGGAATGGAATAGAAAAGAATTTAAAGCAGTGGATTGGAGTGGAATGAAATGGACTAACATGGAATGGAATGGAAAGTAATGGAATGGAAAGGTATATAAAGGAACGGAATGAAAAGGAAAGGAATGGAATGGAATGGAGTGGTTGACATTGTTTTGGAAATGAATGGAATGAGGTGGAGTGTAGTGGAGTGGAATGGAGGGGAGTAGAGTGGCTTTAGGTGGCATGGAATGGAATGGAATAGAACGGAATGGAATGTAATGCAGTGGATTGCAGTGGAGATGCATGGAGTGGAATGGAATGGAATGGAATGGAATGGAACGGAACGGAATGGAACGGAATGAAATGGATTGGAATGCAATAGAATGAAAAAAATGGACTGCAGTGTATTGGAGAGGAGTTGCATGGAGGGGAATGGAATGCAACGAAATGGAATGGCATGGAATGGAATGGAATGAAATGGAATGGAATGGAATAGAATGGAAAAAAGTGCAGTGGAGTGCAGGAGACAAATGGAAGGGACTGGAATGGAGTGGATAGGAATGGTATGGAATGGAATGGAATGGAATAGAATATAATGGAATGGAATGGAATGGAATGGAATGGAATGGAATGGAATGGAATGGAATGGAATATAATGGAATGGAATGGAATGGAATGGAATGGAATGGAATGGAATGGAATATAATGGAATGGAATGGATTGGATTGGAATGGATTGGAATGGAATGGAATGGAGTGGAATGGAATGGAATGGAATGGATTGCAAGAAATTACGTTGGAGTGCAGTGGAATGAAATGGAGAAAAAACGAAGGGAGTGGATTGGAGTGGAATGTAGTGGATTGGAAGGGATTGGAACAAAATGCAATTGCATGGAATGGAATGGATTGGGATCGATTAGACAGGAATGGAGGCTAATGGGAAGAAATGGAATGCAGTGGGGTGCAGAGGGGTGGAGTAGAGAAGAGTGATTTTCAATTGAATGTCATGGAATGGAAGGGATTGGAGAGAAGTAGAGTGGATTCTAGTGGAAAAGAATGGAATTTAATCAAACAGAATGGAATGCGATGGAATGGAAAGGAATGGAATGGAATGGAATGGAATGGAATGGAATGGAAGAAAGTGCAATGGAGTGCAGTTGTGAGCAATGGAGTGGAATGGAATGGAATGGAATGGAATGGAATGTAAAAGAATGGAATGGAATGAAATGGAATAGCATGGAATGGAATAGATTGGAGGAGACTGGAATGGAGAAAAATGAGAAAGAAGGGAATGTAGTGGAGTGGAGAGGAAGAGAGACGAGAAGAGTGGATTTGTACTCAATGGAATGGAATGGAACGGATTAGAGTGGAGAGGAGTGGATTCTAGTGGAAAAGAATGGAATGGAATGGAATGGAGTAGAATAGACAAATGTGCAGTTGAGTTTAGTGGAGTGGAATGGAGAAGAAAGGAAGGGAGTGGAGTGGAGTGGAAAGGAGTGGAATGCAATGGAATGGAATGGAATGGAATGGAAAGGAATGGAATCGAATGAAGTGGACTGGAATGGTGGTGAATCGGAAGGAATAGAATGCAGTGGAGTAGAGAGGAGTGGAGAGGAGAAGAGTGGATTTGAATCAAATGGAAAGGAACGGAATCCACTTGAGTGGAGAGGAGTGTTATCTAGTGGAAAATTGGAATGGAATGGAATGGAATGGAAAGAAGTGTAATGGAGTGTGCTGGGGTGGAATGGAATGGAATAGAATGGAATGGAATGGAATGGAATGGAATGGAATGGAATGGAATGGAATGTAGGCGAATGGGAAGGAATGGAATGCAGAAGAGTGAAGAGGAATGGAGAGGAGAAGAGTGGATTTGAACTCAATGGAATGGAATGGAATGGATTGGAGTAGAGAGGAGTGGATTCTGGTGGAAAAGAATGGAATGAAATGGAATGGATGGGAGTAGAGAGGAGTGGATTCTAGTGGAAAAGAATGGAATGCAACAGAATGGAATGGAGTAGAATGGACAAATGTGATGTTGAGTGTAGTATAGTGGAATGGAGAAGAAAGGAAGGGAGTGGAGTGGAGTGGAATGTGGTGGAATTGAATGGAAGGGAATGGAGTGGACAGGAAAGTAGGCGAATGGGAAGGAATGGAATGCAGTGGAGTAGAGAGGAGTGATGTGGAGGAGTGTGTATTTGAATGGAATGGAATGGAACGGAATGCATTGGAGTGGAGAGAACTGTACTCCAGTGGAAAAGAATGGACTTGAATAGAATGGAATGGAAGGGAAAGGAATGGAGTGGAATGGAATGGAATGGAATAGAACTGAATGGAATGGGAAGGAAAAAATATATTGGAGTGCAGTGGAATGGAATGGAGAAGAAACGAAGGGACTGGATTGGAGTGGAAAGTAGTGGAATGGAATGGAATGGAATGGAATGGAATGGAATGGGATGGAAAGGAATGGATTGGACAGGAATGGAGGCTAATAGGAAGCAATGGAATGCACTGGAGTGGAGAGGAGTGGGGTGGAGAAGAGTGGTGTGAATTGAATGTCATGGAATGGAATGGACTGTAGTGGAGTATAGTGGATTCCAGTGGAAAAGAATGTAATTAAATTGAATGGAACTGGAGGCAATGGAATGGAAAGGAATGGAATGGAAAGGAATGGAATGGAATGGAAAAAAGTGTAGTGGAGTTCAGTGGAGAGGAATGCAGTATAATTGAATGGCATGGAATGGAATAGATTAGAAGGGAATGGAAAGGAGGTGAAAGGGAAGGAATGGAATGCAGTGGAGTGGAGAGGAATGGAGTGGAGAACAGTGGATTTGAATTCAATGGAATGGATTGCAGTGGAGACGAGTGGATTCTAGTGGAAAAGAATGGAATGGAATGGAATGAAATGGAGTAGAATGAACAAATGTGCTGTTGAGTGTAGTAGAGTGGAATGGAGAAGAATTGAATGTAGTGGAATGGAGTGGAATGGAACGGAGTGGACTGGAATAGAGGCGAATGGGAAGGAATGCAATGCAGTGGAGTAGAGAGGAGTGAAGTGGAAAAGTGTGTATTTCAATCGAATGGAAAGGAATAGAATGCATTGGAGTGGAGAGGAGTGTACCGTAGTGGAAAACTGGAATGGAATGGAATGGAGTGGAATGGAATGGAATGGAATGGAATGAAAAAAAGTGTAATGGAGTGTGCTGGAGTGGAGTGGAAAGGAATGGAATGGAATGGAGTGGAATGAAATGGAATGGAATGGAATGGAATGGAATGGAATGGAATAGAGTGCACGGTAATGGAGGTGAATGGGAAGGTATGGAATGTAGTAGAGTGAAGAAGAGTGGAGTAGAAAAGAGTGGAGTTGAATTGACTGGAGTGCAATTCAATGGAATGGAATGGAATGGAATGGAATGGAATGGAATGAAATGGATAGCAGTGGATTGGAGAGGAGTGGATAGGAGAAGAATGGAATTCAATGGAAAGAAATGAAATGGAAAGGATTACAATGGAAAGGAATGAAAAGCAATGGAATGGAATGGAATGGAATTGAGCAGAGTGCATTGTATTTGAAATGAATTGAATGGAGACGAGGGTTGTGGAGTGGAATGGAATGGGAAGGAATGGAATGGAGTGGAGTGCATTGGAGTGGAATGTAGGGGAGAAGAGTGGATTCAGGTGGAATAGAACAGAAAAGAAAGGAAGGGAATGCAGTGGATTGGAGTGGAGTTGAAGGGAGGGGAAAGGAGTGGAATGGAATGGAATGGAATGGAATGGAATGGAATGGAATGGAATGGATTGGAATCGAATGGAATTCATTGGAATGGAATGGAATGGAATGGAATGGAATGGAATGGAATGGAATGGAATTCAATGCATTGGAATGGAATAGAAGAGAAAAAAGTGTAGTGGAGTGCTGTGGAGTGAAATGGAGAAAAAGGAAGAAAGAGGAGCGGAGAGGAATGGAGTGCAATGGAATGGAATGGAGGGAAATGGGAATGAATGGAATACAGTGGAGTGGAGAGGAGTAGAGTGGAGAAGAGAGGATTTCAATGGAATGGAAAGGAATGTAATGTAATGGAATGGAATGGAATGGAATGGAATGGAACGGAATGGACTGGAGTGGAGTGGATCCCAGTGGAAAGAAATGGAAAAAATGGAATGGATTGCAATGGAATGGAAGAGATTGGAATGGATTGGAGTCGAATGGGAGGGAATGGAATGCAGTGGAAAGGAGTGGAGAGGAGTGGAGAAGACTGGATTGGAATGGAATGGAATGGAATGGAATGGAATGGAATGGAAGGGAATGGAATGGAATGGAATGGAATGGAAGGGAATGGAAGGGAGTGGAGTGGGTTCTAGTGGAAAACAATGGAATAGAATGGACCAGTATGGAATGGAATGGAATGGCAGGCAATAGAATGGAACGGAATGGAATGGAGTGGAATGGAATAGAATGGAATGGAATGGAATGGAACGGAACGGAACGGAATGGAATGGAATGGAATGCAATGTAAAGGAATGGAATGGAATTGAGTGGAATGCAATGGAATGGAATGAAAACGAGTGGAATGCAATGTAAAGGAATGGAATGGAATGGAGTGTAATGAAATGGAATGGAATGAAATGGAGTGGAATGCAATGGAATGGAATGAAATGGAGTGGAATGCAATGGAATGGAATGGAATGGAATGGAATGGAATGGAATGGAATGGAGTGGAGTGGAGTGGAGTGGAATGGAATGGAATAGAAAAGAATGGAATGGAATGGAATGGAACGTAATGGAAAGGACAAAACTGCAGTGGAGTGTAGTGGAGTGGAACGGTGTAGAAAGGAATGGAACAGAGGGGAGTGGAATGGAATGTAATGGAATGGAGTGGACTGGGATGGAGGTGAAAGGGAAGGAATGGAATGCAGTGGACTGGAGAGTAGGGGAAAGGAGAATAGTGGATGTGAAGTGAATGGAACAGAATAGAATGCATCTGAGTGGAGTAGAGAAGATTGTAGAGGAAAAGAATGGAATGGAATGAATGGAATGCAATGGAACGGAATGAAATTGCAAAAATTGTAGTGAAGTGCTGTGGAATGAAATGGAAAAGAAAGGAAGAGAGTGGAGTGGAGTGGAATGGAGTGGAGTGGAATGGAATGGAATGCAATGGAATAGAATGGAATGGAATGGAGTAGACTGAAATGGAGAAAAATTGGAAGGAATGGAATGAAGTGGAATGGAAAGGATAGGAGTAGAGAAGAGCGGATTTGAATTGAATGGAATGGAATAGAAAGGATTGGAGAGTAGTGTAGTGGATTGTAGTTTAAAAGAATGGAATGGAATGGAATGGAATGGAATGGAATGGAATGGAATGGAATGCAAAGGCATGGAATGGAAAAAAGTGCAGTGGAGTGTAGTGGAGTGGAACGGAGAAGAAAGGAAGGGAGTGGAGTGGGGTGGAAAGGTGTGGAATGGAATGGAATGCAATGGAATATAATGGAATGGAATGGAAAGGAATGGAATGGAATGGAATGGAATGGAATGGAATGGAATTGAATGGAAAGGAATGGAATGGAATGGATTGGATTGAAGTGGAGTGGAGTGGATTCTATGGGAAAAGATTGAATGGAGTGGAATGGAATGGAATGGAATGGAATGAAATGGAATAGCATGGAATGGAATAGATTGGAGGAGACTGGAATGGAGAAAAATGAGAAAGAAGGGAATGTAGTGGAGTGGAGAGGAAGAGAGACGAGAAGAGTGGATTTGTACTCAATGGAATGGAATGGAACGGATTAGAGTGGAGAGGAGTGGATTCTAGTGGAAAAGAATGGAATGGAATGGAATGGAGTAGAATAGACAAATGTGCAGTTGAGTTTAGTGGAGTGGAATGGAGAAGAAAGGAAGGGAGTGGAGTGGAGTGGAAAGGAGTGGAATGCAGTGGAATGGAATGGAATGGAATGGAAAGGAATGGAATCGAATGAAGTGGACTGGAATGGTGGTGAATCGGAAGGAATAGAATGCAGTGGAGTAGAGAGGAGTGGAGAGGAGAAGAGTGGATTTGAATCAAATGGAAAGGAACGGAATCCACTTGAGTGGAGAGGAGTGTTATCTAGTGGAAAATTGGAATGGAATGGAATGGAATGGAATGGAATGGAATGGAATGGAATGGAATTGAATGGAAAGGAATGGAATGGAATGGATTGGATTGAAGTGGAGTGGAGTGGATTCTATGGGAAAAGATTGAATGGAGTGGAATGGAATGGAATGGAATGGAATGAAATGGAATAGCATGGAATGGAATAGATTGGAGGAGACTGGAATGGAGAAAAATGAGAAAGAAGGGAATGTAGTGGAGTGGAGAGGAAGAGAGACGAGAAGAGTGGATTTGTACTCAATGGAATGGAATGGAACGGATTAGAGTGGAGAGGAGTGGATTCTAGTGGAAAAGAATGGAATGGAATGGAATGGAGTAGAATAGACAAATGTGCAGTTGAGTTTAGTGGAGTGGAATGGAGAAGAAAGGAAGGGAGTGGAGTGGAGTGGAAAGGAGTGGAATGCAGTGGAATGGAATGGAATGGAATGGAAAGGAATGGAATCGAATGAAGTGGACTGGAATGGTGGTGAATCGGAAGGAATAGAATGCAGTGGAGTAGAGAGGAGTGGAGAGGAGAAGAGTGGATTTGAATCAAATGGAAAGGAACGGAATCCACTTGAGTGGAGAGGAGTGTTATCTAGTGGAAAATTGGAATGGAATGGAATGGAATGGAAAGAAGTGTAATGGAGTGTGCTGGGGTGGAATGGAATGGAATATAATGGAATGGAATGGGATGGAATGGAATGTAGGCGAATGGGAAGGAATGGAATGCAGTAGAGTGAAGAGGAATGGAGAGGAGAAGAGTGGATTTGAACTCAATGGAATGGAATGGAATGGATTGGAGTAGAGAGGAGTGGATTCTGGTGGAAAAGAATGGAATGAAATGGAATGGATGGGAGTAGAGAGGAGTGGATTCTAGTGGAAAAGAATGGAATGCAACAGAATGGAATGGAGTAGAATGGACAAATGTGATGTTGAGTGTAGTATAGTGGAATGGAGAAGAAAGGAAGGGAGTGGAGTGGAGTGGAATGTGGTGAAATTGAATGGAAGGGAATGGAGTGGACAGGAAAGTAGGCGAATGGGAAGGAATGGAATGCAGTGGAGTAGAGAGGAGTGATGTGGAGGAGTGTGTATTTGAATGGAATGGAATGGAACGGAATGCATTGGAGTGGAGAGAACTGTACTCCAGTGGAAAAGAATGGATTGGAATAGAATGGAATGGAAGGGAAAGGAATGGAGTGGAATGGAATGGAATGGAATAGAACTGAATGGAATGGGAAGGAAAAAATACATTGGAGTGCAGTGGAATGGAATGGAGAAGAAACGAAGGGACTGGATTGGAGTGGAAAGTAGTGGAATGGAATGGAATGGAATGGAATGGAATGGGATGGAAAGGAATGGATTGGACAGGAATGGAGGCTAATAGGAAGCAATGGAATGCAGTGGAGTGGAGAGGAGTGGGGTGGAGAAGAGTGGTGTGAATTGAATGTCATGGAATGGAATGGACTGTAGTGGAGTATAGTGGATTCCAGTGGAAAAGAATGTAATTAAATTGAATGGAACTGGAGGCAATGGAATGGAAAGGAATGGAATGGAAAGGAATGGAATGGAATGGAAAAAAGTGCAGTGGAGTTCAGTGGAGAGGAATGCAGTATAATTGAATGGCATGGAATGGAATAGATTAGAAGGGAATGGAAAGGAGGTGAAAGGGAAGGAATGGAATGCAGTGGAGTGGAGAGGAATGGAGTGGAGAACAGTGGATTTGAATTCAATGGAATGGATTGGAGTGGAGACGAGTGGATTCTAGTGGAAAAGAATGGAATGGAATGGAATGAAATGGAGTAGAATGAACAAATGTGCTGTTGAGTGTAGTAGAGTGGAATGGAGAAGAATTGAATGTAGTGGAATGGAGTGGAATGGAATGGAATGGAACGGAGTGGACTGGAATAGAGGCGAATGGGAAGGAATGGAATGCAGTGGAGTAGAGAGGAGTGAAGTGGAAGAGTGTGTATTTCAATCGAATGGAAAGGAATAGAATGCATTGGAGTGGAGAGGAGTGTACCGTAGTGGAAAACTGGAATGGAATGGAATGGAGTGGAATGGAATGGAATGGAATGGAATGAAAAAAAGTGTAAAGGAGTGTGCTGGAGTGGAGTGGAAAGGAATGGAATGGAATGGAGTGGAATGAAATGGAATGGAATGGAATGGAATGGAATGGAATGGAATAGAGTGGACGGTAATGGAGGTGAATGGGAAGGTATGGAATGTAGTAGAGTGAAGAAGAGTGGAGTAGAAAAGAGTGGAGTTGAATTGACTGGAGTGCAATTCAATGGAATGGAATGGAATGGAATGGAATGGAATGGAATGGAATGGAATGAAATGGATAGCAGTGGATTGGAGAGGAGTAGATAGGAGAAGAATGGAATTCAATGGAAAGAAATGAAATGGAAAGGATTACAATGGAAAGGAATGAAAAGCAATGGAATGGAATGGAATGGAATTGAGCAGAGTGCATTGTATTTGAAATGAATTGAATGGAGACGAGGGTTGTGGAGTGGAATGGAATGGGAAGGAATGGAATGGAGTGGAGTGCATTGGAGTGGAATGTAGGGGAGAAGAGTGGATTCAGGTGGAATAGAACAGAAAAGAAAGGAAGGGAATGCAGTGGATTGGAGTGGAGTTGAAGGGAGGGGAAAGGAGTGGAATGGAATGGAATGGAATGGAATGGAATGGAATGGAATGGATTGGAATCGAATGGAATTCATTGGAATGGAATGGAATGGAATGGAATGGAATGGAATGGAATGGAATGGAATGGAATGGAATGGAATTCAATGCATTGGAAAGGAATAGAAGAGAAAAAAGTGTAGTGGAGTGCTGTGGAGTGAAATGGAGAAAAAGGAAGAAAGAGGAGTGGAGAGGAATGGAGTGCAATGGAATGGAATGGAGGGAAATGGGAATGAATGGAATACAGTGGAGTGGAGAGGAGTAGAGTGGAGAAGAGAGGATTTCAATGGAATGGAAAGGAATGTAATGTAATGTAATGTAATGGAATGGAATGGAATGGAATGGAACGGAATGGACTGGAGTGGAGTGGATCCCAGTGGAAAGAAATGGAAAGAATGGAATGGATTGCAATGGAATGGAAGAGATTGGAATGGATTGGAGTCGAATGGGAGGGAATGGAATGCAGTGGAAAGGAGTGGATAGGAGTGGAGAAGACTGGATTGGAATGGAATGGAATGGAAGGGAATGGAATGGAATGGAATGGAATGGAAGAGAATGGATTGGAATGGAATGGAATGGAAGGGAATGGAAGGGAGTGGAGTGGGTTCTAGTGGAAAACAATGGAATAGAATGGACCAGTATGGAATGGAATGGAATGGCAGGCAATAGAATGGAACGGAATGGAATGGAATGGAATGGAATAGAATGGAATGGAATGGAATGGAATGGAACGGAACCGAATGGAATGGAATGGAATGCAATGTAAAGGAATGGAATGGAATTGAGTGGAATGCAATGGAATGGAATGAAAACGAGTGGAATGCAATGTAAAGGAATGGAATGGAATGGAGTGTAATGAAATGGAATGGAATGAAATGGAGTGGAATGCAATGGAATGGAATGAAATGGAGTGGAATGCAATGGAATGGAATGGAATGGAATGGAATGGAATGGAATTTAATGGAATGGAGTGGAGTGGAGTGGAATGGAATGGAATAGAAAAGAATGGAATGGAATGGAATGGAACGTAATGGAAAGGACAAAACTGCAGTGGAGTGTAGTGGAGTGGAACGGTGTAGAAAGGAATGGAACAGAGGGGAGTGGAATGGAATGTAATGGAATGGAGTGGACTGGGATGGAGGTGAAAGGGAAGGAATGGAATGCAGTGGACTGGAGAGTAGGGGAAAGGAGAATAGTGGATGTGAAGTGAATGGAACAGAATAGAATGCATCTGAGTGGAGTAGAGAAGATTCTAGAGGAAAAGAATGGAATGGAATGAATGGAATGCAATGGAATGGAATGAAATTGCAAAAATTGTAGTGAAGTGCTGTGGAATGAAATGGAAAAGAAAGGAAGAGAGTGGAGTGGAGTGGAATGGAGTGGAGTGGAATGGAATGGAATGCAATGGAATAGAATGGAATGGAATGGAGTAGACTGAAATGGAGAAGAATTGGAAGGAATGGAATGAAGTGGAATGGAAAGGATAGGAGTAGAGAAGAGCGGATTTGAATTGAATGGAATGGAATAGAAAGGATTGGAGAGTAGTGTAGTGGATTGTAGTTTAAAAGAATGGAATGGAATGGAATGGAATGGAATGGAATGGAATGGAATGGAATGGAATGGAATGCAAAGGCATGGAATGGAAAAAATTGCAGTGGAGTGTAGTGGAGTGGAACGGAGAAGAAAGGAAGGGAGTGGAGTGGGGTGGAAAGGTGTGGAATGGAATGGAATGCAATGGAATATAATGGAATGGAATGGAAAGTAATGGAATGGAATGGAATGGAATGGAATGGAATGGAATGGAATTGAATGGAAAGGAATGGAATGGAATGGATTGGATTGAAGTGGAGTGGAGTGGATTCTATGGGAAAAGATTGAATGGAGTGGAATGGAATGGAATGGAATGGAATGGAATGGAATGGAATGGAATGGAATGGAAAGCAAATAATGAACAGTAGGGTTCAGTGGAGTGGAATGGAGAAGAAAGGATGAGAGTGGAGTGGAGTAGAATGTAGTGGAAAGGATAGGAATGGAATGGAATGGAATAGAATGGAATGGAATGGAATCACGTGGACTGAAAACAGACGAAAAGGAAGGAAAGAAATGCAGTGGTGTGGGGAGGAGTGGATTGGCAAAGAGTATATTTGAATTGAAAGGAATGCAATGGAGTGGACTGCAATGGAAGCCAATGGGAAGGAATGGAATGCAGTGGACTGGAGAGGAGTGGAGTGGAGCAAAGGGAACCTGAATGGAATGGAATGGAATAGATTGGAGAGGATTGGAGTGGATTCCATTAGAAAGGAATGGAATGGAATGGAATGGAATGGAATGGAATGGAGTGGACTGGAATGGAGTCGAATGGGAAAGAGTGGCATGCAGTGGAGTGGAGCGGAGTTGAGTGGAGAAGTGTGGATTTGAATGGAATGGAATGGAAAGGAATGCAATGGAATGGAATGGAATGGAATGGAATGGAATGGAATGGAATGGATTGGAGTGGAGTGTATTTTAAGGGAAAAGATTGTAATGAAATTGAATGGACTGGAAGTGAATGAAATACAATGGAATGAAATGGAATGGAATGGGGTTGAATGGAATGGAATGGAATGGTTTGAGTCGACTGGAATGGAGTTGAATGGAAGGGAGTGGAATGCAGTGCACTGGAGAGCAGTGGAATGGAGAGGTGTGGATTTGAATTAAATGGAATGGAAAGGAATGGATTAGAGTGGAATGGAGTGGATTCTAGTGGAGAAGAATGGAGTGAAATAGAAAACAATGGAATGGAATGAAACGGAATGCCATGGAAAGGAATGGAATGGACTGGAATGGAGGCAAATGGGAAGGAATACAATGCAGAGGAGTGTAGAGGAATGGAGTTGAGAAGAGTGGATTTGAATTGCATGTAATGGTATGGAATGGATTGCAGATTAGTTTAGAGGAACAGAGTGGAGAAGACTGGATTTGAATTCAATGTAATGGAATGCAATGGATTGGAGTGTAGTGGAGTGGATTCTAGTGTAAAAGAATGCAACGGAATGGAATTGAATGGAGTGGATTGGAATACAGGCAAATGGGAAGGAATACAATGCAGTGGATTGGAGAGCGGTGGTGTCCAGAAGCGTGGATTTCATATGAATGGAATGGAATGCAATGGAATGGAATAGAAAAGAATTTAAAGCAGTGGATTGGAGTGGAATGAAATGGACTAACATGGAATGGAATGGAAAGTAATGGAATGGAAAGGTATATAAAGGAACGGAATGAAAAGGAAAGGAATGGAATGGAATGGAGTGGTTGACATTGTTTTGGAAATGAATGGAATGAGGTGGAGTGTAGTGGAGTGGAATGGAGGGGAGTAGAGTGGCTTTAGGTGGCATGGAATGGAATGGAATAGAACGGAATGGAATGTAATGCAGTGGATTGCAGTGGAGATGCATGGAGTGGAATGGAATGGAATGGAATGGAATGGAACGGAACGGAATGGAACGGAATGAAATGGATTGGAATGCAATAGAATGAAAAAAATGGACTGCAGTGTATTGGAGAGGAGTTGCATGGAGGGGAATGGAATGCAACGAAATGGAATGGCATGGAATGGAATGGAATGAAATGGAATGGAATGGAATAGAATGGAAAAAAGTGCAGTGGAGTGCAGGAGACAAATGGAAGGGACTGGAATGGAGTGGATAGGAATGGTATGGAATGGAATGGAATGGAATAGAATATAATGGAATGGAATGGAATGGAATGGAATGGAATGGAATGGAATGGAATGGAATGGAATGGAATATAATGGAATGGAATGGAATGGAATGGAATGGAATGGAATGGAATGGAATATAATGGAATGGAATGGATTGGATTGGAATGGATTGGAATGGAATGGAATGGAGTGGAATGGAATGGAATGGAATGGATTGCAAGAAATTACGTTGGAGTGCAGTGGAATGAAATGGAGAAAAAACGAAGGGAGTGGATTGGAGTGGAATGTAGTGGATTGGAAGGGATTGGAACAAAATGCAATTGCATGGAATGGAATGGATTGGGATCGATTAGACAGGAATGGAGGCTAATGGGAAGAAATGGAATGCAGTGGGGTGCAGAGGGGTGGAGTAGAGAAGAGTGATTTTCAATTGAATGTCATGGAATGGAAGGGATTGGAGAGAAGTAGAGTGGATTCTAGTGGAAAAGAATGGAATTTAATCAAACAGAATGGAATGCGATGGAATGGAAAGGAATGGAATGGAATGGAATGGAATGGAATGGAATGGAAGAAAGTGCAATGGAGTGCAGTTGTGAGCAATGGAGTGGAATGGAATGGAATGGAATGGAATGGAATGTAAAAGAATGGAATGGAATGAAATGGAATAGCATGGAATGGAATAGATTGGAGGAGACTGGAATGGAGAAAAATGAGAAAGAAGGGAATGTAGTGGAGTGGAGAGGAAGAGAGACGAGAAGAGTGGATTTGTACTCAATGGAATGGAATGGAACGGATTAGAGTGGAGAGGAGTGGATTCTAGTGGAAAAGAATGGAATGGAATGGAATGGAGTAGAATAGACAAATGTGCAGTTGAGTTTAGTGGAGTGGAATGGAGAAGAAAGGAAGGGAGTGGAGTGGAGTGGAAAGGAGTGGAATGCAATGGAATGGAATGGAATGGAATGGAAAGGAATGGAATCGAATGAAGTGGACTGGAATGGTGGTGAATCGGAAGGAATAGAATGCAGTGGAGTAGAGAGGAGTGGAGAGGAGAAGAGTGGATTTGAATCAAATGGAAAGGAACGGAATCCACTTGAGTGGAGAGGAGTGTTATCTAGTGGAAAATTGGAATGGAATGGAATGGAATGGAAAGAAGTGTAATGGAGTGTGCTGGGGTGGAATGGAATGGAATAGAATGGAATGGAATGGAATGGAATGGAATGGAATGGAATGGAATGGAATGTAGGCGAATGGGAAGGAATGGAATGCAGAAGAGTGAAGAGGAATGGAGAGGAGAAGAGTGGATTTGAACTCAATGGAATGGAATGGAATGGATTGGAGTAGAGAGGAGTGGATTCTGGTGGAAAAGAATGGAATGAAATGGAATGGATGGGAGTAGAGAGGAGTGGATTCTAGTGGAAAAGAATGGAATGCAACAGAATGGAATGGAGTAGAATGGACAAATGTGATGTTGAGTGTAGTATAGTGGAATGGAGAAGAAAGGAAGGGAGTGGAGTGGAGTGGAATGTGGTGGAATTGAATGGAAGGGAATGGAGTGGACAGGAAAGTAGGCGAATGGGAAGGAATGGAATGCAGTGGAGTAGAGAGGAGTGATGTGGAGGAGTGTGTATTTGAATGGAATGGAATGGAACGGAATGCATTGGAGTGGAGAGAACTGTACTCCAGTGGAAAAGAATGGATTTGAATAGAATGGAATGGAAGGGAAAGGAATGGAGTGGAATGGAATGGAATGGAATAGAACTGAATGGAATGGGAAGGAAAAAATATATTGGAGTGCAGTGGAATGGAATGGAGAAGAAACGAAGGGACTGGATTGGAGTGGAAAGTAGTGGAATGGAATGGAATGGAATGGAATGGAATGGAATGGGATGGAAAGGAATGGATTGGACAGGAATGGAGGCTAATAGGAAGCAATGGAATGCACTGGAGTGGAGAGGAGTGGGGTGGAGAAGAGTGGTGTGAATTGAATGTCATGGAATGGAATGGACTGTAGTGGAGTATAGTGGATTCCAGTGGAAAAGAATGTAATTAAATTGAATGGAACTGGAGGCAATGGAATGGAAAGGAATGGAATGGAAAGGAATGGAATGGAATGGAAAAAAGTGTAGTGGAGTTCAGTGGAGAGGAATGCAGTATAATTGAATGGCATGGAATGGAATAGATTAGAAGGGAATGGAAAGGAGGTGAAAGGGAAGGAATGGAATGCAGTGGAGTGGAGAGGAATGGAGTGGAGAACAGTGGATTTGAATTCAATGGAATGGATTGCAGTGGAGACGAGTGGATTCTAGTGGAAAAGAATGGAATGGAATGGAATGAAATGGAGTAGAATGAACAAATGTGCTGTTGAGTGTAGTAGAGTGGAATGGAGAAGAATTGAATGTAGTGGAATGGAGTGGAATGGAACGGAGTGGACTGGAATAGAGGCGAATGGGAAGGAATGCAATGCAGTGGAGTAGAGAGGAGTGAAGTGGAAAAGTGTGTATTTCAATCGAATGGAAAGGAATAGAATGCATTGGAGTGGAGAGGAGTGTACCGTAGTGGAAAACTGGAATGGAATGGAATGGAGTGGAATGGAATGGAATGGAATGGAATGAAAAAAAGTGTAATGGAGTGTGCTGGAGTGGAGTGGAAAGGAATGGAATGGAATGGAGTGGAATGAAATGGAATGGAATGGAATGGAATGGAATGGAATGGAATAGAGTGCACGGTAATGGAGGTGAATGGGAAGGTATGGAATGTAGTAGAGTGAAGAAGAGTGGAGTAGAAAAGAGTGGAGTTGAATTGACTGGAGTGCAATTCAATGGAATGGAATGGAATGGAATGGAATGGAATGGAATGAAATGGATAGCAGTGGATTGGAGAGGAGTGGATAGGAGAAGAATGGAATTCAATGGAAAGAAATGAAATGGAAAGGATTACAATGGAAAGGAATGAAAAGCAATGGAATGGAATGGAATGGAATTGAGCAGAGTGCATTGTATTTGAAATGAATTGAATGGAGACGAGGGTTGTGGAGTGGAATGGAATGGGAAGGAATGGAATGGAGTGGAGTGCATTGGAGTGGAATGTAGGGGAGAAGAGTGGATTCAGGTGGAATAGAACAGAAAAGAAAGGAAGGGAATGCAGTGGATTGGAGTGGAGTTGAAGGGAGGGGAAAGGAGTGGAATGGAATGGAATGGAATGGAATGGAATGGAATGGAATGGATTGGAATCGAATGGAATTCATTGGAATGGAATGGAATGGAATGGAATGGAATGGAATGGAATGGAATGGAATTCAATGCATTGGAATGGAATAGAAGAGAAAAAAGTGTAGTGGAGTGCTGTGGAGTGAAATGGAGAAAAAGGAAGAAAGAGGAGCGGAGAGGAATGGAGTGCAATGGAATGGAACGGAGGGAAATGGGAATGAATGGAATACAGTGGAGTGGAGAGGAGTAGAGTGGAGAAGAGAGGATTTCAATGGAATGGAAAGGAATGTAATGTAATGGAATGGAATGGAATGGAATGGAATGGAACGGAATGGACTGGAGTGGAGTGGATCCCAGTGGAAAGAAATGGAAAAAATGGAATGGATTGCAATGGAATGGAAGAGATTGGAATGGATTGGAGTCGAATGGGAGGGAATGGAATGCAGTGGAAAGGAGTGGAGAGGAGTGGAGAAGACTGGATTGGAATGGAATGGAATGGAATGGAATGGAATGGAATGGAAGGGAATGGAATGGAATGGAATGGAATGGAAGGGAATGGAAGGGAGTGGAGTGGGTTCTAGTGGAAAACAATGGAATAGAATGGACCAGTATGGAATGGAATGGAATGGCAGGCAATAGAATGGAACGGAATGGAATGGAGTGGAATGGAATAGAATGGAATGGAATGGAATGGAACGGAACGGAACGGAATGGAATGGAATGGAATGCAATGTAAAGGAATGGAATGGAATTGAGTGGAATGCAATGGAATGGAATGAAAACGAGTGGAATGCAATGTAAAGGAATGGAATGGAATGGAGTGTAATGAAATGGAATGGAATGAAATGGAGTGGAATGCAATGGAATGGAATGAAATGGAGTGGAATGCAATGGAATGGAATGGAATGGAATGGAATGGAATGGAGTGGAGTGGAGTGGAGTGGAATGGAATGGAATAGAAAAGAATGGAATGGAATGGAATGGAACGTAATGGAAAGGACAAAACTGCAGTGGAGTGTAGTGGAGTGGAACGGTGTAGAAAGGAATGGAACAGAGGGGAGTGGAATGGAATGTAATGGAATGGAGTGGACTGGGATGGAGGTGAAAGGGAAGGAATGGAATGCAGTGGACTGGAGAGTAGGGGAAAGGAGAATAGTGGATGTGAAGTGAATGGAACAGAATAGAATGCATCTGAGTGGAGTAGAGAAGATTGTAGAGGAAAAGAATGGAATGGAATGAATGGAATGCAATGGAACGGAATGAAATTGCAAAAATTGTAGTGAAGTGCTGTGGAATGAAATGGAAAAGAAAGGAAGAGAGTGGAGTGGAGTGGAATGGAGTGGAGTGGAATGGAATGGAATGCAATGGAATAGAATGGAATGGAATGGAGTAGACTGAAATGGAGAAAAATTGGAAGGAATGGAATGAAGTGGAATGGAAAGGATAGGAGTAGAGAAGAGCGGATTTGAATTGAATGGAATGGAATAGAAAGGATTGGAGAGTAGTGTAGTGGATTGTAGTTTAAAAGAATGGAATGGAATGGAATGGAATGGAATGGAATGGAATGGAATGGAATGGAATGGAATGGAATGGAATGCAAAGGCATGGAATGGAAAAAAGTGCAGTGGAGCGTAGTGGAGTGGAACGGAGAAGAAAGGAAGGGAGTGGAGTGGGGTGGAAAGGTGTGGAATGGAATGGAATGCAATGGAATATAATGGAATGGAATGGAAAGGAATGGAATGGAATGGAATGGAATGGAATGGAATGGAATGGAATGGAATTGAATGGAAAGGAATGGAATGGAATGGATTGGATTGAAGTGGAGTGGAGTGGATTCTATGGGAAAAGATTGAATGGAGTGGAATGGAATGGAATGGAATGGAATGAAATGGAATAGCATGGAATGGAATAGATTGGAGGAGACTGGAATGGAGAAAAATGAGAAAGAAGGGAATGTAGTGGAGTGGAGAGGAAGAGAGACGAGAAGAGTGGATTTGTACTCAATGGAATGGAATGGAACGGATTAGAGTGGAGAGGAGTGGATTCTAGTGGAAAAGAATGGAATGGAATGGAATGGAGTAGAATAGACAAATGTGCAGTTGAGTTTAGTGGAGTGGAATGGAGAAGAAAGGAAGGGAGTGGAGTGGAGTGGAAAGGAGTGGAATGCAGTGGAATGGAATGGAATGGAATGGAAAGGAATGGAATCGAATGAAGTGGACTGGAATGGTGGTGAATCGGAAGGAATAGAATGCAGTGGAGTAGAGAGGAGTGGAGAGGAGAAGAGTGGATTTGAATCAAATGGAAAGGAACGGAATCCACTTGAGTGGAGAGGAGTGTTATCTAGTGGAAAATTGGAATGGAATGGAATGGAATGGAAAGAAGTGTAATGGAGTGTGCTGGGGTGGAATGGAATGGAATATAATGGAATGGAATGGGATGGAATGGAATGTAGGCGAATGGGAAGGAATGGAATGCAGTAGAGTGAAGAGGAATGGAGAGGAGAAGAGTGGATTTGAACTCAATGGAATGGAATGGAATGGATTGGAGTAGAGAGGAGTGGATTCTAGTGGAAAAGAATGGAATGAAATGGAATGGATTGGAGTAGAGAGGAGTGGATTCTAGTGGAAAAGGATGGAATGCAACAGAATGGAATGGAGTAGAATGGACAAATGTGATGTTGAGTGTAGTATAGTGGAATGGAGAGGAAAAGAAGGGAGTGGAGTGGAGTGGAATGTGGTGGAATTGAATGGAAGGGAATGGAGTGGGCTGGAATGTAGGCGAATGGGAAGGAATGGAATGCAGTGGAGTAGAGAGGAGTGATGTGGAGGAGTGTGTATTTGAATGGAATGGAATGGAACGGAATGCATTGGAGTGGAGAGGACTGTACTCCAGTGGAAAAGAATGGATTGGAATAGAATGGAATGGAAGGGAAAGTAATGGAGTGGAATGGAATGGAATGGAATAGAACTGAATGGAATGGGAAGGAAAAAAGTACATTGGAGTGCAGTGGAATGGAATGGAGAAGAAACGAAGGGACTGGATTGGAGTGGAAAGTAGTGGAATGGAATGGAATGGAATGGAATGGAATGGAATGGAATGGATTAGAAAGGAATGGAGGCTAATAGGAAGGAATGGAATGCAGTGGAGTGGAGAGGAGTGGGGTGGAGAAGAGTGGTTTGAATTGAATGTCACGGAATGGAATGGACTGTAGTGGAGTATAGTGGATTCCAGTGGAAAAGAATGTAATTAAATTGAATGGAACTGGAGGAAATGGAATGGACAGGAATGGAATGGAAAGGAATGGAATGGAATGGAAAAAAGTGCAGTGGAGTGCAGTGGAGAGGAATGCAGTGTAATGGAATGGCATGGAATGGAATAGATTAGAAGGGAATGGAAAGGAGGTGAAAGGGAAGGAATGGAATGCAGTGGAGGGGAGAGGAATGGAGTGGAGAACAGTGGATTTGAATTCAATTGAATGGATTGGAGTGGAGACGAGTGGATTCTAGTGGAAAAGAATGGAATGGAATGGAATGAAATGGAGTAGAATGGACAAATGTGCTGTTGAGTGTAGTAGAGTGGAATGGAGAAGAATTGAATGTAGTGTAATGGAGTGGAATGGAATGGAATGGAACGGAGTGGACTGGAATAGAGGTGAATGGGAAGGAATGGAATGCAGTGGAGTAGAGAGGAGTGAAGTGGAAGAGTGTGTAATTCAATCGAATGGAAAGGAATAGAATGCATTGGAGTGGAGAGGAGTGTACCGTAGTGGAAAACTGGAATGGAATGGCATGGAATGGAATGGAATGGAATGGAATGGAATGGAATGGAATGAAAAAATGTGTAATGGAGTGTGCTGGAGTGGAGTGGAAAGGAATGGAATGGAATGGAGTTGAATGAAATGAAATGGAATGGAATGGAAGGGAATGGAATAGAGTGGATGGTAATGGAGGTGAATGGGAAGGTATGGAATGTAGTAGAGTGGAGAAGAGTGGAGTAGAAAAGAGTGGATTTGAATTGACTGGAGTGCAATTCAATGGAATGGAATGGAATGGAATGGAATGGAAAGGATAGCAGTGGATTGGAGAGGAGTGGATAGGAGAAGAATGGAATGGAATGGAAAGAAATGAAATGGAAAGGATTACAATGGAAAGGAATGAAAAGCAAAGGAATGGAATGGAATGGAATTGAGCAGTGGGCATTGTATTTGAAATGAATTGAATGGATACGAGGGTTGTGGAGTGGAATGGAATGGGAAGGAACGGAATGGAGTGGAGTGCATTGGAGTGGAATGGAGGGGAGAAGAGTGGATTCAGGTGGAACAGAACAGAAAAGAAAGGAAGGGAATGCAGTGGATTGGAGTGTAGTTGAAGGGAGGGGAAAGGAATGGAATGGAATGGAATGGAATGGAATGGAATGGAATGCAATGCATTGGAATGGAATAGAAGGGAAAAAAGTGTAGTGGAGTGGTGTGGAGTGAAATGGACAAAAAGGAAGAAAGTGGAGCGGAGAGGAATGGAGTGCAATGGAATGGAATGGAGGGAAATGGGAATGAATGGAATACAGTGGAGTGGAGAGGAGTAGAGTGGAGAAGAGTGGATTTCAATGGAATGGAAAGGAATGAAATGGAATGGAATGGAATGGAATGGAATGGAATGGATTGGACTGGAGTGGAGTGGATCCCAGTGGAAAGAAATGGAAAGAATGGAATGGATTGCAATGGAATGGAAGAGATTGGAATGGAATGGAGTCGAATGGGAGGGAATGGAATGCAGTGGAAAGGAGTGGAGAGGAGTGGAGAAGACTGGATTGGAATGGAATGCCATGGAATGGAATGGAATGGAATGGAATGGAATGGAATGGAATGGAATGGAATGGAATGGTATGGAATGGAGTGTAGTGGGTTCTAGTGGAAAAGAATGGAATAGAATGGACCAGTATGGAATGGAATGGAATGGCAGGCAATAGAATGGAACGGAATGGAATGGAATGGAATGGAATAGAATGGAAGGGAATGGAATGGATCGGAACGGAACGGAATGGAATGGAATGGAATGCAATGTAAAGGAATGGAATGGAATTGAGTAGAATGCAATGGAATGGAATGAAAAGGAGTGGAATGCAATGTAAAGGGATGGAATGGAATTGAGTGGAATGCAATGGAATGGAATGAAAAGGAGTGGAATGCAATGTAAAGGAATGGAATGGAATGGAGTGGAATGAAATGGCATGGAATGAAATGGAGTGGAATGCAATGGAATGGAATGAAATGGAGTGGAATGCAATGGAATGGAATGGAATGGAATGGAATGGAATGGAATGGAATGGAATGGAATGGAATGGAGTGGAGTGGAATGGAATGGAATAGAAAAGAATGGAATGGAATGGAATGGAACGTAATGGAATGGATAAAAGTGCAGTGGAGTGTAGTGGAGTGGAACGGTGTAGAGAGGAATGGAACAGAGTGGAGTGGAATGGAGTGTAATGGAATGAAGTGGACTGGGATGGAGGTGAAAGGGAAGGAATGGAATGCAGTGGACTGGAGAGTAGGGGAAAGGAGAAGAGTGGATGTGAAGTGAATGGAACAGAATAGAATGGAACTGAGTGGACTTGAGAAGATTCTAGTGGAAAAGAATGGAATGGAATGAATGGAATGCAATGGAATGGAATGGAATTGTAAAAATTGTAGTGGAGTGCTGTGGAATGGAATGGAAAAGAAAGGAAGAGAGTGGAGTGGAGTGTAATGGAGTGGAGTGGAATGGAATGGAATGCAATGGAATAGAATGGAATGGAATGGAGTAGACTGAAATGGAGAAAAATTGGAAGGAATGGAATGAAGTGGAATGGAACGATAGGAGAAGAGAAGAGCGGATTTGAATTGAATGGAATGGAATAGAAAGGATTGTAGTGTAGTGTAGTGGATTGTAGTTTAAAAGAATGGAATGGAATGTAATGGAATGGAATGTAATGGAATGGAATGGAATGGAATGCAATGGCATGGAATGGAAAAAAGTGCAGTGAGTGTAGTGGAGTGGAACGGAGAAGAAAGGAAGGGAGTGGACTGGGGTGGAAAGGTGTGGAATGGAATGGAATCCAATGGAATATAACGGAATGGAATGGAAAGGAAAGGAATGGAATGGAATGGAATGGAATGGAATGGAATGGAATGGAATGGAATAGAATGGAAAGGAATGGAATGAAATGGATTGGATTGGAGTGGAGTGGAGTGGATTCTAGGGGAAAAGATTGAATGGAATGGAATGGAATGGAATGGAATGGAATTTAATGGAATGGAATGGAATGGAAAGCAAATAATGAACAGTAGGGTTCAGTGGAGTGGAATGGAGAAGAAAGGATGAGAGTGGAGTGGAGTAGAATGTAGTGGAAAGGATAGGAATGGAATGGAATGGAATGGAATGGAATGGAATGGAATCACGTGGACTCAAAACTGACGAAAAAGAAGGAAAGAAATGCAGTGGTGTGGGGAGGAGTGGATTGGCAAAGAGTGTATTTGAATTGAAAAGAATGCAATGGAGTGCACTGCAATGGAAGCGAATGGGAAGGAATGGAATGCAGTGGACTGGAGAGGAGTGGAGTGGAGAAAAGGGAACCTGAATGGAATGGAATGGAATAGATTGGAGAGGATTGGAGTGGATTCCAGTAGAAAGGAATGGAATGGAATGGAATGGAATGGAATGGAATGGAATGGAATGGAGTGGACTGGAATGGAGGCGAATGGGAAAGAGTGGCATGCAGTGGAGTGGAGCGGAGTTGAGTGGAGAAGTGTGGATTTGAATGGAATGGAATGGAATGGAAAGGAATGCAATGGAGTGGAATGGAATGGAATGGAATGGAATGGATTGGAGTGTAGTGGAGTGTATTTTAAGGGAAAAGATTGTAATGGAATTGAATGAACTGGAATTGAATGAAATACAATGGAATGAAATGGAATGGAATGGGGTTGAATGGAATGGAATGGAATGGTTTGAGTCGACTGGAATGGAGTTGAATGGAAGGGAGTGGAATGCAGTGCACTGGAGAGCAGTGGAATGGAGAGGTGTGGATTTGAATTAAATGGAATGGAAAGGAATGGATTAGAGTGGAATGGAGTGGATTCTAGTGGAGAAGAATAGAGTGAAATAGAATACAATGGAATGGCATGAAACGGAATGCCATGGAAAGGAATGGAATGGACTGGAATGGAGGCAAATGGGAAGGAATACAATGCAGAGGAGTGGAGAGGAATGGAGTGGAGAAGAGTGGATTTGAATTTCATGTAATGGTATGGAATGGATTGCAGATTAGTTTAGTGGAACAGAGTGGAGAAGACTGGATTTGAATTCAATGTAATGGAATGCAATGGATTGGAGTGTAGTGGAGTGGATTCTAGTGTAAAAGAATGCAACGGAATGGAATTGAATGGAGTGGATTGGAATACAGGCAAATGGGAAGGAATACAATGCAGTGGATTGGAGAGCGGTGGTGTCCAGAAGCGTGGATTTCATATGAATGCAATGGAATGCAATGGAATGGAATAGAAAAGAATTTAAAGCAGTGGATTGGAGTGGAATGAAATGGACTAACATGGAATGGAATGGAAAGTAATGGAATGGAAAGGAATATAAAGGAACGGAATGAAAAGGAATGGAATGGAATGGAATGGAGTGGTTGGCATTGTTTTGGAAATGAATGGAATGAGGTGGAGTGTAGTGGAGTGGAAGGGAGGGGAGTAGAGTGGCTTTAGGTGGCATGGAATGGAATGGAATAGAACGGAATGGAATGGAATGCAGTGGATTACAGTGGAGATGCATGGAGTGGAATGGAATGGAATGGAATGGAATGGAATGGAATGGAACGGAACGGAATGGAACGGAATGAAATGGATTGGAATGCAATAGAATGAAAAAAATGGACTGCAGTGTATTGGAGAGGAGTTGCATGGAGGGGAATGGAATGCAACGAAATGGAATGTCAGGGAATGGAATGGAATGGAATGGAATGCAATGGAATGGAATGGAATGGAATAGAATGGAAAAAAGTGCAGTGGAGTGCAGGAGACAAATGGAACGGACTGGAATGGAGTGGATAGGAATGGTATGGAATGGAATGGAAAGGAATGGAATGGAATGGAATGGATTGGCATGGAATGGAATGGAATGGAATGGAATGGAATGGAATGGAATGGATTGCAAGAAAGTACGTTGGAGTGCAGTGGAATGAAATGGAGAAAAAACGAAGGGAGTGGATTGGAGTGGAATGTAGTGGATTGGAAGGCATTGGAACAAAATGGAATTGCATGGAATGGAATGGATTGGGATCGATTAGACAGGAATGGAGGCTAATGGGAAGAAATGGAATGCAGTGGGGTGGAGAGGGGTGGAGTAGAGAAGAGAGATTTTCAATTGAATGTCATGGAATGGAAGGGATTGGAGAGAAGTCGAGTGGATTCCAGTGGAAAAGAATGGAATTTAATCAAACAGAATGGAATGCGATGGAATGGAAAGGAATGGAATTGAATGGAATGGAATGGAATGGAATGGAATGGAATGGAATGGAATGGAACGGAAAAAAGTGCAGTGGAGTGCAGTTGAGAGGAATGGAGTGGAATGGAATGGAATGGAATGGAAAAGAATGGAATGGAATGAAATGGAATAGCATGGAATGGAATAGATTGGAGGAGACTGGAATGGAGAAAAATGAGAAAGAATGGAATGTAGTGGAGTGGAGAGGAAGAGAGAGGAGAAGAGTGGATTTGTACTCAATGGAATGGAATAGAACGGATTAGAGTGGAGAGGAGTGGATTCTAGTGGAAAAGAATGGAATGGAATGGAATGGAGTAGAATAGACAAATGTGCAGTTGAGTGTAGTGGAGTGGAATGGAGAAGAAAGGAAGGGAGTGGAGTGGAGTGGAAAGGAGTGGAATGCAATGGAATGGAATGGAATGGAATGGAATGGAATGGAATGGAAAGGAATGGAATCGAATGAAGTGAACTGGAATGGTGTGAATCGGAAGGAATAGAATGCAGTGTAGTAGAGAGCAGTGGAGGGGAGAAGAGTGGATTTGAATCAAATGGAAAGGAACGGAATCCACTGGAGTGGAGAGGAGTGTTATCTAGTGGAAAATTGGAATGGAATGGAATGGAATGGAATGGAATGGAATGGAATGGAATGGAAAGAAGTGTAATGGAGTGTGCTGGAGTGGAATGGAATGGAATAGAATGGAATGGAATGGACAGGAATGGAGGCGAACGGGAAGGAATAGAATGCAGTGGACTGAAGAGGAGTGGAGTGGAGGAGAGCGGATTTGAATTGAATGCAGTGGAATGGATGGGAGTTTAGTGGAGTGGATTCCAGGGGAAAAGAATGTAATGGAATCGAATGGAATGGAATGGAATGGAATGGAATGGAATGCAAAGGAATGGAGTAGAATGGAATGGGATAGAATGGAATGGAATGGACTGGAAAGGAAAAAATTACATCAGAGTGCAGTGGAATGGAATGGATAAGAAACGAAGCAAGTGGATTGGAGTGGAAGGTAGTGGAATGGAAGGGAATGGAACGAAATGGAATTGAATGGAATGCAATGGAATGGAATGGAATGGAATGCATTAGCCTGCAATGGAGGCTATTGGGAAGGAATGGAAAGCAGTGGAATGGAGAGAATTCAAGTGGAGAAGAGTGGTTTTGAATTGAATGTCCTGTCATGGAATGGATTGTACTGGATTGCAGTGGATTCAAGTGGAAAAGAATGGAATTTAAACGAATGGAATGGAATGCAATGGAATGGAAAGGATTGGAATGGAATGGAAAAAAGTGCAGTGGAGTGCAGTGGAGAGGAATGCAGAAGAAACGAAGGGACTGGATTGGAGTGGAATGTAGTGGAATGGAATGGAATGGAATGGAATGGAATGGAATGGAATGGAATAGTTTGGAGGGGACTGGAATGTAGGCGAATGGGAAGGAATGGAATGCAGTAGAGTGAAGAGGAATGGAGAGGAGAAGAGTGGATTTGAACTCAATGGAATGGAATGGAATGGATTGGAGTAGAGAGGAGTGGATTCTAGTGGAAAGAATGGAATGAAATGGAATTGGTAGGAGTAGAGAGGAGTGGATTCTAGTGGAAAAGAATGGAATGCAACAGAATGGAATGGAGTAGAATGGACAAATGTGATGTTGAGTGTAGTATAGTGGAATGGAGAAGAAAGGAAGGGAGTGGAGTGGAGTGGAATGTGGTGGAATTGAATGGAACGGAATGGAGTGGACTGGAATGTAGGCGAATGGGAAGGACTGTAATGCAGTGGAGTAGAGAGGAGTGATGTGGAGGAGTGTGTATTTGAATGGAATGGAATGGAACGGAATGCATTGGAGTGGAGAGGACTGTACTCCAGTGGAAAAGAATGGATTGGAATAGAATGGAATGGAAGGGAAAGGAATGGAGTGGAATGGAATGGAATGGAATAGAACTGAATGGAATGGGAAGGAAAAAAGTACATTGGAGTGCAGAGGAATGGAATGGAGAAGAAACGAAGGGACTGGATTGGAGTGGAAAGTAGTGGAATGGAATGAAATGGAATGGAATGGAATGGATTGGACAGGAATGGAGGCTAATAGGAAGGAATGGAATGCAGTGGAGTGGAGAAGAGTGGGATGGAGAAGAGTGGTTTGAATTGAATGTCACGGAATGGAATGGACTGTAGTGGAGTATAGTGGATTCCAGTGGAAAAGAATGTAATTAAATTGAATGGAACTGGAGGCAAAGGAATGGAAAGGAATGGAATGGAAAGGAAAGGAATGGAATGGAAAAAAGTGCAGTGGAGTGCAGTGGAGAGGAATGCAGTGTAATGGAATGGCATGGAATGGAATAGATTAGAAGGGAATGGAAAGGAGGTTAAAGGGAAGGAAGGGCATGCAGTGGAGTGGAGAGGAATGGAGTGGAGAACTGTGGATTTGAATTCAATGGAATGGATTGGAGTGGAGACGAGTGGATTCTAGCGGAAAAGAATGGAATGGAGTGGAATGAAATGGAGTAGAATGGACAAATGTGCTGTTGAGTGTAGTAGAGTGGAATGGAGAAGAATTGAATGTAGTGGAATGGAGTGGAATGGAATGGAATGGAACGGAGTGGACTGGAATAGAGGCGAATGGGAAGGAATGGAATGCAGTAGAGTAGAGAGGAGTGAAGTTAAAGAGTGTGTATTTCAATCGAATGGAAAGTAATAGAATGCATTGGAGTGGAGAGGAGTGTACCGTAGTGGAAAACTGGAATGGAATGGAATGGAATGGAATGGAATGGAATGGAATGGAATGGAATGAAAAAAAGTGTAATGGAGTGTGCTGGAGTGGAGTGGAAAGGAATGGAATGGAATGGAGTGGAATGAAATGGAATGGAATGGAGTGGAATGGAATGGAATAGAGTGGACGGTAATGGAGGTGAATGGGAAGGTATGGAATGTAGTAGAGTGGAGAAGAGTGGAGTAGAAAGAGTGGATTTGAATTGACTGGAGTGCAATGCAATGGAATGTAATGGAATGGAATGGAATGTAATGGAATGGAATGGAATGGATAGCAGTGGATTGGAGAGGAGTGGATAGGAGAAGAATGGAATGTAATGGAAAGAAATGAAATGGAAAGGATTACAATGGAAAGGAATGAAAAGCAACGGAATGGAATGGAATGGAATTGAGCAGAGTGCATTGTATTTGAAATGAATTGAATGGAGACGATGGTTGTGGAGTGGAATGGAATGGGAAGGAACGGAATGGAGGGGAGTGCATTGGAGTGGAATGGAGGGGAGAAGAGTGGATTCAGGTGGAATAGAACAGAAAAGAAAGGAAGGGAATGCAGTGGATTGGAGTGGAGTTGAAGGGAGGGGAAAGGAATGGAATGGAATGGAATGGAATGGAATGGAATGGAAAGGAATGGAATGTATTGGAATCGAATGGAATTCATTGGAATGGAATGGAATGGAATGGAATGGAATGGAATGGAATGGAATGCAATGGATTGGAATGGAATAGAAGGGAAAAAAGTGTAGTGTAGTGGTGTGGAGTGAAATGGAGAAAAATGAAGAAATTGGAGCGGAGAGGAATGGAGTGCAATGGAATTGAATGGAGGGAATTGGGAATGAATGGAATACAGTGGAGTGGAGAGGAGTAGAGTGGAGAAGAGTGGATTTCAATGGATTGGAAAGGAATGGAATGGAATGGAATGGAATGGAATGGAATGGAATGGAATTGAATGGAATGGATTGGACTGGAGTGGAGTGGATCCCCGTGGAAAGAAATGGAAATAATGGAATGGATTGCAATGGAATGGAAGAGATTGGAATGGAATGGAGTCGAATGGGAGGGAATGGAATGCAGTGGAAAGGAGTGGAGAGGAGTGGAGAAGATTGGATTGGAATGGAATGCCATGGAATGGAATGGAATGCAATGGAATGGAGTGGAGTGGGTTCTAGTGGAAAGGAATGGAATAGAATGGACAAGTATGGAATGGAATGGAGTGGCAGGCAATAGAATGGAACGGAATGGAATGGAATGGAATGGAATAGAATGGAATGGAATGGAATGGAACGGAACGGAACGGAATGGAATGGAATGGAATGCAATGTAAAGGAATGGAATGGAATTGAGTGGAATGCAATGGAATGGAATGAAAAGGAGTGGAATGCAATGTAAAGGAATGGAATGGAATGGAGTGGAATGAAATGGAATGGAATGAAATGGAGTGGAATGCAATGGAATGGGATGGAATGGAGTGGAATGCAATGGAATGGGATGGAATGGAGTGGAGTGGAATGGAATGGAATAGAAAAGAATGGAATGGAATGGAATGGAACGTAATGGAAAGGATAAAAGTGCAGTGGAGTGTAGTGGAGTGGAACGGTGTAGAAAGGAATGGAACAGAGTGGAGTGGAATGGAATGTAATGGAATGGAGTGGACTGGGATGGATGTGAAAGGGAAGGAATGGAATGCAGTGGACTGGAGAGTAGGGGAAAGGAGAAGAGTGGATGTGAAGTGCATGGAACAGAATAGAATGGATCTGAGTGGAGTAGAGAAGATTCTAGTGGAAAAGAATGGAATGGAATGAATGGAATGCAATGGAATGGAATGGAATTGCAAAAATTGTAGTGGAGTGCTGTGGAATGGAATGGAAAAGAAAGGAAGAGAGTGGAGTGGAGTGGAATGGAGTGGAGTGGAATGGAATGGAATGCAATGGAATAGAATGGAATGGAATGGAGTAGAATGAAATGGAGAAAAATTGGAAGGAATGGAATGAAGTGGAATGGAAAGGATAGGAGTAGAGAAGAGCGGATTTGAATTGAATGGAATGGAATAGAAAGGATTGGAGTGTAGTGTAGTGGACTGTAGTTTAAAAGAATGGAATGGAATGGAATGGAATGGAATGGAATGGAATGGAATGCAATGGCATGGAATGGAAAAAAGTGCAGTGAGTGTAGTGGAGTGGAACGGAGAAGAAAGGAAGGGAGTGCAGTGGGGTGGAAAGGTGTGGAATGGAATGGAATGCAATGGAATATAATGGAATGGATTGGAAAGGAAAGGAATGGAATGGAATGGAATGGAATGGAATGGAATGGAGTGGAATGGATTGGAATGGAAAGGAATGGAATGGAATGGAATGGAAAGCAAATAATGAACAGTAGGGTTCAGTGGAGTGGAATGGAGAAGAAAGGATGAGAGTGGAGTGGAGTAGAATGTAGTGGAAAGGATAGGAATGGAATGGAATGGAATAGAATGGAATGGAATGGAATCACGTGGACTCAAAACAGACGAAAAGGTAGGAAAGAAATGCAGTGGTGTGGGGAGGAGTGGATTGGCAAAGAGTGTATTTGAATTGAAAGGAATGCAATGGAGTGGACTGCAATGGAAGCGAATGGGAAGGAATGGAATGCAGTGGACTGGACAGGAGTGGACTGGAGAAAAGGGAACCTGAATGGAATGGAATGGAATAGATTGGAGAGGATTGGAGTGGATTCCAGTAGAAAGGAATGGAATGGAATGGAATGGAATGGATTGGAGTGGAGTGTATTTTAAGGGAAAAGATTGTAATGGAATTGAATGGACTGGAATTGAATGAAATACAATGGAATGAAATGGAATGGAATGGGGTTGAATGGAATGGAATGGAATGGTTTGAGTCGACTGGAATGGAGTTGAATGGAAGGGAGTGGAATGCAGTGCACTGGAGAGCAGTGGAATGGAGAGGTGTGGATTTGAATTAAATGGAATGGAAAGGAATGGATTAGAGTGGAATGGTGTGGATTCTAGTGGAGAAGAATGGAGTGAAATAGAATACAATGGAATGGAATGAAACGGAATGCCATGGAAAGGAATGGAATGGACTGGAATGGAGGCAAATGGGAAGGAGTACAATGCAGAGGAGTGGAGAGGAATGGAGTGGAGAAGAGTGGATTTGAATTGCATGTAATGGTATGGAATGGATTGCAGATTAGTTTAGAGGAACAGAGTGGAGAAGACTGGATTTGAGTTCAATGTAATGGAATGCAATGGATTGGAGTGTAGTGGAGTGGATTCTAGTGTAAAAGAATGCAACGGAATGGAATTGAATGGAGTGGATTGGAATACAGGCAAATGGGAAGGAATACAATGCAGTGGATTGGAGAGCGGTGGTGTCCAGAAGCGTGGATTTCATATGAATGGAATGGAATGCAATGGAATGGAATAGAAAAGAATTTAAAGCAGTGGATTGGAGTGGAATGAAATGGACAAATATGGAATGGAATGGAAAGTAATGGAATGGAAAGGAATATAAAGGAACGGAATGAAAAAGAATGGAATGGAATGGAATGCAGTGGTTGGCATTGTTTTGGAAATGAATGGAATGAGGTGGAGTGGAGTGGAGTGGAAGGGAAGGGAGTAGAGTGGCTTTAGGTGGCATGGAATGGAATGGAATAGAACGGAATGGAATGGAATGCAGTGGATTGCAGTGGAGATGCATGGAGTGGAATGGAATGGAATGGAATGGAATGCAATGGAAAGGAATGGAACGGAACGGAACGGAATGGAAGGGAATGAAATGGATTGGAATGCAATAGAATGAAAAAAATGGACTGCAGTGTATTGGAGCGGAGTTGCATGGAGGGGAATGGAATGCAACGAAATGGAATGGCATGGAATGGAATGGAATGCAACGAAATGGAATGGCATGGAGTGGAATGGAATGGAATGGAATGGAATGGATTGGAATGGAATGGAATGGAATAGAAAAAAGTGCAGTGGAGTGCAGGAGACAAATGGAAGGGACTGGAATGGAATGGATAGGAATGGTACGGAATGGAATGGAATGGAATGGAATCGAATGGAATGGAATGAAAAAATGTGTAATGGAGTGTGCTGGAGTGGAGTGGAAAGGAATGGAATGGAATGGAGTGGAATGAAATGGAATGGAATGGAATGGAATGGAATGGATTGGATAGCAGTGCATTGGAGAGGAGTGGATAGGAGAAGAATGGAATGGAATGGAAAGAAATGAAATGGAAAGAATTACAATGGAAAGGAATGAAAAGCAATGGAATGGAATGGAATGGGATTGAGCAGAGCGCATTTTATTTGAAATGAATTGAATGGAGACGAGGGTTATGGAGTGGAATGGAATGGGAAGGAATGGAATGGAGTGGAGTGCATTGGAGTGGAATGGAGGGGAGAAGAGTGGATTCAGGTGGAATAGAACAGAAAAGAAAGGAAGGGAATGCAGTGGATTGGAGTGGAGTTGAAGGGAGGGGAAAGGAATGGAATGGAATGGAATGGAATGGAATGGAATGGATTGGAATCGAATGGAATTCATTGGAATGGAATGAATGGAATGGAATGGAATGGAATGGAATGGAATGGAATGGAATGGAATGCAATGCATTGGAATGGAATAGAAGGGAAAAAAGTGTAGTGGAGTGCTGTGGAGTGAAATGGACAAAAAGGAAGAAAGTGGAGCGGAGAGGAATGGAGTGCAATGGAATGGAATGGAGGGAAATGGGAATGAATGGAATACAGTGGAGTGGAGAGGAGTAGAGTGGAGAAGAGTGGATTTCAATGGAATGGAAAGGAATGTAATGGAATGGAATGGAATGGAATGGAATGGAATGGAATGGAATGGATTGGACTGGAGTGGAGTGGATCCCAGCGCAAAGAAAAGGAAAGAATGGAATGGATTGCAATGCAATGGAAGAGATTGGAATGGAATGGATTCGAATGGGAGGGAATGGAATGCAGTGGAAAGGAGTGGATAGGAGTGGAGAAGCCTGGATTGGAATGGAATGGAATGGAATGGAATGGAATGGAATGGAATGGAATGGAATTGAAGGGAATGGAATGGAGTAGAGTGGGTTCTAGTGGAAAAGAATGGAATAGAGTTGACCAGTATGGAATGGAATGGAATGGCAGGCAATAGAATGGACCGGAATGGAATGGAATGGAATGGAATAGAATGGAATGGAATGGAATGGAACGGAACGGAACGGAATGGAATGGAATGGAATGCAATGTAAAGGAATGGAATGGAATTGAGTGGAATGCAATGGAATGGAATGAAAAGGAGTGGAATGCAATGTAAAGGAATGGAATGGAATGGAGTGGAATGAAATGGAATGGAATGAAATGGAGTGGAATGCAATGGAATGGAATGAAATGGAGTGGAATGCAATGGAATGGAATGGAATGGAATGGAATGGAATGGAATGGAATGGAATGGAATGGAATGCAATGGAATGGAATGGAATGGAATGGAGTGGAGTGGAGTGGAATGGAATGGAATAGAAAAGAATGGAATGGATTGGGATGGAACGTAATGGAAAGGAAGAAAGTGCAGTGGAGTGTAGTGGAGTGGAACGGTGTAGAAAGGAATGGAACACAGTGGAGTGGAATTGAATGTAATGGAATGGAGTGGACTGGGATGGTGGTGAAAGGGAAGGAATGGAATGCAGTGGAATGGAGAGAAGTCAAGTGGAGAAGAGTGGTTTTGAATTGAATGTCCTGGCATGGAATGGATTGTAGTGGATTGCAGTGGATTCAAGTGGAAAAGAATGGAATTTAAACGAATGGAATGGAATGCAATGGAATGGAAAGGATTGGAATGGAATGGAAAAAAGTGCAGTGGAGTGCAGTGGAGAGGAATGCAGAAGAAACGAAGGGACTGGATTGGAGTGGAATGTAGTGGAATGGAATGGAATGGAATGGAATGGAATAGTTTGGAAGGGACTGGAATGTAGGTGAATGGGAAGGAATGGAATGCAGTAGAGTGAAGAGGAATGGAGAGGTGAAGAGTGGATTTGAACTCAATGGAATGGATTGGAGTAGAGAGGAGTGGATTCTAGTGGAAAAGAATGGAATGGAATTTAATGGATTGGAGTAGAGAGGAGTGGATTCTAGTGGAAAAGAATGGAATGCAACAGAATGGAATGGAGTAGAATGGACAAATGTGATGTTGAGTGTAGTATAGTGGAATGGAGAAGAAAGGAAGGGAGTGGAGTGGAGTGGAATGTGCTGGAATTGAATGGAAGGGAATGGAGTGGACTGGAATGTAGGCGAATGGGAAGGAATGGAATGAAGTGGAGTAGAGAGGAGTGATGTGGAGGAGTGTGTATTTGAATGGAATGGAATGGAACGGAATGCATTGGAGTGGAGAGAACTGTACTCCAGTGTAAAAGAATGGATTGGAATAGAATGGAATGGAAGGGAAAGGAATGGAGTGGAATGGAATGGAATGGAATAGAACTGAATGGAATGGGAAGGAAAAAATACATTGGAGTGCAGTGGAATGGAATGGAGAAGAAACGAAGGGACTGGATTGGAGTGGAAAGTAGTGCAATGGAATGGAATGGAATGGAATGGAATGGAATGGATTGGACAGGAATGGAGGCTAATAGGAAGGAATGGAATGCAGTGCAGTGGAGAGGAGTGTGGTGGAGAAGAGTGGTTTGAATTGAATGTCACGGAATGGAATGGACTGTAGTGGAGTATAGTGGATTCCAGTGGAAAAGAATGTAATTAAATTGAATGGAACTGGAGGCAATGGAATGGAAAGGAATGGAATGGAAAGGAATGGAATGGAATGGAAAAAAGTGCAGTGGAGTGCAGTGGAGAGGAATGCAGTGTAATGGAATGGCATGGAATGGAATAGATTAGAAGGGAATGGAAAGGAGGTGAAAGGGAAGGAACGGAATGCAGTGGAGTGGAGAGGAATGGAGTTGAGAACAGTGGATTTGAATTCAATGGAATGGATTGGAGTGGAGACGAGTGGATTCTAGTGGAAAAGAATGGAATGGAATGGAATGAAATGGAGTAGAATGGACAAATGTGCTGTTGAGTGTAGTAGAGTGGAATGGAGAAGAATTGAATGTAGTGGAATGGAGTGGAATGGAATGGAATGGAACGGAGTGGACTGGAATAGAGGCGAATGGGAAGGAATGGAATGCAGTGGAGTACAGAGGAGTGAAGTGGAAGAGTGTGTATTTCAATCGAATGGAAAGGAATGGAATGCATTGGAGTGGAGAGGAGTGTACCGTAGTGGAAAACTGGAATGGAATGGAATGGAATGGAATGGAATGGAATGAAAAAAAGGGTAATGGAGTGTGCTGGAGTGGAGTGGAAAGGAATGGAATGGAACGGAGTGGAATGAAATGGAATGGAATGGAATGGAATGGAAGGGAATGGAATGGAATGGAATAGAGTGGACGGTAATGGAGGTGAATGGGAAGGTATGGAACGTAGTAGAGTGGAGAAGAGTGGAGTAGAAAAGAGTGGATTTGAATTGACTGGAGTGCAATGCAATGGAATAGAATGGAATGGAATGGAATGGATACCAGTGGATTGGAGAGGAGTGGATAGGAGAAGAATGGAATGGAATGGAAAGAAATGAAATGGAAAGAATTACAATGGAAAGGAATGAAAAGCAATGGAATGGAATGGAATGGAATTGAGCAGAGTGCATTGTATTTGAAATGAATTGAATGGAGACGATGGTTGTGGAGTGGAATGGAATGGGAAGGAATGGAATGGAGTGGAGTGCATTGGAGTGGAATGGAGGGGAGAAGAGTGGATTCAGGTGGAATAGAACAGAAAAGAAAGGAAGGGAATGCAGTGGATTGGAGTGGAGTTGAATGGAGGGGAATGGAATGGAATGGAATGGAATGGAATGGAATGGAATGGAGTGGATTGGAATCCAATGGAATTCATTGGAATGGAATGAATAGAATGGAATGAATAGTATGGAATGGAATGGAATGGAATGCAATGCATTGGAATGGAATAGAAGGGAAAAAAGTGTAGTGGAGTGCTGTGGAGTGAAATGGAGAAAAAGGAAGAAAGTGGAGCGGAGAGGAATGGAGTGCAATGGAATGGAATGGAGGGAAAAGGGAATGAATGGAATACAGTGGAGTGGAGAGGAGTAGAGTGGAGAAGAGTGGATTTCAATGGAATGGAAAGGAACGTAATGGAATGGAATGGAATGGAGTGGAATGGAATGGATTGGACTGGAGTGGAGTGGATACCAGTGGAAAGAAATGGAAAGAATGGAATGGATTGCAATGGAATGGAAGAGACTGGAATGGAATGGAGTCGAATGGGAGGGAATGGAATGCAGTGGAAAGTAGTGGAGACGAGTGGAGAAGACTGGATTGGAATGGAATGGAATGGAATGGAATGGAATGGAAGGGAATGGAATGCAACGGAACGGAACGGAATGGAATGGAATGGAGTGCAATGTAAAGGAATGGAATGGAATTGAGTGGAATGCAATGGAATGGAATGAAAAGGAGTGGAATGCAATGTAAAGGAATGGAATGGAATGGAGTGGAATGAAATGGAATGGAATGAAATGGAGTGGAATGCAATGGAATGGAATGAAATGGAGTGGAATGCAATGGAATGGAATGGAATGGAATGGAATGGAATGGAATGGAATGGAATGGAATGGAATGGAATGGAATGGAGTGGAGTGGAATGGAATGGAGCAGAAAAGAATGGAATGGAATGGAATGGAACGGAATGGAAAGGATAAAACTGCAGTGTAGTGTAGTTGAGTGGAACGGTGTAGAAAGGAATGGAACAGAGTGGAGTGGAATGGAGTGCAAAGGAATGGAATGTAATGGAATGGAGTGGACTGGGATGGAGGTGAAAGGGAAGAAATGGAATGCAGTGGACTGGAGAGTAGGGGAAAGGAGAAGGGTGGATGTGAAGTGAATGGAACAGAATAGAATGGATCTGAGTGGAGTAGAGAAGATTCTAGTGGGAAAGAACGGAATGGAATGAATGGAATGCAATGGAATGGAATGGAATTGCAAAAATTGTAGTGGCGTGCTGTGGAATGGAATGGAAAAGAAAGGAAGAGAGTGGAGTGGAGTGGAATGCAGTGGAGTGGAATGGAATGGAATGCAATGGAATAGAATGGAATGGAATGGAGTAGACTGAAATGGAGAAAAATTGGAAGGAATGGAATGAAGTGGAATGGAAAGGATAGGAGTAGAGAAGAGCGGATTTGAATTGAATGGAATGGAATAGAAAGGATTGGAGCGTAGTGTATTGGATTGTAGTGTAAAAGAATGGAATGGAATGGAATGGAATGGAATGGAATGGAATGGAATGGAATGCAATGGCATGGAATGGAAAAAAGTGCAGTGGAGTGTAGTGGAGTGGAACGGAGAAGAAAGGAAGGGCGTGGAGTGGGGTGGAAAGGTGTGGAATGGAATGGATTGCAATGGAATATAATGGAATGGAATGGAAAGGAAAGGAATGGCATGGAATTGAATGGAATGGAATGGAATGGAATGGAATTGAATGGAAAGTAATGGAATGGAATGGAATTGATTGGATTGGAGTGGAGTGGGGTGGATTCTAGGGGAAAAGATTGAATGGAATGGAATGGAATGGAATGGAATGGAATGGAATGGAAAGCAAATAATGAACAGTAGGGTTCAGTGGAGTGGAATGGAGAAGAAAGGATGAGAGTGGAGTGGAGTAGAATGTAGTGGAAAGATAGGAATGGAATGGAATGGAATAGAATGGAGTGGAATGGAATCACGTGGACTCAAAACAGACGAAAAGGAAGGAAAGAAATGCAGTGGTGTTGGGAGGAGTGGATTGGCAAAGAGTGTATTTCAATTGAAAGGAATGCAATGGAGTGGACTGCAATGGAAGCGAATGGGAAGGAATGGAATGCAGTGGACTGGAGAGGAGTGGAGTGGAGAAAAGGGAACCTGAATGGAATGGAATGGAATAGATTGGAGAGGATTGGGGTGGATTCCAGTAGAAAGGAATGGAATGGAATGGAATGGAATGGAATGGAATGGAATGGAATGGAATGGAGTGGACTGGAATGGAGGCGAATGGGAAAGAGTGGCATGCAGTGGAGTGGAGCGGAGTTGAGTGGAGAAGTGTGGATTTGAATGGAATGGAATGGAAAGGAATGCAATGGAATGGAATGGAATGGAATGGAATGGAATGGAATGGAATGGAATGGATTGGAGTGGAGTGGAGTGTATTTTAAGGGAAAAGATTGTAATGGAATTGAATGGACTGGAATTGAATGAAATACAATGGAATGAAATGGAATGGAATGGGGTTGAATGGAATGGAATGGAACGGTTTGAGTCGACTGGAATGGAGTTGAATGGAAGGGAGTGGAATGCAGTGCACTGGAGAGCAGTGGAATTGAGAGGTGTGGATTTGAATTAAATGGAATGGAAAGGAATGGATTAGAGTGGAATGGAGTGGATTCTAGTGGAGAAGAATGGAGTGAAATAGAATACAATGGAATGGAATGAAACGGAATGCCATGGAAAGGAATGGAATGGACTGGAATGGAGGCAAATGGGAAGGAATACAATGCAGAGGAGTGGAGAGGAATGGAGTGGAGAAGAGTGGATTTGAATTGCATGTAATGTTATGGAATGGATTGCAGATTAGTTTAGAGAAACAGAGTGGAGAAGACTGGATTTGAATTCAATGTAATGGAATGCAATGTATTGGAGTATAGTGGAGTGGATTCTAGTGTAAAAGAATGCAACGGAATGGAATTGAATGGAGTGGATTGGAATACAGGCAAATGGGAAGGAATACAATGCAGTGGATTGGAGAGCGGTGGTGTCCAGAAGCGTGGATTTCATATGAATGGAATGGAATGCAATGGAATGGAATAGAAAAGAATTTAAAGCAGTGGATTGGAGTGGAATGAAATGGACTAACATGGAATGGAATGGAAAGTAATGGAATGGAAAGGAATATAAAGGAACGGAATGAAAAGGAATGGAATGGAATGGAATGGAATGGAATGGAATGGAGTGGTTGGCACTGTTTTGGAAATGAATGGAATGAGGTGGAGTGTAGTGGAGTGGAAGGGAGGGAGTAGAGTGGCTTTAGGTGGCATGGAATGGAATGGAATAGAACGGAATGGAATGGAATGCAGTGGATTGCAGTGGAGATGCATGGAGTGGAATGAAATGGAATGGAATGGAATGGAATGGAATGGAATGGAATGCAATGGAATGGAACGGAATGGAATGGAATGGAATGAAATGGATTGGAATGCAATAGAATGGAAAAAAATGAACTGCAGTGTATTGGAGAGGAGTTGCATGGAGAGGAATGGAATGCAATGAAATGGAATGGCATGGCATGGAATGGAATGGAATGGAATGGAATGGAATGGAATGGAATGGAATGGAATAAAATGGATAAAAGTGCAGTGGAGTGCAGGAGACAAATGGAAGGGACTGGAATGGAGTGGATAGGAATGGTATGGAATGGAATGGAATGGAATGGAATGGTATGGAATGGAATCGAATGGAATGGAATGGATTGGAATGGATTGGAATGGAATGGAATGGAGTGGAATGGAATGGAATGGAATGGATTGCAAGAAAGTACGTTGGAGTGCAGTGGAATGAAATGGAGAAAAAACGAAGGGAGTGGATTGGAGTGGAATGTAGTGGATTGGAAGGGATTGGAACAAAATGGAATTGCATGGAATGGAATGGATTGGCATCGATTAGACAGGAATGGAGGCTAATGGGAAGAAATGGAATGCAGTGGGGTGGAGAGGGGTGGAGTAGAGAAGAGAGATTTTCAATTGAATGTCATGGAATGGAAGGGATTGGAGAGAAGTAGAGTGGATTCTAGTGGAAAAGAATGGAATTTAATCAAACAGAATGGAATGCGATGGAATGGAAAGGAATGGAATGGAATGGAATGGAATGGAATGGAATGGAAAAAATGCAGTGGAGTGCAGTTAAGAGGAATGGAGTGAAATGGAATGGAATGGAATGGAATGGAATGGAATGGAAAAGAATGGAATGGAATGAAATGGAATAGCATGGAATGGAATAGATTGGAGGAGACTGGACTGGAGAAAAATGAGAAAGAATGCAATGTAGTGGAGTGGAGAGGAAGAGAGAGGAGAAGAGTGGATTTGTACTCAATGGAATGGAATGGAACGGATTAGAGTGGAGAGGAGTGGATTCTAGTGGAAAAGAATGGAATGGAATGGAATGGATTGGAGTAGAGGGGAGTGGATTCTAGTGGAAAAGAATGGAATGCAACAGAATGGAATGGAGTAGAATGGACAAATGTGATGTTGAGTGAAGTATAGTGGAATGGAGAAGAAAGGAAGGGAGTGGAGTGCAGTGGAATGTGGTGGAATTGAATGGAAGGGAATGGAGTGGACTGGAATGTACGCGAATGGGAAGGAATGGAATGCAGTGGAGTAGAGAGGAGTGATGTGGAGGAGTGTGTATTTGAATGGAATGGAATGGAACGGAATGCATTGGAGTGGAGAGGACTGTACTCCAGTGGAAAAGAATGGATTGGAATAGAATGGAATGGAAGGGAAAGGAATGGAGTGGAATGGAATGGAATAGAACTGAATGGAATGGGAAGGAAAAAATACATTGGAGTGCAGTGGAATGGAATGGAGAAGAAACGAAGGGACTGGATTGGAGTGGAAAGTATTGGAATGGAATGGAATGGAATGGAATGGAATGGAATGGAATGGAATGGATTGGACAGGAATGGAGGCTAATAGGAAGGAATGGAATGCAGTGGAGTGGAGAGGAGTGGGGTGGAGAAGAGTGGTTTGAATTGAATGTCACGGAATGGAATGGACTGTAGTGGAGTATAGTGGATTCCAGTGGAAAAGAATGTAATTAAATTGAATGGAACTGGAGGCAATGGAATGGAAAGGAATGGAATGGAAAGGAATGGAATGGAAAGGAATGGAATGGAATGGAAAAAAGTGCAGTGGAGTGCAGTGGAGAGGAATGCAGTGTAATGGAATGGAATAGAATAGAAGGGAATGGAAAGGAGGTGAAAGGTATGGAATGGAATGCAGTGGAGTGGAGAGGAATGGAGTGGAGAACAGTGGATTTGAATTCAATGGAATGGATTGGAGTGGAGACGAGTGGATTCTAGTGGAAAAGAATGGAATGGAATGGAATGAAATGGAGTAGAATGGACAAATGTGTTGTTGAGTGTAGTAGAGTGGAATGGAGAAGAATTGAATGTAGTGGAATGGCGTGGAATGGAATGGAATGGAACGGAGTGGACTGGAATAGAGGCGAATGGGAAGGAATGGAATGCAGTGGAGTAGAGAGGAGTGAAGTTGAAGAGTGTGTATTTCAATCGAATTGAAAGGAATAGAATGCATTGGAGTGGAGAGGAGTGTACCGTAGTGGAAAACTGGAATGGAATGGAATGGAATGGAATGGAATTGAATGGAATGGAATGGAATAGAGTGGACGGTAATGGAGGTGAATGGGAAGGTATGGAATGTAGTAGAGTGGAGAAGAGTGGAGTAGAATAGAGTGGATTTGAATTGACTGGAGTGCAATGCAATGGAATGGAATGGAATGGAATGGAATGGAATGGAATGGAATGGATAGCAGTGGATTGGAGAGGAGTGGATAGGAGAAGAATGGAATGGAATGGAAAGAAATGAAATGGAAAGAATTACAATGGAAAGGAATGAAAAGCAATGGAATGGAATGGAATGGAATTGAGCAGAGTGCATTGTATTTGAAATGAATTGAATGGAGACGATGGTTGTGGAGTGGAATGGAATGGGAAGGAATGGAATGGAGTGGAGTGCATTGGAGTGGAATGGAGGGGAGAAGAGTGGATTCAGGTGGAATAGAACAGAAAAGAAAGGAAAGGAATGCAGTGGATTGGAGTGGAGTTGAAGGGAGGGGAAAGGAATGGAATGGAATGGAATGGAATGGAATGGAATGGAATGGATTGGAATCGAATGGAATTCATTGGAATGGAATGAATGGAATGGAATGGAATGCAATGCATTGGAATGGAATAGAAGGGAAGAAAGTGTAGTGGAGTGGTGTGGAGTGAAATGGAGAAAAAGGAAGAAAGTGGAGCGGAGAGGAATGGGGTGCAATGGAATGGAATGGAGGGAAATGGCAATGAATGGAATACAGTGGAGTGGAGAGGAGTAGAGTGGAGAAGAGTGGATTTCAATGGAATGGAAAGGAATGTAATGGAATGGAATGGAATGGAATGGATTGTACTGGAGTGGAGTGGATCCCAGCGGAAAGAAATGGAAAGAAAGGAATGGATTGCAATGCAATGGAAGAGATTGGAATGGAATGGAGTCGAATGGGAGGGAATGGAATGCAGTGGAAAGGAGTGGATAGGAGTGGAGAAGACTGGATTGGAATGGAATGGAATGGAATGGAATGGAATGGAATGGAATGGAATGGAATGGAGTGGAGTGGGTTCTAGTGGAAAAGAATGGAATAGAATGGACCAGTATGGAATGGAATGAAATGGCAGGCAATAGAATGGAACGGAATGGAATGGAATGGAATGGAATGGAATGGAATGGAATGGAATGGAATAGAATGGAATGGAATGGAATGAAACGGAACGGAACGGAATGGAATGGAATGGAATGCAATGTAAAGGAATGGAATGGAATTGAGTGGAATGCAATGGAATGGAATGAAAAGGAGTGGAATGCAATGTAAAGGAATGGAATGGAATGGAGTGGAATGAAATGGAATGGAATGAAATGGAGTGGAATGCAATGGAATGGAATGAAATGGATTGGAATGCAATGGAATGGAATGGAATGGAATGGAATGGAATGGAGTGGAGTGGAGTGGAATGGAATGGAATAGAAAAGAATGGAATGGAATGGAATGGAATGGAACGTAATGGAAAGGATAAAAGTTCAGTTGAGTGTAGTGGAGAGGAACGGTGTAGAAAGGAATTGAACAGAGTGGAGTGGAATGGAATGTAATGGAATGGAGTGGACTGGGATGGAGGTGAAAGGGAAGGAATGGAATGCAGTGGACTGGAGAGTAGGGGAAAGGAGAAGGGTGGATGTGAAGTGAATGGAACAGAATAGAATGGATCTGAGTGGAGTAGAGAAGATTCTAGTGGAAAAGAATGGAATGGAATGAATGGAATGCAATGGAATGGAATGGAATTGCAAAAATTGTAGTGGAGTGCTGTGTAATGGAATGGAAAAGAAAGGAAGAGAGTGGAGTGGAGTGGAATGGAGTGGAGTGGAATGGAATGGAATGCAATGGAATAGAATGGAATGGAATGGAGTAGACTGAAATGGAGAAAAATTGGAAGGAATGGAATGAAGTGGAATCGAAAGGATAGGAGTAGAGAAGAGCGGATTTGAATTGAATGGAATGGAATAGAAAGGATTGGAGTGTAATGTAGTGGACTGTAGTTTAAAAGAATGGAATGGAATGGAATGGAATGGAATGGAATGGAATGGAATGGAATGGAATGGAATGTAGGCTAATAGGAAGGAATGGAATGCAGTGGAGTGGAGAGGAGTGGGGTGGAGATGAGTGGTTTGAATTGAATGTCACGGAATGGAATGGACTGTAGTGGAGTATAGTGGATTCCAGTGGAAAAGAATGTAATTAAATTGAATGGAACTGGAGACAATGGAATGGAAAGGAATGGAATGGAAAGGAATGGAATGGAATGGAAAAAAGTGCAGTGGAGTGCAGTGGAGAGGAATGCAGTGTAATGGAATGGCATGGAATGGAATAGATTAGAAGGGAATGGAAAGGAGGTGAAAGGGAAGGAATGGAATGCAGTGGAGTGGAGAGGAATGGAGTGGAGAACAGTGGATTTGAATTCAATGGAATGGATTGGAGTGGAGACGAGTGGATTCCAGTGGAAAACAATGGAATGGAATGGAATGAAATGGAGTAGAATGAACAAATGTGCTGTTGAGTGTAGTAGAGTGGAATGGAGAAGAATTGAATGTAGTGGAATGGAGTGGAATGGAATGGAACGGGGTGGACTGGAATAGAGGCGAATGGGAAGGAATGGAATGCAGTGGAGTAGAGAGGAGGGAAGTGGAAGAGTGTGTATTTCAGTCGAATGGAAATGAATAGAATCCATTGGAGTGGAGAGGACTGTACCGTAGTGGAAAACTGGAATGGAATGGAATGGAATGGAATGGAATGGAATGGAATGGAATGGAATGAAAAAAAGTGTAATGGAGTGTGCTGGAGTGGAGTGGAAAGGAATGGAATGGAATGGAGTGGAATGAAATGGAATGGAATGGAATGGAGTGGAATGAAATGGAATGGAATGGAATGGAATGGAATGGAATGGAATGGAATAGAGTGGACGGTAATGGAGGTGAATGGGAAGGTATGGAATGTAGTAGAGTGGAGAAGAGTGGAGTAGAAAAGAGTGGATTTGAATTGACTGGAGTGCAATGGAATGGAATGGAATGGAATGGAATGGAATGGAATGGAATGGACAGCAGTGGATTGGAGAGGATTGGATAGGAGAAGAATGGAATGGAATGGAAAGAAATGAAATGGAAAGAATTACAATGGAAAGGAATGAAAAGCAATTTAATGGAATGGAATGGAATTGAGCAGAGGGCATTGTATTTGAAATGAATTGAATGGAGACGATGGTTGTGGAGTGGAATGGAATGGGAAGGACTGGAATGGAGTGGAGTGCATTGGAGTGGAATGGAGGGGAGAAGAGTGGATTCAGGTGGAATAGAACAGTAAAGAAAGGAAGGGAATGCAGTGGATTGGAGTGGAGTTGAAGGGAGGGGAAAGGAATGGAATGGAATGGAATGGAATGGAATGGAATGGATTGGAATCGAATGGAATTCATTGGAATGGAATGAATGGAATGGAATGGAATGGAATGGAATGGAATGGAATGGAATGGAATGGAATGCAATGCATTGGAATGGAATAGAAGGGAAAAAAGTGTAGTGGAATGCTGTGGAGTGAAATGGACAAAAAGGAAGAAAGTGGAGCGGAGAGGAATGGAGTGCAATGGAATGGAATGGAGGGAAATGGGAATGAATGGAATACAGTGGAGTGGAGAGGAGTAGAGTGGAGAAGAGTGGATTTCAATGGAATGGAAAGGAATGTAATGTAATGTAATGTAATGTAATGGAATGGAATGGAATGGAATGGATTGGACTGGAGTGGAGTGGATCCCAGCGCAAAGAAAAGGAAAGAATGGAATGGATTGCAATGCAATGGAAGAGATTGGAATGGAATGGAGTCGAATGGGAGGGAATGGAATGCAGTGGAAAGGAGTGGATAGGAGTGGAGAAGACTGGATTGGAATGGAATGGAATGGAATGGAATGGAATGGAATGGAATGGAATGGAATGGAATGGAATTGAAGGGAATGGAATGGAGTAGAGTGGGTTCTAGTGGAAAAGAATGGAATAGAGTTGACCAGTATGGAATGGAATGGAATGGCAGGCAATAGAATGGACCGGAATGGAATGGAATGGAATGGAATAGAATGGAATGGAATGGAATGGAACGGAACGGAACGGAATGGAATGGAATGGAATGCAATGTAAAGGAATGGAATGGAATTGAGTGGAATGCAATGGAATGGAATGAAAAGGAGTGGAATGCAATGTAAAGGAATGGAATGGAATGGAGTGGAATGAAATGGAATGGAATGAAATGGAGTGGAATGCAATGGAATGGAATGAAATGGAGTGGAATGCAATGGAATGGAATGGAATGGAATGGAATGGAATGGAATGGAATGGAATGGAATGGAATGCAATGGAATGGAATGGAGTGGAGTGGAGTGGAATGGAATGGAATAGAAAAGAATGGAATGGAATGGGATGGAACGTAATGGAAAGGATGAAAGTGCAGTGGAGTGTAGTGGAGTGGAACGGTGTAGAAAGGAATGGAACACAGTGGAGTGGAATTGAATGTAATGGAATGGAGTGGACTGGGATGGTGGTGAAAGGGAAGGAAGGGAATGCAGTGGAATGGAGAGAAGTCAAGTGGAGAAGAGTGGTTTTGAATTGAATGTCCTGGCATGGAATGGATTGTAGTGGATTGCAGTGGATTCAAGTGGAAAAGAATGGAATTTAAACGAATGGAATGGAATGCAATGGAATGGAAAGGATTGGAATGGAATGGAAAAAAGTGCAGTGGAGTGCAGTGGAGAGGAATGCAGAAGAAACGAAGGGACTGGATTGGAGTGGAATGTAGTGGAATGGAATGGAATGGAATGGAATGGAATGGAATAGTTTGGAGGGGACTGGAATGTAGGTGAATGGGAAGGAATGGAATGCAGTAGAGTGAAGAGGAATGGAGAGGAGAAGAGTGGATTTGAACTCAATGGAATGGATTGGAGTAGAGAGGAGTGGATTCTAGTGGAAAAGAATGGAATGGAATTTAATGGATTGGAGTAGAGAGGAGTGGATTCTAGTGGAAAAGAATGGAATGCAACAGAATGGAATGGAGTAGAATGGACAAATGTGATGTTGAGTGTAGTATAGTGGAATGGAGAAGAAAGGAAGGGAGTGGAGTGGAGTGGAATGTGGTGGAATTGAATGGAAGGGAATGGAGTGGACTGGAATGTAGGCGAATGGGAAGGAATGGAATGAAGTGGAGTAGAGAGGAGTGATGTGGAGGAGTGTGTATTTGAATGGAATGGAATGGAACGGAATGCATTGGAGTGGAGAGAACTGTACTCCAGTGGAAAAGAATGGATTGGAATAGAATGGAATGGAAGGGAAAGGAATGGAGTGGAATGGAATGGAATGGAATAGAACTGAATGGAATGGGAAGGAAAAAATACATTGGAGTGCAGTGGAATGGAATGGAGAAGAAACGAAGGGACTGGATTGGAGTGGAAAGTAGTGGAATGGAATGGAATGGAATGGAATGGAATGGAATGGAATGGAATGGATTGGACAGGAATGGAGGCTAATAGGAAGGAATGGAATGCAGTGGAGTGGAGAGGAGTGGGGTGGAGAAGAGTGGTTTGAATTGAATGTCACGGAATGGAATGGACTGTAGTGGAGTATAGTGGATTCCAGTGGAAAAGAATGTAATTAAATTGAATGGAACTGGAGGCAATGGAATGGAAAGGAATGGAATGGAAAGGAATGGAATGGAATGGAAAAAAGTGCAGTGGAGTGCAGTGGAGAGGAATGCAGTGTAATGGAATGGCATGGAATGGAATAGATTAGAAGGGAATGGAAAGGAGGTGAAAGGGAAGGAACGGAATGCAGTGGAGTGGAGAGGAATGGAGTTGAGAACAGTGGATTTGAATTCAATGGAATGGATTGGAGTGGAGACGAGTGGATTCTAGTGGAAAAGAATGGAATGGAATGGAATGAAATGGAGTAGAATGGACAAATGTGCTGTTGAGTGTAGTAGAGTGGAATGGAGAAGAATTGAATGTAGTGGAATGGAGTGGAATGGAATGGAATGGAACGGAGTGGACTGGAATAGAGGCGAATGGGAAGGAATGGAATGCAGTGGAGTAGAGAGGAGTGAAGTGGAAGAGTGTGTATTTCAATCGAATGGAAAGGAATGGAATGCATTGGAGTGGAGAGGAGTGTACCGTAGTGGAAAACTGGAATGGAATGGAATGGAATGGAATGGAATGGAATGGAATGAAAAAAAGTGTAATGGAGTGTGCTGGAGTGGAGTGGAAAGGAATGGAATGGAACGGAGTGGAATGAAATGGAATGGAATGGAATGGAATGGAATGGAATGGAATAGAGTGGACGGTAATGGAGGTGAATGGGAAGGTATGGAATGTATTAGAGTGGAGAAGAGTGGAGTAGAAAAGAGTGGATTTGAATTGACTGGAGTGCAATGCAATGGAATAGAATGGAATGGAATGGAATGGAATGGATACCAGTGGATTGGAGAGGAGTGGATAGGAGAAGAATGGAATGGAATGGAAAGAAATGAAATGGAAAGAATTACAATGGAAAGGAATGAAAAGCAATGGAATGGAATGGAATGGAATTGAGCAGAGTGCATTGTATTTGAAATGAATTGAATGGAGACGATGGTTGTGGAGTGGAATGGAATGGGAAGGAATGGAATGGAGTGGAGTGCATTGGAGTGGAATGGAGGGGAGAAGAGTGGATTCAGGTGGAATAGAACAGAAAAGAAAGGAAGGGAATGCAGTGGATTGGAGTGGAGTTGAAGGGAGGGGAAAGGAATGGAATGGAATGGAATGGAATGGAATGGAATGGAATGGAATGGAATCGAATGGAATGGAATGGAATGGAGTGGATTGGAATCCATTGGAATTCATTGGAATGGAATGAATAGAATGGAATGAATAGTATGGAATGGAATGGAATGGAATGCAATGCATTGGAATGGAATAGAAGGGAAAAAAGTGTAGTGGAGTGCTGTGGAGTGAAATGGAGAAAAAGGAAGAAAGTGGAGCGGAGAGGAATGGAGTGCAATGGAATGGAATGGAGGGAAAAGGGAATGAATGGAATACAGTGGAGTGGAGAGGAGTAGAGTGGAGAAGAGTGGATTTCAATGGAATGGAAAGGAACGTAATGGAATGGAATGGAATGGAATGGAATGGAATGGATTGGACTGGAGTGGAGTGGATACCAGTGGAAAGAAATGGAAAGAATGGAATGGATTGCAATGGAATGGAAGAGACTGGAATGGAATGGAGTCGAATGGGAGGGAATGGAATGCAGTGGAAAGTAGTGGAGACGAGTGGAGAAGACTGGATTGGAATGGAATGGAATGGAATGGAATGGAATGGAAGGGAATGGAATGCAACGGAACGGAACGGAATGGAATGGAATGGAGTGCAATGTAAAGGAATGGAATGGAATTGAGTGGAATGCAATGGAATGGAATGAAAAGGAGTGGAATGCAATGCAAAGGAATGGAATGGAATGGAGTGGAATGCAATGGAATGGAATGAAATGGAGTGGAATGCAATGGAATGGAATGAAATGGAGTGGAATGCAATGGAATGGAATGGAATGGAATGGAATGGAATGGAATGGAATGGAATGGAGTGGAGTGGAATGGAATGGAGCAGAAAAGAATGGAATGGAATGGAATGGAACGGAATGGAAAGGGTAAAAGTGCAGTGTAGTGTAGTTGAGTGGAACGGTGTAGAAAGGAATGGAACAGAGTGGAGTGGAATGGAGTGCAAAGGAATGGAATGTAATGGAATGGAGTGGACTGGGATGGAGGTGAAAGGGAAGAAATGGAATGCAGTGGACTGGAGAGTAGGGGAAAGGAGAAGGGTGGATGTGAAGTGAATGGAACAGAATAGAATGGATCTGAGTGGAGTAGAGAAGATTCTAGTGGGAAAGAACGGAATGGAATGAATGGAATGCAATGGAATGGAATGGAATTGCAAAAATTGTAGTGGCGTGCTGTGGAATGGAATGGAAAAGAAAGGAAGAGAGTGGAGTGGAGTGGAATGCAGTGGAGTGGAATGGAATGGAATGCAATGGAATAGAATGGAATGGAATGGAGTAGACTGAAATGGAGAAAAATTGGAAGGAATGGAATGAAGTGGAATGGAAAGGATAGGAGTAGAGAAGAGCGGATTTGAATTGAATGGAATGGAATAGAAAGGATTGGAGCGTAGTGTATTGGATTGTAGTGTAAAAGAATGGAATGGAATGGAATGGAATGGAATGGAATGGAATGCAATGGAATGGAATGGAATGGAATGGAATGGAATGGAATGGAATGGAATGGAATGGAATGCAATGGCATGGAATGGAAAAAAGTGCAGTGGAGTGTAGTGGAGTGGAACGGAGAAGAAATGAAGGGCGTGGAGTGGGGTGGAAAGGTGTGGAATGGAATGGATTGCAATGGAATATAATGGAATGGAATGGAAAGGAAAGGAATGGCATGGAATGGAATGGAATGGAATGGAATGGAATGGAAAGTAATGGAATGGAATGGAATTGATTGGATTGGAGTGGAGTGGGGTGGATTCTAGGGGAAAAGATTGAATGGAATGGAATGGAATGGAATGGAATGGAATGGAATGGAATGGAATGGAATGGAATGGAATGGAATTGAAGGGAATGGAATGGAGTAGAGTGGGTTCTAGTGGAAAAGAATGCAATAGAGTTGACCAGTATGGAATGGAATGGAATGGCAGGCAATAGAATGGACCGGAATGGAATGGAATGGAATGGAATAGAATGGAATGGAATGGAATGGAACGGAACGGAACGGAATGGAATGGAATGGAATGCAATGTAAAGGAATGGAATTGAATTGAGTGGAATGCAATGGAATGGAATGAAAAGGAGTGGAATGCAATGTAAAGGAATGGAATGGAATGGAGTGGAATGAAATGGAATGGAATGAAATGGAGTGGAATGCAATGGAATGGAATGAAATGGAGTGGAATGCAATGGAATGGAATGGAATGGAATGGAATGGAATGGAATGGAATGGAATGGAACGGAATGCAATGGAATGGAATGGAATGGAATGGAGTGGAGTGGAGTGGAATGGAATGGAATAGAAAAGAATGGAATGGAATGGGATGGAACGTAATGGAAAGGATGAAAGTGCAGTGGAGTGTAGTGGAGTGGAACGGTGTAGAAAGGAATGGAACACAGTGGAGTGGAATTGAATGTAATGGAATGGAGTGGACTGGGATGGTGGTGAAAGGGAAGGAATGGAATGCAGTGGAATGGAGAGAAGTCAAGTGGAGAAGAGTGGTTTTGAATTGAATGTCCTGGCATGGAATGGATTGTAGTGGATTGCAGTGGATTCAAGTGGAAAAGAATGGAATTTAAACGAATGGAATGGAATGCAATGGAATGGAAAGGATTGGAATGGAATGGAAAAAAGTGCAGTGGAGTGCAGTGGAGAGGAATGCAGAAGAAACGAAGGGACTGGATTGGAGTGGAATGTAGTGGAATGGAATGGAATGGAATGGAATGGAATAGTTTGGAGGGGACTGGAATGTAGGTGAATGGGAAGGAATGGAATGCAGTAGAGTGAAGAGGAATGGAGAGGAGAAGAGTGGATTTGAACTCAATGGAATGGATTGGAGTAGAGAGGAGTGGATTCTAGTGGAAAAGAATGGAATGGAATTTAATGGATTGGAGTAGAGAGGAGTGGATTCTAGTGGAAAAGAATGGAATGCAACAGAATGGAATGGAGTAGAATGGACAAATGTGATGTTGAGTGTAGTATAGTGGAATGGAGAAGAAAGGAAGGGAGTGGAGTGGAGTGGAATGTGGTGGAATTGAATGGAAGGGAATGGAGTGGACTGGAATGTAGGCGAATGGGAAGGAATGGAATGAAGTGGAGTAGAGAGGAGTGATGTGGAGGAGTGTGTATTTGAATGGAATGGAATGGAACGGAATGCATTGGAGTGGAGAGAACTGTACTCCAGTGGAAAAGAATGGATTGGAATAGAATGGAATGGAAGGGAAAGGAATGGAGTGGAATGGAATGGAATGGAATAGAACTGAATGGAATGGGAAGGAAAAAATACATTGGAGTGCAGTGGAATGGAATGGAGAAGAAACGAAGGGACTGGATTGGAGTGGAAAGTAGTGGAATGGAATGGAATGGAATGGAATGGAATGGAATGGAATGGAATGGATTGGACAGGAATGGAGGCTAATAGGAAGGAATGGAATGCAGTGGAGTGGAGAGGAGTGGGGTGGAGAAGAGTGGTTTGAATTGAATGTCACGGAATGGAATGGACTGTAGTGGAGTATAGTGGATTCCAGTGGAAAAGAATGTAATTAAATTGAATGGAACTGGAGGCAATGGAATGGAAAGGAATGGAATGGAAAGGAATGGAATGGAATGGAAAAAAGTGCAGTGGAGTGCAGTGGAGAGGAATGCAGTGTAATGGAATGGCATGGAATGGAATAGATTAGAAGGGAATGGAAAGGAGGTGAAAGGGAAGGAACGGAATGCAGTGGAGTGGAGAGGAATGGAGTTGAGAACAGTGGATTTGAATTCAATGGAATGGATTGGAGTGGAGACGAGTGCATTCTAGTGGAAAAGAATGGAATGGAATGGAATGAAATGGAGTAGAATGAACAAATGTGCTGTTGAGTGTAGTAGAGTGGAATGGAGAAGAATTGAATGTAGTGGAATGGAGTGGAATGGAATGGAATGGAACGGAGTGGACTGGAATAGAGGCGAATGGGAAGGAATGGAATGCAGTGGAGTAGAGAGGAGTGAAGTGGAAGAGTGTGTATTTCAATCGAATGGAAAGGAATGGAATGCATTGGAGTGGAGAGGAGTGTACCGTAGTGGAAAACTGGAATGGAATGGAATGGAATGGAATGGAATGGAATGGAATGGAATGAAAAAAAGTGTAATGGAGTGTGCTGGAGTGGAGTGGAAAGGAATGGAATGGAACGGAGTGGAATGAAATGGAATGGAATAGAATGGAATGGAATGGAATGGAATGGAATAGAGTGGACGGTAATGGAGGTGAATGGGAAGGTATGGAATGTAGTAGAGTGGAGAAGAGTGGAGTAGAAAAGAGTGGATTTGAATTGACTGGAGTGCAATGCAATGGAATAGAATGGAATGGAATGGAATGGAATGGATACCAGTGGATTGGAGAGGAGTGGATAGGAGAAGAATGGAATGGAATGGAAGGAAATGAAATGGAAAGAATTACAATGGAAAGGAATGAAAAGCAATGGAATGGAATGGAATGGAATTGAGCAGAGTGCATTGTATTTGAAATGAATTGAATGGAGACGATGGTTGTGGAGTGGAATGGAATGGGAAGGAATGGAATGGAGTGGAGTGCATTGGAGTGGAATGGAGGGGAGAAGAGTGGATTCAGGTGGAATAGAACAGAAAAGAAAGGAAGGGAATGCAGTGGATTGGAGTGGAGTTGAAGGGAGTGGAAAGGAATGGAATGGAATGGAATGGAATGGAATGGAATGGAATGGAGTGGATTGGAATCCAATGGAATTCATTGGAATGGAATGAATAGAATGGAATGAATAGTATGGAATGGAATGGAATGGAATGCAATGCATTGGAATGGAATAGAAGGGAAAAAAGTGTAGTGGAGTGCTGTGGAGTAAATGGAGGAAAAGGAAGAAAGTGGAGCGGAGAGGAATGGAGTGCAATGGAATGGAATGGAGGGAAAAGGGAATGAATGGAATACAGTGGAGTGGAGAGGAGTAGAGTGGAGAAGAGTGGATTTCAATGGAATGGAAAGGAACGTAATGGAATGGAATGGAATGGAATGGAATGGAATGGATTGGACTGGAGTGGAGTGGATACCAGTGGAAAGAAATGGAAAGAATGGAATGGATTGCAATGGAATGGAAGAGACTGGAATGGAATGGAGTCGAATGGGAGGGAATGGAATGCAGTGGAAAGTAGTGGAGACGAGTGGAGAAGACTGGATTGGAATGGAATGGAATGGAATGGAATGGAATGGAAGGGAATGGAATGCAACGGAACGGAACGGAATGGAATGGAATGGAGTGCAATGTAAAGGAATGGAATGGAATTGAGTGGAATGCAATGGAATGGAATGAAAATGAGTGGAATGCAATGTAAAGGAATGGACTGGAATGGAGTGGAATGAAATGGAATGGAATGAAATGGAGTGGAATGCAATGGAATGGAATGAAATGGAGTGGAATGCAATGGAATGGAATGGAATGGAATGGAATGGAATGGAATGGAATGGAATGGAATGGAGTGGAGTGGAATGGAATGGAGCAGAAAAGAATGGAATGGAATGGAATGGAACGGAATGGAAAGGATAAAAGTGCAGTGTAGTGTAGTTGAGTGGAACGGTGTAGAAAGGAATGGAACAGAGTGGAGTGGAATGGAGTGCAAAGGAATGGAATGTAATGGAATGGAGTGGACTGGGATGGAGGTGAAAGGGAAGAAATGGAATGCAGTGGACTGGAGAGTAGGGGAAAGGAGAAGGGTGGATGTGAAGTGAATGGAACAGAATAGAATGGATCTGAGTGGAGTAGAGAAGATTCTAGTGGGAAAGAACGGAATGGAATGAATGGAATGCAATGGAATGGAATGGAATTGCAAAAATTGTAGTGGCGTGCTGTGGAATGGAATGGAAAAGAAAGGAAGAGAGTGGAGTGGAGTGGAATGCAGTGGAGTGGAATGGAATGGAATGCAATGGAATAGAATGGAATGGAATGGAGTAGACTGAAATGGAGAAAAATTGGAAGGAATGGAATGAAGTGGAATGGAAAGGATAGGAGTAGAGAAGAGCGGATTTGAATTGAATGGAATGGAATAGAAAGGATTGGAGCGTAGTGTATTGGATTGTAGTGTAAAAGAATGGAATGGAATGGAATGGAATGGAATGGAATGGAATGGAATGGAATGGAATGCAATGGCATGGAATGGAAAAAAGTGCAGTGGAGTGTAGTGGAGTGGAACGGAGAAGAAAGGAAGGGCGTGGAGTGGGGTGGAAAGGTGTGGAATGGAATGGATTGCAATGGAATATAATGGAATGGAATGGAAAGGAAAGGAATGGCATGGAATGGAATGGAATGGAATGGAATGGAATGGAATGGAATGGAATTGAATGGAAAGTAATGGAATGGAATGGAATTGATTGGATTGGAGTGGAGTGGGGTGGATTCTAGGGGAAAAGATTGAATGGAATGGAATGGAATGGAATGGAATGGAATGGAATGGAATGGAATGGAAAGCAAATAATAAACAGTAGGGTTCAGTGGAGTGGAATGGAGAAGAAAGGATGAGAGTGCAGTGGAGTAGAATGTAGTGGAAAGACAGGAATGGAATGGAATGGAATAGAATGGAATGGAATGGAATCACGTGGACTCAAAACAGACGAAAAGGAAGGAAAGAAATGCAGTGGTGTGGGGAGGAGTGGATTGGCAAAGAGTGTATTTGAATTGAAAGGAATGCAATGGAGTGGACTGCAAAGGAAGCGAATGGGAAGGAATGGAATGCAGTGGACTGGAGAGGAGTGGAGTGGAGAAAAGGGAACCTGAATGGAATGGAATGGAATAGATTGGAGAGGATTGGGGTGGATTCCAGTAGAAAGGAATGGAATGGAATAGAACGGAATGGAATGGAATGCAGTGTATTGCAGTGGAGATGCATGGAGTGGAATGAAATGGAATGGAATGGAATGGAATGGAATGGAATGGAATGGAATGGAACGGAACGGAATGGAATGGAATGGAATGAAATGGATTGGAATGCAATAGAATGGAAAAAAATGAACTGCAGTGTATTGGAGAGGAGTTGCATGGAGAGGAATGGAATGCAATGAAATGGAATGGCATGGCATGGAATGGAATGGAATGGAATGGAATGGAATGGAATGGAATGGAATGGAATGGAATGGAATGGAATAGAATGGATAAAAGTGCAGTGGAGTGCAGGAGACAAATGGAAGGGACTGGAATGGAGTGGATAGTAATGGTATGGAATGGAATGGAATGGAATGGAATGGTATGGAATGGAATGGAATGGAATGGAATGGAATGGAATGGAATGGAATGGAATGGAATGGATTGGAATGGAATGGAATGGAGTGGAATGGAATGGAATGGAATGGATTGCAAGAAAGTACGTTGGAGTGCAGTGGAATGAAATGGAGAAAAAACGAAGGGAGTGGATTGGAGTGGAATGTAGTGGATTGGAAGGGATTGGAACAAAATGGAATTGCATGGAATGGAATGGATTGGCATCGATTAGACAGGAATGGAGGCTAATGGGAAGAAATGGAATGCAGTGGGGTGGAGAGGGGTGGAGTAGAGAAGAGAGATTTTCAATTGAATGTCATGGAATGGAAGGGATTGGAGAGAAGTAGAGTGGATTCTAGTGGAAAAGAATGGAATTTAATCAAACAGAATGGAATGCGATGGAATGGAAAGGAATGGAATGGAATGGAATGGAATGGAATGGAATGGAATGGAATGGAAAAAATGCAGTGGAGTGCAGTTAAGAGGAATGGAGTGAAATGGAATGGAATGGGATGGAATGGAATGGAAAAGAATGGAATGGAATGAAATGGAATAGCATGGAATGGAATAGATTGGAGGAGACTGGACTGGAGAAAAATGAGAAAGAATGGAATGTAGTGGAGTGGAGAGGAAGAGAGAGGAGAAGAGTGGATTTGTACTCAATGGAATGGAATGGAACGGATTAGAGTGGAGAGGAGTGGATTCTAGTGGAAAAGAATGGAATGGAATGGAATGGAGTAGAATAGACCAATGTGCAGTTGAGTGTAGTGGAGTGGAATGGAGAAGAAAGGAAGGGAGTGGAGTGGAGTGGAAAGGAGTGGAATGCAATGGAATGGAATGGAATGGAATGGAAAGGAATGGAATGGAATGGAATGGAATGGAATAGTTTGGAGGGGACTGGAATGTAGGCGAATGCGAAGGAATGGAATGCAGTAGAGTGAAGAGGAATGGAGAGGAGAAGAGTGGATTTGAACTCAATGGAATGGAATGGAATGGATTGGAGTAGAGAGGAGTGGATTCTAGTGGAAAAGAATGAAATGAAATGGAATGGATTGGAGTAGAGGGGAGTGGATTCTAGTGGAAAAGAATGGAATGCAACAGAATGGAATGGAGTAGAATGGACAAATGTGATGTTGCGTGAAGTATAGTGGAATGGAGAAGAAAGGAAGGGAGTGGAGTGGAGTGGAATGTGGTGGAATTGAATGGAAGGGAATGGAGTGGACTGGAATGTAGGCGAATGGGAAGGAATGGAATGCAGTGAAGTAGAGAGGAGTGATGTGGAGGAGTGTGTATTTGAATGGAATGGAATGGAACGGAATGCATTGGAGTGGAGAGGACTGTACTCCAGTGGAAAAGAATGGATTGGAATAGAATGGAATGGAAGGGAAAGGAATGGAGTGGAATGGAATGGAATGGAATAGAACTGAATGGAATGGGAAGGAAAAAATACATTGGAGTGCAGTGGAATGGAATGGAGAAGAAACGAAGGGACTGGATTGGAGTGGAAAGTAGTGGAATGGAATGGAATGGAATGGAATGGAATGGAATGGAATGGATTGGACAGGAATGGAGGCTAATAGGAAGGAATGGAATGCAGTGGAGTGGAGAGGAGTGGGGTGGAGAAGAGTGGTTTGAATTGAATGTCACGGAATGGAATGGACTGTAGTGGAGTATAGTGGATTCCAGTGGAAAAGAATGTAATTAAAATGAATGGAACTGGAGGCAATGGAATGGAAAGGAATGGAACGGAAAGGAATGGAATGGAAAGGAATGGAATGGAATGGAAAAAAGTGCAGTGGAGTGCAGTGGAGAGGAATGCAGTGTAATGGAATGGAATAGAAGAGAAGGGAATGGAAAGGAGGTGAAAGGTATGGAATGGAATGCAGTGGAGTGGAGAGGAATGGAGTGGATAACAGTGGATTTGAATTCAATGGAATGGATTGGAGTGGAGACGAGTGGATTCTAGTGGAAAAGAATGGAATGGAATGGAATGAAATGGAGTAGAACGGACAAATGTGTTGTTGAGTGTAGTAGAGTGGAATGGAGAAGAATTGAATGTAGTGGAATGGAGTGGAATGGAATGGAATGGAACGGAGTGGACTGGAATAGAGGCGAATGGGAAGGAATGGAATGCAGTGGAGTAGAGAGGAGTGAAGTTGAAGAGTGTGTATTTCAATCGAATTGAAAGGAATAGAATGCATTGGAGTGGAGAGGAGTGTACCGTAGTGGAAAACTGGAATGGAATGGAATGGAATGGAATGGAATGGAATGGAATGCAATGGAATGGAATAGAGTGGACGGTAATGGAGGTGAATGGGAAGGTATGGAATGTAGTAGAGTGGAGAAGAGTGGAGTAGAAAAGAGTGGATTTGAATTGACTGGAGTGCAATGCAATGGAATGGAATGGAATGGAATGGAATGGAATGGAATGGAATGGATAGCAGTGGATTGGAGAGGAGTGGATAGGAGAAGAATGGAATGGAATGGAAAGAAATGAAATGGAAAGAATTACAATGGAAAGGAATGAAAAGCAATGGAATGGAATGGAATGGAATTGAGCAGAGTGCATTGTATTTGAAATGAATTGAATGGAGACGATGGTTGTGGAGTGGAATGGAATGGGAAGGAATGGAATGGAGTGGAGTGCATTGGAGTGGAATGGAGGGGAGAAGAGTGGATTCAGGTGGAATAGAACAGAAAAGAAAGGAAGGGAATGCAGTGGATTGAAGTGGAATTGAAGGGAGGGGAAAGGAATGGAATGGAATGGAATGGAATGGAATGGAACGGAATGGAATGGAATGGATTGGAATCGAATGGAATTCATTGGAATGGAATGAATGGAATGGAATGGAATGCAATGCATTGGAATGGAATAGAAGGGAAGAAAGTGTAGTGGAGTGGTGTGGAGTGAAATGGAGAAAAAGGAAGAAAGTGGAGCGGAGAGGAATGGAGTCCAATGGAATGGAATGGAGGGAACTGGGAATGAATGGAATACAGTGGAGTGGAGAGGAGTAGAGTGGAGAAGAGTGGATTTCAATGGAATGGAAAGGAATGTAATGGAATGGAATGGAATGGAATGGATTGTACTGGAGTGGAGTGGATCCCAGCGGAAAGAAATGGAAAGAATGGAATGGATTGCAATGCAATGGAAGAGATTGGAATGGAATGGAGTCGAATGGGGGGGAATGGAATGCAGTGGAAAGGAGTGGATAGGAGTGGAGAAGACTGGATTGGAATGGAATGGAATGGAATGGAATGGAATGGAATGGAAGGGAATGGAATGGAGTGGAGTGGGTTCTAGTGGAAAAGAATGGAATAGAATGGACCAGTATGGAATGGAATGAAATGGCAGGCAATAGAATGGAACGGAATGGAATGGAATGGAATGGAATGGAATGGAATGGAATGGAATGGAATAGAATGGAATGGAATGGAATGGAACGGAACGGAACGGAATGGAATGGAATGGAATGCAATGTAAAGGAATGGAATGGAATTGAGTGGAATGCAATGGAATGGAATGAAAAGGAGTGGAATGCAATGTAAAGGAATGGAATGGAATGGAGTGGAATGAAATGGAATGGAATGAAATGGAGTGGAATGCAATGGAATGGAATGAAATGGAGTGGAATGCAATGGAATGGAATGGAATGGAATGGAATGGACTGGAATGGAATGGAATGGAATGGAATGGAATGGAGTGGAGTGGAGTGGAGTGGAATGGAATGGAATAGAAAAGAATGGAATGGAATGGAATGGAATGCAACGTAATGGAAAGGATAAAAGTTCAGTGGAGTGTAGTGGAGAGGAACGGTGTAGAAAGGAATTGAACAGAGTGGAGTGGAATCGAATGTAATGGAATGGAGTGGACTGGGATGGAGGTGAAAGGGAAGGAATGGAATGCAGTGGACTGGAGAGTAGGGGAAAGGAGAAGAGTGGATGTGAAGTGAATGAAACAGAATAGAATGGATCTGAGTGGAGTAGAGAAGATTCTAGTGGAAAAGAATGGAATGGAATGAATGGAATGCAATGGAATGGAATGGAATTGCAAAAATTGTAGTGGAGTGCTGTGTAATGGAATGGAAAAGAAAGGAAGAGAGTGGAGTGGAGTGGAATGGAGTGGAGTGGAATGGAATGGAATGCAATGGAATAGAATGGAATGGAATGGAGTAGACTGAAATGGAGAAAAATTGGAAGGAATGGAATGAAGTGGAATCGAAAGGATAGGAGTAGAGAAGAGCGGATTTGAATTGCATGGAATGGAATAGAAAGGATTGGAGTGTAATGTAGTGGACTGTAGTTTAAAAGAATGGAATGGAATGGAATGGAATGGAATGGAATGGAATGGAATGGAATGGAATGTAGGCTAATAGGAAGGAATGGAATGCAGTGGAGTGGAGAGGAGTGGGGTGGAGATGAGTGGTTTGAATTGAATGTCACGGAATGGAATGGACTGTAGTGGAGTATAGTGGATTCCAGTGGAAAAGAATGTAATTAAATTGAATGGAACTGGAGACAATGGAATGGAAAGGAATGGAATGGAAAGGAATGGAATGGAATGGAAAAAAGTGCAGTGGAGTGCAGTGGAGAGGAATGCAGTGTAATGGAATGGCATGGAATGGAATAGATTAGAAGGGAATGGAAAGGAGGTGAAAGGGAAGGAATGGAATGCAGTGGAGTGGAGAGGAATGGAGTGGAGAACAGTGGATTTGAATTCAATGGAATGGATTGGAGTGGAGACGAGTGGATTCTAGTGGAAAACAATGGAATGGAATGGAATGAAATGGAGTAGAATGAACAAATGTGCTGTTGAGTGTAGTAGAGTGGAATGGAGAAGAATTGAATGTAGTGGAATGGAGTGGAATGGAATGGAAAGGAGTGGACTGGAATAGAGGCGAATGGGAAGGAATGGAATGCAGTGGAGTAGAGAGGAGGGAAGTGGAAGAGTGTGTATTTCAGTAGAATGGAAATGAATAGAATGCATTGGAGTGGAGAGGAGTGTACCGTAGTGGAAAACTGGAATGGAATGGAATGGAACGGAATGGAATGGAATGGAATGGAACGGAATGAAAAGAAGTGTAATGGAGTGTGCTGGAGTGGAGTGGAAAGGAATGGAATGGAATGGAGTGGAATGAAATGGAATGGAATGGAATGGAATGGAATGGAATGGAATGGAATGGAATAGAGTGGACGGTAATGGAGGTGAATGGGAAGGTATGGAATGTAGTAGAGTGGAGAAGAGTGGAGTAGAAAAGAGTGGATTTGAATTGACTGGAGTGCAATGGAATGGAATGGAATGGAATGGAATGGAATGGAATGGAATGGACAGCAGTGGATTGGAGAGGATTGGATAGGAGAAGAATGGAATGGAATGGAAAGAAATGAAATGGAAAGAATTACAATGGAAAGGAATGAAAAGCAATGGAATGGAATGGAATGGAATCGAGCAGAGTGCATTGTACTTGAAATGAATTGAATGGAGACGATGGTTGTGGAGTGGAATGCAATGGGAAGGAATGGAATGGAGGGGAGTGCATTGGAGTGGAATGGAGGGGAGAAGAATGGATCCAGGTGGAATAGAACAGAAAAGAAAGGAAGGGAATGCAGTGGATTGGAGTGGAGTTGAAGGGAGGGGAAAGGAATGGAATGGAATGGAATGGAATGGAATGGAATGGAATGGAATGGATTGGAATCGAATGGAATTCATTGGAATGGAATGGAATGGAATGGAATGGAATGGAATGGAATGGAATGCAATGCATTGGAATGGAATAGAAGGGAAAAAAGTGTAGTGGAGTGCTGTGGAGTGAAATGGAGAAAAAGGAAGAAAGAGGAGCGGAGAGGAATGGAGTGCAATGGAATGCAATGGAGGGAAATGGGAATGAATGGAATACAGTGGAGTGTAGAGGAGTAGAGTGGAGAAGAGTGGATTTCAATAGAATGGAAAGGAATGGAATGGAATGGAATGGAATGGAATGGAATGGAATGGAATGGATCAGACTGGAGTGGAGTGGATCCCAGTGGAAAGAAATGGAAAGAATGGAATGGATTGCAATGGAATGGAAGAGATTGGAATGAAATGGAGTCGAATGGGAGGGAATGGAATGCAGTGGAAAGGAGTGGAGAGGAGTGGAGAAGACTTGATTGGAATGGAATGGAATGGAATGGAATGGAATGGAATGGAATGGAAGGGAATGAAATGGAATGCAATGCCATGGAATGGAAAAAAGTGCAGTGAGTGTAGTGGAGTGGAACGGAGAAGAAAGGAAGGGAGTGGAGTGGGGTGGAAAGTTGTGGAATGGAATGGAATGCAATTGAATATAATGGAATGGAATGGAAAGGAAAGGAATGGAATGGAATGGAATGGAAAGGAATGGAATGGAATGGATTGGATTGGAGTGGAGTGGAGTGGATTCTAGGGGAAAAGATTGAATGAAATGGAATGGAATGGAATGGAATGGAAAGCAAATAATGAACAGTAGCGTTCAGTGGAGTGGAATGGAGAAGAAAGGATGAGAGTGGAGTGGAGTAGAATGTAGTGGAAAGAATAGGAATGGAATGGAATGGAATAGAATGGAATGGAATGGAATCACGTAGACTCAAAACAGACCAAAAGGAAGGAAAGAAATGCAGTGGTGGGGGAGGAGTGGATTGGCAAAGAGTGTATTTGAATTGAAAGGAATGCAATGGAGTGGACTGCAATGGAAGCGAATGGGAAGGAATGGAATGCAGTGGACTGGAGATGAGTGGAGTGGAGAAAAGGGAACCTGAATGGAATGGAATGGAATAGATTGGAGAGGATTGGAGTGGATTCCAGTAGAAAGGAATGTAATGTAATGTAATGGAATGTAATGGAATGGAATGGAATGGAATGGAATGGAATGGAATGGAGTGGACTGGAATGGAGGTGAATGGGAAAGAGTGGCATGCAGTGGAGTGGAGCGGAGTTGAGTGGAGAAGTGTGGATTTGAATGGAATGGAATGGAATGGAAAGGAATGCAATGGAATGGAATGGAATGGAATGGAATGGAATGGAATGGATTGGAGTGGAGTGTATTTTAAGGGAAAAGATTGTAATGGAATTGAATGGACTGGAATTGAATGAAATACAATGGAATGATATGGAATGGAATGGGGTTGAATGGAATGGAATGGAATGGTTTGAGTCGACTGGAATGGAGTTGAATGGAAGGGAGTGGAATGCAGTGCACTGGAGAGCAGTGGAATGGAGAGGTGTGGATTTGAATTAAATGGAATGGAAAGGAATGGATTAGAGTGGAATGGAGTGGATTCTAGTGGAGAAGAATGGAGTGAAATAGAATACAATGGAATGGAATGAAACGGAATGCCATGGAAAGGAATGGAATGGACTGGAATGGAGGCAAATGGGAAGGAATACAATGCAGAGGAGTGGAGAGGAATGGAGTGGAGAAGAGTGGATTTGAATTGCATGTAATGTTATGGAATGGATTGCAGATTAGTTTAGAGGAACAGAGTGGAGAAGACTGGATTTGAATTCAATGTAATGGAATGCAATGGATTGGAGTGTAGTGGAGTGGATTCTAGTGTAAAAGAATGCAACGGAATGGAATTGAATGGAGTGGATTGGAATACAGGCAAATGGGAAGGAATACAATGCAGTGGATTGGAGAGCGGTGGTGTCCAGAAGCGTGGATTTCATATGAATGGAATGGAATGCAATGGAATGGAATAGAAAAGAATTTAAAGCAGTGGATTGGAGTGGAATGAAATGGACTAACATGGAATGGAATGGAAAGTAATGGAATGGAAAGGAATATAAAGGAACGGAATGAAAAGGAATGGAATGGAATGGAATGGAGTGGTTGGCATTGTTTTGGAAATGAATGGAATGAGGTGGAGTGTAGTGGAGTGGAAGGGAGGGGAGTAGAGTGGCTTTAGGTGGCATGGAATGGAATAGAATAGAACGGAATGGAATGGAATGCAGAGGATTGCAGTGGAGATGCATGGAGTGGAATGGAATGGAGTGGAATGGAATGGAATGGAATGGAATGGAACGGAACGGAACGGAATTGAATGGAATGAAATGGATTGGAATGCAATAGAATGAAAAAAATGGACTGCAGTGTATTGGAGAGGAGTTGCATGGAGGGGAATGGAATGCAACGTAATGGAATGGCATGGAATGGAATGGAATGGAATGGAATAGAATGGAAAAAAGTGCAGTGGAGTGCAGGAGACAAATGGAAGGGACTGGAATGGAGTGGATAGGAATGGTATGGAATGGAATGGAATGGAATGGAATATAATGGAATGGAATGGAATGGAATGGAATGGAATGGAATGGAATATAATGGAATGGAATGGAATGGAATGGAATGGAATGGATTGGAATGGATTGGAATGGAATGGAATGGAGTGAAATGGAATGGAATGGAATGGATTGCAAGAAAGTACGTTGGAGTGCAGTGGAATGAAATGGAGAAAAAAAGAAAGGGAGTGGATTGGAGTGGAATGTAGTGGATTGGAAGGGATTGGAACAAAATGCACTTGCATGGAATGGAATGGATTGGGATCGATTAGACAGGAATGGAGGCTAATGGGAAGAAATGGAATGCAGTGGGTTGGAGAGGGGTGGAGTAGAGAAGAGTGATTTTCAATTGAATGTCATGGAATGGAAGGGATTGGAGAGAAGTAGAGTGGATTCTAGTGGATAAGAATGGAATTTAATCAAACAGAATGGAATGCGATGGAATGGAAAGGAATGGAATGGATTGGAACGGAATGGAATGGAATGGAATGGAATGGAATGGAATGGAATGGAATGGAAAAAAGTACAGTGGAGTGCAGTTGAGAGGAATGGAGTGGAATGGAATGGAATGGAATGGAATGGAATGGAATGGAATGGAACGGAACGGAACGGAATTGAATGGAATGAAATGGATTGGAATGCAATAGAATGAAAAAAATGGACTGCAGTGTATTGGAGAGGAGTTGCATGGAGGGGAATGGAATGCAACGAAATGGAATGGCATGGAATGGAATGGAATGGAATGGAATGGAATGGAATAGAATGGAAAAAAGTGCAGTGGAGTGCAGGAGACAAATGGAAGAGACTGGAATGGAGTGGATAGGAATGGTATGGAATGGAATGGAATGGAATGGAATATAATGGAATGGAATGGAATGGAATGGAATGGAATATAATGGAATGGAATGGAATGGAATGGAATGGAATGGAATGGAATGGATTGGAATGGATTGGAATGGAATGGAATGGAGTGGAATGGAATGGAATGGGATGGATTGCAAGAAAGTACGTTGGAGTGCAGTGGAATGAAATGGAGAAAAAACGAAGGGAGTGGATTGGAGTGGAATGTAGTGGATTGGAAGGGATTGGAACAAAATGCACTTGCATGGAATGGAATGGATTGGGATCGATTAGACAGAAATGGAGGCTAATGGGAAGAAATGGAATGCAGTGGGGTGGAGAGGGGTGGAGTAGAGAAGAGTGATTTTCAATTGAATGTCATGGAATGGAAGGGATTGGAGAGAAGTAGAGTGGATTCTAGTGGATAAGAATGGAATTTAATCAAACAGAATGGAATGCGATGGAATGTAAAGGAATGGAATGGAATGGAACGGAATGGAATGGAATGGAATGGAATGGAATGGAAAAAAGTACAGTGGAGTGCAGTTGAGAGGAATGGAGTGGAATGGAATGGAATGGAATGGAATGGAATGGAAAAGAATGGAATGGAATGAAATGGAATAGCATGGAATGGAATAGATTGGAGGAGACTGGAATGGAGAAAAATGAGAAAGAATGGAATGTAGTGGAGTGGAGAGGAAGAGAGAGGAGAAGAGTGGATTTGTACTCAATGGAATGGAATGGAACGGATTAGAGTGGAGAGGAGTGGATTCTAGTGGAAAAGAATGGAATGGAATGGAATGGAATGGAGTAGAATAGACAAATGTGCAGTTGAGTGTAGTGGAGTGGAATGGAGAAGAAAGGAAGGGAGTGGAGTGGAGTGGAAAGGAGTGGAATGCAATGGAATGGAATGGAATGGAATGGAAAGGAATGGAATCGAATGAAGTGGACTGGAATGGTGGGGAATCGGAAGGAATAGAATGCAGGGGAGTAGAGAGGAGTGGAGAGGAGAAGAGTGGATTTGAATCAAATGGAAAGGAACGGAATCCACTGGAGTGGAGAGGTGTGTTATCTAGTGGAAAATTGGAATGGAATGGAATGGAATGGAATGGAATGGAATGGAAAGAAGTGTAATGGAGTGTGCTGGAGTGAAATGGAATGGAATAGAATGGAATGGAATGGAATGGTCAGGAATGGAGGCGAACGGGAAGGAATAGAATGCAGTGGACTGAAGAGGAGTGGAGTGGAGAAGAGCGGATTTGAATTGAATGCAGTGGAATGGATAGGAGTTTAGTGGAGTGGATTTCAGGGGAAAAGAATGTAATGTAATGTAATGTAATGTAATGGAATGGAATGGAATGGAATGGAATGGAATGCAAAGGAATGGAGTAGAATGGAATGGGATAGAATGGAATGGAATGGACTGGAAAGGAAACAATTACATCGGAGTGCAGTGGAATGGAATGGAGAAGAAACGAAGCAAGTGGATTGGAGTGGAATGTAGTGGAATGGAAGGGAATGGAACGAAATGGAATTGAATGGAATGCAATGGAATGGAATGGAATGGAATGCATTAGCCTGGAATGGAGGCTACTGGGAAGGAATGGAATGCAGTGGAATGGAGAGAAATCAAGTGGAGAAGAGTGGTTTTGAATTGAATATCCTGGCACGGAATGGATTGTAGTGGATTGCAGTGGATTCCAGTGGAAAAGAATGGAATTTAAACGAATGGAATGGAATGCAATGGAATGGAAAGGATTGGAATGGAATGGAAAAAAGTGCAGTGGAGTGCAGTGGAGAGGAATGCAGAAGAAACGAAGGGACTGGATTGGTGTGGAATGTAGTGGAATGGAATGGAATGGAATGGAATGGAATGGAATGGAATAGTTTGGAGGGGACTGGAATGTAGGCTAATGGGAAGGAATGGAATGCAGTAGAGTGAAGAGGAATGGAGAGGAGAAGAGTGGATTTGAACTCAATGGAATGGAATGGAATGGATTGGAGTAGAGAGGAGTGGATTCTAGTGGAAAGAATGGAATGAAATGGAATGGGTAGGAGTAGAGAGGAGTGGATTCTAGTGGAAAAGAATGGAATGCAACAGAATGGAATGGAGTAGAATGGACAAATGTGATGTTGAGTGTAGTATAGTGGAATGGAGAAGAAAGGAAGGGAGTGGAGTGGAGTGGAATGTGGTGGAATTGAATGGAAGGGAATGGAGTGGACTGGAATGTAGGCGAATGGGAAGGACTGGAATGCCGTGGAGTAGAGAGGAGTGATGTGGAGGAGTGTGTATTTGAATGGAATGGAATGGAACGGAATGCATTGGAGTGGAGAGGACTGTACTCCAGTGGAAAAGAATGGATTGGAATAGAATGGAATGGAAGGGAAAGGAATGGAGTGGAATGGAATGGAATGGAATAGAACTGAATGGAATGGGAAGGAAAAAAGTACATTGGAGTGCAGTGGAATGGAATGGAGAAGAAACGAAGGGACTGGATTGGAGTGGAAAGTAGTGGAATGGAATGAAATGGAATGGAATGGAATGGATTGGACAGGAATGGAGGCTAATAGGAAGGAATGGAATGCAGTGGAGTGGAGAGGAGTGGGGTGGAGAAGAGTGGTTTGAATTGAATGTCACGGAATGGAATGGACTGTAGTGGAGTATAGTGGATTCCAGTGGAAAAGAATGTAATTAAATTGAATGGAACTGGAGGCAATGGAATGGAAAGGAATGGAATGGAAAGGAATGGAATGGAATGGAAAAAAGTGCAGTGGAGTGCAGTGGAGAGGAATGCAGTGTAATGGAATGGCATGGAATGGAATAGATTAGAAGGGAATGGAAAGGAGGTGAAAGGGAAGGAATGGCATGCAGTGGAGTGGAGAGGAATGGAGTGGAGAACTGTGGATTTGAATTCAATGGAATGGATTGGAGTGGAGACGAGTGGATTCTAGCGGAAAAGAATGGAATGGAATGGAATGAAATGGAGTAGAATGGACAAATGTGCTGTTGAGTGTAGTAGAGTGGAATGGAGAAGAATTGAATGTAGTGGAATGGAGTGGAATGGAATGGAATGGAACGGAGTGGACTGGAATAGAGGCGAATGGGAAGGAATGGAATGCAGTAGAGTAGAGAGGAGTGAAGTTAAAGAGTGTGTATTTCAATCGAATGGAAAGGAATAGAATGCATTGGAGTGGAGAGGAGTGTACCGTAGTGGAAAACTGGAATGGAATGGAATGGAATGGAATGGAATGGAATGGAATGGAATGAAAAAAAGTGTAATGGAGTGTGCTGGAGTGGAGTGGAAAGGAATGGAATGGAATGGAGTGGAATGAAATGGAATGGAATGGAGTGGAATGGAATGGAATAGAGTGGACCGTAATGGAGGTGAATGGGAAGGTATGGAATGTAGTAGAGTGGAGAAGAGTGGAGTAGAAAAGAGTGGATTTGAATTGACTGGAGTGCAATGCAATGGAATGGAATGGAATGGAATGGAATGGAATGGAATGGAATGGAATGGAATGGATAGCAGTGGATTGGAGAGGAGTGGATAGGAGAAGAATGGAATGGAATGGAAAGAAATGAAATGGAAAGGATTAAAATGGAAAGGAATGAAAAGCAATGGAATGGAATGGAATGGAACTGAGCAGAGTGCATTGTATTTGAAATGAATTGAATGGAGACGATGGTTGTGGAGTGGAATGGAATGGGAAGGAATGGAATGGAGTGGAGTGCATTGGAGTGGAATGGAGGGGAGAAGAGTGGATTCAGGTGGAATAGAACAGAAAAGAAAGGAAGGGAATGCAGTGGATTGGAGTGGAGTTGAAGGGTGGGGAAAGGAATGGAATGGAATGGAATGGAATGTATTGGAATCGCATGGAATTCATTGGAATGGAATGGAATGGAATGGAATGGAATGGAATGGAATGGAATGGAATGCAATGGATTGGAATGGAATAGAAGGGAAAAAAGTGTAGTGGAGTGGTGTGGAGTGAAATGGAGAAAAAGGAAGAAATTGGAGCGGAGAGGAATGGAGTGCAATGGAATGGAATGGAGGGAATTGGGAATGAATGGAATACAGTGGAGTGGAGAGGAGTAGAGTGGAGAAGAGTGGATTTCAATGGATTGGAAAGGAATGGAATGGAATGGAATGGAATGGAATGGAATGGAATTGAATGGAATGGATTGGACTGGAGTGGAGTGGATCCCAGTGGAAAGAAATGGAAAGAATGGAATGGATTGCAATGGAATGGAAGAGATTGGAATGGAATGGAGTCGAATGGGAGAGAATGGAATGCAGTGGAAAGGAGTGGAGAGGAGTGGAGAAGACTGGATTGGAATGGAATGCCATGGAATGGAATGGAATGGAATGGAATGGAATGGAGTGGAGTGGGTTCTAGTGGAAAAGAATGGAATAGAATGGACAAGTATGGAATGGAATGGAATGGCAGGCAATAGAATGGAACGGAATGGAATGGAATGGAATGGAATAGAATGGAATGGAATGGAATGGAACGGAACGGAACGGAATGGAATGGAATGGAATGCAATGTAAAGGAATGGAATGGAATTGAGTGGAATGCAATGGAATGGAATGAAAAGGAGTGGAATGCAATGTAAAGGAATGGAATGGAATGGAGTGGAATGAAATGGAATGGAATGAAATGGAGTGGAATGCAATGGAATGGAATGAAATGGAGTGGAATGCAATGGAATGGGATGGAATGGAGTGGAGTGGAATGGAATGGAATAGAAAAGAATGGAATGGAATGGAATGGAACGTAATGGAAAGGATAAAAGTGCAGTGGAGTGAAGTGGACTGGAACTGTGTAGAAAGGAATGGAACAGAGTGGAGTGGAATGGAATGTAATGGAATGGAGTGGACTGGGATGGATGTGAAAGGGAAGGAATGGAATGCAGTGGACTGCAGAGTAGGGGAAAGGAGAAGAGTGGATGTGAAGTGCATGGAACAGAATAGAATGGATCTGAGTGGAGTAGAGAAGATTCTAGTGGAAAAGAATGGAATGGAATGAATGGAATGCAATGGAATGGAATGGAATTGCAAAAATTGTAGTGGAGTGCTGTGGAATGGAATGGAAATGAAAGGAAGAGAGTGGAGTGGAGTGGAATGGAGTGGAGTGGAATGGAATGGAATGCAATGGAATAGAATGGAATGGAATGGAGTAGAATGAAATGGAGAAAAATTGGAAGGAATGGAATAAAGTGGAATGGAAAGGATAGGAGTAGAGAAGAGCGGATTTGAATTGAATGGAATGGAATAGAAAGGATTGGAGTGTAGTGTAGTGGACTGTAGTTTAAAACAATGGAATGGAATGGAATGGAATGGAATGGAATGGAATGGAATGGAATGGAATGCAATGCCATGGAATGGAAAAAAGTGCAGTGAGTGTAGTGGAGTGGAACGGAGAAGAAAGGAAGGGAGTGGAGTGGGGTGGAAAGGTGTGGAATGGAATGGAATGCAATGGAATATAATGGAATGGAATGGAAAGGAAAGGAATGGAATGGAATGGAATGGAATGGAATGGAATGGAATGGAATGGAATGGAATGGAAAGGAATGGAATGGAATGGAATGGAAAGCAAATAATGAACAGTAGGTTTCAGTGGAGTGGAATGGAGAAGAAAGGATGAGAGTGGAGTGGAGTAGAATGTAGTGGAAAGGATAGGAATGGAATGGAATGGAATAGAATGGAATGGAATGGAATCACGTGGACTCAAAACAGACGAAAAGTTAGGAAAGAAATGCAGTGGTGTGGGGAGGAGTGGATTGGCAAAGAGTGTATTTGAATTGAAAGGAATGCAATGGAGTGGACTGCAATTGAAGCGAATGGGAAGGAATGGAATGCAGTGGACTGGACAGGAGTGGACTGGAGAAAAGGGAACCTGAATGGAATGGAATGGAATAGATTGGAGAGGATTGGAGTGGATTCCAGTAGAAAGGAATGGAATGGAATGGAATGGAATGGATTGGAGTGGAGTGTATTTTAAGGGAAAAGATTGTAATGGAATTGAATGGACTGGAATTGAATGAAATACAATGGAATGAAATGGAATGGAATGGGGTTGAATGGAATGGAATGGAATGGTTTGAGTCGACTGGAATGGAGTTGAATGGAAGGGAGTGGAATGCAGTGCACTGGAGAGCAGTGGAATGGAGAGGTGTGGATTTGAATTAAATGGAATGGAAAGGAATGGATTAGAGTGGAATGGTGTGGATTCTAGTGGAGAAGAATGGAGTGAAATAGAATACAATGGAATGGAATGAAACGGAATGCCATGGAAAGGAATGGAATGGACTGGAATGGAGGCAAATGGGAAGGAATACAATGCAGAGGAGTGGAGAGGAATGGAGTGGAGAAGAGTGGATTTGAATTGCATGTAATGGTATGGAATGGATTGCAGATTAGTTTAGAGGAACAGAGTGGAGAAGACTGGATTTGAATTCAATGTAATGGAATGCAATGGATTGGAGTGTAGTGGAGTGGATTCTAGTGTAAAAGAATGCAACGGAATGGAATTGAATGGAGTGGATTGGAATACAGGCAAATGGGAAGGAATACAATGCAGTGGATTGGAGAGCGGTGGTGTCCAGAAGCGTGGATTTCATATGAATGGAATGGAATGCAATGGAATGGAATAGAAAAGAATTTAAAGCAGTGGATTGGAGTGGAATGAAATGGACTAATATGGAATGGAATGGAAAGTAATGGAATGGAAAGGAATATAAAGGAACGGAATGAAAAAGAATGGAATGGAATGGAATGGAGAGGTTGGCATTGTTTTGGAAATGAATGGAATGAGGTGGAGTGGAGTGGAGTGGAAGGGAAGGGAGTAGAGTGGCTTTAGGTGGCATGGAATGGAATGGAATAGAACGGAATGGAATGGAATGCAGTGGATTGCAGTGGAGATGCATGGAGTGGAATGGAATGGAATGGAATGGAATGGAATGGAAAGGAATGGAACGGAACGGAACGGAATGGAACGGAATGAAATGGATTGGAATGCAATAGAATGAAAAAAATGGACTGCAGTGTATTGGAGCGGAGTTGCATGGAGGGGAATGGAATGCAACGAAATGGAATGGCATGGAATGGAATGGAATGCAACGAAATGGAATGGCATGGAATGGAATGGAATGGAATGGAATGGAATGGAATGGAATAGAATCGAAAAAAGTGCAGTGGAGTGCAGGAGACAAATGGAAGGGACTGGAATGGAGTGGATAGGAATGGTACGGAATGGAATGGAATGGAATGGAATGGAATGGAATGGAATGGAATGAAAAAATGTGTAATGGAGTGTGCTGGAGTGGAGTGGAAAGGAATGGAATGGAATGGAGTGGAATGAAATGGAATGGAATGGAATGGAATGGAATGGATTGGATAGCAGTGCATTGGAGAGGAGTGGATTGGAGAAGAATGGAATGGAATGGAAAGAAATGAAATGGAAAGAATTACAATGGAAAGGAATGAAAAGCAATGGAATGGAATGGAATGGAATTGAGCAGAGTGCATTGTATTTGAAATGAATTGAATGGAGACGAGGGTTATGGATTGGAATGGAATGGGAAGGAATGGAATGGAGTGGAGTGCATTGGAGTGGAATGGAGGGGAGAAGAGTGGATTCAGGTGGAATAGAACAGAAAAGAAAGGAAGGGAATGCAGTGGATTGGAGTGGAGTTGAAGGGAGGGGAAAGGAATGGAATGGAATGGAATGGAATGGAATGGAATGGAATGGATTGGAATCGAATGGAATTCATTGGAATGGAATGAATGGAATGGAATGGAATGGAATGGAATGGAATGCAATGCATTGGAATGGAATAGAAGGGAAAAAAGTGTAGTGGAGTGCTGTGGAGTGAAATGGACAAAAAGGAAGAAAGTGGAGCGGAGACGAATGGAGTGCAATGGAATGGAATGGAGGGAAATGGGAATGAATGGAATACAGTGGAGTGGAGAGGAGTAGAGTGGAGAAGAGTGGATTTCAATGGAATGGAAAGGAATGTAATGGAATGGAATGGAATGGAATGGAATGGAATGGAATGGATTGGACTGGAGTGGAGTGGATCCCAGCGCAAAGAAAAGGAAAGAATGGAATGGATTGCAATGCAATGGAAGAGATTGGAAAGGAATGGAGTCGAATGGGAGGGAATGGAATGCAGTGGAAAGGAGTGGATAGGAGTGGAGAAGACTGGATTGGAATGGAATGGAATGGAATGGAATGGAATGGAATGGAATGGAATTAAATGGAATGGAGTGGAGTGGAATGGAATGGAGCAGAAAAGAATGGAATGGAATGGAATGGAACGGAATGGAAAGGATAAAAGTGCAGTGTAGTGTAGTTGAGTGGAACGGTGTAGAAAGGAATGGAACAGAGTGGAGTGGAATGGAGTGCAAAGGAATGGAATGTAATGGAATGGAGTGGACTGGGATGGAGGTGAACGGGAAGAAATGGAATGCAGTGGACTGGAGAGTAGGGGAAAGGAGAAGGGTGGATGTGAAGTGAATGGAACAGAATAGAATGGATCTGAGTGGAGTAGAGAAGATTCTAGTGGGAAAGAACGGAATGGAATGAATGGAATGCAATGGAATGGAATGGAATTGCAAAAATTGTAGTGGCGTGCTGTGGAATGGAATGGAAAAGAAAGGAAGAGAGTGGAGTGGAGTGGAATGCAGTGGAGTGGAATGGAATGGAATGCAATGGAATAGAATGGAATGGAATGGAGTAGACTGAAATGGAGAAAAATTGGAAGGAATGGAATGAAGTGGAATGGAAAGGATAGGAGTAGAGAAGAGCGGATTTGAATTGAATGGAATGGAATAGAAAGGATTGGAGCGTAGTGTATTGGATTGTAGTGTAAAAGAATGGAATGGAATGGAATGGAATGGAATGGAGTGGAATGGAATGGAATGCAATGGATTGGAATGGAATAGAAGGGAAAAAAGTGTAGTGGAGTGGTGTGGAGTGAAATGGAGAAAAAGGAAGAAATTGGAGCGGAGAGGAATGGAGTGCAATGGAATGGAATGGAGGGAATTGGGAATGAATGGAATACAGTGGAGTGGAGAGGAGTAGAGTGGAGAAGAGTGGATTTCAATGGATTGGAAAGGAATGGAATGGAATGGAATGGAATGGAATGGAATGGAATTGAATGGAATGGATTGGACTGGAGTGGAGTGGATCCCAGTGGAAAGAAATGGAAAGAATGGAATGGATTGCAATGGAATGGAAGAGATTGGAATGGAATGGAGTCGAATGGGAGAGAATGGAATGCAGTGGAAAGGAGTGGAGAGGAGTGGAGAAGACTGGATTGGAATGGAATGCCATGGAATGGAATGGAATGGAATGGAATGGAATGGAGTGGAGTGGGTTCTAGTGGAAAAGAATGGAATAGAATGGACAAGTATGGAATGGAATGGAATGGCAGGCAATAGAATGGAACGGAATGGAATGGAATGGAATGGAATAGAATGGAATGGAATGGAATGGAACGGAACGGAACGGAATGGAATGGAATGGAATGCAATGTAAAGGAATGGAATGGAATTGAGTGGAATGCAATGGAATGGAATGAAAAGGAGTGGAATGCAATGTAAAGGAATGGAATGGAATGGAGTGGAATGAAATGGAATGGAATGAAATGGAGTGGAATGCAATGGAATGGAATGAAATGGAGTGGAATGCAATGGAATGGGATGGAATGGAGTGGAGTGGAATGGAATGGAATAGAAAAGAATGGAATGGAATGGAATGGAACGTAATGGAAAGGATAAAAGTGCAGTGGAGTGAAGTGGACTGGAACTGTGTAGAAAGGAATGGAACAGAGTGGAGTGGAATGGAATGTAATGGAATGGAGTGGACTGGGATGGATGTGAAAGGGAAGGAATGGAATGCAGTGGACTGCAGAGTAGGGGAAAGGAGAAGAGTGGATGTGAAGTGCATGGAACAGAATAGAATGGATCTGAGTGGAGTAGAGAAGATTCTAGTGGAAAAGAATGGAATGGAATGAATGGAATGCAATGGAATGGAATGGAATTGCAAAAATTGTAGTGGAGTGCTGTGGAATGGAATGGAAATGAAAGGAAGAGAGTGGAGTGGAGTGGAATGGAGTGGAGTGGAATGGAATGGAATGCAATGGAATAGAATGGAATGGAATGGAGTAGAATGAAATGGAGAAAAATTGGAAGGAATGGAATAAAGTGGAATGGAAAGGATAGGAGTAGAGAAGAGCGGATTTGAATTGAATGGAATGGAATAGAAAGGATTGGAGTGTAGTGTAGTGGACTGTAGTTTAAAACAATGGAATGGAATGGAATGGAATGGAATGGAATGGAATGGAATGGAATGGAATGCAATGCCATGGAATGGAAAAAAGTGCAGTGAGTGTAGTGGAGTGGAACGGAGAAGAAAGGAAGGGAGTGGAGTGGGGTGGAAAGGTGTGGAATGGAATGGAATGCAATGGAATATAATGGAATGGAATGGAAAGGAAAGGAATGGAATGGAATGGAATGGAATGGAATGGAATGGAATGGAATGGAATGGAAAGGAATGGAATGGAATGGAATGGAAAGCAAATAATGAACAGTAGGGTTCAGTGGAGTGGAATGGAGAAGAAAGGATGAGAGTGGAGTGGAGTAGAATGTAGTGGAAAGGATAGGAATGGAATGGAATGGAATAGAATGGAATGGAATGGAATCACGTGGACTCAAAACAGACGAAAAGTTAGGAAAGAAATGCAGTGGTGTGGGGAGGAGTGGATTGGCAAAGAGTGTATTTGAATTGAAAGGAATGCAATGGAGTGGACTGCAATTGAAGCGAATGGGAAGGAATGGAATGCAGTGGACTGGACAGGAGTGGACTGGAGAAAAGGGAACCTGAATGGAATGGAATGGAATAGATTGGAGAGGATTGGAGTGGATTCCAGTAGAAAGGAATGGAATGGAATGGAATGGAATGGATTGGAGTGGAGTGTATTTTAAGGGAAAAGATTGTAATGGAATTGAATGGACTGGAATTGAATGAAATACAATGGAATGAAATGGAATGGAATGGGGTTGAATGGAATGGAATGGAATGGTTTGAGTCGACTGGAATGGAGTTGAATGGAAGGGAGTGGAATGCAGTGCACTGGAGAGCAGTGGAATGGAGAGGTGTGGATTTGAATTAAATGGAATGGAAAGGAATGGATTAGAGTGGAATGGTGTGGATTCTAGTGGAGAAGAATGGAGTGAAATAGAATACAATGGAATGGAATGAAACGGAATGCCATGGAAAGGAATGGAATGGACTGGAATGGAGGCAAATGGGAAGGAATACAATGCAGAGGAGTGGAGAGGAATGGAGTGGAGAAGAGTGGATTTGAATTGCATGTAATGGTATGGAATGGATTGCAGATTAGTTTAGAGGAACAGAGTGGAGAAGACTGGATTTGAATTCAATGTAATGGAATGCAATGGATTGGAGTGTAGTGGAGTGGATTCTAGTGTAAAAGAATGCAACGGAATGGAATTGAATGGAGTGGATTGGAATACAGGCAAATGGGAAGGAATACAATGCAGTGGATTGGAGAGCGGTGGTGTCCCGAAGCGTGGATTTCATATGAATGGAATGGAATGCAATGGAATGGAATAGAAAAGAATTTAAAGCAGTGGATTGGAGTGGAATGAAATGGACTAATATGGAATGGAATGGAAAGTAATGGAATGGAAAGGAATATAAAGGAACGGAATGAAAAAGAATGGAATGGAATGGAATGGAGAGGTTGGCATTGTTTTGGAAATGAATGGAATGAGGTGGAGTGGAGTGGAGTGGAAGGGAAGGGAGTAGAGTGGCTTTAGGTGGCATGGAATGGAATGGAATAGAACGGAATGGAATGGAATGCAGTGGATTGCAGTGGAGATGCATGGAGTGGAATGGAATGGAATGGAATGGAATGGAATGGAAAGGAATGGAACGGAACGGAACGGAATGGAACGGAATGAAATGGATTGGAATGCAATAGAATGAAAAAAATGGACTGCAGTGTATTGGAGCGGAGTTGCATGGAGGGGAATGGAATGCAACGAAATGGAATGGCATGGAATGGAATGGAATGCAACGAAATGGAATGGCATGGAATGGAATGGAATGGAATGGAATGGAATGGAATGGAATAGAATCGAAAAAAGTGCAGTGGAGTGCAGGAGACAAATGGAAGGGACTGGAATGGAGTGGATAGGAATGGTACGGAATGGAATGGAATGGAATGGAATGGAATGGAATGGAATGGAATGAAAAAATGTGTAATGGAGTGTGCTGGAGTGGAGTGGAAAGGAATGGAATGGAATGGAGTGGAATGAAATGGAATGGAATGGAATGGAATGGAATGGATTGGATAGCAGTGCATTGGAGAGGAGTGGATTGGAGAAGAATGGAATGGAATGGAAAGAAATGAAATGGAAAGAATTACAATGGAAAGGAATGAAAAGCAATGGAATGGAATGGAATGGAATTGAGCAGAGTGCATTGTATTTGAAATGAATTGAATGGAGACGAGGGTTATGGATTGGAATGGAATGGGAAGGAATGGAATGGAGTGGAGTGCATTGGAGTGGAATGGAGGGGAGAAGAGTGGATTCAGGTGGAATAGAACAGAAAAGAAAGGAAGGGAATGCAGTGGATTGGAGTGGAGTTGAAGGGAGGGGAAAGGAATGGAATGGAATGGAATGGAATGGAATGGAATGGAATGGATTGGAATCGAATGGAATTCATTGGAATGGAATGAATGGAATGGAATGGAATGGAATGGAATGGAATGCAATGCATTGGAATGGAATAGAAGGGAAAAAAGTGTAGTGGAGTGCTGTGGAGTGAAATGGACAAAAAGGAAGAAAGTGGAGCGGAGACGAATGGAGTGCAATGGAATGGAATGGAGGGAAATGGGAATGAATGGAATACAGTGGAGTGGAGAGGAGTAGAGTGGAGAAGAGTGGATTTCAATGGAATGGAAAGGAATGTAATGGAATGGAATGGAATGGAATGGAATGGAATGGAATGGATTGGACTGGAGTGGAGTGGATCCCAGCGCAAAGAAAAGGAAAGAATGGAATGGATTGCAATGCAATGGAAGAGATTGGAAAGGAATGGAGTCGAATGGGAGGGAATGGAATGCAGTGGAAAGGAGTGGATAGGAGTGGAGAAGACTGGATTGGAATGGAATGGAATGGAATGGAATGGAATGGAATGGAATTAAATGGAATGGAGTGGAGTGGAATGGAATGGAGCAGAAAAGAATGGAATGGAATGGAATGGAACGGAATGGAAAGGATAAAAGTGCAGTGTAGTGTAGTTGAGTGGAACGGTGTAGAAAGGAATGGAACAGAGTGGAGTGGAATGGAGTGCAAAGGAATGGAATGTAATGGAATGGAGTGGACTGGGATGGAGGTGAATGGGAAGAAATGGAATGCAGTGGACTGGAGAGTAGGGGAAAGGAGAAGGGTGGATGTGAAGTGAATGGAACAGAATAGAATGGATCTGAGTGGAGTAGAGAAGATTCTAGTGGGAAAGAACGGAATGGAATGAATGGAATGCAATGGAATGGAATGGAATTGCAAAAATTGTAGTGGCGTGCTGTGGAATGGAATGGAAAAGAAAGGAAGAGAGTGGAGTGGAGTGGAATGCAGTGGAGTGGAATGGAATGGAATGCAATGGAATAGAATGGAATGGAATGGAGTAGACTGAAATGGAGAAAAATTGGAAGGAATGGAATGAAGTGGAATGGAAAGGATAGGAGTAGAGAAGAGCGGATTTGAATTGAATGGAATGGAATAGAAAGGATTGGAGCGTAGTGTATTGGATTGTAGTGTAAAAGAATGGAATGGAATGGAATGGAATGGAATGGAATGGAATGGAATGGAATGCAATGGCATGGAATGGAAAAAAGTGCAGTGGAGTGTGGTGGAGTGGAACGGAGAAGAAAGGAAGGGCGTGGAGTGGGGTGGAAAGGTGTGGAATGGAATGGATTGCAATGGAATATAATGGAATGGAATGGAAAGGAAAGGAATGGCATGGAATGGAATGGAATGGAATGGAATGGAATGGAATGGAATTGAATGGAAAGTAATGGAATGGAATGGAATTGATTGGATTGGAGTGGAGTGGGGTGGATTCTAGGGGAAAAGATTGAATGGAATGGAATGGAATGGAATGGAATGGAATGGAATGGAATGGAATGGAATGGAAAGCAAATAATGAACAGTAGGGTTCAGTGGAGTGGAATGGAGAAGAAAGGATGAGAGTGGAGTGGAGTAGAATGTAGTGGAAAGATAGGAATGGAATGGAATGGAATAGAATGGAATGGAATGGAATCACGTGGACTCAAAACAGACGAAAAGGAAGGAAAGAAATGCAGTGGTGTGGGGAGGAGTGGATTGGCAAAGAGTGTATTTGAATTGAAAGGAATGCAATGGAGTGGACTGCAATGGAAGCGAATGGGAAGGAATGGAATGCAGTGGACTGGAGAGGAGTGGAGTGGAGAAAAGGGAACCTGAATGGAATGGAATGGAATAGATTGGAGAGGATTGGGGTGGATTCCAGTAGAAAGGAATGGAATGGAATGGAAGGGAATGGAATGGAATGGAATGGAATGGAATGGAATGGAATGGAATGGAATGGAGTGGACTGGAATGGAGGCGAATGGGAAAGAGTGGCATGCAGTGGAGTGGAGCGGAGTTGAGTGGAGAAGTGTGGATTTGAATGGAATGGAATGGAAAGGAATGCAATGGAATGGAATGGAATGGAATGGAATGGAATGGAATGGAATGGAATGGATTGGAGTGGAGTGGAGTGTATTTTAAGGGAAAAGATTGTAATGGAATTGAATGGACTGGAATTGAATGAAATACAATGGAATGAAATGGAATGGAATGGGGTTGAATGGAATGGAATGGAACGGTTTTAGTCGACTGGAATGGAGTTGAATGGAAGGGAGTGGAATGCAGTGCACTGGAGAGCAGTGGAATGGAGAGGTGTGGATTTGAATTAAATGGAATGGAAAGGAATGGATTAGAGTGGAATGGAGTGGATTCTAGTGGAGAAGAATGGAGTGAAATAGAATACAATGGAATGGAATGAAATGGAATGCCATGGAAAGGAATGGAATGGACTGGAATGGAGGCAAATGGGAAGGAAAACAATGCAGAGGAGTGGAGAGGAATGGAGTGGAGAAGAGTGGATTTGAATTGCATGTAATGGTATGGAATGGATTGCAGATTAGTTTAGAGAAACAGAGTGGAGAAGACTGGATTTGAATTCAATGTAATGGAATGCAATGGATTGGAGTGTAGTGGAGTGGATTCTAGTGTAAAAGAATGCCACGGAATGGAATTGAATGGAGTGGATTGTAATACAGGCAAATTGGAAGTAATACAATGCAGTGGATTGGAGAGCGGTGGTGTCCAGAAGCGTGGATTTCATATGAATGGAATGGAATGCAATGGAATGGAATAGAAAAGAATTTAAAGCAGTGGATTGGAGTGGAATGAAATGGACTAACATGGAATGGAATGGAAAGTAATGGAATGGAAAGGAATATAAAGGAACGGAATGAAAAGGAATGGAATGGAATGGAATGGAATGGAATGGAATGGAATGGAGTGGTTGGCACTGTTTTGGAAATGAATGGAATGAGGTGGAGTGTAGTGGAGTGGAAGGGAGGGGAGTAGAGTGGCTTTAGGTGGCATGGAATGGAATGGAATAGAACGGAATGGAATGGAATGCAGTGGATTGCAGTGGAGATGCATGGAGTGGAATGAAATGGAATGGAATGGAATGGAATGGAATGGAACGGAACGGAATGGAATGGAATGGAATGAAATGGATTGGAATGCAATAGAATGGAAAAAAATGAACTGCAGTGTATTGGAGAGGAGTTGCATGGAGAGGAATGGAATGCAATGAAATGGAATGGCATGATATGGAATGGAATGGAATGGAATGGAATGGAATGGAATGGAATGGAATGGAATGGAATGGAATGGAATAGAATGGATAAAAGTGCAGTGGAATGCAGGAGACAAATGGAAGGGACTGGAATGGAGTGGATAGGAATGGTATGGAATGGAATGGAATGGAATGGAATGGTATGGAATGGAATGGAATGGAATGGAATGGAATGGAATGGAATGGAATGGAATGGAATGGATTGGAATGGATTGGAATGGAATGGAATGGAGTGGAATGGAATGGAATGGAATGGATTGCAAGAAAGTACGTTGGAGTGCAGTGGAATGAAATGGAGAAAAAACGAAGGGAGTGGATTGGAGTGGAATGTAGTGGATTGGAAGGGATTGGAACAAAATGGAATTGCATGGAATGGAATGGATTGGCATCGATTAGACAGGAATGGAGGCTAATGGGAAGAAATGGAATGCAGTGGGGTGGAGAGGGGTGGAGTAGAGAAGAGAGATTTTCAATTGAATGTCATGGAATGGAAGGGATTGGAGAGAAGTAGAGTGGATTCTAGTGGAAAAGAATGAAATTTAATCAAACAGAATGGAATGCGATGGAATGGAATGGAATGGAATGGAATGGAATGGAATGGAATGGAAAAAATGCAGTGGAGTGCAGTTAAGAGGAATGGAGTGAAATGGAATGGAATGGAATGGAATGGAATGGAATGGAAAAGAATGGAATGGAATGAAATGGAATAGCATGGAATGGAATAGATTAGAGGAGACTGGACTGGAGAAAAATGAGAAAGAATGGAATGTAGTGGAGTGGAGAGGAAGAGAGAGGAGAAGAGTGGATTTGTACTCAATGGAATGGAATGGAACGGATTAGAGTGGAGAGGAGTGGATTCTAGTGGAAAAGAATGGAATGGAATGGAATGGAGTAGAATAGACAAATGTGCAGTTGAGTGTAGTGGAGTGGAATGGAGAAGAAAGGAAGGGAGTGGAGTGGAGTGGAAAGGAGTGGAATGCAATGGAATGGAATGGAATGGAATGGAAAGGAATGGAATGGAATGGAATGGAATGGAATAGTTTGGAGGGGACTGGAATGTAGGCGAATGGGAAGGAATGGAATGCAGTAGAGTGAAGAGGAATGGAGAGGAGAAGAGTGGATTTGAACTCAATGGAATGGAATGGAATGGATTGGAGTAGAGAGGAGTGGATTCTAGTGGAAAAGAATGAAATGAAATGGAATGGATTGGAGTAGAGGGGAGTGGATTCTAGTGGAAAAGAATGGAATGCAACAGAATGGAATGGAGTAGAATGGACAAATGTGATGTTGAGTGTATTATAGTGGAATGGAGAAGAAAGGAAGGGAGTGGAGTGGAGTGGAATGTGGTGGAATTGAATGGAAGGGAATGGAGTGGACTGGAATGTAGGCGAATGGGAAGGAATGGAATGCAGTGGAGTAGAGAAGAGTGATGTGGAGGAGTGTGTATTTGAATGGAATGGAATGGAACGGAATGCATTGGAGTGGAGAGGACTGTACTCCAGTGGAAAAGAATGGATTGGAATAGAATGGAATGGAAGGGAAAGGAATGGAGTGGAATGGAATGGAATGGAATAGAACTGAATGGAATGGGAAGGAAAAAATACATTGGAGTGCAGTGGAATGGAATGGAGAAGAAACGAAGGGACTGGATTGGAGTGGAAAGTAGTGGAATGGAATGGAATGGAATGGAATGGAATGGAATGGAATGGAATGGAATGGATTGGACAGGAATGGAGGCTAATAGGAAGGAATGGAATGCAGTGGAGTGGAGAGGAGTGGGGTGGAGAAGAGTGGTTTGAATTGAATGTCACGGAATGGAATGGACTGTAGTGGAGTATAGTGGATTCCAGTGGAAAAGAATGTAATTAAATTGAATGGAACTGGAGGCAATGGAATGGAAAGGAATGGAATGGAAAGGAATGGAATGGAAAGGAATGGAATGGAATGGAAAAAAGTGCAGTGGAGTGCAGTGGAGAGGAATGCAGTGTAATGGAATGGAATAGAATAGAAGGGAATGGAAAGGAGGTGAAAGGTATGGAATGGAATGCAGTGGAGTGGAGAGGAATGGAGTGGAGAACAGTGGATTTGAATTCAATGGAATGGATTGGAGTGGAGACGAGTGGATTCTAGTGGAAAAGAATGGAATGGAATGGAATGAAATGGAGTAGAATGGACAAATGTGTTGTTGAGTGTAGTAGAGTGGAATGGAGAAGAATTGAATGTAGTGGAATGGAGTGGAATGGAATGGAATGGAACGGAGTGGACTGGAATAGAGGCGAATGGGAAGGAATGGAATGCAGTGGATTAGAGAGGAGTGAATTTGAAGAGTGTGTATTTCAATCGAATTGAAAGGAATAGAATGCATTGGAGTGGAGAGGAGTGTACCGTAGTGGAAAACTGGAATGGAATGGAATGGAATGGAATGGAATGGAATGGAATAGAGTGGACGGTAATGGAGGTGAATGGGAAGGTATGGAATGTAGTAGAGTGGAGAAGAGTGGAGTAGAAAAGAGTGGATTTGAATTGACTGGAGTGCAATGCAATGGAATGGAATGGAATGGAATGGAATGGGGTGGAATGGACAGCAGTGGATTGGAGAGCATTGGATAGGAGAAGAATGGAATGGAATGGAAAGAAATGAAATGGAAAGAATTACAATGGAAAGGAATGAAAAGCAATGGAATGGAATGGAATGGAATCGAGCAGAGTGCATTGTACTTGAAATGAATTGAATGGAGACGATGGTTGTGGAGTGGAATGGAATGGGAAGGAATGGAATGGAGTGGAGTGCATTGGAGTGGAATGGAGGGGAGAAGAGTGGATTCAGGTGGAATAGAACAGAAAAGAAAGGAAGGGAATGCAGTGGATTGGAGTGGAGTTGAAGGGAGGGGAAAGGAATGGAATGGAATGGAATGGAATGGAATGGAATGGAATGGAATGCAATGGAATGGATTGGAATCGAATGGACTTCATTGGAATGGAATGAATGGAATGGAATGGAATGCAATGCATTGGAATGGAATAGAAGGGAAAAAAGTGTAGTGGAGTGGTGTGGAGTGAAATGGAGAAAAAGGAAGAAAGTGGAGCGGAGAGGAATGTAGTGCAATGGAATGGAATGGAGGGAAATGGGAATGAATGGAATACAGTGGAGTGGAGAGGAGTAGAGTGGAGAAGAGTGGATTTCAATGGAATGGAAAGGAATGTAATGTAATGGAATGGAATGGAATGGATTGTACTGGAGTGGAGTGGATCCCAGCGGAAAGAAATGGAAAGAATGGAATGGATTGCAATGCAATGGAAGAGATTGGAATGGAATGGAGTCGAATGGGAGGGAATGGAATGCAGTGGAAAGGAGTGGATAGGAGTGGAGAAGACTGGATTGGAATGGAATGGAATGGATTGGAATGGAATGGAATGGAATGGAATGGAATGGAATGGAATGGAATGGAAGGGAATGGAATGGAGTGGAGTGGGTTCTAGTGGAAAAGAATGGAATAGAATGGACCAGTATGGAATGGAATGGAATGGCAGGCAATAGAATGGAACGGAATGGAATGGAATGGAATGGAATGGAATGGAATGGAATGGAATGGAATAGAATGGCATGGAATGGAATCGAATAGAATGGAATGGAATGGAATGGAACGGAACGGAACGGAATGGAATGGAATGGAATGCAATGTAAAGGAATGGAATGGAATTGAGTGGAATGCAATGGAATGGAATGAAAAGGAGTGGAATGCAATGTAAAGGAATGGAATGGAATGGAGTGGAATGAAATGGAATGGAATGAAATGGAGTGGAATGCAATGGAATGGAATGAAATGGAGTGGAATGCAATGGAATGGAATGGAATGGAATGGAATGGAATGGAATGGAATGGAATGGAGTGGAGTGGAGTGGAATGGAATGGAATAGAAAAGAATGGAATGGAATGGAATGGAATGGAACGTAATGGAAAGGATAAAAGTTCAGTGGAGTGTAGTTTAGAGGAACGGTGTAGAAAGGAATTGAACAGAGTGGAGTGGAATGGAATGTAATGGAATGGAGTGGACTGGGATGGAGGTGAAAGGGAAGGAATGGAATGCAGTGGACTGGAGAGTAGGGGAAAGGAGAAGAGTGGATGTGAAGTGAATGGAACAGAATAGAATGGATCTGAGTGTAGTAGAGAAGATTCTAGTGGAAAAGAATGGAATGGAATGAATGGAATGCAATGGAATGGAATGGAATTGCAAAAATTGTAGTGGAGTGCTGTGTAATGGAATGGAAAAGAAAGGAAGAGAGTGGAGTGGAGTGGAATGGAGTGGAGTGGAATGGAATGGAATGCAATGGAATAGAATGGAATGGAATGGAGTAGACTGAAATGGAGAAAAATTGGAAGGAATGGAATGAAGTGGAATGGAAAGGATAGGAGTAGAGAAGAGCGGATTTGAATTGAATGGAATGGAATAGAAAGGATTGGGGTGTAATGTAGTGGACTGTAGTTTAAAAGAATGGAATGGAATGGAATGGAATGGAATGGAATGGAATGGAATGGAATGTAGGCTAATAGGAAGGAATGGAATGCAGTGGAGTGGAGAGGAGTGGGGTGGGGATGAGTGGTTTGAATTGAATGTCACGGAATGGAATGGACTGTAGTGGAGTATAGTGGATTCCAGTGGAAAAGAATGTAATTAAATTGAATGGAACTGGAGACAATGGAATGGAAAGGAATGGAATGGAAAGGAATGGAATGGAATGGAAAAAAGTGCAGTGGAGTGCAGTGGAGAGGAATGCAGTGTAATGGAATGGCATGGAATGGAATAGATTAGAAGGGAATGGAAAGGAGGTGAAAGGGAAGGAATGGAATGCAGTGGAGTGGAGAGGAATGGAGTTGAGAACAGTGGATTTGAATTCAATGGAATGTATTGGAGTAGAGACGAGTGGATTCTAGTGGAAAAGAATGGAATGGAATGGAATGAAATGGAGTAGAATGGACAAATGTGCTGTTGAGTGTAGTAGAGTGGAATGGAGAAGAATTGAATGTAGTGGAATGGAGTGGAATGGAATGGAATGGAACGGAGTGGACTGGAATAGAGGCGAATGGGAAGGAATGGAATGCAGTGGAGTAGAGAGGAGTGAAGTGGAAGAGTGTGTATTTCAATCGAATGGAAAGGAATGGAATGCATTGGAGTGGAGAGGAGTGTACCGTAGTGGAAAACTGGAATGGAATGGAATGGAATGGAATGGAATGGAATGAAAAAAAGTGTAATGGAGTGTGCTGGAGTGGAGTGGAAAGGAATGGAATGGAACGGAGTGGAATGAAATGGAATGGAATGGAATGGAATGGAATGGAATAGAGTGGACGGTAATGGAGGTGAATGGGAAGGTATGGAATGTAGTAGAGTGGAGAAGAGTGGAGTAGAAAAGAGTGGATTTGAATTGACTGGAGTGCAATGCAATGGAATAGAAAGGAATGGAATGGAATGGAATGGATACCAGTGGATTGGAGAGGAGTGGATAGGAGAAGAATGGAATGGAATGGAAAGAAATGAAATGGAAAGAATTACAATGGAAAGGAATGAAAAGCAATGGAATGGAATGGAATGGAATTGAGCAGAGTGCATTGTATTTGAAATGAATTGAATGGAGACGATGGTTGTGGAGTGGAATGGAATGGGAAGGAATAGAATGGAGTGGAGTGCATTGGAGTGGAATAGAGGGGAGAAGAGTGGATTCAGGTGGAATAGAACAGAAAAGAAAGGAAGGGAATGCAGTGGATTGGAGTGGAGTTGAAGGGAGGGGAAAGGAATGGAATGGAATGGAATGGAATGGAATGGAATGGAATGGAATGGAATGGAATGGAGTGGATTGGAATCCAATGGAATTCATTGGAATGGAATGAATAGAATGGAATGAATAGTATGGAATGGAATGGAATGGAATGCAATGCATTGGAATGGAATAGAAGGGAAAAAAGTGTAGTGGAGTGCTGTGGAGTGAAATGGAGAAAAAGGAAGAAAGTGGAGCGGAGAGGAATGGAGTGCAATGGAATGGAATGGAGGGAAAAGGGAATGAATGGAATACAGTGGAGTGGAGAGGAGTAGAGTGGAGAAGAGTGGATTTCAATGGAATGGAAAGGAACGTAATGGAATGGAATGGAATGGAATGGAATGGAATGGATTGGACTGGAGTGGAGTGGATACCAGTGGAAAGAAATGGAAAGAATGGAATGGATTGCAATGGAATGGAAGAGACTGGAATGGAATGGAGTCGAATGGGAGGGAATGGAATGCAGTGGAAAGTAGTGGAGACGAGTGGAGAAGACTGGATTGGAATGGAATGGAATGGAATGGAATGGAATGGAATGGAATGGAATGGAATGCAACGGAACGGAACGGAATAGAATGGAATGGAATGCAATGTAAAGGAATGGAATGGAATTGAGTGGAATGCAATGGAATGGAATGAAAAGGAGTGGAATGCAATGTAAAGGAATGGAATGGAATGGAGTGGAATGAAATGGAATGGAATGAAATGGAGTGGAATGCAATGGAATGGAATGAAATGGAGTGGAATGCAATGGAATGGAATGGAATGGAATGGAATGGAATGGAATGGAATGGAATGGAGTGGAGTGGAATGGAATGGAGCAGAAAAGAATGGAATGGAATGGAATGGAACGGAATGGAAAGGATAAAAGTGCAGTGTAGTGTAGTTGAGTGGAACGGTGTAGAAAGGAATGGAACAGAGTGGAGTGGAATGGAGTGCAAAGGAATGGAATGTAATGGAATGCAGTGGACTGGGATGGAGGTGAAAGGGAAGAAATGGAATGCAGTGGACTGGAGAGTAGGGGAAAGGAGAAGGGTGGATGTGAAGTGAATGGAACAGAATAGAATGGATCTGAGTGGAGTAGAGAAGATTCTAGTGGGAAAGAACGGAATGGAATGAATGGAATGCAATGGAATGGAATGGAATTGCAAAAATTGTAGTGGCGTGCTGTGGAATGGAATGGAAAAGAAAGGAAGAGAGTGGAGTGGAGTGGAATGCAGTGGAGTGGAATGGAATGGAATGCAATGGAATAGAATGGAATGGAATGGAGTAGACTGAAATGGAGAAAAATTGGAAGGAATGGAATGAAGTGGAATGGAAAGGATAGGAGTAGAGAAGAGCGGATTTGAATTGAATGGAATGGAATAGAAAGGATTGGAGCGTAGTGTATTGGATTGTAGTGTAAAAGAATGGAATGGAATGGAATGGAATGGAATGGAATGGAATGGAATGGAATGCAATGGCATGGAATGGAAAAAAGTGCAGTGGAGTGTAGTGGAGTGGAACGGAGAAGAAAGGAAGGGCGTGGAGTGGGGTGGAAAGGTGTGGAATGGAATGGATTGCAATGGAATATAATGGAATGGAATGGAAAGGAAAGGAATGGCATGGAATGGAATGGAATGGAATGGAATGGAATGGAATGGAATGGAATTGAATGGAAAGTAATGGAATGGAATGGAATTGATTGGATTGGAGTGGAGTGGGGTGGATTCTAGGGGAAAAGATTGAATGGAATGGAATGGAATGGAATGGAATGGAATGGAATGGAATGGAAAGCAAATAATGAACAGTAGGGTTCAGTGGAGTGGAATGGAGAAGAAAGGATGAGAGTGGAGTGGAGTAGAATGTAGTGGAAAGATAGGAATGGAATGGAATGGAATAGAATGGAATGGAATGGAATCACGTGGACTCAAAACAGACGAAAAGGAAGGAAAGAAATGCAGTGGTGTGGGGAGGAGTGGATTGGCAAAGAGTGTATTTGAATTGAAAGGAATGCAATGGAGTGGACTGCAATGGAAGCGAATGGGAAGGAATGGAATGCAGTGGACTGGAGAGGAGTGGAGTGGAGAAAAGGGAACCTGAATGGAATGGAATGGAATAGATTGGAGAGGATTGGGGTGGATTCCAGTAGAAAGGAATGGAATGGAATGGAATGGAATGGAATGGAATGGAATGGAATGGAATGGAATGGAGTGGACTGGAATGTAGGCGAATGGGAAAGAGTGGCATGCAGTGGAGTGGAGCGGAGTTGAGTGGAGAAGTGTGGATTTGAATGGAATGGAATGGAAAGGAATGCAATGGAATGGAATGGAATGGAATGGAATGGAATGGAATGGAATGGAATGGATTGGAGTGGAGTGGAGTGTATTTTAAGGGAAAAGATTGTAATGGAATTGAATGGACTGGAATTGAATGAAATACAATGGAATGAAATGGAATGGAATGGGGTTGAATGGAATGGAATGGAACGGTTTTAGTCGACTGGAATGGAGTTGAATGGAAGGGAGTGGAATGCAGTGCACTGGAGAGCAGTGGAATGGAGAGGTGTGGATTTGAATTAAATGGAATGGAAAGGAATGGATTAGAGTGGAATGGAGTGGATTCTAGTGGAGAAGAATGGAGTGAAATAGAATACAATGGAATGGAATGAAATGGAATGCCATGGAAAGGAATGGAATGGACTGGAATGGAGGCAAATGGGAAGGAAAACAATGCAGAGGAGTGGAGAGGAATGGAGTGGAGAAGAGTGGATTTGAATTGCATGTAATGGTATGGAATGGATTGCAGATTAGTTTAGAGAAACAGAGTGGAGAAGACTGGATTTGAATTCAATGTAATGGAATGCAATGGATTGGAGTGTAGTGGAGTGGATTCTAGTGTAAAAGAATGCCACGGAATGGAATTGAATGGAGTGGATTGTAATACAGGCAAATTGGAAGCAATACAATGCAGTGGATTGGAGAGCGGTGGTGTCCAGAAGCGTGGATTTCATATGAATGGAATGGAATGCAATGGAATGGAATAGAAAAGAATTTAAAGCAGTGGATTGGAGTGGAATGAAATGGACTAACATGGAATGGAATGGAAAGTAATGGAATGGAAAGGAATATAAAGGAACGGAATGAAAAGGAATGGAATGGAATGGAATGGAATGGAATGGAATGGAGTGGTTGGCACTGTTTTGGAAATGAATGGAATGAGGTGGAGTGTAGTGGAGTGGAAGGGAGGGGAGTAGAGTGGCTTTAGGTGGCATGGAATGGAATGGAATAGAACGGAATGGAATGGAATGCAGTGGATTGCAGTGGAGATGCATGGAGTGGAATGAAATGGAATGGAATGGAATGGAATGGAATGGAACGGAACGGAATGGAATGGAAGGGAATGAAATGGATTGGAATGCAATAGAATGGAAAAAAATGAACTGCAGTGTATTGGAGAGGAGTTGCATGGAGAGGAATGGAATGCAATGAAATGGAATGGCATGGCATGGAATGGAATGGAATGGAATGGAATGGAATGGAATGGAATGGAATGGAATGGAATGGAATGGAATAGAATGGATAAAAGTGCAGTGGAATGCAGGAGACAAATGGAAGGGACTGGAATGGAGTGGATAGGAATGGTATGGAATGGAATGGAATGGAATGGAATGGTATGGAATGGAATGGAATGGAATGGAATGGAATGGAATGGAATGGATTGGAATGGATTGGAATGGAATGGAATGGAGTGGAATGGAATGGAATGGAATGGATTGCAAGAAAGTACGTTGGAGTGCAGTGGAATGAAATGGAGAAAAAACGAAGGGAGTGGATTGGAGTGGAATGTAGTGGATTGGAAGGGATTGGAACAAAATGGAATTGCATGGAATGGAATGGATTGGCATCGATTAGACAGGAATGGAGGCTAATGGGAAGAAATGGAATGCAGTGGGGTGGAGAGGGGTGGAGTAGAGAAGAGAGATTTTCAATTGAATGTCATGGAATGGAAGGGATTGGAGAGAAGTAGAGTGGATTCTAGTGGAAAAGAATGGAATTTAATCAAACAGAATGGAATGCGATGGAATGGAATCGAATGGAATGGAATGGAATGGAATGGAATGGAATGGAATGGAAAAAATGCAGTGGAGTGCAGTTAAGAGGAATGGAGTGAAATGGAATGGAATGGAGTGGAATGGAATGGAATGGGAAAGAATGGAATGGAATGAAATGGAATAGCATGGAATGGAATAGATTAGAGGAGACTGGACTGGAGAAAAATGAGAAAGAATGGAATGTAGTGGAGTGGAGAGGAAGAGAGAGGAGAAGAGTGGATTTGTACTCAATGGAATGGAATGGAACGGATTAGAGTGGAGAGGAGTGGATTCTAGTGGAAAAGAATGGAATGGAATGGAATGGAGTAGAATAGACAAATGTGCAGTTGAGTGTAGTGGAGTGGAATGGAGAAGAAAGGAAGGGAGTGGAGTGGAGTGGAAAGGAGTGGAATGCAATGGAATGGAATGGAATGGAATGGAAAGGAATGGAATGGAATGGAATGCAATGGAATGGAATGGAAAGGAATGGAATGGAATGGAATGGAATGGAATAGTTTGGAGGGGACTGGAATGTAGGCGAATGGGAAGGAATGGAATGCAGTAGAGTGAAGAGGAATGGAGAGGAGAAGAGTGGATTTGAACTCAATGGAATGGAATGGAATGGATTGGAGTAGAGAGGAGTGGATTCTAGTGGAAAAGAATGAAATGAAATGGAATGGATTGGAGTAGAGGGGAGTGGATTCTAGTGGAAAAGAATGGAATGCAACAGAATGGAATGGAGTAGAATGGACAAATGTGATGTTGAGTGTAGTATAGTGGAATGGAGAAGAAAGGAAGGGAGTGGAGTGGAGTGGAATGTGGTGGAATTGAATGGAAGGGAATGGAGTGGACTGGAATGTAGGCGAATGGGAAGGAATGGAATGCAGTGGAGTAGAGAGGAGTGATGTGGAGGAGTGTGTATTTGAATGGAATGGAATGGAACGGAATGCATTGGAGTGGAGAGGACTGTACTCCAGTGGAAAAGAATGGATTGGAATAGAATGGAATGGAAGGGAAAGGAATGGAGTGGAATGGAATGGAATGGAATAGAACTGAATGGAATGGGAAGGAAAAAATACATTGGAGTGCAGTGGAATGGAATGGAGAAGAAACGAAGGGACTGGATTGGAGTGGAAAGTAGTGGAATGGAATGGAATGGAATGGAATGGAATGGAATGGAATGGAATGGAATGGAATGGATTGGACAGGAATGGAGGCTAATAGGAAGGAATGGAATGCAGTGGAGTGGAGAGGAGTGGGGTGGAGAAGAGTGGTTTGAATTGAATGTCACGGAATGGAATGGACTGTAGTGGAGTATAGTGGATTCCAGTGGAAAAGAATGTAATTAAATTGAATGGAACTGGAGGCAATGGAATGGAAAGGAATGGAATGGAAAGGAATGGAATGGAAAGGAATGGAATGGAATGGAAAAAAGTGCAGTGGAGTGCAGTGGAGAGGAATGCAGTGTAATGGAATGGAATAGAATAGAAGGGAATGGAAAGGAGGTGAAAGGTATGGAATGGAATGCAGTGGAGTGGAGAGGAATGGAGTGGAGAACAGTGGATTTGAATTCAATGGAATGGATTGGATTGGAGACGAGTGGATTCTAGTGGAAAAGAATGGAATGGAATGGAATGAAATGGAGTAGAATGGACAAATGTGTTGTTGAGTGTAGTAGAGTGGAATGGAGAAGAATTGAATGTAGTGGAATGGAGTGGAATGGAATGGAATGGAACGGAGTGGACTGGAATAGAGGCGAATGGGAAGGAATGGAATGCAGTGGAGTAGAGAGGAGTGAATTTGAAGAGTGTGTATTTCAATCGAATTGAAAGGAATAGAATGCATTGCAGTGGAGAGGAGTGTACCGTAGTGGAAAACTGGAATGGAATGGAATGGAATGGAATGGAATAGAGTGGACGGTAATGGAGGTGAATGGGAAGGTATGGAATGTAGTAGAGTGGAGAAGAGTGGAGTAGAAAAGAGTGGATTTGAATTGACTGGAGTGCAATGCAATGGAATGGAATGGAATGGAATGGAATGGAGTGGAATGGACAGCAGTGGATTGGAGAGGATTGGATAGGAGAAGAATGGAATGGAATGGAAAGAAATGAAATGGAAAGAATTACAATGGAAAGGAATGAAAAGCAATGGAATGGAATGGAATGGAATCGAGCAGAGTGCATTGTACTTGAAATGAATTGAATGGAGACGATGGTTGTGGAGTGGAATGGAATGGGAAGGAATGGAATGGAGTGGAGTGCATTGGAGAGGAATGGAGGGGAGAAGAGTGGATTCAGGTGGAATAGAACAGAAAAGAAAGGAAGGGAATGCAGTGGATTGGAGTGGAGTTGAAGGGAGGGGAAAGGAATGGAATGGAATGGAATGGAATGGAATGGAATGGAATGGAATGGAATGGATTGGAATCGAATGGACGTCATTGGAATGGAATGAATGGAATGGAATGGATTGCAATGCATTGGAATGGAATAGAAGGGAAAAAATTGTAGTAGAGTGGTGTGGAGTGAAATGGAGAAAAAGGAAGAAAGTGGAGCGGAGAGGAATGTAGTGCAATGGAATGGAATGGAGGGAAATGGGAATGAATGGAATACAGTGGAGTGGAGAGGAGTAGAGTGGAGAAGAGTGGATTTCAATGGAATGGAAAGGAATGTAATGTAATGGAATGGAATGGAATGGATTGTACTGGAGTGGAGTGGATCCCAGCGGAAAGAAATGGAAAGAATGGAATGGATTGCAATGCAATGGAAGAGATTGGAATGGAATGGAGTCGAATGGGAGGGAATGGAATGCAGTGGAAAGGAGTGGATAGGAGTGGAGAAGACTGGATTGGAATGGAATGGAATGGATTGGAATGGAATGGAATGGAATGGAATGGAATGGAATGGAATGGAATGGAATGGAATGGAATGGAGTGGAGTGGGTTCTAGTGGAAAAGAATGGAATAGAATGGACCAGTATGGAATGGAATGGAATGGCAGGCAATAGAATGGAACGGAATGGAATGGAATGGAATGGAATGGAATGGAATGGAATGGAATGGAATAGAATGGAATGGAATGGAATGGAACGGAACGGAACGGAATGGAATGGAATGGAATGCAATGTAAAGGAATGGAATGGAATTGAGTGGAATGCAATGGAATGGAATGAAAAGGAGTGGAATGCAATGTAAAGGAATGGAATGGAATGGAGTGGAATGAAATGGAATGGAATGAAATGGAGTGGAATGCAATGGAATGGAATGAAATGGAGTGGAATGCAATGGAATGGAATGGAATGGAATGGAATGGAATGGAATGGAATGGAATGGAGTGGAGTGGAGTGGAATGGAATGGAATAGAAAAGAATGGAATGGAATGGAATGGAATGGAACGTAATGGAAAGGATAAAAGTTCAGTGGAGTGTAGTTTAGAGGAACGGTGTAGAAAGGAATTGAACAGAGTGGAGTGGAATGGAATGTAATGGAATGGAGTGGACTGGGATGGAGGTGAAAGGGAAGGAATGGAATGCAGTGGACTGGAGAGTAGGGGAAAGGAGAAGAGTGGATGTGAAGTGAATGGAACAGAATAGAATGGATCTGAGTGGAGTAGAGAAGATTCTAGTGGAAAAGAATGGAATGGAATGAATGGAATGCAATGGAATGGAATGGAATTGCAAAAATTGTAGTGGAGTGCTGTGTAATGGAATGGAAAAGAAAGGAAGAGAGTGGAGTGGAGTGGAATGGAGTGGAGTGGAATGGAATGGAATGCAATGGAATAGAATGGAATGGAATGGAGTAGACTGAAATGGAGAAAAATTGGAAGGAATGGAATGAAGTGGAATGGAAAGGATAGGAGTAGAGAAGAGCGGATTTGAATTGAATGGAATGGAATAGAAAGGATTGGAGTGTAATGTAGTGGACTGTAGTTTAAAAGAATGGAATGGAATGGAATGGAATGGAATGGAATGGAATGGAATGGAATGGAATGTAGGCTAATAGGAAGGAATGGAATGCAGTGGAGTGGAGAGGAGTGGGGTGGAGATGAGTGGTTTGAATTGAATGTCACGGAATGGAATGGACTGTAGTGGAGTATAGTGGATTCCAGTGGAAAAGAATGTAATTAAATTGAATGGAACTGGAGACAATGGAATGGAAAGGAATGGAATGGAAAGGAATGGAATGGAATGGAAAAAAGTGCAGTGGAGTGCAGTGGAGAGGAATGCAGTGTAATGGAATGGCATGGAATGGAATAGATTAGAAGGGAATGGAAAGGAGGTGAAAGGGAAGGAATGGAATGCAGTGGAGTGGAGAGGAATGGAGTTGAGAACAGTGGATTTGAATTCAATGGAATGGATTGGAGTAGAGACGAGTGGATTCTAGTGGAAAAGAATGGAATGGAATGGAATGAAATGGAGTAGAATGGACAAATGTGCTGTTGAGTGTAGTAGAGTGGAATGGAGAAGAATTGAATGTAGTGGAATGGAGTGGAATGGAATGGAATGGAACGGAGTGGACTGGAATAGAGGCGAATGGGAAGGAATGGAATGCAGTGGAGTAGAGAGGAGTGAAGTGGAAGAGTGTGTATTTCAATCGAATGGAAAGGAATGGAATGCATTGGAGTGGAGAGGAGTGTACCGTAGTGGAAAACTGGAATGGAATGGAATGGAATGGAATGGAATGGAATGGAATGGAATGAAAAAAAGTGTAATGGAGTGTGCTGGAGTGGAGTGGAAAGGAATGGAATGGAACGGAGTGGAATGAAATGGAATGGAATGGAATGGAATGGAATGGAATAGAGTGGACGGTAATGGAGGTGAATGGGAAGGTATGGAATGTAGTAGAGTGGAGAAGAGTGGAGTAGAAAAGAGTGGATTTGAATTGACTGGAGTGCAATGCAATGGAATAGAAAGGAATGGAATGGAATGGAATGGATACCAGTGGATTGGAGAGGAGTGGATAGGAGAAGAATGGAATGGAATGGAAAGAAATGAAATGGAAAGAATTACAATGGAAAGGAATGAAAAGCAATGGAATGGAATGGAATGGAATTGAGCAGAGTGCATTGTATTTGAAATGAATTGAATGGAGACGATGGTTGTGGAGTGGAATGGAATGGGAAGGAATAGAATGGAGTGGAGTGCATTGGAGTGGAATAGAGGGGAGAAGAGTGGATTCAGGTGGAATAGAACAGAAAAGAAAGGAAGGGAATGCAGTGGATTGGAGTGGAGTTGAAGGGAGGGGAAAGGAATGGAATGGAATGGAATGGAATGGAATGGAATGGAATGGAATGGAGTGGATTGGAATCCAATGGAATTCATTGGAATGGAATGAATAGAATGGAATGAATAGTATGGAATGGAATGGAATGGAATGCAATGCATTGGAATGGAATAGAAGGGAAAAAAGTGTAGTGGAGTGCTGTGGAGTGAAATGGAGAAAAAGGAAGAAAGTGGAGCGGAGAGGAATGGAGTGCAATGGAATGGAATGGAGGGAAAAGGGAATGAATGGAATACAGTGGAGTGGAGAGGAGTAGAGTGGAGAAGAGTGGATTTCAATGGAATGGAAAGGAACGTAATGGAATGGAATGGAATGGAATGGAATGGAATGGATTGGACTGGAGTGGAGTGGATACCAGTGGAAAGAAATGGAAAGAATGGAATGGATTGCAATGGAATGGAAGAGACTGGAATGGAATGGAGTCGAATGGGAGGGAATGGAATGCAGTGGAAAGTAGTGGAGACGAGTGGAGAAGACTGGATTGGAATGGAATGGAATGGAATGGAATGGAATGGAATGGAATGGAATGGAATGCAACGGAACGGAACGGAATAGAATGGAATGGAATGCAATGTAAAGGAATGGAATGGAATTGAGTGGAATGCAATGGAATGGAATGAAAAGGAGTGGAATGCAATGTAAAGGAATGGAATGGAATGGAGTGGAATGAAATGGAATGGAATGAAATGGAGTGGAATGCAATGGAATGGAATGAAATGGAGTGGAATGCAATGGAATGGAATGGAATGGAATGGAATGGAATGGAATGGAATGGAATGGAATGGAGTGGAGTGGAATGGAATGGAGCAGAAAAGAATGGAATGGAATGGAATGGAACGGAATGGAAAGGATAAAAGTGCAGTGTAGTGTAGTTGAGTGGAACGGTGTAGAAAGGAATGGAACAGAGTGGAGTGGAATGGAGTGCAAAGGAATGGAATGTAATGGAATGCAGTGGACTGGGATGGAGGTGAAAGGGAAGAAATGGAATGCAGTGGACTGGAGAGTAGGGGAAAGGAGAAGGGTGGATGTGAAGTGAATGGAACAGAATAGAATGGATCTGAGTGGAGTAGAGAAGATTCTAGTGGGAAAGAACGGAATGGAATGAATGGAATGCAATGGAATGGAATGGAATTGCAAAAATTGTAGTGGCGTGCTGTGGAATGGAATGGAAAAGAAAGGAAGAGAGTGGAGTGGAGTGGAATGCAGTGGAGTGGAATGGAATGGAATGCAATGGAAGAGAATGGAATGGAATGGAGTAGACTGAAATGGAGAAAAATTGGAAGGAATGGAATGAAGTGGAATGGAAAGGATAGGAGTAGAGAAGAGCGGATTTGAATTGAATGGAATGGAATAGAAAGGATTGGAGCGTAGTGTATTGGATTGTAGTGTAAAAGAATGGAATGGAATGGAATGGAATGGAATGGAATGGAATGGAATGGAATGGAATGCAATGGCATGGAATGGAAAAAAGTGCAGTGGAGTGTAGTGGAGTGGAACGGAGAAGAAAGGAAGGGCGTGGAGTGGGGTGGAAAGGTGTGGAATGGAATGGATTGCAATGGAATATAATGGAATGGAATGGAAAGGAAAGGAATGGCATGGAATGGAATGGAATGGAATGGAATGGAATGGAATGGAATGGAATTGAATGGAAAGTAATGGAATGGAATGGAATTGATTGGATTGGAGTGGAGTGGGGTGGATTCTAGGGGAAAAGATTGAATGGAATGGAATGGAATGGAATGGAATGGAATGGAAAGCAAATAATGAACAGTAGGGTTCAGTGGAGTGGAATGGAGAAGAAAGGATGAGAGTGGAGTGGAGTAGAATGTAGTGGAAAGATAGGAATGGAATGGAATGGAATAGAATGGAATGGAATGGAATCACGTGGACTCAAAACAGACGAAAAGGAAGGAAAGAAATGCAGTGGTGTGGGGAGGAGTGGATTGGCAAAGAGTGTATTTGAATTGAAAGGAATGCAATGGAGTGGACTGCAATGGAAGCGAATGGGAAGGAATGGAATGCAGTGGACTGGAGAGGAGTGGAGTGGAGAAAAGGGAACCTGAATGGAATGGAATGGAATAGATTGGAGAGGATTGGGGTGGATTCCAGTAGAAAGGAATGGAATGGAATGGAATGGAATGGAATGGAATGGAATGGAATGGAATGGAATGGAGTGGACTGGAATGGAGGCGAATGGGAAAGAGTGGCATGCAGTGGAGTGGAGCGGAGTTGAGTGGAGAAGTGTGGATTTGAATGGAATGGAATGGAATGGAAAGGAATGCAATGGAATGGAATGGAATGGAATGGAATGGAATGGAATGGAATGGAATGGATTGGAGTGGAGTGGAGTGTATTTTAAGGGAAAAGATTGTAATGGAATTGAATGGACTGGAATTGAATGAAATACAATGGAATGAAATGGAATGGAATGGGGTTGAATGGAATGGAATGGAACGGTTTTAGTCGACTGGAATGGAGTTGAATGGAAGGGAGTGGAATGCAGTGCACTGGAGAGCAGTGGAATGGAGAGGTGTGGATTTGAATTAAATGGAATGGAAAGGAATGGATTAGAGTGGAATGGAGTGGATTCTAGTGGAGAAGAATGGAGTGAAATAGAATACAATGGAATGGAATGAAATGGAATGCCATGGAAAGGAATGGAATGGACTGGAATGGAGGCAAATGGGAAGGAAAACAATGCAGAGGAGTGGAGAGGAATGGAGTGGAGAAGAGTGGATTTGAATTGCATGTAATGGTATGGAATGGATTGCAGATTAGTTTAGAGAAACAGAGTGGAGAAGACTGGATTTGAATTCAATGTAATGGAATGCAATGGATTGGAGTGTAGTGGAGTGGATTCTAGTGTAAAAGAATGCCACGGAATGGAATTGAATGGAGTGGATTGTAATACAGGCAAATTGGAAGCAATACAATGCAGTGGATTGGAGAGCGGTGGTGTCCAGAAGCGTGGATTTCATATGAATGGAATGGAATGCAATGGAATGGAATAGAAAAGAATTTAAAGCAGTGGATTGGAGTGGAATGAAATGGACTAACATGGTATGGAATGGAAAGTAATGGAATGGAAAGGAATATAAAGGAACGGAATGAAAAGGAATGGAATGGAATGGAATGGAATTGAATGGAAAGTAATGGAATGGAATGGAATTGATTGGATTGGAGTGGAGTGGCGTGGATTCTAGGGGAAAAGATTGAATGGAATGGAATGGAATGGAATGGAATGGAATGGAATGGAATGGAATGGAATGGAATGGAATGGAAAGCAAATAATGAACAGTAGTGTTCAGTGGAGTGGAATGGAGAAGAAAGGATGAGAGTGGAGTGGAGTAGAATGTAGTGGAAAGATAGGAATGGAATGGAATGGAATAGAATGGAATGGAATGGAATCACGTGGACTCAAAACAGATGAAAAGGAAGGAAAGAAATGCAGTGGTGTGGTTAGGAGTGGATTGGCAAAGAGTGTATTTGAATTGAAAGGAATGCAATGGAGTGGACTGCAATGGAAGCGAATGGGAAGGAATGGAATGCAGTGGACTGGAGAGGAGTGGAGTGGAGAAAAGGGAACCTGAATGGAATGGATTGGAATAGATTGGAGAGGATTGGGGTGGATTCCAGTAGAAAGGAATGGAATGGAATGGAATGGAATGGAATGGAATGGAATGGAATGGAATGGAGTGGACTGGAATGGAGGCGAATGGGAAAGAGTGGCATGCAGTGGAGTGGAGCGGAGTTGAGTGGAGAAGTGTGGATTTGAATGGAATGGAATGGAAAGGAATGCAATGGAATGGAATGGAATGGAATGGAATGGAATGGAATGGAATGGATTGGAGTGGAGTGGAGTGTATTTTAAGGGAAAAGATTGTAATGGAATTGAATGGACTGGAATTGAATGAAATACAATGGAATGAAATGGAATGGAATGGGGTTGAATGGAATGGAATGGAACGGTTTTAGTCGACTGGAATGGAGTTGAATGGAAGGGAGTGGAATGCAGTGCACTGGAGAGCAGTGGAATGGAGAGGTGTGGATTTGAATTAAATGGAATGGAAAGGAATGGATTAGAGTGGAATGGAGTGGATTCTAGTGGAGAAGAATGGAGTGAAATAGAATACAATGGAATGGAATGAAACGGAATGCCATGGAAAGGAATGGAATGGACTGGAATGGAGGCAAATGGGAAGGAATACAATGCAGAGGAGTGGAGAGGAATGGAGTGGAGAAGAGTGGATTTGAATTGCATGTAATGGTATGGAATGGATTGCAGATTAGTTTAGAGAAACAGAGTGGAGAAGACTGGATTTGAATTCAATGTAATGGAATGCAATGGATTGGAGTGTAGTGGAGTGGATTCTAGTGTAAAAGAATGCAACGGAATGGAATTGAATGGAGTGGATTGGAATACAGGCAAATGGGAAGGAATACAATGCAGTGGATTGGAGAGCGGTGGTGTCCAGAAGCGTGGATTTCATATGAATGGAATGGAATGCAATGGAATGGAATAGAAAAGAATTTAAAGCAGTGGATTGGAGTGGAATGAAATGGACTAACATGGAATGGAATGGAAAGTAATGGAATGGAAAGGAAAATAAAGGAACGGAATGAAAAGGAATGGAATGGAATGGAATGGAATGGAATGGAATGGAATGGAATGGAGTGGTTGGCACTGTTTTGGAAATGAATGGAATGAGGTGGAGTGTAGTGGAGTGGAAGGGAGGGGAGTAGAGTGGCTTTAGGTGGCATGGAATGGAATGGAATAGAACGGAATGGAATGGAATGCAGTGGATTGCAGTGGAGATGCATGGAGTGGAATGAAATGGAATGGAATGGAATGGAAATGAATGGAACGGAACGGAATGGAATGGAATGGAATGAAATGGATTGGAATGCAATAGAATGGAAAAAAATGAACTGCAGTGTATTGGAGAGGAGTTGCAGGGAGAGGAATGGAATGCAATGAAATGAAATGGCATGGCATGGAATGGAATGGAATGGAATGGAATGGAATGGAATGGAATGGAATGGAATAGAATGGATAAAAGTGCAGTTTAGTGCAGGAGACAAATGGAAGGGACTGGAATGGAGTGGATAGGAATGGTATGGAATGGAATGGAATGGAATGGAATGGTATGGAATGGAATGGAATGGAATGGAATGGAATGGAATGGAATGGATTGGAATGGATTGGAATGGAATGGAATGGAGTGGAATGGAATGGAATGGAATGGATTGCAAGAAAGTACGTTGGAGTGCAGTGGAATGAAATGGAGAAAAAACGAAGGGGGTGGATTGGAGTGGAATGTAGTGGATTGGAAGGGATTGGAACAAAATGGAATTGCATGGAATGGAATGGATTGGCATCGATTAGACAGGAATGGAGGCTAATGGGAAGAAATGGAATGCAGTGGGGTGGAGAGGGGTGGAGTAGAGAAGAGAGATTTTCAATTGAATGTCATGGAATGGAAGGGATTGGAGAGAAGTAGAGTGGATTCTAGTGGAAAAGAATGGAATTTAATCAAACAGAATGGAATGCGATGGAATGGAAAGGAATGGAATGGAATGGAATGGAATGGAATGGAATGGAATGGAAAAAATGCAGTGGAGTGCAGTTAAGAGGAATGGAGTGAAATGGAATGGAATGGAATGGAATGGAATGGAAAAGAATGGAATGGAATGAAATGGAATAGCATGGAATGGAATAGATTGGAGGAGACTGGACTGGAGAAAAATGAGAAAGAATGGAATGTAGTGGAGTGGAGAGGAAGAGAGAGGAGAAGAGTGGATTTGTACTCAATGGAATGGAATGGAACGGATTAGAGTGGAGAGGAGTGGATTCTAGTGGAAAAGAATGGAATGGAATGGAATGGAATGGAGTAGAATAGACCAATGTGCAGTTGAGTGTAGTGGAGTGGAATGGAGAAGAAAGGAAGGGAGTGGAGTGGAGTGGAAAGGAGTGGAATGCAATGGAATGGAATGGAATGGAATGGAAAGGAATGGAATGGAATGGAATGGAATGGAATAGTTTGGAGGGGACTGGAATGTAGGCGAATGGGAAGGAATGGAATGCAGTAGAGTGAAGAGGAATGGAGAGGAGAAGAGTGGATTTGAACTCAATGGAATGGAATTAAATGGATTGGAGTAGAGAGGAGTGGATTCTAGTGGAAAAGAATGAAATGAAATGGAATGGATTGGAGTAGAGGGGAGTGGATTCTAGTGGAAAAGAATGGAATGCAACAGAATGGAATGGAGTAGAATGGACAAATGTGATGTTGAGTGAAGTATAGTGGAATGGAGAAGAAAGGAAGGGAGTGGAGTGGAGTGGAATGTGGTGGAATTGAATGGAAGGGAATGGAGTGGACTGGAATGTAGGCGAATGGGAAGGAATGGAATGCAGTGGAGTAGAGAAGAGTGATGTGGAGGAGTGTGTATTTGAATGGAATGGAATGGAACGGAATGCATTGGAGTGGAGAGGACTGTACTCCAGTGGAAAAGAATGGATTGGAATAGAATGGAATGGAAGGGAAAGGAATGGAGTGGAATGGAATGGAATGGAATAGAACTGAATGGAATGGGAAGGAAAAAATACATTGGAGTGCAGTGGAATGGAATGGAGAAGAAACGAAGGGACTGGATTGGAGTGGAAAGTAGTGGAATGGAATGGAATGGAATGGAATGGAATGGAATGGAATGGAATGGAATGGAATGGATTGGACAGGAATGGAGGCTAATAGGAAGGAATGGAATGCAGTGGAGTGGAGAGGAGTGGGGTGGAGAAGAGTGGTTTGAATTGAATGTCACGGAATGGAATGGACTGTAGTGGAGTATAGTGGATTCCAGTGGAAAAGAATGTAATTAAATTGAATGGAACTGGAGGCAATGGAATGGAAAGGAATGGAATGGAAAGGAATGGAATGGAAAGGAATGGAATGGAATGGAAAAAAGTGCAGTGGAGTGCAGTGGAGAGGAATGCAGTGTAATGGAATGGAATAGAATAGAAGGGAATGGAAAGGAGGTGAAAGGTATGGAATGGAATGCAGTGGAGTGGAGAGGAATGGAGTGGAGAACAGTGGATTTGAATTCAATGGAATGGATTGGAGTGGAGACGAGTGGATTCTAGTGGAAAAGAATAGAATGGAATGGAATGAAATGGAGTAGAATGGACAAATGTGTTGTTGAGTGTAGTAGAGTGGAATGGAGAAGAATTGAATGTAGTGGAATGGAGTGGAATGGAATGGAATGGAACGGAGTGGACTGGAATAGAGGCGAATGGGAAGGAATGGAATGCAGTGGAGTAGAGAGGAGAGAAGTTGAAGAGTGTGTATTTCAATCGAATTGAAAGGAATAGAATGCATTGGAGTGGAGAGGAGTGTACCGTAGTGGAAAACTGGAATGGAATGGAATGGAATGGAATGGAATGGAATGGAATGGAATAGAGTGGACGGTAATGGAGGTGAATGGGAAGGTATGGAATGTAGTAGAGTGGAGAAGAGTGGAGTAGAAAAGAGTGGATTTGAATTGACTGGAGTGCAATGCAATGGAATGGAATGGAATGGAATGGAATGGAATGGAGTGGAATGGACAGCAGTGGATAGGAGAGGATTGGATAGGAGAAGAATGGAATGGAATGGAAAGAAATGAAATGGAAAGAATTACAATGGAAAGGAATGAAAAGCAATGGAATGGAATGGAATGGAATCGAGCAGAGTGCATTGTACTTGAAATGAATTGAATGGAGACGATGGTTGTGGAGTGGAATGGAATGGGAAGGAATGGAATGGAGTGGAGTGCATTGGAGTGGAATGGAGGGGAGAAGAGTGGATTCAGGTGGAATAGAACAGAAAAGAAAGGAAGGGAATGCAGTGGATTGGAGTGGAGTTGAAGGGAGGGGAAAGGAATGGAATGGAATGGAATGGAATGGAATGGAATGGAATGGAATGGAATGGAATGGATTGGAATCGAATGGACTTCATTGGAATGGAATGAATGGAATGGAATGGAATGCAATGCATTGGAATGGAATAGAAGGGAAAAAACTGTAGTGGAGTGGTGTGGAGTGAAATGGAGAAAAAGGAAGAAAGTGGAGTGGAGAGGAATGGAGTGCAATGGAATGGAATGGAGGGAAATGGGAATGAATGGAATACAGTGGAGTGGAGAGGAGTAGAGTGGAGAAGAGTGGATTTCAATGGAATGGAAAGGAATGTAATGGAATGGAATGGAATGGAATGGATTGTACTGGAGTAGAGTGGATCCCAGCAGAAAGAAATGGAAAGAATGGAATGGATTGCAATGCAATGGAAGAGATTGGAATGGAATGGAGTCGAATGGGAGGGAATGGAATGCAGTGGAAAGGAGTGGATAGGAGTGGAGAAGACTGGATTGGAATGGAATGGAATGGATTGGAATGGAATGGAATGGAATGGAATGGAATGGAATGGAATGGAATGGAAGGGAATGGAATGGAGTGGAGTGGGTTCTAGTGGAAAAGAATGGAATAGAATGGACCAGTATGGAATGGAATGGAATGGCAGGCAATAGAATGGAACGGAATGGAATGGAATGGAATGGAATGGAATGGAATGGAATGGAATAGAATGGAATGGAATGGAATGGAACGGAACGGAACGGAATTTAATGGATTGGAATGCAATGTAAAGGAATGGAATGGAATTGAGTGGAATGCAATGGAATGGAATGAAAAGGAGTGGAATGCAATGTAAAGGAATGGAATGGAATGGAGTGGAATGAAATGGAATGGAATGAAATGGAGTGGAATGAAATGGAATGGAATGTAATGGAGTGGAATGCAATGGAATGGAATGGAATGGAATGGAATGGAATGGAATGGAATGGAGTGGAGTGGAGTGGAGTGGAATGGAATGGAATAGAAAAGAATGGAATGGAATGGAATGGAATGGAACGTAATGGAAAGGATAAAAGTTCAGTGGAGTGTAGTGGAGAGGAACGGTGTAGAAAGGAATTGAACAGAGTGGAGTGGAATGGAATGTAATGGAATGGAGTGGACTGGGATGGAGGTGAAAGGGAAGGAATGGAATGCAGTGGACTGGAGAGTAGGGGAAAGGAGAAGAGTGGATGTGAAGTGAATGGAACAGAATAGAATGGATCTGAGTGTAGTAGAGAAGATTCTAGTGGAAAAGAATGGAATGGAATGAATGGAATGCAATGGAATGGAATGGAATTGCAAAAATTGTAGTGGAGTGCTGTGTAATGGAATGGAAAAGAAAGGAAGAGAGTGGAGTGGAGTGGAATGGAGTGGAGTGGAATGGAATGGAATGCAATGGAATAGAATGGAATGGAATGGAGTAGACTGAAATGGAGAAAAATTGGAAGGAATGGAATGAAGTGGAATCGAAAGGATAGGAGTAGAGAAGAGCGGATTTGAATTGAATGGAATGGAATAGAAAGGATTGGAGTGTAATGTAGTGGACTGTAGTTTAAAAGAATGGAATGGAATGGAATGGAATGGAATGGAATGGAATGGAATGGAATGGAATGTAGGCTAATAGGAAGGAATGGAATGCAGTGGAGTGGAGAGGAGTGGGGTGGAGATGAGTGGTTTGAATTGAATGTCACGGAATGGAATGGACTGTAGTGGAGTATAGTGGATTCCAGTGGAAAAGAATGTAATTAAATTGAATGGAACTGGAGACAATGGAATGGAAAGGAATGGAATGGAAAGGAATGGAATGGAATGGAAAAAAGTGCAGTGGAGTGCAGTGGAGAGGAATGCAGTGTAATGGAATGGCATGGAATGGAATAGATTAGAAGGGAATGGAAAGGAGGTGAAAGGGAAGGAATGGAATGCAGTGGAGTGGAGAGGAATGGAGTGGAGAACAGTGGATTTGAATTCAATGGAATGGATTGGAGTGGAGACGAGTGGATTCCAGTGGAAAACAATGGAATGGAATGGAATGAAATGGAGTAGAATGAACAAATGTGCTGTTGAGTGTAGTAGAGTGGAATGGAGAAGAATTGAATGTAGTGGAATCTAGTGGAATGGAATGGAACGGAGTGGACTGGAATAGAGGCGAATGGGAAGGAATGGAATGCAGTGGAGTAGAGAGGAGGGAAGTGGAAGAGTGTGTATTTCAGTCGAATGGAAATGAATAGAATCCATTGGAGTGGAGAGGAGTGTACCGTAGTGGAAAACTGGAATGGAATGGAATGGAATGGAATGGAATGGAATGGAATGGAATGGAATGAAAAAAAGTGTAATGGAGTGTGCTGGAGTGGAGTGGAAAGGAATGGAATGGAATGGAGTGGAATGAAATGGAATGGAATGGAATGGAATGTAATGGAATGGAATAGAGTGGACGGTAATGGAGGTGAATGGGAAGGTATGGAATGTAGTAGAGTGGAGAAGAGTGGAGTAGAAAATAGTGGATTTGAATTGACTGGAGTGCCATGGAATGGAATGGAATGTAATGGAATGGAATGGAATGGAATGGAATGGACAGCAGTGGATTGGAGAGGATTGGATAGGAGAAGAATGGAATGGAATGGAAAGAAATGAAATGGAAAGAATTACAATGGAAAGGAATGAAAAGCAATGGAATGGAATGGAATGGAATCGAGCAGAGTGCATTGTACTTGAAATGAATTGAATGGAGACGATGGTTGTGGAGTGGAATGCAATGGGAAGGAATGGAATGGAGGGGAGTGCATTGGAGTGGAATGGAGGGGAGAAGAGTGGATCCAGGTGGAATAGAACAGAAAAGAAAGGAAGGGAATGCAGTGGATTGGAGTGGAGTTGAAGGGAGGGGAAAGGAATGGAATGGAATGGAATGGAATGGAATGGAATGGAATGGAATGGAATGGAGTGGTTGGCACTGTTTGGAAATGAGTGGAATGAGGTGGAGTGTAGTGGAGTGGAAGGGAGGGGAGTAGAGTGGCTTTAGGTGGCATGGAATGGAATGGAATAGAACGGAATGGAATGGAATGCAGTGGATTGCAGTGGAGATGCATGGAGTGGAATGAAATGGAATGGAATGGAATTTAATGGAATGGAACGGAACGGAATGGAATGGAATGGAATGAAATGGATTGGAATGCAATAGAATGGAAAAAAATGAACTGCAGTGTATTGGAGAGGAGTTGCATGGAGAGGAATGGAATGCAATGAAATGGAATGGCATGGCATGGAATGGAATGGAATGGAATGGAATGGAATGGAATGGAATGGAATGGAATAGAATGGATAAAAGTGCAGTTTAGTGCAGGAGACAAATGGAAGGGACTGGAATGGAGTGGATAGGAATGGTATGGAATGGAATGGAATGGAATGGAATGGAATGGTATGGAATGGAATGGAATGGAATGGAATGGAATGGAATGGAATGGATTGGAATGGATTGGAATGGAATGGAATGGAGTGGAATGGAATGGAATGGAATGGATTGCAAGAAAGTACGTTGGAGTGCAGTGGAATGAAATGGAGAAAAAACGAAGGGAGTGGATTGGAGTGGAATGTAGTGGATTGGAAGGGATTGGAACAAAATGGAATTGCATGGAATGGAATGGATTGGCATTGATTAGACAGGAATGGAGGCTAATGGGAAGAAATGGAATGCAGTGGGGTGGAGAGGGGTGGAGTAGAGAAGAGAGATTTTCAATTGAATGTCATGGAATGGAAGGGATTGGAGAGAAGTAGAGTGGATTCTAGTGGAAAAGAATGGAATTTAATCAAACAGAATGGAATGCGATGGAATGGAAAGGAATGGAATGGAATGGAATGGAATGGAATGGAATGGAATGGAATGGAAAAAATGCAGTGGAGTGCAGTTAAGAGGAATGGAGTGAAATGGAATGGAATGGAATGGAATGGAATGGAATGGAATGGAAAGAAGTGTAATGGAGTGTGCTGGAGTGAAATGGAATGGAATAGAATGGAATGGAATGGAATGGTCAGGAATGGAGGCGAACGGGAAGGAATAGAATGCAGTGGACTGAAGAGGAGTGGAGTGGAGAAGAGCGGATTTGAATTGAATGCAGTGGAATGGATAGGAGTTTAGTGGGGTGGATTTCAGGGGAAAAGAATGTAATGTAATGTAATGTAATGTAATGGAATGGAATGGAATGGAATGGAATGGAATGGAATGCAAAGGAATGGAGTAGAATGGAATGGGATAGAATGGAATGGAATGGACTGGAAAGGAAAAAATTACATCGGAGTGCAGTGGAATGGAATGGAGAAAAAACGAAGCAAGTGGATTGGAGTGGAATGTAGTGGAATGGAAGGGAATGGAACGAAATGGAATTGAATGGAATGCAATAGAATGGAATGGAATGGAATGCATTAGCCTGGAATGGAGGCTACTGGGAAGGAATGGAATGCAGTGGAATGGAGAGAAATCAAGTGGAGAAGAGTGGTTTTGAATTGAATATCCTGGCATGGAATGGATTGTAGTGGATTGCAGTGGATTCCAGTGGAAAAGAATGGAATTTAAACGAATGGAATGGAATGCAATGGAATGGAAAGGATTGGAATGGAATGGAAAAAAGTGCAGTGGAGTGCAGTGGAGAGGAATGCAGAAGAAACGAAGGGACTGGATTGGAGTGGAATGTAGTGGAATGGAATGGAATGGAATGGAATGGAATGGAATGGAATGGAATAGTTTGGAGGGGACTGGAATGTAGGCGAATGGGAAGGAATGGAATGCAGTAGAGTGAAGAGAAATGGAGAGGAGAAGAGTGGATTTGAACTCAATGGAATGGAATGGAATGGATTGGAGTAGAGAGGAGTGGATTCTGGTGGAAAAGAATGGAATGAAATGGAATGGATTGGAGTAGAGAGGAGTGGATTCTAGTGGAAAAGAATGGAATGCAACATAATGGAATGGAGTAGAATGGACAAATGTGATGTTGAGTGTAGTATAGTGGAATGGAGAAGAAAGGAAGGGAGTGGAGTGGAGTGGAATGTGGTGGAATTGAATGGAAGGGAATGGAGTGGACAGGAAAGTAGGCGAATGGGAAGGAATGGAATGCAGTGGAGTAGAGAGGAGTGATGTGGAGGAGTGTGTATTTGAATGGAATGGAATGGAACGGAATGCATTGGAGTGGAGAGGACTGTACTCCAGTGGAAAAGAATGGATTGGAATAGAATGGAATGGAAGGGAAAGGAATGGAGTGGAATGGAATGGAATGGAATAGAACTGAATGGAATGGGAAGGAAAAAAGTACATTGGAGTGCAGTGGAATTGAATGGAGAAGAAACGAAGGGACTGGATTGGAGTGGAAAGTAGAGGAATGGAATGGAATGGAATGGAATGGAATGGAATGGAAAGGAATGGATTGGACAGGAATGGAGGCTAATAGGAAGGAATGGAATGCAGTGGAGTGGAGAGGAGTGGGGTGGAGAAGAGTGGTTTGAATTGAATGTCACGGAATGGAATGGAGTGTAGTGGAGTATAGTGGATTCCAGTGGAAAAGAATGTAATTAAATTGAATGGAACTAGAGGCAATGGAATGGAAAGGAATGGAATGGAAAGGAATGGAATGGAATGGAAAAAAGTGCAGTGGAGTTCAGTGGAGAGGAATGCAGTGTAATGGAATGGCATGGAATGGAATAGATTAGAAGGGAATGGAAAGGAGGTGAAAGGGAAGGAATGGAATGCAGTGGAGTGGAGAAGAATGGAGTGGAGAAAAGTGGATTTGAATTCAATGGAATGGATTGGAGTGGAGACGAGTGGATTCTAGTGGAAAAGAATGGAATGGAATGGAATGAAATGGAGTAGAATGAACAAATGTGCTCTTGAGTGTAGTAGAGTGGAATGGAGAAGAATTGAATGTAGTGGAATGGAGTGGAATGGAATGGAATGGAACGGAGTGGACTGGAATAGAGGCGAATGGGAAGGAATGGAATGCAGTGGAGTAGAGAGGAGTGAAGTGGAAGAGTGTGTATTTCAATCGAATGGAAAGGAATAGAATGCATTGGAGTGGAGAGGAGTGTACCGTAGTGGAAAACTGGAATGGAATGGAATGGAGTGGAATGGAATGGAATGGAATGGAATGGAATGGAATGGAATGGAATGGAATGAAAAAAAGTGTAATGGAGTGTGCTGGAGTGGAGTGGAAAGGAATGGAATGGAATGGAGTGGAATGAAATTGAATGGAATGGAATGGAATGGAATGGAATGGAATGGAATGGAATAGAGTGGACGGTAATGGAGGTGAATGGGAAGGTATGGAATGTAGTAGAGTGGAGAAGAGTGGAGTAGAAAAGAGTGGATTTGAATTGACTGGAGTGCAATGCAATGGAATGGAATGGAATGGAATGGAATTAAATGGATAGCAGTGGATTGGAGAGGAGTGGATAGGAGAAGAATGGAATTCAATGGAAAGAAATGAAATGGAAAGGATTACAATGGAAAGGAATGAAAAGCAATGGAATGGAATGGAATGGAATTGAGCAGAGTGCATTGAATTTGAAATGAATTGAATGGAGACGAGGGTTGTGGAGTGGAATGGAATGGGAAGGAATGGAATGGAGTGGAGTGCATTGGAGTGGAATGTAGGGGAGAAGAGTGGATTCAGGTGGAATAGAATAGAAAAGAAAGGAAGGGAATGCAGTGGATTGGAGTGGAGTTGAAGGGAGGGGAAAGGAGTGCAATGGAATGGAATGGAATGGAATGGAATGGAATGGAATGGAATGGATTGGAATCGAATGGAATTCATTGGAATGGAATGGAATGGAATGGAATGGAATGGAATGCGATGCTTTGGAATGGAATAGAAGGGAAAAAAGTGTAGTGGAGTGCTGTGGAGTGAAATGGAGAAAAAGGAAGAAAGTGGAGCGGAGAGGAATGGAGTGCAATGGAATGGAATGGAGGGAAATGGGAATGAATGGAATACAGTGGAGTGTAGAGGAGTAGAGTGGAGAAGAGAGGATTTCAATGGAATGGAAAGGAATGTAATGTAATGTAATGGAATGGAATGGAATGGAATGGAATGGATTGGACTGGAGTGGAGTGGATCCCAGTGGAAAGGAATGGAAAGAATGGAATGGATTGCAATGGAATGGAAGAGATTGGAATGGAATGGAGTCGAATGGGAGGGAATGGAATGCACGGGAAAGGAGTGGAGAGAAGTGGAGAAGACTGGATTGGAATGGAATGGAATGGAATGGAAGGGAATGGAATGGAATGGAATGGAATGGAAGGGAATGGAAGGGAGTGGAGTGGGTTCTAGTGGAAAACAATGGAATAGAATGGACCAGTATGGAATGGAATGGAATGGCAGGCAATAGAATGGAACGGAATGGAATGGAATGGAATGGAATAGAATGGAATGGAATGGAATGGAACGGAACGGAACGGAATGGAATGGAATGGAATGGAATAGAATGGAATGGAATGGAATGGAACGGAACGGAACGGAACGGAATGGAATGGAATGGAATGCAATGTAAAGGAATCGAATGGAATTGAGTGGAATGCAATGGAATGGAATGAAAAGGAGTGGAATGCAATGTAAAGGAATGGAATGGAATGGAGTGGAATGAAATGGAATGGAATGAAATGGAGTGGAATGCAATGGAATGGAATGAAATGGAGTGGAATGCAATGGAATGGAATGGAATGGAATGGAAAGGAATGGAATGGAATGGAATGGAATGGAATGGAGTGGAGTGGAATGGAATGGAATAGAAAAGAATGGAATGGAATGGAATGGAACGTAATGGAAAGGACAAAACTGCAGTGGAGTGTAGTGGAGTGGAACGGTGTAGAAATGAATGGAACAGAGGGGAGTGGAATGGAATGTAATGGAATGGAGTGGACTGGGATGGAGGTGAAAGGGAAGGAATGGAATGCAGTGGACTGGAGAGTAGGGGAAAGAGAAGAGTGGATGTGAAGTGAATGGAACAGAATAGAATGGATCTGAGTGGAGTAGAGAAGATTCTAGTGGAAAAGAATGGAATGGGATGAGTGGAATGCAATGGAATGGAATGGAATTGCAAAAATTGTAGTGGAGTGCTGTGGAATGGAATGGAAAAGAAAGGGAGAGAGTGGAGTGGAGTGGAATGGAGTGGAGTGGAGTGGAATGTAGTGGAGTGGAATGGAATGGAATGCAATGGAATAGAATGGAATGGAATGGAGTAGACTGAAATGGAGAAAAATTGGAAGGAATGGAATGAAGAGGAATGGAAAGGATAGGAGTAGAGAAGAGCGGATTTGAATTGAATGGAATGGAATAGAAAGGATTGGAGTGTAGTGTAGTGGATTGTAGTTTAAAAGAATGGAATGGAATGGAATGGAATGCAATGCAATGGAATGGAATGCAATGGCTTGGAATGGAAAAAAGTGCAGTGGAGTGTAGTGGAGTGGAACGGAGAAGAAAGGAAGGGAGTGGAGTGGGGTGGAAAGGTGTGGAATGGAATGGAATGCAATGGAATATAATGGAATGGAATGGAAAGGAATGGAATGGAATGGAATGGAATGGAATGGAATGGAATGGAATGGAATTGAATGGAAAGGAATGGAATGGAATGGATTGGATTGGAGTGGAGTGGAGTGGATTCTATGGGAAAAGATTGAATGGAGTGGAATGGAATGGAAAGGAATGGAATGGAATGGAATGGAAAGCAAATAATGAACAGTAGGGTTCAGTGGTGTGGAATGGAGAAGAAAGGATGAGAGTGGAGTGGAGTAGAATGAAGTGGAAAGGATAGGAATGGAATGGAATGGAATAGAATGGAATGGAATGGAATCACGTGGACTCAAAACAGACGAAAAGGAAGCAAAGAAATGCAGTGATGTGGGGAGGAGTGGATTGGCAAAGAGTGTATTTGAATTGAAAGGAATGCAATGGAGTGGACTGCAATGGAAGCGAATGGGAAGGAATGGAATGCAGTGGACTGGAGAGGAGTGGAGTGGAGAAAAGGGAACCTGTATGGAATGGAATGGAATAGACTGGAGAGGATTGGAGTGGATTCCAGTAGAAAGGAATGGAATGGAATGGAATGGAATGGAATGGAATGGAATGGAATGGAATGGAATGGAGTGGACTGGAATGGAGGCGAATGGGAAAGAGTGGCATGCATTGGAGTGGAGCGGAGTTGAGTGGAGAAGTGTGGATTGGAATGGAATGGAATGGAATGGAATGGAATGGAATGGAAAGGAATGCAATGGAATGGAATGGAATGGAATGGAATGGAATGGAATGGAATGGAATGGAATGGATTGGAGTGGAGTGTATTTTAAGGGAAAAGATTGTAATGGAATTGAATGGACTGGAATTGAATGAAATACAATGGAATGAAATGGAATGGAATGGGGTGGAATGAAATGGAATGGAATTGGTTTGAATGGAATGGAATGGAATGGTTTGAATCGACTGGAATGGAGTTGAATGGAAGGGAGTGGAATGCAGTGCACTGGAGAGGAGTGGAATTGAGAGGTGTGGATTTGAATTAAATGGAATGGAAAGCAATGGATTAGAGTGGAATGGAGTGGATTCTAGTGGAGAAGAATGGAGTGAAATAGAATACAATGGAATGGAATGAAACGGAATGCCATGGAAAGGAATGGAATGGACTGGAATGGAGGCAAATGGGAAGGAATACAGTGCAGAGGAGTGGAGAGGAATGGAGTGGAGAAGAGTGGATTTGAATTGCATGTAATGGTATGGAATGGATTGCAGATTAGTTTAGAGGAACATAGTGGAGAAGACTGGATTTGAATTCAATGTAATGGAATGCAATGGATTGGAGTGTAGTGGAGTGGATTCTAGTGTAAAAGAATGCAACGGAATGGAATTGAATGGAGTGGATTGGAATACAGGCAAAAGGGAAAGAATACAATGCAGTGGATTGGAGAGCGGTGGTGTCCAGAAGCGTGGATTTCATATGAATGGAATGGAATGCAATGGAATGGAATAGAAAAGAATTTAAAGCAGTGGATTGGGGTGGAATGAAATGGACTAACATGGAATGGAATGGAAAGTAATGGAATGGAAAGGAATATAATGGAACGGAATGAAAAGGAATGGAATGGAATGGAATGGAATGGAGTGGTTGGCATTGTTTTGGAAATGAATGGAATGAGGTGGAGTGTAGTGGAGTGGAAGGGAGGTGATTAGAGTGGCTTTAGGTGGCATGGAATGGAATGGAATAGAACGGAATGGAACGCAATGCAGTGGATTGCAGTGGAGATGCATGGAGTGGAATGGAATGGAATGGAATGGAATGGAATGGAATGGAATGGAACGGAACGGAATGGAACGGAATGAAATGGATTGGAATGCAATAGAATGAAAAAAATGGACTGCAGTGTATTGGAGAGGAGTTGCATGGAGGGGAATGGAATGCAACGAAATGGAATGGCATGGAATGGAATGGAATGGAATGGAAAGGAATGGAATGGAATGGATTGGATTGGAGTGGAGTGGAGTGGATTCTAGGGGAAAAGATTGAATGAAATGGAATGGAATGGAATGGAATGGAATGGAAAGCAAATAATGAACAGTAGCGTTCAGTGGAGTGGAATGGAGAAGAAAGGATGAGAGTGGAGTGGAGTAGAATGTAGTGGAAAGAATAGGAATGGAATGGAATGGAATAGAATGGAATGGAATGGAATCACGTGGACTCAAAACAGACGAAAAGGAAGGAAAGAAATGCAGTGGTGGGGGGGAGTGGATTGGCAAAGAGTGAATTTGAATTGAAAGGAATGCAATGGAGTGGACTGCAATGGAAGCGAATGGGAAGGAATGGAATGCAGTGGACTGGAGATGAGTGGAGTGGAGAAAAGGGAACCTGAATGGAATGGAATGGAATAGATTGGAGAGGATTGGAGTGGATTCCAGTAGAAAGGAATGTAATGTAATGGAATGGAATGGAATGGAATGGAGTGAACTGGAATGGAGGTGAATGGGAAAGAGTGGCATGCAGTGGAGTGGAGCGGAGTTGAGTGGAGAAGTGTGGATTTGAATGGAATGGAATGGAATGGAAAGGAATGCAATGGAATGGAATGGAATGGAATGGAATGGAATGGAATGGAATGGATTGGAGTGGAGTGTATATTAAGGGAAAAGATTGTAATGGAATTGAATGGACTGGAATTGAATGAAATACAATGGAATGATATGGAATGGAATGGGGTTGAATGGAATGGAATGGAATGGTTTGAGTCAACTGGAATGGGGTTGAATGGAAGGGAGTGGAATGCAGTGCACTGGAGAGCAGTGGAATGGAGAGGTGTGGATTTGAATTAAATGGAATGGAAAGGAATGGATTAGAGTGGAATGGAGTGGATTCTAGTGGAGAAGAATGGAGTGAAATAGAATACAATGGAATGGAATGAAACGGAATGCCATGGAAAGGAATGGAATGGACTGGAATGGAGGCAAATGGGAAGGAATACAATGCAGAGGAGTGGAGAGGAATGGAGTGGAGAAGAGTGGATTTGAATTGCATGTAATGGTATGGAATGGATTGCAGATTAGTTTAGGGGAACAGAGTGGAGAAGACTGGATTTGAATTCAATGTAATGGAATGCAATGGATTGGAGTGTAGTGGAGTGGATTCTAGTGTAAAAGAATGCAACGGAATGGAATTGAATGGAGTGGATTGGAATACAGGCAAATGGGAAGGAATACAATGCAGTGGATTGGAGAGCGGTGGTGTCCAGAAGCGTGGATTTCATATGAATGGAATGGAATGCAATGGAATGGAATAGAAAAGAATTTAAAGCAGTGGATTGGAGTGGAATGAAATGGACTAACATGGAATGGAATGGAAAGTAATGGAATGGAAAGGAATATAATGGAACGGAATGAAAAGGAATGGAATGGAATGGAATGGAGTGGTTGGCATTGTTTTGGAAATGAATGGAATGAGGTGGAGTGTAGTGGAGTGGAAGGGAGGGGAGTAGAGTGGCTTTAGGTGGCATGGAATGGAATAGAATAGAACGGAATGGAATGGAATGCAGAGGATTGCAGTGGAGATGCATGGAGTGGAATGGAATGGAGTGGAATGGAATGGAATGGAATGGAATGGAATGGAATGGAATGGAACGGAACGGAACGGAATTGAATGGAATGAAATGGATTGGAATGCAATAGAATGAAAAAAATGGACTGCAGTGTATTGGAGAGGAGTTGCATGGAGGGGAATGGAATGCAACGAAATGGAATGGCATGGATTGGAATGGAATGGAATGGAATGGAATGGAATGGAATGGAATAGAATGGAAAAAAGTGCAGTGGAGTGTAGGAGACAAATGGAAGGGACTGGAATGGAGTGGATAGGAATGGTATGGAATGGAATGGAATGGAATGGAATATAATGGAATGGAATGGAATGGAATGGAATATAATGGAATGGAATGGAATGGAATGGAATGGAATGGATTGGAATGGATTGGAATGGAATGGAATGGAGTGGAATGGAATGGAATGGAATGGATTGCAAGAAAGTACGTTGGAGTGCAGTGGAATGAAATGGAGAAAAAACGAAGGGAGTGGATTGGAGTGGAATGTAGTGGATTGGAAGGGATTGGAACAAAATGCACTTGCATGGAATGGAATGGATTGGGATCGATTAGACAGGAATGGAGGCTAATGGGAAGAAATGGAATGCAGTGGGGTGGAGAGGGGTGGAGTAGAGAAGAGTGATTTTCAATTGAATGTCATGGAATGGAAGGGATTGGAGAGAAGTAGAGTGGATTCTAGTGGATAAGAATGGAATTTAATCAAACAGAATGGAATGCGATGGAATGGAAAGGAATGGAATGGAATGGAACGGAATGGAATGGAATGGAATGGAAAAAAGTACAGTGGAGTGCAGTTGAGAGGAATGGAGTGGAATGGAATGGAATGGAATGGAATGGAATGGAATGGAATGGAAAAGAATGGAATGGAATGAAATGGAATAGCATGGAATGGAATAGATTGGAGGAGACTGGAATTTAGAAAAATGAGAAAGAATGGAATGTAGTGGAGTGGAGAGGAAGAGAGAGGAGAAGAGTGGATTTGTACTCAAAGGAATGGAATGGAACGGATTAGAGTGGAGAAGAGTGGATTCTAGTGGAAAAGAATGGAATGGAATGGAATGGAATGGAATGGAGTAGAATAGACAAATGTGCAGTTGAGTGTAGTGGAGTGGAATGGAGAAGAAAGGAAGGGAGTGGAGTGGAGTGGAAAGGAGTGGAATGCAATGGAATGGAATGGAATGGAAAGGAATGGAATCGAATGAAGTGGACTGGAATGGTGGGGAATCGGAAGGAATAGAATGCAGGGGAGTAGAGGGGAGTGGAGAGGAGAAGAGTGGATTTGAATCAAATGGAAAGGAACGGAATCCACTGGAGTGGAGAGGTGTGTTATCTAGTGGAAAATTGGAATGGAATGGAATGGAATGGAATGGAATGGAATGGAATGGAATGGAATGGAAAGAAGTGTAATGGAGTGTGCTGGAGTGAAATGGAATGGAATAGAATGGAATGGAATGGAATGGTCAGGAATGGAGGCGAACGGGAAGGAATAGAATGCAGTGGACTGAAGAGGAGTGGAGTGGAGAAGAGCGGATTTGAATTGAATGCAGTGGAATGGATAGGAGTTTAGTGGGGTGGATTTCAGGGGAAAAGAATGTAATGTAATGTAATGTAATGTAATGGAATGGAATGGAATGGAATGGAATGGAATGCAAAGGAATGGAGTAGAATGGAATGGGATAGAATGGAATGGAATGGACTGGAAAGGAAAAAATTACATCGGAGTGCAGTGGAATGGAATGGAGAAGAAACGAAGCAAGTGGATTGGAGTGGAATGTAGTGGAATGGAAGGGAATGGAACGAAATGGAATTGAATGGAATGCAATAGAATGGAATGGAATGGAATGCATTAGCCTGGAATGGAGGCTACTGGGAAGGAATGGAATGCAGTGGAATGGAGAGAAATCAAGTGGAGAAGAGTGGTTTTGAATTGAATATCCTGGCATGGAATGGATTGTAGTGGATTGCAGTGGATTCCAGTGGAAAAGAATGGAATTTAAACGAATGGAATGGAATGCAATGGAATGGAAAGGATTGGAATGGAATGGAAAAAAGTGCAGTGGAGTGCAGTGGAGAGGAATGCAGAAGAAACGAAGGGACTGGATTGGAGTGGAATGTAGTGGAATGGAATGGAATGGAATGGAATGGAATGGAATGGAATGGAATGGAATAGTTTGGAGGGGACTGGAATGTAGGCGAATGGGAAGGAATGGAATGCAGTAGAGTGAAGAGAAATGGAGAGGAGAAGAGTGGATTTGAACTCAATGGAATGGAATGGAATGGATTGGAGTAGAGAGGAGTGGATTCTGGTGGAAAAGAATGGAATGAAATGGAATGGATTGGAGTAGAGAGGAGTGGATTCTAGTGGAAAAGAATGGAATGCAACAGAATGGAATGGAGTAGAATGGACAAATGTGATGTTGAGTGTAGTATAGTGGAATGGAGAAGAAAGGAAGGGAGTGGAGTGGAGTGGAATGTGGTGGAATTGAATGGAAGGGAATTGAGTGGACAGGAAAGTAGGCGAATGGGAAGGAATGGAATGCAGTGGAGTAGAGAGGAGTGATGTGGAGGAGTGTGTATTTGAATGGAATGGAATGGAACGGAATGCATTGGAGTGGAGAGGACTGTACTCCAGTGGAAAAGAATGGATTGGAATAGAATGGAATGGAAGGGAAAGGAATGGAGTGGAATGGAATGGAATGGAATAGAACTGAATGGAATGGGAAGGAAAAAAGTACATTGGAGTGCAGTGGAATTGAATGGAGAAGAAACGAAGGGACTGGATTGGAGTGGAAAGTAGAGGAATGGAATGGAATGGAATGGAATGGAATGGAATGGAATGGAATGGAATGGAAAGGAATGGATTGGACAGGAATGGAGGCTAATAGGAAGGAATGGAATGCAGTGGAGTGGAGAGGAGTGGGGTGGAGAAGAGTGGTTTGAATTGAATGTCACGGAATGGAATGGAGTGTAGTGGAGTATAGTGGATTCCAGTGGAAAAGAATGTAATTAAATTGAATGGAACTAGAGGCAATGGAATGGAAAGGAATGGAATGGAAAGGAATGGAATGGAATGGAAAAAAGTGCAGTGGAGTTCAGTGGAGAGGAATGCAGTGTAATGGAATGGCATGGAATGGAATAGATTAGAAGGGAATGGAAAGGAGGTGAAAGGGAAGGAATGGAATGCAGTGGAGTGGAGAAGAATGGAGTGGAGAAAAGTGGATTTGAATTCAATGGAATGGATTGGAGTGGAGACGAGTGGATTCTAGTGGAAAAGAATGGAATGGAATGGAATGAAATGGAGTAGAATGAACAAATGTGCTCTTGAGTGTAGTAGAGTGGAATGGAGAAGAATTGAATGTAGTGGAATGGAGTGGAATGGAATGGAATGGAACGGAGTGGACTGGAATAGAGGCGAATGGGAAGGAATGGAATGCAGTGGAGTAGAGAGGAGTGAAGTGGAAGAGTGTGTATTTCAATCGAATGGAAAGGAATAGAATGCATTGGAGTGGAGAGGAGTGTACCGTAGTGGAAAACTGGAATGGAATGGAATGGAGTGGAATGGAATGGAATGGAATGGAATGGAATGGAATGGAATGGAATGAAAAAAAGTGTAATGGAGTGTGCTGGAGTGGAGTGGAAAGGAATGGAATGGAATGGAGTGGAATGAAATTGAATGGAATGGAATGGAATGGAATGGAATGGAATGGAATGGAATAGAGTGGACGGTAATGGAGGTGAATGGGAAGGTATGGAATGTAGTAGAGTGGAGAAGAGTGGAGTAGAAAAGAGTGGATTTGAATTGACTGGAGTGCAATGCAATGGAATGGAATGGAATGGAATGGAATTAAATGGATAGCAGTGGATTGGAGAGGAGTGGATAGGAGAAGAATGGAATTCAATGGAAAGAAATGAAATGGAAAGGATTACAATGGAAAGGAATGAAAAGCAATGGAATGGAATGGAATGGGATTGAGCAGAGTACATTGAATTTGAAATGAATTGAATGGAGACGAGGGTTGTGGAGTGGAATGGAATGGGAAGGAATGGAATGGAGTGGAGTGCATTGGAGTGGAATGTAGGGGAGAAGAGTGGATTCAGGTGGAATAGAATAGAAAAGAAAGGAAGGGAATGCAGTGGATTGGAGTGGAGTTGAAGGGAGGGGAAAGGAGTGCAATGGAATGGAATGGAATGGAATGGAATGGAATGGAATGGATTGGAATCGAATGGAATTCATTGGAATGGAATGGAATGGAATGGAATGGAATGGAATGGAATGGAATGGAATGGAATGGAATGGAATGGAATGGAATGCAATGCATTGGAATGGAATAGAAGGGAAAAAAGTGTAGTGGAGTGCTGTGGAGTGAAATGGAGAAAAAGGAAGAAAGTGGAGCGGAGAGGAATGGAGTGCAATGGAATGGAATGGAGGGAAATGGGAATGAATGGAATACAGTGGAGTGTAGAAGAGTAGAGTGGAGAAGAGAGGATTTCAATGGAATGGAAAGGAATGTAATGGAATGGAATGGAATGGAATGGAATGGAATGGAATGGATTGGACTGGAGTGGAGTGGATCCCAGTGGAAAGGAATGGAAAGAATGGAATGGATTGCAATGGAATGGAAGAGATTGGAATGGAATGGAGTCGAATTTGAGGGAATGGAATGCACTGGAAAGGAGTGGAGAGAAGTGGAGAAGACTGGATTGGAATGGAATGGAATGGAATGGAAGGGAATGGAATGGAATGGAATGGAATGGAAGGGAATGGAAGGGAGTGGAGTGGGTTCTAGTGGAAAACAATGGAATAGAATGGACCAGTATGGAATGGAATGGAATGGCAGGCAATAGAATGGAACGGAATGGAATGGAATGGAATGGAATAGAATGGAATGGAATGGAATGGAACGGAACGGAACGGAATGGAATGGAATGGAATGGAATAGAATGGAATGGAATGGAATGGAATGGAACGGAACGGAACGGAATGGAATGGAATGGAATGCAATGTAAAGGAATCGAATGGAATTGAGTGGAATGCAATGGAATGGAATGAAAAGGAGTGGAATGCAATGTAAAGGAATGGAATGGAATGGAGTGGAATGAAATGGAATGGAATGAAATGGAGTGGAATGCAATGGAATGGAATGAAATGGAGTGGAATGCAATGGAATGGAATGGAATGGAATGGAAAGGAATGGAATGGAATGGAATGGAATGGAATGGAGTGGAGTGGAATGGAATGGAATAGAAAAGAATGGAATGGAATGGAATGGAACGTAATGGAAAGGACAAAACTGCAGTGGAGTGTAGTGGAGTGGAACGGTGTAGAAATGAATGGAACAGAGGGGAGTGGAATGGAATGTAATGGAATGGAGTGGACTGGGATGGAGGTGAAAGGGAAGGAATGGAATGCAGTGGACTGGAGAGTAGGGGAAAGAGAAGAGTGGATGTGAAGTGAATGGAACAGAATAGAATGGATCTGAGTGGAGTAGAGAAGATTCTAGTGGAAAAGAATGGAATGGGATGAGTGGAATGCAGTGGAATGCAATGTAATGGAATGGAATTGCAAAAATTGTAGTGGAGTGCTGTGGAATGGAATGGAAAAGAAAGGGAGAGAGTGGAGTGGAGTGGAATGGAGTGGAGTGGAGTGGAATGTAGTGGAGTGGAATGGAATGGAATGCAATGGAATAGAATGGAATGGAATGGAGTAGACTGAAATGGAGAAAAATTGGAAGGAATGGAATGAAGAGGAATGGAAAGGATAGGAGTAGAGAAGAGCGGATTTGAATTGAATGGAATGGAATAGAAAGGATTGGAGTGTAGTGTAGTGGATTGTAGTTTAAAAGAATGGAATGGAATGGAATGGAATGCAATGCAATGGAATGGAATGCAATGGCTTGGAATGGAAAAAAGTGCAGTGGAGTGTAGTGGAGTGGAACGGAGAAGAAAGGAAGGGAGTGGAGTGGGGTGGAAAGGTGTGGAATGGAATGGAATGCAATGGAATATAATGGAATGGAATGGAAAGGAATGGAATGGAATGGAATGGAATGGAATGGAATGGAATGGAATTGAATGGAAAGGAATGGAATGGAATGGATTGGATTGGAGTGGAGTGGAGTGGATTCTATGGGAAAAGATTGAATGGAGTGGAATGGAATGGAAAGGAATGGAATGGAATGGAATGGAAAGCAAATAATGAACAGTAGGGTTCAGTGGTGTGGAATGGAGAAGAAAGGATGAGAGTGGAGTGGAGTAGAATGAAGTGGAAAGGATAGGAATGGAATGGAATGGAATAGAATGGAATGGAATGGAATCACGTGGACTCAAAACAGACGAAAAGGAAGCAAAGAAATGCAGTGATGTGGGGAGGAGTGGATTGGCAAAGAGTGTATTTGAATTGAAAGGAATGCAATGGAGTGGACTGCAATGGAAGCGAATGGGAAGGAATGGAATGCAGTGGACTGGAGAGGAGTGGAGTGGAGAAAAGGGAACCTGTATGGAATGGAATGGAATAGACTGGAGAGGATTGGAGTGGATTCCAGTAGAAAGGAATGGAATGGAATGGAATGGAATGGAATGGAATGGAATGGAATGGAATGGAATGGAATGGAGTGGACTGGAATGGAGGCGAATGGGAAAGAGTGGCATGCATTGGAGTGGAGCGGAGTTGAGTGGAGAAGTGTGGATTGGAATGGAATGGAATGGAATGGAATGGAATGGAATGGAAAGGAATGCAATGGAATGGAATGGAATGGAATGGAATGGAATGGAATGGAATGGAATGGAATGGATTGGAGTGGAGTGTATTTTAAGGGAAAAGATTGTAATGGAATTGAATGGACTGGAATTGAATGAAATACAATGGAATGAAATGGAATGGAATGGGGTGGAATGAAATGGAATGGAATTGGTTTGAATGGAATGGAATGGAATGGTTTGAATCGACTGGAATGGAGTTGAATGGAAGGGAGTGGAATGCAGTGCACTGGAGAGGAGTGGAATTGAGAGGTGTGGATTTGAATTAAATGGAATGGAAAGCAATGGATTAGAGTGGAATGGAGTGGATTCTAGTGGAGAAGAATGGAGTGAAATAGAATACAATGGAATGGAATGAAACGGAATGCCATGGAAAGGAATGGAATGGACTGGAATGGAGGCAAATGGGAAGGAATACAATGCAGAGGAGTGGAGAGGAATGGAGTGGAGAAGAGTGGATTTGAATTGCATGTAATGGTATGGAATGGATTGCAGATTAGTTTAGAGGAACATAGTGGAGAAGACTGGATTTGAATTCAATGTAATGGAATGCAATGGATTGGAGTGTAGTGGAGTGGATTCTAGTGTAAAAGAATGCAACGGAATGGAATTGAATGGAGTGGATTGGAATACAGGCAAAAGGGAAAGAATACAATGCAGTGGATTGGAGAGCGGTGGTGTCCAGAAGCGTGGATTTCATATGAATGGAATGGAATGCAATGGAATGGAATAGAAAAGAATTTAAAGCAGTGGATTGGGGTGGAATGAAATGGACTAACATGGAATGGAATGGAAAGTAATGGAATGGAAAGTAATATAATGGAACGGAATGAAAAGGAATGGAATGGAATGGAATGGAATGGAGTGGTTGGCATTGTTTTGGAAATGAATGGAATGAGGTGGAGTGTAGTGGAGTGGAAGGGAGGGGATTAGAGTGGCTTTAGGTGGCATGGAATGGAATAGAATAGAACGGAATGGAATGTAATGCAGTGGATTGCAGTGGAGATGCATGGAGTGGAATGGAATGGAATGGAATGGAATGGAATGGAACGGAACGGAATGGAACGGAATGAAATGGATTGGAATGCAATAGAATGAAAAAAATGGACTGCAGTGTATTGGAGAGGAGTTGCATGGAGGGGAATGGAATGCAACGAAATGGAATGGCATGGAATGGAATGGAATGGAATGGAATGGAATGGAATGGAATAGAATGGAAAAAAGTGCAGTGGAGTGCAGGAGACAAATGGAAGGGACTGGAATGGAGTGGATAGGAATGGTATGGAATGGAATGGAATGGAATGGAATATAATGGAATGGAATGGAATATAATGGAATGGAATGGAATATAATGGAATGGAATGGAATGGATTGGAATGGATTGGAATGGAATGGAATGGAATGGAATGGAATGGAATGGATTGCAAGAAAGTACGTTGGAGTGCAGTGGAATGAAATGGAGAAAAAACGAAGGGAGTGGATTGGAGTGGAATATAGTGGATTGGAAGGGATTGGAACAAAATGGAATTGCATGGAATGGAATGGATTGGGATCGATTAGACAGGAATGGAGGCTAATGGGAAGAAATGGAATGCAGTGGGGTGGAGAGGGGCGGAGTAGAGAAGAGTGATTTTTAATTGAATGTCATGGAATGGAAGGGATTGGAGAGAAGTAGAGTGGATTCTAGTGGAAAAGAATGGAATTTAATCAAACAGAATGGAATGCGATGGAATGGAATGGAATGGAATGGAACGGAATGGAATGGAATGGAATGGAATGGAAAAAATTGCAGTGGATTGCAGTTGAGAGGAATGGAGTGGAATGGAATGGAATGGAATGGAATGGAATGGAATGGAATGGAATGGAAAAGAATGGAATGGAATGAAATGGAATAGCATGGAATGGAATAGATTGGAGGAGACTGGAATGGAGAAAAATGAGAAAGAATGGAATGTAGTGGAGTGGAGAGGAAGAGAGACGAGAAGAGCGGATTTGTACTCAATGGAATGGAATGGAACGGATTAGAGTGGAGAGGAGTGGATTCTAGTGGAAAAGAATGGAATGGAATGGAATGGAATGGAGTAGAATAGACAAATGTGCAGATGAGTGTAGTGGAGTGGAATGGAGAAGAAAGGAAGGGAGTGGAGTGGAGTGGAAAGGAGTGGAATGCAATGGAATGGAATGGAATGGAATGGAAAGGAATGGAGTGGAATGCAATGGAATGGAATGAAATGGAGTGGAATGCAATGGAATATAATGGAATGGAATGGAAAGGAATGGAATGGAATGGAATGGAATGGAATGGAATGGAATGGAATGGAATGGAATGGAGTGGAGTGGAATGGAATGGAATGGAATGGAATGGAATGGAATGGAGTGGAGTGGAATGGAATGGAATAGAAAAGAATGGAATGGAATGGAATGGAACGTAATGGAAAGGACAAAACTGTAGTGGAGTGTAGTGGAGTGGAACGGTGTAGAAATGAATGGAAGAGAGGGGATTGGAATGGAATGTAATGGAATGGAGTGGACTGGGATGGAGGTGAAAGGGAAGGAATGGAATGCAGTGGACTGGAGAGTAGGGGAAAGAGAAGAGTGGATGTGAAGTGAATGGAACAGAATAGAATGGATCTGAGTGGAGTAGAGAAGATTCTAGTGGAAAAGAATGGAATGGGATGAATGGAATGCAATGGAATGGAATGGAATTGCAAAAATTGTAGTGGAGTGCTGTGGAATGGAATGGAAAAGAAAGGAAGAGAGTGGAGTGGAGTGGAATGGAGTGGAGTGGAGTGGAATGTAGTGGAGTGGAATGGAATGGAATGCAATGGAATAGAATGGAATGGAATGGAGTAGACTGAAATGGAGAAAAATTGGAAGGAATGGAATGAAGAGGAATGGAAAGGATAGGAGTAGAGAAGAGCGGATTTGAATTGAATGGAATGGAATAGAAAGGATTGGAGTGTAGTGTAGTGGATTGTAGTTTAAAAGAATGGAATGGAATGGAATGGAATGGAATGGAATGGAATGGAATGCAATGGAATGGAATGCAATGGCTTGGAATGGAAAAAAGTGCAGTGGAGTGTAGTGGAGTGGAACGGAGAAGAAAGGAAGGGAGTGGAGTGGGGTGGAAAGGTGTGGAATGGAATGGAATGCAATGGAATATAATGGAATGGAATGGAAAGGAATGGAATGGAATGGAATGGAATTGAATGGAAAGGAATGGAATGGAATGGATTGGATTGGAGTGGAGTGGAGTGGATTCTATGGGAAAAGATTGAGTGGAGTGGAATGGAATGGAAAGGAATGGAATGGAATGGAATGGAAAGCAAATAATGAACAGTAGGGTTCAGTGTAGTGGAATGGAGAAGAAAGGATGAGAGTGGAGTGGAGTAGAATGTAGTGGAAAGGATAGGAATGGAATGGAATGGAATAGAATGGAATGGAATGGAATCACGTGGACTCAAAACAGACGAAAAGGAAGCAAAGAAATGCAGTGATGTGGGGAGTTGTGGATTGGCAAAGAGTGTATTTGAATAGAAAGGAATGCAATGGAGTGGACTGTAATGGAATCGAATGGGAAGGAATGGAATGCAGTGGACTGGAGAGGAGTGGAGTGGAGAAAAGGGAACCTGAATGGAATGGAATGGAATAGATTGGAGAGGATTGGAGTGGATTCCAGTAGAAAGGAATGGAATGGAATGGAATGGAATGGAATGGAATGGAATGGAGTGGAATGGAATGGAATGGAATGGAATGGAATGGAATGGAATGGAACGGAACGGAACGGAATTGAATGGAATGAAATGGATTGGAATGCAATAGAATGAAAAAAATGGACTGCAGTGTATTGGAGAGGAGTTGCATGGAGGGGAATGGAATGCAACGAAATGGAATGGCATGGAATGGAATGGAATGGAATGGAATGGAATGGAATGGAATGGAATGGAATGGAATAGAATGGAAAAAAGTGCAGTGGAGTGCAGGAGACAAATGGAAGGGACTGGAATGGAGTGGATAGGAATGGTATGGAATGGAATGGAATATAATGGAATGGAATGGAATGGAATGGAATGGAATATAATGGAATGGAATGGAATGGAATGAAATGGAATGGAATGGAATGGATTGGAATGGATTGGAATGGAATGGAATGGAGTGGAATGGAATGGAATGGAATGGATTGCAAGAAAGTACGTTGGAGTGCAGTGGAATGAAATGGAGAAAAAACGAAGGGAGTGGATTGGAGTGGAATGTAGTGGATTGGAAGGGATTGGAACAAAATGCACTTGCATGGAATGGAATGGATTGGGATCGATTAGACAGGAATGGAGGCTAATGGGAAGAAATGGAATGCAGTGGGGTGGAGAGGGGTGGAGTAGAGAAGAGTGATTTTCAATTGAATGTCATGGAATGGAAGGGATTGGAGAGAAGTAGAGTGGATTCTAGTGGATAAGAATGGAATTTAATCAAACAGAATGGAATGCGATGGAATGTAAAGGAATGGAATGGAATGGAACGGAATGGAATGGAATGGAATGGAATGGAAAAAAGTACAGTGGAGTGCAGTTGAGAGGAATGGAGTGGAATGGAATGGAATGGAATGGAATGGAATGGAATGGAATGGAATGGAATGGAAAAGAATGGAATGGAATGAAATGGAATAGCATGGAATGGAATAGATTGGAGGAGACTGGAATGGAGAAAAATGAGAAAGAATGGAATGTAGTGGAGTGGAGAGGAAGAGAGAGGAGAAGAGTGGATTTGTACTCAATGGAATGGAATGGAACGGATTAGAGTGGAGAGGAGTGGATTCTAGTGGAAAAGAGTGGAATGGAATGGAATGGAATGGAGTAGAATAGACAAATGTGCAGTTGAGTGTAGTGGAGTGGAATGGAGAAGAAAGGAAGGGAGTGGAGTGGAGTGGAAAGGAGTGGAATGCAATGGAATGGAATGGAACGGAATGGAAAGGAATGGAATCGAATGAAGTGGACTGGAATGGTGGGGAATCGGAAGGAATAGAATGCAGGGGAGTAGAGAGGAGTGGAGAGGAGAAGAGTGGATTTGAATCAAATGGAAAGGAACGGAATCCACTGGAGTGGAGAGGTGTGTTATCTAGTGGAAAATTGGAATGGAATGGAATGGAATGGAATGGAATGGAATGGAATGGAAAGAAGTGTAATGGAGTGTGCTGGAGTGAAATGGAATGGAATAGAATGGAATGGAATGGAATGGTCAGGAATGGAGGCGAACGGGAAGGAATAGAATGCAGTGGACTGAAGAGGAGTGGAGTGGAGAAGAGCGGATTTGAATTGAATGCAGTGGAATGGATAGGAGTTTAGTGGAGTGGATTTCAGGGGAAAAGAATGTAATGTAATGTAATGTAATGTAATGGAATGGAATGGAATGGAATGGAATGGAATGGAATGCAAAGGAATGGAGTAGAATGGAATGGGATAGAATGGAATGGAATGGACTGGAAAGGAAAAAATTACATCGGAGTGCAGTGGAATGGAATGGAGAAGAAACGAAGCAAGTGGATTGGAGTGGAATGTAGTGGATTGGAAGGGAATGGAACGAAATGGAATTGAATGGAATGCAATGGAATGGAATGGAATGGAATGCATTAGCCTGGAATGGAGGCTACTGGGAAGGAATGGAATGCAGTGGAATGGAGAGAAATCAAGTGGAGAAGAGTGGTTTTGAATTGAATATCCAGGCATGGAATGGATTGTAGTGGATTGCAGTGGATTCCAGTGGAAAAGAATGGAATTTAAACGAATGGAATGGAATGCAATGGAATGGAAAGGATTGGAATGGAATGGAAAAAAGTGCAGTGGAGTGCAGTGGAGAGGAATGCAGAAGAAACGAAGGGACTGGATTGGAGTGGAATGTAGTGGAATGGAATGGAATGGAATGGAATGGAATGGAATGGAATGGAATAGTTTGGAGGGGACTGGAATGTAGGCGAATGGGAAGGAATGGAATGCAGTAGAGTGAAGAGAATTGGAGAGGAGAAGAGTGGATTTGAACTCAATGGAATGGAATGGAATGGATTGGAGTAGAGAGGAGTGGATTCTGGTGGAAAAGAATGGAATGAAATGGAATGGATTGGAGTAGAGAGGAGTGGATTCTAGTGGAAAAGAATGGAATGCAACTGAATGGAATGGAGTAGAATGGACAAATGTTATGTTGAGTGTAGTATAGTGGAATGGAGAAGAAAGGAAGGGAGTGGAGTGGAGTGGAATGTGGTGGAATTGAATGGAAGGGAATGGAGTGGACAGGAAAGTAGGCGAATGGGAAGGAATGGAATGCAGTGGAGTAGAGAGGAGTGATGTGGAGGAGTGTGTATTTGAATGGAATGGAATGGAACGGAATGCATTGGAGTGGAGAGGACTGTACTCCAGTGGAAAAGAATGGATTGGAATAGAATGGAATGGAAGGGAAAGGAATGGAGTGGAATGGAATGGAATGGAATAGAACTGAATGGAATGGGAAGGAAAAAAGTACATTGGAGTGCAGTGGAATGGAATGGAGAAGAAACGAAGGGACTGGATTGGAGTGGAAAGTAGAGGAATGGAATGGAATGGAATGGAATGGAATGGAATGGAAAGGAATGGATTGGACAGGAATGGAGGCTAATAGGAAGGAATGGAATGCAGTGGAGTGGAGAGGAGTGGGGTGGAGAAGAGTGGTTTGAATTGAATGTCACGGAATGGAATGGACTGTAGTGGAGTATAGTGGATTCCAGTGGAAAAGAATGTAATTAAATTGAATGGAACTGGAGGCAATGGAATGGAAAGGAATGGAATGGAAAGGAATGGAATGGAATGGAAAAAAGTGCAGTGGAGTTCAGTGGAGAGGAATGCAGTATAATGGAATGGCATGGAATGGAATAGATTAGAAGGGAATGGAAAGGAGGTGAAAGGGAAGGAATGGAATGCAGTGGAGTGGAGAAGAATGGAGTGGAGAAAAGTGGATTTGAATTCAATGGAATGGATTGGAGTGGAGACGAGTGGATTCCAGTGGAAAAGAATGGAATGGAATGGAATGAAATGGAGTAGAATGAACAAATGTGCTCTTGAGTGTAGTAGAGTGGAATGGAGAAGAATTGAATGTAGTGGAATGGAGTGGAATGGAATGGAATGGAACGGAGTGGACTGGAATAGAGGCGAATGGGAAAGAATGGAATGCAGTGGAGTAGAGAGGAGTGAAGTGGAAGAGTGTGTATTTCAATCGAATGGAAAGGAATAGAATGCATTGGAGTGGAGAGGAGTGTACCGTAGTGGAAAACTGGAATGGAATGGAATGGAGTGGAATGTAATGGAATGGAATGGAATGGAATGGAATGGAATGGAATGGAATGAAAAAAAGTGTAATGGAGTGTGCTGGAGTGGAGTGGAAAGGAATGGAATGGAATGGAGTGGAATGAAATTGAATGGAATGGAATGGAATGGAATGGAATGGAATGGAATGGAATAGAGTGGACGGTAATGGAGGTGAATGGGAAGGTATGGAATGTAGTAGAGTGGAGAAGAGTGGAGTAGAAAAGAGTGGATTTGAATTGACTGGAGTGCAATGCAATGGAATGGAATGGAATGGAATGGAATTAAATGGATAGCAGTGGATTGGAGAGGAGTGGATAGGAGAAGAATGGAATTCAATGGAAAGAAATGAAATGGAAAGGATTACAATGGAAAGGAATGAAAAGCAATGGAATGGAATGGAATGGAATTGAGCAGAGTGCATTGTATTTGAAATGAATTGAATGGAGATGAGGGTTGTGGAGTGGAATGGAATGGGAAGGAATGGAATGGAGTGGAGTGCATTGGAGTGGAATGTAGGGGAGAAGAGTGGATTCAGGTGGAATAGAATAGAAAAGAAAGGAAGGGAATGCAGTGGATTGGAGTGGAGTTGAAGGGAGGGGAAAGGAGTGCAATGGAATGGAATGGAATGGAATGGAATGGAATGGAATGGAATGGAATGGATTCGAATCGAATGGAATTCATTGGAATTGAATGGAATGGAATGCAATGGAATGGAATGGAATGGAATTGAATGGAATGGAATGGAATGGAATGGAATGGAATGCAATGCATTGGAATGGAATAGAAGGGAAAAAAGTGTAGTGGAGTGCTGTGGAGTGAAATGGAGAAAAAGGAAGAAAGTGGAGCGGAGAGGAATGGAGTGCAATGGAATGGAATGGAGGGAAATGGGAATGAATGGAATACAGTGGAGTGTAGAGGAGTAGAGTGGAGAAGAGAGGATTTCAATGGAATGGAAAGGAATGTAATGTAATGTAATGGAATGGAATGGAATGGAATGGAATGGATTGGACTGGAGTGGAGTGGATCCCAGTGGAAAGGAATGGAAAGAATGGAATGGATTGCAATGGAATGGAAGAGATTGGAATGGAATGGAGTCGAATGGGAGGGAATGGAATGCACTGGAAAGGAGTGGAGAGAAGTGGAGAAGACTGGATTGGAATGGAATGGAATGGAATGGAAGGGAATGGAATGGAATGGAATGGAATGGAAGGGAATGGAAGGGAGTGGAGTGGGTTCTAGTGGAAAACAATGGAATAGAATGTACCAGTATGGAATGGAATGGAATGGCAGGCAATAGAATGGAACGGAATGGAATGGAATGGAATGGAATAGAATGGAATGGAATGGAATGGAACGGAACGGAACGGAATGGAATGGAATGGAATGCAATGTAAAGGAATGGAATGGAATTCAGTGGAATGCAATGGACTGGAATGAAAACGAGTGGAATGCAATGTAAAGGAATGGAATGGAATGGAGTGGAATGAAATGGAATGGAATGAAATAGAGTGGAATGCAATGGAATGGAATGAAATGGAGTGGAATGCAATGGAATGGAATGGAATGGAATGGAAAGGAATGGAATGGAATGGAATGGAATGGAATGGAATGGAGTGGAGTGGAATGGAATGGAATAGAAAAGAATGGAATGGAATGGAATGGAACGTAATGGAAAGGACAAAACTGCAGTGGAGTGTAGTGGAGTGGAACGGTGTAGAAATGAATGGAACAGAGGGGAGTGGAATGGAATGTAATGGAATGGAGTGGACTGGGATGGAGGTGAAAGGGAAGGAATGGAATGCAGTGGACTGGAGAGTAGGGGAAAGAGAAGAGTGGATGTGAAGTGAATGGAACAGAATAGAGTGGATCTGAGTGGAGTAGAGAAGATTCTAGTGGAAAAGAATGGAATGGGATGAATGGAATGCAATGGAATGGAATGGAATTGCAAAAATTGTAGTGGAGTGCTGTGGAATGGAATGGAAAAGAAAGGAAGAGAGTGGAGTGGAGTGGAATGGAGTGGAGTGGAGTGGAATGTAGTGGAGTGGAATGGAATGGAATGCAATGGAATAGAATGGAATGGAATGGAGTAGACTGAAATGGAGAAAAATTGGAAGGAATGGAATGAAGATGAATGGAAAGGATAGGAGTAGAGAAGAGCGGATTTGAATTGAATGGAATGGAATAGAAAGGATTGGAGTGTAGTGTAGTGGATTGTAGTTTAAAAGAATGGAATGGAATGGAATGGAATGGAATGGAATGGAATGGAATGAAATGGAATGGAATGCAATGGCTTGGAATGGAAAAAAGTGCAGTGGAGTGTAGTGGAGTGGAACGGAGAAGAAAGGAAGGGAGTGGAGTGGGGTGGAAAGGTGTGGAATGGAATGGAATGCAATGGAATATAATGGAATGGAATGGAAAGGAATGGAATGGAATGGAATGGAATTGAATGGAAAGGAATGGAATGGAATGGATTGGATTGGAGTGGAGTGGAGTGGATTCTATGGGAAAAGATTGAATGGAGTGGAATGGAATGGAAAGGAATGGAATGGAATGGAATGGAAAGCAAATAATGAACAGTAGGGTTCAGTGGAGTGGAATGGAGAAGAAAGGATGAGAGTGGAGTGGAGTAGAATGTAGTGGAAAGGATAGGAATGGAATGGAATGGAATAGAATGGAATGGAATGGAATCACGTGGACTCAAAACAGACGAAAAGGAAGCAAAGAAATGCAGTGATGTGGGGAGGAGTGGATTGGCAAAGAGTGTATTTGAATTGAAAGGAATGCAATGGAGTGGACTGCAATGGAAGCGAATGGGAAGGAATGGAATGCAGTGGACTGGAGAGGAGTGGAGTGGAGAAAAGGGAACCTGAATGGAATGGAATGGAATAGATTGGAGAGGATTGGAGTGGATTCCAGTAGAAAGGAATGGAATGGAATGGAATGGAATGGAATGGAATGGAATGGAATGGAGTGGACTGGAATGGAGGCGAATGGGAAAGAGTGGCATGCAGTGGAGTGGAGCGGAGTTGAGTGGAGAAGTGTGGATTTGAATGGAATGGAATGGAATGGAATGGAATGGAATGGAATGGAAAGGAATGCAATGGAATGGAATGGAATGGAATGGAATGGAATGGAATGGAATGGAATGGAATGGAATGGAATGGATTGGAGTGGAGTGTATTTTAAGGGAAAAGATTGTAATGGAATTGAATGGACTGGAATTGAATGAAAAACAATGGAATGAAATGGAATGGAATGGGGTGGAATGAAATGGAATGGAATTGGTTTGAATGGAATGGAATGGAATGGTTTGAATCGACTGGAATGGAGTTGAATGGAAGGGAGTGGAATGCAGTGCACTGGAGAGCAGTGGAATTGAGAGGTGTGGATTTGAATTAAATGGAATGGAAAGGAATGGATTAGAGTGGAATGGAGTGGATTCTAGTGGAGAAGAATGGAGTGAAATAGAATAAAATGGAATGGAGTTGAATGGAAGGGAGTGGAATGCAGTGCACTGGAGAGCAGTGGAATTGAGAGGTGTGGATTTGAATTAAATGGAATGGAAAGGAATGGATTAGAGTGGAATGGAGTGGATTCTAGTGGAGGAGAATGGAGTGAAATAGAATACAATGGAATGGAATGAAACGGAATGCCGTGGAAAGGAATGGAATGGACTGGAATGGAGGCAAATGGGAAGGAATACAATGCAGAGGAGTGGAGAGGAATGGAGTGGAGAAGAGTGGATTTGAATTGCATGTAATGGTATGGAATGGATTGCAGATTAGTTTAGAGGAACATAGTGGAGAAGACTGGATTTGAATTCAATGTAATGGAATGCAATGGATTGGAGTGTAGTGGAGTGGATTCTAGTGTAAAAGAATGCAACGGAATGGAATTGAATGGAGTGGATTGGAATACAGGCAAAAGGGAAAGAATACAATGCAGTGGATTGGAGAGCGGTGGTGTCCAGAAGCGTGGATTTCATATGAATGGAATGGAATGCAATGGAATGGAATAGAAAAGAATTTAAAGCAGTGGATTGGGGTGGAATGAAATGGACTAACATGGAATGGAATGGAAAGTAATGGAATGGAAAGGAATATAATGGAACGGAATGAAAAGGAATGGAATGGAATGGAATGGAGTGGTTGGCATTGATTTGGAAATGAATGGAATGAGGTGGAGTGTAGTGGAGTGGAAGGGAGGGGATTAGAGAGGCTTTAGGTGGCATGGAATGGAATGGAATAGAACGGAATGGAATGCAATGCAGTGGATTGCAGTGGAGATGCAAGGAGTGGAATGGAATGGAATGGAATGGAATGGAATGGAATGGAACGGAACGGAATGGAACGGAATCAAATGGATTGGAATGCAATAGAATGAAAAAAATAGACTGCAGTGTATTGGAGAGGAGTTGCATGGAGGGGAATGGAATGCAACGAAATGGAATGGCATGGAATGGAATGGAATGGAATGGAATGGAATGGAATTGAATAGAATGGAAAAAAGTGCAGTGGAGTGCAGGAGACAAATGGAAGGGACTGGAATGGAGTGGATAGGAATGGTATGGAATGGAATGGAATGGAATGGAATATAATGGAATGGAATGGAATATAATGGAATGGAATGGAATATAATGGAATGGATTGGAATGGAATGGAATGGAATGGAATGGAATGGAATGGAATGGAATGGATTGCAAGAAAGTACGTTGGAGTGCAGTGGAATGAAATGGAGAAAAAACGAAGGGAGTGGATTGGAGTGGAATATAGTGGATTGGAAGGGATTGGAACAAAATGGAATTGCATGGAATGGAATGGATTGGGATCGATTAGACAGGAATGGAGGCTAATGGGAAGAAATGGAATGCAGTGGGGTGGAGAGGGGTGGAGTAGAGAAGAGTGATTTTCAATTGAATGTCATGGAATGGAAGGGATTGGAGAGAAGTAGAGTGGATTCTAGTGGAAAAGAATGGAATTTAATCAAACAGAATGGAATGCGATGGAATGGAATGGAATGGAATGGAACGGAATGGAATGGAATGGAATGGAATGGAAAAAAGTGCAGTGGAGTGCAGTTGAGAGGAATGGAGTGGAATGGAATGGAATGGAATGGAATGGAATGGAATGGAATGGAATGGAAAAGAATGGAATGGAATGAAATGGAATAGCATGGAATGGAATAGATTGGAGGAGACTGGAATGGAGAAAAATGAGAAAGAATGGAATGTAGTGGAGTGGAGAGGAAGAGAGACGAGAAGAGTGGATTTGTACTCAATGGAACGGAATGGAACGGATTAGAGTGGAGAGGAGTGGATTCTAGTGGAAAAGAATGGAATGGAATGGAATGGAGTAGAATAGACAAATGTGCAGTTGAGTGTAGTGGAGTGGAATGGAGAAGAAAGGAAGGGAGTGGAGTGGATTGGAAAGGAGTGGAATGCAATGGAATGGAATGGAATGGAATGGAAAGGAATGGAATCGAATGAAGTGGACTGGAATGGTGGTGAATCGGAAGGAATAGAATGCAGTGGAGTAGAGAGGAGTGGAGAGGAGAAGAGTGGATTTGAATCAAATGGAAAGGAACGGAATCCACTGGAGTGGAGAGGAGTGTTATCTAGTGGAAAATTGGAATGGAATGGAATGGAATGGAATGGAATGGAATGGAATAGAATGGAATGGAATGGAATGGAATGGAAAGAAGTGTAATGGAGTGTGCTGGAGTGGAATGGAATGGAATAGAATGGAATGGAATGGAATGGACAGGAATGTAGGCGAACGGGAAGGAATAGAATGCAGTGGACTGAAGAGGAGTGGAGTGGAGAAGAGCGGATTTGAATTGAATGCAGTGGAATGGATTGGAGTTTAGTGGAGTGGATTCCAGGGGAAAAGAATGTAATGGAATGGAATGGAATGGAATGGAATGGAATGGAATGGAATGCAAAGGAATGGAGTAGAATGGAATGGGATAGAATGGAATGGAATGGACTGGAAAGGAAAAAATTACATCGGAGTGCAGTGGAATGGAATGCAGAAGAAACGAAGCAAGTGGATTGGAGTGGAATGTAGTGGAATGGAAGGGAATGGAACGAAATGGAATTGAATGGAATGCAATGGAATGGAATGGAATGGAATGCATTAGCCTGGAATGGAGGCTACTGGGAAGGAATGGAATGCAGTGGAATGGAGAGAAGTCAAGTGGAGAAGAGTGGTTTTGAATTGAATGTCCTGGCATGGAATGGATTGTAGTGGATTGCAGTGGATTCCAGTGGAAAAGAATGGAATTTAAACGAATGGAATGGAATGCAATGGAATGGAAAGGATTGGAATGGAATGGAAAAAAGTGCAGTGGAGTGCAGTGGAGAGGAATGCAGAAGAAACGAAGGGACTGGATTGGAGTGGAGTGTAGTGGAATGGAATGGAATAGTTTGGAGGGGACTGGAATGTAGGCGAATAGGAAGGAATGGAATGCAGTAGAGTGAAGAGGAATGGAGAGGAGAAGAGTGGATTTGAACTCAATGGAATGGAATGGAATGGATTGGAGTAGAGAGGAGTGGATTCTAGTGGAAAAGAATGGAATGAAATGGAATGGATTGGAGTAGAGAGGAGTGGATTCTAGTGGAAAAGAATGGAATGCAACAGAATGGAATGGAGTAGAATGGACAAATGTGATGTTGAGTGTAGTATAGTGGAATGGAGAAGAAAGGAAGGGAGTGGAGTGGAGTGGAATGTGGTGGAATTGAATGGAAGGGAATGGAGTGGACTGGAATGTAGGCGAATGGGAAGGAATGGAATGCAGTGGAGTAGAGAGGAGTGATGTGGAGGAGTGTGTATTTGAATGGAATGGAATGGAACGGAATGCATTGGAGTGGAGAGGACTGTACTCCAGTGGAAAAGAATGGATTGGAATAGAATGGAATGGAAGGGAAAGGAATGGAGTGGAATGGAATGGAATGGAATAGAACTGAATGGAATGGGAAGGAAAAAAGTACATTGGAGTGCAGTGGAATGGAATGGAGAAGAAACGAAGGGACTGGATTGCAGTGGAAAGTAGTGGAATGGAATGGAATGGAATGGAATGGAATGGATTGGACAGGAATGGAGGCTAATAGGAAGGAATGGAATGCAGTGGAGTGGAGAGGAGTGGGGTGGAGAAGAGTGGTTTGAATTGAATGTCACGGAATGGAATGGACTGTAGTGGAGTATAGTGGATTCCAGTGGAAAAGAATGTAATTAAATTGAATGGAACTAGAGGCAATGGAATGGAAAGGAATGGAATGGAAAGGAATGGAATGGAATGGAAAAAAGTGCAGTGGAGTTCAGTGGAGAGGAATGCAGTGTAATGGAATGGCATGGAATGGAATAGATTAGAAGGGAATGGAAAGGAGGTGAAAGGGAAGGAATGGAATGCAGTGGAGTGGAGAGGAATGGAGTGGAGAACAGTGGATTTGAATTCAATGGAATGGATTGGAGTGGAGACGAGTGGATTCTAGTGGAAAAGAGTGGAATGGAATGGAATGAAATGGAGTAGAATGGAAAAATGTGCTATTGAGTGTAGTAGAGTGGAATGGAGAAGAATTGAATGTAGTGGAATGGAGTGGAATGGAATGGAATGGAACGGAGTGGACTGGAATAGAGGCGAATGGGAAGGAATGGAATGCAGTGGAGTAGAGAGGAGTGAAGTTGAAGAGTGTGTATTTCAATCGAATTGAAAGGAATAGAATGCATTGGAGTGGAGAGGAGTGTACCGTAGTGGAAAACTGGAATGGAATGGAAGGGAATGGAATGGAATGGAATGGAAGGGAATAGAGTGGACGGTAATGGAGGTGAATGGGTAGGTATGGAATGTAGTAGAGTGGAGAAGAGTGGAGTAGAAAAGAGTGGATTTGAATTGACTGGAGTGCAATGCAATGGAATGGAATGGAATGGAATGGAATGGAACGGAACGGAATGGAATGGATAGCAGTGGATTGGAGAGGAGTGGATAGGAGAAGAATGGAATGGAATGGAAAGAAATGAAATGGAAAGAATTACAATGGAAAGGAATGAAAAGCAATGGAATGGAATGGAATGGAATTTAGCAGAGTGCATTGAATTTGAAATGAATTGAATGGAGACGATGGTTGTGGAGTGGAATGGAATGGGAAGGAATGGAATGGAGTGGAGTGCATTGGAGTGGAATGGAGGGGGGAAGAGTGGATTCAGGTGGAATAGAACAGAAAAGAAAGGAAGGGAATGCAGTGGATTGGAGTGGAGTTGATGGGAGGGGAAAGGAATGGAATGGAATGGAATGGAATGGAATGGAATGGAATGGAATGGAATGGATTGGAATCGATTGGAATTCTTTGGAATGGAATGAATGGAATGGAATGGAATGCAATGCATTGGAATGGAATAGAAGGGAAAAAAGTGTAGTGGAGTGGTGTGGAGTGAAATGGAGAAAAAGGAAGAAAGTGGAGCGGAGAGGAATGGAGTGCAATGGAATGGAATGGAGGGAAATGGGAATGAATGGAATACAGTGGAGTGGAGAGGAGTAGAGTGGAGAAGAGTGGATTTCAATGGAATGGAAAGGAATGGAATGGAATGGAATGGAATGGAATGGAATGGAATGGAATGGAATGGATTGTACTGGAGTGGAGTGGATCCCAGCGGAAAGAAATGGAAAGAATGGAATGGATTGCAATGCAATGGAAGAGATTGGAATGGAATGGAGTCGAATGGGAGGGAATGGAATGCAGTGGAAAGGAGTGGATAGGAGTGGAGAAGACTGGATTGGAATGGAATGTAATGGAATGCAATGGAATGGAATGGAAGGGAATGGAATGGAGTGGAGTGGGTTCTAGTGGAAAAGAATGGAATAGAATGGACCAGTATGGAATGGAATGGAATGGCAGGCAATAGAATGGAACGGAATGGAATGGAATGGAATGGAATGCAATGGAATGGAATGGAATGGAATGGAACGGAACGGAACGGAATGGAATGGAATGGAATGCAATGTAAAGGAATGGAATGGAATTGAGTGGAATGCAATGGAATGGAATGAAAAGGAGTGGAATGCAATGTAAAGGAATGGAATGGAATGGAGTGGAATGAAATGGAATGGAATGAAATGGAGTGGAATGCAATGGGATGGAATGAAATGGAGTGGAATGCAATGGAATGGAATGGAATGGAATGGAATGGAGTGGAGTGGAGTGGAATGGAATGGAATAGAAAAGAATGGAATGGAATGGAAAGGAACGTAGTGTAAAGTATAAAAGTGCAGTGGAGTGTAGTGGAGTGGAACGGTGTAGAAAGGAATGGAACAGAGTGGAGTGGAATGGAATGTAATGGAATGGAGTGGACTGGGATGGAGGTGAAAGGGAAGGAATGGAATGCAGTGGACTGGAGAGTACGGGAAAGGAGAAGAGTGGATGTGAAGTGAATGGAACAGAATAGAATGGATCTGAGTGGAGGAGAGAAGATTCTAGTGGAAAAGAATGGAATGGAATGAATGGAAAGCAATGGAATGGGATGGAATTGCAAAAATTGTAGTGGAGTGCTGTGGAATGGAATGGAAAAGAAAGGAAGAGAGTGGAGTGGAGTGGAATGGAGTGGAGTGGAATGGAATGGAATGCAATGGAATAGAATGGAATGGAATGGAGTAGACTGAAATGGAGAAAAATTGGAAGGAATGGAATGAAGTGGAATGGAAAGGATAGGAGTAGAGAAGAGCAGATTTGAATTGAATGGAATGGAATAGAAACGATTGGAGTGTAGTGTAGTGGATTGTAGTTTAAAAGAATGGAATGGAATGGAATGGAATGGAATGGAATGGAGGCTAACAGGAAGGAATGGAATGCAGTGGAGTGGAGAGGAGTGGGGTGGAGAAGAGTGGTTTGAATTGAATGTCACGGAATGGAATGGACTGTAGTGGAGTATAGTGGATTCCAGTGGAAATGAATGAAATTAAATTGAATGGAACTGGAGGCAATGGAATGGAAAGGAATGGAATGGAAAGGAATGGAATGGAATGGAAAAAAGTGAAGTGGAGTGCAGTGGAGAGGAATGCAGTGTAATGGAATGGCATTGAATGGAATAGATTAGAAGGGAATGGAAAGGAGGTGAAAGGGAAGGAATGGAATGCAGTGGAGTGGAGAGGAATGGAGTGGAGAACAGTGGATTTGAATTCAATTTAATGGATTGTAGTGGAGACGACTGGATTCTAGTGGAAAAGAATGGAATGGAATGGAGTGAAATAGAGTAGAATGAACAAATGTGCTGTGGAGTGTAGTAGAGTGGAATGGAGAAGAATTGAATGTAGTGGAATAGAGTGGAATGGAATGGAATGGAACGGAGTGGACTGGAGTAGAGGCGAATGGGAAGGAATGGAATGCAGTGGAGTAGAGAGGAGTGAAGTGGAAGAGTGTGTATTTCAATCGAATTGAAAGGAATAGAATGCATTGGAGTGGAGAGGAGTGTACCGTAGTGGAAAACTGGAATGGAATGGAATGGAATGGAATGGAATGGAATGGAATGGAATGAAAAAAAGTGTAATGGAGTGTGCTGGAGTGGAGTGGAAAGGAATGGAATGGAATGGAGTGGAATGAAATGGAATGGAATGGAATGGAATGGAATGGAATGGAATGGAATGGAATAGAGTGGACGGTAATGGAGGTGAATGGGAAGGTATGGAATGTAGTAGAGTGGAGAAGAGTGGAGTAGAAAAGAGTGGATTTGAATTGACTGGAGTGCAATGCAATGGAATGGAATGGAATGGAATGGAATGGAATGGAATGGAATGGAATGGAATGGATAGCAGTGGATTGGAGAGGAGTGGATAGGAGAAGAATGGAATGGAATGGAAAGAAATGAAATGGAAAGGATTACAATGGAAAGGAATGAAAAGCAATGGAATGGAATGGAATGGAATTGAGCAGAGGGCATTGTCTTTGAAATGATTTGAATGGAGACGAGGGTTGTGGAGTGGAATGGAATGGGAAGGAATGGAATGGAGTGGAGTGCATTAGAGTGTAATGGAGGGGAGAAGAGTGGATTCAGGTGGAATAGAACAGAAAAGAAAGGAAGGGAATGCAGTGGATTGGAGTGGAGTTGAAGGGAGGGGAAGGGAATGGAATGGAATGGAATGGAATGGAATGGAATGGATTGGAATCGAATGGAATTCATTGGAATGGAATGGAATGGAATGGAATGGAATGGAATGGAATGGAATGGAATGCAATGCATTGTAATGGAATAGAAGGGAAAAAAGTGTAGTGGAGTGCTGTGGAGTGAAATGGAGAAAAAGGAAGAAAGTGGAGCGGAGAGGAATGGAGTGCAATGGAATGGAATGGAGGGAAATGGGAATGAATGGAATACAGTGGAGTGGAGAGGAGTAGAGTGGAGAAGAGTGGATTTCAATAAAATGGAAAGGAATGTAATGGAATGGAATGGAATGGAATGGAATGGAATGGAATGGATTGGACTGGAGTGGACTGGATCCCAGTGGAAAGAAATGGAAAGAATGGAATGGATTGCAATGGAATGGAAGAGATTGGAATGGAATGGAGTCGAATGGGAGGGAATGGAATGCAGTGGAAAGGAGTGGAGAGAAGTGGAGAAGACTGGATTGGAATGGAATGCCATGGAATGGAATGGAATGGAATGGAATGGAATGCCATGGAATGGAATGGAGTGGAGTGGGTTCTAGTGGAAAAGAATGGAATAGAATGGACCAGTATGGAATGGAATGGAATGGCAGGCAATAGAATGGAACGGAATGGAATGGAATGGAATGGAATAGAATGGAATGGAATGGAATGGAACGGAACGGAACGGAAAGGAATGGAATGGAATGCAATGTAAAGGAATGGAATGGAATTGAGTGGAATGCAATGGAATGGAATGAAAAGGAGTGGAATGCAATGTAAAGGAATGGAATGGAATGGAGTGGAATGAAATGGAATGGAATGAAATGGAGTGGAATGCAATGGAATGGAATGAAATGGAGTGGAATGCAATGGAATGGAATGGAATGGAATGGAGTGGAATGCAATGCAATAGAAAAGAATGGAATGGAATGGAATGGAACGTCATGGAAAGGATAAAAGTGCAGTGGAGTGTAGTGGAGTGGAACGGTGTAGAAAGGAATGGAACAGAGTGGAGTGGAATGGAATGAAATGGAATGGAGTGGACTGGCATGGAGGTGAAAGGGAAGGAATGGAATGCAGTGGACTGGAGAGTAGGGGAAAGGAGAAGAGTGGATGTGAAGCGAATGGAACAGAATAGAATGGATCTGAGTAGGGTAGAGAAGATTCTAATGGAAAAGAATGGAATGGAATGAATGGAATGCAATGGAATGGAATGGAATTGCAAAAATTGTAGTGGAGTGCTGTGGAATGGAATGGAAAAGAAAGGAAGAGAGTGGAGTGGAGTGGAATGGAGTGGAGTGGAATGGAATGGAATGCAATGGAATAGAATGGAATGGAATGGAGTAGACTGAAATGGAGAAAAATTGGAAGGAGTGGAATGAAGTGGAATGGAAAGGATAGGAGTAGAGAAGAGCGGATTTGAATTGAATGGAATGGAATAGAAAGGATTGGAGTGTAGTGTAGTGGATTGTAGTTTAAAAGAATGTAATGGAATGGAATGGAATGGAATGGAATGGAATGGAATGGAATGGAATGGAATGCAATGGCATGGAATGGAAAAAAGTGCAGTAAGTGTAGTGGAGTGGAACGGAGAAGAAAGAAGGGAGTGGAGTGGGGTGGAAAGTTGTGGAATGGAATGGAATGCAATGGAATATAATGGAATGGAATGGAAAGGAAAGGAATGGAATGGAATGGAATGGAATGGAATGGAATGGAATGGAAAGGAATGGAATGGAATGGATTGGATTGAGTGGAGTGGAGTGGATTCTAGGGGAAAAGATTGAATGGAATGGAATGGAATGGAATGGAATGGAATGGAATGGAATGCAAATAATGAACAGTAGGGTTCAGTGGCGTGGAATGGAGAAGAAAGGATGAGAGTGGAGTGGAGTAGAATGTAGTGGAAAGGATACGAATGGAATGGAATGGAATAGAATGGAACGGAATGGAATCACGTCGACTCAAAACAGAAGAAAAGGAAGGAAAGAAATGCAGTGGTGTGGGGAGGAGTGGATTGGCAGAGTGTATTTGAATTGAAAGGAATGCAATGGAGTGGACTGCAATGGAAGCGAATGGGAAGGAATGGAATGCAGTGGACTGGAGAGGAGTGGAGTGGAGAAAATGGAACCTGAATGGAATGGAATGGAATAGATTGGAGAGGATTGGAGTGGATTCCAGTAGAAAGGAATGGAATGGAATGGTATGGAATGGATTGGAGTGGAGTGTATTTTAAGGGAAAAGATTGTAATGGAATTGAATGGACTGGAATTGAATGAAATACAATGGAATGAAATGGAATGGAATGGGGTTGAATGGAATGGAATGGAATGGTTTGAGTCGACTGAAATGGAGTTGAATGGAAGGGAGTGGAATGCAGTGCACTGGAGAGCAGCGGAATGGAGAAGTGTGGATTTGAATTAAATGGAATAGAAAGGAATGGATTAGAGTGGAATGGATTGGATTCTAGTGGAGAAGAATGGAGTGAAATAAAATACAATGGAATGGCATGAAACGGAATGCCATGGAAAGGAATGGAATGGACTGGAATGGAGGCAAATGGGAAGGAATACATTGCAGAGGAGTGGAGAGGAATGGAGTGGAGAAGAGTGGATTTGAATTGCATGTAATGGTATGGAATGGATTGCAGATTAGTTTAGAGGAACAGAGTGGAGAAGACTGGATTTGAATTCAATGTAATGGAATGCAATGGATTGGAGTGTAGTGGAGTGGATTCTAGTGTAAAAGAATGCAACGGAATGGAATTGAATGGAGTGGATTGGAATACAGGGAAATGGGAAGGAATACAATGCAGTGGATTGGAGAGCGGTGGTGTCCAGAAGCGTGGATTTCATATGAATGGAATGGAATGCAATGGAATGGAATAGAAAAGAATTTAAAGCAGTGGATTGGAGTGGAATGAAATGGACTAATATGGAATGGAATGGAAAGAAATGGAATGGAAAGGAATATAAAGGAACGGAATGAAAAGGAATGGAATGGAATGGAAGGGAGTGGTTTGCATTGTTTTGGAAATGAATGGAATGAGGTGGAGTGTAGTGGAGTGGAAGGGAGGGGAGTAGAGTGGCTTTAGGTGGCATGGAATGGAATGGAATAGAACGGAATGGAATGGAATGCAGTGGATTGCAGTGGAGATGCATGGAGTGGAATGGAATGGAATGGAATGGAATGGAATGGAATGGAAAGGAATGGAACGGAACGGAACGGAATGGAACGGAATGAAATGGATTGGAATGCAATAGAATGTAAAAAATGGACTGCAGTGTATTGGAGAGGAGTTGCATGGAGGGGAATGGAATGCAACGAAATGGAATGGCATGGAATGGAATGGAATGGTATGGAATGGGATGGAATGGAATGGAATAGAATGGAAAAAAGTGCAGTGGAGTGCAGGAGACAAATGGAAGGGACTGGAATGGAGAGGATAGGAATGCTATGGAATGGAATGGAATGGAATGGAATGGAATGAAAAAATGTGTAATGGAGTGTGCTGGAGTGGAGTGGAAAGGAATGGAATGGAATGGAGTGGAATGAAATGGAATGGAATGGAATGGAATGGAATGGAATGGAATGGAATGGAGTGGAGTGGATCCCAGTGGAAAGAAATGGAAAGAATGGAATGGATTGCAATGGAATGGAAGAGATCGGAATGGAATGGAGTCGAATGGGAGGGAATGGAATGCAGTGGAAAGGAGTGGAGAGGAATGGAGAAGACTGGATGAATGGAATGGAATGGAATGGAATGGAATGGAATGGAATGGAGTGGAGTGGGTTCTAGTGGAAAAGAATGGAATAGAATGGACCAGTATGGAATGGAATGGAATGGCAGGCAATAGAATGGAACGGAATGGAATGGAATGGAATGGAATGGAATGGATCGGAACGGAACGGAATGGAATGGAATGTAATGCAATGTAAAGGAATGGAATCTAATTGAGTGGAATGCAATGGAATGGCATGAAAAGGAGTGGAATGCAATGTAAAGAATGGAATGGAATGGAGTGGAATGAAATGGAATGGAATGAAATGGAGTGGAATGCAATGGAATGGAATGAAATAGAGTGGAATGCGATGGAATGCAATGGAATGGAATTGAATGGAGTGGAATGGAATGGAATGGAGTGGAGTGGAGTGGAGTGGAATGGAATGGAATAGAAAAGAATAGAATGGAATGGAATGGAACGTAATGGAAAGGATAAAAGTGCAGTGGAGTGTAGTGGAGTGGAACGGTGTAGAAAGGAATGGAACAGAGTGGAGTGGAATGGAATGTAATGGAATGGAGTGGACTGGGATGGAGGTGAAAGGGAAGGAATGGAATGCAGTGGACTGGAGAGTAGGGGAAAGGAGAAGAGTGGATGTGAAGCGAATGGAACAGAATAGAATGGATCTGAGTGGAGTAGAGAAGATTCTAGTGGAAAAGAATGGAATGGGATGAATGGAATGCAATGGAATGGAATGGAATTGCAAAAATTGTAGTGGAGTGCTGTGGAATGGAATGGAAAAGAAAGGAAGAGAGTGGAGTGGAGTGGAATGGAGTGGAGTGGAATGGAATGGAATGCAATGGAATAGAATGGAATGGAATGGAGTAGACTGAAATGGAGAAAAATTGGAAGGAATGGAATGAAGTGGAATGGAAAGGATAGGAGTAGAGAAGAGCGGATTTGAATTGAATGGAATGGAATAGAAAGGATTGGAGTGTAGTGTAGTGGATTGTAGTTTAAAAGAATGGAATGGAATGGAATGGAATGGAATGGAATGGAATGGAATGGAATGCAATGGCATGGAATGGAAAAAAGTGCAGTGAGTGTAGTGGAGTGGAACGGAGAAGAAAGGAAGGGAGTGGAGTGGGGTGGAAAAGTGTGGAATGGAATGGAATGCAATGGAATATAATGGAATGGAATGGCAAGGAATGGAATGGAATGGAATGGAATGGAATGGAATGGAATGGAATGGAATTGAATGGAAAGGAATGGAATGGAATGGATTGGATTGGAGTGGAGTGGAGTGGATTCTAGGGGAAAAGATTGAATGGAATGGAATGGAACGGAATGGAATGGAAAGCAAATAATGAACAGTAGGGTTCAGTGGAGTGGAATGGAGAAGAAAGGATGAGAGTGGAGTGGAGTAGAATGTAGTGGAAAGGATAGGAATGGAATGGAATGGAATAGAATGGAATGGAATGGAATCACGTGGACTCAAACAGACGAAAAGAAAGGAAAGAAATGCAGTGGTGTGGGGAGGAGTGGATAGGCAAAGAGTGTATTTGAATTGAAAGGAATGCAATGGAGTGGACTGCAATGGAAGCGAATGGGAAGGAATGGAATGCAGTGGACTGGAGAGGAGTGGAGTGGAGAAAAGGGAACCTGAATGGAATGGAATGGAATAGATTGGAGAGGATTGGAGTGGATTCCAGTAGAAAGGAAAGGAATGGAATGGAATGGAATGGAATGGAATGGAATGGAGTGGACTGGAATGGATGCGAATGGGAAAGAGTGGCATGCAGTGGAGTGGAGCGGAGTTGAGTGGAGAAATGTGGATTTGAATGGAATGGAATGGAATGGAATGGAATGGAATGGAATGGAATGGAAAGGAATGCAATGGAATGGAATGGAGTGGAATGGAATGGAATGGAATGGAATGGAAAGGGTTGGAGTGCAGTGTATTTTAAGGGAAAAGATTGTAATGGAATTGAATGGACTGGAATTGAATGAAATACAATGGAATGAAATGGAATGGAATGGGGTTGAATGGAATGGAATGGAATGGTTTGAGTCGACTGGAATGGAGTTGAATGGAAGGGAGTGGAATGCAGTGCACTGGAGAGCAGCGGAATGGAGAAGTGTAGATTTGATTTAAATGGAATGGAAAGGAATGGATTAGAGTGGAATGGAGTGGATTCTAGTGGAGAAGAATGGAGTGAAATAGAATAGAATGAAATGGCATGAAACGGAATGCCATGGAAAGGAATGGAATGGACTGGAATGGAGGCAAATGGGAAGGAATACAATGCAGAGGAGTGGAGAGGAATGGAGTGGAGAAGAGTGGATTTGAATTGCATGTAATGGTATGGAATGGATTGCAGATTAGTTTAGAGGAACAGAGTGGAGAAGACTGGATTTGAATTCAATGTAATGGAATGCAATGGATTGGAGTGTAGTGGAGTGGATTCTAGTGTAAAAGAATGCAACGGAATGGAATTGAATGGAGTGGATTGGAATACAGGCAAATGGGAAGGAATACAATGCAGTGGATTGGAGAGCGGTGGTGTCCAGAAGCGTGGATTTCATATGAATGGAATGGAATGCAATGGAATGGAATAGAAAAGAATTTAAAGCAGTGGATTGGAGTGGAATGAAATGGACTAACATGGAATGGAATGGAAAGTAATGGAATGGAAAGGAATATAAAGGAACGGAATGAAAAGGAATGGAATGGAATGGAATGGAGTGGTTGGCATTGTTTTGGAAATGAATGGAATGAGGTGGAGTGTAGTGGAGTGGAAGGGAGGGGAGTAGAGTGGCTTTAGGTGGCACGGAATGGAATAGAATAGAACGGAATGGAATGGAATGCAGAGGATTGCAGTGGAGATGCATGGAGTGGAATGGAATGGAGTGGAATGGAATGGAATGGAATGGAATGGAATGGAATGGAATGGAACGGAACGGAATTGAATGGAATGAAATGGATTGGAATGCAATAGAATGAAAAAAATGGACTGCAGTGTATTGGAGAGGAGTTGCATGGAGGGGAATGGAATGCAACGAAATGGAATGGCATGGAATGGAATGGAATGGAATGGAATGGAATGGAATGGAATAGAATGGAAAAAAGTGCAGTGGAGTGCAGGAGACAAATGGAAGGGACTGGAATGGAGTGGATAGGAATGGTATGGAATAGAATGGAATGGAATGGAATATAATGGAATGGAATGGAATGGAATGGAATGGAATGGAATGGAATGGAATGGAATGGCTTGGAATGGATTGGAATGGAATGGAATGGAGTGGAATGGAATGGAATGGAATGGATTGCAAGAAAGTACGTTGGAGTGCAGTGGAATGAAATGGAGAAAAAACGAAGGGAGTGGATTGGAGTGGAATGTAGTGGATTGGAAGGGATTGGAACAAAATGCACTTGCATGGAATGGAATGGATTGGGATCGATTAGACAGGAATGGAGGCTAATGGGAAGAAATGGAATGCAGTGGGGTGGAGAGGGGTGGAGTAGAGAAGAGTGATTTTCAATTGAATGTCATGGAATGGAAGGGATTGGAGAGAAGTAGAGTGGATTCTAGTGGATAAGAATGGAATTTAATCAAACAGAATGGAATGCGATGGAATGTAAAGGAATGGAATGGAATGGAACGGAATGGAATGGAATGGAATGGAATGGAAAAAAGTACAGTGGAGTGCAGTTGAGAGGAATGGAGTGGAATGGAATGGAATGGAATGGAATGGAAAAGAATGGAATGGAATGAAATGGAATAGCATGGAATGGAATAGATTGGAGGAGACTGGAATGGAGAAAAATGAGAAAGAATGGAATGTAGTGGAGTGGAGAGGAAGAGAGAGGAGAAGAGTGGATTTGTACTCAATGGAATGGAATGGAACGGATTAGAGTGGAGAGGAGTGGATTCTAGTGGAAAAGAATGGAATGGAATGGAATGGAATGGAGTAGAATAGACAAATGTGCAGATGAGTGTAGTGGAGTGGAATGGAGAAGAAAGGAAGGGAGTGGAGTGGAGTGGAAAGGAGTGGAATGCAATGGAATGGAATGGAATGGAATGGAAAGGAATGGAGTGGAATGCAATGGAATGGAATGAAATGGAGTGGAATGCAATGGAATATAATGGAATGGAATGGAAAGGAATGGAATGGAATGGAATGGAATGGAATGGAATGGAATGGAGTGGAGTGGAATGGAATGGAATGGAATGGAAAGGAATGGAGTGGAGTGGAATGGAATGGAATAGAAAAGAATGGAATGGAATGGAATGGAACGTAATGGAAAGGACAAAACTGCAGTGGAGTGTAGTGGAGTGGAACGGTGTAGAAATGAATGGAAGAGAGGGGAGTGGAATGGAATGTAATGGAATGGAGTGGACTGGGATGGAGGTGAAAGGGAAGGAATGGAATGCAGTGGACTGGAGAGTAGGGGAAAGAGAAGAGTGGATGTGAAGTGAATGGAACAGAATAGAATGGATCTGAGTGGAGTAGAGAAGATTCTAGTGGAAAAGAATGGAATGGGATGAATGGAATGCAATGGAATGGAATGGAATTGCAAAAATTGTAGTGGAGTGCTGTGGAATGGAATGGAAAAGAAAGGAAGAGAGTGGAGTGGAGTGGAATGGAGTGGAGTGGAGTGGAATGTAGTGGAGTGGAATGGAATGGAATGCAATGGAATAGAATGGAATGGAATGGAGTAGACTGAAATGGAGAAAAATTGGAAGGAATGGAATGAAGAGGAATGGAAAGGATAGGAGTAGAGAAGAGCGGATTTGAATTGAATGGAATGGAATAGAAAGGATTGGAGTGTAGTGTAGTGGATTGTAGTTTAAAAGAATGGAATGGAATGGAATGGAATGGAATGGAATGGAATGGAATGCAATGGAATGGAATGCAATGGCTTGGAATGGAAAAAAGTGCAGTGGAGTGTAGTGGAGTGGAACGGAGAAGAAAGGAAGGGAGTGGAGTGGGGTGGAAAGGTGTGGAATGGAATGGAATGCAATGGAATATAATGGAATGGAATGGAAAGGAATGGAATGGAATGGAATGGAATTGAATGGAAAGGAATGGAATGGAATGGATTGGATTGGAGTGGAGTGGAGTGGATTCTATGGGAAAAGATTGAATGGAGTGGAATGGAATGGAAAGGAATGGAATGGAATGGAATGGAAAGCAAATAATGAACAGTAGGGTTCAGTGGAGTGGAATGGAGAAGAAAGGATGAGAGTGGAGTGGAGTAGAATGTAGTGGAAAGGATAGGAATGGAATGGAATGGAATAGAATGGAATGGAATGGAATCACGTGGACTCAAAACAGACGAAAAGGAAGCAAAGAAATGCAGTGATGTGGGGAGGTGTGGATTGGCAAAGAGTGTATTTGAATTGAAAGGAATGCAATGGAGTGGACTGTAATGGAAGCGAATGGGAAGGAATGGAATGCAGTGGACTGGAGAGGAGTGGAGTGGAGAAAAGGGAACCTGAATGGAATGGAATGGAATAGATTGGAGAGGATTGGAGTGGATTCCAGTAGAAAGGAATGGAATGGAATGGAATGGAATGGAATGGAATGGAATGGAATGGAGTGGAATGGAATGGAATGGAATGGAATGGAATGGAATGGAATGGAACGGAACGGAACGGAATTGAATGGAATGAAATGGATTGGAATGCAATAGAATGAAAAAAATGGACTGCAGTGTATTGGAGAGGAGTTGCATGGAGGGGAATGGAATGCAACGAAATGGAATGGCATGGAATGGAATGGAATGGAATGGAATGGAATGGAATGGAATAGAATGGAAAAAAGTGCAGTGGAGTGCAGGAGACAAATGGAAGGGACTGGAATGGAGTGGATAGGAATGGTATGGAATGGAATGGAATGGAATGGAATATAATGGAATGGAATGGAATGGAATGGAATGGAATATAATGGAATGGAATGGAATGGAATGAAATGGAATGGAATGGAATGGATTGGAATGGATTGGAATGGAATGGAATGGAGTGGAATGGAATGGAATGGAATGGATTGCAAGAAAGTACGTTGGAGTGCAGTGGAATGAAATGGAGAAAAAACGAAGGGAGTGGATTGGAGTGGAATGTAGTGGATTGGAAGGGATTGGAACAAAATGCACTTGCATGGAATGGAATGGATTGGGATCGATTAGACAGGAATGGAGGCTAATGGGAAGAAATGGAATGCAGTGGGGTGGAGAGGGGTGGAGTAGAGAAGAGTGATTTTCAATTGAATGTCATGGAATGGAAGGGATTGGAGAGAAGTAGAGTGGATTCTAGTGGATAAGAATGGAATTTAATCAAACAGAATGGAATGCGATGGAATGTAAAGGAATGGAATGGAATGGAACGGAATGGAATGGAATGGAATGGAATGGAAAAAAGTACAGTGGAGTGCAGTTGAGAGGAATGGAGTGGAATGGAATGGAATGGAATGGAATGGAATGGAATGGAATGGAAAGGAATGGAAAAGAATGGAATGGAATGAAATGGAATAGCATGGAATGGAATAGATTGGAGGAGACTGGAATGGAGAAAAATGAGAAAGAATGGAATGTAGTGGAGTGGAGAGGAAGAGAGAGGAGAAGAGTGGATTTGTACTCAATGGAATGGAATGGAACGGATTAGAGTGGAGAGGAGTGGATTCTAGTGGAAAAGAGTGGAATGGAATGGAATGGAATGGAGTAGAATAGACAAATGTGCAGTTGAGTGTAGTGGAGTGGAATGGAGAAGAAAGGAAGGGAGTGGAGTGGAGTGGAAAGGATTGGAATGCAATGGAATGGAATGGAACGGAATGGAAAGGAATGGAATCGAATGAAGTGGACTGGAATGGTGGGGAATCGGAAGGAATAGAATGCAGGGGAGTAGAGAGGAGTGGAGAGGAGAAGAGTGGATTTGAATCAAATGGAAAGGAACGGAATCCACTGGAGTGGAGAGGTGTGTTATCTAGTGGAAAATTGGAATGGAATGGAATGGAATGGAATGGAATGGAATGGAATGGAAAGAAGTGTAATGGAGTGTGCTGGAGTGAAATGGAATGGAATAGAATGGAATGGAATGGAATGGTCAGGAATGGAGGCGAACGGGAAGGAATAGAATGCAGTGGACTGAAGAGGAGTGGAGTGGAGAAGAGCGGATTTGAATTGAATGCAGTGGAATGGATAGGAGTTTAGTGGAGTGGATTTCAGGGGAAAAGAATGTAATGTAATGTAATGTAATGTAATGTAATGTAATGGAATGGAATGGAATGGAATGGAATGCAAAGGAATGGAGTAGAATGGAATGGGATAGAATGGAATGGAATGGACTGGAAAGGAAAAAATTACATCGGAGTGCAGTGGAATGGAATGGAGAAGAAACGAAGCAAGTGGATTGGAGTGGAATGTAGTGGAATGGAAGGGAATGGAACGAAATGGAATTGAATGGAATGCAATGGAATGGAATGGAATGGAATGCATTAGCCTGGAATGGAGGCTACTGGGAAGGAATGGAATGCAGTGGAATGGAGAGAAATCAACTGGAGAAGAGTGGTTTTGAATTGAATATCCAGGCATGGAATGGATTGTAGTGGATTGCAGTGGATTCCAGTGGAAAAGAATGGAATTTAAACGAATGGAATGGAATGCAATGGAATGGAAAGGATTGGAATGGAATGGAAAAAAGTGCAGTGGAGTGCAGTGGAGAGGAATGCAGAAGAAACGAAGGGACTGGATTGGAGTGGAATGTAGTGGAATGGAATGGAATGGAATGGAATGGAATGGAATGGAATGTAATGGAATGGAATGGAATAGTTTGGAGGGGACTGGAATGTAGGCGAATGGGAAGGAATGGAATGCAGTAGAGTGAAGAGAAATGGAGAGGAGAAGAGTGGATTTGAACTCAATGGAATGGAATGGAATGGATTGGAGTAGAGAGGAGTGGATTCTGGTGGAAAAGAATGGAATGAAATGGAATGGATTGGAGTAGAGAGGAGTGGATTCTAGTGGAAAAGAATGGAATGCAACTGAATGGAATGGAGTAGAATGGACAAATGTGATGTTGAGTGTAGTATAGTGGAATGGAGAAGAAAGGAAGGGAGTGGAGTGGAGTGGAATGTGGTGGAATTGAATGGAAGGGAATGGAGTGGACAGGAAAGTAGGCGAATGGGAAGGAATGGAATGCAGTGGAGTAGAGAGGAGTGATGTGGAGGAGTGTGTATTTGAATGGAATGGAATGGAACGGAATGCATTGGAGTGGAGAGGACTGTACTCCAGTGGAAAAGAATGGATTGGAATAGAATGGAATGGAAGGGAAAGGAATGGAGTGGAATGGAATGGAATGGAATAGAACTGAATGGAATGGGAAGGAAAAAAGTACATTGGAGTGCAGTGGAATGGAATGGAGAAGAAACGAAGGGACTGGATTGGAGTGGAAAGTAGAGGAATGGAATGGAATGGAATGGAATGGAATGGAATGGAATGGAATGGAAAGGAATGGATTGGACAGGAATGGAGGCTAATAGGAAGGAATGGAATGCAGTGGAGTGGAGAGGAGTGGGGTGGAGAAGAGTGGTTTGAATTGAATGTCACGGAATGGAATGGACTGTAGTGGAGTATAGTGGATTCCAGTGGAAAAGAATGTAATTAAATTGAATGGAACTGGAGGCAATGGAATGGAAAGGAATGGAATGGAAAGGAATGGAATGGAATGGAAAAAAGTGCAGTGGAGTTCAGTGGAGAGGAATGCAGTATAATGGAATGGCATGGAATGGAATAGATTAGAAGGGAATGGAAAGGAGGTGAAAGGGAAGGAATGGAATGCAGTGGAGTGGAGAAGAATGGAGTGGAGAAAAGTGGATTTGAATTCAATGGAATGGATTGGAGTGGAGACGAGTGGATTCCAGTGGAAAAGAATGGAATGGAATGGAATGAAATGGAGTAGAATGAACAAATGTGCTCTTGAGTGTAGTAGAGTGGAATGGAGAAGAATTGAATGTAGTGGAATGGAGTGGAATGGAATGGAATGGAACGGAGTGGACTGGAATAGAGGCGAATGGGAAAGAATGGAATGCAGTGGAGTAGAGAGGAGTGAAGTGGAAGAGTGTGTATTTCAATCGAATGGAAAGGAATAGAATGCATTGGAGTGGAGAGGAGTGTACCGTAGTGGAAAACTGGAATGGAATGGAATGGAGTGGAATGTAATGGAATGGAATGGAATGGAATGGAATGGAATGGAATGGAATGAAAAAAAGTGTAATGGAGTGTGCTGGAGTGGAGTGGAAAGGAATGGAATGGAATGGAGTGGAATGAAATTGAATGGAATGGAATGGAATGGAATGGAATGGAATGGAATGGAATAGAGTGGACGGTAATGGAGGTGAATGGGAAGGTATGGAATGTAGTAGAGTGGAGAAGAGTGGAGTAGAAAAGAGTGGATTTGAATTGACTGGAGTGCAATGCAATGGAATGGAATGGAATGGAATGGAATTAAATGGATAGCAGTGGATTGGAGAGGAGTGGATAGGAGAAGAATGGAATTCAATGGAAAGAAATGAAATGGAAAGGATTACAATGGAAAGGAATGAAAAGCAATGGAATGGAATGGAATGGAATTGAGCAGAGTGCATTGTATTTGAAATGAATTGAATGGAGATGAGGGTTGTGGAGTGGAATGGAATGGGAAGGAATGGAATGGAGTGGAGTGCATTGGAGTGGAATGTAGGGGAGAAGAGTGGATTCAGGTGGAATAGAATAGAAAAGAAAGGAAGGGAATGCAGTGGATTGGAGTGGAGTTGAAGGGAGGGGAAAGGAGTGCAATGGAATGGAATGGAATGGAATGGAATGGAATGGAATGGAATGGATTCGAATCGAATGGAATTCATTGGAATGGAATGGAATGGAATGCAATGGAATGGAATGGAATGGAATTGAATGGAATGGAATGGAATGGAATGGAATGGAATGCAATGCATTGGAATGGAATAGAAGGGAAAAAAGTGTAGTGGAGTGCTGTGGAGTGAAATGGAGAAAAAGGAAGAAAGTGGAGCGGAGAGGAATGGAGTGCAATGGAATGGAATGGAGGGAAATGGGAATGAATGGAATACAGTGGAGTGTAGAGGAGTAGAGTGGAGAAGAGAGGATTTCAATGGAATGGAAAGGAATGTAATGTAATGTAATGGAATGGAATGGAATGGAATGGAATGGATTGGACTGGAGTGGAGTGGATCCCAGTGGAAAGGAATGGAAAGAATGGAATGGATTGCAATGGAATGGAAGAGATTGGAATGGAATGGAGTCGAATGGGAGGGAATGGAATGCACTGGAAAGGAGTGGAGAGAAGTGGAGAAGACTGGATTGGAATGGAATGGAATGGAATGGAAGGGAATGGAATGGAATGGAATGGAATGGAAGGGAATGGAAGGGAGTGGAGTGGGTTCTAGTGGAAAACAATGGAATAGAATGGACCAGTATGGAATGGAATGGAATGGCAGGCAATAGAATGGAACGGAATGGAATGGAATGGAATGGAATAGAATGGAATGGAATGGAATGGAACGGAACGGAACGGAATGGAATGGAATGGAATGCAATGTAAAGGAATGGAATGGAATTCAGTGGAATGCAATGGACTGGAATGAAAACGAGTGGAATGCAATGTAAAGGAATGGAATGGAATGGAGTGGAATGAAATGGAATGGAATGAAATGGAGTGGAATGCAATGGAATGGAATGAAATGGAGTGGAATGCAATGGAATGGAATGGAATGGAATGGAAAGGAATGGAATGGAATGGAATGGAATGGATTGGAATGGAAAGGAATGGAATGGAATGGAATGGAATGGAATGGAATGGAGTGGAGTGGAATGGAATGGAATAGAAAAGAATGGAATGGAATGGAATGGAACGTAATGGAAAGGACAAAACTGCAGTGGAGTGTAGTGGAGTGGAACGGTGTAGAAATGAATGGAACAGAGGGGAGTGGAATGGAATGTAATGGAATGGAGTGGACTGGGATGGAGGTGAAAGGGAAGGAATGGAATGCAGTGGACTGGAGAGTAGGGGAAAGAGAAGAGTGGATGTGAAGTGAATGGAACAGAATAGAGTGGATCTGAGTGGAGTAGAGAAGATTCTAGTGGAAAAGAATGGAATGGGATGAATGGAATGCAATGGAATGGAATGGAATTGCAAAAATTGTAGTGGAGTGCTGTGGAATGGAATGGAAAAGAAAGGAAGAGAGTGGAGTGGAGTGGAATGGAGTGGAGTGGAGTGGAATGTAGTGGAGTGGAATGGAATGGAATGCAATGGAATAGAATGGAATGGAATGGAGTAGACTGAAATGGAGAAAAATTGGAAGGAATGGAATGAAGAGGAATGGAAAGGATAGGAGTAGAGAAGAGCGGATTTGAATTGAATGGAATGGAATAGAAAGGATTGGAGTGTAGTGTAGTGGATTGTAGTTTAAAAGAATGGAATGGAATGGAATGGAATGGAATGGAATGGAATGGAATGCAATGGAATGGAATGCAATGGCTTGGAATGGAAAAAAGTGCAGTGGAGTGTAGTGGAGTGGAACGGAGAAGAAAGGAAGGGAGTGGAGTGGGGTGGAAAGGTGTGGAATGGAATGGAATGCAATGGAATATAATGGAATGGAATGGAAAGGAATGGAATGGAATGGAATGGAATTGAATGGAAAGGAATGGAATGGAATGGATTGGATTGGAGTGGAGTGGAGTGGATTCTATGGGAAAAGATTGAATGGAGTGGAATGGAATGGAAAGGAATGGAATGGAATGGAATGGAAAGCAAATAATGAACAGTAGGGTTCAGTGGAGTGGAATGGAGAAGAAAGGATGAGAGTGGAGTGGAGTAGAATGTAGTGGAAAGGATAGGAATGGAATGGAATGGAATAGAATGGAATGGAATGGAATCACGTGGACTCAAAACAGACGAAAAGGAAGCAAAGAAATGCAGTGATGTGGGGAGGAGTGGATTGGCAAAGAGTGTATTTGAATTGAAAGGAATGCAATGGAGTGGACTGCAATGGAAGCGAATGGGAAGGAATGGAATGCAGTGGACTGGAGAGGAGTGGAGTGGAGAAAAGGGAACCTGAATGGAATGGAATGGAATAGATTGGAGAGGATTGGAGTGGATTCCAGTAGAAAGGAATGGAATGGAATGGAATGGAATGGAATGGAATGGAATGGAATGGAATGGAGTGGACTGGAATGGAGGCGAATGGGAAAGAGTGGCATGCAGTGGAGTGGAGCGGAGTTGAGTGGAGAAGTGTGGATTTGAATGGAATGGAATGGAATGGAATGGAATGGAATGGAATGGAATGGAAAGGAATGCAATGGAATGGAATGGAATGGAATGGAATGGAATGGAATGGAATGGAATGGAATGGATTGGAGTGGAGTGTATTTTAAGGGAAAAGATTGTAATGGAATTGAATGGACTGGAATTGATTGAAAAACAATGGAATGATATGGAATGGAATGGGGTGGAATGAAATGGAATGGAATTGGTTTGAATGGAATGGAATGGAATGGTTTGAATCGACTGGAATGGAGTTGAATGGAAGGGAGTGGAATGCAGTGCACTGGAGAGCAGTGGAATTGAGAGGTGTGGATTTGAATTAAATGGAATGGAAAGGAATGGATTAGAGTGGAATGGAGTGGATTCTAGTGGAGAAGAATGGAGTGAAATAGAATAAAATGGAATGGAGTTGAATGGAAGGGAGTGGAATGCAGTGCACTGGAGAGCAGTGGAATTGAGAGGTGTGGATTTGAATTAAATGGAATGGAAAGGAATGGATTAGAGTGGAATGGAGTGGATTCTAGTGGAGGAGAATGGAGTGAAATAGAATACAATGGAATGGAATGAAACGGAATGCCATGGAAAGGAATGGAATGGACTGGAATGGAGGCAAATGGGAAGGAATACAATGCAGAGGAGTGGAGAGGAATGGAGTGGAGAAGAGTGGATTTGAATTGCATGTAATGGTATGGAATGGATTGCAGATTAGTTTAGAGGAACATAGTGGAGAAGACTGGATTTGAATTCAATCTAATGGAATGCAATGGATTGGAGTGTAGTGGAGTGGATTCTAGTGTAAAAGAATGCAACGGAATGGAATTGAATGGAGTGGATTGGAATACAGGCAAAAGGGAAAGAATACAATGCAGTGGATTGGAGAGCGGTGGTGTCCAGAAGCGTGGATTTCATATGAATGGAATGGAATGCAATGGAATGGAATAGAAAAGAATTTAAAGCAGTGGATAGGGGTGGAATGAAATGGACTAACATGGAATGGAATGGAAAGTAATGGAATGGAAAGGAATATAATGGAACGGAATGAAAAGAAATGGAATGGAATGGAATGGAATGGAGTGGTTGGCATTGTTTTGGAAATGAATGGAATGAGGTGGAGTGTAGTGGAGTGGAAGGGAGGGGATTAGAGAGGCTTTAGGTGGCATGGAATGGAATGGAATAGAACGGAATGGAATGCAATGCAGTGGATTGCAGTGGAGATGCAAGGAGTGGAATGGAATGGAATGGAATGGAATGGAATGGAACGGAACGGAATGGAACGGAATCAAATGGATTGGAATGCAATAGAATGAAAAAAATGGACTGCAGTGTATTGGAGAGGAGTTGCATGGAGGGGAATGGAATGCAACGAAATGGAATGGCATGGAATGGAATGGAATGGAATGGAATGGAATGGAATGGAATTGAATAGAATGGAAAAAAGTGCAGTGGAGTGCAGGAGACAAATGGAAGGGACTGGAATGGAGTGGATAGGAATGGTATGGAATGGAATGGAATGGAATGGAATATAATGGAATGGAATGGAATATAATGGAATGGAATGGAATATAATGGAATGGAATGGAATGGATTGGAATGGATTGGAATGGAATGGAATGGAATGGAATGGAATGGAATGGAATGGAATGGATTGCAAGAAAGTACGTTGGAGTGCAGTGGAATGAAATGGAGAAAAAACGAAGGGAGTGGATTGGAGTGGAATATAGTGGATTGGAAGGGATTGGAACAAAATGGAATTGCATGGAATGGAATGGATTGGGATCGATTAGACAGGAATGGAGGCTAATGGGAAGAAATGGAATGCAGTGGGGTGGAGAGGGGTGGAGTAGAGAAGAGTGATTTTCAATTGAATGTCATGGAATGGAAGGGATTGGAGAGAAGTAGAGTGGATTCTAGTGGAAAAGAATGGAATTTAATCAAACAGAATGGAATGCGATGGAATGGAATGGAATGGAATGGAACGGAATGGAATGGAATGGAATGGAATGGAAAAAAGTGCAGTGGAGTGCAGTTGAGAGGAATGGAGTGGAATGGAATGGAATGGAATGGAATGGAATGGAATGGAATGGAAAAGAATGGAATGGAATGAAATGGAATAGCATGGAATGGAATAGATTGGAGGAGACTGGAATGGAGAAAAATGAGAAAGAATGGAATGTAGTGGAGTGGAGAGGAAGAGAGACGAGAAGAGTGGATTTGTACTCAATGGAATGGAATGGAACGGATTAGAGTGGAGAGGAGTGGATTCTAGTGGAAAAGAATGGAATGGAATGGAATGGAGTAGAATAGACAAATGTGCAGTTGAGTGTAGTGGAGTGGAATGGAGAAGAAAGGAAGGGAGTGGAGTGGATTGGAAAGGAGTGGAATGCAATGGAATGGAATGTAATGGAATGGAAAGGAATGGAATCGAATGAAGTGGACTGGAATGGTGGTGAATCGGAAGGAATAGAATGCAGTGGAGTAGAGAGGAGTGGAGAGGAGAAGAGTGGATTTGAATCAAATGGAAAGGAACGGAATCCACTGGAGTGGAGAGGAGTGTTATCTAGTGGAAAATTGGAATGGAATGGAATGGAATGGAATGGAATGGAATGGAATAGAATGGAATGGAATGGAATGGAATGGAAAGAAGTGTAATGGAGTGTGCTGGAGTGGAATGGAATGGAATAGAATGGAATGGAATGGAATGGACAGGAATGTAGGCGAACGGGAAGGAATAGAATGCAGTGGACTGAAGAGGAGTGGAGTGGAGAAGAGCGGATTTGAATTGAATGCAGTGGAATGGATTGGAGTTTAGTGGAGTGGATTCCAGGGGAAAAGAATGTAATGGAATGGAATGGAATGGAATGGAATGGAATGGAATGGAATGGAATGCAAAGGAATGGAGTAGAATGGAATGGGATAGAATGGAATGGAATGGACTGGAAAGGAAAAAATTACATCGGAGTGCAGTGGAATGGAATGCAGAAGAAACGAAGCAAGTGGATTGGAGTGGAATGTAGTGGAATGGAAGGGAATGGAACGAAATGGAATTGAATGGAATGCAATGGAATGGAATGGAATGGAATGCATTAGCCTGGAATGGAGGCTACTGGGAAGGAATGGAATGCAGTGGAATGGAGAGAAGTCAAGTGGAGAAGAGTGGTTTTGAATTGAATGTCCTGGCATGGAATGGATTGTAGTGGATTGCAGTGGATTCCAGTGGAAAAGAATGGAATTTAAACGAATGGAATGGAATGCAATGGAATGGAAAGGATTGGAATGGAATGGAAAAAAGTGCAGTGGAGTGCAGTGGAGAGGAATGCAGAAGAAACGAAGGGACTGGATTGGAGTGGAGTGTAGTGGAATGGAATGGAATAGTTTGGAGGGGACTGGAATGTAGGCGAATGGGAAGGAATGGAATGCAGTAGAGTGAAGAGGAATGGAGAGGAGAAGAGTGGATTTGAACTCAATGGAATGGAATGGAATGGATTGGAGTAGAGAGGAGTGGATTCTAGTGGAAAAGAATGGAATGAAATGGAATGGATTGGAGTAGAGAGGAGTGGATTCTAGTGGAAAAGAATGGAATGCAACAGAATGGAATGGAGTAGAATGGACAAATGTGATGTTGAGTGTAGTATAGTGGAATGGAGAAGAAAGGAAGGGAGTGGAGTGGAGTGGAATGTGGTGGAATTGAATGGAAGGGAATGGAGTGGACTGGAATGTAGGCGAATGGGAAGGAATGGAATGCAGTGGAGTAGAGAGGAGTGATGTGGAGGAGTGTGTATTTGAATGGAATGGAATGGAACGGAATGCATTGGAGTGGAGAGGACTGTACTCCAGTGGAAAAGAATGGATTGGAATAGAATGGAATGGAAGGGAAAGGAATGGAGTGGAATGGAATGGAATGGAATAGAACTGAATGGAATGGGAAGGAAAAAAGTACATTGGAGTGCAGTGGAATGGAATGGAGAAGAAACGAAGGGACTGGATTGCAGTGGAAAGTAGTGGAATGGAATGGAATGGAATGGAATGGAATGGATTGGACAGGAATGGAGGCTAATAGGAAGGAATGGAATGCAGTGGAGTGGAGAGGAGTGGGGTGGAGAAGAGTGGTTTGAATTGAATGTCACGGAATGGAATGGACTGTAGTGGAGTATAGTGGATTCCAGTGGAAAAGAATGTAATTAAATTGAATGGAACTAGAGGCAATGGAATGGAAAGGAATGGAATGGAAAGGAATGGAATGGAATGGAAAAAAGTGCAGTGGAGTTCAGTGGAGAGGAATGCAGTGTAATGGAATGGCATGGAATGGAATAGATTAGAAGGGAATGGAAAGGAGGTGAAAGGGAAGGAATGGAATGCAGTGGAGTGGAGAGGAATGGAGTGGAGAACAGTGGATTTGAATTCAATGGAATGGATTGGAGTGGAGACGAGTGGATTCTAGTGGAAAAGAGTGGAATGGAATGGAATGAAATGGAGTAGAATGGAAAAATGTGCTATTGAGTGTAGTAGAGTGGAATGGAGAAGAATTGAATGTAGTGGAATGGAGTGGAATGGAATGGAATGGAACGGAGTGGACTGGAATAGAGGCGAATGGGAAGGAATGGAATGCAGTGGAGTAGAGAGGAGTGAAGTTGAAGAGTGTGTATTTCAATCGAATTGAAAGGAATAGAATGCATTGGAGTGGAGAGGAGTGTACCGTAGTGGAAAACTGGAATGGAATGGAAGGGAATGGAATGGAATGGAATGGAAGGGAATAGAGTGGACGGTAATGGAGGTGAATGGGTAGGTATGGAATGTAGTAGAGTGGAGAAGAGTGGAGTAGAAAAGAGTGGATTTGAATTGACTGGAGTGCAATGCAATGGAATGGAATGGAATGGAATGGAATGGAACGGAACGGAATGGAATGGATAGCAGTGGATTGGAGAGGAGTGGATAGGAGAAGAATGGAATGGAATGGAAAGAAATGAAATGGAAAGAATTACAATGGAAAGGAATGAAAAGCAATGGAATGGAATGGAATGGAATTTAGCAGAGTGCATTGAATTTGAAATGAATTGAATGGAGACGATGGTTGTGGAGTGGAATGGAATGGGAAGGAATGGAATGGAGTGGAGTGCATTGGAGTCAAATGGAGGGGGGAAGAGTGGATTCAGGTGGAATAGAACAGAAAAGAAAGGAAGGGAATGCAGTGGATTGGAGTGGAGTTGATGGGAGGGGAAAGGAATGGAATGGAATGGAATGGAATGGAATGGAATGGAATGGAATGGAATGGATTGGAATCGATTGGAATTCTTTGGAATGGAATGAATGGAATGGAATGGAATGCAATGCATTGGAATGGAATAGAAGGGAAAAAAGTGTAGTGGAGTGGTGTGGAGTGAAATGGAGAAAAAGGAAGAAAGTGGAGCGGAGAGGAATGGAGTGCAATGGAATGGAATGGAGGGAAATGGGAATGAATGGAATACAGTGGAGTGGAGAGGAGTAGAGTGGAGAAGAGTGGATTTCAATGGAATGGAAAGGAATGGAATGGAATGGAATGGAATGGAATGGAATGGAATGGAATGGATTGTACTGGAGTGGAGTGGATCCCAGCGGAAAGAAATGGAAAGAATGGAATGGATTGCAATGCAATGGAAGAGATTGGAATGGAATGGAGTCGAATGGGAGGGAATGGAATGCAGTGGAAAGGAGTGGATAGGAGTGGAGAAGACTGGATTGGAATGGAATGTAATGGAATGCAATGGAATGGAATGGAAGGGAATGGAATGGAGTGGAGTGGGTTCTAGTGGAAAAGAATGGAATAGAATGGACCAGTATGGAATGGAATGGAATGGCAGGCAATAGAATGGAACGGAATGGAATGGAATGGAATGGAATGCAATGGAATGGAATGGAATGGAATGGAACGGAACGGAACGGAATGGAATGGAATGGAATGCAATGTAAAGGAATGGAATGGAATTGAGTGGAATGCAATGGAATGGAATGAAAAGGAGTGGAATGCAATGTAAAGGAATGGAATGGAATGGAGTGGAATGAAATGGAATGGAATGAAATGGAGTGGAATGCAATGGGATGGAATGAAATGGAGTGGAATGCAATGGAATGGAATGGAATGGAATGGAATGGAGTGGAGTGGAGTGGAATGGAATGGAATAGAAAAGAATGGAATGGAATGGAAAGGAACGTAGTGTAAAGTATAAAAGTGCAGTGGAGTGTAGTGGAGTGGAACGGTGTAGAAAGGAATGGAACAGAGTGGAGTGGAATGGAATGTAATGGAATGGAGTGGACTGGGATGGAGGTGAAAGGGAAGGAATGGAATGCAGTGGACTGGAGAGTACGGGAAAGGAGAAGAGTGGATGTGAAGTGAATGGAACAGAATAGAATGGATCTGAGTGGAGGAGAGAAGATTCTAGTGGAAAAGAATGGAATGGAATGAATGGAAAGCAATGGAATGGGATGGAATTGCAAAAATTGTAGTGGAGTGCTGTGGAATGGAATGGAAAAGAAAGGAAGAGAGTGGAGTGGAGTGGAATGGAGTGGAGTGGAATGGAATGGAATGCAATGGAATAGAATGGAATGGAATGGAGTAGACTGAAATGGAGAAAAATTGGAAGGAATGGAATGAAGTGGAATGGAAAGGATAGGAGTAGAGAAGAGCAGATTTGAATTGAATGGAATGGAATAGAAACGATTGGAGTGTAGTGTAGTGGATTGTAGTTTAAAAGAATGGAATGGAATGGAATGGAATGGAATGGAATGGAGGCTAACAGGAAGGAATGGAATGCAGTGGAGTGGAGAGGAGTGGGGTGGAGAAGAGTGGTTTGAATTGAATGTCACGGAATGGAATGGACTGTAGTGGAGTATAGTGGATTCCAGTGGAAATGAATGAAATTAAATTGAATGGAACTGGAGGCAATGGAATGGAAAGGAATGGAATGGAAAGGAATGGAATGGAATGGAAAAAAGTGAAGTGGAGTGCAGTGGAGAGGAATGCAGTGTAATGGAATGGCATTGAATGGAATAGATTAGAAGGGAATGGAAAGGAGGTGAAAGGGAAGGAATGGAATGCAGTGGAGTGGAGAGGAATGGAGTGGAGAACAGTGGATTTGAATTCAATTTAATGGATTGTAGTGGAGACGACTGGATTCTAGTGGAAAAGAATGGAATGGAATGGAGTGAAATAGAGTAGAATGAACAAATGTGCTGTGGAGTGTAGTAGAGTGGAATGGAGAAGAATTGAATGTAGTGGAATAGAGTGGAATGGAATGGAATGGAACGGAGTGGACTGGAGTAGAGGCGAATGGGAAGGAATGGAATGCAGTGGAGTAGAGAGGAGTGAAGTGGAAGAGTGTGTATTTCAATCGAATTGAAAGGAATAGAATGCATTGGAGTGGAGAGGAGTGTACCGTAGTGGAAAACTGGAATGGAATGGAATGGAATGGAATGGAATGGAATGGAATGGAATGAAAAAAAGTGTAATGGAGTGTGCTGGAGTGGAGTGGAAAGGAATGGAATGGAATGGAGTGGAATGAAATGGAATGGAATGGAATGGAATGGAATGGAATGGAATGGAATGGAATAGAGTGGACGGTAATGGAGGTGAATGGGAAGGTATGGAATGTAGTAGAGTGGAGAAGAGTGGAGTAGAAAAGAGTGGATTTGAATTGACTGGAGTGCAATGCAATGCAATGGAATGGAATGGAATGGAATGGAATGGAATGGAATGGAATGGAATGGATAGCAGTGGATTGGAGAGGAGTGGATAGGAGAAGAATGGAATGGAATGGAAAGAAATGAAATGGAAAGGATTACAATGGAAAGGAATGAAAAGCAATGGAATGGAATGGAATGGAATTGAGCAGAGGGCATTGTCTTTGAAATGATTTGAATGGAGACGAGGGTTGTGGAGTGGAATGGAATGGGAAGGAATGGAATGGAGTGGAGTGCATTAGAGTGTAATGGAGGGGAGAAGAGTGGATTCAGGTGGAATAGAACAGAAAAGAAAGGAAGGGAATGCAGTGGATTGGAGTGGAGTTGAAGGGAGGGGAAGGGAATGGAATGGAATGGAATGGAATGGAATGGAATGGATTGGAATCGAATGGAATTCATTGGAATGGAATGGAATGGAATGGAATGGAATGGAATGGAATGGAATGGAATGCAATGCATTGTAATGGAATAGAAGGGAAAAAAGTGTAGTGGAGTGCTGTGGAGTGAAATGGAGAAAAAGGAAGAAAGTGGAGCGGAGAGGAATGGAGTGCAATGGAATGGAATGGAGGGAAATGGGAATGAATGGAATACAGTGGAGTGGAGAGGAGTAGAGTGGAGAAGAGTGGATTTCAATAAAATGGAAAGGAATGTAATGGAATGGAATGGAATGGAATGGAATGGAATGGAATGGATTGGACTGGAGTGGACTGGATCCCAGTGGAAAGAAATGGAAAGAATGGAATGGATTGCAATGGAATGGAAGAGATTGGAATGGAATGGAGTCGAATGGGAGGGAATGGAATGCAGTGGAAAGGAGTGGAGAGGAGTGGAGAAGACTGGATTGGAATGGAATGCCATGGAATGGAATGGAATGGAATGGAATGGAATGCCATGGAATGGAATGGAGTGGAGTGGGTTCTAGTGGAAAAGAATGGAATAGAATGGACCAGTATGGAATGGAATGGAATGGCAGGCAATAGAATGGAACGGAATGGAATGGAATGGAATGGAATAGAATGGAATGGAATGGAATGGAACGGAACGGAACGGAAAGGAATGGAATGGAATGCAATGTAAAGGAATGGAATGGAATTGAGTGGAATGCAATGGAATGGAATGAAAAGGAGTGGAATGCAATGTAAAGGAATGGAATGGAATGGAGTGGAATGAAATGGAATGGAATGAAATGGAGTGGAATGCAATGGAATGGAATGAAATGGAGTGGAATGCAATGGAATGGAATGGAATGGAATGGAGTGGAATGCAATGCAATAGAAAAGAATGGAATGGAATGGAATGGAACGTCATGGAAAGGATAAAAGTGCAGTGGAGTGTAGTGGAGTTGAACGGTGTAGAAAGGAATGGAACAGAGTGGAGTGGAATGGAATGAAATGGAATGGAGTGGACTGGCATGGAGGTGAAAGGGAAGGAATGGAATGCAGTGGACTGGAGAGTAGGGGAAAGGAGAAGAGTGGATGTGAAGCGAATGGAACAGAATAGAATGGATCTGAGTGGAGTAGAGAAGATTCTAATGGAAAAGAATGGAATGGAATGAATGGAATGCAATGGAATGGAATGGAATTGCAAAAATTGTAGTGGAGTGCTGTGGAATGGAATGGAAAAGAAAGGAAGAGAGTGGAGTGGAGTGGAATGGAGTGGAGTGGAATGGAATGGAATGCAATGGAATAGAATGGAATGGAATGGAGTAGACTGAAATGGAGAAAAATTGGAAGGAATGGAATGAAGTGGAATGGAAAGGATAGGAGTAGAGAAGAGCGGATTTGAATTGAATGGAATGGAATAGAAAGGATTGGAGTGTAGTGTAGTGGATTGTAGTTTAAAAGAATGTAATGGAATGGAATGGAATGGAATGGAATGGAATGGAATGGAATGGAATGGAATGCAATGGCATGGAATGGAAAAAAGTGCAGTAAGTGTAGTGGAGTGGAACGGAGAAGAAAGAAGGGAGTGGAGTGGGGTGGAAAGTTGTGGAATGGAATGGAATGCAATGGAATATAATGGAATGGAATGGAAAGGAAAGGAATGGAATGGAATGGAATGGAATGGAATGGAATGGAATGGAAAGGAATGGAATGGAATGGATTGGATTGAGTGGAGTGGAGTGGATTCTAGGGGAAAAGATTGAATGGAATGGAATGGAATGGAATGGAATGGAATGGAATGGAATGCAAATAATGAACAGTAGGGTTCAGTGGCGTGGAATGGAGAAGAAAGGATGAGAGTGGAGTGGAGTAGAATGTAGTGGAAAGGATACGAATGGAATGGAATGGAATAGAATGGAACGGAATGGAATCACGTCGACTCAAAACAGAAGAAAAGGAAGGAAAGAAATGCAGTGGTGTGGGGAGGAGTGGATTGGCAGAGTGTATTTGAATTGAAAGGAATGCAATGGAGTGGACTGCAATGGAAGCGAATGGGAAGGAATGGAATGCAGTGGACTGGAGAGGAGTGGAGTGGAGAAAAGGGAACCTGAATGGAATGGAATGGAATAGATTGGAGAGGATTGGAGTGGATTCCAGTAGAAAGGAATGGAATGGAATGGTATGGAATGGATTGGAGTGGAGTGTATTTTAAGGGAAAAGATTGTAATGGAATTGAATGGACTGGAATTGAATGAAATACAATGGAATGAAATGGAATGGAATGGGGTTGAATGGAATTGAATGGAATGGTTTGAGTCGACTGAAATGGAGTTGAATGGAAGGGAGTGGAATGCAGTGCACTGGAGAGCAGCGGAATGGAGAAGTGTGGATTTGAATTAAATGGAATAGAAAGGAATGGATTAGAGTGGAATGGATTGGATTCTAGTGGAGAAGAATGGAGTGAAATAAAATACAATGGAATGGCATGAAACGGAATGCCATGGAAAGGAATGGAATGGACTGGAATGGAGGCAAATGGGAAGGAATACATTGCAGAGGAGTGGAGAGGAATGGAGTGGAGAAGAGTGGATTTGAATTGCATGTAATGGTATGGAATGGATTGCAGATTAGTTTAGAGGAACAGAGTGGAGAAGACTGGATTTGAATTCAATGTAATGGAATGCAATGGATTGGAGTGTAGTGGAGTGGATTCTAGTGTAAAAGAATGCAACGGAATGGAATTGAATGGAGTGGATTGGAATACAGGGAAATGGGAAGGAATACAATGCAGTGGATTGGAGAGCGGTGGTGTCCAGAAGCGTGGATTTCATATGAATGGAATGGAATGCAATGGAATGGAATAGAAAAGAATTTAAAGCAGTGGATTGGAGTGGAATGAAATGGACTAATATGGAATGGAATGGAAAGAAATGGAATGGAAAGGAATATAAAGGAACGGAATGAAAAGGAATGGAATGGAATGGAAGGGAGTGGTTTGCATTGTTTTGGAAATGAATGGAATGAGGTGGAGTGTAGTGGAGTGGAAGGGAGGGGAGTAGAGTGGCTTTAGGTGGCATGGAATGGAATGGAATAGAACGGAATGGAATGGAATGCAGTGGATTGCAGTGGAGATGCATGGAGTGGAATGGAATGGAATGGAATGGAATGGAATGGAATGGAATGGAATGGAAAGGAATGGAACGGAACGGAACGGAATGGAACGGAATGAAATGGATTGGAATGCAATAGAATGTAAAAAATGGACTGCAGTGTATTGGAGAGGAGTTGCATGGAGGGGAATGGAATGCAACGAAATGGAATGGCATGGAATGGAATGGAATGGTATGGAATGGGATGGAATGGAATGGAATAGAATGGAAAAAAGTGCAGTGGAGTGCAGGAGACAAATGGAAGGGACTGGAATGGAGAGGATAGGAATGCTATGGAATGGAATGGAATGGAATGGAATGGAATGGAATGAAAAAATGTGTAATGGAGTGTGCTGGAGTGGAGTGGAAAGGAATGGAATGGAATGGAGTGGAATGAAATGGAATGGAATGGAATGGAATGGAATGGAATGGAATGGAGTGGAGTGGATCCCAGTGGAAAGAAATGGAAAGAATGGAATGGATTGCAATGGAATGGAAGAGATCGGAATGGAATGGAGTCGAATGGGAGGGAATGGAATGCAGTGGAAAGGAGTGGAGAGGAATGGAGAAGACTGGATGAATGGAATGGAATGGAATGGAATGGAATGGAATGGAATGGAGTGGAGTGGGTTCTAGTGGAAAAGAATGGAATAGAATGGACCAGTATGGAATGGAATGGAATGGCAGGCAATAGAATGGAACGGAATGGAATGGAATGGAATGGAATGGAATGGATCGGAACGGAACGGAATGGAATGGAATGTAATGCAATGTAAAGGAATGGAATCTAATTGAGTGGAATGCAATGGAATGGCATGAAAAGGAGTGGAATGCAATGTAAAGAATGGAATGGAATGGAGTGGAATGAAATGGAATGGAATGAAATGGAGTGGAATGCAATGGAATGGAATGAAATAGAGTGGAATGCGATGGAATGCAATGGAATGGAATTGAATGGAGTGGAATGGAATGGAATGGAGTGGAGTGGAGTGGAGTGGAATGGAATGGAATAGAAAAGAATAGAATGGAATGGAATGGAACGTAATGGAAAGGATAAAAGTGCAGTGGAGTGTAGTGGAGTGGAACGGTGTAGAAAGGAATGGAACAGAGTGGAGTGGAATGGAATGTAATGGAATGGAGTGGACTGGGATGGAGGTGAAAGGGAAGGAATGGAATGCAGTGGACTGGAGAGTAGGGGAAAGGAGAAGAGTGGATGTGAAGCGAATGGAACAGAATAGAATGGATCTGAGTGGAGTAGAGAAGATTCTAGTGGAAAAGAATGGAATGGGATGAATGGAATGCAATGGAATGGAATGGAATTGCAAAAATTGTAGTGGAGTGCTGTGGAATGGAATGGAAAAGAAAGGAAGAGAGTGGAGTGGAGTGGAATGGAGTGGAGTGGAATGGAATGGAATGCAATGGAATAGAATGGAATGGAATGGAGTAGACTGAAATGGAGAAAAATTGGAAGGAATGGAATGAAGTGGAATGGAAAGGATAGGAGTAGAGAAGAGCGGATTTGAATTGAATGGAATGGAATAGAAAGGATTGGAGTGTAGTGTAGTGGATTGTAGTTTAAAAGAATGGAATGGAATGGAATGGAATGGAATGGAATGGAATGGAATGGAATGCAATGGCATGGAATGGAAAAAAGTGCAGTGAGTGTAGTGGAGTGGAACGGAGAAGAAAGGAAGGGAGTGGAGTGGGGTGGAAAAGTGTGGAATGGAATGGAATGCAATGGAATATAATGGAATGGAATGGCAAGGAATGGAATGGAATGGAATTGAATGGAATGGAATGGAATGGAATGGAATTGAATGGAAAGGAATGGAATGGAATGGATTGGATTGGAGTGGAGTGGAGTGGATTCTAGGGGAAAAGATTGAATGGAATGGAATGGAATGGAATGGAAAGCAAATAATGAACAGTAGGGTTCAGTGGAGTGGAATGGAGAAGAAAGGATGAGAGTGGAGTGGAGTAGAATGTAGTGGAAAGGATAGGAATGGAATGGAATGGAATAGAATGGAATGGAATGGAATCACGTGGACTCAAACAGACGAAAAGAAAGGAAAGAAATGCAGTGGTGTGGGGAGGAGTGGATAGGCAAAGAGTGTATTTGAATTGAAAGGAATGCAATGGAGTGGACTGCAATGGAAGCGAATGGGAAGGAATGGAATGCAGTGGACTGGAGAGGAGTGGAGTGGAGAAAAGGGAACCTGAATGGAATGGAATGGAATAGATTGGAGAGGATTGGAGTGGATTCCAGTAGAAAGGAAAGGAATGGAATGGAATGGAATGGAATGGAATGGAATGGAATGGAGTGGACTGGAATGGATGCGAATGGGAAAGAGTGGCATGCAGTGGAGTGGAGCGGAGTTGAGTGGAGAAATGTGGATTTGAATGGAATGGAATGGAATGGAATGGAATGGAATGGAATGGAATGGAATGGAATGGAAAGGAATGCAATGGAATGGAATGGAGTGGAATGGAATGGAATGGAATGGAATGGAATGGGTTGGAGTGCAGTGTATTTTAAGGGAAAAGATTGTAATGGAATTGAATGGACTGGAATTGAATGAAATACAATGGAATGAAATGGAATGGAATGGGGTTGAATGGAATGGAATGGAATGGTTTGAGTCGACTGGAATGGAGTTGAATGGAAGGGAGTGGAATGCAGTGCACTGGAGAGCAGCGGAATGGAGAAGTGTAGATTTGATTTAAATGGAATGGAAAGGAATGGATTAGAGTGGAATGGAGTGGATTCTAGTGGAGAAGAATGGAGTGAAATAGAATAGAATGAAATGGCATGAAACGGAATGCCATGGAAAGGAATGGAATGGACTGGAATGGAGGCAAATGGGAAGGAATACAATGCAGAGGAGTGGAGAGGAATGGAGTGGAGAAGAGTGGATTTGAATTGCATGTAATGGTATGGAATGGATTGCAGATTAGTTTAGAGGAACAGAGTGGAGAAGACTGGATTTGAATTCAATGTAATGGAATGCAATGGATTGGAGTGTAGTGGAGTGGATTCTAGTGTAAAAGAATGCAACGGAATGGAATTGAATGGAGTGGATTGGAATACAGGCAAATGGGAAGGAATACAATGCAGTGGATTGGAGAGCGGTGGTGTCCAGAAGCGTGGATTTCATATGAATGGAATGGAATGCAATGGAATGGAATAGAAAAGAATTTAAAGCAGTGGATTGGAGTGGAATGAAATGGACTAACATGGAATGGAATGGAAAGTAATGGAATGGAAAGGAATATAAAGGAACGGAATGAAAAGGAATGGAATGGAATGGAATGGAGTGGTTGGCATTGTTTTGGAAATGAATGGAATGAGGTGGAGTGTAGTGGAGTGGAAGGGAGGGGAGTAGAGTGGCTTTAGGTGGCACGGAATGGAATAGAATAGAACGGAATGGAATGGAATGCAGAGGATTGCAGTGGAGATGCATGGAGTGGAATGGAATGGAGTGGAATGGAATGGAATGGAATGGAATGGAATGGAATGGAATGGAATGGAACGGAACGGAATTGAATGGAATGAAATGGATTGGAATGCAATAGAATGAAAAAAATGGACTGCAGTGTATTGGAGAGGAGTTGCATGGAGGGGAATGGAATGCAACGAAATGGAATGGCATGGAATGGAATGGAATGGAATGGAATGGAATGGAATGGAATAGAATGGAAAAGAGTGCAGTGGAGTGCAGGAGACAAATGGAAGGGACTGGAATGGAGTGGATAGGAATGGTATGGAATAGAATGGAATGGAATGGAATATAATGGAATGGAATGGAATGGAATGGAATGGAATGGAATGGAATGGATTGGAATGGATTGGAATGGAATGGAATGGAGTGGAATGGAATGGAATGGAATGGATTGCAAGAAAGTACGTTGGAGTGCAGTGGAATGAAATGGAGAAAAAACGAAGGGAGTGGATTGGAGTGGAATGTAGTGGATTGGAAGGGATTGGAACAAAATGCACTTGCATGGAATGGAATGGATTGGGATCGATTAGACAGGAATGGAGGCTAATGGGAAGAAATGGAATGCAGTGGGGTGGAGAGGGGTGGAGTAGAGAAGAGTGATTTTCAATTGAATGTCATGGAATGGAAGGGATTGGAGAGAAGTAGAGTGGATTCTAGTGGATAAGAATGGAATTTAATCAAACAGAATGGAATGCGATGGAATGTAAAGGAATGGAATGGAATGGAACGGAATGGAATGGAATGGAATGGAATGGAAAAAAGTACAGTGGAGTGCAGTTGAGAGGAATGGAGTGGAATGGAATGGAATGGAATGGAATGGAAAAGAATGGAATGGAATGAAATGGAATAGCATGGAATGGAATAGATTGGAGGAGACTGGAATGGAGAAAAATGAGAAAGAATGGAATGTAGTGGAGTGGAGAGGAAGAGAGAGGAGAAGAGTGGATTTGTACTCAATGGAATGGAATGGAACGGATTAGAGTGGAGAGGAGTGGATTCTAGTGGAAAAGAATGGAATGGAATGGAATGGAATGGAGTAGAATAGACAAATGTGCAGATGAGTGTAGTGGAGTGGAATGGAGAAGAAAGGAAGGGAGTGGAGTGGAGTGGAAAGGAGTGGAATGCAATGGAATGGAATGGAATGGAATGGAAAGGAATGGAGTGGAATGCAATGGAATGGAATGAAATGGAGTGGAATGCAATGGAATATAATGGAATGGAATGGAAAGGAATGGAATGGAATGGAATGGAATGGAATGGAATGGAATGGAGTGGAGTGGAATGGAATGGAATGGAATGGAAAGGAATGGAGTGGAGTGGAATGGAATGGAATAGAAAAGAATGGAATGGAATGGAATGGAACGTAATGGAAAGGACAAAACTGCAGTGGAGTGTAGTGGAGTGGAACGGTGTAGAAATGAATGGAAGAGAGGGGAGTGGAATGGAATGTAATGGAATGGAGTGGACTGGGATGGAGGTGAAAGGGAAGTAATGGAATGCAGTGGACTGGAGAGTAGGGGAAAGAGAAGAGTGGATGTGAAGTGAATGGAACAGAATAGAATGGATCTGAGTGGAGTAGAGAAGATTCTAGTGGAAAAGAATGGAATGGGATGAATGGAATGCAATGGAATGGAATGGAATTGCAAAAATTGTAGTGGAGTGCTGTGGAATGGAATGGAAAAGAAAGGAAGAGAGTGGAGTGGAGTGGAATGGAGTGGAGTGGAGTGGAATGTAGTGGAGTGGAATGGAATGGAATGCAATGGAATAGAATGGAATGGAATGGAGTAGACTGAAATGGAGAAAAATTGGAAGGAATGGAATGAAGAGGAATGGAAAGGATAGGAGTAGAGAAGAGCGGATTTGAATTGAATGGAATGGAATAGAAAGGATTGGAGTGTAGTGTAGTGGATTGTAGTTTAAAAGAATGGAATGGAATGGAATGGAATGGAATGGAATGGAATGGAATGGAATGCAATGGAATGGAATGCAATGGCTTGGAATGGAAAAAAGTGCAGTGGAGTGTTGTGGAGTGGAACGGAGAAGAAAGGAAGGGAGTGGAGTGGGGTGGAAAGGTGTGGAATGGAATGGAATGCAATGGAATATAATGGAATGGAATGGAAAGGAATGGAATGGAATGGAATGGAATTGAATGGAAAGGAATGGAATGGAATGGATTGGATTGGAGTGGAGTGGAGTGGATTCTATGGGAAAAGATTGAATGGAGTGGAATGGAATGGAAAGGAATGGAATGGAATGGAATGGAAAGCAAATAATGAACAGTAGGGTTCAGTGGAGTGGAATGGAGAAGAAAGGATGAGAGTGGAGTGGAGTAGAATGTAGTGGAAAGGATAGGAATGGAATGGAATGGAATAGAATGGAATGGAATGGAATCACGTGGACTCAAAACAGACGAAAAGGAAGCAAAGAAATGCAGTGATGTGGGGAGGTGTGGATTGGCAAAGAGTGTATTTGAATTGAAAGGAATGCAATGGAGTGGACTGTAATGGAAGCGAATGGGAAGGAATGGAATGCAGTGGACTGGAGAGGAGTGGAGTGGAGAAAAGGGAACCTGAATGGAATGGAATGGAATAGATTGGAGAGGATTGGAGTGGATTCCAGTAGAAAGGAATGGAATGGAATGGAATGGAATGGAATGGAATGGAATGGAATGGAGTGGAATGGAATGGAATGGAATGGAATGGAATGGAATGGAATGGAACGGAACGGAACGGAATTGAATGGAATGAAATGGATTGGAATGCAATAGAATGAAAAAAATGGACTGCAGTGTATTGGAGAGGAGTTGCATGGAGGGGAATGGAATGCAACGAAATGGAATGGCATGGAATGGAATGGAATGGAATGGAATGGAATGGAATGGAATAGAATGGAAAAAAGTGCAGTGGAGTGCAGGAGACAAATGGAAGGGACTGGAATGGAGTGGATAGGAATGGTATGGAATGGAATGGAATGGAATGGAATATAATGGAATGGAATGGAATGGAATGGAATGGAATATAATGGAATGGAATGGAATGGAATGAAATGGAATGGAATGGAATGGATTGGAATGGATTGGAATGGAATGGAATGGAGTGGAATGGAATGGAATGGAATGGATTGCAAGAAAGTACGTTGGAGTGCAGTGGAATGAAATGGAGAAAAAACGAAGGGAGTGGATTGGAGTGGAATGTAGTGGATTGGAAGGGATTGGAACAAAATGCACTTGCATGGAATGGAATGGATTGGGATCGATTAGACAGGAATGGAGGCTAATGGGAAGAAATGGAATGCAGTGGGGTGGAGAGGGGTGGAGTAGAGAAGAGTGATTTTCAATTGAATGTCATGGAATGGAAGGGATTGGAGAGAAGTAGAGTGGATTCTAGTGGATAAGAATGGAATTTAATCAAACAGAATGGAATGCGATGGAATGTAAAGGAATGGAATGGAATGGAACGGAATGGAATGGAATGGAATGGAATGGAAAAAAGTACAGTGGAGTGCAGTTGAGAGGAATGGAGTGGAATGGAATGGAATGGAATGGAATGGAATGGAATGGAATGGAAAGGAATGGAAAAGAATGGAATGGAATGAAATGGAATAGCATGGAATGGAATAGATTGGAGGAGACTGGAATGGAGAAAAATGAGAAAGAATGGAATGTAGTGGAGTGGAGAGGAAGAGAGAGGAGAAGAGTGGATTTGTACTCAATGGAATGGAATGGAACGGATTAGAGTGGAGAGGAGTGGATTCTAGTGGAAAAGAGTGGAATGGAATGGAATGGAATGGAGTAGAATAGACAAATGTGCAGTTGAGTGTAGTGGAGTGGAATGGAGAAGAAAGGAAGGGAGTGGAGTGGAGTGGAAAGGATTGGAATGCAATGGAATGGAATGGAACGGAATGGAAAGGAATGGAATCGAATGAAGTGGACTGGAATGGTGGGGAATCGGAAGGAATAGAATGCAGGGGAGTAGAGAGGAGTGGAGAGGAGAAGAGTGGATTTGAATCAAATGGAAAGGAACGGAATCCACTGGAGTGGAGAGGTGTGTTATCTAGTGGAAAATTGGAATGGAATGGAATGGAATGGAATGGAATGGAATGGAATGGAATGGAAAGAAGTGTAATGGAGTGTGCTGGAGTGAAATGGAATGGAATAGAATGGAATGGAATGGAATGGTCAGGAATGGAGGCGAACGGGAAGGAATAGAATGCAGTGGACTGAAGAGGAGTGGAGTGGAGAAGAGCGGATTTGAATTGAATGCAGTGGAATGGATAGGAGTTTAGTGGAGTGGATTTCAGGGGAAAAGAATGTAATGTAATGTAATGTAATGTAATGTAATGTAATGTAATGGAATGGAATGGAATGGAATGGAATGCAAAGGAATGGAGTAGAATGGAATGGGATAGAATGGAATGGAATGGACTGGAAAGGAAAAAATTACATCGGAGTGCAGTGGAATGGAATGGAGAAGAAACGAAGCAAGTGGATTGGAGTGGAATGTAGTGGAATGGAAGGGAATGGAACGAAATGGAATTGAATGGAATGCAATGGAATGGAATGGAATGGAATGCATTAGCCTGGAATGGAGGCTACTGGGAAGGAATGGAATGCAGTGGAATGGAGAGAAATCAACTGGAGAAGAGTGGTTTTGAATTGAATATCCAGGCATGGAATGGATTGTAGTGGATTGCAGTGGATTCCAGTGGAAAAGAATGGAATTTAAACGAATGGAATGGAATGCAATGGAATGGAAAGGATTGGAATGGAATGGAAAAAAGTGCAGTGGAGTGCAGTGGAGAGGAATGCAGAAGAAACGAAGGGACTGGATTGGAGTGGAATGTAGTGGAATGGAATGGAATGGAATGGAATGGAATGGAATGTAATGGAATGGAATGGAATAGTTTGGAGGGGACTGGAATGTAGGCGAATGGGAAGGAATGGAATGCAGTAGAGTGAAGAGAAATGGAGAGGAGAAGAGTGGATTTGAACTCAATGGAATGGAATGGAATGGATTGGAGTAGAGAGGAGTGGATTCTGGTGGAAAAGAATGGAATGAAATGGAATGGATTGGAGTAGAGAGGAGTGGATTCTAGTGGAAAAGAATGGAATGCAACTGAATGGAATGGAGTAGAATGGACAAATGTGATGTTGAGTGTAGTATAGTGGAATGGAGAAGAAAGGAAGGGAGTGGAGTGGAGTGGAATGTGGTGGAATTGAATGGAAGGGAATGGAGTGGACAGGAAAGTAGGCGAATGGGAAGGAATGGAATGCAGTGGACTAGAGAGGAGTGATGTGGAGGAGTGTGTATTTGAATGGAATGGAATGGAACGGAATGCATTGGAGTGGAGAGGACTGTACTCCAGTGGAAAAGAATGGATTGGAATAGAATGGAATGGAAGGGAAAGGAATGGAGTGGAATGGAATGGAATGGAATAGAACTGAATGGAATGGGAAGGAAAAAAGTACATTGGAGTGCAGTGGAATGGAATGGAGAAGAAACGAAGGGACTGGATTGGAGTGGAAAGTAGAGGAATGGAATGGAATGGAATGGAATGGAATGGAATGGAATGGAAAGGAATGGATTGGACAGGAATGGAGGCTAATAGGAAGGAATGGAATGCAGTGGAGTGGAGAGGAGTGGGGTGGAGAAGAGTCGTTTGAATTGAATGTCACGGAATGGAATGGACTGTAGTGGAGTATAGTGGATTCCAGTGGAAAAGAATGTAATTAAATTGAATGGAACTGGAGGCAATGGAATGGAAAGGAATGGAATGGAAAGGAATGGAATGGAATGGAAAAAAGTGCAGTGGAGTTCAGTGGAGAGGAATGCAGTATAATGGAATGGCATGGAATGGAATAGATTAGAAGGGAATGGAAAGGAGGTGAAAGGGAAGGAATGGAATGCAGTGGAGTGGAGAAGAATGGAGTGGAGAAAAGTGGATTTGAATTCAATGGAATGGATTGGAGTGGAGACGAGTGGATTCCAGTGGAAAAGAATGGAATGGAATGGAATGAAATGGAGTAGAATGAACAAATGTGCTCTTGAGTGTAGTAGAGTGGAATGGAGAAGAATTGAATGTAGTGGAATGGAGTGGAATGGAATGGAATGGAACGGAGTGGACTGGAATAGAGGCGAATGGGAAAGAATGGAATGCAGTGGAGTAGAGAGGAGTGAAGTGGAAGAGTGTGTATTTCAATCGAATGGAAAGGAATAGAATGCATTGGAGTGGAGAGGAGTGTACCGTAGTGGAAAACTGGAATGGAATGGAATGGAGTGGAATGTAATGGAATGGAATGGAATGGAATGGAATGGAATGGAATGAAAAAAAGTGTAATGGAGTGTGCTGGAGTGGAGTGGAAAGGAATGGAATGGAATGGAGTGGAATGAAATTGAATGGAATGGAATGGAATGGAATGGAATGGAATGGAATGGAATAGAGTGGACGGTAATGGAGGTGAATGGGAAGGTATGGAATGTAGTAGAGTGGAGAAGAGTGGAGTAGAAAAGAGTGGATTTGAATTGACTGGAGTGCAATGTAATGGAATGGAATGGAATGGAATGGAATTAAATGGATAGCAGTGGATTGGAGAGGAGTGGATAGGAGAAGAATGGAATTCAATGGAAAGAAATGAAATGGAAAGGATTACAATGGAAAGGAATGAAAAGCAATGGAATGGAATGGAATGGAATTGAGCAGAGTGCATTGTATTTGAAATGAATTGAATGGAGATGAGGGTTGTGGAGTGGAATGGAATGGGAAGGAATGGAATGGAGTGGAGTGCATTGGAGTGGAATGTAGGGGAGAAGAGTGGATTCAGGTGGAATAGAATAGAAAAGAAAGGAAGGGAATGCAGTGGATTGGAGTGGAGTTGAAGGGAGGGGAAAGGAGTGCAATGGAATGGAATGGAATGGAATGGAATGGAATGGAATGGAATGGAATGGATTCGAATCGAATGGAATTCATTGGAATGGAATGGAATGGAATGCAATGGAATGGAATGGAATGGAATTGAATGGAATGGAATGGAATGGAATGGAATGGAATGGAATGCAATGCATTGGAATGGAATAGAAGGGAAAAAAGTGTAGTGGAGTGCTGTGGAGTGAAATGGAGAAAAAGGAAGAAAGTGGAGCGGAGAGGAATGGAGTGCAATGGAATGGAATGGAGGGAAATGGGAATGAATGGAATACAGTGGAGTGTAGAGGAGTAGAGTGGAGAAGAGAGGATTTCAATGGAATGGAAAGGAATGTAATGTAATGTAATGGAATGGAATGGAATGGAATGGAATGGATTGGACTGGAGTGGAGTGGATCCCAGTGGAAAGGAATGGAAAGAATGGAATGGATTGCAATGGAATGGAAGAGATTGGAATGGAATGGAGTCGAATGGGAGGGAATGGAATGCACTGGAAAGGAGTGGAGAGAAGTGGAGAAGACTGGATTGGAATGGAATGGAATGGAATGGAAGGGAATGGAATGGAATGGAATGGAATGGAAGGGAATGGAAGGGAGTGGAGTGGGTTCTAGTGGAAAACAATGGAATAGAATGTACCAGTATGGAATGGAATGGAATGGCAGGCAATAGAATGGAACGGAATGGAATGGAATGGAATGGAATAGAATGGAATGGAATGGAATGGAACGGAACGGAACGGAATGGAATGGAATGGAATGCAATGTAAAGGAATGGAATGGAATTCAGTGGAATGCAATGGACTGGAATGAAAACGAGTGGAATGCAATGTAAAGGAATGGAATGGAATGGAGTGGAATGAAATGGAATGGAATGAAATGGAGTGGAATGCAATGGAATGGAATGAAATGGAGTGGAATGCAATGGAATGGAATGGAATGGAATGGAAAGGAATGGAATGGAATGGAATGGAATGGAATGGAATGGAATGGAATGGAATGGAGTGGAGTGGAATGGAATGGAATAGAAAAGAATGGAATGGAATGGAATGGAACGTAATGGAAAGGACAAAACTGCAGTGGAGTGTAGTGGAGTGGAACGGTGTAGAAATGAATGGAACAGAGGGGAGTGGAATGGAATGTAATGGAATGGAGTGGACTGGGATGGAGGTGAAAGGGAAGGAATGGAATGCAGTGGACTGGAGAGTAGGGGAAAGAGAAGAGTGGATGTGAAGTGAATGGAACAGAATAGAGTGGATCTGAGTGGAGTAGAGAAGATTCTAGTGGAAAAGAATGGAATGGGATGAATGGAATGCAATGGAATGGAATGGAATTGCAAAAATTGTAGTGGAGTGCTGTGGAATGGAATGGAAAAGAAAGGAAGAGAGTGGAGTGGAGTGGAATGGAGTGGAGTGGAGTGGAATGTAGTGGAGTGGAATGGAATGGAATGCAATGGAATAGAATGGAATGGAATGGAGTAGACTGAAATGGAGAAAAATTGGAAGGAATGGAATGAAGAGGAATGGAAAGGATAGGAGTAGAGAAGAGCGGATTTGAATTGAATGGAATGGAATAGAAAGGATTGGAGTGTAGTGTAGTGGATTGTAGTTTAAAAGAATGGAATGGAATGGAATGGAATGGAATGGAATGGAATGCAATGGAATGGAATGCAATGGCTTGGAATGGAAAAAAGTGCAGTGGAGTGTAGTGGAGTGGAACGGAGAAGAAAGGAAGGGAGTGGAGTGGGGTGGAAAGGTGTGGAATGGAATGGAATGCAATGGAATATAATGGAATGGAATGGAAAGGAATGGAATGGAATGGAATGGAATTGAATGGAAAGGAATGGAATGGAATGGATTGGATTGGAGTGGAGTGGAGTGGATTCTATGGGAAAAGATTGAATGGAGTGGAATGGAATGGAAAGGAATGGAATGGAATGGAATGGAAAGCAAATAATGAACAGTAGGGTTCAGTGGAGTGGAATGGAGAAGAAAGGATGAGAGTGGAGTGGAGTAGAATGTAGTGGAAAGGATAGGAATGGAATGGAATGGAATAGAATGGAATGGAATGGAATCACGTGGACTCAAAACAGACGAAAAGGAAGCAAAGAAATGCAGTGATGTGGGGAGGAGTGGATTGGCAAAGAGTGTATTTGAATTGAAAGGAATGCAATGGAGTGGACTGCAATGGAAGCGAATGGGAAGGAATGGAATGCAGTGGACTGGAGAGGAGTGGAGTGGAGAAAAGGGAACCTGAATGGAATGGAATGGAATAGATTGGAGAGGATTGGAGTGGATTCCAGTAGAAAGGAATGGAATGGAATGGAATGGAATGGAATGGAATGGAATGGAATGGAATGGAGTGGACTGGAATGGAGGCGAATGGGAAAGAGTGGCATGCAGTGGAGTGGAGCGGAGTTGAGTGGAGAAGTGTGGATTTGAATGGAATGGAATGGAATGGAATGGAATGGAATGGAATGGAAAGGAATGCAATGGAATGGAATGGAATGGAATGGAATGGAATGGAATGGAATGGAATGGAATGGATTGGAGTGGAGTGTATTTTAAGGGAAAAGATTGTAATGGAATTGAATGGACTGGAATTGAATGAAAAACAATGGAATGATATGGAATGGAATGGGGTGGAATTAAATGGAATGGAATTGGTTTGAATGGAATAGAATGGAATGGTTTGAATCGACTGGAATGGAGTTGAATGGAAGGGAGTGGAATGCAGTGCACTGGAGAGCAGTGGAATTGAGAGGTGTGGATTTGAATTAAATGGAATGGAAAGGAATGGATTAGAGTGGAATGGAGTGGATTCTAGTGGAGAAGAATGGAGTGAAATAGAATAAAATGGAATGGAGTTGAATGGAAGGGAGTGGAATGCAGTGCACTGGAGAGCAGTGGAATTGAGAGGTGTGGATTTGAATTAAATGGAATGGAAAGGAATGGATTAGAGTGGAATGGAGTGGATTCTAGTGGAGGAGAATGGAGTGAAATAGAATACAATGGAATGTAATGAAACGGAATGCCATGGAAAGGAATGGAATGGACTGGAATGGAGGCAAATGGGAAGGAATACAATGCAGAGGAGTGGAGAGGAATGGAGTGGAGAAGAGTGGATTTGAATTGCATGTAATGGTATGGAATGGATTGCAGATTAGTTTAGAGGAACATAGTGGAGAAGACTGGATTTGAATTCAATCTAATGGAATGCAATGGATTGGAGTGTAGTGGAGTGGATTCTAGTGTAAAAGAATGCAACGGAATGGAATTGAATGGAGTGGATTGGAATACAGGCAAAAGGGAAAGAATACAATGCAGTGGATTGGAGAGCGGTGGTGTCCAGAAGCGTGGATTTCATATGAATGGAATGGAATGCAATGGAATGGAATAGAAAAGAATTTAAAGCAGTGGATAGGGGTGGAATGAAATGGACTAACATGGAATGGAATGGAAAGTAATGGAATGGAAAGGAATATAAAGGAACGGAATGAAAAGGAATGGAATGGAATGGAATGGAATGGAGTGGTTGGCATTGTTTTGGAAATGAATGGAATGAGGTGGAGTGTAGTGGAGTGGAAGGGAGGGGATTAGAGAGGCTTTAGGTGGCATGGAATGGAATGGAATAGAACGGAATGGAATGCAATGCAGTGGATTGCAGTGGAGATGCAAGGAGTGGAATGGAATGGAATGGAATGGAATGGAACGGAACGGAATGGAACGGAATCAAATGGATTGGAATGCAATAGAATGAAAAAAATGGACTGCAGTGTATTGGAGAGGAGTTGCATGGAGGGGAATGGAATGCAACGAAATGGAATGGCATGGAATGGAATGGAATGGAATGGAATGGAATGGAATTGAATAGAATGGAAAAAAGTGCAGTGGAGTGCAGGAGACAAATGGAAGGGACTGGAATGGAGTGGATAGGAATGGTATGGAATGGAATGGAATGGAATGGAATATAATGGAATGGAATGGAATATAATGGAATGGAATGGAATATAATGGAATGGAATGGAATGGATTGGAATGGATTGGAATGGAATGGAATGGAATGGAATGGAATGGAATGGAATGGATTGCAAGAAAGTACGTTGGAGTGCAGTGGAATGAAATGGAGAAAAAACGAAGGGAGTGGATTGGAGTGGAATATAGTGGATTGGAAGGGATTGGAACAAAATGGAATTGCATGGAATGGAATGGATTGGGATCGATTAGACAGGAATGGAGGCTAATGGGAAGAAATGGAATGCAGTGGGGTGGAGAGGGGTGGAGTAGAGAAGAGTGATTTTCAATTGAATGTCATGGAATGGAAGGGATTGGAGAGAAGTAGAGTGGATTCTAGTGGAAAAGAATGGAATTTAATCAAACAGAATGGAATGCGATGGAATGGAATGGAATGGAATGGAACGGAATGGAATGGAATGGAATGGAATGGAAAAAAGTGCAGTGGAGTGCAGTTGAGAGGAATGGAGTGGAATGGAATGGAATGGAATGGAATGGAATGGAATGGAATGGAAAAGAATGGAATGGAATGAAATGGAATAGCATGGAATGGAATAGATTGGAGGAGACTGGAATGGAGAAAAATGAGAAAGAATGGAATGTAGTGGAGTGGAGAGGAAGAGAGACGAGAAGAGTGGATTTGTACTCAATGGAATGGAATGGAACGGATTAGAGTGGAGAGGAGTGGATTCTAGTGGAAAAGAATGGAATGGAATGGAATGGAGTAGAATAGACAAATGTGCAGTTGAGTGTAGTGGAGTGGAATGGAGAAGGAAGGAAGGGAGTGGAGTGGATTGGAAAGGAGTGGAATGCAATGGAATGGAATGGAATGGAATGGAAAGGAATGGAATCGAATGAAGTGGACTGGAATGGTGGTGAATCGGCAGGAATAGAATGCAGTGGAGTAGAGAGGAGTGGAGAGGAGAAGAGTGGATTTGAATCAAATGGAAAGGAACGGAATCCACTGGAGTGGAGAGGAGTGTTATCTAGTGGAAAATTGGAATGGAATGGAATGGAATGGAATGGAATGGAATGGAATAGAATGGAATGGAATGGAATGGAATGGAAAGAAGTGTAATGGAGTGTGCTGGAGTGGAATGGAATGGAATAGAATGGAATGGAATGGAATGGACAGGAATGTAGGCGAACGGGAAGGAATAGAATGCAGTGGACTGAAGAGGAGTGGAGTGGAGAAGAGCGGATTTGAATTGAATGCAGTGGAATGGATTGGAGTTTGGTGGAGTGGATTCCAGGGGAAAAGAATGTAATGGAATGGAATGGAATGGAATGGAATGGAATGGAATGGAATGCAAAGGAATGGAGTAGAATGGAATGGGATAGAATGGAATGGAATGGACTGGAAAGGAAAAAATTACATCGGAGTGCAGTGGAATGGAATGCAGAAGAAACGAAGCAAGTGGATTGGAGTGGAATGTAGTGGAATGGAAGGGAATGGAACGAAATGGAATTGAATGGAATGCAATGGAATGGAATGGAATGGAATGCATTAGCCTGGAATGGAGGCTACTGGGAAGGAATGGAATGCAGTGGAATGGAGAGAAGTCAAGTGGAGAAGAGTGGTTTTGAATTGAATGTCCTGGCATGGAATGGATTGTAGTGGATTGCAGTGGATTCCAGTGGAAAAGAATGGAATTTAAACGAATGGAATGGAATGCAATGGAATGGAAAGGATTGGAATGGAATGGAAAAAAGTGCAGTGGAGTGCAGTGGAGAGGAATGCAGAAGAAACGAAGGGACTGGATTGGAGTGGAGTGTAGTGGAATGGAATGGAATAGTTTGGAGGGGACTGGAATGTAGGCGAATGGGAAGGAATGGAATGCAGTAGAGTGAAGAGGAATGGAGAGGAGAAGAGTGGATTTGAACTCAATGGAATGGAATGGAATGGATTGGAGTAGAGAGGAGTGGATTCTAGTGGAAAAGAATGGAATGAAATGGAATGGATTGGAGTAGAGAGGAGTGGATTCTAGTGGAAAAGAATGGAATGCAACAGAATGGAATGGAGTAGAATGGACAAATGTGATGTTGAGTGTAGTATAGTGGAATGGAGAAGAAAGGAAGGGAGTGGAGTGGAGTGGAATGTGGTGGAATTGAATGGAAGGGAATGGAGTGGACTGGAATGTAGGCGAATGGGAAGGAATGGAATGCAGTGGAGTAGAGAGGAGTGATGTGGAGGAGTGTGTATTTGAATGGAATGGAATGGAACGGAATGCATTGGAGTGGAGAGGACTGTACTCCAGTGGAAAAGAATGGATTGGAATAGAATGGAATGGAAGGGAAAGGAATGGAGTGGAATGGAATGGAATGGAATAGAACTGAATGGAATGGGAAGGAAAAAAGTACATTGGAGTGCAGTGGAATGGAATGGAGAAGAAACGAAGGGACTGGATTGCAGTGGAAAGTAGTGGAATGGAATGGAATGGAATGGATTGGACAGGAATGGAGGCTAATAGGAAGGAATGGAATGCAGTGGAGTGGAGAGGAGTGGGGTGGAGAAGAGTGGTTTGAATTGAATGTCACGGAATGGAATGGACTGTAGTGGAGTATAGTGGATTCCAGTGGAAAAGAATGTAATTAAATTGAATGGAACTAGAGGCAATGGAATGGAAAGGAATGGAATGGAAAGGAATGGAATGGAATGGAAAAAAGTGCAGTGGAGTGCAGTGGAGAGGAATGCAGTGTAATGGAATGGCATGGAATGGAATAGATTAGAAGGGAATGGAAAGGAGGTGAAAGGGAAGGAATGGAATGCAGTGGAGTGGAGAGGAATGGAGTGGAGAACAGTGGATTTGAATTCAATGGAATGGATTGGAGTGGAGACGAGTGGATTCTAGTGGAAAAGAGTGGAATGGAATGGAATGAAATGGAGTAGAATGGAAAAATGTGCTATTGAGTGTAGTAGAGTGGAATGGAGAAGAATTGAATGTAGTGGAATGGAGTGGAATGGAATGGAATGGAACGGAGTGGACTGGAATAGAGGCGAATGGGAAGGAATGGAATGCAGTGGAGTAGAGAGGAGTGAAGTTGAAGAGTGTGTATTTCAATCGAATTGAAAGGAATAGAATGCATTGGAGTGGAGAGGAGTGTACCGTAGTGGAAAACTGGAATGGAATGGAAGGGAATGGAATGGAATGGAATGGAAGGGAATAGAGTGGACGGTAATGGAGGTGAATGGGTAGGTATGGAATGTAGTAGAGTGGAGAAGAGTGGAGTAGGAAAGAGTGGATTTGAATTGACTGGAGTGCAATGCAATGGAATGGAATGGAATGGAATGGAATGGAATGGAACGGAATGGAATGGAATGGATAGCAGTGGATTGGAGAGGAGTGGATAGGAGAAGAATGGAATGGAATGGAAAGAAATGAAATGGAAAGAATTACAATGGAAAGGAATGAAAAGCAATGGAATGGAATGGAATGGAATTTAGCAGAGTGCATTGAATTTGAAATGAATTGAATGGAGACGATGGTTGTGGAGTGGAATGGAATGGGAAGGAATGGAATGGAGTGGAGTGCATTGGAGTGGAATGGAGGGGGGAAGAGTGGATTCAGGTGGAATAGAACAGAAAAGAAAGGAAGGGAATGCAGTGGATTGGAGTGGAGTTGAAGGGAGGGGAAAGGAATGGAATGGAATGGAATGGAATGGAATGGAATGGAATGGAATGGAATGGATTGGAATCGATTGGAATTCTTTGGAATGGAATGAATGGAATGGAATGGAAAGCAATGCATTGGAATGGAATAGAAGGGAAAAAAGTGTAGTGGAGTGGTGTGGAGTGAAATGGAGGAAAAGGAAGAAAGTGGAGCGGAGAGGAATGGAGTGCAATGGAATGGAATGGAGGGAAATGGGAATGAATGGAATACAGTGGAGTGGAGAGGAGTAGAGTGGAGAAGAGTGGATTTCAATGGAATGGAAAGGAATGGAATGGAATGGAATGGAATGGAATGGAATGGAATGGAATGGAATGGATTGTACTGGAGTGGAGTGGATCCCAGCGGAAAGAAATGGAAAGAATGGAATGGATTGCAATGCAATGGAAGAGATTGGAATGGAATGGAGTCGAATGGGAGGGAATGGAATGCAGTGGAAAGGAGTGGATAGGAGTGGAGAAGACTGGATTGGAATGGAATGTAATGGAATGCAATGGAATGGAATGGAAGGGAATGGAATGGAGTGGAGTGGGTTCTAGTGGAAAAGAATGGAATAGAATGGACCAGTATGGAATGGAATGGAATGGCAGGCAATAGAATGGAACGGAATGGAATGGAATGGAATGGAATGCAATGGAATGGAATGGAATGGAATGGAACGGAACGGAACGGAATGGAATGGAATGGAATGCAATGTAAAGGAATGGAATGGAATTGAGTGGAATGCAATGGAATGGAATGAAAAGGAGTGGAATGCAATGTAAAGGAATGGAATGGAATGGAGTGGAATGAAATGGAATGGAATGAAATGGAGTGGAATGCAATGGGATGGAATGAAATGGAGTGGAATGCAATGGAATGGAATGGAATGGAATGGAATGGAATGGAATGGAATGGAGTGGAGTGGAGTGGAATGGAATGGAATAGAAAAGAATGGAATGGAATGGAAAGGAACGTAGTGTAAAGTATAAAAGTGCAGTGGAGTGTAGTGGAGTGGAACGGTGTAGAAAGGAATGGAACAGAGTGGAGTGGAATGGAATGTAATGGAATGGAGTGGACTGGGATGGAGGTGAAAGGGAAGGAATGGAATGCAGTGGACTGGAGAGTACGGGAAAGGAGAAGAGTGGATGTGAAGTGAATGGAACAGAATAGAATGGATCTGAGTGGAGGAGAGAAGATTCTAGTGGAAAAGAATGGAATGGAATGAATGGAAAGCAATGGAATGGGATGGAATTGCAAAAATTGTAGTGGAGTGCTGTGGAATGGAATGGAAAAGAAAGGAAGAGAGTGGAGTGGAGTGGAATGGAGTGGAGTGGAATGGAATGGAATGCAATGGAATAGAATGGAATGGAATGGAGTAGACTGAAATGGAGAAAAATTGGAAGGAATGGAATGAAGTGGAATGGAAAGGATAGGAGTAGAGAAGAGCAGATTTGAATTGAATGGAATGGAATAGAAACGATTGGAGTGTAGTGTAGTGGATTGTAGTTTAAAAGAATGGAATGGAATGGAATGGAATGGAATGGAATGGAGGCTAACAGGAAGGAATGGAATGCAGTGGAGTGGAGAGGAGTGGGGTGGAGAAGAGTGGTTTGAATTGAATGTCACGGAATGGAATGGACTGTAGTGGAGTATAGTGGATTCCAGTGGAAATGAATGAAATTAAATTGAATGGAACTGGAGGCAATGGAATGGAAAGGAATGGAATGGAAAGGAATGGAATGGAATGGAAAAAAGTGAAGTGGAGTGCAGTGGAGAGGAATGCAGTGTAATGGAATGGCATTGAATGGAATAGATTAGAAGGGAATGGAAAGGAGGTGAAAGGGAAGGAATGGAATGCAGTGGAGTGGAGAGGAATGGAGTGGAGAACAGTGGATTTGAATTCAATTTAATGGATTGTAGTGGAGACGACTGGATTCTAGTGGAAAAGAATGGAATGGAATGGAGTGAAATAGAGTAGAATGAACAAATGTGCTGTGGAGTGTAGTAGAGTGGAATGGAGAAGAATTGAATGTAGTGGAATAGAGTGGAATGGAATGGAATGGAACGGAGTGGACTGGAGTAGAGGCGAATGGGAAGGAATGGAATGCAGTGGAGTAGAGAGGAGTGAAGTGGAAGAGTGTGTATTTCAATCGAATTGAAAGGAATAGAATGCATTGGAGTGGAGAGGAGTGTACCGTAGTGGAAAACTGGAATGGAATGGAATGGAATGGAATGGAATGGAATGGAATGGAATGAAAAAAAGTGTAATGGAGTGTGCTGGAGTGGAGTGGAAAGGAATGGAATGGAATGGAGTGGAATGAAATGGAATGGAATGGAATGGAATGGAATGGAATGGAATGGAATGGAATAGAGTGGACGGTAATGGAGGTGAATGGGAAGGTATGGAATGTAGTAGAGTGGAGAAGAGTGGAGTAGAAAAGAGTGGATTTGAATTGACTGGAGTGCAATGCAATGCAATGGAATGGAATGGAATGGAATGGAATGGAATGGAATGGAATGGAATGGATAGCAGTGGATTGGAGAGGAGTGGATAGGAGAAGAATGGAATGGAATGGAAAGAAATGAAATGGAAAGGATTACAATGGAAAGGAATGAAAAGCAATGGAATGGAATGGAATGGAATTGAGCAGAGGGCATTGTCTTTGAAATGATTTGAATGGAGACGAGGGTTGTGGAGTGGAATGGAATGGGAAGGAATGGAATGGAGTGGAGTGCATTAGAGTGTAATGGAGGGGAGAAGAGTGGATTCAGGTGGAATAGAACAGAAAAGAAAGGAAGGGAATGCAGTGGATTGGAGTGGAGTTGAAGGGAGGGGAAGGGAATGGAATGGAATGGAATGGAATGGAATGGAATGGATTGGAATCGAATGGAATTCATTGGAATGGAATGGAATGGAATGGAATGGAATGGAATGGAATGGAATGGAATGCAATGCATTGTAATGGAATAGAAGGGAAAAAAGTGTAGTGGAGTGCTGTGGAGTGAAATGGAGAAAAAGGAAGAAAGTGGAGCGGAGAGGAATGGAGTGCAATGGAATGGAATGGAGGGAAATGGGAATGAATGGAATACAGTGGAGTGGAGAGGAGTAGAGTGGAGAAGAGTGGATTTCAATAAAATGGAAAGGAATGTAATGGAATGGAATGGAATGGAATGGAATGGAATGGAATGGATTGGACTGGAGTGGACTGGATCCCAGTGGAAAGAAATGGAAAGAATGGAATGGATTGCAATGGAATGGAAGAGATTGGAATGGAATGGAGTCGAATGGGAGGGAATGGAATGCAGTGGAAAGGAGTGGAGAGAAGTGGAGAAGACTGGATTGGAATGGAATGCCATGGAATGGAATGGAATGGAATGGAATGGAATGCCATGGAATGGAATGGAGTGGAGTGGGTTCTAGTGGAAAAGAATGGAATAGAATGGACCAGTATGGAATGGAATGGAATGGCAGGCAATAGAATGGAACGGAATGGAATGGAATGGAATGGAATAGAATGGAATGGAATGGAATGGAACGGAACGGAACGGAAAGGAATGGAATGGAATGCAATGTAAAGGAATGGAATGGAATTGAGTGGAATGCAATGGAATGGAATGAAAAGGAGTGGAATGCAATGTAAAGGAATGGAATGGAATGGAGTGGAATGAAATGGAATGGAATGAAATGGAGTGGAATGCAATGGAATGGAATGAAATGGAGTGGAATGCAATGGAATGGAATGGAATGGAATGGAGTGGAATGCAATGCAATAGAAAAGAATGGAATGGAAAGGAATGGAACGTCATGGAAAGGATAAAAGTGCAGTGGAGTGTAGTGGAGTGGAACGGTGTAGAAAGGAATGGAACAGAGTGGAGTGGAATGGAATGAAATGGAATGGAGTGGACTGGCATGGAGGTGAAAGGGAAGGAATGGAATGCAGTGGACTGGAGAGTAGGGGAAAGCAGAAGAGTGGATGTGAAGCGAATGGAACAGAATAGAATGGATCTGAGTGGAGTAGAGAAGATTCTAATGGAAAAGAATGGAATGGAATGAATGGAATGCAATGGAATGGAATGGAATTGCAAAAATTGTAGTGGAGTGCTGTGGAATGGAATGGAAAAGAAAGGAAGAGAGTGGAGTGGAGTGGAATGGAGTGGAATGGAATGGAATGGAATGCAATGGAATAGAATGGAATGGAATGGAGTAGACTGAAATGGAGAAAAATTGGAAGGAATGGAATGAAGTGGAATGGAAAGGATAGGAGTAGAGAAGAGCGGATTTGAATTGAATGGAATGGAATAGAAAGGATTGGAGTGTAGTGTAGTGGATTGTAGTTTAAAAGAATGTAATGGAATGGAATGGAATGGAATGGAATGGAATGGAATGGAATGGAATGCAATGGCATGGAATGGAAAAAAGTGCAGTAAGTGTAGTGGAGTGGAACGGAGAAGAAAGAAGGGAGTGGAGTGGGGTGGAAAGTTGTGGAATGGAATGGAATGCAATGGAATATAATGGAATGGAATGGAAAGGAAAGGAATGGAATGGAATGGAATGGAATGGAATGGAATGGAATGGAAAGGAATGGAATGGAATGGATTGGATTGAGTGGAGTGGAGTGGATTCTAGGGGAAAAGATTGAATGGAATGGAATGGAATGGAATGGAATGGAATGGAATGGAATGCAAATAATGAACAGTAGGGTTCAGTGGCGTGGAATGGAGAAGAAAGGATGAGAGTGGAGTGGAGTAGAATGTAGTGGAAAGGATACGAATGGAATGGAATGGAATAGAATGGAACGGAATGGAATCACGTCGACTCAAAACAGAAGAAAAGGAAGGAAAGAAATGCAGTGGTGTGGGGAGGAGTGGATTGGCAGAGTGTATTTGAATTGAAAGGAATGCAATGGAGTGGACTGCAATGGAAGCGAATGGGAAGGAATGGAATGCAGTGGACTGGAGAGGAGTGGAGTGGAGAAAAGGGAACCTGAATGGAATGGAATGGAATAGATTGGAGAGGATTGGAGTGGATTCCAGTAGAAAGGAATGGAATGGAATGGTATGGAATGGATTGGAGTGGAGTGTATTTTAAGGGAAAAGATTGTAATGGAATTGAATGGACTGGAATTGAATGAAATACAATGGAATGAAATGGAATGGAATGGGGTTGAATGGAATGGAATGGAATGGTTTGAGTCGACTGAAATGGAGTTGAATGGAAGGGAGTGGAATGCAGTGCACTGGAGAGCAGCGGAATGGAGAAGTGTGGATTTGAATTAAATGGAATAGAAAGGAATGGATTAGAGTGGAATGGATTGGATTCTAGTGGAGAAGAATGGAGTGAAATAAAATACAATGGAATGGCATGAAACGGAATGCCATGGAAAGGAATGGAATGGACTGGAATGGAGGCAAATGGGAAGGAATACATTGCAGAGGAGTGGAGAGGAATGGAGTGGAGAAGAGTGGATTTGAATTGCATGTAATGGTATGGAATGGATTGCAGATTAGTTTAGAGGAACAGAGTGGAGAAGACTGGATTTGAATTCAATGTAATGGAATGCAATGGATTGGAGTGTAGTGGAGTGGATTCTAGTGTAAAAGAATGCAACGGAATGGAATTGAATGGAGTGGATTGGAATACAGGGATATGGGAAGGAATACAATGCAGTGGATTGGAGAGCGGTGGTGTCCAGAAGCGTGGATTTCATATGAATGGAATGGAATGCAATGGAATGGAATAGAAAAGAATTTAAAGCAGTGGATTGGAGTGGAATGAAATGGACTAATATGGAATGGAATGGAAAGTAATGGAATGGAAAGGAATATAAAGGAACGGAATGAAAAGGAATGGAATGGAATGGAAGGGAGTGGTTTGCATTGTTTTGGAAATGAATGGAATGAGGTGGAGTGTAGTGGAGTGGAAGGGAGGGGAGTAGAGTGGCTTTAGGTGGCATGGAATGGAATGGAATAGAACGGAATGGAATGGAATGCAGTGGATTGCAGTGGAGATGCATGGAGTGGAATGGAATGGAATGGAATGGAATGGAATGGAAAGGAATGGAACGGAACGGAACGGAATGGAACGGAATGAAATGGATTGGAATGCAATAGAATGTAAAAAATGGACTGCAGTGTATTGGAGAGGAGTTGCATGGAGGGGAATGGAATGCAACGAAATGGAATGGCATGGAATGGAATGGAATGGTATGGAATGGGATGGAATGGAATGGAATAGAATGGAAAAAAGTGCAGTGGAGTGCAGGAGACAAATGGAAGGGACTGGAATGGAGAGGATAGGAATGCTATGGAATGGAATGGAATGGAATGGAATGGAATGAAAAAATGTGTAATGGAGTGTGCTGGAGTGGAGTGGAAAGGAATGGAATGGAATGGAGTGGAATGAAATGGAATGGAATGGAATGGAATGGAATGGAATGGAATGGAGTGGAGTGGATCCCAGTGGAAAGAAATGGAAAGAATGGAATGGATTGCAATGGAATGGAAGAGATCGGAATGGAATGGAGTCGAATGGGAGGGAATGGAATGCAGTGGAAAGGAGTGGAGAGGAATGGAGAAGACTGGATGAATGGAATGGAATGGAATGGAATGGAATGGAATGGAATGGAATGGAGTGGAGTGGGTTCTAGTGGAAAAGAATGGAATAGAATGGACCAGTATGGAATGGAATGGAATGGCAGGCAATAGAATGGAACGGAATGGAATGGAATGGAATGGAATGGAATGGATCGGAACGGAACGGAATGGAATGGAATGTAATGCAATGTAAAGGAATGGAATCTAATTGAGTGGAATGCAATGGAATGGCATGAAAAGGAGTGGAATGCAATGTAAAGAATGGAATGGAATGGAGTGGAATGAAATGGAATGGAATGAAATGGAGTGGAATGCAATGGAATGGAATGAAATAGAGTGGAATGCGATGGAATGCAATGGAATGGAATTGAATGGAGTGGAATGGAATGGAATGGAGTGGAGTGGAGTGGAGTGGAATGGAATGGAATAGAAAAGAATAGAATGGAATGGAATGGAACGTAATGGAAAGGATAAAAGTGCAGTGGAGTGTAGTGGAGTGGAACGGTGTAGAAAGGAATGGAACAGAGTGGAGTGGAATGGAATGTAATGGAATGGAGTGGACTGGGATGGAGGTGAAAGGGAAGGAATGGAATGCAGTGGACTGGAGAGTAGGGGAAAGGAGAAGAGTGGATGTGAAGCGAATGGAACAGAATAGAATGGATCTGAGTGGAGTAGAGAAGATTCTAGTGGAAAAGAATGGAATGGGATGAATGGAATGCAATGGAATGGAATGGAATTGCAAAAATTGTAGTGGAGTGCTGTGGAATGGAATGGAAAAGAAAGGAAGAGAGTGGAGTGGAGTGGAATGGAGTGGAGTGGAATGGAATGGAATGCAATGGAATAGAATGGAATGGAATGGAGTAGACTGAAATGGAGAAAAATTGGAAGAAATGGAATGAAGTGGAATGGAAAGGATAGGAGTAGAGAAGAGCGGATTTGAATTGAATGGAATGGAATAGAAAGGATTGGAGTGTAGTGTAGTGGATTGTAGTTTAAAAGAATGGAATGGAATGGAATGGAATGGAATGGAATGGAATGGAATGGAATGGAATGGAATGCAATGGCATGGAATGGAAAAAAGTGCAGTGAGTGTAGTGGAGTGGAACGGAGAAGAAAGGAAGGGAGTGGAGTGGGGTGGAAAAGTGTGGAATGGAATGGAATGCAATGGAATATAATGGAATGGAATGGCAAGGAATGGAATGGAATGGAATGGAATGGAATGGAATGGAATGGAATGGAATGGAATGGAATGGAATTGAATGGAAAGGAATGGAATGGAATGGATTGGATTGGAGTGGAGTGGAGTGGATTCTAGGGGAAAAGATTGAATGGAATGGAATGGAATGGAATGGAAAGCAAATAATGAACAGTAGGGTTCAGTGGAGTGGAATGGAGAAGAAAGGATGAGAGTGGAGTGGAGTAGAATGTAGTGGAAAGGATAGGAATCGAATGGAATGGAATAGAATGGAATGGAATGGAATCACGTGGACTCAAACAGACGAAAAGAAAGGAAAGAAATGCAGTGGTGTGGGGAGGAGTGGATAGGCAAAGAGTGTATTTGAATTGAAAGGAATGCAATGGAGTGGACTGCAATGGAAGCGAATGGGAAGGAATGGAATGCAGTGGACTGGAGAGGAGTGGAGTGGAGAAAAGGGAACCTGAATGGAATGGAATGGAATAGATTGGAGAGGATTGGAGTGGATTCCAGTAGAAAGGAAAGGAATGGAATGGAATGGAATGGAATGGAATGGAATGGAATGGAGTGGACTGGAATGGATGCGAATGGGAAAGAGTGGCATGCAGTGGAGTGGAGCGGAGTTGAGTGGAGAAATGTGGATTTGAATGGAATGGAATGGAATGGAATGGAATGGAATGGAATGGAATGGAAAGGAATGCAATGGAATGGAATGGAATGGAATGGAATGGAATGGAATGGAATGGAATGGGTTGGAGTGCAGTGTATTTTAAGGGAAAAGATTGTAATGGAATTGAATGGACTGGAATTGAATGAAATACAATGGAATGAAATGGAATGGAATGGGGTTGAATGGAATGGAATGGAATGGTTTGAGTCGACTGGAATGGAGTTGAATGGAAGGGAGTGGAATGCAGTGCACTGGAGAGCAGCGGAATGGAGAAGTGTGGATTTGAATTAAATGGAATGGAAAGGAATGGATTAGAGTGGAATGGAGTGGATTCTAGTGGAGAAGAATGGAGTGAAATAGAATACAACGAAATGGCATGAAACGGAATGCCATGGAAAGGAATGGAATGGACTGGAATGGAGGCAAATGGGAAGGAATACAATGCAGAGGAGTGGAGAGGAATGGAGTGGAGAAGAGTGGATTTGAATTGCATGTAATGGTATGGAATGGATTGCAGATTAGTTTAGAGGAACAGAGTGGAGAATACTGGATTTGAATTCAATGTAATGGAATGCAATGGATTGGAGTGTAGTGGAGTGGATTCTAGTGTAAAAGAATGCAACGGAATGGAATTGAATGGAGTGGATTGGAATACAGGCAAATGGGAAGGAATACAATGCAGTGGATTGGAGAGCGGTGGTGTCCAGAAGCGTGGATTTCATATGAATGGAATGGAATGCAATGGAATGGAATAGAAAAGAATTTAAAGCAGTGGATTGGAGTGGAATGAAATGGACTAATATGGAATGGAATGGAAAGTAATGGAATGGAAAGGAATATAAAGGAACGGAATGAAAAGGAATGGAATGGAATGGAAGGGAGTGGTTTGCATTGTTTTGGAAATGAATGGAATGAGGTGGAGTGTAGTGGAGTGGAAGGGAGGGGAGTAGAGTGGCTTTAGGTGGCATGGAATGGAATGGAATAGAACGGAATGGAATGGAATGCAGTGGATTGCAGTGGAGATGCATGGAGTGGAATGGAATGGAAAGGAATGGAACGGAACGGAACGGAATGGAACGGAATGAAATGGATTGGAATGCAATAGAATGTAAAAAATGGATTGCAGTGTATTGGAGAGGAGTTGCATGGAGGGGAATGGAATGCAACGAAATGGAATGGCATGGAATGGAATGGAATGGAATGGAATGGAATAGAATGGAAAAAAGTGCAGTGGAGTGCAGGAGACAAATGGAAGGGCCTGGAATGGAGTGGATAGGAATGGTATGGAATGGAATGGAATGGAATGGAATGGAATGGAATGGAATGGAATGAAAAAATGTGTAATGGAGTGTGCTGGAGTTGAGTGGAAAGGAATGGAATGGAATGGATTGGAATGAAATGGAATGGAATGGAATGGAATGCAATGGAATGGAATGGAGTGGAGTGGATCCCAGTGGAAAGAAATGGAAAGAATGGAATGGATTGCAATGGAATGGAAGAGATTTGAATGGAATGGTGTCGAATGGGAGGGAATGGAATGCAGTGGAAAGGAGTGGAGAGGAATGGAGAAGACTGGATGAATGGAATGGAATGGAATGGAATGGAATGGAAGGGAATGGAATGGGGTGGAGTGGGTTCTAGTGGAAAAGAATAAAATAGAATGGACCAGTATGGAATGGAATGGAATGGCAGGCAATAGAATGGAACGGAATGGAATGGAATGGAATGGAATAGAATGGAATGGAATGGAATGGATCGGAACGGAACGGAATGGAATGGAATGTAATGCAATGTAAATGAATGGAATGGAATTGAGTGGAATGCAATGGAATGACATGAAAAGGAGTGGAATGCAATGTAAAGGAATGGAATGGAATGGAGTGGAATGAAATGGAATGGAATGAAATGGAGTGGAATGCAATGGAATGGAATGAAATAGAGTGGAATGCGATGGAATGCAATGGAATGGAATTGAATGGAATGGAATGGAATGGAATGGAGTGGAGTGGAGTGGAGTGGAATGGAATGGAATAGAAAAGAATGGAATGGAATGGAATGGAACGTAATGGAAAGGATAAAAGTGCAGTGGAGTGTAGTGGAGTGGAACGGTGTAGAAAGGAATGGAACAGAGTGGAGTGGAATGGAATGTAATGGAATGGAGTGGACTGGGATGGAGGTGAAAGGGAAGGAATGGAATGCAGTGGACTGGAGAGTAGGGGAAAGGAGAAGAGTGGATGTGAAGCGAATGGAACCGAATAGAATGGATCTGAGTGGAGTAGAGAAGATTCTAGTGGAAAAGAATGGAATGGGATAAATGGAATGCAATGGAATGGAATGGAATTGCAAAAATTGTAGTGGAGTGCTGTGGAATGGAATGGAAAAGAAAGGAAGAGAGTGGAGTGGAGTGGAATGGAGTGGAGTGGAATGGAATGGAATGCAATGGAATAGAATGGAATGGAATGGAGTAGACTGAAATGGAGAAAAATTGGAAGGAATGGAATGAAGTGGAATGGAAAGGATAGGAGTAGAGAAGAGCGGATTTGAATTGAGTGGAATGGAATAGAAAGGATTGGAGTGTAGTGTAGTGGAGTGTAGTTTAAAAGAATGGAATGGAATGGAATGGAATGTAATGGAATGGAATGGAACGGAATGGAATGGAATGCAATGGCATGGAATGGAAAAAAGTGCAGTGAGTGTAGTGGAGTGGAACGGAGAAGAAAGGAAGGGAGTGGAGTGGGGTGGAAAAGTGTGGAATGGAATGGAATGCAATGGAATATAATGGAATGGAATGGAAAGGAATGGAATGGAATGGAATGGAATGGAATGGAATGGAATGGAATGGAAAGGAATGGAATGGAATGGAATGGATTGGATTGGAGTGGAGTGGAGTGGATTCTAGGGGAAAAGATTGAATGGAATGGAATGGAATGGAATGGAATGGAATGGAATGGAATGGAAAGCAAATAATGAACAGTAGGGTTCAGTGGAGTGGAATGGAGAAGAAAGGATGAGAGTGGAGTGGAGTAGAATGTAGTGGAAAGGATAGGAATGGAATGGAATGGAATAGAATGGAGTGGAATGGAATCACGTGGACTCAAACAGACGAAAAGGAAGGAAAGAAATGCAGTGGTGTGGGGAGGAGTGGATTGGCAAAGAGTGTATTTGAATTGAAAGGAATGCAATGGAGTGGACTGCAATGGAAGCGAATGGGAAGGAATGGAATGCAGTGGACTGGAGAGGAGTGGAGTGGAGAAAAGGGAACCTGAATGGAATGGAATGGAATAGATTGGAGAGGATTGGAGTGGATTCCAGTAGAAAGGAATGGAATGGAATGGAATGGAATGGAATGGAGTGGACTGGAATGGAGGCGAATGGGAAAGATTGGCATGCAGTGGAGTGGAGCGGAGTTGAGTGGAGAAGTGTGGATTTGAATGGAATGGAATGGAATGGAATGGAATGGAAAGGAATGCAATGGAATGGAATGGAATGGAATGGAATGGAATGGAATGGAATGGAATGGAATGGAATGGAATGGATTGGAGTGGAGTGTATTTTAAGGGAAAAGATTGTAATGGAATTGAATGGACTGGAATTGAATGAAATACAATGGAATGAAATGGAATGGAATGGGGTTGAATGGAATGGAATGGAATGGTTTGAGTCGACTGGAATGGAGTTGAATGGAAGGGAGTGGAATGCAGTGCACTGGAGAGCAGCGGAATGGAGAAGTGTGGATTTGAATTAAATGGAATGGAAAGGAATGGATTAGAGTGGAATGGAGTGGATTCTAGTGGAGAAGAATGGAGTGAAATAGAATACAATGGAATGGCATGAAACGGAATGCCATGGAAAGGAATGGAATGGACTGGAATGGAGGCAAATGGGAAGGAATACAATGCAGAGGAGTGGAGAGGAATGGAGTGGAGAAGAGTGGATTTGAATTGCATGTAATGGTATGGAATGGATTGCAGATTAGTTTAGAGGAACAGAGTGGAGAAGACTGGATTTGAATTCAATGTAATGGAATGCAATGGATTGGAGTGTAGTGGAGTGGAAGGGAGGGGAGTAGAGTGGCTTTAGGTGGCATGGAATGGAATGGAATAGAACGGAATGGAATGGAATGCAGTGGATTGCAGTGGAGATGCATGGAGTGGAATGGAATGGAAAGTAATGGAATGGAAAGGAATGGAACGGAACGGAACGGAATGGAACGGAATGAGATGGATTGGAATGCAATAGAATGTAAAAAATGGATTGCAGTGTATTGGAGAGGAGTTGCATGGAGGGGAATGGAATGCAATGAAATGGAATGGCATGGAATGGAATGGAATGGAATGGAATGGAATGGAATGGAATGGAATAGAATGGAAAAAAGTGCAGTGGAGTGCAGGAGACAAATGGAAGGGCCTGGAATGGAGTGGATAGGAATGGTATGGAATGGAATGGAATGGAATGGAATGGAATGGAATGAAAAAATGTGTAATGGAGTGTGCTGGAGTGGAGTGGAAAGGAATGGAATGGAATGGAGTGGAATGAAATGGAATGGAATGGAATGGAATGGAATGGAATGGAATGGAGTGGAGTGGATCCCAGTGGAAAGAAATGGAAAGAATGGAATGGATTGCAATGGAATGGAAGAGATTGGAATGGAATGGAGTCGAATGGGAGGGAATGGAATGCAGTGGAAAGGAGTGGAGAGGAATGGAGAAGACTGGATGAATGGAATGGAATGGAATGGAATGGAATGGAATGGAAGGGAATGGAATGGGGTGGAGTGGGTTCTAGTGGAAAAGAATGGAATAGAACGGACCAGTATGGAATGGAATGGAATGGCAGGCAATAGAATGGAACGGAATGGAATGGAATGGAATGGAATAGAATGGAATGGAATGGAATGGATCGGAACGGAACGGAATGGAATGGAATGGAATGCAATGTAAATGAATGGAATGGAATTGAGTGGAATGCAATGGAATGACATGAAAAGGAGTGGAATGCAATGTAAAGGAATGGAATGGAATGGAGTGGAATGAAATGGAATGGAATGAAATGGAGTGGAATGCAATGGAATGGAATGAAATAGAGTGGAATGCGATGGAATGCAATGGAATGGAATTGAGTGGAATGGAATGGAATGGAATGGAGTGGAGTGGAGTGGAGTGGAATGGAATGGAATAGAAAAGAATGGAATGGAATGGAATGGAACGTAATGGAAAGGATAAAAGTGCAGTGGAGTGTAGTGGAGTGGAACGGTGTAGAAAGGAATGGAACAGAGTGGAGTGGAATGGAATGTAATGGAATGGAGTGGACTGGGATGGAGGTGAAAGGGAAGGAATGGAATGCAGTGGACTGGAGAGTAGGGGAAAGGAGAAGAGTGGATGTGAAGCGAATGGAACCGAATAGAATGGATCTGAGTGGAGTAGAGAAGATTCTAGTGGAAAAGAATGGAATGGGATAAATGGAATGCAATGGAATGGAATGGAATTGCAAAAATTGTAGTGGAGTGCTGTGGAATGGAATGGAAAAGAAAGGAAGAGAGTGGAGTGGAGTGGAATGGAGTGGAGTGGAATGGAATGGAATGCAATGGAATAGAATGGAATGGAATGGAGTAGACTGAAATGGAGAAAAATTGGAAGGAATGGAATGAATTGGAATGGAAAGGATAGGAGTAGAGAAGAGCGGATTTGAATTGAGTGGAATGGAATAGAAAGGATTGGAGTGTAGTGTAGTGGAGTGTAGTTTAAAAGAATGGAATGGAATGGAATGGAATGTAATGGAATGGAATGGAACGGAATGGAATGGAATGCAATGGCATGGAATGGAAAAAAGTGCAGTGAGTGTAGTGGAGTGGAACGGAGAAGAAAGGAAGGGAGTGGAGTGGGGTGGAAAAGTGTGGAATGGAATGGAATGCAATGGAATATAATGGAATGGAATGGAAAGGAATGGAATGGAATGGAATGGAATGGAATGGAATGGAATTGAATGGAAAGGAATGGAATGGAATGGATTGGATTGGAGTGGAGTGGAGTGGATTCTAGGGGAAAAGATTGAATGGAATGGAATGGAATGGAATGGAATGGAATGGAATGGAAAGCAAATAATGAACAGTAGGGTTCAGTGGAGTGGAATGGAGAAGAAAGGATGAGAGTGGAGTGGAGTAGAATGTAGTGGAAAGGATAGGAATGGAATGGAATGGAATAGAATGGAGTGGAATGGAATCACGTGGACTCAAACAGACGAAAAGGAAGGAAAGAAATGCAGTGGTGTGGGGAGGAGTGGATTGGCAAAGAGTGTATTTGAATTGAAAGGAATGCAATGGAGTGGACTGCAATGGAAGCGAATGGGAAGGAATGGAATGCAGTGGACTGGAGAGGAGTGGAGTGGAGAAAAGGGAACCTGAATGGAATGGAATGGAATAGATTGGAGAGGATTGGAGTGGATTCCAGTTGAAAGGAATGGAATGGAATGGAATGGAATGGAATGGAGTGGACTGGAATGGAGGCGAATGGGAAAGAGTGGCATGCAGTGGAGTGGAGCGGAGTTGAGTGGAGAAGTGTGGATTTGAATGGAATGGAATGGAATGGAATGGAATGGAAAGGAATGCAATGGAATGGAATGGAATGGAATGGAATGGAATGGAATGGAATGGAATGGATTGGAGTGGAGTGTATTTTAAGGGAAAAGATTGTAATGGAATTGAATGGACTGGAATTGAATGAAATACAATGGAATGAAATGGAATGGAATGGGGTTGAATGGAATGGAATGGAATGGTTTGAGTCGACTGGAATGGAGTTGAATGGAAGGGAGTGGAATGCAGTGCACTGGAGAGCAGCGGAATGGAGAAGTGTGGATTTGAATTAAATGGAATGGAAAGGAATGGATTAGAGTGGAATGGAGTGGATTCTAGTGGAGAAGAATGGAGTGAAATAGAATACAATGGAATGGCATGAAACGGAATGCCATGGAAAGGAATGGAATGGACTGGAATGGAGGCAAATGGGAAGGAATACAATGCAGAGGAGTGGAGAGGAATGGAGTGGAGAAGAGTGGATTTGAATTGCATGTAATGGTATGGAATGGATTGCAGATTAGTTTAGAGGAACAGAGTGGAGAAGACTGGATTTGAATTCAATGTAATGGAATGCAATGGATTGGAGTGTAGTGGAGTGGATTCTAGTGTAAAAGAATGCAACGGAATGGAATTGAATGGAGTGGATTGGAATACAGGCAAATGGGAAGGAATACAATGCAGTGGATTGGAGAGCGGTGGTGTCCAGAATCGTGGATTTCATATGAATGGAATGGAATGCAATGGAATGGAATAGAAAAGAATTTAAAGCAGTGGATTGGAGTGGAATGAAATGGACTAATATGGAATGGAATGGAAAGTAATGGAATGGAAAGGAATATAAAGGAACGGAATGAAAAGGAATGGAATGGAATGGAATGGAGTGGTTGGCATTGTTTTGGAAATGAATGGAATGAGGTGGAGTGTAGTGGAGTGGAAGGGAGGGGAGTAGAGTGGCTTTAGGTGGCATGGAATGGAATGGAATAGAACGGAATGGAATGGAATGCAGTGGATTGCAGTGGAGATGCATGGAGTGGAATGGAATGGAATGGAATGGAATGGAATGGAATGGAATGGAATGGAAAGGAATGGAACGGAACGGAACGGAATGGAACGGAATGAAATGGATTGGAATGCAATAGAATGTAAAAAATGGATTGCAGTGTATTGGAGAGGAGTTGCATGGAGGGGAATGGAATGCAACGAAATGGAATGGCATGGAATGGAATGGAATGGAATGGAATGGAATGGAATGGAATGGAATAGAATGGAAAAAAGTGCAGTGGAGTGCAGGAGACAAATTGAAGGGACTGGAATGGAGTGGATAGGAATGGTATGGAATGGAATGGAATGGAATGGAATGGAATGGAATGGAATGAAAAAATGTGTAATGGAGTGTGCTGGAGTGGAGTGGAAAGGAATGGAATGGAATGGAGTGGAATTAAATGGAATGGATTGGAATGGAATGGAATGGAATGGAATGGAATGGAATGGAGTGTAGTGGATCCCAGTGGAAAGTAATGGAAAGAATCGAATGGATTGCAATGGAATGGAAGAGATTGGAATAGAATGGAGTCGAATGGGAGGGAATGGAATGCAGGGGAAAGGACTGGAGAGGAATGGAGAAGACTGGATGAATGGAATGGAATGGAATGGAATGGAATGGAATGGAATGGAAGGGAATGGAATGGGGTGGAGTGGGTTCTAGTGGAAAAGAATGGAATAGAATGGACCAGTATGGAATGGAATGGAATGGAATGGCAGGCAATAGAATGGAACGGAATGGAATGGAATGGAATGGAATAGAATGGAATGGAATGGAATGGATCGGAACGGAACGGAATGGAATGGAATGTAATGCAATGTAAAGGAATGGAATGGAATTGAGTGGAATGCAATGGAATGGCATGAAAAGGAGTGGAATGCAAGGTAAAGGAATGGAATGGAATGGAGTGGAATGAAATGGAATGGAATGGAATGGAGTGGAATGCAATGGAATGGAATGAAATAGAGTGGAATGCGATGGAATGCAATGGAATGGAATTGAATGGAATGGAATGGAATGGAATGGAATGGAGTGGAGTGGAGTGGAGTGGAATGGAATGGAATAGAAAAGAATGGAATGGAATGGAATGGAACGTAATGGAAAGGATAAAAGTGCAGTGGAGTGTAGTGGAGTGGAACGGTGTAAAAAGGAATGGAACAGAGTGGAGTGGAATGGAATGTAATGGAATGGAGTGGACTGGGATGGAGGTGAAAGGGAAGGAATGGAATGCAGTGGACTGGAGAGTAGGGGAAAGGAGAAGAGTGGATGTGAAGCGAATGGAACCGAATAGAATGGATCTGAGTGGAGTAGAGAAGATTCTAGTGGAAAAGAATGGAATGGGATAAATGGAATGCAATGGAATGGAATGGAATTGCAAAAATTGTAGTGGAGTGCTGTGGAATGGAATGGAAAAGAAAGGAAGAGAGTGGAGTGGAGTGGAATGGAGTGGAGTGGAATGGAATGGAATGCAATGGAATACAATGGAATGGAATGGAGTAGACTGAAATGGAGAAAAATTGGAAGGAATGGAATGAAGTGGAATGGAAAGGATAGGAGTAGAGAAGAGCGGATTTGAATTGAATGGAATGGAATAGAAAGGATTGGAGTGTAGTGTAGTGGAGTGTAGTTTAAAAGAATGGAATGTAATGTAATGTAATGTAATGTAATGGAATGGAATGGAATGGAATGGAATGCAATGGCATGGAATGGAAAAAAGTGCAGTGAGTGTAGTGGAGTGGAACGGAGAAGAAAGGAAGGGAGTGGAGTGCGGTGGAAAAGTGTGGAATGGAATGGAATGCAATGGAATATAATGGAATGGAATGGAAAGGAATGGAATGGAATGGAATGGAATGGAATGGAATGGAATGGAATTGAATGGAAAGGAATGGAATGGAATGGATTGGATTGGAGTGGAGTGGAGTGGATTCTAGGGGAAAAGATTGAATGGAATGGAATGGAATGGAATGGAATGGAATGGAATGGAAAGCAAATAATGAACATTAGCGTTCAGTGGAGTGGAATGGAGAAGAAAGGATGAGAGTGGAGTGGAGTAGAATGTAGTGGAAAGGATAGGAATGGAATGGAATGGAATAGAATGGAATGGAATGGAATCACGTGGACTCAAAACAGACGAAAAGGAAGGAAAGAAATGCAGTGGTGTGGGGAGGAGTGGATTGGCAAAGAGTGTATTTGAATTGAAAGGAATGCAATGGAGTGGACTGCAATGGAAGCGAATGGGAAGGAATGGAATGCAGTGGACTGGAGAGGAGTGGAGTGGAGAAAAGGGAACCTGAATGGAATGGAATGGAATAGATTGGAGAGGATTGGAGTGGATTCCAGTAGAAAGGAATGGAATGGAATGGAATGGAATGGAATGGAATGGAATGGAATGGAGTGGACTGGAATGGAGGCGAATGGGAAAGAGTGGCATGCAGTGGAGTGGAGCGGAGTTGAGTGGAGAAGTGTGGATTTGAATGGAATGGAATGGAATGGAATGGAATGGAAAGGAATGCAATGGAATGGAATGGAATGGAATGGAATGGAATGGAATGGATTGGAGTGGAGTGTATTTTAAGGGAAAGGATTGTAATGGAATTGAATGGACTGGAATTGAATGAAATACAATGGAATGAAATGGAATGGAATGGGGTTGAATGGAATGGAATGGAATGGTTTGAGTCGACTGGAATGGAGTTGAATGGAAGGGAGTGGAATGCAGTGCACTGGAGAGCAGCGGAATGGAGAAGTGTGGATTTGAATTAAATGGAATGGAAAGGAATGGATTAGAGTGGAATGGAGTGGATTCTAGTGGAGAAGAATGGAGTGAAATAGAATACAATGGAATGGCATGAAACGGAATGCCATGGAAAGGAATGGAATGGACTGGAATGGAGGCAAATGGGAAGGAATACAATGCAGAGGAGTGGAGAGGAATGGAGTGGAGAAGAGTGGATTTGAATTGCATGTAATGGTATGGAATGGATTGCAGATTAGTTTAGAGGAACAGAGTGGAGAAGACTGGATTTGAATTCAATGTAATGGAATGCAATGGATTGGAGTGTAGTGGAGTGGATTCTAGTGTAAAAGAATGCAACGGAATGGAATTGAATGGAGTGGATTGGAATACAGGCAAATGGGAAGGAATACAATGCAGTGGATTGGAGAGCGGTGGTGTCCAGAAGCGTGGATTTCATATGAATGGAATGGAATGCAATGGAATGGAATAGAAAAGAATTTAAAGCAGTGGATTGGAGTGGAATGAAATGGACTAATATGGAATGGAATGGAAAGTAATGGAATGGAAAGGAATATAAAGGAACGGAATGAAAAGGAATGGAATGGAATGGAATGGAGTGGTTGGCATTGTTTTGGAAATGAATGGAATGAGGTGGAGTGTAGTGGAGTGGAAGGGAGGGGAGTAGAGTGGCTTTAGGTGGCATGGAATGGAATGGAATAGAACGGAATGGAATGGAATGCAGTGGATTGCAGTGGAGATGCATGGAGTGGAATGGAAAGGAATGGAATGGAATGGAAAGGAATGGAACGGAACGGAACGGAATGGAACGGAATGAAATGGATTGGAATGCAATAGAATGTAAAAAATGGATTGCAGTGTATTGGAGAGGAGTTGCATGGAGGGGAATGGAATGCAACGAAACGGAATGGCATGGAATGGAATGGAATGGAATGGAATGGACAGGAATGGAATAGAATGGAAAAAAGTGCAGTGGAGTGCAGGAGACAAATGGAAGGGACTGGAATGGAGTGGATAGGAATGGTATGGAATGGAATGGAATGGAATGGAATGGAATGAAAAAATATGTAATGGAGTGTGCTGGAGTGGAGTGGAAAAGAATGGAATGGAATGGAGTGGAATGAAATGGAATGGAATGGAATGGAATGGAATGGAATGGAATGGAGTGGAGTGGATCCCAGTGGAAAGAAATGGAAAGAATGGAATGGATTGCAATGGAATGGAAGAGATTGGAATGGAATGGAGTCGAATGGGAGGGAATGCAATGCAGTGGAAAGGAGTGGAGAGGAATGGAGAAGACTGGATGAATGGAATGGAATGGAATGGAATGGAATGGAATGGAATGGAAGGGAATGGAATGGGGTGGAGTGGGTTCTAGTGGAAAAGAATGGAATAGAATGGACCAGTATGGAATGGAATGGAATGGAATGGCAGGCAATAGAATGGAACGGAATGGAATGGAATGGAATGGAATAGAATGGGATGGAATGGAATGGATCGGAACGGAACGGAATGGAATGGAATGTAATGCAATGTAAAGGAATGGAATGGAATTGAGTGGAATGCAATGGAATGGCATGAAAAGGAGTGGAATGCAATGTAAAGGAATGGAATGGAATGGAGTGGAATGAAATGGAATGGAATGGAATGGAGTGGAATGCAATGGAATGGAATGAAATAGAGTGGAATGCGATGGAATGCAATGGAATGGAATTGAATGGAATGGAATGGAATGGAGTGGAATGGAGTGGAGTGGAGTGGAGTGGAATGGAATGGAATAGAAAAGAATGGAATGGAATGGAATGGAACGTAATGGAAAGGATAAAAGTGCAGTGGAGTGTATTGGAGTGGAACGGTGTAGAAAGGAATGGAACAGAGTGGAGTGGAATGGAATGTAATGGAATGGAGTGGACTGGGATGGAGGTGAAAGGGAAGGAATGGAATGCAGTGGACTGGAGAGTAGGGGAAAGGAGAAGAGTGGATGTGAATCGAATGGAACCGAATAGAATATATCTGAGTGGAGTAGAGAAGATTCTAGTGGAAAAGAATGGAATGGGATAAATGCAATGCAATGGAATGGAATGGAATTGCAAAAATTGTAGTGGAGTGCTGTGGAATGGAATGGAAAAGAAAGGAAGAGAGTGGAGTGGAGTGGAATGGAGTGGAGTGGAATGGAATGGAATGCAATGGAATACAATGGAATGGAATGGAGTAGACTGAAATGGAGAAAAATTGGAAGGAATGGAATGAAGTGGAATGGAAAGGATAGGAGTAGAGAAGAGCGGATTTGAATTGAATGGAATGGAATAGAAAGGATTGGAGTGTAGTGTAGTGGAGTGTAGTTTAAAAGAATGGAATGGAATGGAATGGAATGGAATGGAATGGAATGGAATGGAATGGAATGCAATGGCATGGAATGGAAAAAAGTGCAGTGAGTGTAGTGGAGTGGAACGGAGAAGAAAGGAAGGGAGTGGAGTGTGGAATGGAATGGAATGCAACGGAATATAATGGAATGGAATGGAAAGGAATGGAATGGAATGGAATGGAATGGAATGGAATGGAATGGAATTGAATGGAAAGGAATGGAATGGAATGGATTGGTTTGGAGTGGAGTGGAGTGGATTCTAGGGGAAAAGATTGAATGGAATGGAATGGAATGGAATGGAATGGAATGGAATGGAAAGCAAATAATGAACAGTAGGGTTCAGTGGAGTGGAATGGAGAAGAAAGGATGAGAGCGGAGTGGAGTAGAATGTAGTGGAAAGGATAGGAATGGAATGGAATGGAATAGAATGGAGTGGAATGGAATCACGTGGACTCAAACAGACGAAAAGGAAGGAAAGAAATGCAGTGGTGTGGGGAGGAGTGGATTAGCAAAGAGTGTATTTGAATTGAAAGGAATGCAATGGAGTGGACAGCAATGGAAGCGAATGAGAAGGAATGGAATGCAGTGGACTGGAGAGGAGTGGAGTGGAGAAAAGGGAACCTGAATGGAATGGAATGGAATAGATTGGAGAGGATTGGAGTGGATTCCAGTAGAAAGGAATGGAATGGAATGGAATGGAATGGAATGGAATGGAGTGGACTGGAATGGAGGCGAATGGGAAAGAGTGGCATGCAGAGGAGTGGAGCGGAGTTGAGTGGAGAAGTGTGGATTTGAATGGAATGGAATGGAATGGAATGGAATGGAATGGAAAGCAATGCAATGGAATGGAATGGAATGGAATGGAATGGAATGGAATGGAATGGAATGGAATGGAATGGATTGGAGTGGAGTGTATTTTAAGGGAAAAGATTGTAATGGAATTGAATGGACTGGAATTGAATGAAATACAATGGAATGAAATGGAATGGAATGGGGTTGAATGGAATGGAATGGAAGGGTTTGAGTCGACTGGAATGGAGTTGAATGGAAGGGAGTGGAATGCAGTGCACTGGAGAGCAGCGGAATGGAGAAGTGTGGATTTGAATTAAATGGAATGGAAAGGAATGGATTAGAGTGGAATGGAGTGGATTCTAGTGGAGAAGAATGGAGTGAAACAGCATACAATGGAATGGCATGAAACGGAATGCCATGGAAAGGAATGGAATGGACTGGAATGGAGGCAAATGGGAAGGAATACAATGCAGAGGAGTGGAGAGGAATGGAGTGGAGAAGAGTGGATTTGAATTGCATGTAATGGTATGGAATGGATTGCAGATTAGTTTAGAGGAACAGAGTGGAGAAGACTGGATTTGAATTCAATGTAATGGAATGCAATGGATTGGAGTGTAGTGGAGTGGATTCTAGTGTAAAAGAATGCAACGGAATGGAATTGAATGGAGTGGATTGGAATACAGGCAAATGGGAAGGAATACAATGCAGTGGATTGGAGAGCGGTGGTGTCCAGAAGCGTGGATTTCATATGAATGGAATGGAATGAAATGGAATGGAATAGAAAAGAATTTAAAGCAGTGGATTGGAGTGGAATGAAATGGACTAATATGGAATGGAATGGAAAGTAATGGAATGGAAAGGAATGTAAAGGAACGGAATGAAAAGGAATGGAATGATATGGAATGGAGTGGTTGGCATTGATTTGGAAATGAATGGAATGAGGTGGAGTGTATTGGAGTGGAAGGGAGGGGAGTAGAGTGGCTTTAGGTGGCATGGAATGGAATGGAATAGAACGGAATGGAATGGAATGCAGTGGATTGCAGTGGAGATGCATGGAGTGGAATGGAATGGAATGGAATGGAATGGAATGGAATGGAAAGGAATGGAACGGAACGGAAAGGAATGGAACGGAATGAAATGGATTGGAATGCAATAGAATGTAAAAAATGGACTGCAGTGTATTGGAGAGGAGTTGCATGGAGGGGAATGGAATGCAACGAAATGGAATGGCATGGAATGGAATGGAATGGAATGGAATGGAATAGAATGGAAAAAGTGCAGTGGAGTGCAGGAGACAAATGGAAGGGACTGGAATGGAGTGGATAGGAATGGTATGGAATGGAATGGAATGGAATGGAATGGAATGAAAAAATGTGTAATGGAGTGTGCTGTAGTGGAGTGGAAAGGAATGGAATGGAATGGAGTGGAATGAAATGGAATGGAATGAAATGGAGTGGAATGCAATGGAATGGAATGAAATAGAGTGGAATGCGATGGAATGCAATGGAATGGAATTGAATGGAATGGAATGGAATGGAATGGAGTGGAGTGGAGTGGAGTGGAATGGAATGGAATAGAAAAGAATGGAATGGAATGGAATGGAACGTAATGGAAAGGATAAAAGTGCAGTGGAGTGTATTGGAGTGGAACGGTGTAGAAAGGAATGGAACAGAGTGGAGTGGAATGGAATGGAATGGAATGGAGTGGACTGGGATGGAGGTGAAAGGGAAGGAATGGAATGCAGTGGACTGGAGAGTAGGGGAAAGGAGAAGAGTGGATGTGAAGCGAATGGAACCGAATAGAATGGATCTGAGTGGAGTAGAGAAGATTCTAGTGGAAAAGAATGGAATGGGATAAATGGAATGCAATGGAATGGAATGGAATTGCAAAAATTGTAGTGGAGTGCTGTGGAATGGAATGGAAAAGAAAGGAAGAGAGTGGAGTGGAGTGGAATGGAGTGGAGTGGAATGGAATGGAATGCAATGGAATAGAATGGAATGGAATGGAGTAGACTGAAATGGAGAAAAATTGGAAGGAATGGAATGAAGTGGAATGGAAAGGATAGGAGTAGAGAAGAGCGGATTTGAATTGAGTGGAATGGAATAGAAAGGATTGGAGTGTAGTGTAGTGGAGTGTAGTTTAAAAGAATGGAATGGAATGGAATGGAATGGAATGGAATGGAATGGAACGGAATGGAATGGAATGCAATGGCATGGAATGGAAAAAAGTGCAGTGAGTGTAGTGGAGTGGAACGGAGAAGAAAGGAAGGGAGTGGAGTGGGGTGGAAAAGTGTGGAATGGAATGGAATGCAATGGAATATAATGGAATGGAATGGAAAGGAATGGAATGGAATGGAATGGAATGGAATGGAATGGAATTGAATGGAAAGGAATGGAATGGAATGGATTGGATTGGAGTGGAGTGGAGTGGATTCTAGGGGAAAAGATTGAATGGAATGGAATGGAATGGAATGGAATGGAAAGCAAATAATGAACAGTAGGGTTCAGTGGAGTGGAATGGAGAAGAAAGGATGAGAGTGGAGTGGAGTAGAATGTAGTGGAAAGGATAGGAATGGAATGGAATGGAATAGAATGGAGTGGAATGGAATCACGTGGACTCAAACAGACGAAAAGGAAGGAAAGAAATGCAGTGGTGTGGGGAGGAGTGGATTGGCAAAGAGTGTATTTGAATTGAAAGGAATGCAATGGAGTGGACTGCAATGGAAGCGAATGGGAAGGAGTGGAATGCAGTGGACTGGAGAGGAGTGGAGTGGAGAAAAGGGAACCTGAATGGAATGGAATGGAATAGATTGGAGAGGATTGGAGTGGATTCCAGTAGAAAGGAATGGAATGGAATGGAATGGAATGGAATGGAGTGGACTGGAATGGAGGCGAATGGGAAAGAGTGGCATGCAGTGGAGTGGAGCGGAGTTGAGTGGAGAAGTGTGGATTTGAATGGAATGGAATGGAATGGAATGGAAAGGAATGCAATGGAATGGAATGGAATGGAATGGAATGGAATGGAATGGAATGGATTGGAATGGAGTGTATTTTAAGGGAAAAGATTGTAATGGAATTGAATGGACTGGAATTGAATGAAATACAATGGAATGAAATGGAGTGGAATGGGGTTGAATGGAATGGAATGGAATGGTTTGAGTCGACTGGAATGGAGTTGAATGGAAGGGAGTGGAATGCAGTGCACTGGAGAGCAGCGGAATGGAGAAGTGTGGATTTGAATTAAATGGAATGGAAAGGAATGGATTAGAGTGGAATGGAGTGGATTCTAGTGGAGAAGAATGGAGTGAAATAGAATACAATGGAATGGCATGAAACGGAATGCCATGGAAAGGAATGGAATGGACTGGAATGGAGGCAAATGGGAAGGAATACAATGCAGAGGAGTGGAGAGGAATGGAGTGGAGAAGAGTGGATTTGAATTGCATGTAATGGTATGGAATGGATTGCAGATTAGTTTAGAGGAACAGAGTGGAGAAGACTGGATTTGAATTCAATGTAATGGAATGCAATGGATTGGAGTGTAGTGGAGTGGATTCTAGTGTAAAAGAATGCAACGGAATGGAATTGAATGGAGTGGATTGGAATACAGGCAAATGGGAAGGAATACAATGCAGTGGATTGGAGAGCGGTGGTGTCCAGAAGCGTGGATTTCATATGAATGGAATGGAATGCAATGGAATGGAATAGAAAAGAATTTAAAGCAGTGGATTGGAGTGGAATGAAATGGACTAATATGGAATGGAATGGAAAGTAATGGAATGGAAAGGAATATAAAGGAACGGAATGAAAAGGAATGGAATGGAATGGAATGGAGTGGTTGGCATTGTTTTGGAAAGGAATGGAATGAGGTGGAGTGTAGTGGAGTGGAAGGGAGGGGAGTAGAGTGGCTTTAGGTGGCATGGAATGGAATGGAATAGAACGGAATGGAATGGAATGCAGTGGATTGCAGTGGAGATGCATGGAGTGGAATGGAATGGAATGGAATGGAATGGAATGGAATGGAATGGAATGGAAAGGAATGGAACGGAACGGAACGGAATGGAACGGAATGAAATGGATTGGAATGCAATAGAATGTAAAAAATGGACTGCAGTGTATTGGAGAGGAGTTGCATGGAGGAGAATGGAATGCAACGAAATGGAATGGCATGGAATGGAATGGAATGGAATGGAATGGAATAGAATGGAAAAAGTGCAGTGAGGTGCAGGAGACAAATGGAAGGGACTGGAATGGAGTGGATAGGAATGGTATGGAATGTAATGGAATGGAATGGAATGGAATGGAATGGAATGGAATGAAAAAATGTGTAATGGAGTGTGCTGTAGTGGAGTGGAAAGGAATGGAATGGAATGGAGTGGAATGAAATGGAATGGAATGTAATGGAATGGAATGGAATGGAATGGAGTGGAGTGGATCCCAGTGGAAAGAAGTGGAAAGATTGGAATGTATTGCAATGGAATGGAAGAGATTGGAATGGAATGGAGACTAATGGGAGGGAATGGAATGCAGTGGAAAGGAGTGGAGAGGAATGGAGAAGACTGGATGAATGGAATGGAATGGAATGGAATGGAATGGAATGGAAGGGAATGGAATGGAGTGGAGTGGGTTCTAGTGGAAATGAATGGAATAGAATGGACCAGTATGGAATGGATTGTAATGGCAGGCAATAGAATGGAACGGAATGGAATGGAATAGAATGGAATGGAATGGAATGGATCGGAACGGAACGGAATGGAATGGAATGTAATGCAATGTAAAGGAATGGAATGGAATTGAGTGGAATGCAATGGAATGGCCTGAAAAGGAGTGGAATGCAATGTAAAGGAATGGAATGGAATGGAGTGGAATGAAATGGAATGGAATGAAATGGAGTGGAATGCAATGGAATGGAATGAAATAGAGTGGAATGCGATGGAATGCAATGGAATGGAATTGAATGGAATGGAATGGAATGGAATGGAGTGGAGTGGAGTGGAGTGGAATGGAATGGAATAGAAAAGAATGGAATGGAATGGAATGGAACGTAATGGAAAGGATAAAAGTGCAGTGGAGTGTATTGGAGTGGAACGGTGTAGAAAGGAATGGAACAGAGTGGAGTGGAATGGAATGTAATGGAATGGAGTGGACTGGGATGGAGGTGAAAGGGAAGGAATGGAATGCAGTGGACTGGAGAGTAGGGGAAAGGAGAAGAGTGGATGTGAAGCGAATGGAACCGAATAGAATGGATCTGAGTGGAGTAGAGAAGATTCTAGTGGAAAAGAATGGAATGGGATAAATGGAATGCAATGGAATGGAATGGAATTGCAAAAATTGTAGTGGAGTGCTGTGGAATGGAATGGAAAAGAAAGGAAGAGAGTGGAGTGGAGTGGAATGGAGTGGAGTGGAATGGAATGGAATGCAATGGAATAGAATGGAATGGAATGGAGTAGACTGAAATGGAGAAAAATTGGAAGGAATGGAATGAAGTGGAATGGAAAGGATAGGAGTAGAGAAGAGCGGATTTGAATTGAGTGGAATGGAATAGAAAGGATTGGAGTGTAGTGTAGTGGAGTGTAGTTTAAAAGAATGGAATGGAATGGAATGGAATGTAATGGAATGGAATGGAACGGAATGGAATGGAATGCAATGGCATGGAATGGAAAAAAGTGCAGTGAGTGTAGTGGAGTGGAACGGAGAAGAAAGGAAGGGAGTGGAGTGGGGTGGAAAAGTGTGGAATGGAATGGAATGCAATGGAATATAATGGAATGGAATGGAAAGGAATGGAATGGAATGGAATGGAATGGAATGGAATGGAATGGAATGGAATTGAATGGAAAGGAATGGAATGGAATGGATTGGATTGGAGTGGAGTGGAGTGGATTCTAGGGGAAAAGATTGAATGGAATGGAATGGAATGGAATGGAATGGAAAGCAAATAATGAACAGTAGGGTTCAGTGGAGTGGAATGGAGAAGAAAGGATGAGAGTGGAGTGGAGTAGAATGTAGTGGAAAGGATAGGAATGGAATGGAATGGAATAGAATGGAGTGGAATGGAATCACGTGGACTCAAACAGACGAAAAGGAAGGAAAGAAATGCAGTGGTGTGGGGAGGAGTGGATTGGCAAAGAGTGTATTTGAATTGAAAGGAATGCAATGGAGTGGACTGCAATGGAAGCGAATGGGAAGGAATGGAATGCAGTGGACTGGAGAGGAGTGGAGTGGAGAAAAGGGAACCTGAATGGAATGGAATGGAATAGATTGGAGAGGATTGGAGTGGATTCCAGTAGAAAGGAATGGAATGGAATGGAATGGAGTGGACTGGAATGGAGGCGAATGGGAAAGAGTGGCATGCAGTGGAGTGGAGCGGAGTTGAGTGGAGAAGTGTGGATTTGAATGGAATGGAATGGAATGGAATGGAAAGGAATGCAATGGAATGGAATGGAATGGAATGGAATGGAATGGATTGGAATGGAGTGTATTTTAAGGGAAAAGATTGTAATGGAATTGAATGGACTGGAATTGAATGAAATACAATGGAATGAAATGGAGTGGAATGGGGTTGAATGGAATGGAATGGAATGGTTTGAGTCGACTGGAATGGAGTTGAATGGAAGGGAGTGGAATGCAGTGCACTGGAGAGCAGCGGAATGGAGAAGTGTGGATTTGAATTAAATGGAATGGAAAGGAATGGATTAGAGTGGAATGGAGTGGATTCTAGTGGAGAAGAATGGAGTGAAATAGAATACAATGGAATGGCATGAAACGGAATGCCATGGAAAGGAATGGAATGGACTGGAATGGAGGCAAATGGGAAGGAATACAATGCAGAGGAGTGGAGAGGAATGGAGTGGAGAAGAGTGGATTTGAATTGCATGTAATGGTATGGAATGGATTGCAGATTAGTTTAGAGGAACAGAGTGGAGAAGACTGGATTTGAATTCAATGTAATGGAATGCAATGGATTGGAGTGTAGTGGAGTGGATTCTAGTGTAAAAGAATGCAACGGAATGGAATTGAATGGAGTGGATTGGAATACAGGCAAATGGGAAGGAATACAATGCAGTGGATTGGAGAGCGGTGGTGTCCAGAAGCGTGGATTTCATATGAATGGAATGGAATGCAATGGAATGGAATAGAAAAGAATTTAAAGCAGTGGATTGGAGTGGAATGAAATGGACTAATATGGAATGGAATGGAAAGTAATGGAATGGAAAGGAATATAAAGGAACGGAATGAAAAGGAATGGAATGGAATGGAATGGAGTGGTTGGCATTGTTTTGGAAAGGAATGGAATGAGGTGGAGTGTAGTGGAGTGGAAGGGAGGGGAGTAGAGTGGCTTTAGGTGGCATGGAATGGAATGGAATAGAACGGAATGGAATGGAATGCAGTGGATTGCAGTGGAGATGCATGGAGCGGAATGGAATGGAATGGAATGGAATGGAAAGGAATGGAACGGAACGGAACGGAATGGAACGGAATGAAATGGATTGGAATGCAATAGAATGTAAAATATGGATTGCAGTGTATTGGAGAGGAGTTGCATGGAGGGGAATGGAATGCAACGAAATGGAATGGCATGGAATGGAATGGAATGGAATGGAATGGAATGGAATGGAATAGAATGGAAAAAAGTGCAGTGGAGTGCAGGAGACAAATGGAAGGGCCTGGAATGGAGTGGATAGGAATGGTATGGAATGGAATGGAATGGAATGGAATGGAATGGAATGGAATGGAATGGAATGAAAAAATGTGTAATGGAGTGTGCTGGAGTGGAGTGGAAAGGAATGGAATGGAATGGAGTGGAATGAAATGGAATGGAATGGAGTGGAATGGAATGGAATGGAATGGAATGGAGTGGAGTGGATCCCAGTGGAAAGAAATGGAAAGAATGGAATGGATTGCAATGGAATGGAAGAGATTGGAATGGAATGGAGTCGAATGGGAGGGAATGGAATGCAGTGGAAAGGAGTGGAGAGGAATGGAGAAGACTGGATGAATGGAATGGAATGGAATGGAATGGAATGGAATGGAATGGAAGGGAATGGAATGGGGTGGAGTGGGTTCTAGTGGAAAAGAATGGAATAGAATGGACCAGTATGGAATGGAATGGAATGGCAGGCAATAGAATGGAACGGAATGGAATGGAATGGAATGGAATAGAATGGAATGGAATGGAATGGATCGGAACGGAACGGAATGGAATGGAATGGAATGCAATGTAAATGAATGGAATGGAATTGAGTGGAATGCAATGGAATGACATGAAAAGGAGTGGAATGCAATGTAAAGGAATGGAATGGAATGGAGTGGAATGAAATGGAATGGAATGAAATGGAGTGGAATGCAATGGAATGGAATGAAATAGAGTGGAATGCGATGGAATGCAATGGAATGGAATTGAATGGAATGGAATGGAATGGAATGGAGTGGAGTGGAGTGGAGTGGAATGGAATGGAATAGAAAAGAATGGAATGGAATGGAATGGAACGTAATGGAAAGGATAAAAGTGCAGTGGAGTGTAGTGGAGTGGAACGGTGTAGAAAGGAATGGAACAGAGTGGAGTGGAATGGAATGTAATGGAATGGAGTGGACTGGGATGGAGGTGAAAGGGAAGGAATGGAATGCAGTGGACTGGAGAGTAGGGGAAAGGAGAAGAGTGGATGTGAAGCGAATGGAACCGAATAGAATGGATCTGAGTGGAGTAGAGAAGATTCTAGTGGAAAAGAATGGAATGGGATAAATGGAATGCAATGGAATGGAATGGAATTGCAAAAATTGTAGTGGAGTGCTGTGGAATGGAATGGAAAAGAAAGGAAGAGAGTGGAGTGGAGTGGAATGGAGTGGAGTGGAATGGAATGGAATGCAATGGAATAGAATGGAATGGAATGGAGTAGACTGAAATGGAGAAAAATTGGAAGGAATGGAATGAAGTGGAATGGAAAGGATAGGAGTAGAGAAGAGCGGATTTGAATTGAGTGGAATGGAATAGAAAGGATTGGAGTGTAGTGTAGTGGAGTGTAGTTTAAAAGAATGGAATGGAATGGAATGGAATGGAATGGAATGGAATGGAACGGAATGGAATGGAATGCAATGGCATGGAATGGAAAAAAGTGCAGTGAGTGTAGTGGAGTGGAACGGAGAAGAAAGGAAGGGAGTGGAGTGGGGTGGAAAAGTGTGGAATGGAATGGAATGCAATGGAATATAATGGAATGGAATGGAAAGGAATGGAATGGAATGGAATGGAATGGAATTGAATGGAAAGGAATGGAATGGAATGGATTTAATTGGAGTGGAGTGGAGTGGATTCTAGGGGAAAAGATTGAATGGAATGGAATGGAATGGAATGGAATGGAATGGAAAGCAGATAATGAACAGTAGGGTTCAGTGGAGTGGAATGGAGAAGAAAGGATGAGAGTGGAGTGGAGTAGAATGTAGTGGAAAGGATAGGAATGGAATGGAATGGAATAGAATGGAGTGGAATGGAATCACGTGGACTCAAACAGACGAAAAGGAAGGAAAGAAATGCAGTGGTGTGGGGAGGAGTGGATTGGCAAAGAGTGTATTTGAATTGAAAGGAATGCAATGGAGTGGACTGCAATGGAAGCGAATGGGAAGGAATGGAATGCAGTGGACTGGAGAGGAGTGGAGTGGAGAAAAGGGAACCTGAATGGAATGGAATGGAATAGATTGGAGAGGATTGGAGTGGATTCCAGTAGAAAGGAATGGAATGGAATGGAATGGAATGGAATGGAATGGAATGGAATGGAATGGAATGGAGTGGACTGGAATGGAGGCGAATGGGAAAGAGTGGCATGCAGTGGAGTGGAGCGGAGTTGAGTGGAGAAGTGTGGATTTGAATGGAATGGAATGGAATGGAATGGAATGGAATGGAAAGGAATGCAATGGAATGGAATGGAATGGAATGGAATGGAATGGAATGGAATGGAATGGATTGGAGTGGAGTGTATTTTAAGGGAAAGGATTGTAATGGAATTGAATGGACTGGAATTGAATGAAATACAATGGAATGAAATGGAATGGAATGGGGTTGAATGGAATGGAATGGAATTGTTTGAGTCGACTGGAATGGAGTTGAATGGAAGGGAGTGGAATGCAGTGCACTGGAGAGCAGCGGAATGGAGAAGTGTGGATTTGAATTAAATGGAATGGAAAGGAATGGATTAGAGTGGAATGGAGTGGATTCTAGTGGAGAAGAATGGAGTGAAATAGAATACAATGGAATGGCATGAAACGGAATGACATGGAAAGGAATGGAATGGACTGGAATGGAGGCAAATGGGAAGGAATACAATGCAGAGGAGTGGAGAGGAATGGAGTGGAGAAGAGTGGATTTGAATTGCATGTAATGGTATGGAATGGATTGCAGATTAGTTTAGAGGAACAGAGTGGAGAAGACTGGATTTGAATTCAATGTAATGGAATGCAATGGATTGGAGTGTAGTGGAGTGGATTCTAGTGTAAAAGAATGCAACGGAATGGAATTGAATGGAGTGGATTGGAATACAGGCAAATGGGAAGGAATACAATGCAGTGGATTGGAGAGCGGTGGTGTCCAGAAGCGTGGATTTCATATGAATGGAATGGAATGCAATGGAATGGAATAGAAAAGAATTTAAAGCAGTGGATTGGAGTGGAATGAAATGGACTAATATGGAATGGAATGGAAAGTAATGGAATGGAAAGGAATATAAAGGAACGGAATGAAAAGGAATGGAATGGAATGGAATGGAGTGGTTGGCATTGTTTTGGAAATGAATGGAATGAGGTGGAGTGTAGTGGAGTGGAAGGGAGGGGAGTAGAGTGGCTTTAGGTGGCATGGAATGGAATGGAATAGAACTGAATGGAATGGAATGCAGTGGATTGCAGTGGAGATGCATGGAGTGGAATGGAATGGAATGGAATGGAATGGAAAGGAATGGAACGGAACGGAACGGAATGGAACGGAATGAAATGGATTGGAATGCAATAGAATGTAAAAAATGGATTGCAGTGTATTGGAGAGGAGTTGCATGGAGGGGAATGGAATGCAACGAAACGGAATGGCATGGAATGGAATGGAATGGAATGGAATGGACAGGAATGGAATAGAATGGAAAAAAGTGCAGTGGAGTGCAGGAGACAAATGGAAGGGACTGGAATGGAGTGGATAGGAATGGTATGGAATGTAATGGAATGGAATGGAATGGAATGGAATGGAATGAAAAAATATGTAATGGAGTGTGCTGGAGTGGAGTGGAAAAGAATGGAATGGAATGGAGTGGAATGAAATGGAATGGAATGGAATGGAATGGAATGGAGTGGAGTGGATCCCAGTGGAAAGAAATGGAAAGAATGGAATGGATTGCAATGGAATGGAAGAGATTGGAATGGAATGGAGTCGAATGGGAGGGAATGCAATGCAGTGGAAAGGACTGGAGAGGAATGGAGAAGACTGGATGAATGGAATGGAATGGAATGGAATGGAATTGAATGGAATGGAAGGGAATGGAATGGGGTGGAGTGGGTTCTAGTGGAAAAGAATGGAATAGAATGGACCAGTATGGAATGGAATGGAATGGAATGGCAGGCAATAGAATGGAACGGAATGGAATGGAATGGAATGGAATGGAATAGAATGGAATGGAATGGAATGGATCGGAACGGAACGGAATGGAATGGAATGTAATGCAATGTAAAGGAATGGAATGGAATTGAGTGGAATGCAATGGAATGGCATGAAAAGGAGTGGAATGCAATGTAAAGGAATGGAATGGAATGGAGTGGAATGAAATGGAATGGAATGGAATGGAGTGGAATGCAATGGAATGGAATGAAATAGAGTGGAATGCGATGGAATGCAATGGAATGGAATTGAATGGAATGGAATGGAATGGAATGGAATGGAGTGGAGTGGAGTGGAGTGGAATGGAATGGAATAGAAAAGAATGGAATGGAATGGAATGGAACGTAATGGAAAGGATAAAAGTGCAGTGGAGTGTATTGGAGTGGAACGGTGTAGAAAGGAATGGAACAGAGTGGAGTGGAATGGAATGTAATGGAATGGAGTGGACTGGGATGGAGGTGAAAGGGAAGGAATGGAATGCAGTGGACTGGAGAGTAGGGGAAAGGAGAAGAGTGGATGTGAAGCGAATGGAACCGAATAGAATATATCTGAGTGGAGTAGAGAAGATTCTAGTGGAAAAGAATGGAATGGGATAAATGCAATGCAATGGAATGGAATGGAATTGCAAAAATTGTAGTGGAGTGCTGTGGAATGGAATGGAAAAGAAAGGAAGAGAGTGGAGTGGAGTGGAATGGAGTGGAGTGGAATGGAATGGAATGCAATGGAATACAATGGAATGGAATGGAGTAGACTGAAATGGAGAAAAATTGGAAGGAATGGAATGAAGTGGAATGGAAAGGATAGGAGTAGAGAAGAGCGGATTTGAATTGAATGGAATGGAATAGAAAGGATTGGAGTGTAGTGTAGTGGAGTGTAGTTTAAAAGAATGGAATGGAATGGAATGGAATGGAATGGAATGGAATGGAATGGAATGGAATGCAATGGCATGGAATGGAAAAAAGTGCAGTGAGTGTAGTGGAGTGGAACGGAGAAGAAAGGAAGGGAGTGGAGTGTGGAATGGAATGGAATGCAACGGAATATAATGGAATGGAATGGAATGGAATGGAATGGAATGGAATGGAATGGAATTGAATGGAAAGGAATGGAATGGAATGGATTGGTTTGGAGTGGAGTGGAGTGGATTCTAGGGGAAAAGATTGAATGGAATGGAATGGAATGGAATGGAATGGAATGGAATGGAAAGCAAATAATGAACATTAGGGTTCAGTGGAGTGGAATGGAGAAGAAAGGATGAGAGTGGAGTGGAGTAGAATGTAGTGGAAAGGATAGGAATGGAATGGAATGGAATAGAATGGAGTGGAATGGAATCACGTGGACTCAAACAGACGAAAAGGAAGGAAAGAAATGCAGTGGTGTGGGGAGGAGTGGATTGGCAAAGAGTGTATTTGAATTGAAAGGAATGCAATGGAGTGGACTGCAATGGAAGCGAATGAGAAGGAATGGAATGCAGTGGACTGGAGAGGAGTGGAGTGGAGAAAAGGGAACCTGAATGGAATGGAATGGAATAGATTGGAGAGGATTGGAGTGGATTCCAGTAGAAAGGAATGGAATGGAATGGAATGGAATGGAATGGAATGGAATGGAGTGGACTGGAATGGAGGCGAATGGGAAAGAGTGGCATGCAGTGGAGTGGAGCGGAGTTGAGTGGAGAAGTGTGGATTTGAATGGAATGGAATGGAATGGAATGGAATGGAATGGAATGGAATGGAATGGAAAGCAATGCAATGGAATGGAATGGAATGGAATGAAATGGAATGGAATGGATTGGAGTGGAGTGTATTTTAAGGGAAAAGATTGTAATGGAATTGAATGGACTGGAATTGAATGAAATACAATGGAATGAAATGGAATGGAATGGGGTTGAATGGAATGGAATGGAAGGGTTTGAGTCGACTGGAATGGAGTTGAATGGAAGGGAGTGGAATGCAGTGCACTGGAGAGCAGCGGAATGGAGAAGTGTGGATTTGAATTAAATGGAATGGAAAGGAATGGATTAGAGTGGAATGGAGTGGATTCTAGTGGAGAATAATGGAGTGAAACAGCATACAATGGAATGGCATGAAACGGAATGCCATGGAAAGGAATGGAATGGACTGGAATGGAGGCAAATGGGAAGGAATACAATGCAGAGGAGTGGAGAGGAATGGAGTGGAGAAGAGTGGATTTGAATTGCATGTAATGGTATGGAATGGATTGCAGATTAGTTTAGAGGAACAGAGTGGAGAAGACTGGATTTGAATTCAATGTAATGGAATGCAATGGATTGGAGTGTAGTGGAGTGGATTCTAGTGTAAAAGAATGCAACGGAATGGAATTGAATGGAGTGGATTGGAATACAGGCAAATGGGAAGGAATACAATGCAGTGGATTGGAGAGCGGTGGTGTCCAGAAGCGTGGATTTCATATGAATGGAATGGAATGCAATGGAATGGAATAGAAAAGAATTTAAAGCAGTGGATTGGAGTGGAATGAAATGGACTAATATGGAATGGAATGGAAAGTAATGGAATGGAAAGGAATGTAAAGGAACGGAATGAAAAGGAATGGAATGATATGGAATGGAGTGGTTGGCATTGATTTGGAAATGAATGGAATGAGGTGGAGTGTATTGGAGTGGAAGGGAGGGGAGTAGAGTGGCTTTAGGTGGCATGGAATGGAATGGAATAGAACGGAATGGAATGGAATGCAGTGGATTGCAGTGGAGATGCATGGAGTGGAATGGAATGGAATGGAATGGAATGGAATGGAATGGAAAGGAATGGAACGGAACGGAAAGGAATGGAACGGAATGAAATGGATTGGAATGCAATAGAATGTAAAAAATGGACTGCAGTGTATTGGAGAGGAGTTGCATGGAGGGGAATGGAATGCAACGAAATGGAATGGCATGGAATGGAATGGAATGGAATGGAATGGAATAGAATGGAAAAAGTGCAGTGGAGTGCAGGAGACAAATGGAAGGGACTGGAATGGAGTGGATAGGAATGGTATGGAATGGAATGGAATGGAATGGAATGGAATGGAATGGAATGGAATGGAATGAAAAAATGTGTAATGGAGTGTGCTGTATTGGAGTGGAAAGGAATGGAATGGAATGGACTGGAATGAAATGGAATGGAATGGAATGGAATGGAATGGAATGGAATGGAGTGGAGTGGATCCCAGTGGAAAGAAGTGGAAAGAATGGAATGTATTGCAATGGAATGGAAGAGATTGGAATGGAATGGAGACTAATGGGAGGGAATGGAATGCAGTGGAAAATAGTGGAGAGGAATGGAGAAGACTGGATGAATGGAATGGAATGGAATGGAATGGAATGGAATGGAAGGGAATGGAATGGAGTGGAGTGGGTTCTAGTGGAAAAGAATGGAATAGAATGGACCAGTATGGAATGGATTGGAATGGCAGGCAATAGAATGGAACGGAATGGAATGGAATGGAATGGAATAGAATGGAATGGAATGGAATGGATCGGAACGGAACGGAATGGAATGGAATGTAATGCAATGTAAAGGAATGGAATGGAATTTAGTGGAATGCAATGGAATGGCCTGAAAAGGAGTGGAATGCGATGGAATGAATTGGAATGGAATTGAATGGAATGGAATGGAATGGAATGGAATGGAATGGAATGTAGTGGAGTGGAGTGGAGTGGAATGAAATGGAATAGAAAAGAATGGAATGGAATGGAATGGAACGTAATGGAAAGGATAAAAGTGCAGTGGAGTGTAGTGGAGTGGAACGGTGTAGAAAGGAATGGAACAGAGTGGAGTGGAATGGAATGTAATGGAATGGAGTGGACTGGGATGGAGGTGAAAGGGAAGGAATGGAACGCAGTGGACTGGAGAGTAGGGGAAAGGAGAAGAGTGGATGTGAAGCGAATGGAACAGAATAGAATGGATCTGAGTGGAGTAGAGAAGATTCTAGTGGAAAAGAATGGAATGGGATGAATGGAATGCAATGGAATGGAATGGAATTGCAAAAATTGTAGTGGAGTGCTGTGGAATGGAATGGAAAAGAAAGGAAGAGAGTGGAGTGGAGTGGAATGGAGTGGAGTGGAATGGAATGGAATGCAATGGAATAGAATGGAATGGAATGGAGTAGACTGAAATGGAGAAAAATTGGAAGGAATGGAATGAAGTGGAATGGAAAGGATAGGAGTAGAGAAGAGCGGATTTGAATTGAATGGAATGGAAGAGAAAGGATTGGAGTGTAGTGTAGTGGATTGTAGTTTAAAAGAATGGAATGGAATGGAATGGAATGGAATGGAATGGAATGGAGTGCAATGGCATGGAATGGAAAAAAGTGCAGTGAGTGTAGTGGAGTGGAACGGAGAAGAAAGGAAGGGAGTGGAGTGGGGTGGAAAAGTGTGGAATGGAATGGAATGAAATGGAATATAATGGAATGGAATGGAATGGAATGGAATGGAATGGAATGGAAAGGAATGGAATGGAATGGATTGGATTGGAGTGGAGTGGAGTGTATTCTAGGGGAAAAGATTGAATGGAATGGAATGGAATGGAATGGAATGGAATGGAAAGCAAATAATGAACAGTAGGGTTCAGTGGAGTGGAATGGAGAAGAAAGGATGAGAGTGGAGTGGAGTAGAATGTAGTGGAAAGGATAGGAATGGAATGGAATGGAATAGAATGGAATGGAATGGAATCACGTGGACTCAAACAGACGAAAAGGAAGGAAAGAAATGCAGTGGTGTGGGGAGGAGTGGATTGGCAAAGAGTGTATTTGAATTGAAAGGAATGCAATGGAGTGGAATGCAATGGAAGCGAATGGGAAGGAATGGAATGCAGTGGACTGGAGAGGAGTGGAGTGGAGAAAAGGGAACCTGAATGGAATGGAATGGAATAGATTGGAGAGGATTGGAGTGGATTCCAGTAGAAAGGAATGGAATGGAATGGAATGGAATGGAATGGAATGGAGTGGACTGGAATGGAGGCGAATGGGAAAGAGTGGCATGCAGTGGAGTGGAGCGGAGTTGAGTGGAGAAGTGTGGATTTGAATGGAATGGAATGGAATGGAAAGGAATGCAATGGAATGGAATGGAATGGAATGGAATGGAATGGAATGGAATGGATTGGAGTGGAGTGTATTTTAAGGGAAAAGATTGTAATGGAATTGAATGGACTGGAATTGAATGAAATACAATGGAATGAAATGGAATGGAATGGGGTTGAATAGAATGGAATGGAATGGTTTGAGTCGACTGGAATGGAGTTGAATGGAAGGGAGTGGAATGCAGTGCACTGGAGAGCAGCGGAATGGAGAAGTGTGGATTTGAATTAAATGGAATGGAAAGAATGGATGAGAGTGGAATGGAGTGGATTCTAGTGGAGAAGAATGGAGTGAAATAGAATACAATGGAATGGCATGAAAAGGAATGCCATGGAAAGGAATGGAATGGACTGGAATGGAGGCAAATGGGAAGGAATACAATGCAGAGGAGTGGAGAGTAATGGAGTGGAGAAGAGTGGATTTGAATTGCATGTAATGGTATGGAATGGATTGCAGATTAGTTTAGAGGAACAGAGTGGAGAAGACTGGATTTGAATTCAATGTAATGGAATGCAATGGATTGGAGTGTAGTGGAGTGGATTGTAATGTAAAAGAATGCAAAGGAATGGAATTGAATGGAGTGGATTGGAATACAGGCAAATGGGAAGGAATACAATGCAGTGGATTGGAGAGCGGTGGTGTCCAGAAGCGTGGATTTCATATGAATGGAATGGAATGCAATGGAATGGAATAGAAAAGAATTTAAAGCAGTGGATTGGAGTGGAATGAAATGGACTAATATGGAATGGAATGGAAAGTAATGGAATGGAAAGGAATATAAAGGAACGGAATGAAAAGGAATGGAATGGAATGGAATGGAGTGGTTGGCATTGTTTTGGAAATGAATGGAATGAGGTGGAGTGTAGTGGAGTGGAAGGGAGGGGAGTAGAGTGGCTTTAGGTGGCATGGAATGGAACGGAATAGAACGGAATGGAATGGAATGCAGTGGATTGCAGTAGAGATGCAGGGAGTGGAATGGAATGGAATGGAATGGAATGGAAAGGAATGGAACGGAACGGAACGGAATGGAACGGAATGAAATGGATTGGAATGCAATAGAATGTAAAAAATGGACTGCAGTGTATTGGAGAGGAGTTGCATGGAGGGGAATGGAATGCAACGAAATGGAATGGCATGGAATGGAATGGAATGGAATGGAATGGAATGGAACGGAATAGAATGGAAAAAAGTGCAGTGGAGTGCAGGAGACAAATGGAAGGGACTGGAATGGAGTGGATAGGAATGGTATGGAATGGAATGGAATGGAATGGAATGGAATGGAATGGAATGGAATGAAAAAATGTGTAATGGAGTTTGCTGGAGTGGAGTGGAAAGGAATGGAATGGAATGGAGTGGAATGAAATGGAATGGAATGGAATGGAATGGAATGGAATGGAGTGGAGTGGAGTGGATCCCAGTGGAAAGAAATGGAAAGAATGGAATGGATTGCAATGGAATGGAAGAGATTGGAATGGAATGGAGTCGAATGGGAGGGAATGGAATGCAGTGGAAAGGACTGGAGAGGAATGGAGAAGACTGGATGAATGGAATGGAATGGAATGGAATGGAATGGAATGGAATGGAAGGGAATGGAATGGGGTGGAGTGGGTTCTAGTGGTAAAGAATGGAATAGAATGGACCAGTATGGAATGGAATGGAATGGAATGGCAGGCAATAGAATGGAACGGAATGGAATGGAATGGAATGGAATAGAATGGAATGGAATGGAATGGATCGGAACGGAACGGAATGGAATGGAATGTAATGCAATGTAAAGGAATGGAATGGAATTGAGTGGAATGCAATGGAATGGCATGAAAAGGAGTGGAATGCAATGTAAAGGAATGGAATGGAATGGAGTGGAATGAAATGGAATGGAATGGAATGGAGTGGAATGCAATGGAATGGAATGAAATAGAGTGGAATGCGATGGAATGCAATGGAATGGAATTGAATGGAATGGAATGGAATGGAGTGGAGTGGAGTGGAGTGGAATGGAATGGAATAGAAAAGAATGGAATGGAATGGAATGGAACGTAATGGAAAGGATAAAAGTGCAGTGGAGTGTATTGGAGTGGAACGGTGTAGAAAGGAATGGAACAGAGTGGAGTGGAATGGAATGTAATGGAATGGAGTGGACTGGGATGGAGGTGAAAGGGAAGGAATGGAATGCAGTGGACTGGAGAGTAGGGGAAAGGAGAAGAGTGGATGTGAAGCGAATGGAACCGAATAGAATATATCTGAGTGGAGTAGAGAAGATTCTAGTGGAAAAGAATGGAATGGGATAAATGGAATGCAATGGAATGGAATGGAATTGCAAAAATTGTAGTGGAGTGCTGCGGAATGGAATGGAAAAGAAAGGAAGAGAGTGGAGTGGAGTGGAAAGGAGTGGAGTGGAATGGAATGGAATGCAATGGAATAGAATGGAATGGAATGGAGTAGACTGAAATGGAGAAAAATTGGAAGGAATGGAATGAAGTGGAATGGAAAGGATAGGAGTAGAGAAGAGCGGATTTGAATTGAATGGAATGGAATAGAAAGGATTGGAGTGTAGTGTAGTGGAGTGTAGTTTAAAAGAATGGAATGGAATGGAATGGAATGGAATGGAATGGAATGGAATGGAATGCAATGGCATGGAATTGAAAAAAGTGCAGTGAGTGTAGTGGAGTGGAACGGAGAAGAAAGGAAGGGAGTGGAGTGTGGAATGGAATGGAATGCAACGGAATATAATGGAATGGAATGGAAAGGAATGGAATGGAATGGAATGGAATGGAATGGAATGGAATGGAATGGAATTGAATGGAAAGGAATGGAATGGAATGGATTGGTTTGGAGTGGAGTGGAGTGGATTCTAGGGGAAAAGATTGAATGGAATGGAATGGAATGGAATGGAATGGAATGGAATGGAAAGCAAATAATGAACAGTAGGGTTCAGTGGAGTGGAATGGAGAAGAAAGGATGAGAGTGGAGTGGAGTAGAATGTAGTGGAAAGGATAGGAATGGAATGGAATGGAATAGAATGGAGTGGAATGGAATCACGTGGACTCAAACAGACGAAAAGGAAGGAAAGAAATGCAGTGGTGTGGGGAGGAGTGGATTGGCAAAGAGTGTATTTGAATTGAAAGGAATGCAATGGAGTGGACTGCAATGGAAGCGAATGAGAAGGAATGGAATGCAGTGGACTGGAGAGGAGTGGAGTGGAGAAAAGGGAACCTGAATGGAATGGAATGGAATAGATTGGAGAGGATTGGAGTGGATTCCAGTAGAAAGGAATGGAATGGAATGGAATGGAATGGAATGGAATGGAATGGAATGGAGTGGACTGGAATGGAGGCGAATGGGAAAGAGTGGCATGCAGTGGAGTGGAGCGGAGTTGAGTGGAGAAGTGTGGATTTGAATGGAATGGAATGGAATGGAATGGAATGGAATGGAATGGAAAGCAATGCAATGGAATGGAATGGAATGGAATGGAATGGAATGGAATGGATTGGAGTGGAGTGTATTTTAAGGGAAAAGATTGTAATGGAATTGAATTGACTGGAATTGAATGAAATACAATGGAATGAAATGGAATGGAATGGGGTTGAATGGAATGGAATGGAATGGTTTGAGTCGACTGGAATGGAGTTGAATGGAAGGGAGTGGAATGCAGTGCACTGGTGAGCAGCGGAATGAAGAAGTGTGGATTTGAATTAAATGGAATGGAAAGGAATGGATTAGAGTGGAATGGAGTGGATTCTAGTGGAGAAGAATGGAGTGAAACAGCATACAATGGAATGGCATGAAACGGAATGCCACGGAAAGGAATGGAATGGACTGGAATGGAGGCAAATGGGAAGGAATACAATGCAGAGGAGTGGAGAGGAATGGAGTGGAGAAGAGTGGATTTGAATTGCATGTAATGGTATGGAATGGATTGCAGATTAGTTTAGAGGAACAGAGTGGAGAAGACTGGATTTGAATTCAATGTAATGGAATGCAATGGATTGGAGTGTAGTGGAGTGGATTCTAGTGTAAAAGAATGCAACGGAATGGAATTGAATGGAGTGGATTGGAATACAGGCAAATGGGAAGGAATACAATGCAGTGGATTGGAGAGCGGTGGTGTCCAGAAGCGTGGATTTCATATGAATGGAATGGAATGCAATGGAATGGAATAGAAAAGAATTTAAAGCAGTGGATTGGAGTGGAATGAAATGGACTAATATGGAATGGAATGGAAAGTAATGGAATGGAAAGGAATGTAAAGGAACGGAATGAAAAGGAATGGAATGAAATGGAATGGAGTGGTTGGCATTGATTTGGAAATGAATGGAATGAGGTGGAGTGTATTGGAGTGGAAGGGAGGGGAGTAGAGTGGCTTTAGGTGGCATGGAATGGAATGGAATAGAACGGAATGGAATGGAATGCAGTGGATTGCAGTGGAGATGCATGGAGTGGAATGGAATGGAATGGAATGGAATGGAAAGGAATGGAACGGAACGGAACGGAATGGAACGGAATGAAATGGATTGGAATGCAATAGAATGTAAAAAATGGACTGCAGTGTATTGGAGAGGAGTTGCATGGAGGGGAATGGAATGCAACGAAATGGAATGGCATGGAATGGAATGGAATGGAATGGAATGGAATAGAATGGAAAAAGTGCAGTGGAGTGCAGGAGACAAATGGAAGGGACTGGAATGGAGTGGATAGGAATGGTATGGAATGGAATGGAATGGAATGGAATGGAATGAAAAAATGTGTAATGGAGTGTGCTGTAGTGGAGTGGAAAGGAATGGAATGGAATGGAGTGGAATGAAATGGAATGGAATGGAATGGAATGGAATGGAATGGAATGGAATGGAATGGAGTGGAGTGGATCCCAGTGGAAAGAAGTGGAAAGAATGGAATGTATTGCAATGGAATGGAAGAGATTGGAATGGAATGGAGACTAATGGGAGGGAATGGAATGCAGTGGAAAGGAGTGGAGAGGAATGGAGAAGACTGGATGAATGGAATGGAATGGAATGGAATGGAATGGAATGGAATGGAATGGAATGGAAGGGAATGGAATGGAGTGGAGTGGGTTCTAGTGGAAAAGAATGGAATAGAATGGACCAGTATGGAATGGATTGGAATGGCAGGCAATAGAATGGAACAGAATGGAATGGAATGGAATGGAATAGATTGGAATGGAATGGAATGGATCGGAACGGAACGGAATGGAATGGAATGTAATGCAATGTAAAGGAATGGAATGGAATTGAGTGGAATGCAATGGAATGGCCTGAAAAGGAGTGGAATGCATTGTAAAGGAATGGAATGGTATGGAGTGGAATGAAATGGAATGGAATGAAATGGAGTGGAATGCAATGGAATGGAATGAAATAGAGTGGAATGCGATGAAATGAATTGGAATGGAATTGAATGGAATAGAATGGAATGGAATGGAATGGAATGGAGTGGAGTGGAGTGGAGTGGAATGAAATGGAATAGAAAAGAATGGAATGGAATTGAATGGAACGTAATGGAAAGGATAAATGTGCAGTGGAGTGTAGTGGAGTGGAACGGTGTAGAAAGGAATGGAACAGAGTGGAGTGGAATGGAATGTAATGGAATGGAGTGGACTGGGATGGAGGTGAAAGGGAAGGAATGGAATGCAGTGGACTGGAGAGTAGGGGAAAGGAGAAGAGTGGATGTGAAGCGAATGGAACAGAATAGAATGGATCTGAGTGGAGTAGAGAAGATTCTAGTGGAAAAGAATGGAATGGGATGAATGGAATGCAATGGAATGGAATGGAATTGCAAAAATTGTAGTGGAGTGCTGTGGAATGGAATGGAAAAGAAAGGAAGAGAGTGGAGTGGAGTGGAATGGAGTGGAGTGGAATGGAATGGAATGCAATGGAATAGAATGGAATGGAATGGAGTAGACTGAAATGGAGAAAAATTGGAAGGAATGGAATGAAGTGGAATGGAAAGGATAGGAGTAGAGAAGAGCGGATTTGAATTGAATGGAATGGAAGAGAAAGGATTGGAGTATAGTGTAGTGGATTGTAGTTTAAAAGAATGGAATGGAATGGAATGGAATGGAATGGAATGGAATGGAATGGAATGGAATGCAATGGCATGGAATGGAAAAAATTGCAGTGAGTGTAGTGGAGTGGAACGGAGAAGAAAGGAAGGGAGTGGAGTGTGGTGGAAAAGTGTGGAATGGAATGGAATGAAATGGAATATAATGGAATGGAATGGAATGGAATGGAATGGAAAGGAATGGAATGGATTGGATTGGATTGGAGTGGAGTGGAGTGTATTCTAGGGGAAAAGATTGAATGGAATGGAATGGAATGGAATGGAATGGAATGGAATGGAAAGCAAATAATGAACATTAGGGTTCAGTGGAGTGGAATGGAGAAGAAAGGATGAGAGTGGAGTGGAGTAGAATGTAGTGGAAAGGATAGGAATGGAATGGAATGGAATAGAATGGAATGGAATGGAATCACGTGGACTCAAACAGACGAAAAGGAAGGAAAGAAATGCAGTGGTGTGGGGAGGAGTGGATTGGCAAAGAGTGTATTTGAATTGAAAGTAATGCAATGGAGTGGACTGCAATGGAAGCGAATGGGAAGGAATGAAATGCAGTGGACTGGAGAGGAGTGGAGTGGAGAAAAGGGAACCTGAATGGAATGGAATGGAATAGATTGGAGAGGATTGGAGTGGATTCCAGTAGAAAGGAATGGAATGGAATGGAATGGAATGTAATGGAATGGAGTGGACTGGAATAGAGGCGAATGGGAAAGAGTGGCATGCAGTGGAGTGGAGCGGAGTTGAGTGGAGAAATGTGGATTTGAATGGAATGGAATGGAATGGAATGGAATGGAATGGAATGGAATGGAAAGGAATGCAATGGAATGGAATGGAATGGAATGGAATGGAATGGAATGGAATGGAATGGATTGGAGTGGAGTGTATTTTAAGGGAAAAGATTGTAATGGAATTGAATGGACTGGAATTGAATGAAATACAATGGAATGAAATGGAATGGAATGGGGTTGAATGGAATGGAATGGAATGGTTTGAGTCGACTGGAATGGAGTTGAATGGAAGGGAGTGTAATGCAGTGCCCTGGAGAGCAGCGGAATGGAGAAGTGTGGATTTGAATTAAATGGAATGGAAAGGAATGGATTAGAGTGGAATGGAGTGGATTCTAGTGGAGAAGAATGGAGTGAATTAGAATACAATGAAATGGCATGAAACGGAATGCCATGGAAAGGAATGGAATGGACTGGAATGGAGGCAAATGGGAAGGAATACAATGCAGAGAAGTGGAGAGGAATGGAGTGGAGAAGAGTGGATTTGAATTGCATGTAATGGTGTGGAATGGATTGCAGATTAGTTTAGAGGAACAGAGTGGAGAAGACTGGATTTGAATTCAATGTAATGGAATGCAATGGATTGGAGTGTAGTGGAGTGGATTCTAGTGTAAAAGAATGCAACGGAATGGAATTGAATGGAGTGGATTGGAATACAGGCAAATGGGAAGGAATACAATGCAGTGGATTGGAGAGCGGTGGTGTCCAGAAGCGTGGATTTCATATGAATGGAATGGAATGCAATAGAATGGAATAGAAAAGAATTTAAAGCAGTGGATTGGAGTGGAATGAAATGGACTAATATGGAATGGAATGGAAAGTAATGGAATGGAAAGGAATATAAAGGAACGGAATGAAAAGGAATGGAATGGAATGGAATGGAGTGGTTGGCATTGTTTTGGAAATGAATGGAATGAGGTGGAGTGTAGTGGAGTGGAAGGGAGGGGAGTAGAGTGGCTTTAGGTGGCATGGAATGGAATGGAATAGAACGGAATGGAATGGAATGCAGTGGATTGCAGTGGAGATGCATGGAGTGGAATGGAATGGAATGGAATGGAATGGAAAGGAATGGAACGGAACGGAACGGAATGGAACGGAATGAAATGGATTGGAATGCAATAGAATGTAAAAAATGGACTGCAGTGTATTGGAGAGGAGTTGCATGGAAGGGAATGGAATGCAACGAAATGGAATGGCATGGAATGGAATGGAATGGAATGGAATGGAATGGAATGGAATGGATTAGAATGGAAAAAAGTGCAGTGGAGTGCAGGAGACAAATGGAAGGGACTGGAATGGAGTGGATAGGAAGGGTATGGAATGGAAAGGAATGGAATGGAATGGAATGAAAAAATGTGTAATGGAGTGTGCTGGAGTGGAGTGGAAAGGAATGGAATGGAATGGAGTGGAATGAAATGGAATGGAATGGAATGGAATGGAATGGAATGGAATGGAATGGAATGGAATAGAGTGGATGGTAATGGAGGTGAATGGGAAGGTATGGAATGTAGTAGAGTGGAGAAGAGTGGAGTAGAAAAGAGTGCATTTGAATTGACTGGAGTGCAATGCAATGGAATGGAATGGAATGGAATGGAATGGAATGGAATGGAATGGAATGGATAGCAGTGGATTGGAGAGGAGTGGATAGGAGAAGAATGGAATGGAATGGAAAGAAATGAAATGGAAAGGATTACAATGGAAAGGAATGAAAAGCAATGGAATAGAATGGAAAGGAATTGAGCAGAGTGAATTGTATTTGAAATGAATTGAATGGAGTCAAGGGTTGTGGAGTGGAATGGAATGGGAAGGAATGGAATGGAGTGGAGTGCATTGGAGTGGAATGGAGGGGAGAAGAGTGGATTCAGGTGGAATAGAACAGAAAAGAAAGGAAGGGAATGCAGTGGATTGGAGTGGAGTTGAAGGGAGGGGAAAGGTGTGGAACGGAATGGAATGGAATGGAATGGAATGGAATGGAATGGATTGGAATCGAATGGAATTCATTGGAATGGAGTGGAATGGAATGGAATGGAATGGAATGGAATGGAATGGAATGGAATGAAATGCATTGGAATGGAGTAGAAGGGAAAAAAGTGTAGTGGAGTGCTGTGGAGTGAAATGGAGAAAAATTAAGAAAGTGGAGCGGAGAGGAATGGAGTGCAATGGAATGGAATGGAGGGAAATGGGAATGAATGGAATACAGTGGAGTGGAGAGGAGTAGAGTGGAGAAGAGTGGATTTCAATGGAATGGAATGGAATGGAATGGAATGGAATGGAATGGAATGGACTGGAGTGAAGTTGATCCCAGTGGAAAGAAATGGAAAGAATGGAATGGATTGCAATGGAATGGAAGAGATTGGAATGGAATGGAGTCGAATGGGAGGGAATGGAATGCAGTGGAAAGGAGTGGAGAGGAATGGAGAAGTCTGGATGAATGGAATGGAATGGAATGGAATGGAATGGAATGGAATGGAATGGAGTGGAGTGGGTTCTAGTGGAAAAGAATGGAATAGAATGGAGCAGTATGGAATGGAATGGAATGGCAGGAAATAGAATGGAACGGAAAGGAATGGAATGGAATGGAATAGAATGGAATGGAATGGAATGGATCGGAACGGAACGGAATGGAATGGAATGGAATGCAATGTAAAGGAATGGAATGGAATTGAGTGGAATGCAATGGAATGGCATGAAAAGGAGTGGAATGCAATGTAAAGGAATGGAATGGAATGGAGTGGAATGAAATGGAATGGAATGAAATGGAGTGGAATGCAACGGAATGGAATGAAATGGAGTGGAATGCGATGGAATGCAATGGAATGGAATGGAATGGAATGGAATGGAATGGAATGGAATGGAAAGGAATGGAATGGAATGGAGTGGAGTGGAATGGAATGGAATAGAAAAGAATGGAATGGAATGGAATGGAATGGAACGTAATGGAAAGGATAAAAGTGCAGTGGAGTGTAGTGGAGTGGAACGGTGTAGAAAGGAATGGAACAGAGTGGAGTGGAATGGAATGTAATGGAATGGAGTGGACTGGGATGGAGGTGAAAGGGAAGGAATGGAATGCAGTGGACTGGAGAGTAGGGGAAAGGAGAAGAGTGGATGTGAAGCGAATGGAACAGAATAGAATGGATCTGAGTGGAGTAGAGAAGATTCTAGTGGAAAAGAATGGAATGGGATGAATGGAATGCAATGGAATGGAATGGAATTGCAAAAATTGTAGTGGAGTGCTGTGGAATGGAATGGAAAAGAAAGGAAGAGAGTGGAGTGGAGTGGAATGGAGTGGAGTGGAATGGAATGGAATGCAATGGAATAGAATGGAATGGAATGGAGTAGACTGAAATGGAGAAAAATTGGAAGGAATGGAATGAAGTGGAATGGAAAGGATAGGAGTAGAGAAGAGCGGATTTGAATTGAATGGAATGGAAGAGAAAGGATTGGAGTGTAGTGTAGTGGATTGTAGTTTAAAAGAATGGAATGGAATGGAATGGAATGGAATGGAATGGAATGGAATGCAATGGCATGGAATGGAAAAAAGTGCAGTGAGTGTAGTGGAGTGGAACGGAGAAGAAAGGAAGGGAGTGGAGTGGGGTGGAAAAGTGAGGAATGGAATGTAATGCAATGGAATATAATGGAATGGAATGGAAAGGAATGGAATGGAATGGAATGGAATGGAATGGAATGGAATGGAATGGAATGGAATTGAATGGAAAGGAATGGAATGGAATGGATTGGATTGGAGTGGAGTGGAGTGGATTCTAGGGGAAAATATTGAATGGAATGGAATGGAATGGAATGGAATGGAATGGAAAGCAAATAAAGAACAGTAGTGTTCAGTGGAGTGGAATGGAGAAGAAAGGATGAGAGTGGAGTGGAGTAGAATGTAGTGGAAAGGATAGGAATGGAATGGAATGGAATAGAATGGAATGGAATGGAATCACGTGGACTCAAACAGACGAAAAGGAAGGAAAGAAATGCAGTGGTGTGGGGAGGAGTGGATTGGCAAAGAGTGTATTTGAATTGAAAGGAATGCAATGGAGTGGACTGCAATGGAAGCGAATGGGAAAGAATGGAATGCAGTGGACTGGAGAGGAGTGGAGTGGAGAATAGGGAACCTGAATGGAATGGAATGGAATAGATTGGAGAGGATTGGAGTGGATTCCTGTAGAAAGGAATGGAATGGAATGGAATGGAATGGAATGGAATGGAATGGAGTGGAATAGAGGCGAATGGGAAAGAGTGGCATGCAGTGGAGTGGAGCGGAGTTGAGTGGAGAAATGTGGATTTGAATGGAATGGAATGGAATGGAATGGAATGGAAAGGAATGCAATGGAATGGAATGGAATGGAATGGAATGGAATGGAATGGAATGGAATGGAATGCAATGGATTGGAGTGGAGTGTATTTTAAAGGAAAAGATTGTAATGGAATTGAATGGACTGGAATTGAATGAAATACAATGGAATGAAATGGAATGGAATGGGGTTGAATGGAATGGAATGGAATGGTTTGAGTCGACTGGAATGGAGTTGAATGGAAGGGAGTGGAATGCAGTGCACTGGAGAGCAGCGGAATGGAGAAGTGTGGATTTGAATTAAATGGAATGGAAAGGAATGGATTAGAGTGGAATGGAGTGGATTCTAGTGGAGAAGAATGGAGTGAAATAGAATACAATGGAATGGCATGAAACGGAATGCCATGGAAAGGAATGGAATGGACTGGAATGGAGGCAAATGGGAAGGAATACAATGCAGAGGAGTGGAGAGGAATGGAGTGGAGAAGAGTGGATTTGAATTGCATGTAATGGTATGGAATGGATTGCAGATTAGTTTAGAGGAACAGAGTGGAGAAGACTGGATTTGAATTCAATGTAATGGAATGCAATGGATTGGAGTGTAGTGGAGTGGATTCTAGTGTAAAAGAATGCAACGGAATGGAATTGAATGGAGTGGATTGGAATACAGGCAAATGGGAAGGAATACAATGCAGTGGATTGGAGAGCGGTGGTGTCCAGAAGCGTGGATTTCATATGAATGGAATGGAATGCAATGGAATGGAATAGAAAAGAATTTAAAGCAGTGGATTGGAGTGGAATGAAATGGACTAATATGGAATGGAATGGAAAGTAATGGAATGGAAAGGAATATAAAGGAACGGAATGAAAAGGAATGGAATGGAATGGAATGGAGTGGTTGGCATTGTTTTGGAAATGAATGGAATGAGGTGGAGTGTAGTGGAGTGGAAGGGAGGGGAGTAGAGTGGCTTTAGGTGGCATGGAATGGAATGGAATAGAACGGAATGGAATGGAATGCAGTGGATTGCAGTGGAGATGCATGGAGTGGAATGGAATGGAATGGAATGGAATGGAAAGGAATGGAACGGAACGGAACGGAATGGAACGGAATGAAATGGATTGGAATGCAATAGAATGTAAAAAATGGACTGCAGTGTATTGGAGAGGAGTTGCATGGAGGGGAATGGAATGCAACGAAATGGAATGGCATGGAATGGAATGGAATGGAATGGAATGGAATGGAATGGAATAGAATGGAAAAAAGTGCAGTGGAGTGCAGGAGACAAATGGAAGGGACTGGAATGGAGTGGATAGGAATGGTATGGAATGGAAAGGAATGGAATGGAATGGAATGAAAAAATGTGTAATGGAGTGTGCTGGAGTGGAGTGGAAAGGAATGGAATAGAATGGAGTGGAATGAAATGGAATGGAATGGAATGGAATTGAATGGAATGGAATAGAGTGGATGGTAATGGAGGTGAATGGGAAGGTATGGAATGTAATAGAGTGGAGAAGAGTGGAGTAGAAAAGAGTGCATTTGAATTGACTGGAGTGCAATGCAATGGAATGGAATGGAATGGAATGGAATGGAATGGAATGGAATGGAATGGATAGCAGTGGATTGGAGAGGAGTGGATAGGAGAAGAATGGAATGGAATGGAAAGAAATGAAATGGAAAGGATTACAATGGAAAGGAATGAAAAGCAATGGAATAGAATGGAAAGGAATTGAGCAGAGTGAATTGTATTTGAAATGAATTGAATGGAGTCAAGGGTTGTGGAGTGGAATGGAATGGGAAGGAATGGAATGGAGTGGAGTGCATTGGAGTGGAATGGAGGGGAGAAGAGTGGATTCAGGTGGAATAGAACAGAAAAGAAAGGAAGGGAATGCAGTGGATTGGAGTGGAGTTGAAGGGAGGGGAAAGGAATGGAATGGAATGGAATGGAATGGAATGGAATGGAATGGAATGGAATGGAATGGATTGGAATCGAATGGAATTCATTGGAATGGAATGGAATGGAATGGAATGGAATGGAATGGAATGGAATGGAATGGAATGAAATGCATTGGAATGGAGTAGAAGGGAAACAAGTGTAGTGGAGTGCTGTGGAGTGAAATGGAGAAAAAGGAAGAAAGTGGAGCGGAGAGGAATGGAGTGCAATGGAATGGAATGGAGGGAAATGGGAATGAATGGAATACAGTGGAGTGGAGAGGAGTAGAGTGGAGAAGAGTGGATTTCAATGGAATGGAATGGAATGGAATGGAATGGAATGGAATGGAATGGACTGGAGTGAAGTTGATCCCAGTGGAAAGAAATGGAAAGAATGGAATGGATTGCAATGGAATGGAAGAGACTGGAATGGAATGGAGTCGAATGGGAGGGAATGGAAAGCAGTGGAAAGGAGTGGAGAGGAATGGAGAAGTCTGGATGAATGGAATGGAATGGAATGGAATGGAATGGAATGGAATGGAATGGAATGTAAGGGAATGGAATGGAGTGGAGTGGGTTCTAGTGGAAAAGAATGGAATAGAATGGAGCAGTATGGAATGGAATGGAATGGCAGGAAATAGAATGGAAAGGAAAGGAATGGAATGGAATGGAATAGAATGGAATGGAATGGAATGGATCGGAACGGAACGGAATGGAATGGAATGGAATGCAATGTAAAGGAATGGAATGGAATTGAGTGGAATGCAATGGAATGGCATGAAAAGGAGTGGAATGCAATGTAAAGGAATGGAATGGAATGGAGTGGAATGAAATGGAATGGAATGAAATGGAGTGGAATGCAACGGAATGGAATGAAATGGAGTGGAATGCGATGGAATGCAATGGAATGGAATGGAATGGAATGGAATGGAATGGAATGGAATGGAATGGAATGGAGTGGAGTGGAATGGAATGGAATAGAAAAGAATGGAATGGAATGGAATGGAATGGAACGTAATGGAAAGGATAAAAGTGCAGTGGAGTGTAGTGGAGTGGAACGGTGTAGAAAGGAATGGAACAGAGTGGAGTGGAATGGAATGTAATGGAATGGAGTGGACTGGGATGGAGGTGAAAGGGAAGGAATGGAATGCAGTGGACTGGAGAGTAGGGGAAAGGAGAAGAGTGGATGTGAAGCGAATGGAACAGAATAGAATGGATCTGAGTGGAGTAGAGAAGATTCTAGTGGAAAAGAATGGAATGGGATGAATGGAATGCAATGGAATGGAATGGAATTGCAAAAATTGTAGTGGAGTGCTGTGGAATGGAATGGAAAAGAAAGGAAGAGAGTGGAGTGGAGTGGAATGGAGTGGAGTGGAATGGAATGGAATGCAATGGAATAGAATGGAATGGAATGGAGTAGACTGAAATGGAGAAAAATTGGAAGGAATGGAATGAAGTGGAATGGAAAGGATAGGAGTAGAGAAGAGCGGATTTGAATTGAATGGAATGGAATAGAAAGGATTGGAGTGTAGTGTAGTGGATTGTAGTTTAAAAGAATGGAACGGAATGGAATGGAATGGAATGGAATGGAATGGAATGCAATGGCATGGAATGGAAAAAAGTGCAGTGAGTGTAGTGGAGTGGAACGGGGAAGAAAGGAAGGGAGTGGAGTGGGGTGGAAAAGTGTGGAATGGAATGGAAGGCAATGGAATATAATGGAATGGAATGGAAAGGAATGGAATGGAATGGAATGGAATGGAATGGAATGGAATGGAATGGAATAGAATGGAAAAAAGTGCAGTGGAGTGCAGGAGACAAATGGAAGGGACTGGAATGGAGTGGATAGGAATGGTATGGAATGGAAAGGAATGGAATGGAAAGGAATGGATTGGAATCGAATGGAATTCATTGGAATGGAATGGAATGGAATGGAATGGAATGGAATGGAATGGAATAGAAAAGAATTTAAAGCAGTGGATTGGAGTGGAATGAAATGGACTTATATGGAATGGAATGGAAAGTAATGGCATGGAAAGGAATATAAAGGAACGGAATGAAAAGGAATGGAATGGAATGGAATGGAGTGGTTGGCATTGTTTTGGAAATGAATGGAATGAGGTGGAGTGTAGTGGAGTGGAAGGGAGGGGAGTAGAGTGGCTTTAGGTGGCATGGAATGGAATGGAATAGAAGGGAATGGAATGGAATGCAGTGGATTGCAGTGGAGATGCATGGAGTGGAATGGAATGGAATGGAAAGGAATGGAATGGAACGGAACGGAATGGAACGGAATGAAATGGATTGGAATGCAATAGAATGTAAAAAATGGACTGCAGTGTATTGGAGAGGAGTTGCATGGAGGGGAACGTAATGCAACGAAATGGAATGGCATGGAATGGAATTGAATGGAATGGAATGGAATGGAATGGAATAGAATGGAAAAAAGTGCAGTGGAGTGCAGGAGACAAATGGAAGGGACTGGAATGGAGTGGATAGGAATGGTATGGAATGGAAAGGAATGGAATGGAATGGAATGAAAAAATGTGTAATGGAGTGTGCTGGAGAGGAGTGGAAAGGAATGGAATGGAATGGAGTGGAATGAAATGGAATGGAATGGAATGGAATGGAATGGAATGGAATGGAATGGAATAGAGTGGATGGTAATGGAGGTGAATGGGAAGGTATGGAATGTAGTAGAGTGGAGAAGAGTGGAGTAGAAAAGAGTGCATTTGAATTGACTGGAGTGCAATGCAATGGAATGGAATGGAATGGAATGGAATGGAATGGAATGGAATGGATAGCAGTGGATTGGAGAGGAGTGGATAGGAGAAGAATGGAATGGAATGGAAAGAAATGAAATGGAAAGGATTACAATGGAAAGGAATGAAAAGCAATGGAATAGAATGGAAAGGAATTGAGCAGAGTGAATTGTATTTGAAATGAATTGAATGGAGTCAAGGGTTGTGGAGTGGAATGGAATGGGAAGGAATGGAATGGAGTGGAGTGCATTGGAGTGGAATGGAGGGGAGAAGAGTGGATTCAGGTGGAATAGAACAGAAAAGAAAGGAAGGGAATGCAGTGGATTGGAGTGGAGTTGAAGGGAGGGGAAAGGAATGGAATGGAATGGAATGGAATGGAATGGAATGGAATGGAATGGAATGGAATGGATTGGAATCGAATGGAATTCATTGGAATGGAATGGAATGGAATGGAATGGAATGGAATGGAATGGAATGAAATGCATTGGAATGGAGTAGAAGGGAAAAAAGTGTAGTGGAGTGCTGTGGAGTGAAATGGAGAAAAATTAAGAAAGTGGAGCGGAGAGGAATGGAGTGCAATGGAATGGAATGGAGGGAAATGGGAATGAATGGAATGCAGTGGAGTGGAGAGGAGTAGAGTGGAGAAGAGTGGATTTCAATGGAATGGAATGGAATGGAATGGAATGGAATGGAATGGAATGGACTGGAGTGAAGTTGATCCCAGTGGAAAGAAATGGAAAGAATGGAATGGATTGCAATGGAATGGAAGAGATTGGAATGGAATGGAGTCGAATGGGAGGGAATGGAATGCAGTGGAAAGGAGTGGAGAGGAATGGAGAAGTCTGGATGAATGGAATGGAATGGAATGGAATGGAATGGAATGGAATGGAGTGGAGTGGGTTCTAGTGGAAAAGAATGGAATAGAATGGAGCAGTATGGAATGGAATGGAATGGCAGGAAATAGAATGGAACGGAAAGGAATGGAATGGAATGGAATAGAATGGAATGGAATGGAATGGATCGGAACGGAACGGAATGGAATGGAATGGAATGCAATGTAAAGGAATGGAATGGAATTGAGTGGAATGCAATGGAATGGCATGAAAAGGAGTGGAATGCAATGTAAAGGAATGGAATGGAATGGAGTGGAATGAAATGGAATGGAATGAAATGGAGTGGAATGCAACGGAATGGAATGAAATGGAGTGGAATGCGATGGAATGCAATGGAATGGAATGGAATGGAATGGAATGGAATGGAATGGAATGGAATGGAATGGAATGGAGTGGAGTGGAATGGAATGGAATAGAAAAGAATGGAATGGAATGGAATGGAATGGAACGTAATGGAAAGGATAAAAGTGCAGTGGAGTGTAGTGGAGTGGAACGGTGTAGAAAGGAATGGAACAGAGTGGAGTGGAATGGAATGTAGTGGAATGGAGTGGACTGGGATGGAGGTGAAAGGGAAGGAATGGAATGCAGTGGACTGGAGAGTAGGGGAAAGGAGAAGAGTGGATGTGAAGCGAATGGAACAGAATAGAATGGATCTGAGTGGAGTAGAGAAGATTCTAGTGGAAAAGAATGGAATGGGATGAATGGAATGCAATGGAATGGAATGGAATTGCAAAAATTGTAGTGGAGTGCTGTGGAATGGAATGGAAAAGAAAGGAAGAGAGTGGAGTGGAGTGGAATGGAGTGGAGTGGAATGGAATTTAATGCAATGGAATAGAATGGAATGGAATGGAGTAGACTGAAATGGAGAAAAATTGGAAGGAATGGAATGAAGTGGAATGGAAAGGATAGGAGTAGAGAAGAGCGGATTTGAATTGAACGGAATGGAAGAGAAAGGATTGGAGTGTAGTGTAGTGGATTGTAGTTTAAAAGAATGGAATGGAATGGAATGGAATGGAATGGAATGGAATGGAATGGAATGCAATGGCATGGAATGGAAAAAAGTGCAGTGAGTGTAGTGGAGTGGAACGGAGAAGAAAGGAAGGGAGTGGAGTGGGGTGGAAAAGTGTGGAATGGAATGGAATGCAATGGAATATAATGGAATGGAATGGAAAGGAATGGAATGGAATGGAATGGAATGGAATGGAATGGAATGGAATTGAATGGAAAGGAATGGAATGGAATGGATTGGATTGGAGTGGAGTGGAGTGGATTCTAGGGGAAAAGATTGAATGGAATGGAATGGAATGGAATGGAATGGAAAGCAAATAAAGAACAGTCGTGTTCAGTGGAGTGGAATGGAGAAGAAAGGATGAGAGTGGAGTGGAGTAGAATGTAGTGGAAAGGATAGGAATGGAATGGAATGGAATAGAATGGAATGGAATGGAATCACGTGGACTCAAACAGACGAAAAGGAAGGAAAGAAATGCAGTGGTGTGGGGTGGAGTGGATTGGCAAAGAGTGTATTTGAATTGAAAGGAATGCAATGGAGTGGACTGCAATGGAAGCGAATGGGAAGGAATGGAATGCAGTGGACTGGAGAGGAGTGGAGTGGAGAATAGGGAACCTGAATGGAATGGAATGGAATAGATTGGAGAGGATTGGAGTGGATTCCAGTTGAAAGGAATGGAATGGAATGGAATGGAATAGAATGGAATGGAGTGGACTGGAATGGAGGCGCATGGGAAAGAGTGGCATGCAGTGGAGTGGAGCGGAGTTGAGTGGAGAAATGTGGATTTGAATGGAATGGAATGGAATGGAATGGAATGGAAAGGAATGCAATGGAATGGAATGGAATGGAATGGAATGGAATGGAATGGAATGGAATGGATTGGAGTGGAGTGTATTTTAAGGGAAAAGATTGTAATGGAATTGAATGGACTGGAATTGAATGAAATACAATGGAATGAAATGGAATGGAATGGGGTTGAATGGAATGGAATGGAATGGTTTGAGTCGACTGGAATGGAGTTGAATGGAAGGGAGTGGAATGCAGTGCACTGGAGAGCAGCGGAATGGAGAAGTGTGGATTTGAATTAAATGGAATGGAAAGGAATGGATTAGAGTGGAATGGAGTGGATTCTAGTGGAGAAGAATGGAGTGAAATAGAATACAATGGAATGGCATGAAACGGAATGCCATGGAAAGGAATGGAATGGACTGGAATGGAGGCAAATGGGAAGGAATACAATGCAGAGGAGTGGAGAGGAATGGAGTGGAGAAGAGTGGATTTGAATTGCATGTAATGGTATGGAATGGATTGCAGATTAGTTTAGAGGAACAGAGTGGAGAAGACTGGATTTGAATTCAATGTAATGGAATGCAATGGATTGGAGTGTAGTGGAGTGGATTCTAGTATAAAAGAATGCAACGGAATGGAATTGAATGGAGTGGATTGGAATACAGGCAAATGGGAAGGAATACAATGCAGTGGATTGGAGAGCGGTGGTGTCCAGAAGCGTGGATTTCATATGAATGGAATGGAATGCAATGGAATGGAATAGAAAAGAATTTAAAGCAGTGGATTGGAGTGGAATGAAATGGACTAATATGGAATGGAATGGAAAGTAATGGAATGGAAAGGAATATAAGGGAACGGAATGAAAAGGAATGGAATGGAATGGAATGGAGTGGTTGGCATTGTTTTGGAAATGAATGGAATGAGGTGGAGTGTAGTGGAGTGGAAGGGAGGGGAGTAGAGTGGCTTTAGGTGGCATGGAATGGAATGGAATAGAACGGAATGGAATGGAATGCAGTGGATTGCAGTGGAGATGCATGGAGTGGAATGGAATGGAATGGAATGGAATGGAAAGGAATGGAACGGAACGGAACGGAATGGAACGGAATGAAATGGATTGGAATGCAATAGAATGTAAACAATGGACTGCAGTGTAGTGGAGAGGAGTTGCATGGAGGGGAATGGAATGCAACGAAATGGAATGGCATGGAATGGAATGGAATGGAATGGAATGGAATGGAATAGAATGGAAAAAAGTGCAGTGGAGTGCAGGAGACAAATGGAAGGGACTGGAATGGAGTGGATAGGAATGGTATGGAATGGAAAGGAATGGAATGGAATGGAATGAAAAAATGTGCAATGGAGTGTGCTGGAGTGGAGTGGAAAGGAATGGAATGGAATGGAGTGGAATGAAATGGAATGGAATGGAATGGAATGGAATGGAATGGAATGGAATAGAGTGGATGGTAATGGAGGTGAATGGGAAGGTATGGAATGTAATAGAGTGGAGAAGAGTGGAGTAGAAAAGAGTGCATTTGAATTGACTGGAGTGCAATGGAATGGAATGGAATGGAATGGAATGGAATGGAATGGAATGGAATGGATAGCAGTGGATTGGAGAGGAGTGGATAGGAGAAGAATGGAATGGAATGGAAAGAAATGAAATGGAAAGGATTACAATGGAAAGGAATGAAAAGCAATGGAATAGAATGGAAAGGAATTGAGCAGAGTGAATTGTATTTGAAATGAATTGAATGGAGTCAAGGGTTGTGGAGTGGAATGGAATGGGAAGGAATGGAATGGAGTGGAGTGCATTGGAGTGGAATGGAGGGGAGAAGAGTGGATTCAGGTGGAATAGAACAGAAAAGAAAGGAAGGGAATGCAGTGGATTGGAGTGGAGTTGAAGGGAGGGGAATGGAATGGAATGGAATGGAATGGAATGGAATGGAATGGATTGGAATCGAATGGAATTCATTGGAATGGAATGGAATGGAATGGAATGGAATGGAATGGAATGGATTGGAATCGAATGGAATTCATTGGAATGGAATGGAATGGAATGGAATGGAATGGAATGGAATGGAATGGAATGGAATGAAATGCATTGGAATGGAGTAGAAGGGAAACAAGTGTAGTGGAGTGCTGTGGAGTGAAATGGAGAAAAAGGAAGAAAGTGGAGCGGAGAGGAATGGAGTGCAATGGAATGGAATGGAGGGAAATGGGAATGAATGGAATACAGTGGAGTGGAGAGGAGTAGAGTGGAGAAGAGTGGATTTCAATGGAATGGAATGGAATGGAATGGAATGGAATGGAATGGAATGGAATGGACTGGAGTGAAGTTGATCCCAGTGGAAAGAAATGGAAAGAATGGAATGGATTGCAATGGAATGGAAGAGATTGGAATGGAATGGAGTCGAATGGGAGGGAATGGAAAGCAGTGGAAAGGAGTGGAGAGGAATGGAGAAGTCTGGATGAATGGAATGGAATGGAATGGAATGGAATGGAATGGAATGGAATGGAAGGGAATGGAATGGAGTGGAGTGGGTTCTAGTGGAAAAGAATGGAATAGAATGGAGCAGTATGGAATGGAATGGAATGGCAGGAAATAGAATGGAACGGAAAGGAATGGAATGGAATGGAATAGAATGGAATGGAATGGAATGGATCGGAACGGAACGGAATGGAATGGAATGGAATGCAATGTAAAGGAATGGAATGGAATTGAGTGGAATGCAATTGAATGGCATGAAAAGGAGTGGAATGCAATGTAAAGGAATGGAATGGAATGGAGTGGAATGAAATGGAATGGAATGAAATGGAGTGGAATGCAACGGAATGGAATGAAGTGGAGTGGAATGCGATGGAATGCAATGGAATGGAATGGAATGGAATGGAATGGAATGGAATGGAGTGGAGTGGAATGGAATGGAATAGAAAAGAATGGAATGGAATGGAATGGAATGGAACGTAATGGAAAGGATAAAACTGCAGTGGAGTGTAGTGGAGTGGAACGGTGTAGAAAGGAATGGAACAGAGTGGAATGGAATGGAATGTAATGGAATGGAGTGGACTGGGATGGAGGTGAAAGGGAAGGAATGGAATGCAGTGGACTGGAGAGTAGGGGAAAGGAGAAGAGTGGATGTGAAGCGAATGGAACAGAATAGAATGGATCTGAGTGGAGTAGAGAAGATTCTAGTGGAAAAGAATGGAATGGGATGAATGGAATGCAATGGAATGGATTGGAATTGCAAAAATTGTAGTGGAGTGCTGTGGAATGGAATGGAAAAGAAAGGAAGAGAGTGGAGTGGAGTGGAATGGAGTGGAGTGGAATGGAATGGAATGCAATGGAATAGAATGGAATGGAATGGAGTAGACTGAAATGGAGAAAAATTGGAAGGAATGGAATGAAGTGGAATGGAAAGGATACGAGTAGAGAAGAGCGGATTTGAATTGAATGGAATGGAATAGAAAGGATTGGAGTGTAGTGTAGTGGATTGTAGTTTAAAAGAATGGAATGGAATGGAATGGAATGGAATGGAATGGAATGCAATGGCATGGAATGGAAAAAGTGCAGTGAGTGTAGTGGAGTGGAACGGAGAAGAAAGGAAGGGAGTGGAGTGGGGTGGAAAAGTGTGGAATGGAATGGAAGGCAATGGAATATAATGGAATGGAATGGAAAGGAATGGAATGGAATGGAATGGAATGGAATGGAATGGAATGGAATGGAATTGAATGGAAAGGAATGGAATGGAATGGATTGGATTGGAGTGGAGTGGAGTGGATTCTAGGGGAAAAGATTGAATGGAATGGAATGGAATGGAATGGAATGGAAAGCAAATAAAGAACAGTAGTGTTCAGTGGAGTGGAAAGGAGAAGAAAGGATGAGAGTGGAGTGGAGTAGAATGTAGTGGAAAGGATAGGAATGGAATGGAATGGAATAGAATGGAATGGAATGGAATCACGTGGACTCAAACAGACGAAAAGGAAGGAAAGAAATGCAGTGGTGTGAGGAGGAGTGGATTGGCAAAGAGTGTATTTGAATTGAAAGGAATGCAATGGAGTGGACTGCAATGGAAGCGAATGGGAAGGAATGGAATGCAGTGGACTGGAGAGGAGTGGAGTGGAGAAAAGGGAACCTGAATAGAATGGAATGGAATAGATTGGAGAGGATTGGAGTGGATTCCAGTAGAAAGGAATGGAATGGAATGGAATGGAATGGAATGGAATGGAATGGAATGGAATGGAGTGGACTGGAATGGAGGCGCATGGGAAAGAGTGGCATGCAGTGGAGTGGAGCGGAGTTGAGTGGAGAAATGTGGATTTGAATGGAATGGAATGGAATGGAATGGAATGGAATGGAAAGGAATGCAATGGAATGGAATGGAATGGAATGGAATGGAATGGAATGGAATGGAATGGAATGGATTGGAGTGGAGTGTATTTTAAGGGAAAAGATTGTAATGGAATTGAATGGACTGGAATTGAATGAAATACAATGGAATGAAATGGAATGGAATGGGGTTGAATGGAATGGAATGGAATGGTTTGAGTCGACTGGAATGGAGTTGAATGGAAGGGAGTGGAATGCAGTGCACTGGAGAGCAGCGGAATGGAGAAGTGTGGATTTGAATTAAATGGAATGGAAAGGAATGGATTAGAGTGGAATGGAGTGGATTCTAGTGGAGAAGAATGGAGTGAGATAGAATACAATGGAATGGAATGAAACGGAATGCCATGGAAAGGAATAGAATGGACTGGAATGGAGGCAAATGGGAAGGAATACAATGCAGAGGAGTGGAGAGGAATGGAGTGGAGAAGAGTGGATTTGAATTGCATGTAATGGTATGGAATGGATTGCAGATTAGTTTAGAGGAACAGAGTGGAGAAGACTGGATTTGAATTCAATGTAATGGAATGCAATGGATTGGAGTGTAGTGGAGTGGATTCTAGTGTAAAAGAATGCAACGGAATGGAATTGAATGGAGTGGATTGGAATACAGGCAAATGGGAAGGAATACAATGCAGTGGATTGGAGAGCGGTGGTGTCCAGAAGCGTGGATTTCATATGAATGGAATGGAATGCAATGGAATGGAATAGAAAAGAATTTAAAGCAGTGGATTGGAGTGGAATGAAATGGACTAATATGGAATGGAATGGAAAGTAATGGAATGGAAAGGAATATAAAGGAACGGAATGAAAAGGAATGGAATGGAATGGAATGGAGAGGTTGGCATTGTTTTGGAAATGAATGGAATGAGGTGGAGTGTAGTGGAGTGGAAGGGAGGGGAGTAGAGTGGCTTTAGGTGGCATGGAATGGAATGGAATAGAACGGAATGGAATGGAATGCAGTGGATTGCAGTGGAGATGCATGGAGTGGAATGGAATGGAATGGAATGGAATGGAAAGGAATGGAATGGAACGGAACGGAATGGAACGGAATGAAATGGATTGGAATGCAATAGAATGTAAAAAATGGACTGCAGTGTATTGGAGAGGAGTTGCATGGAGGGGAATGGAATGCAACGAAATGGAATGGCATGGAATGGAATGGAATGGAATGGAATGGAATAGAATGGAAAAAAGTGCAGTGGAGTGCAGGAGACAAATGGAAGGGACTGGAATGGAGTGGTTAGGAATGGTATGGAATGGAATGGAATGGAATGGAATGGAATGGAATGGAATGGAATGAAAAAATGTGTAAAGGAGTGTGCTGGAGTGGAGTGGAAAGGAATGGAATGGAATGGAGTGGAATGAAATGGAATGGAATGGAATGGAATGGAATGGAATGGAATGGAATGGAATAGAGTGGATGGTAATGGAGGTGAATGGGAAGGTATGGAATGTAATAGAGTGGAGAAGAGTGGAGTAGAAAAGAGTGCATTTGAATTGACTGGAGTGCAATGCAATGGAATGGAATGGAATGGAATGGAATGGAATGGAATGGATAGCAGTGGATTGGAGAGGAGTGGATAGGAGAAGAATGGAATGGAATGGAAAGAAATGAAATGGAAGGGATTACAATGGAAAGGAATGAAAAGCAATGGAATAGAATGGAAAGGAATTGAGCAGAGTGAATTGTATTTGAAATGAATTGAATGGAGTCAAGGGTTGTGGAGTGGAATGGAATGGGAAGGAATGGAATGGAGTGGAGTGCATTGGAGTGGAATGGAGGGGAGAAGAGTGGATTCAGGTGGAATAGAACAGAAAAGAAAGGAAGGGAATGCAGTGGATTGGAGTGGAGTTGAAGGGAGGGGAAAGGAATGGAATGGAATGGAATGGAATGGAATGGAATGGAATGGAATGGAATGGATTGGAATCGAATGGAATTCATTGGAATGGAATGGAATGGAATGGAATGGAATGGAATGGAATGGAATGAAATGCATTGGAATGGAGTAGAAGGGAAACAAGTGTAGTGGAGTGCTGTGGAGTGAAATGGAGAAAAAGGAAGAAAGTGGAGCGGAGAGGAATGGAGTGCAATGGAATGGAATGGAGGGAAATGGGAATGAATGGAATACAGTGGAGTGGAGAGGAGTAGAGTGGAGAAGAGTGGATTTCAATGGAATGGAATGGAATGGAATGGAATGGAATGGAATGGAATGGACTGGAGTGAAGTTGATCCCAGTGGAAAGAAATGGAAAGAATGGAATGGATTGCAATGGAATGGAAGAGATTGGAATGGAATGGAGTCGAATGGGAGGGAATGGAATGCAGTGGAAAGGAGTGGAGAGGAATGGAGAAGTCTGGATGAATGGAATGGAATGGAATGGAATGGAATGGAATGGAATGGAAGGGAATGGAATGGAGTGGAGTGGGTTCTAGTGGAAAAGAATGGAATAGAATGGAGCAGTATGGAATGGAATGGAATGGCAGGAAATAGAATGGAACGGAAAGGAATGGAATGGAATGGAATAGAATGGAATGGAATGGAATGGATCGGAACGGAACGGAATGGAATGGAATGGAATGCAATGTAAAGGAATGGAATGGAATTGAGTGGAATGCAATGGAATGGCATGAAAAGGAGTGGAATGCAATGTAAAGGAATGGAATGGAATGGAGTGGAATGAAATGGAATGGAATGAAATGGAGTGGAATGCAACGGAATGGAATGAAATGGAGTGGAATGCAATGGAATGCAATGGAATGGAATGGAATGGAATGGAATGGAAAGGAATGGAATGGAATGGAATGGAATGGAGTGGAGTGGAATGGAATGGAATAGAAAAGAATGGAATGGAATGGAATGGAATGGAACGTAATGGAAAGGATAAAAGTGCAGTGGAGTGTAGTGGAGTGGAACGGTGTAGAAAGGAATGGAACAGAGTGGAGTGGAATGGAATGTAATGGAATGGAGTGGACTGGGATTGAGGTGAAAGGGAAGGAATGGAATGCAGTGGACTGGAGAGTAGGGGAAAGGAGAAGAGTGGATGTGAAGTGAATGGAACAGAATAGAATGGATCTGAGTGGAGTAGAGAAAATTCTAGTGGAAAAGAATGGAATGGGATGTATGGAATGCAATGGAATGGAATGGAATTGCAAAAATTGTAGTGGAGTGCTGTGGAATGGAATGGAAAAGAAAGGAAGAGAGTGGAGTGGAGTGGAATGGAGTGGAGTGGAATGGAATGGAATGCAATGGAATAGAATGGAATGGAATGGAATAGACTGAAATGGAGAAAAATTGGAAGGAATGGAATGAAGTGGAATGGAAAGGATAGGAGTAGAGAAGAGCGGATTTGAATTGAATGGAATGGAATAGAAAGGATTGGAGTGTAGTGTAGTGGATTGTAGTTTAAAAGAATGGAATGGAATGGAATGGAATAGAATGGAATGCAATGGCATGGAATGGATAAAAGTGCAGTGAGTGTAGTGGAGTGGAACGGAGAAGAAAGGAAGGGAGTGGAGTGGGGTGGAATGGTGTGGAATGGAATGGAATGAAATGGAATATAATGGAATGGAATGGAAAGGAAAGGAATGGAATGGAATGGAATGGAATGGAATGGAAAGGAATGGAATGGAATGGATTGGATTGGAGTGGAGTGGAGTGGATTCTAGGGGAAAAGATTGAATAGAATGGAATGGAATGGAATGGAATGGAATGGAAAGCAAATAATGAACAGTAGGGTTCAGTGGAGTGGAATGGAGAAGAAAGGATGAGAGTGGAGTGGAGTAGAATGTAGTGGAAAGGATAGGAATGGAATGGAATGGAATAGAATGGAATGGAATGGAATCACGTGGACTGAAAACAGACGAAAAGGAAGGAAAGAAATGCAGTGGTGTGGGGAGGAGTGGATTGGCAAAGAGTGTATTTGAATTGAAAGGAATGAAATGGATTGGCCTGCAATGGAAGCGAATGGGAAGGAATGGAATGCAGTGGACTGGAGAGGAGTGGAGTGGAGAAAAGGGAATCTGAATGGAATGGAATGGAATAGATTGGAGAGGATTGGAGTGGATTCCAGTAGAAAGGAATGGAATGGAATGGAACGGTATGGAATGGAATGGAATGGAATGGAATGGAATGGAATGGAATGGAATGGAATGGAGTGGACTGGAATGGAGGCGAATGGGAAAGAGTGGTATGCAGTGGAGTTTAGCCGAGTTGAGTGGAGAAGTGTGGATTTGAATGGAATGGAATGCATTGGAAAGGAATGCAATGGAATGGAATGGAATGGAATGGAATGGAATGGAATGGATTGGAGTGGAGTGTATTTTAAGGGAAAAGATTGTAATGGAATTGAATGGACTGGAATTGAATGAAATACAATGGAATGAAATGGAATGGAATGGGGTTGAATGGAATGGAATGGAATGGTTTGAGCCGACTGGAATGGATTTGAATGGAAGGGAGTGGAATGCAGTGCACTGTAGAGCAGCGGAATGGAGAAGTGTGGAAATGAATTAAATGGAATGGAAAGGAATGGATTAGAGTGGAATGGAGTGGATTCTAGTGGAGAAGAATGGAGTGAAACAGCATACAATGGAATGGAATGAAACGGAATGCCATGGAAAGGAATGGAATGGACTGCAGTGGAGGCAAATGGGAAGGAATACAATGCAGAGGAGTGGAGAGGAATGGAGTGGAGAAGAGTGGATTTGAATTGCATGTAATGGTATGGAATGGATTGCAGATTAGTTTAGAGGAACAGAGTGGAGAAGACTGGATTTGAATTCAATGTAATGGAATGCAAAGGTTTGGAGTGTAGTGGAGTGGATTCTAGTGTAAAAGAATGCAACGGAATGGAATTGAATGGAGTGGATTGGAATACAGGCAAATGGAAAGGAATACAATGCAGTGGATTGGAGAGCGGTGGTGTCCAGAAGCGTGGATTTCATATGAATCGAATGGAATGCAATGGAATGGAATAGAAAAGAATTTAAAGCAGTGGATTGGAGTGGAATGAAATGGACTAACATGGAATGGAATGGAAAGTAATGGAATGGAAAGGAATATAAAGGAACGGAATGAAAAGGAATGGAATGGAATGGAATGGAGTGGTTGGCATTGTTTTGCAAATGAATGGAATGAGGTGGATTGTAGTGGAGTGGAAGGGAGGGGAGTAGAGTGGCTTTAGGTGGCATGGAATGGAATGGAATAGAACGGAATGGAATGGAATGCAGCGGACTGCAGTGGAGATGCATGGAGTGGAATGGAATGGAATGGAATGGAATGGAATGGAATGGAATGGAAAGGAATGGAAAGGAACGGAACGGAATGGAACGGAATGAATTGGATTGGAATGCAATAGAATGTAAAAAATGAACTGCAGTGTATTGGAGAGCAGTTGCATGGAGGGGAATGGAATGCAACGAAATGGAATGGAATGGAATGGAATGGAATGGAATGGAATGGAATGGAATTGAATGGAATGGAATGGAATAGAATGGAAAAAAGTGCAGTGGAGTGCAGGAGACAAATGGAAGGGACTGGAATGGAGTGGATAGGAATGGTATGGAATGGAATGGAATGGAATGGAATGGAATAGAAAGGATTGGATTGTTATGTAGTGGACTGTAGTTTAAAAGAATGGAATGGAATGGAATGGAATGGAATGGAATGGAATGGAATGGAATGAAATGGAATGGAGGCTAATAGGAAGGAATGGAATGCAGTGGAGTGGAGAGGAGTGGGGTGGAGATGAGTGGTTTGAATTGAATGTCATGGAATGGAATGGACTGTAGTGGAGTACAGTGGATTCCAGTGGAAAAGAATGTAATTAAATTGAATGGAACTGGAGGCAATGGAATGGAAAGGAAAGGAATGGAAAGGAATGGAATGGAATGGAAAAAGTGCAGTGGAGTGCAGTGGAGAGGAATGCAGTGTAATGGAATGGCCTGGAATGGAATAGATTAGAAGGGAATGGAAAGGAGGTGAAAGGGAAGGAATGGAATGCAGTGGAGTGTAGAGGAATGGAGTGGAGAACAGTGGATTTGAATTCAATGTAATGGATTGGAGTGGAGACGAGTGGATTCTAGTGGAAAAGAATGGAATGGAATGGAATGAAATGGAGTAGAATGGACAAATGTGCTGTTGAGTGTAGTAGAGTGGAATGGAGAAGAATTGAATGTAGTGGAATGGAGTGGAATGGAATGGAACGGATTGGACTGGAATAGAGGCGAATGGGAAGGAATGGAATGCAGTGGAGTAGAGAGGAGTGAAGTGGAAGAGTGTGTATTTCAATCGAATGGAAAGGAATAGAATCCATTGGATTGGAGAGGAGTGTACCGTAGTGGAAAACTGGAATGGAATGGAATGGAATGGAATGAAAAAAAGTGTAATGCAGTGGGCTGGAGTGGAGTGGAAAGGAATGGAATGGAATGGAGTGGAATGAAATGGAATGGAATGGAATGGAATGGAGTGGAATGGAATGGAATGGAATAGAGTGGACGGTAATGGAGGTGAATGGGAAGGTATGGAATGTAGTAGAGTGGAGCAGAGTGGAGTAGAAAAGAGTGGATTTGAATTGACTGGAGTGCAATGCAATGGAATTGAATGGAATGGAATGGAATGGAATGGACAGCAGTGGATTGGAGAGGATTGGATAGGAGAAGAATGGAATGGAATGGAAAGAAATGAAATGGAAAGAATTACAATGGAAAGGAATGAAAAGCAATGGAATGGAATGGAATGGAATCGAGCAGAGTGCATTGTATTTGAAATGAATTGAATGGAGACAAGGGTTGTGGAGTGGAATGGAATGGGAAGGAATGGAATGGAGTGGAGTGCATTGGAGTGGAATGGAGGGGAGAAGAGTGGATCCAGGTGGAATAGAACAGAAAAGAAAGGAAGGGAATGCAGTGGATTGGAGTGGAGTTGAAGGGAGGGGAATGGAATGGAATGGAATGGAATGGAATGGAATGGAATGGATTGGAATCGAATGGAATACATTGGAATGGAATGGAATGGAAAGGAATGGAATGGAATGGAATGCAATGCATTGGAATGGAATAGAAGGGAAAAAAGTGTAGTGGAGTGCTGTGGAGTGAAATGGAGAAAAAGGAAGAAAGAGGAGCGGAGAGGAATGGAGTGCAATGGAATGGAATGGAGGGAAATGGGAATGAATGGAATACAGTGGAGTGGAGAGGAGTAGAGTGGAGAAGAGTGGATTTCAATGGAATGGAAAGGAATGGAATGGAATGGAATGGAATGGAATGGAATGGAATGGAATGGATCGGACTGGAATGGAGTGGATCCCAGTGGAAAGAAATGGAAAGAATGGAATGGATTGCAATGGAATGGAAGAGATTGGAATGAAATGGATTCGAATGGGAGGGAATGGAATGCAGTGGAAAGGAGTGGAGAGGAGTGGAGAAGACTGGATTGGAATGGAATGGAATGGAATGGAATGGAATGGAATGGAATGGAAGGGAATGGAATGGAATGCAATGGCATGGAATGGAAAAAAGTGCAGTGAGTGTAGTGGAGTGGAACGGAGAAGAAAGGAAGGGAGTGGAGTGGGGTGGAAAGTTGTGGAATGGAATGGAATGCAATGGAATATAATGGAATGGAATGGAAAGGAAAGGAATGGAATGGAATGGAATGGAATGGAATGGAATTGAATGGAAAGGAATGGAATGGAATGGATTGGATTGGAGTGGAGTGGAGTGGATTCTAGGGGAAAAGATTGAATGGAATGGAATGGAATGGAATGGAATGGAATGGAATGGAAAGCAAATAATGAACAGTAGCGTTCAGTGGAGAGGAATGGAGAAGAAAGGATGAGAGTGGAGTGGAGTAGAATGTAGTGGAAAGGATAGGAATGGAATGGAATGGAATAGAATGGAATGGAATGGAATCACGTGGACTCAAAACAGACGAAAAGGAAGGAAACAAATGCAGTGGTGTGGGGTGGGGTGGATTGGCAAAGAGTGTATTTGAATTGAAAGGAATGCAATGGAGTGGACTGCAATGGAAGCGAATGGGAAGGAATGGAATGCAGTGGACTGGAGAGGAGTGGAGTGGAGAAAAGGGAACCTGAATGGAATGGAATGGAATAGATTGGAGAGGATTGGAGTGGATTCCAGTAGAAAGGAATGGAATGGAATGGAATGGAATGGTATGGAATGGAACGGAATGGAAAGGAATGGAATGGAGTGGACTGGAATGAAGGTGAATGGGAAAGAGTGGCATGCAGTGTAGTGGAGCGTAGTTGAGTGGAGTAGTGTGGATTTGAATGGAATGGAATGGAATGGAATGGAAAGAAATGCAATGGAATGGAATGGAATGGAATGGAATGGAATGGAATGGATTGGAGTGGAGTGTATTTTAAGGGAAAAGATTGTAATGGAATTGAATGGACTGGAATTGAATGAAACACAATGGAATGAAATGGAATGGAATGGGGTTGAATGGAATGGTTTGAGTCGACTGGAATGGAGTTGAATGGAAGGGAGTGGAATGCAGTGCACTGGAGAGCAGTGGAATGGAGAGGTATGGATTTGAATTAAATGGAATGGAAAGGAATGCATTAGAGTGGAATGGAGTGGATTCTAGTGGAGAAGAATGGAGTGAAATAGAATACAATGGAATGGAATGAAACGGAATGCCATGGAAAGGAATGGAATGGACTGGAATGGAGGCAAATGGGAAGGAATACAATGCAGAGGAGTGGAGAGGAATGGAGTGGAGAAGAGTGGATTTGAATTGCATGTAATGGTATGGAATGGATTGCAGATTAGTTTAGAGGAACAGAGTGGAGAAGAATGGATTTGAATTCAATGTAATGGAATGCAATGGATTGGAGTGTAGTGGAGTGGATTGTAATGTAAAAGAATGCAAAGGAATGGAATTGAATGGAGTGGATTGGAATACAGGCAAATGGGAAGGAATACAATGCAGTGGATTGGAGAGCGGTGGTGTCCATAAGCGTGGATTTCATATGAATGGAATGGAATGCAATGGAATGGAATAGAAAAGAATTTAAAGCAGTGGATTGGAGTGGAATGAAATGGACTAATATGGAATGGAATGGAAAGTAATGGAATGGAAAGGAATATAAAGGAACGGAATGAAAAGGAATGGAATGGAATGGAATGGAGTGGTTGGCATTGTTTTGGAAATGAATGGAATGAGGTGGAGTGTAGTGGAGTGGAAGGGAGGGGAGTAGAGTGGCTTTAGGTGGCATGGAATGGAATGGAATAGAACGGAATGGAATGGAATGCAGTGGATTGCAGTGGAGATGCATGGAGTGGAATGGAATGGAATGGAATGGAATGGAAAGGAATGGAACGGAACGGAACGGAATGGAACGGAATGAAATGGATTGGAATGCAATAGAATGTAAAAAATGGACTGCAGTGTATTGGAGAGGAGTTGCATGGAGGGGAATGGAATGCAACGAAATGGAATGGCATGGAATGGAATGGAATGGAATGGAATGGAATGGAATGGAATAGAATGGAAAAAAGTGCAGTGGAGTGCAGGAGACAAATGGAAGGGACTGGAATGTAGTGGATAGGAATGGTATGGAATGGAAAGGAATGGAATGGAATGGAATGAAAAAATGTGTAATGGAGTGTGCTGGAGTGGAGTGGAAAGGAATGGAATAGAATGGAGTGGAATGAAATGGAACGGAATGGAATGGAATGGAATGGAATGGAATAGAGTGGATGGTAATGGAGGTGAATGGGAAGGTATGGAATGTAATAGAGTGGAGAAGAGTGGAGTAGAAAAGAGTGCATTTGAATTGACTGGAGTGCAATGCAATGGAATGGAATGGAATGGAATGGAATGGAATGGAATGGAATGGATAGCAGTGGATTGGAGAGGAGTGGATAGGAGAAGAATGGAATGGAATGGAAAGAAATGAAATGGAAAGGATTACAATGGAAAGGAATGAAAAGCAATGGAATAGAATGGAAAGGAATTGAGCAGAGTGAATTGTATTTGAAATGAATTGAATGGAGTCAAGGGTTGTGGAGTGGAATGGAATGGGAAGGAATGGAATGGAGTGGAGTGCATTGGAGTGGAATGGAGGGGAGAAGAGTGGATTCAGGTGGAATAGAACAGAAAAGAAAGGAAGGGAATGCAGTGGATTGGAGTGGAGTTGAAGGGAGGGGAAAGGAATGGAATGGAATGGAATGGAATGGAATGGAATGGAATGGAATGGATTGGAATCGAATGGAATTCATTGGAATGGAATGGAATGGAATGGAATGGAATGGAATGGAATGGAATGGAATGGAATGAAATGCATTGGAATGGAGTAGAAGGGAAACAAGTGTAGTGGAGTGCTGTGGAGTGAAATGGAGAAAAAGGAAGAAAGTGGAGCGGAGAGGAATGGAGTGCAATGGAATGGAATGGAGGGAAATGGGAATGAATGGAATACAGTGGAGTGGAGAGGAGTAGAGTGGAGAAGAGTGGATTTCAATGGAATGGAATGGAATGGAATGGAATGGAATGGAATGGAATGGACTGGAGTGAAGTTGATCCCAGTGGAAAGAAATGGAAAGAATGGAATGGATTGCAATGGAATGGAAGAGACTGGAATGGAATGGAGTCGAATGGGAGGGAATGGAAAGCAGTGGAAAGGAGTGGAGAGGAATGGAGAAGTCTGGATGAATGGAATGGAATGGAATGGAATGGAATGGAATGGAATGGAATGGAATGTAAGGGAATGGAATGGAGTGGAGTGGGTTCTAGTGGAAAAGAATGGAATAGAATGGAGCAGTATGGAATGGAATGGAATGGCAGGAAATAGAATGGAACGGAAAGGAATGGAATGGAATGGAATAGAATGGAATGGAATGGAATGGATCGGAACGGAACGGAATGGAATGGAATGGAATGCAATGTAAAGGAATGGAATGGAATTGAGTGGAATGCAATGGAATGGCATGAAAAGGAGTGGAATGCAATGTAAAGGAATGGAATGGAATGGAGTGGAATGAAATGGAATGGAATGAAATGGAGTGGAATGCAACGGAATGGAATGAAATGGAGTGGAATGCGATGGAATGCAATGGAATGGAATGGAATGGAATGGAATGGAATGGAATGGAATGGAATGGAGTGGAGTGGAGTGGAATGGAATGGAATAGAAAAGAATGGAATGGAATGGAATGGAATGGAACGTAATGGAAAGGATAAAAGTGCAGTGGAGTGTAGTGGAGTGGAACGGTGTAGAAAGGAATGGAACAGAGTGGAGTGGAATGGAATGTAATGGAATGGAGTGGACTGGGATGGAGGTGAAAGGGAAGGAATGGAATGCAGTGGACTGGAGAGTAGGGGAAAGGAGAAGAGTGGATGTGAAGCGAATGGAACAGAATAGAATGGATCTGAGTGGAGTAGAGAAGATTCTAGTGGAAAAGAATGGAATGGGATGAATGGAATGCAATGGAATGGAATGGAATTGCAAAAATTGTAGTGGAGTGCTGTGGAATGGAATGGAAAAGAAAGGAAGAGAGTGGAGTGGAGTGGAATGGAGTGGAGTGGAATGGAATTTAATGCAATGGAATAGAATGGAATGGAATGGAGTAGACTGAAATGGAGAAAAATTGGAAGGAATGGAATGAAGTGGAATGGAAAGGATAGGAGTAGAGAAGAGCGGATTTGAATTGAACGGAATGGAAGAGAAAGGATTGGAGTGTAGTGTAGTGGATTGTAGTTTAAAAGAATGGAATGGAATGGAATGGAATGGAATGGAATGGAATGGAATGGAATGCAATGGCATGGAATGGAAAAAAGTGCAGTGAGTGTAGTGGAGTGGAACGGAGAAGAAAGGAAGGGAGTGGAGTGGGGTGGAAAAGTGTGGAATGGAATGGAATGCAATGGAATATAATGGAATGGAATGGAAAGGAATGGAATGGAATGGAATGGAATGGAATGGAATGGAATGGAATTGAATGGAAAGGAATGGAATGGAATGGATTGGATTGGAGTGGAGTGGAGTGGATTCTAGGGGAAAAGATTGAATGGAATGGAATGGAATGGAATGGAATGGAAAGCAAATAAAGAACAGTCGTGTTCAGTGGAGTGGAATGGAGAAGAAAGGATGAGAGTGGAGTGGAGTAGAATGTAGTGGAAAGGATAGGAATGGAATGGAATGGAATAGAATGGAATGGAATGGAATCACGTGGACTCAAACAGACGAAAAGGAAGGAAAGAAATGCAGTGGTGTGGGGTGGAGTGGATTGGCAAAGAGTGTATTTGAATTGAAAGGAATGCAATGGAGTGGACTGCAATGGAAGCGAATGGGAAGGAATGGAATGCAGTGGACTGGAGAGGAGTGGAGTGGAGAATAGGGAACCTGAATGGAATGGAATGGAATAGATTGGAGAGGATTGGAGTGGATTCCAGTTGAAAGGAATGGAATGGAATGGAATGGAATAGAATGGAATGGAGTGGACTGGAATGGAGGCGCATGGGAAAGAGTGGCATGCAGTGGAGTGGAGCGGAGTTGAGTGGAGAAATGTGGATTTGAATGGAATGGAATGGAATGGAATGGAATGGAAAGGAATGCAATGGAATGGAATGGAATGGAATGGAATGGAATGGAATGGAATGGATTGGAGTGGAGTGTATTTTAAGGGAAAAGATTGTAATGGAATTGAATGGACTGGAATTGAATGAAATACAATGGAATGAAATGGAATGGAATGGGGTTGAATGGAATGGAATGGAATGGTTTGAGTCGACTGGAATGGAGTTGAATGGAAGGGAGTGGAATGCAGTGCACTGGAGAGCAGCGGAATGGAGAAGTGTGGATTTGAATTAAATGGAATGGAAAGGAATGGATTAGAGTGGAATGGAGTGGATTCTAGTGGAGAAGAATGGAGTGAAATAGAATACAATGGAATGGCATGAAACGGAATGCCATGGAAAGGAATGGAATGGACTGGAATGGAGGCAAATGGGAAGGAATACAATGCAGAGGAGTGGAGAGGAATGGAGTGGAGAAGAGTGGATTTGAATTGCATGTAATGGTATGGAATGGATTGCAGATTAGTTTAGAGGAACAGAGTGGAGAAGACTGGATTTGAATTCAATGTAATGGAATGCAATGGATTGGAGTGTAGTGGAGTGGATTCTAGTATAAAAGAATGCAACGGAATGGAATTGAATGGAGTGGATTGGAATACAGGCAAATGGGAAGGAATACAATGCAGTGGATTGGAGAGCGGTGGTGTCCAGAAGCGTGGATTTCATATGAATGGAATGGAATGCAATGGAATGGAATAGAAAAGAATTTAAAGCAGTGGATTGGAGTGGAATGAAATGGACTAATATGGAATGGAATGGAAAGTAATGGAATGGAAAGGAATATAAGGGAACGGAATGAAAAGGAATGGAATGGAATGGAATGGAGTGGTTGGCATTGTTTTGGAAATGAATGGAATGAGGTGGAGTGTAGTGGAGTGGAAGGGAGGGGAGTAGAGTGGCTTTAGGTGGCATGGAATGGAATGGAATAGAACGGAATGGAATGGAATGCAGTGGATTGCAGTGGAGATGCATGGAGTGGAATGGAATGGAATGGAATGGAATGGAAAGGAATGGAACGGAACGGAACGGAATGGAACGGAATGAAATGGATTGGAATGCAATAGAATGTAAACAATGGACTGCAGTGTAGTGGAGAGGAGTTGCATGGAGGGGAATGGAATGCAACGAAATGGAATGGCATGGAATGGAATGGAATGGAATGGAATGGAATGGAATAGAATGGAAAAAAGTGCAGTGGAGTGCAGGAGACAAATGGAAGGGACTGGAATGGAGTGGATAGGAATGGTATGGAATGGAAAGGAATGGAATGGAATGGAATGAAAAAATGTGCAATGGAGTGTGCTGGAGTGGAGTGGAAAGGAATGGAATGGAATGGAGTGGAATGAAATGGAATGGAATGGAATGGAATGGAATGGAATGGAATGGAATAGAGTGGATGGTAATGGAGGTGAATGGGAAGGTATGGAATGTAATAGAGTGGAGAAGAGTGGAGTAGAAAAGAGTGCATTTGAATTGACTGGAGTGCAATGGAATGGAATGGAATGGAATGGAATGGAATGGAATGGAATGGATAGCAGTGGATTGGAGAGGAGTGGATAGGAGAAGAATGGAATGGAATGGAAAGAAATGAAATGGAAAGGATTACAATGGAAAGGAATGAAAAGCAATGGAATAGAATGGAAAGGAATTGAGCAGAGTGAATTGTATTTGAAATGAATTGAATGGAGTCAAGGGTTGTGGAGTGGAATGGAATGGGAAGGAATGGAATGGAGTGGAGTGCATTGGAGTGGAATGGAGGGGAGAAGAGTGGATTCAGGTGGAATAGAACAGAAAAGAAAGGAAGGGAATGCAGTGGATTGGAGTGGAGTTGAAGGGAGGGGAATGGAATGGAATGGAATGGAATGGAATGGAATGGAATGGAATGGATTGGAATCGAATGGAATTCATTGGAATGGAATGGAATGGAATGGAATGGAATGGAATGGAATGGATTGGAATCGAATGGAATTCATTGGAATGGAATGGAATGGAATGGAATGGAATGGAATGGAATGGAATGGAATGAAATGCATTGGAATGGAGTAGAAGGGAAACAAGTGTAGTGGAGTGCTGTGGAGTGAAATGGAGAAAAAGGAAGAAAGTGGAGCGGAGAGGAATGGAGTGCAATGGAATGGAATGGAGGGAAATGGGAATGAATGGAATACAGTGGAGTGGAGAGGAGTAGAGTGGAGAAGAGTGGATTTCAATGGAATGGAATGGAATGGAATGGAATGGAATGGAATGGAATGGAATGGACTGGAGTGAAGTTGATCCCAGTGGAAAGAAATGGAAAGAATGGAATGGATTGCAATGGAATGGAAGAGATTGGAATGGAATGGAGTCGAATGGGAGGGAATGGAAAGCAGTGGAAAGGAGTGGAGAGGAATGGAGAAGTCTGGATGAATGGAATGGAATGGAATGGAATGGAATGGAATGGAATGGAATGGAAGGGAATGGAATGGAGTGGAGTGGGTTCTAGTGGAAAAGAATGGAATAGAATGGAGCAGTATGGAATGGAATGGAATGGCAGGAAATAGAATGGAACGGAAAGGAATGGAATGGAATGGAATAGAATGGAATGGAATGGAATGGATCGGAACGGAACGGAATGGAATGGAATGGAATGCAATGTAAAGGAATGGAATGGAATTGAGTGGAATGCAATTGAATGGCATGAAAAGGAGTGGAATGCAATGTAAAGGAATGGAATGGAATGGAGTGGAATGAAATGGAATGGAATGAAATGGAGTGGAATGCAACGGAATGGAATGAAGTGGAGTGGAATGCGATGGAATGCAATGGAATGGAATGGAATGGAATGGAATGGAATGGAATGGAGTGGAGTGGAATGGAATGGAATAGAAAAGAATGGAATGGAATGGAATGGAATGGAACGTAATGGAAAGGATAAAACTGCAGTGGAGTGTAGTGGAGTGGAACGGTGTAGAAAGGAATGGAACAGAGTGGAATGGAATGGAATGTAATGGAATGGAGTGGACTGGGATGGAGGTGAAAGGGAAGGAATGGAATGCAGTGGACTGGAGAGTAGGGGAAAGGAGAAGAGTGGATGTGAAGCGAATGGAACAGAATAGAATGGATCTGAGTGGAGTAGAGAAGATTCTAGTGGAAAAGAATGGAATGGGATGAATGGAATGCAATGGAATGGATTGGAATTGCAAAAATTGTAGTGGAGTGCTGTGGAATGGAATGGAAAAGAAAGGAAGAGAGTGGAGTGGAGTGGAATGGAGTGGAGTGGAATGGAATGGAATGCAATGGAATAGAATGGAATGGAATGGAGTAGACTGAAATGGAGAAAAATTGGAAGGAATGGAATGAAGTGGAATGGAAAGGATACGAGTAGAGAAGAGCGGATTTGAATTGAATGGAATGGAATAGAAAGGATTGGAGTGTAGTGTAGTGGATTGTAGTTTAAAAGAATGGAATGGAATGGAATGGAATGGAATGGAATGGAATGCAATGGCATGGAATGGAAAAAGTGCAGTGAGTGTAGTGGAGTGGAACGGAGAAGAAAGGAAGGGAGTGGAGTGGGGTGGAAAAGTGTGGAATGGAATGGAAGGCAATGGAATATAATGGAATGGAATGGAAAGGAATGGAATGGAATGGAATGGAATGGAATGGAATGGAATGGAATGGAATTGAATGGAAAGGAATGGAATGGAATGGATTGGATTGGAGTGGAGTGGAGTGGATTCTAGGGGAAAAGATTGAATGGAATGGAATGGAATGGAATGGAATGGAAAGCAAATAAAGAACAGTAGTGTTCAGTGGAGTGGAAAGGAGAAGAAAGGATGAGAGTGGAGTGGAGTAGAATGTAGTGGAAAGGATAGGAATGGAATGGAATGGAATAGAATGGAATGGAATGGAATCACGTGGACTCAAACAGACGAAAAGGAAGGAAAGAAATGCAGTGGTGTGAGGAGGAGTGGATTGGCAAAGAGTGTATTTGAATTGAAAGGAATGCAATGGAGTGGACTGCAATGGAAGCGAATGGGAAGGAATGGAATGCAGTGGACTGGAGAGGAGTGGAGTGGAGAAAAGGGAACCTGAATAGAATGGAATGGAATAGATTGGAGAGGATTGGAGTGGATTCCAGTAGAAAGGAATGGAATGGAATGGAATGGAATGGAATGGAATGGAATGGAATGGAATGGAGTGGACTGGAATGGAGGCGCATGGGAAAGAGTGGCATGCAGTGGAGTGGAGCGGAGTTGAGTGGAGAAATGTGGATTTGAATGGAATGGAATGGAATGGAATGGAATGGAATGGAAAGGAATGCAATGGAATGGAATGGAATGGAATGGAATGGAATGGAATGGAATGGAATGGAATGGATTGGAGTGGAGTGTATTTTAAGGGAAAAGATTGTAATGGAATTGAATGGACTGGAATTGAATGAAATACAATGGAATGAAATGGAATGGAATGGGGTTGAATGGAATGGAATGGAATGGTTTGAGTCGACTGGAATGGAGTTGAATGGAAGGGAGTGGAATGCAGTGCACTGGAGAGCAGCGGAATGGAGAAGTGTGGATTTGAATTAAATGGAATGGAAAGGAATGGATTAGAGTGGAATGGAGTGGATTCTAGTGGAGAAGAATGGAGTGAGATAGAATACAATGGAATGGAATGAAACGGAATGCCATGGAAAGGAATAGAATGGACTGGAATGGAGGCAAATGGGAAGGAATACAATGCAGAGGAGTGGAGAGGAATGGAGTGGAGAAGAGTGGATTTGAATTGCATGTAATGGTATGGAATGGATTGCAGATTAGTTTAGAGGAACAGAGTGGAGAAGACTGGATTTGAATTCAATGTAATGGAATGCAATGGATTGGAGTGTAGTGGAGTGGATTCTAGTGTAAAAGAATGCAACGGAATGGAATTGAATGGAGTGGATTGGAATACAGGCAAATGGGAAGGAATACAATGCAGTGGATTGGAGAGCGGTGGTGTCCAGAAGCGTGGATTTCATATGAATGGAATGGAATGCAATGGAATGGAATAGAAAAGAATTTAAAGCAGTGGATTGGAGTGGAATGAAATGGACTAATATGGAATGGAATGGAAAGTAATGGAATGGAAAGGAATATAAAGGAACGGAATGAAAAGGAATGGAATGGAATGGAATGGAGAGGTTGGCATTGTTTTGGAAATGAATGGAATGAGGTGGAGTGTAGTGGAGTGGAAGGGAGGGGAGTAGAGTGGCTTTAGGTGGCATGGAATGGAATGGAATAGAACGGAATGGAATGGAATGCAGTGGATTGCAGTGGAGATGCATGGAGTGGAATGGAATGGAATGGAATGGAATGGAAAGGAATGGAATGGAACGGAACGGAATGGAACGGAATGAAATGGATTGGAATGCAATAGAATGTAAAAAATGGACTGCAGTGTATTGGAGAGGAGTTGCATGGAGGGGAATGGAATGCAACGAAATGGAATGGCATGGAATGGAATGGAATGGAATGGAATGGAATAGAATGGAAAAAAGTGCAGTGGAGTGCAGGAGACAAATGGAAGGGACTGGAATGGAGTGGTTAGGAATGGTATGGAATGGAATGGAATGGAATGGAATGGAATGGAATGGAATGAAAAAATGTGTAAAGGAGTGTGCTGGAGTGGAGTGGAAAGGAATGGAATGGAATGGAGTGGAATGAAATGGAATGGAATGGAATGGAATGGAATGGAATGGAATGGAATGGAATAGAGTGGATGGTAATGGAGGTGAATGGGAAGGTATGGAATGTAATAGAGTGGAGAAGAGTGGAGTAGAAAAGAGTGCATTTGAATTGACTGGAGTGCAATGCAATGGAATGGAATGGAATGGAATGGAATGGAATGGAATGGATAGCAGTGGATTGGAGAGGAGTGGATAGGAGAAGAATGGAATGGAATGGAAAGAAATGAAATGGAAGGGATTACAATGGAAAGGAATGAAAAGCAATGGAATAGAATGGAAAGGAATTGAGCAGAGTGAATTGTATTTGAAATGAATTGAATGGAGTCAAGGGTTGTGGAGTGGAATGGAATGGGAAGGAATGGAATGGAGTGGAGTGCATTGGAGTGGAATGGAGGGGAGAAGAGTGGATTCAGGTGGAATAGAACAGAAAAGAAAGGAAGGGAATGCAGTGGATTGGAGTGGAGTTGAAGGGAGGGGAAAGGAATGGAATGGAATGGAATGGAATGGAATGGAATGGAATGGAATGGATTGGAATCGAATGGAATTCATTGGAATGGAATGGAATGGAATGGAATGGAATGGAATGGAATGGAATGGAATGAAATGCATTGGAATGGAGTAGAAGGGAAACAAGTGTAGTGGAGTGCTGTGGAGTGAAATGGAGAAAAAGGAAGAAAGTGGAGCGGAGAGGAATGGAGTGCAATGGAATGGAATGGAGGGAAATGGGAATGAATGGAATACAGTGGAGTGGAGAGGAGTAGAGTGGAGAAGAGTGGATTTCAATGGAATGGAATGGAATGGAATGGAATGGAATGGAATGGAATGGACTGGAGTGAAGTTGATCCCAGTGGAAAGAAATGGAAAGAATGGAATGGATTGCAATGGAATGGAAGAGATTGGAATGGAATGGAGTCGAATGGGAGGGAATGGAATGCAGTGGAAAGGAGTGGAGAGGAATGGAGAAGTCTGGATGAATGGAATGGAATGGAATGGAATGGAATGGAATGGAATGGAAGGGAATGGAATGGAGTGGAGTGGGTTCTAGTGGAAAAGAATGGAATAGAATGGAGCAGTATGGAATGGAATGGAATGGCAGGAAATAGAATGGAACGGAAAGGAATGGAATGGAATGGAATAGAATGGAATGGAATGGAATGGATCGGAACGGAACGGAATGGAATGGAATGGAATGCAATGTAAAGGAATGGAATGGAATTGAGTGGAATGCAATGGAATGGCATGAAAAGGAGTGGAATGCAATGTAAAGGAATGGAATGGAATGGAGTGGAATGAAATGGAATGGAATGAAATGGAGTGGAATGCAACGGAATGGAATGAAATGGAGTGGAATGCAATGGAATGCAATGGAATGGAATGGAATGGAATGGAATGGAAAGGAATGGAATGGAATGGAATGGAATGGAGTGGAGTGGAATGGAATGGAATAGAAAAGAATGGAATGGAATGGAATGGAATGGAACGTAATGGAAAGGATAAAAGTGCAGTGGAGTGTAGTGGAGTGGAACGGTGTAGAAAGGAATGGAACAGAGTGGAGTGGAATGGAATGTAATGGAATGGAGTGGACTGGGATTGAGGTGAAAGGGAAGGAATGGAATGCAGTGGACTGGAGAGTAGGGGAAAGGAGAAGAGTGGATGTGAAGTGAATGGAACAGAATAGAATGGATCTGAGTGGAGTAGAGAAAATTCTAGTGGAAAAGAATGGAATGGGATGTATGGAATGCAATGGAATGGAATGGAATTGCAAAAATTGTAGTGGAGTGCTGTGGAATGGAATGGAAAAGAAAGGAAGAGAGTGGAGTGGAGTGGAATGGAGTGGAGTGGAATGGAATGGAATGCAATGGAATAGAATGGAATGGAATGGAATAGACTGAAATGGAGAAAAATTGGAAGGAATGGAATGAAGTGGAATGGAAAGGATAGGAGTAGAGAAGAGCGGATTTGAATTGAATGGAATGGAATAGAAAGGATTGGAGTGTAGTGTAGTGGATTGTAGTTTAAAAGAATGGAATGGAATGGAATGGAATAGAATGGAATGCAATGGCATGGAATGGATAAAAGTGCAGTGAGTGTAGTGGAGTGGAACGGAGAAGAAAGGAAGGGAGTGGAGTGGGGTGGAATGGTGTGGAATGGAATGGAATGAAATGGAATATAATGGAATGGAATGGAAAGGAAAGGAATGGAATGGAATGGAATGGAATGGAATGGAAAGGAATGGAATGGAATGGATTGGATTGGAGTGGAGTGGAGTGGATTCTAGGGGAAAAGATTGAATAGAATGGAATGGAATGGAATGGAATGGAATGGAAAGCAAATAATGAACAGTAGGGTTCAGTGGAGTGGAATGGAGAAGAAAGGATGAGAGTGGAGTGGAGTAGAATGTAGTGGAAAGGATAGGAATGGAATGGAATGGAATAGAATGGAATGGAATGGAATCACGTGGACTGAAAACAGACGAAAAGGAAGGAAAGAAATGCAGTGGTGTGGGGAGGAGTGGATTGGCAAAGAGTGTATTTGAATTGAAAGGAATGAAATGGATTGGCCTGCAATGGAAGCGAATGGGAAGGAATGGAATGCAGTGGACTGGAGAGGAGTGGAGTGGAGAAAAGGGAATCTGAATGGAATGGAATGGAATAGATTGGAGAGGATTGGAGTGGATTCCAGTAGAAAGGAATGGAATGGAATGGAACGGTATGGAATGGAATGGAATGGAATGGAATGGAATGGAATGGAATGGAATGGAATGGAGTGGACTGGAATGGAGGCGAATGGGAAAGAGTGGTATGCAGTGGAGTTTAGCCGAGTTGAGTGGAGAAGTGTGGATTTGAATGGAATGGAATGCATTGGAAAGGAATGCAATGGAATGGAATGGAATGGAATGGAATGGAATGGAATGGATTGGAGTGGAGTGTATTTTAAGGGAAAAGATTGTAATGGAATTGAATGGACTGGAATTGAATGAAATACAATGGAATGAAATGGAATGGAATGGGGTTGAATGGAATGGAATGGAATGGTTTGAGCCGACTGGAATGGATTTGAATGGAAGGGAGTGGAATGCAGTGCACTGTAGAGCAGCGGAATGGAGAAGTGTGGAAATGAATTAAATGGAATGGAAAGGAATGGATTAGAGTGGAATGGAGTGGATTCTAGTGGAGAAGAATGGAGTGAAACAGCATACAATGGAATGGAATGAAACGGAATGCCATGGAAAGGAATGGAATGGACTGCAGTGGAGGCAAATGGGAAGGAATACAATGCAGAGGAGTGGAGAGGAATGGAGTGGAGAAGAGTGGATTTGAATTGCATGTAATGGTATGGAATGGATTGCAGATTAGTTTAGAGGAACAGAGTGGAGAAGACTGGATTTGAATTCAATGTAATGGAATGCAAAGGTTTGGAGTGTAGTGGAGTGGATTCTAGTGTAAAAGAATGCAACGGAATGGAATTGAATGGAGTGGATTGGAATACAGGCAAATGGAAAGGAATACAATGCAGTGGATTGGAGAGCGGTGGTGTCCAGAAGCGTGGATTTCATATGAATCGAATGGAATGCAATGGAATGGAATAGAAAAGAATTTAAAGCAGTGGATTGGAGTGGAATGAAATGGACTAACATGGAATGGAATGGAAAGTAATGGAATGGAAAGGAATATAAAGGAACGGAATGAAAAGGAATGGAATGGAATGGAATGGAGTGGTTGGCATTGTTTTGCAAATGAATGGAATGAGGTGGATTGTAGTGGAGTGGAAGGGAGGGGAGTAGAGTGGCTTTAGGTGGCATGGAATGGAATGGAATAGAACGGAATGGAATGGAATGCAGCGGACTGCAGTGGAGATGCATGGAGTGGAATGGAATGGAATGGAATGGAATGGAATGGAATGGAATGGAAAGGAATGGAAAGGAACGGAACGGAATGGAACGGAATGAATTGGATTGGAATGCAATAGAATGTAAAAAATGAACTGCAGTGTATTGGAGAGCAGTTGCATGGAGGGGAATGGAATGCAACGAAATGGAATGGAATGGAATGGAATGGAATGGAATGGAATGGAATGGAATTGAATGGAATGGAATGGAATAGAATGGAAAAAAGTGCAGTGGAGTGCAGGAGACAAATGGAAGGGACTGGAATGGAGTGGATAGGAATGGTATGGAATGGAATGGAATGGAATGGAATGGAATAGAAAGGATTGGATTGTTATGTAGTGGACTGTAGTTTAAAAGAATGGAATGGAATGGAATGGAATGGAATGGAATGGAATGGAATGGAATGAAATGGAATGGAGGCTAATAGGAAGGAATGGAATGCAGTGGAGTGGAGAGGAGTGGGGTGGAGATGAGTGGTTTGAATTGAATGTCATGGAATGGAATGGACTGTAGTGGAGTACAGTGGATTCCAGTGGAAAAGAATGTAATTAAATTGAATGGAACTGGAGGCAATGGAATGGAAAGGAAAGGAATGGAAAGGAATGGAATGGAATGGAAAAAGTGCAGTGGAGTGCAGTGGAGAGGAATGCAGTGTAATGGAATGGCCTGGAATGGAATAGATTAGAAGGGAATGGAAAGGAGGTGAAAGGGAAGGAATGGAATGCAGTGGAGTGTAGAGGAATGGAGTGGAGAACAGTGGATTTGAATTCAATGTAATGGATTGGAGTGGAGACGAGTGGATTCTAGTGGAAAAGAATGGAATGGAATGGAATGAAATGGAGTAGAATGGACAAATGTGCTGTTGAGTGTAGTAGAGTGGAATGGAGAAGAATTGAATGTAGTGGAATGGAGTGGAATGGAATGGAACGGATTGGACTGGAATAGAGGCGAATGGGAAGGAATGGAATGCAGTGGAGTAGAGAGGAGTGAAGTGGAAGAGTGTGTATTTAAATCGAATGGAAAGGAATAGAATCCATTGGATTGGAGAGGAGTGTACCGTAGTGGAAAACTGGAATGGAATGGAATGGAATGGAATGAAAAAAAGTGTAATGCAGTGGGCTGGAGTGGAGTGGAAAGGAATGGAATGGAATGGAGTGGAATGAAATGGAATGGAATGGAATGGAATGGAGTGGAATGGAATGGAATGGAATAGAGTGGACGGTAATGGAGGTGAATGGGAAGGTATGGAATGTAGTAGAGTGGAGCAGAGTGGAGTAGAAAAGAGTGGATTTGAATTGACTGGAGTGCAATGCAATGGAATTGAATGGAATGGAATGGAATGGAATGGACAGCAGTGGATTGGAGAGGATTGGATAGGAGAAGAATGGAATGGAATGGAAAGAAATGAAATGGAAAGAATTACAATGGAAAGGAATGAAAAGCAATGGAATGGAATGGAATGGAATCGAGCAGAGTGCATTGTATTTGAAATGAATTGAATGGAGACAAGGGTTGTGGAGTGGAATGGAATGGGAAGGAATGGAATGGAGTGGAGTGCATTGGAGTGGAATGGAGGGGAGAAGAGTGGATCCAGGTGGAATAGAACAGAAAAGAAAGGAAGGGAATGCAGTGGATTGGAGTGGAGTTGAAGGGAGGGGAATGGAATGGAATGGAATGGAATGGAATGGAATGGAATGGATTGGAATCGAATGGAATACATTGGAATGGAATGGAATGGAAAGGAATGGAATGGAATGGAATGCAATGCATTGGAATGGAATAGAAGGGAAAAAAGTGTAGTGGAGTGCTGTGGAGTGAAATGGAGAAAAAGGAAGAAAGAGGAGCGGAGAGGAATGGAGTGCAATGGAATGGAATGGAGGGAAATGGGAATGAATGGAATACAGTGGAGTGGAGAGGAGTAGAGTGGAGAAGAGTGGATTTCAATGGAATGGAAAGGAATGGAATGGAATGGAATGGAATGGAATGGAATGGAATGGAATGGATCGGACTGGAATGGAGTGGATCCCAGTGGAAAGAAATGGAAAGAATGGAATGGATTGCAATGGAATGGAAGAGATTGGAATGAAATGGATTCGAATGGGAGGGAATGGAATGCAGTGGAAAGGAGTGGAGAGGAGTGGAGAAGACTGGATTGGAATGGAATGGAATGGAATGGAATGGAATGGAATGGAATGGAAGGGAATGGAATGGAATGCAATGGCATGGAATGGAAAAAAGTGCAGTGAGTGTAGTGGAGTGGAACGGAGAAGAAAGGAAGGGAGTGGAGTGGGGTGGAAAGTTGTGGAATGGAATGGAATGCAATGGAATATAATGGAATGGAATGGAAAGGAAAGGAATGGAATGGAATGGAATGGAATGGAATGGAATGGAATTGAATGGAAAGGAATGGAATGGAATGGATTGGATTGGAGTGGAGTGGAGTGGATTCTAGGGGAAAAGATTGAATGGAATGGAATGGAATGGAATGGAATGGAATGGAATGGAAAGCAAATAATGAACAGTAGCGTTCAGTGGAGAGGAATGGAGAAGAAAGGATGAGAGTGGAGTGGAGTAGAATGTAGTGGAAAGGATAGGAATGGAATGGAATGGAATAGAATGGAATGGAATGGAATCACGTGGACTCAAAACAGACGAAAAGGAAGGAAACAAATGCAGTGGTGTGGGGTGGGGTGGATTGGCAAAGAGTGTATTTGAATTGAAAGGAATGCAATGGAGTGGACTGCAATGGAAGCGAATGGGAAGGAATGGAATGCAGTGGACTGGAGAGGAGTGGAGTGGAGAAAAGGGAACCTGAATGGAATGGAATGGAATAGATTGGAGAGGATTGGAGTGGATTCCAGTAGAAAGGAATGGAATGGAATGGAATGGAATGGTATGGAATGGAACGGAATGGAAAGGAATGGAATGGAGTGGACTGGAATGAAGGTGAATGGGAAAGAGTGGCATGCAGTGTAGTGGAGCGTAGTTGAGTGGAGTAGTGTGGATTTGAATGGAATGGAATGGAATGGAATGGAAAGAAATGCAATGGAATGGAATGGAATGGAATGGAATGGAATGGAATGGATTGGAGTGGAGTGTATTTTAAGGGAAAAGATTGTAATGGAATTGAATGGACTGGAATTGAATGAAACACAATGGAATGAAATGGAATGGAATGGGGTTGAATGGAATGGTTTGAGTCGACTGGAATGGAGTTGAATGGAAGGGAGTGGAATGCAGTGCACTGGAGAGCAGTGGAATGGAGAGGTATGGATTTGAATTAAATGGAATGGAAAGGAATGCATTAGAGTGGAATGGAGTGGATTCTAGTGGAGAAGAATGGAGTGAAATAGAATACAATGGAATGGAATGAAACGGAATGCCATGGAAAGGAATGGAATGGACTGGAATGGAGGCAAATGGGAAGGAATACAATGCAGAGGAGTGGAGAGGAATGGAGTGGAGAAGAGTGGATTTGAATTGCATGTAATGGTATGGAATGGATTGCAGATTAGTTTAGAGGAACAGAGTGGAGAAGAATGGATTTGAATTCAATGTAATGGAATGCAATGGATTGGAGTGTAGTGGAGTGGATTGTAATGTAAAAGAATGCAAAGGAATGGAATTGAATGGAGTGGATTGGAATACAGGCAAATGGGAAGGAATACAATGCAGTGGATTGGAGAGCGGTGGTGTCCATAAGCGTGGATTTCATATGAATGGAATGGAATGCAATGGAATGGAATAGAAAAGAATTTAAAGCAGTGGATTGGAGTGGAATGAAATGGACTAATATGGAATGGAATGGAAAGTAATGGAATGGAAAGGAATATAAAGGAACGGAATGAAAAGGAATGGAATGGAATGGAATGGAGTGGTTGGCATTGTTTTGGAAATGAATGGAATGAGGTGGAGTGTAGTGGAGTGGAAGGGAGGGGAGTAGAGTGGCTTTAGGTGGCATGGAATGGAATGGAATAGAACGGAATGGAATGGAATGCAGTGGATTGCAGTGGAGATGCATGGAGTGGAATGGAATGGAATGGAATGGAATGGAAAGGAATGGAACGGAACGGAACGGAATGGAACGGAATGAAATGGATTGGAATGCAATAGAATGTAAAAAATGGACTGCAGTGTATTGGAGAGGAGTTGCATGGAGGGGAATGGAATGCAACGAAATGGAATGGCATGGAATGGAATGGAATGGAATGGAATGGAATGGAATGGAATAGAATGGAAAAAAGTGCAGTGGAGTGCAGGAGACAAATGGAAGGGACTGGAATGTAGTGGATAGGAATGGTATGGAATGGAAAGGAATGGAATGGAATGGAATGAAAAAATGTGTAATGGAGTGTGCTGGAGTGGAGTGGAAAGGAATGGAATAGAATGGAGTGGAATGAAATGGAACGGAATGGAATGGAATGGAATGGAATGGAATAGAGTGGATGGTAATGGAGGTGAATGGGAAGGTATGGAATGTAATAGAGTGGAGAAGAGTGGAGTAGAAAAGAGTGCATTTGAATTGACTGGAGTGCAATGCAATGGAATGGAATGGAATGGAATGGAATGGAATGGAATGGAATGGATAGCAGTGGATTGGAGAGGAGTGGATAGGAGAAGAATGGAATGGAATGGAAAGAAATGAAATGGAAAGGATTACAATGGAAAGGAATGAAAAGCAATGGAATAGAATGGAAAGGAATTGAGCAGAGTGAATTGTATTTGAAATGAATTGAATGGAGTCAAGGGTTGTGGAGTGGAATGGAATGGGAAGGAATGGAATGGAGTGGAGTGCATTGGAGTGGAATGGAGGGGAGAAGAGTGGATTCAGGTGGAATAGAACAGAAAAGAAAGGAAGGGAATGCAGTGGATTGGAGTGGAGTTGAAGGGAGGGGAAAGGAATGGAATGGAATGGAATGGAATGGAATGGAATGGAATGGATTGGAATCGAATGGAATTCATTGGAATGGAATGGAATGGAATGGAATGGAATGGAATGGAATGGAATGGAATGGAATGGAATGAAATGCATTGGAATGGAGTAGAAGGGAAACAAGTGTAGTGGAGTGCTGTGGAGTGAAATGGAGAAAAAGGAAGAAAGTGGAGCGGAGAGGAATGGAGTGCAATGGAATGGAATGGAGGGAAATGGGAATGAATGGAATACAGTGGAGTGGAGAGGAGTAGAGTGGAGAAGAGTGGATTTCAATGGAATGGAATGGAATGGAATGGAATGGAATGGAATGGAATGGACTGGAGTGAAGTTGATCCCAGTGGAAAGAAATGGAAAGAATGGAATGGATTGCAATGGAATGGAAGAGACTGGAATGGAATGGAGTCGAATGGGAGGGAATGGAAAGCAGTGGAAAGGAGTGGAGAGGAATGGAGAAGTCTGGATGAATGGAATGGAATGGAATGGAATGGAATGGAATGGAATGGAATGTAAGGGAATGGAATGGAGTGGAGTGGGTTCTAGTGGAAAAGAATGGAATAGAATGGAGCAGTATGGAATGGAATGGAATGGCAGGAAATAGAATGGAACGGAAAGGAATGGAATGGAATGGAATAGAATGGAATGGAATGGAATGGATCGGAACGGAACGGAATGGAATGGAATGGAATGCAATGTAAAGGAATGGAATGGAATTGAGTGGAATGCAATGGAATGGCATGAAAAGGAGTGGAATGCAATGTAAAGGAATGGAATGGAATGGAGTGGAATGAAATGGAATGGAATGAAATGGAGTGGAATGCAACGGAATGGAATGAAATGGAGTGGAATGCGATGGAATGCAATGGAATGGAATGGAATGGAATGGAATGGAATGGAATGGAATGGAATGGAATGGAATGGAGTGGAGTGGAGTGGAATGGAATGGAATAGAAAAGAATGGAATGGAATGGAATGGAATGGAACGTAATGGAAAGGATAAAAGTGCAGTGGAGTGTAGTGGAGTGGAACGGTGTAGAAAGGAATGGAACAGAGTGGAGTGGAATGGAATGTAATGGAATGGAGTGGACTGGGATGGAGGTGAAAGGGAAGGAATGGAATGCAGTGGACTGGAGAGTAGGGGAAAGGAGAAGAGTGGATGTGAAGCGAATGGAACAGAATAGAATGGATCTGAGTGGAGTAGAGAAGATTCTAGTGGAAAAGAATGGAATGGGATGAATGGAATGCAATGGAATGGAATGGAATTGCAAAAATTGTAGTGGAGTGCTGTGGAATGGAATGGAAAAGAAAGGAAGAGAGTGGAGTGGAGTGGAATGGAGTGGAGTGGAATGGAATGGAATGCAATGGAATAGAATGGAATGGAATGGAGTAGACTGAAATGGAGAAAAATTGGAAGGAATGGAATGAAGTGGAATGGAAAGGATAGGAGTAGAGAAGAGCGGATTTGAATTGAATGGAATGGAATAGAAAGGATTGGAGTGTAGTGTAGTGGATTGTAGTTTAAAAGAATGGAACGGAATGGAATGGAATGGAATGGAATGCAATGGCATTGAATGGAAAAAAGTGCAGTGAGTGTAGTGGAGTGGAACGGGGAAGAAAGGAAGGGAGTGGAGTGGGGTGGAAAAGTGTGGAATGGAATGGAAGGCAATGGAATATAATGGAATGGAATGGAAAGGAATGGAATGGAATGGAATGGAATGGAATGGAATGGAATGGAATGGAATGGAATAGAATGGAAAAAAGTGCAGTGGAGTGCAGGAGACAAATGGAAGGGACTGGAATGGAGTGGATAGGAATGGTATGGAATGGAAAGGAATGGAATGGAAAGGAATGGATTGGAATCGAATGGAATTCATTGGAATGGAATGGAATGGAATGGAATGGAATGGAATGGAATGGAATGGAATGGAATAGAAAAGAATTTAAAGCAGTGGATTGGAGTGGAATGAAATGGACTTATATGGAATGGAATGGAAAGTAATGGCATGGAAAGGAATATAAAGGAACGGAATGAAAAGGAATGGAATGGAATGGAATGGAGTGGTTGGCATTGTTTTGGAAATGAATGGAATGAGGTGGAGTGTAGTGGAGTGGAAGGGAGGGGAGTAGAGTGGCTTTAGGTGGCATGGAATGGAATGGAATAGAACGGAATGGAATGGAATGCAGTGGATTGCAGTGGAGATGCATGGAGTGGAATGGAATGGAATGGAAAGGAATGGAATGGAACGGAACGGAATGGAACGGAATGAAATGGATTGGAATGCAATAGAATGTAAAAAATGGACTGCAGTGTATTGGAGAGGAGTTGCATGGAGGGGAACGTAATGCAACGAAATGGAATGGCATGGAATGGAATTGAATGGAATGGAATGGAATGGAATGGAATAGAATGGAAAAAAGTGCAGTGGAGTGCAGGAGACAAATGGAAGGGACTGGAATGGAGTGGATAGGAATGGTATGGAATGGAAAGGAATGGAATGGAATGGAATGAAAAAATGTGTAATGGAGTGTGCTGGAGAGGAGTGGAAAGGAATGGAATGGAATGGAGTGGAATGAAATGGAATGGAATGGAATGGAATGGAATGGAATGGAATGGAATAGAGTGGATGGTAATGGAGGTGAATGGGAAGGTATGGAATGTAGTAGAGTGGAGAAGAGTGGAGTAGAAAAGAGTGCATTTGAATTGACTGGAGTGCAATGCAATGGAATGGAATGGAATGGAATGGAATGGAATGGAATGGAATGGATAGCAGTGGATTGGAGAGGAGTGGATAGGAGAAGAATGGAATGGAATGGAAAGAAATGAAATGGAAAGGATTACAATGGAAAGGAATGAAAACCAATGGAATAGAATGGAAAGGAATTGAGCAGAGTGAATTGTATTTGAAATGAATTGAATGGAGTCAAGGGTTGTGGAGTGGAATGGAATGGGAAGGAATGGAATGGAGTGGAGTGCATTGGAGTGGAATGGAGGGGAGAAGAGTGGATTCAGGTGGAATAGAACAGAAAAGAAAGGAAGGGAATGCAGTGGATTGGAGTGGAGTTGAAGGGAGGGGAAAGGAATGGAATGGAATGGAATGGAATGGAATGGAATGGAATGGAATGGAATGGAATGGAATGGAATGGATTGGAATCGAATGGAATTCATTGGAATGGAATGGAATGGAATGGAATGGAATGGAATGGAATGGAATGGAATGAAATGCATTGGAATGGAGTAGAAGGGAAAAAAGTGTAGTGGAGTGCTGTGGAGTGAAATGGAGAAAAATTAAGAAAGTGGAGCGGAGAGGAATGGAGTGCAATGGAATGGAATGGAGGGAAATGGGAATGAATGGAATGCAGTGGAGTGGAGAGGAGTAGAGTGGAGAAGAGTGGATTTCAATGGAATGGAATGGAATGGAATGGAATGGAATGGAATGGAATGGACTGGAGTGAAGTTGATCCCAGTGGAAAGAAATGGAAAGAATGGAATGGATTGCAATGGAATGGAAGAGATTGGAATGGAATGGAGTCGAATGGGAGGGAATGGAATGCAGTGGAAAGGAGTGGAGAGGAATGGAGAAGTCTGGATGAATGGAATGGAATGGAATGGAATGGAATGGAATGGAATGGAATGGAGTGGAGTGGGTTCTAGTGGAAAAGAATGGAATAGAATGGAGCAGTATGGAATGGAATGGAATGGCAGGAAATAGAATGGAACGGAAAGGAATGGAATGGAATGGAATAGAATGGAATGGAATGGAATGGATCGGAACGGAACGGAATGGAATGGAATGGAATGCAATGTAAAGGAATGGAATGGAATTGAGTGGAATGCAATGGAATGGCATGAAAAGGAGTGGAATGCAATGTAAAGGAATGGAATGGAATGGAGTGGAATGAAATGGAATGGAATGAAATGGAGTGGAATGCAACGGAATGGAATGAAATGGAGTGGAATGCGATGGAATGCAATGGAATGGAATGGAATGGAATGGAATGGAATGGAATGGAATGGAGTGGAGTGGAATGGAATGGAATAGAAAAGAATGGAATGGAATGGAATGGAATGGAACGTAATGGAAAGGATAAAAGTGCAGTGGAGTGTAGTGGAGTGGAACGGTGTAGAAAGGAATGGAACAGAGTGGAGTGGAATGGAATGTAGTGGAATGGAGTGGACTGGGATGGAGGTGAAAGGGAAGGAATGGAATGCAGTGGACTGGAGAGTAGGGGAAAGGAGAAGAGTGGATGTGAAGCGAATGGAACAGAATAGAATGGATCTGAGTGGAGTAGAGAAGATTCTAGTGGAAAAGAATGGAATGGGATGAATGGAATGCAATGGAATGGAATGGAATTGCAAAAATTGTAGTGGAGTGCTGTGGAATGGAATGGAAAAGAAAGGAAGAGAGTGGAGTGGAGTGGAATGGAGTGGAGTGGAATGGAATGGAATGCAATGGAATAGAATGGAATGGAATGGAGTAGACTGAAATGGAGAAAAATTGGAAGGAATGGAATGAAGTGGAATGGAAAGGATAGGAGTAGAGAAGAGCGGATTTGAATTGAACGGAATGGAAGAGAAAGGATTGGAGTGTAGTGTAGTGGATTGTAGTTTAAAAGAATGGAATGGAATGGAATGGAATGGAATGGAATGGAATGGAATGGAATGCAATGGCATGGAATGGAAAAAAGTGCAGTGAGTGTAGTGGAGTGGAACGGAGAAGAAAGGAAGGGAGTGGAGTGGGGTGGAAAAGTGTGGAATGGAATGGAATGCAATGGAATATAATGGAATGGAATGGAAAGGAATGGAATGGAATGGAATGGAATGGAATGGAATGGAATGGAATTGAATGGAAAGGAATGGAATGGAATGGATTGGATTGGAGTGGAGTGGAGTGGATTCTAGGGGAAAAGATTGAATGGAATGGAATGGAATGGAATGGAATGGAAAGCAAATAAAGAACAGTCGTGTTCAGTGGAGTGGAATGGAGAAGAAAGGATGAGAGTGGAGTGGAGTAGAATGTAGTGGAAAGGATAGGAATGGAATGGAATGGAATAGAATGGAATGGAATGGAATCACGTGGACTCAAACAGACGAAAAGGAAGGAAAGAAATGCAGTGGTGTGGGGTGGAGTGGATTGGCAAAGAGTGTATTTGAATTGAAAGGAATGCAATGGAGTGGACTGCAATGGAAGCGAATGGGAAGGAATGGAATGCAGTGGACTGGAGAGGAGTGGAGTGGAGAATAGGGAACCTGAATGGAATGGAATGGAATAGATTGGAGAGGATTGGAGTGGATTCCAGTAGAAAGGAATGGAATGGAATGGAATGGAATAGAATGGAATGGAGTGGACTGGAATGGAGGCGCATGGGAAAGAGTGGCATGCAGTGGAGTGGAGCGGAGTTGAGTGGAGAAATGTGGATTTGAATGGAATGGAATGGAATGGAATGGAATGGAAAGGAATGCAATGGAATGGAATGGAATGGAATGGAATGGAATGGAATGGAATGGATTGGAGTGGAGTGTATTTTAAGGGAAAAGATTGTAATGGAATTGAATGGACTGGAATTGAATGAAATACAATGGAATGAAATGGAATGGAATGGGGTTGAATGGAATGGAATGGAATGGTTTGAGTCGACTGGAATGGAGTTGAATGGAAGGGAGTGGAATGCAGTGCACTGGAGAGCAGCGGAATGGAGAAGTGTGGATTTGAATTAAATGGAATGGAAAGGAATGGATTAGAGTGGAATGGAGTGGATTCTAGTGGAGAAGAATGGAGTGAAATAGAATACAATGGAATGGCATGAAACGGAATGCCATGGAAAGGAATGGAATGGACTGGAATGGAGGCAAATGGGAAGGAATACAATGCAGAGGAGTGGAGAGGAATGGAGTGGAGAAGAGTGGATTTGAATTGCATGTAATGGTATGGAATGGATTGCAGATTAGTTTAGAGGAACAGAGTGGAGAAGACTGGATTTGAATTCAATGTAATGGAATGCAATGGATTGGAGTGTAGTGGAGTGGATTCTAGTATAAAAGAATGCAACGGAATGGAATTGAATGGAGTGGATTGGAATACAGGCAAATGGGAAGGAATACAATGCAGTGGATTGGAGAGCGGTGGTGTCCAGAAGCGTGGATTTCATATGAATGGAATGGAATGCAATGGAATGGAATAGAAAAGAATTTAAAGCAGTGGATTGGAGTGGAATGAAATGGACTAATATGGAATGGAATGGAAAGTAATGGAATGGAAAGGAATATAAAGGAACGGAATGAAAAGGAATGGAATGGAATGGAATGGAGTGGTTGGCATTGTTTTGGAAATGAATGGAATGAGGTGGAGTGTAGTGGAGTGGAAGGGAGGGGAGTAGAGTGGCTTTAGGTGGCATGGAATGGAATGGAATAGAACGGAATGGAATGGAATGCAGTGGATTGCAGTGGAGATGCATGGAGTGGAATGGAATGGAATGGAATGGAATGGAAAGGAATGGAACGGAACGGAACGGAATGGAACGGAATGAAATGGATTGGAATGCAATAGAATGTAAACAATGGACTGCAGTGTAGTGGAGAGGAGTTGCATGGAGGGGAATGGAATGCAACGAAATGGAATGGCATGGAATGGAATGGAATGGAATGGAATGGAATGGAATGGAATGGAATAGAATGGAAAAAAGTGCAGTGGAGTGCAGGAGACAAATGGAAGGGACTGGAATGGAGTGGATAGGAATGGTATGGAATGGAAAGGAATGGAATGGAATGGAATGAAAAAATGTGCAATGGAGTGTGCTGGAGTGGAGTGGAAAGGAATGGAATGGAATGGAGTGGAATGAAATGGAATGGAATGGAATGGAATGGAATGGAATGGAATGGAATAGAGTGGATGGTAATGGAGGTGAATGGGAAGGTATGGAATGTAATAGAGTGGAGAAGAGTGGAGTAGAAAAGAGTGCATTTGAATTGACTGGAGTGCAATGGAATGGAATGGAATGGAATGGAATGGAATGGAATGGAATGGAATGGATAGCAGTGGATTGGAGAGGAGTGGATAGGAGAAGAATGGAATGGAATGGAAAGAAATGAAATGGAAAGGATTACAATGGAAAGGAATGAAAAGCAATGGAATAGAATCGAAAGGAATTGAGCAGAGTGAATTGTATTTGAAATGAATTGAATGGAGTCAAGGGTTGTGGAGTGGAATGGAATGGGAAGGAATGGAATGGAGTGGAGTGCATTGGAGTGGAATGGAGGGGAGAAGAGTGGATTCAGGTGGAATAGAACAGAAAAGAAAGGAAGGGAATGCAGTGGATTGGAGTGGAGTTGAAGGGAGGGGAATGGAATGGAATGGAATGGAATGGAATGGAATGGAATGGAATGGATTGGAATCGAATGGAATTCATTGGAATGGAATGGAATGGAATGGAATGGAATGGAATGGAATGGAATGGATTGGAATCGAATGGAATTCATTGGAATGGAATGGAATGGAATGGAATGGAATGGAATGGAATGGAATGGAATGAAATGCATTGGAATGGAGTAGAAGGGAAACAAGTGTAGTGGAGTGCTGTGGAGTGAAATGGAGAAAAAGGAAGAAAGTGGAGCGGAGAGGAATGGAGTGCAATGGAATGGAATGGAGGGAAATGGGAATGAATGGAATACAGTGGAGTGGAGAGGAGTAGAGTGGAGAAGAGTGGATTTCAATGGAATGGAATGGAATGGAATGGAATGGAATGGAATGGAATGGAATGGACTGGAGTGAAGTTGATCCCAGTGGAAAGAAATGGAAAGAATGGAATGGATTGCAATGGAATGGAAGAGATTGGAATGGAATGGAGTCGAATGGGAGGGAATGGAAAGCAGTGGAAAGGAGTGGAGAGGAATGGAGAAGTCTGGATGAATGGAATGGAATGGAATGGAATGGAATGGAATGGAATGGAAGGGAATGGAATGGAGTGGAGTGGGTTCTAGTGGAAAAGAATGGAATAGAATGGAGCAGTATGGAATGGAATGGAATGGCAGGAAATAGAATGGAACGGAAAGGAATGGAATGGAATGGAATAGAATGGAATGGAATGGAATGGATCGGAACGGAACGGAATGGAATGGAATGGAATGCAATGTAAAGGAATGGAATGGAATTGAGTGGAATGCAATTGAATGGCATGAAAAGGAGTGGAATGCAATGTAAAGGAATGGAATGGAATGGAGTGGAATGAAATGGAATGGAATGAAATGGAGTGGAATGCAACGGAATGGAATGAAGTGGAGTGGAATGCGATGGAATGCAATGGAATGGAATGGAATGGAATGGAATGGAATGGAATGGAGTGGAGTGGAATGGAATGGAATAGAAAAGAATGGAATGGAATGGAATGGAATGGAACGTAATGGAAAGGATAAAACTGCAGTGGAGTGTAGTGGAGTGGAACGGTGTAGAAAGGAATGGAACAGAGTGGAATGGAATGGAATGTAATGGAATGGAGTGGACTGGGATGGAGGTGAAAGGGAAGGAATGGAATGCAGTGGACTGGAGAGTAGGGGAAAGGAGAAGAGTGGATGTGAAGCGAATGGAACAGAATAGAATGGATCTGAGTGGAGTAGAGAAGATTCTAGTGGAAAAGAATGGAATGGGATGAATGGAATGCAATGGAATGGATTGGAATTGCAAAAATTGTAGTGGAGTGCTGTGGAATGGAATGGAAAAGAAAGGAAGAGAGTGGAGTGGAGTGGAATGGAGTGGAGTGGAATGGAATGGAATGCAATGGAATAGAATGGAATGGAATGGAGTAGACTGAAATGGAGAAAAATTGGAAGGAATGGAATGAAGTGGAATGGAAAGGATACGAGTAGAGAAGAGCGGATTTGAATTGAATGGAATGGAATAGAAAGGATTGGAGTGTAGTGTAGTGGATTGTAGTTTAAAAGAATGGAATGGAATGGAATGGAATGGAATGGAATGGAATGGAATGGAATGGAATGGAATGCAATGGCATGGAATGGAAAAAGTGCAGTGAGTGTAGTGGAGTGGAACGGAGAAGAAAGGAAGGGAGTGGAGTGGGGTGGAAAAGTGTGGAATGGAATGGAAGGCAATGGAATATAATGGAATGGAATGGAAAGGAATGGAATGGAATGGAATGGAATGGAATGGAATGGAATGGAATGGAATTGAATGGAAAGGAATGGAATGGAATGGATTGGATTGGAGTGGAGTGGAGTGGATTCTAGGGGAAAAGATTGAATGGAATGGAATGGAATGGAAAGCAAATAAAGAACAGTAGTGTTCAGTGGAGTGGAAAGGAGAAGAAAGGATGAGAGTGGAGTGGAGTAGAATGTAGTGGAAAGGATAGGAATGGAATGGAATGGAATAGAATGGAATGGAATGGAATCACGTGGACTCAAACAGACGAAAAGGAAGGAAAGAAATGCAGTGGTGTGAGGAGGAGTGGATTGGCAAAGAGTGTATTTGAATTGAAAGGAATGCAATGGAGTGGACTGCAATGGAAGCGAATGGGAAGGAATGGAATGCAGTGGACTGGAGAGGAGTGGAGTGGAGAAAAGGGAACCTGAATAGAATGGAATGGAATAGATTGGAGAGGATTGGAGTGGATTCCAGTAGAAAGGAATGGAATGGAATGGAATGGAATGGAATGGAATGGAATGGAATGGAGTGGACTGGAATGGAGGCGCATGGGAACGAGTGGCATGCAGTGGAGTGGAGCGGAGTTGAGTGGAGAAATGTGGATTTGAATGGAATGGAATGGAATGGAATGGAATGGAATGGAAAGGAATGCAATGGAATGGAATGGAATGGAATGGAATTTAATGGAATGGAATGGAATGGATTGGAGTGGAGTGTATTTTAAGGGAAAAGATTGTAATGGAATTGAATGGACTGGAATTGAATGAAATACAATGGAATGAAATGGAATGGAATGGGGTTGAATGGAATGGAATGGAATGGTTTGAGTCGACTGGAATGGAGTTGAATGGAAGGGAGTGGAATGCAGTGCACTGGAGAGCAGCGGAATGGAGAAGTGTGGATTTGAATTAAATGGAATGGAAAGGAATGGATTAGAGTGGAATGGAGTGGATTCTAGTGGAGAAGAATGGAGTGAGATAGAATACAATGGAATGGAATGAAACGGAATGCCATGGAAAGGAATAGAATGGACTGGAATGGAGGCAAATGGGAAGGAATACAATGCAGAGGAGTGGAGAGGAATGGAGTGGAGAAGAGTGGATTTGAATTGCATGTAATGGTATGGAATGGATTGCAGATTAGTTTAGAGGAACAGAGTGGAGAAGACTGGATTTGAATTCAATGTAATGGAATGCAATGGATTGGAGTGTAGTGGAGTGGATTCTAGTGTAAAAGAATGCAACGGAATGGAATTGAATGGAGTGGATTGGAATACAGGCAAATGGGAAGGAATACAATGCAGTGGATTGGAGAGCGGTGGTGTCCAGAAGCGTGGATTTCATATGAATGGAATGGAATGCAATGGAATGGAATAGAAAAGAATTTAAAGCAGTGGATTGGAGTGGAATGAAATGGACTAATATGGAATGGAATGGAAAGTAATGGAATGGAAAGGAATATAAAGGAACGGAATGAAAAGGAATGGAATGGAATGGAATGGAGTGGTTGGCATTGTTTTGGAAATGAATGGAATGAGGTGGAGTGTAGTGGAGTGGAAGGGAGGGGAGTAGAGTGGCTTTAGGTGGCATGGAATGGAATGGAATAGAACGGAATGGAATGGAATGCAGTGGATTGCAGTGGAGATGCATGGAGTGGAATGGAATGGAATGGAAAGGAATGGAATGGAACGGAACGGAATGGAACGGAATGAAATGGATTGGAATGCAATAGAATGTAAAAAATGGACTGCAGTGTATTGGAGAGGAGTTGCATGGAGGGGAATGGAATGCAACGAAATGGAATGGCATGGAATGGAATGGAATGGAATGGAATGGAATAGAATGGAAAAAAGTGCAGTGGAGTGCAGGAGACAAATGGAAGGGACTGGAATGGAGTGGTTAGGAATGGTATGGAATGGAAAGGAATGGAATGGAATGGAATGGAATGGAATGAAAAAATGTGTAAAGGAGTGTGCTGGAGTGGAGTGGAAAGGAATGGAATGGAATGGAGTGGAATGAAATGGAATGGAATGGAATGGAATGGAGTGGAATGGAATGGAATGGAATAGAGTGGATGGTAATGGAGGTGAATGGGAAGGTATGGAATGTAATAGAGTGGAGAAGAGTGGAGTAGAAAAGAGTGCATTTGAATTGACTGGAGTGCAATGCAATGGAATGGAATGGAATGGAATGGAATGGAATGGAATGGATAGCAGTGGATTGGAGAGGAGTGGATAGGAGAAGAATGGAATGGAATGGAAAGAAATGAAATGGAAGGGATTACAATGGAAAGGAATGAAAAGCAATGGAATAGAATGGAAAGGAATTGAGCAGAGTGAATTGTATTTGAAATGAATTGAATGGAGTCAAGGGTTGTGGAGTGGAATGGAATGGGAAGGAATGGAATGGAGTGGAGTGCATTGGAGTGGAATGGAGGGGAGAAGAGTGGATTCAGGTGGAATAGAACAGAAAAGAAAGGAAGGGAATGCAGTGGATTGGAGTGGAGTTGAAGGGAGGGGAAAGGAATGGAATGGAATGGAATGGAATGGAATGGAATGGAATGGAATGGAATGGATTGGAATCGAATGGAATTCATTGGAATGGAATGGAATGGAATGGAATGGAATGGAATGGAATGGAATGAAATGCATTGGAATGGAGTAGAAGGGAAACAAGTGTAGTGGAGTGCTGTGGAGTGAAATGGAGAAAAAGGAAGAAAGTGGAGCGGAGAGGAATGGAGTGCAATGGAATGGAATGGAGGGAAATGGGAATGAATGGAATACAGTGGAGTGGAGAGGAGTAGAGTGGAGAAGAGTGGATTTCAATGGAATGGAATGGAATGGAATGGAATGGAATGGAATGGACTGGAGTGAAGTTGATCCCAGTGGAAAGAAATGGAAAGAATGGAATGGATTGCAATGGAATGGAAGAGATTGGAATGGAATGGAGTCGAATGGGAGGGAATGGAATGCAGTGGAAAGGAGTGGAGAGGAATGGAGAAGTCTGGATGAATGGAATGGAATGGAATGGAATGGAATGGAATGGAATGGAAGGGAATGGAATGGAGTGGAGTGGGTTCTAGTGGAAAAGAATGGAATAGAATGGAGCAGTATGGAATGGAATGGAATGGCAGGAAATAGAATGGAACGGAAAGGAATGGAATGGAATGGAATAGAATGGAATGGAATGGAATGGATCGGAACGGAACGGAATGGAATGGAATGGAATGCAATGTAAAGGAATGGAATGGAATTGAGTGGAATGCAATGGAATGGCATGAAAAGGAGTGGAATGCAATGTAAAGGAATGGAATGGAATGGAGTGGAATGAAATGGAATGGAATGAAATGGAGTGGAATGCAACGGAATGGAATGAAATGGAGTGGAATGCAATGGAATGCAATGGAATGGAATGGAATGGAATGGAATGGAAAGGAATGGAATGGAATGGAATGGAATGGAGTGGAGTGGAATGGAATGGAATAGAAAAGAATGGAATGGAATGGAATGGAATGGAACGTAATGGAAAGGATAAAAGTGCAGTGGAGTGTAGTGGAGTGGAACGGTGTAGAAAGGAATGGAACAGAGTGGAGTGGAATGGAATGTAATGGAATGGAGTGGACTGGGATTGAGGTGAAAGGGAAGGAATGGAATGCAGTGGACTGGAGAGTAGGGGAAAGGAGAAGAGTGGATGTGAAGTGAATGGAACAGAATAGAATGGATCTGAGTGGAGTAGAGAAAATTCTAGTGGAAAAGAATGGAATGGGATGTATGGAATGCAATGGAATGGAATGGAATTGCAAAAATTGTAGTGGAGTGCTGTGGAATGGAATGGAAAAGAAAGGAAGAGAGTGGAGTGGAGTGGAATGGAGTGGAGTGGAATGGAATGGAATGCAATGGAATAGAATGGAATGGAATGGAATAGACTGAAATGGAGAAAAATTGGAAGGAATGGAATGAAGTGGAATGGAAAGGATAGGAGTAGAGAAGAGCGGATTTGAATTGAATGGAATGGAATAGAAAGGATTGGAGTGTAGTGTAGTGGATTGTAGTTTAAAAGAATGGAATGGAATGGAATGGAATAGAATGGAATGCAATGGCATGGAATGGATAAAAGTGCAGTGAGTGTAGTGGAGTGGAACGGAGAAGAAAGGAAGGGAGTGGAGTGGGGTGGAATGGTGTGGAATGGAATGGAATGAAATGGAATATAATGGAATGGAATGGAAAGGAAAGGAATGGAATGGAATGGAATGGAATGGAATGGAAAGGAATGGAATGGAATGGATTGGATTGGAGTGGAGTGGAGTGGATTCTAGGGGAAAAGATTGAATAGAATGGAATGGAATGGAATGGAATGGAATGGAAAGCAAATAATGAACAGTAGGGTTCAGTGGAGTGGAATGGAGAAGAAAGGATGAGAGTGGAGTGGAGTAGAATGTAGTGGAAAGGATAGGAATGGAATGGAATGGAATAGAATGGAATGGAATGGAATCACGTGGACTGAAAACAGACGAAAAGGAAGGAAAGAAATGCAGTGGTGTGGGGAGGAGTGGATTGGCAAAGAGTGTATTTGAATTGAAAGGAATGAAATGGATTGGCCTGCAATGGAAGCGAATGGGAAGGAATGGAATGCAGTGGACTGGAGAGGAGTGGAGTGGAGAAAAGGGAATCTGAATGGAATGGAATGGAATAGATTGGAGAGGATTGGAGTGGATTCCAGTAGAAAGGAATGGAATGGAATGGAACGGTATGGAATGGAATGGAATGGAATGGAATGGAATGGAATGGAATGGAATGGAGTGGACTGGAATGGAGGCGAATGGGAAAGAGTGGTATGCAGTGGAGTTTAGCCGAGTTGAGTGGAGAAGTGTGGATTTGAATGGAATGGAATGCATTGGAAAGGAATGCAATGGAATGGAATGGAATGGAATGGAATGGAATGGAATGGATTGGAGTGGAGTGTATTTTAAGGGAAAAGATTGTAATGGAATTGAATGGACTGGAATTGAATGAAATACAATGGAATGAAATGGAATGGAATGGGGTTGAATGGAATGGAATGGAATGGTTTGAGCCGACTGGAATGGATTTGAATGGAAGGGAGTGGAATGCAGTGCACTGTAGAGCAGCGGAATGGAGAAGTGTGGAATTGAATTAAATGGAATGGAAAGGAATGGATTAGAGTGGAATGGAGTGGATTCTAGTGGAGAAGAATGGAGTGAAACAGCATACAATGGAATGGAATGAAACGGAATGCCATGGAAAGGAATGGAATGGACTGCAGTGGAGGCAAATGGGAAGGAATACAATGCAGAGGAGTGGAGAGGAATGGAGTGGAGAAGAGTGGATTTGAATTGCATGTAATGGTATGGAATGGATTGCAGATTAGTTTAGAGGAACAGAGTGGAGAAGACTGGATTTGAATTCAATGTAATGGAATGCAAAGGTTTGGAGTGTAGTGGAGTGGATTCTAGTGTAAAAGAATGCAACGGAATGGAATTGAATGGAGTGGATTGGAATACAGGCAAATGGAAAGGAATACAATGCAGTGGATTGGAGAGCGGTGGTGTCCAGAAGCGTGGATTTCATATGAATCGAATGGAATGCAATGGAATGGAATAGAAAAGAATTTAAAGCAGTGGATTGGAGTGGAATGAAATGGACTAACATGGAATGGAATGGAAAGTAATGGAATGGAAAGGAATATAAAGGAACGGAATGAAAAGGAATGGAATGGAATGGAATGGAGTGGTTGGCATTGTTTTGCAAATGAATGGAATGAGGTGGAGTGTAGTGGAGTGGAAGGGAGGGGAGTAGAGTGGCTTTAGGTGGCATGGAATGGAATGGAATAGAACGGAATGGAATGGAATGCAGCGGACTGCAGTGGAGATGCATGGAGTGGAATGGAATGGAATGGAATGGAATGGAATGGAATGGAATGGAAAGGAATGGAAAGGAACGGAACGGAATGGAACGGAATGAAATGGATTGGAATGCAATAGAATGTAAAAAATGAACTGCAGTGTATTGGAGAGCAGTTGCATGGAGGGGAATGGAATGCAACGAAATGGAATGGAATGGAATGGAATGGAATGGAATGGAATGGAATGGAATTGAATGGAATGGAATGGAATAGAATGGAAAAAAGTGCAGTGGAGTGCAGGAGACAAATGGAAGGGACTGGAATGGAGTGGATAGGAATGGTATGGAATGGAATGGAATGGAATGGAATGGAATGGAATGGAGTGGACTGGGATGGAGGTGAAAGGGAAGGAATGGAATGCAGTGGACTGGAGAGTAGGGGAAAGGAGAAGACTGGATGTGAAGTGAATGGAACAGAATAGAATGGATCTGAGTGGAGTAGAGAAGATTCTAGTGGAAAAGAATGGAATGGGATGAATGGAATGCAATGGAATGGAATGGAATTGCAAAAATTGTAGTGGAGTGCTGTGGAATGGAATGGAAAAGAAAGGAAGAGAGTGGAGTGGAGTGGAATGGAGTGGAGTGGAATGGAATGGAATGCAATGGAATAGAATGGAATGGAATGGAGTAGACTGAAATGGAGAAAAATTGGAAGGAATGGAATGAAGTGGAATTAAAAGGATAGGAGTAGAGAAGAGCGGATTTGAATTGAATGGAATGGAATAGAAAGGATTGGATTGTTATGTAGTGGACTGTAGTTTAAAAGAATGGAATGGAATGGAATGGAATGGAATGGAATGGAATGGAATGGAATGAAATGGAATGGAGGCTAATAGGAAGGAATGGAATGCAGTGGAGTGGAGAGGAGTGGGGTGGAGATGAGTGGTTTGAATTGAATGTCACGGAATGGAATGGACTGTAGTGGAGTACAGTGGATTCCAGTGGAAAAGAATGTAATTAAATTGAATGGAACTGGAGGCAATGGAATGGAAAGGAAAGGAATGGAAAGGAATGGAATGGAATGGAAAAAGTGCAGTGGAGTGCAGTGGAGAGGAATGCAGTGTAATGGAATGGCCTGGAATGGAATAGATTAGAAGGGAATGGAAAGGAGGTGAAAGGGAAGGAATGGAATGCAGTGGAGTGTAGAGGAATGGAGTGGAGAACAGTGGATTTGAATTCAATGTAATGGATTGGAGTGGAGACGAGTGGATTCTAGTGGAAAAGAATGGAATGGAATGGAATGAAATGGAGTAGAATGGACAAATGTGCTGTTGAGTGTAGTAGAGTGGAATGGAGAAGAATTGAATGTAGTGGAATGGAGTGGAATGGAATGGAACGGATTGGACTGGAATAGAGGCGAATGGGAAGGAATGGAATGCAGTGGAGTAGAGAGGAGTGAAGTGGAAGAGTGTGTATTTCAATCGAATGGAAAGGAATAGAATCCATTGGATTGGAGAGGAGTGTACCGTAGTGGAAAACTGGAATGGAATGGAATGGAATGGAATGAAAAAAAGTGTAATGCAGTGGGCTGGAGTGGAGTGGAAAGGAATGGAATGGAATGGAGTGGAATGAAATGGAATGGAATGGAATGGAATGGAGTGGAATGGAATGGAATGGAATAGAGTGGACGGTAATGGAGGTGAATGGGAAGGTATGGAATGTAGTAGAGTGGAGCAGAGTGGAGTAGAAAAGAGTGGATTTGAATTGACTGGAGTGCAATGCAATGGAATTGAATGGAATGGAATGGAATGGAATGGAATGGACAGCAGTGGATTGGAGAGGATTGGATAGGAGAAGAATGGAATGGAATGGAAAGAAATGAAATGGAAAGAATTACAATGGAAAGGAATGAAAAGCAATGGAATGGAATGGAATGGAATCGAGCAGAGTGCATTGTATTTGAAATGAATTGAATGGAGACAAGGGTTGTGGAGTGGAATGGAATGGGAAGGAATGGAATGGAGTGGAGTGCATTGGAGTGGAATGGAGGGGAGAAGAGTGGATCCAGGTGGAATAGAACAGAAAAGAAAGGAAGGGAATGCAGTGGATTGGAGTGGAGTTGAAGGGAGGGGAATGGAATGGAATGGAATGGAATGGAATGGAATGGATTGGAATCGAATGGAATACATTGGAATGGAATGGAATGGAAAGGAATGGAATGGAATGGAATGCAATGCATTGGAATGGAATAGAAGGGAAAAAAGTGTAGTGGAGTGCTGTGGAGTGAAATGGAGAAAAAGGAAGAAAGAGGAGCGGAGAGGAATGGAGTGCAATGGAATGGAATGGAGGGAAATGGGAATGAATGGAATACAGTGGAGTGGAGAGGAGTAGAGTGGAGAAGAGTGGATTTCAATGGAATGGAAAGGAATGGAATGGAATGGAATGGAATGGAATGGAATGGAATGGAATGGATCGGACTGGAATGGAGTGGATCCCAGTGGAAAGAAATGGAAAGAATGGAATGGATTGCAATGGAATGGAAGAGATTGGAATGAAATGGAGTCGAATGGGAGGGAATGGAATGCAGTGGAAAGGAGTGGAGAGGAGTGGAGAAGACTGGATTGGAATGGAATGGAATGGAATGGAATGGAATGGAATGGAAGGGAATGGAATGGAATGCAATGGCATGGAATGGAAAAAAGTGCAGTGAGTGTAGTGGAGTGGAACGGAGAAGAAAGGAAGGGAGTGGAGTGGGGTGGAAAGTTGTGGAATGGAATGGAATGCAATGGAATATAATGGAATGGAATGGAAAGGAAAGGAATGGAATGGAATGGAATGGAATGGAATGGAATGGAATGGAATTGAATGGAAAGGAATGGAATGGAATGGATTGGATTGGAGTGGAGTGGAGTGGATTCTAGGGGAAAAGATTGAATGGAATGGAATGGAATGGAATGGAATGGAATGGAATGGAATGGAAAGCAAATAATGAACAGTAGCGTTCAGTGGAGAGGAATGGAGAAGAAAGGATGAGAGTGGAGTGGAGTAGAATGTAGTGGAAAGGATAGGAATGGAATGGAATGGAATAGAATGGAATGGAATGGAATCACGTGGACTCAAAACAGACGAAAAGGAAGGAAACAAATGCAGTGGTGTGGGGTGGGGTGGATTGGCAAAGAGTGTATTTGAATTGAAAGGAATGCAATGGAGTGGACTGCAATGGAAGCGAATGGGAAGGAATGGAATGCAGTGGACTGGAGAGGAGTGGAGTGGAGAAAAGGGAACCTGAATGGAATGGAATGGAATAGATTGGAGAGGATTGGAGTGGATTCCAGTAGAAAGGAATGGAATGGAATGGAATGGAATGGTATGGAATGGAACGGAATGGAAAGGAATGGAATGGAGTGGACTGGAATGGAGGTGAATGGGAAAGAGTGGCATGCAGTGTAGTGGAGCGGAGTTGAGTGGAGTAGTGTGGATTTGAATGGAATGGAATGGAATGGAATGGAAAGAAATGCAATGGAATGGAATGGAATGGAATGGAATGGAATGGAATGGAATGGATTGGAGTGGAGTGTATTTTAAGGGAAAAGATTGTAATGGAATTGAATGGACTGGAATTGAATGAAACACAATGGAATGAAATGGAATGGAATGGGGTTGAATGGAATGGAATGGAATGGTTTGAGTCGACTGGAATGGAGTTGAATGGAAGGGAGTGGAATGCAGTGCACTGGAGAGCAGTGGAATGGAGAGGTATGGATTTGAATTAAATGGAATGGAAAGGAATGCATTAGAGTGGAATGGAGTGGATTCTAGTGGAGAAGAATGGAGTGAAATAGAATACAATGGAATGGAATGAAACGGAATGCCATGGAAAGGAATGGAATGGACTGGAATGGAGGCAAATGGGAAGGAATACAATGCAGAGGAGTGGAGAGGAATGGAGTGGAGAAGAGTGGATTTGAATTGCATGTAATGGTATGGAATGGATTGCAGATTAGTTTAGAGGAACAGAGTGGAGAAGACTGGATTTGAATTCAATGTAATGGAATGCAATGGATTGGAGTGTAGTGGAGTGGATTCTAGTGTAAAAGAATGCAACGGAATGGAATTGAATGGAGTGGATTGGAATACAGGCAAATGGGAAGGAATACAATGCAGTGGATTGGAGAGCGGTGGTGTCCAGAAGCGTGGATTTCATATGAATGGAATGGAATGCAATGGAATGGAATAGAAAAGAATTTAAAGCAGTGGACTGGAGTGGAATGAAATGGACTAACATGGAATGGAATGGAAAGTAATGGAATGGAAAGGAATATAAAGGAACGGAATGAAAAGGAATGGAATGGAATGGAATGGAGTGGTTGGAATTGTTTTGGAAATGAATGGAATGAGGTGGAGTGTAGTGGAGTGGAAGGGAGGGGAGTAGAGTGGCTTTAGGTGGCATGGAATGGAATAGAATAGAACGGAATGGAATGGAATGCAGTGGATTGCAGTGGAGATGCATGGAGTGGAATGGAATGTAGTGGAATGGAATGGAATGGAATGGAATGGAATGGAATGGAATGGAAGGGAACGGAACGGAATTGAATGGAATGAAATGGACTGGAATGCAATAGAATGAAAAAAATGGACTGAAGTGTATTGGAGAGGAGTTGCATGGAGGGGAATGGAATGCAACGAAATGGAATGGCATGGAATGGAATGGAATGGAATGGAATGGAATGGAATGGAATAGAATGGAAAAAATTGCAGTGGAGTGCAGGAGACAAATGGAAGGGACTGGAATGGAGTGGATAGGAATGGTATGGAATGGAATGGAATGGAATGGAATATAATGGAATGGAATGGAGTGGAATGGAATATAATGGAATGGAATGGAATGGAATGGAATGGATTGGAATGGATTGGAATGGAATGGAATGGAGTGGAATGGAATGGAATGGAATGGATTGCAAGAAAGTACGTTGGAGTGCAGTGGAATGAAATGGAGAAAAAACGAAGGGAGTGAATTGGAGTGGAATGTAGTGGATTGGAATGGATTGGAACAAAATGCAATTGCATGGAATGGAATGGATTGGGATCGATTAGACAGGAATGGAGACTAATGGGAAGAAATGGAATGCAGTGGGGTGGAGAGGGGTGGAGTAGAGAAGAGTGATTTTCAATTGAATGTCATGGAATGGAAGGGATTGGAGAGAAGTAGAGTGGATTCTAGTGGATAGGAATGGAATTTAATCAAACAGAATGGAATGCGATGGAATGGAAAGGAATGGAATGGAATGGAACGGAATGGAATGGAATGGAATGGAATGGAATGGAATGGAATGGAATGGAATGGAATGGAATGGAATGGAATGGAATGGAATGGAAAAAATTACAGTGGAGTGCAGTTGAGAGGAATGGAGTGGAATGGAATGGAATGGAATGGAATGGAATGGAATGGAATGGAAAAGAATGGAATGGAATGAAATGGAAAAGCATGGAATGGAATAGATTGGAGGAGACTGGAATGGAGAAAAATGAGAAAGAATGGAATGTAGTGGAGTGGAGAGGAAGAGAGAGGAGAAGTGTGGATTTGTACTCAATGGAATGGAATGGAACGGATTAGAGTGGAGAGGAGTGGATTCTAGTGGAAAAGAATGGAATGGAATGGAATGGAATGGAGTAGAATAGACAAATGTGCAGTTGAGTGTAGTGGAGTGGAATGGAGAAGAAAGGAAGGGAGTGGAGTGGTGTGGAAAGGAGTGGAATGCAATGGAATGGAATGGAATGGAATGGAAAGTAATGGAATCGAATGAAGTGAACTGGAATGGTGGGGAATCGGAAGGAATAGAATGCAGGTGAGTAGAGAGGAGTGGAGAGGAGACGAGTGGATTTGAATCAAATGGAAAGGAACGTAATCCACTGGAGTGGAGAGGAGTGTTATCTAGTGGAAAATTGGAATGGAATGGAATGGAATGGAATGGAATGGAATGGAAATAAGTGTAATGGAGTGTGCTGGAGTGGAATGGAATGGAATAGAATGGAATGGAATGGAATGGTCAGGAATGGAGGCGAACGGGAAGGAATAGAATGCAGTGGACTGAAGAGGAGTGGAGTGGAGAAGAGCGGACTTGAATTGAATGCAGTGGAATGGATAGGAGTTTAGTGGAGTGGATTTCAGGGGAAAAGAATGTAATGTAATGTAATGTAATGTAATGTAATGTAATGTAATGTAATGGAATGGAATGGAATGGAATGGAATGGAATGCAAAGGAATGGAGTAGAATGGAATGGGATAGAATGGAATGGAATGGACTGGAAAGGAAAAAATTACATCGGAGTGCAGTGGAATGGAATGGAGAAGAAACGAAGCAAGTGGATTGGAGTGGAATGTAGTGGAATGGAAGGGAATGGAACGAAATGGAATTGAATGGAATGCAATGGAATGGAATGGAATGCATTAGCCTGGAATGGAGGCTACTGGGAAGGAATGGAAGGCAGTGGAATGGAGAGAAATCAAGTGGAGAAGAGTGGTTTTGAATTGAATGTCCTGGCATGGAATGGATTGTAGTGGATTGCAGTGGATTCCAGTGGAAAAGAATGGAATTTAAACGAATGGAATGGAATGCAATGGAATGGAAAGGATTGGAATGGAATGGAAAAAAGTGCAGTGGAGTGCAGTGGAGAGAAATGCAGAAGAAACGAAGGGAATGGATTGGAGTGGAATGTAGTGGAATGGAATGGAATGGAATGGAATGGAATAGTTTGGAGGGGACTGGAATGTAGGCGAATGGGAAGGAATGGAATGCAGTAGAGTGAAGAGGAATGGAGAGGAGAAGAGTGGATTTGAACTCAATGGAATGGAATGGAATGGATTGGAGTAGAGAGGAGTGGATTCTAGTGGAAAAGAATGAAATGAAATGGAATGGATTGGAGTAGAGGGGAGTGGATTCTAGTGGAAAAGAATGGAATGCAACAGAATGGAATGGAGTAGAATGGACAAATGTGATGTTGAGTGTAGTATAGTGGAATGGAGAAGAAAGGAAGGGAGTGGAGAGGAGTGGAATGTGGTGGAATTGAATGGAAGGGAATGGAGTGGACTGGAATGTAGGCGAATGGGAAGGAATGGAATGCAGTGGAGTAGAGAAGAGTGATGTGGAGGAGTGTGTATTTGAATGGAATGGAATGGAACGGAATGCATTGGAGTGGAGAGGACTGTACTCCAGTGGAAAAGAATGGATTGGAATAGAATGGAATGGAAGGGAAAGGAATGGAGTGGAATGGAATGGAATGGAATAGAACTGAATGGAATGGGAAGGAAAAAATACATTGGAGTGCAGTGGAATGGAATGGAGAAGAAACGAAGGGACTGGATTGGAGTGGAAAGTAGTGGAATGGAATGGAATGGAGTGGAATGGAATGGAATGGAATGGAATGGAATGGAATGGATTGGACAGGAATGGAGGCTAATAGGAAGGAATGGAATGCAGTGGAGTGGAGAGGAGTGGGGTGGAGAAGAGTGGTTTGAATTGAATGTCACGGAATGGAATGGACTGTAGTGGAGTATAGTGGATTCCAGTGGAAAAGAATGTAATTAAATTGAATGGAACTGGAGGCAATGGAATGGAAAGGAATGGAATGGAAAGGAATGGAATGGAAAGGAATGGAATGGAATGGAAAAAACTGCAGTGGAGTGCAGTGGAGAGGAATGCAGTGTAATGGAATGGAATAGAATAGAAGGGAATGGAAAGGAGGTGAAAGGTATGGAATGGAATGCAGTGGAGTGGAGAGGAATGGAGTGGAGAACAGTGGATTTGAATTCAATGGAATGGATTGGAGTGGAGACGAGTGGATTCTAGTGGAAAAGAATGGAATGGAATGGAATGAAATGGAGTAGAATGGACAAATGTGTTGTTGAGTGTAGTAGAGTGGAATGGAGAAGAATTGAATGTAGTGGAATGGAGTGGAATGGAATGGAATGGAACGGAGTGGACTGGAATAGAGGCGAATGGGAAGGAATGGAATGCAGTGGAGTAGAGAGGAGTGAATTTGAAGAGTGTGTATTTCAATCGAATTGAAAGGAATAGAATGCATTGGAGTGGAGAGGAGTGTACAGTAGTGGAAAACTGGAATGGAATGGAATGGAATGGAATGGAATGGAATGGAATGGAATAGAGTGGACGGTAATGGAGGTGAATGGGAAGGTATGGAATGTAGTAGAGTGGAGAAGAGTGGAGTAGAAAAGAGTGGATTTGAATTGACTGGAGTGCAATGCAATGGAATGGAATGGAATGGAATGGAATGGAGTGGAATGGACAGCAGTGGATTGGAGAGGATTGGATAGGAGAAGAATGGAATGGAATGGAAAGAAATGAAATGGAAAGAATTACAATGGAAAGGAATGAAAAGCAATGGAATGGAATGGAATGGAATCGAGCAGAGTGCATTGTACTTGAAATGAATTGAATGGAGACGATGGTTGTGGAGTGGAATGGAATGGGAAGGAATGGAATGGAGTGGAGTGCATTGGAGTGGAATGGAGGGGAGAAGAGTGGATTCAGGTGGAATAGAACAGAAAAGAAAGGAAGGGAATGCAGTGGATTGGAGTGGAGTTGAAGGGAGGGGAAAGGAATGGAATGGAATGGAATGGAATGGAATGGAATGGAATGGAATGGATTGGAATCTAATGGAATTCATTGGAATGGAATGAATGGAATGGAATGGAATGCAATGCATTGGAATGGAATAGAAGGGAAAAAAGTGTAGTGGAGTGGTGTGGAGTGAAATGGAGAAAAAGGAAGAAAGTGGAGCGGAGAGGAATGGAGTGCAATGGAATGGAATGGAGGGAAATGGGAATGAATGGAATACAGTGGAGTGGAGAGGAGTAGAGTGGAGAAGAGTGGATTTCAATGGAATGGAAAGGAATGTAATGGAATGGAATGGAATGGAATGGATTGTACTGGAGTGGAGTGGATCCCAGCGGAAAGAAATGGAAAGAATGGAATGGATTGCAATGCAATGGAAGAGATTGGAATGGAATGGAGTCGAATGGGAGGGAATGGAATGCAGTGGAAAGGAGTGGATAGGAGTGGAGAAGACTGGATTGGAATGGAATGGAATGGATTGGAATGGAATGGAATGGAATGGAATGGAATGGAAGGGAATGGAATGGAGTGGAGTGGGTTCTAGTGGAAAAGAATGGAATAGAATGGACCAGTATGGAATGGAATGGAATGTCAGGCAATAGAATGGAACGGAATGGAATGGAATGGAATGGAATGGAATGGAATGGAATGGAATGGAATAGAATGGAATGGAATGGAATGGAACGGAACGGAACGGAATGGAATGGAATGGAATGCAATGTAAAGGAATGGAATGGAATTGAGTGGAATGCAATGGAATGGAATGAAAAGGAGTGGAATGCAATGTAAAGGAATGGAATGGAATGGAGTGGAATGAAATGGAATGGAATGAAATGGAGTGGAATGCAATGAAATGGAATGAAATGGAGTGGAATGCAATGGAATGGAATGGAATGGAATGGAATGGAATGGAATGGAATGGAGTGGAGTGGAGTGGAATGGAATGGAATAGAAAAGAATGGAATGGAATGGAATGGAATGGAACGTAATGGAAAGGATAAAAGTTCAGTGGAGTGTAGTTTAGAGGAACGGTGTAGAAAGGAATTGAACAGAGTGGAGTGGAATGGAATGTAATGGAATGGAGTGGACTGGGATGGAGGTGAAAGGGAAGGAATGGAATGCAGTGGACTGGAGAGTAGGGGAAAGGAGAAGAGTGGATGTGAAGTGAATGGAACAGAATAGAATGGATCTGAGTGGAGTAGAGAAGATTCTAGTGGAAAAGAATGGAATGGAATGAATGGAATGCAACGGAATGGAATGGAATTACAAAAATTGTAGTGGAGTGCTGTGTAATGGAATGGAAAAGAAAGGAAGAGAGTGGAGTGGAGTGGAATGGAGTGGAGTGGAATGGAATGGAATGCAATGGAATAGAATGGAATGGAATGGAGTAGACTGAAATGGAGAAAAATTGGAAGGAATGGAATGAAGTGGAATCGAAAGGATAGGAGTAGAGAAGAGCGGATTTGAATTGAATGGAATGGAATAGAAAGGATTGGAGTGTAATGTAGTGGACTGTAGTTTAAAAGAATGGAATGGAATGGAATGGAATGGAATGGAATGGAATGGAATGGAATGTAGGCTAATAGGAAGGAATGGAATGCAGTGGAGTGGAGAGGAGTGGGGTGGAGATGAGTGGTTTGAATTGAATGTCACGGAATGGAATGGACTGTAGTGGAGTATAGTGGATTCCAGTGGAAAAGAATGTAATTAAATTGAATGGAACTGGAGACAATGGAATGGAAAGGAATGGAATGGAAAGGAATGGAATGGAATGGAAAAAAGTGCAGTGGAGTGCAGTGGAGAGGAATGCAGTGTAATGGAATGGCATGGAATGGAATAGATTAGAAGGGAATGGAAAGGAGGTGAAAGGGAAGGAATGGAATGCAGTGGAGTGGAGAGGAAAGGAGTTGAGAACAGTGGATTTGAATTCAATGGAATGGATTGGAGTAGAGACGAGTGGATTCTAGTGGAAAAGAATGGAATGGAATGGAATGAAATGGAGTAGAATGGACAAATGTGCTGTTGAATGTAGTAGAGTGGAATGGAGAAGAATTGAATGTAGTGGAATGGAGTGGAATGGAATGGAATGGAACGGAGTGGACTGGAATAGAGGCGAATGGGAAGGAATGGAATGCAGTGGAGTAGAGAGGAGTGAAGTGGAAGAGTGTGTATTTCAATCGAATGGAAAGGAATGGAATGCATTGGAGTGGAGAGGAGTGTACCGTAGTGGAAAATTGGAATGGAATGGAATGGAATGGAATGGAATGGAATGGAATGGAATGAAAAAAAGTGTAATGGAGTGTGCTGGAGTGGAGTGGAAAGGAATGGAATGGAACGGAGTGGAATGAAATGGAATGGAATGGAATGGAATGGAATGGAATAGAGTGGACGGAAATGGAGGTGAATGGGAAGGTATGGAATGTAGTAGAGTGGAGAAGAGTGGAGTAGAAAAGAGTGGATTTGAATTGACTGGAGTGCAATGCAATGGAATAGAATGGAATGGAATGGAATGGAATGGATACCAGTGGATTGGAGAGGAGTGGATAGGAGAAGAATGGAATGGAATGGAAAGAAATGAAATGGAAAGAATTACAATGGAAAGGAATGAAAAGCAATGGAATGGAATGGAATGGAATTGAGCAGAGTGCATTGTATTTGAAATCAATTGAATGGAGACGATGGTTGTGGAATGGAATGGAATGGGAAGGAATGGAATGGAGTGGAGTGCATTGGAGTGGAATGGAGGGGAGAAGAGTGGATTCAGGTGGAATAGAACAGAAAAGAAAGGAAGGGAATGCAGTGGATTGGAGTGGAGTTGAAGGGAGGGGAAAGGAATGGAATGGAATGGAATGGAATGGAATGGAATGGAATGGATTGGAATCCAATGGAATTCATTGGAATGGAATGAATAGAATGGAATGAATAGTATGGAATGGAATGGAATGGAATGCAATGCATTGGAATGGAATAGAAGGAAAAAAAGTGTAGTGGAGTGCTGTGGAGTGAAATGGAGAAAAAGGAAGAAAGTGGAGCGGAGAGGAATGGAGTGCAATGGAATGGAATGGAGGGAAAAGGGAATGAATGGAATACAGTGGAGTGGAGAGGAGTAGAGTGGAGAAGAGTGGATTTCAATGGAATGGAAAGGAACGTAATGGAATGGAATGGAATGGAATGGAATGGAATGGATTGGACTGGAGTGGAGTGGATACCAGTGGAAAGAAATGGAAAGAATGGAATGGATTGCAATGGAATGGAAGAGACTGGAATGGAATGGAGTCGAATGGGAGGGAATGGAATGCAGTGGAAAGTAGTGGAGACGAGTGGAGAAGACTGGATTGGAATGGAATGGAATGGAATGGAATGGAATGGAAGGGAATGGAATGCAACGGAACGGAACGGAATAGAATGGAATGGAATGCAATGTAAAGGAATGGAATGCAATTGAGTGGAATGCAATGGAATGGAATGAAAAGGAGTGGAATGCAATGTAAAGCAATGGAATGGAATGGAGTGGAATGAAATGGAATGGAATGAAATGGAGTGGAATGCAATGGAATGGAATGAAATGGAGTGGAATGCAATGGAATGGAATGGAATGGAATGGAATGGAATGGAATGGAATGGAGTGGAGTGGAATGGAATGGAGCAGAAAAGAATGGAATGGAATGGAATGGAATGGAACGGAATGGAAAGGATAAAAGTGCAGTGTAGTGTAGTTGAGTGGAACGGTGTAGAAAGGAATGGAACAGAGTGGAGTGGAATGGAGTGCAAAGGAATGGAATGTAATGGAATGGAGTGGACTGGGATGGAGGTGAAAGGGAAGAAATGGAATGCAGTGGACTGGAGAGTAGGGGAAAGGAGAAGGGTGGATGTGAAGTGAATGGAACAGAATAGAATGGATCTGAGTGGAGTAGAGAAGATTCTAGTGGGAAAGAACGGAATGGAATGAATGGAATGCAATGGAATGGAATGGAATTGCAAAAATTGTAGTGGCGTGCTGTGGAATGGAATGGAAAAGAAAGGAAGAGAGTGGAGTGGAGTGGAATGCAGTGGAGTGGAATGGAATGGAATGCAATGGAATAGAATGGAATGGAATGGAGTAGACTGAAATGGAGAAAAATTGGAAGGAATGGAATGAAGTGGAATGGAAAGGATAGGAGTAGAGAAGAGCGGATTTGAATTGAATGGAATGGAATAGAAAGGATTGGAGCGTAGTGTATTGGATTGTAGTGTAAAAGAATGGAATGGAATGGAATGGAATGGAATGGAATGGAATGGAATGGAATGGAATGCAATGGCATGGAATGGAAAAAAGTGCAGTGGAGTGTAGTGGAGTGGAACGGAGAAGAAAGGAAGGGCGTGGAGTGGGGTGGAAAGGTGTGGAATGGAATGGATTGCAATGGAATATAATGGAATGGAATGGAAAGGAAAGGAATGGCATGGAATGGAATGGAATGGAATGGAATGGAATGGAATGGAATGGAATTGAATGGAAAGTAATGGAATGGAATGGAATTGATTGGATTGGAGTGGAGTGGGGTGGATTCTAGGGGAAAAGATTGAATGGAATGGAATGGAATGGAATGGAATGGAATGGAATGGAATGGAAAGCAAATAATGAACAGTAGGGTTCAGTGGAGTGGAATGGAGAAGAAAGGATGAGAGTGGAGTGGAGTAGAATGTAGTGGAAAGATAGGAATGGAATGGAATGGAATAGAATGGAATGGAATGGAATCACGTGGACTCAAAACAGACGAAAAGGAAGGAAAGAAATGCAGTGGTGTGGGGAGGAGTGGATTGGCAAAGAGTGTATTTGAATTGAAAGGAATGCAATGGAGTGGACTGCAATGGAAGCGAATGGGAAGGAATGGAATGCAGTGGACTGGAGAGGAGTGGAGTGGAGAAAAGGGAACCTGAATGGAATGGAATGGAATAGATTGGAGAGGATTGGGGTGGATTCCAGTAGAAAGGAATGGAATGGAATGGAATGGAATGGAATGGAATGGAATGGAATGGAGTGGACTGGAATGGAGGCGAATGGGAAAGAGTGGCATGCAGTGGAGTGGAGCGGAGTTGAGTGGAGAAGTGTGGATTTGAATGGAATGGAATGGAAAGGAATGCAATGGAATGGAATGGAATGGAATGGAATGGAATGGAATGGAATGGATTGGAGTGGAGTGGAGTGTATTTTAAGGGAAAAGATTGTAATGGAATTGAATGGACTGGAATTGAATGAAATACAATGGAATGAAATGGAATGGAATGGGGTTGAATGGAATGGAATGGAACGGTTTTAGTCGACTGGAAAGGAGTTGAATGGAAGGGAGTGGAATGCAGTGCACTGGAGAGCAGTGGAATGGAGAGTTGTGGATTTGAATTAAATGGAATGGAAAGGAATGGATTAGAGTGGAATGGAGTGGATTCTAGTGGAGAAGAATGGAGTGAAATAGAATACAATGGAATGGAATGAAACGGAATGCCATGGAAAGGAATGGAATGGACTGGAATGGAGGCAAATGGGAAGGAATACAATGCAGAGGAGTGGAGAGGAATGGAGTGGAGAAGAGTGGATTTGAATTGCATGTAATGGTATGGAATGGATTGCAGATTAGTTTAGAGAAACAGAGTGGAGAAGACTGGATTTGAATTCAATGTAATGGAATGCAATGGATTGGAGTGTAGTGGAGTGGATTCTAGTGTAAAAGAATGCAACGGAATGGAATTGAATGGATTGGATTGGAATACAGGCAAATGGGAAGGAATACAATGCAGTGGATTGGAGAGCGTTGGTGTCCAGAAGCGTGGATTTCATATGAATGGAATGGAATGCAATGGAATGGAATAGAAAAGAATTTAAAGCAGTGGATTGGAGTGGAATGAAATGGACTAACATGGAATGGAATGGAAAGTAATGGAATGGAAAGGAATATAAAGGAACGGAATGAAAAGGAATGGAATGGAATGGAATGGAATGGAATGGAGTGGTTGGCACTGTTTTGGAAATGAATGGAATGAGGTGGAGTGTAGTGGAGTGGAAGGGAGGGGAGTAGAGTGGCTTTAGGTGGCATGGAATGGAATGGAATAGAACGGAATGGAATGGAATGCAGTGGATTGCAGTGGAGATGCATGGAGTGGAATGAAATGGAATGGAATGGAATGGAATGGAATGGAATGGAACGGAACGGAATGGAATGCAATGGAATGAAATGGATGGGAATGCAATAGAATGGAAAAAGATGAACTGCAGTGTATTGGAGAGGAGTTGCATGGAGAGGAATGGAATGCAATGAAATGGAATGGCATGGCATGGAATGGAATGGAATGGAATGGAATGGAATGGAATGGAATGGAATGGAATAGAATGGATAAAAGTGCAGTTTAGTGCATTAGACAAATGGAAGGGACTGGAATGGAGTGGATAGGAATGGTATGGAATGGAATGGAATGGAATGGAATGGTATGGAATGGAATGGAATGGAATGGAATGGAATGGAATGGAATGGAATGGATTGGAATGGATTGGAATGGAATGGAATGGAGTGGAATGGAATGGAATGGAATGGATTGCAAGAAAGTACGTTGGAGTGCAGTGGAATGAAATGGAGAAAAAACGAAGGGAGTGGATTGGAGTGGAATGTAGTGGATTGGAAGGGATTGGAACAAAATGGAATTGCATGGAATGGAATGGATTGGCATCGATTAGACAGGAATGGAGGCTAATGGGAAGAAATGGAATGCAGTGGGGTGGAGAGTGGTGGAGTAGAGAAGAGAGATTTTCAATTGAATGTCATGGAATGGAAGGGATTGGAGAGAAGTAGAGTGGATTCTAGTGGAAAAGAATGGAATTTAATCAAACAGAATGGAATGCGATGGAATGGAAAGGAATGGAATGGAATGGAATGGAATGGAATGGAATGGAAAAAATGCAGTGGAGTGCAGTTAAGAGGAATGGAGTGAAATGGAATGGAATGGAATGGAATGGAATGGAATGGAATGGAATGGAAAAGAATGGAATGGAATGAAATGGAATAGCATGGAATGGAATAGATTGGAGGAGACTGGACTGGAGAAAAATGAGAAAGAATGGAATGTAGTGGAGTGGAGAGGAAGAGAGAGGAGAAGAGTGGATTTGTACTCAATGGAATGGAATGGAACGGATTAGAGTGGAGAGGAGTGGATTCTAGTGGAAAAGAATGGAATGGAATGGAATGGAGTAGAATAGACAAATGTGCAGTTGAGTGTAGTGGAGTGGAATGGAGAAGAAAGGAAGGGAGTGGAGTGGAGTGGAAAGGAGTGGAATGCAATGGAATGGAATGGAATGGAATGGAAAGGAATGGAATGGAATGGAATGGAATGGAATAGTTTGGAGGGGACTGGAATGTAGGCGAATGGGAAGGAATGGAATGCAGTAGAGTGAAGAGGAATGGAGAGGAGAAGAGTGGATTTGAACTCAATGGAATGGAATGGAATGGATTGGAGTAGAGAGGAGTGGATTCTAGTGGAAAAGAATGAAATGAAATGGAATGGATTGGAGTAGAGGGGAGTGGATTCTAGTGGAAAAGAATGGAATGCAACAGAATGGAATGGAGTAGAATGGACAAATGTGATGTTGAGTGTAGTATAGTGGAATGGAGAAGAAAGGAAGGGAGTGGAGTGGAGTGGAATGTGGTGGAATTGAATGGAAGGGAATGGAGTGGACTGGAATGTAGGCGAATGGGAAGGAATGGAATGCAGTGGAGTAGAGAAGAGTGATGTGGAGGAGTGTGTATTTGAATGGAATGGAATGGAACGGAATGCATTGGAGTGGAGAGGACTGTACTCCAGTGGAAAAGAATGGATTGGAATAGAATGGAATGGAAGGGAAAGGAATGGAGTGGAATGGAATGGAATGGAATAGAACTGAATGGAATGGGAAGGAAAAAATACATTGGAGTGCAGTGGAATGGAATGGAGAAGAAACGAAGGGACTGGATTGGAGTGGAAAGTAGTGGAATGGAATGGAATGGAATGGAATGGAATGGAATGGAATGGAATGGAATGGAATGGATTGGACAGGAATGGAGGCTAATAGGAAGGAATGGAATGCAGTGGAGTGGAGAGGAGTGGGGTGGAGAAGAGTGGTTTGAATTGAATGTCACGGAATGGAATGGACTGTAGTGGAGTATAGTGGATTCCAGTGGAAAAGAATGTAATTAAATTGAATGGAACTGGAGGCAATGGAATGGAAAGGAATGGAATGGAAAGGAATGGAATGGAAAGGAATGGAATGGAATGGAAAAAAGTGCAGTGGAGTGCAGTGGAGAGGAATGCAGTGTAATGGAATGGAATAGAATAGAAGGGAATGGAAAGGAGGTGAAAGGTATGGAATGGAATGCAGTGGAGTGGAGAGGAATGGAGTGGAGAACAGTGGATTTGAATTCAATGGAATGGATTGGAGTGGAGACGAGTGGATTCTAGTGGAAAAGAATGGAATGGAATGGAATGAAATGGAGTAGAATGGACAAATGTGTTGTTGAGTGTAGTAGAGTGGAATGGAGAAGAATTGAATGTAGTGGAATGGAGTGGAATGGAATGGAATGGAACGGAGTGGACTGGAATAGAGGCGAATGGGAAGGAATGGAATGCAGTGGAGTAGAGAGGAGTGAATTTGAAGAGTGTGTATTTCAATCGAATTGAAAGGAATAGAATGCATTGGAGTGGAGAGGAGTGTACCGTAGTGGAAAACTGGAATGGAATGGAATGGAATGGAATGGAATGGAATGGAATGGAATAGAGTGGACGGTAATGGAGGTGAATGGGAAGGTATGGAATGTAGTAGAGTGGAGAAGAGTGGAGTAGAAAAGAGTGGATTTGAATTGACTGGAGTGCAATGCAATGGAATGGAATGGAATGGAATGGAATGGAGTGGAATGGACAGCAGTGGATTGGAGAGGATTGGATAGGAGAAGAATGGAATGGAATGGAAAGAAATGAAATGGAAAGAATTACAATGGAAAGGAATGAAAAGCAATGGAATGGAATGGAATGGAATCGAGCAGAGTGCATTGTACTTGAAATGAATTGAATGGAGACGATGGTTGTGGAGTGGAATGGAATGGGAAGGAATGGAATGGAGTGGAGTGCATTGGAGTGGAATGGAGGGGAGAAGAGTGGATTCAGTTGGAATAGAACAGAAAAGAAAGGAAGGGAATGCAGTGGATTGGAGTGGAGTTGAAGGGAGGGGAAAGGAATGGAATGGAATGGAATGGAATGGAATGGAATGGAATGGATTGGAATCGAATGGAATTCATTGGAATGGAATGAATGGAATGGAATGGAATGCAATGCATTGGAATGGAATAGAAGGGAAAAAAGTGTAGTGGAGTGGTGTGGAGTGAAATGGAGAAAAAGGAAGAAAGTGGAGCGGAGAGGAATGGAGTGCAATGGAATGGAATGGAGGGAAATGGGAATGAATGGAATACAGTGGAGTGGAGAGGAGTAGAGTGGAGAAGAGTGGATTTCAATGGAATGGAAAGGAATGTAATGTAATGGAATGGAATGGAATGGATTGTACTGGAGTGGAGTGGATCCCAGCGGAAAGAAATGGAAAGAATGGAATGGATTGCAATGCAATGGAAGAGATTGGAATGGAATGGAGTCGAATGGGAGGGAATGGAATGCAGTGGAAAGGAGTGGATAGGAGTGGAGAAGACTGGATTGGAATGGAATGGAATGGATTGGAATGGAATGGAATGGAATGGAATGGAATGGAAGGGAATGGAATGGAGTGGAGTGGGTTCTAGTGGAAAAGAATGGAATAGAATGGACCAGTATGGAATGGAATGGAATGGCAGGCAATAGAATGGAACGGAATGGAATGGAATGGAATGGAATGGAATGGAATGGAATGGAATGGAATGGAATAGAATGGAATGGAATGGAATGGAACGCAACGGAACGGAATGGAATGGAATGTAATGCAATGTAAAGGAATGGAATGGAATTGAGTGGAATGCAATGGAATGGAATGAAAAGGAGTGGAATGCAATGTAAAGGAATGGAATGGAATGGAGTGGAATGAAATGGAATGGAATGAAATGGAGTGGAATGCAATGGAATGGAATGAAATGGAGTGGAATGCAATGGAATGGAATGGAATGGAATGGAATGGAATGGAATGGAATGGAATGGAGTGGAGTGGAGTGGAATGGAATGGAATAGAAAAGAATGGAATGGAATGGAATGGAATGGAACGTAATGGAAAGGATAAAAGTTCAGTGGAGTGTAGTTTAGAGGAACGGTGTAGAAAGGAATTGAACAGAGTGGAGTGGAATGGAATGTAATTAAATGGAGTGGACTGGGATGGAGGTGAAAGGGAAGGAATGGAATGCAGTGGACTGGAGAGTAGGGGAAAGGAGAAGAGTGGATGTGAAGTGAATGGAACAGAATAGAATGGATCTGAGTGGAGTAGAGAAGATTCTAGTGGAAAAGAATGGAATGGAATGAATGGAATGCAACGGAATGGAATGGAATTACAAAAATTGTAGTGGAGTGCTGTGTAATGGAATGGAAAAGAAAGGAAGAGAGTGGAGTGGAGTGGAATGGAGTGGAGTGGAATGGAATGGAATGCAATGGAATAGAATGGAATGGAATGGAGTAGACTGAAATGGAGAAAAATTGGAAGGAATGGAATGAAGTGGAATCGAAAGGATAGGAGTAGAGAAGAGCGGATTTGAATTGAATGGAATGGAATAGAAAGGATTGGAGTGTAATGTAGTGGACTGTAGTTTAAAAGAATGGAATGGAATGGAATGGAATGGAATGGAATGGAATGGAATGGAATGGAATGGAATGTAGGCTAATAGGAAGGAATGGAATGCAGTGGAGTGGAGAGGAGTGGGGTGGAGATGAGTGGTTTGAATTGAATGTCACGGAATGGAATGGACTGTAGTGGAGTATAGTGGATTCCAGTGGAAAAGAATGTAATTAAATTGAATGGAACTGGAGACAATGGAATGGAAAGGAATGGAATGGAAAGGAATGGAATGGAATGGAAAAAAGTGCAGTGGAGTGCAGTGGAGAGGAATGCAGTGTAATGGAATGGCATGGAATGGAATAGATTAGAAGGGAATGGAAAGGAGGTGAAAGGGAAGGAATGGAATGCAGTGGAGTGGAGAGGAAAGGAGTTGAGAACAGTGGATTTGAATTCAATGGAATGGATTGGAGTAGAGACGAGTGGATTCTAGTGGAAAAGAATGGAATGGAATGGAATGAAATGGAGTAGAATGGACAAATGTGCTGTTGAGTGTAGTAGAGTGGAATGGAGAAGAATTGAATGTAGTGGAATGGAGTGGAATGGAATGGAATGGAACGGAGTGGACTGGAATAGAGGCGAATGGGAAGGAATGGAATGCAGTGGAGTAGAGAGGAGTGAAGTGGAAGAGTGTGTATTTCAATCGAATGGAAAGGAATGGAATGCATTGGAGTGGAGAGGAGTGTACCGTAGTGGAAAACTGGAATGGAATGGAATGGAATGGAATGGAATGGAATGGAATGAAAAAAAGTGTAATGGAGTGTGCTGGAGTGGAGTGGAAAGGAATGGAATGGAACGGAGTGGAATGAAATGGAATGGAATGGAATGGAATGGAATGGAATGGAATAGAGTGGACGGAAATGGAGGTGAATGGGAAGGTATGGAATGTAGTAGAGTGGAGAAGAGTGGAGTAGAAAAGAGTGGATTTGAATTGACTGGAGTGCAATGCAATGGAATAGAATGGAATGGAATGGAATGGAATGGATACCAGTGGATTGGAGAGGAGTGGATAGGAGAAGAATGGAATGGAATGGAAAGAAATGAAATGGAAAGAATTACAATGGAAAGGAATGAAAAGCAATGGAATGGAATGGAATGGAATTGAGCAGAGTGCATTGTATTTGAAATGAATTGAATGGAGACGATGGTTGTGGAGTGGAATGGAATGGGAAGGAATGGAATGGAGTGGAGTGCATTGGAGTGGAATGGAGGGGAGAAGAGTGGATTCAGGTGGAATAGAACAGAAAAGAAAGGAAGGGAATGCAGTGGATTGGAGTGGAGTTGAAGGGAGGGGAAAGGAATGGAATGGAATGGAATGGAATGGAATGGAATGGAATGGAATGGAATGGAATGGAATGGAATGGAATGGAGTGGATTGGAATCCAATGGAATTCATTGGAATGGAATGAATAGAATGGAATGAATAGTATGGAATGGAATGGAATGGAATGCAATGCATTGGAATGGAATAGAAGGGAAAAAAGTGTAGTGGAGTGCTGTGGAGTGAAATGGAGAAAAAGGAAGAAAGTGGAGCGGAGAGGAATGGAGTGCAATGGAATGGAATGGAGGGAAAAGGGAATGAATGGAATACAGTGGAGTGGAGAGGAGTAGAGTGGAGAAGAGTGGATTTCAATGGAATGGAAAGGAACGTAATGGAATGGAATGGAATGGAATGGAATGGAATGGATTGGACTGGAGTGGAGTGGATACCAGTGGAAAGAAATGGAAAGAATGGAATGGATTGCAATGGAATGGAAGAGACTGGAATGGAATGGAGTCGAATGGGAGGGAATGGAATGCAGTGGAAAGTAGTGGAGACGAGTGGAGAAGACTGGATTGGAATGGAATGGAATGGAATGGAATGGAATGGAAGGGAATGGAATGCAACGGAACGGAACGGAATAGAATGGAATGTAATGCAATGTAAAGGAATGGTATGGAATTGAGTGGAATGCAATGGAATGGAATGAAAAGGAGTGGAATGCAATGTAAAGGAATGGAATGGAATGGAGTGGAATGAAATGGAATGGAATGAAATGGAGTGGAATGCAATGGAATGGAATGAAATGGAGTGGAATGCAATGGAATGGAATGGAATGGAATGGAATGGAATGGAATGGAATGGAATGGAATGGAGTGGAGTGGAATGGAATGGAGCAGAAAAGAATGGAATGGAATGGAATGGAACGGAATGGAAAGGATAAAAGTGCAGTGTAGTGTAGTTGAGTGGAACGGTGTAGAAAGGAATGGAACAGAGTGGAGTGGAATGGAGTGCAAAGGAATGGAATGTAATGGAATGGAGTGGACTGGGATGGAGGTGAAAGGGAAGAAATGGAATGCAGTGGACTGGAGAGTAGGGGAAAGGAGAAGGGTGGATGTGAAGTGAATGGAACAGAATAGAATGGATCTGAGTGGAGTAGAGAAGATTCTAGTGGGAAAGAACGGAATGGAATGAATGGAATGCAATGGAATGGAATGGAATTGCAAAAATTGTAGTGGCGTGCTGTGGAATGGAATGGAAAAGAAAGGAAGAGAGTGGAGTGGAGTGGAATGCAGTGGAGTGGAATGGAATGGAATGCAATGGAATAGAATGGAATGGAATGGAGTAGACTGAAATGGAGAAAAATTGGAAGGAATGGAATGAAGTGGAATGGAAAGGATAGGAGTAGAGAAGAGCGCATTTGAATTGAATGGAATGGAATAGAAAGGATTGGAGCGTAGTGTATTGGATTGTAGTGTAAAAGAATGGAATGGAATGGAATGGAATGGAATGGAATGGAATGGAATGGAATGCAATGGCATGGAATGGAAAAAAGTGCAGTGGAGTGTAGTGGAGTGGAACGGAGAAGAAAGGAAGGGCGTGGAGTGGGGTGGAAAGGTGTGGAATGGAATGGATTGCAATGGAATATAATGGAATGGAATGGAAAGGAAAGGAATGGCATGGAATGGAATGGAATGGAATGGAATGGAATGGAATGGAATTGAATGGAAAGTAATGGAATGGAATGGAATTGATTGGATTGGAGTGGAGTGGGGTGGATTCTAGGGGAAAAGATTGAATGGAATGGAATGGAATGGAATGGAATGGAATGGAATGGAAAGCAAATAATGAACAGTAGGGTTCAGTGGAGTGGAATGGAGAAGAAAGGATGAGAGTGGAGTGGAGTAGAATGTAGTGGAAAGATAGGAATGGAATGGAATGGAATAGAATGGAATGGAATGGAATCACGTGGACTCAAAACAGACGAAAAGGAAGGAAAGAAATGCAGTGGTGTGGGGAGGAGTGGATTGGCAAAGAGTGTATTTGAATTGAAAGGAATGCAATGGAGTGGACTGCAATGGAAGCGAATGGGAAGGAATGGAATGCAGTGGACTGGAGAGGAGTGGAGTGGAGAAAAGGGAACCTGAATGGAATGGAATGGAATAGATTGGAGAGGATTGGGGTGGATTCCAGTAGAAAGGAATGGAATGGAATGGAATGGAATGGAATGGAATGGAATGGAATGGAATGGAGTGGACTGGAATGGAGGCGAATGGGAAAGAGTGGCATGCAGTGGAGTGGAGCGGAGTTGAGTGGAGAAGTGTGGATTTGAATGGAATGGAATGGAAAGGAATGCAATGGAATGGAATGGAATGGAATGGAATGGAATGGAATGGAATGGATTGGAGTGGAGTGGAGTGTATTTTAAGGGAAAAGATTGTAATGGAATTGAATGGACTGGAATTGAATGAAATACAATGGAATGAAATGGAATGGAATGGGGTTGAATGGAATGGAATGGAACGGTTTTAGTCGACTGGAAAGGAGTTGAATGGAAGGGAGTGGAATGCAGTGCACTGGAGAGCAGTGGAATGGAGAGTTGTGGATTTGAATTAAATGGAATGGAAAGGAATGGATTAGAGTGGAATGGAGTGGATTCTAGTGGAGAAGAATGGAGTGAAATAGAATACAATGGAATGGAATGAAACGGAATGCCATGGAAAGGAATGGAATGGACTGGAATGGAGGCAAATGGGAAGGAATACAATGCAGAGGAGTGGAGAGGAATGGAGTGGAGAAGAGTGGATTTGAATTGCATGTAATGGTATGGAATGGATTGCAGATTAGTTTAGAGAAACAGAGTGGAGAAGACTGGATTTGAATTCAATGTAATGGAATGCAATGGATTGGAGTGTAGTGGAGTGGATTCTAGTGTAAAAGAATGCAACGGAATGGAATTGAATGGAGTGGATTGGAATACAGGGAAATGGGAAGGAATACAATGCAGTGGATTGGAGAGCGTTGGTGTCCAGAAGCGTGGATTTCATATGAATGGAATGGAATGCAATGGAATGGAATAGAAAAGAATTTAAAGCAGTGGATTGGAGTGGAATGAAATGGACTAACATGGAATGGAATGGAAAGTAATGGAATGGAAAGGAATATAAAGGAACGGAATGAAAAGGAATGGAATGGAATGGAATGGAATGGAATGGAGTGGTTGGCACTGTTTTGGAAATGAATGGAATGAGGTGGAGTGTAGTGGAGTGGAAGGGAGGGGAGTAGAGTGGCTTTAGGTGGCATGGAATGGAATGGAATAGAACGGAATGGAATGGAATGCAGTGGATTGCAGTGGAGATGCATGGAGTGGAATGAAATGGAATGGAATGGAATGGAATGGAATGGAATGGAATGGATTGGAATGGAGTGTATTTTAAGGGAAAAGATTGTAATGGAATTGAATGGACTGGAATTGAATGAAATACAATGGAATGAAATGGAATGGAATGGGGTTGAATGGAATGGAATGGAACGGTTTTAGTCGACTGGAAAGGAGTTGAATGGAAGGGAGTGGAATGCAGTGCACTGGAGAGCAGTGGAATGGAGAGTTGTGGATTTGAATTAAATGGAATGGAAAGGAATGGATTAGAGTGGAATGGAGTGGATTCTAGTGGAGAAGAATGGAGTGAAATAGAATACAATGGAATGGAATGAAACGGAATGCCATGGAAAGGAATGGAATGGACTGGAATGGAGGCAAATGGGAAGGAATACAATGCAGAGGAGTGGAGAGGAATGGAGTGGAGAAGAGTGGATTTGAATTGCATGTAATGGTATGGAATGGATTGCAGATTAGTTTAGAGAAACAGAGTGGAGAAGACTGGATTTGAATTCAATGTAATGGAATGCAATGGATTGGAGTGTAGTGGAGTGGATTCTAGTGTAAAAGAATGCAACGGAATGGAATTGAATGGATTGGATTGGAATACAGGCAAATGGGAAGGAATACAATGCAGTGGATTGGAGAGCGTTGGTGTCCAGAAGCGTGGATTTCATATGAATGGAATGGAATGCAATGGAATGGAATAGAAAAGAATTTAAAGCAGTGGATTGGAGTGGAATGAAATGGACTAACATGGAATGGAATGGAAAGTAATGGAATGGAAAGGAATATAAAGGAACGGAATGAAAAGGAATGGAATGGAATGGAATGGAATGGAATGGAGTGGTTGGCACTGTTTTGGAAATGAATGGAATGAGGTGGAGTGTAGTGGAGTGGAAGGGAGGGGAGTAGAGTGGCTTTAGGTGGCATGGAATGGAATGGAATAGAACGGAATGGAATGGAATGCAGTGGATTGCAGTGGAGATGCATGGAGTGGAATGAAATGGAATGGAATGGAATGGAATGGAATGGAATGGAACGGAACGGAATGGAATGCAATGGAATGAAATGGATGGGAATGCAATAGAATGGAAAAAGATGAACTGCAGTGTATTGGAGAGGAGTTGCATGGAGAGGAATGGAATGCAATGAAATGGAATGGCATGGCATGGAATGGAATGGAATGGAATGGAATGGAATGGAATGGAATGGAATGGAATAGAATGGATAAAAGTGCAGTTTAGTGCATTAGACAAATGGAAGGGACTGGAATGGAGTGGATAGGAATGGTATGGAATGGAATGGAATGGAATGGAATGGTATGGAATGGAATGGAATGGAATGGAATGGAATGGAATGGAATGGAATGGATTGGAATGGATTGGAATGGAATGGAATGGAGTGGAATGGAATGGAATGGAATGGATTGCAAGAAAGTACGTTGGAGTGCAGTGGAATGAAATGGAGAAAAAACGAAGGGAGTGGATTGGAGTGGAATGTAGTGGATTGGAAGGGATTGGAACAAAATGGAATTGCATGGAATGGAATGGATTGGCATCGATTAGACAGGAATGGAGGCTAATGGGAAGAAATGGAATGCAGTGGGGTGGAGAGTGGTGGAGTAGAGAAGAGAGATTTTCAATTGAATGTCATGGAATGGAAGGGATTGGAGAGAAGTAGAGTGGATTCTAGTGGAAAAGAATGGAATTTAATCAAACAGAATGGAATGCGATGGAATGGAAAGGAATGGAATGGAATGGAATGGAATGGAATGGAATGGAAAAAATGCAGTGGAGTGCAGTTAAGAGGAATGGAGTGAAATGGAATGGAATGGAATGGAATGGAATGGAATGGAATGGAATGGAAAAGAATGGAATGGAATGAAATGGAATAGCATGGAATGGAATAGATTGGAGGAGACTGGACTGGAGAAAAATGAGAAAGAATGGAATGTAGTGGAGTGGAGAGGAAGAGAGAGGAGAAGAGTGGATTTGTACTCAATGGAATGGAATGGAACGGATTAGAGTGGAGAGGAGTGGATTCTAGTGGAAAAGAATGGAATGGAATGGAATGGAGTAGAATAGACAAATGTGCAGTTGAGTGTAGTGGAGTGGAATGGAGAAGAAAGGAAGGGAGTGGAGTGGAGTGGAAAGGAGTGGAATGCAATGGAATGGAATGGAATGGAATGGAAAGGAATGGAATGGAATGGAATGGAATGGAATAGTTTGGAGGGGACTGGAATGTAGGCGAATGGGAAGGAATGGAATGCAGTAGAGTGAAGAGGAATGGAGAGGAGAAGAGTGGATTTGAACTCAATGGAATGGAATGGAATGGATTGGAGTAGAGAGGAGTGGATTCTAGTGGAAAAGAATGAAATGAAATGGAATGGATTGGAGTAGAGGGGAGTGGATTCTAGTGGAAAAGAATGGAATGCAACAGAATGGAATGGAGTAGAATGGACAAATGTGATGTTGAGTGTAGTATAGTGGAATGGAGAAGAAAGGAAGGGAGTGGAGTGGAGTGGAATGTGGTGGAATTGAATGGAAGGGAATGGAGTGGACTGGAATGTAGGCGAATGGGAAGGAATGGAATGCAGTGGAGTAGAGAAGAGTGATGTGGAGGAGTGTGTATTTGAATGGAATGGAATGGAACGGAATGCATTGGAGTGGAGAGGACTGTACTCCAGTGGAAAAGAATGGATTGGAATAGAATGGAATGGAAGGGAAAGGAATGGAGTGGAATGGAATGGAATGGAATAGAACTGAATGGAATGGGAAGGAAAAAATACATTGGAGTGCAGTGGAATGGAATGGAGAAGAAACGAAGGGACTGGATTGGAGTGGAAAGTAGTGGAATGGAATGGAATGGAATGGAATGGAATGGAATGGAATGGAATGGAATGGAATGGATTGGACAGGAATGGAGGCTAATAGGAAGGAATGGAATGCAGTGGAGTGGAGAGGAGTGGGGTGGAGAAGAGTGGTTTGAATTGAATGTCACGGAATGGAATGGACTGTAGTGGAGTATAGTGGATTCCAGTGGAAAAGAATGTAATTAAATTGAATGGAACTGGAGGCAATGGAATGGAAAGGAATGGAATGGAAAGGAATGGAATGGAAAGGAATGGAATGGAATGGAAAAAAGTGCAGTGGAGTGCAGTGGAGAGGAATGCAGTGTAATGGAATGGAATAGAATAGAAGGGAATGGAAAGGAGGTGAAAGGTATGGAATGGAATGCAGTGGAGTGGAGAGGAATGGAGTGGAGAACAGTGGATTTGAATTCAATGGAATGGATTGGAGTGGAGACGAGTGGATTCTAGTGGAAAAGAATGGAATGGAATGGAATGAAATGGAGTAGAATGGACAAATGTGTTGTTGAGTGTAGTAGAGTGGAATGGAGAAGAATTGAATGTAGTGGAATGGAGTGGAATGGAATGGAATGGAACGGAGTGGACTGGAATAGAGGCGAATGGGAAGGAATGGAATGCAGTGGAGTAGAGAGGAGTGAATTTGAAGAGTGTGTATTTCAATCGAATTGAAAGGAATAGAATGCATTGGAGTGGAGAGGAGTGTACCGTAGTGGAAAACTGGAATGGAATGGAATGGAATGGAATGGAATGGAATGGAATGGAATAGAGTGGACGGTAATGGAGGTGAATGGGAAGGTATGGAATGTAGTAGAGTGGAGAAGAGTGGAGTAGAAAAGAGTGGATTTGAATTGACTGGAGTGCAATGCAATGGAATGGAATGGAATGGAATGGAATGGAGTGGAATGGACAGCAGTGGATTGGAGAGGATTGGATAGGAGAAGAATGGAATGGAATGGAAAGAAATGAAATGGAAAGAATTACAATGGAAAGGAATGAAAAGCAATGGAATGGAATGGAATGGAATCGAGCAGAGTGCATTGTACTTGAAATGAATTGAATGGAGACGATGGTTGTGGAGTGGAATGGAATGGGAAGGAATGGAATGGAGTGGAGTGCATTGGAGTGGAATGGAGGGGAGAAGAGTGGATTCAGTTGGAATAGAACAGAAAAGAAAGGAAGGGAATGCAGTGGATTGGAGTGGAGTTGAAGGGAGGGGAAAGGAATGGAATGGAATGGAATGGAATGGAATGGAATGGAATGGATTGGAATCGAATGGAATTCATTGGAATGGAATGAATGGAATGGAATGGAATGCAATGCATTGGAATGGAATAGAAGGGAAAAAAGTGTAGTGGAGTGGTGTGGAGTGAAATGGAGAAAAAGGAAGAAAGTGGAGCGGAGAGGAATGGAGTGCAATGGAATGGAATGGAGGGAAATGGGAATGAATGGAATACAGTGGAGTGGAGAGGAGTAGAGTGGAGAAGAGTGGATTTCAATGGAATGGAAAGGAATGTAATGTAATGGAATGGAATGGAATGGATTGTACTGGAGTGGAGTGGATCCCAGCGGAAAGAAATGGAAAGAATGGAATGGATTGCAATGCAATGGAAGAGATTGGAATGGAATGGAGTCGAATGGGAGGGAATGGAATGCAGTGGAAAGGAGTGGATAGGAGTGGAGAAGACTGGATTGGAATGGAATGGAATGGATTGGAATGGAATGGAATGGAATGGAATGGAATGGAAGGGAATGGAATGGAGTGGAGTGGGTTCTAGTGGAAAAGAATGGAATAGAATGGACCAGTATGGAATGGAATGGAATGGCAGGCAATAGAATGGAACGGAATGGAATGGAATGGAATGGAATGGAATGGAATGGAATGGAATGGAATGGAATAGAATGGAATGGAATGGAATGGAACGCAACGGAACGGAATGGAATGGAATGTAATGCAATGTAAAGGAATGGAATGGAATTGAGTGGAATGCAATGGAATGGAATGAAAAGGAGTGGAATGCAATGTAAAGGAATGGAATGGAATGGAGTGGAATGAAATGGAATGGAATGAAATGGAGTGGAATGCAATGGAATGGAATGAAATGGAGTGGAATGCAATGGAATGGAATGGAATGGAATGGAATGGAATGGAATGGAATGGAATGGAGTGGAGTGGAGTGGAATGGAATGGAATAGAAAAGAATGGAATGGAATGGAATGGAATGGAACGTAATGGAAAGGATAAAAGTTCAGTGGAGTGTAGTTTAGAGGAACGGTGTAGAAAGGAATTGAACAGAGTGGAGTGGAATGGAATGTAATTAAATGGAGTGGACTGGGATGGAGGTGAAAGGGAAGGAATGGAATGCAGTGGACTGGAGAGTAGGGGAAAGGAGAAGAGTGGATGTGAAGTGAATGGAACAGAATAGAATGGATCTGAGTGGAGTAGAGAAGATTCTAGTGGAAAAGAATGGAATGGAATGAATGGAATGCAACGGAATGGAATGGAATTACAAAAATTGTAGTGGAGTGCTGTGTAATGGAATGGAAAAGAAAGGAAGAGAGTGGAGTGGAGTGGAATGGAGTGGAGTGGAATGGAATGGAATGCAATGGAATAGAATGGAATGGAATGGAGTAGACTGAAATGGAGAAAAATTGGAAGGAATGGAATGAAGTGGAATCGAAAGGATAGGAGTAGAGAAGAGCGGATTTGAATTGAATGGAATGGAATAGAAAGGATTGGAGTGTAATGTAGTGGACTGTAGTTTAAAAGAATGGAATGGAATGGAATGGAATGGAATGGAATGGAATGGAATGGAATGGAATGGAATGGAATGGAATGTAGGCTAATAGGAAGGAATGGAATGCAGTGGAGTGGAGAGGAGTGGGGTGGAGATGAGTGGTTTGAATTGAATGTCACGGAATGGAATGGACTGTAGTGGAGTATAGTGGATTCCAGTGGAAAAGAATGTAATTAAATTGAATGGAACTGGAGACAATGGAATGGAAAGGAATGGAATGGAAAGGAATGGAATGGAATGGAAAAAAGTGCAGTGGAGTGCAGTGGAGAGGAATGCAGTGTAATGGAATGGCATGGAATGGAATAGATTAGAAGGGAATGGAAAGGAGGTGAAAGGGAAGGAATGGAATGCAGTGGAGTGGAGAGGAAAGGAGTTGAGAACAGTGGATTTGAATTCAATGGAATGGATTGGAGTAGAGACGAGTGGATTCTAGTGGAAAAGAATGGAATGGAATGGAATGAAATGGAGTAGAATGGACAAATGTGCTGTTGAGTGTAGTAGAGTGGAATGGAGAAGAATTGAATGTAGTGGAATGGAGTGGAATGGAATGGAATGGAACGGAGTGGACTGGAATAGAGGCGAATGGGAAGGAATGGAATGCAGTGGAGTAGAGAGGAGTGAAGTGGAAGAGTGTGTATTTCAATCGAATGGAAAGGAATGGAATGCATTGGAGTGGAGAGGAGTGTACCGTAGTGGAAAACTGGAATGGAATGGAATGGAATGGAATGGAATGGAATGGAATGAAAAAAAGTGTAATGGAGTGTGCTGGAGTGGAGTGGAAAGGAATGGAATGGAACGGAGTGGAATGAAATGGAATGGAATGGAATGGAATGGAATGGAATGGAATAGAGTGGACGGAAATGGAGGTGAATGGGAAGGTATGGAATGTAGTAGAGTGGAGAAGAGTGGAGTAGAAAAGAGTGGATTTGAATTGACTGGAGTGCAATGCAATGGAATAGAATGGAATGGAATGGAATGGAATGGATACCAGTGGATTGGAGAGGAGTGGATAGGAGAAGAATGGAATGGAATGGAAAGAAATGAAATGGAAAGAATTACAATGGAAAGGAATGAAAAGCAATGGAATGGAATGGAATGGAATTGAGCAGAGTGCATTGTATTTGAAATGAATTGAATGGAGACGATGGTTGTGGAGTGGAATGGAATGGGAAGGAATGGAATGGAGTGGAGTGCATTGGAGTGGAATGGAGGGGAGAAGAGTGGATTCAGGTGGAATAGAACAGAAAAGAAAGGAAGGGAATGCAGTGGATTGGAGTGGAGTTGAAGGGAGGGGAAAGGAATGGAATGGAATGGAATGGAATGGAATGGAATGGAATGGAATGGAATGGAATGGAATGGAATGGAATGGAGTGGATTGGAATCCAATGGAATTCATTGGAATGGAATGAATAGAATGGAATGAATAGTATGGAATGGAATGGAATGGAATGCAATGCATTGGAATGGAATAGAAGGGAAAAAAGTGTAGTGGAGTGCTGTGGAGTGAAATGGAGAAAAAGGAAGAAAGTGGAGCGGAGAGGAATGGAGTGCAATGGAATGGAATGGAGGGAAAAGGGAATGAATGGAATACAGTGGAGTGGAGAGGAGTAGAGTGGAGAAGAGTGGATTTCAATGGAATGGAAAGGAACGTAATGGAATGGAATGGAATGGAATGGAATGGAATGGATTGGACTGGAGTGGAGTGGATACCAGTGGAAAGAAATGGAAAGAATGGAATGGATTGCAATGGAATGGAAGAGACTGGAATGGAATGGAGTCGAATGGGAGGGAATGGAATGCAGTGGAAAGTAGTGGAGACGAGTGGAGAAGACTGGATTGGAATGGAATGGAATGGAATGGAATGGAATGGAAGGGAATGGAATGCAACGGAACGGAACGGAATAGAATGGAATGTAATGCAATGTAAAGGAATGGTATGGAATTGAGTGGAATGCAATGGAATGGAATGAAAAGGAGTGGAATGCAATGTAAAGGAATGGAATGGAATGGAGTGGAATGAAATGGAATGGAATGAAATGGAGTGGAATGCAATGGAATGGAATGAAATGGAGTGGAATGCAATGGAATGGAATGGAATGGAATGGAATGGAATGGAATGGAATGGAATGGAATGGAGTGGAGTGGAATGGAATGGAGCAGAAAAGAATGGAATGGAATGGAATGGAACGGAATGGAAAGGATAAAAGTGCAGTGTAGTGTAGTTGAGTGGAACGGTGTAGAAAGGAATGGAACAGAGTGGAGTGGAATGGAGTGCAAAGGAATGGAATGTAATGGAATGGAGTGGACTGGGATGGAGGTGAAAGGGAAGAAATGGAATGCAGTGGACTGGAGAGTAGGGGAAAGGAGAAGGGTGGATGTGAAGTGAATGGAACAGAATAGAATGGATCTGAGTGGAGTAGAGAAGATTCTAGTGGGAAAGAACGGAATGGAATGAATGGAATGCAATGGAATGGAATGGAATTGCAAAAATTGTAGTGGCGTGCTGTGGAATGGAATGGAAAAGAAAGGAAGAGAGTGGAGTGGAGTGGAATGCAGTGGAGTGGAATGGAATGGAATGCAATGGAATAGAATGGAATGGAATGGAGTAGACTGAAATGGAGAAAAATTGGAAGGAATGGAATGAAGTGGAATGGAAAGGATAGGAGTAGAGAAGAGCGCATTTGAATTGAATGGAATGGAATAGAAAGGATTGGAGCGTAGTGTATTGGATTGTAGTGTAAAAGAATGGAATGGAATGGAATGGAATGGAATGGAATGGAATGGAATGGAATGCAATGGCATGGAATGGAAAAAAGTGCAGTGGAGTGTAGTGGAGTGGAACGGAGAAGAAAGGAAGGGCGTGGAGTGGGGTGGAAAGGTGTGGAATGGAATGGATTGCAATGGAATATAATGGAATGGAATGGAAAGGAAAGGAATGGCATGGAATGGAATGGAATGGAATGGAATGGAATGGAATGGAATTGAATGGAAAGTAATGGAATGGAATGGAATTGATTGGATTGGAGTGGAGTGGGGTGGATTCTAGGGGAAAAGATTGAATGGAATGGAATGGAATGGAATGGAATGGAATGGAATGGAAAGCAAATAATGAACAGTAGGGTTCAGTGGAGTGGAATGGAGAAGAAAGGATGAGAGTGGAGTGGAGTAGAATGTAGTGGAAAGATAGGAATGGAATGGAATGGAATAGAATGGAATGGAATGGAATCACGTGGACTCAAAACAGACGAAAAGGAAGGAAAGAAATGCAGTGGTGTGGGGAGGAGTGGATTGGCAAAGAGTGTATTTGAATTGAAAGGAATGCAATGGAGTGGACTGCAATGGAAGCGAATGGGAAGGAATGGAATGCAGTGGACTGGAGAGGAGTGGAGTGGAGAAAAGGGAACCTGAATGGAATGGAATGGAATAGATTGGAGAGGATTGGGGTGGATTCCAGTAGAAAGGAATGGAATGGAATGGAATGGAATGGAATGGAATGGAATGGAATGGAATGGAGTGGACTGGAATGGAGGCGAATGGGAAAGAGTGGCATGCAGTGGAGTGGAGCGGAGTTGAGTGGAGAAGTGTGGATTTGAATGGAATGGAATGGAAAGGAATGCAATGGAATGGAATGGAATGGAATGGAATGGAATGGAATGGAATGGATTGGAGTGGAGTGGAGTGTATTTTAAGGGAAAAGATTGTAATGGAATTGAATGGACTGGAATTGAATGAAATACAATGGAATGAAATGGAATGGAATGGGGTTGAATGGAATGGAATGGAACGGTTTTAGTCGACTGGAAAGGAGTTGAATGGAAGGGAGTGGAATGCAGTGCACTGGAGAGCAGTGGAATGGAGAGTTGTGGATTTGAATTAAATGGAATGGAAAGGAATGGATTAGAGTGGAATGGAGTGGATTCTAGTGGAGAAGAATGGAGTGAAATAGAATACAATGGAATGGAATGAAACGGAATGCCATGGAAAGGAATGGAATGGACTGGAATGGAGGCAAATGGGAAGGAATACAATGCAGAGGAGTGGAGAGGAATGGAGTGGAGAAGAGTGGATTTGAATTGCATGTAATGGTATGGAATGGATTGCAGATTAGTTTAGAGAAACAGAGTGGAGAAGACTGGATTTGAATTCAATGTAATGGAATGCAATGGATTGGAGTGTAGTGGAGTGGATTCTAGTGTAAAAGAATGCAACGGAATGGAATTGAATGGAGTGGATTGGAATACAGGGAAATGGGAAGGAATACAATGCAGTGGATTGGAGAGCGTTGGTGTCCAGAAGCGTGGATTTCATATGAATGGAATGGAATGCAATGGAATGGAATAGAAAAGAATTTAAAGCAGTGGATTGGAGTGGAATGAAATGGACTAACATGGAATGGAATGGAAAGTAATGGAATGGAAAGGAATATAAAGGAACGGAATGAAAAGGAATGGAATGGAATGGAATGGAATGGAATGGAGTGGTTGGCACTGTTTTGGAAATGAATGGAATGAGGTGGAGTGTAGTGGAGTGGAAGGGAGGGGAGTAGAGTGGCTTTAGGTGGCATGGAATGGAATGGAATAGAACGGAATGGAATGGAATGCAGTGGATTGCAGTGGAGATGCATGGAGTGGAATGAAATGGAATGGAATGGAATGGAATGGAATGGAATGGAATGGATTGGAATGGAGTGTATTTTAAGGGAAAAGATTGTAATGGAATTGAATGGACTGGAATTGAATGAAATACAATGGAATGAAATGGAATGGAATGGGGTTGAATGGAATGGAATGGAACGGTTTTAGTCGACTGGAAAGGAGTTGAATGGAAGGGAGTGGAATGCAGTGCACTGGAGAGCAGTGGAATGGAGAGTTGTGGATTTGAATTAAATGGAATGGAAAGGAATGGATTAGAGTGGAATGGAGTGGATTCTAGTGGAGAAGAATGGAGTGAAATAGAATACAATGGAATGGAATGAAACGGAATGCCATGGAAAGGAATGGAATGGACTGGAATGGAGGCAAATGGGAAGGAATACAATGCAGAGGAGTGGAGAGGAATGGAGTGGAGAAGAGTGGATTTGAATTGCATGTAATGGTATGGAATGGATTGCAGATTAGTTTAGAGAAACAGAGTGGAGAAGACTGGATTTGAATTCAATGTAATGGAATGCAATGGATTGGAGTGTAGTGGAGTGGATTCTAGTGTAAAAGAATGCAACGGAATGGAATTGAATGGATTGGATTGGAATACAGGCAAATGGGAAGGAATACAATGCAGTGGATTGGAGAGCGTTGGTGTCCAGAAGCGTGGATTTCATATGAATGGAATGGAATGCAATGGAATGGAATAGAAAAGAATTTAAAGCAGTGGATTGGAGTGGAATGAAATGGACTAACATGGAATGGAATGGAAAGTAATGGAATGGAAAGGAATATAAAGGAACGGAATGAAAAGGAATGGAATGGAATGGAATGGAATGGAATGGAGTGGTTGGCACTGTTTTGGAAATGAATGGAATGAGGTGGAGTGTAGTGGAGTGGAAGGGAGGGGAGTAGAGTGGCTTTAGGTGGCATGGAATGGAATGGAATAGAACGGAATGGAATGGAATGCAGTGGATTGCAGTGGAGATGCATGGAGTGGAATGAAATGGAATGGAATGGAATGGAATGGAATGGAACGGAACGGAATGGAATGGAATGGAATGAAATGGATTGGAATGCAATAGAATGGAAAAAAATGAACTGCAGTGTATTGGAGAGGAGTTGCATGGAGAGGAATGGAATGCAATGAAATGGAATGGCATGGCATGGAATGGAATGGAATGGAATGGAATGGAATGGAATAGAATGGATAAAAGTGCAGTTTAGTGCATTAGACAAATGGAAGGGACTGGAATGGAGTGGATAGGAATGGTATGGAATGGAATGGAATGGAATGGAATGGTATGGAATGGAATGGAATGGAATGGAATGGAATGGAATGGAATGGAATGGAATGGATTGGAATGGATTGGAATGGAATGGAATGGAGTGGAATGGAATGGAATGGAATGGATTGCAAGAAAGTACGTTGGAGTGCAGTGGAATGAAATGGAGAAAAAACGAAGGGAGTGGATTGGAGTGGAATGTAGTGGATTGGAAGGGATTGGAACAAAATGGAATTGCATGGAATGGAATGGATTGGCATCGATTAGACAGGAATGGAGGCTAATGGGAAGAAATGGAATGCAGTGGGGTGGAGAGTGGTGGAGTAGAGAAGAGAGATTTTCAATTGAATGTCATGGAATGGAAGGGATTGGAGAGAAGTAGAGTGGATTCTAGTGGAAAAGAATGGAATTTAATCAAACAGAATGGAATGCGATGGAATGGAAAGGAATGGAATGGAATGGAATGGAATGGAAAAAATGCAGTGGAGTGCAGTTAAGAGGAATGGAGTGAAATGGAATGGAATGGAATGGAATGGAATGGAATGGAATGGAATGGAAAAGAATGGAATGGAATGAAATGGAATAGCATGGAATGGAATAGATTGGAGGAGACTGGACTGGAGAAAAATGAGAAAGAATGGAATGTAGTGGAGTGGAGAGGAAGAGAGAGGAGAAGAGTGGATTTGTACTCAATGGAATGGAATGGAACGGATTAGAGTGGAGAGGAGTGGATTCTAGTGGAAAAGAATGGAATGGAATGGAATGGAGTAGAATAGACAAATGTGCAGTTGAGTGTAGTGGAGTGGAATGGAGAAGAAAGGAAGGGAGTGGAGTGGAGTGGAAAGGAGTGGAATGCAATGGAATGGAATGGAATGGAATGGAAAGGAATGGAATGGAATGGAATGGAATGGAATAGTTTGGAGGGGACTGGAATGTAGGCGAATGGGAAGGAATGGAATGCAGTAGAGTGAAGAGGAATGGAGAGGAGAAGAGTGGATTTGAACTCAATGGAATGGAATGGAATGGATTGGAGTAGAGAGGAGTGGATTCTAGTGGAAAAGAATGAAATGAAATGGAATGGATTGGAGTAGAGGGGAGTGGATTCTAGTGGAAAAGAATGGAATGCAACAGAATGGAATGGAGTAGAATGGACAAATGTGATGTTGAGTGTAGTATAGTGGAATGGAGAAGAAAGGAAGGGAGTGGAGTGGAGTGGAATGTGGTGGAATTGAATGGAAGGGAATGGAGTGGACTGGAATGTAGGCGAATGGGAAGGAATGGAATGCAGTGGAGTAGAGAAGAGTGATGTGGAGGAGTGTGTATTTGAATGGAATGGAATGGAACGGAATGCATTGGAGTGGAGAGGACTGTACTCCAGTGGAAAAGAATGGATTGGAATAGAATGGAATGGAAGGGAAAGGAATGGAGTGGAATGGAATGGAATGGAATAGAACTGAATGGAATGGGAAGGAAAAAATACATTGGAGTGCAGTGGAATGGAATGGAGAAGAAACGAAGGGACTGGATTGGAGTGGAAAGTAGTGGAATGGAATGGAATGGAATGGAATGGAATGGAATGGAATGGAATGGAATGGAATGGAATGGATTGGACAGGAATGGAGGCTAATAGGAAGGAATGGAATGCAGTGGAGTGGAGAGGAGTGGGGTGGAGAAGAGTGGTTTGAATTGAATGTCACGGAATGGAATGGACTGTAGTGGAGTATAGTGGATTCCAGTGGAAAAGAATGTAATTAAATTGAATGGAACTGGAGGCAATGGAATGGAAAGGAATGGAATGGAAAGGAATGGAATGGAAAGGAATGGAATGGAATGGAAAAAAGTGCAGTGGAGTGCAGTGGAGAGGAATGCAGTGTAATGGAATGGAATAGAATAGAAGGGAATGGAAAGGAGGTGAAAGGTATGGAATGGAATGCAGTGGAGTGGAGAGGAATGGAGTGGAGAACAGTGGATTTGAATTCAATGGAATGGATTGGAGTGGAGACGAGTGGATTCTAGTGGAAAAGAATGGAATGGAATGGAATGAAATGGAGTAGAATGGACAAATGTGTTGTTGAGTGTAGTAGAGTGGAATGGAGAAGAATTGAATGTAGTGGAATGGAGTGGAATGGAATGGAATGGAACGGAGTGGACTGGAATAGAGGCGAATGGGAAGGAATGGAATGCAGTGGAGTAGAGAGGAGTGAATTTGAAGAGTGTGTATTTCAATCGAATTGAAAGGAATAGAATGCATTGCAGTGGAGAGGAGTGTACCGTAGTGGAAAACTGGAATGGAATGGAATGGAATGGAATGGAATGGAATGGAATGGAATAGAGTGGACGGTAATGGAGGTGAATGGGAAGGTATGGAATGTAGTAGAGTGGAGAAGAGTGGAGTAGAAAAGAGTGGATTTGAATTGACTGGAGTGCAATGCAATGGAATGGAATGGAATGGAATGGAATGGAGTGGAATGGACAGCAGTGGATTGGAGAGGATTGGATAGGAGAAGAATGGAATGGAATGGAAAGAAATGAAATGGAAAGAATTACAATGGAAAGGAATGAAAAGCAATGGAATGGAATGGAATGGAATCGAGCAGAGTGCATTGTACTTGAAATGAATTGAATGGAGACGATGGTTGTGGAGTGGAATGGAATGGGAAGGAATGGAATGGAGTGGAGTGCATTGGAGTGGAATGGAGGGGAGAAGAGTGGATTCAGTTGGAATAGAACAGAAAAGAAAGGAAGGGAATGCAGTGGATTGGAGTGGAGTTGAAGGGAGGGGAAAGGAATGGAATGGAATGGAATGGAATGGAATGGAATGGAATGGAATGGATTGGAATCGAATGGAATTCATTGGAATGGAATGAATGGAATGGAATGGAATGCAATGCATTGGAATGGAATAGAAGGGAAAAAAGTGTAGTGGAGTGGTGTGGAGTGAAATGGAGAAAAAGGAAGAAAGTGGAGCGGAGAGGAATGGAGTGCAATGGAATGGAATGGAGGGAAATGGGAATGAATGGAATACAGTGGAGTGGAGAGGAGTAGAGTGGAGAAGAGTGGATTTCAATGGAATGGAAAGGAATGTAATGGAATGGAATGGAATGGAATGGATTGTACTGGAGTGGAGTGGATCCCAGCGGAAAGAAATGGAAAGAATGGAATGGATTGCAATGCAATGGAAGAGATTGGAATGGAATGGAGTCGAATGGGAGGGAATGGAATGCAGTGGAAAGGAGTGGATAGGAGTGGAGAAGACTGGATTGGAATGGAATGGAATGGATTGGAATGGAATGGAATGGAATGGAATGGAATGGAATGGAAGGGAATGGAATGGAGTGGAGTGGGTTCTAGTGGAAAAGAATGGAATAGAATGGACCAGTATGGAATGGAATGGAATGGCAGGCAATAGAATGGAACGGAATGGAATGGAATGGAATGGAATGGAATGGAATGGAATGGAATAGAATGGAATGGAATGGAATGGAACGCAACGGAACGGAATCGAATGGAATGGAATGCAATGTAAAGGAATGGAATGGAATTGAGTGGAATGCAATGGAATGGAATGAAAAGGAGTGGAATGCAATGTAAAGGAATGGAATGGAATGGAGTGGAATGAAATGGAATGGAATGAAATGGAGTGGAATGCAATGGAATGGAATGAAATGGAGTGGAATGCAATGGAATGGAATGGAATGGAATGGAATGGAATGGAATGGAATGGAATGGAGTGGAGTGGAGTGGAATGGAATGGAATAGAAAAGAATGGAATGGAATGGAATGGAATGGAACGTAATGGAAAGGATAAAAGTTCAGTGGAGTGTAGTTTAGAGGAACGGTGTAGAAAGGAATTGAACAGAGTGGAGTGGAATGGAATGTAATGGAATGGAGTGGACTGGGATGGAGGTGAAAGGGAAGGAATGGAATGCAGTGGACTGGAGAGTAGGGGAAAGGAGAAGAGTGGATGTGAAGTGAATGGAACAGAATAGAATGGATCTGAGTGGAGTAGAGAAGATTCTAGTGGAAAAGAATGGAATGGAATGAATGGAATGCAACGGAATGGAATGGAATTACAAAAATTGTAGTGGAGTGCTGTGTAATGGAATGGAAAAGAAAGGAAGAGAGTGGAGTGGAGTGGAATGGAGTGGAGTGGAATGGAATGGAATGCAATGGAATAGAATGGAATGGAATGGAGTAGACTGAAATGGAGAAAAATTGGAAGGAATGGAATGAAGTGGAATGGAAAGGATAGGAGTAGAGAAGAGCGGATTTGAATTGAATGGAATGGAATAGAAAGGATTGGAGTGTAATGTAGTGGACTGTAGTTTAAAAGAATGGAATGGAATGGAATGGAATGGAATGGAATGGAATGGAATGGAATGGAATGGAATGTAGGCTAATAGGAAGGAATGGAATGCAGTGGAGTGGAGAGGAGTGGGGTGGAGATGAGTGGTTTGAATTGAATGTCACGGAATGGAATGGACTGTAGTGGAGTATAGTGGATTCCAGTGGAAAAGAATGTAATTAAATTGAATGGAACTGGAGACAATGGAATGGAAAGGAATGGAATGGAAAGGAATGGAATGGAATGGAAAAAAGTGCAGTGGAGTGCAGTGGAGAGGAATGCAGTGTAATGGAATGGCATGGAATGGAATAGATTAGAAGGGAATGGAAAGGAGGTGAAAGGGAAGGAATGGAATGCAGTGGAGTGGAGAGGAAAGGAGTTGAGAACAGTGGATTTGAATTCAATGGAATGGATTGGAGTAGAGACGAGTGGATTCTAGTGGAAAAGAATGGAATGGAATGGAATGAAATGGAGTAGAATGGACAAATGTGCTGTTGAGTGTAGTAGAGTGGAATGGAGAAGAATTGAATGTAGTGGAATGGAGTGGAATGGAATGGAATGGAACGGAGTGGACTGGAATAGAGGCGAATGGGAAGGAATGGAATGCAGTGGAGTAGAGAGGAGTGAAGTGGAAGAGTGTGTATTTCAATCGAATGGAAAGGAATGGAATGCATTGGAGTGGAGAGGAGTGTACCGTAGTGGAAAACTGGAATGGAATGGAATGGAATGGAATGGAATGGAATGGAATGAAAAAAAGTGTAATGGAGTGTGCTGGAGTGGAGTGGAAAGGAATGGAATGGAACGGAGTGGAATGAAATGGAATGGAATGGAATGGAATGGAATGGAATGGAATAGAGTGGACGGAAATGGAGGTGAATGGGAAGGTATGGAATGTAGTAGAGTGGAGAAGAGTGGAGTAGAAAAGAGTGGATTTGAATTGACTGGAGTGCAATGCAATGGAATAGAATGGAATGGAATGGAATGGAATGGATACCAGTGGATTGGAGAGGAGTGGATAGGAGAAGAATGGAATGGAATGGAAAGAAATGAAATGGAAAGAATTACAATGGAAAGGAATGAAAAGCAATGGAATGGAATGGAATGGAATTGAGCAGAGTGCATTGTATTTGAAATGAATTGAATGGAGACGATGGTTGTGGAGTGGAATGGAATGGGAAGGAATGGAATGGAGTGGAGTGCATTGGAGTGGAATGGAGGGGAGAAGAGTGGATTCAGGTGGAATAGAACAGAAAAGAAAGGAAGGGAATGCAGTGGATTGGAGTGGAGTTGAAGGGAGGGGAAAGGAATGGAATGGAATGGAATGGAATGGAATGGAATGGAATGGAATGGAATGGAGTGGATTGGAATCCAATGGAATTCATTGGAATGGAATGAATAGAATGGAATGAATAGTATGGAATGGAATGGAATGGAATGCAATGCATTGGAATGGAATAGAAGGGAAAAAAGTGTAGTGGAGTGCTGTGGAGTGAAATGGAGAAAAAGGAAGAAAGTGGAGCGGAGAGGAATGGAGTGCAATGGAATGGAATGGAGGGAAAAGGGAATGAATGGAATACAGTGGAGTGGAGAGGAGTAGAGTGGAGAAGAGTGGATTTCAATGGAATGGAAAGGAACGTAATGGAATGGAATGGAATGGAATGGAATGGAATGGATTGGACTGGAGTGGAGTGGATACCAGTGGAAAGAAATGGAAAGAATGGAATGGATTGCAATGGAATGGAAGAGACTGGAATGGAATGGAGTCGAATGGGAGGGAATGGAATGCAGTGGAAAGTAGTGGAGACGAGTGGAGAAGACTGGATTGGAATGGAATGGAATGGAATGGAATGGAAGGGAAGGGAATGGAATGCAACGGAACGGAACGGAATAGAATGGAATGTAATGCAATGTAAAGGAATGGTATGGAATTGAGTGGAATGCAATGGAATGGAATGAAAAGGAGTGGAATGCAATGTAAAGGAATGGAATGGAATGGAGTGGAATGAAATGGAATGGAATGAAATGGAGTGGAATGCAATGGAATGGAATGAAATGGAGTGGAATGCAATGGAATGGAATGGAATGGAATGGAATGGAATGGAATGGAATGGAATGGAATGGAGTGGAGTGGAATGGAATGGAGCAGAAAAGAATGGAATGGAATGGAATGGAACGGAATGGAAAGGATAAAAGTGCAGTGTAGTGTAGTTGAGTGGAACGGTGTAGAAAGGAATGGAACAGAGTGGAGTGGAATGGAGTGCAAAGGAATGGAATGTAATGGAATGGAGTGGACTGGGATGGAGGTGAAAGGGAAGAAATGGAATGCAGTGGACTGGAGAGTAGGGGAAAGGAGAAGGGTGGATGTGAAGTGAATGGAACAGAATAGAATGGATCTGAGTGGAGTAGAGAAGATTCTAGTGGGAAAGAACGGAATGGAATGAATGGAATGCAATGGAATGGAATGGAATTGCAAAAATTGTAGTGGCGTGCTGTGGAATGGAATGGAAAAGAAAGGAAGAGAGTGGAGTGGAGTGGAATGCAGTGGAGTGGAATGGAATGGAATGCAATGGAATAGAATGGAATGGAATGGAGTAGACTGAAATGGAGAAAAATTGGAAGGAATGGAATGAAGTGGAATGGAAAGGATAGGAGTAGAGAAGAGCGGATTTGAATTGAATGGAATGGAATAGAAAGGATTGGAGCGTAGTGTATTGGATTGTAGTGTAAAAGAATGGAATGGAATGGAATGGAATGGAATGGAATGGAATGGAATGGAATGGAATGCAATGGCATGGAATGGAAAAAAGTGCAGTGGAGTGTAGTGGAGTGGAACGGAGAAGAAAGGAAGGGCGTGGAGTGGGGTGGAAAGGTGTGGAATGGAATGGATTGCAATGGAATATAATGGAATGGAATGGAAAGGAAAGGAATGGCATGGAATGGAATGGAATGGAATGGAATGGAATGGAATTGAATGGAAAGTAATGGAATGGAATGGAATTGATTGGATTGGAGTGGAGTGGGGTGGATTCTAGGGGAAAAGATTGAATGGAATGGAATGGAATGGAATGGAATGGAATGGAATGGAAAGCAAATAATGAACAGTAGGGTTCAGTGGAGTGGAATGGAGAAGAAAGGATGAGAGTGGAGTGGAGTAGAATGTAGTGGAAAGATAGGAATGGAATGGAATGGAATAGAATGGAATGGAATGGAATCACGTGGACTCAAAACAGACGAAAAGGAAGGAAAGAAATGCAGTGGTGTGGGGAGGAGTGGATTGGCAAAGAGTGTATTTGAATTGAAAGGAATGCAATGGAGTGGACTGCAATGGAAGCGAATGGGAAGGAATGGAATGCAGTGGACTGGAGAGGAGTGGAGTGGAGAAAAGGGAACCTGAATGGAATGGAATGGAATAGATTGGAGAGGATTGGGGTGGATTCCAGTAGAAAGGAATGGAATGGAATGGAATGGAATGGAATGGAATGGAATGGAATGGAATGGAGTGGACTGGAATGGAGGCGAATGGGAAAGAGTGGCATGCAGTGGAGTGGAGCGGAGTTGAGTGGAGAAGTGTGGATTTGAATGGAATGGAATGGAAAGGAATGCAATGGAATGGAATGGAATGGAATGGAATGGAATGGAATGGAATGGATTGGAGTGGAGTGGAGTGTATTTTAAGGGAAAAGATTGTAATGGAATTGAATGGACTGGAATTGAATGAAATACAATGGAATGAAATGGAATGGAATGGGGTTGAATGGAATGGAATGGAACGGTTTTAGTCGACTGGAAAGGAGTTGAATGGAAGGGAGTGGAATGCAGTGCACTGGAGAGCAGTGGAATGGAGAGTTGTGGATTTGAATTAAATGGAATGGAAAGGAATGGATTAGAGTGGAATGGAGTGGATTCTAGTGGAGAAGAATGGAGTGAAATAGAATACAATGGAATGGAATGAAACGGAATGCCATGGAAAGGAATGGAATGGACTGGAATGGAGGCAAATGGGAAGGAATACAATGCAGAGGAGTGGAGAGGAATGGAGTGGAGAAGAGTGGATTTGAATTGCATGTAATGGTATGGAATGGATTGCAGATTAGTTTAGAGAAACAGAGTGGAGAAGACTGGATTTGAATTCAATGTAATGGAATGCAATGGATTGGAGTGTAGTGGAGTGGATTCTAGTGTAAAAGAATGCAACGGAATGGAATTGAATGGAGTGGATTGGAATACAGGCAAATGGGAAGGAATACAATGCAGTGGATTGGAGAGCGTTGGTGTCCAGAAGCGTGGATTTCATATGAATGGAATGGAATGCAATGGAATGGAATAGAAAAGAATTTAAAGCAGTGGATTGGAGTGGAATGAAATGGACTAACATGGAATGGAATGGAAAGTAATGGAATGGAAAGGAATATAAAGGAACGGAATGAAAAGGAATGGAATGGAATGGAATGGAATGGAATGGAGTGGTTGGCACTGTTTTGGAAATGAATGGAATGAGGTGGAGTGTAGTGGAGTGGAAGGGAGGGGAGTAGAGTGGCTTTAGGTGGCATGGAATGGAATGGAATAGAACGGAATGGAATGGAATGCAGTGGATTGCAGTGGAGATTCATGGAGTGGAATGAAATGGAATGGAATGGAATGGAATGGAATGGAATGGAATGGAATGGATTGGAATGGAGTGTATTTTAAGGGAAAAGATTGTAATGGAATTGAATGGACTGGAATTGAATGAAATACAATGGAATGAAATGGAATGGAATGGGGTTGAATGGAATGGAATGGAACGGTTTTAGTCGACTGGAAAGGAGTTGAATGGAAGGGAGTGGAATGCAGTGCACTGGAGAGCAGTGGAATGGAGAGTTGTGGATTTGAATTAAATGGAATGGAAAGGAATGGATTAGAGTGGAATGGAGTGGATTCTAGTGGAGAAGAATGGAGTGAAATAGAATACAATGGAATGGAATGAAACGGAATGCCATGGAAAGGAATGGAATGGACTGGAATGGAGGCAAATGGGAAGGAATACAATGCAGAGGAGTGGAGAGGAATGGAGTGGAGAAGAGTGGATTTGAATTGCATGTAATGGTATGGAATGGATTGCAGATTAGTTTAGAGAAACAGAGTGGAGAAGACTGGATTTGAATTCAATGTAATGGAATGCAATGGATTGGAGTGTAGTGGAGTGGATTCTAGTGTAAAAGAATGCAACGGAATGGAATTGAATGGATTGGATTGGAATACAGGCAAATGGGAAGGAATACAATGCAGTGGATTGGAGAGCGTTGGTGTCCAGAAGCGTGGATTTCATATGAATGGAATGGAATGCAATGGAATGGAATAGAAAAGAATTTAAAGCAGTGGATTGGAGTGGAATGAAATGGACTAACATGGAATGGAATGGAAAGTAATGGAATGGAAAGGAATATAAAGGAACGGAATGAAAAGGAATGGAATGGAATGGAATGGAATGGAATGGAGTGGTTGGCACTGTTTTGGAAATGAATGGAATGAGGTGGAGTGTAGTGGAGTGGAAGGGAGGGGAGTAGAGTGGCTTTAGGTGGCATGGAATGGAATGGAATAGAACGGAATGGAATGGAATGCAGTGGATTGCAGTGGAGATGCATGGAGTGGAATGAAATGGAATGGAATGGAATGGAATGGAATGGAACGGAACGGAATGGAATGGAATGGAATGAAATGGATTGGAATGCAATAGAATGGAAAAAAATGAACTGCAGTGTATTGGAGAGGAGTTGCATGGAGAGGAATGGAATGCAATGAAATGGAATGGCATGGCATGGAATGGAATGGAATGGAATGGAATGGAATGGAATGGAATGGAATAGAATGGATAAAAGTGCAGTTTAGTGCATTAGACAAATGGAAGGGACTGGAATGGAGTGGATAGGAATGGTATGGAATGGAATGGAATGGAATGGAATGGTATGGAATGGAATGGAATGGAATGGAATGGAATGGAATGGAATGGAATGGAATGGATTGGAATGGATTGGAATGGAATGGAATGGAGTGGAATGGAATGGAATGGAATGGATTGCAAGAAAGTACGTTGGAGTGCAGTGGAATGAAATGGAGAAAAAACGAAGGGAGTGGATTGGAGTGGAATGTAGTGGATTGGAAGGGATTGGAACAAAATGGAATTGCATGGAATGGAATGGATTGGCATCGATTAGACAGGAATGGAGGCTAATGGGAAGAAATGGAATGCAGTGGGGTGGAGAGTGGTGGAGTAGAGAAGAGAGATTTTCAATTGAATGTCATGGAATGGAAGGGATTGGAGAGAAGTAGAGTGGATTCTAGTGGAAAAGAATGGAATTTAATCAAACAGAATGGAATGCGATGGAATGGAAAGGAATGGAATGGAATGGAATGGAATGGAATGGAATGGAAAAAATGCAGTGGAGTGCAGTTAAGAGGAATGGAGTGAAATGGAATGGAATGGAATGGAATGGAATGGAATGGAATGGAATGGAAAAGAATGGAATGGAATGAAATGGAATAGCATGGAATGGAATAGATTGGAGGAGACTGGACTGGAGAAAAATGAGAAAGAATGGAATGTAGTGGAGTGGAGAGGAAGAGAGAGGAGAAGAGTGGATTTGTACTCAATGGAATGGAATGGAACGGATTAGAGTGGAGAGGAGTGGATTCTAGTGGAAAAGAATGGAATGGAATGGAATGGAGTAGAATAGACAAATGTGCAGTTGAGTGTAGTGGAGTGGAATGGAGAAGAAAGGAAGGGAGTGGAGTGGAGTGGAAAGGAGTGGAATGCAATGGAATGGAATGGAATGGAATGGAAAGGAATGGAATGGAATGGAATGGAATGGAATAGTTTGGAGGGGACTGGAATGTAGGCGAATGGGAAGGAATGGAATGCAGTAGAGTGAAGAGGAATGGAGAGGAGAAGAGTGGATTTGAACTCAATGGAATGGAATGGAATGGATTGGAGTAGAGAGGAGTGGATTCTAGTGGAAAAGAATGAAATGAAATGGAATGGATTGGAGTAGAGGGGAGTGGATTCTAGTGGAAAAGAATGGAATGCAACAGAATGGAATGGAGTAGAATGGACAAATGTGATGTTGAGTGTAGTATAGTGGAATGGAGAAGAAAGGAAGGGAGTGGAGTGGAGTGGAATGTGGTGGAATTGAATGGAAGGGAATGGAGTGGACTGGAATGTAGGCGAATGGGAAGGAATGGAATGCAGTGGAGTAGAGAAGAGTGATGTGGAGGAGTGTGTATTTGAATGGAATGGAATGGAACGGAATGCATTGGAGTGGAGAGGACTGTACTCCAGTGGAAAAGAATGGATTGGAATAGAATGGAATGGAAGGGAAAGGAATGGAGTGGAATGGAATGGAATGGAATAGAACTGAATGGAATGGGAAGGAAAAAATACATTGGAGTGCAGTGGAATGGAATGGAGAAGAAACGAAGGGACTGGATTGGAGTGGAAAGTAGTGGAATGGAATGGAATGGAATGGAATGGAATGGAATGGAATGGAATGGAATGGAATGGAATGGAATGGATTGGACAGGAATGGAGGCTAATAGGAAGGAATGGAATGGAGGCTAATAGGAAGGAATGGAATGCAGTGGAGTGGAGAGGAGTGGGGTGGAGAAGAGTGGTTTGAATTGAATGTCACGGAATGGAATGGACTGTAGTGGAGTATAGTGGATTCCAGTGGAAAAGAATGTAATTAAATTGAATGGAACTGGAGGCAATGGAATGGAAAGGAATGGAATGGAAAGGAATGGAATGGAAAGGAATGGAATGGAATGGAAAAAAGTGCAGTGGAGTGCAGTGGAGAGGAATGCAGTGTAATGGAATGGAATAGAATAGAAGGGAATGGAAAGGAGGTGAAAGGTATGGAATGGAATGCAGTGGAGTGGAGAGGAATGGAGTGGAGAACAGTGGATTTGAATTCAATGGAATGGATTGGAGTGGAGACGAGTGGATTCTAGTGGAAAAGAATGGAATGGAATGGAATGAAATGGAGTAGAATGGACAAATGTGTTGTTGAGTGTAGTAGAGTGGAATGGAGAAGAATTGAATGTAGTGGAATGGAGTGGAATGGAATGGAATGGAACGGAGTGGACTGGAATAGAGGCGAATGGGAAGGAATGGAATGCAGTGGAGTAGAGAGGAGTGAATTTGAAGAGTGTGTATTTCAATCGAATTGAAAGGAATAGAATGCATTGGAGTGGAGAGGAGTGTACCGTAGTGGAAAACTGGAATGGAATGGAATGGAATGGAATGGAATGGAATGGAATGGAATAGAGTGGACGGTAATGGAGGTGAATGGGAAGGTATGGAATGTAGTAGAGTGGAGAAGAGTGGAGTAGAAAAGAGTGGATTTGAATTGACTGGAGTGCAATGCAATGGAATGGAATGGAATGGAATGGAATGGAGTGGAATGGACAGCAGTGGATTGGAGAGGATTGGATAGGAGAAGAATGGAATGGAATGGAAAGAAATGAAATGGAAAGAATTACAATGGAAAGGAATGAAAAGCAATGGAATGGAATGGAATGGAATCGAGCAGAGTGCATTGTACTTGAAATGAATTGAATGGAGACGATGGTTGTGGAGTGGAATGGAATGGGAAGGAATGGAATGGAGTGGAGTGCATTGGAGTGGAATGGAGGGGAGAAGAGTGGATTCAGTTGGAATAGAACAGAAAAGAAAGGAAGGGAATGCAGTGGATTGGAGTGGAGTTGAAGGGAGGGGAAAGGAATGGAATGGAATGGAATGGAATGGAATGGAATGGAATGGAATGGATTGGAATCGAATGGAATTCATTGGAATGGAATGAATGGAATGGAATGGAATGCAATGCATTGGAATGGAATAGAAGGGAAAAAAGTGTAGTGGAGTGGTGTGGAGTGAAATGGAGAAAAAGGAAGAAAGTGGAGCGGAGAGGAATGGAGTGCAATGGAATGGAATGGAGGGAAATGGGAATGAATGGAATACAGTGGAGTGGAGAGGAGTAGAGTGGAGAAGAGTGGATTTCAATGGAATGGAAAGGAATGTAATGGAATGGAATGGAATGGAATGGATTGTACTGGAGTGGAGTGGATCCCAGCGGAAAGAAATGGAAAGAATGGAATGGATTGCAATGCAATGGAAGAGATTGGAATGGAATGGAGTCGAATGGGAGGGAATGGAATGCAGTGGAAAGGAGTGGATAGGAGTGGAGAAGACTGGATTGGAATGGAATGGAATGGATTGGAATGGAATGGAATGGAATGGAATGGAATGGAAGGGAATGGAATGGAGTGGAGTGGGTTCTAGTGGAAAAGAATGGAATAGAATGGACCAGTATGGAATGGAATGGAATGGCAGGCAATAGAATGGAACGGAATGGAATGGAATGGAATGGAATGGAATGGAATGGAATGGAATAGAATGGAATGGAATGGAATGGAACGCAACGGAACGGAATGGAATGGAATGGAATGCAATGTAAAGGAATGGAATGGAATTGAGTGGAATGCAATGGAATGGAATGAAAAGGAGTGGAATGCAATGTAAAGGAATGGAATGGAATGGAGTGGAATGAAATGGAATGGAATGAAATGGAGTGGAATGCAATGGAATGGAATGAAATGGAGTGGAATGCAATGGAATGGAATGGAATGGAATGGAATGGAATGGAATGGAATGGAATGGAGTGGAGTGGAGTGGAATGGAATGGAATAGAAAAGAATGGAATGGAATGGAATGGAATGGAACGTAATGGAAAGGATAAAAGTTCAGTGGAGTGTAGTTTAGAGGAACGGTGTAGAAAGGAATTGAACAGAGTGGAGTGGAATGGAATGTAATGGAATGGAGTGGACTGGGATGGAGGTGAAAGGGAAGGAATGGAATGCAGTGGACTGGAGAGTAGGGGAAAGGAGAAGAGTGGATGTGAAGTGAATGGAACAGAATAGAATGGATCTGAGTGGAGTAGAGAAGATTCTAGTGGAAAAGAATGGAATGGAATGAATGGAATGCAACGGAATGGAATGGAATTACAAAAATTGTAGTGGAGTGCTGTGTAATGGAATGGAAAAGAAAGGAAGAGAGTGGAGTGGAGTGGAATGGAGTGGAGTGGAATGGAATGGAATGCAATGGAATAGAATGGAATGGAATGGAGTAGACTGAAATGGAGAAAAATTGGAAGGAATGGAATGAAGTGGAATGGAAAGGATAGGAGTAGAGAAGAGCGGATTTGAATTGAATGGAATGGAATAGAAAGGATTGGAGTGTAATGTAGTGGACTGTAGTTTAAAAGAATGGAATGGAATGGAATGGAATGGAATGGAATGGAATGGAATGGAATGGAATGGAATGTAGGCTAATAGGAAGGAATGGAATGCAGTGGAGTGGAGAGGAGTGGGGTGGAGATGAGTGGTTTGAATTGAATGTCACGGAATGGAATGGACTGTAGTGGAGTATAGTGGATTCCAGTGGAAAAGAATGTAATTAAATTGAATGGAACTGGAGACAATGGAATGGAAAGAAATGGAATGGAAAGGAATGGAATGGAATGGAAAAAAGTGCAGTGGAGTGCAGTGGAGAGGAATGCAGTGTAATGGAATGGCATGGAATGGAATAGATTAGAAGGGAATGGAAAGGAGGTGAAAGGGAAGGAATGGAATGCAGTGGAGTGGAGAGGAAAGGAGTTGAGAACAGTGGATTTGAATTCAATGGAATGGATTGGAGTAGAGACGAGTGGATTCTAGTGGAAAAGAATGGAATGGAATGGAATGAAATGGAGTAGAATGGACAAATGTGCTGTTGAGTGTAGTAGAGTGGAATGGAGAAGAATTGAATGTAGTGGAATTTAGTGGAATGGAATGGAATGGAACGGAGTGGACTGGAATAGAGGCGAATGGGAAGGAATGGAATGCAGTGGAGTAGAGAGGAGTGAAGTGGAAGAGTGTGTATTTCAATCGAATGGAAAGGAATGGAATGCATTGGAGTGGAGAGGAGTGTACCGTAGTGGAAAACTGGAATGGAATGGAATGGAATGGAATGGAATGGAATGGAATGAAAAAAAGTGTAATGGAGTGTGCTGGAGTGGAGTGGAAAGGAATGGAATGGAACGGAGTGGAATGAAATGGAATGGAATGGAATGGAATGGAATGGAATGGAATAGAGTGGACGGAAATGGAGGTGAATGGGAAGGTATGGAATGTAGTAGAGTGGAGAAGAGTGGAGTAGAAAAGAGTGGATTTGAATTGACTGGAGTGCAATGCAATGGAATAGAATGGAATGGAATGGAATGGAATGGATACCAGTGGATTGGAGAGGAGTGGATAGGAGAAGAATGGAATGGAATGGAAAGAAATGAAATGGAAAGAATTACAATGGAAAGGAATGAAAAGCAATGGAATGGAATGGAATGGAATTGAGCAGAGTGCATTGTATTTGAAATGAATTGAATGGAGACGATGGTTGTGGAGTGGAATGGAATGGGAAGGAATGGAATGGAGTGGAGTGCATTGGAGTGGAATGGAGGGGAGAAGAGTGGATTCAGGTGGAATAGAACAGAAAAGAAAGGAAGGGAATGCAGTGGATTGGAGTGGAGTTGAAGGGAGGGGAAAGGAATGGAATGGAATGGAATGGAATGGAATGGAATGGAATGGAATGGAATGGAGTGGATTGGAATCCAATGGAATTCATTGGAATGGAATGAATAGAATGGAATGAATAGTATGGAATGGAATGGAATGGAATGCAATGCATTGGAATGGAATAGAAGGGAAAAAAGTGTAGTGGAGTGCTGTGGAGTGAAATGGAGAAAAAGGAAGAAAGTGGAGCGGAGAGGAATGGAGTGCAATGGAATGGAATGGAGGGAAAAGGGAATGAATGGAATACAGTGGAGTGGAGAGGAGTAGAGTGGAGAAGAGTGGATTTCAATGGAATGGAAAGGAACGTAATGGAATGGAATGGAATGGAATGGAATGGAATGGATTGGACTGGAGTGGAGTGGATACCAGTGGAAAGAAATGGAAAGAATGGAATGGATTGCAATGGAATGGAAGAGACTGGAATGGAATGGAGTCGAATGGGAGGGAATGGAATGCAGTGGAAAGTAGTGGAGACGAGTGGAGAAGACTGGATTGGAATGGAATGGAATGGAATGGAATGGAATGGAAGGGAATGGAATGCAATGGAACGGAACGGAATAGAATGGAATGTAATGCAATGTAAAGGAATGGTATGGAATTGAGTGGAATGCAATGGAATGGAATGAAAAGGAGTGGAATGCAATGTAAAGGAATGGAATGGAATGGAGTGGAATGAAATGGAATGGAATGAAATGGAGTGGAATGCAATGGAATGGAATGAAATGGAGTGGAATGCAATGGAATGGAATGGAATGGAATGGAATGGAATGGAATGGAATGGAATGGAATGGAGTGGAGTGGAATGGAATGGAGCAGAAAAGAATGGAATGGAATGGAATGGAACGGAATGGAAAGGATAAAAGTGCAGTGTAGTGTAGTTGAGTGGAACGGTGTAGAAAGGAATGGAACAGAGTGGAGTGGAATGGAGTGCAAAGGAATGGAATGTAATGGAATGGAGTGGACTGGGATGGAGGTGAAAGGGAAGAAATGGAATGCAGTGGACTGGAGAGTAGGGGAAAGGAGAAGGGTGGATGTGAAGTGAATGGAACAGAATAGAATGGATCTGAGTGGAGTAGAGAAGATTCTAGTGGGAAAGAACGGAATGGAATGAATGGAATGCAATGGAATGGAATGGAATTGCAAAAATTGTAGTGGCGTGCTGTGGAATGGAATGGAAAAGAAAGGAAGAGAGTGGAGTGGAGTGGAATGCAGTGGAGTGGAATGGAATGGAATGCAATGGAATAGAATGGAATGGAATGGAGTAGACTGAAATGGAGAAAAATTGGAAGGAATGGAATGAAGTGGAATGGAAAGGATAGGAGTAGAGAAGAGCGGATTTGAATTGAATGGAATGGAATAGAAAGGATTGGAGCGTAGTGTATTGGATTGTAGTGTAAAAGAATGGAATGGAATGGAATGGAATGGAATGGAATGGAATGGAATGGAATGCAATGGCATGGAATGGAAAAAAGTGCAGTGGAGTGTAGTGGAGTGGAACGGAGAAGAAAGGAAGGGCGTGGAGTGGGGTGGAAAGGTGTGGAATGGAATGGATTGCAATGGAATATAATGGAATGGAATGGAAAGGAAAGGAATGGCATGGAATGGAATGGAATGGAATGGAATGGAATGGAATGGAATTGAATGGAAAGTAATGGAATGGAATGGAATTGATTGGATTGGAGTGGAGTGGGGTGGATTCTAGGGGAAAAGATTGAATGGAATGGAATGGAATGGAATGGAATGGAATGGAATGGAAAGCAAATAATGAACAGTAGGGTTCAGTGGAGTGGAATGGAGAAGAAAGGATGAGAGTGGAGTGGAGTAGAATGTAGTGGAAAGATAGGAATGGAATGGAATGGAATAGAATGGAATGGAATGGAATCACGTGGACTCAAAACAGACGAAAAGGAAGGAAAGAAATGCAGTGGTGTGGGGAGGAGTGGATTGGCAAAGAGTGTATTTGAATTGAAAGGAATGCAATGGAGTGGACTGCAATGGAAGCGAATGGGAAGGAATGGAATGCAGTGGACTGGAGAGGAGTGGAGTGGAGAAAAGGGAACCTGAATGGAATGGAATGGAATAGATTGGAGAGGATTGGAGTGGATTCCAGTAGAAAGGAATGGAATGGAATGGAATGGAATGGAATGGAATGGAATGGAGTGGACTGGAATGGAGGCGAATGGGAAAGAGTGGCATGCAGTGGAGTGGAGCGGAGTTGAGTGGAGAAGTGTGGATTTGAATGGAATGGAATGGAAAGGAATGCAATGGAATGGAATGGAATGGAATGGAATGGAATGGAATGGAATGGATTGGAGTGGAGTGTATTTTAAGGGAAAAGATTGTAATGGAATTGAATGGACTGGAATTGAATGAAATACAATGGAATGAAATGGAATGGAATGGGGTTGAATGGAATGGAATGGAACGGTTTTAGTCGACTGGAAAGGAGTTGAATGGAAGGGAGTGGAATGCAGTGCACTGGAGAGCAGTGGAATGGAGAGTTGTGGATTTGAATTAAATGGAATGGAAAGGAATGGATTAGAGTGGAATGGAGTGGATTCTAGTGGAGAAGAATGGAGTGAAATAGAATACAATGGAATGGAATGAAACGGAATGCCATGGAAAGGAATGGAATGGACTGGAATGGAGGCAAATGGGAAGGAATACAATGCAGAGGAGTGGAGAGGAATGGAGTGGAGAAGAGTGGATTTGAATTGCATGTAATGGTATGGAATGGATTGCAGATTAGTTTAGAGAAACAGAGTGGAGAAGACTGGATTTGAATTCAATGTAATGGAATGCAATGGATTGGAGTGTAGTGGAGTGGATTCTAGTGTAAAAGAATGCAACGGAATGGAATTGAATGGATTGGATTGGAATACAGGCAAATGGGAAGGAATACAATGCAGTGGATTGGAGAGCGGTGGTGTCCAGAAGCGTGGATTTCATATGAATGGAATGGAATGCAATGGAATGGAATAGAAAAGAATTTAAAGCAGTGGATTGGAGTGGAATGAAATGGACTAACATGGAATGGAATGGAAAGTAATGGAATGGAAAGGAATATAAAGGAACGGAATGAAAAGGAATGGAATGGAATGGAATGGAATGGAATGGAATGGAATGGAGTGGTTGGCACTGTTTTGGAAATGAATGGAATGAGGTGGAGTGTAGTGGAGTGGAAGGGAGGGGAGTAGAGTGGCTTTAGGTGGCATGGAATGGAATGGAATAGAACGGAATGGAATGGAATGCAGTGGATTGCAGTGGAGATGCATGGAGTGGAATGAAATGGAATGGAATGGAATGGAATGGAATGGAACGGAACGGAATGGAATGGAATGGAATGAAATGGATTGGAATGCAATAGAATGGAAAAAAATGAACTGCAGTGTATTGGAGAGGAGTTGCATGGAGAGGAATGGAATGCAATGAAATGGAATGGCATGGCATGGAATGGAATGGAATGGAATGGAATGGAATGGAATGGAATGGAATGGAATGGAATAGAATGGATAAAAGTGCAGTTTAGTGCAGGAGACAAATGGAAGGGACTGGAATGGAGTGGATAGGAATGGTATGGAATGGAATGGAATGGAATGGAATGGTATGTAATGGAATGGAATGGAATGGAATGGAATGGAATGGAATGGATTGGAATGGATTGGAATGGAATGGAATGGAGTGGAATGGAATGGAATGGAATGGATTGCAAGAAAGTACGTTGGAGTGCAGTGGAATGAAATGGAGAAAAAACGAAGGGAGTGGATTGGAGTGGAATGTAGTGGATTGGAAGGGATTGGAACAAAATGGAATTGCATGGAATGGAATGGATTGGCATCGATTAGACAGGAATGGAGGCTAATGGGAAGAAATGGAATGCAGTGGGGTGGAGAGTGGTGGAGTAGAGAAGAGAGATTTTCAATTGAATGTCATGGAATGGAAGGGATTGGAGAGAAGTAGAGTGGATTCTAGTGGAAAAGAATGGAATTTAATCAAACAGAATGGAATGCGATGGAATGGAAAGGAATGGAATGGAATGGAATGGAATGGAATGGAATGGAAAAAATGCAGTGGAGTGCAGTTAAGAGGAATGGAGTGAAATGGAATGGAATGGAATGGAATGGAATGGAATGGAAAAGAATGGAATGGAATGAAATGGAATAGCATGGAATGGAATAGATTGGAGGAGACTGGACTGGAGAAAAATGAGAAAGAATGGAATGTAGTGTAGTGGAGAGGAAGAGAGAGGAGAAGAGTGGATTTGTACTCAATGGAATGGAATGGAACGGATTAGAGTGGAGAGGAGTGGATTCTAGTGGAAAAGAATGGAATGGAATGGAATGGAGTAGAATAGACAAATGTGCAGTTGAGTGTAGTGGAGTGGAATGGAGAAGAAAGGAAGGGAGTGGAGTGGAGTGGAAAGGAGTGGAATGCAATGGAATGGAATGGAATGGAATGGAATGGAAAGGAATGGAATGGAATGGAATGGAATGGAATGGAATGGAATAGTTTGGAGGGGACTGGAATGTAGGCGAATGGGAAGGAATGGAATGCAGTAGAGTGAAGAGGAATGGAGAGGAGAAGAGTGGATTTGAACTCAATGGAATGGAATGGAATGGATTGGAGTAGAGAGGAGTGGATTCTAGTGGAAAAGAATGAAATGAAATGGAATGGATTGGAGTAGAGGGGAGTGGATTCTAGTGGAAAAGAATGGAATGCAACAGAATGGAATGGAGTAGAATGGACAAATGTGATGTTGAGTGAAGTATAGTGGAATGGAGAAGAAAGGAAGGGAGTGGAGTGGAGTGGAATGTGGTGGAATTGAATGGAAGGGAATGGAGTGGACTGGAATGTAGGCGAATGGGAAGGAATGGAATGCAGTGGAGTAGAGAAGAGTGATGTGGAGGAGTGTGTATTTGAATGGAATGGAATGGAACGGAATGCATTGGAGTGGAGAGGACTGTACTCCAGTGGAAAAGAATGGATTGGAATAGAATGGAATGGAAGGGAAAGGAATGGAGTGGAATGGAATGGAATGGAATAGAACTGAATGGAATGGGAAGGAAAAAATACATTGGAGTGCAGTGGAATGGAATGGAGAAGAAACGAAGGGACTGGATTGGAGTGGAAAGTAGTGGAATGGAATGGAATGGAATGGAATGGAATGGAATGGAATGGAATGGAATGGAATGGAATGGATTGGACAGGAATGGAGGCTAATAGGAAGGAATGGAATGCAGTGGAGTGGAGAGGAGTGGGGTGGAGAAGAGTGGTTTGAATTGAATGTCACGGAATGGAATGGACTGTAGTGGAGTATAGTGGATTCCAGTGGAAAAGAATGTAATTAAATTGAATGGAACTGGAGGCAATGGAATGGAAAGGAATGGAATGGAAAGGAATGGAATGGAAAGGAATGGAATGGAATGGAAAAAAGTGCAGTGGAGTGCAGTGGAGAGGAATGCAGTGTAATGGAATGGAATAGAATAGAAGGGAATGGAAAGGAGGTGAGAGGTATGGAATGGAATGCAGTGGAGTGGAGAGGAATGGAGTGGAGAACAGTGGATTTGAATTCAATGGAATGGATTGGAGTGGAGACGAGTGGATTCTAGTGGAAAAGAATAGAATGGAATGGAATGAAATGGAGTAGAATGGACAAATGTGTTGTTGAGTGTAGTAGAGTGGAATGGAGAAGAATTGAATGTAGTGGAATGGAGTGGAATGGAATGGAATGGAACGGAGTGGACTGGAATAGAGGCGAATGGGAAGGAATGGAATGCAGTGGAGTAGAGAGGAGAGAAGTTGAAGAGTGTGTATTTCAATCGAATTGAAAGGAATAGAATGCATTGGAGTGGAGAGGAGTGTACCATAGTGGAAAAGTGGAATGGAATGGAATGGAATGGAATGGAATGGAATGGAATGGAATAGAGTGGACGGTAATGGAGGTGAATGGGAAGGTATGGAATGTAGTAGAGTGGAGAAGAGTGGAGTAGAAAAGAGTGGATTTGAATTGACTGGAGTGCAATGCAATGGAATGGAATGGAATGGAATGGAATGGAATGGAATGGAGTGGAATGGACAGCAGTGGATTGGAGAGGATTGGATAGGAGAAGAATGGAATGGAATGGAAAGAAATGAAATGGAAAGAATTACAATGGAAAGGAATGAAAAGCAATGGAATGGAATGGAATGGAATCGAGCAGAGTGCATTGTACTTGAAATGAATTGAATGGAGACGATGGTTGTGGAGTGGAATGGAATGGGAAGGAATGGAATGGAGTGGAGTGCATTGGAGTGGAATGGAGGGGAGAAGAGTGGATTCAGGTGGAATAGAACAGAAAAGAAAGGAAGGGAATGCAGTGGATTGGAGTGGAGTTGAAGGGAGGGGAAAGGAATGGAATGGAATGGAATGGAATGGAATGGAATGGAATGGAATGGAATGGATTGGAATCGAATGGACTTCATTGGAATGGAATGAATGGAATGGAATGGAATGCAATGCATTGGAATGGAATAGAAGGGAAAAAAGTCTAGTGGAGTGGTGTGGAGTGAAATGGAGAAAAAGGAAGAAAGTGGAGCGGAGAGGAATGGAGTGCAATGGAATGGAATGGAGGGAAATGGGAATGAATGGAATACAGTGGAGTGGAGAGGAGTAGAGTGGAGAAGAGTGGATTTCAATGGAATGGAAAGGAATGTAATGGAATGGAATGGAATGGAATGGATTGTACTGGAGTGGAGTGGATCCCAGCGGAAAGAAATGGAAAGAATGGAATGGATTGCAATGCAATGGAAGAGATTGGAATGGAATGGAGTCGAATGGGAGGGAATGGAATGCAGTGGAAAGGAGTGGATAGGAGTGGAGAAGACTTGATTGGAATGGAATGGAATGGATTGGAATGGAATGGAATGGAATGGAATGGAATGGAATGGAATGGAATGGAAGGGAATGGAATGGAGTGGAGTGGGTTCTAGTGGAAAAGAATGGAATAGAATGGACCAGTATGGAATGGAATGGAATGGCAGGCAATAGAATGGAACGGAATGGAATGGAATGGAATGGAATGGAATGGAATGGAATGGAATGGAATGGAATGGAATAGAATGGAATGGAATGGAATGGAACGGAACGGAACGGAATGGAATGGAATGCAATGCAATGTAAAGGAATGGAATGGAATTGAGTGGAATGCAATGGAATGGAATGAAAAGGAGTGGAATGCAATGTAAAGAAATGGAATGGAATGGAGTGGAATGAAATGGAATGGAATGAAATGGAGTGGAATGCAATGGAATGGAATGTAATGGAGTGGAATGCAATGGAATGGAATGGAATGGAATGGAATGGAATGGAATGGAATGGAATGGAATGGAGTGGAGTGGAGTGGAATGGAATGGAATAGAAAAGAATGGAATGGAATGGAATGGAATGGAACGTAATGGAAAGGATAAAAGTTCAGTGGAGTGTAGTGGAGAGGAACGGTGTAGAAAGGAATTGAACAGAGTGGAGTGGAATGGAATGTAATGGAATGGAGTGGACTGGGATGGAGGTGAAAGGGAAGGAATGGAATGCAGTGGACTGGAGAGTAGGGGAAAGGAGAAGAGTGGATGTGAAGTGAATGGAACAGAATAGAATGGATCTGAGTGGAGTAGAGAAGATTCTAGTGGAAAAGAATGGAATGGAATGACTGGAATGCAATGGAATGGAATGGAATTGCAAAAATTGTAGTGGAGTGCTGTGTAATGGAATGGAAAAGAAAGGAAGAGAGTGGAGTGGAGTGGAATGGAGTGGAGTGGAATGGAATGGAATGCAATGGAATAGAATGGAATGGAATGGAGTAGACTGAAATGGAGAAAAATTGGAAGGAATGGAATGAAGTGGAATCGAAAGGATAGGAGTAGAGAAGAGCGGATTTGAATTGAATGGAATGGAATAGAAAAGATTGGAGTGTAATGTAGTGGACTGTAGTTTAAAAGAATGGAATGGAATGGAATGGAATGGAATGGAATGGAATGGAATGGAATGGAATGGAATGGAGGCTAATAGGAAGGAATGGAATGCAGTGGAGTGGAGAGGAGTGGGGTGGAGATGAGTGGTTTGAATTGAATGTCACGGAATGGAATGGACTGTAGTGGAGTATAGTGGATTCCAGTGGAAAAGAATGTAATTAAATTGAATGGAACTGGAGACAATGGAATGGAAAGGAATGGAATGGAAAGGAATGGAATGGAATGGAAAAAAGTGCAGTGGAGTGCAGTGGAGAGGAATGCAGTGTAATGGAATGGCATGGAATGGAATAGATTAGAAGGGAATGGAAAGGAGGTGAAAGGGAAGGAATGGAATGCAGTGGAGTGGAGAGGAATGGAGTGGAGAACAGTGGATTTGAATTCAATGGAATGGATTGGAGTGGAGACGAGTGGATTCCAGTGGAAAACAATGGAATGGAATGGAATGAAATGGAGTAGAATGAACAAATGTGCTGTTGAGTGTAGTAGAGTGGAATGGAGAAGAATTGAATGTAGTGGAATCTAGTGGAATGGAATGGAACGGAGTGGACTGGAATAGAGGCGAATGGGAAGGAATGGAATGCAGTTGAGTAGAGAGGAGGGAAGTGGAAGAGTGTGTATTTCAGTCGAATGGAAATGAATAGAATCCATTGGAGTGGAGAGGAGTGTACCGTAGTGGAAAACTGGAATGGAATGGAATGGAATGGAATGGAATGGAATGGAATGGAATGAAAAAAAGTGTAATGGAGTGTGCTGGAGTGGAGTGGAAAGGAATGGAATGGAATGGAGTGGAATGAAATGGAATGGAATGGAATGGAATGTAATGGAATGGAATAGAGTGGACGGTAATGGAGGTGAATGGGAAGGTATGGAATGTAGTAGAGTGGAGAAGAGTGGAGTAGAAAAGAGTGGATTTGAATTGACTGGAGTGCAATGGAATGGAATGGAATGGAATGGAATGGAATGGAATGGAATGGACAGCAGTGGATTGGAGAGGATTGGATAGGAGAAGAATGGAATGGAATGGAAAGAAATGAAATGGAAAGAATTACAATGGAAAGGAATGAAAAGCAATGGAATGGAATGGAATGGAATCGAGCAGAGTGCATTGTACTTGAAATGAATTGAATGGAGACGATGGTTGTGGAGTGGAATGCAATGGGAAGGAATGGAATGGAGGGGAGTGCATTGGAGTGGAATGGAGGGGAGAAGAGTGGATCCAGGTGGAATAGAACAGAAAAGAAAGGAAGGGAATGCAGTGGATTGGAGTGGAGTTGAAGGGAGGGGAAAGGAATGGAATGGAATGGAATGGAATGGAATGGAATGGAATGGAATGGATTGGAATCGAATGGAATTCATTGGAATGGAATGGAATGGAATGGAATGGAATGGAATGGAATGCAATTCATTGGAATGGAATAGAAGGGAAAAAAGTGTAGTGGAGTGCTGTGGAGTGAAATGGAGAAAAAGGAAGAAAGAGGAGCGGAGAGGAATGGAGTGCAATGGAATGGAATGGAGGGAAATGGGAATGAATGGAATACAGTGGAGTGTAGAGGAGTAGAGTGGAGAAGAGTGGATTTCAATAGAATGGAAAGGAATGGAATGGAATGGAATGGAATGGAAAGGAATGGAATGGAATGGATTGGATTGGAGTGGAGTGGAGTGGATACTAGGGGAAAAGATTGAATGAAATGGAATGGAATGGAATCGAATGGAATGGAATGGAAAGCAAATAATGAACAGTAGCGTTCAGTGGAGTGGAATGGAGAAGAAAGGATGAGAGTGGAGTGGAGTAGAATGTAGTGGAAAGAATAGGAATGGAATGGAATGGAATAGAATGGAATGGAATGGAATCACGTGGACTCAAAACAGACGAAAAGGAAGGAAAGAAATGCAGTGGTGGGGGAGGAGTGGATTGGCAAAGAGTGTATTTGAATTGAAAGGAATGCAATGGAGTGGACTGCAATGGAAGCGAATGGGAAGGAATGGAATGCAGTGGACTGGAGATGAGTGGAGTGGAGAAAAGGGAACCTGAATGGAATGGAATGGAATAGATTGGAGAGGATTGGAGTGGATTCCAGTAGAAAGGAATGTAATGTAATGGAATGGAATGGAATGGAATGGAATGGAGTGGACTGGAATGGAGGTGAATGGGAAAGAGTGGCATGCAGTGGAGTGGAGCGGAGTTGAGTGGAGAAGTGTGGATTTGAATGGAATGGAATGGAATGGAAAGGAATGCAATGGAATGGAATGGAATGGAATGGAATGGATTGGAGTGGAGTGTATTTTAAGGGAAAAGATTCTAATGGAATTGAATGGACTGGAATTGAATGAAATACAAGGGAATGATATGGAATGGAATGGGGTTGAATGGAATGGAATGGAATGGTTTGAGTCGACTGGAATGGAGTTGAATGGAAGGGAGTGGAATGCAGTGCACTGGAGAGCAGTGGAATGGAGAGGTGTGGATTTGAATTAAATGGAATGGAAAGGAATGGATTAGAGTGGAATGGAGTGGATTCTAGTAGAGAAGAATGGAGTGAAATAGAATACAATGGAATGGAATGAAACGGAATGCCATGGAAAGGAATGGAATGGACTGGAATGGAGGCAAATGGGAAGGAATACAATGCAGAGGAGTGGAGAGGAATGGAGTGGAGAAGAGTGGATTTGAATTGCATGTAATGGTATGGAATGGATTGCAGATTAGTTTAGAGGAACAGAGTGGAGAAGACTGGATTTGAATTCAATGTAATGGAATGCAATGGATTGGAGTGTAGTGGAGTGGATTCTAGTGTAAAAGAATGCAACGGAATGGAATTGAATGGAGTGGATTGGAATACAGGCAAATGGGAAGCAATACAATGCAGTGGATTGGAGAGCGGTGGTGTCCAGAAGCGTGGATTTCATATGAATGGAATGGAATGCAATGGAATGGAATAGAAAAGAATTTAAAGCAGTGGATTGGAGTGGAATGAAATGGACTAACATGGAATGGAATGGAAAGTAATGGAATGGAAAGGAATATAAAGGAACGGAATGAAAAGGAATGGAATGGAATGGAATGGAGTGGTTGGCATTGTTTTGGAAATGAATGGAATGAGGTGGAGTGTAGTGGAGTGGAAGGGAGGGGAGTAGAGTGGCTTTAGGTGGCATGGAATGGAATAGAATAGAACGGAATGGAATGGAATGCAGAGGATTGCAGTGGAGATGCATGGAGTGGAATGGAATGGAGTGGAATGGAATGGAATGGAATGGAATGGAATGGAATGGAATGGAACGGAACGGAACGGAATTGAATGGAATGAAATGGATTGGAATGCAATAGAATGAAAAAAATGGACTGCAGTGTATTGGAGAGGAGTTGCATGGAGGGGAATGGAATGCAACGAAATGGAATGGCATGGAATGGAATGGAATGGAATGGAATGGAATGGAATGGAATGGAATGGAATAGAATGGAAAAAAGTGCAGTGGAGTGCAGGAGACAAATGGAAGGGACTGGAATGGAGTGGATAGGAATGGTATGGAATGGAATGGAATGGAATGGAATATAATGGAATGGAATGGAATGGAATGGAATGGAATGGAATATAATGGAATGGAATGGAATGGAATGGAATGGAATGGATTGGAATGGATTGGAATGGAATGGAATGGAGTGGAATGGAATGGAATGGAATGGATTGCAAGAAAGTACGTTGGAGTGCAGTGGAATGAAATGGAGAAAAAACGAAGGGAGTGGATTGGAGTGGAATGTAGTGGATTGGAAGGGATTGGAACAAAATGCACTTGCATGGAATGGAATGGATTGGGATCGATTGGACAGGAATGGAGGCTAATGGGAAGAAATGGAATGCAGTGGGGTGGAGAGGGGTGGAGTAGAGAAGAGTGATTTTCAATTGAATGTCATGGAATGGAAGGGATTGGAGAGAAGTAGAGTGGATTCTAGTGGATAAGAATGGAATTTAATCAAACAGAATGGAATGCGATGGAATGGAAAGGAATGGAATCTAATGGAACGGAATGGAATGGAATGGAATGGAATGGAATGGAAAAAAGTACAGTGGAGTGCAGTTGAGAGGAATGGAGTGGAATGGAATGGAATGGAATGGAATGGAATGGAATGGAATGGAAAAGAATGGAATGGAATGAAATGGAATAGCATGGAATGGAATAGATTGGAGGAGACTGGAATGGAGAAAAATGAGAAAGAATGGAATGTAGTGGAGTGGAGAGGAAGAGAGAGGAGAAGAGTGGATTTGTACTCAAAGGAATGGAATGGAACGGATTAGAGTGGAGAGGAGTGGATTCTAGTGGAAAAGAATGGAATGGAATGGAATGGAATGGAATGGAATGGAGTAGAATAGACAAATGTGCAGTTGAGTTTAGTGGAGTGGAATGGAGAAGAAAGGAAGGGAGTGGAGTGGAGTGGAAAGGAGTGGAATGCAATGGAATGGAATGGAATGGAATGGAAAGGAATGGAATCGAATGAAGTGGACTGGAATGGTGGGGAATCGGAAGGAATAGAATGCAGGGGAGTAGAGAGGAGTGGAGAGGAGAAGAGTGGATTTGAATCAAATGGAAAGGAACGGAATCCACTGGAGTGGAGAGGTGTGTTATCTAGTGGAAAATTGGAATGGAATGGAATGGAATGGAATGGAAAGAAGTGTAATGGAGTGTGCTGGAGTGAAATGGAATGGAATAGAATGGAATGGAATGGAATGGTCAGGAATGGAGGCGAACGGGAAGGAATAGAATGCAGTGGACTGAAGAGGAGTGGAGTGGAGAAGAGCGGATTTGAATTGAATGCAGTGGAATGGATAGGAGTTTAGTGGAGTGGATTTCAGGGGAAAAGAATGTAATGTAATGTAATGTAATGTAATGTAATGGAATGGAATGGAATGGAATGGAATGCAAAGGAATGGAGTAGAATGGAATGGGATAGAATGGAATGGAATGGACTGGAAAGGAAAAAATTACATCGGAGTGCAGTGGAATGGAATGGAGAAGAAACGAAGCAAGTGGATTGGAGTGGAATGTAGTGGAATGGAAGGGAATGGAACGAAATGGAATTGAATGGAATGCAATGGAATGGAATGGAATGGAATGCATTAGCCTGGAATGGAGGCTACTGGGAAGGAATGGAATGCAGTGGAATGGAGAGAAATCAAGTGGAGAAGAGTGGTTTTGAATTGAATATCCTGGCATGGAATGGATTGTAGTGGATTGCAGTGGATTCCAGTGGAAAAGAATGGAATTTAAACGAATGGAATGGAATGCAATGGAATGGAAAGGATTGGAATGGAATGGAAAAAAGTGCAGTGGAGTGCAGTGGAGAGGAATGCAGAAGAAACGAAGGGACTGGATTGGAGTGGAATGTAGTGGAATGGAATGGAATGGAATGGAATGGAATGGAATGGAATAGTTTGGAGGGGACTGGAATGTAGGCGAATGGGAAGGAATGGAATGCAGTAGAGTGAAGAGAAATGGAGAGGAGAAGAGTGGATTTGAACTCAATGGAATGGAATGGAATGGATTGGAGTAGAGAGGAGTGGATTCTGGTGGAAAAGAATGGAATGAAATGGAATGGATTGGAGTAGAGAGGAGTGGATTCTAGTGGAAAAGAATGGAATGCAACAGAATGGAATGGAGTAGAATGGACAAATGTGATGTTGAGTGTAGTATAGTGGAATGGAGAAGAAAGGAAGGGAGTGGAGTGGAGTGGAATGTGGTGGAATTGAATGGAAGGGAATGGAGTGGACAGGAAAGTAGGCGAATGGGAAGGAATGGAATGCAGTGGAGTAGAGAGGAGTGATGTGGAGGAGTGTGTATTTGAATGGAATGGAATGGAACGGAATGCATTGGAGTGGAGAGGACTGTACTCCAGTGGAAAAGAATGGATTGGAATAGAATGGAATGGAAGGGAAAGGAATGGAGTGGAATGGAATGGAATGGAATAGAACTGAATGGAATGGGAAGGAAAAAAGTACATTGGAGTGCAGTGGAATGGAATGGAGAAGAAACGAAGGGACTGGATTGGAGTGGAAAGTAGAGGAATGGAATGGAATGGAATGGAATGGAATGGAATGGAAAGGAATGGATTGGACAGGAATGGAGGCTAATAGGAAGGAATGGAATGCAGTGGAGTGGAGAGGAGTGGGGTGGAGAACAGTGGTTTGAATTGAATGTCACGGAATGGAATGGACTGTAGTGGAGTATAGTGGATTCCAGTGGAAAAGAATGTAATTAAATTGAATGGAACTGGAGGCAATGGAATGGAAAGGAATGGAATGGAAAGGAATGGAATGGAATGGAAAAAAGTGCAGTGGAGTTCAGTGGAGAGGAATGCAGTATAATGGAATGGCATGGAATGGAATAGATTAGAAGGGAATGGAAAGGAGGTGAAAGGGAAGGAATGGAATGCAGTGGAGTGGAGAAGAATGGAGTGGAGAAAAGTGGATTTGAATTCAATGGAATGGATTGGAGTGGAGACGAGTGGATTCCAGTGGAAAAGAATGGAATGGAATGGAATGAAATGGAGTAGAATGAACAAATGTGCTCTTGAGTGTAGTAGAGTGGAATGGAGAAGAATTGAATGTAGTGGAATGGAGTGGAATGGAATGGAATGGAACGGAGTGGACTGGAATAGAGGCGAATGGGAAGGAATGGAATGCAGTGGAGTAGAGAGGAGTGAAGTGGAAGTGTGTGTATTTCAATCGAATGGAAAGGAATAGAATGCATTGGAGTGGAGAGGAGTGTACCGTAGTGGAAAACTGGAATGGAATGGAATGGAGTGGAATGGAATGGAATGGAATGGAATGGAATGGAATGGAATGGAATGAAAAAAAGTGTAATGGAGTGTGCTGGAGTGGAGTGGAAAGGAATGGAATGGAATGGAGTGGAATGAAATTGAATGGAATGGAATGGAATGGAATGGAATGGAATGGAATGGAATAGAGTGGAAGGTAATGGAGGTGAATGGGAAGGTATGGAATGTAGTAGAGTGGAGAAGAGTGGAGTAGAAAAGAGTGGATTTGAACTGACTGGAGTGCTATGCAATGGAATGGAATGGAATGGAATGGAATTAAATGGATAGCAGTGGATTGGAGAGGAGTGGATAGGAGAAGAATGGAATTCAATGGAAAGAAATGAAATGGAAAGGATTACAATGGAAAGGAATGAAAAGCAACGGAATGGAATGGAATGGAATTGAGCAGAGTGCATTGTATTTGAAATGAATTGAATGGAGACGAGGGTTGTGGAGTGGAATGGAATGGGAAGGAATGGAATGGAGTGGAGTGCATTGGAGTGGAATGTAGGGGAGAAGAGTGGATTCAGGTGGAATAGAATAGAAAAGAAAGGAAGGGAATGCAGTGGATTGGAGTGGAGTTGAAGGGAGGGGAAAGGAGTGCAATGGAATGGAATGGAATGGAATGGAATGGAATGGAATGGAATGGAATGGAATGGATTGGAATCGAATGGAATTCATTGGAATGGAATGGAATGGAATGGAATGGAATGGAATGGAATGGAATGGAATGGAATGGAATGCAATGCACTGGAATGGAATAGAAGGGAAAAAAGTGTAGTGGAGTGCTGTGGAGTGAAATGGAGAAAAAGGAAGAAAGTGGAGCGGAGAGGAATGGAGTGCAATGGAATGGAATGGAGGGAAATGGGAATGAATGGAATACAGTGGAGTGTAGAGGAGTAGAGTGGAGAAGAGAGGATTTCAATGGAATGGAAAGGAATGTAATGTAATGTAATGGAATGGAATGGAATGGAATGGAATGGATTGGACTGGAGTGGAGTGGATCCCAGTGGAAAGGAATGGAAAGAATGGAATGGATTGCAATGGAATGGAAGAGATTGGAATGGAATGGAGTCGAATGGGAGGGAATGGAATGCACTGGAAAGGAGTGGAGAGAAGTGGAGAAGACTGGATTGGAATGGAATGGAATGGAATGGAAGGGAATGGAATGGAATGGAATGGAATGGAAGGGAATGGAAGGGAGTGGAGTGGGTTCTAGTGGAAAACAATGGAATAGAATGGACCAGTATGGAATGGAATGGAATGGCAGGCAATAGAATGGAACGGAATGGAATGGAATGGAATGGAATAGAATGGAATGGAATGGAATGGAACGGAACGGAACGGAATGGAATGGAATGGAATGGAATAGAATGGAATGGAATGGAATGGAATGGATCGGAACGGAACGGAATGGAATGGAATGGAATGCAATGTAAAGGAATGGAATGGAATTGAGTGGAATGCAATGGAATGGAATGAAAAGGAGTGGAATGCAATGTAAAGGAATGGAATGGAATGGAGTGGAATGAAATGGAATGGAATGAAATGGAGTGGAATGCAATGGAATGGAATGAAATGGAGTGGAATGCAATGGAATGGAATGGAATGGAATGGAAAGGAATGGAATGGAATGGAATGGAATGGAATGGAATGGAATGGAGTGGAGTGGAATGGAATGGAATAGAAAAGAATGGAATGGAATGGAATGGAACGTAATGGAAAGGACAAAACTGCAGTGGAGTGTAGTGGAGTGGAACGGTGTAGAAATGAATGGAACAGAGGGGAGTGGAATGGAATGTAATGGAATGGAGTGGACTGGGATGGAGGTGAAAGGGAAGGAATGGAATGCAGTGGACTGGAGAGTAGGGGAAAGAGAAGAGTGGATGTGAAGTGAATGGAACAGAATAGAATGGATCTGAGTGGAGTAGAGAAGATTCTAGTGGAAAAGAATGGAATGGGATGAATGGAATGCAATGGAATGGAATGGAATTGCAAAAATTGTAGTGGAGTGCTGTGGAATGGAATGGAAAAGAAAGGAAGAGAGTGGAGTGGAGTGGAATGGAGTGGAGTGGAATGGAATGGAATGCAATGGAATAGAATGGAATGGAATGGAGTAGACTGAAATGGAGAAAAATTGGAAGGAATGGAATGAAGTGGAATGGAAAGGATAGGAGTAGAGAAGAGCGGATTTGAATTGAGTGGAATGGAATAGAAAGGATTGGAGTGTAGTGTAGTGGAGTGTAGTTTAAAAGAATGGAATGGAATGGAATGGAATGGAATGGAATGGAATGGAATGGAATGGAACGGAATGGAATGGAATGCAATGGCATGGAATGGAAAAAAGTGCAGTGAGTGTAGTGGAGTGGAACGGAGAAGAAAGGAAGGGAGTGGAGTGGGGTGGAAAAGTGTGGAATGGAATGGAATGCAATGGAATATAATGGAATGGAATGGAAAGGAATGGAATGGAATGGAATGGAATGGAATGGAATGGAATGGAATGGAAAGGAATGGAATGGAATGGATTGGATTGGAGTGGAGTGGAGTGGATTCTAGGGGAAAAGATTGAATGGAATGGAATGGAATGGAATGGAATGGAATGGAATGGAATGGAAAGCAAATAATGAACAGTAGGGTTCAGTGGAGTGGAATGGAGAAGAAAGGAAGGGCGTGGAGTGGGGTGGAAAGGTGTGGAATGGAATGGATTGCAATGGAATATAATGGAATGGAATGGAAAGGAAAGGAATGGCATGGAATGGAATGGAATGGAATGGAATGGAATGGAATGGAATGGAATGGAATGGAATTGAATGGAAAGTAATGGAATGGAATGGAATTGATTGGATTGGAGTGGAGTGGGGTGGATTCTAGGGGAAAAGATAATGGAATGGAATGGAATGGAATGGAATGGAATGGAATGGAATGGAAAGCAAATAATGAACAGTAGGGTTCAGTGGAGTGGAATGGAGAAGAAAGCATGATAGTGGAGTGGAGTAGAATGTAGTGGAAAGATAGGAATGGAATGGAATGGAATAGAATGGAATGGAATGGAATCACGTGGACTCAAAACAGACGAAAAGGAAGGAAAGAAATGCAGTGGTGTGGGGAGGAGTGGATTGGCAAAGAGTGTATTTGAATTGAAAGGAATGCAATGGAGTGGACTGCAATGGAAGCGAATGGGAAAGAATGGAATGCAGTGGACTGGAGAGGAGTGGAGTGGAGCAAAGGGAACCTGAATGGAATGGAATGGAACAGATTGGAGAGGATTGGGGTGGATTCCAGTAGAAAGGAATGGAATGGAATGGAATGGAATGGAATGGAATGGAATGGAATGGAATGGAGTGGACTGGAATGGAGGCGAATGGGAAAGAGTGGCATGCAGTGGAGTGGAGCGGAGTTGAGTGGAGAAGTGTGGATTTGAATGGAATGGAATGGAAAGGAATGCAATGGAATGGAATGGAATGGAATGTAATGGAATGGAATGGAATGGAATGGATTGGAGTGTATTTTAAGGGAAAAGATTGTAATGGAATTGAATGGACTGGAATTGAATGAAATACAATGGAATGAAATGGAATGGAATGGGGTTGAATGGAATGGAATGGAACGGTTTGAGTCGACTGGAATGGAGTTGAATGGAAGGGAGTGGAATGCAGTGCACTGGAGAGCAGTGGAATGGAGAGGTGTGGATTTGAATTAAATGGAATGGAAAGGAATGGATTAGAGTGGAATGGAGTGGATTCTAGTGGAGAAGAATGGAGTGAAATAGAATACAATGGAATGGAATGAAACGGAATGCCATGGAAAGGAATGGAATGGACTGGAATGGAGGCAAATGGGAAGGAATACAATGCAGAGGAGTGGAGAGGAATGGAGTGGAGAAGAGTGGATTTGAATTGCATGTAATGGTATGGAATGGATTGCAGATTAGTTTAGAGAAACAGAGTGGAGAAGACTGGATTTGAATTCAATGTAATGGAATGCAATGGATTGGAGTGTAGTGGAGTGGATTCTAGTGTAAAAGAATGCAACGGAATGGAATTGAATGGAGTGGATTGGAATACAGGCAAATGGGAAGGAATACAATGCAGTGGATTGGAGAGCGGTGGTGTCCAGAAGCGTGGATTTCATATGAATGGAATGGAATGCAATGGAATGGAATAGAAAAGAATTTAAAGCAGTGGATTGGAGTGGAATGAAATGGACTAACATGGAATGGAATGGAAAGTAATGGAAAGGAAAGGAATATAAAGGAATGGAATGAAAAGGAATGGAATGGAATGGAATGGAATGGAATGGAATGGAATGGAATGGAATGGAATGGAGTGGTTGGCACTGTTTTGGAAATGAATGGAATGAGGTGGAGTGTAGTGGAGTGGAAGGGAGGGGAGTAGAGTGGCTTTAGGTGGCATGGAATGGAATGGAATAGAACGGAATGGAATGGAATGCAGTGGATTGCAGTGGAGATGCATGGAGTGGAATGAAATGGAATGGAATGGAATGGAATGGAATGGAACGGAACGGAATGGAATGGAATGGAATGAAATGGATTGGAATGCAATAGAATGGAAAAAAATGAACTGCAGTGTATTGGAGAGGAGTTGCATGGAGAGGAATGGAATGCAATGAAATGGAATGGCATGGCATGGAATGGAATGGAATGGAATGGAATGGAATGGAATGGAATAGAATGGATAAAAGTGCAGTTTAGTGCAGGAGACAAATGGAAGGGACTGGAATGGAGTGGATAGGAATGGTATGGAATGGAATGGAATGGAATGGAATGGTATGGAATGGAATGGAATGGAATGGAATGGAATGGAATGGAATGGAATGGATTGGAATGGATTGGAATGGAATGGAATGGAGTGGAATGGAATGGAATGGAATGGATTGCAAGAAAGTACGTTGGAGTGCAGTGGAATGAAATGGAGAAAAAACGAAGGGAGTGGATTGGAGTGGAATGTAGTGGATTGGAAGGGATTGGAACTAAATGCAATTGCATGGAATGGAATGGATTGGGATCGATTACACAGGAATGGAGGCTAATGGGAAGAAATGGAATGCAGTGGGGTGGAGAGGGGTGGAGTAGAGAAGAGTGATTTTCAATTGAATGTCATGGAATGGAAGGGATTGGAGAGAAGTAGAGTGGATTCTAGTGGATAGGAATGGAATTTAATCAAACAGAATGGAATGCGATGGAATGGAAAGGAATGGAATGGAATGGAATGGAATGGAATGGAATGGAATGGAATGGAAAAAATGCAGTGGAGTGCAGTTAAGAGGAATGGAGTGAAATGGAATGGAATGGAATGGAATGGAATGGAATGGAATGGAATGGAAAAGAATGGAATGGAATGAAATGGAATAGCATGGAATGGAATAGATTGGAGGAGACTGGACTGGAGAAAAATGAGAAAGAATGGAATGTAGTGGAGTGGAGAGGAAGAGAGAGGAGAAGAGTGGATTTGTACTCAATGGAATGGAATGGAACGGATTAGAGTGGAGAGGAGTGGATTCTAGTGGAAAAGAATGGAATGGAATGGAATGGAGTAGAATAGACAAATGTGCAGTTGAGTGTAGTGGAGTGGAATGGAGAAGAAAGGAAGGGAGTGGAGTGGAGTGGAAAGGAGTGGAATGCAATGGAATGGAATGGAATGGAATGGAATGGAATGGAATGGAATGGAAAGGAATGGAATGGAATGGAATGGAATGGAATAGTTTGGAGGGGACTGGAATGTAGGCGAATGGGAAGGAATGGAATGCAGTAGAGTGAAGAGGAATGGAGAGGAGAAGAGTGGATTTGAACTCAATGGAATGGAATGGAATGGATTGGAGTAGAGAGGAGTGGATTCTAGTGGAAAAGAATGAAATGAAATGGAATGGATTGGAGTAGAGGGGAGTGGATTCTAGTGGAAAAGAATGGAATGCAACAGAATGGAATGGAGTAGAATGGACAAATGTGATGTTGAGTGAAGTATAGTGGAATGGAGAAGAAAGGAAGGGAGTGGAGTGGAGTGGAATGTGGTGGAATTGAATGGAAGGGAATGGAGTGGACTGGAATGTAGGCGAATGGGAAGGAATGGAATGCAGTGGAGTAGAGAAGAGTGATGTGGAGGAGTGTGTATTTGAATGGAATGGAATGGAACGGAATGCATTGGAGTGGAGAGGACTGTACTCCAGTGGAAAAGAATGGATTGGAATAGAATGGAATGGAAGGGAAAGGAATGGAGTGGAATGGAATGGAATGGAATAGAACTGAATGGAATGGGAAGGAAAAAATACATTGGAGTGCAGTGGAATGGAATGGAGAAGAAACGAAGGGACTGGATTGGAGTGGAAAGTAGTGGAATGGAATGGAATGGAATGGAATGGAATGGAATGGAACGGATTGGACAGGAATGGAGGCTAATAGGAAGGAATGGAATGCAGTGGAGTGGAGAGGAGTGGGGTGGAGAAGAGTGGTTTGAATTGAATGTCACGGAATGGAATGGACTGTAGTGGAGTATAGTGGATTCCAGTGGAAAAGAATGTAATTAAATTGAATGGAACTGGAGGCAATGGAATGGAAAGGAATGGAATGGAAAGGAATGGAATGGAAAGGAATGGAATGGAATGGAAAAAAGTGCAGTGGAGTGCAGTGGAGAGGAATGCAGTGTAATGGAATGGAATAGAATAGAAGGGAATGGAAAGGAGGTGAAAGGTATGGAATGGAATGCAGTGGAGTGGAGAGGAATGGAGTGGAGAACAGTGGATTTGAATTCAATGGAATGGATTGGAGTGGAGACGAGTGGATTCTAGTGGAAAAGAATAGAATGGAATGGAATGAAATGGAGTAGAATGGACAAATGTGTTGTTGAGTGTAGTAGAGTGGAATGGAGAAGAATTGAATGTAGTGGAATGGAGTGGAATGGAATGGAATGGAACGGAGTGGACTGGAATAGAGGCGAATGGGAAGGAATGGAATGCAGTGGAGTAGAGAGGAGAGAAGTTGAAGAGTGTGTATTTCAATCGAATTGAAAGGAATAGAATGCATTGGAGAGGAGAGGAGTGTACCGTAGTGGAAAACTGGAATGGAATGGAATGGAATGGAATGGAATGGAATGGAATAGAGTGGACGGTAATGGAGGTGAATGGGAAGGTATGGAATGTAGTAGAGTGGAGAAGAGTGGAGTAGAAAAGAGTGGATTTGAATTGACTGGAGTGCAATGCAATGGAATGGAATGGAATGGAATGGAATGGAATGGAATGGAATGGAGTGGAATGGACAGCAGTGGATTGGAGAGGATTGGATAGGAGAAGAATGGAATGGAATGGAAAGAAATGAAATGGAAAGAATTACAATGGAAAGGAATGAAAAGCAATGGAATGGAATGGAATGGAATCGAGCAGAGTGCATTGTACTTGAAATGAATTGAATGGAGACGATGGTTGTGGAGTGGAATGGAATGGGAAGGAATGGAATGGAGTGGAGTGCATTGGAGTGGAATGGAGGGGAGAAGAGTGGATTCAGGTGGAATAGAACAGAAAAGAAAGGAAGGGAATGCAGTGGATTGGAGTGGAGTTGAAGGGAGGGGAAAGGAATGGAATGGAATGGAATGGAATGGAATGGAATGGAATGGAATGGAATGGAATGGTTTGGAATCGAATGGAATTCATTGGAATGGAATGAATGGAATGGAATGGAATGCAATGCATTGGAATGGAATAGAAGGGAAAAAAGTGTAGTGGAGTGGTGTGGAGTGAAATGGAGAAAAAGGAAGAAAGTGGAGCGGAGAGGAATGGAGTGCAATGGAATGGAATGGAGGGAAATGGGAATGAATGGAATACAGTGGAGTGGAGAGGAGTAGAGTGGAGAAGAGTGGATTTCAATGGAATGGAAAGGAATGTAATGGAATGGAATGGAATGGAATGGATTGTACTGGAGTGGAGTGGATCCCAGCGGAAAGAAATGGAAAGAATGGAATGGATTGCAATGCAATGGAAGAGATTGGAATGGAATGGAGTCGAATGGGAGGGAATGGAATGCAGTGGAAAGGAGTGGATAGGAGTGGAGAAGACTGGATTGGAATGGAATGGAATGGATTGGAATGGAATGGAATGGAATGGAATGGAATGGAATGGAATGGAAGGGAATGGAATGGAGTGGAGTGGGTTCTAGTGGAAAAGAATGGAATAGAATGAACCAGTATGGAATGGAATGGAATGGCAGGCAATAGAATGGAACGGAATGGAATGGAATGGAATGGAATGGAATGGAATGGAATGGAATGGAATGGAATAGAATGGAATGGAATGGAATGGAACGGAACGGAACGGAATGGAATGGAATGGAATGCAATGTAAAGGAATGGAATGGAATTGAGTGGAATGCAATGGAATGGAATGAAAAGGAGTGGAATGCAATGTAAAGGAATGGAATGGAATGGAGTGGAATGAAATGGAATGGAATGAAATGGAGTGGAATGCAATGGAATGGAATGAAATGGAGTGGAATGCAATGGAATGGAATGGAATGGAATGGAATGGAATGGAATGGAATGGAGTGGAGTGGAGTGGAATGGAATGGAATAGAAAAGAATGGAATGGAATGGAATGGAATGGAACGTAATGGAAAGGATAAAAGTTCAGTGGAGTGTAGTTTAGAGGAACGGTGTAGAAAGGAATTGAACAGAGTGGAGTGGAATGGAATGTAATGGAATGGAGTGGACTGGGATGGAGGTGAAAGGGAAGGAATGGAATGCAGTGGACTGGAGAGTAGGGGAAAGGAGAAGAGTGGATGTGAAGTGAATGGAACAGAATAGAATGGATCTGAGTGGAGTAGAGAAGATTCTAGTGGAAAAGAATGGAATGGAATGAATGGAATGCAACGGAATGGAATGGAATTACAAAAATTGTAGTGGAGTGCTGTGTAATGGAATGGAAAAGAAGGGAAGAGAGTGGAGTGGAGTGGAATGGAGTGGAGTGGAATGGAATGGAATGCAATGGAATAGAATGGAATGGAATGGAGTAGACTGAAATGGAGAAAAATTGGAAGGAATGGAATGAAGTGGAATGGAAAGGATAGGAGTAGAGAAGAGCGGATTTGAATTGAATGGAATGGAATAAAAAGGATTGGAGTGTAATGTAGTGGACTGTAGTTTAAAAGAATGGAATGGAATGGAATGGAATGGAATGGAATGGAATGGAATGGAATGGAATGGAATGGAATGTAGGCTAATAGGAAGGAATGGAATGCAGTGGAGTGGAGAGGAGTGGGGTGGAGATGAGTGGTTTGAATTGAATGTCACGGAATGGAATGGACTGTAGTGGAGTATAGTGGATTCCAGTGGAAAAGAATGTAATTAAATTGAATGGAACTGGAGACAATGGAATGGAAAGAAATGGAATGGAAAGGAATGGAATGGAATGGAAAAAAGTGCAGTGGAGTGCAGTGGAGAGGAATGCAGTGTAATGGAATGGCATGGAATGGAATAGATTAGAAGGGAATGGAAAGGAGGTGAAAGGGAAGGAATGGAATGCAGTGGAGTGGAGAGGAAAGGAGTTGAGAACAGTGGATTTGAATTCAATGGAATGGATTGGAGTAGAGACGAGTGGATTCTAGTGGAAAAGAATGGAATGGAATGGAATGAAATGGAGTAGAATGGACAAATGTGCTGTTGAGTGTAGTAGAGTGGAATGGAGAAGAATTGAATGTAGTGGAATGGAGTGGAATGGAATGGAATGGAACGGAGTGGACTGGAATAGAGGCGAATGGGAAGGAATGGAATGCAGTGGAGTAGAGAGGAGTGAAGTGGAAGAGTGTGTATTTCAATCGAATGGAAAGGAATGGAATGCATTGGAGTGGAGAGGAGTGTACCGTAGTGGAAAACTGGAATGGAATGGAATGGAATGGAATGGAATGGAATGGAATGAAAAAAAGTGTAATGGAGTGTGCTGGAGTGGAGTGGAAAGGAATGGAATGGAACGGAGTGGAATGAAATGGAATGGAATGGAATGGAATGGAATGGAATGGAATGGAATAGAGTGGACGGAAGTGGAGGTGAATGGGAAGGTATGGAATGTAGTAGAGTGGAGAAGAGTGGAGTAGAAAAGAGTGGATTTGAATTGACTGGAGTGCAATGCAATGGAATAGAATGGAATGGAATGGAATGGAATGGATACCAGTGGATTGGAGAGGAGTGGATAGGAGAAGAATGGAATGGAATGGAAAGAAATGAAATGGAAAGAATTACAATGGAAAGGAATGAAAAGCAATGGAATGGAATGGAATGGAATTGAGCAGAGTGCATTGTATTTGAAATGAATTGAATGGAGACGATGGTTGTGGAGTGGAATGGAATGGGAAGGAATGGAATGGAGTGGAGTGCATTGGAGTGGAATGGAGGGGAGAAGAGTGGATTCAGGTGGAATAGAACAGAAAAGAAAGGAAGGGAATGCAGTGGATTGGAGTGGAGTTGAAGGGAGGGGAAAGGAATGGAATGGAATGGAATGGAATGGAATGGAATGGAATGGAATGGAATGGAGTGGATTGGAATCCAATGGAATTCATTGGAATGGAATGAATAGAATGGAATGAATAGTATGGAATGGAATGGAATGGAATGCAATGCATTGGAATGGAATAGAAGGGAAAAAAGTGTAGTGGAGTGCTGTGGAGTGAAATGGAGAAAAAGGAAGAAAGTGGAGCGGAGAGGAATGGAGTGCAATGGAATGGAATGGAGGGAAAAGGGAATGAATGGAATACAGTGGAGTGGAGAGGAGTAGAGTGGAGAAGAGTGGATTTCAATGGAATGGAAAGGAACGTAATGGAATGGAATGGAATGGAATGGAATGGAATGGATTGGACTGGAGTGGAGTGGATACCAGTGGAAAGAAATGGAAAGAATGGAATGGATTGCAATGGAATGGAAGAGACTGGAATGGAATGGAGTCGAATGGGAGGGAATGGAATGCAGTGGAAAGTAGTGGAGACGAGTGGAGAAGACTGGATTGGAATGGAATGGAATGGAATGGAATGGAATGGAAGGGAATGGAATGCAACGGAACGGAACGGAATAGAATGGAATGTAATGCAATGTAAAGGAATGGTATGGAATTGAGTGGAATGCAATGGAATGGAATGAAAAGGAGTGGAATGCAATGTAAAGGAATGGAATGGAATGGAGTGGAATGAAATGGAATGGAATGAAATGGAGTGGAATGCAATGGAATGGAATGAAATGGAGTGGAATGCAATGGAATGGAATGGAATGGAATGGAATGGAATGGAATGGAATGGAATGGAATGGAGTGGAGTGGAATGGAATGGAGCAGAAAAGAATGGAATGGAATGGAATGGAACGGAATGGAAAGGATAAAAGTGCAGTGTAGTGTAGTTGAGTGGAACGGTGTAGAAAGGAATGGAACAGAGTGGAGTGGAATGGAGTGCAAAGGAATGGAATGTAATGGAATGGAGTGGACTGGGATGGAGGTGAAAGGGAAGAAATGGAATGCAGTGGACTGGAGAGTAGGGGAAAGGAGAAGGGTGGATGTGAAGTGAATGGAACAGAATAGAATGGATCTGAGTGGAGTAGAGAAGATTCTAGTGGGAAAGAACGGAATGGAATGAATGGAATGCAATGGAATGGAATGGAATTGCAAAAATTGTAGTGGCGTGCTGTGGAATGGAATGGAAAAGAAAGGAAGAGAGTGGAGTGGAGTGGAATGCAGTGGAGTGGAATGGAATGGAATGCAATGGAATAGAATGGAATGGAATGGAGTAGACTGAAATGGAGAAAAATTGGAAGGAATGGAATGAAGTGGAATGGAAAGGATAGGAGTAGAGAAGAGCGGATTTGAATTGAATGGAATGGAATAGAAAGGATTGGAGCGTAGTGTATTGGATTGTAGTGTAAAAGAATGGAATGGAATGGAATGGAATGGAATGGAATGGAATGGAATGGAATGCAATGGCATGGAATGGAAAAAAGTGCAGTGGAGTGTAGTGGAGTGGAACGGAGAAGAAAGGAAGGGCGTGGAGTGGGGTGGAAAGGTGTGGAATGGAATGGATTGCAATGGAATATAATGGAATGGAATGGAAAGGAAAGGAATGGCATGGAATGGAATGGAATGGAATGGAATGGAATGGAATGGAATGGAATTGAATGGAAAGTAATGGAATGGAATGGAATTGATTGGATTGGAGTGGAGTGGGGTGGATTCTAGGGGAAAAGATTGAATGGAATGGAATGGAATGGAATGGAATGGAATGGAATGGAAAGCAAATAATGAACAGTAGGGTTCAGTGGAGTGGAATGGAGAAGAAAGGATGAGAGTGGAGTGGAGTAGAATGTAGTGGAAAGATAGGAATGGAATGGAATGGAATAGAATGGAATGGAATGGAATCACGTGGACTCAAAACAGACGAAAAGGAAGGAAAGAAATGCAGTGGTGTGGGGAGGAGTGGATTGGCAAAGAGTGTATTTGAATTGAAAGGAATGCAATGGAGTGGACTGCAATGGAAGCGAATGGGAAGGAATGGAATGCAGTGGACTGGAGAGGAGTGGAGTGGAGAAAAGGGAACCTGAATGGAATGGAATGGAATAGATTGGAGAGGATTGGGGTGGATTCCAGTAGAAAGGAATGGAATGGAATGGAATGGAATGGAATGGAATGGAATGGAATGGAGTGGACTGGAATGGAGGCGAATGGGAAAGAGTGGCATGCAGTGGAGTGGAGCGGAGTTGAGTGGAGAAGTGTGGATTTGAATGGAATGGAATGGAAAGGAATGCAATGGAATGGAATGGAATGGAATGGAATGGAATGGAATGGAATGGATTGGAGTGGAGTGGAGTGTATTTTAAGGGAAAAGATTGTAATGGAATTGAATGGACTGGAATTGAATGAAATACAATGGAATGAAATGGAATGGAATGGGGTTGAATGGAATGGAATGGAACGGTTTTAGTCGACTGGAAAGGAGTTGAATGGAAGGGAGTGGAATGCAGTGCACTGGAGAGCAGTGGAATGGAGAGTTGTGGATTTGAATTAAATGGAATGGAAAGGAATGGATTAGAGTGGAATGGAGTGGATTCTAGTGGAGAAGAATGGAGTGAAATAGAATACAATGGAATGGAATGAAACGGAATGCCATGGAAAGGAATGGAATGGACTGGAATGGAGGCAAATGGGAAGGAATAAAATGCAGAGGAGTGGTGAGGAATGGAGTGGAGAAGAGTGGATTTGAATTGCATGTAATGGTATGGAATGGATTGCAGATTAGTTTAGAGAAACAGAGTGGAGAAGACTGGATTTGAATTCAATGTAATGGAATGCAATGGATTGGAGTGTAGTGGAGTGGATTCTAGTGTAAAAGAATGCAACGGAATGGAATTGAATGGAGTGGATTGGAATACAGGCAAATGGGAAGGAATACAATGCAGTGGATTGGAGAGCGTTGGTGTCCAGAAGCGTGGATTTCATATGAATGGAATGGAATGCAATGGAATGGAATAGAAAAGAATTTAAAGCAGTGGATTGGAGTGGAATGAAATGGACTAACATGGAATGGAATGGAAAGTAATGGAATGGAAAGGAATATAAAGGAACGGAATGAAAAGGAATGGAATGGAATGGAATGGAATGGAATGGAGTGGTTGGCACTGTTTTGGAAATGAATGGAATGAGGTGGAGTGTAGTGGAGTGGAAGGGAGGGGAGTAGAGTGGCTTTAGGTGGCATGGAATGGAATGGAATAGAACGGAATGGAATGGAATGCAGTGGATTGCAGTGGAGATGCATGGAGTGGAATGAAATGGAATGGAATGGAATGGAATGGAATGGAATGGAATGGATTGGAATGGAGTGTATTTTAAGGGAAAAGATTGTAATGGAATTGAATGGACTGGAATTGAATGAAATACAATGGAATGAAATGGAATGGAATGGGGTTGAATGGAATGGAATGGAACGGTTTTAGTCGACTGGAAAGGAGTTGAATGGAAGGGAGTGGAATGCAGTGCACTGGAGAGCAGTGGAATGGAGAGTTGTGGATTTGAATTAAATGGAATGGAAAGGAATGGATTAGAGTGGAATGGAGTGGATTCTAGTGGAGAAGAATGGAGTGAAATAGAATACAATGGAATGGAATGAAACGGAATGCCATGGAAAGGAATGGAATGGACTGGAATGGAGGCAAATGGGAAGGAATACAATGCAGAGGAGTGGAGAGGAATGGAGTGGAGAAGAGTGGATTTGAATTGCATGTAATGGTATGGAATGGATTGCAGATTAGTTTAGAGAAACAGAGTGGAGAAGACTGGATTTGAATTCAATGTAATGGAATGCAATGGATTGGAGTGTAGTGGAGTGGATTCTAGTGTAAAAGAATGCAACGGAATGGAATTGAATGGATTGGATTGGAATACAGGCAAATGGGAAGGAATACAATGCAGTGGATTGGAGAGCGTTGGTGTCCAGAAGCGTGGATTTCATATGAATGGAATGGAATGCAATGGAATGGAATAGAAAAGAATTTAAAGCAGTGGATTGGAGTGGAATGAAATGGACTAACATGGAATGGAATGGAAAGTAATGGAATGGAAAGGAATATAAAGGAACGGAATGAAAAGGAATGGAATGGAATGGAATGGAATGGAATGGAGTGGTTGGCACTGTTTTGGAAATGAATGGAATGAGGTGGAGTGTAGTGGAGTGGAAGGGAGGGGAGTAGAGTGGCTTTAGGTGGCATGGAATGGAATGGAATAGAACGGAATGGAATGGAATGCAGTGGATTGCAGTGGAGATGCATGGAGTGGAATGAAATGGAATGGAATGGAATGGAATGGAATGGAACGGAACGGAATGGAATGGAATGGAATGAAATGGATTGGAATGCAATAGAATGGAAAAAAATGAACTGCAGTGTATTGGAGAGGAGTTGCATGGAGAGGAATGGAATGCAATGAAATGGAATGGCATGGCATGGAATGGAATGGAATGGAATGGAATGGAATGGAATGGAATGGAATAGAATGGATAAAAGTGCAGTTTAGTGCATTAGACAAATGGAAGGGACTGGAATGGAGTGGATAGGAATGGTATGGAATGGAATGGAATGGAATGGAATGGTATGGAATGGAATGGAATGGAATGGAATGGAATGGAATGGAATGGAATGGAATGGAATGGAATGGATTGGAATGGATTGGAATGGAATGGAATGGAGTGGAATGGAATGGAATGGAATGGATTGCAAGAAAGTACGTTGGAGTGCAGTGGAATGAAATGGAGAAAAAACGAAGGGAGTGGATTGGAGTGGAATGTAGTGGATTGGAAGGGATTGGAACAAAATGGAATTGCATGGAATGGAATGGATTGGCATCGATTAGACAGGAATGGAGGCTAATGGGAAGAAATGGAATGCAGTGGGGTGGAGAGTGGTGGAGTAGAGAAGAGAGATTTTCAATTGAATGTCATGGAATGGAAGGGATTGGAGAGAAGTAGAGTGGATTCTAGTGGAAAAGAATGGAATTTAATCAAACAGAATGGAATGCGATGGAATGGAAAGGAATGGAATGGAATGGAATGGAATGGAATGGAATGGAAAAAATGCAGTGGAGTGCAGTTAAGAGGAATGGAGTGAAATGGAATGGAATGGAATGGAATGGAATGGAATGGAATGGAATGGAAAAGAATGGAATGGAATGAAATGGAATAGCATGGAATGGAATAGATTGGAGGAGACTGGACTGGAGAAAAATGAGAAAGAATGGAATGTAGTGGAGTGGAGAGGAAGAGAGAGGAGAAGAGTGGATTTGTACTCAATGGAATGGAATGGAACGGATTAGAGTGGAGAGGAGTGGATTCTAGTGGAAAAGAATGGAATGGAATGGAATGGAGTAGAATAGACAAATGTGCAGTTGAGTGTAGTGGAGTGGAATGGAGAAGAAAGGAAGGGAGTGGAGTGGAGTGGAAAGGAGTGGAATGCAATGGAATGGAATGGAATGGAATGGAAAGGAATGGAATGGAATGGAATGGAATGGAATAGTTTGGAGGGGACTGGAATGTAGGCGAATGGGAAGGAATGGAATGCAGTAGAGTGAAGAGGAATGGAGAGGAGAAGAGTGGATTTGAACTCAATGGAATGGAATGGAATGGATTGGAGTAGAGAGGAGTGGATTCTAGTGGAAAAGAATGAAATGAAATGGAATGGATTGGAGTAGAGGGGAGTGGATTCTAGTGGAAAAGAATGGAATGCAACAGAATGGAATGGAGTAGAATGGACAAATGTGATGTTGAGTGTAGTATAGTGGAATGGAGAAGAAAGGAAGGGAGTGGAGTGGAGTGGAATGTGGTGGAATTGAATGGAAGGGAATGGAGTGGACTGGAATGTAGGCGAATGGGAAGGAATGGAATGCAGTGGAGTAGAGAAGAGTGATGTGGAGGAGTGTGTATTTGAATGGAATGGAATGGAACGGAATGCATTGGAGTGGAGAGGACTGTACTCCAGTGGAAAAGAATGGATTGGAATAGAATGGAATGGAAGGGAAAGGAATGGAGTGGAATGGAATGGAATGGAATAGAACTGAATGGAATGGGAAGGAAAAAATACATTGGAGTGCAGTGGAATGGAATGGAGAAGAAACGAAGGGACTGGATTGGAGTGGAAAGTAGTGGAATGGAATGGAATGGAATGGAATGGAATGGAATGGAATGGAATGGAATGGAATGGAATGGAATGGATTGGACAGGAATGGAGGCTAATAGGAAGGAATGGAATGGAGGCTAATAGGAAGGAATGGAATGCAGTGGAGTGGAGAGGAGTGGGGTGGAGAAGAGTGGTTTGAATTGAATGTCACGGAATGGAATGGACTGTAGTGGAGTATAGTGGATTCCAGTGGAAAAGAATGTAATTAAATTGAATGGAACTGGAGGCAATGGAATGGAAAGGAATGGAATGGAAAGGAATGGAATGGAAAGGAATGGAATGGAATGGAAAAAAGTGCAGTGGAGTGCAGTGGAGAGGAATGCAGTGTAATGGAATGGAATAGAATAGAAGGGAATGGAAAGGAGGTGAAAGGTATGGAATGGAATGCAGTGGAGTGGAGAGGAATGGAGTGGAGAACAGTGGATTTGAATTCAATGGAATGGATTGGAGTGGAGACGAGTGGATTCTAGTGGAAAAGAATGGAATGGAATGGAATGAAATGGAGTAGAATGGACAAATGTGTTGTTGAGTGTAGTAGAGTGGAATGGAGAAGAATTGAATGTAGTGGAATGGAGTGGAATGGAATGGAATGGAACGGAGTGGACTGGAATAGAGGCGAATGGGAAGGAATGGAATGCAGTGGAGTAGAGAGGAGTGAATTTGAAGAGTGTGTATTTCAATCGAATTGAAAGGAATAGAATGCATTGGAGTGGAGAGGAGTGTACCGTAGTGGAAAACTGGAATGGAATGGAATGGAATGGAATGGAATGGAATGGAATGGAATAGAGTGGACGGTAATGGAGGTGAATGGGAAGGTATGGAATGTAGTAGAGTGGAGAAGAGTGGAGTAGAAAAGAGTGGATTTGAATTGACTGGAGTGCAATGCAATGGAATGGAATGGAATGGAATGGAATGGAGTGGAATGGACAGCAGTGGATTGGAGAGGATTGGATAGGAGAAGAATGGAATGGAATGGAAAGAAATGAAATGGAAAGAATTACAATGGAAAGGAATGAAAAGCAATGGAATGGAATGGAATGGAATCGAGCAGAGTGCATTGTACTTGAAATGAATTGAATGGAGACGATGGTTGTGGAGTGGAATGGAATGGGAAGGAATGGAATGGAGTGGAGTGCATTGGAGTGGAATGGAGGGGAGAAGAGTGGATTCAGTTGGAATAGAACAGAAAAGAAAGGAAGGGAATGCAGTGGATTGGAGTGGAGTTGAAGGGAGGGGAAAGGAATGGAATGGAATGGAATGGAATGGAATGGAATGGAATGGATTGGAATCGAATGGAATTCATTGGAATGGAATGAATGGAATGGAATGGAATGCAATGCATTGGAATGGAATAGAAGGGAAAAAAGTGTAGTGGAGTGGTGTGGAGTGAAATGGAGAAAAAGGAAGAAAGTGGAGCGGAGAGGAATGGAGTGCAATGGAATGGAATGGAGGGAAATGGGAATGAATGGAATACAGTGGAGTGGAGAGGAGTAGAGTGGAGAAGAGTGGATTTCAATGGAATGGAAAGGAATGTAATGGAATGGAATGGAATGGAATGGATTGTACTGGAGTGGAGTGGATCCCAGCGGAAAGAAATGGAAAGAATGGAATGGATTGCAATGCAATGGAAGAGATTGGAATGGAATGGAGTCGAATGGGAGGGAATGGAATGCAGTGGAAAGGAGTGGATAGGAGTGGAGAAGACTGGATTGGAATGGAATGGAATGGATTGGAATGGAATGGAATGGAATGGAATGGAATGGAAGGGAATGGAATGGAGTGGAGTGGGTTCTAGTGGAAAAGAATGGAATAGAATGGACCAGTATGGAATGGAATGGAATGGCAGGCAATAGAATGGAACGGAATGGAATGGAATGGAATGGAATGGAATGGAATGGAATAGAATGGAATGGAATGGAATGGAACGCAACGGAACGGAATGGAATGGAATGGAATGCAATGTAAAGGAATGGAATGGAATTGAGTGGAATGCAATGGAATGGAATGAAAAGGAGTGGAATGCAATGTAAAGGAATGGAATGGAATGGAGTGGAATGAAATGGAATGGAATGAAATGGAGTGGAATGCAATGGAATGGAATGAAATGGAGTGGAATGCAATGGAATGGAATGGAATGGAATGGAATGGAATGGAATGGAATGGAATGGAGTGGAGTGGAGTGGAATGGAATGGAATAGAAAAGAATGGAATGGAATGGAATGGAATGGAACGTAATGGAAAGGATAAAAGTTCAGTGGAGTGTAGTTTAGAGGAACGGTGTAGAAAGGAATTGAACAGAGTGGAGTGGAATGGAATGTAATGGAATGGAGTGGACTGGGATGGAGGTGAAAGGGAAGGAATGGAATGCAGTGGACTGGAGAGTAGGGGAAAGGAGAAGAGTGGATGTGAAGTGAATGGAACAGAATAGAATGGATCTGAGTGGAGTAGAGAAGATTCTAGTGGAAAAGAATGGAATGGAATGAATGGAATGCAACGGAATGGAATGGAATTACAAAAATTGTAGTGGAGTGCTGTGTAATGGAATGGAAAAGAAAGGAAGAGAGTGGAGTGGAGTGGAATGGAGTGGAGTGGAATGGAATGGAATGCAATGGAATAGAATGGAATGGAATGGAGTAGACTGAAATGGAGAAAAATTGGAAGGAATGGAATGAAGTGGAATGGAAAGGATAGGAGTAGAGAAGAGCGGATTTGAATTGAATGGAATGGAATAGAAAGGATTGGAGTGTAATGTAGTGGACTGTAGTTTAAAAGAATGGAATGGAATGGAATGGAATGGAATGGAATGGAATGGAATGGAATGGAATGGAATGGAATGTAGGCTAATAGGAAGGAATGGAATGCAGTGGAGTGGAGAGGAGTGGGGTGGAGATGAGTGGTTTGAATTGAATGTCACGGAATGGAATGGACTGTAGTGGAGTATAGTGGATTCCAGTGGAAAAGAATGTAATTAAATTGAATGGAACTGGAGACAATGGAATGGAAAGAAATGGAATGGAAAGGAACGGAATGGAATGGAAAAAAGTGCAGTGGAGTGCAGTGGAGAGGAATGCAGTGTAATGGAATGGCATGGAATGGAATAGATTAGAAGGGAATGGAAAGGAGGTGAAAGGGAAGGAATGGAATGCAGTGGAGTGGAGAGGAAAGGAGTTGAGAACAGTGGATTTGAATTCAATGGAATGGATTGGAGTAGAGACGAGTGGATTCTAGTGGAAAAGAATGGAATGGAATGGAATGAAATGGAGTAGAATGGACAAATGTGCTGTTGAGTGTAGTAGAGTGGAATGGAGAAGAATTGAATGTAGTGGAATGGAGTGGAATGGAATGGAATGGAACGGAGTGGACTGGAATAGAGGCGAATGGGAAGGAATGGAATGCAGTGGAGTAGAGAGGAGTGAAGTGGAAGAGTGTGTATTTCAATCGAATGGAAAGGAATGGAATGCATTGGAGTGGAGAGGAGTGTACCGTAGTGGAAAACTGGAATGGAATGGAATGGAATGGAATGGAATGGAATGGAATGAAAAAAAGTGTAATGGAGTGTGCTGGAGTGGAGTGGAAAGGAATGGAATGGAACGGAGTGGAATGAAATGGAATGGAATGGAATGGAATGGAATGGAATGGAATAGAGTGGACGGAAATGGAGGTGAATGGGAAGGTATGGAATGTAGTAGAGTGGAGAAGAGTGGAGTAGAAAAGAGTGGATTTGAATTGACTGGAGTGCAATGCAATGGAATAGAATGGAATGGAATGGAATGGAATGGATACCAGTGGATTGGAGAGGAGTGGATAGGAGAAGAATGGAATGGAATGGAAAGAAATGAAATGGAAAGAATTACAATGGAAAGGAATGAAAAGCAATGGAATGGAATGGAATGGAATTGAGCAGAGTGCATTGTATTTGAAATGAATTGAATGGAGACGATGGTTGTGGAGTGGAATGGAATGGGAAGGAATGGAATGGAGTGGAGTGCATTGGAGTGGAATGGAGGGGAGAAGAGTGGATTCAGGTGGAATAGAACAGAAAAGAAAGGAAGGGAATGCAGTGGATTGGAGTGGAGTTGAAGGGAGGGGAAAGGAATGGAATGGAATGGAATGGAATGGAATGGAATGGAATGGAATGGAATGGAGTGGATTGGAATCCAATGGAATTCATTGGAATGGAATGAATAGAATGGAATGAATAGTATGGAATGGAATGGAATGGAATGCAATGCATTGGAATGGAATAGAAGGGAAAAAAGTGTAGTGGAGTGCTGTGGAGTGAAATGGAGAAAAAGGAAGAAAGTGGAGCGGAGAGGAATGGAGTGCAATGGAATGGAATGGAGGGAAAAGGGAATGAATGGAATACAGTGGAGTGGAGAGGAGTAGAGTGGAGAAGAGTGGATTTCAATGGAATGGAAAGGAACGTAATGGAATGGAATGGAATGGAATGGAATGGAATGGATTGGACTGGAGTGGAGTGGATACCAGTGGAAAGAAATGGAAAGAATGGAATGGATTGCAATGGAATGGAAGAGACTGGAATGGAATGGAGTCGAATGGGAGGGAATGGAATGCAGTGGAAAGTAGTGGAGACGAGTGGAGAAGACTGGATTGGAATGGAATGGAATGGAATGGAATGGAATGGAAGGGAATGGAATGCAATGGAACGGAACGGAATAGAATGGAATGTAATGCAATGTAAAGGAATGGTATGGAATTGAGTGGAATGCAATGGAATGGAATGAAAAGGAGTGGAATGCAATGTAAAGGAATGGAATGGAATGGAGTGGAATGAAATGGAATGGAATGAAATGGAGTGGAATGCAATGGAATGGAATGAAATGGAGTGGAATGCAATGGAATGGAATGAAATGGAGTGGAATGCAATGGAATGGAATGGAATGGAATGGAATGGAATGGAATGGAATGGAATGGAATGGAGTGGAGTGGAATGGAATGGAGCAGAAAAGAATGGAATGGAATGGAATGGAACGGAATGGAAAGGATAAAAGTGCAGTGTAGTGTAGTTGAGTGGAACGGTGTAGAAAGGAATGGAACAGAGTGGAGTGGAATGGAGTGCAAAGGAATGGAATGTAATGGAATGGAGTGGACTGGGATGGAGGTGAAAGGGAAGAAATGGAATGCAGTGGACTGGAGAGTAGGGGAAAGGAGAAGGGTGGATGTGAAGTGAATGGAACAGAATAGAATGGATCTGAGTGGAGTAGAGAAGATTCTAGTGGGAAAGAACGGAATGGAATGAATGGAATGCAATGGAATGGAATGGAATTGCAAAAATTGTAGTGGCGTGCTGTGGAATGGAATGGAAAAGAAAGGAAGAGAGTGGAGTGGAGTGGAATGCAGTGGAGTGGAATGGAATGGAATGCAATGGAATAGAATGGAATGGAATGGAGTAGACTGAAATGGAGAAAAATTGGAAGGAATGGAATGAAGTGGAATGGAAAGGATAGGAGTAGAGAAGAGCGGATTTGAATTGAATGGAATGGAATAGAAAGGATTGGAGCGTAGTGTATTGGATTGTAGTGTAAAAGAATGGAATGGAATGGAATGGAATGGAATGGAATGGAATGGAATGGAATGGAATGCAATGGCATGGAATGGAAAAAAGTGCAGTGGAGTGTAGTGGAGTGGAACGGAGAAGAAAGGAAGGGCGTGGAGTGGGGTGGAAAGGTGTGGAATGGAATGGATTGCAATGGAATATAATGGAATGGAATGGAAAGGAAAGGAATGGCATGGAATGGAATGGAATGGAATGGAATGGAATGGAATGGAATGGAATGGAATTGAATGGAAAGTAATGGAATGGAATGGAATTGATTGGATTGGAGTGGAGTGGGGTGGATTCTAGGGGAAAAGATTGAATGGAATGGAATGGAATGGAATGGAATGGAATGGAATGGAATGGAAAGCAAATAATGAACAGTAGGGTTCAGTGGAGTGGAATGGAGAAGAAAGGATGAGAGTGGAGTGGAGTAGAATGTAGTGGAAAGATAGGAATGGAATGGAATGGAATAGAATGGAATGGAATGGAATCACGTGGACTCAAAACAGACGAAAAGGAAGGAAAGAAATGCAGTGGTGTGGGGAGGAGTGGATTGGCAAAGAGTGTATTTGAATTGAAAGGAATGCAATGGAGTGGACTGCAATGGAAGCGAATGGGAAGGAATGGAATGCAGTGGACTGGAGAGGAGTGGAGTGGAGAAAAGGGAACCTGAATGGAATGGAATGGAATAGATTGGAGAGGATTGGAGTGGATTCCAGTAGAAAGGAATGGAATGGAATGGAATGGAATGGAATGGAATGGAATGGAATGGAGTGGACTGGAATGGAGGCGAATGGGAAAGAGTGGCATGCAGTGGAGTGGAGCGGAGTTGAGTGGAGAAGTGTGGATTTGAATGGAATGGAATGGAAAGGAATGCAATGGAATGGAATGGAATGGAATGGAATGGAATGGAATGGAATGGATTGGAGTGGAGTGTATTTTAAGGGAAAAGATTGTAATGGAATTGAATGGACTGGAATTGAATGAAATACAATGGAATGAAATGGAATGGAATGGGGTTGAATGGAATGGAATGGAACGGTTTTAGTCGACTGGAAAGGAGTTGAATGGAAGGGAGTGGAATGCAGTGCACTGGAGAGCAGTGGAATGGAGAGTTGTGGATTTGAATTAAATGGAATGGAAAGGAATGGATTAGAGTGGAATGGAGTGGATTCTAGTGGAGAAGAATGGAGTGAAATAGAATACAATGGAATGGAATGAAACGGAATGCCATGGAAAGGAATGGAATGGACTGGAATGGAGGCAAATGGGAAGGAATACAATGCAGAGGAGTGGAGAGGAATGGAGTGGAGAAGAGTGGATTTGAATTGCATGTAATGGTATGGAATGGATTGCAGATTAGTTTAGAGAAACAGAGTGGAGAAGACTGGATTTGAATTCAATGTAATGGAATGCAATGGATTGGAGTGTAGTGGAGTGGATTCTAGTGTAAAAGAATGCAACGGAATGGAATTGAATGGATTGGATTGGAATACAGGCAAATGGGAAGGAATACAATGCAGTGGATTGGAGAGCGGTGGTGTCCAGAAGCGTGGATTTCATATGAATGGAATGGAATGCAATGGAATGGAATAGAAAAGAATTTAAAGCAGTGGATTGGAGTGGAATGAAATGGACTAACATGGAATGGAATGGAAAGTAATGGAATGGAAAGGAATATAAAGGAACGGAATGAAAAGGAATGGAATGGAATGGAATGGAATGGAATGGAATGGAGTGGTTGGCACTGTTTTGGAAATGAATGGAATGAGGTGGAGTGTAGTGGAGTGGAAGGGAGGGGAGTAGAGTGGCTTTAGGTGGCATGGAATGGAATGGAATAGAACGGAATGGAATGGAATGCAGTGGATTGCAGTGGAGATGCATGGAGTGGAATGAAATGGAATGGAATGGAATGGAATGGAATGGAACGGAACGGAATGGAATGGAATGGAATGAAATGGATTGGAATGCAATAGAATGGAAAAAAATGAACTGCAGTGCATTGGAGAGGAGTTGCATGGAGAGGAATGGAATGCAATGAAATGGAATGGCATGGCATGGAATGGAATGGAATGGAATGGAATGGAATGGAATGGAATGGAATGGAATAGAATGGATAAAAGTGCAGTTTAGTGCAGGAGACAAATGGAAGGGACTGGAATGGAGTGGATAGGAATGGTATGGAATGGAATGGAATGGAATGGAATGGTATGTAATGGAATGGAATGGAATGGAATGGAATGGAATGGAATGGATTGGAATGGATTGGAATGGAATGGAATGGAGTGGAATGGAATGGAATGGAATGGATTGCAAGAAAGTACGTTGGAGTGCAGTGGAATGAAATGGAGAAAAAACGAAGGGAGTGGATTGGAGTGGAATGTAGTGGATTGGAAGGGATTGGAACAAAATGGAATTGCATGGAATGGAATGGATTGGCATCGATTAGACAGGAATGGAGGCTAATGGGAAGAAATGGAATGCAGTGGGGTGGAGAGTGGTGGAGTAGAGAAGAGAGATTTTCAATTGAATGTCATGGAATGGAAGGGATTGGAGTGAAGTAGAGTGGATTCTAGTGGAAAAGAATGGAATTTAATCAAACAGAATGGAATGCGATGGAATGGAAAGGAATGGAATGGAATGGAATGGAATGGAATGGAATGGAAAAAATGCAGTGGAGTGCAGTTAAGAGGAATGGAGTGAAATGGAATGGAATGGAATGGAATGGAATGGAATGGAAAAGAATGGAATGGAATGAAATGGAATAGCATGGAATGGAATAGATTGGAGGAGACTGGACTGGAGAAAAATGAGAAAGAATGGAATGTAGTGTAGTGGAGAGGAAGAGAGAGGAGAAGAGTGGATTTGTACTCAATGGAATGGAATGGAACGGATTAGAGTGGAGAGGAGTGGATTCTAGTGGAAAAGAATGGAATGGAATGGAATGGAGTAGAATAGACAAATGTGCAGTTGAGTGTAGTGGAGTGGAATGGAGAAGAAAGGAAGGGAGTGGAGTGGAGTGGAAAGGAGTGGAATGCAATGGAATGGAATGGAATGGAATGGAATGGAAAGGAATGGAATGGAATGGAATGGAATGGAATGGAATAGTTTGGAGGGGACTGGAATGTAGGCGAATGGGAAGGAATGGAATGCAGTAGAGTGAAGAGGAATGGAGAGGAGAAGAGTGGATTTGAACTCAATGGAATGGAATGGAATGGATTGGAGTAGAGAGGAGTGGATTCTAGTGGAAAAGAATGAAATGAAATGGAATGGATTGGAGTAGAGGGGAGTGGATTCTAGTGGAAAAGAATGGAATGCAACAGAATGGAATGGAGTAGAATGGACAAATGTGATGTTGAGTGAAGTATAGTGGAATGGAGAAGAAAGGAAGGGAGTGGAGTGGAGTGGAATGTGGTGGAATTGAATGGAAGGGAATGGAGTGGACTGGAATGTAGGCGAATGGGAAGGAATGGAATGCAGTGGAGTAGAGAAGAGTGATGTGGAGGAGTGTGTATTTGAATGGAATGGAATGGAACGGAATGCATTGGAGTGGAGAGGACTGTACTCCAGTGGAAAAGAATGGATTGGAATAGAATGGAATGGAAGGGAAAGGAATGGAGTGGAATGGAATGGAATGGAATAGAACTGAATGGAATGGGAAGGAAAAAATACATTGGAGTGCAGTGGAATGGAATGGAGAAGAAACGAAGGGACTGGATTGGAGTGGAAAGTAGTGGAATGGAATGGAATGGAATGGAATGGAATGGAATGGAATGGAATGGAATGGAATGGAATGGAATGGAATGGAATGGAATGGAATGGAATGGATTGGACAGGAATGGAGGCTAATAGGAAGGAATGGAATGGAGGCTAATAGGAAGGAATGGAATGCAGTGGAGTGGAGAGGAGTGGGGTGGAGAAGAGTGGTTTGAATTGAATGTCACGGAATGGAATGGACTGTAGTGGAGTATAGTGGATTCCAGTGGAAAAGAATGTAATTAAATTGAATGGAACTGGAGGCAATGGAATGGAAAGGAATGGAATGGAAAGGAATGGAATGGAAAGGAATGGAATGGAATGGAAAAAAGTGCAGTGGAGTGCAGTGGAGAGGAATGCAGTGTAATGGAATGGAATAGAATAGAAGGGAATGGAAAGGAGGTGAAAGGTATGGAATGGAATGCAGTGGAGTGGAGAGGAATGGAGTGGAGAACAGTGGATTTGAATTCAATGGAATGGATTGGAGTGGAGACGAGTGGATTCTAGTGGAAAAGAATGGAATGGAATGGAATGAAATGGAGTAGAATGGACAAATGTGTTGTTGAGTGTAGTAGAGTGGAATGGAGAAGAATTGAATGTAGTGGAATGGAGTGGAATGGAATGGAATGGAACGGAGTGGACTGGAATAGAGGCGAATGGGAAGGAATGGAATGCAGTGGAGTAGAGAGGAGTGAATTTGAAGAGTGTGTATTTCAATCGAATTGAAAGGAATAGAATGCATTGGAGTGGAGAGGAGTGTACCGTAGTGGAAAACTGGAATGGAATGGAATGGAATGGAATGGAATGGAATGGAATGGAATAGAGTGGACGGTAATGGAGGTGAATGGGAAGGTATGGAATGTAGTAGAGTGGAGAAGAGTGGAGTAGAAAAGAGTGGATTTGAATTGACTGGAGTGCAATGCAATGGAATGGAATGGAATGGAATGGAATGGAGTGGAATGGACAGCAGTGGATTGGAGAGGATTGGATAGGAGAAGAATGGAATGGAATGGAAAGAAATGAAATGGAAAGAATTACAATGGAAAGGAATGAAAAGCAATGGAATGGAATGGAATGGAATCGAGCAGAGTGCATTGTACTTGAAATGAATTGAATGGAGACGATGGTTGTGGAGTGGAATGGAATGGGAAGGAATGGAATGGAGTGGAGTGCATTGGAGTGGAATGGAGGGGAGAAGAGTGGATTCAGTTGGAATAGAACAGAAAAGAAAGGAAGGGAATGCAGTGGATTGGAGTGGAGTTGAAGGGAGGGGAAAGGAATGGAATGGAATGGAATGGAATGGAATGGAATGGAATGGATTGGAATCGAATGGAATTCATTGGAATGGAATGAATGGAATGGAATGGAATGCAATGCATTGGAATGGAATAGAAGGGAAAAAAGTGTAGTGGAGTGGTGTGGAGTGAAATGGAGAAAAAGGAAGAAAGTGGAGCGGAGAGGAATGGAGTGCAATGGAATGGAATGGAGGGAAATGGGAATGAATGGAATACAGTGGAGTGGAGAGGAGTAGAGTGGAGAAGAGTGGATTTCAATGGAATGGAAAGGAATGTAATGGAATGGAATGGAATGGAATGGATTGTACTGGAGTGGAGTGGATCCCAGCGGAAAGAAATGGAAAGAATGGAATGGATTGCAATGCAATGGAAGAGATTGGAATGGAATGGAGTCGAATGGGAGGGAATGGAATGCAGTGGAAAGGAGTGGATAGGAGTGGAGAAGACTGGATTGGAATGGAATGGAATGGATTGGAATGGAATGGAATGGAATGGAATGGAATGGAAGGGAATGGAATGGAGTGGAGTGGGTTCTAGTGGAAAAGAATGGAATAGAATGGACCAGTATGGAATGGAATGGAATGGCAGGCAATAGAATGGAACGGAATGGAATGGAATGGAATGGAATGGAATGGAATGGAATAGAATGGAATGGAATGGAATGGAACGCAACGGAACGGAATGGAATGGAATGGAATGCAATGTAAAGGAATGGAATGGAATTGAGTGGAATGCAATGGAATGGAATGAAAAGGAGTGGAATGCAATGTAAAGGAATGGAATGGAATGGAGTGGAATGAAATGGAATGGAATGAAATGGAGTGGAATGCAATGGAATGGAATGAAATGGAGTGGAATGCAATGGAATGGAATGGAATGGAATGGAATGGAATGGAATGGAATGGAATGGAGTGGAGTGGAGTGGAATGGAATGGAATAGAAAAGAATGGAATGGAATGGAATGGAATGGAACGTAATGGAAAGGATAAAAGTTCAGTGGAGTGTAGTTTAGAGGAACGGTGTAGAAAGGAATTGAACAGAGTGGAGTGGAATGGAATGTAATGGAATGGAGTGGACTGGGATGGAGGTGAAAGGGAAGGAATGGAATGCAGTGGACTGGAGAGTAGGGGAAAGGAGAAGAGTGGATGTGAAGTGAATGGAACAGAATAGAATGGATCTGAGTGGAGTAGAGAAGATTCTAGTGGAAAAGAATGGAATGGAATGAATGGAATGCAACGGAATGGAATGGAATTACAAAAATTGTAGTGGAGTGCTGTGTAATGGAATGGAAAAGAAAGGAAGAGAGTGGAGTGGAGTGGAATGGAGTGGAGTGGAATGGAATGGAATGCAATGGAATAGAATGGAATGGAATGGAGTAGACTGAAATGGAGAAAAATTGGAAGGAATGGAATGAAGTGGAATGGAAAGGATAGGAGTAGAGAAGAGCGGATTTGAATTGAATGGAATGGAATAGAAAGGATTGGAGTGTAATGTAGTGGACTGTAGTTTAAAAGAATGGAATGGAATGGAATGGAATGGAATGGAATGGAATGGAATGGAATGGAATGGAATGGAATGGAATGTAGGCTAATAGGAAGGAATGGAATGCAGTGGAGTGGAGAGGAGTGGGGTGGAGATGAGTGGTTTGAATTGAATGTCACGGAATGGAATGGACTGTAGTGGAGTATAGTGGATTCCAGTGGAAAAGAATGTAATTAAATTGAATGGAACTGGAGACAATGGAATGGAAAGAAATGGAATGGAAAGGAACGGAATGGAATGGAAAAAAGTGCAGTGGAGTGCAGTGGAGAGGAATGCAGTGTAATGGAATGGCATGGAATGGAATAGATTAGAAGGGAATGGAAAGGAGGTGAAAGGGAAGGAATGGAATGCAGTGGAGTGGAGAGGAAAGGAGTTGAGAACAGTGGATTTGAATTCAATGGAATGGATTGGAGTAGAGACGAGTGGATTCTAGTGGAAAAGAATGGAATGGAATGGAATGAAATGGAGTAGAATGGACAAATGTGCTGTTGAGTGTAGTAGAGTGGAATGGAGAAGAATTGAATGTAGTGGAATGGAGTGGAATGGAATGGAATGGAACGGAGTGGACTGGAATAGAGGCGAATGGGAAGGAATGGAATGCAGTGGAGTAGAGAGGAGTGAAGTGGAAGAGTGTGTATTTCAATCGAATGGAAAGGAATGGAATGCATTGGAGTGGAGAGGAGTGTACCGTAGTGGAAAACTGGAATGGAATGGAATGGAATGGAATGGAATGGAATGGAATGAAAAAAAGTGTAATGGAGTGTGCTGGAGTGGAGTGGAAAGGAATGGAATGGAACGGAGTGGAATGAAATGGAATGGAATGGAATGGAATGGAATGGAATGGAATAGAGTGGACGGAAATGGAGGTGAATGGGAAGGTATGGAATGTAGTAGAGTGGAGAAGAGTGGAGTAGAAAAGAGTGGATTTGAATTGACTGGAGTGCAATGCAATGGAATAGAATGGAATGGAATGGAATGGAATGGATACCAGTGGATTGGAGAGGAGTGGATAGGAGAAGAATGGAATGGAATGGAAAGAAATGAAATGGAAAGAATTACAATGGAAAGGAATGAAAAGCAATGGAATGGAATGGAATGGAATTGAGCAGAGTGCATTGTATTTGAAATGAATTGAATGGAGACGATGGTTGTGGAGTGGAATGGAATGGGAAGGAATGGAATGGAGTGGAGTGCATTGGAGTGGAATGGAGGGGAGAAGAGTGGATTCAGGTGGAATAGAACAGAAAAGAAAGGAAGGGAATGCAGTGGATTGGAGTGGAGTTGAAGGGAGGGGAAAGGAATGGAATGGAATGGAATGGAATGGAATGGAATGGAATGGAATGGAATGGAGTGGATTGGAATCCAATGGAATTCATTGGAATGGAATGAATAGAATGGAATGAATAGTATGGAATGGAATGGAATGGAATGCAATGCATTGGAATGGAATAGAAGGGAAAAAAGTGTAGTGGAGTGCTGTGGAGTGAAATGGAGAAAAAGGAAGAAAGTGGAGCGGAGAGGAATGGAGTGCAATGGAATGGAATGGAGGGAAAAGGGAATGAATGGAATACAGTGGAGTGGAGAGGAGTAGAGTGGAGAAGAGTGGATTTCAATGGAATGGAAAGGAACGTAATGGAATGGAATGGAATGGAATGGAATGGAATGGATTGGACTGGAGTGGAGTGGATACCAGTGGAAAGAAATGGAAAGAATGGAATGGATTGCAATGGAATGGAAGAGACTGGAATGGAATGGAGTCGAATGGGAGGGAATGGAATGCAGTGGAAAGTAGTGGAGACGAGTGGAGAAGACTGGATTGGAATGGAATGGAATGGAATGGAATGGAATGGAAGGGAATGGAATGCAATGGAACGGAACGGAATAGAATGGAATGTAATGCAATGTAAAGGAATGGTATGGAATTGAGTGGAATGCAATGGAATGGAATGAAAAGGAGTGGAATGCAATGTAAAGGAATGGAATGGAATGGAGTGGAATGAAATGGAATGGAATGAAATGGAGTGGAATGCAATGGAATGGAATGAAATGGAGTGGAATGCAATGGAATGGAATGAAATGGAGTGGAATGCAATGGAATGGAATGGAATGGAATGGAATGGAATGGAATGGAATGGAATGGAATGGAATGGAGTGGAGTGGAATGGAATGGAGCAGAAAAGAATGGAATGGAATGGAATGGAACGGAATGGAAAGGATAAAAGTGCAGTGTAGTGTAGTTGAGTGGAACGGTGTAGAAAGGAATGGAACAGAGTGGAGTGGAATGGAGTGCAAAGGAATGGAATGTAATGGAATGGAGTGGACTGGGATGGAGGTGAAAGGGAAGAAATGGAATGCAGTGGACTGGAGAGTAGGGGAAAGGAGAAGGGTGGATGTGAAGTGAATGGAACAGAATAGAATGGATCTGAGTGGAGTAGAGAAGATTCTAGTGGGAAAGAACGGAATGGAATGAATGGAATGCAATGGAATGGAATGGAATTGCAAAAATTGTAGTGGCGTGCTGTGGAATGGAATGGAAAAGAAAGGAAGAGAGTGGAGTGGAGTGGAATGCAGTGGAGTGGAATGGAATGGAATGCAATGGAATAGAATGGAATGGAATGGAGTAGACTGAAATGGAGAAAAATTGGAAGGAATGGAATGAAGTGGAATGGAAAGGATAGGAGTAGAGAAGAGCGGATTTGAATTGAATGGAATGGAATAGAAAGGATTGGAGCGTAGTGTATTGGATTGTAGTGTAAAAGAATGGAATGGAATGGAATGGAATGGAATGGAATGGAATGGAATGGAATGGAATGCAATGGCATGGAATGGAAAAAAGTGCAGTGGAGTGTAGTGGAGTGGAACGGAGAAGAAAGGAAGGGCGTGGAGTGGGGTGGAAAGGTGTGGAATGGAATGGATTGCAATGGAATATAATGGAATGGAATGGAAAGGAAAGGAATGGCATGGAATGGAATGGAATGGAATGGAATGGAATGGAATGGAATGGAATGGAATTGAATGGAAAGTAATGGAATGGAATGGAATTGATTGGATTGGAGTGGAGTGGGGTGGATTCTAGGGGAAAAGATTGAATGGAATGGAATGGAATGGAATGGAATGGAATGGAATGGAATGGAAAGCAAATAATGAACAGTAGGGTTCAGTGGAGTGGAATGGAGAAGAAAGGATGAGAGTGGAGTGGAGTAGAATGTAGTGGAAAGATAGGAATGGAATGGAATGGAATGGAATAGAATGGAATGGAATGGAATCACGTGGACTCAAAACAGACGAAAAGGAAGGAAAGAAATGCAGTGGTGTGGGGAGGAGTGGATTGGCAAAGAGTGTATTTGAATTGAAAGGAATGCAATGGAGTGGACTGCAATGGAAGCGAATGGGAAGGAATGGAATGCAGTGGACTGGAGAGGAGTGGAGTGGAGAAAAGGGAACCTGAATGGAATGGAATGGAATAGATTGGAGAGGATTGGAGTGGATTCCAGTAGAAAGGAATGGAATGGAATGGAATGGAATGGAATGGAATGGAATGGAATGGAGTGGACTGGAATGGAGGCGAATGGGAAAGAGTGGCATGCAGTGGAGTGGAGCGGAGTTGAGTGGAGAAGTGTGGATTTGAATGGAATGGAATGGAAAGGAATGCAATGGAATGGAATGGAATGGAATGGAATGGAATGGAATGGAATGGATTGGAGTGGAGTGTATTTTAAGGGAAAAGATTGTAATGGAATTGAATGGACTGGAATTGAATGAAATACAATGGAATGAAATGGAATGGAATGGGGTTGAATGGAATGGAATGGAACGGTTTTAGTCGACTGGAAAGGAGTTGAATGGAAGGGAGTGGAATGCAGTGCACTGGAGAGCAGTGGAATGGAGAGTTGTGGATTTGAATTAAATGGAATGGAAAGGAATGGATTAGAGTGGAATGGAGTGGATTCTAGTGGAGAAGAATGGAGTGAAATAGAATACAATGGAATGGAATGAAACGGAATGCCATGGAAAGGAATGGAATGGACTGGAATGGAGGCAAATGGGAAGGAATACAATGCAGAGGAGTGGAGAGGAATGGAGTGGAGAAGAGTGGATTTGAATTGCATGTAATGGTATGGAATGGATTGCAGATTAGTTTAGAGAAACAGAGTGGAGAAGACTGGATTTGAATTCAATGTAATGGAATGCAATGGATTGGAGTGTAGTGGAGTGGATTCTAGTGTAAAAGAATGCAACGGAATGGAATTGAATGGATTGGATTGGAATACAGGCAAATGGGAAGGAATACAATGCAGTGGATTGGAGAGCGGTGGTGTCCAGAAGCGTGGATTTCATATGAATGGAATGGAATGCAATGGAATGGAATAGAAAAGAATTTAAAGCAGTGGATTGGAGTGGAATGAAATGGACTAACATGGAATGGAATGGAAAGTAATGGAATGGAAAGGAATATAAAGGAACGGAATGAAAAGGAATGGAATGGAATGGAATGGAATGGAATGGAATGGAGTGGTTGGCACTGTTTTGGAAATGAATGGAATGAGGTGGAGTGTAGTGGAGTGGAAGGGAGGGGAGTAGAGTGGCTTTAGGTGGCATGGAATGGAATGGAATAGAACGGAATGGAATGGAATGCAGTGGATTGCAGTGGAGATGCATGGAGTGGAATGAAATGGAATGGAATGGAATGGAATGGAATGGAACGGAACGGAATGGAATGGAATGGAATGAAATGGATTGGAATGCAATAGAATGGAAAAAAATGAACTGCAGTGCATTGGAGAGGAGTTGCATGGAGAGGAATGGAATGCAATGAAATGGAATGGCATGGCATGGAATGGAATGGAATGGAATGGAATGGAATGGAATGGAATGGAATGGAATAGAATGGATAAAAGTGCAGTTTAGTGCAGGAGACAAATGGAAGGGACTGGAATGGAGTGGATAGGAATGGTATGGAATGGAATGGAATGGAATGGAATGGTATGTAATGGAATGGAATGGAATGGAATGGAATGGAATGGAATGGATTGGAATGGATTGGAATGGAATGGAATGGAGTGGAATGGAATGGAATGGAATGGATTGCAAGAAAGTACGTTGGAGTGCAGTGGAATGAAATGGAGAAAAAACGAAGGGAGTGGATTGGAGTGGAATGTAGTGGATTGGAAGGGATTGGAACAAAATGGAATTGCATGGAATGGAATGGATTGGCATCGATTAGACAGGAATGGAGGCTAATGGGAAGAAATGGAATGCAGTGGGGTGGAGAGTGGTGGAGTAGAGAAGAGAGATTTTCAATTGAATGTCATGGAATGGAAGGGATTGGAGTGAAGTAGAGTGGATTCTAGTGGAAAAGAATGGAATTTAATCAAACAGAATGGAATGCGATGGAATGGAAAGGAATGGAATGGAATGGAATGGAATGGAATGGAATGGAATGGAAAAAATGCAGTGGAGTGCAGTTAAGAGGAATGGAGTGAAATGGAATGGAATGGAATGGAATGGAATGGAATGGAAAAGAATGGAATGGAATGAAATGGAATAGCATGGAATGGAATAGATTGGAGGAGACTGGACTGGAGAAAAATGAGAAAGAATGGAATGTAGTGTAGTGGAGAGGAAGAGAGAGGAGAAGAGTGGATTTGTACTCAATGGAATGGAATGGAACGGATTAGAGTGGAGAGGAGTGGATTCTAGTGGAAAAGAATGGAATGGAATGGAATGGAGTAGAATAGACAAATGTGCAGTTGAGTGTAGTGGAGTGGAATGGAGAAGAAAGGAAGGGAGTGGAGTGGAGTGGAAAGGAGTGGAATGCAATGGAATGGAATGGAATGGAATGGAATGGAAAGGAATGGAATGGAATGGAATGGAATGGAATGGAATAGTTTGGAGGGGACTGGAATGTAGGCGAATGGGAAGGAATGGAATGCAGTAGAGTGAAGAGGAATGGAGAGGAGAAGAGTGGATTTGAACTCAATGGAATGGAATGGAATGGATTGGAGTAGAGAGGAGTGGATTCTAGTGGAAAAGAATGAAATGAAATGGAATGGATTGGAGTAGAGGGGAGTGGATTCTAGTGGAAAAGAATGGAATGCAACAGAATGGAATGGAGTAGAATGGACAAATGTGATGTTGAGTGAAGTATAGTGGAATGGAGAAGAAAGGAAGGGAGTGGAGTGGAGTGGAATGTGGTGGAATTGAATGGAAGGGAATGGAGTGGACTGGAATGTAGGCGAATGGGAAGGAATGGAATGCAGTGGAGTAGAGAAGAGTGATGTGGAGGAGTGTGTATTTGAATGGAATGGAATGGAACGGAATGCATTGGAGTGGAGAGGACTGTACTCCAGTGGAAAAGAATGGATTGGAATAGAATGGAATGGAAGGGAAAGGAATGGAGTGGAATGGAATGGAATGGAATAGAACTGAATGGAATGGGAAGGAAAAAATACATTGGAGTGCAGTGGAATGGAATGGAGAAGAAACGAAGGGACTGGATTGGAGTGGAAAGTAGTGGAATGGAATGGAATGGAATGGAATGGAATGGAATGGAATGGAATGGAATGGAATGGAATGGATTGGACAGGAATGGAGGCTAATAGGAAGGAATGGAATGCAGTGGAGTGGAGAGGAGTGGGGTGGAGAAGAGTGGTTTGAATTGAATGTCACGGAATGGAATGGACTGTAGTGGAGTATAGTGGATTCCAGTGGAAAAGAATGTAATTAAATTGAATGGAACTGGAGGCAATGGAATGGAAAGGAATGGAATGGAAAGGAATGGAATGGAAAGGAATGGAATGGAATGGAAAAAAGTGCAGTGGAGTGCAGTGGAGAGGAATGCAGTGTAATGGAATGGAATAGAATAGAAGGGAATGGAAAGGAGGTGAGAGGTATGGAATGGAATGCAGTGGAGTGGAGAGGAATGGAGTGGAGAACAGTGGATTTGAATTCAATGGAATGGATTGGAGTGGAGACGAGTGGATTCTAGTGGAAAAGAATAGAATGGAATGGAATGAAATGGAGTAGAATGGACAAATGTGTTGTTGAGTGTAGTAGAGTGGAATGGAGAAGAATTGAATGTAGTGGAATGGAGTGGAATGGAATGGAATGGAACGGAGTGGACTGGAATAGAGGCGAATGGGAAGGAATGGAATGCAGTGGAGTAGAGAGGAGAGAAGTTGAAGAGTGTGTATTTCAATCGAATTGAAAGGAATAGAATGCATTGGAGTGGAGAGGAGTGTACCATAGTGGAAAAGTGGAATGGAATGGAATGGAATGGAATGGAATGGAATGGAATGGAATAGAGTGGACGGTAATGGAGGTGAATGGGAAGGTATGGAATGTAGTAGAGTGGAGAAGAGTGGAGTAGAAAAGAGTGGATTTGAATTGACTGGAGTGCAATGCAATGGAATGGAATGGAATGGAATGGAATGGAATGGAGTGGAATGGACAGCAGTGGATTGGAGAGGATTGGATAGGAGAAGAATGGAATGGAATGGAAAGAAATGAAATGGAAAGAATTACAATGGAAAGGAATGAAAAGCAATGGAATGGAATGGAATGGAATCGAGCAGAGTGCATTGTACTTGAAATGAATTGAATGGAGACGATGGTTGTGGAGTGGAATGGAATGGGAAGGAATGGAATGGAGTGGAGTGCATTGGAGTGGAATGGAGGGGAGAAGAGTGGATTCAGGTGGAATAGAACAGAAAAGAAAGGAAGGGAATGCAGTGGATTGGAGTGGAGTTGAAGGGAGGGGAAAGGAATGGAATGGAATGGAATGGAATGGAATGGAATGGAATGGAATGGAATGGAATGGATTGGAATCGAATGGACTTCATTGGAATGGAATGAATGGAATGGAATGGAATGCAATGCATTGGAATGGAATAGAAGGGAAAAAAGTCTAGTGGAGTGGTGTGGAGTGAAATGGAGAAAAAGGAAGAAAGTGGAGCGGAGAGGAATGGAGTGCAATGGAATGGAATGGAGGGAAATGGGAATGAATGGAATACAGTGGAGTGGAGAGGAGTAGAGTGGAGAAGAGTGGATTTCAATGGAATGGAAAGGAATGTAATGGAATGGAATGGAATGGAATGGATTGTACTGGAGTGGAGTGGATCCCAGCGGAAAGAAATGGAAAGAATGGAATGGATTGCAATGCAATGGAAGAGATTGGAATGGAATGGAGTCGAATGGGAGGGAATGGAATGCAGTGGAAAGGAGTGGATAGGAGTGGAGAAGACTTGATTGGAATGGAATGGAATGGATTGGAATGGAATGGAATGGAATGGAATGGAATGGAATGGAAGGGAATGGAATGGAGTGGAGTGGGTTCTAGTGGAAAAGAATGGAATAGAATGGACCAGTATGGAATGGAATGGAATGGCAGGCAATAGAATGGAACGGAATGGAATGGAATGGAATGGAATGGAATGGAATGGAATGGAATGGAATAGAATGGAATGGAATGGAATGGAACGGAACGGAACGGAATGGAATGGAATGCAATGCAATGTAAAGGAATGGAATGGAATTGAGTGGAATGCAATGGAATGGAATGAAAAGGAGTGGAATGCAATGTAAAGGAATGGAATGGAATGGAGTGGAATGAAATGGAATGGAATGAAATGGAGTGGAATGCAATGGAATGGAATGTAATGGAGTGGAATGCAATGGAATGGAATGGAATGGAATGGAATGGAATGGAATGGAATGGAATGGAATGGAGTGGAGTGGAGTGGAATGGAATGGAATAGAAAAGAATGGAATGGAATGGAATGGAATGGAATGGAATGGAACGTAATGGAAAGGATAAAAGTTCAGTGGAGTGTAGTGGAGAGGAACGGTGTAGAAAGGAATTGAACAGAGTGGAGTGGAATGGAATGTAATGGAATGGAGTGGACTGGGATGGAGGTGAAAGGGAAGGAATGGAATGCAGTGGACTGGAGAGTAGGGGAAAGGAGAAGAGTGGATGTGAAGTGAATGGAACAGAATAGAATGGATCTGAGTGGAGTAGAGAAGATTCTAGTGGAAAAGAATGGAATGGAATGACTGGAATGCAATGGAATGGAATGGAATTGCAAAAATTGTAGTGGAGTGCTGTGTAATGGAATGGAAAAGAAAGGAAGAGAGTGGAGTGGAGTGGAATGGAGTGGAGTGGAATGGAATGGAATGCAATGGAATAGAATGGAATGGAATGGAGTAGACTGAAATGGAGAAAAATTGGAAGGAATGGAATGAAGTGGAATCGAAAGGATAGGAGTAGAGAAGAGCGGATTTGAATTGAATGGAATGGAATAGAAAAGATTGGAGTGTAATGTAGTGGACTGTAGTTTAAAAGAATGGAATGGAATGGAATGGAATGGAATGGAATGGAATGGAATGGAATGGAATGGAATGGAGGCTAATAGGAAGGAATGGAATGCAGTGGAGTGGAGAGGAGTGGGGTGGAGATGAGTGGTTTGAATTGAATGTCACGGAATGGAATGGACTGTAGTGGAGTATAGTGGATTCCAGTGGAAAAGAATGTAATTAAATTGAATGGAACTGGAGACAATGGAATGGAAAGGAATGGAATGGAAAGGAATGGAATGGAATGGAAAAAAGTGCAGTGGAGTGCAGTGGAGAGGAATGCAGTGTAATGGAATGGCATGGAATGGAATAGATTAGAAGGGAATGGAAAGGAGGTGAAAGGGAAGGAATGGAATGCAGTGGAGTGGAGAGGAATGGAGTGGAGAACAGTGGATTTGAATTCAATGGAATGGATTGGAGTGGAGACGAGTGGATTCCAGTGGAAAACAATGGAATGGAATGGAATGAAATGGAGTAGAATGAACAAATGTGCTGTTGAGTGTAGTAGAGTGGAATGGAGAAGAATTGAATGTAGTGGAATCTAGTGGAATGGAATGGAACGGAGTGGACTGGAATAGAGGCGAATGGGAAGGAATGGAATGCAGTGGAGTAGAGAGGAGGGAAGTGGAAGAGTGTGTATTTCAGTCGAATGGAAATGAATAGAATCCATTGGAGTGGAGAGGAGTGTACCGTAGTGGAAAACTGGAATGGAATGGAATGGAATGGAATGGAATGGAATGGAATGGAATGAAAAAAAGTGTAATGGAGTGTGCTGGAGTGGAGTGGAAAGGAATGGAATGGAATGGAGTGGAATGAAATGGAATGGAATGGAATGGAATGTAATGGAATGGAATAGAGTGGACGGTAATGGAGGTGAATGGGAAGGTATGGAATGTAGTAGAGTGGAGAAGAGTGGAGTAGAAAAGAGTGGATTTGAATTGACTGGAGTGCAATGGAATGGAATGGAATGGAATGGAATGGAATGGAATGGAATGGAATGGACAGCAGTGGATTGGACAGGATTGGATAGGAGAAGAATGGAATGGAATGGAAAGAAATGAAATGGAAAGAATTACAATGGAAAGGAATGAAAAGCAATGGAATGGAATGGAATGGAATCGAGCAGAGTGCATTGTACTTGAAATGAATTGAATGGAGACGATGGTTGTGGAGTGGAATGCAATGGGAAGGAATGGAATGGAGGGGAGTGCATTGGAGTGGAATGGAGGGGAGAAGAGTGGATCCAGGTGGAATAGAACAGAAAAGAAAGGAAGGGAATGCAGTGGATTGGAGTGGAGTTGAAGGGAGGGGAAAGGAATGGAATGGAATGGAATGGAATGGAATGGAATGGAATGGAATGGATTGGAATCGAATGGAATTCATTGGAATGGAATGGAATGGAATGGAATGGAATGGAATGGAATGGAATGCAATTCATTGGAATGGAATAGAAGGGAAAAAAGTGTAGTGGAGTGCTGTGGAGTGAAATGGAGAAAAAGGAAGAAAGAGGAGCGGAGAGGAATGGAGTGCAATGGAATGGAATGGAGGGAAATGGGAATGAATGGAATACAGTGGAGTGTAGAGGAGTAGAGTGGAGAAGAGTGGATTTCAATAGAATGGAAAGGAATGTAATGGAATGGAATGGAATGGAATGGAATGGAAAGGAATGGAATGGAATGGATTGGATTGGAGTGGAGTGGAGTGGATACTAGGGGAAAAGATTGAATGAAATGGAATGGAATGGAATCGAATGGAATGGAATGGAAAGCAAATAATGAACAGTAGCGTTCAGTGGAGTGGAATGGAGAAGAAAGGATGAGAGTGGAGTGGAGTAGAATGTAGTGGAAAGAATAGGAATGGAATGGAATGGAATAGAATGGAATGGAATGGAATCACGTGGACTCAAAACAGACGAAAAGGAAGGAAAGAAATGCAGTGGTGGGGGAGGAGTGGATTGGCAAAGAGTGTATTTGAATTGAAAGGAATGCAATGGAGTGGACTGCAATGGAAGCGAATGGGAAGGAATGGAATGCAGTGGACTGGAGATGAGTGGAGTGGAGAAAAGGGAACCTGAATGGAATGGAATGGAATAGATTGGAGAGGATTGGAGTGGATTCCAGTAGAAAGGAATGTAATGGAATGGAATGGAATGGAATGGAATGGAATGGAGTGGACTGGAATGGAGGTGAATGGGAAAGAGTGGCATGCAGTGGAGTGGAGCGGAGTTGAGTGGAGAAGTGTGGATTTGAATGGAATGGAATGGAATGGAAAGGAATGCAATGGAATGGAATGGAATGGAATGGAATGGATTGGAGTGGAGTGTATTTTAAGGGAAAAGATTCTAATGGAATTGAATGGACTGGAATTGAATGAAATACAAGGGAATGATATGGAATGGAATGGGGTTGAATGGAATGGAATGGAATGGTTTGAGTCGACTGGAATGGAGTTGAATGGAAGGGAGTGGAATGCAGTGCACTGGAGAGCAGTGGAATGGAGAGGTGTGGATTTGAATTAAATGGAATGGAAAGGAATGGATTAGAGTGGAATGGAGTGGATTCTAGTAGAGAAGAATGGAGTGAAATAGAATACAATGGAATGGAATGAAACGGAATGCCATGGAAAGGAATGGAATGGACTGGAATGGAGGCAAATGGGAAGGAATACAATGCAGAGGAGTGGAGAGGAATGGAGTGGAGAAGAGTGGATTTGAATTGCATGTAATGGTATGGAATGGATTGCAGATTAGTTTAGAGGAACAGAGTGGAGAAGACTGGATTTGAATTCAATGTAATGGAATGCAATGGATTGGAGTGTAGTGGAGTGGATTCTAGTGTAAAAGAATGCAACGGAATGGAATTGAATGGAGTGGATTGGAATACAGGCAAATGGGAAGCAATACAATGCAGTGGATTGGAGAGCGGTGGTGTCCAGAAGCGTGGATTTCATATGAATGGAATGGAATGCAATGGAATGGAATAGAAAAGAATTTAAAGCAGTGGATTGGAGTGGAATGAAATGGACTAACATGGAATGGAATGGAAAGTAATGGAATGGAAAGGAATATAAAGGAACGGAATGAAAAGGAATGGAATGGAATGGAATGGAGTGGTTGGCATTGTTTTGGAAATGAATGGAATGAGGTGGAGTGTAGTGGAGTGGAAGGGAGGGGAGTAGAGTGGCTTTAGGTGGCATGGAATGGAATAGAATAGAACGGAATGGAATGGAATGCAGAGGATTGCAGTGGAGATGCATGGAGTGGAATGGAATGGAGTGGAATGGAATGGAATGGAATGGAATGGAATGGAATGGAATGGAACGGAACGGAACGGAATTGAATGGAATGAAATGGATTGGAATGCAATAGAATGAAAAAAATGGACTGCAGTGTATTGGAGAGGAGTTGCATGGAGGGGAATGGAATGCAACGAAATGGAATGGCATGGAATGGAATGGAATGGAATGGAATGGAATGGAATGGAATGGAATGGAATAGAATGGAAAAAAGTGCAGTGGAGTGCAGGAGACAAATGGAAGGGACTGGAATGGAGTGGATAGGAATGGTATGGAATGGAATGGAATGGAATGGAATATAATGGAATGGAATGGAATGGAATGGAATGGAATGGAATGGAATGGAATATAATGGAATGCAATGGAATGGAATGGAATGGAATGGAATGGAATGGAATGGAATGGAATGGATTGGAATGGATTGGAATGGAATGGAATGGAGTGGAATGGAATGGAATGGAATGGATTGCAAGAAAGTACGTTGGAGTGCAGTGGAATGAAATGGAGAAAAAACGAAGGGAGTGGATTGGAGTGGAATGTAGTGGATTGGAAGGGATTGGAACAAAATGCACTTGCATGGAATGGAATGGATTGGGATCGATTGGACAGGAATGGAGGCTAATGGGAAGAAATGGAATGCAGTGGGGTGGAGAGGGGTGGAGTAGAGAAGAGTGATTTTCAATTGAATGTCATGGAATGGAAGGGATTGGAGAGAAGTAGAGTGGATTCTAGTGGATAAGAATGGAATTTAATCAAACAGAATGGAATGCGATGGAATGGAAAGGAATGGAATCTAATGGAACGGAATGGAATGGAATGGAATGGAATGGAATGGAAAAAAGTACAGTGGAGTGCAGTTGAGAGGAATGGAGTGGAATGGAATGGAATGGAATGGAATGGAATGGAATGGAATGGAAAAGAATGGAATGGAATGAAATGGAATAGCATGGAATGGAATAGATTGGAGGAGACTGGAATGGAGAAAAATGAGAAAGAATGGAATGTAGTGGAGTGGAGAGGAAGAGAGAGGAGAAGAGTGGATTTGTACTCAAAGGAATGGAATGGAACGGATTAGAGTGGAGAGGAGTGGATTCTAGTGGAAAAGAATGGAATGGAATGGAATGGAATGGAATGGAATGGAGTAGAATAGACAAATGTGCAGTTGAGTTTAGTGGAGTGGAATGGAGAAGAAAGGAAGGGAGTGGAGTGGAGTGGAAAGGAGTGGAATGCAATGGAATGGAATGGAATGGAATGGAAAGGAATGGAATCGAATGAAGTGGACTGGAATGGTGGGGAATCGGAAGGAATAGAATGCAGGGGAGTAGAGAGGAGTGGAGAGGAGAAGAGTGGATTTGAATCAAATGGAAAGGAACGGAATCCACTGGAGTGGAGAGGTGTGTTATCTAGTGGAAAATTGGAATGGAATGGAATGGAATGGAATGGAAAGAAGTGTAATGGAGTGTGCTGGAGTGAAATGGAATGGAATAGAATGGAATGGAATGGAATGGTCAGGAATGGAGGCGAACGGGAAGGAATAGAATGCAGTGGACTGAAGAGGAGTGGAGTGGAGAAGAGCGGATTTGAATTGAATGCAGTGGAATGGATAGGAGTTTAGTGGAGTGGATTTCAGGGGAAAAGAATGTAATGTAATGTAATGTAATGTAATGTAATGGAATGGAATGGAATGGAATGGAATGCAAAGGAATGGAGTAGAATGGAATGGGATAGAATGGAATGGAATGGACTGGAAAGGAAAAAATTACATCGGAGTGCAGTGGAATGGAATGGAGAAGAAACGAAGCAAGTGGATTGGAGTGGAATGTAGTGGAATGGAAGGGAATGGAACGAAATGGAATTGAATGGAATGCAATGGAATGGAATGGAATGGAATGCATTAGCCTGGAATGGAGGCTACTGGGAAGGAATGGAATGCAGTGGAATGGAGAGAAATCAAGTGGAGAAGAGTGGTTTTGAATTGAATATCCTGGCATGGAATGGATTGTAGTGGATTGCAGTGGATTCCAGTGGAAAAGAATGGAATTTAAACGAATGGAATGGAATGCAATGGAATGGAAAGGATTGGAATGGAATGGAAAAAAGTGCAGTGGAGTGCAGTGGAGAGGAATGCAGAAGAAACGAAGGGACTGGATTGGAGTGGAATGTAGTGGAATGGAATGGAATGGAATGGAATGGAATGGAATGGAATGGAATGGAATAGTTTGGAGGGGACTGGAATGTAGGCGAATGGGAAGGAATGGAATGCAGTAGAGTGAAGAGAAATGGAGAGGAGAAGAGTGGATTTGAACTCAATGGAATGGAATGGAATGGATTGGAGTAGAGAGGAGTGGATTCTGGTGGAAAAGAATGGAATGAAATGGAATGGATTGGAGTAGAGAGGAGTGGATTCTAGTGGAAAAGAATGGAATGCAACAGAATGGAATGGAGTAGAATGGACAAATGTGATGTTGAGTGTAGTATAGTGGAATGGAGAAGAAAGGAAGGGAGTGGAGTGGAGTGGAATGTGGTGGAATTGAATGGAAGGGAATGGAGTGGACAGGAAAGTAGGCGAATGGGAAGGAATGGAATGCAGTGGAGTAGAGAGGAGTGATGTGGAGGAGTGTGTATTTGAATGGAATGGAATGGAACGGAATGCATTGGAGTGGAGAGGACTGTACTCCAGTGGAAAAGAATGGATTGGAATAGAATGGAATGGAAGGGAAAGGAATGGAGTGGAATGGAATGGAATGGAATAGAACTGAATGGAATGGGAAGGAAAAAAGTACATTGGAGTGCAGTGGAATGGAATGGAGAAGAAACGAAGGGACTGGATTGGAGTGGAAAGTAGAGGAATGGAATGGAATGGAATGGAATGGAATGGAATGGAATGGAAAGGAATGGATTGGACAGGAATGGAGGCTAATAGGAAGGAATGGAATGCAGTGGAGTGGAGAGGAGTGGGGTGGAGAACAGTGGTTTGAATTGAATGTCACGGAATGGAATGGACTGTAGTGGAGTATAGTGGATTCCAGTGGAAAAGAATGTAATTAAATTGAATGGAACTGGAGGCAATGGAATGGAAAGGAATGGAATGGAAAGGAATGGAATGGAATGGAAAAAAGTGCAGTGGAGTTCAGTGGAGAGGAATGCAGTATAATGGAATGGCATGGAATGGAATAGATTAGAAGGGAATGGAAAGGAGGTGAAAGGGAAGGAATGGAATGCAGTGGAGTGGAGAAGAATGGAGTGGAGAAAAGTGGATTTGAATTCAATGGAATGGATTGGAGTGGAGACGAGTGGATTCCAGTGGAAAAGAATGGAATGGAATGGAATGAAATGGAGTAGAATGAACAAATGTGCTCTTGAGTGTAGTAGAGTGGAATGGAGAAGAATTGAATGTAGTGGAATGGAGTGGAATGGAATGGAATGGAACGGAGTGGACTGGAATAGAGGCGAATGGGAAGGAATGGAATGCAGTGGAGTAGAGAGGAGTGAAGTGGAAGTGTGTGTATTTCAATCGAATGGAAAGGAATAGAATGCATTGGAGTGGAGAGGAGTGTACCGTAGTGGAAAACTGGAATGGAATGGAATGGAGTGGAATGTAATGGAATGGAATGGAATGGAATGGAATGGAATGGAATGGAATGGAATGAAAAAAAGTGTAATGGAGTGTGCTGGAGTGGAGTGGAAAGGAATGGAATGGAATGGAGTGGAATGAAATTGAATGGAATGGAATGGAATGGAATGGAATGGAATAGAGTGGAAGGTAATGGAGGTGAATGGGAAGGTATGGAATGTAGTAGAGTGGAGAAGAGTGGAGTAGAAAAGAGTGGATTTGAACTGACTGGAGTGCAATGCAATGGAATGGAATGGAATGGAATGGAATTAAATGGATAGCAGTGGATTGGAGAGGAGTGGATAGGAGAAGAATGGAATTCAATGGAAAGAAATGAAACGGAAAGGATTACAATGGAAAGGAATGAAAAGCAATGGAATGGAATGGAATGGAATTGAGCAGAGTGCATTGTATTTGAAATGAATAGAATGGAGACGAGGGTTGTGGAGTGGAATGGAATGGGAAGGAATGGAATGGAGTGGAGTGCATTGGAGTGGAATGTAGGGGAGAAGAGTGGATTCAGGTGGAATAGAATAGAAAAGAAAGGAAGGGAATGCAGTGGATTGGAGTGGAGTTGAAGGGAGGGGAAAGGAGTGCAATGGAATGGAATGGAATGGAATGGAATGGAATGGAATGGAATGGAATGGATTGGAATCGAATGGAATTCATTGGAATGGAATGGAATGGAATGGAATGGAATGGAATGGAATGGAATGGAATGGAATGGAATGCAATGCACTGGAATGGAATAGAAGGGAAAAAAGTGTAGTGGAGTGCTGTGGAGTGAAATGGAGAAAAAGGAAGAAAGTGGAGCGGAGAGGAATGGAGTGCAATGGAATGGAATGGAGGGAAATGGGAATGAATGGAATACAGTGGAGTGTAGAGGAGTAGAGTGGAGAAGAGTGGATTTCAATGGAATGGAAAGGAATGTAATGTAATGTAATGGAATGGAATGGAATGGAATGGATTGGACTGGAGTGGAGTGGATCCCAGTGGAAAGGAATGGAAAGAATGGAATGGATTGCAATGGAATGGAAGAGATTGGAATGGAATGGAGTCGAATGGGAGGGAATGGAATGCACTGGAAAGGAGTGGAGAGAAGTGGAGAAGACTGGATTGGAATGGAATGGAATGGAATGGAAGGGAATGGAATGGAATGGAATGGAATGGAAGGGAATGGAAGGGAGTGGAGTGGGTTCTAGTGGAAAACAATGGAATAGAATGGACCAGTATGGAATGGAATGGAATGGCAGGCAATAGAATGGAACGGAATGGAATGGAATGGAATGGAATAGAATGGAATGGAATGGAATGGAACGGAACGGAACGGAATGGAATGGAATGGAATGGAATAGAATGGAATGGAATGGAATGGAATGGATCGGAACGGAACGGAATGGAATGGAATGGAATGCAATGTAAAGGAATGGAATGGAATTGAGTGGAATGCAATGGAATGGAATGAAAAGGAGTGGAATGCAATGTAAAGGAATGGAATGGAATGGAGTGGAATGAAATGGAATGGAATGAAATGGAGTGGAATGCAATGGAATGGAATGAAATGGAGTGGAATGCAATGGAATGGAATGGAATGGAATGGAAAGGAATGGAATGGAATGGAATGGAATGGAATGGAATGGAATGGAATGGAATGGAGTGGAGTGGAATGGAATGGAATAGAAAAGAATGGAATGGAATGGAATGGAACGTAATGGAAAGGACAAAACTGCAGTGGAGTGTAGTGGAGTGGAACGGTGTAGAAATGAATGGAACAGAGGGGAGTGGAATGGAATGTAATGGAATGGAGTGGACTGGGATGGAGGTGAAAGGGAAGGAATGGAATGCAGTGGACTGGAGAGTAGGGGAAAGAGAAGAGTGGATGTGAAGTGAATGGAACAGAATAGAATGGATCTGAGTGGAGTAGAGAAGATTCTAGTGGAAAAGAATGGAATGGGATGAATGGAATGCAATGGAATGGAATGGAATTGCAAAAATTGTAGTGGAGTGCTGTGGAATGGAATGGAAAAGAAAGGAAGAGAGTGGAGTGGAGTGGAATGGAGTGGAGTGGAATGGAATGGAATGCAATGGAATAGAATGGAATGGAATGGAGTAGACTGAAATGGAGAAAAATTGGAAGGAATGGAATGAAGTGGAATGGAAAGGATAGGAGTAGAGAAGAGCGGATTTGAATTGAGTGGAATGGAATAGAAAGGATTGGAGTGTAGTGTAGTGGAGTGTAGTTTAAAAGAATGGAATGGAATGGAATGGAATGGAATGGAATGGAATGGAATGGAATGGAATGGAATGGAACGGAATGGAATGGAATGCAATGGCATGGAATGGAAAAAAGTGCAGTGAGTGTAGTGGAGTGGAACGGAGAAGAAAGGAAGGGAGTGGAGTGGGGTGGAAAAGTGTGGAATGGAATGGAATGCAATGAAATATAATGGAATGGAATGGAAAGGAATGGAATGGAATGGAATGGAATGGAATGGAATGGAATGGAAAGGAATGGAATGGAATGGATTGGATTGGAGTGGAGTGGAGTGGATTCTAGGGGAAAAGATTGAATGGAATGGAATGGAATGGAATGGAATGGAATGGAATGGAAAGCAAATAATGAACAGTAGGGTTCAGTGGAGTGGAATGGAGAAGAAAGGAAGGGCGTGGAGTGGGGTGGAAAGGTGTGGAATGGAATGGATTGCAATGGAATATAATGGAATGGAATGGAAAGGAAAGGAATGGCATGGAATGGAATGGAATGGAATGGAATGGAATGGAATGGAATGGAATGGAATTGAATGGAAAGTAATGGAATGGAATGGAATTGATTGGATTGGAGTGGAGTGGGGTGGATTCTAGGGGAAAAGATAATGGAATGGAATGGAATGGAATGGAATGGAATGGAATGGAATGGAAAGCAAATAATGAACAGTAGGGTTCAGTGGAGTGGAATGGAGAAGAAAGCATGATAGTGGAGTGGAGTAGAATGTAGTGGAAAGATAGGAATGGAATGGAATGGAATAGAATGGAATGGAATGGAATCACGTGGACTCAAAACAGACGAAAAGGAAGGAAAGAAATGCAGTGGTGTGGGGAGGAGTGGATTGGCAAAGAGTGTATTTGAATTGAAAGGAATGCAATGGAGTGGACTGCAATGGAAGCGAATGGGAAAGAATGGAATGCAGTGGACTGGAGAGGAGTGGAGTGGAGAAAAGGGAACCTGAATGGAATGGAATGGAATAGATTGGAGAGGATTGGGGTGGATTCCAGTAGAAAGGAATGGAATGGAATGGAATGGAATGGAATGGAATGGAATGGAATGGAATGGAGTGGACTGGAATGGAGGCGAATGGGAAAGAGTGGCATGCAGTGGAGTGGAGCGGAGTTGAGTGGAGAAGTGTGGATTTGAATGGAATGGAATGGAAAGGAATGCAATGGAATGGAATGGAATGGAATGGAATGGAATGGAATGGAATGGATTGGAGTGTATTTTAAGGGAAAAGATTGTAATGGAATTGAATGGACTGGAATTGAATGAAATACAATGGAATGAAATGGAATGGAATGGGGTTGAATGGAATGGAATGGAACGGTTTGAGTCGACTGGAATGGAGTTGAATGGAAGGGAGTGGAATGCAGTGCACTGGAGAGCAGTGGAATGGAGAGGTGTGGATTTGAATTAAATGGAATGGAAAGGAATGGATTAGAGTGGAATGGAGTGGATTCTAGTGGAGAAGAATGGAGTGAAATAGAATACAATGGAATGGAATGAAACGGAATGCCATGGAAAGGAATGGAATGGACTGGAATGGAGGCAAATGGGAAGGAATACAATGCAGAGGAGTGGAGAGGAATGGAGTGGAGAAGAGTGGATTTGAATTGCATGTAATGGTATGGAATGGATTGCAGATTAGTTTAGAGAAACAGAGTGGAGAAGACTGGATTTGAATTCAATGTAATGGAATGCAATGGATTGGAGTGTAGTGGAGTGGATTCTAGTGTAAAAGAATGCAACGGAATGGAATTGAATGGAGTGGATTGGAATACAGGCAAATGGGAAGGAATACAATGCAGTGGATTGGAGAGCGGTGGTGTCCAGAAGCGTGGATTTCATATGAATGGAATGGAATGCAATGGAATGGAATAGAAAAGAATTTAAAGCAGTGGATTGGAGTGGAATGAAATGGACTAACATGGAATGGAATGGAAAGTAATGGAAAGGAAAGGAATATAAAGGAACGGAATGAAAAGGAATGGAATGGAATGGAATGGAATGGAATGGAATGGAATGGAGTGGTTGGCACTGTTTTGGAAATGAATGGAATGAGGTGGAGTGTAGTGGAGTGGAAGGGAGGGGAGTAGAGTGGCTTTAGGTGGCATGGAATGGAATGGAATAGAACGGAATGGAATGGAATGCAGTGGATTGCAGTGGAGATGCATGGAGTGGAATGAAATGGAATGGAATGGAATGGAATGGAATGGAACGGAACGGAATGGAATGGAATGGAATGAAATGGATTGGAATGCAATAGAATGGAAAAAAATGAACTGCAGTGTATTGGAGAGGAGTTGCATGGAGAGGAATGGAATGCAATGAAATGGAATGGCATGGCATGGAATGGAATGGAATGGAATGGAATGGAATGGAATGGAATAGAATGGATAAAAGTGCAGTTTAGTGCAGGAGACAAATGGAAGGGACTGGAATGGAGTGGATAGGAATGGTATGGAATGGAATGGAATGGAATGGAATGGTATGGAATGGAATGGAATGGAATGGAATGGAATGGAATGGATTGGAATGGATTGGAATGGAATGGAATGGAGTGGAATGGAATGGAATGGAATGGATTGCAAGAAAGTACGTTGGAGTGCAGTGGAATGAAATGGAGAAAAAACGAAGGGAGTGGATTGGAGTGGAATGTAGTGGATTGGAAGGGATTGGAACAAAATGCAATTGCATGGAATGGAATGGATTGGGATCGATTAGACAGGAATGGAGGCTAATGGGAAGAAATGGAATGCAGTGGGGTGGAGAGGGGTGGAGTAGAGAAGAGTGATTTTCAATTGAATGTCATGGAATGGAAGGGATTGGAGAGAAGTAGAGTGGATTCTAGTGGATAGGAATGGAATTTAATCAAACAGAATGGAATGCGATGGAATGGAAAGGAATGGAATGGAATGGAATGGAATGGAATGGAATGGAATGGAAAAAATGCAGTGGAGTGCAGTTAAGAGGAATGGAGTGAAATGGAATGGAATGGAATGGAATGGAATGGAATGGAATGGAAAAGAATGGAATGGAATGAAATGGAATAGCATGGAATGGAATAGATTGGAGGAGACTGGACTGGAGAAAAATGAGAAAGAATGGAATGTAGTGGAGTGGAGAGGAAGAGAGAGGAGAAGAGTGGATTTGTACTCAATGGAATGGAATGGAACGGATTAGAGTGGAGAGGAGTGGATTCTAGTGGAAAAGAATGGAATGGAATGGAATGGAGTAGAATAGACAAATGTGCAGTTGAGTGTAGTGGAGTGGAATGGAGAAGAAAGGAAGGGAGTGGAGTGGAGTGGAAAGGAGTGGAATGCAATGGAATGGAATGGAATGGAATGGAATAGTTTGGAGGGGACTGGAATGTAGGCGAATGGGAAGGAATGGAATGCAGTAGAGTGAAGAGGAATGGAGAGGAGAAGAGTGGATTTGAACTCAATGGAATGGAATGGAATGGATTGGAGTAGAGAGGAGTGGATTCTAGTGGAAAAGAATGAAATGAAATGGAATGGATTGGAGTAGAGGGGAGTGGATTCTAGTGGAAAAGAATGGAATGCAACAGAATGGAATGGAGTAGAATGGACAAATGTGATGTTGAGTGAAGTATAGTGGAATGGAGAAGAAAGGAAGGGAGTGGAGTGGAGTGGAATGTGGTGGAATTGAATGGAAGGGAATGGAGTGGACTGGAATGTAGGCGAATGGGAAGGAATGGAATGCAGTGGAGTAGAGAAGAGTGATGTGGAGGAGTGTGTATTTGAATGGAATGGAATGGAACGGAATGCATTGGAGTGGAGAGGACTGTACTCCAGTGGAAAAGAATGGATTGGAATAGAATGGAATGGAAGGGAAAGGAATGGAGTGGAATGGAATGGAATGGAATAGAACTGAATGGAATGGGAAGGAAAAAATACATTGGAGTGCAGTGGAATGGAATGGAGAAGAAACGAAGGGACTGGATTGGAGTGGAAAGTAGTGGAATGGAATGGAATGGAATGGAATGGAATGGAATGGAATGGAATGGAACGGATTGGACAGGAATGGAGGCTAATAGGAAGGAATGGAATGCAGTGGAGTGGAGAGGAGTGGGGTGGAGAAGAGTGGTTTGAATTGAATGTCACGGAATGGAATGGACTGTAGTGGAGTATAGTGGATTCCAGTGGAAAAGAATGTAATTAAATTGAATGGAACTGGAGGCAATGGAATGGAAAGGAATGGAATGGAAAGGAATGGAATGGAAAGGAATGGAATGGAATGGAAAAAAGTGCAGTGGAGTGCAGTGGAGAGGAATGCAGTGTAATGGAATGGAATAGAATAGAAGGGAATGGAAAGGAGGTGAAAGGTATGGAATGGAATGCAGTGGAGTGGAGAGGAATGGAGTGGAGAACAGTGGATTTGAATTCAATGGAATGGATTGGAGTGGAGACGAGTGGATTCTAGTGGAAAAGAATAGAATGGAATGGAATGAAATGGAGTAGAATGGACAAATGTGTTGTTGAGTGTAGTAGAGTGGAATGGAGAAGAATTGAATGTAGTGGAATGGAGTGGAATGGAATGGAATGGAACGGAGTGGACTGGAATAGAGGCGAATGGGAAGGAATGGAATGCAGTGGAGTAGAGAGGAGAGAAGTTGAAGAGTGTGTATTTCAATCGAATTGAAAGGAATAGAATGCATTGGAGAGGAGAGGAGTGTACCGTAGTGGAAAACTGGAATGGAATGGAATGGAATGGAATGGAATGGAATGGAATGGAATAGAGTGGACGGTAATGGAGGTGAATGGGAAGGTATGGAATGTAGTAGAGTGGAGAAGAGTGGAGTAGAAAAGAGTGGATTTGAATTGACTGGAGTGCAATGCAATGGAATGGAATGGAATGGAATGGAATGGAATGGAATGGAGTGGAATGGACAGCAGTGGATTGGAGAGGATTGGATAGGAGAAGAATGGAATGGAATGGAAAGAAATGAAATGGAAAGAATTACAATGGAAAGGAATGAAAAGCAATGGAATGGAATGGAATGGAATCGAGCAGAGTGCATTGTACTTGAAATGAATTGAATGGAGACGATGGTTGTGGAGTGGAATGGAATGGGAAGGAATGGAATGGAGTGGAGTGCATTGGAGTGGAATGGAGGGGAGAAGAGTGGATTCAGGTGGAATAGAACAGAAAAGAAAGGAAGGGAATGCAGTGGATTGGAGTGGAGTTGAAGGGAGGGGAAAGGAATGGAATGGAATGGAATGGAATGGAATGGAATGGAATGGTTTGGAATCGAATGGAATTCATTGGAATGGAATGAATGGAATGGAATGGAATGCAATGCATTGGAATGGAATAGAAGGGAAAAAAGTGTAGTGGAGTGGTGTGGAGTGAAATGGAGAAAAAGGAAGAAAGTGGAGCGGAGAGGAATGGAGTGCAATGGAATGGAATGGAGGGAAATGGGAATGAATGGAATACAGTGGAGTGGAGAGGAGTAGAGTGGAGAAGAGTGGATTTCAATGGAATGGAAAGGAATGTAATGTAATGGAATGGAATGGAATGGATTGTACTGGAGTGGAGTGGATCCCAGCGGAAAGAAATGGAAAGAATGGAATGGATTGCAATGCAATGGAAGAGATTGGAATGGAATGGAGTCGAATGGGAGGGAATGGAATGCAGTGGAAAGGAGTGGATAGGAGTGGAGAAGACTGGATTGGAATGGAATGGAATGGATTGGAATGGAATGGAATGGAATGGAATGGAATGGAATGGAATGGAATGGAATGGAAGGGAATGGAATGGAGTGGAGTGGGTTCTAGTGGAAAAGAATGGAATAGAATGAACCAGTATGGAATGGAATGGAATGGCAGGCAATAGAATGGAACGGAATGGAATGGAATGGAATGGAATGGAATGGAATGGAATGGAATGGAATGGAATGGAATAGAATGGAATGGAATGGAATGGAACGGAACGGAACGGAATGGAATGGAATGGAATGCAATGTAAAGGATAAAAGTTCAGTGGAGTGTAGTTTAGAGGAACGGTGTAGAAAGGAATTGAACAGAGTGGAGTGGAATGGAATGTAATGGAATGGAGTGGACTGGGATGGAGGTGAAAGGGAAGGAATGGAATGCAGTGGACTGGAGAGTAGGGGAAAGGAGAAGAGTGGATGTGAAGTGAATGGAACAGAATAGAATGGATCTGAGTGGAGTAGAGAAGATTCTAGTGGAAAAGAATGGAATGGAATGAATGGAATGCAATGGAATGGAATGGAATTGCAAAAATTGTAGTGGAGTGCTGTGTAATGGAATGGAAAAGAAAGGAAGAGAGTGGAGTGGAGTGGAATGGAGTGGAGTGGAATGGAATGGAATGCAATGGAATAGAATGGAATGGAATGGAGTAGACTGAAATGGAGAAAAATTGGAAGGAATGGAATGAAGTGGAATCGAAAGGATAGGAGTAGAGAAGAGCGGATTTGAATTGAATGGAATGGAATAGAAAGGATTGGAGTGTAATGTAGTGGACTGTAGTTTAAAAGAATGGAATGGAATGGAATGGAATGGAATGGAATGGAATGGAATGGAATGGAATGGAATGGAATGTAGGCTAATAGGAAGGAATGGAATGCAGTGGAGTGGAGAGGAGTGGGGTGGAGATGAGTGGTTTGAATTGAATGTCACGGAATGGAATGGACTGTAGTGGAGTATAGTGGATTCCAGTGGAAAAGAATGTAATTAAATTGAATGGAACTGGAGACAATGGAATGGAAAGGAATGGAATGGAAAGGAATGGAATGGAATGGAAAAAAGTGCAGTGGAGTGCAGTGGAGAGGAATGCAGTGTAATGGAATGGCATGGAATGGAATAGATTAGAAGGGAATGGAAAGGAGGTGAAAGGGAAGGAATGGAATGCAGTGGAGTGGAGAGGAATGGAGTGGAGAACAGTGGATTTGAATTCAATGGAATGGATTGGAGTGGAGACGAGTGGATTCCAGTGGAAAACAATGGAATGGAATGGAATGAAATGGAGTAGAATGAACAAATGTGCTGTTGAGTGTAGTAGAGTGGAATGGAGAAGAATTGAATGTAGTGGAATCTAGTGGAATGGAATGGAACGGAGTGGACTGGAATAGAGGCGAATGGGAAGGAATGGAATGCAGTGGAGTAGAGAGGAGGGAAGTGGAAGAGTGTGTATTTCAGTCGAATGGAAATGAATAGAATCCATTGGAGTGGAGAGGAGTGTACCGTAGTGGAAAACTGGAATGGAATGGAATGGAATGGAATGGAATGGAATGGAATGGAATGAAAAAAAGTGTAATGGAGTGTGCTGGAGTGGAGTGGAAAGGAATGGAATGGAATGGAGTGGAATGAAATGGAATGGAATGGAATGGAATGTAATGGAATGGAATAGAGTGGACGGTAATGGAGGTGAATGGGAAGGTATGGAATGTAGTAGAGTGGAGAAGAGTGGAGTAGAAAAGAGTGGATTTGAATTGACTGGAGTGCAATGGAATGGAATGGAATGGAATGGAATGGAATGGAATGGAATGGAATGGAATGGACAGCAGTGGATTGGAGAGGATTGGATAGGAGAAGAATGGAATGGAATGGAAAGAAATGAAATGGAAAGAATTACAATGGAAAGGAATGAAAAGCAATGGAATGGAATGGAATGGAATCGAGCAGAGTGCATTGTACTTGAAATGAATTGAGTGGAGACGATGGTTGTGGAGTGGAATGCAATGGGAAGGAATGGAATGGAGGGGAGTGCATTGGAGTGGAATGGAGGGGAGAAGAGTGGATCCAGGTGGAATAGAACAGAAAAGAAAGGAAGGGAATGCAGTGGATTGGAGTGGAGTTGAAGGGAGGGGAAAGGAATGGAATGGAATGGAATGGAATGGAATGGAATGGAATGGAATGGATTGGAATCGAATGGAATTCATTGGAATGGAATGGAATGGAATGGAATGGAATGGAATGGAATGCAATTCATTGGAATGGAATAGAAGGGAAAAAAGTGTAGTGGAGTGCTGTGGAGTGAAATGGAGAAAAAGGAAGAAAGAGGAGCGGAGAGGAATGGAGTGCAATGGAATGGAATGGAGGGAAATGGGAATGAATGGAATACAGTGGAGTGTAGAGGAGTAGAGTGGAGAAGAGTGGATTTCAATAGAATGGAAAGGAATGGAATGGAATGGAATGGAATGGAATGGAATGGAAAGGAATGGAATGGAATGGATTGGATTGGAGTGGAGTGGAGTGGATACTAGGGGAAAAGATTGAATGAAATGGAATGGAATGGAATCGAATGGAATGGAATGGAAAGCAAATAATGAACAGTAGCGTTCAGTGGAGTGGAATGGAGAAGAAAGGATGAGAGTGGAGTGGAGTAGAATGTAGTGGAAAGAATAGGAATGGAATGGAATGGAATAGAATGGAATGGAATGGAATCACGTGGACTCAAAACAGACGAAAAGGAAGGAAAGAAATGCAGTGGTGGGGGAGGAGTGGATTGGCAAAGAGTGTATTTGAATTGAAAGGAATGCAATGGAGTGGACTGCAATGGAAGCGAATGGGAAGGAATGGAATGCAGTGGACTGGAGATGAGTGGAGTGGAGAAAAGGGAACCTGAATGGAATGGAATGGAATAGATTGGAGAGGATTGGAGTGGATTCCAGTAGAAAGGAATGTAATGTAATGGAATGGAATGGAATGGAATGGAATGGAGTGGACTGGAATGGAGGTGAATGGGAAAGAGTGGCATGCAGTGGAGTGGAGCGGAGTTGAGTGGAGAAGTGTGGATTTGAATGGAATGGAATGGAATGGAAAGGAATGCAATGGAATGGAATGGAATGGAATGGAATGGATTGGAGTGGAGTGTATTTTAAGGGAAAAGATTCTAATGGAATTGAATGGACTGGAATTGAATGAAATACAAGGGAATGATATGGAATGGAATGGGGTTGAATGGAATGGAATGGAATGGTTTGAGTCGACTGGAATGGAGTTGAATGGAAGGGAGTGGAATGCAGTGCACTGGAGAGCAGTGGAATGGAGAGGTGTGGATTTGAATTAAATGGAATGGAAAGGAATGGATTAGAGTGGAATGGAGTGGATTCTAGTAGAGAAGAATGGAGTGAAATAGAATACAATGGAATGGAATGAAACGGAATGCCATGGAAAGGAATGGAATGGACTGGAATGGAGGCAAATGGGAAGGAATACAATGCAGAGGAGTGGAGAGGAATGGAGTGGAGAAGAGTGGATTTGAATTGCATGTAATGGTATGGAATGGATTGCAGATTAGTTTAGAGGAACAGAGTGGAGAAGACTGGATTTGAATTCAATGTAATGGAATGCAATGGATTGGAGTGTAGTGGAGTGGATTCTAGTGTAAAAGAATGCAACGGAATGGAATTGAATGGAGTGGATTGGAATACAGGCAAATGGGAAGCAATACAATGCAGTGGATTGGAGAGCGGTGGTGTCCAGAAGCGTGGATTTCATATGAATGGAATGGAATGCAATGGAATGGAATAGAAAAGAATTTAAAGCAGTGGATTGGAGTGGAATGAAATGGACTAACATGGAATGGAATGGAAAGTAATGGAATGGAAAGGAATATAAAGGAACGGAATGAAAAGGAATGGAATGGAATGGAATGGAGTGGTTGGCATTGTTTTGGAAATGAATGGAATGAGGTGGAGTGTAGTGGAGTGGAAGGGAGGGGAGTAGAGTGGCTTTAGGTGTCATGGAATGGAATAGAATAGAACGGAATGGAATGGAATGCAGAGGATTGCAGTGGAGATGCATGGAGTGGAATGGAATGGAGTGGAATGGAATGGAATGGAATGGAATGGAATGGAATGGAACGGAACGGAACGGAATTGAATGGAATGAAATGGATTGGAATGCAATAGAATGAAAAAAATGGACTGCAGTGTATTGGAGAGGAGTTGCATGGAGGGGAATGGAATGCAACGAAATGGAATGGCATGGAATGGAATGGAATGGAATGGAATGGAATGGAATGGAATAGAATGGAAAAAAGTGCAGTGGAGTGCAGGAGACAAATGGAAGGGACTGGAATGGAGTGGATAGGAATGGTATGGAATGGAATGGAATGGAATGGAATATAATGGAATGGAATGGAATGGAATGGAATGGAATGGAATGGAATGGAATGGAATATAATGGAATGCAATGGAATGGAATGGAATGGAATGGAATGGAATGGAATGGAATGGAATGGATTGGAATGGATTGGAATGGAATGGAATGGAGTGGAATGGAATGGAATGGAATGGATTGCAAGAAAGTACGTTGGAGTGCAGTGGAATGAAATGGAGAAAAAACGAAGGGAGTGGATTGGAGTGGAATGTAGTGGATTGGAAGGGATTGGAACAAAATGCACTTGCATGGAATGGAATGGATTGGGATCGATTAGACAGGAATGGAGGCTAATGGGAAGAAATGGAATGCAGTGGGGTGGAGAGGGGTGGAGTAGAGAAGAGTGATTTTCAATTGAATGTCATGGAATGGAAGGGATTGGAGAGAAGTAGAGTGGATTCTAGTGGATAAGAATGGAATTTAATCAAACAGAATGGAATGCGATGGAATGGAAAGGAATGGAATCTAATGGAACGGAATGGAATGGAATGGAATGGAATGGAATGGAATGGAATGGAATGGAAAAAAGTACAGTGGAGTGCAGTTGAGAGGAATGGAGTGGAATGGAATGGAATGGAATGGAATGGAATGGAATGGAATGGAATGGAAAAGAATGGAATGGAATGAAATGGAATAGCATGGAATGGAATAGATTGGAGGAGACTGGAATGGAGAAAAATGAGAAAGAATGGAATGTAGTGGAGTGGAGAGGAAGAGAGAGGAGAAGAGTGGATTTGTACTCAAAGGAATGGAATGGAACGGATTAGAGTGGAGAGGAGTGGATTCTAGTGGAAAAGAATGGAATGGAATGGAATGGAATGGAGTAGAATAGACAAATGTGCAGTTGAGTTTAGTGGAGTGGAATGGAGAAGAAAGGAAGGGAGTGGAGTGGAGTGGAAAGGAGTGGAATGCAATGGAATGGAATGGAATGGAATGGAAAGGAATGGAATCGAATGAAGTGGACTGGAATGGTGGGGAATCGGAAGGAATAGAATGCAGGGGAGTAGAGAGGAGTGGAGAGGAGAAGAGTGGATTTGAATCAAATGGAAAGGAACGGAATCCACTGGAGTGGAGAGGTGTGTTATCTAGTGGAAAATTGGAATGGAATGGAATGGAATGGAATGGAATGGAATGGAATGGAAAGAAGTGTAATGGAGTGTGCTGGAGTGAAATGGAATGGAATAGAATGGAATGGAATGGAATGGTCAGGAATGGAGGCGAACGGGAAGGAATAGAATGCAGTGGACTGAAGAGGAGTGGAGTGGAGAAGAGCGGATTTGAATTGAATGCAGTGGAATGGATAGGAGTTTAGTGGAGTGGATTTCAGGGGAAAAGAATGTAATGTAATGTAATGTAATGGAATGGAATGGAATGGAATGGAATGGAATGGAATGCAAAGCAATGGAGTAGAATGGAATGGGATAGAATGGAATGGAATGGACTGGAAAGGAAAAAATTACATCGGAGTGCAGTGGAATGGAATGGAGAAGAAACGAAGCAAGTGGATTGGAGTGGAATGTAGTGGAATGGAAGGGAATGGAACGAAATGGAATTGAATGGAATGCAATGGAATGGAATGGAATGGAATGCATTAGCCTGGAATGGAGGCTACTGGGAAGGAATGGAATGCAGTGGAATGGAGAGAAATCAAGTGGAGAAGAGTGGTTTTGAATTGAATATCCTGGCATGGAATGGATTGTAGTGGATTGCAGTGGATTCCAGTGGAAAAGAATGGAATTTAAACGAATGGAATGGAATGCAATGGAATGGAAAGGATTGGAATGGAATGGAAAAAAGTGCAGTGGAGTGCAGTGGAGAGGAATGCAGAAGAAACGAAGGGACTGGATTGGAGTGGAATGTAGTGGAATGGAATGGAATGGAATGGAATGGAATGGAATGGAATGGAATGGAATAGTTTGGAGGGGACTGGAATGTAGGCGAATGGGAAGGAATGGAATGCAGTAGAGTGAAGAGAAATGGAGAGGAGAAGAGTGGATTTGAACTCAATGGAATGGAATGGAATGGATTGGAGTAGAGAGGAGTGGATTCTGGTGGAAAAGAATGGAATGAAATGGAATGGATTGGAGTAGAGAGGAGTGGATTCTAGTGGAAAAGAATGGAATGCAACAGAATGGAATGGAGTAGAATGGACAAATGTGATGTTGAGTGTAGTATAGTGGAATGGAGAAGAAAGGAAGGGAGTGGAGTGGAGTGGAATGTGGTGGAATTGAATGGAAGGGAATGGAGTGGACAGGAAAGTAGGCGAATGGGAAGGAATGGAATGCAGTGGAGTAGAGAGGAGTGATGTGGAGGAGTGTGTATTTGAATGGAATGGAATGGAACGGAATGCATTGGAGTGGAGAGGACTGTACTCCAGTGGAAAAGAATGGATTGGAATAGAATGGAATGGAAGGGAAAGGAATGGAGTGGAATGGAATGGAATGGAATAGAACTGAATGGAATGGGAAGGAAAAAAGTACATTGGAGTGCAGTGGAATGGAATGGAGAAGAAACGAAGGGACTGGATTGGAGTGGAAAGTAGAGGAATGGAATGGAATGGAATGGAATGGAATGGAATGGAAAGGAATGGATTGGACAGGAATGGAGGCTAATAGGAAGGAATGGAATGCAGTGGAGTGGAGAGGAGTGGGGTGGAGAACAGTGGTTTGAATTGAATGTCACGGAATGGAATGGACTGTAGTGGAGTATAGTGGATTCCAGTGGAAAAGAATGTAATTAAATTGAATGGAACTGGAGGCAATGGAATGGAAAGGAATGGAATGGAAAGGAATGGAATGGAATGGAAAAAAGTGCAGTGGAGTTCAGTGGAGAGGAATGCAGTATAATGGAATGGCATGGAATGGAATAGATTAGAAGGGAATGGAAAGGAGGTGAAAGGGAAGGAATGGAATGCAGTGGAGTGGAGAAGAATGGAGTGGAGAAAAGTGGATTTGAATTCAATGGAATGGATTGGAGTGGAGACGAGTGGATTCCAGTGGAAAAGAATGGAATGGAATGGAATGAAATGGAGTAGAATGAACAAATGTGCTCTTGAGTGTAGTAGAGTGGAATGGAGAAGAATTGAATGTAGTGGAATGGAGTGGAATGGAATGGAATGGAACGGAGTGGACTGGAATAGAGGCGAATGGGAAGGAATGGAATGCAGTGGAGTAGAGAGGAGTGAAGTGGAAGTGTGTGTATTTCAATCGAATGGAAAGGAATAGAATGCATTGGAGTGGAGAGGAGTGTACCGTAGTGGAAAACTGGAATGGAATGGAATGGAGTGGAATGGAATGGAATGGAATGGAATGGAATGGAATGGAATGAAAAAAAGTGTAATGGAGTGTGCTGGAGTGGAGTGGAAAGGAATGGAATGGAATGGAGTGGAATGAAATTGAATGGAATGGAATGGAATGGAATGGAATGGAATGGAATGGAATAGAGTGGAAGGTAATGGAGGTGAATGGGAAGGTATGGAATGTAGTAGAGTGGAGAAGAGTGGAGTAGAAAAGAGTGGATTTGAACTGACTGGAGTGCAATGCAATGGAATGGAATGGAATGGAATGGAATTAAATGGATAGCAGTGGATTGGAGAGGAGTGGATAGGAGAAGAATGGAATTCAATGGAAAGAAATGAAACGGAAAGGATTACAATGGAAAGGAATGAAAAGCAATGGAATGGAATGGAATGGAATTGAGCAGAGTGCATTGTATTTGAAATGAATTGAATGGAGACGAGGGTTGTGGAGTGGAATGGAATGGGAAGGAATGGAATGGAGTGGAGTGCATTGGAGTGGAATGTAGGGGAGAAGAGTGGATTCAGGTGGAATAGAATAGAAAAGAAAGGAAGGGAATGCAGTGGATTGGAGTGGAGTTGAAGGGAGGGGAAAGGAGTGCAATGGAATGGAATGGAATGGAATGGAATGGAATGGAATGGAATGGATTGGAATCGAATGGAATTCATTGGAATGGAATGGAATGGAATGGAATGGAATGGAATGGAATGGAATGGAATGCAATGCACTGGAATGGAATAGAAGGGAAAAAAGTGTAGTGGAGTGCTGTGGAGTGAAATGGAGAAAAAGGAAGAAAGTGGAGCGGAGAGGAATGGAGTGCAATGGAATGGAATGGAGGGAAATGGGAATGAATGGAATACAGTGGAGTGTAGAGGAGTAGAGTGGAGAAGAGAGGATTTCAATGGAATGGAAAGGAATGTAATGTAATGTAATGGAATGGAATGGAATGGAATGGAATGGAATGGATTGGACTGGAGTGGAGTGGATCCCAGTGGAAAGGAATGGAAAGAATGGAATGGATTGCAATGGAATGGAAGAGATTGGAATGGAATGGAGTCGAATGGGAGGGAATGGAATGCACTGGAAAGGAGTGGAGAGAAGTGGAGAAGACTGGATTGGAATGGAATGGAATGGAATGGAAGGGAATGGAATGGAATGGAATGGAATGGAAGGGAATGGAAGGGAGTGGAGTGGGTTCTAGTGGAAAACAATGGAATAGAATGGACCAGTATGGAATGGAATGGAATGGCAGGCAATAGAATGGAACGGAATGGAATGGAATGGAATGGAATAGAATGGAATGGAATGGAATGGAACGGAACGGAACGGAATGGAATGGAATGGAATGGAATAGAATGGAATGGAATGTAATGGAATGGATCGGAACGGAACGGAATGGAATGGAATGGAATGCAATGTAAAGGAATGGAATGGAATTGAGTGGAATGCAATGGAATGGAATGAAAAGGAGTGGAATGCAATGTAAAGGAATGGAATGGAATGGAGTGGAATGAAATGGAATGGAATGAAATGGAGTGGAATGCAATGGAATGGAATGAAATGGAGTGGAATGCAATGGAATGGAATGGAATGGAATGGAATGGAATGGAAAGGAATGGAATGGAATGGAATGGAATGGAATGGAATGGAATGGAGTGGAGTGGAATGGAATGGAATAGAAAAGAATGGAATGGAATGGAATGGAACGTAATGGAAAGGACAAAACTGCAGTGGAGTGTAGTGGAGTGGAACGGTGTAGAAATGAATGGAACAGAGGGGAGTGGAATGGAATGTAATGGAATGGAGTGGACTGGGATGGAGGTGAAAGGGAAGGAATGGAATGCAGTGGACTGGAGAGTAGGGGAAAGAGAAGAGTGGATGTGAAGTGAATGGAACAGAATAGAATGGATCTGAGTGGAGTAGAGAAGATTCTAGTGGAAAAGAATGGAATGGGATGAATGGAATGCAATGGAATGGAATGGAATTGCAAAAATTGTAGTGGAGTGCTGTGGAATGGAATGGAAAAGAAAGGAAGAGAGTGGAGTGGAGTGGAATGGAGTGGAGTGGAATGGAATGGAATGCAATGGAATAGAATGGAATGGAATGGAGTAGACTGAAATGGAGAAAAATTGGAAGGAATGGAATGAAGTGGAATGGAAAGGATAGGAGTAGAGAAGAGCGGATTTGAATTGAGTGGAATGGAATAGAAAGGATTGGAGTGTAGTGTAGTGGAGTGTAGTTTAAAAGAATGGAATGGAATGGAATGGAATGGAATGGAATGGAATGGAATGGAACGGAATGGAATGGAATGCAATGGCATGGAATGGAAAAAAGTGCAGTGAGTGTAGTGGAGTGGAACGGAGAAGAAAGGAAGGGAGTGGAGTGGGGTGGAAAAGTGTGGAATGGAATGGAATGCAATGGAATATAATGGAATGGAATGGAAAGGAATGGAATGGAATGGAATGGAATGGAATGGAATGGAATGGAATGGAAAGGAATGGAATGGAATGGATTGGATTGGAGTGGAGTGGAGTGGATTCTAGGGGAAAAGATTGAATGGAATGGAATGGAATGGAATGGAATGGAATGGAATGGAAAGCAAATAATGAACAGTAGGGTTCAGTGGAGTGGAATGGAGAAGAAAGGAAGGGCGTGGAGTGGGGTGGAAAGGTGTGGAATGGAATGGATTGCAATGGAATATAATGGAATGGAATGGAAAGGAAAGGAATGGCATGGAATGGAATGGAATGGAATGGAATGGAATGGAATGGAATGGAATGGAATTGAATGGAAAGTAATGGAATGGAATGGAATTGATTGGATTGGAGTGGAGTGGGGTGGATTCTAGGGGAAAAGATAATGGAATGGAATGGAATGGAATGGAATGGAATGGAATGGAATGGAATGGAATGGAAAGCAAATAATGAACAGTAGGGTTCAGTGGAGTGGAATGGAGAAGAAAGCATGATAGTGGAGTGGAGTAGAATGTAGTGGAAAGATAGGAATGGAATGGAATGGAATAGAATGGAATGGAATGGAATCACGTGGACTCAAAACAGACGAAAAGGAAGGAAAGAAATGCAGTGGTGTGGGGAGGAGTGGATTGGCAAAGAGTGTATTTGAATTGAAAGGAATGCAATGGAGTGGACTGCAATGGAAGCGAATGGGAAAGAATGGAATGCAGTGGACTGGAGAGGAGTGGAGTGGAGAAAAGGGAACCTGAATGGAATGGAATGGAATAGATTGGAGAGGATTGGGGTGGATTCCAGTAGAAAGGAATGGAATGGAATGGAATGGAATGGAATGGAATGGAATGGAATGGAATGGAGTGGACTGGAATGGAGGCGAATGGGAAAGAGTGGCATGCAGTGGAGTGGAGCGGAGTTGAGTGGAGAAGTGTGGATTTGAATGGAATGGAATGGAAAGGAATGCAATGGAATGGAATGGAATGGAATGGAATGGAATGTAATGGAATGGAATGGAATGGAATGGATTGGAGTGTATTTTAAGGGAAAAGATTGTAATGGAATTGAATGGACTGGAATTGAATGAAATACAATGGAATGAAATGGAATGGAATGGGGTTGAATGGAATGGAATGGAACGGTTTGAGTCGACTGGAATGGAGTTGAATGGAAGGGAGTGGAATGCAGTGCACTGGAGAGCAGTGGAATGGAGAGGTGTGGATTTGAATTAAATGGAATGGAAAGGAATGGATTAGAGTGGAATGGAGTGGATTCTAGTGGAGAAGAATGGAGTGAAATAGAATACAATGGAATGGAATGAAACGGAATGCCATGGAAAGGAATGGAATGGACTGGAATGGAGGCAAATGGGAAGGAATACAATGCAGAGGAGTGGAGAGGAATGGAGTGGAGAAGAGTGGATTTGAATTGCATGTAATGGTATGGAATGGATTGCAGATTAGTTTAGAGAAACAGAGTGGAGAAGACTGGATTTGAATTCAATGTAATGGAATGCAATGGATTGGAGTGTAGTGGAGTGGATTCTAGTGTAAAAGAATGCAACGGAATGGAATTGAATGGAGTGGATTGGAATACAGGCAAATGGGAAGGAATACAATGCAGTGGATTGGAGAGCGGTGGTGTCCAGAAGCGTGGATTTCATATGAATGGAATGGAATGCAATGGAATGGAATAGAAAAGAATTTAAAGCAGTGGATTGGAGTGGAATGAAATGGACTAACATGGAATGGAATGGAAAGTAATGGAAAGGAAAGGAATATAAAGGAACGGAATGAAAAGGAATGGAATGGAATGGAATGGAATGGAATGGAATGGAATGGAGTGGTTGGCACTGTTTTGGAAATGAATGGAATGAGGTGGAGTGTAGTGGAGTGGAAGGGAGGGGAGTAGAGTGGCTTTAGGTGGCATGGAATGGAATGGAATAGAACGGAATGGAATGGAATGCAGTGGATTGCAGTGGAGATGCATGGAGTGGAATGAAATGGAATGGAATGGAATGGAATGGAATGGAACGGAACGGAATGGAATGGAATGGAATGAAATGGATTGGAATGCAATAGAATGGAAAAAAATGAACTGCAGTGTATTGGAGAGGAGTTGCATGGAGAGGAATGGAATGCAATGAAATGGAATGGCATGGCATGGAATGGAATGGAATGGAATGGAATGGAATAGAATGGAAAAAAGTGCAGTGGAGTGCAGGAGACAAATGGAAGGGACTGGAATGGAGTGGATAGGAATGGTATGGAATGGAATGGAATGGAATGGAATGGTATGGAATGGAATGGAATGGAATGGAATGGAATGGAATGGATTGGAATGGATTGGAATGGAATGGAATGGAGTGGAATGGAATGGAATGGAATGGATTGCAAGAAAGTACGTTGGAGTGCAGTGGAATGAAATGGAGAAAAAACGAAGGGAGTGGATTGGAGTGGAATGTAGTGGATTGGAAGGGATTGGAACAAAATGCAATTGCATGGAATGGAATGGATTGGGATCGATTAGACAGGAATGGAGGCTAATGGGAAGAAATGGAATGCAGTGGGGTGGAGAGGGGTGGAGTAGAGAAGAGTGATTTTCAATTGAATGTCATGGAATGGAAGGGATTGGAGAGAAGTAGAGTGGATTCTAGTGGATAGGAATGGAATTTAATCAAACAGAATGGAATGCGATGGAATGGAAAGGAATGGAATGGAATGGAATGGAATGGAATGGAATGGAATGGAATGGAATGGAATGGAAAAAATGCAGTGGAGTGCAGTTAAGAGGAATGGAGTGAAATGGAATGGAATGGAATGGAATGGAATGGAATGGAATGGAATGGAAAAGAATGGAATGGAATGAAATGGAATAGCATGGAATGGAATAGATTGGAGGAGACTGGACTGGAGAAAAATGAGAAAGAATGGAATGTAGTGGAGTGGAGAGGAAGAGAGAGGAGAAGAGTGGATTTGTACTCAATGGAATGGAATGGAACGGATTAGAGTGGAGAGGAGTGGATTCTAGTGGAAAAGAATGGAATGGAATGGAATGGAGTAGAATAGACAAATGTGCAGTTGAGTGTAGTGGAGTGGAATGGAGAAGAAAGGAAGGGAGTGGAGTGGAGTGGAAAGGAGTGGAATGCAATGGAATGGAATGGAATGGAATGGAATGGAATGGAATGGAATGGAAAGGAATGGAATGGAATGGAATGGAATGGAATAGTTTGGAGGGGACTGGAATGTAGGCGAATGGGAAGGAATGGAATGCAGTAGAGTGAAGAGGAATGGAGAGGAGAAGAGTGGATTTGAACTCAATGGAATGGAATGGAATGGATTGGAGTAGAGAGGAGTGGATTCTAGTGGAAAAGAATGAAATGAAATGGAATGGATTGGAGTAGAGGGGAGTGGATTCTAGTGGAAAAGAATGGAATGCAACAGAATGGAATGGAGTAGAATGGACAAATGTGATGTTGAGTGAAGTATAGTGGAATGGAGAAGAAAGGAAGGGAGTGGAGTGGAGTGGAATGTGGTGGAATTGAATGGAAGGGAATGGAGTGGACTGGAATGTAGGCGAATGGGAAGGAATGGAATGCAGTGGAGTAGAGAAGAGTGATGTGGAGGAGTGTGTATTTGAATGGAATGGAATGGAACGGAATGCATTGGAGTGGAGAGGACTGTACTCCAGTGGAAAAGAATGGATTGGAATAGAATGGAATGGAAGGGAAAGGAATGGAGTGGAATGGAATGGAATGGAATAGAACTGAATGGAATGGGAAGGAAAAAATACATTGGAGTGCAGTGGAATGGAATGGAGAAGAAACGAAGGGACTGGATTGGAGTGGAAAGTAGTGGAATGGAATGGAATGGAATGGAATGGAATGGAATGGAATGGAACGGATTGGACAGGAATGGAGGCTAATAGGAAGGAATGGAATGCAGTGGAGTGGAGAGGAGTGGGGTGGAGAAGAGTGGTTTGAATTGAATGTCACGGAATGGAATGGACTGTAGTGGAGTATAGTGGATTCCAGTGGAAAAGAATGTAATTAAATTGAATGGAACTGGAGGCAATGGAATGGAAAGGAATGGAATGGAAAGGAATGGAATGGAAAGGAATGGAATGGAATGGAAAAAAGTGCAGTGGAGTGCAGTGGAGAGGAATGCAGTGTAATGGAATGGAATAGAATAGAAGGGAATGGAAAGGAGGTGAAAGGTATGGAATGGAATGCAGTGGAGTGGAGAGGAATGGAGTGGAGAACAGTGGATTTGAATTCAATGGAATGGATTGGAGTGGAGACGAGTGGATTCTAGTGGAAAAGAATAGAATGGAATGGAATGAAATGGAGTAGAATGGACAAATGTGTTGTTGAGTGTAGTAGAGTGGAATGGAGAAGAATTGAATGTAGTGGAATGGAGTGGAATGGAATGGAATGGAACGGAGTGGACTGGAATAGAGGCGAATGGGAAGGAATGGAATGCAGTGGAGTAGAGAGGAGAGAAGTTGAAGAGTGTGTATTTCAATCGAATTGAAAGGAATAGAATGCATTGGAGAGGAGAGGAGTGTACCGTAGTGGAAAACTGGAATGGAATGGAATGGAATGGAATGGAATGGAATGGAATGGAATAGAGTGGACGGTAATGGAGGTGAATGGGAAGGTATGGAATGTAGTAGAGTGGAGAAGAGTGGAGTAGAAAAGAGTGGATTTGAATTGACTGGAGTGCAATGCAATGGAATGGAATGGAATGGAATGGAATGGAATGGAATGGAATGGAGTGGAATGGACAGCAGTGGATTGGAGAGGATTGGATAGGAGAAGAATGGAATGGAATGGAAAGAAATGAAATGGAAAGAATTACAATGGAAAGGAATGAAAAGCAATGGAATGGAATGGAATGGAATCGAGCAGAGTGCATTGTACTTGAAATGAATTGAATGGAGACGATGGTTGTGGAGTGGAATGGAATGGGAAGGAATGGAATGGAGTGGAGTGCATTGGAGTGGAATGGAGGGGAGAAGAGTGGATTCAGGTGGAATAGAACAGAAAAGAAAGGAAGGGAATGCAGTGGATTGGAGTGGAGTTGAAGGGAGGGGAAAGGAATGGAATGGAATGGAATGGAATGGAATGGAATGGAATGGTTTGGAATCGAATGGAATTCATTGGAATGGAATGAATGGAATGGAATGGAATGCAATGCATTGGAATGGAATAGAAGGGAAAAAAGTGTAGTGGAGTGGTGTGGAGTGAAATGGAGAAAAAGGAAGAAAGTGGAGCGGAGAGGAATGGAGTGCAATGGAATGGAATGGAGGGAAATGGGAATGAATGGAATACAGTGGAGTGGAGAGGAGTAGAGTGGAGAAGAGTGGATTTCAATGGAATGGAAAGGAATGTAATGGAATGGAATGGAATGGAATGGATTGTACTGGAGTGGAGTGGATCCCAGCGGAAAGAAATGGAAAGAATGGAATGGATTGCAATGCAATGGAAGAGATTGGAATGGAATGGAGTCGAATGGGAGGGAATGGAATGCAGTGGAAAGGAGTGGATAGGAGTGGAGAAGACTGGATTGGAATGGAATGGAATGGATTGGAATGGAATGGAATGGAATGGAATGGAATGGAATGGAATGGAATGGAAGGGAATGGAATGGAGTGGAGTGGGTTCTAGTGGAAAAGAATGGAATAGAATGAACCAGTATGGAATGGAATGGAATGGCAGGCAATAGAATGGAACGGAATGGAATGGAATGGAATGGAATGGAATGGAATGGAATGGAATGGAATGGAATAGAATGGAATGGAATGGAATGGAACGGAACGGAACGGAATGGAATGGAATGGAATGCAATGTAAAGGATAAAAGTTCAGTGGAGTGTAGTTTAGAGGAACGGTGTAGAAAGGAATTGAACAGAGTGGAGTGGAATGGAATGTAATGGAATGGAGTGGACTGGGATGGAGGTGAAAGGGAAGGAATGGAATGCAGTGGACTGGAGAGTAGGGGAAAGGAGAAGAGTGGATGTGAAGTGAATGGAACAGAATAGAATGGATCTGAGTGGAGTAGAGAAGATTCTAGTGGAAAAGAATGGAATGGAATGAATGGAATGCAATGGAATGGAATGGAATTGCAAAAATTGTAGTGGAGTGCTGTGTAATGGAATGGAAAAGAAAGGAAGAGAGTGGAGTGGAGTGGAATGGAGTGGAGTGGAATGGAATGGAATGCAATGGAATAGAATGGAATGGAATGGAGTAGACTGAAATGGAGAAAAATTGGAAGGAATGGAATGAAGTGGAATCGAAAGGATAGGAGTAGAGAAGAGCGGATTTGAATTGAATGGAATGGAATAGAAAGGATTGGAGTGTAATGTAGTGGACTGTAGTTTAAAAGAATGGAATGGAATGGAATGGAATGGAATGGAATGGAATGGAATGGAATGGAATGGAATGTAGGCTAATAGGAAGGAATGGAATGCAGTGGAGTGGAGAGGAGTGGGGTGGAGATGAGTGGTTTGAATTGAATGTCACGGAATGGAATGGACTGTAGTGGAGTATAGTGGATTCCAGTGGAAAAGAATGTAATTAAATTGAATGGAACTGGAGACAATGGAATGGAAAGGAATGGAATGGAAAGGAATGGAATGGAATGGAAAAAAGTGCAGTGGAGTGCAGTGGAGAGGAATGCAGTGTAATGGAATGGCATGGAATGGAATAGATTAGAAGGGAATGGAAAGGAGGTGAAAGGGAAGGAATGGAATGCAGTGGAGTGGAGAGGAATGGAGTGGAGAACAGTGGATTTGAATTCAATGGAATGGATTGGAGTGGAGACGAGTGGATTCCAGTGGAAAACAATGGAATGGAATGGAATGAAATGGAGTAGAATGAACAAATGTGCTGTTGAGTGTAGTAGAGTGGAATGGAGAAGAATTGAATGTAGTGGAATCTAGTGGAATGGAATGGAACGGAGTGGACTGGAATAGAGGCGAATGGGAAGGAATGGAATGCAGTGGAGTAGAGAGGAGGGAAGTGGAAGAGTGTGTATTTCAGTCGAATGGAAATGAATAGAATCCATTGGAGTGGAGAGGAGTGTACCGTAGTGGAAAACTGGAATGGAATGGAATGGAATGGAATGGAATGGAATGGAATGGAATGGAATGAAAAAAAGTGTAATGGAGTGTGCTGGAGTGGAGTGGAAAGGAATGGAATGGAATGGAGTGGAATGAAATGGAATGGAATGGAATGGAATGTAATGGAATGGAATAGAGTGGACGGTAATGGAGGTGAATGGGAAGGTATGGAATGTAGTAGAGTGGAGAAGAGTGGAGTAGAAAAGAGTGGATTTGAATTGACTGGAGTGCAATGGAATGGAATGGAATGGAATGGAATGGAATGGAATGGAATGGAATGGACAGCAGTGGATTGGAGAGGATTGGATAGGAGAAGAATGGAATGGAATGGAAAGAAATGAAATGGAAAGAATTACAATGGAAAGGAATGAAAAGCAATGGAATGGAATGGAATGGAATCGAGCAGAGTGCATTGTACTTGAAATGAATTGAATGGAGACGATGGTTGTGGAGTGGAATGCAATGGGAAGGAATGGAATGGAGGGGAGTGCATTGGAGTGGAATGGAGGGGAGAAGAGTGGATCCAGGTGGAATAGAACAGAAAAGAAAGGAAGGGAATGCAGTGGATTGGAGTGGAGTTGAAGGGAGGGGAAAGGAATGGAATGGAATGGAATGGAATGGAATGGAATGGAATGGAATGGATTGGAATCGAATGGAATTCATTGGAATGGAATGGAATGGAATGGAATGGAATGGAATGGAATGGAATGCAATTCATTGGAATGGAATAGAAGGGAAAAAAGTGTAGTGGAGTGCTGTGGAGTGAAATGGAGAAAAAGGAAGAAAGAGGAGCGGAGAGGAATGGAGTGCAATGGAATGGAATGGAGGGAAATGGGAATGAATGGAATACAGTGGAGTGTAGAGGAGTAGAGTGGAGAAGAGTGGATTTCAATAGAATGGAAAGGAATGGAATGGAATGGAATGGAATGGAATGGAATGGAAAGGAATGGAATGGAATGGATTGGATTGGAGTGGAGTGGAGTGGATACTAGGGGAAAAGATTGAATGAAATGGAATGGAATGGAATCGAATGGAATGGAATGGAAAGCAAATAATGAACAGTAGCGTTCAGTGGAGTGGAATGGAGAAGAAAGGATGAGAGTGGAGTGGAGTAGAATGTAGTGGAAAGAATAGGAATGGAATGGAATGGAATAGAATGGAATGGAATGGAATCACGTGGACTCAAAACAGACGAAAAGGAAGGAAAGAAATGCAGTGGTGGGGGAGGAGTGGATTGGCAAAGAGTGTATTTGAATTGAAAGGAATGCAATGGAGTGGACTGCAATGGAAGCGAATGGGAAGGAATGGAATGCAGTGGACTGGAGATGAGTGGAGTGGAGAAAAGGGAACCTGAATGGAATGGAATGGAATAGATTGGAGAGGATTGGAGTGGATTCCAGTAGAAAGGAATGTAATGTAATGGAATGGAATGGAATGGAATGGAATGGAGTGGACTGGAATGGAGGTGAATGGGAAAGAGTGGCATGCAGTGGAGTGGAGCGGAGTTGAGTGGAGAAGTGTGGATTTGAATGGAATGGAATGGAATGGAAAGGAATGCAATGGAATGGAATGGAATGGAATGGAATGGATTGGAGTGGAGTGTATTTTAAGGGAAAAGATTCTAATGGAATTGAATGGACTGGAATTGAATGAAATACAAGGGAATGATATGGAATGGAATGGGGTTGAATGGAATGGAATGGAATGGTTTGAGTCGACTGGAATGGAGTTGAATGGAAGGGAGTGGAATGCAGTGCACTGGAGAGCAGTGGAATGGAGAGGTGTGGATTTGAATTAAATGGAATGGAAAGGAATGGATTAGAGTGGAATGGAGTGGATTCTAGTAGAGAAGAATGGAGTGAAATAGAATACAATGGAATGGAATGAAACGGAATGCCATGGAAAGGAATGGAATGGACTGGAATGGAGGCAAATGGGAAGGAATACAATGCAGAGGAGTGGAGAGGAATGGAGTGGAGAAGAGTGGATTTGAATTGCATGTAATGGTATGGAATGGATTGCAGATTAGTTTAGAGGAACAGAGTGGAGAAGACTGGATTTGAATTCAATGTAATGGAATGCAATGGATTGGAGTGTAGTGGAGTGGATTCTAGTGTAAAAGAATGCAACGGAATGGAATTGAATGGAGTGGATTGGAATACAGGCAAATGGGAAGCAATACAATGCAGTGGATTGGAGAGCGGTGGTGTCCAGAAGCGTGGATTTCATATGAATGGAATGGAATGCAATGGAATGGAATAGAAAAGAATTTAAAGCAGTGGATTGGAGTGGAATGAAATGGACTAACATGGAATGGAATGGAAAGTAATGGAATGGAAAGGAATATAAAGGAACGGAATGAAAAGGAATGGAATGGAATGGAATGGAGTGGTTGGCATTGTTTTGGAAATGAATGGAATGAGGTGGAGTGTAGTGGAGTGGAAGGGAGGGGAGTAGAGTGGCTTTAGGTGTCATGGAATGGAATAGAATAGAACGGAATGGAATGGAATGCAGAGGATTGCAGTGGAGATGCATGGAGTGGAATGGAATGGAGTGGAATGGAATGGAATGGAATGGAATGGAATGGAATGGAACGGAACGGAACGGAATTGAATGGAATGAAATGGATTGGAATGCAATAGAATGAAAAAAATGGACTGCAGTGTATTGGAGAGGAGTTGCATGGAGGGGAATGGAATGCAACGAAATGGAATGGCATGGAATGGAATGGAATGGAATGGAATGGAATGGAATGGAATAGAATGGAAAAAAGTGCAGTGGAGTGCAGGAGACAAATGGAAGGGACTGGAATGGAGTGGATAGGAATGGTATGGAATGGAATGGAATGGAATGGAATATAATGGAATGGAATGGAATGGAATGGAATGGAATGGAATGGAATGGAATATAATGGAATGCAATGGAATGGAATGGAATGGAATGGAATGGAATGGAATGGAATGGAATGGATTGGAATGGATTGGAATGGAATGGAATGGAGTGGAATGGAATGGAATGGAATGGATTGCAAGAAAGTACGTTGGAGTGCAGTGGAATGAAATGGAGAAAAAACGAAGGGAGTGGATTGGAGTGGAATGTAGTGGATTGGAAGGGATTGGAACAAAATGCACTTGCATGGAATGGAATGGATTGGGATCGATTAGACAGGAATGGAGGCTAATGGGAAGAAATGGAATGCAGTGGGGTGGAGAGGGGTGGAGTAGAGAAGAGTGATTTTCAATTGAATGTCATGGAATGGAAGGGATTGGAGAGAAGTAGAGTGGATTCTAGTGGATAAGAATGGAATTTAATCAAACAGAATGGAATGCGATGGAATGGAAAGGAATGGAATCTAATGGAACGGAATGGAATGGAATGGAATGGAATGGAATGGAATGGAATGGAATGGAAAAAAGTACAGTGGAGTGCAGTTGAGAGGAATGGAGTGGAATGGAATGGAATGGAATGGAATGGAATGGAATGGAATGGAATGGAAAAGAATGGAATGGAATGAAATGGAATAGCATGGAATGGAATAGATTGGAGGAGACTGGAATGGAGAAAAATGAGAAAGAATGGAATGTAGTGGAGTGGAGAGGAAGAGAGAGGAGAAGAGTGGATTTGTACTCAAAGGAATGGAATGGAACGGATTAGAGTGGAGAGGAGTGGATTCTAGTGGAAAAGAATGGAATGGAATGGAATGGAATGGAGTAGAATAGACAAATGTGCAGTTGAGTTTAGTGGAGTGGAATGGAGAAGAAAGGAAGGGAGTGGAGTGGAGTGGAAAGGAGTGGAATGCAATGGAATGGAATGGAATGGAATGGAAAGGAATGGAATCGAATGAAGTGGACTGGAATGGTGGGGAATCGGAAGGAATAGAATGCAGGGGAGTAGAGAGGAGTGGAGAGGAGAAGAGTGGATTTGAATCAAATGGAAAGGAACGGAATCCACTGGAGTGGAGAGGTGTGTTATCTAGTGGAAAATTGGAATGGAATGGAATGGAATGGAATGGAATGGAATGGAATGGAAAGAAGTGTAATGGAGTGTGCTGGAGTGAAATGGAATGGAATAGAATGGAATGGAATGGAATGGTCAGGAATGGAGGCGAACGGGAAGGAATAGAATGCAGTGGACTGAAGAGGAGTGGAGTGGAGAAGAGCGGATTTGAATTGAATGCAGTGGAATGGATAGGAGTTTAGTGGAGTGGATTTCAGGGGAAAAGAATGTAATGTAATGTAATGTAATGTAATGGAATGGAATGGAATGGAATGGAATGGAATGGAATGCAAAGCAATGGAGTAGAATGGAATGGGATAGAATGGAATGGAATGGACTGGAAAGGAAAAAATTACATCGGAGTGCAGTGGAATGGAATGGAGAAGAAACGAAGCAAGTGGATTGGAGTGGAATGTAGTGGAATGGAAGGGAATGGAACGAAATGGAATTGAATGGAATGCAATGGAATGGAATGGAATGGAATGCATTAGCCTGGAATGGAGGCTACTGGGAAGGAATGGAATGCAGTGGAATGGAGAGAAATCAAGTGGAGAAGAGTGGTTTTGAATTGAATATCCTGGCATGGAATGGATTGTAGTGGATTGCAGTGGATTCCAGTGGAAAAGAATGGAATTTAAACGAATGGAATGGAATGCAATGGAATGGAAAGGATTGGAATGGAATGGAAAAAAGTGCAGTGGAGTGCAGTGGAGAGGAATGCAGAAGAAACGAAGGGACTGGATTGGAGTGGAATGTAGTGGAATGGAATGGAATGGAATGGAATGGAATGGAATGGAATGGAATAGTTTGGAGGGGACTGGAATGTAGGCGAATGGGAAGGAATGGAATGCAGTAGAGTGAAGAGAAATGGAGAGGAGAAGAGTGGATTTGAACTCAATGGAATGGAATGGAATGGATTGGAGTAGAGAGGAGTGGATTCTGGTGGAAAAGAATGGAATGAAATGGAATGGATTGGAGTAGAGAGGAGTGGATTCTAGTGGAAAAGAATGGAATGCAACAGAATGGAATGGAGTAGAATGGACAAATGTGATGTTGAGTGTAGTATAGTGGAATGGAGAAGAAAGGAAGGGAGTGGAGTGGAGTGGAATGTGGTGGAATTGAATGGAAGGGAATGGAGTGGACAGGAAAGTAGGCGAATGGGAAGGAATGGAATGCAGTGGAGTAGAGAGGAGTGATGTGGAGGAGTGTGTATTTGAATGGAATGGAATGGAACGGAATGCATTGGAGTGGAGAGGACTGTACTCCAGTGGAAAAGAATGGATTGGAATAGAATGGAATGGAAGGGAAAGGAATGGAGTGGAATGGAATGGAATGGAATAGAACTGAATGGAATGGGAAGGAAAAAAGTACATTGGAGTGCAGTGGAATGGAATGGAGAAGAAACGAAGGGACTGGATTGGAGTGGAAAGTAGAGGAATGGAATGGAATGGAATGGAATGGAATGGAATGGAAAGGAATGGATTGGACAGGAATGGAGGCTAATAGGAAGGAATGGAATGCAGTGGAGTGGAGAGGAGTGGGGTGGAGAACAGTGGTTTGAATTGAATGTCACGGAATGGAATGGACTGTAGTGGAGTATAGTGGATTCCAGTGGAAAAGAATGTAATTAAATTGAATGGAACTGGAGGCAATGGAATGGAAAGGAATGGAATGGAAAGGAATGGAATGGAATGGAAAAAAGTGCAGTGGAGTTCAGTGGAGAGGAATGCAGTATAATGGAATGGCATGGAATGGAATAGATTAGAAGGGAATGGAAAGGAGGTGAAAGGGAAGGAATGGAATGCAGTGGAGTGGAGAAGAATGGAGTGGAGAAAAGTGGATTTGAATTCAATGGAATGGATTGGAGTGGAGACGAGTGGATTCCAGTGGAAAAGAATGGAATGGAATGGAATGAAATGGAGTAGAATGAACAAATGTGCTCTTGAGTGTAGTAGAGTGGAATGGAGAAGAATTGAATGTAGTGGAATGGAGTGGAATGGAATGGAATGGAACGGAGTGGACTGGAATAGAGGCGAATGGGAAGGAATGGAATGCAGTGGAGTAGAGAGGAGTGAAGTGGAAGTGTGTGTATTTCAATCGAATGGAAAGGAATAGAATGCATTGGAGTGGAGAGGAGTGTACCGTAGTGGAAAACTGGAATGGAATGGAATGGAGTGGAATGGAATGGAATGGAATGGAATGGAATGGAATGGAATGGAATGAAAAAAAGTGTAATGGAGTGTGCTGGAGTGGAGTGGAAAGGAATGGAATGGAATGGAGTGGAATGAAATTGAATGGAATGGAATGGAATGGAATGGAATGGAATGGAATGGAATAGAGTGGAAGGTAATGGAGGTGAATGGGAAGGTATGGAATGTAGTAGAGTGGAGAAGAGTGGAGTAGAAAAGAGTGGATTTGAACTGACTGGAGTGCAATGCAATGGAATGGAATGGAATGGAATGGAATTAAATGGATAGCAGTGGATTGGAGAGGAGTGGATAGGAGAAGAATGGAATTCAATGGAAAGAAATGAAACGGAAAGGATTACAATGGAAAGGAATGAAAAGCAATGGAATGGAATGGAATGGAATTGAGCAGAGTGCATTGTATTTGAAATGAATTGAATGGAGACGAGGGTTGTGGAGTGGAATGGAATGGGAAGGAATGGAATGGAGTGGAGTGCATTGGAGTGGAATGTAGGGGAGAAGAGTGGATTCAGGTGGAATAGAATAGAAAAGAAAGGAAGGGAATGCAGTGGATTGGAGTGGAGTTGAAGGGAGGGGAAAGGAGTGCAATGGAATGGAATGGAATGGAATGGAATGGAATGGAATGGAATGGAATGGATTGGAATCGAATGGAATTCATTGGAATGGAATGGAATGGAATGGAATGGAATGGAATGGAATGGAATGGAATGGAATGCAATGCACTGGAATGGAATAGAAGGGAAAAAAGTGTAGTGGAGTGCTGTGGAGTGAAATGGAGAAAAAGGAAGAAAGTGGAGCGGAGAGGAATGGAGTGCAATGGAATGGAATGGAGGGAAATGGGAATGAATGGAATACAGTGGAGTGTAGAGGAGTAGAGTGGAGAAGAGAGGATTTCAATGGAATGGAAAGGAATGTAATGTAATGTAATGGAATGGAATGGAATGGAATGGAATGGAATGGCTTGGACTGGAGTGGAGTGGATCCCAGTGGAAAGGAATGGAAAGAATGGAATGGATTGCAATGGAATGGAAGAGATTGGAATGGAATGGAGTCGAATGGGAGGGAATGGAATGCACTGGAAAGGAGTGGAGAGAAGTGGAGAAGACTGGATTGGAATGGAATGGAATGGAATGGAAGGGAATGGAATGGAATGGAATGGAATGGAAGGGAATGGAAGGGAGTGGAGTGGGTTCTAGTGGAAAACAATGGAATAGAATGGACCAGTATGGAATGGAATGGAATGGCAGGCAATAGAATGGAACGGAATGGAATGGAATGGAATGGAATAGAATGGAATGGAATGGAATGGAACGGAACGGAACGGAATGGAATGGAATGGAATGGAATAGAATGGAATGGAATGTAATGGAATGGATCGGAACGGAACGGAATGGAATGGAATGGAATGCAATGTAAAGGAATGGAATGGAATTGAGTGGAATGCAATGGAATGGAATGAAAAGGAGTGGAATGCAATGTAAAGGAATGGAATGGAATGGAGTGGAATGAAATGGAATGGAATGAAATGGAGTGGAATGCAATGGAATGGAATGAAATGGAGTGGAATGCAATGGAATGGAATGGAATGGAATGGAAAGGAATGGAATGGAATGGAATGGAATGGAATGGAATGGAATGGAGTGGAGTGGAATGGAATGGAATAGAAAAGAATGGAATGGAATGGAATGGAACGTAATGGAAAGGACAAAACTGCAGTGGAGTGTAGTGGAGTGGAACGGTGTAGAAATGAATGGAACAGAGGGGAGTGGAATGGAATGTAATGGAATGGAGTGGACTGGGATGGAGGTGAAAGGGAAGGAATGGAATGCAGTGGACTGGAGAGTAGGGGAAAGAGAAGAGTGGATGTGAAGTGAATGGAACAGAATAGAATGGATCTGAGTGGAGTAGAGAAGATTCTAGTGGAAAAGAATGGAATGGGATGAATGGAATGCAATGGAATGGAATGGAATTGCAAAAATTGTAGTGGAGTGCTGTGGAATGGAATGGAAAAGAAAGGAAGAGAGTGGAGTGGAGTGGAATGGAGTGGAGTGGAATGGAATGGAATGCAATGGAATAGAATGGAATGGAATGGAGTAGACTGAAATGGAGAAAAATTGGAAGGAATGGAATGAAGTGGAATGGAAAGGATAGGAGTAGAGAAGAGCGGATTTGAATTGAGTGGAATGGAATAGAAAGGATTGGAGTGTAGTGTAGTGGAGTGTAGTTTAAAAGAATGGAATGGAATGGAATGGAATGGAATGGAATGGAATGGAATGGAACGGAATGGAATGGAATGCAATGGCATGGAATGGAAAAAAGTGCAGTGAGTGTAGTGGAGTGGAACGGAGAAGAAAGGAAGGGAGTGGAGTGGGGTGGAAAAGTGTGGAATGGAATGGAATGCAATGGAATATAATGGAATGGAATGGAAAGGAATGGAATGGAATGGAATGGAATGGAATGGAATGGAATGGAATGGAAAGGAATGGAATGGAATGGATTGGATTGGAGTGGAGTGGAGTGGATTCTAGGGGAAAAGATTGAATGGAATGGAATGGAATGGAATGGAATGGAATGGAATGGAATGGAATGGAAAGCAAATAATGAACAGTAGGGTTCAGTGGAGTGGAATGGAGAAGAAAGGAAGGGCGTGGAGTGGGGTGGAAAGGTGTGGAATGGAATGGATTGCAATGGAATATAATGGAATGGAATGGAAAGGAAAGGAATGGCATGGAATGGAATGGAATGGAATGGAATGGAATGGAATGGAATGGAATGGAATTGAATGGAAAGTAATGGAATGGAATGGAATTGATTGGATTGGAGTGGAGTGGGGTGGATTCTAGGGGAAAAGATAATGGAATGGAATGGAATGGAATGGAATGGAATGGAATGGAATGGAATGGAAAGCAAATAATGAACAGTAGGGTTCAGTGGAGTGGAATGGAGAAGAAAGCATGATAGTGGAGTGGAGTAGAATGTAGTGGAAAGATAGGAATGGAATGGAATGGAATAGAATGGAATGGAATGGAATCACGTGGACTCAAAACAGACGAAAAGGAAGGAAAGAAATGCAGTGGTGTGGGGAGGAGTGGATTGGCAAAGAGTGTATTTGAATTGAAAGGAATGCAATGGAGTGGACTGCAATGGAAGCGAATGGGAAAGAATGGAATGCAGTGGACTGGAGAGGAGTGGAGTGGAGAAAAGGGAACCTGAATGGAATGGAATGGAATAGATTGGAGAGGATTGGGGTGGATTCCAGTAGAAAGGAATGGAATGGAATGGAATGGAATGGAATGGAATGGAATGGAATGGAATGGAATGGAGTGGACTGGAATGGAGGCGAATGGGAAAGAGTGGCATGCAGTGGAGTGGAGCGGAGTTGAGTGGAGAAGTGTGGATTTGAATGGAATGGAATGGAAAGGAATGCAATGGAATGGAATGGAATGGAATGGAATGGAATGTAATGGAATGGAATGGAATGGAATGGATTGGAGTGTATTTTAAGGGAAAAGATTGTAATGGAATTGAATGGACTGGAATTGAATGAAATACAATGGAATGAAATGGAATGGAATGGGGTTGAATGGAATGGAATGGAACGGTTTGAGTCGACTGGAATGGAGTTGAATGGAAGGGAGTGGAATGCAGTGCACTGGAGAGCAGTGGAATGGAGAGGTGTGGATTTGAATTAAATGGAATGGAAAGGAATGGATTAGAGTGGAATGGAGTGGATTCTAGTGGAGAAGAATGGAGTGAAATAGAATACAATGGAATGGAATGAAACGGAATGCCATGGAAAGGAATGGAATGGACTGGAATGGAGGCAAATGGGAAGGAATACAATGCAGAGGAGTGGAGAGGAATGGAGTGGAGAAGAGTGGATTTGAATTGCATGTAATGGTATGGAATGGATTGCAGATTAGTTTAGAGAAACAGAGTGGAGAAGACTGGATTTGAATTCAATGTAATGGAATGCAATGGATTGGAGTGTAGTGGAGTGGATTCTAGTGTAAAAGAATGCAACGGAATGGAATTGAATGGAGTGGATTGGAATACAGGCAAATGGGAAGGAATACAATGCAGTGGATTGGAGAGCGGTGGTGTCCAGAAGCGTGGATTTCATATGAATGGAATGGAATGCAATGGAATGGAATAGAAAAGAATTTAAAGCAGTGGATTGGAGTGGAATGAAATGGACTAACATGGAATGGAATGGAAAGTAATGGAAAGGAAAGGAATATAAAGGAACGGAATGAAAAGGAATGGAATGGAATGGAATGGAATGGAATGGAATGGAATGGAATGGAGTGGTTGGCACTGTTTTGGAAATGAATGGAATGAGGTGGAGTGTAGTGGAGTGGAAGGGAGGGGAGTAGAGTGGCTTTAGGTGGCATGGAATGGAATGGAATAGAACGGAATGGAATGGAATGCAGTGGATTGCAGTGGAGATGCATGGAGTGGAATGAAATGGAATGGAATGGAATGGAATGGAATGGAACGGAACGGAATGGAATGGAATGGAATGAAATGGATTGGAATGCAATAGAATGGAAAAAAATGAACTGCAGTGTATTGGAGAGGAGTTGCATGGAGAGGAATGGAATGCAATGAAATGGAATGGCATGGCATGGAATGGAATGGAATGGAATGGAATGGAATAGAATGGAAAAAAGTGCAGTGGAGTGCAGGAGACAAATGGAAGGGACTGGATTGGAGTGGATAGGAATGGTATGGAATGGAATGGAATGGAATGGAATGGTATGGAATGGAATGGAATGGAATGGAATGGAATGGAATGGATTGGAATGGATTGGAATGGAATGGAATGGAGTGGAATGGAATGGAATGGAATGGATTGCAAGAAAGTACGTTGGAGTGCAGTGGAATGAAATGGAGAAAAAACGAAGGGAGTGGATTGGAGTGGAATGTAGTGGATTGGAAGGGATTGGAACAAAATGCAATTGCATGGAATGGAATGGATTGGGATCGATTAGACAGGAATGGAGGCTAATGGGAAGAAATGGAATGCAGTGGGGTGGAGAGGGGTGGAGTAGAGAAGAGTGATTTTCAATTGAATGTCATGGAATGGAAGGGATTGGAGAGAAGTAGAGTGGATTCTAGTGGATAGGAATGGAATTTAATCAAACAGAATGGAATGCGATGGAATGGAAAGGAATGGAATGGAATGGAATGGAATGGAATGGAATGGAATGGAATGGAATGGAAAAAATGCAGTGGAGTGCAGTTAAGAGGAATGGAGTGAAATGGAATGGAATGGAATGGAATGGAATGGAATGGAATGGAATGGAAAAGAATGGAATGGAATGAAATGGAATAGCATGGAATGGAATAGATTGGAGGAGACTGGACTGGAGAAAAATGAGAAAGAATGGAATGTAGTGGAGTGGAGAGGAAGAGAGAGGAGAAGAGTGGATTTGTACTCAATGGAATGGAATGGAACGGATTAGAGTGGAGAGGAGTGGATTCTAGTGGAAAAGAATGGAATGGAATGGAATGGAGTAGAATAGACAAATGTGCAGTTGAGTGTAGTGGAGTGGAATGGAGAAGAAAGGAAGGGAGTGGAGTGGAGTGGAAAGGAGTGGAATGCAATGGAATGGAATGGAATGGAATGGAATGGAATGGAATGGAATGGAAAGGAATGGAATGGAATGGAATGGAATGGAATAGTTTGGAGGGGACTGGAATGTAGGCGAATGGGAAGGAATGGAATGCAGTAGAGTGAAGAGGAATGGAGAGGAGAAGAGTGGATTTGAACTCAATGGAATGGAATGGAATGGATTGGAGTAGAGAGGAGTGGATTCTAGTGGAAAAGAATGAAATGAAATGGAATGGATTGGAGTAGAGGGGAGTGGATTCTAGTGGAAAAGAATGGAATGCAACAGAATGGAATGGAGTAGAATGGACAAATGTGATGTTGAGTGAAGTATAGTGGAATGGAGAAGAAAGGAAGGGAGTGGAGTGGAGTGGAATGTGGTGGAATTGAATGGAAGGGAATGGAGTGGACTGGAATGTAGGCGAATGGGAAGGAATGGAATGCAGTGGAGTAGAGAAGAGTGATGTGGAGGAGTGTGTATTTGAATGGAATGGAATGGAACGGAATGCATTGGAGTGGAGAGGACTGTACTCCAGTGGAAAAGAATGGATTGGAATAGAATGGAATGGAAGGGAAAGGAATGGAGTGGAATGGAATGGAATGGAATAGAACTGAATGGAATGGGAAGGAAAAAATACATTGGAGTGCAGTGGAATGGAATGGAGAAGAAACGAAGGGACTGGATTGGAGTGGAAAGTAGTGGAATGGAATGGAATGGAATGGAATGGAATGGAATGGAATGGAACGGATTGGACAGGAATGGAGGCTAATAGGAAGGAATGGAATGCAGTGGAGTGGAGAGGAGTGGGGTGGAGAAGAGTGGTTTGAATTGAATGTCACGGAATGGAATGGACTGTAGTGGAGTATAGTGGATTCCAGTGGAAAAGAATGTAATTAAATTGAATGGAACTGGAGGCAATGGAATGGAAAGGAATGGAATGGAAAGGAATGGAATGGAAAGGAATGGAATGGAATGGAAAAAAGTGCAGTGGAGTGCAGTGGAGAGGAATGCAGTGTAATGGAATGGAATAGAATAGAAGGGAATGGAAAGGAGGTGAAAGGTATGGAATGGAATGCAGTGGAGTGGAGAGGAATGGAGTGGAGAACAGTGGATTTGAATTCAATGGAATGGATTGGAGTGGAGACGAGTGGATTCTAGTGGAAAAGAATAGAATGGAATGGAATGAAATGGAGTAGAATGGACAAATGTGTTGTTGAGTGTAGTAGAGTGGAATGGAGAAGAATTGAATGTAGTGGAATGGAGTGGAATGGAATGGAATGGAACGGAGTGGACTGGAATAGAGGCGAATGGGAAGGAATGGAATGCAGTGGAGTAGAGAGGAGAGAAGTTGAAGAGTGTGTATTTCAATCGAATTGAAAGGAATAGAATGCATTGGAGAGGAGAGGAGTGTACCGTAGTGGAAAACTGGAATGGAATGGAATGGAATGGAATGGAATGGAATGGAATGGAATAGAGTGGACGGTAATGGAGGTGAATGGGAAGGTATGGAATGTAGTAGAGTGGAGAAGAGTGGAGTAGAAAAGAGTGGATTTGAATTGACTGGAGTGCAATGCAATGGAATGGAATGGAATGGAATGGAATGGAATGGAATGGAATGGAGTGGAATGGACAGCAGTGGATTGGAGAGGATTGGATAGGAGAAGAATGGAATGGAATGGAAAGAAATGAAATGGAAAGAATTACAATGGAAAGGAATGAAAAGCAATGGAATGGAATGGAATGGAATCGAGCAGAGTGCATTGTACTTGAAATGAATTGAATGGAGACGATGGTTGTGGAGTGGAATGGAATGGGAAGGAATGGAATGGAGTGGAGTGCATTGGAGTGGAATGGAGGGGAGAAGAGTGGATTCAGGTGGAATAGAACAGAAAAGAAAGGAAGGGAATGCAGTGGATTGGAGTGGAGTTGAAGGGAGGGGAAAGGAATGGAATGGAATGGAATGGAATGGAATGGAATGGAATGGAATGGTTTGGAATCGAATGGAATTCATTGGAATGGAATGAATGGAATGGAATGGAATGCAATGCATTGGAATGGAATAGAAGGGAAAAAAGTGTAGTGGAGTGGTGTGGAGTGAAATGGAGAAAAAGGAAGAAAGTGGAGCGGAGAGGAATGGAGTGCAATGGAATGGAATGGAGGGAAATGGGAATGAATGGAATACAGTGGAGTGGAGAGGAGTAGAGTGGAGAAGAGTGGATTTCAATGGAATGGAAAGGAATGTAATGTAATGGAATGGAATGGAATGGATTGTACTGGAGTGGAGTGGATCCCAGCGGAAAGAAATGGAAAGAATGGAATGGATTGCAATGCAATGGAAGAGATTGGAATGGAATGGAGTCGAATGGGAGGGAATGGAATGCAGTGGAAAGGAGTGGATAGGAGTGGAGAAGACTGGATTGGAATGGAATGGAATGGATTGGAATGGAATGGAATGGAATGGAATGGAATGGAATGGAATGGAATGGAAGGGAATGGAATGGAGTGGAGTGGGTTCTAGTGGAAAAGAATGGAATAGAATGAACCAGTATGGAATGGAATGGAATGGCAGGCAATAGAATGGAACGGAATGGAATGGAATGGAATGGAATGGAATGGAATGGAATGGAATGGAATGGAATGGAATAGAATGGAATGGAATGGAATGGAACGGAACGGAACGGAATGGAATGGAATGGAATGCAATGTAAAGGATAAAAGTTCAGTGGAGTGTAGTTTAGAGGAACGGTGTAGAAAGGAATTGAACAGAGTGGAGTGGAATGGAATGTAATGGAATGGAGTGGACTGGGATGGAGGTGAAAGGGAAGGAATGGAATGCAGTGGACTGGAGAGTAGGGGAAAGGAGAAGAGTGGATGTGAAGTGAATGGAACAGAATAGAATGCATCTGAGTGGAGTAGAGAAGATTCTAGTGGAAAAGAATGGAATGGAATGAATGGAATGCAATGGAATGGAATGGAATTGCAAAAATTGTAGTGGAGTGCTGTGTAATGGAATGGAAAAGAAAGGAAGAGAGTGGAGTGGAGTGGAATGGAGTGGAGTGTAATGGAATGGAATGCAATGGAATAGAATGGAATGGAATGGAGTAGACTGAAATGGAGAAAAATTGGAAGGAATGGAATGAAGTGGAATCGAAAGGATAGGAGTAGAGAAGAGCGGATTTGAATTGAATGGAATGGAATAGAAAGGATTGGAGTGTAATGTAGTGGACTGTAGTTTAAAAGAATGGAATGGAATGGAATGGAATGGAATGGAATGGAATGGAATGGAATGGAATGGAATGTAGGCTAATAGGAAGGAATGGAATGCAGTGGAGTGGAGAGGAGTGGGGTGGAGATGAGTGGTTTGAATTGAATGTCACGGAATGGAATGGACTGTAGTGGAGTATAGTGGATTCCAGTGGAAAAGAATGTAATTAAATTGAATGGAACTGGAGACAATGGAATGGAAAGGAATGGAATGGAAAGGAATGGAATGGAATGGAAAAAAGTGCAGTGGAGTGCAGTGGAGAGGAATGCAGTGTAATGGAATGGCATGGAATGGAATAGATTAGAAGGGAATGGAAAGGAGGTGAAAGGGAAGGAATGGAATGCAGTGGAGTGGAGAGGAATGGAGTGGAGAACAGTGGATTTGAATTCAATGGAATGGATTGGAGTGGAGACGAGTGGATTCCAGTGGAAAACAATGGAATGGAATGGAATGAAATGGAGTAGAATGAACAAATGTGCTGTTGAGTGTAGTAGAGTGGAATGGAGAAGAATTGAATGTAGTGGAATCTAGTGGAATGGAATGGAACGGAGTGGACTGGAATAGAGGCGAATGGGAAGGAATGGAATGCAGTGGAGTAGAGAGGAGGGAAGTGGAAGAGTGTGTATTTCAGTCGAATGGAAATGAATAGAATCCATTGGAGTGGAGAGGAGTGTACCGTAGTGGAAAACTGGAATGGAATGGAATGGAATGGAATGGAATGGAATGGAATGGAATGGAATGAAAAAAAGTGTAATGGAGTGTGCTGGAGTGGAGTGGAAAGGAATGGAATGGAATGGAGTGGAATGAAATGGAATGGAATGGAATGGAATGTAATGGAATGGAATAGAGTGGACGGTAATGGAGGTGAATGGGAAGGTATGGAATGTAGTAGAGTGGAGAAGAGTGGAGTAGAAAAGAGTGGATTTGAATTGACTGGAGTGCAATGGAATGGAATGGAATGGAATGGAATGGAATGGAATGGAATGGAATGGACAGCAGTGGATTGGAGAGGATTGGATAGGAGAAGAATGGAATGGAATGGAAAGAAATGAAATGGAAAGAATTACAATGGAAAGGAATGAAAAGCAATGGAATGGAATGGAATGGAATCGAGCAGAGTGCATTGTACTTGAAATGAATTGAATGGAGACGATGGTTGTGGAGTGGAATGCAATGGGAAGGAATGGAATGGAGGGGAGTGCATTGGAGTGGAATGGAGGGGAGAAGAGTGGATCCAGGTGGAATAGAACAGAAAAGAAAGGAAGGGAATGCAGTGGATTGGAGTGGAGTTGAAGGGAGGGGAAAGGAATGGAATGGAATGGAATGGAATGGAATGGAATGGAATGGAATGGATTGGAATCGAATGGAATTCATTGGAATGGAATGGAATGGAATGGAATGGAATGGAATGGAATGGAATGCAATTCATTGGAATGGAATAGAAGGGAAAAAAGTGTAGTGGAGTGCTGTGGAGTGAAATGGAGAAAAAGGAAGAAAGAGGAGCGGAGAGGAATGGAGTGCAATGGAATGGAATGGAGGGAAATGGGAATGAATGGAATACAGTGGAGTGTAGAGGAGTAGAGTGGAGAAGAGTGGATTTCAATAGAATGGAAAGGAATGGAATGGAATGGAATGGAATGGAATGGAATGGAAAGGAATGGAATGGAATGGATTGGATTGGAGTGGAGTGGAGTGGATACTAGGGGAAAAGATTGAATGAAATGGAATGGAATGGAATCGAATGGAATGGAATGGAAAGCAAATAATGAACAGTAGCGTTCAGTGGAGTGGAATGGAGAAGAAAGGATGAGAGTGGAGTGGAGTAGAATGTAGTGGAAAGAATAGGAATGGAATGGAATGGAATAGAATGGAATGGAATGGAATCACGTGGACTCAAAACAGACGAAAAGGAAGGAAAGAAATGCAGTGGTGGGGGAGGAGTGGATTGGCAAAGAGTGTATTTGAATTGAAAGGAATGCAATGGAGTGGACTGCAATGGAAGCGAATGGGAAGGAATGGAATGCAGTGGACTGGAGATGAGTGGAGTGGAGAAAAGGGAACCTGAATGGAATGGAATGGAATAGATTGGAGAGGATTGGAGTGGATTCCAGTAGAAAGGAATGTAATGTAATGGAATGGAATGGAATGGAATGGAATGGAGTGGACTGGAATGGAGGTGAATGGGAAAGAGTGGCATGCAGTGGAGTGGAGCGGAGTTGAGTGGAGAAGTGTGGATTTGAATGGAATGGAATGGAATGGAAAGGAATGCAATGGAATGGAATGGAATGGAATGGAATGGATTGGAGTGGAGTGTATTTTAAGGGAAAAGATTCTAATGGAATTGAATGGACTGGAATTGAATGAAATACAAGGGAATGATATGGAATGGAATGGGGTTGAATGGAATGGAATGGAATGGTTTGAGTCGACTGGAATGGAGTTGAATGGAAGGGAGTGGAATGCAGTGCACTGGAGAGCAGTGGAATGGAGAGGTGTGGATTTGAATTAAATGGAATGGAAAGGAATGGATTAGAGTGGAATGGAGTGGATTCTAGTAGAGAAGAATGGAGTGAAATAGAATACAATGGAATGGAATGAAACGGAATGCCATGGAAAGGAATGGAATGGACTGGAATGGAGGCAAATGGGAAGGAATACAATGCAGAGGAGTGGAGAGGAATGGAGTGGAGAAGAGTGGATTTGAATTGCATGTAATGGTATGGAATGGATTGCAGATTAGTTTAGAGGAACAGAGTGGAGAAGACTGGATTTGAATTCAATGTAATGGAATGCAATGGATTGGAGTGTAGTGGAGTGGATTCTAGTGTAAAAGAATGCAACGGAATGGAATTGAATGGAGTGGATTGGAATACAGGCAAATGGGAAGCAATACAATGCAGTGGATTGGAGAGCGGTGGTGTCCAGAAGCGTGGATTTCATATGAATGGAATGGAATGCAATGGAATGGAATAGAAAAGAATTTAAAGCAGTGGATTGGAGTGGAATGAAATGGACTAACATGGAATGGAATGGAAAGTAATGGAATGGAAAGGAATATAAAGGAACGGAATGAAAAGGAATGGAATGGAATGGAATGGAGTGGTTGGCATTGTTTTGGAAATGAATGGAATGAGGTGGAGTGTAGTGGAGTGGAAGGGAGGGGAGTAGAGTGGCTTTAGGTGTCATGGAATGGAATAGAATAGAACGGAATGGAATGGAATGCAGAGGATTGCAGTGGAGATGCATGGAGTGGAATGGAATGGAGTGGAATGGAATGGAATGGAATGGAATGGAATGGAATGGAACGGAACGGAACGGAATTGAATGGAATGAAATGGATTGGAATGCAATAGAATGAAAAAAATGGACTGCAGTGTATTGGAGAGGAGTTGCATGGAGGGGAATGGAATGCAACGAAATGGAATGGCATGGAATGGAATGGAATGGAATGGAATGGAATGGAATGGAATAGAATGGAAAAAAGTGCAGTGGAGTGCAGGAGACAAATGGAAGGGACTGGAATGGAGTGGATAGGAATGGTATGGAATGGAATGGAATGGAATGGAATATAATGGAATGGAATGGAATGGAATGGAATGGAATGGAATGGAATGGAATATAATGGAATGCAATGGAATGGAATGGAATGGAATGGAATGGAATGGAATGGAATGGATTGGAATGGATTGGAATGGAATGGAATGGAGTGGAATGGAATGGAATGGAATGGATTGCAAGAAAGTACGTTGGAGTGCAGTGGAATGAAATGGAGAAAAAACGAAGGGAGTGGATTGGAGTGGAATGTAGTGGATTGGAAGGGATTGGAACAAAATGCACTTGCATGGAATGGAATGGATTGGGATCGATTAGACAGGAATGGAGGCTAATGGGAAGAAATGGAATGCAGTGGGGTGGAGAGGGGTGGAGTAGAGAAGAGTGATTTTCAATTGAATGTCATGGAATGGAAGGGATTGGAGAGAAGTAGAGTGGATTCTAGTGGATAAGAATGGAATTTAATCAAACAGAATGGAATGCGATGGAATGGAAAGGAATGGAATCTAATGGAACGGAATGGAATGGAATGGAATGGAATGGAATGGAATGGAATGGAATGGAAAAAAGTACAGTGGAGTGCAGTTGAGAGGAATGGAGTGGAATGGAATGGAATGGAATGGAATGGAATGGAATGGAATGGAAAAGAATGGAATGGAATGAAATGGAATAGCATGGAATGGAATAGATTGGAGGAGACTGGAATGGAGAAAAATGAGAAAGAATGGAATGTAGTGGAGTGGAGAGGAAGAGAGAGGAGAAGAGTGGATTTGTACTCAAAGGAATGGAATGGAACGGATTAGAGTGGAGAGGAGTGGATTCTAGTGGAAAAGAATGGAATGGAATGGAATGGAATGGAGTAGAATAGACAAATGTGCAGTTGAGTTTAGTGGAGTGGAATGGAGAAGAAAGGAAGGGAGTGGAGTGGAGTGGAAAGGAGTGGAATGCAATGGAATGGAATGGAATGGAATGGAAAGGAATGGAATCGAATGAAGTGGACTGGAATGGTGGGGAATCGGAAGGAATAGAATGCAGGGGAGTAGAGAGGAGTGGAGAGGAGAAGAGTGGATTTGAATCAAATGGAAAGGAACGGAATCCACTGGAGTGGAGAGGTGTGTTATCTAGTGGAAAATTGGAATGGAATGGAATGGAATGGAATGGAATGGAATGGAATGGAAAGAAGTGTAATGGAGTGTGCTGGAGTGAAATGGAATGGAATAGAATGGAATGGAATGGAATGGTCAGGAATGGAGGCGAACGGGAAGGAATAGAATGCAGTGGACTGAAGAGGAGTGGAGTGGAGAAGAGCGGATTTGAATTGAATGCAGTGGAATGGATAGGAGTTTAGTGGAGTGGATTTCAGGGGAAAAGAATGTAATGTAATGTAATGTAATGTAATGGAATGGAATGGAATGGAATGGAATGGAATGCAAAGCAATGGAGTAGAATGGAATGGGATAGAATGGAATGGAATGGACTGGAAAGGAAAAAATTACATCGGAGTGCAGTGGAATGGAATGGAGAAGAAACGAAGCAAGTGGATTGGAGTGGAATGTAGTGGAATGGAAGGGAATGGAACGAAATGGAATTGAATGGAATGCAATGGAATGGAATGGAATGGAATGCATTAGCCTGGAATGGAGGCTACTGGGAAGGAATGGAATGCAGTGGAATGGAGAGAAATCAAGTGGAGAAGAGTGGTTTTGAATTGAATATCCTGGCATGGAATGGATTGTAGTGGATTGCAGTGGATTCCAGTGGAAAAGAATGGAATTTAAACGAATGGAATGGAATGCAATGGAATGGAAAGGATTGGAATGGAATGGAAAAAAGTGCAGTGGAGTGCAGTGGAGAGGAATGCAGAAGAAACGAAGGGACTGGATTGGAGTGGAATGTAGTGGAATGGAATGGAATGGAATGGAATGGAATGGAATGGAATGGAATGGAATAGTTTGGAGGGGACTGGAATGTAGGCGAATGGGAAGGAATGGAATGCAGTAGAGTGAAGAGAAATGGAGAGGAGAAGAGTGGATTTGAACTCAATGGAATGGAATGGAATGGATTGGAGTAGAGAGGAGTGGATTCTGGTGGAAAAGAATGGAATGAAATGGAATGGATTGGAGTAGAGAGGAGTGGATTCTAGTGGAAAAGAATGGAATGCAACAGAATGGAATGGAGTAGAATGGACAAATGTGATGTTGAGTGTAGTATAGTGGAATGGAGAAGAAAGGAAGGGAGTGGAGTGGAGTGGAATGTGGTGGAATTGAATGGAAGGGAATGGAGTGGACAGGAAAGTAGGCGAATGGGAAGGAATGGAATGCAGTGGAGTAGAGAGGAGTGATGTGGAGGAGTGTGTATTTGAATGGAATGGAATGGAACGGAATGCATTGGAGTGGAGAGGACTGTACTCCAGTGGAAAAGAATGGATTGGAATAGAATGGAATGGAAGGGAAAGGAATGGAGTGGAATGGAATGGAATGGAATAGAACTGAATGGAATGGGAAGGAAAAAAGTACATTGGAGTGCAGTGGAATGGAATGGAGAAGAAACGAAGGGACTGGATTGGAGTGGAAAGTAGAGGAATGGAATGGAATGGAATGGAATGGAATGGAATGGAAAGGAATGGATTGGACAGGAATGGAGGCTAATAGGAAGGAATGGAATGCAGTGGAGTGGAGAGGAGTGGGGTGGAGAACAGTGGTTTGAATTGAATGTCACGGAATGGAATGGACTGTAGTGGAGTATAGTGGATTCCAGTGGAAAAGAATGTAATTAAATTGAATGGAACTGGAGGCAATGGAATGGAAAGGAATGGAATGGAAAGGAATGGAATGGAATGGAAAAAAGTGCAGTGGAGTTCAGTGGAGAGGAATGCAGTATAATGGAATGGCATGGAATGGAATAGATTAGAAGGGAATGGAAAGGAGGTGAAAGGGAAGGAATGGAATGCAGTGGAGTGGAGAAGAATGGAGTGGAGAAAAGTGGATTTGAATTCAATGGAATGGATTGGAGTGGAGACGAGTGGATTCCAGTGGAAAAGAATGGAATGGAATGGAATGAAATGGAGTAGAATGAACAAATGTGCTCTTGAGTGTAGTAGAGTGGAATGGAGAAGAATTGAATGTAGTGGAATGGAGTGGAATGGAATGGAATGGAACGGAGTGGACTGGAATAGAGGCGAATGGGAAGGAATGGAATGCAGTGGAGTAGAGAGGAGTGAAGTGGAAGTGTGTGTATTTCAATCGAATGGAAAGGAATAGAATGCATTGGAGTGGAGAGGAGTGTACCGTAGTGGAAAACTGGAATGGAATGGAATGGAGTGGAATGGAATGGAATGGAATGGAATGGAATGGAATGGAATGGAATGAAAAAAAGTGTAATGGAGTGTGCTGGAGTGGAGTGGAAAGGAATGGAATGGAATGGAGTGGAATGAAATTGAATGGAATGGAATGGAATGGAATGGAATGGAATGGAATGGAATAGAGTGGAAGGTAATGGAGGTGAATGGGAAGGTATGGAATGTAGTAGAGTGGAGAAGAGTGGAGTAGAAAAGAGTGGATTTGAACTGACTGGAGTGCAATGCAATGGAATGGAATGGAATGGAATGGAATTAAATGGATAGCAGTGGATTGGAGAGGAGTGGATAGGAGAAGAATGGAATTCAATGGAAAGAAATGAAACGGAAAGGATTACAATGGAAAGGAATGAAAAGCAATGGAATGGAATGGAATGGAATTGAGCAGAGTGCATTGTATTTGAAATGAATTGAATGGAGACGAGGGTTGTGGAGTGGAATGGAATGGGAAGGAATGGAATGGAGTGGAGTGCATTGGAGTGGAATGTAGGGGAGAAGAGTGGATTCAGGTGGAATAGAATAGAAAAGAAAGGAAGGGAATGCAGTGGATTGGAGTGGAGTTGAAGGGAGGGGAAAGGAGTGCAATGGAATGGAATGGAATGGAATGGAATGGAATGGAATGGAATGGAATGGATTGGAATCGAATGGAATTCATTGGAATGGAATGGAATGGAATGGAATGGAATGGAATGGAATGGAATGCAATGCACTGGAATGGAATAGAAGGGAAAAAAGTGTAGTGGAGTGCTGTGGAGTGAAATGGAGAAAAAGGAAGAAAGTGGAGCGGAGAGGAATGGAGTGCAATGGAATGGAATGGAGGGAAATGGGAATGAATGGAATACAGTGGAGTGTAGAGGAGTAGAGTGGAGAAGAGAGGATTTCAATGGAATGGAAAGGAATGTAATGTAATGTAATGGAATGGAATGGAATGGAATGGAATGGAATGGATTGGACTGGAGTGGAGTGGATCCCAGTGGAAAGGAATGGAAAGAATGGAATGGATTGCAATGGAATGGAAGAGATTGGAATGGAATGGAGTCGAATGGGAGGGAATGGAATGCACTGGAAAGGAGTGGAGAGAAGTGGAGAAGACTGGATTGGAATGGAATGGAATGGAATGGAAGGGAATGGAATGGAATGGAATGGAATGGAAGGGAATGGAAGGGAGTGGAGTGGGTTCTAGTGGAAAACAATGGAATAGAATGGACCAGTATGGAATGGAATGGAATGGCAGGCAATAGAATGGAACGGAATGGAATGGAATGGAATGGAATAGAATGGAATGGAATGGAATGGAACGGAACGGAACGGAATGGAATGGAATGGAATGGAATAGAATGGAATGGAATGTAATGGAATGGATCGGAACGGAACGGAATGGAATGGAATGGAATGCAATGTAAAGGAATGGAATGGAATTGAGTGGAATGCAATGGAATGGAATGAAAAGGAGTGGAATGCAATGTAAAGGAATGGAATGGAATGGAGTGGAATGAAATGGAATGGAATGAAATGGAGTGGAATGCAATGGAATGGAATGAAATGGAGTGGAATGCAATGGAATGGAATGGAATGGAATGGAAAGGAATGGAATGGAATGGAATGGAATGGAATGGAATGGAATGGAATGGAGTGGAGTGGAATGGAATGGAATAGAAAAGAATGGAATGGAATGGAATGGAACGTAATGGAAAGGACAAAACTGCAGTGGAGTGTAGTGGAGTGGAACGGTGTAGAAATGAATGGAACAGAGGGGAGTGGAATGGAATGTAATGGAATGGAGTGGACTGGGATGGAGGTGAAAGGGAAGGAATGGAATGCAGTGGACTGGAGAGTAGGGGAAAGAGAAGAGTGGATGTGAAGTGAATGGAACAGAATAGAATGGATCTGAGTGGAGTAGAGAAGATTCTAGTGGAAAAGAATGGAATGGGATGAATGGAATGCAATGGAATGGAATGGAATTGCAAAAATTGTAGTGGAGTGCTGTGGAATGGAATGGAAAAGAAAGGAAGAGAGTGGAGTGGAGTGGAATGGAGTGGAGTGGAATGGAATGGAATGCAATGGAATAGAATGGAATGGAATGGAGTAGACTGAAATGGAGAAAAATTGGAAGGAATGGAATGAAGTGGAATGGAAAGGATAGGAGTAGAGAAGAGCGGATTTGAATTGAGTGGAATGGAATAGAAAGGATTGGAGTGTAGTGTAGTGGAGTGTAGTTTAAAAGAATGGAATGGAATGGAATGGAATGGAATGGAATGGAATGGAATGGAACGGAATGGAATGGAATGCAATGGCATGGAATGGAAAAAAGTGCAGTGAGTGTAGTGGAGTGGAACGGAGAAGAAAGGAAGGGAGTGGAGTGGGGTGGAAAAGTGTGGAATGGAATGGAATGCAATGGAATATAATGGAATGGAATGGAAAGGAATGGAATGGAATGGAATGGAATGGAATGGAATGGAATGGAATGGAAAGGAATGGAATGGAATGGATTGGATTGGAGTGGAGTGGAGTGGATTCTAGGGGAAAAGATTGAATGGAATGGAATGGAATGGAATGGAATGGAATGGAATGGAATGGAAAGCAAATAATGAACAGTAGGGTTCAGTGGAGTGGAATGGAGAAGAAAGGAAGGGCGTGGAGTGGGGTGGAAAGGTGTGGAATGGAATGGATTGCAATGGAATATAATGGAATGGAATGGAAAGGAAAGGAATGGCATGGAATGGAATGGAATGGAATGGAATGGAATGGAATGGAATGGAAAGGAATTGAATGGAAAGTAATGGAATGGAATGGAATTGATTGGATTGGAGTGGAGTGGGGTGGATTCTAGGGGAAAAGATAATGGAATGGAATGGAATGGAATGGAATGGAATGGAATGGAATGGAATGGAAAGCAAATAATGAACAGTAGGGTTCAGTGGAGTGGAATGGAGAAGAAAGCATGATAGTGGAGTGGAGTAGAATGTAGTGGAAAGATAGGAATGGAATGGAATGGAATAGAATGGAATGGAATGGAATCACGTGGACTCAAAACAGACGAAAAGGAAGGAAAGAAATGCAGTGGTGTGGGGAGGAGTGGATTGGCAAAGAGTGTATTTGAATTGAAAGGAATGCAATGGAGTGGACTGCAATGGAAGCGAATGGGAAAGAATGGAATGCAGTGGACTGGAGAGGAGTGGAGTGGAGAAAAGGGAACCTGAATGGAATGGAATGGAATAGATTGGAGAGGATTGGGGTGGATTCCAGTAGAAAGGAATGGAATGGAATGGAATGGAATGGAATGGAATGGAATGGAATGGAATGGAATGGAATGGAGTGGACTGGAATGGAGGCGAATGGGAAAGAGTGGCATGCAGTGGAGTGGAGCGGAGTTGAGTGGAGAAGTGTGGATTTGAATGGAATGGAATGGAAAGGAATGCAATGGAATGGAATGGAATGGAATGGAATGGAATGTAATGGAATGGAATGGAATGGAATGGATTGGAGTGTATTTTAAGGGAAAAGATTGTAATGGAATTGAATGGACTGGAATTGAATGAAATACAATGGAATGAAATGGAATGGAATGGGGTTGAATGGAATGGAATGGAACGGTTTGAGTCGACTGGAATGGAGTTGAATGGAAGGGAGTGGAATGCAGTGCACTGGAAAGCAGTGGAATGGAGAGGTGTGGATTTGAATTAAATGGAATGGAAAGGAATGGATTAGAGTGGAATGGAGTGGATTCTAGTGGAGAAGAATGGAGTGAAATAGAATACAATGGAATGGAATGAAACGGAATGCCATGGAAAGGAATGGAATGGACTGGAATGGAGGCAAATGGGAAGGAATACAATGCAGAGGAGTGGAGAGGAATGGAGTGGAGAAGAGTGGATTTGAATTGCATGTAATGGTATGGAATGGATTGCAGATTAGTTTAGAGAAACAGAGTGGAGAAGACTGGATTTGAATTCAATGTAATGGAATGCAATGGATTGGAGTGTAGTGGAGTGGATTCTAGTGTAAAAGAATGCAACGGAATGGAATTGAATGGAGTGGATTGGAATACAGGCAAATGGGAAGGAATACAATGCAGTGGATTGGAGAGCGGTGGTGTCCAGAAGCGTGGATTTCATATGAATGGAATGGAATGCAATGGAATGGAATAGAAAAGAATTTAAAGCAGTGGATTGGAGTGGAATGAAATGGACTAACATGGAATGGAATGGAAAGTAATGGAAAGGAAAGGAATATAAAGGAACGGAATGAAAAGGAATGGAATGGAATGGAATGGAATGGAATGGAATGGAATGGAGTGGTTGGCACTGTTTTGGAAATGAATGGAATGAGGTGGAGTGTAGTGGAGTGGAAGGGAGGGGAGTAGAGTGGCTTTAGGTGGCATGGAATGGAATGGAATAGAACGGAATGAAATGGAATGCAGTGGATTGCAGTGGAGATGCATGGAGTGGAATGAAATGGAATGGAATGGAATGGAATGGAATGGAACGGAACGGAATGGAATGGAATGGAATGAAATGGATTGGAATGCAATAGAATGGAAAAAAATGAACTGCAGTGTATTGGAGAGGAGTTGCATGGAGAGGAATGGAATGCAATGAAATGGAATGGCATGGCATGGAATGGAATGGAATGGAATGGAATGGAGTAGAATGGAAAAAAGTGCAGTGGAGTGCAGGAGACAAATGGAAGGGACTGGAATGGAGTGGATAGGAATGGTATGGAATGGAATGGAATGGAATGGAATGGTATGGAATGGAATGGAATGGAATGGAATGGAATGGAATGGAATGGATTGGAATGGATTGGAATGGAATGGAATGGAGTGGAATGGAATGGAATGGAATGGATTGCAAGAAAGTACGTTGGAGTGCAGTGGAATGAAATGGAGAAAAAACGAAGGGAGTGGATTGGAGTGGAATGTAGTGGATTGGAAGGGATTGGAACAAAATGCAATTGCATGGAATGGAATGGATTGGGATCGATTAGACAGGAATGGAGGCTAATGGGAAGAAATGGAATGCAGTGGGGTGGAGAGGGGTGGAGTAGAGAAGAGTGATTTTCAATTGAATGTCATGGAATGGAAGGGATTGGAGAGAAGTAGAGTGGATTCTAGTGGATAGGAATGGAATTTAATCAAACAGAATGGAATGCGATGGAATGGAAAGGAATGGAATGGAATGGAATGGAATGGAATGGAATGGAATGGAATGGAAAAAATGCAGTGGAGTGCAGTTAAGAGGAATGGAGTGAAATGGAATGGAATGGAATGGAATGGAATGGAATGGAATGGAAAAGAATGGAATGGAATGAAATGGAATAGCATGGAATGGAATAGATTGGAGGAGACTGGACTGGAGAAAAATGAGAAAGAATGGAATGTAGTGGAGTGGAGAGGAAGAGAGAGGAGAAGAGTGGATTTGTACTCAATGGAATGGAATGGAACGGATTAGAGTGGAGAGGAGTGGATTCTAGTGGAAAAGAATGGAATGGAATGGAATGGAGTAGAATAGACAAATGTGCAGTTGAGTGTAGTGGAGTGGAATGGAGAAGAAAGGAAGGGAGTGGAGTGGAGTGGAAAGGAGTGGAATGCAATGGAATGGAATGGAATGGAATGGAATGGAATGGAATGGAATGGAAAGGAATGGAATGGAATGGAATGGAATGGAATAGTTTGGAGGGGACTGGAATGTAGGCGAATGGGAAGGAATGGAATGCAGTAGAGTGAAGAGGAATGGAGAGGAGAAGAGTGGATTTGAACTCAATGGAATGGAATGGAATGGATTGGAGTAGAGAGGAGTGGATTCTAGTGGAAAAGAATGAAATGAAATGGAATGGATTGGAGTAGAGGGGAGTGGATTCTAGTGGAAAAGAATGGAATGCAACAGAATGGAATGGAGTAGAATGGACAAATGTGATGTTGAGTGAAGTATAGTGGAATGGAGAAGAAAGGAAGGGAGTGGAGTGGAGTGGAATGTGGTGGAATTGAATGGAAGGGAATGGAGTGGACTGGAATGTAGGCGAATGGGAAGGAATGGAATGCAGTGGAGTAGAGAAGAGTGATGTGGAGGAGTGTGTATTTGAATGGAATGGAATGGAACGGAATGCATTGGAGTGGAGAGGACTGTACTCCAGTGGAAAAGAATGGATTGGAATAGAATGGAATGGAAGGGAAAGGAATGGAGTGGAATGGAATGGAATGGAATAGAACTGAATGGAATGGGAAGGAAAAAATACATTGGAGTGCAGTGGAATGGAATGGAGAAGAAACGAAGGGACTGGATTGGAGTGGAAAGTAGTGGAATGGAATGGAATGGAATGGAATGGAATGGAATGGAATGGAACGGATTGGACAGGAATGGAGGCTAATAGGAAGGAATGGAATGCAGTGGAGTGGAGAGGAGTGGGGTGGAGAAGAGTGGTTTGAATTGAATGTCACGGAATGGAATGGACTGTAGTGGAGTATAGTGGATTCCAGTGGAAAAGAATGTAATTAAATTGAATGGAACTGGAGGCAATGGAATGGAAAGGAATGGAATGGAAAGGAATGGAATGGAAAGGAATGGAATGGAATGGAAAAAAGTGCAGTGGAGTGCAGTGGAGAGGAATGCAGTGTAATGGAATGGAATAGAATAGAAGGGAATGGAAAGGAGGTGAAAGGTATGGAATGGAATGCAGTGGAGTGGAGAGGAATGGAGTGGAGAACAGTGGATTTGAATTCAATGGAATGGATTGGAGTGGAGACGAGTGGATTCTAGTGGAAAAGAATAGAATGGAATGGAATGAAATGGAGTAGAATGGACAAATGTGTTGTTGAGTGTAGTAGAGTGGAATGGAGAAGAATTGAATGTAGTGGAATGGAGTGGAATGGAATGGAATGGAACGGAGTGGACTGGAATAGAGGCGAATGGGAAGGAATGGAATGCAGTGGAGTAGAGAGGAGAGAAGTTGAAGAGTGTGTATTTCAATCGAATTGAAAGGAATAGAATGCATTGGAGAGGAGAGGAGTGTACCGTAGTGGAAAACTGGAATGGAATGGAATGGAATGGAATGGAATGGAATGGAATGGAATAGAGTGGACGGTAATGGAGGTGAATGGGAAGGTATGGAATGTAGTAGAGTGGAGAAGAGTGGAGTAGAAAAGAGTGGATTTGAATTGACTGGAGTGCAATGCAATGGAATGGAATGGAATGGAATGGAATGGAATGGAATGGAATGGAGTGGAATGGACAGCAGTGGATTGGAGAGGATTGGATAGGAGAAGAATGGAATGGAATGGAAAGAAATGAAATGGAAAGAATTACAATGGAAAGGAATGAAAAGCAATGGAATGGAATGGAATGGAATCGAGCAGAGTGCATTGTACTTGAAATGAATTGAATGGAGACGATGGTTGTGGAGTGGAATGGAATGGGAAGGAATGGAATGGAGTGGAGTGCATTGGAGTGGAATGGAGGGGAGAAGAGTGGATTCAGGTGGAATAGAACAGAAAAGAAAGGAAGGGAATGCAGTGGATTGGAGTGGAGTTGAAGGGAGGGGAAAGGAATGGAATGGAATGGAATGGAATGGAATGGAATGGAATGGAATGGAATGGAATGGTTTGGAATCGAATGGAATTCATTGGAATGGAATGAATGGAATGGAATGGAATGCAATGCATTGGAATGGAATAGAAGGGAAAAAAGTGTAGTGGAGTGGTGTGGAGTGAAATGGAGAAAAAGGAAGAAAGTGGAGCGGAGAGGAATGGAGTGCAATGGAATGGAATGGAGGGAAATGGGAATGAATGGAATACAGTGGAGTGGAGAGGAGTAGAGTGGAGAAGAGTGGATTTCAATGGAATGGAAAGGAATGTAATGGAATGGAATGGAATGGAATGGATTGTACTGGAGTGGAGTGGATCCCAGCGGAAAGAAATGGAAAGAATGGAATGGATTGCAATGCAATGGAAGAGATTGGAATGGAATGGAGTCGAATGGGAGGGAATGGAATGCAGTGGAAAGGAGTGGATAGGAGTGGAGAAGACTGGATTGGAATGGAATGGAATGGATTGGAATGGAATGGAATGGAATGGAATGGAATGGAATGGAATGGAATGGAAGGGAATGGAATGGAGTGGAGTGGGTTCTAGTGGAAAAGAATGGAATAGAATGAACCAGTATGGAATGGAATGGAATGGCAGGCAATAGAATGGAACGGAATGGAATGGAATGGAATGGAATGGAATGGAATGGAATGGAATGGAATAGAATGGAATGGAATGGAATGGAACGGAACGGAACGGAATGGAATGGAATGGAATGCAATGTAAAGGAATGGAATGGAATTGAGTGGAATGCAATGGAATGGAATGAAAAGGAGTGGAATGCAATGTAAAGGAATGGAATGGAATGGAGTGGAATGAAATGGAATGGAATGAAATGGAGTGGAATGCAATGGAATGGAATGAAATGGAGTGGAATGCAATGGAATGGAATGGAATGGAATGGAATGGAATGGAATGGAATGGAATGGAGTGGAGTGGAGTGGAATGGAATGGAATAGAAAAGAATGGAATGGAATGGAATGGAATGGAACGTAATGGAAAGGATAAAAGTTCAGTGGAGTGTAGTTTAGAGGAACGGTGTAGAAAGGAATTGAACAGAGTGGAGTGGAATGGAATGTAATGGAATGGAGTGGACTGGGATGGAGGTGAAAGGGAAGGAATGGAATGCAGTGGACTGGAGAGTAGGGGAAAGGAGAAGAGTGGATGTGAAGTGAATGGAACAGAATAGAATGGATCTGAGTGGAGTAGAGAAGATTCTAGTGGAAAAGAATGGAATGGAATGAATGGAATGCAATGGAATGGAATGGAATTGCAAAAATTGTAGTGGAGTGCTGTGTAATGGAATGGAAAAGAAAGGAAGAGAGTGGAGTGGAGTGGAATGGAGTGGAGTGGAATGGAATGGAATGCAATGGAATAGAATGGAATGGAATGGAGTAGACTGAAATGGAGAAAAATTGGAAGGAATGGAATGAAGTGGAATCGAAAGGATAGGAGTAGAGAAGAGCGGATTTGAATTGAATGGAATGGAATAGAAAGGATTGGAGTGTAATGTAGTGGACTGTAGTTTAAAAGAATGGAATGGAATGGAATGGAATGGAATGGAATGGAATGGAATGGAATGGAATGGAATGGAATGTAGGCTAATAGGAAGGAATGGAATGCAGTGGAGTGGAGAGGAGTGGGGTGGAGATGAGTGGTTTGAATTGAATGTCACGGAATGGAATGGACTGTAGTGGAGTATAGTGGATTCCAGTGGAAAAGAATGTAATTAAATTGAATGGAACTGGAGACAATGGAATGGAAAGGAATGGAATGGAAAGGAATGGAATGGAATGGAAAAAAGTGCAGTGGAGTGCAGTGGAGAGGAATGCAGTGTAATGGAATGGCATGGAATGGAATAGATTAGAAGGGAATGGAAAGGAGGTGAAAGGGAAGGAATGGAATGCAGTGGAGTGGAGAGGAATGGAGTGGAGAACAGTGGATTTGAATTCAATGGAATGGATTGGAGTGGAGACGAGTGGATTCCAGTGGAAAACAATGGAATGGAATGGAATGAAATGGAGTAGAATGAACAAATGTGCTGTTGAGTGTAGTAGAGTGGAATGGAGAAGAATTGAATGTAGTGGAATCTAGTGGAATGGAATGGAACGGAGTGGACTGGAATAGAGTCGAACGGGAAGGAATGGAATGCAGTGGAGTAGAGAGGAGGGAAGTGGAAGAGTGTGTATTTCAGTCGAATGGAAATGAATAGAATCCATTGGAGTGGAGAGGAGTGTACCGTAGTGGAAAACTGGAATGGAATGGAATGGAATGGAATGGAATGGAATGGAATGGAATGAAAAAAAGTGTAATGGAGTGTGCTGGAGTGGAGTGGAAAGGAATGGAATGGAATGGAGTGGAATGAAATGGAATGGAATGGAATGGAATGTAATGGAATGGAATAGAGTGGACGGTAATGGAGGTGAATGGGAAGGTATGGAATGTAGTAGAGTGGAGAAGAGTGGAGTAGAAAAGAGTGGATTTGAATTGACTGGAGTGCAATGGAATGGAATGGAATGGAATGGAATGGAATGGAATGGAATGGACAGCAGTGGATTGGAGAGGATTGGATAGGAGAAGAATGGAATGGAATGGAAAGAAATGAAATGGAAAGAATTACAATGGAAAGGAATGAAAAGCAATGGAATGGAATGGAATGGAATCGAGCAGAGTGCATTGTACTTGAAATGAATTGAATGGAGACGATGGTTGTGGAGTGGAATGCAATGGGAAGGAATGGAATGGAGGGGAGTGCATTGGAGTGGAATGGAGGGAAGAAGAGTGGATCCAGGTGGAATAGAACAGAAAAGAAAGGAAGGGAATGCAGTGGATTGGAGTGGAGTTGAAGGGAGGGGAAAGGAATGGAATGGAATGGAATGGAATGGAATGGAATGGAATGGAATGGAATGGAATGGATTGGAATCGAATGGAATTCATTGGAATGGAATGGAATGGAATGGAATGGAATGGAATGGAATGCAATGCATTGGAATGGAATAGAAGGGAAAAAAGTGTAGTGGAGTGCTGTGGAGTGAAATGGAGAAAAAGGAAGAAAGAGGAGCGGAGAGGAATGGAGTGCAATGGAATGGAATGGAGGGAAATGGGAATGAATGGAATACAGTGGAGTGTAGAGGAGTAGAGTGGAGAAGAGTGGATTTCAATAGAATGGAAAGGAATGGAATGGAATGGAATGGAATGGAATGGAATGGAATGGAAAGGAATGGAATGGAATGGATTGGATTGGAGTGGAGTGGAGTGGATACTAGGGGAAAAGATTGAATGAAATGGAATGGAATGGAATCGAATGGAATGGAATGGAAAGCAAATAATGAACAGTAGCGTTCAGTGGAGTGGAATGGAGAAGAAAGGATGAGAGTGGAGTGGAGTAGAATGTAGTGGAAAGAATAGGAATGGAATGGAATGGAATAGAATGGAATGGAATGGAATCACGTGGACTCAAAACAGACGAAAAGGAAGGAAAGAAATGCAGTGGTGGGGGAGGAGTGGATTGGCAAAGAGTGTATTTGAATTGAAAGGAATGCAATGGAGTGGACTGCAATGGAAGCGAATGGGAAGGAATGGAATGCAGTGGACTGGAGATGAGTGGAGTGGAGAAAAGGGAACCTGAATGGAATGGAATGGAATAGATTGGAGAGGATTGGAGTGGATTCCAGTAGAAAGGAATGTAATGTAATGGAATGGAATGGAATGGAATGGAATGGAGTGGACTGGAATGGAGGTGAATGGGAAAGAGTGGCATGCAGTGGAGTGGAGCGGAGTTGAGTGGAGAAGTGTGGATTTGAATGGAATGGAATGGAATGGAAAGGAATGCAATGGAATGGAATGGAATGGAATGGAATGGATTGGAGTGGAGTGTATTTTAAGGGAAAAGATTCTAATGGAATTGAATGGACTGGAATTGAATGAAATACAAGGGAATGATATGGAATGGAATGGGGTTGAATGGAATGGAATGGAATGGTTTGAGTCGACTGGAATGGAGTTGAATGGAAGGGAGTGGAATGCAGTGCACTGGAGAGCAGTGGAATGGAGAGGTGTGGATTTGAATTAAATGGAATGGAAAGGAATGGATTAGAGTGGAATGGAGTGGATTCTAGTAGAGAAGAATGGAGTGAAATAGAATACAATGGAATGGAATGAAACGGAATGCCATGGAAAGGAATGGAATGGACTGGAATGGAGGCAAATGGGAAGGAATACAATGCAGAGGAGTGGAGAGGAATGGAGTGGAGAAGAGTGGATTTGAATTGCATGTAATGGTATGGAATGGATTGCAGATTAGTTTAGAGGAACAGAGTGGAGAAGACTGGATTTGAATTCAATGTAATGGAATGCAATGGATTGGAGTGTAGTGGAGTGGATTCTAGTGTAAAAGAATGCAACGGAATGGAATTGAATGGAGTGGATTGGAATACAGGCAAATGGGAAGGAATACAATGCAGTGGATTGGAGAGCGGTGGTGTCCAGAAGCGTGGATTTCATATGAATGGAATGGAATGCAATGGAATGGAATAGAAAAGAATTTAAAGCAGTGGATTGGAGTGGAATGAAATGGACTAACATGGAATGGAATGGAAAGTAATGGAATGGAAAGGAATATAAAGGAACGGAATGAAAAGGAATGGAATGGAATGGAATGGAGTGGTTGGCATTGTTTTGGAAATGAATGGAATGAGGTGGAGTGTAGTGGAGTGGAAGGGAGGGGAGTAGAGTGGCTTTAGGTGGCATGGAATGGAATAGAATAGAACGGAATGGAATGGAATGCAGAGGATTGCAGTGGAGATGCATGGAGTGGAATGGAATGGAGTGGAATGGAATGGAATGGAATGGAATGGAATGGAATGGAATGGAACGGAACGGAACGGAATTGAATGGAATGAAATGGATTGGAATGCAATAGAATGAAAAAAATGGACTGCAGTGTATTGGAGAGGAGTTGCATGGAGGGGAATGGAATGCAACGAAATGGAATGGCATGGAATGGAATGGAATGGAATGGAATGGAATAGAATGGAAAAAAGTGCAGTGGAGTGCAGGAGACAAATGGAAGGGACTGGAATGGAGTGGATAGGAATGGTATGGAATGGAATGGAATGGAATGGAATATAATGGAATGGAATGGAATGGAATGGAATGGAATGGAATGGAATGGAATATAATGGAATGCAATGGAATGGAATGGAATGGAATGGAATGGAATGGAATGGAATGGATTGGAATGGATTGGAATGGAATGGAATGGAGTGGAATGGAATGGAATGGAATGGATTGCAAGAAAGTACGTTGGAGTGCAGTGGAATGAAATGGAGAAAAAACGAAGGGAGTGGATTGGAGTGGAATGTAGTGGATTGGAAGGGATTGGAACAAAATGCACTTGCATGGAATGGAATGGATTGGGATCGATTAGACAGGAATGGAGGCTAATGGGAAGAAATGGAATGCAGTGGGGTGGAGAGGGGTGGAGTAGAGAAGAGTGATTTTCAATTGAATGTCATGGAATGGAAGGGATTGGAGAGAAGTAGAGTGGATTCTAGTGGATAAGAATGGAATTTAATCAAACAGAATGGAATGCGATGGAATGGAAAGGAATGGAATCTAATGGAACGGAATGGAATGGAATGGAATGGAATGGAATGGAATGGAATGGAATGGAATGGAATGGAAAAAAGTACAGTGGAGTGCAGTTGAGAGGAATGGAGTGGAATGGAATGGAATGGAATGGAATGGAATGGAATGGAATGGAAAAGAATGGAATGGAATGAAATGGAATAGCATGGAATGGAATAGATTGGAGGAGACTGGAATGGAGAAAAATGAGAAAGAATGGAATGTAGTGGAGTGGAGAGGAAGAGAGAGGAGAAGAGTGGATTTGTACTCAAAGGAATGGAATGGAACGGATTAGAGTGGAGAGGAGTGGATTCTAGTGGAAAAGAATGGAATGGAATGGAATGGAATGGAGTAGAATAGACAAATGTGCAGTTGAGTTTAGTGGAGTGGAATGGAGAAGAAAGGAAGGGAGTGGAGTGGAGTGGAAAGGAGTGGAATGCAATGGAATGGAATGGAATGGAATGGAAAGGAATGGAATCGAATGAAGTGGACTGGAATGGTGGGGAATCGGAAGGAATAGAATGCAGGGGAGTAGAGAGGAGTGGAGAGGAGAAGAGTGGATTTGAATCAAATGGAAAGGAACGGAATCCACTGGAGTGGAGAGGTGTGTTATCTAGTGGAAAATTGGAATGGAATGGAATGGAATGGAATGGAATGGAATGGAATGGAAAGAAGTGTAATGGAGTGTGCTGGAGTGAAATGGAATGGAATAGAATGGAATGGAATGGAATGGTCAGGAATGGAGGCGAACGGGAAGGAATAGAATGCAGTGGACTGAAGAGGAGTGGAGTGGAGAAGAGCGGATTTGAATTGAATGCAGTGGAATGGATAGGAGTTTAGTGGAGTGGATTTCAGGGGAAAAGAATGTAATGTAATGTAATGTAATGGAATGGAATGGAATGGAATGGAATGGAATGCAAAGCAATGGAGTAGAATGGAATGGGATAGAATGGAATGGAATGGACTGGAAAGGAAAAAATTACATCGGAGTGCAGTGGAATGGAATGGAGAAGAAACGAAGCAAGTGGATTGGAGTGGAATGTAGTGGAATGGAAGGGAATGGAACGAAATGGAATTGAATGGAATGCAATGGAATGGAATGGAATGGAATGCATTAGCCTGGAATGGAGGCTACTGGGAAGGAATGGAATGCAGTGGAATGGAGAGAAATCAAGTGGAGAAGAGTGGTTTTGAATTGAATATCCTGGCATGGAATGGATTGTAGTGGATTGCAGTGGATTCCAGTGGAAAAGAATGGAATTTAAACGAATGGAATGGAATGCAATGGAATGGAAAGGATTGGAATGGAATGGAAAAAAGTGCAGTGGAGTGCAGTGGAGAGGAATGCAGAAGAAACGAAGGGACTGGATTGGAGTGGAATGTAGTGGAATGGAATGGAATGGAATGGAATGTAATGGAATGGAATGGAATGGAATAGTTTGTTGGGGACTGGAATGTAGGCGAATGGGAAGGAATGGAATGCAGTAGAGTGAAGAGAAATGGAGAGGAGAAGAGTGGATTTGAACTCAATGGAATGGAATGGAATGGATTGGAGTAGAGAGGAGTGGATTCTGGTGGAAAAGAATGGAATGAAATGGAATGGATTGGAGTAGAGAGGAGTGGATTCTAGTGGAAAAGAATGGAATGCAACAGAATGGAATGGAGTAGAATGGACAAATGTGATGTTGAGTGTAGTATAGTGGAATGGAGAAGAAAGGAAGGGAGTGGAGTGGAGTGGAATGTGGTGGAATTGAATGGAAGGGAATGGAGTGGACAGGAAAGTAGGCGAATGGGAAGGAATGGAATGCAGTGGAGTAGAGAGGAGTGATGTGGAGGAGTGTGTATTTGAATGGAATGGAATGGAACGGAATGCATTGGAGTGGAGAGGACTGTACTCCAGTGGAAAAGAATGGATTGGAATAGAATGGAATGGAAGGGAAAGGAATGGAGTGGAATGGAATGGAATGGAATAGAACTGAATGGAATGGGAAGGAAAAAAGTACATTGGAGTGCAGTGGAATGGAATGGAGAAGAAACGAAGGGACTGGATTGGAGTGGAAAGTAGAGGAATGGAATGGAATGGAATGGAATGGAATGGAATGGAATGGAAAGGAATGGATTGGACAGGAATGGAGGCTAATAGGAAGGAATGGAATGCAGTGGAGTGGAGAGGAGTGGGGTGGAGAACAGTGGTTTGAATTGAATGTCACGGAATGGAATGGACTGTAGTGGAGTATAGTGGATTCCAGTGGAAAAGAATGTAATTAAATTGAATGGAACTGGAGGCAATGGAATGGAAAGGAATGGAATGGAAAGGAATGGAATGGAATGGAAAAAAGTGCAGTGGAGTTCAGTGGAGAGGAATGCAGTATAATGGAATGGCATGGAATGGAATAGATTAGAAGGGAATGGAAAGGAGGTGAAAGGGAAGGAATGGAATGCAGTGGAGTGGAGAAGAATGGAGTGGAGAAAAGTGGATTTGAATTCAATGGAATGGATTGGAGTGGAGACGAGTGGATTCCAGTGGAAAAGAATGGAATGGAATGGAATGAAATGGAGTAGAATGAACAAATGTGCTCTTGAGTGTAGTAGAGTGGAATGGAGAAGAATTGAATGTAGTGGAATGGAGTGGAATGGAATGGAATGGAACGGAGTGGACTGGAATAGAGGCGAATGGGAAGGAATGGAATGCAGTGGAGTAGAGAGGAGTGAAGTGGAAGAGTGTGTATTTCAATCGAATGGAAAGGAATAGAATGCATTGGAGTGGAGAGGAGTGTACCGTAGTGGAAAACTGGAATGGAATGGAATGGAGTGGAATGTAATGTAATGTAATGGAATGGAATGGAATGGAATGGAATGCAATGGAATGGAATGCAATGGCTTGGAATGGAAAAAAGTGCAGTGGAGTGTAGTGGAGTGGAACGGAGAAGAAAGGAAGGGAGTGGAGTGGGGTGGAAAGTTGTGGAATGGAATGGAATGCAATGGAATATAATGGAATGGAATGGAAAGGAATGGAATGGAATGGAATGGAATGGAATAGAATGGAATGGAATGGAATGGAATGGAATAGAAAGGAATGGAATGGAATGGATTGGATTGGAGTGGAGTGGAGTGGATTCTATGGGAAAAGATTGAATGTAGTGGAATGGAATGGAAAGGAATGGAATGGAATGGAATTGAAAGCAAATAATGAACAGTAGGGTTCAGTGGAGTGGAATGGAGAAGAAAGGATGAGAGTGGAGTGGAGTAGAATGTAGTGGAAAGGACAGGAATGGAATGGAATGGAATAGAATGGAATGGAATGGAATCACGTGGACTCAAAACAGACGAAAAGGAAGCAAAGAAATGCAGTGATGTGGGGAGGAGTGGATTGGCAAAGAGTGTATTTGAATTGAAAGGAATGCAATGGAGTGGACTGCAATGGAAGCGAATGGGAAGGAATGGAATGCAGTGGACTGGAGAGGAGTGGAGTGGAGAAAAGGGAACCTGAATGGAATGGAATGGAATAGATTGGAGAGGATTGGAGTGGATTCCAGTAGAAAGGAATGTAATGGAATGGAATGGAATGGAATGGAATGGAATGGAATGGAATGGAATGGAATGGAGTGGACTGGAATGGAGGCGAATGGGAAAGAGTGGCATGCAGTGGAGTGGAGCGGAGTTGAGTGGAGAAGTGTGGATTTGAATGGAATGGAATGGAATGGAATGGAATGGAATGGAATGGAAAGGAATGCAATGGAATGGAATGGAATGGAATGGAATGGAATGGAATGGAATGGAATGGAATGGAATGGAATGGAATGGATTGGAGTGGAGTGTATTTTAAGGGAAAAGATTGTAATGGAATTGAATGGACTGGAATTGAATGAAATACAATGGAATGAAATGGAATGGAATGGGGTGGAATGAAATGGAATGGAATTGGTTTGAATGGAATGGTTTGAATCGACTGGAATGGAGTTGAATGGAAGGGAGTGGAATGCAGTGCACTGGAGAGGAGTGGAATTGAGAGGTGTGGATTTGAATTAAATGGAATGGAAAGCAGTGGATTAGAGTGGAATGGAGTGGATTCTAGTGGAGAAGAATGGAGTGAAATAGAATACAATGGAATGGAATGAAACGGAATGCCATGGAAAGGAATGGAATGGACTGGAATGGAGGCAAATGGGAAGGAATACAATGCAGAGGAGTGGAGAGGAATGGAGTGGAGAAGAGTGGATTTGAATTGCATGTAATGGTATGGAATGGATTGCAGATTAGTTTAGAGGAACATAGTGGAGAAGACTGGATTTGAATTCAATGTAATGGAATGCAATGGATTGGAGTGTAGTGGAGTGGATTCTAGTGTAAAAGAATGCAACGGAATGGAATTGAATGGAGTGGATTGGAATACAGGCAAAAGGGAAAGAATACAATGCAGTGGATTGGAGAGCGGTGGTGTCCAGAAGCGTGGATTTCATATGAATGGAATGGAATGCAATGGAATGGAATAGAAAAGAATTTAAAGCAGTGGATTGGGGTGGAATGAAATGGACTAACATGGAATGGAATGGAAAGTAATGGAATGGAAAGGAATATAATGGAACGGAATGAAAAGGAATGGAATGGAAGGGAATGGAATGGAGTGGTTGGCATTGTTTTGGAAATGAATGGAATGAGGTGGAGTGTAGTGGAGTGGAAGGGAGGTGATTAGAGTGGCTTTAGGTGGCATGGAATGGAATGGAATAGAACGGAATGGAACGCAATGCAGTGGATTGCAGTGGAGATGCATGGAGTGGAATGGAATGGAATGGAATGGAATGGAATGGAATGGAATGGAATGGAACGGAACGGAACGGAATGGAACGGAATGAAATGGATTGGAATGCAATAGAATGAAAAAAATGGACTGCAGTGTATTGGAGAGGAGTTGCATGGAGGGGAATGGAATGCAACGAAATGGAATGGCATGGAATGGAATGGAATGGAATGGAAAGGAATGGAATGGAATGGATTGGATTGGAGTGGAGTGGAGTGGATACTAGGGGAAAAGATTGAATGAAATGGAATGGAATGGAATCGAATGGAATGGAAAGCAAATAATGAACAGTAGCGTTCAGTGGAGTGGAATGGAGAAGAAAGGATGAGAGTGGAGTGGAGTAGAATGTAGTGGAAAGAATAGGAATGGAATGGAATGGAATAGAATGGAATGGAATGGAATCACGTGGACTCAAAACAGACGAAAAGGAAGGAAAGAAATGCAGTGGTGGGGGGGAGTGGATTGGCAAAGAGTGAATTTGAATTGAAAGGAATGCAATGGAGTGGACTGCAATGGAAGCGAATGGGAAGGAATGGAATGCAGTGGACTGGAGATGAGTGGAGTGGAGAAAAGGGAACCTGAATGGAATGGAATGGAATAGATTGGAGAGGATTGGAGTGGATTCCAGTAGAAAGGAATGGAATGGAATGGAATGGAATGGAATGGAATGGAATGGAGTGGACTGGAATGGAGGTGAATGGGAAAGAGTGGCATGCAGTGGAGTGGAGCGGAGTTGAGTGGAGAAGTGTGGATTTGAATGGAATGGAATGGAATGGAAAGGAATGCAATGGAATGGAATGGAATGGAATGGAATGGAATGGAATGGAATGGATTGGAGTGGAGTGTATATTAAGGGAAAAGATTGTAATGGAATTGAATGGACTGGAATTGAATGAAATACAATGGAATGATATGGAATGGAATGGGGTTGAATGGAATGGAATGGAATGGTTTGAGTCGACTGGAATGGGGTTGAATGGAAGGGAGTGGAATGCAGTGCACTGGAGAGCAGTGGAATGGAGAGGTGTGGATTTGAATTAAATGGAATGGAAAGGAATGGATTAGAGTGGAATGGAGTGGATTCTAGTGGAGAAGAATGGAGTGAAATAGAATACAATGGAATGGAATGAAACGGAATGCCATGGAAAGGAATGGAATGGACTGGAATGGAGGCAAATGGGAAGGAATACAATGCAGAGGAGTGGAGAGGAATGGAGTGGAGAAGAGTGGATTTGAATTGCATGTAATGGTATGGAATGGATTGCAGATTAGTTTAGAGGAACAGAGTGGCGAAGACTGGATTTGAATTCAATGTAATGGAATGCAATGGATTGGAGTGTAGTGGAGTTGATTCTAGTGTAAAAGAATGCAACGGAATGGAATTGAATGGAGTGGATTGGAATACAGGCAAATGGGAAGGAATACAATGCAGTGGATTGGAGAGCGGTGGTGTCCAGAAGCGTGGATTTCATATGAATGGAATGGAATGCAATGGAATGGAATAGAAAAGAATTTAAAGCAGTGGATTGGAGTGGAATGAAATGGACTAACATGGAATGGAATGGAAAGTAATGGAATGGAAAGGAATATAATGGAACGGAATGAAAAGGAATGGAATGGAATGGAATGGAGTGGTTGGCATTGTTTTGGAAATGAATGGAATGAGGTGGAGTGTAGTGGAGTGGAAGGGAGGGGAGTAGAGTGGCTTTAGGTGGCATGGAATGGAATAGAATAGAACGGAATGGAATGGAATGCAGAGGATTGCAGTGGAGATGCATGGAGTGGAATGGAATAGAGTGGAATGGAATGGAATGGGATGGAATGGAATGGAATGGAATGGAGTGGAATCGAATGGAATGGGATGGAATGGAATGGAATGGAATGGAACGGAATGGAATGGAATGGATAAGAATGGAATGGAATGAAATGGAATAGCATGGAATGGAATAGATTGGAGGAGACTGGAATTTAGAAAAATGAGAAAGAATGGAATGTAGTGGAGTGGAGAGGAAGAGAGAGGAGAAGAGTGGATTTGTACTCAAAGGAATGGAATGGAACGGATTAGAGTGGAGAGGAGTGGATTCTAGTGGAAAAGAATGGAATGGAATGGAATGGAATGGAATGGAGTAGAATAGACAAATGTGCAGTTGAGTGTAGTGGAGTGGAATGGAGAAGAAAGGAAGGGAGTGGAGTGGAGTGGAAAGGAGTGGAATGCAATGGAATGGAATGGAATGGAAAGGAATGGAATCGAATGAAGTGGACTGGAACGGTGGGGAATCGGAAGGAATAGAATGCAGGGGAGTAGAGGGGAGTGGAGAGGAGAAGAGTGGATTTGAATCAAATGGAAAGGAACGGAATCCACTGGAGTGGAGAGGTGTGTTATCTAGTGGAAAATTGGAATGGAATGGAATGGAATGGAATGGAATGGAATGGAATGGAAAGAAGTGTAATGGAGTGTGCTGGAGTGAAATGGAATGGAATAGAATGGAATGGAATGGAATGGTCAGGAATGGAGGCGAACGGGAAGGAATAGAATGCAGTGGACTGAAGAGGAGTGGAGTGGAGAAGAGCGGATTTGAATTGAATGCAGTGGAATGGATAGGAGTTTAGTGGAGTGGATTTCAGGGGAAAAGAATGTAATGTAATGTAATGTAATGTAATGGAATGGAATGGAATGGAATGGAATGGAATGCAAAGGAATGGAGTAGAATGGAATGGGATAGAATGGAATGGAATGGACTGGAAAGGAAAAAATTACATCGGAGTGCAGTGGAATGGAATGGAGAAGAAACGAAGCAAGTGGATTGGAGTGGAATGTAGGGGAATGGAAGGGAATGGAACGAAACGGAATTGAATGGAATGCAATAGAATGGAATGGAATGGAATGCATTAGCCTGGAATGGAGGCTACTGGGAAGGAATGGAATGCAGTGGAATGGAGAGAAATCAAGTGGAGAAGAGTGGTTTTGAATTGAATATCCTGGCATGGAATGGATTGTAGTGGATTGCAGTGGATTCCAGTGGAAAAGAATGGAATTTAAACGAATGGAATGGAATGCAATGGAATGGAAAGGATTGGAATGGAATGGAAAAAAGTGCAGTGGAGTGCAGTGGAGAGGAATGCAGAAGAAACGAAGGGACTGGATTGGAGTGGAATGTAGTGGAATGGAATGGAATGGAATGGAATGGAATGGAATGGAATGGAATAGTTTGGAGGGGACTGGAATGTAGGCGAATGGGAAGGAATGGAATGCAGTAGAGTGAAGAGAAATGGAGAGGAGAAGAGTGGATTTGAACTCAATGGAATGGAATGGAATGGATTGGAGTAGAGAGGAGTGGATTCTGGTGGAAAAGAATGGAATGAAATGGAATGGATTGGAGTAGAGAGGAGTGGATTCTAGTGGAAAAGAATGGAATGCAACAGAATGGAATGGAGTAGAATGGACAAATGTGATGTTGAGTGTAGTATAGTGGAATGGAGAAGAAAGTAAGGGAGTGGAGTGGAGTGGAATGTGGTGGAATTGAATGGAAGGGAATGGAGTGGACAGGAAAGTAGGCGAATGGGAAGGAATGGAATGCAGTGGAGTAGAGAGGAGTTATGTGGAGGAGTGTGTATTTGAATGGAATGGAATGGAACGGAATGCATTGGAGTGGAGAGGACTGTACTCCAGTGGAAAAGAATGGATTGGAATAGAATGGAATGGAAGGGAAAGGAATGGAGTGGAATGGAATGGAATGGAATAGAACTGAATGGAATGGGAAGGAAAAAAGTACATTGGAGTGCAGTGGAATGGAATGGAGAAGAAACGAAGGGACTGGATTGGAGTGGAAAGTAGAGGAATGGAATGGAATGGAATGGAATGGAATGGAATGGAATGGAATGGAAAGGAATGGATTGGACAGGAATGGAGGCTAATAGGAAGGAATGGAATGCAGTGGAGTGGAGAGGAGTGGGGTGGAGAAGAGTGGTTTGAATTGAATGTCACGGAATGGAATGGAGTGTAGTGGAGTATAGTGGATTCCAGTGGAAAAAATGTAATTAAATTGAATGGAACTGGAGGCAATGGAATGGAAAGGAATGGAATGGAAAGGAATGGAATGGAATGGAAAAAAGTGCAGTGGAGTTCAGTGGAGAGGAATGCAGTGTAATGGAATGGCATGGAATGGAATAGATTAGAAGGGAATGGAAAGGAGGTGAAAGGGAAGGAATGGAATGCAGTGGAGTGGAGAAGAATGGAGTGGAGAAAAGTGGATTTGAATTCAATGGAATGGATTGGAGTGGAGACGAGTGGATTCTAGTGGAAAAGAATGGAATGGAATGGAATGAAATGGAGAAGAATGAACAAATGTGCTCTTGAGTGTAGTAGAGTGGAATGGAGAAGAATTGAATGTAGTGGAATGGAGTGGAATGGAATGGAATGGAACGGAGTGGACTGGAATAGAGGCGAATGGGAAGGAATGGAATGCAGTGGAGTAGAGAGGAGTGAAGTGGAAGAGTGTGTATTTCAATCGAATGGAAAGGAATAGAATGCATTGGAGTGGAGAGGAGTGTACCGTAGTGGAAAACTGGAATGGAATGGAATGGAGTGGAATGTAATGTAATGGAATGGAATGGAATGGAATGGAATGGAATGAAAAAAAGTGTAATGGAGTGTGCTGGAGTGGAGTGGAAAGGAATGGAATGGAATGGAGTGGAATGAAATTGAATGGAATGGAATGGAATGGAATGGAATGGAATGGAATGGAATAGAGTGGACGGTAATGGAGGTGAATGGGAAGGTATGGAATGTAGTAGAGTGGAGAAGAGTGGAGTAGAAAAGAGTGGATTTGAATTGACTGGAGTGCAATGCAATGGAATAGAATGGAATGGAATGGAATTAAATGGATAGCAGTGGATTGGAGAGGAGTGGATAGGAGAAGAATGGAATTCAATGGAAAGAAATGAAATGGAAAGGATTACAATGGAAAGGAATGAAAAGCAATGGAATGGAATGGAATGGAATTGAGCAGAGTGCATTGTATTTGAAATGAATTGAATGGAGATGAGGGTTGTGGAGTGGAATGGAATGGGAAGGAATGGAATGGAGTGGAGTGCATTGGAGTGGAATGTAGGGGAGAAGAGTGGATTCAGGTGGAATAGAATAGAAAAGAAAGGAAGGGAATGCAGTGGATTGGAGTGGAGTTGAAGGGAGGGGAAAGGAGTGCAATGGAATGGAATGGAATGGAATGGAATGGAATGGAATGGAATGGAATGGAATGGATTGGAATCGAATGGAATTCATTGGAATGGAATGGAATGGAATGGAATGGAATGGAATTGAATGGAATGGAATGGAATGGAATGCAATGCATTGGAATGGAATAGAAGGGAAAAATGTGTAGTGGAGTGCTGTGGAGTGAAATGGAGAAAAAGGAAGAAAGTGGAGCGGAGAGGAATGGAGTGCAATGGAATGGAATGGAGGGAAATGGGAATGAATGGAATACAGTGGAGTGTAGAAGAGTAGAGTGGAGAAGAGAGGATTTCAATGGAATGGAAAGGAATGTAATGTAATGGAATGGAATGGAATGGAATGGAATGGAATGGAATGGATTGGACTGGAGTGGAGTGGATCCCAGTGGAAAGGAATGGAAAGAATGGAATGGATTGCAATGGAATGGAAGAGATTGGAATGGAATGGAGTCGAATGGGAGGGAATGGAATGCACTGGAAAGGAGTGGAGAGAAGTGGAGAAGACTGGATTGGAATGGAATGGAATGGAATGGAAGGGAATGGAATGGAATGGAATGGAATGGAAGGGAATGGAAGGGAGTGGAGTGGGTTCTAGTGGAAAACAATGGAATAGAATGGACCAGTATGGAATGGAATGGAATGGCAAGCAATAGAATGGAACGGAATGGAATGGAATGGAATGGAATAGAATGGAATGGAATGGAATGGAACGGAACGGAACGGAATGGAAGGGAATGGAATGGAATAGAATGGAATGGAATGGAATGGAATGGAACGGAACGGAACGGAATGGAATGGAATGGAATGCAATGTAAAGGAATGGAATGGAATTGAGTGGAATGCAATGGAATGGAATGAAAAGGAGTGGAATGCAATGTAAAGGAATGGAATGGAATGGAGTGGAATGAAATGGAATGGAATGAAATGGAGTGGAATGCAATGGAATGGAATGAAATGGAGTGGAATGCAATGGAATGGAATGGAATGGAATGGAAAGGAATGGAATGGAATGGAATGGAATGGAATGGAATGGAATGGAATGGAATGGAATGGAGTGGAGTGGAATGGAATGGAATAGAAAAGAATGGAATGGAATGGAATGGAACGTAATGGAAAGGACAAAACTGCAGTGGAGTGTAGTGGAGTGGAACGGTGTAGAAATGAATGGAACAGAGGGGAGTGGAATGGAATGTAATGGAATGGAGTGGACTGGGATGGAGGTGAAAGGGAAGGAATGGAATGCAGTGGACTGGAGAGTAGGGGAAAGAGAAGAGTGGATGTGAAGTGAATGGAACAGAATAGAATGGATCTGAGAGGAGTAGAGAAGATTCTAGTGGAAAAGAATGGAATGGGATGAATGGAATGCAATGGAATGGAATGGAATTGCAAAAATTGTAGTGGAGTGCTGTGGAATGGAATGGAAAAGAAAGGGAGAGAGTGGAGTGGAGTGGAATGGAGTGGAGTGGAGTGGAATGTAGTGGAGTGGAATGGAATGGAATGCAATGGAATAGAATGGAATGGAATGGAGTAGACTGAAATGGAGAAAAATTGGAAGGAATGGAATGAAGAGGAATGGAAAGGATAGGAGTAGAGAAGAGCGGATTTGAATTGAATGGAATGGAATAGAAAGGATTGGAGTGTAGTGTAGTGGATTGTAGTTTAAAAGAATGGAATGGAGTGGAATGGAATGGAATGGAATTGAATGCAGTGGAATGGAATGCAATGGCTTGGAATGGAAAAAAGTGCAGTGGAGTGTAGTGGAGTGGAACGGAGAAGAAAGGAAGGGAGTGGAGTGGGGTGGAAAGGTGTGGAATGGAATGGAATGCAATGGAATACAATGGAATGGAATGGAAAGTAATGGAATGGAATGGAATGGAATGGAATGGAATGGAATGGAATGGAATGGAATTGAATGGAAAGGAATGGAATGGAATGGATTGGATTGGAGTGGAGTGGAGTGGATTCTATGGGAAAAGATTGAATGGAGTGGAATGGAATGGAAAGGAATGGAATGGAATGGAATGGAAAGCAAATAATGAACAGTAGGGTTCAGTGGAGTGGAATGGAGAAGAAAGGATGAGAGTGGAGTGGAGTAGAATGAAGTGGAAAGGATAGGAATGGAATGGAATGGAATAGAATGGAATGGAATGGAATCACGTGGACTCAAAACAGACGAAAAGGAAGCAAAGAAATGCAGTGATGTGGGGAGGAGTGGATTGGCAAAGAGTGTATTTGAATTGAAAGGAATGCAATGGAGTGGACTGCAATGGAAGCGAATGGGAAGGAATGGAATGCAGTGGACTGGAGAGGAGTGGAGTGGAGAAAAGGGAACCTGTATGGAATGGAATGGAATAGATTGGAGAGGATTGGAGTGGATTCCAGTAGAAAGGAATGGAATGGAATGGAATGGAATGGAATGGAATGGAATGGAATGGAATGGAATGGAATGGAGTGGAATGGAATGGAGGCGAATGGGAAAGAGTGGCATGCAGTGGAGTGGAGCGGAGTTGAGTGGAGAAGTGTGGATTGGAATGGAATGGAATGGAATGGAATGGAATGGAATGGAATGGAAAGGAATGCAATGGAATGGAATGGAATGGAATGGAATGGAATGGAATGGAATGGAATGGAATGGAATGGAATGGATTGGAGTGGAGTGTATTTTAAGGGAAAAGATTGTAATGGAATTGAATGGACTGGAATTGAATGAAATACAATGGAATGAAATGGAATGGAATGGGGTGGAATGAAATGGAATGGAATTGGTTTGAATGGAATGGAATGGAATGGTTTGAATCGACTGGAATGGAGTTGAATGGAAGGGAGTGGAATGCAGTGCACTGGAGAGGAGTGGAATTGAGAGGTGTGGATTTGAATTAAATGGAATGGAAAGCAATGGATTAGAGTGGAATGGAGTGGATTCTAGTGGAGAAGAATGGAGTGAAATAGAATACAATGGAATGGAATGAAACGGAATGCCATGGAAAGGAATGGAATGGACTGGAATGGAGGCAAATGGGAAGGAATACAATGCAGAGGAGTGGAGAGGAATGGAGTGGAGAAGAGTGGATTTGAATTGCATGTAATGGTATGGAATGGATTGCAGATTAGTTTAGAGGAACATAGTGGAGAAGACTGGATTTGAATTCAATGTAATGGAATGCAATGGATTGGAGTGTAGTGGAGTGGATTCTAGTGTAAAAGAATGCAACGGAATGGAATTGAATGGAGTGGATTGGAATACAGGCAAAAGGGAAAGAATACAATGCAGTGGATTGGAGAGCGGTGGTGTCCAGAAGCGTGGATTTCATATGAATGGAATGGAATGCAATGGAATGGAATAGAAAAGAATTTAAAGCAGTGGATTGGGGTGGAATGAAATGGACTAACATGGAATGGAATGGAAAGTAATGGAATGGAAAGGAATATAAAGGAACGGAATGAAAAGGAATGGAATGGAATGGAATGGAATGGAGTGGTTGGCATTGTTTTGGAAATGAATGGAATGAGGTGGAGTGTAGTGGAGTGGAAGGGAGGGGATTAGAGTGGCTTTAGGTGGCATGGAATGGAATAGAATAGAACGGAATGGAATGTAATGCAGTGGATGGCAGTGGAGATGCATGGAGTGGAATGGAATGGAATGGAATGGAATGGAATGGAACGGAACGGAATGGAACGGAATGAAATGGATTGGAATGCAATAGAATGAAAAAAATGGACTGCAGTGTATTGGAGAGGAGTTGCATGGAGGGGAATGGAATGCAACGAAATGGAATGGCATGGAATGGAATGGAATGGAATGGAATGGAATGGAATGGAATAGAATGGAAAAAAGTGCAGTGGAGTGCAGGAGACAAGTGGAAGGGACTGGAATGGAGTGGATAGGAATGGTATGGAATGGAATGGAATGGAATGGAATATAATGGAATGGAATGGAATATAATGGAATGGAATGGAATATAATGGAATGGAATGGAATGGATTGGAATGGATTGGAATGGAATGGAATGGAATGGAATGGAATGGATTGCAAGAAAGTACGTTGGAGTGCAGTGGAATGAAATGGAGAAAAAACGAAGGGAGTGGATTGGAGTGGAATATAGTGGATTGGAAGGAATTGGAACAAAATGGAATTGCATGGAATGGAATGGATTGGGATCGATTAGACAGGAATGGAGGCTAATGGGAAGAAATGGAATGCAGTGGGGTGGAGGGGGGCGGAGTAGAGAAGAGTGATTTTTAATTGAATGTCATGGAATGGAAGGGATTGGAGAGAAGTAGAGTGGATTCTAGTGGAAAAGAATGGAATTTAATCAAACAGAATGGAATGCGATGGAATGGAATGGAATGGAATGGAACGGAATGGAATGGAATGGAATGGAATGGAAAAAATTGCAGTGGAGTGCAGTTGAGAGGAATGGAGTGGAATGGAATGGAATGGAATGGAATGGAATGGAATGGAAAAGAATGGAATGGAATGAAATGGAATAGCATGGAATGGAATAGATTGGAGGAGACTGGAAAGGAGAAAAATGAGAAAGAATGGAATGTAGTGGAGTGGAGAGGAAGAGAGACGAGAAGAGCGGATTTGTACTCAATGGAATGGAATGGAACGGATTAGAGTGGAGAGGAGTGGATTCTAGTGGAAAAGAATGGAATGGAATGGAATGGAGTAGAATAGACAAATGTGCAGTTGAGTGTAGTGGAGTGGAATGGAGAAGAAAGGAAGGGAGTGGAGTGGAGTGGAAAGGAGTGGAATGCAATGGAATGGAATGGAATGGAATGGAAAGGAATGGAATCGAATGAAGTGGACTGGAATGGTGGTGAATCGGAAGGAATAGAATGCAGTGGAGTAGAGAGGAGTGGAGAGGAGAAGAGTGGATTTGAATCAAATGGAAAGGAACGGAATCCACTGGAGTGGAGAGGAGTGTTATCTAGTGGAAAATTGGAATGGAATGGAATGGAATGGAATGGAATGGAATGGAATAGAATGGAATGGAATGGAATGGAATGGAATGGAAAAAGTGTAATGGAGTGTGCTGGAGTGGAATGGAATGGAATAGAAAGGAATGGAATGGAATGGACAGGAATGTAGGCGAACGGGAAGGAATAGAATGCAGTGGACTGAAGAGGAGTGGAGTGGAGAAGAGCGGATTTGAATTGAATGCAGTGGAATGGATTGGAGTTTAGTGGAGTGGATTCCAGGGGGAAAGAATGTAATGGAATCGAATGGAATGGAATGGAATGGAATGGAATGGAATGGAGTAGAATGGAATGGGATAGAATGGAATGGAATGGACTGGAAAGGAAAAAATTACATCGGAGTGCAGTGGAATGGAATGCAGAAGAAACGAAGCAAGTGGATTGGAGTGGAATGTAGTGGAATGGAAGGGAATGGAACGAAATGGAATTGAATGGAATGCAATGGAATGGAATGGAATGGAATGCATTAGCCTGGAATGGAGGCTACTGGGAAGGAATGGAATGCAGTGGAATGGAGAGAAGTCAAGTGGAGAAGAGTGGTTTTGAATTGAATATCCTGGCATGGAATGGATTGTAGTGGATTGCAGTGGATTCCAGTGGAAAAGAATGGAATTTAAACGAATGGAATGGAATGCAATGGAATGGAAAGGATTGGAATGGAATGGAAAAAAGTGCAGTGGAGTGCAGTGGAGAGGAATGCAGAAGAAACGAAGGGACTGGATTGGAGTGGAATATAGTGGAATGGAATGGAATAGTTTGGAGGGGACTGGAATGTAGGCGAATGGGAAGGAATGGAATGCAGTAGAGTGAAGAGGAATGGAGAGGAGAAGAGTGGATTTGAACTCAATGGAATGGAATGGAATGGATTGGAGTAGAGAGGAGTGGATTCTAGTGGAAAAGAATGGAATGAAATGGAATGGATTGGAGTAGAGAGGAGTGGATTCTAGTGGAAAAGAATGGAATGCAACAGAATGGAATGGAGTAGAATGGACAAATGTGATGTTGAGTGTAGTATAGTGGAATGGAGAAGAAAGGAAGGGAGTGGAGTGGAGTGGAATGTGGTGGAATTGAATGGAAGGGAATGGAGTGGACTGGAATGTAGGCGAATGGGAAGGAATGGAATGCAGTGGAGTAGAGAGGAGTGATGTGGAGGAGTGTGTATTTGAATGGAATGGAATGGAACGGAATGCATTGGAGTGGAGAGGACTGTACTCCAGTGGAAAAGAATGGATTGGAATAGAATGGAATGGAAGGGAAAGGAATGGAGTGGAATGGAATGGAATGGAATAGAACTGAATGGAATGGGAAGGAAAAAAGTACATTGGAGTGCAGTGGAATGGAATGGAGAAGAAACGAAGGGACTGGATTGGAGTGGAAAGTAGTGGAATGGAATGGAATGGAATGGAATGGAATGGATTGGACAGGAATGGAGGCTAATAGGAAGGAATGGAATGCAGTGGAGTGGAGAGGAGTGGGGTGGAGAAGAGTGGTTTGAATTGAATGTCACGGAATGGAATGGACTGTAGTGGAGTATAGTGGATTCCAGTGGAAAAGAATGTAATTAAATTGAATGGAACTGGAGGCAATGGAATGGAAAGGAATGGAATGGAAAGGAATGGAATGGAATGGAAAAAAGTGCAGTGGAGTGCAGTGGAGAGGAATGCAGTGTAATGGAATGGCATGGAATGGAATAGATTAGAAGGGAATGGAAAGGAGGTGAAAGGGAAGGAATGGAATGCAGTGGAGTGGAGAGGAATGGATTGGAGAACAGTGGATTTGAATTCAATGGAATGGATTGGAGTGGAGACGAGTGGATTCTAGTGGAAAAGAATGGAATGGAATGGAATGAAATGGAGTAGAATGGAAAAATGTGCTATTGAGTGTAGTAGAGTGGAAAGGAGAAGAATTGAATGTAGTGGAATGGAGTGGAATGGAATGGAATGGAACGGAGTGGACTGGAATAGAGGCGAATGGGAAGGAATGGAATGCAGTGGAGTAGAGAGGAGTGAAGTTGAAGAGTGTGTATTTCAATCGAATTGAAAGGAATAGAATGCATTGGAGTGGAGAGGAGTGTACCGTAGTGGAAAACTGGAATGGAATGGAAGGGAATGGAATGGAATGGAATGGAAGGGAATAGAGTGGACGGTAATGGAGGTGAATGGGAAGGTATGGAATGTAGTAGAGTGGAGAAGAGTGGAGTAGAAAAGAGTGGATTTGAATTGACTGGAGTGCAATGCAATGGAATGGAATGGAATGGAATGGAATGGAATGGAATGGAATGGAATGGAATGGAATGGATAGCAGTGGATTGGAGAGGAGTGGATAGGAGAAGAATGGAATGGAATGGAAAGAAATGAAATGGAAAGAATTACAATGGAAAGGATTGAAAAGCAATGGAATGGAATGGAATGGAATTGAGCAGAGTGCATTGTATTTGAAATGAATTCAATGGAGACGATGGTTGTGGAGTGGAATGGAATGGGAAGGAATGGAATGGAGTGGAGTGCATTGGAGTGGAATGGAGGGGAGAAGAGTGGATTCAGGTGGAATAGAACAGAAAAGAAAGGAAGGGAATGCAGTGGATTGGAGTGGAGTTGAAGGGAGGGGAATGGAATGGAATGGAATGGAATGGAATGGAATGGAATGGAATGGAATGGATTGGAATCGATTGGAATTCTTTGGAATGGAATGAATGGAATGGAATGGAATGCAATGCATTGGAATGGAATAGAAGGGAAAAAAGTGTAGTGGAGTGGTGTGGAGTGAAATGGAGAAAGAGGATGAAAGTGGAGCGGAGAGGAATGGAGTGCAATGGAATGGAATGGAGGGAAATGGGAATGAATGGAATACAGTGGAGTGGAGAGGAGTAGAGTGGAGAAGAGTGGATTTCAATGGAATGGAAAGAATGTAATGGAATGTAATGGAATGGAATGGAATGGATTGTACTGGAGTGGAGTGGATCCCAGCGGAAAGAAATGGAAAGAATGGAATGGATTGCAATGCAATGGAAGAGATTGGAATGGAATGGAGTCGAATGGGAGGGAATGGAATGCAGTGGAAAGGAGTGGATAGGAGTGGAGAAGACTGGATTGGAATGGAATGGAATGGAATGCAATGGAATGGAATGGAAGGGAATGGAATGGAGTGGAGTGGGTTCTAGAGGAAAAGAATGGAATAGAATGGACCAGTATGGAATGGAATGGAATGGCAGGCAATAGAATGGAACGGAATGGAATGGAATGGAATGGAATGGAATGGAATGGAATGGAATGGAACGGAACGGAACTGAATGGAATGGAATGGAATGGAATGCAATGTAAAGGAATGGAATGGAATTGAGTGGAATGCAATGGAATGGAATGAAAAGGAGTGGAATGCAATGTAAAGGAACGGAATGTAATGGAGTGGAATGAAATGGAATGGAATGAAATGGAGTGGAATGCAATGGGATGGAATGAAATGGAGTGGAATGCAATGGAATGGAATGGAATGGAATGGAATGTAATGGAATGGAATGGAATGGAGTGGAGTGGAGTGGAATGGAATGGAATAGAAAAGAATGGAATGGAATGGAAAGGAACGTAGTGGAAAGGATAAAAGTGCAGTGGAGTGTAGTGGAGTGGAACGGTGTAGAAAGGAATGGAACAGAGTGGAGTGGAATGGAATGTAATGGAATGGAGTGGACTGGGATGGAGGTGAAAGGGAAGGAATGGAATGCAGTGGACTGGAGAGTACGGGAAAGGAGAAGAGTGGATGTGAAGTGAATGGAACAGAATAGAATGGATCTGAGTGGAGGAAAGAAGATTCTAGTGGAAAAGAATGGAATGGAATGAATGGAATGCAATGGAATGGAATGGAATTGCAAAAATTGTAGTGGAGTGCTGTGGAATGGAATGGAAAAGAAAGGAAGAGAGTGGAGTGGAGTGGAATGGAGTGGAGTGGAATGGAATGGAATGCAATGGAATAGAATGGAATGGAATGGAGTAGACTGAAATGGAGAAAAATTGGAAGGAATGGAATGAAGTGGAATGGAAAGGATAGGAGTAGAGAAGAGCAGATTTGAATTGAATGGAATGGAATAGAAAGGATTGGAGTGTAGTGTAGTGGATTGTAGTTTAAAAGAATGGAATGGAATGGAATGGATTGGAATGGAATGGAGGCTAAGAGGAAGGAATGGAATGCAGTGGAGTGGAGAGGAGTGGGGTGGAGAAGAGTGGTTTGAATTGAATGTCACGGAATGGAATGGACTGTAGTGGAGTATAGTGGATTCCAGTGGAAATGAATGAAATTAAATTGAATGGAACTGGAGGCAATGGAATGGAAAGGAATGGAAAGGAAAGGAATGGAATGGAATGGAAAAAAGTGAAGTGGAGTGCAGTGGAGAGGAATTCAGTGTAATGGAATGGCATTGAATGGAATAGATTAGAAGGGAATGGAAAGGAGGTGAAAGGGAAGGAATGGAATGCAGTGGGGTGGAGAGGAATGGAGTGGAGAACAGTGGATTTGAATTCAATGGAATGGATTGTAGTGGAGACGAGTGGATTCTAGTGGAAAAGAATGGAATGGAATGGAATGAAATGGAGTAGAATGAACAAATGTGCTGTGGAGTGTAGTAGAGTGGAATGGAGAAGAATTGAATGTAGTGGAATGGAGTGGAATGGAATGGAATGGAACGGAGTGGACTGGAGTAGAGGCGAATGGGAAGGAATGGAATGCAGTGGAGTAGAGAGGAGTGAAGTGGAAGAGTGTGTATTTCAATCGAATTGAAAGGAATAGAATGCATTGGAGTGGAGAGGAGTGTACCGTAGTGGAAAACTGGAATGGAATTGAATGGAATGGAATGGAATGGAATGGAATGGAATGGAATGAAAAAAAGTGTAATGGAGTGTGCTGGAGTGGAGTGGAAAGGAATGGAATGGAATGGAGTGGAATGAAATGGAATGGAATGGAATGGAATGGAATGGAATGGATTGGAATGGAATAGAGTGGACGGTAATGGAGGTGAATGGAAAGGTATGGAATGTAGTAGAGTGGAGAAGAGTGGAGTAGAAAAGAGTGGATTTGAATTGACTGGAGTGCAATGCAATGGAATGGAATGGAATGGAATGGAATGGAATGGAATGGAATGGAATATTTTGGAGGGGACTGGAATGTAGGCGAATGGGAAGGAATGGAATGCAGTAGAGTGAAGAGAAATGGAGAGGAGAAGAGTGGATTTGAACTCAATGGAATGGAATGGAATGGATTGGAGTAGAGAGGAGTGGATTCTGGTGGAAAAGAATGGCATGAAATGGAATGGATTGGAGTAGAGAGGAGTGGATTCTAGTGGAAAAGAATGGAATGCAACAGAATGGAATGGAGTAGAATGGACAAATGTGATGTTGAGTGTAGTATAGTGGAATGGAGAAGAAAGGAAGGGAGTGGAGTGGAGTGGAATGTGGTGGAATTGAATGGAAGGGAATGGAGTGGACAGGAAAGTAGGCGAATGGGAAGGAATGGAATGCAGTGGAGTAGAGAGGAGTGATGTGGAGGAGTGTGTATTTGAATGGAATGGAATGGAACGGAATGCATTGGAGTGGAGAGGACTGTACTCCAGTGGAAAAGAATGGATTGGAATAGAATGGAATGGAAGGGAAAGGAATGGAGTGGAATGGAATGGAATGGAATAGAACTGAATGGAATGGGAAGGAAAAAAGTACATTGGAGTGCAGTGGAATGGAATGGAGAAGAAAGGAAGGGACTGGATTGGAGTGGAAAGTAGAGGAATGGAATGGAATGGAATGGAATGGAATGGAAAGGAATGGATTGGACAGGAATGGAGGCTAATAGGAAGGAATGGAATGCAGTGGAGTGGAGAGGAGTGGGGTGGAGAAGAGTGGTTTGAATTGAATGTCACGGAATGGAATGGACTGTAGTGGAGTATAGTGGATTCCAGTGGAAAAGAATGTAATTAAATTGAATGGAACTGGAGGAAATGGAATGGACAGGAATGGAATGGAAAGGAATGGAATGGAATGGAAAAAAGTGCAGTGGAGTTCAGTGGAGAGGAATGCAGTATAATGGAATGGCATGGAATGGAATAGATTAGAAGGGAATGGAAAGGAGGTGAAAGGGAAGGAATGGAATGCAGTGGAGTGGAGAAGAATGGAGTGGAGAAAAGTGGATTTGAATTCAATGGAATGGATTGGAGTGGAGACGAGTGGATTCCAGTGGAAAGGAATGGAATGGAATGGAATGAAATGGAGTAGAATGAACAAATGTGCTCTTGAGTGTAGTAGAGTGGAATGGAGAAGAATTGAATGTAGTGGAATGGAGTGGAATGGAAAGGAATGGAACGGAGTGGACTGGAATAGAGGCGAATGGGAAAGAATGGAATGCAGTGGAGTAGAGAGGAGTGAAGTGGAAGAGTGTGTATTTCAATCGAATGGAAAGGAATAGAATGCATTGGAGTGGAGAGGAGTGTACCGTAGTGGAAAACTGGAATGGAATGGAATGGAGTGGAATGTAATGGAATGGAATGGAATGGAATGGAATGGAATGGAATGGAATGGAATGGAATGAAAAAAAGTGTAATGGAGTGTGCTGGAGTGGAGTGGAAAGGAATGGAATGGAATGGAGTGGAATGAAATTGAATGGAATGGAATGGAATGGAATGGAATGGAATGGAATAGAGTGGACGGTAATGGAGGTGAATGGGAAGGTATGGAATGTAGTAGAGTGGAGAAGAGTGGAGTAGAAAAGAGTGGATTTGAATTGACTGGAGTGCAATGCAATGGAATGGAATGGAATGGAATGGAATTAAATGGATAGCAGTGGATTGGAGAGGAGTGGATAGGAGAAGAATGGAATTCAATGGAAAGAAATGAAATGGAAAGGATTACAATGGAAAGGAATGAAAAGCAATGGAATGGAATGGAATGGAATTGAGCAGAGTGCATTGTATTTGAAATGAATTGAATGGAGACGAGGGTTGTGGAGTGGAATGGAATGGGAAGGAATGGAATGGAGTGGAGTGCATTGGAGTGGAATGTAGGGGAGAAGAGTGGATTCAGGTGGAATAGAATAGAAAAGAAAGGAAGGGAATGCAGTGGATTGGAGTGGAGTTGAAGGGAGGGGAAAGGAGTGCAATGGAATGGAATGGAATGGAATGGAATGGAATGGAATGGAATGGATTGGAATCGAATGGAATTCATTGGAATGGAATGGAATGGAATGGAATGGAATGGAATGGAATGGAATGGAATGGAATGCAATGCACTGGAATGGAATAGAAGGGAAAAAAGTGTAGTGGAGTGCTGTGGAGTGAAATGGAGAAAAAGGAAGAAAGTGGAGCGGAGAGGAATGGAGTGCAATGGAATGGAATGGAGGGAAATGGGAATGAATGGAATACAGTGGAGTGTAGAGGAGTAGAGTGGAGAAGAGAGGATTTCAATGGAATGGAAAGGAATGTAATGTAATGGAATGGAATGGAATGGAATGGAATGGAATGGATTGGACTGGAGTGGAGTGGATCCCAGTGGAAAGGAATGGAAAGAATGGAATGGATTGCAATGGAATGGAAGAAATTGGAATGGAATGGAGTCGAATGGGAGGGAATGGAATGCACTGGAAAGGAGTGGAGAGAAGTGGAGAAGACTGGATTGGAATGGAATGGAATGGAATGGAAGGGAATGGAATGGAATGGAATGGAATGGAATGGAAGGGAATGGAAGGGAGTGGAGTGGGTTCTAGTGGAAAACAATGGAATAGAATGGACCAGTATGGAATGGAATGGAATGGCAGGCAATAGAATGGAACGGAATGGAATGGAATGGAATGGAATAGAATGGAATGGAATGGAATGGAACGGAACGGAATGGAATGGAATGGAATGGAATGGAATAGAATGGAATGGAATGTAATGGAATGGAACGGAACGGAACGGAATGGAATGGAATGGAATGCAATGTAAAGGAATGGAATGGAATTGAGTGGAATGCAATGGAATGGAATGAAAAGGAGTGGAATGCAATGTAAAGGAATGGAATGGAATGGAGTGGAATGAAATGGAATGGAATGAAATGGAGTGGAATGCAATGGAATGGAATGAAATGGAGTGGAATGCAATGGAATGGAATGGAATGGAATGGAAAGGAATGGAATGGAATGGAATGGAATGGAATGGAATGGAATGGAATGGAGGGGAGTGGAATGGAATGGAATAGAAAAGAATGGAATGGAATGGAATGGAACGTAATGGAAAGGACAAAACTGCAGTGGAGTGTAGTGGAGTGGAACGGTGTAGAAATGAATGGAACAGAGGGGAGTGGAATGGAATGTAATGGAATGGAGTGGACTGGGATGGAGGTGAAAGGGAAGGAATGGAATGCAGTGGACTGGAGAGTAGGGGAAAGAGAAGTGTGGATGTGAAGTGAATGGAACAGAATAGAATGGATCTGAGTGGAGTAGAGAAGATTCTAGTGGAAAAGAATGGAATGGGATGAATGGAATGCAATGGAATGGAATGGAATTGCAAAAATTGTAGTGGAGTGCTGTGGAATGGAATGGAAAAGAAAGGAAGAGAGTGGAGTGGAGTGGAATGGAGTGGAGTGGAGTGGAATGTAGTGGAGTGGAATGGAATGGAATGCAATGGAATAGAATGGAATGGAATGGAGTAGACTGAAATGGAGAAAAATTGGAAGGAATGGAATGAAGAGGAATGGAAAGGATAGGAGTAGAGAAGAGCGGATTTGAATTGAATGGAATGGAATAGAAAGGATTGGAGTGTAGTGTAGTGGATTGTAGTTTAAAAGAATGGAATGGAATGGAATGGAATGGAATGGAATGCAATGGAATGGAATGCAATGGCTTGGAATGGAAAAAAGTGCAGTGGAGTGTAGTGGAGTGGAACGGAGAAGAAAGGAAGGGAGTGGAGTGGGGTGGAAAGGTGTGGAATGGAATGGAATGCAATGGAATATAATGGAATGGAATGGAAAGGAATGGAATGGAATGGAATGGAATGGAATGGAATGGAATGGAATTGAATAGAAAGGAATGGAATGGAATGGATTGGATTGGAGTGGAGTGGAGTGGATTCTATGGGAAAAGATTGAATGGAGTGGAATGGAATGGAAAGGAATGGAATGGAATGGAATTGAAAGCAAATAATGAACAGTAGGGTTCAGTGGAGTGGAATGGAGAAGAAAGGATGAGAGAGGAGTGGAGTAGAATGTAGTGGAAAGGATAGGAATGGAATGGAATGGAATAGAATGGAATGGAATGGAATCACGTGGACTCAAAACAGACGAAAAGGAAGCAAAGAAATGCAGTGATGTGGGGAGGAGTGGATTGGCAAAGAGTGTATTTGAATTGAAAGGAATGCAATGGAGTGGACTGCAATGGAAGCGAATGGGAAGGAATGGAATGCAGTGGACTGGAGAGGATTGGAGTGGAGAAAAGGGAACCTGAATGGAATGGAATGGAGTAGATTGGAGAGGATTGGAGTGGATTCCAGTAGAAAGGAATGGAATGGAATGGAATGGAATGGAATGGAATGGAATGGACTGGAATGGAGGAGAATGGGAAAGAGTGGCATGCAGTGGAGTGGAGCGGAGTTGAGTGGAGAAGTGAGGATTTGAATTGAATGGAATGGAATGGAATGGAATGGAATGGAATGGAAAGGAATGCAATGGAATGGAATGGAATGGAAAGGAATGCAATGGAATGGAATGGAATGGAATGGAATGGAATGGAATGGAATGGAATGGAATGGATTGGAATGGAATGGATTGGAGTGGAGTGTATTTTAAGGGAAAAGATTGTAATGGAATTGAATGGACTGGAATTGAATGAAATACAATGGAATGAAATGGAATGGAATGGGTTGGAATGAAATGGAATGGAATTGGTTTGAATGGAATGGAATGGAATGGTTTGAATCGACTGGAATGGAGTTGAATGGAAGGGGGTGGAATGCAGTGCACTGGAGAGGAGTGGAATTGCGAGGTGTGGATTTGAATTAAATGGAATGGAAAGCAATGGATTAGAGTGGAATGGAGTGGATTCTTGTGGAGAAGAATGGAGTGAAATAGAATACAATGGAATGGAATGAAACGGAATGCCATGGAAAGGAATGGAATGGACTGGAATGGAGGCAAATGGGAAGGAATACAATGCAGAGGAGTGGAGAGGAATGGAGTGGAGAAGAGTGGATTTGAATTGCATGTAATGGTATGGAATGGATTACAGATTAGTTTAGAGGAACATAGTGGAGAAGACTGGATTTGAATTCAATGTAATGGAATGCAATGGATTGGAGTGTAGTGGAGTGGATTCTAGTGTAAAAGAATGCAACGGAATGGAATTGAATGGAGTGGATTGGAATACAGGCAAAAGGGAAAGAATACAATGCAGTGGATTGGAGAGCGGTGGTGTCCAGAAGCGTGGATTTCATATGAATGGAATGGAATGCAATGGAATGGAATAGAAAAGAATTTAAAGCAGTGGATTGGGGTGGAATGAAATGGACTAACATGGAATGGAATGGAAAGTAATGGAATGGAAAGTAATATAATGGAACGGAATGAAAAGGAATGGAATGGAATGGAATGGAATGGAGTGGTTGGCATTGTTTTGGAAATGAATGGAATGAGGTGGAGAGTAGTGGAGTGGAAGGGAGGGGATTAGAGTGGCTTTAGGTGGCATGGAATGGAATAGAATAGAACGGAATGGAATGTAATGCAGTGGATTGCAGTGGAGATGCATGGAGTGGAATGGAATGGAATGGAATGGAATGGAACGGAACGGAATGGAACGGAATGAAATGGATTGGAATGCAATAGAATGAAAAAAATGGACTGCAGTGTATTGGAGAGGAGTTGCATGGAGGGGAATGGAATGCAACGAAATGGAATGGCATGGAATGGAATGTAATGGAATGGAAAGGAATGGAATGGAATGGAATGGATTGGATTGGAGTGGAGTGGAGTGGATTCTAGGGGAAAAGATTGAATGAAATGGAATGGAATGGAATGGAATGGAATGGAATGGAATGGAATGGAAAGCAAATAATGAACTGTAGCGTTCAGTGGAGTGGAATGGAGAAGAAAGGATGAGAGTGGAGTGGAGTAGAATGTAGTGGAAAGAATAGGAATGGAATGGAATGGAATAGAATGGAATGGAATGGAATCACGTGGACTCAAAACAGACGAAAAGGAAGGAAAGAAATGCAGTGGTGGGGGAGGAGTGGATTGGCAAAGAGTGTATTTGAATTGAAAGGAATGCAATGGAGTGGACTGCAATGGAATCGAATGGGAAGGAATGGAATGCAGTGGACTGGAGATGAGTGGAGTGGAGAAAAGGGAACCTGAATGGAATGGAATGGAATAGATTGGAGAGGATTGGAGTGGATTCCAGTAGAAAGGAATGTAATGTAATGGAATTGAATGGAATGGAATGGAATGGAATGGAATGGAATGGAATGGAATGGAATTGAATGGAGTGGACTGGAATGGAGGTGAATGGGAAAGAGTGGCATGCAGTGGAGTGGAGCGGAGTTGAGTGGAGAAGTGTGGATTTGAATGGAATGGAATGGAATGGAAAGGAATGCAATGGAATGGAATGGAATGGAATGGAATGGAATGGAATGGAATGGAATGGATTGGAGTGGAGTGTATATTAAAGGAAAAGATTGTAATGGAATTGAATGGACTGGAATTGAATGAAATACAATGGAATGATATGGAATGGAATGGGGTTGAATGGAAGGGAGTGGAATGCAGTGCACTGGAGAGCAGTGGAATGGAGAGGTGTGGATTTGAATTAAATGGAATGGAAAGGAATGGATTAGAGTGGAATGGAGTGGATTCTAGTGGAGAAGAATGGAGTGAAATAGAATACAATGGAATGGAATGAAACGGAATGCCATGGAAAGGAATGGAATGGACTGGAATGGAGGCAAATGGGAAGGAATACAATGCAGAGGAGTGGAGAGGAATGGAGTGGAGAAGAGTGGATTTGAATTGCATGTAATGGTATGGAATGGATTGCAGATTAGTTTAGAGGAACAGAGTGGAGAAGACTGGATTTGAATTCAATGTAATGGAATGCAATGGATTGGAGTGTAGTGGAGTGGATTCTAGTGTAAAAGAATGCAACGGAATGGAATTGAATGGAGTGGATTGGAATACAGGCAAATGGGAAGGAATACAATGCAGTGGATTGGAGAGCGGTGGTGTCCAGAAGCGTGGATTTCATATGAATGGAATGGAATGCAATGGAATGGAATAGAAAAGAATTTAAAGCAGTGGATTGGGGTGGAATGAAATGGACTAACATGGAATGGAATGGAAAGTAATGGAATGGAAAGGAATATAAAGGAACGGAATGAAAAGGAAAGGAATGGAATGGAATGGAGTGGTTGGCATTGTTTTGGAAATGAATGGAATGAGGTGGAGTGTAGTGGAGTGGAAGGGAGGGGAGTAGAGTGGCTTTAGGTGGCACGGAATGGAATAGAATAGAACGGAATGGAATGGAATGCAGTGGATTGCAGTGGAGATGCATGGAGTGGAATGGAATGGAGTGGAATGGAATGGAATGGAATGGAATGGAATGGAATGGAATGGAACGGAACGGAACGGAATTGAATGGAATGAAATGGATTGGAATGCAATAGAATGAAAAAAATGGACTGCAGTGTATTGGAGAGGAGTTGCATGGAGGGGAATGGAATGCAACGAAATGGAATGGCATGGAATGCAATGGAATGGAATGGAATGGAATGGAATGGAATGGAATGGAATGGAATAGAATGGAAAAAAGTGCAGTGGAGTGCAGGAGACAAATGGAAGGGACTGGAATGGAGTGGATAGGAATGGTATGGAATGGAATGGAATGGAATGGAATATAATGGAATGGAATGGAATGGAATGGAATGGAATATAATGGAATGGAATGGAATGGAATGGAATGGAATGGAATGGATTGGAATGGATTGGAATGGAATGGAATGGAGTGGAATGGAATGGAATGGAATGGATTGCAAGAAAGTACGTTGGAGTGCAGTGGAATGAAATGGAGAAAAAACGAAGGGAGTGGATTGGAGTGGAATGTAGTGGATTGGAAGGGATTGGAACAAAATGCACTTGCATGGAATGGAATGGATTGGGATCGATTAGACAGGAATGGAGGCTAATGGGAAGAAATGGAATGCAGTGGGGTGGAGAGGGGTGGAGTAGAGAAGAGTGATTTTCAATTGAATGTCATGGAATGGAAGGGATTGGAGAGAAGTAGAGTGGATTCTAGTGGATAAGAATGGAATTTAATCAAACAGAATGGAATGCGATGGAATGGAAAGGAATGGAATGGAATGGAACGGAATGGAATGGAATGGAATGGAATGGAATGGAAAAAAGTACAGTGGAGTGCAGTTGAGAGGAATGGAGTGGAATGGAATGGAATGGAATGGAATGGAATGGAATGGAATGGAATGGAAAAGAATGGAATGGAATGAAATGGAATAGCATGGAATGGAATAGATTGGAGGAGACTGGAATTTAGAAAAATGAGAAAGAAAGGAATGTAGTGGAGTGGAGAGGAAGAGAGAGGAGAAGAGTGGATTTGTACTCAAAGGAATGGAATGGAACGGATTAGAGTGGAGAGGAGTGGATTCTAGTGGAAAAGAATGGAATGGAATGGAATGGAATGGAATGGAATGGAGTAGAATAGACAAATGTGCAGTTGAGTGTAGTGGAGTGGAATGGAGAAGAAAGGAAGGGAGTGGAGTGGAGTGGAAAGGAGTGGAATGCAATGGAATGGAATGGAATGGAATGGAATGGAAAGGAATGGAATCGAATGAAGTGGACTGGAATGGTGGGGAATCGGAAGGAATAGAATGCAGGGGAGTAGAGAGGAGTGGAGAGGAGAAGAGTGGATTTGAATCAAATGGAAAGGAACGGAATCCACTGGAGTGGAGAGGTGTGTTATCTAGTGGAAAATTGGAATGGAATGGAATGGAATGGAATGGAATGGAATGGAAAGAAGTGTAATGGAGTGTGCTGGAGTGAAATGGAATGGAATAGAATGGAATGGAATGGAATGGTCAGGAATGGAGGCGAACGGGAAGGAATAGAATGCAGTGGACTGAAGAGGAGTGGAGTGGAGAAGAGCGGATTTGAATTGAATGCAGTGGAATGGATAGGAGTTTAGTGGAGTGGATTTCAGGGGAAAAGAATGTAATGTAATGTAATGGAATGGAATGGAATGGAATGGAATGGAATGGAATGGAATGCAAAGGAATGGAGTAGAATGGAATGGGATAGAATGGAATGGAATGGACTGGAAAGGAAAAAATTACATCGGAGTGCAGTGGAATGGAATGGAGAAGAAACGAAGCAAGTGGATTGGAGTGGAATGTAGTGGAATGGAAGGGAATGGAACGAAATGGAATTGAATGGAATGCAATGGAATGGAATGGAATGGAATGCATTAGCCTGGAATGGAGGCTACTGGGAAGGAATGGAATGCAGTGGAATGGAGAGAAATCAAGTGGAGAAGAGTGGTTTTGAATTGAATATCCTGGCATGGAATGGATTGTAGTGGATTGCAGTGGATTCCAGTGGAAAAGAATGGAATTTAAACGAATGGAATGGAATGCAATGGAATGGAAAGGATTGGAATGGAATGGAAAAAAGTGCAGTGGAGTGCAGTGGAGAGGAATGCAGAAGAAACGAAGGGACTGGATTGGAGTGGAATGTAGTGGAATGGAATGGAATGGAATGGAATGTAATGGAATGGAATAGTTTGGAGGGGACTGGAATGTAGGCGAATGGGAAGGAATGGAATGCAGTAGAGTGAAGAGAAATGGAGAGGAGAAGAGTGGATTTGAACTCAATGGAATGGAATGGAATGGATTGGAGTAGAGAGGAGTGGATTCTGGTGGAAAAGAATGGAATGAAATGGAATGGATTGGAGTAGAGAGGAGTGGATTCTAGTGGAAAAGAATGGAATGCAACAGAATGGAATGGAGTAGAATGGACAAATGTGATGTTGAGTGTAGTATAGTGGAATGGAGAAGAAAGGAAGGGAGTGGAGTGGAGTGGAATGTGGTGGAATTGAATGGAAGGGAATGGAGTGGACAGGAAAGTAGGCGAATGGGAAGGAATGGAATGCAGTGGAGTAGAGAGGAGTGATGTGGAGGAGTGTGTATTTGAATGGAATGGAATGGAACGGAATGCATTGGAGTGGAGAGGACTGTACTCCAGTGGAAAAGAATGGATTGGAACAGAATGGAATGGAAGGGAAAGGAATGGAGTGGAATGGAATGGAATGGAATAGAACTGAATGGAATGGGAAGGAAAAAAGTACATTGGAGTGCAGTGGAATGGAATGGAGAAGAAACGAAGGGACTGGATTGGAGTGGAAAGTAGAGGAATGGAATGGAATGGAATGGAATGGAATGGAATGGAATGGAATGGAATGGAATGGATTGGACAGGAATGGAGGCTAATAGGAAGGAATGGAATGCAGTGGAGTGGAGAGGAGTGGGGTGGAGAAGAGTGGTTTGAATTGAATGTCACGGAATGGAATGGAGTGTAGTGGAGTATAGTGGATTCCAGTGGAAAAAATGTAATTAAATTGAATGGAACTGGAGGCAATGGAATGGAAAGGAATGGAATGGAAAGGAATGGAATGGAATGGAAAAAAGTGCAGTGGAGTTCAGTGGAGAGGAATGCAGTGTAATGGAATGGCATGGAATGGAATAGATTAGAAGGGAATGGAAAGGAGGTGAAAGGGAAGGAATGGAATGCAGTGGAGTGGAGAAGAATGGAGTGGAGAAAAGTGGATTTGAATTCAATGGAATGGATTGGAGTGGAGACGAGTGGATTCTAGTGGAAAAGAATGGAATGGAATGGAATGAAATGGAGTAGAATGAACAAATGTGCTCTTGAGTGTAGTAGAGTGGAATGGAGAAGAATTGAATGTAGTGGAATGGAGTGGAATGGAATGGAATGGAACGGAGTGGACTGGAATAGAGGCGAATGGGAAGGAATGGAATGCAGTGGAGTAGAGAGGAGTGAAGTGGAAGAGTGTGTATTTCAATCGAATGGAAAGGAATAGAATGCATTGGAGTGGAGAGGAGTGTACCGTAGTGGAAAACTGGAATGGAATGGAATGGAGTGGAATGTAATGTAATGGAATGGAATGGAATGGAATGGAATGGAATGGAATGGAATGAAAAAAAGTGTAATGGAGTGTGCTGGAGTGGAGTGGAAAGGAATGGAATGGAATGGAGTGGAATGAAATTGAATGGAATGGAATGGAATGGAATGGAATGGAATGGAATGGAATAGAGTGGACGGTAATGGAGGTGAATGGGAAGGTATGGAATGTAGTAGAGTGGAGAAGAGTGGAGTAGAAAAGAGTGGATTTGAATTGACTGGAGTGCAATGCAATGGAATGGAATGGAATGGAATGGAATTAAATGGATAGCAGTGGATTGGAGAGGAGTGGATAGGAGAAGAATGGAATTCAATGGAAAGAAATGAAATGGAAAGGATTACAATGGAAAGGAATGAAAAGCAATGGAATGGAATGGAATGGAATTGAGCAGAGTGCATTGTATTTGAAATGAATTGAATGGAGATGAGGGTTGTGGAGTGGAATGGAATGGGAAGGAATGGAATGGAGTGGAGTGCATTGGAGTGGAATGTAGGGGAGAAGAGTGGATTCAGGTGGAATAGAATAGAAAAGAAAGGAAGGGAATGCAGTGGATTGGAGTGGAGTTGAAGGGAGGGGAAAGGAGTGCAATGGAATGGAATGGAATGGAATGGAATGGAATGGAATGGAATGGAATGGATTGGAATCGAATGGAATTCATTGGAATGGAATGGAATGGAATGGAATGGAATGGAATTGAATGGAATGGAATGGAATGGAATGCAATGCATTGGAATGGAATAGAAGGGAAAAATGTGTAGTGGAGTGCTGTGGAGTGAAATGGAGAAAAAGGAAGAAAGTGGAGCGGAGAGGAATGGAGTGCAATGGAATGGAATGGAGGGAAATGGGAATGAATGGAATACAGTGGAGTGTAGAAGAGTAGAGTGGAGAAGAGAGGATTTCAATGGAATGGAAAGGAATGTAATGTAATGGAATGGAATGGAATGGAATGGAATGGAATGGATTGGACTGGAGTGGAGTGGATCCCAGTGGAAAGGAATGGAAAGAATGGAATGGATTGCAATGGAATGGAAGAGATTGGAATGGAATGGAGTCGAATGGGAGGGAATGGAATGCACTGGAAAGGAGTGGAGAGAAGTGGAGAAGACTGGATTGGAATGGAATGGAATGGAATGGAAGGGAATGGAATGGAATGGAATGGAATGGAAGGGAATGGAAGGGAGTGGAGTGGGTTCTAGTGGAAAACAATGGAATAGAATGGACCAGTATGGAATGGAATGGAATGGCAAGCAATAGAATGGAACGGAATGGAATGGAATGGAATGGAATAGAATGGAATGGAATGGAATGGAACGGAACGGAACGGAATGGAAGGGAATGGAATGGAATAGAATGGAATGGAATGGAATGGAATGGAACGGAACGGAACGGAATGGAATGGAATGGAATGCAATGTAAAGGAATGGAATGGAATTGAGTGGAATGCAATGGAATGGAATGAAAAGGAGTGGAATGCAATGTAAAGGAATGGAATGGAATGGAGTGGAATGAAATGGAATGGAATGAAATGGAGTGGAATGCAATGGAATGGAATGAAATGGAGTGGAATGCAATGGAATGGAATGGAATGGAATGGAAAGGAATGGAATGGAATGGAATGGAATGGAATGGAATGGAATGGAGTGGAGTGGAATGGAATGGAATAGAAAAGAATGGAATGGAATGGAATGGAACGTAATGGAAAGGACAAAACTGCAGTGGAGTGTAGTGGAGTGGAACGGTGTAGAAATGAATGGAACAGAGGGGAGTGGAATGGAATGTAATGGAATGGAGTGGACTGGGATTGAGGTGAAAGGGAAGGAATGGAATGCAGTGGACTGGAGAGTAGGGGAAAGAGAAGAGTGGATGTGAAGTGAATGGAACAGAATAGAATGGATCTGAGAGGAGTAGAGAAGATTCTAGTGGAAAAGAATGGAATGGGATGAATGGAATGCAATGGAATGGAATGGAATTGCAAAAATTGTAGTGGAGTGCTGTGGAATGGAATGGAAAAGAAAGGGAGAGAGTGGAGTGGAGTGGAATGGAGTGGAGTGGAGTGGAATGTAGTGGAGTGGAATGGAATGGAATGCAATGGAATAGAATGGAATGGAATGGAGTAGACTGAAATGGAGAAAAATTGGAAGGAATGGAATGAAGAGGAATGGAAAGGATAGGAGTAGAGAAGAGCGGATTTGAATTGAATGGAATGGAATAGAAAGGATTGGAGTGTAGTGTAGTGGATTGTAGTTTAAAAGAATGGAATGGAGTGGAATGGAATGGAATGGAATTGAATGCAATGGAATGGAATGCAATGGCTTGGAATGGAAAAAAGTGCAGTGGAGTGTAGTGGAGAGGAACGGAGAAGAAAGGAAGGGAGTGGAGTGGGGTGGAAAGGTGTGGAACGGAATGGAATGCAATGGAATATAATGGAATGGAATGGAAAGTAATGGAATGGAATGGAATGGAATGGAATGGAATGGAATGGAATTGAATGGAAAGGAATGGAATGGAATGGATTGGATTGGAGTGGAGTGGAGTGGATTCTATGGGAAAAGATTGAATGGAGTGGAATGGAATGGAAAGGAATGGAATGGAATGGAATGGAAAGCAAATAATGAACAGTAGGGTTCAGTGGAGTGGAATGGAGAAGAAAGGATGAGAGTGGAGTGGAGTAGAATGAAGTGGAAAGGATAGGAATGGAATGGAATGGAATAGAATGGAATGGAATGGAATCACGTGGACTCAAAACAGACGAAAAGGAAGCAAAGAAATGCAGTGATGTGGGGAGGAGTGGATTGGCAAAGAGTGTATTTGAATTGAAAGGAATGCAATGGAGTGGACTGCAATGGAAGCGAATGGGAAGGAATGGAATGCAGTGGACTGGAGAGGAGTGGAGTGGAGAAAAGGGAACCTGTATGGAATGGAATGGAATAGATTGGAGAGGATTGGAGTGGATTCCAGTAGAAAGGAATGGAATGGAATGGAATGGAATGGAATGGAATGGAATGGAATGGAATGGAATGGAATGGAGTGGAATGGAATGGAGGCGAATGGGAAAGAGTGGCATGCAGTGGAGTGGAGCGGAGTTGAGTGGAGAAGTGTGGATTGGAATGGAATGGAGTGGAATGGAATGGAATGGAATGGAATGGAATGGAAAGGAATGCAATGGAATGGAATGGAATGGAATGGAATGGAATGGAATGGAATGGAATGGAATGGAATGGAATGGATTGGAGTGGAGTGTATTTTAAGGGAAAAGATTGTAATGGAATTGAATGGACTGGAATTGAATGAAATACAATGGAATGAAATGGAATGGAATGGGGTGGAATGAAATGGAATGGAATTGGTTTGAATGGAATGGAATGGAATGGTTTGAATCGACTGGAATGGAGTTGAATGGAAGGGAGTGGAATGCAGTGCACTGGAGAGGAGTGGAATTGAGAGGTGTGGATTTGAATTAAATGGAATGGAAAGCAATGGATTAGAGTGGAATGGAGTGGATTCTAGTGGAGAAGAATGGAGTGAAATAGAATACAATGGAATGGAATGAAACGGAATGCCATGGAAAGGAATGGAATGGACTGGAATGGAGGCAAATGGGAAGGAATACAATGCAGAGGAGTGGAGAGGAATGGAGTGGAGAAGAGTGGATTTGAATTGCATGTAATGGTATGGAATGGATTGCAGATTAGTTTAGAGGAACATAGTGGAGAAGACTGGATTTGAATTCAATGTAATGGAATGCAATGGATTGGAGTGTAGTGGAGTGGATTCTAGTGTAAAAGAATGCAACGGAATGGAATTGAATGGAGTGGATTGGAATACAGGCAAAAGGGAAAGAATACAATGCAGTGGATTGGAGAGCGGTGGTGTCCAGAAGCGTGGATTTCATATGAATGGAATGGAATGCAATGGAATGGAATAGAAAAGAATTTAAAGCAGTGGATTGGGGTGGAATGAAATGGACTAACATGGAATGGAATGGAAAGTAATGGAATGGAAAGTAATATAATGGAACGGAATGAAAAGGAATGGAATGGAATGGAATGGAATGGAGTGGTTGGCATTGTTTTGGAAATGAATGGAATGAGGTGGAGTGTAGTGGAGTGGAAGGGAGGGGATTAGAGTGGCTTTAGGTGGCATGGAATGGAATAGAATAGAACGGAATGGAATGTAATGCAGTGGATGGCAGTGGAGATGCATGGAGTGGAATGGAATGGAATGGAATGGAATGGAATGGAACGGAACGGAATGGAACGGAATGAAATGGATTGGAATGCAATAGAATGAAAAAAATGGACTGCAGTGTATTGGAGAGGAGTTGCATGGAGGGGAATGGAATGCAACGAAATGGAATGGCATGGAATGGAATGGAATGGAATGGAATGGAATGGAATAGAATGGAAAAAAGTGCAGTGGAGTGCAGGAGACAAGTGGAAGGGACTGGAATGGAGTGGATAGGAATGGTATGGAATGGAATGGAATGGAATGGAATATAATGGAATGGAATGGAATATAATGGAATGGAATGGAATATAATGGAATGGAATGGAATGGATTGGAATGGATTGGAATGGAATGGAATGGAATGGAATGGAATGGAATGGAATGGATTGCAAGAAAGTACGTTGGAGTGCAGTGGAATGAAATGGAGAAAAAACGAAGGGAGTGGATTGGAGTGGAATATAGTGGATTGGAAGGAATTGGAACAAAATGGAATTGCATGGAATGGAATGGATTGGGATCGATTAGACAGGAATGGAGGCTAATGGGAAGAAATGGAATGCAGTGGGGTGGAGGGGGGCGGAGTAGAGAAGAGTGATTTTTAATTGAATGTCATGGAATGGAAGGGATTGGAGAGAAGTAGAGTGGATTCTAGTGGAAAAGAATGGAATTTAATCAAACAGAATGGAATGCGATGGAATGGAATGGAATGGAATGGAACGGAATGGAATGGAATGGAATGGAATGGAAAAAATTGCAGTGGAGTGCAGTTGAGAGGAATGGAGTGGAATGGAATGGAATGGAATGGAATGGAATGGAATGGAAAAGAATGGAATGGAATGAAATGGAATAGCATGGAATGGAATAGATTGGAGGAGACTGGAAAGGAGAAAAATGAGAAAGAATGGAATGTAGTGGAGTGGAGAGGAAGAGAGACGAGAAGAGCGGATTTGTACTCAATGGAATGGAATGGAACGGATTAGAGTGGAGAGGAGTGGATTCTAGTGGAAAAGAATGGAATGGAATGGAATGGAGTAGAATAGACAAATGTGCAGTTGAGTGTAGTGGAGTGGAATGGAGAAGAAAGGAAGGGAGTGGAGTGGAGTGGAAAGGAGTGGAATGCAATGGAATGGAATGGAATGGAATGGAAAGGAATGGAATCGAATGAAGTGGACTGGAATGGTGGTGAATCGGAAGGAATAGAATGCAGTGGAGTAGAGAGGAGTGGAGAGGAGAAGAGTGGATTTGAATCAAATGGAAAGGAACGGAATCCACTGGAGTGGAGAGGAATGTTATCTAGTGGAAAATTGGAATGGAATGGAATGGAATGGAATGGAATGGAATGGAATAGAATGGAATGGAATGGAATGGAATGGAATGGAAAAAGTGTAATGGAGTGTGCTGGAGTGGAATGGAATGGAATAGAAAGGAATGGAATGGAATGGACAGGAATGTAGGCGAACGGGAAGGAATAGAATGCAGTGGACTGAAGAGGAGTGGAGTGGAGAAGAGCGGATTTGAATTGAATGCAGTGGAATGGATTGGAGTTTAGTGGAGTGGATTCCAGGGGGAAAGAATGTAATGGAATCGAATGGAATGGAATGGAATGGAATGGAATGGAATGGAGTAGAATGGAATGGGATAGAATGGAATGGAATGGACTGGAAAGGAAAAAATTACATCGGAGTGCAGTGGAATGGAATGCAGAAGAAACGAAGCAAGTGGATTGGAGTGGAATGTAGTGGAATGGAAGGGAATGGAACGAAATGGAATTGAATGGAATGCAATGGAATGGAATGGAATGGAATGCATTAGCCTGGAATGGAGGCTACTGGGAAGGAATGGAATGCAGTGGAATGGAGAGAAGTCAAGTGGAGAAGAGTGGTTTTGAATTGAATATCCTGGCATGGAATGGATTGTAGTGGATTGCAGTGGATTCCAGTGGAAAAGAATGGAATTTAAACGAATGGAATGGAATGCAATGGAATGGAAAGGATTGGAATGGAATGGAAAAAAGTGCAGTGGAGTGCAGTGGAGAGGAATGCAGAAGAAACGAAGGGACTGGATTGGAGTGGAATATAGTGGAATGGAATGGAATAGTTTGGAGGGGACTGGAATGTAGGCGAATGGGAAGGAATGGAATGCAGTAGAGTGAAGAGGAATGGAGAGGAGAAGAGTGGATTTGAACTCAATGGAATGGAATGGAATGGATTGGAGTAGAGAGGAGTGGATTCTAGTGGAAAAGAATGGAATGAAATGGAATGGATTGGAGTAGAGAGGAGTGGATTCTAGTGGAAAAGAATGGAATGCAACAGAATGGAATGGAGTAGAATGGACAAATGTGATGTTGAGTGTAGTATAGTGGAATGGAGAAGAAAGGAAGGGAGTGGAGTGGAGTGGAATGTGGTGGAATTGAATGGAAGGGAATGGAGTGGACTGGAATGTAGGCGAATGGGAAGGAATGGAATGCAGTGGAGTAGAGAGGAGTGATGTGGAGGAGTGTGTATTTGAATGGAATGGAATGGAACGGAATGCATTGGAGTGGAGAGGACTGTACTCCAGTGGAAAAGAATGGATTGGAATAGAATGGAATGGAAGGGAAAGGAATGGAGTGGAATGGAATGGAATGGAATAGAACTGAATGGAATGGGAAGGAAAAAAGTACATTGGAGTGCAGTGGAATTGAATGGAGAAGAAACGAAGGGACTGGATTGGAGTGGAAAGTAGTGGAATGGAATGGAATGGAATGGAATGGAATGGATTGGACAGGAATGGAGGCTAATAGGAAGGAATGGAATGCAGTGGAGTGGAGAGGAGTGGGGTGGAGAAGAGTGGTTTGAATTGAATGTCACGGAATGGAATGGACTGTAGTGGAGTATAGTGGATTCCAGTGGAAAAGAATGTAATTAAATTGAATGGAACTGGAGGCAATGGAATGGAAAGGAATGGAATGGAAAGGAATGGAATGGAATGGAAAAAAGTGCAGTGGAGTGCAGTGGAGAGGAATGCAGTGTAATGGAATGGCATGGAATGGAATAGATTAGAAGGGAATGGAAAGGAGGTGAAAGGGAAGGAATGGAATGCAGTGGAGTGGAGAGGAATGGATTGGAGAACAGTGGATTTGAATTCAATGGAATGGATTGGAGTGGAGACGAGTGGATTCTAGTGGAAAAGAATGGAATGGAATGGAATGAAATGGAGTAGAATGGAAAAATGTGCTATTGAGTGTAGTAGAGTGGAAAGGAGAAGAATTGAATGTAGTGGAATGGAGTGGAATGGAATGGAATGGAACGGAGTGGACTGGAATAGAGGCGAATGGGAAGGAATGGAATGCAGTGGAGTAGAGAGGAGTGAAGTTGAAGAGTGTGTATTTCAATCGAATTGAAAGGAATAGAATGCATTGGAGTGGAGAGGAGTGTACCGTAGTGGAAAACTGGAATGGAATGGAATGGAGTGGAATGTAATGGAATGGAATGGAATGGAATGGAATGGAATGGAATGGAATGGAAGGGAATAGAGTGGACGGTAATGGAGGTGAATGGGAAGGTATGGAATGTAGTAGAGTGGAGAAGAGTGGAGTAGAAAAGAGTGGATTTGAATTGACTGGAGTGCAATGCAATGGAATGGAATGGAATGGAATGGAATGGAATGGAATGGAATGGAATGGAATGGATAGCAGTGGATTGGAGAGGAGTGGATAGGAGAAGAATGGAATGGAATGGAAAGAAATGAAATGGAAAGAATTACAATGGAAAGGATTGAAAAGCAATGGAATGGAATGGAATGGAATTGAGCAGAGTGCATTGTATTTGAAATGAATTCAATGGAGACGATGGTTGTGGAGTGGAATGGAATGGGAAGGAATGGAATGGAGTGGAGTGCATTGGAGTGGAATGGAGGGGAGAAGAGTGGATTCAGGTGGAATAGAACAGAAAAGAAAGGAAGGGAATGCAGTGGATTGGAGTGGAGTTGAAGGGAGGGGAATGGAATGGAATGGAATGGAATGGAATGGAATGGAATGGAATGGAATGGATTGGAATCGATTGGAATTCTTTGGAATGGAATGAATGGAATGGAATGGAATGCAATGCATTGGAATGGAATAGAAGGGAAAAAAGTGTAGTGGAGTGGTGTGGAGTGAAATGGAGAAAAAGGATGAAAGTGGAGCGGAGAGGAATGGAGTGCAATGGAATGGAATGGAGGGAAATGGGAATGAATGGAATACAGTGGAGTGGAGAGGAGTAGAGTGGAGAAGAGTGGATTTCAATGGAATGGAAAGAATGTAATGGAATGTAATGGAATGGAATGGAATGGATTGTACTGGAGTGGAGTGGATCCCAGCGGAAAGAAATGGAAAGAATGGAATGGATTGCAATGCAATGGAAGAGATTGGAATGGAATGGAGTCGAATGGGAGGGAATGGAATGCAGTGGAAAGGAGTGGATAGGAGTGGAGAAGACTGGATTGGAATGGAATGGAATGGAATGCAATGGAATGGAATGGAAGGGAATGGAATGGAGTGGAGTGGGTTCTAGAGGAAAAGAATGGAATAGAATGGACCAGTATGGAATGGAATGGAATGGCAGGCAATAGAATGGAACGGAATGGAATGGAATGGAATGGAATGGAATGGAATATAATGGAATGGAATGGAACGGAACGGAACTGAATGGAATGGAATGGAATGGAATGCAATGTAAAGGAATGGAATGGAATTGAGTGGAATGCAATGGAATGGAATGAAAAGGAGTGGAATGCAATGTAAAGGAACGGAATGTAATGGAGTGGAATGAAATGGAATGGAATGAAATGGAGTGGAATGCAATGGGATGGAATGAAATGGAGTGGAATGCAATGGAATGGAATGGAATGGAATGGAATGGAATGTAACGGAATGGAATGGAATGGAGTGGAGTGGAGTGGAATGGAATGGAATAGAAAAGAATGGAATGGAATGGAAAGGAACGTAGTGGAAAGGATAAAAGTGCAGTGGAGTGTAGTGGAGTGGAACGGTGTAGAAAGGAATGGAACAGAGTGGAGTGGAATGGAATGTAATGGAATGGAGTGGACTGGGATGGAGGTGAAAGGGAAGGAATGGAATGCAGTGGACTGGAGAGTACGGGAAAGGAGAAGAGTGGATGTGAAGTGAATGGAACAGAATAGAATGGATCTGAGTGGAGGAGAGAAGATTCTAGTGGAAAAGAATGGAATGGAATGAATGGAATGCAATGGAATGGAATGGAATTGCAAAAATTGTAGTGGAGTGCTGTGGAATGGAATGGAAAAGAAAGGAAGAGAGTGGAGTGGAGTGGAATGGAGTGGAGTGGAATGGAATGGAATGCAATGGAATAGAATGGAATGGAATGGAGTAGACTGAAATGGAGAAAAATTGGAAGGAATGGAATGAAGTGGAATAGAAAGGATAGGAGTAGAGAAGAGCAGATTTGAATTGAATGGAATGGAATAGAAAGGATTGGAGTGTAGTGTAGTGGATTGTAGTTTAAAAGAATGGAATGGAATGGAATGGATTGGAATGGAATGGAGGCTAAGAGGAAGGAATGCAATGCAGTGGAGTGGAGAGGAGTGGGGTGGAGAAGAGTGGTTTGAATTGAATGTCACGGAATGGAATGGACTGTAGTGGAGTATAGTGGATTCCAGTGGAAATGAATGAAATTAAATTGAATGGAACTGGAGGCAATGGAATGGAAAGGAATGGAAAGGAAAGGAATGGAATGGAATGGAAAAAAGTGAAGTGGAGTGCAGTGGAGAGGAATGCAGTGTAATGGAATGACATTGAATGGAATAGATTAGAAGGGAATGGAAAGGAGGTGAAAGGGAAGGAATGGAATGCAGTGGGGTGGAGAGGAATGGAGTGGAGAACAGTGGATTTGAATTCAATGGAATGGATTGTAGTGGAGACGAGTGGATTCTAGTGGAAAAGAATGGAATGGAATGGAATGAAATGGAGTAGAATGAACAAATGTGCTGTGGAGTGTAGTAGAGTGGAATGGAGAAGAATTGAATGTAGTGGAATGGAGTGGAATGGAATGGAATGGAACGGAGTGGACTGGAGTAGAGGCGAATGGGAAGGAATGGAATGCAGTGGAGTAGAGAGGAGTGAAGTGGAAGAGTGTGTATTTCAATCGAATTGAAAGGAATAGAATGCATTGGAGTGGAGAGGAGTGTACCGTAGTGGAAAACTGGAATGGAATTGAATGGAATGGAATGGAATGGAATGGAATGGAATGGAATGAAAAAAAGTGTAATGGAGTGTGCTGGAGTGGAGTGGAAAGGAATGGAATGGAATGGAGTGGAATGAAATGGAATGGAATGGAATGGAATGGAATGGAATGGAATGGATTGGAATGGAATAGAGTGGACGGTAATGGAGGTGAATGGAAAGGTATGGAATGTAGTAGAGTGGAGAAGAGTGGAGTAGAAAAGAGTGGATTTGAATTGACTGGAGTGCAATGCAATGGAATGGAATGGAATGGAATGGAATGGAATGGAATGGAATGGAATATTTTGGAGGGGACTGGAATGTAGGCGAATGGGAAGGAATGGAATGCAGTAGAGTGAAGAGAAATGGAGAGGAGAAGAGTGGATTTGAACTCAATGGAATGGAATGGAATGGATTGGAGTAGAGAGGAGTGGATTCTGGTGGAAAAGAATGGCATGAAATGGAATGGATTGGAGTAGAGAGGAGTGGATTCTAGTGGAAAAGAATGGAATGCAACAGAATGGAATGGAGTAGAATGGACAAATGTGATGTTGAGTGTAGTATAGTGGAATGGAGAAGAAAGGAAGGGAGTGGAGTGGAGTGGAATGTGGTGGAATTGAATGGAAGGGAATGGAGTGGACAGGAAAGTAGGCGAATGGGAAGGAATGGAATGCAGTGGAGTAGAGAGGAGTGATGTGGAGGAGTGTGTATTTGAATGGAATGGAATGGAACGGAATGCATTGGAGTGGAGAGGACTGTACTCCAGTGGAAAAGAATGGATTGGAATAGAATGGAATGGAAGGGAAAGGAATGGAGTGGAATGGAATGGAATGGAATAGAACTGAATGGAATGGGAAGGAAAAAAGTACATTGGAGTGCAGTGGAATGGAATGGAGAAGAAACGAAGGGACTGGATTGGAGTGGAAAGTAGAGGAATGGAATGGAATGGAATGGAATGGAATGGAAAGGAATGGATTGGACAGGAATGGAGGCTAATAGGAAGGAATGGAATGCAGTGGAGTGGAGAGGAGTGGGGTGGAGAAGAGTGGTTTGAATTGAATGTCACGGAATGGAATGGACTGTAGTGGAGTATAGTGGATTCCAGTGGAAAAGAATGTAATTAAATTGAATGGAACTGGAGGAAATGGAATGGACAGGAATGGAATGGAAAGGAATGGAATGGAATGGAAAAAAGTGCAGTGGAGTTCAGTGGAGAGGAATGCAGTATAATGGAATGGCATGGAATGGAATAGATTAGAAGGGAATGGAAAGGAGGTGAAAGGGAAGGAATGGAATGCAGTGGAGTGGAGAAGAATGGAGTGGAGAAAAGTGGATTTGAATTCAATGGAATGGATTGGAGTGGAGACGAGTGGATTCCAGTGGAAAGGAATGGAATGGAATGGAATGAAATGGAGTAGAATGAACAAATGTGCTCTTGAGTGTAGTAGAGTGGAATGGAGAAGAATTGAATGTAGTGGAATGGAGTGGAATGGAAAGGAATGGAACGGAGTGGACTGGAATAGAGGCGAATGGGAAAGAATGGAATGCAGTGGAGTAGAGAGGAGTGAAGTGGAAGAGTGTGTATTTCAATCGAATGGAAAGGAATAGAATGCATTGGAGTGGAGAGGAGTGTACCGTAGTGGAAAACTGGAATGGAATGGAATGGAGTGGAATGGAATGGAATGGAATGGAATGGAATGGAATGGAATGGAATGGAATGGAATGAAAAAAAGTGTAATGGAGTGTGCTGGAGTGGAGTGGAAAGGAATGGAATGGAATGGAGTGGAATGAAATTGAATGGAATGGAATGGAATGGAATGGAATGGAATGGAATAGAGTGGACGGTAATGGAGGTGAATGGGAAGGTATGGAATGTAGTAGAGTGGAGAAGAGTGGAGTAGAAAAGAGTGGATTTGAATTGACTGGAGTGCAATGCAATGGAATGGAATGGAATGGAATGGAATTAAATGGATAGCAGTGGATTGGAGAGGAGTGGATAGGAGAAGAATGGAATTCAATGGAAAGAAATGAAATGGAAAGGATTACAATGGAAAGGAATGAAAAGCAATGGAATGGAATGGAATGGAATTGAGCAGAGTGCATTGTATTTGAAATGAATTGAATGGAGACGAGGGTTGTGGAGTGGAATGGAATGGGAAGGAATGGAATGGAGTGGAGTGCATTGGAGTGGAATGTAGGGGAGAAGAGTGGATTCAGGTGGAATAGAATAGAAAAGAAAGGAAGGGAATGCAGTGGATTGGAGTGGAGTTGAAGGGAGGGGAAAGGAGTGCAATGGAATGGAATGGAATGGAATGGAATGGAATGGAATGGAATGGAATGGATTGGAATCGAATGGAATTCATTGGAATGGAATGGAATGGAATGGAATGGAATGGAATGGAATGGAATGGAATGCAATGCACTGGAATGGAATAGAAGGGAAAAAAGTGTAGTGGAGTGCTGTGGAGTGAAATGGAGAAAAAGGAAGAAAGTGGAGCGGAGAGGAATGGAGTGCAATGGAATGGAATGGAGGGAAATGGGAATGAATGGAATACAGTGGAGTGTAGAGGAGTAGAGTGGAGAAGAGAGGATTTCAATGGAATGGAAAGGAATGTAATGTAATGGAATGGAATGGAATGGAATGGAATGGAATGGATTGGACTGGAGTGGAGTGGATCCCAGTGGAAAGGAATGGAAAGAATGGAATGGATTGCAATGGAATGGAAGAAATTGGAATGGAATGGAGTCGAATGGGAGGGAATGGAATGCACTGGAAAGGAGTGGAGAGAAGTGGAGAAGACTGGATTGGAATGGAATGGAATGGAATGGAAGGGAATGGAATGGAATGGAATGGAATGGAATGGAATGGAAGGGAATGGAAGGGAGTGGAGTGGGTTCTAGTGGAAAACAATGGAATAGAATGGACCAGTATGGAATGGAATGGAATGGCAGGAAATAGAATGGAACGGAATGGAATGGAATGGAATGGAATAGAATGGAATGGAATGGAATGGAACGGAACGGAATGGAATGGAATGGAATGGAATGGAATAGAATGGAATGGAATGTAATGGAATGGAACGGAACGGAACGGAATGGAATGGAATGGAATGCAATGTAAAGGAATGGAATGGAATTGAGTGGAATGCAATGGAATGGAATGAAAAGGAGTGGAATGCAATGTAAAGGAATGGAATGGAATGGAGTGGAATGAAATGGAATGGAATGAAATGGAGTGGAATGCAATGGAATGGAATGAAATGGAGTGGAATGCAATGGAATGGAATGGAATGGAATGGAAAGGAATGGAATGGAATGGAATGGAATGGAATGGAATGGAATGGAGGGGAGTGGAATGGAATGGAATAGAAAAGAATGGAATGGAATGGAATGGAACGTAATGGAAAGGACAAAACTGCAGTGGAGTGTAGTGGAGTGGAACGGTGTAGAAATGAATGGAACAGAGGGGAGTGGAATGGAATGTAATGGAATGGAGTGGACTGGGATGGAGGTGAAAGGGAAGGAATGGAATGCAGTGGACTGGAGAGTAGGGGAAAGAGAAGTGTGGATGTGAAGTGAATGGAACAGAATAGAATGGATCTGAGTGGAGTAGAGAAGATTCTAGTGGAAAAGAATGGAATGGGATGAATGGAATGCAATGGAATGGAATGGAATTGCAAAAATTGTAGTGGAGTGCTGTGGAATGGAATGGAAAAGAAAGGAAGAGAGTGGAGTGGAGTGGAATGGAGTGGAGTGGAGTGGAATGTAGTGGAGTGGAATGGAATGGAATGCAATGGAATAGAATGGAATGGAATGGAGTAGACTGAAATGGAGAAAAATTGGAAGGAATGGAATGAAGAGGAATGGAAAGGATAGGAGTAGAGAAGAGCGGATTTGAATTGAATGGAATGGAATAGAAAGGATTGGAGTGTAGTGTAGTGGATTGTAGTTTAAAAGAATGGAATGGAATGGAATGGAATGGAATGGAATGGAATGCAATGGAATGGAATGCAATGGCTTGGAATGGAAAAAAGTGCAGTGGAGTGTAGTGGAGTGGAACGGAGAAGAAAGGAAGGGAGTGGAGTGGGGTGGAAAGGTGTGGAATGGAATGGAATGCAATGGAATATAATGGAATGGAATGGAAAGGAATGGAATGGAATGGAATGGAATGGAATGGAATGGAATGGAATGGAATGGAATAGAAAGGAATGGAATGGAATGGATTGGATTGGAGTGGAGTGGAGTGGATTCTATGGGAAAAGATTGAATGGAGTGGAATGGAATGGAAAGGAATGGAATGGAATGGAATTGAAAGCAAATAATGAACAGTAGGGTTCAGTGGAGTGGAATGGAGAAGAAAGGATGAGAGAGGAGTGGAGTAGAATGTAGTGGAAAGGATAGGAATGGAATGGAATGGAATAGAATGGAATGGAATGGAATCACGTGGACTCAAAACAGACGAAAAGGAAGCAAAGAAATGCAGTGATGTGGGGAGGAGTGGATTGGCAAAGAGTGTATTTGAATTGAAAGGAATGCAATGGAGTGGACTGCAATGGAAGCGAATGGGAAGGAATGGAATGCAGTGGACTGGAGAGGATTGGAGTGGAGAAAAGGGAACCTGAATGGAATGGAATGGAATAGATTGGAGAGGATTGGAGTGGATTCCAGTAGAAAGGAATGGAATGGAATGGAATGGAATGGAATGGAATGGAATGGAATGGAGTGGACTGGAATGGAGGCGAATGGGAAAGAGTGGCATGCAGTGGAGTGGAGCGGAGTTGAGTGGAGAAGTGAGGATTTGAATTGAATGGAATGGAATGGAATGGAATGGAATGGAATGGAATGGAAAGGAATGCAATGGAATGGAATGGAATGGAAAGGAATGCAATGGAATGGAATGGAATGGAATGGAATGGAATGGAATGGAATGGAATGGATTGGAATGGAATGGATTGGAGTGGAGTGTATTTTAAGGGAAAAGATTGTAATGGAATTGAATGGACTGGAATTGAATGAAATACAATGGAATGAAATGGAATGGAATGGGGTGGAATGAAATGGAATGGAATTGGTTTGAATGGAATGGAATGGAATGGTTTGAATCGACTGGAATGGAGTTGAATGGAAGGGGGTGGAATGCAGTGCACTGGAGAGGAGTGGAATTGCGAGGTGTGGATTTGAATTAAATGGAATGGAAAGCAATGGATTAGAGTGGAATGGAGTGGATTCTTGTGGAGAAGAATGGAGTGAAATAGAATACAATGGAATGGAATGAAACGGAATGCCATGGAAAGGAATGGAATGGACTGGAATGGAGGCAAATGGGAAGGAATACAATGCAGAGGAGTGGAGAGGAATGGAGTGGAGAAGAGTGGATTTGAATTGCATGTAATGGTATGGAATGGATTACAGATTAGTTTAGAGGAACATAGTGGAGAAGACTGGATTTGAATTCAATGTAATGGAATGCAATGGATTGGAGTGTAGTGGAGTGGATTCTAGTGTAAAAGAATGCAACGGAATGGAATTGAATGGAGTGGATTGGAATACAGGCAAAAGGGAAAGAATACAATGCAGTGGATTGGAGAGCGGTGGTGTCCAGAAGCGTGGATTTCATATGAATGGAATGGAATGCAATGGAATGGAATAGAAAAGAATTTAAAGCAGTGGATTGGGGTGGAATGAAATGGACTAACATGGAATGGAATGGAAAGTAATGGAATGGAAAGTAATATAATGGAACGGAATGAAAAGGAATGGAATGGAATGGAATGGAATGGAGTGGTTGGCATTGTTTTGGAAATGAATGGAATGAGGTGGAGTGTAGTGGAGTGGAAGGGAGGGGATTAGAGTGGCTTTAGGTGGCATGGAATGGAATAGAATAGAACGGAATGGAATGTAATGCAGTGGATTGCAGTGGAGATGCATGGAGTGGAATGGAATGGAATGGAATGGAATGGAATGGAACGGAACGGAATGGAACGGAATGAAATGGATTGGAATGCAATAGAATGAAAAAAATGGACTGCAGTGTATTGGAGAGGAGTTGCATGGAGGGGAATGGAATGCAACGAAATGGAATGGCATGGAATGGAATGGAATGGAATGGAAAGGAATGGAATGGAATGGAATGGATTGGATTGGAGTGGAGTGGAGTGGATTCTAGGGGAAAAGATTGAATGAAATGGAATGGAATGGAATGGAATGGAATGGAATGGAATGGAATGGAAAGCAAATAATGAACTGTAGCGTTCAGTGGAGTGGAATGGAGAAGAAAGGATGAGAGTGGAGTGGAGTAGAATGTAGTGGAAAGAATAGGAATGGAATGGAATGGAATAGAATGGAATGGAATGGAATCACGTGGACTCAAAACAGACGAAAAGGAAGGAAAGAAATGCAGTGGTGGGGGAGGAGTGGATTGGCAAAGAGTGTATTTGAATTGAAAGGAATGCAATGGAGTGGACTGCAATGGAATCGAATGGGAAGGAATGGAATGCAGTGGACTGGAGATGAGTGGAGTGGAGAAAAGGGAACCTGAATGGAATGGAATGGAATAGATTGGAGAGGATTGGAGTGGATTCCAGTAGAAAGGAATGTAATGTAATGGAATTGAATGGAATGGAATGGAATGGAATGGAATGGAATGGAATGGAATGGAATTGAATGGAGTGGACTGGAATGGAGGTGAATGGGAAAGAGTGGCATGCAGTGGAGTGGAGCGGAGTTGAGTGGAGAAGTGTGGATTTGAATGGAATGGAATGGAATGGAAAGGAATGCAATGGAATGGAATGGAATGGAATGGAATGGAATGGAATGGAATGGATTGGAGTGGAGTGTATATTAAAGGAAAAGATTGTAATGGAATTGAATGGACTGGAATTGAATGAAATACAATGGAATGATATGGAATGGAATGGGGTTGAATGGAAGGGAGTGGAATGCAGTGCACTGGAGAGCAGTGGAATGGAGAGGTGTGGATTTGAATTAAATGGAATGGAAAGGAATGGATTAGAGTGGAATGGAGTGGATTCTAGTGGAGAAGAATGGAGTGAAATAGAATACAATGGAATGGAATGAAACGGAATGCCATGGAAAGGAATGGAATGGATTGGAATGGAGGCAAATGGGAAGGAATACAATGCAGAGGAGTGGAGAGGAATGGAGTGGAGAAGAGTGGATTTGAATTGCATGTAATGGTATGGAATGGATTGCAGATTAGTTTAGAGGAACAGAGTGGAGAAGACTGGATTTGAATTCAATGTAATGGAATGCAATGGATTGGAGTGTAGTGGAGTGGATTCTAGTGTAAAAGAATGCAACGGAATGGAATTGAATGGAGTGGATTGGAATACAGGCAAATGGGAAGGAATACAATGCAGTGGATTGGAGAGCGGTGGTGTCCAGAAGCGTGGATTTCATATGAATGGAATGGAATGCAATGGAATGGAATAGAAAAGAATTTAAAGCAGTGGATTGGAGTGGAATGAAATGGACTAACATGGAATGGAATGGAAAGTAATGGAATGGAAAGGAATATAAAGGAACGGAATGAAAAGGAAAGGAATGGAATGGAATGGAGTGGTTGGCATTGTTTTGGAAATGAATGGAATGAGGTGGAGTGTAGTGGAGTGGAAGGGAGGGGAGCAGAGTGGCTTTAGGTGGCATGGAATGGAATAGAATAGAACGGAATGGAATGGAATGCAGAGGATTGCAGTGGAGATGCATGGAGTGGAATGGAATGGAGTGGAATGGAATGGAATGGAATGGAACGGAACGGAACGGAATTGAATGGAATGAAATGGATTGGAATGCAATAGAATGAAAAAAATGGACTGCAGTGTATTGGAGAGGAGTTGCATGGAGGGGAATGGAATGCAACGAAATGGAATGGCATGGAATGCAATGGAATGGAATGGAATGGAATGGAATGGAATGGAATGGAATGGAATGGAATGGAATAGAATGGAAAAAAGTGCAGTGGAGTGCAGGAGACAAATGGAAGGGACTGGAATGGAGTGGATAGGAATGGTATGGAATGGAATGGAATGGAATGGAATATAATGGAATGGAATGGAATGGAATGGAATGGAATATAATGGAATGGAATGGAATGGAATGGAATGGAATGGAATGGATTGGAATGGATTGGAATGGAATGGAATGGAGTGGAATGGAATGGAATGGAATGGATTGCAAGAAAGTACGTTGGAGTGCAGTGGAATGAAATGGAGAAAAAACGAAGGGAGTGGATTGGAGTGGAATGTAGTGGATTGGAAGGGATTGGAACAAAATGCACTTGCATGGAATGGAATGGATTGGGATCGATTAGACAGGAATGGAGGCTAATGGGAAGAAATGGAATGCAGTGGGGTGGAGAGGGGTGGAGTAGAGAAGAGTGATTTTCAATTGAATGTCATGGAATGGAAGGGATTGGAGAGAAGTAGAGTGGATTCTAGTGGATAAGAATGGAATTTAATCAAACAGAATGGAATGCGATGGAATGGAAAGGAATGGAATGGAATGGAACGGAATGGAATGGAATGGAATGGAATGGAATGGAAAAAAGTACAGTGGAGTGCAGTTGAGAGGAATGGAGTGGAATGGAATGGAATGGAATGGAATGGAATGGAATGGAATGGAAAAGAATGGAATGGAATGAAATTTAATAGCATGGAATGGAATAGATTGGAGGAGACTGGAATTTAGAAAAATGAGAAAGAATGGAATGTAGTGGAGTGGAGAGGAAGAGAGAGGAGAAGAGTGGATTTGTACTCAAAGGAATGGAATGGAACGGATTAGAGTGGAGAGGAGTGGATTCTAGTGGAAAAGAATGGAATGGAATGGAATGGAATGGAATGGAGTAGAATAGACAAATGTGCAGTTGAGTGTAGTGGAGTGGAATGGAGAAGAAAGGAAGGGAGTGGAGTGGAGTGGAAAGGAGTGGAATGCAATGGAATGGAATGGAATGGAATGGAAAGGAATGGAATCGAATGAAGTGGACTGGAATGGTGGGGAATCGGAAGGAATAGAATGCAGGGGAGTAGAGAGGAGTGGAGAGGAGAAGAGTGGATTTGAATCAAATGGAAAGGAACGGAATCCACTGGAGTGGAGAGGTGTGTTATCTAGTGGAAAATTGGAATGGAATGGAATGGAATGGAATGGAATGGAATGGAAAGAAGTGTAATGGAGTGTGCTGGAGTGAAATGGAATGGAATAGAATGGAATGGAATGGAATGGTCAGGAATGGAGGCGAACGGGAAGGAATAGAATGCAGTGGACTGAAGAGGAGTGGAGTGGAGAAGAGCGGATTTGAATTGAATGCAGTGGAATGGATAGGAGTTTAGTGGAGTGGATTTCAGGGGAAAAGAATGTAATGTAATGTAATGTAATGGAATGGAATGGAATGGAATGGAATGGAATGGAATGGAATGCAAAGGAATGGAGTAGAATGGAATGGGATAGAATGGAATGGAATGGACTGGAAAGGAAAAAATTACATCGGAGTGCAGTGGAATGGAATGGAGAAGAAACGAAGCAAGTGGATTGGAGTGGAATGTAGTGGAATGGAAGGGAATGGAACGAAATGGAATTGAATGGAATGCAATGGAATGGAATGGAATGGAATGCATTAGCCTGGAATGGAGGCTACTGGGAAGGAATGGAATGCAGTGGAATGGAGAGAAATCAAGTGGAGAAGAGTGGTTTTGAATTGAATATCCTGGCATGGAATGGATTGTAGTGGATTGCAGTGGATTCCAGTGGAAAAGAATGGAATTTAAACGAATGGAATGGAATGCAATGGAATGGAAAGGATTGGAATGGAATGGAAAAAAGTGCAGTGGAGTGCAGTGGAGAGGAATGCAGAAGAAACGAAGGGACTGGATTGGAGTGGAATGTAGTGGAATGGAATGGAATGGAATGGAATGTAATGGAATGGAATAGTTTGGAGGGGACTGGAATGTAGGCGAATGGGAAGGAATGGAATGCAGTAGAGTGAAGAGAAATGGAGAGGAGAAGAGTGGATTTGAACTCAATGGAATGGAATGGAATGGATTGGAGTAGAGAGGAGTGGATTCTGGTGGAAAAGAATGGAATGAAATGGAATGGATTGGAGTAGAGAGGAGTGGATTCTAGTGGAAAAGAATGGAATGCAACAGAATGGAATGGAGTAGAATGGACAAATGTGATGTTGAGTGTAGTATAGTGGAATGGAGAAGAAAGGAAGGGAGTGGAGTGGAGTGGAATGTGGTGGAATTGAATGGAAGGGAATGGAGTGGACAGGAAAGTAGGCGAATGGGAAGGAATGGAATGCAGTGGAGTAGAGAGGAGTGATGTGGAGGAGTGTGTATTTGAATGGAATGGAATGGAACGGAATGCATTGGAGTGGAGAGGACTGTAATCCAGTGGAAAAGAATGGATTGGAATAGAATGGAATGGAAGGGAAAGGAATGGAGTGGAATGGAATGGAATGGAATAGAACTGAATGGAATGGGAAGGAAAAAAGTACATTGGAGTGCAGTGGAATGGAATGGAGAAGAAACGAAGGGACTGGATTGGAGTGGAAAGTAGAGGAATGGAATGGAATGGAATGGAATGGAAAGGAATGGATTGGACAGGAATGGAGGCTAATAGGAAGGAATGGAATGCAGTGGAGTGGAGAGGAGTGGGGTGGAGAAGAGTGGTTTGAATTGAATGTCACAGAATGGAATGGACTGTAGTGGGGTATAGTGGATTCCAGTGGAAAAGAATGTAATTAAATTGAATGGAACTGGAGGCAATGGAATGGAAAGGAATGGAATGGAAAGGAATGGAATGGAATGGAAAAAAGTGCAGTGGAGTTCAGTGGAGAGGAATGCAGTATAATGGAATGGCATGGAATGGAATAGATTAGAAGGGAATGGAAAGGAGGTGAAAGGGAAGGAATGGAATGCAGTGGAGTGGAGAAGAATGGAGTGGAGAAAAGTGGATTTGAATTCAATGGAATGGATTGGAGTGGAGACGAGTGGATTCTAGTGGAAAAGAATGGAATGGAATGGAATGAAATGGAGTAGAATGAACAAATGTGCTCTTGAGTGTAGTAGAGTGGAATGGAGAAGAATTGAATGTAGTGGAATGGAGTGGAATGGAATGGAATGGAACGGAGTGGACTGGAATAGAGGCGAATGGGAAGGAATGGAATGCAGTGGAGTAGAGAGGAGTGAAGTGGAAGAGTGTGTATTTCAATCGAATGGAAAGGAATAGAATGCATTGGAGTGGAGAGGAGTGTACCGTAGTGGAAAACTGGAATGGAATGGAATGGAGTGGAATGTAATGGAATGGAATGGAATGGAATGGAATGGAATGGAATGGAATGAAAAAAAGTGTAATGGAGTGTGCTGGAGTGGAGTGGAAAGGAATGGAATGGAATGGAGTGGAATGAAATTGAATGGAATGGAATGGAATGGAATGGAATGGAATGGAATGGAATGGAATAGAGTGGACGGTAATGGAGGTGAATGGGAAGGTATGGAATGTAGTAGAGTGGAGAAGAGTGGAGTAGAAAAGAGTGGATTTGAATTGACTGGAGTGCAATGCAATGGAATGGAATGGAATGGAATGGAATTAAATGGATAGCAGTGGATTGGAGAGGAGTGGATAGGAGAAGAATGGAATTCAATGGAAAGAAATGAAATGGAAAGGATTACAATGGAAAGGAATGAAAAGCAATGGAATGGAATGGAATGGAATTGAGCAGAGGGCATTGTATTTGAAATGATTTGAATGGAGACGAGGGTTGTGGAGTGGAATGGAATGGGAAGGAATGGAATGGAGTGGAGTGCATTGGAGTGGAATGTAGGGGAGAAGAGTGGATTCAGGTGGAATAGAATAGAAAAGAAAGGAAGGGAATGCAGTGGATTGGAGTGGAGTTGAAGGGAGGGGAAAGGAGTGCAATGGAATGGAATGGAATGGAATGGAATGGAATGGAATGGAATGGATTGGAATGGAATGGAATTCATTGGAATGGAATGGAATGGAATGGAATGGAATGGAATGGAATTGAATGGAATGGAATGGAATGGAATGGAATGGAATGCAATGCATTGGAATGGAATAGAAGGGAAAAAAGTGTAGTGGAGTGCTGTGGAGTGAAATGGAGAAAAAGGAAGAAAGTGGAGCGGAGAGGAATGGAGTGCAATGGAATGGAATGGAGGGAAATGGGAATGAATGGAATACAGTGGAGTGCAGAGGAGTAGAGTGGAGAAGAGAGGATTTCAATGGAATGGAAAGGAATGTAATGTAATGGAATGGAATGGAATGGAATGGAATGGATTGGACTGGAGTGGAGTGGATCCCAGTGGAAAGGAATGGAAAGAATGGAATGGATTGCAATGGAATGGAAGAGATTGGAATGGAATGGAGTCGAATGGGAGGGAATGGAATGCACTGGAAAGGAGTGGAGAGAAGTGGAGAAGACTGGATTGGAATGGAATGGAATGGAATGGAAGGGAATGGAATGGAATGGAATGGAATGGAAGGGAATGGAAGGGAGTGGAGTGGGTTCTAGTGGAAAACAATGGAATAGAATGTACCAGTATGGAATGGAATGGAATGGCAGGCAATAGAATGGAACGGAATGGAATGGAATGGAATGGAATAGAATGGAATGGAATGGAATGGAACGGAACGGAACGGAATGGAATGGAATGGAATGGAATAGAATGGAATGGAATGGAATGGAATGGAACGGAACGGAACGGAATGGAATGGAATGGAATGCAATGTAAAGGAATGGAATGGAATTGAGTGGAATGCAATGGAATGGAATGAAAAGGAGTGGAATGCAATGTAAAGGAATGGAATGGAATGGAGTGGAATGAAATGGAATGGAATGAAATGGAGTGGAATGCAATGGAATGGAATGAAATGGAGTGGAATGCAATGGAATGGAATGGAATGGAATGGAATGGAATGGAATGGAATGGAATGGAATGGAATGGAGTGGAGTGAAATGGAATGGAATAGAAAAGAATGGAATGGAATGGAATGGAACGTAATGGAAAGGACAAAACTGCAGTGGAGTGTAGTGGAGTGGAACGGTGTAGAAATGAATGGAACAGAGGGGAGTGGAATGGAATGTAATGGAATGGAGTGGACTGGGATGGAGGTGAAAGGGAAGGAATGGAATGCAGTGGACTGGAGAGTAGGGGAAAGAGAAGAGTGGATGTGAAGTGAATGGAACAGAATAGAATGGATCTGAGAGGAGTAGAGAAGATTCTAGTGGAAAAGAATGGAATGGGATGAATGGAATGCAATGGAATGGAATGGAATTGCAAAAATTGTAGTGGAGTGCTGTGGAATGGAATGGAAAAGAAAGGGAGAGAGTGGAGTGGAGTGGAATGGAGTGGAGTGGAGTGGAATGTAGTGGAGTGGAATGGAATGGAATGCAATGGAATAGAATGGAATGGAATGGAGTATACTGAAATGGAGAAAAATTGGAAGGAATGGAATGAAGAGGAATGGAAAGGATAGGAGTAGAGAAGAGCGGATTTGAATTGAATGGAATGGAATAGAAAGGATTGGAGTGTAGTGTAGTGGATTGTAGTTTAAAAGAATGGAATGGAATGGAATGGAATGGAATGCAATGGAATGGAATGCAATGGCTTGGAATGGAAAAAAGTGCAGTGGAGTGTAGTGGAGTGGAACGGAGAAGAAAGGAAGGGAGTGGAGTGGGGTGGAAAAGTGTGGAATGGAATGGAATGCAATGGAATATAATGGAATGGAATGGAAAGGAATGGAATGGAATGGAATGGAATGGAATGGAATGGAATGGAATGGAATTGAATGGAAAGGAATGGAATGGAATGGATTGGATTGGAGTGGAGTGGAGTGGATTCTATGGGAAAAGATTGAATGGAGTGGAATGGAATGGAAAGGAATGGAATGGAATGGAATGGAAAGCAAATAATGAACAGTAGGGTTCAGTGGAGTGGAATGGAGAAGAAAGGATGAGAGTGGAGTGGAGTAGAATGTAGTGGAAAGGATAGGAATGGAATAGAATGGAATAGAATGGAATGGAATGGAATCACGTGGACTCAAAACAGACGAAAAGGAAGCAAAGAAATGCAGTGATGTGGGGAGGAGTGGATTGGCAAAGAGTGTATTTGAATTGAAAGGAATGCAATGGAGTGGACTGCAATGGAAGCGAATGGGAAGAAATGGAATGCAGTGGACTGGAGAGGAGTGGAGTGGAGAAAAGGGAACCTGAATGGAATGGAATGGAATAGATTGGAGAGGATTGGAGTGGATTCCAGTAGAAAGGAATGGAATGGAATGGAATGGAATGGAATGGAATGGAATGGAATGGAGTGGACTGGAATGGAGGCGAATGGGAAAGAGTGGCATGCAGTGGAGTGGAGCGGAGTTGAGTGGAGAAGTGTGGATTTGAATGGAATGGAATGGAATGGAATGGAATGGAATGGAATGGAAAGGAATGCAATGGAATGGAATGGAATGGAATGGAATGGAATGGAATGGAATGGAATGGAATGGAATGGAATGGAATGGAATGGATTGGAGTGGAGTGTATTTTATGGGAAAAGATTGTAATGGAATTGAATGGACTGGAATTGAATGAAATACAATGGAATGAAATGGAATGGAATGGGGTGGAATGAAATGGAATGGAATTGGTTTGAATGGAATGGAATGGAATGGTTTGAATCGACTGGAATGGAGTTGAATGGAAGGGAGTGGAATGCAGTGCACTGGAGAGGAGTGGAATTGAGAGGTGTGGATTTGAATTAAATGGAATGGAAAGCAATGGATTAGAGTGGAATGGAGTGGATTCTAGTGGAGAAGAATGGAGTGAAATAGAATACAATGGAATGGAATGAAGCGGAATGCCATGGAAAGGAATGGAATGGACTGGAATGGAGGCAAATGGGAAGGAATACAATGCAGAGGAGTGGAGAGGAATGGAGTGGAGAAGAGTGGATTTGAATTGCATGTAATGGTATGGAATGGATTGCAGATTAGTTTAGAGGAACATAGTGGAGAAGACTGGATTTGAATTCAATGTAATGGAATGCAATGGATTGGAGTGTAGTGGAGTGGATTCTAGTGTAAAAGAATGCAACGGAATGGAATTGAATGGAGTGGATTGGAATACAGGCAAAAGGGAAAGAATACAATGCAGTGGATTGGAGAGCGGTGGCGTCCAGAAGCGTGGATTTCATATGAATGGAATGGAATGCAATGGAATGGAATAGAAAAGAATTTAAAGCAGTGGATTGGGGTGGAATGAAATGGACTAACATGGAATGGAATGGAAAGTAATGGAATGGAAAGTAATATAATGGAACGGAATGAAAAGGAATGGAATGGAATGGAATGGAATGGAGTGGTTGGCATTGTTTTGGAAATGAATGGAATGAGGTGGACTGTAGTGGAGTGGAAGGGAGGGGATTAGAGTGGCTTTAGGTGGCATGGAATGGAATAGAATAGAACGGAATGGAATGTAATGCAGTGGATTGCAGTGGAGATGCATGGAGTGGAATGGAATGGAATGGAATGGAATGGAACGGAACGGAATGGAACGGAATGAAATGGATTGGAATGCAATAGAATGAAAAAAATGGACTGCAGTGTATTGGAGAGGAGTTGCATGGAGGGGAATGGAATGCAACGAAATGGAATGGCATGGAATGCAATGGAATGGAATGGAATGGAATGGAATGGAATGGAATAGAATGGAAAAAAGTGCAGTGGAGTGCAGGAGACAAATGGAAGGGACTGGAATGGAGTGGATAGGAATGGTATGGAATGGAATGGAATGGAATGGAATATAATGGAATGGAATGTAATATAATGGAATGGAATGGAATATAATGGAATGGAATGGAATGGATTGGAATGGATTGGAATGGAATGGAATGGAATGGAATGGAATGGAATGGATTGCAAGAAAGTACGTTGGAGTGCAGTGGAATGAAATGGAGAAAAAACGAAGGGAGTGGATTGGAGTGGAATATAGTGCATTGGAAGGGATTGGAACAAAATGGAATTGCATGGAATGGAATGGATTGGGATCGATTAGACAGGAATGGAGGCTAATGGGAAGAAATGGAATGCAGTGGGGTGGAGAGGGGTGGAGTAGAGAAGAGTGATTTTTAATTGAATGTCATGGAATGGAAGGGATTGGAGAGAAGTAGAGTGGATTCTAGTGGAAAAGAATGGAATTTAATCAAACAGAATGGAATGCGATGGAATGGAATGGAATGGAATGGAACGGAATGGAATGGAATGGAATGGAATGGAAAAAATTGCAGTGGAGTGCAGTTGAGAGGAATGGAGTGGAATGGAATGGAATGGAATGGAATGGAATGGAATGGAATGGAATGGAATGGAAAATAATGGAATGGAATGAAATTCAATAGCATGGAATGGAATAGATTGGAGGAGAATGGAATGGCGAAAAATGAGAAAGAATGGAATGTAGTGGAGTGGAGAGGAAGAGAGACGAGAAGAGTGGATTTGTACTCAATGGAATGGAATGGAACGGATTAGAGTGGAGAGGAGTGGATTCTAGTGGAAAAGAATGGAATGGAATGGAATGGAGTAGAATAGACAAATGTGCAGTTGAGTGTAGAGGAGTGGAATGGAGAAGAAAGGAACGGAGTGGAGTGGAGTGGAAAGGAGTGGAATGCAATGGAATGGAATGGAAAGGAATGGAATCGAATGAAGTGGACTGGAATGGTGGTGAATCGGAAGGAATAGAATGCAGGGGAGTAGAGAGGAGTGGAGAGGAGAAGAGTGGATTTGAATCAAATGGAAAGGAACGGAATCCACTGGAGTGGAGAGGAGTGTTATCTAGTGGAAAATTGGAATGGAATGGAATGGAATGGAATGGAATGGAATGGAATGGAATAGAATGGAATGGAATGGAATGGAATGGAATGGAATGGAAAGAAGTGTAATGGAGTGTGCTGGAGTGGAATGGAATGGAATAGAATGGAATGGAATGGAATGGACAGGAATGTAGGCGAACGGGAAGGAATAGAATGCAGTGGACTGAAGAGGAGTGGAGTGGAGAAGAGCGGATTTGAATTGAATGCAGTGGAATGGAATGGAGTTTAGTGGAGTGGATTCCAGGGGGAAAGAATGTAATGGAATCGAATGGAATGGAATGGAATGGAATGGAATGGAATTTAATGGAGTGGAATGCAAAGGAATGGAGTAGAATGGAATGGGATAGAATGGAATGGAATGGACTGGAAAGGAAAAAATTACATCGGAGTGCAGTGGAATGGAATGCAGAAGAAACGAAGCAAGTGGATTGGAGTGGAATGTAGTGGAATGGAAGGGAATGGAACGAAATGGAATTGAATGGAATGCAATGGAATGGAATGGAATGGAATGCATTAGCCTGGAATGGAGGCTACTGGGAAGGAATGGAATGCAGTGGAATGGAGAGAAGTCAAGTGGAGAAGAGTGGTTTTGAATTGAATGTCCTGGCATGGAATGGATTGTAGTGGATTGCAGTGGATTCCAGTGGAAAAGAATGGAATTTAAACGAATGGAATGGAATGCAATGGAATGGAAAGGATTGGAATGGAATGGAAAAAAGTGCAGTGGAGTGCAGTGGAGAGGAATGCAGAAGAAACGAAGGGACTGGATTGGAGTGGAATGTAGTGGAATGGAAAGGAATAGTTTGGAGGGGACTGGAATGTAGGCGAATGGGAAGGAATGGAATGCAGTAGAGTGAAGAGGAATGGAGAGGAGAAGAGTGGATTTGAACTCAATGGAATGGAATGGAATGGATTGGAGTAGAGAGGAGTGGATTCTAGTGGAAAAGAATGGAATGAAATGGAATGGATTGGAGTAGAGAGGAGTGGATTCTAGTGGAAAAGAATGGAATGCAACAGAATGGAATGGAGTAGAATGGACAAATGTGATGTTGAGTGTAGTATAGTGGAATGGAGAAGAAAGGAAGGGAGTGGAGTGGAGTGGAATGTGGTGGAATTGAATGGAAGGGAATGGAGTGGACTGGAATGTAGGCGAATGGGAAGGAATGGAATGCAGTGGAGTAGAGAGGAGTGATGTGGAGGAGTGTGTATTTGAATGGAATGGAATGGAACGGAATGCATTGGAGTTGAGAGGACTGTACTCCAGTGGAAAAGAATGGATTGGAATAGAATGGAATGGAAGGGAAAGGAATGGAGTGGAATGGAATGGAATGGAATAGAACTGAATGGAATGGGAAGGAAAAAAGTACATTGGAGTGCAGTGGAATGGAATGGAGAAGAAAAGAAGGGACTGGATTGGAGTGGAAAGTAGTGGAATGGAATGGAATGGAATGGAATGGAATGGAATGGAATGGAATGGATTGGACAGGAATGGAGGCTAATAGGAAGGAATGGAATGCAGTGGAGTGGAGAGGAGTGGGGTGGAGAAGAGTGGTTTGAATTGAATGTCACGGAATGGAATGGACTGTAGTGGAGTATAGTGGATTCCAGTGGAAAAGAATGTAATTAAATTGAATGGAACTAGAGGCAATGGAATGGAAAGGAATGGAATGGAAAGGAATGGAATGGAATGGAAAAAAGTGCAGTGGAGTGCAGTGGAGAGGAATGAAGTGTAATGGAATGGCATGGAATGGAATATATTAGAAGGGAATGGAAAGGAGGTGAAAGGGAAGGAATGGAATGCAGTGGAGTGGAGAGGAATGGAGTGGAGAACAGTGGATTTGAATTCAATGGAATGGATTGGAGTGGAGACGAGTGGATTCTAGTGGAAAAGAATGGAATGGAATGGAATGAAATGGAGTAGAATGGAAAAATGTGCTATTGAGTGTAGTAGAGTGGAAAGGAGAAGAATTGAATGTAGTGGAATGGAGTGGAATGGAATGGAATGGAACGGAGTGGACTGGAATAGAGGCGAATGGGAAGGAATGGAATGCAGTGGAGTAGAGAGGAGTGAAGTTGAAGAGTGTGTATTTCAATCGAATTGAAAGGAATAGAATGCATTGGAGTGGAGAGGAGTGTACCGTAGTGGAAAACTGGAATGGAATGGAATGGAGTGGAATGTAATGGAATGGAATGGAATGGAATGGAATGGAATGGAATGGAATGGAATGGAATGAAAAAAAGTGTAATGGAGTGTGCTGGAGTGGAGTGGAAAGGAATGGAATGGAATGGAGTGGAATGAAATTGAATGGAATGGAATGGAATGGAATGGAATGGAATAGAGTGGACGGTAATGGAGGTGAATGGGAAGGTATGGAATGTAGTAGAGTGGAGAAGAGTGGAGTAGAAAAGAGTGGATTTGAATTGACTGGAGTGCAATGTAATGGAATGGAATGGAATGGAATGGAATGGAATGGAATGGAATGGAATGGAATGGAATGGATAGCAGTGGATTGGAGAGGAGTGGATAGGAGAAGAATGGAATGGAATGGAAAGAAATGAAATGGAAAGAATTACAATGGAAAGGATTGAAAAGCAATGGAATGGAATGGAATGGAATTGAGCAGAGTGCATTGTATTTGAAATGAATTGAATGGAGACGATGGTTGTGGAGTGGAATGGAATGGGAAGGAATGGAATGGAGTGGAGTGCATTGGAGTGGAATGGAGGGGAGAAGAGTGGATTCAGGTGGAATAGAACAGAAAAGAAAGGAATGGAATGCAATGGATTGGAGTGGAGTTGAAGGGAGGGGAAAGGAATGGAATGGAATGGAATGGAATGGAATGGATTGGAATCGATTGGAATTCTTTGGAATGGAATGAATGGAATGGAATGGAATGCAATGCATTGGAATGGAATAGAATTGAAAAAAGTGTAGTGGAGTGGTGTGGACTGAAATGGAGAAAAAGGAAGAAAGTGGAGCGGAGAGGAATGGAGTTCAATGGAATGGAATGGAGGGAAATGGGAATGAATGGAATACAGTGGAGTGGAGAGGAGTAGAGTGGAGAAGAGTGGATTTCAATGGAATGGAAAGAATGTAATGTAATGTAATGTAATGGAATGGAATGGATTGTACTGGAGTGGAGTGGATCCCAGCGGAAAGAAATGGAAAGAATGGAATGGATTGCAATGCAATGGAAGAGATTGGAATGGAATGGAGTCGAATGGGAGGTAATGGAATGCAGTGGAAAGGAGTGGATAGGAGTGGAGAAGACTGGATTGGAATGGAATGGAATGGAATGCAATGGAATGGAATGGAAGGGAATGGAATGGAGTGGAGTGGGTTCTAGTGGAAAAGAATGGAATAGAATGGACCAGTATGGAATGGAATGGAATGGCAGGCAATAGAATGGAACGGAATGGAATGGAATGGAATGGAATGGAATGGAATGGAATGGAATGGAATGGAACGGAACGGAACGGAACGGAATGGAATGGAATGGAATGCAATGTAAAGGAATGGAATGGAATTGAGTGGAATGCAATGGAATGGAATGAAAAGGAGTGGAATGCAATGTAAAGGAATGGAATGGAATGGAGTGGAATGAAATGGAATGGAATGAAATGGAGTGGAATGCAATGGGATGGAATGAAATGGAGTGGAATGCAATGGAATGGAATGGAATGGAATGGAATGGAATGGAATGGAATGGAATGGAATGGAGTGGAGTGGAGTGGAATGGAATGGAATAGAAAAGAATGGAATGGAATGGAAAGGAACGTAGTGGAAAGGATAAAAGTGCAGTGGAGTGTAGTGGAGTGGAACGGTGTAGAAAGGAATGGAACAGAGTGGAGTGGAATGGAATGTAATGGAATGGAGTGGACTGGGATGGAGGTGAAAGGGAAGGAATGGAATGCAGTGGACTGGAGAGTACGGGAAAGGAGAAGAGTGGATGTGAAGTGAATGGAACAGAATAGAATGGATCTGAGTGGAGGAGAGAAGATTCTAGTGGAAAGGAATGGAATGGAATGAATGGAATGCAATGGAATGGAATGGAATTGCAAAAATTGTAGTGGAGTGCTGTGGAATGGAATGGAAAAGAAAGGAAGAGAGTGGAGTGGAGTGGAATGGAGTGGAGTGGAATGGAATGGAATGCAATGGAATAGAATGGAATGGAATGGAGTAGACTGAAATGGAGAAAAATTGGAAGGAATGGAATGAAGTGGAATGGAAAGGATAGGAGTAGAGAAGAGCAGATTTGAATTGAATGGAATGGAATAGAAAGGATTGGAGTGTAGTGTAGTGGATTGTAGTTTAAAAGAATGGAATGGAATGGAATGGAATGGAATGGAATGGAATGGAATGGAATGGAGGCTAAGAGGAAGGAATGGAATGCAGTGGAGTGGAGAGGAGTGGGGTGGAGAAGAGTGGTTTGAATTGAATGTCACGGAATGGAATGGACTGTAGTGGAGTATAGTGGATTCCAGTGGAAATGAATGAAATTAAATTGAATGGAACTGGAGGCAATGGAATGGAAAGGAATGGAATGGAAAGGAATGGAATGGAATGGAAAAAAGTGAAGTGGAGTGCAGTGGAGAGGAATGCAGTGTAATGGAATGGCATTGAATGGAATAGATTAGAAGGGAATGGAAAGGAGGTGAAAGGGAAGGAATGGAATGCGGTGGAGTGGAGAGGAATGGAGTGGAGAACAGTGGATTTGAATTCAATGGAATGGATTGTAGTGGAGACGAGTGGATTCTAGTGGAAAAGAATGGAATGGAATGGAATGAAATGGAGTAGAATGAACAAATGTGCTGTGGAGTGTAGTAGAGTGGAATGGAGAAGAATTGAATGTAGTGGAATGGAGTGGAATGGAATGGAATGGAACGGAGTGGACTGGAGTGGAGGCGAATGGGAAGGAATGGAATGCAGTGGAGTAGAGAGGAGTGAAGTGGAAGAGTGTGTATTTCAATCGAATTGAAAGGAATAGAATGCATTGGAGTGGAGAGGAGTGTACCGTAGTGGAAAACTGGAATGGAATGGAATGGAATGGAATGGAATGGAATGGAATGGAATGGAATGGAAAGAAAAAAAGTGTAATGGAGTGTGCTGGAGTGGAGTGGAAAGGAATGGAATGGAATGGAGTGGAATGAAATGAAATGGAATGGAATGGAATGGAATGGAATGGAATGGAATGGAATGGAATGGAATGGAATAGAGTGGACGGTAATGGAGGTGAATGGAAAGGTATGGAATGTAGTAGAGTGGAGAAGAGTGGAGTAGAAAAGAGTGGATTTGAATTGACTGGAGTGCAATGCAATGGAATGGAATGGAATGGAATGGAATGGAATGGAATGGAATGGAATGGAATGGATAGCAGTGGATTGGAGAGGAGTGGATAGGAGAAGAATGGAATGGAATGGAAAGAAAAGAAATGGAAAGAATTACAATGGAAAGGAATGAAAAGCAATGGAATGGAATGGAATGGAATTGAGCAGAGTGCATTGTATTTGAAATGAATCGAATGGAGACGATGGTTGTGGAGTGGAATGGAATGGGAAGGACTGGAATGGAGTGGAGTGCATTGGAGTGGAATGGAGGGGAGAAGAGTGGATTCAGGTGGAATAGAACAGAAAAGAAAGGAAGGGAATGCAGTGGATTGGAGTGGAGTTGAAGGGAGGGGAAAGGAATGGAATGGAATGGAATGGAATGGAATGGAATGGAATGGAATGGATTGGAATCGAATGGAATTCATTGGAATGGAATGAATGGAATGGAATGGAATGCAATGCATTGGAATAGAATAGAAGGGAAAAAAGTGTAGTGGAGTGGTGTGGAGTGAAATGGAGAAAAAGGAAGAAAGTGGAGCGGAGAGGAATGGAGTGCAATGGAATGGAATGGAGGGAAATGGGAATGAATGGAATACAGTGGAGTGGAGAGGAGTAGAGTGGAGAAGAGTGGATTTCAATGGAATGGAAAGGAATGTAATGTAATGGAATGGAATGGAATGGATTGTACTGGAGTGGAGTGGATCCCAGGGGAAAAAATGGAAAGAATGGAATGGATTGCAATGCAATGGAAAAGATTGGAATGGAATGGAGTCGAATGGGAGGGAATGGAATGCAGTGGAAAGGAGTGGATAGGAGTGGAGAAGACTGGATTGGAATGGAATGGAATGGAATGGAATGGAATGGAATGGAATGGAATGGAATGCAGTGGAGTGGGTTCTAGTGGAAAAGAATGGAATAGAATGGACCAGTATGGAATGGAATGGAATGGCAGGCAATAGAATGGAACGGAATGGAATGGAATGGAATGGAATGGAATGGAATGGAATGGAATAGAATGGAATGGAATAGAATGGAACGGAACGGAACGGAATGGAATGGAATGGAATGCAATGTAAAGGAATGGAATGGAATTGAGTGGAATGCAATGGAATGGAATGAAAAGGAGTGGAATGCAATGTAAAGGAATGGAATGGAATGGAGTGGAATGAAATGGAATGGAATGAAATGGAGTGGAATCCAATGGAATGGAATGAAATGGAGTGGAATGCAATGGAATGGAATGGAATGGAATGGAATGGAATTTAATGGAGTGGAGTGGAGTGGAATGGAATGGAATAGAAAAGAATGGAATGGAATGGAATGGAATGGAACGTAATGGAAAGGATAAAAGTTCAGTGGAATGTAGTGGAGTGGAACGGTGTAGAAAGGAATTGAACAGAGTGGAGTGGAATGGAATGTAATGGAATGGAGTGGACTGGGATGGAGGTGAAAGGGAAGGAATGGAATGCAGTGGACTGGAGAGTAGGGGAAAGGAGAAGAGTGGATGTGAAGTGAATGGAACAGAATAGAATGGATCTGAGTGGAGTAGAGAAGATTCTAGTGGAAAAGAATGGAATGGAATGAATGGAATGCAATGGAATGGAATGGAATTGCAAAAATTGTAGTGGAGTGCTGTGTAATGGAATGGAAAAGAAGGGAAGAGAGTGGAGTGGAGTGGAATGCAGTGGAGTGGAATGGAATGGAATGCAATGGAATAGAATGGAATGGAATGGAGTAGACTGAAATGGAGAAAAATTGGAAGGAATGGAATGAAGTGGAATCGAAAGGATAGGAGTAGAGAAGAGCGGATTTGAATTGAATGGAATGGAATAGAAAGGATTGGAGTGTAATGTAGTGGACTGTAGTTTAAAAGAATGGAATGGAATGGAATGGAATGGAATGGAATGGAATGGAATGGAATGGAATGGAATGTAGGCTAATAGGAAGGAATGGAATGCAGTGGAGTGGAGAGGAGTGGGGTGGAGATGAGTGGTTTGAATTGAATGTCACGGAATGGAATGGACTGTAGTGGAGTATAGTGGATTCCAGTGGAAAAGAATGTAATTAAATTGAATGGAACTGGAGGCAATGGAATGGAAAGGAATGGAATGGAAAGGAATGGAATGGAATGGAAAAATTGCAGTGGAGTGCAGTGGAGAGGAATGCAGTGTAATGGAATGGCATGGAATGGAATAGATTAGAAGGGAATGGAAAGGAGGTGAAAGGGAAGGAATGGAATGCAGTGGAGTGGAGAGGAATGGAGTGGAGAACAGTGGATTTGAATTCAATGGAATGGATTGGAGTGGAGACGAGTGGATTCTAGTGGAAAACAATGGAATGGAATGGAATGAAATGGAGTAGAATGAACAAATGTGCTGTTGAGTGTAGTAGAGTGGAATGGAGAAGAATTGAATGTAGTGGAATGGAGTGGAATGGAATGGAACGGAGTGGACTGGAATAGAGGCGAATGGGAAGGAATGGAATGCAGTGGAGTAGAGAGGAGGGAACTGGAAGAGTGTGTATTTCAGTCGAATGGAAATGAATAGAATCCATTGGAGTGGAGAGGAGTGTACCGTAGTGGAAAACTGGAATGGAATGGAATGGAATGGAATGGAATGGAATGGAATGGAATGGAATGAAAAAAAGTGTAATGGAGTGTGCTGGAGTGGAGTGGAAAGGAATGGAATGGAATGGAGTGGAATGAAATGGAATGGAATGGAATGGAATGGAATGGAATAGAGTGGACGGTAATGGAGGTGAATGGGAAGGTATGGAATGTAGTAGAGTGGAGAAGAGTGGAGTAGAAAAGAGTGGATTTGAATTGACTGGAGTGCAATGCAATGGAATGGAATGGAATGGAATGGAATGGAGTGGAATGGACAGCAGTGGATTGGAGAGGATTGGATAGGAGAAGAATGGAATGGAATGGAAAGAAATGAGATGGAAAGAATTACAATGGAAAGGAATGAAAAGCAATGGAATGGAATGGAATGGAATCGAGCAGAGTGCATTGTACTTGAAATGAATTGAATGGAGACGATGGTTGTGGAGTGGAATGCAATGGGAAGGAATGGAATGGAGTGGAGTGCATTGGAGTGGAATGGAGGGGAGAAGAGTGGATCCAGGTGGAATAGAACAGAAAAGAAAGGAAGGGAATGCAGTGGATTGGAGTGGAGTTGAAGGGATGGGAAAGGAATGGAATGGAATGGAATGGAATGGAATGGAATGGAATGGAATGGAATGGATTGGAATCGAATGGAATTCATTGGAATGGAATGGAATGGAATGGAATGCAATGCATTGGAATGGAATAGAAGGGAAAAAAGTGTAGTGGAGTGCTGTGGAGTGAAATGGAGAAAAAGGAAGAAAGAGGAGCGGAGAGGAATGGAGTGCAATGGAATGGAATGGAGGGAAATGGGAATGAATGGAATACACTGGAGTGGAGAGGAGTAGAGTGGAGAAGAGTGGATTTCAATAGAATGGAAAGGAATGGAAAGGAATGGAATGGAATGGAATGGAATGGAATGGAATGGATTGGACTGGAGTGGAGTGGATCCCAGTGGAAAGAAATGGAAAGAATGGAATGGATTGCAATGGAATGGAAGAGATTGGAATGAAATGGAGTCGAATGGGAGGGAATGGAATGCAGTGGAAAGGAGTGGAGAGGAGTGGAGAAGACTTGATTGGAATGGAATGGAATGGAATGGAATGGAATGGAATGGAATGGAATGGAAGGGAATGAAATGGAATGCAATGGCATGGAATGGAAAAAAGTGCAGTGAGTGTAGTGGAGTGGAACGGAGAAGAAAGGAAGGGAGTGGAGTGGGGTGGAAAGTTGTGGAATTGAATGGAATGCAATGGAATATAATGGAATGGAATGGAAAGGAAAGGAATGGAATGGAATGGAATGGAATGGAATGGAAAGGAATGGAATGGAATGGATTGGATTGGAGTGGAGTGGAGTGGATTCTAGGGGAAAAGATTGAATGAAATGGAATGGAATGGAATGGAATGGAATGGAATGGAATGGAAAGCAAATAATGAACAGTAGCGTTCAGTGGAGTGGAATGGAGAAGAAAGGATGAGAGTGGAGTGGAGTAGAATGTAGTGGAAAGAATAGGATTGGAATGGAATGGAATAGAATGGAATGGAATGGAATCACGTGGATTCAAAACAGACGAAAAGGAAGGAAAGAAATGCAGTGGTGTGGGGAGGAGTGGATTGGCAAAGAGTGTGTTTGAATTGAAAGGAATGCAATGGAGTGGACTGCAATGGAAGCGAATGGGAAGGAATGGAATGCAGTGGACTGGAGATGAGTGGAGTGGAGAAAAGGGAACCTGAATGGAATGTAATGGAATAGATTGGAGAGGATTGGAGTGGATTCCAGTAGAAAGGAATGGAATGTAATGTAATGGAATGGAATGTAATGGAATGGAATGGAATGGAATGGAATGGAATGGAATGGAGTGGACTGGAATGGAGGTGAATGGGAAAGAGTGGCATGCAGTGGAGTGGAGAGGAGTTGAGTGGAGAAGTGTGGATTTGAATGGAATGGAATGGAATGGAAAGGAATGCAATGGAATGGAATGGAATGGAATGGAATGGATTGGAGTGGAGTGTATTTTAAGGGAAAAGATTGTAATGGAATTGAATGGACTGGAATTGAATGAAATACAATAGAATGAAATGGAATGGAATGGGGTTGAATGGAATGGAATGGAATGGTTTGAGTCGACTGGAATGGAGTTTAATGGAAGGGAGTGGAATGCAGTGCACTGGAGAGCAGTGGAATGGAGAGGTGTGGATTTGAATTAAATGGAATGGAAAGGAATGCATTAGAGTGGAATGGAGTGGATTCTAATGGAGAAGAATGGAGTGAAATAGAATACAATGGAATGGAATGAAACGGAATGCCATGGAAAGGAATGGAATGGACTGGAATGGAGGCAAATGGGAAGGAATACAATGCAGAGGAGTGGAGAGGAATGGAGTGGAGAAGAGTGGTTTTGAATTGCATGTAATGGTATGGAATGGATTGCAGATTAGTTTAGAGGAACAGAGTGGAGAAGACTGGATTTGAATTCAATGTAATGGAATGCAATGGATTGGAGTGTAGTGGAGTGGATTCTAGTGTAAAAGAATGCAACGGAATGGAATTGAATGGAGTGGATTGGAATACAGGCAAATGGGAAGGAATACAATGCAGTGGATTGGAGAGCGGTGGTGTCCAGAAGCGTGGATTTCATATGAATGGAATGGAATGCAATGGAATGGAATAGAAAAGAATTTAAAGCAGTGGATTGGGGTGGAATGAAATGGACTAACATGGAATGGAATGGAAAGTAATGGAATGGAAAGGAATATAAAGGAACGGAATGAAAAGGAATGGAATGGAATGGAATGGAGTGGTTGGCATTGTTTTGGAAATGAATGGAATGAGGTGGAGTGTAGTGGAGTGGAAGGGAGGGGAGTAGAGTGGCTTTAGGTGGCACGGAATGGAATAGAATAGAACGGAATGGAATGGAATGCAGTGGATTGCAGTGGAGATGCATGGAGTGGAATGGAATGGAGTGGAATGGAATGGAATGGAATGGAATGGAATGGAATGGAACGGAACGGAACGGAATTGAATGGAATGAAATGGATTGGAATGCAATAGAATGATAAAAATGGACTGCAGTGTATTGGAGAGGAGTTGCATGGAGGGGAATGGAATGCAACGAAATGGAATGGCATGGAATGGAATGGAATGGAATGGAATGGAATGGAATGGAATGGAATAGAATGGAAAAAAGTGCAGTGGAGTGCAGGAGACAAATGGAAGGGACTGGAATGGAGTGGATAGGAATGGTATGGAATGGAATGGAATGGAATGGAATATAATGGAATGGAATGGAATGGAATGGAATGGAATGGAATATAATGGAATGGAATGGAATGGAATGGAATGGAATGGAATGGATTGGAATGGATTGGAATGGAATGGAATGGAGTGGAATGGAATGGAATGGAATGGATTGCAAGAAAGTACGTTGGAGTGCAGTGGAATGAAATGGAGAAAAAACGAAGGGAGTGGATTGGAGTGGAATGTAGTGGATTGGAAGGGATTGGAACAAAATGCACTTGCATGGAATGGAATGGATTGGGATCGATTAGACAGGAATGGAGGCTAATGGGAAGAAATGGAATGCAGTGGGGTGGAGAGGGGTGGAGTAGAGAAGAGTGATTTTCAATTGAATGTCATGGAATGGAAGGGATTGGAGAGAAGTAGAGTGGATTCTAGTGGATAAGAATGGAATTTAATCAAACAGAATGGAATGCGATGGAATGGAAAGGAATGGAATGGAATGGAACGGAATGGAATGGAATGGAATGGAATGGAAAAAAGTACAGTGGAGTGCAGTTGAGAGGAATGGAATGGAATGGAATGGAATGGAATGGAATGGAAAAGAATGGAATGGAATGAAATGGAATAGCATGGAATGGAATAGATTGGAGGAGACTGGAATGGAGAAAAATGAGAAAGAATGGAATGTAGTGGAGTGGAGAGGAAGAGAGAGGAGAAGAGTGGATTTGTACTCAATGGAATGGAATGGAACGGATTAGAGTGGAGAGGAGTGGATTCTAGTGGAAAAGAATGGAATGGAATGGAATGGAATGGAGTAGAATAGACAAATGTGCAGATGAGTGTAGTGGAGTGGAATGGAGAAGAAAGGAAGGGAGTGGAGTGGAGTGGAAAGGAGTGGAATGCAATGGAATGGAATGGAATGGAATGGAAAGGAATGGAGTGGAATGCAATGGAATGGAATGAAATGGAGTGGAATGCAATGGAATATAATGGAATGGAATGGAAAGGAATGGAATGGAATGGAATGGAATGGAATGGAATGGAATGGAGTGGAGTGGAATGGAATGGAATAGAAAAGAATGGAATGGAATGGAATGGAACGTAATGGAAAGGACAAAACTGCAGTGGAGTGTAGTGGAGTGGAACGGTGTAGAAATGAATGGAAGAGAGGGGAGTGGAATGGAATGTAATGGAATGGAGTGGACTGGGATGGAGGTGAAAGGGAAGGAATGGAATGCAGTGGACTGTTGAGTAGGGGAAAGAGAAGAGTGGATGTGAAGTGAATGGAACAGAATAGAATGGATCTGAGTGGAGTAGAGAAGATTCTAGTGGAAAAGAATGGAATGGGATGAATGGAATGCAATGGAATGGAATGGAATTGCAAAAATTGTAGTGGAGTGCTGTGGAATGGAATGGAAAAGAAAGGAAGAGAGTGGAGTGGAGTGGAATGGAGTGGAGTGGAGTGGAATGTAGTGGAGTGGAATGGAATGGAATGCAATGGAATAGAATGGAATGGAATGGAGTAGACTGAAATGGAGAAAAATTGGAAGGAATGGAATGAAGAGGAATGGAAAGGATAGGAGTAGAGAAGAGCGGATTTGAATTGAATGGAATGGAATAGAAAGGATTGGAGTGTAGTGTAGTGGATTGTAGTTTAAAAGAATGGAATGGAATGGAATGGAATGGAAGGGAATGGAATGCAATGGAATGGAATGCAATGGCTTGGAATGGAAAAAAGTGCAGTGGAGTGTAGTGGAGTGGAACGGAGAAGAAAGGAAGGGAGTGGAGTGGGGTGGAAAGGTGTGGAATGGAATGGAATGCAATGGAATATAATGGAATGGAATGGAAAGGAATGGAATGGAATGGAATGGAATTGAATGGAAAGGAATGGAATGGAATGGATTGGATTGGAGTGGAGTGGAGTGGATTCTATGGGAAAAGATTGAATGGAGTGGAATGGAATGGAAAGGAATGGAATGGAATGGAATGGAAAGCAAATAATGAACAGTAGGGTTCAGTGGAGTGGAATGGAGAAGAAAGGATGAGAGTGGAGTGGAGTAGAATGTAGTGGAAAGGATAGAATGGAATGGAATGGAATAGAATGGAATGGAATGGAATCACGTGGACTCAAAACAGACGAAAAGGAAGCAAAGAAATGCAGTGATGTGGGGAGGTGTGGATTGGCAAAGAGTGTATTTGAATTGAAAGGAATGCAATGGAGTGGACTGTAATGGAAGCGAATGGGAAGGAATGGAATGCAGTGGACTGGAGAGGAGTGGAGTGGAGAAAAGGGAAACTGAATGGAATGGAATGGAATAGATTGGAGAGGATTGGAGTGGATTCCAGTAGAAAGGAATGGAATGGAATGGAATGGAATGGAGTGGAATGGAATGGAATGGAATGGAGTGGAATGGAATGGAATGGAATGGAATGGAATGGAATGGAATGGAACGGAACGGAACGGAATTGAATGGAATGAAATGGATTGGAATGCAATAGAATGAAAAAAATGGACTGCAGTGTATTGGAGAGGAGTTGCATGGAGGGGAATGGAATGCAACGAAATGGAATGGAATGGAATGGAATGGAATGGAATGGAATGGAATGGAATGGAATAGAATGGAAAAAAGTGCAGTTGAGTGCAGGAGACAAATGGAAGGGACTGGAATGGAGTGGATAGGAATGGTATGGAATGGAATGGAATGGAATGGAATATAATGGAATGGAATGGAATGGAATGGAATGGAATATAATGGAATGGAATGGAATGGAATGGAATGGAATGGAATATAATGGAATGGAATGGAATGGAATGAAATGGAATGGAATGGAATGGATTGGAATGGATTGGAATGGAATGGAATGGAGTGGAATGGAATGGAATGGAATGGATTGCAAGAAAGTACGTTGGAGTGCAGTGGAATGAAATGGAGAAAAAACGAAGGGAGTGGATTGGAGTGGAATGTAGTGGATTGGAAGGGATTGGAACAAAATGCACTTGCATGGAATGGAATGGATTGGGATCGATTAGACAGGAATGGAGGCTAATGGGAAGAAATGGAATGCAGTGGGGTGGAGAGGGGTGGAGTAGAGAAGAGTGATTTTCAATTGAATGTCATGGAATGGAAGGGAATGGAGAGAAGTAGAGTGGATTCTAGTGGATAAGAATGGAATTTAATCAAACAGAATGGAATGCGATGGAATGTAAAGGAATGGAAAGGAATGGAACGGAATGGAATGGAATGGAATGGAATGGAAAAAAGTACAGTGGAGTGCAGTTGAGAGGAATGGAGTGGAATGGAATGGAATGGAATGGAATGGAAAAGAATGGAATGGAATGAAATTCAATAGCATGGAATGGAATAGATTGGAGGAGACTGGAATGGAGAAAAATGAGAAAGAATGGAATGTAGTGGAGTGGAGAGGAAGAGAGAGGAGAAGAGTGGATTTGTACTCAATATAATGGAATGGAACGGATTAGAGTGGAGAGGAGTGGATTCTAGTGGAAAAGAGTGGAATGGAATGGAATGGAATGGAGTAGAATAGACAAATGTGCAGTTGAGTGTAGTGGAGTGGAATGGAGAAGAAAGGAAGGGAGTGGAGTGGAGTGGAAAGGAGTGGAATGCAATGGAATGGAATGGAATGGAATGGAAAGGAATGGAATCGAATGAAGTGGACTGGAATGGTGGGGAATCGGAAGGAATAGAATGCAGGGGAGTAGAGAGGAGTGGAGAGGAGAAGAGTGGATTTGAATCAAATGGAAAGGAACGGAATCCACTGGAGTGGAGAGGTGTGTTATCTAGTGGAAAATTGGAATGGAATGGAATGGAATGGAATGGAATGGAATGGAATGGAATGGAAAGAAGTGTAATGGAGTGTGCTGGAGTGAAATGGAATGGAATAGAATGGAATGGAATGGAATGGTCAGGAATGGAGGCGAACGGGAAGGAATAGAATGCAGTGGACTGAAGAGGAGTGGAGTGGAGAAGAGCGGATTTGAATTGAATGCAGTGGAATGGATAGGAGTTTAGTGGAGTGGATTTCAGGGGAAAAGAATGTAATGTAATGTAATGGAATGGAATGGAATGGAATGGAATGGAATGGAATGCAAAGCAATGGAGTAGAATGGAATGGGATAGAATGGAATGGAATGGACTGGAAAGGAAAAAATTACATCGGAGTGCAGTGGAATGGAATGGAGAAGAAACGAAGCAAGTGGATTGGAGTGGAATGTAGTGGAATGGAAGGGAATGGAACGAAATGGAATTGAATGGAATGCAATGGAATGGAATGGAATGGAATGCATTAGCCTGGAATGGAGGCTACTGGGAAGGAATGGAATGCAGTGGAATGGAGAGAAATCAAGTGGAGAAGAGTGGTTTTGAATTGAATATCCAGGCATGGAATGGATTGTAGTGGATTGCAGTGGATTCCAGTGGAAAAGAATGGAATTTAAACGAATGGAATGGAATGCAATGGAATGGAAAGGATTGGAATGGAATGGAAAAAAGTGCAGTGGAGTGCAGTGGAGAGGAATGCAGAAGAAACGAAGGGACTGGATTGGAGTGGAATGTAGTGGAATGGAATGGAATGGAATGGAATGGAATGGAATGGAATGGAATAGTTTGGAGGGGACTGGAATGTAGGCGAATGGGAAGGAATGGAATGCAGTAGAGTGAAGAGAAATGGAGAGGAGAAGAGTGGATTTGAACTCAATGGAATGGAATGGAATGGATTGGAGTAGAGAGGAGTGGATTCTGGTGGAAAAGAATGGAATGAAATGGAATGGATTGGAGTAGAGAGGAGTGGATTCTAGTGGAAAAGAATGGAATGCAACTGAATGGAATGGAGTAGAATGGACAAATGTGATGTTGAGTGTAGTATAGTGGAATGGAGAAGAAAGGAAGGGAGTGGAGTGGAGTGGAATGTGGTGGAATTGAATGGAAGGGATTGGAGTGGACAGGAAAGTAGGCGAATGGGAAGGAATGGAATGCAGTGGAGTAGAGAGGAGTGATGTGGAGGAGTGTGTATTTGAATGGAATGGAATGGAACGGAATGCATTGGAGTGGAGAGGACTGTACTCCAGTGGAAAAGAATGGATTGGAATAGAATGGGATGGAAGGGAAAGGAATGGAGTGGAATGGAATGGAATGGAATAGAACTGAATGGAATGGGAAGGAAAAAAGTACATTGGAGTGCAGTGGAATGGAATGGAGAAGAAACGAAGGGACTGGATTGGAGTGGAAAGTAGAGGAATGGAATGGAATGGAATGGAATGGAATGGAATGGAATGGAATGGAAAGGAATGGATTGGACAGGAATGGAGGCTAATAGGAAGGAATGGAATGCAGTGGAGTGGAGAGGAGTGGGGTGGAGAAGAGTGGTTTGAATTGAATGTCACGGAATGGAATGGACTGTAGTGGAGTATAGTGGATTCCAGTGGAAAAGAATGTAATTAAATTGAATGGAACTGGAGGCAATGGAATGGAAAGGAATGGAATGGAAAGGAATGGAATGGAATGGAAAAAAGTGCAGTGGAGTTCAGTGGAGAGGAATGCAGTATAATGGAATGGCATGGAATGGAATAGATTAGAAGGGAATGGAAAGGAGGTGAAAGGGAAGGAATGGAATGCAGTGGAGTGGAGAAGAATGGAGTGGAGAAAAGTGGATTTGAATTAAATGGAATGGATTGGAGTGGAGACGAGTGGATTCCAGTGGAAAAGAATGGAATGGAATGGAATGAAATGGAGTAGAATGAACAAATGTGCTCTTGAGTGTAGTAGAGTGGAATGGAGAAGAATTGAATGTAGTGGAATGGAGTGGAATGGAATGGAATGGAACGGAGTGGACTGGAATAGAGGCGAATGGGAAAGAATGGAATGCAGTGGAGTAGAGAGGAGTGAAGTGGAAGAGTGTGTATTTCAATCGAATGGAAAGGAATAGAATGCATTGGAGTGGAGAGGAGTGTACCGTAGTGGAAAACTGGAATGGAATGGAATGGAGTGGAATGGAATGGAATGGAATGGAATGGAATGGAATGGAATGGAATGAAAAAAAGTGTAATGGAGTGTGCTGGAGTGGAGTGGAAAGGAATGGAATGGAATGGAGTGGAATGAAATTGAATGGAATGGAATGGAATGGAATGGAATGGAATGGAATGGAATAGAGTGGACGGTAATGGAGGTGAATGGGAAGGTATGGAATGTAGTAGAGTGGAGAAGAGTGGAGTAGAAAAGAGTGGATTTGAATTGACTGGAGTGCAATGCAATGGAATGGAATGGAATGGAATGGAATTAAATGGATAGCAGTGGATTGGAGAGGAGTGGATAGGAGATGAATGGAATTCAATGGAAAGAAATGAAATGGAAAGGATTACAATGGAAAGGAATGAAAAGCAATGGAATGGAATGGAATGGAATTGAGCAGAGTGCATTGTATTTGAAATGAATTGAATGGAGACGAGGGTTGTGGAGTGGAATGGAATGGGAAGGAATGGAATGGAGTGGAGTGCATTGGAGTGGAATGTAGGGGAGAAGAGTGGATTCAGGTGGAATAGAATAGAAAAGAAAGGAAGGGAATGCAGTGGATTGGAGTAGAGTTGAAGGGAGGGGAAAGGAGTGCAATGGAATGGAATGGAATGGAATGGAATGGAATGGAATGGAATGGAATGGATTCGAATCGAATGGAATTCATTGGAATGGAATGGAATGGAATGCAATGGAATGGAATGGAATGGAATTGAATGGAATGGAATGGAATGGAATGGAATGGAATGCAATGCATTGGAATGGAATAGAAGGGAAAAAAGTGTAGTGGAGTGCTGTGGAGTGAAATGGAGAAAAAGGAAGAAAGTGGAGCGGAGAGGAATGGAGTGCAATGGAATGGAATGGAGGGAAATGGGAATGAATGGAATACAGTGGAGTGTAGAGGAGTAGAGTGGAGAAGAGAGGATTTCAATGGAATGGAAAGGAATGTAATGTAATGGAATGGAATGGAATGGAATGGAATGGATTGGACTGGAGTGGAGTGGATCCCAGTGGAAAGGAATGGAAAGAATGGAATGGATTGCAATGGAATGGAAGAGATTGGAATGGAATGGAGTCGAATGGGAGGGAATGGAATGCACTGGAAAGGAGTGGAGAGAAGTGGAGAAGACTGGATTGGAATGGAATGGAATGGAATGGAAGGGAATGGAATGGAATGGAATGGAATGGAAGGGAATGGAAGGGAGTGGAGTGGGTTCTAGTGGAAAACAATGGAATAGAATGTACCAGTATGGAATGGAATGGAATGGCAGGCAATAGAATGGAACGGAATGGAATGGAATGGAATGGAATAGAATGGAATGGAATGGAATGGAACGGAACGGAACGGAATGGAATGGAATGGAATGCAATGTAAAGGAATGGAATGGAATTCAGTGGAATGCAATGGAATGGAATGAAAACGAGTGGAATGCAATGTAAAGGAATGGAATGGAATGGAGTGGAATGAAATGGAATGGAATGAAATGGAGTGGAATGCAATGGAATGGAATGAAATGGAGTGGAATGCAATGGAATGGAATGGAATGGAATGGAAAGGAATGGAATGGAATGGAATGGAATGGAATGGAATGGAGTGGAGTGGAATGGAATGGAATAGAAAAGAATGGAATGGAATGGAATGGAACGTAATGGAAAGTACAAAACTGCAGTGGAGTGTAGTGGAGTGGAAAGGTGTAGAAATGAATGGAACAGAGGGGAGTGGAATGGAATGTAATGGAATGGAGTGGACTGGGATGGAGGTGAAAGGGAAGGAATGGAATGCAGTGGACTGGAGAGTAGGGGAAAGAGAAGAGTGGATGTGAAGTGAATGGAACAGAATAGAATGGATCTGAGTGGAGTAGAGAAGATTCTAGTGGAAAAGAATGGAATGGGATGAATGGAATGCAATGGAATGGAATGGAATTGCAAAAAGTGTAGTGGAGTGCTGTGGAATGGAATGGAAAAGAAAGGAAGAGAGTGGAGTGGAGTGGAATGGAGTGGAGTGGAGTGGAATGTAGTGGAGTGGAATGGAATGGAATGCAATGGAATAGAATGGAATGGAATGGAGTAGACTGAAATAGAGAAAAATTGGAAGGAATGGAATGAAGAGGAATGGAAAGGATAGGAGTAGAGAAGAGCGGATTTGAATTGAATGGAATGGAATAGAAAGGATTGGAGTGTAGTGTAGTGGATTGTAGTTTAAAAGAATGGAATGGAATGGAATGGAATTGAATGGAATGGAATGGAATGCAATGGAATGGAATGCAATGGCTTGGAATGGAAAAAAGTGCAGTGGAGTGTAGTGGAGTGGAACGGAGAAGAAAGGAAGGGAGTGGAGTGGGGTGGAAAGGTGTGGAATGGAATGGAATGCAATGGAATATAATGGAATGGAATTGAAAGGAATGGAATGGAATGGAATGGAATTGAATGGAAAGGAATGGAATGGAATGGATTGGATTGGAGTGGAGTGGAGTGGATTCTATGGGAAAAGATTGAATGGAGTGGAATGGAATGGAAAGGAATGGAATGGAATGGAATGGAAAGCAAATAATGAACAGTAGGGTTCAGTGGAGTGGAATGGAGAAGAAAGGATGAGAGTGGAGTGGAGTAGAATGTAGTGGAAAGGATAGGAATGGAATGGAATGGAATAGAATGGAATGGAATGGAATCACGTGGACTCAAAACAGACGAAAAGGAAGCAAAGAAACGCAGTGATGTGGGGAGGAGTGGATTGGCAAAGAGTGTATTTGAATTGAAAGGAATGCAATGGAGTGGACTGCAATGGAAGCGAATGGGAAGGAATGGAATGCAGTGGACTGGAGAGGAGTGGAGTGGAGAAAAGGGAACCTGAATGGAATGGAATGGAATAGATTGGAGAGGATTGGAGTGGATTCCAGTAGAAAGGAATGCAATGGAATGGAATGGAATGGAATGGAATGGAATGGAATGGAATGGAATGGAGTGGACTGGAATGGAGGCGAATGGGAAAGAGTGGCATGCAGTGGAGTGGAGCGGAGTTGAGTGGAGAAGTGTGGATTTGAATGGAATGGAATGGAATGGAATGGAATGGAAAGGAATGCAATGGAATGGAATGGAATGGAATGGAATGGAATGGAATGGAATGGAATGGAATGGAATGGAATGGATTGGAGTGGAGTGTATTTTAAGGGAAAAGATTGTAATGGAATTGAATGGACTGGAATTGAATGAAATACAATGGAATGAAATGGAATGGAATGGGGTGGAATGAAATGGAATGGAATTGGTTTGAATGGAATGGAATGGAATGGTTTGAATCGACTGGAATGGAGTTGAATGGAAGGGAGTGGAATGCAGTGCACTGGAGAGCAGTGGAATTGAGAGGTGTGGATTTGAATTAAATGGAATGGAAAGGAATGGATTAGAGTGGAATGGAGTGGATTCTAGTGGAGAAGAATGGAGTGAAATAGAATAAAATGGAATGGAGTTGAATGGAAGGGAGTGGAATGCAGTGCACTGGAGAGCAGTGGAATTGAGAGGTGTGGATTTGAATTAAATGGAATGGAAAGGAATGGATTAGAGTGGAATGGAGTGGATTCTAGTGGAGGAGAATGGAGTGAAATAGAATACAATGGAATGGAATGAAACGGAATGCCATGGAAAGGAAAGGAATGGACTGGAATGGAGGCAAATGGGAAGGAATACAATGCAGAGGAGTGGAGAGGAATGGAGTGGAGAAGAGTGGATTTGAATTGCATGTAATGGTATGGAATGGATTGCAGATTAGTTTAGAGGAACATATTGGAGAATACTGGATTTGAATTCAATCTAATGGAATGCAATGGATTGGAGTGTAGTGGAGTGGATTCTAGTGTAAAAGAATGCAACGGAATGGAATTGAATGGAGTGGATTGGAATACAGGCAAAAGGGAAAGAATACAATGCAGTGGATTGGAGAGCGGTGGTGTCCAGAAGCGTGGATTTCATATGAATGGAATGGAATGCAATGGAATGGAATAGAAAAGAATTTAAAGCAGTGGATTGGGGTGGAATGAAATGGACTAACATGGAATGGAATGGAAAGTAATGGAATGGAAAGGAATATAATGGAACGGAATGAAAAGGAATGGAATGGAATGGAATGGAATGGAGTGGTTGGCATTGTTTTGGAAATGAATGGAATGAGGTGGAGTGTAGTGGAGTGGAAGGGAGGGGATTAGAGAGGCTTTAGGTGGCATGGAATGGAATGGAATAGAACGGAATGGAATGCAATGCAGTGGATTGCAGTGGAGATGCAAGGAGTGGAATGGAATGGAATGGAATGGAATGGAATGGAATGGAATGGAACGGAACGGAATGGAACGGAATGAAATGGATTGGAATGCAATAGAATGAAAAAAATGGACTGCAGTGTATTGGAGAGGAGTTGCATGGAGGGGAATGGAATGCAACGAAATGGAATGGCATGGAATGGAATGGAATGGAATGGAATGGAATGGAATAGAATGGAAAAAAGTGCAGTGGAGTGCAGGAGACAAATGGAAGGGACTGGAATGGAGTGGATAGGAATGGTATGGAATGGAATGGAATGGAATGGAATATAATGGAATGGAATGGAATATAATGGAATGGAATGGAATATAATGGAATGGAATGGAATGGATTGGAATGGATTGGAATGGAATGGAATGGAATGGAATGGAATGGAATGGAATGGAATGGATTGCAAGAAAGTACGTTGGAGTGCAGTGGAATGAAATGGAGAAAAAACGAAGGGAGTGGATTGGAGTGGAATATAGTGGATTGGAAGGGATTGGAACAAAATGGAATTGCATGGAATGGAATGGATTGGGATCGATTAGACAGGAATGGAGGCTAATGGGAAGAAATGGAATGCAGTGGGGTGGAGAGGGGTGGAGTAGAGAAGAGTGATTTTCAATTGAATGTCATGGAATGGAAGGGATTGGAGAGAAGTAGAGTGGATTCTAGTGGAAAAGAATGGAATTTAATCAAACAGAATGGAATGCGATGGAATGGAATGGAATGGAATGGAACGGAATGGAATGGAATGGAATGGAATGGAAAAAAGTGCAGTGGAGTGCAGTTGAGAGGAATGGAGTGGAATGGAATGGAATGGAATGGAATGGAATGGAATGGAAAAGAATGGAATGGAATGAAATGGAATAGCATGGAATGGAATAGATTGGAGGAGACTGGAATGGAGAAAAATGAGAAAGAATGGAATGTAGTGGAGTGGAGAGGAAGAGAGACGAGAAGAGTGGATTTGTACTCAATGGAATGGAATGGAACGGATTAGAGTGGAGAGGAGTGGATTCTAGTGGAAAAGAATGGAATGGAATGGAATGGAGTAGAATAGACAAATGTGCATTTGAGTGTAGTGGAGTGGAATGGAGAAGAAAGGAAGGGAGTGGAGTGGATTGGAAAGGAGTGGAATGCAATGGAATGGAATGGAATGGAATGGAAAGGAATGGAATCGAATGAAGTGGACTGGAATGGTGGTGAATCGGAAGGAATAGAATGCAGTGGAGTAGAGAGGAGTGGAGAGGAGAAGAGTGGATTTGAATCAAATGGAAAGGAACGGAATCCACTGGAGTGGAGAGGAGTGTTATCTAGTGGAAAATTGGAATGGAATGGAATGGAATGGAATGGAATAGAATGGAATGGAATGGAATGGAATGGAAAGAAGTGTAATGGAGTGTGCTGGAGTGGAATGGAATGGAATAGAATGGAATGGAATGGAATGGACAGGAATGTAGGCGAACGGGAAGGAATAGAATGCAGTGGACTGAAGAGGAGTGGAGTGGAGAAGAGCGGATTTGAATTGAATGCAGTGGAATGGATTGGAGTTTAGTGGAGTGGATTCCAGGGGAAAAGAATGTAATGGAATGGAATGGAATGGAATGGAATGGAATGGAATGGAATGGAATGCAAAGGAATGGAGTAGAATGGAATGGGATAGAATGGAATGGAATGGACTGGAAAGGAAAAAATTACATCGGAGTGCAGTGGAATGGAATGCAGAAGAAACGAAGCAAGTGGATTGGAGTGGAATGTAGTGGAATGGAAGGGAATGGAACGAAATGGAATTGAATGGAATGCAATGGAATGGAATGGAATGGAATGCATTAGCCTGGAATGGAGGCTACTGGGAAGGAATGGAATGCAGTGGAATGGAGAGAAGTCAAGTGGAGAAGAGTGGTTTTGAATTGAATGTCCTGGCATGGAATGGATTGTAGTGGATTGCAGTGGATTCCAGTGGAAAAGAATGGAATTTAAACGAATGGAATGGAATGCAATGTAATGGAAAGGATTGGAATGGAATGGAAAAAAGTGCAGTGGAGTGCAGTGGAGAGGAATGCAGAAGAAACGAAGGGACTGGATTGGAGTGGAATGTAGTGGAATGGAATGGAATATTTTGGAGGGGACTGGAATGTAGGCGAATGGGAAGGAATGGAATGCAGTAGAGTGAAGAGGAATGGAGAGGAGAAGAGTGGATTTGAACTCAATGGAATGGAATGGAATGGATTGGAGTAGAGAGGAGTGGATTCTAGTGGAAAAGAATGGAATGAAATGGAATGGATTGGAGTAGAGAGGAGTGGATTCTAGTGGAAAAGAATGGAATGCAACAGAATGGAATGGAGTAGAATGGACAAATGTGATGTTGAGTGTAGTATAGTGGAATGGAGAAGAAAGGAAGGGAGTGGAGTGGAGTGGAATGTGGTGGAATTGAATGGAAGGGAATGGAGTGGACTGGAATGTAGGCGAATGGGAAGGAATGGAATGCAGTGGAGTAGAGAGGAGTGATGTGGAGGAGTGTGTATTTGAATGGAATGGAATGGAACGGAATGCATTGGAGTGGAGAGGACTGTACTCCAGTGGAAAAGAATGGATTGGAATAGAATGGAATGGAAGGGAAAGGAATGGAGTGGAATGGAATGGAATGGAATAGAACTGAATGGAATGGGAAGGAAAAAAGTACATTGGAGTGCAGTGGAATGGAATGGAGAAGAAACGAAGGGACTGGATTGCAGTGGAAAGTAGTGGAATGGAATGGAATGGAATGGAATGGAATGGAATGGAATGGATTGGACAGGAATGGAGGCTAATAGGAAGGAATGGAATGCAGTGGAGTGGAGAGGAGTGGGGTGGAGAAGAGTGGTTTGAATTGAATGTCACGGAATGGAATGGACTGTAGTGGAGTATAGTGGATTCCAGTGGAAAAGAATGTAATTAAATTGAATGGAACTAGAGGCAATGGAATGGAAAGGAATGGAATGGAAAGGAATGGAATGGAATGGAAAAAAGTGCAGTGGAGTGCAGTGGAGAGGAATGCAGTGTAATGGAATGGCATGGAATGGAATAGATTAGAAGGGAATGGAAAGGAGGTGCAAGGGAAGGAATGGAATGCAGTGGAGTGGAGAGGAATGGAGTGGAGAACAGTGGATTTGAATTCAATGGAATGGATTGGAGTGGAGACGAGTGGATTCTAGTGGAAAAGAGTGGAATGGAATGGAATGAAATGGAGTAGAATGGAAAAATGTGCTATTGAGTGTAGTAGAGTGGAATGGAGAAGAATTGAATGTAGTGGAATGGAGTGGAATGGAATGGAATGGAACGGAGTGGACTGGAATAGAGGCGAATGGGAAGGAATGGAATGCAGTGGAGTAGAGAGGAGTGAAGTTGAAGAGTGTGTATTTCAATCGAATTGAAAGGAATAGAATGCATTGGAGTGGAGAGGAGTGTACCGTAGTGGAAAACTGGAATGGAATGGAAGGGAATGGAATGGAATGGAATGGAAGGGAATAGAGTGGACGGTAATGGAGGTGAATGGGAAGGTATGGAATGTAGTAGAGTGGAGAAGAGTGGAGTAGAAAAGAGTGGATTTGAATTGACTGGAGTGCAATGCAATTTAATGGAATGGAATGGAATGGAATGGAATGGAATGGAATGGAATGGAATGGATAGCAGTGGATTGGAGAGGAGTGGATAGGAGAAGAATGGAATGGAATGGAAAGAAATGAAATGGAAAGAATTACAATGGAAAGGAATGAAAAGCAATGGAATGGAATGGAATGGAATTTAGCAGAGTGCATTGAATTTGAAATGAATTGAATGGAGACGATGGTTGTGGAGTGGAATGGAATGGAAAGGAATGGAATGGAGTGGAGTGCATTGGAGTGGAATGGAGGGGGGAAGAGTGGATTCAGGTGGAATAGAACAGAAAAGAAAGGAAGGGAATGCAGTGGATTGGAGTGGAGTTGAAGGGAGGGGAAAGGAATGGAATGGAATGGAATGGAATGGAATGGAATGGAATGGAATGGAATGGAATGGAATGTAATGGATTGGAATCGATTGGAATTCTTTGGAATGGAATGAATGGAATGGAATGGAATGCAATGCATTGGAATGGAATAGAAGGGAAAAAAGTGTAGTGGAGTGGTGTGGAGTGAAATGGAGAAAAAGGAAGAAAGTGGAGCGGAGAGGAATGGAGTGCAATGGAATGGAATGGAGGGAAATGGGAATGAATGGAATACAGTGGAGTGGAGAGGAGTAGAGTGGAGAAGAGTGGATTTCAATGGAATGGAAAGGAATGTAATGGAATGGAATGGAATGGAATGGAATGGAATGGAATGGATTTTACTGGAGTGGAGTGGATCCCAGCGGAAAGGAATAGAAAGAATGGAATGGATTGCAATGCAATGGAAGAGATTGGAATGGAATGGAGTCGAATGGGAGGGAATGGAATGCAGTGGAAAGGAGTGGATAGGAGTGGAGAAGACTGGATTGGAATGGAATGTAATGGAATGCAATGGAATGGAATGGAAGGGAATGGAATGGAGTGGAGTGGGTTCTAGTGGAAAAGAATGGAATAGAATGGACCAGTATGGAATGGAATGGAATGGCAGGCAATAGAATGGAACGGAATGGAATGGAATGGAATGGAATGCAATGGAATGGAATGGAATGGAATGGAACGGAACGGAACGGAATGGAATGGAATGGAATGCAATGTAAAGGAATGGAATGGAATTGAGTGGAATGCAATGGAATGGAATGAAAAGGAGTGGAATGCAATGTAAAGGAATGGAATGGAATGGAGTGGAATGAAATGGAATGGAATGAAATGGAGTGGAATGAAATGGGATGGAATGAAATGGAGTGGAATGCAATGGAATGGAATGGAATGGAATGGAATGGAATGGAATGGAATGGAGTGGAGTGGAGTGGAATGGAATGGAATAGAAAAGAATGGAATGGAATGGAAAGGAACGTAGTGTAAAGGATAAAAGTGCAGTGGAGTGTAGTGGAGTGGAACGGTGTAGAAAGGAATGGAACAGAGTGGAGTGGAATGGAATGTAATGGAATGGAGTGGACTGGGATGGAGGTTAAAGGGAAGGAATGGAATGCAGTGGACTGGAGAGTACGGGAAAGGAGAAGAGTGGATGTGAAGTGAATGGAACAGAATAGAATGGATCTGAGTGGAGGAGAGAAGATTCTAGTGGAAAAGAATGGAATGGAATGAATGGAAAGCAATGGAATGGAATGGAATTGCAAAAATTGTAGTGGAGTGCTGTGGAATGGAATGGAAAAGAAAGGAAGAGAGTGGAGTGGAGTGGAATGGAGTGGAGTGGAATGGAATGGAATGCAATGGAATAGAATGGAATGGAATGGAGTAGACTGAAATGGAGAAAAATTGGAAGGAATGGAATGAAGTGGAATGGAAAGGATAGGAGTAGAGAAGAGCAGATTTGAATTGAATGGAATGGAATAGAAAGGATTGGAGTGTAGTGTAGTGGATTGTAGTTTAAAAGAATGGAATGGAATGGAATGGAATGGAATGGAGGCTAAAAGGAAGGAATGGAATGCAGTGGAGTGGAGAGGAGTGGGGTGGAGAAGAGTGGTTTGAATTGAATGTCACGGAATGGAATGGACTGTAGTGGAGTATAGTGGATTCCAGTGGAAATGAATGAAATTAAATTGAATGGAACTGGAGGCAATGGAATGGAAAGGAATGGAATGGAAAGGAATGGAATGGAATGGAAAAAAGTGAAGTGGAGTGCAGTGGAGAGGATTGCAGTGTAATGGAATGGCATTGAATGGAATAGATTAGAAGGGAATGGAAAGGAGGTGAAAGGGAAGGAATGGAATGCAGTGGAGTGGAGAGGAATGGAGTGGAGAACAGTGGATTTGAATTCAATTTAATGGATTGTAGTGGAGACGACTGGATTCTAGTGGAAAAGAATGGAATGGAATGGAATGAAATAGAGTAGAATGAACAAATGTGCTGTGGAGTGTAGTAGAGTGGAATGGAGAAGAATTGAATGTAGTGGAATAGAGTGGAATGGAATGGAATGGAACGGAGTGGACTGGAGTAGAGGCGAATGGGAAGGAATGGAATGCAGTGGAGTAGAGAGGAGTGAAGTGGAAGAGTGTGTATTTCAATCGAATTGAAAGGAATAGAATGCATTGGAGTGGAGAGGAGTGTACCGTAGTGGAAAACTGGAATGGAATGGAATGGAATGGAATGGAATGGAATGGAATGGAATGGAATGGAATGAAAAAAAGTGTAATGGAGTGTGCTGGAGTGGAGTGGAAAAGAATGGAATGGAATGGAGTGGAATGAAATGGAATGGAATGTAATGGAATGGAATGGAATGGAATGGAATAGAGTGGACAGTAATGGAGGTGAATGGGAAGGTATGGAATGTAGTAGAGTGGAGAAGAGTGGAGTAGAAAAGAGTGGATTTGAATTGACTGGAGTGCAATGCAATGGAATGGAATGGAATGGAATGGAATGGATAGCAGTGGATTGGAGAGGAGTGGATAGGAGAAGAATGGAATGGAATGGAAAGAAATGAAATGGAAAGGATTACAATGGAAAGGAATGAAAAGCAATGGAATGGAATGGAATGGAATTGAGCAGAGGGCATTGTATTTGAAATGATTTGAATGGAGACGAGGGTTGTGGAGTGGAATGGAATGGGAAGGAATGGAATGGAGTGGAGTGCATTAGAGTGTAATGGAGGGGAGAAGAGTGGATTCAGGTGGAATAGAACAGAAAAGAAAGGAAGGGAATGCAGTGGATTGGAGTGGAGTTGAAGGGAGGGGAAGGGAATGGAATGGAATGGAATGGAATGGAATGGAATGGATTGGAATCGAATGGAATTCATTGGAATGGAATGGAATGGAATGGAATGGAATGGAATGGAATGGAATGGAATGCAATGCATTGTAATGGAATAGAAGGGAAAAAAGTGTAGTGGAGTGCTGTGGAGTGAAATGGAGAAAAAGGAAGAAAGTGGAGCGGAGAGGAATGGAGTGCAATGGAATGGAATGGAGGGAAATGGGAATGAATGGAATACAGTGGAGTGGAGAGGAGTAGAGTGGAGAAGAGTGGATTTCAATGGAATGGAAAGGAATGTAATGTAATGGAATGGAATGGAATGGAATGGAATGGAATGGATTGGACTGGAGTGGAGTGGATCCCAGTGGAAAGAAATGGAAAGAATGGAATGGATTGCAATGGAATGGAAGAGATTGGAATGGAATGGAGTCGAATGGGAGGGAATGGAATGCAGTGGAAAGGAGTGGAGAGGAGTGGAGAAGACTGGATTGGAATGGAATGCCATGGAATGGAATGGAATGGAATGGAATGGAATGGAATGGAATGGAATGGAATGGAGTGGAGTGTGTTCTAGTGGAAAAGAATGGAATAGAATGGACCAGTATGGAATGGAATGGAATGGCAGGCAATAGAATGGAACGGAATGGAATGGAATGGAATGGAATAGAATGGAATGGAATGGAATGGAACGGAACGGAACGGAAAGGAATGGAATGGAATGCAATGTAAAGGAATGGAATGGAATTGAGTGGAATGCAATGGAATGGAATGAAAAGGAGTGGAATGCAATGTAAAGGAATGGAATGGAATGGAGTGGAATGAAATGGAATGGAATGAAATGGAGTGGAATGCAATGGAATGGAATGAAATGGAGTGGAATGCAATGGAATGGAATGAAATGGAGTGGAATGCAATGGAATGGAATGGAATGGAGTGGAATGCAATGCAATAGAAAAGAATGGAATGGAATGGAATGGAACGTCATGGAAAGGATAAAAGTGCAGTGGAGTGTAGTGGAGTGGAACGGTGTAGAAAGGAATGGAACAGAGTGGAGTGGAATGGAATGAAATGGAATGGAGTGGACTGGCATGGAGGTGAAAGGGAAGGAATGGAATGCAGTGGACTGGAGAGTAGGGGAAAGGAGAAGAGTGGATGTGAAGCGAATGGAACAGAATAGAATGGATCTGAGTGGAGTAGAGAAGATTCTAATGGAAAAGAATGGAATGGAATGAATGGAATGCAATGGAATGGAATGGAATTGCAAAAATTTTAGTGGAGTGCTGTGGAATGGAATGGAAAAGAAAGGAAGAGAGTGGAGTGGAGTGGAATGGAGTGGAGTGGAATGGAATGGAATGCAATGGAATAGAATGGAATGGAATGGAGTAGACTGAAATGGAGAAAAATTGGAAGGAATGGAATGAAGTGGAATGGAAAGGATAGGAGTAGAGAAGAGCGGATTTGAATTGAATGGAATGGAATAGAAAGGATTGGAGTGTAGTGTAGTGGATTGTAGTTTAAAAGAATGTAATGGAATGGAATGGAATGGAATGGAATGGAATGGAAAGGAATGCAATGGCATGGAATGGAAAAAAGTGCAGTAAGTGTAGTGGAGTGGAACGGAGAAGAAAGAAGGGAGTGGAGTGGGGTGGAAAGTTGGGGAATGGAATGGAATGCAATGGAATATAATGGAATGGAATGGAAAGGAAAGGAATGGAATGGAATGGAATGGAATGGAATGGAATGGAATGGAATGGAAAGGAATGGAATGGAATGGATTGGATTGAGTGGAGTGGAGTGGATTCTAGGGGAAAAGATTGAATGGAATGGAATGGAATGGAATGGAATGGAATGCAAATAATGAACAGTAAGGTTCAGTGGCGTGGAATGGAGAAGAAAGGACGAGAGTGGAGTGGAGTAGAATGTAGTGGAAAGGATAGGAATGGAATGGAATGGAATAGAATGGAACGGAATGGAATCACGTCGACTCAAAACAGAAGAAAAGGAAGGAAAGAAATGCAGTGGTGTGGGGAGGAGTGGATTGGCAAAGAGTGTATTTGAATTGAAAGGAATGCAATGGAGTGGACTGCAATGGAAGCGAATGGGAAGGAATGGAATGCAGTGGACTGGAGAGGAGTGGAGTGGAGAAAAGGGAACCTGAATGGAATGGAATGGAATAGATTGGAGAGGATTGGAGTGGATTCCAGTAGAAAGGAATGGAATGGAATGGTATGGAATGGATTGGAGTGGAGTGTATTTTAAGGGAAAAGATTGTAATGGAATTGAATGGACTGGAATTGAATGAAATACAATGGAATGAAATGGAATGGAATGGGGTTGAATGGAATGGAATGGAATGGTTTGAGTCGACTGAAATGGAGTTGAATGGAAGGGAGTGGAATGCAGTGCACTGGAGAGCAGCGGAATGGAGAAGTGTGGATTTGAATTAAATGGAATAGAAAGGAATGGAATAGAGTGGAATGGAGTGGATTCTAGTGGAGAAGAATGGAGTGAAATAAAATACAATGGAATGGCATGAAACGGAATGCCATGGAAAGGAATGGAATGGACTAGAATGGAGGCAAATGGGAAGGAATACAATGCAGAGGAGTGGAGAGGAATGGAGTGGAGAAGAGTGGATTTGAATTGCATGTAATCGTATGGAATGGATTGCAGATTAGTTTAGAGGAACAGAGTGGAGAAGACTGGATTTGAATTCAATGTAATGGAATGCAATGGATTGGAGTGTAGTGGAGTGGATTCTAGTGTAAAAGAATGCAACGGAATGGAATTGAATGGAGTGGATTGGAATACAGGCAAATGGGAAGCAATACAATGCAGTGGATTGGAGAGCGGTGGTGTCCAGAAGCGTGGATTTCATATGAATGGAATGGAATGCAATGGAATGGAATAGAAAAGAATTTAAAGCAGTGGATTGGAGTGGAATGAAATGGACTAACATGGAATGGAATGGAAAGTAATGGAATGGAAAGGAATATAAAGCAACGGAATGAAAAGGAATGGAATGGAATGGAATGGAGTGGTTGGCATTGTTTTGGAAATGAATGGAATGAGGTGGAGTGTAGTGGAGTGGAAGGGAGGGGAGTAGAGTGGCTTTAGGTGGCATGGAATGGAATGGAATAGAACGGAATGGAATGGAATGCAGTGGATTGCAGTGGAGATGCATGGAGTGGAATGGAATGGAATGGAACGGAATGGAATGGAAAGGAATGGAACGGAACGGAACGGAATGGAACGGAATGAAATGGATTGGAATGCAATAGAATGTAAAAAATGGACTGCAGTGTATTGGAGAGGAGTTGCATGGAGGGGAATGGAATGCAACGAAATGGAATGGCATGGAATGGAATGGAATGGTATGGAATGGAATGGAATGGAATGGAATAGAATGGAAAAAAGTGCAGTGGAGTGCAGGAGACAAATGGAAGGGACTGGAATGAAGAGGATAGGAATGCTATGGAATGGAATGGAATGGAATGGAATGGAATGAAAAAATGTGTAATGGAGTGTGCTGGAGTGGAGTGGAAAGGAATGGAATGGAATGGAGTGGAATGGAATGGAATGGAATGGAATGGAATGGAATGGAATGGAATGGAGTGGAGTGGATCCCAGTGGAAAGAAATGGAAAGAATGGAATGGATTGCAATGGAATGGAAGAGATCGGAATGGAATGGAGTCGAATGGGAGGGAATGGAATGCAGTGGAAAGGAGTGGAGAGGAATGGAGAAGACTGGATGAATGGAATGGAATGGAATGGAATGGAATGGAATGGAATGGAGTGGAGTGGGTTCTAGTGGAAAAGAAAGGAATAGAATGGACCAGTATGGAATGGAATGGATTGGCAGGCAATAGAATGGAACGGAATGGAATGGAATGGAATGGAATGGAATGGATCGGAACGGAACGGAATGGAATGGAATGTAATGCAATGTAAAGGAATGGAATCTAATTGAGTGGAATGCAATGGAATGGCATGAAAAGGAGTGGAATGCAATGTAAAGAATGGAATGGAATGGAGTGGAATGAAATGGAATGGAATGAAATGGAGTGGAATGCAATGGAATGGAATGAAATAGAGTGGAATGCGATGGAATGCAATGGAATGGAATTGAATGGAATGGAATGGAATGGAATGGAGTGGAGTGGAGTGGAGTGGAATGGAATGGAATAGAAAAGAATGGAATGGAATGGAATGGAACGTAATGGAAAGGATAAAAGTGCAGTGGAGTGTAGTGGAGTGGAACGGTGTAGAAAGGAATGGAACAGAGTGGAGTGGAATGGAATGTAATGGAATGGAGTGGACTGGGATGGAGGTGAAAGGGAAGGAATGGAATGCAGTGGACTGGAGAGTAGGGGAAAGGAGAAGAGTGGATGTGAAGCGAATGGAACAGAATAGAATGGATCTGAGTGGAGTAGAGAAGATTCTAGTGGAAAATAATGGAATGGGATGAATGGAATGCAATGGAATGGAATGGAATTGCAAAAATTGTAGTGGAGTGCTGTGGAATGGAATGGAAAAGAAAGGAATAGAGTGGAGTGGAGTGGAATGGAGTGGAGTGGAATGGAATGGAATGCAATGGAATAGAATGGAATGGAATGGAGTAGACTGAAATGGAGAAAAATTGGAAGGAATGGAATGAAGTGGAATGGAAAGGATAGGAGTAGAGAAGAGCGGATTTGAATTGAATGGAATGGAATAGAAAGGATTGGAGTGTAGTGTAGTGGATTGTAGTTTAAAAGAATGGAATGGAATGGAATGGAATGGAATGGAATGGAATGGAATGGAATGGAATGGAATGGAATGCAATGGCATGGAATGGAAAAAAGTGCAGTGAGTGTAGTGGAGTGGAACGGAGAAGAAAGGAAGGGAGTGGAGTGGGGTGGAAAAGTGTGGAATGGAATGGAATGCAATGGAATATAATGGAATGGAATGGCAAGGAATGGAATGGAATGGAATGGAATGGAATGGAATGGAATGGAATGGAATTGAATGGAAAGGAATGGAATGGAATGGATTGGATTGGAGTGGAGTGGAGTGGATTCTAGGGGAAAAGATTGAATGGAATGGAATGGAATGGAATGGAAAGCAAATAATGAACAGTAGGGTTCAGTGGAGTGGAATGGAGAAGAAAGGATGAGAGTGGAGTGGAGTAGAATGTAGTGGAAAGGATAGGAATGGAATGGAATGGAATAGAATGGAATGGAATGGAATCACGTGGACTCAGACGAAAAGAAAGGAAAGAAATGCAGTGGTGTGGGGAGGAGTGGATAGGCAAAGAGTGTATTTGAATTGAAAAGAATGCAATGGAGTGGACTGCAATGGAAGCGAATGGGAAGGAATGGAATGCAGTGGACTGGAGAGGAGTGGAGTGGATAAAAGGGAACCTGAATGGAATGGAATGGAATAGATTGGAGAGGATTGGAGTGGATTCTAGTAGAAAGGAAAGGAATGGAATGGAATGGAATGGAATGGAATGGAATGGAGTGGACTGGAATGGATGCGAATGGGAAAGAGTGGCATGCAGTGGAGTGGAGCGGAGTTGAGTGGAGAAATGTGGATTTGAATGGAATGGAATGGAATGGAATGGAATGGAATGGAATGGTATGGAAAGGAATGCAATGGAATGGAATGGAATGGAATGGAATGGAATGGAATGGAATGGAATGCAAAGGAATGGAGTAGAATGGAATGGGATAGAATGGAATGGAATGGACTGGAAAGGAAAAAATTACATCGGAGTGCAGTGGAATGGAATGCAGAAGAAACGAAGCAAGTGGATTGGAGTGGAATGTAGTGGAATGGAAGGGAATGGAACGAAATGGAATTGAATGGAATGCAATGGAATGGAATGGAATGGAATGCATTAGCCTGGAATGGAGGCTACTGGGAAGGAATGGAATGCAGTGGAATGGAGAGAAGTCAAGTGGAGAAGAGTGGTTTTGAATTGAATGTCCTGGCATGGAATGGATTGTAGTGGATTGCAGTGGATTCCAGTGGAAAAGAATGGAATTTAAACGAATGGAATGGAATGCAATGGAATGGAAAGGATTGGAATGGAATGGAAAAAAGTGCAGTGGAGTGCAGTGGAGAGGAATGCAGAAGAAACGAAGGGACTGGATTGGAGTGGAATGTAGTGGAATGGAATGGAATATTTTGGAGGGGACTGGAATGTAGGCGAATGGGAAGGAATGGAATGCAGTAGAGTGAAGAGGAATGGAGAGGAGAAGAGTGGATTTGAACTCAATGGAATGGAATGGAATGGATTGGAGTAGAGAGGAGTGGATTCTAGTGGAAAAGAATGGAATGAAATCGAATGGATTGGAGTAGAGAGGAGTGGATTCTAGTGGAAAAGAATGGAATGCAACAGAATGGAATGGAGTAGAATGGACAAATGTGATGTTGAGTGTAGTATAGTGGAATGGAGAAGAAAGGAAGGGAGTGGAGTGGAGTGGAATGTGGTGGAATTGAATGGAAGGGAATGGAGTGGACTGGAATGTAGGCGAATGGGAAGGAATGGAATGCAGTGGAGTAGAGAGGAGTGATGTGGAGGAGTGTGTATTTGAATGGAATGGAATGGAACGGAATGCATTGGAGTGGAGAGGACTGTACTCCAGTGGAAAAGAATGGATTGGAATAGAATGGAATGGAAGGGAAAGGAATGGAGTGGAATGGAATGGAATGGAATAGAACTGAATGGAATGGGAAGGAAAAAAGTACATTGGAGTGCAGTGGAATGGAATGGAGAAGAAACGAAGGGACTGGATTGCAGTGGAAAGTAGTGGAATGGAATGGAATGGAATGGAATGGAATGGATTGGACAGGAATGGAGGCTAATAGGAAGGAATGGAATGCAGTGGAGTGGAGAGGAGTGGGGTGGAGAAGAGTGGTTTGAATTGAATGTCACGGAATGGAATGGACTGTAGTGGAGTATAGTGGATTCCAGTGGAAAAGAATGTAATTAAATTGAATGGAACTAGAGGCAATGGAATGGAAAGGAATGGAATGGAAAGGAATGGAATGGAATGGAAAAAAGTGCAGTGGAGTGCAGTGGAGAGGAATGCAGTGTAATGGAATGGCATGGAATGGAATAGATTAGAAGGGAATGGAAAGGAGGTGCAAGGGAAGGAATGGAATGCAGTGGAGTGGAGAGGAATGGAGTGGAGAACAGTGGATTTGAATTCAATGGAATGGATTGGAGTGGAGACGAGTGGATTCTAGTGGAAAAGAGTGGAATGGAATGGAATGAAATGGAGTAGAATGGAAAAATGTGCTATTGAGTGTAGTAGAGTGGAATGGAGAAGAATTGAATGTAGTGGAATGGAGTGGAATGGAATGGAATGGAACGGAGTGGACTGGAATAGAGGCGAATGGGAAGGAATGGAATGCAGTGGAGTAGAGAGGAGTGAAGTTGAAGAGTGTGTATTTCAATCGAATTGAAAGGAATAGAATGCATTGGAGTGGAGAGGAGTGTACCGTAGTGGAAAACTGGAATGGAATGGAAGGGAATGGAATGGAATGGAATGGAAGGGAATAGAGTGGACGGTAATGGAGGTGAATGGGAAGGTATGGAATGTAGTAGAGTGGAGAAGAGTGGAGTAGAAAAGAGTGGATTTGAATTGACTGGAGTGCAATGCAATTTAATGGAATGGAATGGAATGGAATGGAATGGAATGGAATGGAATGGAATGGAATGGATAGCAGTGGATTGGAGAGGAGTGGATAGGAGAAGAATGGAATGGAATGGAAAGAAATGAAATGGAAAGAATTACAATGGAAAGGAATGAAAAGCAATGGAATGGAATGGAATGGAATTTAGCAGAGTGCATTGAATTTGAAATGAATTGAATGGAGACGATGGTTGTGGAGTGGAATGGAATGGAAAGGAATGGAATGGAGTGGAGTGCATTGGAGTGGAATGGAGGGGGGAAGAGTGGATTCAGGTGGAATAGAACAGAAAAGAAAGGAAGGGAATGCAGTGGATTGGAGTGGAGTTGAAGGGAGGGGAAAGGAATGGAATGGAATGGAATGGAATGGAATGGAATGGAATGGAATGGAATGGAATGGATTGGAATCGATTGGAATTCTTTGGAATGGAATGAATGGAATGGAATGGAATGCAATGCATTGGAATGGAATAGAAGGGAAAAAAGTGTAGTGGAGTGGTGTGGAGTGAAATGGAGAAAAAGGAAGAAAGTGGAGCGGAGAGGAATGGAGTGCAATGGAATGGAATGGAGGGAAATGGGAATGAATGGAATACAGTGGAGTGGAGAGGAGTAGAGTGGAGAAGAGTGGATTTCAATGGAATGGAAAGGAATGTAATGGAATGGAATGGAATGGAATGGAATGGAATGGAATGGATTGTACTGGAGTGGAGTGGATCCCAGCGGAAAGGAATAGAAAGAATGGAATGGATTGCAATGCAATGGAAGAGATTGGAATGGAATGGAGTCGAATGGGAGGGAATGGAATGCAGTGGAAAGGAGTGGATAGGAGTGGAGAAGACTGGATTGGAATGGAATGTAATGGAATGCAATGGAATGGAATGGAAGGGAATGGAATGGAGTGGAGTGGGTTCTAGTGGAAAAGAATGGAATAGAATGGACCAGTATGGAATGGAATGGAATGGCAGGCAATAGAATGGAACGGAATGGAATGGAATGGAATGGAATGCAATGGAATGGAATGGAATGGAATGGAACGGAACGGAACGGAATGGAATGGAATGGAATGCAATGTAAAGGAATGGAATGGAATTGAGTGGAATGCAATGGAATGGAATGAAAAGGAGTGGAATGCAATGTAAAGGAATGGAATGGAATGGAGTGGAATGAAATGGAATGGAATGAAATGGAGTGGAATGAAATGGGATGGAATGAAATGGAGTGGAATGCAATGGAATGGAATGGAATGGAATGGAATGGAATGGAATGGAATGGAGTGGAGTGGAGTGGAATGGAATGGAATAGAAAAGAATGGAATGGAATGGAAAGGAACGTAGTGTAAAGGATAAAAGTGCAGTGGAGTGTAGTGGAGTGGAACGGTGTAGAAAGGAATGGAACAGAGTGGAGTGGAATGGAATGTAATGGAATGGAGTGGACTGGGATGGAGGTTAAAGGGAAGGAATGGAATGCAGTGGACTGGAGAGTACGGGAAAGGAGAAGAGTGGATGTGAAGTGAATGGAACAGAATAGAATGGATCTGAGTGGAGGAGAGAAGATTCTAGTGGAAAAGAATGGAATGGAATGAATGGAAAGCAATGGAATGGAATGGAATTGCAAAAATTGTAGTGGAGTGCTGTGGAATGGAATGGAAAAGAAAGGAAGAGAGTGGAGTGGAGTGGAATGGAGTGGAGTGGAATGGAATGGAATGCAATGGAATAGAATGGAATGGAATGGAGTAGACTGAAATGGAGAAAAATTGGAAGGAATGGAATGAAGTGGAATGGAAAGGATAGGAGTAGAGAAGAGCAGATTTGAATTGAATGGAATGGAATAGAAAGGATTGGAGTGTAGTGTAGTGGATTGTAGTTTAAAAGAATGGAATGGAATGGAATGGAATGGAATGGAGGCTAAAAGGAAGGAATGGAATGCAGTGGAGTGGAGAGGAGTGGGGTGGAGAAGAGTGGTTTGAATTGAATGTCACGGAATGGAATGGACTGTAGTGGAGTATAGTGGATTCCAGTGGAAATGAATGAAATTAAATTGAATGGAACTGGAGGCAATGGAATGGAAAGGAATGGAATGGAAAGGAATGGAATGGAATGGAAAAAAGTGAAGTGGAGTGCAGTGGAGAGGATTGCAGTGTAATGGAATGGCATTGAATGGAATAGATTAGAAGGGAATGGAAAGGAGGTGAAAGGGAAGGAATGGAATGCAGTGGAGTGGAGAGGAATGGAGTGGAGAACAGTGGATTTGAATTCAATTTAATGGATTGTAGTGGAGACGACTGGATTCTAGTGGAAAAGAATGGAATGGAATGGAATGAAATAGAGTAGAATGAACAAATGTGCTGTGGAGTGTAGTAGAGTGGAATGGAGAAGAATTGAATGTAGTGGAATAGAGTGGAATGGAATGGAATGGAACGGAGTGGACTGGAGTAGAGGCGAATGGGAAGGAATGGAATGCAGTGGAGTAGAGAGGAGTGAAGTGGAAGAGTGTGTATTTCAATCGAATTGAAAGGAATAGAATGCATTGGAGTGGAGAGGAGTGTACCGTAGTGGAAAACTGGAATGGAATGGAATGGAATGGAATGGAATGGAATGGAATGGAATGGAATGAAAAAAAGTGTAATGGAGTGTGCTGGAGTGGAGTGGAAAAGAATGGAATGGAATGGAGTGGAATGAAATGGAATGGAATGTAATGGAATGGAATGGAATGGAATGGAATAGAGTGGACAGTAATGGAGGTGAATGGGAAGGTATGGAATGTAGTAGAGTGGAGAAGAGTGGAGTAGAAAAGAGTGGATTTGAATTGACTGGAGTGCAATGCAATGGAATGGAATGGAATGGAATGGAATGGATAGCAGTGGATTGGAGAGGAGTGGATAGGAGAAGAATGGAATGGAATGGAAAGAAATGAAATGGAAAGGATTACAATGGAAAGGAATGAAAAGCAATGGAATGGAATGGAATGGAATTGAGCAGAGGGCATTGTATTTGAAATGATTTGAATGGAGACGAGGGTTGTGGAGTGGAATGGAATGGGAAGGAATGGAATGGAGTGGAGTGCATTAGAGTGTAATGGAGGGGAGAAGAGTGGATTCAGGTGGAATAGAACAGAAAAGAAAGGAAGGGAATGCAGTGGATTGGAGTGGAGTTGAAGGGAGGGGAAGGGAATGGAATGGAATGGAATGGAATGGAATGGAATGGATTGGAATCGAATGGAATTCATTGGAATGGAATGGAATGGAATGGAATGGAATGGAATGGAATGGAATGGAATGCAATGCATTGTAATGGAATAGAAGGGAAAAAAGTGTAGTGGAGTGCTGTGGAGTGAAATGGAGAAAAAGGAAGAAAGTGGAGCGGAGAGGAATGGAGTGCAATGGAATGGAATGGAGGGAAATGGGAATGAATGGAATACAGTGGAGTGGAGAGGAGTAGAGTGGAGAAGAGTGGATTTCAATGGAATGGAAAGGAATGTAATGTAATGGAATGGAATGGAATGGAATGGAATGGAATGGATTGGACTGGAGTGGAGTGGATCCCAGTGGAAAGAAATGGAAAGAATGGAATGGATTGCAATGGAATGGAAGAGATTGGAATGGAATGGAGTCGAATGGGAGGGAATGGAATGCAGTGGAAAGGAGTGGAGAGGAGTGGAGAAGACTGGATTGGAATGGAATGCCATGGAATGGAATGGAATGGAATGGAATGGAATGGAATGGAATGGAATGGAATGGAGTGGAGTGTGTTCTAGTGGAAAAGAATGGAATAGAATGGACCAGTATGGAATGGAATGGAATGGCAGGCAATAGAATGGAACGGAATGGAATGGAATGGAATGGAATAGAATGGAATGGAATGGAATGGAACGGAACGGAACGGAAAGGAATGGAATGGAATGCAATGTAAAGGAATGGAATGGAATTGAGTGGAATGCAATGGAATGGAATGAAAAGGAGTGGAATGCAATGTAAAGGAATGGAATGGAATGGAGTGGAATGAAATGGAATGGAATGAAATGGAGTGGAATGCAATGGAATGGAATGAAATGGAGTGGAATGCAATGGAATGGAATGAAATGGAGTGGAATGCAATGGAATGGAATGGAATGGAATGGAGTGGAATGCAATGCAATAGAAAAGAATGGAATGGAATGGAATGGAACGTCATGGAAAGGATAAAAGTGCAGTGGAGTGTAGTGGAGTGGAACGGTGTAGAAAGGAATGGAACAGAGTGGAGTGGAATGGAATGAAATGGAATGGAGTGGACTGGCATGGAGGTGAAAGGGAAGGAATGGAATGCAGTGGACTGGAGAGTAGGGGAAAGGAGAAGAGTGGATGTGAAGCGAATGGAACAGAATAGAATGGATCTGAGTGGAGTAAGAAGATTCTAATGGAAAAGAATGGAATGGAATGAATGGAATGCAATGGAATGGAATGGAATTGCAAAAATTTTAGTGGAGTGCTGTGGAATGGAATGGAAAAGAAAGGAAGAGAGTGGAGTGGAGTGGAATGGAGTGGAGTGGAATGGAATGGAATGCAATGGAATAGAATGGAATGGAATGGAGTAGACTGAAATGGAGAAAAATTGGAAGGAATGGAATGAAGTGGAATGGAAAGGATAGGAGTAGAGAAGAGCGGATTTGAATTGAATGGAATGGAATAGAAAGGATTGGAGTGTAGTGTAGTGGATTGTAGTTTAAAAGAATGTAATGGAATGGAATGGAATGGAATGGAATGGAATGGAAAGGAATGCAATGGCATGGAATGGAAAAAAGTGCAGTAAGTGTAGTGGAGTGGAACGGAGAAGAAAGAAGGGAGTGGAGTGGGGTGGAAAGTTGTGGAATGGAATGGAATGCAATGGAATATAATGGAATGGAATGGAAAGGAAAGGAATGGAATGGAATGGAATGGAATGGAATGGAATGGAATGGAATGGAAAGGAATGGAATGGAATGGATTGGATTGAGTGGAGTGGAGTGGATTCTAGGGGAAAAGATTGAATGGAATGGAATGGAATGGAATGGAATGGAATGCAAATAATGAACAGTAAGGTTCAGTGGCGTGGAATGGAGAAGAAAGGACGAGAGTGGAGTGGAGTAGAATGTAGTGGAAAGGATAGGAATGGAATGGAATGGAATAGAATGGAACGGAATGGAATCACGTCGACTCAAAACAGAAGAAAAGGAAGGAAAGAAATGCAGTGGTGTGGGGAGGAGTGGATTGGCAAAGAGTGTATTTGAATTGAAAGGAATGCAATGGAGTGGACTGCAATGGAAGCGAATGGGAAGGAATGGAATGCAGTGGACTGGAGAGGAGTGGAGTGGAGAAAAGGGAACCTGAATGGAATGGAATGGAATAGATTGGAGAGGATTGGAGTGGATTCCAGTAGAAAGGAATGGAATGGAATGGTATGGAATGGATTGGAGTGGAGTGTATTTTAAGGGAAAAGATTGTAATGGAATTGAATGGACTGGAATTGAATGAAATACAATGGAATGAAATGGAATGGAATGGGGTTGAATGGAATGGAATGGAATGGTTTGAGTCGACTGAAATGGAGTTGAATGGAAGGGAGTGGAATGCAGTGCACTGGAGAGCAGCGGAATGGAGAAGTGTGGATTTGAATTAAATGGAATAGAAAGGAATGGATTAGAGTGGAATGGAGTGGATTCTAGTGGAGAAGAATGGAGTGAAATAAAATACAATGGAATGGCATGAAACGGAATGCCATGGAAAGGAATGGAATGGACTGGAATGGAGGCAAATGGGAAGGAATACAATGCAGAGGAGTGGAGAGGAATGGAGTGGAGAAGAGTGGATTTGAATTGCATGTAATCGTATGGAATGGATTGCAGATTAGTTTAGAGGAACAGAGTGGAGAAGACTGGATTTGAATTCAATGTAATGGAATGCAATGGATTGGAGTGTAGTGGAGTGGATTCTAGTGTAAAAGAATGCAACGGAATGGAATTGAATGGAGTGGATTGGAATACAGGCAAATGGGAAGCAATACAATGCAGTGGATTGGAGAGCGGTGGTGTCCAGAAGCGTGGATTTCATATGAATGGAATGGAATGCAATGGAATGGAATAGAAAAGAATTTAAAGCAGTGGATTGGAGTGGAATGAAATGGACTAACATGGAATGGAATGGAAAGTAATGGAATGGAAAGGAATATAAAGCAACGGAATGAAAAGGAATGGAATGGAATGGAATGGAGTGGTTGGCATTGTTTTGGAAATGAATGGAATGAGGTGGAGTGTAGTGGAGTGGAAGGGAGGGGAGTAGAGTGGCTTTAGGTGGCATGGAATGGAATGGAATAGAACGGAATGGAATGGAATGCAGTGGATTGCAGTGGAGATGCATGGAGTGGAATGGAATGGAATGGAACGGAATGGAATGGAAAGGAATGGAACGGAACGGAACGGAATGGAACGGAATGAAATGGATTGGAATGCAATAGAATGTAAAAAATGGACTGCAGTGTATTGGAGAGGAGTTGCATGGAGGGGAATGGAATGCAACGAAATGGAATGGCATGGAATGGAATGGAATGGTATGGAATGGAATGGAATGGAATGGAATAGAATGGAAAAAAGTGCAGTGGAGTGCAGGAGACAAATGGAAGGGACTGGAATGAAGAGGATAGGAATGCTATGGAATGGAATGGAATGGAATGGAATGGAATGAAAAAATGTGTAATGGAGTGTGCTGGAGTGGAGTGGAAAGGAATGGAATGGAATGGAGTGGAATGGAATGGAATGGAATGGAATGGAATGGAATGGAATGGAATGGAGTGGAGTGGATCCCAGTGGAAAGAAATGGAAAGAATGGAATGGATTGCAATGGAATGGAAGAGATCGGAATGGAATGGAGTCGAATGGGAGGGAATGGAATGCAGTGGAAAGGAGTGGAGAGGAATGGAGAAGACTGGATGAATGGAATGGAATGGAATGGAATGGAATGGAATGGAATGGAGTGGAGTGGGTTCTAGTGGAAAAGAAAGGAATAGAATGGACCAGTATGGAATGGAATGGATTGGCAGGCAATAGAATGGAACGGAATGGAATGGAATGGAATGGAATGGAATGGATCGGAACGGAACGGAATGGAATGGAATGTAATGCAATGTAAAGGAATGGAATCTAATTGAGTGGAATGCAATGGAATGGCATGAAAAGGAGTGGAATGCAATGTAAAGAATGGAATGGAATGGAGTGGAATGAAATGGAATGGAATGAAATGGAGTGGAATGCAATGGAATGGAATGAAATAGAGTGGAATGCGATGGAATGCAATGGAATGGAATTGAATGGAATGGAATGGAATGGAATGGAGTGGAGTGGAGTGGAGTGGAATGGAATGGAATAGAAAAGAATGGAATGGAATGGAATGGAACGTAATGGAAAGGATAAAAGTGCAGTGGAGTGTAGTGGAGTGGAACGGTGTAGAAAGGAATGGAACAGAGTGGAGTGGAATGGAATGTAATGGAATGGAGTGGACTGGGATGGAGGTGAAAGGGAAGGAATGGAATGCAGTGGACTGGAGAGTAGGGGAAAGGAGAAGAGTGGATGTGAAGCGAATGGAACAGAATAGAATGGATCTGAGTGGAGTAGAGAAGATTCTAGTGGAAAATAATGGAATGGGATGAATGGAATGCAATGGAATGGAATGGAATTGCAAAAATTGTAGTGGAGTGCTGTGGAATGGAATGGAAAAGAAAGGAATAGAGTGGAGTGGAGTGGAATGGAGTGGAGTGGAATGGAATGGAATGCAATGGAATAGAATGGAATGGAATGGAGTAGACTGAAATGGAGAAAAATTGGAAGGAATGGAATGAAGTGGAATGGAAAGGATAGGAGTAGAGAAGAGCGGATTTGAATTGAATGGAATGGAATAGAAAGGATTGGAGTGTAGTGTAGTGGATTGTAGTTTAAAAGAATGGAATGGAATGGAATGGAATGGAATGGAATGGAATGGAATGGAATGGAATGGAATGCAATGGCATGGAATGGAAAAAAGTGCAGTGAGTGTAGTGGAGTGGAACGGAGAAGAAAGGAAGGGAGTGGAGTGGGGTGGAAAAGTGTGGAATGGAATGGAATGCAATGGAATATAATGGAATGGAATGGCAAGGAATGGAATGGAATGGAATGGAATGGAATGGAATGGAATGGAATGGAATTGAATGGAAAGGAATGGAATGGAATGGATTGGATTGGAGAGGAGTGGAGTGGATTCTAGGGGAAAAGATTGAATGGAATGGAATGGAATGGAATGGAAAGCAAATAATGAACAGTAGGGTTCAGTGGAGTGGAATGGAGAAGAAAGGATGAGAGTGGAGTGGAGTAGAATGTAGTGGAAAGGATAGGAATGGAATGGAATGGAATAGAATGGAATGGAATGGAATCACGTGGACTCAGACGAAAAGAAAGGAAAGAAATGCAGTGGTGTGGGGAGGAGTGGATAGGCAAAGAGTGTATTTGAATTGAAAAGAATGCAATGGAGTGGACTGCAATGGAAGCGAATGGGAAGGAATGGAATGCAGTGGACTGGAGAGGAGTGGAGTGGATAAAAGGGAACCTGAATGGAATGGAATGGAATAGATTGGAGAGGATTGGAGTGGATTCTAGTAGAAAGGAAAGGAATGGAATGGAATGGAATGGAATGGAATGGAATGGAATGGAGTGGACTGGAATGGATGCGAATGGGAAAGAGTGGCATGCAGTGGAGTGGAGCGGAGTTGAGTGGAGAAATGTGGATTTGAATGGAATGGAATGGAATGGAATGGAATGGAATGGAATGGTATGGAAAGGAATGCAATGGAATGGAATGGAATGGAATGGAATGGAATGGAATGGAATGGAATGGGTTGGAGTGCAGTGTATTTTAAGGGAAAAGATTGTAATGGAATTGAATGGACTGGAATTGAATGAAATACAATGGAATGAAATGGAATGGAATGGGGTTGAATGGAATGGAATGGAATGGTTTGAGTCGACTGGAATGGAGTTGAATGGAAGGGAGTGGAATGCAGTGCACTGGAGAGCAGCGGAATGGAGAAGTGTGGATTTGAATTAAATGGAATGGAAAGGAATGGATTAGAGTGGAATGGAGTGGATTCTAGTGGAGAAGAATGGAGTGAAATAGAATACAATGAAATGGCGTGAAAAGGAATGCCATGGAAAGGAATGGAATGGACTGGAATGGAGGCAAATGGGAAGGAATACAATGCAGAGGAGTGGAGAGGAATGGAGTGGAGAAGAGTGGATTTGAATTGCATGTAATGGTATGGAATGGATTGCAGATTAGTTTAGAGGAACAGAGTGGAGAATACTGGATTTGAATTCAATGTAATGGTATGGAATGGATTGCAGATTAGTTTAGAGGAACAGAGTGGAGAATACTGGATTTGAATTCAATGTAATGGAATGCAATGGATTGGAGTGTAGTGGAGTGGATTCTAGTGTAAAAGAATGCAACGGAATGGAATTGAATGGAGTGGATTGGAATACAGGCAAATGGGAAGGAATACAATGCAGTGGATTGGAGAGCGGTGGTGTCCAGAAGCGTGGATTTCATATGAATGGAATGGAATGCAATGGAATGGAATAGAAAAGAATTTAAAGCAGTGGATTGGAGTGGAATGAAATGGACTAATATGGAATGGAATGGAAAGTAATGGAATGGAAAGGAATATAAAGGAACGGAATGAAAAGGAATGGAATGGAATGGAATGGAGTGGTTGGCATTGTTTTGGAAATGAATGGAATGAGGTGGAGTGTATTGGAGTGGAAGGGAGGGGAGTAGAGTGGCTTTAGGTGGCATGGAATGGAATGGAATAGAACGGAATGGAATGGAATGCAGTGGATTGCAGTGGAGATGCATGGAGTGGAATGGAATGGAATGGAATGGAAAGGAATGGAACGGAACGGAACGGAATGGAACGGAATGAAATGGATTGCAATGCAATAGAATGTAAAAAATGGATTGCAGTGTATTGGAGAGGAGTTGCATGGAGGGGAATGGAATGCAACGAAATGGAATGGCATGGAATGGAATGGAATGGAATGGAAAGGAATGGAATGGAATAGAATGGAAAAAAGTGCAGTGGAGTGCAGGAGACAAATGGAAGGGCCTGGAATGGAGTGGATAGGAATGGTATGGAATGGAATGGAATGGAATGGAATGGAATGGAATGGAATGGAATGAAAAAATGTGTAATGGAGTGTGCTGGAGTGGAGTGGAAAGGAATGGAATGGAATGGAGTGGAATGAAATGGAATGGAATGGAATGGAATGGAATGGAATGGAATGGAGTGGAGTGGATCCCAGTGGAAAGAAATGGAAAGAGTGGAATGGATTGCAATGGAATGGAAGAGATTGGAATGGAATGGAGTCGAATGGGAGGGAATGGAATGCAGTGGAAAGGAGTGGAGAGGAATGGAGAAGACTGGATGAATGGAATGGAATGGAATGGAATGGAATGGAATGGAATGGAAGGGAATGGAATGGGGTGGAGTGGGTTCTAGTGGAAAAGAATGGAATAGAATGGACCAGTATGGAATGGAATGGAATGGCAGGCAATAGAATGGAACGGAATGGAATGGAATGGAATGGAATGGAATAGAATGGAATGGAATGGAATGGATCGGAACGGAACGGAATGGAATGGAATGGAATGCAATGTAAATGAATGGAATGGAATTGAGTGGAATGCAATGGAATGACATGAAAAGGAGTGGAATGCAATGTAAAGGAATGGAATGGAATGGAGTGGAATGAAATGGAATGGAATGAAATGGAGTGGAATGCAATGGAATGGAATGAAATAGAGTGGAATGCGATGGAATGCAATGGAATGGAATTGAATGGAATGGAATGGAATGGAATGGAGTGGAGTGGAGTGGAGTGGAATGGAATGGAATAGAAAAGAATGGAATGGAATGGAATGGAACGTAATGGAAAGGTTAAAAGTGCAGTGGAGTGTAGTGGAGTGGAACGGTGTAGAAAGGAATGGAACAGAGTGGAGTGGAATGGAATGTAATGGAATGGAGTGGACTGGGATGGAGGTGAAAGGGAAGGAATGGAATGCAGTGGACTGGAGAGTAGGGGAAAGGAGAAGAGTGGATGTGAAGCGAATGGAACCGAATAGAATGGATCTGAGTGGAGTAGAGAAGATTCTAGTGGAAAAGAATGGAATGGGATAAATGGAATGCAATGGAATGGAATGGAATTGCAAAAATTGTAGTGGAGTGCTGTGGAATGGAATGGAAAATAAAGGAAGAGAGTGGAGTGGAGTGGAATGGAGTGGAGTGGAATGGAATGGAATGCAATGGAATAGAATGGAATGGAATGGAGTAGACTGAAATGGAGAAAAATTGGAAGGAATGGAATGAAGTGGAATGGAAAGGATAGGAGTAGAGAAGAGCGGATTTGAATTGAGTGGAATGGAATAGAAAGGATTGGAGTGTAGTGTAGTGGAGTGTAGTTTAAAAGAATGGAATGGAATGGAATGGAATGTAATGGAATGGAATGGAACGGAATGGAATGGAATGCAATGGCATGGAATGGAAAAAAGTGCAGTGAGTGTAGTGGAGTGGAACGGAGAAGAAAGGAAGGGAGTGGAGTGGGGTGGAAAAGTGTGGAATGGAATGGAATGCAATGGAATATAATGGAATGGAATGGAAAGGAATGGAATGGAATGGAATGGAATGGAATGGAATGGAATGGAATGGAATGGAATTGAACGGAAAGGAATGGAATGGAATGGATTGGATTGGAGTGGAGTGGAGTGGATTCTAGGGGAAAAGATTGAATGGAATGGAATGGAATGGAATGGAATGGAATGGAATGGAATGGAATGGAAAGCAAATAATGAACAGTAGGGTTCAGTGGAGTGGAATGGAGAAGAAAGGATGAGAGTGGAGTGGAGTAGAATGTAGTGGAAAGGATAGGAATGGAATGGAATGGAATAGAATGGAGTGGAATGGAATCACGTGGACTCAAACAGACGAAAAGGAAGGAAAGAAATGCAGTGGTGTGGGGAGGAGTGGATTGGCAAAGAGTGTATTTGAATTGAAAGGAATGCAATGGAGTGGACTGCAATGGAAGCGAATGGGAAGGAATGGAATGCAGTGAACTGGAGAGGAGTGGAGTGGAGAAAAGGGAACCTGAATGGAATGGAATGGAATAGATTGGAGAGGATTGGAGTGGATTCCAGTAGAAAGGAATGGAATGGAATGGAATGGAATGGAATGGAATGGAATGGAGTGGACTGGAATGGAGGCGAATGGGAAAGAGTGGCATGCAGTGGAGTGGAGCGGAGTTGAGTGGAGAAGTGTGGAATTGAATGGAATGGAATGGAATGGAATGGAATGGAAAGGAATGCAATGGAATGGAATGTAATGGAATGGAATGGAATGGAATGGAATGGATTGGAGTGGAGTGTATTTTAAGGGAAAAGATTGTAATGGAATTGAATGGACTGGAATTGAATGAAATACAATGGAATGAAATGGAATGGAATGGGGTTGAATGGAATGGAATGGAATGGTTTGAGTCGACTGGAATGGAGTTGAATGGAAGGGAGTGGAATGCAGTGCACTGGAGAGCAGCGGAATGGAGAAGTGTGGATTTGAATTAAATGGAATGGAAAGGAATGGATTAGAGTGGAATGGAGTGGATTCTAGTGGAGAAGAATGGAGTGAAATAGAATACAATGGAATGGCATGAAACGGAATGCCATGGAAAGGAATGGAATGGACTGGAATGGAGGCAAATGGGAAGGAATACAATGCAGAGGAGTGGAGAGGAATGGAGTGGAGAAGAGTGGATTTGAATTGCATGTAATGGTATGGAATGGATTGCAGATTAGTTTAGAGGAACAGAGTGGAGAAGACTGGATTTGAATTCAATGTAATGGAATGCAATGGATTGGAGTGTAGTGGAGTGGATTCTAGTGTAAAAGAATGCAACGGAATGGAATTGAATGGAGTGGATTGGAATACAGGCAAATGGGAAGGAATACAATGCAGTGGATTGGAGAGCGGTGGTGTCCAGAAGCGTGGATTTCATATGAATGGAATGGAATGCAATGGAATGGAATAGAAAAGAATTTAAAGCAGTGGATTGGAGTGGAATGAAATGGACTAATATGGAATGGAATGGAAAGTAATGGAATGGAAAGGAATATAAAGGAACGGAATGAAAAGGAATGGAATGGAATGGAATGGAGTGGTTGGCATTGTTTTGGAAAGGAATGGAATGAGGTGGAGTGTAGTGGAGTGGAAGGGAGGGGAGTAGAGTGGATTTAGGTGGCATGGAATGGAATGGAATAGAACGGAATGGAATGGAATGCAGTGGATTGCAGTGGAGATGCATGGAGTGGAATGGAATGGAATGGAATGGAATGGAAAGGAATGGAACGGAACGGAACGGAATGGAAAGGAATGAAATGGATTGGAATGCAATAGAATGTAAAAAATGGATTGCAGTGTATTGGAGAGGAGTTGCATGGAGGGGAATGGAATGCAACGAAATGGAATGGCATGGAATGGAATGGAATGGAATGGAATGGAATGGAATGGAATAGAAAGGAAAAAAAAGTGCAGTGGAGTGCAGGAGACAAATGGAAGGGCCTGGAATGGAGTGGATAGGAATGGTATGGAATGGAATGGAATGGAATGGAATGGAATGGAATGGAATGGAATGGAATGAAAAAATGTGTAATGGAGTGTGCTGGATTGGAGTGGAAAGGAATGGAATGGAATGGAGTGGAATGAAATGGAATGGAATGGAATGGAATGGAATGGAGTGGAGTGGATCCCAGTGGAAAGAAATGGAAAGAATGGAATGGATTGCAATGGAATGGAAGAGATTGGAATGGAATGGAGTCGAATGGGAGGGAATGGAATGCAGTGGAAAGGAGTGGAGAGGAATGGAGAAGACTGGATGAATGGAATGGAATGGAATGGAATGGAATGGAATGGAATGGAAGGGAATGGAATGGGGTGGAGTGGGTTCTAGTGGAAAAGAATGGAATAGAATGGACCAGTATGGAATGGAATGGAATGGCAGGCAATAGAATGGAACGGAATGGAATGGAATGGAATGGAATAGAATGGAATGGAATGGAATGGATCGGAACGGAACGGAATGGAATGGAATGGAATGCAATGTAAATGAATGGAATGGAATTGAGTGGAATGCAATGGAATGACATGAAAAGGAGTGGAATGCAATGTAAAGGAATGGAATGGAATGGAGTGGAATGAAACGGAATGGAATGAAATGGAGTGGAATGCAATGGAATGGAATGAAATAGAGTGGAATGCGATGGAATGCAATGGAATGGAATTGAATGGAATGGAATGGAATGGAATGGAGTGGAGTGGAGTGGAGTGGAATGGAATGGAATAGAAAAGAATGGAATGGAATGGAATGGAACGTAATGGAAAGGATAAAAGTGCAGTGGAGTGTAGTGGAGTGGAACGGTGTAGAAAGGAATGGAACAGAGTGGAGTGGAATGGAATGTAATGGAATGGAGTGGACTGGGATGGAGGTGAAAGGGAAGGAATGGAATGCAGTGGACTGGAGAGTAGGGGAATGGAGAAGAGTGGATGTGAAGCGAATGGAACCGAATAGAATGGATCTGAGTGGAGTAGAGAAGATTCTAGTGGAAAAGAATGGAATGGGATAAATGGAATGGAATGGAATTGCAAAAATTGTAGTGGAGTGCTGTGGAATGGAATGGAAAAGAAAGGAAGAGAGTGGAGTGGAGTGGAATGGAGTGGAGTGGAATGGAATGGAATGCAATGGAATAGAATGGAATGGAATGGAGTAGACTGAAATGGAGAAAAATTGGAAGGAATGGAATGAAGTGGAATGGAAAGGATAGGAGTAGAGAAGAGCGGATTTGAATTGAGTGGAATGGAATAGAAAGGATTGGAGTGTAGTGTAGTGGAGTGTAGTTTTAAAGAATGGAATGGAATGGAATGGAATGGAATGGAATGGAATGGAACGGAATGGAATGGAATGCAATGGCATGGAATGGAAAAAAGTGCAGTGAGTGTAGTGGAGTGGAACGGAGAAGAAAGGAAGGGAGTGGAGTGGGGTGGAAAAGTGTGGAATGGAATGGAATGCAATGGAATATAATGGAATGGAATGGAAAGGAATGGAATGGAATGGAATGGAATGGAATGGAATGGAATGGAATTGAATGGAAAGGAATGGAATGGAATGGATTGGATTGGAGTGGAGTGGAGTGGATTCTAGGGGAAAAGATTGAATGGAATGGAATGGAATGGAATGGAATGGAAAGCAAATAATGAACAGTAGGGTTCAGTGGAGTGGAATGGAGAAGAAAGGATGAGAGTGGAGTGGAGTAGAATGTAGTGGAAAGGATAGGAATGGAATGGAATGGAATAGAATGGAGTGGAATGGAATCACGTGGACTCAAACAGACGAAAAGGAAGGAAAGAAATGCAGTGGTGTGGGGAGGAGTGGATTGGCAAAGAGTGTATTTGAATTGAAAGGAATGCAATGGAGTGGACTGCAATGGAAGCGAATGGGAAGGAATGGAATGCAGTGGACTGGAGAGGAGTGGAGTGGAGAAAAGGGAACCTGAATGGAATGGAATGGAATAGATTGGAGAGGATTGGAGTGGATTCCAGTAGAAAGGAATGGAATGGAATGGAATGGAATGGAATGGAGTGGACTGGAATGGAGGCGAATGGGAAAGAGTGGCATGCAGTGGAGTGGAGCGGAGTTGAGTGGAGAAGTGTGGATTTGAATGGAATGGAATGGAATGGAATGGAATGGAAAGGAATGCAATGGAATGGAATGGAATGGAATGGAATGGAATGGAATGGAATGGATTGGAGTGGAGTGTATTTTAAGGGAAAAGATTGTAATGGAATTGAATGGACTGGAATTGAATGAAATACAATGGAATGAAATGGAATGGAATGGGGTTGAATGGAATGGAATGGAATGGTTTGAGTCGACTGGAATGGAGTTGAATGGAAGGGAGTGGAATGCAGTGCACTGGAGAGCAGCGGAATGGAGAAGTGTGGATTTGAATTAAATGGAATAGAAAGGAATGGATTAGAGTGGAATGGAGTGGATTCTAGTGGAGAAGAATGGAGTGAAATAGAATACAATGGAATGGCATGAAACGGAATGCCATGGAAAGGAATGGAATGGACTGGAATGGAGGCAAATGGGAAGGAATACAATGCAGAGGAGTGGAGAGGAATGGAGTGGAGAAGAGTGGATTTGAATTGCATGTAATGGTATGGAATGGATTGCAGATTAGTTTAGAGGAACAGAGTGGAGAAGACTGGATTTGAATTCAATGTAATGGAATGCAATGGATTGGAGTGTAGTGGAGTGGATTCTAGTGTAAAAGAATGCAACGGAATGGAATTGAATGGAGTGGATTGGAATACAGGCAAATGGGAAGGAATACAATGCAGTGGATTGGAGAGTGGTGGTGTCCAGAAGCGTGGATTTCATATGAATGGAATGGAATGCAATGGAATGGAATAGAAAAGAATTTAAAGCAGTGGATTGGAGTGGAATGAAATGGACTAATATGGAATGGAATGGAAAGTAATGGAATGGAAAGGAATATAAAGGAACGGAATGAAAAGGAATGGAATGGAATGGAATGGAGTGGTTGGCATTGTTTTGGAAATGAATGGAATGAGGTGGAGTGTAGTGGAGTGGAAGGGAGGGGAGTAGAGAGGCTTTAGGTGGCATGGAATGGAATGGAATAGAACGGAATGGAATGGAATGCAGTGGATTGCAGTGGAGATGCATGGAGTGGAATGGAATGGAATGGAATGGAATGGAATGGAAAGGAATGGAACGGAACGGAACGGAATGGAACGGAATGAAATGGATTGGAATGCAATAGAATGTAAAAAATGGATTGCAGTGTATTGGAGAGGAGTTGCATGGAGGGGAATGGAATGCAACGAAATGGAATGGCATGGAATGGAATGGAATGGAATGGAATGGAATGGAATAGAATGGAAAAAAGTGCAGTGGAGTGCAGGAGACAAATGGAAGGGACTGGAATGGAGTGGATAGGAATGGTATGGAATGGAATGGAATGGAATGGAATGGAATGGAATGGAATGGAATGGAATGAAAAAATGTGTAATGGAGTGTGCTGGAGTGGAGTGGAAAGGAATGGAATGGAATGGAGTGGAATGAAATGGAATGGAATGGAATGGAATGGAATGGAATGGAATGGAGTGGATCCCAGTGGAAAGAAATGGAAAGAATGGAATGGATTGCAATGGAATGGAAGAGATTGGAATGGAATGGACTCGAATGGGAGGGAATGGAATGCAGTGGAAAGGAGTGGAGAGGAATGGAGAAGACTGGATGAATGGAATGGAATGGAATGGAATGGAATGGAATGTAATGGAATGGAATGGAAGGGAATGGAATGGGGTGGAGTGGGTTCTAGTGGAAAAGAATGGAATAGAATGGACCAGTATGGAATGGAATGGAATGGAATGGCAGGCAATAGAATGGAACGGAATGGAATGGAATGGAATGGAATAGAATGGAATGGAATGGAATGGATCGGAACGGAACGGAATGGAATGGAATGTAATGCAATGTAAAGGAATGGAATGGAATTGAGTGGAATGCAATGGAATGGCATGAAAAGGAGTGGAATGCAATGTAAAGGAATGGAATGGAATGGAGTGGAATGAAATGGAATGGAATGGAATGGAGTGGAATGCGATGGAATGCAATGGAATGGAATTGAATGGAATGGAATGGAATGGAATGGAATGGAATGGAGTGGAGTGGAGTGGAGTGGAGTGGAATGGAATGGAATAGAAAAGAATGGAATGGAATGGAATGGAACGTAATGGAAAGGATAAAAGTGCAGTGGAGTGTAGTGGAGTGGAACGGTGTAGAAAGGAATGGAACAGAGTGGAGTGGAATGGAATGTAATGGAATGGAGTGGACTGGGATGGAGGTGAAAGGGAAGGAATGGAATGCAGTGGACTGGAGAGTAGGGGAAAGGAGAAGAGTGGATGTGAAGCGAATGGAACCGAATAGAATGGATCTGAGTGGAGTAGAGAAGATTCTAGTGGAAAAGAATGGAATGGGATAAATGGAATGCAATGGAATGGAATGGAATTGCAAAAATTGTAGTGGAGTGCTGTGGAATGGAATGGAAAAGAAAGGAAGAGAGTGGAGTGGAGTGGAATGGAGTGGAGTGGAATGGAATGGAATGCAATGGAATACAATGGAATGGAATGGAGTAGACTGAAATGGAGAAAAATTGGAAGGAATGGAATGAAGTGGAATGGAAAGGATAGGAGTAGAGAAGAGCGGATTTGAATTGAATGGAATGGAATAGAAAGGATTGGAGTGTAGTGTAGTGGAGTGTAGTTTAAAAGAATGTAATGTAATGTAATGTAATGTAATGTAATGTAATGTAATGTAATGTAATGGAATGGAATGCAATGGCATGGAATGGAAAAAAGTGCAGTGAGTGTAGTGGAGTGGAACGGAGAAGAAAGAAAGGGAGTGGAGTGCGGTGGAAAAGTGTGGAATGGAATGGAATGCAATGGAATATAATGGAATGGAATGGAAAGGAATGGAATGGAATGGAATGGAATGGAATGGAATGGAATGGAATGGAATGGAATGGAATTGAATGGAAAGGAATGGAATGGAATGGATTGGATTGGAGTGGAGTGGAGTGGATTCTAGGGGAAAAGATTGAATGGAATGGAATGGAATGGAATGGAATGGAATGGAATGGAATGGAAAGCAAATAATGAACAGTAGGGTTCAGTGGAGTGGAATGGAGAAGAAAGGATGAGAGTGGAGTGGAGTAGAATGTAGTGGAAAGGATAGGAATGGAATGGAATGGAATGGAATGGAATGGAATGGAATGGAATGGAGTGGACTGGAATTGAGGCGAATGGGAAAGAGTGGCATGCAGTGGAGTGGAGCGGAGTTGAGTGGAGAAGTGTGGATTTGAATGGAATGGAATGGAATGGAATGGAATGGAATGGAAAGGAATGCAATGGAATGGAATGGAATGGAATGGAATGGAATGGAATGGAATGGAATGGAATGGAGTGGAGTGTATTTTAAGGGAAAGGATTGTAATGGAATTGAATTGACTGGAATTGAATGAAATACAATGGAATGAAATGGAATGGAATGGGGTTGAATGGAATGGAATGGAATGGTTTGAGTCGACTGGAATGGAGTTGAATGGAAGGGAGTGGAATGCAGTGCACTGGAGAGCAGCGGAATGGAGAAGTGTGGATTTGAATTAAATGGAATGGAAAGGAATGGATTAGAGTGGAATGGAGTGGATTCTAGTGGAGAAGAATGGAGTGAAATAGAATACAATGGAATGGCATGAAACGGAATGCCATGGAAAGGAATGGAATGGACTGGAATGGAGGCAAATGGGAAGGAATACAATGCAGAGGAGTGGAGAGGAATGGAGTGGAGAAGAGTGGATTTGAATTGCATGTAATGGTATGGAATGGATTGCAGATTAGTTTAGAGGAACAGAGTGGAGAAGACTGGATTTGAATTCAATGTAATGGAATGCAATGGATTGGAGTGTAGTGGAGTGGATTCTAGTGTAAAAGAATGCAACGGAATGGAATTGAATGGAGTGGATTGGAATACAGGCAAATGGGAAGGAATACAATGCAGTGGATTGGAGAGCGGTGGTGTCCAGAAGCGTGGATTTCATATGAATGGAATGGAATGCAATGGAATGGAATAGAAAAGAATTTAAAGCAGTGGATTGGAGTGGAATGAAATGGACTAATATGGAATGGAATGGAAAGTAATGGAATGGAAAGGAATGTAAAGGAACGGAATGAAAAGGAATGGAATGATATGGAATGGAGTTTTTGGCATTGATTTGGAAATGAATGGAATGAGGTGGAGTGTATTGGAGTGGAAGGGAGGGGAGTAGAGTGGCTTTAGGTGGCATGGAATGGAATGGAATAGAACGGAATGGAATGGAATGCAGTGGATTGCAGTGGAGATGCATGGAGTGGAATGGAATGGAATGGAATGGAATGGAATGGAATGGAAAGGAATGGAACGGAACGGAACGGAATGGAACGGAATGAAATGGATTGGAATGCAATAGAATGTAAAAAATGGACTGCAGTGTATTGGAGAGGAGTTGCATGGAGGGGAATGGAATGCAACGAAATGGAATGGCATGGAATGGAATGGAATGGAATGGAATGGAATAGAATGGAAAAAGTGCAGTGGAGTGCAGGAGACAAATGGAAGGGACTGGAATGGAGTGGATAGGAATGGTATGGAATGGAATGTAATGTAATGGAATGGAATGGAATGGAATGGAATGGAATGGAATGAAAAAATGTGTAATGGAGTGTGCTGTAGTGGAGTGGAAAGGAATGGAATGGAATGGAGTGGAATGAAATGGAATGGAATGGAATGGAATGGAATGGAGTGGAGTGGATCCCAGTGGAAAGAAGTGGAAAGAATGGAATGTATTGCAATGGAATGGAAGAGATTGGAATGGAATGGAGACTAATGGGAGGGAATGGAATGCAGTGGAAAGGAGTGGAGAGGAATGGAGAAGACTGGATGAATGGAATGGAATGGAATGGAATGGAATGGAAGGGAATGGAATGGAGTGGAGTGGGTTCTAGTGGAAAAGAATGGAATAGAATGGACCAGTATGGAATGGATTGGAATGGCAGGCAATAGAATGGAACGGAATGGAATGGAAAGGAATGGAATAGAATGGAATGGAATGGAATGGATCGGAACGGAACGGAATGGAATGGAATGTAATGCAATGTAAAGGAATGGAATGGAATTGAGTGGAATGCAATGGAATGGCCTGAAAAGGAGTGGAATGCAATGTAAAGGAATGGAATGGAATGGAGTGGAATGAAATGGAATGGAATGAAATGGAGTGGAATGCAATGGAATGGAATGAAATAGAGTGGAATGCGATGGAATGAATTGGAATGGAATTGAATGGAATGGAATGGAATTGGAATGGAATGGAATGGAGTGGAGTGGAGTGGAGTGGAATGAAATGGAATAGAAAAGAATGGAATGGAATGGAATGGAACGTAATGGAAAGGATAAAAGTGCAGTGGAGTGTAGTGGAGTGGAACGGTGTAGAAAGGAATGGAACAGATTGGAGTGGAATGGAATGTAATGGAATGGAGTGGACTGGGATGGAGGTGAAAGGGAAGGAATGGAATGCAGTGGACTGGAGAGTAGGGGAAAGGAGAAGAGTGGATGTGAAGCGAATGGAACAGAATAGAATGGATCTGAGTGGAGTAGACAAGATTCTAGTGGAAAAGAATGGAATGGGATGAATGGAATGCAATGGAATGGAATGGAATTGCAAAAATTGTAGTGGAGTGCTGTGGAATGGAATGGAAAAGAAAGGAAGAGAGTGGAGTGGAATGGAATGGAGTGGAGTGGAATGGAATGGAATGCAATGGAATAGAATTTAATGGAATGGAGTAGACTGAAATGGAGAAAAATTGGAAGGAATGGAATGAAGTGGAATGGACAGGATAGGAGTAGAGAAGAGCGGATTTGAATTGAATGGAATGGAAGAGAAAGGATTGGAGTGTAGTGTAGTGGATTGTAGTTTAAAAGAATGGAATGGAATGGAATGGAATGGAATGGAATGGAATGCAATGGCATGGAATGGAAAAAAGTGCAGTGAGTGTAGTGGAGTGGAACGGAGAAGAAAGGAAGGGAGTGGAGTGGGGTGGAAAAGTGTGGAATGGAATGGAATGAAATGGAATATAATGGAATGGAATGGAATGGAATGGAATGGAATGGAATGGAAAGGAATGGAAGGGAATGGATTGGATTGGAGTGGAGTGGAGTGTATTCTAGGGGAAAAGATTGAATGGAATGGAATGGAATGGAATGGAATGGAATGGAATGGAAAGCAAATAATGAACAGTAGGGTTCAGTGGAGTGGAATGGAGAAGAAAGGATGAGAGTGGAGTGGAGTAGAATGTAGTGGAAAGGATAGGAATGGAATGGAATGAAATAGAATGGAATGGAATGGAATCACGTGGACTCAAACAGACGAAAAGTAAGGAAAGAAATGCAGTGGTGTGGGGAGGAGTGGATTGGCAAAGAGTGTATTTGAATTGAAAGGAATGCAATGGAGTGGAATGCAATGGAAGCGAATGGGAAGGAATGGAATGCAGTGGACTGGAGAGGAGTGGAGTGGAGAAAAGGGAACCTGAATGGAATGGAATGGAATAGATTGGAGAGGATTGGAGTGGATTCCAGTAGAAAGGAATGGAATGGAATGGAATGGAATGGAATGGAGTGGTCTGGAATGGAGGCGAATGGGAAAGAGTGGCATGCAGTGGAGTGGAGCGGAGTTGAGTGGAGAAGTGTGGATTTGAATGGAATGGAATGGAATGGAAAGGAATGCAATGGAATGGAATGGAATGGAATGGAATGGAATGGAATGGAATGGATTGGAGTGGAGTGTATTTTAAGGGAAAAGATTGTAATGGAATTGAATGGACTGGAATTGAATGAAATACAATGGAATGAAATGGAATGGAATGGGGTTGAATGGAATGGAATGGAATGGTTTGAGTCGACTGGAATGGAGTTGAATGGAAGGGAGTGGAATGCAGTGCACTGGAGAGCAGCGGAATGGAGAAGTGTGGATTTGAATTAAATGGAATGGAAAGGAATGGATTAGAGTGGAATGGAGTGGATTCTAGTGGAGAAGAATGGAGTGAAATAGAATACAATGGAATGGCATGAAACGGAATGCCATGGAAAGGAATGGAATGGACTGGAATGGAGGCAAATGGGAAGGAATACAATGCAGAGGAGTGGAGAGGAATGGAGTGGAGAAGAGTGGATTTGAATTGCATGTAATGGTATGGAATGGATTGCAGATTAGTTTAGAGGAACAGAGTGGAGAAGAATGGATTTGAATTCAATGTAATGGAATGCAATGGATTGGAGTGTAGTGGAGTGGATTGTAATGTAAAAGAATGCAAAGGAATGGAATTGAATGGAGTGGATTGGAATACAGGCAAATGGGAAGGAATACAATGCAGTGGATTGGAGAGCGGTGGTGTCCAGAAGCGTGGATTTCATATGAATGGAATGGAATGCAATGGAATGGAATAGAAAAGAATTTAAAGCAGTGGATTGGAGTGGAATGAAATGGACTAATATGGAATGGAATGGAAAGTAATGGAATGGAAAGGAATATAAAGGAACGGAATGAAAAGGAATGGAATGGAATGGAATGGAGTGGTTGGCATTGTTTTGGAAATGAATGGAATGAGGTGGAGTGTAGTGGAGTGGAAGGGAGGGGAGTAGAGTGGCTTTAGGTGGCATGGAATGGAACGGAATAGAACGGAATGGAATGGAATGCAGTGGATTGCAGTGGAGATGCATGGAGTGGAATGGAATGGAATGGAATGGAATGGAAAGGAATGGAACGGAACGGAACGGAATGGAACGGAATGAAATGGATTGGAATGCAATAGAATGTAAAAAATGGACTGCAGTGTATTGGAGAGGAGTTGCATGGAGGGGAATGGAATGCAACGAAATGGAATGGCATGGAATGGAATGGAATGGAATGGAATGGAATGGAATGGAATGGAATGGAACGGAATAGAATGGAAAAAAGTGCAGTGCAGTGCAGGAGACAAATGGAAGGGACTGGAATGGAGTGGATAGGAATGGTATGGAATGGAATGGAATGGAATGGAATGGAATGGAATGGAATGGAATGGAATGAAAAAATGTGTAATGGAGTGTGCTGGAGTGGAGTGGAAAGGAATGGAATGGAATGGAGTGGAATGAAATGGAATGGAATGGAATGGAATGGAATGGAATGGAATGGAGTGGAGTGGATCCCAGTGGAAAGAAATGGAAAGAATGGAATGGATTGCAATGGAATGGAAGAGATTGGAATGGAATGGAGTCGAATGGGAGGGAATGGAATGCAGTGGAAAGGACTGGAGAGGAATGGAGAAGACTGGATGAATGGAATGGAATGGAATGGAATGGAATGGAATGGAATGGAAGGGAATGGAATGGGGTGGAGTGGGTTCTAGTGGAAAAGAATGGAATAGAATGGACCAGTATGGAATGGAATGGAATGGAATGGCAGGCAATAGAATGGAACGGAATGGAATGGAATGGAATGGAATAGAATGGAATGGAATGGAATGGATCGGAACGGAACGGAATGGAATGGAATGTAATGCAATGTAAAGGAATGGAATGGAATTGAGTGGAATGCAATGGAATGGCATGAAAAGGAGTGGAATGCAACGTAAAGGAATGGAATGGAATGGAGTGGAATGAAATGGAATGGAATGGAATGGAGTGGAATGCAATGGAATGGAATGAAATAGAGTGGAATGCGATGGAATGCAATGGAATGGAATTGAATGGAATGGAATGGAATGGAATGGAGTGGAGTGGAGTGGAGTGGAATGGAATGGAATAGAAAAGAATGGAATGGAATGGAATGGAACGTAATGGAAAGGATAAAAGTGCAGTGGAGTGTATTGGAGTGGAACGGTGTAGAAAGGAATGGAACAGAGTGGAGTGGAATGGAATGTAATGGAATGGAGTGGACTGGGATGGAGGTGAAAGGGAAGGAATGGAATGCAGTGGACTGGAGAGTAGGGGAAAGGAGAAGAATGGATGTGAAGCGAATGGAACCGAATAGAATATATCTGAGTGGAGTAGAGAAGATTCTAGTGGAAAAGAATGGAATGGGATAAATGGAATGCAATGGAATGGAATGGAATTGCAAAAATTGTAGTGGAGTGCAGCGGAATGGAATGGAAAAGAAAGGAAGAGAGTGGAGTGGAGTGGAATGGAGTGGAGTGGAATGGAATGGAATGCAATGGAATAGAATGGAATGGAATGGAGTAGACTGAAATGGAGAAAAATTGGAAGGAATGGAATGAAGTGGAATGGAAAGGATAGGAGTAGAGAAGAGCGGATTTGAATTGAATGGAATGGAATAGAAAGGATTGGAGTGTAGTGTAGTGGAGTGTAGTTTAAAAGAATGGAATGGAATGGAATGGAATGGAATGGAATGGAATGGAATGGAATGGAATGGAATGCAATGGCATGGAATGGAAAAAAGTGCAGTGAGTGTAGTGGAGTGGAACGGAGAAGAAAGGAAGGGAGTGGAGTGTGGAATGGAATGGAATGCAACGGAATATAATGGAATGGAATGGAAAGGAATGGAATGGAATGGAATGGAATGGAGTGGAATGGAATGGAATGGAATGGAATTGAATGGAAAGGAATGGAATGGAATGGATTGGTTTGGAGTGGAGTGGAGTGGATTCTAGGGGAAAAGATTGAATGGAATGGAATGGAATGGAATGGAATGGAATGGAAAGCAAATAATGAACAGTAGGGTTCAGTGGAGTGGAATGGAGAAGAAAGGATGAGAGTGGAGTGGAGTAGAATGTAGTGGAAAGGATAGGAATGGAATGGAATGGAATAGAATGGAGTGGAAAGGAATCACGTGGACTCAAACAGACGAAAAGGAAGGAAAGAAATGCAGTGGTGTGGGGAGGAGTGGATTGGCAAAGAGTGTATTTGAATTGAAAGGAATGCAATGGAGTGGACTGCAATGGAAGCGAATGAGAAGGAATGGAATGCAGTGGACTGGAGAGGAGTGGAGTGGAGCAAAGGGAACCTGAATGGAATGGAATGGAATAGATTGGAGAGGATTGGAGTGGATTCCAGTAGAAAGGAATGGAATGGAATGGAATGGAATGGAATGGAATGGAATGGAATGGAATGGAATGGAGTGGACTGGAATGGAGGCGAATGGGAAAGAGTGGCATGCAGTGGAGTGGAGCGGAGTTGAGTGGAGAAGTGTGGATTTGAATGGAATGGAACGGAATGGAATGGAATGGAATGGAATGGAAAGCAATGCAATGGAATGGAATGGAATGGAATGGAATGGAATGGAATGGAATGGATTGGAGTGGAGTGTATTTTAAGGGAAAAGATTGTAATGGAATTGAATGGACTGGAATTGAATGAAATACAATGGAATGAAATGGAATGGAATGGGGTTGAATGGAATGGAATGGAATGGTTTGAGTCGACTGGAATGGAGTTGAATGGAAGGGAGTGGAATGCAGTGCACTGGAGAGCAGCGGAATGGAGAAGTGTGGATTTGAATTAAATGGAATGGAAAGGAATGGATGAGAGTGGAATGGAGTGGATTCTAGTGGAGAAGAATGGAGTGAAATAGAATACAATGGAATGGCATGAAACGGAATGCCATGGAAAGGAATGGAATGGACTGGAATGGAGGCAAATGGGAAGGAATACAATGCAGAGGAGTGGAGAGGAATGGAGTGGAGAAGAGTGGATTTGAATTGCATGTAATGGTATGGAATGGATTGCAGATTAGTTTAGAGGAACAGAGTGGAGAAGACTGGATTTGAATTCAATGTAATGGAATGCAATGGATTGGAGTGTAGTGGAGTGGATTCTAGTGTAAAAGAATGCAACGGAATGGAATTGAATGGAGTGGATTGGAATACAGGCAAATGGGAAGGAATACAATGCAGTGGATTGGAGAGCGGTGGTGTCCAGAAGCGTGGATTTCATATGAATGGAATGGAATGCAATGGAATGGAATAGAAAAGAATTTAAAGCAGTGGATTGGAGTGGAATGAAATGGACTAATATGGAATGGAATGGAAATTAATGGAATGGAAAGGAATGTAAAGGAACGGAATGAAAAGGAATGGAATGAAATGGAATGGAGTGGTTGGCATTGATTTGGAAATGAATGGAATGAGGTGGAGTGTATTGGAGTGGAAGGGAGGGGAGTAGAGTGGCTTTAGGTGGCATGGAATGGAATGGAATAGAACGGAATGGAATGGAATGCAGTGGATTGCAGTGGAGATGCATGGAGTGGAATGGAATGGAATGGAATGGAATGGAAAGGAATGGAACGGAACGGAACGGAATGGAACGGAATGAAATGGATTGGAATGCAATAGAATGTAAAAAATGGACTGCAGTGTATTGGAGAGGAGTTGCATGGAGGGGAATGGAATGCAACGAAATGGAATGGCATGGAATGGAATGGAATGGAATGGAATGGAATAGAATGGAAAAAGTGCAGTGGAGTGCAGGAGACAAATGGAAGGGACTGGAATGGAGTGGATAGGAATGGTATGGAATGGAATGGAATGGAATGGAATGGAATGGAATGGAATGGATTGAAAAAATGTGTAATGGAGTGTGCTGTAGTGGAGTGGAAAGGAATGGAATGGAATGGAGTGGAATGAAATGGAATGGAATGGAATGGAATGGAATGGAATGGAATGGAGTGGAGTGGATCCCAGTGGAAAGAAGTGGAAAGAATGGAATGTATTGCAATGGAATGGAAGAGATTGGAATGGAATGGAGACTAATGGGAGGGAATGGAATGCAGTGGAAAGGAGTGGAGAGGAATGGAGAAGACTGGATGAATGGAATGGAATGGAAAGGAATGGAATGGAATGGAATGGAAGGGAATGGAATGGAGTGGAGTGGGTTCTAGTGGAAAAGAATGGAATAGAATGGACCAGTATGGAATGGATTGGAATGGCAGGCAATAGAATGGAACGGAATGGAATGGAATGGAATGGAATAGAATGGAATGGAATGGAATGGATCGGAACGCAACGGAATGGAATGGAATGGAATGCAATGTAAAGGAATGGAATGGAATTGAGTGTAATGCAATGGAATGGCCTGAAAAGGAGTGGAATGCAATGTAAAGGAATGGAATGGAATGGAGTGGAATGAAATGGAATGGAATGAAATGGAGTGGAATGCAATGGAATGGAATGAAATAGAGTGGAATGCGATGGAATGAATTGGAATGGAATTGAATGGAATGGAATGGAATGGAATGGAATGGAGTGGAGTGGAGTGGAGTGGAATGAAATGGAATAGAAAAGAATGGAATGGAATGGAATGGAACGTAATGGAAAGGATAAAAGTGCAGTGGAGTGTAGTGGAGTGGAACGGTGTAGAAAGGAATGGAATAGAGTGGAGTGGAATGGAATGTAATGGAATGGAGTGGACTGGGATGGAGGTGAAAGGGAAGGAATGGAATGCAGTGGACTGGAGAGTAGGGGAAAGGAGAAGAGTGGATGTGAAGCGAATGGAACAGAATAGAATGGATCTGAGTGGAGTAGAGAAGATTCTAGTGGAAAAGAATGGAATGGGATGAATGGAATGCAATGGAATGGAATGGAATTGCAAAAATTGTAGTGGAGTGCTGTGGAATGGAATGGAAAAGAAAGGAAGAGAGTGGAGTGGAGTGGAATGGAGTGGAGTGGAATGGAATGGAATGCAATGGAATAGAATGGAATGGAATGGAGTAGACTGAAATGGAGAAAAATTGGAAGGAATGGAATGAAGTGGAATGGAAAGGATAGGAGTAGAGAAGAGCGGATTTGAATTGAATGGAATGGAAGAGAAAGGATTGGAGTGTAGTGTAGTGGATTGTAGTTTAAAAGAATGGAATGGAATGGAATGGAATGGAATGGAATGGAATGGAATGGAATGGAATGGAATGCAATGGCATGGAATGGAAAAAAGTGCAGTGAGTGTAGTGGAGTGGAACGGAGAAGAAAGGAAGGGAGTGGAGTGGGGTGGAAAAGTGTGGAATGGAATGGAATGAAATGGAATATAATGGAATGGAATGTAATGGAATTTAATGGAATGGAATGGAAAGGAATGGAATGGAATGGATTGGATTGGAGTGGAGTGGAGTGTATTCTAGGGGAAAAGATTGAATGGAATGGAATGGAATGGAATGGAATGGAATGGAATGGAATGGAAAGCAAATAATGAACAGTAGGGTTCAGTGGAGTGGAATAGAGAAGAAAGGATGAGAGTGGAGTGGAGTAGAATGTAGTGGAAAGGATAGGAATGGAATGGAATGGAATAGAATGGAATGGAATGGAATCACGTGGACTCAAACAGACGAAAAGGAAGGAAAGAAATGCAGTGGTGTGGGAAGGAGTGGATTGGCAAAGAGTGTATTTGAATTGAAAGGAATGCAATGGAGTGGACTGCAATGGAAGCGAATGGGAAGGAATGGAATGCAGTGGACTGGAGAGGAGTGGAGTGGAGAAAAGGGAACCTGAATGGAATGGAATGGAATAGATTGGAGAGGATTGGAGTGGATTCCAGTAGAAAGGAATGGAATGGAATGGAATGGAATGGAATGGAATGGAATGGAATGGAATGGAGTGGACTGGAATGGAGGCGAATGGGAAAGAGTGGCATGCAGTGGAGTGGAGCGGAGTTGAGTGGAGAAGTGTGGATTTGAATGGAATGGAATGGAATGGAAAGGAATGCAATGGAATGGAATGGAATGGAATGGAATGGAATGGAATGGAATGGATTGGAGTGGAGTGTATTTTAAGTGAAAAGATTGTAATGGAATTTAATGGACTGGAATTGAATGAAATACAATGGAATGAAATGGAATGGAATGGGGTTGAATGGAATGGAATGGAATGGTTTGAGTCGACTGGAATGGAGTTGAATGGAAGGGAGTGGAATGCAGTGCACTGGAGAGCAGCGGAATGGAGAAGTGTGGATTTGAATTAAATGGAATGGAAAGGAATGGATGAGAGTGGAATGGAGTGGATTCTAGTGGAGAAGAATGGAGTGAAATAGAATACAATGGAATGGCATGAAACGGAATGCCATGGAAAGGAATGGAATGGACTGGAATGGAGGCAAATGGGAAGGAATACAATGCAGAGGAGTGGAGAGGAATGGAGTGGAGAAGAGTGGATTTGAATTGCATGTAATTGTATGGAATGGATTGCAGATTAGTTTAGAGGAACAGAGTGGAGAAGAATGGATTTGAATTCAATGTAATGGAATGCAATGGATTGGAGTGTAGTGGAGTGGATTGTAATGTAAAAGAATGCAAAGGAATGGAATTGAATGGAGTGGATTGGAATACAGGCAAATGGGAAGGAATACAATGCAGTGGATTGGAGAGCGGTGGTGTCCAGAAGCGTGGATTTCATATGAATGGAATGGAATGCAATGGAATGGAATAGAAAAGAATTTAAAGCAGTGGATTGGAGTGGAATGAAATGGACTAATATGGAATGGAATGGAAAGTAATGGAATGGAAAGGAATATAAAGGAACGGAATGAAAAGGAATGGAATGGAATGGAATGGAGTGGTTGGCATTGTTTTGGAAATGAATGGAATGAGGTGGAGTGTAGTGGAGTGGAAGGGAGGGGAGTAGAGTGGCTTTAGGTGGCATGGAATGGAATGGAATAGAACGGAATGGAATGGAATGCAGTGGATTGCAGTGGAGATGCATGGAGTGGAATGGAATGGAATGGAATGGAATGGAAAGGAATGGAACGGAACGGAACGGAATGGAAAGGAATGAAATGGATTGCAATGCAATAGAATGTAAAAAATGGACTGCAGTGTATTGGAGAGCAGTTGCATGGAGGGGAATGGAATGCAACGAAATGGAATGGCATGGAATGGAATGGAATGGAATGGAATGGAATGGAATGGAACGGAATAGAATGGAAAAAAGTGCAGTGGAGTGCAGGAGACAAATGGAAGGTACTGGAATGGAGTGGATAGGAATGGTATGGAATGGAATGGAATTGAATGGAATGGAATGGAATGGAATGAAAAAATGTGTAATGGAGTGTGCTGGAGTGGAGTGGAAAGGAATGGAATGGAATGGAGTGGAATGAAATGGAATGGAATGGAATGGAATGGAATGGAATGGAATGGAGTGGAGTGGATCCCAGTGGAAAGTAATGGAAAGAATGGAATGGATTGCAATGGAATGGAAGAGATTGGAATGGAATGGAGTCGAATGGGAGGGAATGGAATGCAGTGGAAAGGAGTGGAGAGGAATGGAGAAGACTGGATGAATGGAATGGAATGGAATGGAATGGAATGGAATGGAATGGAATGGAGTGGCGTGGGTTCTAGTGGAAAAGAATGGAATAGAATGGACCAGTATGGAATGGAATGGAATGGCAGGCAATAGAATGGAACGGAATGGAATGGAATGGAATGGAATAGAATGGAATGGAATGGAATGGATCGGAACGGAACGGAATGGAATGGAATGTAATGCAATGTAAAGGAATGGAATGGAATTGAGTGGAATGCAATGGATTGGCATGAAAAGGAGTGGAATGCAATGTAAAGGAATGGAATGGAATGGAGTGGAATGAAATGGAATGGAATGAAATGGAGTGGAATGCAATGGAATGGAATGAAATAGAGTGGAATGCGATAGAATGCAATGGAATGGAATTGAATGGAATGGAATGGAATGGAATGGAATGGAGTGGAGTGGAGTGGAGTGGAGTGGAATGGAATGGAATAGAAAACAATGGAATGGAATGGAATGGAATGGAACGTAATGGAAAGGATAAAAGTGCAGTGGAGTGTAGTGGAGTGGAACGGTGTAGAAAGGAATGGAACAGAGTGGAGTGGAATGGAATGTAATGGAATGGAGTGGACTGGGATGGAGGTGAAAGGGAAGGAATGGAATGCAGTGGACTGGAGAGTAGGGGAAAGGAGAAGAGTGGATGTGAAGCGAATGGAACAGAATAGAATGGATCTGAGAGGAGTAGAGAAGATTCTAGTGGAAAAGAATGGAATGGGATAAATGGAATGCAATGGAATGGAATGGAATTGCAAAAATTGTAGGGGAGTGCTGTGGAATGGAATGGAAAAGAAAGGAAGAGAGTGGAGTGGAGTGGAATGGAGTGGAGTGGAATGGAATGGAATGCAATGGAATAGAATGGAATGGAATGGAGTAGACTGAAATGGAGAAAAATTGGAAGGAATGGAATGAAGTGGAATGGAAAGGATAGGAGTAGAGAAGAGCGGATTTGAATTGAATGGAATGGAATAGAAAGGATTGGAGTGTAGTGTAGTGGATTGTAGTTTAAAAGAATGGAATGGAATGGAATGGAATGGAATGGAATGGAATGGAATGGAATGGAATGGAATGCAATGGCATGGAATGGAAAAAAGTGCAGTGAGTGTAGTGGAGTGGAACGGAGAAGAAAGGAAGGGAGTGGAGTGGGGTGGAAAAGTCTGGAATGGAATGGAATGCAATGGAATATAATGGAATGGAATGGAAAGGAATTGAATGGAAAGGAATGGAATGGAATGGATTGGATTGGAGTGGAGTGGAGTGGATTCTAGGGGAAAAGATTGAATGGAATGGAATGGAATGGAATGGAATGGAATGGAATGGACGGGAATGGAGGCGAATGGGAAAGAGTGGCATGCAGTGGAGTGGAGCGGAGTTGAGTGGAGAAGTGTGGATTTGAATGGAATGGAATGGAATGGAATGGAATGGAATGGAAAGGAATGCAATGGAATGGAATGGAATGGAATGGAATGGAATGGAATGGAATGGATTGGAGTAGAGTGTATTTTAAGGGAAAAGATTGTAATGGAATTGAATGGACTGGAATTGAATGAAATACAATTGAATGAAATGTAATGGTATGGGGTTGAATGGAATGGAATGGAATGGTTTGAGTCGACTGGAATGGAGTTGAATGGAAGGGAGTGGAATGCAGTGCACTGGAGAGCAGCGGAATGGAGAAGTGTGGATTTGAATTAAATGGAATGGAAAGGAATGGATGAGAGTGGAATGGAGTGGATTCTAGTGGAGAAGAATGGAGTGAAATAGAATACAATGGAATGGCATGAAACGGAATGCCATGGAAAGGAATGGAATGGACTGGAATGGAGGCAAATGGGAAGGAATACAATGCAGAGGAGTGGAGAGGAATGGAGTGGAGAAGAGTGGATTTGAATTGCATGTAATGGTATGGAATGTATTGCAGATTAGTTTAGAGGAACAGAGTGGAGAAGACTGGATTTGAATTCAATGTAATGGAATGCAATGGATTGGAGTGTAGTGGAGTGGATTCTAGTGTAAAAGAATGCAACGGAATGGAATTGAATGGAGTGGATTGGAATACAGGCAAATGGGAAGGAATACAATGCAGTGGATTGGAGAGCGGTGGTGTCCAGAAGCGTAGATTTCATATGAATGGAATGGAATGCAATGGAATGGAATAGAAAAGAATTTAAAGCAGTGGATTGGAGTGGAATTAAATGGACTAATATGGAATGGAATGGAAAGTAAGGGAATGGAAAGGAATATAAAGGAACGGAATGAAAAGGAATGGAATGGAATGGAATGGAGTGGTTGGCATTGTTTTGGAAATGAATGGAATGAGGTGGAGTGTAGTGGAGTGGAAGGGAGGGGAGTAGAGTGGCTTTAGGTGGCATGGAATGGAATGGAACAGAACGGAATGGAATGGAATGCAGTGGATTGCAGTGGAGATGCATGGAGTGGAATGGAATGGAATGGAATGGAATGGAATGGAAAGGAATGGAACGGAACGGAACGGAATGGAACGGAATGAAATGGATTGGAATGCAATAGAATGTAAAAAATGGACTGCAGTGTATTGGAGAGGAGTTGCATGGAGGGGAATGGAATGCAATGAAAAGGAATGGCATGGAATGGAATGGAATGGAATGGAATGGAATGGAATGGAATGGAATGGAATGGAATGGAATGGAATAGAATGGAAAAAAGTGCAGTGGAGTGCAGGAGACAAATGGAAGGGACTGGAATGGAGTGGATAGGAATGGTATGGAATGGAATGGAATGGAATGGAATGGAATGGAATGGAATGGAATGGAATGAAAAAATATGTAATGGAGTGTGCTGGAGTGGAGTGGAAAGGAATGAAATGGAATGGAGTGGAATGAAATGGAATGGAATGGAATGGAATGGAATGGAATGGAATGGAATAGAGTGGATGGTAATGGAGGTGAATGGGAAGGTATGGAATGTAGTAGAGTGGAGAAGAGTCGAGTAGAAAAGAGTGGATTTGAATTGACTGGAGTGCAATGCAATGGAATGGAATGGAATGGAATGGAATGGAATGGATAGCAGTGGATTGGAGAGGAGTGGATAGGAGAAGAATGGAATGGAATGGAAAGAAATGAAATGTAAAGGATTACAATGGAAAGGAATGAAAAGCAATGGAATACAATGGAATGGAATTGAGCAGAGTGCATTGTATTTGAAATGAATTGAATGGAGACAAGGGTTGTGGAGTGGAATGGAATGGGAAGGAATGGAATGGAGTGGAGTGCATTGGAGTGGAATGGAGGGGAGAAGAGTGGATTCAGGTGGAATAGAACAGAAAAGAAAGGAAGGGAATGCAGTGGATTGGAGTGGAGTTGAAGGGAGGGGAAAGGAATGGAATGGAATGGAATGGAATGGAATGGAATGGAATGGAATGGAATGGAATGGATTGGAATCGAATGGAATTCATTGGAATGGAATGGAATGGAATGGAATGGAATGGAATGGAATGGAATGAAATGCACTGGAATGGAGTAGAAGGGAAAAAATTGTAGTGGAGTGCTGTGGAGTGAAATGGAGAAAAAGGAAGTAAGTGGAGCGGAGAGGAATGGAGTGCAATGGAATGGAATGGAGGGAAATGGGAATGAATGGAATACAGTGGAGTGGAGAGGAGTAGAGTGGAGAAGAGTGGATTTCAATGGAATGGAAAGGAATGGAATGGAATGGAATGGAATGGAATGGAATGGAATAGAATGGAGTGGAGTTGATTCCAGTGGAAAGAAATGGAAAGAATGGAATGGATTGCAATGGAATGGAAGAGATTGGAATGGAATTGAGTCGAATGGGAGGGAATGGAATGCAGTGGAAAGGAGTGGAGAGGAATGGAGAAGACTGGATGAGTGCAATGTAATGGAATGGAATGGAATGGAATGGAATGGAATGGAATGGAATGGAGTGGAGTGGGTTCTAGTGGAAAAGAATGGAATAGAATGGACCAGTATGGAATGGAATGGAATGGCAGGCAATAGAAAGGAACGGAAAGGAATGGAATGGAATGGAATAGAATGGAATGTAATGGAATGGATCGGAAAGGAACGGAATGGAATGGAATGGAATGCAATGTAAAGGAATGGAATGGAATTGAGTGGAATGCAATGGAATGGAAGGAAAAGGAGTGGAATGCAATGTAAAGGAATGGAATGGAATGGAGTGGAATGAAATGGAATGGAATGAAATGGAGTGGAATGCAATGAAATGGAATGAAATGGAGTGGAATGGAATGGAATGCAATGGAATGGAATGGAATGGAATGGAATGGAATGGAATGGAATGGAGTGGAGTGGAGTGGAGTGGAATGGAATGGAATAGAAAAGAATGGAATGGAATGGAATGGAACGTAATGGAAAGGATAAAAGTGCAGTGGAGTGTAGTGGAGTGAAACGGTGTAGAAAGGAATGGAACAGAGTGGAGTTGAATGGAATGTAATGGAATGGAGTGGACTGGGATGGAGTTGAAAGGGAAGGAATGGAATGCAGTATACTGGAGAGTAGGGGAAAGGAGAAGAGTGGATGTGAAGAGAATGGAACATAATAGAATGGATCTGAGTGGAGGAGAGAAGATTCTAGTGGAAAAGAATGGAATGGGATGAATGGAATGCAATGGAATGGAATGGAATTGCAAAAATTGTAGTGGAGTGCTGTGGAATGGAATGGAAAAGAAAGGAAGAGAGTGGAGTGGAGTGGAATGGAGTGGAGTGGAATGGAATGGAATGCAATGGAATAGAATGGAATGGAATGGAGTAGACTGAAATGGAGAAAAATTGGAAGGAATGGAATGAAGTGGAATGGAAAGGATAGGAGTAGAGAAGAGCGGATTTGAATTGAATGGAATGGAATAGAAAGGATTGGAGTGTAGAGTAGTGGATTGTAGTTTAAAAGAATGGAATGGAATGGAATGGAATGGAATGGAATGGAATGGAATGGAATGGAATGGAATAGAATGGAATGCAATGGAATGGAATGGAAAAAAGTGCAGTGAGTGTAGTGGAGTGGAACGGAGAAGAAAGGAAGGGAGTGGAGTGGGGTGGAAAGGTGTGGAATGGAATGGAATGCAATGGAATGTAATGGAATGGAATGGAAAGGAATGCAATGGAATGGAATGGAATGGAATGGAATGGAATGGAATGGAATGGAATGGAAAGGAATGGAATGGAATTGATTGGATTGGAGTGGAGTGGAGTGGATTCTAGGGGAAAAGATTGAATGGAATGGAATGGAATGGAATGGAATGGAATGGAAAGCAAATAATGAACAGTAGGGTTCAGTGGAGTGGAATGGATAAGAAAGGATGAGAGTGGAGTGGAGTAGAATGTAGTGGAAAGGATAGGAATGGAATGGAATGGAATAGAATGGAATGGAATGGAATCACGTGGACTCAAACAGACGAAAAGGAAGGAAGGAAATGCAGTGGTGTGTGGAGGAGTGGATTGGCAAAGAGTGTATTTGAATTGAAGGGAATGCAATGGAGTGGACTGCAATGGAAGCGAATGGGAAAGAATGGAATGCAGTGGACTGGAGAGGAGTGGAGTGGAGAAAAGGGAACCTGAATGGAATGGAATGGAATAGATTGGAGAGGATTGGAGTGGATTCCAGTAGAAAGGAATGGAATGGAATGGAATGGAATGGAATGGAATGGAATGGAGTGGACTGGAATGGAGGCGAATGGGAAAGAGTGGCATGCAGTGGAGTGGAGCGGAGTTGAGTGGAGAAGTGTGGATTTGAATGGAATGGAATGGAATGAAATGGAATGGAAAGGAATGCAATGGAATGGAATGGAATGGAATGGAATGGAACGGAATGGAATGGAAAGGAATGCAATGGAATGGAATGGAATGGAATGGAATGGAATGGAATGGATTGGAGTGGAGTGTATTTTAAGGGAAAAGATTGTAATGGAATTGAATGGACTGGAATTGAATGAAATACAATGGAATGAAATGGAATGGTATGGGGTTGAATGGAATGGAATGGAATGGTTTGAGTCAACTGGAATGGAGTTTAATGGAAGGGAGTGGAATGCAGTGCACTGGAGAGCAGCGGAATGGAGAAGTGTGGATTTGAATTAAATGGAATGGAAAGGAATGGATTAGAGTGGAATGGAGTGGATTCTAGTGGAGAAGAATGGAGTGAAATAGAATACAATGGAATGGCATGAAACGGAATGCCATGGAAAGGAATGGAATGGACTGGAATGGAGGCAAATGGGAAGGAATACAATGCAGAGGAGTGGAGAGGAATGGAGTGGAGAAGAGTGGATTTGAATTGCATGTAATGGTATGGAATGGATTGCAGATTAGTTTAGAGGAACAGAGTGGAGAAGAATGGATTTGAATTCAATGTAATGGAATGCAATGGATTGGAGTGTAGTGGAGTGGATTGTAATGTAAAAGAATGCAAAGGAATGGAATTGAATGGAGTGGATTGGAATACAGGCAACTGGGAAGGAATACAATGCAGTGGATTGGAGAGCGGTGGTGTCCAGAAGCGTGGATTTCATATGAATGGAATGGAATGCAATGGAATGGAATAGAAAAGAATTTAAAGCAGTGGATTGGAGTGGAATGAAATGGACTAATATGGAATGGAATGGAAAGTAATGGAATGGAAAGGAATATAAAGGAACGGAATGAAAAGGAATGGAATGGAATGGAATGGAGTGGTTGGCATTGTTTTGGAAATGAATGGAATGAGGTGGAGTGTAGTGGAGTGGAAGGGAGGGGAGTAGAGTGGCTTTAGGTGGCATGGAATGGAATGGAATAGAACGGAATGGAATGGAATGCAGTGGATTGCAGTGGAGATGCATGGAGTGGAATGGAATGGAATGGAATGGAATGGAAAGGAATGGAACGGAACGGAACGGAATGGAAAGGAATGAAATGGATTGCAATGCAATAGAATGTAAAAAATGGACTGCAGTGTATTGGAGAGGAGTTGCATGGAGGGGAATGGAATGCAACGAAATGGAATGGCATGGAATGGAATGGAATGGAATGGAATGGAATGGAATGGAATGGAATAGAATGGAAAAAAGTGCAGTGGAGTGCAGGAGACAAATGGAAGGGACTGGAATGGAGTGGATAGGAATGGTATGGAATGGAATGGAATTGAATGGAATGGAATGGAATGGAATGGAATGGAATGGAATGAAAAAATGTGTAATGGCGTGTGCTGGAGTGGAGTGGAAAGGAATGGAATGGAATGGAGTGGAATGAAATGGAATGGAATGGAATGGAATGGAATGGAATGGAATGGAGTGGAGTGGGTCCCAGTGGAAAGAAATGGAAAGAATGGAATGGATTGCAATGGAATGGAAGAGATTGGAATGGAATGGAGTCGAATGGGAGGGAATGGAATGCAGTGGAAAGGAGTGGAGAGGAATGGAGAAGACTGGATGAATGGAATGGAATGGAATGGAATGGAATGGAATGGAATGGAATGGAGTGGAGTGGGTTCTAGTGGAAAAGAATGGAATAGAATGGACCAGTATGGAATGGAATGGAATGGCAGGCAATAGAATGGAACGGAATGGAATGGAATGGAATGGAATAGAATGGAATGGAATGGAATGGATCGGAACGGAACGGAATGGAATGGAATGTAATGCAATGTAAAGGAATGGAATGGAATTGAGTGGAATGCAATGGATTGGCATGAAAAGGAGTGGAATGCAATGTAAAGGAATGGAATGGAATGGAGTGGAATGAAATGGAATGGAATGAAAAGGAGTGGAATGCAATGGAATGGAATGAAATAGAGTGGAATGCGATAGAATGCAATGGAATGGAATTGAATGGAATGGAATGGAATGGAATGGAATGGAGTGGAGTGGAGTGGAGTGGAGTGGAGTGGAATGGAATGGAATAGAAAACAATGGAATGGAATGGAATGGAACGTAATGGAAAGGATAAAAGTGCAGTGGAGTGTAGTGGAGTGGAACGGTGTAGAAAGGAATGGAACAGAGTGGAGTGGAATGGAATGTAATGGAATGGAGTGGACTGGGATGGAGGTGAAAGGGAAGGAATGGAATGCAGTGGACTGGAGAGTAGGGGAAAGGAGAAGAGTGGATGTGAAGCGAATGGAACAGAATAGAATGGATCTGAGAGGAGTAGAGAAGATTCTAGTGGAAAAGAATGGAATGGGATAAATGGAATGCAATGGAATGGAATGGAATTGCAAAAATTGTAGGGGAGTGCTGTGGAATGGAATGGAAAAGAAAGGAAGAGAGTGGAGTGGAGTGGAATGGAGTGGAGTGGAATGGAATGGAATGCAATGGAATAGAATGGAATGGAATGGAGTAGACTGAAATGGAGAAAAATTGGAAGGAATGGAATGAAGTGGAATGGAAAGGATAGGAGTAGAGAAGAGCGGATTTGAATTGAATGGAATGGAATAGAAAGGATTGGAGTGTAGTGTAGTGGATTGTAGTTTAAAAGAATGGAATGGAATGGAATGGAATGGAATGGAATGGAATGGAATGGAATGGAATGGAATGGAATGGAATGCAATGGCATGGAATGGAAAAAAGTGCAGTGAGTGTAGTGGAGTGGAACGGAGAAGAAAGGAAGGGAGTGGAGTGGGGTGGAAAAGTCTGGAATGGAATGGAATGCAATGGAATATAATGGAATGGAATGGAAAGGAATTGAATGGAAAGGAATGGAATGGAATGGATTGGATTGGAGTGGAGTGGAGTGGATTCTAGGGGAAAAGATTGAATGGAATGGAATGGAATGGAATGGAATGGAATGGAATGGAATGGAATGGACGGGAATGGAGGCGAATGGGAAAGAGTGGCATGCAGTGGAGTGGAGCGGAGTTGAGTGGAGAAGTGTGGATTTGAATGGAATGGAATGGAATGGAATGGAATGGAATGGAAAGGAATGCAATGGAATGGAATGGAATGGAATGGAATGGATTGGAGTAGAGTGTATTTTAAGGGAAAAGATTGTAATGGAATTGAATGGACTGGAATTGAATGATATACAATGGAATGAAATGTAATGGTATGGGGTTGAATGGAATGGAATGGAATGGTTTGAGTCGACTGGAATGGAGTTGAATGGAAGGGAGTGGAATGCAGTGCACTGGAGAGCAGCGGAATGGAGAAGTGTGGATTTGAATTAAATGGAATGGAAAGGAATGGATGAGAGTGGAATGGAGTGGATTCTAGTGGAGAAGAATGGAGTGAAATAGAATACAATGGAATGGCATGAAACGGAATGCCATGGAAAGGAATGGAATGGACTGGAATGGAGGCAAATGGGAAGGAATACAATGCAGAGGAGTGGAGAGGAATGGAGTGGAGAAGAGTGGATTTGAATTGCATGTAATGGTATGGAATGTATTGCAGATTAGTTTAGAGGAACAGAGTGGAGAAGACTGGATTTGAATTCAATGTAATGGAATGCAATGGATTGGAGTGTAGTGGAGTGGATTCTAGTGTAAAAGAATGCAACGGAATGGAATTGAATGGAGTGGATTGGAATACAGGCAAATGGGAAGGAATACAATGCAGTGGATTGGAGAGCGGTGGTGTCCAGAAGCGTAGATTTCATATGAATGGAATGGAATGCAATGGAATGGAATAGAAAAGAATTTAAAGCAGTGGATTGGAGTGGAATGAAATGGACTAATATGGAATGGAATGGAAAGTAAGGGAATGGAAAGGAATATAAAGGAACGGAATGAAAAGGAATGGAATGGAATGGAATGGAGTGGTTGGCATTGTTTTGGAAATGAATGGAATGAGGTGGAGTGTAGTGGAGTGGAAGGGAGGGGAGTAGAGTGGCTTTAGGTGGCATGGAATGGAATGGAACAGAACGGAATGGAATGGAATGCAGTGGATTGCAGTGGAGATGCATGGAGTGGAATGGAATGGAATGGAATGGAATGGAATGGAAAGGAATGGAACGAAACGAAACGGAATGGAACGGAATGAAATGGATTGGAATGCAATAGAATGTAAAAAATGGACTGCAGTGTATTGGAGAGGAGTTGCATGGAGGGGAATGGAATGCAATGAAATGGAATGGCATGGAATGGAATGGAATGGAATGGAATGGAATGGAATGGAATGGAATGGAATGGAATGGAATAGAATGGAAAAAAGTGCAGTGGAGTGCAGGAGACAAATGGAAGGGACTGGAATGGAGTGGATAGGAATGGTATGGAATGGAATTGAATGGAATGGAATGGAATGGAATGGAATGGAATGGAATGGAATGGAATGAAAAAATATGTAATGGAGTGTGCTGGAGTGGAGTGGAAAGGAATGAAATGGAATGGAGTGGAATGAAATGGAATGGAATGGAATGGAATGGAATGGAATGGAATGGAATAGAGTGGATGGTAATGGAGGTGAATGGGAAGGTATGGAATGTAGTAGAGTGGAGAAGAGTCGAGTAGAAAAGAGTGGATTTGAATTGACTGGAGTGCAATGCAATGGAATGGAATGGAATGGAATGGAATGGAATGGATAGCAGTGGATTGGAGAGGAGTGGATAGGAGAAGAATGGAATGGAATGGAAAGAAATGAAATGTAAAGGATTACAATGGAAAGGAATGAAAAGCAATGGAATACAATGGAATGGAATTGAGCAGAGTGCATTGTATTTGAAATGAATTGAATGGAGACAAGGGTTGTGGAGTGGAATGGAATGGGAAGGAATGGAATGGAGTGGAGTGCATTGGAGTGGAATGGAGGGGAGAAGAGTGGATTCAGGTGGAATAGAACAGAAAAGAAAGGAAGGGAATGCAGTGGATTGGAGTGGAGTTGAAGGGAGGGGAAAGGAATGGAATGGAATGGAATGGAATGGAATGGAATGGAATGGAATGGATTGGAATCGAATGGAATTCATTGGAATGGAATGGAATGGAATGGAATGGAATGGAATGGAATGGAATGAAATGCACTGGAATGGAGTAGAAGGGAAAAAATTGTAGTGGAGTGCTGTGGAGTGAAATGGAGAAAAAGGAAGTAAGTGGAGCGGAGAGGAATGGAGTGCAATGGAATGGAATGGAGGGAAATGGGAATGAATGGAATACAGTGGAGTGGAGAGGAGTAGAGTGGAGAAGAGTGGATTTCAATGGAATGGAAAGGAATGGAATGGAATGGAATGGAATGGAATGGAATAGAATGGAGTGGAGTTGATTCCAGTGGAAAGAAATGGAAAGAATGGAATGGATTGCAATGGAATGGAAGAGATTGGAATGGAATTGAGTCGAATGGGAGGGAATGGAATGCAGTGGAAAGGAGTGGAGAGGAATGGAGAAGACTGGATGAGTGGAATGTAATGGAATGGAATGGAATGGAATGGAATGGAATGGAATGGAATGGAGTGGAGTGGGTTCTAGTGGAAAAGAATGGAATAGAATGGACCAGTATGGAATGGAATGGAATGGCAGGCAATAGAAAGGAACGGAAAGGAATGGAATGGAATGGAATAGAATGGAATGTAATGGTATGGATCGGAAAGGAACGGAATGGAATGGAATGGAATGCAATGTAAAGGAATGGAATGGAATTGAGTGGAATGCAATGGAATGGAAGGAATAGGAGTGGAATGCAATGTAATGGAATGGAATGGAATGGAGTGGAATGAAATGGAATGGAATGAAATGGAGTGGAATGCAATGGAATGGAATGAAATGGAGTGGAATGGAATGGAATGCAATGGAATGGAATGGAATGGAATGGAATGGAATGGAATGGAATGGAATGGAATGGAGTGGAGTGGAGTGGAGTGGAGTGGAATGGAATGGAATAGAAAAGAATGGAATGGAATGGAATGGAACGTAATGGAAAGGATAAAAGTGCAGTGGAGTGTAGTGGAGTGAAACGGTGTAGAAAGGAATGGAACAGAGTGGAGTTGAATGGAATGTAATGGAATGGAGTGGACTGGGATGGAGTTGAAAGGGAAGGAATGGAATGCAGTATACTGGAGAGTAGGGGAAAGGAGAAGAGTGGATGTGAAGAGAATGGAACATAATAGAATGGATCTGAGTGGAGGAGAGAAGATTCTAGTGGAAAAGAATGGAATGGGATGAATGGAATGCAATGGAATGGAATGGAATTGCAAAAATTGTAGTGGAGTGCTGTGGAATGGAATGGAAAAGAAAGGAAGAGAGTGGAGTGGAGTGGAATGGAGTGGAGTGGAATGGAATGGAATGCAATGGAATAGAATGGAATGGAATGGAGTAGACTGAAATGGAGAAAAATTGGAAGGAATGGAATGAAGTGGAATGGAAAGGATAGGAGTAGAGAAGAGCGGATTTGAATTGAATGGAATGGAATAGAAAGGATTGGAGTGTAGAGTAGTGGATTGTAGTTTAAAAGAATGGAATGGAATGGAATGGAATGGAATGGAATGGAATGGAATGGAATAGAATGGAATGCAATGGAATGGAATGGAAAAAAGTGCAGTGAGTGTAGTGGAGTGGAACGGAGAAGAAAGGAAGGGAGTGGAGTGGGGTGGAAAGGTGTGGAATGGAATGGAATGCAATGGAATGTAATGGAATGGAATGGAAAGGAATGCAATGGAATGGAATGGAATGGAATGGAATGGAATGGAATGGAATGGAATGGAAAGGAATGGAATGGAATTGATTGGATTGGAGTGGAGTGGAGTGGATTCTAGGGGAAAAGATTGAATGGAATGGAATGGAATGGAATGGAATGGAATGGAATGGAAAGCAAATAATGAACAGTAGGGTTCAGTGGAGTGGAATGGATAAGAAAGGATGAGAGTGGAGTGGAGTAGAATGTAGTGGAAAGGATAGGAATGGAATGGAATGGAATAGAATGGAATGGAATGGAATCACGTGGACTCAAACAGACGAAAAGGAAGGAAGGAAATGCAGTGGTGTGTGGAGGAGTGGATTGGCAAAGAGTGTATTTGAATTGAAGGGAATGCAATGGAGTGGACTGCAATGGAAGCGAATGGGAAAGAATGGAATGCAGTGGACTGGAGAGGAGTGGAGTGGAGAAAAGGGAACCTGAATGGAATGGAATGGAATAGATTGGAGAGGATTGGAGTGGATTCCAGTAGAAAGGAATGGAATGGAATGGAATGGAATGGAATGGAATGGAGTGGACTGGAATGGAGGCGAATGGGAAAGAGTGGCATGCAGTGGAGTGGAGCGGAGTTGAGTGGAGAAGTGTGGATTTGAATGGAATGGAATGGAATGAAATGGAATGGAAAGGAATGCAATGGAATGGAATGGAATGGAATGGAATGGAACGGAATGGAATGGAAAGGAATGCAATGGAATGGAATGGAATGGAATGGAATGGAATGGAATGGATTGGAGTGGAGTGTATTTTAAGGGAAAAGATTGTAATGGAATTGAATGGACTGGAATTGAATGAAATACAATGGAATGAAATGGAATGGTATGGGGTTGAATGGAATGGAATGGAATGGTTTGAGTCGACTGGAATGGAGTTGAATGGAAGGGAGTGGAATGCAGTGCACTGGAGAGCAGCGGAATGGAGAAGTGTGGATTTGAATTAAATGGAATGGAAAGGAATGGATTAGAGTGGAATGGAGTGGATTCTAGTGGAGAAGAATGGAGTGAAATAGAATACAATGGAATGGCATGAAACGGAATGCCATGGAAAGGAATGGAATGGACTGGAATGGAGGCAAATGGGAAGGAATACAATGCAGAGGAGTGGAGAGGAATGGAGTGGAGAAGAGTGGATTTGAATTGCATGTAATGGTATGGAATGGATTGCAGATTAGTTTAGAGGAACAGAGTGGAGAAGAATGGATTTGAATTCAATGTAATGGAATGCAATGGATTGGAGTGTAGTGGAGTGGATTGTAATGTAAAAGAATGCAAAGGAATGGAATTGAATGGAGTGGATTGGAATACAGGCAACTGGGAAGGAATACAATGCAGTGGATTGGAGAGCGGTGGTGTCCAGAAGCGTGGATTTCATATGAATGGAATGGAATGCAATGGAATGGAATAGAAAAGAATTTAAAGCAGTGGATTGGAGTGGAATGAAATGGACTAATATGGAATGGAATGGAAAGTAATGGAATGGAAAGGAATATAAAGGAACGGAATGAAAAGGAATGGAATGGAATGGAATGGAGTGGTTGGCATTGTTTTGGAAATGAATGGAATGAGGTGGAGTGTAGTGGAGTGGAAGGGAGGGGAGTAGAGTGGCTTTAGGTGGCATGGAATGGAATGGAATAGAACGGAATGGAATGGAATGCAGCGGACTGCAGTGGAGATGCATGGAATGGAATGGAATGGAATGGAATGGAATGGAATGGAATGGAATGGAAAGGAATGGAACGGAACGGAACGGAATGGAACGGAATGAAATGGATTGGAATGCAATAGAATGTAAAAAATGGACTGCAGTGTATTGGAGAGGAGTTGCATGGAGGGGAATGGAATGCAACGAAATGGAATGGCATGGAATGGAATGGAATGGAATGGAATGGAATGGAATGGAATGGAATAGAATGGAAAAAAGTGCAGTGGAGTGCAGGAGACAAATGGAAGGGACTGGAATGGAGTGGATAGGAAGGGTATGGAATGGAAAGGAATGGAATGGAATGGAATGAAAAAATGTGTAATGGAGTGTGCTGGAGTGGAGTGGAAAGGAATGGAATGGAATGGAGGGGAATGAAATGGAATGGAATGGAATGGAATGGAATGGAATTGAATGGAATGGAATGCAATAGAGTGGATGGTAATGGAGGTGAATGGGAAGGTATGGAATGTAGTAGAGTGGAGAAGAGTGGAGTAGAAAAGAGTGCATTTGAATTGACTGGAGTGCAATGCAATGGAATGGAATGGAATGGAATGGAATGGAATGGAATGGAATGGATAGCAGTGTATTGGAGAGGAGTGGATAGGAGAAGAATGGAATGGAATGGAAAGAAATGAAATGGAAAGGATTACAATGGAAAGGAATGAAAAGCAATGGAATAGAATGGAAAGGAATTGAGCAGAGTGAATTGTATTTGAAATGAATTGAATGGAGTCAAGGGTTGTGGAGTGGAATGGAATGGGAAGGAATGGAATGGAGTGGAGTGCATTGGAGTGGAATGGAGGGGAGAAGAGTGGATTCAGGTGGAATAGAACAGAAAAGAAAGGAAGGGAATGCAGTGGATTGGAGTGGAGTTGAAGGGAGGGGAAAGGTATGGAATGGAATGGAATGGAATGGAATGGAATGGAATGGAATGGAATGGATTGGAATCGAATGGAATTCATTGGAATGGAATGGAATGGAATGGAATGGAATGGAATGGAATGGAATGAAATGCATTGGAATGGAGTAGAAGGGAAAAAAGTGTAGTGGAGTGCTGTGGAGTGAAATGGAGAAAAATTAAGAAAGTGGAGCGGAGAGGAATGGAGTGCAATGGAATGGAATGGAGGGAAATGGGAATGAATGGAATACAGTGGAGTGGAGAGGAGTAGAGTGGAGAAGAGTGGATTTAAATGGAATGGAATGGAATGGGATGGAATGGAATGGAATGGAATGGACTGGAGTGAAGTTGATCCCAGTGGAAAGAAATGGAAAGAATGGAATGGATTGCAATGGAATGGAAGAGATTGGAATGGAATGGAGTCGAATGGGAGGGAATGGAATGCAGTGGAAAGGAATGGAGAGGAATGGAGAAGTCTGGATGAATGGAATGGAATGGAATGGAATGGAATGGAATGGAATGGAATGGAGTGGAGTGGGTTCTAGTGGAAAAGAATGGAATAGAATGGAGCAGTATGGAATGGAATGGAATGGCAGGAAATAGAATGGAACGGAAAGGAATGGAATGGAATGGAATAGAATGGAATGGAATGGAATGGATCGGAACGGAACGGAATGGAATGGAATGGAATGCAATGTAAAGGAATGGAATGGAATTGAGTGGAATGCAATGGAATGGCATGAAAAGGAGTGGAATGCAATGTAAAGGAATGGAATGGAATGGAGTGGAATGAAATGGAATGGAATGAAATGGAGTGGAATGCAACGGAATGGAATGAAATGGAGTGGAATGCGATGGAATGCAATGGAATGGAATGGAATGGAATGGAATGGAATGGAAAGGAATGGAATGGAATGGAGTGGAGTGGAATGGAATGGAATAGAAAAGAATGGAATGGAATGGAATGGAATGGAACGTAATGGAAAGGATAAAAGTGCAGTGGAGTGTAGTGGAGTGGAACGGTGTAGAAAGGAATGGAACAGAGTGGAGTGGAATGGAATGTAATGGAATGGAGTGGACTGGGATGGAGGTGAAAGGGAAGGAATGGAATGCAGTGGACTGGAGAGTAGGGGAAAGGAGAAGAGTGGATGTGAAGCGAATGGAACAGAATAGAATGGATCTGAGTGGAGTAGAGAAGATTCTAGTGGAAAAGAATGGAATGGGATGAATGGAATGCAATGGAATGGAATGGAATTGCAAAAATTGTAGTGCAGTGCTGTGGAATGGAATGGAAAAGAAAGGAAGAGAGTGGAGTGGAGTGGAATGGAGTGGAGTGGAATGGAATGGAATGCAATGGAATAGAATGGAATGGAATGGAGTAGACTGAAATGGAGAAAAATTGGAAGGAATGGAATGAAGTGGAATGGAAAGGATAGGAGTAGAGAAGAGCGGATTTGAATTGAATGGAATGGAAGAGAAAGGATTGGAGTGTAGTGTAGTGGATTGTAGTTTAAAAGAATGGAATGGAATGGAATGGAATGGAATGGAATGGAATGGAATGGAATGGAATGGAATGGAATGCAATGGCATGGAATGGAAAAAAGTGCAGTGAGTGTAGTGGAGTGGAACGGAGAAGAAAGGAAGGGAGTGGAGTGGGGTGGAAAAGTGTGGAATGGAATGTAATGCAATGGAATATAATGGAATGGAATGGAAAGGAATGGAATGGAATGGAATGGATGGAATGGAATGGAATGGAATGAAATTGAATGGAAAGGAATGGAATGGAATGGATTGGATTGGAGTGGAGTGGAGTGGATTCTAGGGGAAAATATTGAATGGAATGGAATGGAATGGAATGGAATGGAAGGCAAATAAAGAACAGTAGTGTTCAGTGGAGTGGAATGGAGAAGAAAGGATGAGAGTGGAGTGGAGTAGAATGTAGTGGAAAGGATAGGAATGGAATGGAATGGAATAGAATGGAATGGAATGTAATCACGTGGACTCAAACAGACGAAAAGGAAGGAAAGAAATGCAGTGGTGTGGGGAGGAGTGGATTGGCAAAGAGTGTATTTGAATTGAAAGGAATGCAATGGAGTGGACTGCAATGGAAGCGAATGGGAAGGAATGGAATGCAGTGGACTGGAGAGGAGTGGAGTGGAGAATAGGGAACCTGAATGGAATGGAATGGAATAGATTGGAGAGGATTGGAGTGGATTCCTGTAGAAAGGAATGGAATGGAATTAAATGGAATGGAATGGAATGGAATGGAATGGAGTGGACTGGAATGGAGGCGCATGGGAAAGAGTGGCATGCAGTGGAGTGGAGCGGAGTTGAGTGGAGAAGTGTGGATTTGAATGGAATGGAATGGAATGGAATGGAATGGAATGGAAAGGAATGCAATGGAATGGAATGGAATGGAATGGAATGGAATGGAATGGAATGGAATGGAATGGATTGGAGTGGAGTGTATTTTAAGGGAAAAGATTGTAATGGAATTGAATGGACTGGAATTGAATGAAATACAATGGAATGAAATGGAATGGTATGGGGTTGAATGGAATGGAATGGAATGGTTTGAGTCAACTGGAATGGAGTTTAATGGAAGGGAGTGGAATGCAGTGCACTGGAGAGCAGCGGAATGGAGAAGTGTGGATTTGAATTAAATGGAATGGAAAGGAATGGATGAGAGTGGAATGGAGTGGATTCTAGTGGAGAAGAATGGAGTGAAATAGAATACAATGGAATGGCATGAAACGGAATGCCATGGAAAGGAATGGAATGGACTGGAATGGAGGCAAATGGGAAGGAATACAATGCAGAGGAGTGGAGAGGAATGGAGTGGAGAAGAGTGGATTTGAATTGCATGTAATGGTATGGAATGTATTGCAGATTAGTTTAGAGGAACAGAGTGGAGAAGACTGGATTTGAATTCAATGTAATGGAATGCAATGGATTGGAGTGTAGTGGAGTGGATTCTAGTGTAAAAGAATGCAACGGAATGGAATTGAATGGAGTGGATTGGAATACAGGCAAATGGGAAGGAATACAATGCAGTGGATTGGAGAGCGGTGGTGTCCAGAAGCGTAGATTTCATATGAATGGAATGGAATGCAATGGAATGGAATAGAAAAGAATTTAAAGCAGTGGATTGGAGTGGAATGAAATGGACTAATATGGAATGGAATGGAAAGTAAGGGAATGGAAAGGAATATAAAGGAACGGAATGAAAAGGAATGGAATGGAATGGAATGGAGTGGTTGGCATTGTTTTGGAAATGAATGGAATGAGGTGGAGTGTAGTGGAGTGGAAGGGAGGGGAGTAGAGTGGCTTTAGCTGGCATGGAATGGAATGGAACAGAACGGAATGGAATGGAATGCAGTGGATTGCAGTGGAGATGCATGGAGTGGAATGGAATGGAACGGAATGGAATGGAATGGAAAGGAATGGAACGAAACGAAACGGAATGGAACGGAATGAAATGGATTGGAATGCAATAGAATGTAAAAAATGGACTGCAGTGTATTGGAGAGGAGTTGCATGGAGGGGAATGGAATGCAATGAAATGGAATGGCATGGAATGGAATGGAATGGAATGGAATGGAATGGAATGGAATGGAATGGAATGGAATGGAATAGAATGGAAAAAAGTGCAGTGGAGTGCAGGAGACAAATGGAAGGGACTGGAATGGAGTGGATAGGAATGGTATGGAATGGAATGGAATGGAATGGAATGGAATGGAATGGAATGGAATGAAAAAATATGTAATGGAGTGTGCTGGAGTGGAGTGGAAAGGAATGAAATGGAATGGAGTGGAATGAAATGGAATGGAATGGAATGGAATGGAATGGAATGGAATGGAATGGAATAGAGTGGATGGTAATGGAGGTGAATGGGAAGGTATGGAATGTAGTAGAGTGGAGAAGAGTCGAGTAGAAAAGAGTGGATTTGAATTGACTGGAGTGCAATGCAATGGAATGGAATGGAATGGAATGGAATGGAATGGATAGCAGTGGATTGGAGAGGAGTGGATAGGAGAAGAATGGAATGGAATGGAAAGAAATGAAATGTAAAGGATTACAATGGAAAGGAATGAAAAGCAATGGAATACAATGGAATGGAATTGAGCAGAGTGCATTGTATTTGAAATGAATTGAATGGAGACAAGGGTTGTGGAGTGGAATGGAATGGGAAGGAATGGAATGGAGTGGAGTGCATTGGAGTGGAATGGAGGGGAGAAGAGTGGATTCAGGTGGAATAGAACAGAAAAGAAAGGAAGGGAATGCAGTGGATTGGAGTGGAGTTGAAGGGAGGGGAAAGGAATGGAATGGAATGGAATGGAATGGAATGGAATGGAATGGAATGGATTGGAATGGATTGGAATCGAATGGAATTCATTGGAATGGAATGGAATGGAATGGAATGGAATGGAATGGAATGAAATGCACTGGAATGGAGTAGAAGGGAAAAAATTGTAGTGGAGTGCTGTGGAGTGAAATGGAGAAAAAGGAAGTAAGTGGAGCGGAGAGGAATGGAGTGCAATGGAATGGAATGGAGGGAAATGGGAATGAATGGAATACAGTGGAGTGGAGAGGAGTAGAGTGGAGAAGAGTGGATTTCAATGGAATGGAAAGGAATGGAATGGAATGGAATGGAATGGAATGGAATGGAATAGAATGGAGTGGAGTTGATTCCAGTGGAAAGAAATGGAAAGAATGGAATGGATTGCAATGGAATGGAAGAGATTGGAATGGAATTGAGTCGAATGGGAGGGAATGGAATGCAGTGGAAAGGAGTGGAGAGGAATGGAGAAGACTGGATGAGTGCAATGTAATGGAATGGAATGGAATGGAATGGAATGGAATGGAATGGAGTGGAGTGGGTTCTAGTGGAAAAGAATGGAATAGAATGGACCAGTATGGAATGGAATGGAATGGCAGGCAATAGAAAGGAACGGAAAGGAATGGAATGGAATGGAATAGAATGGAATGTAATGGAATGGATCGGAAAGGAATGGAATGGAATGGAATGGAATGCAATGTAAAGGAATGGAATGGAATTGAGTGGAATGCAATGGAATGGAAGGAAAAGGAGTGGAATGCAATGTAAAGGAATGGAATGGAATGGAGTGGAATGAAATGGAATGGAATGAAATGGAGTGGAATGCAATGGAATGGAATGAAATGGAGTGGAATGGAATGGAATGCAATGGAATGGAATGGAATGGAATGGAATGGAATGGAATGGAATGGAGTGGAGTGGAGTGGAGTGGAATGGAATGGAATAGAAAAGAATGGAATGGAATGGAATGGAACGTAATGGAAAGGATAAAAGTGCAGTGGAGTGTAGTGGAGTGAAACGGTGTAGAAAGGAATGGAACAGAGTGGAGTTGAATGGAATGTAATGGAATGGAGTGGACTGGGATGGAGTTGAAAGGGAAGGAATGGAATGCAGTATACTGGAGAGTAGGGGAAAGGAGAAGAGTGGATGTGAAGAGAATGGAACATAATAGAATGGATCTGAGTGGAGGAGAGAAGATTCTAGTGGAAAAGAATGGAATGGGATGAATGGAATGCAATGGAATGGAATGGAATTGCAAAAATTGTAGTGGAGTGCTGTGGAATGGAATGGAAAAGAAAGGAAGAGAGTGGAGTGGAGTGGAATGGAGTGGAGTGGAATGGAATGGAATGCAATGGAATAGAATGGAATGGAATGGAGTAGACTGAAATGGAGAAAAATTGGAAGGAATGGAATGAAGTGGAATGGAAAGGATAGGAGTAGAGAAGAGCGGATTTGAATTGAATGGAATGGAATAGAAAGGATTGGAGTGTAGAGTAGTGGATTGTAGTTTAAAAGAATGGAATGGAATGGAATGGAATGGAATGGAATGGAATGGAATGGAATAGAATGGAATGCAATGGAATGGAATGGAAAAAAGTGCAGTGAGTGTAGTGGAGTGGAACGGAGAAGAAAGGAAGGGAGTGGAGTGGGGTGGAAAGGTGTGGAATGGAATGGAATGCAATGGAATGTAATGGAATGGAATGGAAAGGAATGCAATGGAATGGAATGGAATGGAATGGAATGGAATGGAATGGAATGGAAAGGAATGGAATGGAATTGATTGGATTGGAGTGGAGTGGAGTGGATTCTAGGGGAAAAGATTGAATGGAATGGAATGGAATGGAATGGAATGGAATGGAATGGAAAGCAAATAATGAACAGTAGGGTTCAGTGGAGTGGAATGGATAAGAAAGGATGAGAGTGGAGTGGAGTAGAATGTAGTGGAAAGGATAGGAATGGAATGGAATGGAATAGAATGGAATGGAATGGAATCACGTGGACTCAAACAGACGAAAAGGAAGGAAGGAAATGCAGTGGTGTGTGGAGGAGTGGATTGGCAAAGAGTGTATTTGAATTGAAGGGAATGCAATGGAGTGGACTGCAATGGAAGCGAATGGGAAAGAATGGAATGCAGTGGACTGGAGAGGAGTGGAGTGGAGAAAAGGGAACCTGAATGGAATGGAATGGAATAGATTGGAGAGGATTGGAGTGGATTCCAGTAGAAAGGAATGGAATGGAATGGAATGGAATGGAATGGAATGGAGTGGACTGGAATGGAGGCGAATGGGAAAGAGTGGCATGCAGTGGAGTGGAGCGGAGTTGAGTGGAGAAGTGTGGATTTGAATGGAATGGAATGGAATGAAATGGAATGGAAAGGAATGCAATGGAATGGAATGGAATGGAATGGAATGGAACGGAATGGAATGGAAAGGAATGCAATGGAATGGAATGGAATGGAATGGAATGGAATGGAATGGATTGGAGTGGAGTGTATTTTAAGGGAAAAGATTGTAATGGAATTGAATGGACTGGAATTGAATGAAATACAATGGAATGAAATGGAATGGTATGGGGTTGAATGGAATGGAATGGAATGGTTTGAGTCAACTGGAATGGAGTTTAATGGAAGGGAGTGGAATGCAGTGCACTGGAGAGCAGCGGAATGGAGAAGTGTGGATTTGAATTAAATGGAATGGAAAGGAATGGATTAGAGTGGAATGGAGTGGATTCTAGTGGAGAAGAATGGAGTGAAATAGAATACAATGGAATGGCATGAAACGGAATGCCATGGAAAGGAATGGAATGGACTGGAATGGAGGCAAATGGGAAGGAATACAATGCAGAGGAGTGGAGAGGAATGGAGTGGAGAAGAGTGGATTTGAATTGCATGTAATGGTATGGAATGGATTGCAGATTAGTTTAGAGGAACAGAGTGGAGAAGAATGGATTTGAATTCAATGTAATGGAATGCAATGGATTGGAGTGTAGTGGAGTGGATTGTAATGTAAAAGAATGCAAAGGAATGGAATTGAATGGAGTGGATTGGAATACAGGCAACTGGGAAGGAATACAATGCAGTGGATTGGAGAGCGGTGGTGTCCAGAAGCGTGGATTTCATATGAATGGAATGGAATGCAATGGAATGGAATAGAAAAGAATTTAAAGCAGTGGATTGGAGTGGAATGAAATGGACTAATATGGAATGGAATGGAAAGTAATGGAATGGAAAGGAATATAAAGGAACGGAATGAAAAGGAATGGAATGGAATGGAATGGAGTGGTTGGCATTGTTTTGGAAATGAATGGAATGAGGTGGAGTGTAGTGGAGTGGAAGGGAGGGGAGTAGAGTGGCTTTAGGTGGCATGGAATGGAATGGAATAGAACGGAATGGAATGGAATGCAGTGGATTGCAGTGGAGTTGCATGGAGTGGAATGGAATGGAATGGAATGGAATGGAAAGGAATGGAACGGAACGGAACGGAATGGAAAGGAATGAAATGGATTGCAATGCAATAGAATGTAAAAAATGGACTGCAGTGTATTGGAGAGGAGTTGCATGGAGGGGAATGGAATGCAACGAAATGGAATGGCATGGAATGGAATGGAATGGAATGGAATGGAATGGAATGGAATAGAATGGAAAAAAGTGCAGTGGAGTGCAGGAGACAAATGGAAGGGACTGGAATGGAGTGGATAGGAATGGTATGGAATGGAATGGAATTGAATGGAATGGAATGGAATGGAATGGAATGGAATGAAAAAATGTGTAATGGAGTGTGCTGGAGTGGAGTGGAAAGGAATGGAATGGAATGGAGTGGAATGAAATGGAATGGAATGGAATGGAATGGAATGGAATGGAATGGAGTGGAGTGGGTCCCAGTGGAAAGAAATGGAAAGAATGGAATGGATTGCAATGGAATGGAAGAGATTGGAATGGAATGGAGTCGAATGGGAGGGAATGGAATGCAGTGGAAAGGAGTGGAGAGGAATGGAGAAGACTGGATGAATGGAATGGAATGGAATGGAATGGAATGGAATGGAATGGAATGGAATGGAATGGAGTGGAGTGGGTTCTAGTGGAAAAGAATGGAATAGAATGGACCAGTATGGAATGGAATGGAATGGCAGGCAATAGAATGGAACGGAATGGAATGGAATGGAATGGAATAGAATGGAATGGAATGGAATGGATCGGAACGGAACGGAACGGAATGGAATGTAATTCAATGTAAAGGAATGGAATGGAATTGAGTGGAATGCAATGGATTGGCATGAAAAGGAGTGGAATGCAATGTAAAGGAATGGAATGGAATGGAGTGGAATGAAATGGAATGGAATGAAAAGGAGTGGAATGCAATGGAATGGAATGAAATAGAGTGGAATGCGATAGAATGCAATGGAATGGAATTGAATGGAATGGAATGGAATGGAATGGAATGGAATGGAGTGGAGTGGAGTGGAGTGGAGTGGAGTGGAATGGAATGGAATAGAAAACAATGGAATGGAATGGAATGGAACGTAATGGAAAGGATAAAAGTGCAGTGGAGTGTAGTGGAGTGGAACGGTGTAGAAAGGAATGGAACAGAGTGGAGTGGAATGGAATGTAATGGAATGGAGTGGACTGGGATGGAGGTGAAAGGGAAGGAATGGAATGCAGTGGACTGGAGAGTAGGGGAAAGGAGAAGAGTGGATGTGAAGCGAATGGAACAGAATAGAATGGATCTGAGAGGAGTAGAGAAGATTCTAGTGGAAAAGAATGGAATGGGATAAATGGAATGCAATGGAATGGAATGGAATTGCAAAAATTGTAGGGGAGTGCTGTGGAATGGAATGGAAAAGAAAGGAAGAGAGTGGAGTGGAGTGGAATGGAGTGGAGTGGAATGGAATGGAATGCAATGGAATAGAATGGAATGGAATGGAGTAGACTGAAATGGAGAAAAATTGGAAGGAATGGAATGAAGTGGAATGGAAAGGATAGGAGTAGAGAAGAGCGGATTTGAATTGAATGGAATGGAATAGAAAGGATTGGAGTGTAGTGTAGTGGATTGTAGTTTAAAAGAATGGAATGGAATGGAATGGAATGGAATGGAATGGAATGGAATGGAATGGAATGGAATGCAATGGCATGGAATGGAAAAAAGTGCAGTGAGTGTAGTGGAGTGGAACGGAGAAGAAAGGAAGGGAGTGGAGTGGGGTGGAAAAGTCTGGAATGGAATGGAATGCAATGGAATATAATGGAATGGAATGGAAAGGAATTGAATGGAAAGGAATGGAATGGAATGGATTGGATTGGAGTGGAGTGGAGTGGATTCTAGGGGAAAAGATTGAATGGAATGGAATGGAATGGAATGGAATGGAATGGAATGGAATGGAATGGAATGGACGGGAATGGAGGCGAATGGGAAAGAGTGGCATGCAGTGGAGTGGAGCGGAGTTGAGTGGAGATGTGTGGATTTGAATGGAATGGAATGGAATGGAATGGAATGGAATGGAAAGGAATGCAATGGAATGGAATGGAATGGAATGGAATGGAATGGAATGGAATGGAATGGATTGGAGTAGAGTGTATTTTAAGGGAAAAGATTGTAATGGAATTGAATGGACTGGAATTGAATGAAATACAATGGAATGAAATGTAATGGTATGGGGTTGAATGGAATGGAATGGAATGGTTTGAGTCGACTGGAATGGAGTTGAATGGAAGGGAGTGGAATGCAGTGCACTGGAGAGCAGCGGAATGGAGAAGTGTGGATTTGAATTAAATGGAATGGAAAGGAATGGATGAGAGTGGAATGGAGTGGATTCTAGTGGAGAAGAATGGAGTGAAATAGAATACAATGGAATGGCATGAAACGGAATGCCATGGAAAGGAATGGAATGGACTGGAATGGAGGCAAATGGGAAGGAATACAATGCAGAGGAGTGGAGAGGAATGGAGTGGAGAAGAGTGGATTTGAATTGCATGTAATGGTATGGAATGTATTGCAGATTAGTTTAGAGGAACAGAGTGGAGAAGACTGGATTTGAATTCAATGTAATGGAATGCAATGGATTGGAGTGTAGTGGAGTGGATTCTAGTGTAAAAGAATGCAACGGAATGGAATTGAATGGAGTGGATTGGAATACAGGCAAATGGGAAGGAATACAATGCAGTGGATTGGAGAGCGGTGGTGTCCAGAAGCGTAGATTTCATATGAATGGAATGGAATGCAATGGAATGGAATAGAAAAGAATTTAAAGCAGTGGATTGGAGTGGAATGAAATGGACTAATATGGAATGGAATGGAAAGTAAGGGAATGGAAAGGAATATAAAGGAACGGAATGAAAAGGAATGGAATGGAATGGAATGGAATGGAGTGGTTGGCATTGTTTTGGAAATGAATGGAATGAGGTGGAGTGTAGTGGAGTGGAAGGGAGGGGAGTAGAGTGGCTTTAGGTGGCATGGAATGGAATGGAACAGAACGGAATGGAATGGAATGCAGTGGATTGCAGTGGAGATGCATGGAGTGGAATGGAATGGAATGGAATGGAATGGAATGGAAAGGAATGGAACGAAACGAAACGGAATGGAACGGAATGAAATGGATTGGAATGCAATAGAATGTAAAAAATGGACTGCAGTGTATTGGAGAGGAGTTGCATGGAGGGGAATGGAATGCAATGAAATGGAATGGCATGGAATGGAATGGAATGGAATGGAATGGAATGGAATGGAATGGAATGGAATAGAATGGAAAAAAGTGCAGTGGAGTGCAGGAGACAAACGGAAGGGACTGGAATGGAGTGGATAGGAATGGTATGGAATGGAATTGAATGGAATGGAATGGAATGGAATGGAATGGAATGGAATGAAAAAATATGTAATGGAGTGTGCTGGAGTGGAGTGGAAAGGAATGAAATGGAATGGAGTGGAATGAAATGGAATGGAATGGAATGGAATGGAATGGAATGGAATGGAATGGAATAGAGTGGATGGTAATGGAGGTGAATGGGAAGGTATGGAATGTAGTAGAGTGGAGAAGAGTCGAGTAGAAAAGAGTGGATTTGAATTGACTGGAGTGCAATGCAATGGAATGGAATGGAATGGAATGGAATGGAATGGATAGCAGTGGATTGGAGAGGAGTGGATAGGAGAAGAATGGAATGGAATGGAAAGAAATGAAATGTAAAGGATTACAATGGAAAGGAATGAAAAGCAATGGAATACAATGGAATGGAATTGAGCAGAGTGCATTGTATTTGAAATGAATTGAATGGAGACAAGGGTTGTGGAGTGGAATGGAATGGGAAGGAATGGAATGGAGTGGAGTGCATTGGAGTGGAATGGAGGGGAGAAGAGTGGATTCAGGTGGAATAGAACAGAAAAGAAAGGAAGGGAATGCAGTGGATTGGAGTGGAGTTGAAGGGAGGGGAAAGGAATGGAATGGAATGGAATGGAATGGAATGGAATGGAATGGAATGGATTGGAATCGAATGGAATTCATTGGAATGGAATGGAATGGAATGGAATGGAATGGAATGGAATGAAATGCACTGGAATGGAGTAGAAGGGAAAAAATTGTAGTGGAGTGCTGTGGAGTGAAATGGAGAAAAAGGAAGTAAGTGGAGCGGAGAGGAATGGAGTGCAATGGAATGGAATGGAGGGAAATGGGAATGAATGGAATACAGTGGAGTGGAGAGGAGTAGAGTGGAGAAGAGTGGATTTCAATGGAATGGAAAGGAATGGAATGGAATGGAATGGAATGGAATGGAATGGAATAGAATGGAGTGGAGTTGATTCCAGTGGAAAGAAATGGAAAGAATGGAATGGATTGCAATGGAATGGAAGAGATTGGAATGGAATTGAGTCGAATGGGAGGGAATGGAATGCAGTGGAAAGGAGTGGAGAGGAATGGAGAAGACTGGATGAGTGGAATGTAATGTAATGGAATGGAATGGAATGGAATGGAATGGAATGGAATGGAGTGGAGTGGGTTCTAGTGGAAAAGAATGGAATAGAATGGACCAGTATGGAATGGAATGGAATGGCAGGCAATAGAAAGGAACGGAAAGGAATGGAATGGAATGGAATAGAATGGAATGTAATGGTATGGATCGGAAAGGAACGGAATGGAATGGAATGGAATGCAATGTAAAGGAATGGAATGGAATTGAGTGGAATGCAATGGAATGGAAGGAAAAGGAGTGGAATGCAATGTAATGGAATGGAATGGAATGGAGTGGAATGAAATGGAATGGAATGAAATGGAGTGGAATGCAATGGAATGGAATGAAATGGAGTGGAATGGAATGGAATGCAATGGAATGGAATGGAATGGAATGGAATGGAATGGAATGGAATGGAATGGAATGGAGTGGAGTGGAGTGGAGTGGAGTGGAATGGAATGGAATAGAAAAGAATGGAATGGAATGGAATGGAACGTAATGGAAAGGATAAAAGTGCAGTGGAGTGTAGTGGAGTGAAACGGTGTAGAAAGGAATGGAACAGAGTGGAGTTGAATGGAATGTAATGGAATGGAGTGGACTGGGATGGAGTTGAAAGGGAAGGAATGGAATGCAGTATACTGGAGAGTAGGGGAAAGGAGAAGAGTGGATGTGAAGAGAATGGAACATAATAGAATGGATCTGAGTGGAGGAGAGAAGATTCTAGTGGAAAAGAATGGAATGGGATGATTGGAATGCAATGGAATGGAATGGAATTGCAAAAATTGTAGTGGAGTGCTGTGGAATGGAATGGAAAAGAAAGGAAGAGAGTGGAGTGGAGTGGAATGGAGTGGAGTGGAATGGAATGGAATGCAATGGAATAGAATGGAATGGAATGGAGTAGACTGAAATGGAGAAAAATTGGAAGGAATGGAATGAAGTGGAATGGAAAGGATAGGAGTAGAGAAGAGCGGATTTGAATTGAATGGAATGGAATAGAAAGGATTGGAGTGTAGAGTAGTGGAGTGTAGTTTAAAAGAATGGAATGGAATGGAATGGAATGGAATGGAATGGAATGGAATAGAATGGAATGCAATGGAATGGAATGGAAAAAAGTGCAGTGAGTGTAGTGGAGTGGAACGGAGAAGAAAGGAAGGGAGTGGAGTGGGGTGGAAAGGTGTGGAATGGAATGGAATGCAATGGAATGTAATGGAATGGAATGGAAAGGAATGCAATGGAATGGAATGGAATGGAATGGAATGGAATGGAATGGAATGGAAAGGAATGGAATGGAATTGATTGGATTGGAGTGGAGTGGAGTGGATTCTAGGGGAAAAGATTGAATGGAATGGAATGGAATGGAATGGAATGGAATGGAATGGAATGGAAAGCAAATAATGAACAGTAGGGTTCAGTGGAGTGGAATGGATAAGAAAGGATGAGAGTGGAGTGGAGTAGAATGTAGTGGAAAGGATAGGAATGGAATGGAATGGAATAGAATGGAATGGAATGGAATCACGTGGACTCAAACAGACGAAAAGGAAGGAAGGAAATGCAGTGGTGTGTGGAGGAGTGGATTGGCAAAGAGTGTATTTGAATTGAAGGGAATGCAATGGAGTGGACTGCAATGGAAGCGAATGGGAAAGAATGGAATGCAGTGGACTGGAGAGGAGTGGAGTGGAGAAAAGGGAACCTGAATGGAATGGAATGGAATAGATTGGAGAGGATTGGAGTGGATTCCAGTAGAAAGGAATGGAATGGAATGGAATGGAATGGAATGGAATGGAATGGAGTGGACTGGAATGGAGGCGAATGGGAAAGAGTGGCATGCAGTGGAGTGGAGCGGAGTTGAGTGGAGAAGTGTGGATTTGAATGGAATGGAATGGAATGAAATGGAATGGAAAGGAATGCAATGGAATGGAATGGAATGGAATGGAATGGAACGGAATGGAATGGAAAGGAATGCAATGGAATGGAATGGAATGGAATGGAATGGAATGGAATGGAATGGATTGGAGTGGAGTGTATTTTAAGGGAAAAGATTGTAATGGAATTGAATGGACTGGAATTGAATGAAATACAATGGAATGAAATGGAATGGTATGGGGTTGAATGGAATGGAATGGAATGGTTTGAGTCGACTGGAATGGAGTTGAATGGAAGGGAGTGGAATGCAGTGCACTGGAGAGCAGCGGAATGGAGAAGTGTGGATTTGAATTAAATGGAATGGAAAGGAATGGATTAGAGTGGAATGGAGTGGATTCTAGTGGAGAAGAATGGAGTGAAATAGAATACAATGGAATGGCATGAAACGGAATGCCATGGAAAGGAATGGAATGGACTGGAATGGAGGCAAATGGGAAGGAATACAATGCAGAGGATTGGAGAGGAATGGAGTGGAGAAGAGTGGATTTGAATTGCATGTAATGGTATGGAATGGATTGCAGATTAGTTTAGAGGAACAGAGTGGAGAAGACTGGATTTGAATTCAATGTAATGGAATGCAATGGATTGGAGTGTAGTGGAGTGGATTGTAATGTAAAAGAATGCAAAGGAATGGAATTGAATGGAGTGGATTGGAATACAGGCAACTGGGAAGGAATACAATGCAGTGGATTGGAGAGCGGTGGTGTCCAGAAGCGTGGATTTCATATGAATGGAATGGAATGCAATGGAATGGAATAGAAAAGAATTTAAAGCAGTGGATTGGAGTGGAATGAAATGGACTAATATGGAATGGAATGGAAAGTAATGGAATGGAAAGGAATATAAAGGAACGGAATGAAAAGGAATGGAATGGAATGGAATGGAGTGGTTGGCATTGTTTTGGAAATGAATGGAATGAGGTGGAGTGTAGTGGAGTGGAAGGGAGGGGAGTAGAGTGGCTTTAGGTGGCATGGAATGGAATGGAATAGAACGGAATGGAATGGAATGCAGCGGACTGCAGTGGAGATGCATGGAATGGAATGGAATGGAATTGAATGGAATGGAATGGAATGGAATGGAATGGAAAGGAATGGAACGGAACGGAACGGAATGGAACGGAATGAAATGGATTGGAATGCAATAGAATGTAAAAAATGGACTGCAGTGTATTGGAGAGGAGTTGCATGGAGGGGAATGGAATGCAACGAAATGGAATGGCATGGAATGGAATGGAATGGAATGGAATGGAATGGAATGGAATGGAATGGAATGGAATGGAATAGAATGGAAAAAAGTGCAGTGGAGTGCAGGAGACAAATGGAAGGGACTGGAATGGAGTGGATAGGAAGGGTATGGAATGGAAAGGAATGGAATGGAATGGAATGAAAAAATGTGTAATGGAGTGTGCTGGAGTGGAGTGGAAAGGAATGGAATGGAATGGAGGGGAATGAAATGGAATGGAATGGAATGGAATGGAATGGAATTGAATGGAATGGAATGCAATAGAGTGGATGGTAATGGAGGTGAATGGGAAGGTATGGAATGTAGTAGAGTGGAGAAGAGTGGAGTAGAAAAGAGTGCATTTGAATTGACTGGAGTGCAATGCAATGGAATGGAATGGAATGGAATGGAATGGAATGGAATGGATAGCAGTGTATTGGAGAGGAGTGGATAGGAGAAGAATGGAATGGAATGGAAAGAAATGAAATGGAAAGGATTACAATGGAAAGGAATGAAAAGCAATGGAATAGAATGGAAAGGAATTGAGCAGAGTGAATTGTATTTGAAATGAATTGAATGGAGTCAAGGGTTGTGGAGTGGAATGGAATGGGAAGGAATGGAATGGAGTGGAGTGCATTGGAGTGGAATGGAGGGGAGAAGAGTGGATTCAGGTGGAATAGAACAGAAAAGAAAGGAAGGGAATGCAGTGGATTGGAGTGGAGTTGAAGGGAGGGGAAAGGTATGGAATGGAATGGAATGGAATGGAATGGAATGGAATGGAATGGAATGGATTGGAATCGAATGGAATTCATTGGAATGGAATGGAATGGAATGGAATGGAATGGAATGGAATGGAATGAAATGCATTGGAATGGAGTAGAAGGGAAAAAAGTGTAGTGGAGTGCTGTGGAGTGAAATGGAGAAAAATTAAGAAAGTGGAGCGGAGAGGAATGGAGTGCAATGGAATGGAATGGAGGGAAATGGGAATGAATGGAATACAGTGGAGTGGAGAGGAGTAGAGTGGAGAAGAGTGGATTTAAATGGAATGGAATGGAATGGGATGGAATGGAATGGAATGGAATGGACTGGAGTGAAGTTGATCCCAGTGGAAAGAAATGGAAAGAATGGAATGGATTGCAATGGAATGGAAGAGATTGGAATGGAATGGAGTCGAATGGGAGGGAATGGAATGCAGTGGAAAGGAATGGAGAGGAATGGAGAAGTCTGGATGAATGGAATGGAATGGAATGGAATGGAATGGAATGGAATGGAATGGAGTGGAGTGGGTTCTAGTGGAAAAGAATGGAATAGAATGGAGCAGTATGCAATGGAATGGAATGGCAGGAAATAGAATGGAACGGAAAGGAATGGAATGGAATGGAATAGAATGGAATGGAATGGAATGGATCGGAACGGAACGGAATGGAATGGAATGGAATGGAATGCAATGTAAAGGAATGGAATGGAATTGAGTGGAATGCAATGGAATGGCATGAAAAGGAGTGGAATGCAATGTAAAGGAATGGAATGGAATGGAGTGGAATGAAATGGAATGGAATGAAATGGAGTGGAATGCAACGGAATGGAATGAAATGGAGTGGAATGCGATGGAATGCAATGGAATGGAATGGAATGGAATGGAATGGAATGGAAAGGAATGGAATGGAATGGAGTGGAGTGGAATGGAATGGAATAGAAAAGAATGGAATGGAATGGAATGGAATGGAACGTAATGGAAAGGATAAAAGTGCAGTGGAGTGTAGTGGAGTGGAACGGTGTAGAAAGGAATGGAACAGAGTGGAGTGGAATGGAATGTAATGGAATGGAGTGGACTGGGATGGAGGTGAAAGGGAAGGAATGGAATGCAGTGGACTGGAGAGTAGGGGAAAGGAGAAGAGTGGATGTGAAGCGAATGGAACAGAATAGAATGGATCTGAGTGGAGTAGAGAAGATTCTAGTGGAAAAGAATGGAATGGGATGAATGGAATGCAATGGAATGGAATGGAATTGCAAAAATTGTAGTGCAGTGCTGTGGAATGGAATGGAAAAGAAAGGAAGAGAGTGGAGTGGAGTGGAATGGAGTGGAGTGGAATGGAATGGAATGCAATGGAATAGAATGGAATGGAATGGAGTAGACTGAAATGGAGAAAAATTGGAAGGAATGGAATGAAGTGGAATGGAAAGGATAGGAGTAGAGAAGAGCGGATTTGAATTGAATGGAATGGAAGAGAAAGGATTGGAGTGTAGTGTAGTGGATTGTAGTTTAAAAGAATGGAATGGAATGGAATGGAATGGAATGGAATGGAATGGAATGGAATGCAATGGCATGGAATGGAAAAAAGTGCAGTGAGTGTAGTGGAGTGGAACGGAGAAGAAAGGAAGGGAGTGGAGTGGGGTGGAAAAGTGTGGAATGGAATGTAATGCAATGGAATATAATGGAATGGAATGGAAAGGAATGGAATGGAATGGAATGGATGGAATGGAATGGAATGGAATGAAATTGAATGGAAAGGAATGGAATGGAATGGATTGGATTGGAGTGGAGTGGAGTGGATTCTAGGGGAAAATATTGAATGGAATGGAATGGAATGGAATGGAATGGAAAGCAAATAAAGAACAGTAGTGTTCAGTGGAGTGGAATGGAGAAGAAAGGATGAGAGTGGAGTGGAGTAGAATGTAGTGGAAAGGATAGGAATGGAATGGAATGGAATAGAATGGAATGGAATGGAATCACGTGGACTCAAACAGACGAAAAGGAAGGAAAGAAATGCAGTGGTGTGGGGAGGAGTGGATTGGCAAAGAGTGTATTTGAATTGAAAGGAATGCAATGGAGTGGACTGCAATGGAAGCGAATGGGAAGGAATGGAATGCAGTGGACTGGAGAGGAGTGGAGTGGAGAATAGGGAACATGAATGGAATGGAATGGAATAGATTGGAGAGGATTGGAGTGGATTCCTGTAGAAAGGAATGGAATGGAATTAAATGGAATGGAATGGAATGGAATGGAATGGAGTGGACTGGAATGGAGGCGCATGGGAAAGAGTGGCATGCAGTGGAGTGGAGCGGAGTTGAGTGGAGAAATGTGGATTTGAATGGAATGGAATGGAATGGAATGGAATGGAATGGAAAGGAATGCAATGGAATGGAATGGAATGGAATGGAATGGAATGGAATGGAATGGAATGGATTGGAGTGGAGTGTATTTTAAGGGAAAAGATTGTAATGGAATTGAATGGACTGGAATTGAATGAAATACAATGGAATGAAATGGAATGGAATGGGGTTGAATGGAATGGAATGGAATGGTTTGAGTCGACTGGAATGGAGTTGAATGGAAGGGAGTGGAATGCAGTGCACTGGAGAGCAGCGGAATGGAGAAGTGTGGATTTGAATTAAATGGAATGGAAAGGAATGGATTAGAGTGGAATGGAGTGGATTCTAGTGGAGAAGAATGGAGTGAAATAGAATACAATGGAATGGCATGAAACGGAATGCCATGGAAAGGAATGGAATGGACTGGAATGGAGGCAAATGGGAAGGAATACAATGCAGAGGAGTGGAGAGGAATGGAGTGGAGAAGAGTGGATTTGAATTGCATGTAATGGTATGGAATGGATTGCAGATTAGTTTAGAGGAACAGAGTGGAGAAGACTGGATTTGAATTCAATGTAATGGAATGCAATGGATTGGAGTGTAGTGGAGTGGATTCTAGTGTAAAAGAATGCAACGGAATGGAATTGAATGGAGTGGATTGGAATACAGGCAAATGGGAAGGAATACAATGCAGTGGATTGGAGAGCGGTGGTGTCCAGAAGCGTGGATTTCATATGAATGGAATGGAATGCAATGGAATGGAATAGAAAAGAATTTAAAGCAGTGGATTGGAGTGGAATGAAATGGACTAATATGGAATGGAATGGAAAGTAATGGAATGGAAAGGAATATAAAGGAACGGAATGAAAAGGAATGGAATGGAATGGAATGGAGTGGTTGGCATTGTTTTGGAAATGAATGGAATGAGGTGGAGTGTAGTGGAGTGGAAGGGAGGGGAGTAGAGTGGCTTTAGGTGGCATGGAATGGAATGGAATAGAACGGAATGGAATGGAATGCAGTGGATTGCAGTGGAGATGCATGGAGTGGAATGGAATGGAATGGAATGGAATGGAAAGGAATGGAACGGAACGGAACGGAATGGAACGGAATGAAATGGATTGGAATGCAATAGAATGAAAAAAATGGACTGCAGTGTATTGGAGAGGAGTTGCATGGAGGGGAATGGAATGCAACGAAATGGAATGGCATGGAATGGAATGGAATGGAATGGAATGGAATGGAATAGAATGGAAAAAAGTGCAGTGGAGTGCAGGAGACAAATGGAAGGGACTGGAATGGAGTGGATAGGAATGGTATGGAATGGAAAGGAATGGAATGGAATGGAATGAAAAAATGTGTAATGGAGTGTGCTGGAGTGGAGTGGAAAGGAATGGAATAGAATGGAGTGGAATGAAATGGAATGGAATGGAGTGGAATGGAATGGAATGGAATGGAATGGAATGGAATAGAGTGGATGGTAATGGCGGTGAATGGGAAGGTATGGAATGTAATAGAGTGGAGAAGAGTGGAGTAGAAAAGAGTGCATTTGAATTGACTGGAGTGCAATGCAATGGAATGGAATGGAATGGAATGGAATGGAATGGAATGGAATGGAATGGAATGGAATGGAATGGATAGCAGTGGATTGGAAAGGAGTGGATAGGAGAAGAATGGAATGGAATGGAAAGAAATGAAATGGAAAGGATTACAATGGAAAGTACTGAAAAGCAATGGAATAGAATGGAAAGGAATTGAGCAGAGTGAATTGTATTTGAAATGAATTGAATGGAGTCAAGGGTTGTGGAGTGGAATGGAATGGGAAGGAATGGAATGGAGTGGAGTGCATTGGAGTGGAATGGAGGGGAGAAGAGTGGATTCAGGTGGAATAGAACAGAAAAGAAAGGAAGGGAATGCAGTGGATTGGAGTGGAGTTGAAGGGAGGGGAAAGGAATGGAATGGAATGGAATGGAATGGAATGGAATGGAATGGAATGGAATGGATTGGAATCGAATGGAATTCATTGGAATGGAATGGAATGGAATGGAATGGAATGGAATGGAATGGAATGGAATGAAATGCATTGGAATGGAGTAGAAGGGAAACAAGTGTAGTGGAGTGCTGTGGAGTGAAATGGAGAAAAAGGAAGAAAGTGGAGCGGAGAGGAATGGAGTGCAATGGAATGGAATGGAGGGAAATGGGAATGAATGGAATACAGTGGAGTGGATAGGAGTAGAGTGGAGCAGAGTGGATTTCAATGGAATGGAATGGAATGGAATGGAATGGAATGGAATGGAATGGACTGGAGTGAAGTTGATCCCAGTGGAAAGAAATGGAAAGAATGGAATGGATTGCAATGGAATGGAAGAGATTGGAATGGAATGGAGTCGAATGGGAGGGAATGGAAAGCAGTGGAAAGGAGTGGAGAGGAATGGAGAAGTCTGGATGAATGGAATGGAATGGAATGGAATGGAATGGAATGGAATGGAATGTAAGGGAATGGAATGGAGTGGAGTGGGTTCTAGTGGAAAAGAATGGAATAGAATGGAGCAGTATGGAATGGAATGGAATGGCAGGAAATAGAATGGAACGGAAAGGAATGGAATGGAATGGAATAGAATGGAATGGAATGGAATGGATCGGAACGGAACGGAATGGAATGGAATGGAATGCAATGTAAAGGAATGGAATGGAATTGAGTGGAATGCAATGGAATGGCATGAAAAGGAGTGGAATGCAATGTAAAGGAATGGAATGGAATGGAGTGGAATGAAATGGAATGGAATGAAATGGAGTGGAATGCAACGGAATAGAATGAAATGGAGTGGAATGCGATGGAATGCAATGGAATGGAATTGAATGGAATGGAATGGAATTGAATGGAATGGAATGGAGTGGAGTGGAATGGAATGGAATAGAAAAGAATGGAATGGAATGGAATGGAATGGAACGTAATGGAAAGGATAAAAGTGCAGTGGAGTGTAGTGGAGTGGAACGGTGTAGAAAGGAATGGAACAGAGTGGAGTGGAATGGAATGTAATGGAATGGAGTGGACTGGGATGGAGGTGAAAGGGAAGGAATGGAATGCAGTGGACTGGAGAGTAGGGGAAAGGAGAAGTGTGGATGTGAAGCGAATGGAACAGGATAGAATGGATCTGAGTGGAGTAGAGAAGATTCTAGTGGAAAAGAATGGAATGGGATGAATGGAATGCAATGGAATGGAATGGAATTGCAAAAATTGTAGTGGAGTGCTGTGGAATGGAATGGAAAAGAAAGGAAGAGAGTGGAGTGGAGTGGAATGGAGTGGAGTGGAATGGAATGGAATGCAATGGAATAGAATGGAATGGAATGGAGTAGACTGAAATGGAGAAAAATTGGAAGGAATGGAATGAAGTGGAATGGAAAGGATAGGAGTAGAGAAGAGCGGATTTGAATTGAATGGAATGGAAGAGAAAGGATTGGAGTGTAGTGTAGTGGATTGTAGTTTAAAAGAATGGAATGGAATGGAATGGAATGGAATGGAATGGAATGGAATGCAATGGCATGGAATGGAAAAAAGTGCAGTGAGTGTAGTGGAGTGGAACGGGGAAGAAAGGAAGGGAGTGGAGTGGGGTGGAAAAGTGTGGAATGGAATGGAAGGCAATGGAATATAATGGAATGGAATGGAAAGGAATGGAATGGAATGGAATGGAATGGAATGGAATGGAATGGAATAGAATGGAAAAAAGTGCAGTGGAGTGCAGGAGACAAATGGAAGGGACTGGAATGGAGTGGATAGGAATGGTATGGAATGGAAAGGAATGGAATGGAATGGAATGGATTGGAATCGAATGGAATTCATTGGAATGGAATGGAATGGAATGGAATGGAATGGAATGGAATGGAATAGAAAAGAATTTAAAGCAGTGGATTGGAGTGGAATGAAATGGACTTATATGGAATGGAATGGAAAGTAATGGCATGGAAAGGAATATAAAGGAACGGAATGAAAAGGAATGGAATGGAATGGAATGGAGTGGTTGGCATTGTTTTGGAAATGAATGGAATGAGGTGGAGTGTAGTGGAGTGGAAGGGAGGGGAGTAGAGTGGCTTTAGGTGGCATGGAATGGAATGGAATAGAACGGAATGGAATGGAATGCAGTGGATTGCAGTGGAGATGCATGGAGTGGAATGGAATGGAATGGAAAGGAATGGAACGGAACGGAACGGAATGGAACGGAATGAAATGGATTGGAATGCAATAGAATGTAAAAAATGGACTGCAGTGTATTGGAGAGGAGTTGCATGGAGGGGAATGGAATGCAACGAAATGGAATGGCATGGAATGGAATTGAATGGAATGGAATGGAATGGAATGGAATAGAATGGAAAAAAGTGCAGTGGAGTGCAGGAGACAAATGGAAGGGACTGGAATGGAGTGGATAGGAATGGTATGGAATGGAAACGAATGGAATGGAATGGAATGAAAAAATGTGTAATGGAGTGTGCTGGAGTGGAGTGGAAAGGAATGGAATGGAATGGAGTGGAATGAAATGGAATGGAATGGAATGGAATGGAATGGAATGGAATGGAATGGAATGGAATAGAGTGGATGGTAATGGAGGTGAATGGGAAGGTATGGAATGTAGTAGAGTGGAGAAGAGTGGAGTAGAAAAGAGTGCATTTGAATTGACTGGAGTGCAATGCAATGGAATGGAATGGAATGGAATGGAATGGAATGGAATGGAATGGATAGCAGTGGATTGGAGAGGAGTGGATAGGAGAAGAATGGAATGGAATGGAAAGAAATGAAATGGAAAGGATTACAATGGAAAGGAATGAAAAGCAATGGAACAGAATGGAAAGGAATTGAGCAGAGTGAGTTGTATTTGAAATGAATTGAATGGAGTCAAGGGTTGTGGAGTGGAATGGAATGGGAAGGAATGGAATGGAGTGGAGTGCATTGGAGTGGAATGGAGGGGAGAAGAGTGGATTCAGGTGGAATAGAACAGAAAAGAAAGGAAGGGAATGCAGTGGATTGGAGTGGAGTTGAAGGGAGGGGAAAGGAATGGAATGGAATGGAATGGAATGGAATGGAATGGAATGGAATGGAATGGAATGGAATGGATTGGAATCGAATGGAATTCATTGGAATGGAATGGAATGGAATGGAATGGAATGGAATGGAATGGAATGGAATGAAATGCATTGGAATGGAGTAGAAGGGAAAAAAGTGTAGTGGAGTGCTGTGGAGTGAAATGGAGAAAAATTAAGAAAGTGGAGCGGAGAGGAATGGAGTGCAATGGAATGGAATGGAGGGAAATGGGAATGAATGGAATACAGTGGAGTGGAGAGGAGTAGAGTGGAGAAGAGTGGATTTCAATGGAATGGAATGGAATGGAATGGAATGGAATGGACTGGAGTGAAGTTGATCCCAGTGGAAAGAAATGGAAAGAATGGAATGGATTGCAATGGAATGGAAGAGATTGGAATACAATGGAGTCGAATGGGAGGGAATGGAATGCAGTGGAAAGGAGTGGAGAGGAATGGAGAAGTCTGGATGAATGGAATGGAATGGAATGGAATGGAATGGAATGGAATGGAATGGAGTGGAGTGGGTTCTAGTGGAAAAGAATGGAATAGAATGGAGCAGTATGGAATGGAATGGAATGGCAGGAAATAGAATGGAACGGAAAGGAATGGAATGGAATGGAATAGAATGGAATGGAATGGAATGGATCGGAACGGAACGGAATGGAATGGAATGGAATGCAATGTAAAGGAATGGAATGGAATTGAGTGGAATGCAATGGAATGGCATGAAAAGGAGTGGAATGCAATGTAAAGGAATGGAATGGAATGGAGTGGAATGAAATGGAATGGAATGAAATGGAGTGGAATGCAACGGAATGGAATGAAATGGAGTGGAATGCGATGGAATGCAATGGAATGGAAAGGAATGGAATGGAATGGAATGGAATGGAATGGAGTGGAGTGGAATGGAATGGAATAGAAAAGAATGGAATGGAATGGAATGGAATGGAACGTAATGGAAAGGATAAAAGTGCAGTGGAGTGTAGTGGAGTGGAACGGTGTAGAAAGGAATGGAACAGAGTGGAGTGGAATGGAATGTAATGGAATGGAGTGGACTGGGATGGAGGTGAAAGGGAAGGAATGGAATGCAGTGGACTGGAGAGTAGGGGAAAGGAGAAGAGTGGATGTGAAGCGAATGGAACAGAATAGAATGGATCTGAGTGGAGTAGAGAAGATTCTAGTGGAAAAGAATGGAATGGGATGAATGGAATGCAATGGAATGGAATGGAATTGCAAAAATTGTAGTGGAGTGCTGTGGAATGGAATGGAAAAGAAAGGAAGAGAGTGGAGTGGAGTGGAATGGAGTGGAGTGGAATGGAATGGAATGCAATGGAATAGAATGGAATGGAATGGAGTAGACTGAAATGGAGAAAAGTTGGAAGGAATGGAATGAAGTGGAATGGAAAGGATAGGAGTAGAGAAGAGCGGATTTGAATTGAATGGAATGGAAGAGAAAGGATTGGAGTGTAGTGTAGTGGATTGTAGTTTAAAAGAATGGAATGGAATGGAATGGAATGGAATGGAATGGAATGGAATGGAATGGAATGCAATGGCATGGAATGGAAAAAAGTGCAGTGAGTGTAGTGGAGTGGAACGGAGAAGAAAGGAAGGGAGTGGAGTGGGGTGGAAAAGTGTGGAATGGAATGGAATGCAATGGAATATAATGGAATGGAATGGAAAGGAATGGAATGGAATGGAATGGAATGGAATGGAATGGAATTGAATGGAAAGGAATGGAATGGAATGGATTGGATTGGAGTGGAGTGGAGTGGATTCTAGGGGAAAAGATTGAATGGAATGGAATGGAATGGAATGGAATGGAAAGCAAATAAAGAACAGTAGTGTTCAGTGGAGTGGAATGGAGAAGAAAGGATGAGAGTGGAGTGGAGTAGAATGTAGTGGAAAGGATAGGAATGGAATGGAATGGAATAGAATGGAATGGAATGGAATCACGTGGACTCAAACAGACGAAAAGGAAGGAAAGAAATGCAGTGGTGTGGGGTGGAGTGTATTGGCAAAGAGTGTATTTGAATTGAAAGGAAAGCAATGGAGTGGACTGCAATGGAAGCGAATGGGAAGGAATGGAATGCAGTGGACTGGAGAGGAGTGGAGTGGAGAATAGGGAACCTGAATGGAATGGAATGGAATAGATTGGACAGGATTGGAGTGGATTCCAGTAGAAAGGAATAGAATGGAATGGAATGGAATAGAATGGAATGGAGTGGACTGGAATGGAGGCGCATGGGAAAGAGTGGCATGCAGTGGAGTGGAGCGGAGTTGAGTGGAGAAATGTGGATTTGAATGGAATGGAATGGAATGGAATGGAATGGAATGGAAAGGAATGCAATGGAATGGAATGGAATGGAATGGAATGGAATGGAATGGATTGGAGTGGAGTGTATTTTAAGGGAAAAGATTGTAATGGAATTGAATGGACTGGAATTGAATGAAATACAATGGAATGAAATGGAATGGAATGGGGTTGAATGGAATGGAATGGAATGGTTTGAGTCGACTGGAATGGAGTTGAATGGAAGGGAGTGGAATGCAGTGCACTGGAGAGCAGCGGAATGGAGAAGTGTGGATTTGAATTAAATGGAATGGAAAGGAATGGATTAGAGTGGAATGGAGTGGATTCTAGTGGAGAAGAATGGAGTGAAATAGAATACAATGGAATGGCATGAAACGGAATGCCATGGAAAGGAATGGAATGGACTGGAATGGAGGCAAATGGGAAGGAATACAATGCAGAGGAGTGGAGAGGAATGGAGTGGAGAAGAGTGGATTTGAATTGCATGTAATGGTATGGAATGGATTGCAGATTAGTTTAGAGGAACAGAGTGGAGAAGACTGGATTTGAATTCAATGTAATGGAATGCAATGGATTGGAGTGTAGTGGAGTGGATTCTAGTGTAAAAGAATGCAACGGAATGGAATTGAATGGAGTGGATTGGAATACAGGCAAATGGGAAGGAATACAATGCAGTGGATTGGAGAGCGGTGGTGTCCAGAAGCGTGGATTTCATATGAATGGAATGGAATGCAATGGAATGGAATAGAAAAGAATTTAAAGCAGTGGATTGGAGTGGAATGAAATGGACTAATATGGAATGGAATGGAAAGTAATGGAATGGAAAGGAATATAAAGGAACGGAATGAAAAGGAATGGAATGGAATGGAATGGAGTGGTTGGCATTGTTTTGGAAATGAATGGAATGAGGTGGAGTGTAGTGGAGTGGAAGGGAGGGGAGTAGAGTGGCTTTAGGTGGCATGGAATGGAATGGAATAGAACGGAATGGAATGGAATGCAGTGGATTGCAGTGGAGATGCATGGAGTGGAATGGAATGGAATGGAATGGAATGGAAAGGAATGGAACGGAACGGAACGGAATGGAACGGAATGAAATGGATTGGAATGCAATAGAATGTAAAAAATGGACTGCAGTGTAGTGGAGAGGAGTTGCATGGAGGGGAATGGAATGCAACGAAATGGAATGGCATGGAATGGAATGGAATGGAATGGAATGGAATGGAATGGAATTGAATGGAATGGAATAGAATGGAAAAAAGTGCAGTGGAGTGCTGGAGACAAATGGAAGGGACTGGAATGGAGTAGATAGGAATGGTATGGAATGGAAAGGAATGGAATGGAATGGAATGAAAAAATGTGTAATGGAGTGTGCTGGAGTGGAGTGGAAAGGAATGGAATGGAATGGAGTGGAATGAAATGGAATGGAATGGAATGGAATGGAATGGAATGGAATAGAGTGGATGGTAATGGAGGTGAATGGGAAGGTATGGAATGTAATAGAGTGGAGAAGAGTGGAGTAGAAAAGAGTGCATTTGAATTGACTGGAGTGCAATGGAATGGAATGGAATGGAATGGAATGGAATGGAATGGAATGGAATGGATAGCAGTGGATTGGAGAGGAGTGGATAGGAGAAGAATGGAATGGAATGGAAAGAAATGAAATGGAAAGGATTACAATGGAAAGGAATGAAAAGCAATGGAATAGAATGGAAAGGAACTGAGCAGAGTGAATTGTATTTGAAATGAATTGAATGGAGTCAAGGGTTGTGGAGTGGAATGGAATGGGAAGGAATGGAATGGAGTGGAGTGCATTGGAGTGGAATGGAGGGGAGAAGAGTGGATTCAGGTGGAATAGAACAGAAAAGAAAGGAAGGGAATGCAGTGGATTGGAGTGGAGTTGAAGGGAGGGGAAAGGAATGGAATGGAATGGAATGGAATGGAATGGAATGGAATGGAATGGAATGGATTGGAATCGAATGGAATTCATTGGAATGGAATGGAATGGAATGGAATGGAATGGAATGGAATGAAATGAAATGCATTGGAATGGAGTAGAAGGGAAACAAGTGTAGTGGAGTGCTGTGGAGTGAAATGGAGAAAAAGGAAGAAAGTGGAGCGGAGAGGAATGGAGTGCAATGGAATGGAATGGAGGGAAATGGGAATGAATGGAATACAGTGGAGTGGAGAGGAGTAGAGTGGAGAAGAGTGGATTTCAATGGAATGGAATGGAATGGAATGGAATGGAATGGAATGGACTGGAGTGAAGTTGATCCCAGTGGAAAGAAATGGAAAGAATGGAATGGATTGCAATGGAATGGAAGAGATTGGAATGGAATGGAGTCGAATGGGAGGGAATGGAAAGCAGTGGAAAGGAGTGGAGAGGAATGGAGAAGTCTGGATGAATGGAATGGAATGGAATGGAATGGAATGGAATGGAATGGAAGGGAATGGAATGGAGTGGAGTGGGTTCTAGTGGAAAAGAATGGAATAGAATGGAGCAGTATGGAATGGAATGGAATGGCAGGAAATAGAATGGAACGGAAAGGAATGGAATGGAATGGAATAGAATGGAATGGAATGGAATGGATCGGAACGGAACGGAATGGAATGGAATGGAATGCAATGTAAAGGAATGGAATGGAATTGAGTGGAATGCAATGGAATGGCATGAAAAGGAGTGGAATGCAATGTAAAGGAATGGAATGGAATGGAGTGGAATGAAATGGAATGGAATGAAATGGAGTGGAATGCAACGGAATGGAATGAAATGGAGTGGAATGCGATGGAATGCAATGGAATGGAATGGAATGGAATGGAATGGAATGGAATGGAGTGGAGTGGAATGGAATGGAATAGAAAAGAATGGAATGGAATGGAATGGAATGGAACGTAATGGAAAGGATAAAAGTGCAGTGGAGTGTAGTGGAGTGGAACGGTGTAGAAAGGAATGGAACAGAGTGGAGTGGAATGGAATGTAATGGAATGGAGTGGACTGGGATGGAGGTGAAAGGGAAGGAATGGAATGCAGTGGACTGGAGAGTAGGGGAAAGGAGAAGAGTGGATGTGAAGCGAATGGAACAGGATAGAATGGATCTGAGTGGAGTAGAGAAGATTCTAGTGGAAAAGAATGGAATGGGATGAATGGAATGCAATGGAATGGAATGGAATTGCAAAAATTGTAGTGGAGTGCTGTGGAATGGAATGGAAAAGAAAGGAAGAGAGTGGAGTGGAGTGGAATGGAGTGGAGTGGAATGGAATGGAATGCAATGGAATAGAATGGAATGGAATGGAGTAGACTGAAATGGAGAAAAATTGGAAGGAATGGAATGAAGTGGAATGGAAAGGATAGGAGTAGAGAAGAGCGGATTTGAATTGAATGGAATGGAAGAGAAAGGATTGGAGTGTAGTGTAGTGGATTGTAGTTTAAAAGAATGGAATGGAATGGAATGGAATGGAATGGAATGGAATGGAATGGAATGGAATGCAATGGCATGGAATGGAAAAAAGTGCAGTGAGTGTAGTGGAGTGGAACGGGGAAGAAAGGAAGGGAGTGGAGTGGGGTGGAAAAGTGTGGAATGGAATGGAAGGCAATGGAATATAATGGAATGGAATGGAAAGGAATGGAATGGAATGGAATGGAATGGAATGGAATGGAATGGAATGGAATAGAATGGAAAAAAGTGCAGTGGAGTGCAGGAGACAAATGGAAGGGACTGGAATGGAGTGGATAGGAATGGTATGGAATGGAAAGGAATGGAATGGAATGGAATGGATTGGAATCGAATGGAATTCATTGGAATGGAATGGAATGGAATGGAATGGAATGGAATGGAATGGAATGGAATAGAAAAGAATTTAAAGCAGTGGATTGGAGTGGAATGAAATGGACTTATATGGAATGGAATGGAAAGTAATGGCATGGAAAGGAATATAAAGGAACGGAATGAAAAGGAATGGAATGGAATGGAATGGAGTGGTTGGCATTGTTTTGGAAATGAATGGAATGAGGTGGAGTGTAGTGGAGTGGAAGGGAGGGGAGTAGAGTGGCTTTAGGTGGCATGGAATGGAATGGAATAGAACGGAATGGAATGGAATGCAGTGGATTGCAGTGGAGATGCATGGAGTGGAATGGAATGGAATGGAAAGGAATGGAACGGAACGGAACGGAATGGAACGGAATGAAATGGATTGGAATGCAATAGAATGTAAAAAATGGACTGCAGTGTATTGGAGAGGAGTTGCATGGAGGGGAATGGAATGCAACGAAATGGAATGGCATGGAATGGAATTGAATGGAATGGAATGGAATGGAATGGAATAGAATGGAAAAAAGTGCAGTGGAGTGCAGGAGACAAATGGAAGGGACTGGAATGGAGTGGATAGGAATGGTATGGAATGGAAACGAATGGAATGGAATGGAATGAAAAAATGTGTAATGGAGTGTGCTGGAGTGGAGTGGAAAGGAATGGAATGGAATGGAGTGGAATGAAATGGAATGGAATGGAATGGAATGGAATGGAATGGAATGGAATGGAATAGAGTGGATGGTAATGGAGGTGAATGGGAAGGTATGGAATGTAGTAGAGTGGAGAAGAGTGGAGTAGAAAAGAGTGCATTTGAATTGACTGGAGTGCAATGCAATGGAATGGAATGGAATGGAATGGAATGGAATGGAATGGAATGGAATGGAATGGATAGCAGTGGATTGGAGAGGAGTGGATAGGAGAAGAATGGAATGGAATGGAAAGAAATGAAATGGAAAGGATTACAATGGAAAGGAATGAAAAGCAATGGAACAGAATGGAAAGGAATTGAGCAGAGTGAGTTGTATTTGAAATGAATTGAATGGAGTCAAGGGTTGTGGAGTGGAATGGAATGGGAAGGAATGGAATGGAGTGGAGTGCATTGGAGTGGAATGGAGGGGAGAAGAGTGGATTCAGGTGGAATAGAACAGAAAAGAAAGGAAGGGAATGCAGTGGATTGGAGTGGAGTTGAAGGGAGGGGAAAGGAATGGAATGGAATGGAATGGAATGGAATGGAATGGAATGGAATGGATTGGAATCGAATGGAATTCATTGGAATGGAATGGAATGGAATGGAATGGAATGGAATGGAATGGAATGGAATGGAATGAAATGCATTGGAATGGAGTAGAAGGGAAACAAGTGTAGTGGAGTGCTGTGGAGTGAAATGGAGAAAAAGGAAGAAAGTGGAGCGGAGAGGAATGGAGTGCAATGGAATGGAATGGAGGGAAATGGGAATGAATGGAATACAGTGGAGTGGAGAGGAGTAGAGTGGAGAAGAGTGGATTTCAATGGAATGGAATGGAATGGAATGGAATGGAATGGACTGGAGTGAAGTTGATCCCAGTGGAAAGAAATGGAAAGAATGGAATGGATTGCAATGGAATGGAAGAGATTGGAATGGAATGGAGTCGAATGGGAGGGAATGGAATGCAGTGGAAAGGAGTGGAGAGGAATGGAGAAGTCTGGATGAATGGAATGGAATGGAATGGAATGGAATGGAATGGAATGGAATGGAGTGGAGTGGGTTCTAGTGGAAAAGAATGGAATAGAATGGAGCAGTATGGAATGGAATGGAATGGCAGGAAATAGAATGGAACGGAAAGGAATGGAATGGAATGGAATAGAATGGAATGGAATGGAATGGATCGGAACGGAACGGAATGGAATGGAATGGAATGCAATGTAAAGGAATGGAATGGAATTGAGTGGAATGCAATGGAATGGCATGAAAAGGAGTGGAATGCAATGTAAAGGAATGGAATGGAATGGAGTGGAATGAAATGGAATGGAATGAAATGGAGTGGAATGCAACGGAATGGAATGAAATGGAGTGGAATGCGATGGAATGCAATGGAATGGAATGGAATGGAATGGAATGGAATGGAATGGAATGGAATGGAATGGAATGGAGTGGAGTGGAATGGAATGGAATAGAAAAGAATGGAATGGAATGGAATGGAATGGAACGTAATGGAAAGGATAAAAGTGCAGTGGAGTGTAGTGGAGTGGAACGGTGTAGAAAGGAATGGAACAGAGTGGAGTGGAATGGAATGTAATGGAATGGAGTGGACTGGGATGGAGGTGAAAGGGAAGGAATGGAATGCAGTGGACTGGAGAGTAGGGGAAAGGAGAAGAGTGGATGTGAAGCGAATGGAACAGGATAGAATGGATCTGAGGAGTAGAGAAGATTCTAGTGGAAAAGAATGGAATGGGATGAATGGAATGCAATGGAATGGAATGGAATTGCAAAAATTGTAGTGGAGTGCTGTGGAATGGAATGGAAAAGAAAGGAAGAGAGTGGAGTGGAGTGGAATGGAGTGGAGTGGAATGGAATGGAATGCAATGGAATAGAATGGAATGGAATGGAGTAGACTGAAATGGAGAAAAATTGGAAGGAATGGAATGAAGTGGAATGGAAAGGATAGGAGTAGAGAAGAGCGGATTTGAATTGAATGGAATGGAAGAGAAAGGATTGGAGTGTAGTGTAGTGGATTGTAGTTTAAAAGAATGGAATGGAATGGAATGGAATGGAATGGAATGGAATGGAATGGAATGGAATGCAATGGCATGGAATGGAAAAAAGTGCAGTGAGTGTAGTGGAGTGGAACGGGGAAGAAAGGAAGGGAGTGGAGTGGGGTGGAAAAGTGTGGAATGGAATGGAATGCAATGGAATATAATGGAATGGAATGGAAAGGAATGGAATGGAATGGAATGGAATGGAATGGAATGGAATTGAATGGAAAGGAATGGAATGGAATGGATTGGATTGGAGTGGAGTGGAGTGGATTCTAGGGGAAAAGATTGAATGGAATGGAATGGAATGGAATGGAATGGAATGGAAAGCAAATAAAGAACAGTAGTGTTCAGTGGAGTGGAATGGAGAAGAAAGGATGAGAGTGGAGTGGAGTAGAATGTAGTGGAAAGGATAGGAATGGAATGGAATGGAATAGAATGGAATGGAATGGAATCACGTGGACTCAAACAGACGAAAAGGAAGGAAAGAAATGCAGTGGTGTGGGGTGGAGTGGATTGGCAAAGAGTGTATTTGAATTGAAAGGAATGCAATGGAGTGGACTGCAATGGAAGCGAATGGGAAGGAATGGAATGCAGTGGACTGGAGAGGAGTGGAGTGGAGAATAGGGAACCTGAATGGAATGGAATGGAATAGATTGGAGAGGATTGGAGTGGATTCCAGTAGAAAGGAATAGAATGGAATGGAATGGAATAGAATGGAATGGAGTGGACTGGAACGGAGGCGAATGGGAAAGAGTGGCATGCAGTGGAGTGGAGCGGAGTTGAGTGGAGAAATGTGGATTTGAATGGAATGGAATGGAATGGAATGGAATGGAATGGAATGGAAAGGAATGCAATGGAATGGAATGGAATGGAATGGAATGGAATGGAATGGAATGGATTGGAGTGGAGTGTATTTTAAGGGAAAAGATTGTAATGGAATTGAATGGACTGGAATTGAATGAAATACAATGGAATGAAATGGAATGGAATGGGGTTGAATGGAATGGAATGGAATGGTTTGAGTCGACTGGAATGGAGTTGAATGGAAGGGAGTGGAATGCAGTGCACTGGAGAGCAGCGGAATGGAGAAGTGTGGATTTGAATTAAATGGAATGGAAAGGAATGGATTAGAGTGGAATGGAGTGGATTCTAGTGGAGAAGAATGGAGTGAAATAGAATACAATGGAATGGCATGAAACGGAATGCCATGGAAAGGAATGGAATGGACTGGAATGGAGGCAAATGGGAAGGAATACAATGCAGAGGAGTGGAGAGGAATGGAGTGGAGAAGAGTGGATTTGAATTGCATGTAATGGTATGGAATGGATTGCAGATTAGTTTAGAGGAACAGAGTGGAGAAGACTGGATTTGAATTCAATGTAATGGAATGCAATGGATTGGAGTGTAGTGGAGTGGATTCTAGTGTAAAAGAATGCAACGGAATGGAATTGAATGGAGTGGATTGGAATACAGGCAAATGGGAAGGAATACAATGCAGTGGATTGGAGAGCGGTGGTGTCCAGAAGCGTGGATTTCATATGAATGGAATGGAATGCAATGGAATGGAATAGAAAAGAATTTAAAGCAGTGGATTGGAGTGGAATGAAATGGACTAATATGGAATGGAATGGAAAGTAATGGAATGGAAAGGAATATAAAGGAACGGAATGAAAAGGAATGGAATGGAATGGAATGGAGTGGTTGGCATTGTTTTGGAAATGAATGGAATGAGGTGGAGTGTAGTGGAGTGGAAGGGAGGGGAGTAGAGTGGCTTTAGGTGGCATGGAATGGAATGGAATAGAACGGAATGGAATGGAATGCAGTGGATTGCAGTGGAGATGCATGGAGTGGAATGGAATGGAATGGAATGGAATGGAAAGGAATGGAACGGAACGGAACGGAATGGAACGGAATGAAATGGATTGGAATGCAATAGAATGAAAAAAATGGACTGCAGTGTATTGGAGAGGAGTTGCATGGAGGGGAATGGAATGCAACGAAATGGAATGGCATGGAATGGAATGGAATGGAATGGAATGGAATGGAATAGAATGGAAAAAAGTGCAGTGGAGTGCAGGAGACAAATGGAAGGGACTGGAATGGAGTGGATAGGAATGGTATGGAATGGAAAGGAATGGAATGGAATGGAATGAAAAAATGTGTAATGGAGTGTGCTGGAGTGGAGTGGAAAGGAATGGAATAGAATGGAGTGGAATGAAATGGAATGGAATGGAGTGGAGTGGAATGAAATGGAATGGAATGGAATGGAATGGAATGGAATGGAATGGAATAGAGTGGATGGTAATGGAGGTGAATGGGAAGGTATGGAATGTAATAGAGTGGAGAAGAGTGGAGTAGGAAAGAGTGCATTTGAATTGACTGGAGTGCAATGCAATGGAATGGAATGGAATGGAATGGAATGGAATGGAATGGAATGGAATGGAATGGATAGCAGTGGATTGGAGAGGAGTGGATAGGAGAAGAATGGAATGGAATGGAAAGAAATGAAATGGAAGGGATTACAATGGAAAGGAATGAAAAGCAATGGAATAGAATGGAAAGGAATTGAGCAGAGTGAATTGTATTTGAAATGAATTGAATGGAGTCAAGGGTTGTGGAGTGGAATGGAATGGGAAGGAATGGAATGGAGTGGAGTGCATTGGAGTGGAATGGAGGGGAGAAGAGTGGATTCAGGTGGAATAGAACAGAAAAGAAAGGAAGGGAATGCAGTGGATTGGAGTGGAGTTGAAGGGAGGGGAAAGGAATGGAATGGAATGGAATGGAATGGAATGGAATGGAATGGAATGGAATGGATTGGAATCGAATGGAATTCATTGGAATGGAATGGAATGGAATGGAATGGAATGGAACGGAATGGAATGGAATGAAATGCATTGGAATGGAGTAGAAGGGAAACAAGTGTAGTGGAGTGCTGTGGAGTGAAATGGAGAAAAAGGAAGAAAGTGGAGCGGAGAGGAATGGAGTGCAATGGAATGGAATGGAGGGAAATGGGAATGAATGGAATACAGTGGAGTGGAGAGGAGTAGAGTGGAGAAGAGTGGATTTCAATGGAATGGAATGGAATGGAATGGAATGGAATGGAATGGAATGGACTGGAGTGAAGTTGATCCCAGTGGAAAGAAATGGAAAGAATGGAATGGATTGCAATGGAATGGAAGAGATTGGAATGGAATGGAGTCGAATGGGAGGGAATGGAATGCAGTGGAAAGGAGTGGAGAGGAATGGAGAAGTCTGGATGAATGGAATGGAAGGGAATGGAATGGAATGGAATGGAATGGAAGGGAATGGAATGGAGTGGAGTGGGTTCTAGTGGAAAAGAATTGAATAGAATGGAGCAGTATGGAATGGAATGGAATGGCAGGAAATAGAATGGAACGGAAAGGAATGGAATGGAATGGAATAGAATGGAATGGAATGGAATGGATCGGAACGGAACGGAATGGAATGCAATGGAATGCAATGTAAAGGAATGGAATGGAATTGAGTGGAATGCAATGGAATGGCATGAAAAGGAGTGGAATGCAATGTAAAGGAATGGAATGGAATGGAGTGGAATGAAATGGAATGGAATGAAATGGAGTGGAATGCAACGGAATGGAATGAAATGGAGTGGAATGCAATGGAATGCAATGGAATGGAATGGAATGGAAAGGAATGGAATGGAATGGAATGGAATGGAGTGGAGTGGAGTGGAATGGAATAGAAAAGAATGGAATGGAATGGAATGGAATGGAACGTAATGGAAAGGATAAAAGTGCAGTGGAGTGTAGTGGAGTGGAACGGTGTAGAAAGGAATGGAACAGAGTGGAGTGGAATGGAATGTAATGGAATGGAGTGGACTGGGATTGAGGTGAAAGGGAAGGAATGGAATGCAGTGGACTGGAGAGTAGGGGAAAGGAGAAGAGTGGATGTGAAGTGAATGGAACAGAATAGAATGGATCTGAGTGGAGTAGAGAAGATTCTAGTGGAAAAGAATGGAATGGGAAGTATGGAATGCAATGGAATGGAATGGAATTGCAAAAATTGTAGTGGAGTGCTGTGGAATGGAATGGAAAAGAAAGGAAGAGAGTGGAGTGGATTGGAATGGAGTGGAGTGGAATGGAATGGAATGCAATGGAAAAGAATGGAATGGAATGGAATAGACTGAAATGGAGAAAAATTGGAAGGAATGGAATGAAGTGGAATGGAAAGGATAGGAGTAGAGAAGAGCGGATTTGAATTGAATGGAATGGAATAGAAAGGATTGGAGTGTAGTGTAGTGGATTGTAGTTTAAAAGAATGGAATGGAATGGAATGGAATAGAATGGAATGCAATGGCATGGAATGGATAAAAGTGCAGTGAGTGTAGTGGAGTGGAACGGAGAAGAAAGGAAGGGAGTGGAGTGGGGTGGAATGGTGTGGAATGGAATGGAATGAAATGGAATATAATGGAATGGAATGGAAAGGAAAGGAATGGAATGGAATGGAATGGAATGGAATGGAATGGAAAGGAATGGAATGGAATGGATTTGATTGGAGTGGAGTGGAGTGGATTCTAGGGGAAAAGATTGAATAGAATGGAATGGAATGGAATGGAATGGAATGGAAAGCAAATAATGAACAGTAGGGTTCAGTGGAGTGGAATGGAGAAGAAAGGATGAGAGTGGAGTGGAGTAGAATGTAGTGGAAAGGATAGGAATGGAATGGAATGGAATAGAATGGAATGGAATGGAATCACGTGGACTGAAAACAGACGAAAAGGAAGGAAAGAAATGCAGTGGTGTGGGGAGTAGTGGATTGGCAAAGAGTGTATTTGAATTGAAAGGAATGAAATGGATTGGCCTGCAATGGAAGCGAATGGGAAGGAATGGAATGCAGTGGACTGGAGAGGAGTGGAGTGGAGAAAAGGGAATCTGAATGGAATGGAATGGAATAGATTGGAGAGGATTGGAGTGGATTCCAGTAGAAAGGAATGGAATGGAATGGAACGGTATGGAATGGAATGGAATGGAATGGAATGGAATGGAATGGAATGGAGTGGACTGGAATGGAGGCGAATGGGAAAGAGTGGTATGCAGTGGAGTTTAGCCGAGTTGAGTGGAGAAGTGTGGATTTGAATGGAATGGAATGCATTGGAAAGGAATGCAATGGAATGGAATGGAATGGAATGGAATGGAATGGAATGGAATGGATTGGAGTGGAGTGTATTTTAAGGGAAAAGATTGTAATGGAATTGAATGGACTGGAATTGAATGAAATACAATGGAATGAAATGGAGTGGAATGGGGTTGAATGGAATGGAATGGAATGGTTTGAGCCGACTGGAATGGATTTGAATGGAAGGGAGTGGAATGCAGTGCACTGTAGAGCAGCGGAATGGAGAAGTGTGGAATTGAATTAAATGGAATGGAAAGGAATGGATTAGAGTGGAATGGAGTGGATTCTAGTGGAGAAGAATGGAGTGAAACAGCATACAATGGAATGGAATGAAACGGAATGCCATGGAAAGGAATGGAATGGACTGCAGTGGAGGCAAATGGGAAGGAATACAATGCAGAGGAGTGGAGAGGAATGGAGTGGAGAAGAGTGGATTTGAATTGCATGTAATGGTATGGAATGGATTGCAGATTAGTTTAGAGGAACAGAGTGGAGAAGACTGGATTTGAATTCAATGTAATGGAATGCAATGGATTGGAGTGTAGTGGAGTGGATTCTAGTGTAAAAGAATGCAACGGAATGGAATTGAATGGAGTGGATTGGAATACAGGCAAATGGGAAGGAATACAATGCAGTGGATTGGAGAGCGGTGGTGTCCAGAAGCGTGGATTTCATATGAATCGAATGGAATGCAATGGAATGGAATAGAAAAGAATTTAAAGCAGTGGATTGGAGTGGAATGAAATGGACTAACATGGAATGGAATGGAAAGTAATGGAATGGAAAGGAATATAAAGGAACGGAATGAAAAGGAATGGAATGGAATGGAATGGAGTGGTTGGCATTGTTTTGCAAATGAATGGAATGAGGTGGAGTGTAGTGGAGTGGAAGGGAGGGGAGTAGAGTGGCTTTAGGTGGCATGGAATGGAATGGAATAGAACGGAATGGAATTTAATGCAGCGGACTGCAGTGGAGATGCATGGAGTGGAATGGAATGGAATGGAATGGAATGGAATGGAATGGAATGGAAAGGAATGGAAAGGAACGGAACGGAATGGAACGGAATGAAATGGATTGGAATGCAATAGAATGTAAAAAATGGACTGCAGTGTAGTGGAGAGCAGTTGCATGGAGGGGAATGGAATGCAACGAAATGGAATGGAATGGAATGGAATGGAATGGAATGGAATGGAATGGAATGGAATTGAATGGAATGGAATGGAATAGAATGGAAAAAAGTGCAGTGGAGTGCAGGAGACAAATGGAAGGGACTGGAATGGAGTGGATAGGAATGGTATGGAATGGAATGGAATGGAATGGAATGGAATGGAATGGAGTGGACTGGGATGGAGGTGAAAGGGAAGGAATGGAATGCAGTGGACTGGAGAGTAGGGGAAAGGAGAAGACTGGATGTGAAGTGAATGGAACAGAATAGAATGGATCTGAGTGGAGTAGAGAAGATTCTAGTGGAAAAGAATGGAATGGGATGAATGGAATGCAATGGAATGGAATGGAATTGCAAAAATTGTAGTGGAGTGCTGTGGAATGGAATGGAAAAGAAAGGAAGAGAGTGGAGTGGAGTGGAATGGAGTGGAGTGGAATGGAATGGAATGCAACGGAATAGAATGGAATGGAATGGAGTAGACTGAAATGGAGAAAAATTGGAAGGAATGGAATGAAGTGGAATTTAAAGGATAGGAGTAGAGAAGAGCGGATTTGAATTGAATGGAATGGAATAGAAAGGATTGGATTGTAATGTAGTGGACTGTATTTTAAAAGAATGGAATGGAATGGAATGGAATGGAATGGAATGGAATGGAATGGAATGGAATGGAATGGAATGGAATGGAGGCTAATAGGAAGGAATGGAATGCAGTGGAGTGGAGAGGAGTGGGGTGGAGAAGAGTGGTTTGAATTGAATGTCACGGAATGGAATGGACTGTAGTGGAGTACAGTGGATTCCAGTGGAAAAGAATGTAATTAAATTGAATGGAACTGGAGGCAATGGAATGGAAAGGAAAGGAATGGAAAGGAATGGAATGGAATGGAAAAAGTGCAGTGGAGTGCAGTGGAGAGGAATGCAGTGTAATGGAATGGCCTGGAATGGAATAGATTAGAAGGGAATGGAAAGGAGGTGAAAGGGAAGGAATGGAATGCAGTGGAGTGTAGAGGAATGGAGTGGAGAACAGTGGATTTGAATTCAATGTAATGGATTGGAGTGGAGACGAGTGGATTCTAGTGGAAAAGAATGGAATGGAATGGAATGAAATGGAGTAGAATGGACAAATGTGCTGTTTAGTGTAGTAGAGTGGAATGGAGAAGAATTGAATGTAGTGGAATGGAGTGGAATGGAATGGAACGGATTGGACTGGAATAGAGGTGAATGGGAAGGAATGGAATGCAGTGGAGTAGAGAGGAGTGAAGTGGAAGAGTGTGTATTTCAATCGAATGGAAAGGAATAGAATCCATTGGAGTGGAGAGGAGTGTACCGTAGTGGAAAACTGGAATGGAATGGAATGAAAAAAAGTGTAATGCAGTGGGCTGGAGTGGAGTGGAAAAGAATGGAATGGAATGGAGTGGAATGAAATGGAATGGAATGGAATGGAATGGAGTGGAATGGAATGGAAAGGAATAGAGTGGACGGTAATGGAGGTGAATGGGAAGGTATGGAATGTAGTAGAGTGGAGAAGAGTGGAGTAGAAAAGAGTGGATTTGAATTGACTGGAGTGCAATGCAATGGAATGGAATGGAATGGAATGGAATGGAATGGAATGGACAGCAGTGGATTGGAGAGGATTGGATAGGAGAAGAATGGAATGGAATGGAAAGAAATGAAATGGAAAGAATTACAATGGAAAGGAATGAAAAGCAATGGAATGGAATGGAATGGAATCGAGCAGAGTGCATTGTATTTGAAATGAATTGAATGGAGACAAGGGTTGTGGAGTGGAATGGAATGGGAAGGAATGGAATGGAGTGGAGTGCATTGGAGTGGAATGGAGGGGAGAAGAGTGGATCCAGGTGGAATAGAACAGAAAAGAAAGGAAGGGAATGCAGTGGATTGGAGTGGAGTTGAAGGGAGGGGAATGGAATGGAATGGAATGGAATGGAATGGAATGGAATGGAATGGAATGGAATGGATTGGAATCGAATGGAATACATTGGAATGGAATGGAATGGAAAGGAATGGAATGGAATGGAATGCAATGCATTGGAATGGAATAGAAGGGAAAAAAGTGTAGTGGAGTGCTGTGGAGTGAAATGGAGAAAAAGGAAGAAAGAGGAGCGGAGAGGAATGGAGTGCAATGGAATGGAATGGAGGGAAATGGGAATGAATGGAATACAGTGGAGTGGAGAGGAGTAGAGTGGAGAAGAGTGGATTTCAATGGAATGGAAAGGAATGGAATGGAATGGAATGGAATGGAATGGAATGGAATGGAATGGATCGGACTGGAGTGGAGTGGATCCCAGTGGAAAGAAATGGAAAGAATGGAATGGATTGCAATGGAATGGAAGAGATTGGAATGAAATGGAGTCGAATGGGAGGGAATGGAATGCAGTGGAAAGGAGTGGAGAGGAGTGGAGAAGACTGGATTGGAATGGAATGGAATGGAATGGAATGGAATGGAATGGAATGGAATGGAAGGGAATGGAATGGAATGCAATGGCATGGAATGGAAAAAAGTGCAGTGAGTGTAGTGGAGTGGAACGGAGAAGAAAGGAAGGGAGTGGAGTGGGGTGGAAAGTTGTGGAATGGAATGGAATGCAATGGAATATAATGGAATGGAATGGAAAGGAAAGGAATGGAATGGAATGGAATGGAATGGAATGGAATGGAATGGAATGGAATTGAATGGAAAGGAATGGAATGGAATGGATTGGATTGGAGTGGAGTGGAGTGGATTCTAGGGGAAAAGATTGAATGGAATGGAATGGAATGGAATGGAATGGAATGGAATGGAATGGAATGGAATGGAAAGCAAATAATGAACAGTAGCGTTCAGTGGAGAGGAATGGAGAAGAAAGGATGAGAGTGGAGTGGAGTAGAATGTAGTGGAAAGGATAGGAATGGAATGGAATGGAATAGAATGGAATGGAATGGAATCACGTGGACTCAAAACAGACGAAAAGGAAGGAAACAAATGCAGTGGTGTGGGGAGGAGTGGATTGGCAAAGAGTGTATTTGAATTGAAAGGAATGCAATGGAGTGGACTGCAATGGAAGCGAATGGGAAGGAATGGAATGCAGTGGACTGGAGAGGAGTGGAGTGGAGAAAAGGGAACCTGAATGGAATGGAATGGAATAGATTGGAGAGGATTGGAGTGGATTCCAGTAGAAAGGAATGGAATGGAATGGAATGGAATGGTATGGAATGGAACGGAATGGAAAGGAATGGAATGGAGTGGACTGGAATGGAGGTGAATGGGAAAGAGTGGCATGCAGTGTAGTGGAGAGGAGTTGAGTGGAGTAGTGTGGATTTGAATGGAATGGAATGGAATGGAATGAAAAGAAATGCAATGGAATGGAATGGAATGGAATGGAATGGAATGGATTGGAGTGGAGTGTATTTTAAGGGAAAAGATTGTAATGGAATTGAATGGACTGGAATTGAATGAAACATAATGGAATGAAATGCAATGGAATGGGGTTGAATGGAATGGAATGGAATGGTTTGAGTCGACTGGAATGGAGTTGAATGGAAGGGAGTGGAATGCAGTGCACTGGAGAGCAGTGGAATGGAGAGGTATGGATTTGAATTAAATGGAATGGAAAGGAATGCATTAGAGTGGAATGGAGTGGATTCTAGTGGAGAAGAATGGAGTGAAATAGAATACAATGGAATGGAATGAAACGGAATGCCATGGAAAGGAATGGAATGGACTGGAATGGAGGCAAATGGGAAGGAATACAATGCAGAGGAGTGGAGAGGAATGGAGTGGAGAAGAGTGGATTTGAATTGCATGTAATGGTATGGAATGGATTGCAGATTAGTTTAGAGGAACATAGTGGAGAAGACTGGATTTGAATTCAATGTAATGGAATGCAATGGATTGGAGTGTAGTGGAGTGGATTCTAGTGTAAAAGAATGCAACGGAATGGAATCGAATGGAGTGGATTGGAATACAGGCAAATGGGAAGGAATACAATGCAGTGGATTGGAGAGCGGTGGTGTCCAGAAGCATGGATTTCATATGAATGGAATGGAATGCAATGGAATGGAATAGAAAAGAATTTAAAGCAGTGGACTGGAGTGGAATGAAATGGACTAACATGGAATGGAATGGAAAGTAATGGAATGGAAAGGAATATAAAGGAACGGAATGAAAAGTAATGGAATGGAATGGAATGGAGTGGTTGGCATTGTTTTGGAAATGAATGGAATGAGGTGGAGTGTAGTGGAGTGGAAGGGAGGGGAGTAGAGTGGCTTTAGGTGACATGGAATGGAATAGAATAGAACGGAATGGAATGGAATGCAGTGGATTGCAGTGGAGATGCATGGAGTGGAATGGAATGTAGTGGAATGGAATGGAATGGAATGGAATGGAATGGAATGGAACGGAACGGAACGGAATTGAATGGAATGAAATGGTCTGGAATGCAATAGAATGAAAAAAATGGACTGCAGTGTATTGGAGAGGAGTTGCATGGAGGGGAATGGAATGCAACGAAATGGAATGGCATGGAATGGAATGGAATGGATTGGAATGGAATGGAATGGAATAGAATGGAAAAAATTGCAGTGGAGTGCAGGAGACAAATGGAAGGGACTGGAATGGAGTGGATAGGAATGGTATGGAATGGAATGGAATGGAATGTAATATAATTTAATGGAATGGAGTGGAATGGAATATAATGGAATGGAATGGAATGGAATGGAATGGAATGGATTGGAATGGATTGGAATGGAATGGAATGGAGTGGAATGGAATGGAATGGAATGGATTGCAAGAAAGTACGTTGGAGTGCAGTGGAATGAAATGGAGAAAAAACGAAGGGAGTGGATTGGAGTGGAATGTAGTGGATTGGAAGGGATTGGAACAAAATGCAATTGCATGGAATGGAATGGATTGGGATCGATTAGACAGGAATGGAGGCTAATGGGAAGAAATGGAATGCAGTGGGGTGGAGAGGGGTGGAGTAGAGAAGAGTGATTTTCAATTGAATGTCATGGAATGGAAGGGATTGGAGAGAAGTAGAGTGGATTCTAGTGGATAGGAATGGAATTTAATCAAACAGAATGGAATGCGATGGAATGGAAAGGAATGGAATGGAATGGAACGGAATGGAATGGAATGGAATGGAATGGAATGGAATGGAATGGAATGGAAAAGAATGGAATGGAATGAAATGGAAAAGCATGGAACGGAATAGATTGGAGGAGACTGGAATGGAGAAAAATGAGAAAGAATGGAATGTAGTGGAGTGGAGAGGAAGAGAGAGGAGAAGAGTGGATTTGTACTCAATGGAATGGAATGGAACGGATTAGAGTGGAGAGGAGTGGATTCTAGTGGAAAAGAATGGAATGGAATGGAATGGAATGGAGTAGAATAGACAAATGTGCAGTTGAGTGTAGTGGAGTGGAATGGAGAAGAAAGGAAGGGAGTGGAGTGGTGTGGAAAGGAGTGGAATGCAATGGAATGGAATGGAATGGAATGGAAAGTAATGGAATCGAATGAAGTGAACTGGAATGGTGGGGAATCGGAAGGAATAGAATGCAGGTGAGTAGAGAGGAGTGGAGAGGAGACGAGTGGATTTGAATCAAATGGAAAGGAACGTAATCCACTGGAGTGGAGAGGAGTGTTATCTAGTGGAAAATTGGAATGGAATGGAATGGATTGGAATCGAATGGAATTCATTGGAATGGAATGGAATGGAATGGAATGGAATGGAATGGAATGGAATGAAATGAAATGCATTGGAATGGAGTAGAAGGGAAACAAGTGTAGTGGAGTGCTGTGGAGTGAAATGGAGAAAAAGGAAGAAAGTGGAGCGGAGAGGAATGGAGTGCAATGGAATGGAATGGAGGGAAATGGGAATGAATGGAATACAGTGGAGTGGAGAGGAGTAGAGTGGAGAAGAGTGGATTTCAATGGAATGGAATGGAATGGAATGGAATGGAATGGAATGGAATGGACTGGAGTGAAGTTGATCCCAGTGGAAAGAAATGGAAAGAATGGAATGGATTGCAATGGAATGGAAGAGATTGGAATGGAATGGAGTCGAATGGGAGGGAATGGAAAGCAGTGGAAAGGAGTGGAGAGGAATGGAGAAGTCTGGATGAATGGAATGGAATGGAATGGAATGGAATGGAATGGAAGGGAATGGAATGGAGTGGAGTGGGTTCTAGTGGAAAAGAATGGAATAGAATGGAGCAGTATGGAATGGAATGGAATGGCAGGAAATAGAATGGAACGGAAAGGAATGGAATGGAATGGAATAGAATGGAATGGAATGGAATGGATCGGAACGGAACGGAATGGAATGGAATGGAATGCAATGTAAAGGAATGGAATGGAATTGAGTGGAATGCAATGGAATGGCATGAAAAGGAGTGGAATGCAATGTAAAGGAATGGAATGGAATGGAGTGGAATGAAATGGAATGGAATGAAATGGAGTGGAATGCAACGGAATGGAATGAAATGGAGTGGAATGCGATGGAATGCAATGGAATGGAATGGAATGGAATGGAATGGAATGGAATGGAATGGAATGGAGTGGAGTGGAATGGAATGGAATAGAAAAGAATGGAATGGAATGGAATGGAATGGAACGTAATGGAAAGGATAAAAGTGCAGTGGAGTGTAGTGGAGTGGAACGGTGTAGAAAGGAATGGAACAGAGTGGAGTGGAATGGAATGTAATGGAATGGAGTGGACTGGGATGGAGGTGAAAGGGAAGGAATGGAATGCAGTGGACTGGAGAGTAGGGGAAAGGAGAAGAGTGGATGTGAAGCGAATGGAACAGAATAGAATGGATCTGAGTGGAGTAGAGAAGATTCTAGTGGAAAAGAATGGAATGGGATGAATGGAATGCAATGGAATGGAATGGAATTGCAAAAATTGTAGTGGAGTGCTGTGGAATGGAATGGAAAAGAAAGGAAGAGAGTGGAGTGGAGTGGAATGGAGTGGAGTGGAATGGAATGGAATGCAATGGAATAGAATGGAATGGAATGGAGTAGACTGAAATGGAGAAAAATTGGAAGGAATGGAATGAAGTGGAATGGAAAGGATAGGAGTAGAGAAGAGCGGATTTGAATTGAATGGAATGGAATAGAAAGGATTGGATTGTAGTGTAGTGGATTGTAGTTTAAAAGAATGGAATGGAATGGAATGGAATGGAATGGAATGGAATGGAATGGAATGGAATGCAATGGCATGGAATGGAAAAAGTGCAGTGAGTGTAGTGGAGTGGAACGGAGAAGAAAGGAAGGGAGTGGAGTGGGGTGGAAAAGTGTGGAATGGAATGGAATGCAATGGAATATAATGGAATGGAATGGAAAGGAATGGAATGGAATGGAATGGAATGGAATGGAATGGAATGGAATGGAATGGAATGGAATTGAATGGAAAGGAATGGAATGGAATGGATTGGATTGGAGTGGAGTGGAGTGGATTCTAGGGGAAAAGATTGAATGGAATGGAATGGAATGGAATGGAATGGAAAGCAACTAAAGAACAGTAGTGTTCAGTGGAGTGGAAAGGAGAAGAAAGGATGAGAGTGGAGTGGAGTAGAATGTAGTGGAAAGGATAGGAATGGAATGGAATGGAATAGAATGGAATGGAATGGAATCACGTGGACTCAAACAGACGAAAAGGAAGGAAAGAAATGCAGTGGTGTGAGGAGGAGTGGATTGGCAAAGAGTGAATTTGAATTGAAAGGAATGCAATGGAGTGGACTGCAATGGAAGCGAATGGGAAGGAATGGAATGCAGTGGACTGGAGAGGAGTGGAGTGGAGAAAAGGGAACCTGAATAGAATGGAATGGAATAGATTGGAGAGGATTGGAGTGGATTCCAGTAGAAAGGAATGGAATGGAATGGAATGGAATGGAATGGAATGGAATGGAATGGAGTGGACTGGAATGGAGGCGCATGGGAAAGAGTGGCATGCAGTGGAGTGGAGCGGAGTTGAGTGGAGAAATGTGGATTTGAATGGAATGGAATGGAATGGAATGGAATGGAATGGAATGGAAAGGAATGCAATGGAATGGAATGGAATGGAATGGAATGGAATGGAATGGAATGGAATGGAATGGATTGGAGTGGAGTGTATTTTAAGGGAAAAGATTGTAATGGAATTGAATGGACTGGAATTGAATGAAATACAATGGAATGAAATGGAATGGAATGGGGTTGAATGGAATGGAATGGAATGGTTTGAGTCGACTGGAATGGAGTTGAATGGAAGGGAGTGGAATGCATTGCACTGGAGAGCAGCGGAATGGAGAAGTGTGGATTTGAATTAAATGGAATGGAAAGGAATGGATTAGAGTGGAATGGAGTGGATTCTAGTGGAGAAGAATGGAGTGAAATAGAATACAATGGAATGGCATGAAACGGAATGCCATGGAAAGGAATAGAATGGACTGGAATGGAGGCAAATGGGAAGGAATACAATGCAGAGGAGTGGAGAGGAATGGAGTGGAGAAGAGTGGATTTGAATTGCATGTAATTGTATGGAATGGATTGCAGATTAGTTTAGAGGAACAGAGTGGAGAAGACTGGATTTGAATTCAATGTAATGGAATGCAATGGATTGGAGTGTAGTGGAGTGGATTCTAGTGTAAAAGAATGCAACGGAATGGAATTGAATGGAGTGGATTGGAATACAGGCAAATGGGAAGGAATACAATGCAGTGGATTGGAGAGCGGTGGTGTCCAGAAGCGTGGATTTCATATGAATGGAATGGAATGCAATGGAATGGAATAGAAAAGAATTTAAAGCAGTGGATTGGAGTGGAATGAAATGGACTAATATGGAATGGAATGGAAAGTAATGGAATGGAAAAGAATATAAAGGAACGGAATGAAAAGGAATGGAATGGAATGGAATGGAGTGGTTGGCATTGTTTTGGAAATGAATGGAATGAGGTGGAGTGTAGTGGAGTGGAAGGGAGGGGAGAAGAGTGGCTTTAGGTGGCATGGAATGGAATGGAATAGAACGGAATGGAATGGAATGCAGTGGATTGCAGTGGAGATGCATGGAGTGGAATGGAATGGAATGGAATGGAATGGAAAGGAATGGAACGGAACGGAACGGAATGGAACGGAATGAAATGGATTGGAATGCAATAGAATGAAAAAAATGGACTGCAGTGTATTGGAGAGGAGTTGCATGGAGGGGAATGGAATGCAGCGAAATGGAATGGCATGGAATGGAATGGAATGGAATGGAATGGAATGGAATAGAATGGAAAAAAGTGCAGTGGAGTGCAGGAGACAAATGGAAGGGACTGGAATGGAGTGGATAGGAATGGTATGGAATGGAAAGGAATGGAATGGAATGGAATGAAAAAATGTGTAATGGAGTGTGCTGGAGTGGAGTGGAAAGGAATGGAATAGAATGGAGTGGAATGAAATGGAATGGAATGGAGTGGAATGGAATGGAATGGAATGGAATGGAATAGAGTGGATGGTAATGGCGGTGAATGGGAAGGTATGGAATGTAATAGAGTGGAGAAGAGTGGAGTAGAAAAGAGTGCATTTGAATTGACTGGAGTGCAATGCAGTGGAATGGAATGGAATGGAATGGAATGGAATGGAATGGAATGGAATGGATAGCAGTGGATTGGAGAGGAGTGGATAGGAGAAGAATGGAATGGAATGGAAAGAAATGAAATGGAAAGGATTACAATGGAAAGTAATGAAAAGCAATGGAATAGAATGGAAAGGAATTGAGCAGAGTGAATTGTATTTGAAATGAATTGAATGGAGTCAAGGGTTGTGGAGTGGAATGGAATGGGAAGGAATGGAATGGAGTGGAGTGCATTGGAGTGGAATGGAGGGGAGAAGAGTGGATTCAGGTGGAATAGAACAGAAAAGAAAGGAAGGGAATGCAGTGGATTGGAGTGGAGTTGAAGGGAGGGGAAAGGAATGGAATGGAATGGAATGGAATGGAATGGAATGGATTGGAATCGAATGGAATTCATTGGAATGGAATGGAATGGAATGGAATGGAATGGAATGGAATGGAATGGAATGAAATGCATTGGAATGGAGTAGAAGGGAAACAAGTGTAGTGGAGTGCTGTGGAGTGAAATGGAGAAAAAGGAAGAAAGTGGAGCGGAGAGGAATGGAGTGCAATGGAATGGAATGGAGGGAAATGGGAATGAATGGAATACAGTGGAGTGGATAGGAGTAGAGTGGAGAAGAGTGGATTTCAATGGAATGGAATGGAATGGAATGGAATGGAATGGAATGGAATGGACTGGAGTGAAGTTGATCCCAGTGGAAAGAAATGGAAAGAATGGAATGGATTGCAATGGAATGGAAGAGATTGGAATGGAATGGAGTCGAATGGGAGGGAATGGAAAGCAGTGGAAAGGAGTGGAGAGGAATGGAGAAGTCTGGATGAATGGAATGGAATGGAATGGAATGGAATGGAATGGAATGGAATGTAGGGGAATGGAATGGAGTGGAGTGGGTTCTAGTGGAAAAGAATGGAATAGAATGGAGCAGTATGGAATGGAATGGAATGGCAGGAAATAGAATGGAACGGAAAGGAATGGAATGGAATGGAATAGAATGGAATGGATCGGAACGGAACGGAATGGAATGGAATGGAATGCAATGTAAAGGAATGGAATGGAATTGAGTGGAATGCAATGGAATGGCATGAAAAGGAGTGGAATGCAATGTAAAGGAATGGAATGGAATGGAGTGGAATGAAATGGAATGGAATGAAATGGAGTGGAATGCAACGGAATGGAATGAAATGGAGTGGAATGCGATGGAATGCAATGGAATGGAATGGAATGGAATGGAATGGAATGGAATGGAATGGAATGGAATGGAGTGGAGTGGAATGGAATGGAATAGAAAAGAATGGAATGGAATGGAATGGAATGGAACGTAATGGAAAGGATAAAAGTGCAGTGGAGTGTAGTGGAGTGGAACGGTGTAGAAAGGAATGGAACAGAGTGGAGTGGAATGGAATGTAATGGAATGGAGTGGACTGGGATGGAGGTGAAAGGGAAGGAATGGAATGCAGTGGACTGGAGAGTAGGGGAAAGGAGAAGAGTGGATGTGAAGCGAATGGAACAGGATAGAATGGATCTGAGTGGAGTAGAGAAGATTCTAGTGGAAAAGAATGGAATGGGATGAATGGAATGCAATGGAATGGAATGGAATTGCAAAAATTGTAGTGGAGTGCTGTGGAATGGAATGGAAAAGAAAGGAAGAGAGTGGAGTGGAGTGGAATGGAGTGGAGTGGAATGGAATGGAATGCAATGGAATAGAATGGAATGGAATGGAGTAGACTGAAATGGAGAAAAATTGGAAGGAATGGAATGAAGTGGAATGGAAAGGATAGGAGTAGAGAAGAGCGGATTTGAATTGAATGGAATGGAAGAGAAAGGATTGGAGTGTAGTGTAGTGGATTGTAGTTTAAAAGAATGGAATGGAATGGAATGGAATGGAATGGAATGGAATGGAATGGAATGGAATGCAATGGCATGGAATGGAAAAAAGTGCAGTGAGTGTAGTGGAGTGGAACGGGGAAGAAAGGAAGGGAGTGGAGTGGGGTGGAAAAGTGTGGAATGGAATGGAAGGCAATGGAATATAATGGAATGGAATGGAAAGGAATGGAATGGAATGGAATGGAATGGAATGGAATGGAATGGAATGGAATAGAATGGAAAAAAGTGCAGTGGAGTGCAGGAGACAAATGGAAGGGACTGGAATGGAGTGGATAGGAATGGTATGGAATGGAAAGGAATGGAATGGAATGGAATGGATTGGAATCGAATGGAATTCATTGGAATGGAATGGAATGGAATGGAATGGAATGGAATGGAATGGAATGGAATAGAAAAGAATTTAAAGCAGTGGATTGGAGTGGAATGAAATGGACTTATATGGAATGGAATGGAAAGTAATGGCATGGAAAGGAATATAAAGGAACGGAATGAAAAGGAATGGAATGGAATGGAATGGAGTGGTTGGCATTGTTTTGGAAATGAATGGAATGAGGTGGAGTGTAGTGGAGTGGAAGGGAGGGGAGTAGAGTGGCTTTAGGTGGCATGGAATGGAATGGAATAGAACGGAATGGAATGGAATGCAGTGGATTGCAGTGGAGATGCATGGAGTGGAATGGAATGGAATGGAAAGGAATGGAACGGAACGGAACGGAATGGAACGGAATGAAATGGATTGGAATGCAATAGAATGTAAAAAATGGACTGCAGTGTATTGGAGAGGAGTTGCATGGAGGGGAATGGAATGCAACGAAATGGAATGGCATGGAATGGAATTGAATGGAATGGAATGGAATGGAATGGAATAGAATGGAAAAAAGTGCAGTGGAGTGCAGGAGACAAATGGAAGGGACTGGAATGGAGTGGATAGGAATGGTATGGAATGGAAAGGAATGGAATGGAATGGAATGAAAAAATGTGTAATGGAGTGTGCTGGAGTGGAGTGGAAAGGAATGGAATGGAATGGAGTGGAATGAAATGGAATGGAATGGAATGGAATGGAATGGAATGGAATGGAATAGAGTGGATGGTAATGGAGGTGAATGGGAAGGTATGGAATGTAGTAGAGTGGAGAAGAGTGGAGTAGAAAAGAGTGCATTTGAATTGACTGGAGTGCAATGCAATGGAATGGAATGGAATGGAATGGAATGGAATGGAATGGAATGGATAGCAGTGGATTGGAGAGGAGTGGATAGGAGAAGAATGGAATGGAATGGAAAGAAATGAAATGGAAAGGATTACAATGGAAAGGAATGAAAAGCAATGGAACAGAATGGAAAGGAATTGAGCAGAGTGAGTTGTATTTGAAATGAATTGAATGGAGTCAAGGGTTGTGGAGTGGAATGGAATGGGAAGGAATGGAATGGAGTGGAGTGCATTGGAGTGGAATGGAGGGGAGAAGAGTGGATTCAGGTGGAATAGAACAGAAAAGAAAGGAAGGGAATGCAGTGGATTGGAGTGGAGTTGAAGGGAGGGGAAAGGAATGGAATGGAATGGAATGGAATGGAATGGAATGGAATGGAATGGATTGGAATCGAATGGAATTCATTGGAATGGAATGGAATGGAATGGAATGGAATGGAATGGAATGGAATGGAATGAAATGCATTGGAATGGAGTAGAAGGGAAACAAGTGTAGTGGAGTGCTGTGGAGTGAAATGGAGAAAAAGGAAGAAAGTGGAGCGGAGAGGAATGGAGTGCAATGGAATGGAATGGAGGGAAATGGGAATGAATGGAATACAGTGGAGTGGAGAGGAGTAGAGTGGAGAAGAGTGGATTTCAATGGAATGGAATGGAATGGAATGGAATGGAATGGAATGGACTGGAGTGAAGTTGATCCCAGTGGAAAGAAATGGAAAGAATGGAATGGATTGCAATGGAATGGAAGAGATTGGAATGGAATGGAGTCGAATGGGAGGGAATGGAAAGCAGTGGAAAGGAGTGGAGAGGAATGGAGAAGTCTGGATGAATGGAATGGAATGGAATGGAATGGAATGGAATGGAATGGAATGGAATGGAATGTAGGGGAATGGAATGGAGTGGAGTGGGTTCTAGTGGAAAAGAATGGAATAGAATGGAGCAGTATGGAATGGAATGGAATGGCAGGAAATAGAATGGAACGGAAAGGAATGGAATGGAATGGAATGGAATAGAATGGAATGGATCGGAACGGAACGGAATGGAATGGAATGGAATGCAATGTAAAGGAATGGAATGGAATTGAGTGGAATGCAATGGAATGGCATGAAAAGGAGTGGAATGCAATGTAAAGGAATGGAATGGAATGGAGTGGAATGAAATGGAATGGAATGAAATGGAGTGGAATGCAACGGAATGGAATGAAATGGAGTGGAATTCGATGGAATGCAATGGAATGGAATGGAATGGAATGGAATGGAATGGAATGGAATGGAATGGAGTGGAGTGGAATGGAATGGAATAGAAAAGAATGGAATGGAATGGAATGGAATGGAACGTAATGGAAAGGATAAAAGTGCAGTGGAGTGTAGTGGAGTGGAACGGTGTAGAAAGGAATGGAACAGAGTGGAGTGGAATGGAATGTAATGGAATGGAGTGGACTGGGATGGAGGTGAAAGGGAAGGAATGGAATGCAGTGGACTGGAGAGTAGGGGAAAGGAGAAGAGTGGATGTGAAGCGAATGGAACAGAATAGAATGGATCTGAGTGGAGTAGAGAAGATTCTAGTGGAAAAGAATGGAATGGGATGAATGGAATGCAATGGAATGGAATGGAATTGCAAAAATTGTAGTGGAGTGCTGTGGAATGGAATGGAAAAGAAAGGAAGAGAGTGGAGTGGAGTGGAATGGAGTGGAGTGGAATGGAATGGAATGCAATGGAATAGAATGGAATGGAATGGAGTAGACTGAAATGGAGAAAAATTGGAAGGAATGGAATGAAGTGGAATGGAAAGGATAGGAGTAGAGAAGAGCGGATTTGAATTGAATGGAATGGAAGAGAAAGGATTGGAGTGTAGTGTAGTGGATTGTAGTTTAAAAGAATGGAATGGAATGGAATGGAATGGAATGGAATGGAATGGAATGGAATGCAATGGCATGGAATGGAAAAAAGTGCAGTGAGTGTAGTGGAGTGGAACGGGGAAGAAAGGAAGGGAGTGGAGTGGGGTGGAAAAGTGTGGAATGGAATGGAAGGCAATGGAATATAATGGAATGGAATGGAAAGGAATGGAATGGAATGGAATGGAATGGAATGGAATGGAATGGAATAGAATGGAAAAAAGTGCAGTGGAGTGCAGGAGACAAATGGAAGGGACTGGAATGGAGTGGATAGGAATGGTATGGAATGGAAAGGAATGGAATGGAATGGAATGGATTGGAATCGAATGGAATTCATTGGAATGGAATGGAATGGAATGGAATGGAATGGAATGGAATGGAATGGAATAGAAAAGAATTTAAAGCAGTGGATTGGAGTGGAATGAAATGGACTTATATGGAATGGAATGGAAAGTAATGGCATGGAAAGGAATATAAAGGAACGGAATGAAAAGGAATGGAATGGAATGGAATGGAGTGGTTGGCATTGTTTTGGAAATGAATGGAATGAGGTGGAGTGTAGTGGAGTGGAAGGGAGGGGAGTAGAGTGGCTTTAGGTGGCATGGAATGGAATGGAATAGAACGGAATGGAATGGAATGCAGTGGATTGCAGTGGAGATGCATGGAGTGGAATGGAATGGAATGGAAAGGAATGGAACGGAACGGAACGGAATGGAACGGAATGAAATGGATTGGAATGCAATAGAATGTAAAAAATGGACTGCAGTGTATTGGAGAGGAGTTGCATGGAGGGGAATGGAATGCAACGAAATGGAATGGCATGGAATGGAATTGAATGGAATGGAATGGAATGGAATGGAATAGAATGGAAAAAAGTGCAGTGGAGTGCAGGAGACAAATGGAAGGGACTGGAATGGAGTGGATAGGAATGGTATGGAATGGAAAGGAATGGAATGGAATGGAATGAAAAAATGTGTAATGGAGTGTGCTGGAGTGGAGTGGAAAGGAATGGAATGGAATGGAGTGGAATGAAATGGAATGGAATGGAATGGAATGGAATGGAATGGAATGGAATAGAGTGGATGGTAATGGAGGTGAATGGGAAGGTATGGAATGTAGTAGAGTGGAGAAGAGTGGAGTAGAAAAGAGTGCATTTGAATTGACTGGAGTGCAATGCAATGGAATGGAATGGAATGGAATGGAATGGAATGGAATGGAATGGATAGCAGTGGATTGGAGAGGAGTGGATAGGAGAAGAATGGAATGGAATGGAAAGAAATGAAATGGAAAGGATTACAATGGAAAGGAATGAAAAGCAATGGAACAGAATGGAAAGGAATTGAGCAGAGTGAGTTGTATTTGAAATGAATTGAATGGAGTCAAGGGTTGTGGAGTGGAATGGAATGGGAAGGAATGGAATGGAGTGGAGTGCATTGGAGTGGAATGGAGGGGAGAAGAGTGGATTCAGGTGGAATAGAACAGAAAAGAAAGGAAGGGAATGCAGTGGATTGGAGTGGAGTTGAAGGGAGGGGAAAGGAATGGAATGGAATGGAATGGAATGGAATGGAATGGAATGGATTGGAATCGAATGGAATTCATTGGAATGGAATGGAATGGAATGGAATGGAATGGAATGGAATGGAATGGAATGGAATGAAATGCATTGGAATGGAGTAGAAGGGAAACAAGTGTAGTGGAGTGCTGTGGAGTGAAATGGAGAAAAAGGAAGAAAGTGGAGCGGAGAGGAATGGAGTGCAATGGAATGGAATGGAGGGAAATGGGAATGAATGGAATACAGTGGAGTGGAGAGGAGTAGAGTGGAGAAGAGTGGATTTCAATGGAATGGAATGGAATGGAATGGAATGGAATGGACTGGAGTGAAGTTGATCCCAGTGGAAAGAAATGGAAAGAATGGAATGGATTGCAATGGAATGGAAGAGATTGGAATGGAATGGAGTCGAATGGGAGGGAATGGAATGCAGTGGAAAGGAGTGGAGAGGAATGGAGAAGTCTGGATGAATGGAATGGAATGGAATGGAATGGAATGGAATGGAATGGAATGGAGTGGAGTGGGTTCTAGTGGAAAAGAATGGAATAGAATGGAGCAGTATGGAATGGAATGGAATGGCAGGAAATAGAATGGAACGGAAAGGAATGGAATGGAATGGAATAGAATGGAATGGAATGGAATGGATCGGAACGGAACGGAATGGAATGGAATGGAATGCAATGTAAAGGAATGGAATGGAATTGAGTGGAATGCAATGGAATGGCATGAAAAGGAGTGGAATGCAATGTAAAGGAATGGAATGGAATGGAGTGGAATGAAATGGAATGGAATGAAATGGAGTGGAATGCAACGGAATGGAATGAAATGGAGTGGAATGCGATGGAATGCAATGGAATGGAATGGAATGGAATGGAATGGAATGGAATGGAATGGAATGGAATGGAATGGAGTGGAGTGGAATGGAATGGAATAGAAAAGAATGGAATGGAATGGAATGGAATGGAACGTAATGGAAAGGATAAAAGTGCAGTGGAGTGTAGTGGAGTGGAACGGTGTAGAAAGGAATGGAACAGAGTGGAGTGGAATGGAATGTAATGGAATGGAGTGGACTGGGATGGAGGTGAAAGGGAAGGAATGGAATGCAGTGGACTGGAGAGTAGGGGAAAGGAGAAGAGTGGATGTGAAGCGAATGGAACAGGATAGAATGGATCTGAGGAGTAGAGAAGATTCTAGTGGAAAAGAATGGAATGGGATGAATGGAATGCAATGGAATGGAATGGAATTGCAAAAATTGTAGTGGAGTGCTGTGGAATGGAATGGAAAAGAAAGGAAGAGAGTGGAGTGGAGTGGAATGGAGTGGAGTGGAATGGAATGGAATGCAACGGAATAGAATGGAATGGAATGGAGTAGACTGAAATGGAGAAAAATTGGAAGGAATGGAATGAAGTGGAATGGAAAGGATAGGAGTAGAGAAGAGCGGATTTGAATTGAATGGAATGGAAGAGAAAGGATTGGAGTGTAGTGTAGTGGATTGTAGTTTAAAAGAATGGAATGGAATGGAATGGAATGGAATGGAATGGAATGCAATGGCATGGAATGGAAAAAACTGCAGTGAGTGTAGTGGAGTGGAACGGGGAAGAAAGGAAGGGAGTGGAGTGGGGTGGAAAAGTGTGGAATGGAATGGAATGCAATGGAATATAATGGAATGGAATGGAAAGGAATGGAATGGAATGGAATGGAATGGAATGGAATGGAATTGAATGGAAAGGAATGGAATGGAATGGATTGGATTGGAGTGGAGTGGAGTGGATTCTAGGGGAAAAGATTGAATGGAATGGAATGGAATGGAATGGAATGGAATGGAAAGCAAATAAAGAACAGTAGTGTTCAGTGGAGTGGAATGGAGAAGAAAGGATGAGAGTGGAGTGGAGTAGAATGTAGTGGAAAGGATAGGAATGGAATGGAATGGAATAGAATGGAATGGAATGGAATCACGTGGACTCAAACAGACGAAAAGGAAGGAAAGAAATGCAGTGGTGTGGGGTGGAGTGGATTGGCAAAGAGTGTATTTGAATTGAAAGGAATGCAATGGAGTGGACTGCAATGGAAGCGAATGGGAAGGAATGGAATGCAGTGGACTGGAGAGGAGTGGATTGGAGAATAGGGAACCTGAATGGAATGGAATGGAATAGATTGGAGAGGATTGGAGTGGATTCCAGTAGAAAGGAATAGAATGGAATGGAATGGAATAGAATGGAATGGAGTGGACTGGAACGGAGGCGAATGGGAAAGAGTGGCATGCAGTGGAGTGGAGCGGAGTTGAGTGGAGAAATGTGGATTTGAATGGAATGGAATGGAATGGAATGGAATGGAATGGAAAGGAATGCAATGGAATGGAATGGAATGGAATGGAATGGAATGGAATGGAATGGAATGGATTGGAGTGGAGTGTATTTTAAGGGAAAAGATTGTAATGGAATTGAATGGACTGGAATTGAATGAAATACAATGGAATGAAATGGAATGGAATGGGGTTGAATGGAATGGAATGGAATGGTTTGAGTCGACTGGAATGGAGTTGAATGGAAGGGAGTGGAATGCAGTGCACTGGAGAGCAGCGGAATGGAGAAGTGTGGATTTGAATTAAATGGAATGGAAAGGAATGGATTAGAGTGGAATGGAGTGGATTCTAGTGGAGAAGAATGGAGTGAAATAGAATACAATGGAATGGCATGAAACGGAATGCCATGGAAAGGAATGGAATGGACTGGAATGGAGGCAAATGGGAAGGAATACAATGCAGAGGAGTGGAGAGGAATGGAGTGGAGAAGAGTGGATTTGAATTGCATGTAATGGTATGGAATGGATTGCAGATTAGTTTAGAGGAACAGAGTGGAGAAGACTGGATTTGAATTCAATGTAATGGAATGCAATGGATTGGAGTGTAGTGGAGTGGATTCTAGTGTAAAAGAATGCAACGGAATGGAATTGAATGGAGTGGATTGGAATACAGGCAAATGGGAAGGAATACAATGCAGTGGATTGGAGAGCGGTGGTGTCCAGAAGCGTGGATTTCATATGAATGGAATGGAATGCAATGGAATGGAATAGAAAAGAATTTAAAGCAGTGGATTGGAGTGGAATGAAATGGACTAATATGGAATGGAATGGAAAGTAATGGAATGGAAAGGAATATAAAGGAACGGAATGAAAAGGAATGGAATGGAATGGAATGGAGTGGTTGGCATTGTTTTGGAAATGAATGGAATGAGGTGGAGTGTAGTGGAGTGGAAGGGAGGGGAGTAGAGTGGCTTTAGGTGGCATGGAATGGAATGGAATAGAACGGAATGGAATGGAATGCAGTGGATTGCAGTGGAGATGCATGGAGTGGAATGGAATGGAATGGAATGGAATGGAAAGGAATGGAACGGAACGGAACGGAATGGAACGGAATGAAATGGATTGGAATGCAATAGAATGTAAAAAATGGACTGCAGTGTAGTGGAGAGGAGTTGCATGGAGGGGAATGGAATGCAACGAAATGGAATGGCATGGAATTGAATGGAATGGAATGGAATGGAATGGAATGGAATGGAATAGAATGGAAAAAAGTGCAGTGGAGTGCAGGAGACAAATGGAAGGGACTGGAATGGAGTGGTTAGGAATGGTATGGAATGGAATGGAATGGAATGGAATGGAATGAAAAAATGTGTAATGGAGTGTGCTGGAGTGGAGTGGAAAGGAATGGAATGGAATGGAGTGGAATGAAATGGAATGGAATGGAATGGAATGGAATGGAATGGAATGGAATGGAATAGAGTGGATGGTAATGGAGGTGAATGGGAAGGTATGGAATGTAATAGAGTGGAGAAGAGTGGAGTAGAAAAGAGTGCATTTGAATTGACTGGAGTGCAATGCAATGGAATGGAATGGAATGGAATGGAATGGAATGGAATGGAATGGAATGGAATGGAATGGATAGCAGTGGATTGGAGAGGAGTGGATAGGAGAAGAATGGAATGGAATGGAAAGAAATGAAATGGAAGGGATTACAATGGAAAGGAATGAAAAGCAATGGAATAGAATGGAAAGGAATTGAGCAGAGTGAATTGTATTTGAAATGAATTGAATGGAGTCAAGGGTTGTGGAGTGGAATGGAATGGGAAGGAATGGAATGGAGTGGAGTGCATTGGAGTGGAATGGAGGGGAGAAGAGTGGATTCAGGTGGAATAGAACAGAAAAGAAAGGAAGGGAATGCAGTGGATTGGAGTGGAGTTGAAGGGAGGGGAATGGAATGGAATGGAATGGAATGGAATGGAATGGAATGGAATGGATTGGAATCGAATGGAATTCATTGGAATGGAATGGAATGGAATGGAATGGAATGGAATGGAATGAAATGCATTGGAATGGAGTAGAAGGGAAACAAGTGTAGTGGAGTGCTGTGGAGTGAAATGGAGAAAAAGGAAGAAAGTGGAGCGGAGAGGAATGGAGTGCAATGGAATGGAATGGAGGGAAATGGGAATGAATGGAATACAGTGGAGTGGAGAGGAGTAGAGTGGAGAAGAGTGGATTTCAATGGAATGGAATGGAATGGAATGGAATGGAATGGAATGGAATGGACTGGAGTGAAGTTGATCCCAGTGGAAAGAAATGGAAAGAATGGAATGGATTGCAATGGAATGGAAGAGATTGGAATGGAATGGAGTCGAATGGGAGGGAATGGAATGCAGTGGAAAGGAGTGGAGAGGAATGGAGAAGTCTGGATGAATGGAATGGAAGGGAATGGAATGGAATGGAATGGAATGGAAGGGAATGGAATGGAGTGGAGTGGGTTCTAGTGGAAAAGAATGGAATAGAATGGAGCAGTATGGAATGGAATGGAATGGCAGGAAATAGAATGGAACGGAAAGGAATGGAATGGAATGGAATAGAATGGAATGGAATGGAATGGATCGGAACGGAACGGAATGGAATGCAATGGAATGCAATGTAAAGGAATGGAATGGAATTGAGTGGAATGCAATGGAATGGCATGAAAAGGAGTGGAATGCAATGTAAAGGAATGGAATGGAATGGAGTGGAATGAAATGGAATGGAATGAAATGGAGTGGAATGCAACGGAATGGAATGAAATGGAGTGGAATGCAATGGAATGCAATGGAATGGAATGGAATGGAAAGGAATGGAATGGAATGGAATGGAATGGAGTGGAGTGGAATGGAATGGAATAGAAAAGAATGGAATGGAATGGAATGGAATGGAACGTAATGGAAAGGATAAAAGTGCAGTGGAGTGTAGTGGAGTGGAACGGTGTAGAAAGGAATGGAACAGAGTGGAGTGGAATGGAATGTAATGGAATGGAGTGGACTGGGATTGAGGTGAAAGGGAAGGAATGGAATGCAGTGGACTGGAGAGTAGGGGAAAGGAGAAGAGTGGATGTGAAGTGAATGGAACAGAATAGAATGGATCTGAGTGGAGTAGAGAAGATTCTAGTGGAAAAGAATGGAATGGGAAGTATGGAATGCAATGGAATGGAATGGAATTGCAAAAATTGTAGTGGAGTGCTGTGGAATGGAATGGAAAAGAAAGGAAGAGAGTGGAGTGGATTGGAATGGAGTGGAGTGGAATGGAATGGAATGCAATGGAAAAGAATGGAATGGAATGGAATAGACTGAAATGGAGAAAAATTGGAAGGAATGGAATGAAGTGGAATGGAAAGGATAGGAGTAGAGAAGAGCGGATTTGAATTGAATGGAATGGAATAGAAAGGATTGGAGTGTAGTGTAGTGGATTGTAGTTTAAAAGAATGGAATGGAATGGAATGGAATAGAATGGAATGCAATGGCATGGAATGGATAAAAGTGCAGTGAGTGTAGTGGAGTGGAACGGAGAAGAAAGGAAGGGAGTGGAGTGGGGTGGAATGGTGTGGAATGGAATGGAATGAAATGGAATATAATGGAATGGAATGGAAAGGAAAGGAATGGAATGGAATGGAATGGAATGGAATGGAATGGAAAGGAATGGAATGGAATGGATTTGATTGGAGTGGAGTGGAGTGGATTCTAGGGGAAAAGATTGAATAGAATGGAATGGAATGGAATGGAATGGAATGGAAAGCAAATAATGAACAGTAGGGTTCAGTGGAGTGGAATGGAGAAGAAAGGATGAGAGTGGAGTGGAGTAGAATGTAGTGGAAAGGATAGGAATGGAATGGAATGGAATAGAATGGAATGGAATGGAATCACGTGGACTGAAAACAGACGAAAAGGAAGGAAAGAAATGCAGTGGTGTGGGGAGTAGTGGATTGGCAAAGAGTGTATTTGAATTGAAAGGAATGAAATGGATTGGCCTGCAATGGAAGCGAATGGGAAGGAATGGAATGCAGTGGACTGGAGAGGAGTGGAGTGGAGAAAAGGGAATCTGAATGGAATGGAATGGAATAGATTGGAGAGGATTGGAGTGGATTCCAGTAGAAAGGAATGGAATGGAATGGAACGGTATGGAATGGAATGGAATGGAATGGAATGGAATGGAATGGAATGGAGTGGACTGGAATGGAGGCGAATGGGAAAGAGTGGTATGCAGTGGAGTTTAGCCGAGTTGAGTGGAGAAGTGTGGATTTGAATGGAATGGAATGCATTGGAAAGGAATGCAATGGAATGGAATGGAATGGAATGGAATGGAATGGAATGGAATGGATTGGAGTGGAGTGTATTTTAAGGGAAAAGATTGTAATGGAATTGAATGGACTGGAATTGAATGAAATACAATGGAATGAAATGGAGTGGAATGGGGTTGAATGGAATGGAATGGAATGGTTTGAGCCGACTGGAATGGATTTGAATGGAAGGGAGTGGAATGCAGTGCACTGTAGAGCAGCGGAATGGAGAAGTGTGGAATTGAATTAAATGGAATGGAAAGGAATGGATTAGAGTGGAATGGAGTGGATTCTAGTGGAGAAGAATGGAGTGAAACAGCATACAATGGAATGGAATGAAACGGAATGCCATGGAAAGGAATGGAATGGACTGCAGTGGAGGCAAATGGGAAGGAATACAATGCAGAGGAGTGGAGAGGAATGGAGTGGAGAAGAGTGGATTTGAATTGCATGTAATGGTATGGAATGGATTGCAGATTAGTTTAGAGGAACAGAGTGGAGAAGACTGGATTTGAATTCAATGTAATGGAATGCAATGGATTGGAGTGTAGTGGAGTGGATTCTAGTGTAAAAGAATGCAACGGAATGGAATTGAATGGAGTGGATTGGAATACAGGCAAATGGGAAGGAATACAATGCAGTGGATTGGAGAGCGGTGGTGTCCAGAAGCGTGGATTTCATATGAATCGAATGGAATGCAATGGAATGGAATAGAAAAGAATTTAAAGCAGTGGATTGGAGTGGAATGAAATGGACTAACATGGAATGGAATGGAAAGTAATGGAATGGAAAGGAATATAAAGGAACGGAATGAAAAGGAATGGAATGGAATGGAATGGAGTGGTTGGCATTGTTTTGCAAATGAATGGAATGAGGTGGAGTGTAGTGGAGTGGAAGGGAGGGGAGTAGAGTGGCTTTAGGTGGCATGGAATGGAATGGAATAGAATGGAATGGAATTTAATGCAGCGGACTGCAGTGGAGATGCATGGAGTGGAATGGAATGGAATGGAATGGAATGGAATGGAATGGAATGGAAAGGAATGGAAAGGAACGGAACGGAATGGAACGGAATGAAATGGATTGGAATGCAATAGAATGTAAAAAATGGACTGCAGTGTATTGGAGAGCAGTTGCATGGAGGGGAATGGAATGCAACGAAATGGAATGGAATGGAATGGAATGGAATGGAATGGAATGGAATGGAATGGAATTGAATGGAATGGAATGGAATAGAATGGAAAAAAGTGCAGTGGAGTGCAGGAGACAAATGGAAGGGACTGGAATGGAGTGGATAGGAATGGTATGGAATGGAATGGAATGGAATGGAATGGAATGGAATGGAGTGGACTGGGATGGAGGTGAAAGGGAAGGAATGGAATGCAGTGGACTGGAGAGTAGGGGAAAGGAGAAGACTGGATGTGAAGTGAATGGAACAGAATAGAATGGATCTGAGTGGAGTAGAGAAGATTCTAGTGGAAAAGAATGGAATGGGATGAATGGAATGCAATGGAATGGAATGGAATTGCAAAAATTGTAGTGGAGTGCTGTGGAATGGAATGGAAAAGAAAGGAAGAGAGTGGAGTGGAGTGGAATGGAGTGGAGTGGAATGGAATGGAATGCAACGGAATAGAATGGAATGGAATGGAGTAGACTGAAATGGAGAAAAATTGGAAGGAATGGAATGAAGTGGAATTTAAAGGATAGGAGTAGAGAAGAGCGGATTTGAATTGAATGGAATGGAATAGAAAGGATTGGATTGTAATGTAGTGGACTGTATTTTAAAAGAATGGAATGGAATGGAATGGAATGGAATGGAATGGAATGGAATGGAATGGAATGGAATGGAATGGAGGCTAATAGGAAGGAATGGAATGCAGTGGAGTGGAGAGGAGTGGGGTGGAGAAGAGTGGTTTGAATTGAATGTCACGGAATGGAATGGACTGTAGTGGAGTACAGTGGATTCCAGTGGAAAAGAATGTAATTAAATTGAATGGAACTGGAGGCAATGGAATGGAAAGGAAAGGAATGGAAAGGAATGGAATGGAATGGAAAAAGTGCAGTGGAGTGCAGTGGAGAGGAATGCAGTGTAATGGAATGGCCTGGAATGGAATAGATTAGAAGGGAATGGAAAGGAGGTGAAAGGGAAGGAATGGAATGCAGTGGAGTGTAGAGGAATGGAGTGGAGAACAGTGGATTTGAATTCAATGTAATGGATTGGAGTGGAGACGAGTGGATTCTAGTGGAAAAGAATGGAATGGAATGGAATGAAATGGAGTAGAATGGACAAATGTGCTGTTTAGTGTAGTAGAGTGGAATGGAGAAGAATTGAATGTAGTGGAATGGAGTGGAATGGAATGGAACGGATTGGACTGGAATAGAGGTGAATGGGAAGGAATGGAATGCAGTGGAGTAGAGAGGAGTGAAGTGGAAGAGTGTGTATTTCAATCGAATGGAAAGGAATAGAATCCATTGGAGTGGAGAGGAGTGTACCGTAGTGGAAAACTGGAATGGAATGGAATGAAAAAAAGTGTAATGCAGTGGGCTGGAGTGGAGTGGAAAGGAATGGAATGGAATGGAGTGGAATGAAATGGAATGGAATGGAATTGAATGGAGTGGAATGGAATGGAAAGGAATAGAGTGGACGGTAATGGAGGTGAATGGGAAGGTATGGAATGTAGTAGAGTGGAGAAGAGTGGAGTAGAAAAGAGTGGATTTGAATTGACTGGAGTGCAATGCAATGGAATGGAATGGAATGGAATGGAATGGAATGGAATGGAATGGAATGGACAGCAGTGGATTGGAGAGGATTGGATAGGAGAAGAATGGAATGGAATGGAAAGAAATGAAATGGAAAGAATTACAATGGAAAGGAATGAAAAGCAATGGAATGGAATGGAATGGAATCGAGCAGAGTGCATTGTATTTGAAATGAATTGAATGGAGACAAGGGTTGTGGAGTGGAATGGAATGGGAAGGAATGGAATGGAGTGGAGTGCATTGGAGTGGAATGGAGGGGAGAAGAGTGGATCCAGGTGGAATAGAACAGAAAAGAAAGGAAGGGAATGCAGTGGATTGGAGTGGAGTTGAAGGGAGGGGAATGGAATGGAATGGAATGGAATGGAATGGAATGGAATGGAATGGATTGGAATCGAATGGAATACATTGGAATGGAATGGAATGGAAAGGAATGGAATGGAATGGAATGCAACGCATTGGAATGGAATAGAAGGGAAAAAAGTGTAGTGGAGTGCTGTGGAGTGAAATGGAGAAAAAGGAAGAAAGAGGAGCGGAGAGGAATGGAGTGCAATGGAATGGAATGGAGGGAAATGGGAATGAATGGAATACAGTGGAGTGGAGAGGAGTAGAGTGGAGAAGAGTGGATTTCAATGGAATGGAAAGGAATGGAATGGAATGGAATGGAATGGAATGGAATGGAATGGAATGGATCGGACTGGAGTGGAGTGGATCCCAGTGGAAAGAAATGGAAAGAATGGAATGGATTGCAATGGAATGGAAGAGATTGGAAAGAAATGGAGTCGAATGGGAGGGAATGGAATGCAGTGGAAAGGAGTGGAGAGGAGTGGAGAAGACTGGATTGGAATGGAATGGAATGGAATGGAATGGAATGGAATGGAATGGAAGGGAATGGAATGGAATGCAATGGCATGGAATGGAAAAAAGTGCAGTGAGTGTAGTGGAGTGGAACGGAGAAGAAAGGAAGGGAGTGGAGTGGGGTGGAAAGTTGTGGAATGGAATGGAATGCAATGGAATATAATGGAATGGAATGGAAAGGAAAGGAATGGAATGGAATGGAATGGAATGGAATGGAATGGAATGGAATGGAATTGAATGGAAAGGAATGGAATGGAATGGATTGGATTGGAGTGGAGTGGAGTGGATTCTAGGGGAAAAGATTGAATGGAATGGAATGGAATGGAATGGAATGGAATGGAATGGAATGGAATGGAATGGAATGGAAAGCAAATAATGAACAGTAGCGTTCAGTGGAGAGGAATGGAGAAGAAAGGATGAGAGTGGAGTGGAGTAGAATGTAGTGGAAAGGATAGGAATGGAATGGAATGGAATAGAATGGAATGGAATGGAATCACGTGGACTCAAAACAGACGAAAAGGAAGGAAACAAATGCAGTGGTGTGGGGAGGAGTGGATTGGCAAAGAGTGTATTTGAATTGAAAGGAATGCAATGGAGTGGACTGCAATGGAAGCGAATGGGAAGGAATGGAATGCAGTGGACTGGAGAGGAGTGGAGTGGAGAAAAGGGAACCTGAATGGAATGGAATGGAATAGATTGGAGAGGATTGGAGTGGATTCCAGTAGAAAGGAATGGAATGGAATGGAATGGAATGGTATGGAATGGAACGGAATGGAAAGGAATGGAATGGAGTGGACTGGAATGGAGGTGAATGGGAAAGAGTGGCATGCAGTGTAGTGGAGAGGAGTTGAGTGGAGTAGTGTGGATTTGAATGGAATGGAATGGAATGGAATGAAAAGAAATGCAATGGAATGGAATGGAATGGAATGGAATGGAATGGATTGGAGTGGAGTGTATTTTAAGGGAAAAGATTGTAATGGAATTGAATGGACTGGAATTGAATGAAACATAATGGAATGAAATGCAATGGAATGGGGTTGAATGGAATGGAATGGAATGGTTTGAGTCGACTGGAATGGAGTTGAATGGAAGGGAGTGGAATGCAGTGCACTGGAGAGCAGTGGAATGGAGAGGTATGGATTTGAATTAAATGGAATGGAAAGGAATGCATTAGAGTGGAATGGAGTGGATTCTAGTGGAGAAGAATGGAGTGAAATAGAATACAATGGAATGGAATGAAACGGAATGCCATGGAAAGGAATGGAATGGACTGGAATGGAGGCAAATGGGAAGGAATACAATGCAGAGGAGTGGAGAGGAATGGAGTGGAGAAGAGTGGATTTGAATTGCATGTAATGGTATGGAATGGATTGCAGATTAGTTTAGAGGAACATAGTGGAGAAGACTGGATTTGAATTCAATGTAATGGAATGCAATGGATTGGAGTGTAGTGGAGTGGATTCTAGTGTAAAAGAATGCAACGGAATGGAATCGAATGGAGTGGATTGGAATACAGGCAAATGGGAAGGAATACAATGCAGTGGATTGGAGAGCGGTGGTGTCCAGAAGCATGGATTTCATATGAATGGAATGGAATGCAATGGAATGGAATAGAAAAGAATTTAAAGCAGTGGACTGGAGTGGAATGAAATGGACTAACATGGAATGGAATGGAAAGTAATGGAATGGAAAGGAATATAAAGGAACGGAATGAAAAGTAATGGAATGGAATGGAATGGAGTGGTTGGCATTGTTTTGGAAATGAATGGAATGAGGTGGAGTGTAGTGGAGTGGAAGGGAGGGGAGTAGAGTGGCTTTAGGTGGCATGGAATGGAATAGAATAGAACGGAATGGAATGGAATGCAGTGGATTGCAGTGGAGATGCATGGAGTGGAATGGAATGTAGTGGAATGGAATGGAATGGAATGGAATGGAATGGAATGGAACGGAACGGAACGGAATTGAATGGAATGAAATGGACTGGAATGCAATAGAATGAAAAAAATGGACTGCAGTGTATTGGAGAGGAGTTGCATGGAGGGGAATGGAATGCAACGAAATGGAATGGCATGGAATGGAATGGAATGGATTGGAATGGAATGGAATGGAATAGAATGGAAAAAATTGCAGTGGAGTGCAGGAGACAAATGGAAGGGACTGGAATGGAGTGGATAGGAATGGTATGGAATGGAATGGAATGGAATGTAATATAATTTAATGGAATGGAGTGGAATGGAATATAATGGAATGGAATGGAATGGAATGGAATGGAATGGATTGGAATGGATTGGAATGGAATGGAATGGAGTGGAATGGAATGGAATGGAATGGATTGCAAGAAAGTACGTTGGAGTGCAGTGGAATGAAATGGAGAAAAAACGAAGGGAGTGGATTGGAGTGGAATGTAGTGGATTGGAAGGGATTGGAACAAAATGCAATTGCATGGAATGGAATGGATTGGGATCGATTAGACAGGAATGGAGGCTAATGGGAAGAAATGGAATGCAGTGGGGTGGAGAGGGGTGGAGTAGAGAAGAGTGATTTTCAATTGAATGTCATGGAATGGAAGGGATTGGAGAGAAGTAGAGTGGATTCTAGTGGATAGGAATGGAATTTAATCAAACAGAATGGAATGCGATGGAATGGAAAGGAATGGAATGGAATGGAACGGAATGGAATGGAATGGAATGGAATGGAATGGAATGGAATGGAATGGAAAAGAATGGAATGGAATGAAATGGAAAAGCATGGAACGGAATAGATTGGAGGAGACTGGAATGGAGAAAAATGAGAAAGAATGGAATGTAGTGGAGTGGAGAGGAAGAGAGAGGAGAAGAGTGGATTTGTACTCAATGGAATGGAATGGAACGGATTAGAGTGGAGAGGAGTGGATTCTAGTGGAAAAGAATGGAATGGAATGGAATGGAATGGAGTAGAATAGACAAATGTGCAGTTGAGTGTAGTGGAGTGGAATGGAGAAGAAAGGAAGGGAGTGGAGTGGTGTGGAAAGGAGTGGAATGCAATGGAATGGAATGGAATGGAATGGAAAGTAATGGAATCGAATGAAGTGAACTGGAATGGTGGGGAATCGGAAGGAATAGAATGCAGGTGAGTAGAGAGGAGTGGAGAGGAGACGAGTGGATTTGAATCAAATGGAAAGGAACGTAATCCACTGGAGTGGAGAGGAGTGTTATCTAGTGGAAAATTGGAATGGAATGGAATGGAATGGAATGGAATGGAATGGAATGGAATGGAATGGAAATAAGTGTAATGGAGTGTGCTGGAGTGGAATGGAATGGAATAGAATGGAATGGAATGGAATGGTCAGGAATGGAGGCGAACGGGAAGGAATAGAATGCAGTGGACTGAAGAGGAGTGGAGTGGAGAAGAGCGGACTTGAATTGAATGCAGTGGAATGGATAGGAGTTTAGTGGAGTGGATTTCAGGGGAAAAGAATGTAATGTAATGTAATGTAATGGAATGGAATGGAATGGAATGGAATGGAATGGAATGGAATGCAAAGGAATGGAGTAGAATGGAATGGGATAGAATGGAATGGAATGGACTGGAAAGGAAAAAATTACATCGGAGTGCAGTGGAATGGAATGGAGAAGAAACGAAGCAAGTGGATTGGAGTGGAATGTAGTGGAATGGAAGGGAATGGAACGAAATGGAATTGAATGGAATGCAATGGAATGGAATGGAATGCATTAGCCTGGAATGGAGGCTACTGGGAAGGAATGGAAGGCAGTGGAATGGAGAGAAATCAAGTGGAGATGAGTGGTTTTGAATTGAATGTCCTGGCATGGAATGGATTGTAGTGGATTGCAGTGGATTCCAGTGGAAAAGAATGGAATTTAAAAGAATGGAATGGAATGCAATGGAATGGAAAGGATTGGAATGGAATGGAAAAAAGTGCAGTGGAGTGCAGTGGAGAGAAATGCAGAAGAAACGAAGGGACTGGATTGGAGTGGAATGTAGTGGAATGGAATGGAATGGAATGGAATGGAATAGTTTGGAGGGGACTGGAATGTAGGCGAATGGGAAGGAATGGAATGCAGTCGAGTGAAGAGGAATGGAGAGGAGAAGAGTGGATTTGAACTCAATGGAATGGAATGGAATGGATTGGAGTAGAGAGGAGTGGATTCTCGTGGAAAAGAATGGAATGAAATGGAATGGATTGGAGTAGAGAGGAGTGGATTCTAGTGGAAAAGAATGGAATGCAACAGAATGGAATGGAGTAGAATGGACAAATGTGATGTTGAGTGTAGTATAGTGGAATGGAGAAGAAAGGAAGGGAGTGGAGTGGAGTGGAATGTGGTGGAATTGAATGGAAGGGAATGGAGTGGACAGGAAAGTAGGCGAATGGGAAGGAATGGAATGCAGTGGAGTAGAGAGGAGTGATGTGGAGGAGTGTGTATTTGAATGGAATGGAATGGAACGGAATGCATTGGAGTGGAGAGGACTGTACTCCAGTGGAAAAGAATGGATTGGAATAGAATGGAATGGAAGGGAAAGGAATGGAGTGGAATGGAATGGAATGGAATAGAACTGAATGGAATGGGAAGGAAAAAAGTACATTGGAGTGCAGTGGAATGGAATGGAGAAGAAACGAAGGGACTGGATTGGAGTGGAAAGTAGAGGAATGGAATGGAATGGAATGGAATGGAATGGAATGGAAAGGAATGGATTGGACAGGAATGGAGGCTAATAGGAAGGAATGGAATGCAGTGGAGTGGAGAGGAGTGGGGTGGAGAAGAGTGGTTTGAATTGAATGTCACGGAATGGAATGGACTGTAGTGGAGTATAGTGGATTCCAGTGGAAAAGAATGTAATTAAATTGAATGGAACTGGAGGCAATGGAATGGAAAGGAATGGAATGGAAAGGAATGGAATGGAATGGAAAAAAGTGCAGTGGAGTTCAGTGGAGAGGAATGCAGTAAAATGGAATGGCATGGAATGGAATAGATTAGAAGGGAATGGAAAGGAGGTGAAAGGGAAGGAATGGAATGCAGTGGAGTGGAGAGGAATGGAGTGGAGAACAGTGGATTTGAATTCAATGGAATGGATTGGAGTGGAGACGAGTGGATTCTAGTGGAAAAGAATGGAATGGAATGGAATGAAATGGAGTAGAATAAACAAATGTGCTCTTGAGTGTAGTATAGTGGAATGGAGAAGAATTGAATGTAGTGGAATGGAGTGGAATGGAATGGAATGGAACGGAGTGGACTGGAATAGAGGCGAATGGGAAGGAATGGAATGCAGTGGAGTAGAGAGGAGGGAAGTGGAAGAGTGTGTATTTCAATCGAATGGAAAGGAATAGAATGCATTGGAGTGGAGAGGAGTGTACCGTAGTGGAAAACTGGAATGGAATGGAATGGAGTGGAATGGAATGGAATGGAATGGAATGGAATGGAATGAAAAAAAGTTTAATGGAGTGTGCTGGAGTGGAGTGGAAAGGAATGGAATGGAATGGAATGGAATAGAGTGGACGGTAATGGAGGTGAATGGGAAGGTATGGAATGTAGTAGAGTGGAGAAGAGTGGAGTAGAAAAGAGTGGATTTGAATTGACTGGAGTGCAATGCAATGGAATGGAATGGAATGGAATGGAATGGAATGGAATGGAATGGAATGGAATGGATAGCAGTGGATTGGAGAGGAGTGGATAGGAGAAGAATGGAATTCAATGGAAAGAAATGAAATGGAAATGATTACAATGGAAAGGAATGAAAAGCAATGGAATGCAATGGAATGGAATTGAGCAGAGTGCATTGTATTTGAAATGAATTGAATGGAGACGAGGGTTGTGGAGTGGAATGGAATGGGAAGTAATGGAATGGAGTGGAGTGCATTGGAGTGGAATGTAGGGGAGAAGAGTGGATTCAGGTGGAATAGATTAGAAAAGAAAGGAAGGGAATGCAGTGGATTGGAGTGGAGTTGAAGGGAGGGGAAAGGAGTGGAATGGAATGGAATGGAATGGAATGGAATGGAATGGAATGGAATGGATTGGAATGGAATGGAATTCATTGGAATGGAATGGAATGGAATGGAATGGAATGGAATGAAATGGAATGGAATGGAATGGAATGCGATGCTTTGGAATGGAATAGAAGGGAAAAAAGTGTAGTGGAGTGCTGTGGAGTGAAATGGAGAAAAAGGAAGAAAGTGGAGCGGAGAGGAATGGAGTGCAATGGAATGGAATGGAGGGAAATGGGAATGAATGGAATACAGTGGAGTGTAGAGGAGTAGAGTGGAGAAGAGAGGATTTCAATGGAATGGAAAGGAATGTAATGTAATGGAATGGAATGGAATAGAATGGAATGGAATGGATTGGACTGGAGTGGAGTGGATCCCAGTGGAAAGAAATGGAAAGAATGGAATGGATTGCAATGGAATGGAAGAGATTGGAATGGAATGGAGTCGAATGGGAGGGAATGGAATGCAGTGAAAAGGAGTGGAGAGGAGTGGAGAAGACTGGATTGGAATGGAATGGAATGGAATGGAAGGGAATGGAATGGAATGGAATGGAATGGAATGGAAGGGAATGGAAGGGAGTGGACTGGGTTCTAGTGGAAAACAATGGAATAGAATGGACCAGTATGGAATGGAATGGAATGGCAGGCAATAGAATGGAACGGAATGGAATGGAATGGAATGGAATGTAATAGAATGGAATGGAATGGAATGGAACGGAACGGAACGGAATGGAATGGAATGGAATGCAATGTAAAGGAATGGAATGGAATTGAGTGGAATGCAATGGAATGGAATGAAAAGGAGTGGAATGCAATGTAAAGGAACGGAATGTAATGGAGTGGAATGAAATGGAATGGAATGAAATGGAGTGGAATGCAATGGAATGGAATGAAATGGAGTGGAATGCAATGGAATGGAATGGAAAGGAATGGAATGGAATGGAATGGAATGGAGTGGAGTGGAATGGAATGGAATAGAAAAGAATGGAATGGAATGGAATGGAACGTAATGGAAAGGACAAAACTGCAGTGGAGTGTAGTGGAGTGGAACGGTGTAGAAAGGAATGGAACAGAGGGGAGTGGAATGGAATGTAATGGAATGGAGTGGAACGGGACGGAGGTGAAAGGGAAGGAATGGAATGCAGTGGACTGGAGAGTAGGGGAAAGAGAAGAGTGGATGTGAAGTGAATGGAACAGAATAGAATGCATCTGAGTGGAGTAGAGAAGATTCTAGTGGAAAAGAATGGAATGGAATGAATGGAATGCAATGGAATGGAATGGAATTGCAAAAATTGTAGTGGAGTGCTGTGGAATGGAATGGAAAAGAAAGGAAGAGAGTGGAGTGGAGTGGAATGGAGTGGAGTGGAATGGAATGGAATGCAATGGAATAGAATGGAATGGAATGGAGTAGACTAAAATGGAGAAAAATTGGAAGGAATGGAATGAAGTGGAATGGAAAGGATAGGAGTAGAGAAGAGAGGATTTGAATTGAATGGAATGGAATAGAAACGATTGGAGTGTAGTGTAGTGGATTCTAGTTTAAAAGAATGGAATGGAATGGAATGGAATGGAATGGAATGGAATGGAATGGAATGGAATGGAATGCAATGGAATGGAATGCAATGACTTGGAATGGAAAAAAGTGCAGTGGAGTGTAGTGGAGTGGAACGGAGAAGAAAGGAAGGGAGTGGAGTGGGGTGGAAAGGTGTGGAATGGAATGGAATGAAATGGAATATAATGGAATGGAATGGAAAGGAATGGAATGGAATGGAATGGAATGGAATGGAATGGAATGGAATGGAATGGAATTGAATGGAAAGGAATGGAATGGAATGGATTGGATTGGAGTGGAGTGGAGTGGATTCTATGGGAAAAGATTGAATGGAGTGGAATGTAATGGAATGGAATGGAATGGAATGGAATGGAATTGAATGGAATGGAATGGAAAGCATATAATGAACAGTAGGGTTCAGTGGAGTGGAATGGAGAAGAAAGGATGAGAGTGGAGTGGAGTAGAATGTAGTGGAAAGGATAGGAATGGAATGGAATGGAATAGAATGGAATGGAATGGAATCACGTGGACTCAAAACAGACGAAAAGGAAGCAAAGAAATGCAGTGGTGTGGGGAGGAGTGGATTGGCAAAGAGTGTATTTGAATTGAAAGGAATGCAATGGAGTGGACAGCAATGGAAGCGAATGGGAAGGAATGGAATGCAGTGGACTGGAGAGGAGTGGAGTGGAGAAAAGGGAACCTGAATGGAATGGAATGGAATAGATTGGAGAGGATTGGAGTGGATTCCAGTAGAAAGGAATGCAATGGAATGGAATGGAATGCAATGGAATGGAATGGAATGGAATGGAGTGGACTGGAATGGAGGCGAATGGGAAAGAGTGGCATGCAGTGGAGTGGAGCGGAGTTGAGTGGAGAAGTGTGGATTTGAATGGAATGGAATGGAATGGAATGGAATGGAGTGGAATGGAATGGAAAGGAATGCAATGGAATGGAATGGAATGGAATGGAATGGAATGGAATGGAATGGAATGGAATGGAATGGAATTGAATGGAATGGATTGGAGTGGAGTGTATTTTAAGGGAAAAGATTTTAATGGAATTGAATGGACTGGAATTGAATGAAATACAATGGAATGAAATGGAATGGAATGGGGTGGAATGAAATGGAATGGAATTGGTTTGAATGGAATGGAATGGAATGGTTTGAATCGACTGGAATGGAGTTGAATGGAAGGGAGTGGAATGCAGTGCACTGGAGAGCAGTGGAATTGAGAGGTGTGGATTTGAATTAAATGGAATGGAAAGGAATGGATTAGAGTGGAATGGAGTGGATTCTAGTGGAGAAGAATGGAGTGAAATAGAATACAATGGAATGGAATGAAACGGAATGCCATGGAGAGGAATGGAATGGACTGGAATGGAGGCAAATGGGAAGGAATACAATGCAGAGGAGTGGAGAGGAATGGAGTGGAGAAGAGTGGATTTGAATTGCATGTAATGGTATGGAATGGATTGCAGATTAGTTTAGAGGAACAGAGTGGAGAAGACTGGATTTGAATTCAATGTAATGGAATGCAATGGATTGGAGTGTAGTGGAGTGGTTTCTAGTGTAAAAGAATGCAACGGAATGGAATTGAATGGAGTGGATTGGAATACAGGCAAAAGGGAAAGAATACAATGCAGTGGATTGGAGAGCAGTGGTGTCCAGAAGCGTGGATTTCATATGAATGGAATGGAATGCAATGGAATGGAATAGAAAAGAATTTAAAGCAGTGGATTGGGGTGGAATGAAATGGACTAACATGGAATGGAATGGAAAGTAATGGAATGGAAAGGAATATAAGGGAACGGAATGAAAAGGAATGGAATGGAATGGAATGGAGTGGTTGGCATTGTTTTGGAAATGAATGGAATGAGGTGGAGTGTAGTGGAGTGGAAGGGAGGGGAGTAGAGTGGCTTTAGGTGGCATGGAATGGAATGGAATAGAACGGAATGGAATGTAATGCAGTGGATTGCAGTGGAGATGCATGGAGTGGAATGGAATGGAATGGAATGGAATGGAATGGAATGGAATGGAACGGAACGGAATGGAACGGAATGAAATGGATTGGAATGCAATAGAATGAAAAAAATGGACTGCAGTGTATTGGAGAGGAGTTGCATCTAGGGGAATGGAATGCAACGAAATGGAATGGCATGGAATGGAATGGAATGGAATGGAATGGAATGGAATAGAATGGAAAAAAGTGCAGTGGAGTGCATGAGACAAATGGAAGGGACTGGAATGGAGTGGATAGGAATGGTATGGAATGGAATGGAATGGAATGGAATATAATGGAATGGAATGGAATATAATGGAATGGAATGGAATGGATTGGAATGGATTGGAATGGAATGGAATGGAGTGGAATGGAATGGAATGGAATGGATTGCAAGAAAGTACGTTGGAGTGCAGTGGAATGAAATGGAGAAAAAACGAAGGGAGTGGATTGGAGTGGAATATAGTGGATTGGAAGGGATTGGAACAAAATGGAATTGCATGGAATGGAATGGATTGGGATCGATTAGACAGGAATGGAGGCTAATGGGAAGAAATGGAATGCAGTGGGGTGGAGAGGGGTGGAGTAGAGAAGAGTGATTTTCAATTGAATGTCATGGAATGGAAGGGATTGGAGAGAAGTAGAGTGGATTCTAGTGGAAAAGAATGGAATTTAATCAAACAGAATGGAATGCGATGGAATGGAAAGGAATGGAATGGAACGGAATGGAATGGAATGGAATGGAATGGAAAAAAGTGCAGTGGAGTGCAGTTGAGAGGAATGGATTGGAATGGAATGGAATGGAATGGAATGGAATGGAATGGAATGGAAAAGAATGGAATGGAATGAAATGGAATAGCATGGATTGGAATAGATTGGAGGAGACTTGAATGGAGAAAAATGAGAAAGAATGGAATGTAGTGGAGTGGAGAGGAAGAGAGACGAGAAGAGTGGATTTGTACTCAATGGAATGGAATGGAACGGATTAGAGTGGAGAGGAGTGGATTCTAGTGGAAAAGAATGGAATGGAATGGAATGGAATGGAGTAGAATATACAAATGTGCAGTTGAGTGTAGTGGAGTGCAATGGAGAAGAAAGGAAGGGAGTGGAGTGGAGTGGAAAGGAGTGGAATGCAATGGAATGGAATGGAATGGAATGGAAAGGAATGGAATCGAATGAAGTGGACTGGAATGGTGGGGAATCGGAAGGAATAGAATGCAGGGGAGTAGAGAGGAGTGGAGAGGAGAAGAGTGGATTTGAATCAAATGGAAAGGAACGTAATCCACTGGAGTGGAGAGGAGTGTTATCTAGTGGAAAATTGGAATGGAATGGAATGGAATGGAATGGAATGGAATGGAATGGAATGGAATGGAAAGAAGTGTAATGGAGTGTGCTGGAGTTGGATGGAATGGAATAGAATGGAATGGTCAGGAATGGAGGCGAACGGGAAGGAATAGAATGCAGTGGACTGAAGAGGAGTGGAGTGGAGAAGAGCGGATTTGAATTGAATGCAGTGGAATGGATAGGAGTTTAGTGGAGTGGATTTCAGGGGAAAAGAATGTAATGTAATGTAATGTAATGGAATGGAATGGAATGGAATGGAATGGAATGCAAAGGAATGGAGTAGAATGGAATGGGATAGAATGGAATGGAATGGACTGGAAAGGAAAAAATTACATCGGAGTGCAGTAGAATGGAATGGAGAAGAAACGAAGCAAGTGGATTGGAGTGGAATGTAGTGGAATGGAAGGGAATGGAACGAAATGGAATTGAATGGAATGCAATGGAATGGAATGGAATGCATTAGCCTGGAATGGAGGCTACTGGGAAGGAATGGAAGGCAGTGGAATGGAGAGAAATCAAGTGGAGAAGAGTGGTTTTGAATTGAATATCCTGGCATGGAATGGATTGTAGTGGATTGCAGTGGATTCCAGTGGAAAAGAATGGAATTTAAACGAATGGAATGGAATGCAATGGAATGGAAAGGATTGGAATGGAATGGAAAAAAGTGCAGTGGAGTGCAGTGGAGAGGAATGCAGAAGAAACGAAGGGACTGGATTGGAGTGGAATGTAGTGGAATGGAATGGAATGGAATGGAATGGAATGGAATGGAATAGTTTGGAGGGGACTGGAATGTAGGCGAATGGGAAGGAATGGAATGCAGTAGAGTGAAGAGGAATGGAGAGGAGAAGAGTGGATTTGAACTCAATGGAATGGAATGGAATGGATTGGAGTAGAGAGGAGTGGATTCTGGTGGAAAAGAATGGAATGAAATGGAATGGATTGGAGTAGAGAGGAGTGGATTCTAGTGGAAAAGAATGGAATGCAACAGAATGGAATGGAGTAGAATGGACAAATGTGATGTTGAGTGTAGTATAGTGGAATGGAGAAGAAAGGAAGGGAGTGGAGTGGAGTGGAATGTGGTGGAATTGAATGGAAGGGAATGGAGTGGAAAGGAAAGTAGGCGAATGGGAAGGAATGGAATGCAGTGGAGTAGAGAGGAGTGATGTGGAGGAGTGTGTATTTGAATGGAATGGAATGGAACGGAATGCATTGGAGTGGAGAGGACTGTACTCCAGTGAAAAAGAATGGATTGGAATAGAATGGAATGGAAGGGAAAGGAATGGAGTGGAATGGAATGGAATGGAATAGAACTGAATGGAATGGGAAGAAAAAAGTACATTGGAGTGCAGTGGAATGGAATGGAGAAGAAACGAAGGGACTGGATTGGAGTGGAAAGTAGAGGAATGGAATGGAATGGAATGGAAAGGAATGGATTGGACAGGAATGGAGGCTAATAGGAAGGAATGGAATGCAGTGGAGTGGAGAGGAGTGGGGTGGAGAAGAGTGGTTTGAATTGAATGTCACGGAATGGAATGGACTGTAGTGGAGTATAGTGGATTCCAGTGGAAAAGAATGTAATTAAATTGAATGGAACTGGAGGCAATGGAATGGAAAGGAATGGAATGGAAAGGAATGGAATGGAATGGAAAAAAGTGCAGTGGAGTTCAGTGGAGAGGAATGCAGTAAAATGGAATGGCATGGAATGGAATAGATTAGAAGGGAATGGAAAGGAGGTGAAAGGGAAGGAATGGAATGCAGTGGAGTGGAGAGGAATGGAGTGGAGAACAGTGGATTTGAATTCAATGGAATGGATTGGAGTGGAGACGAGTGGATTCTAGTGGAAAAGAATGGAATGGAATGGAATGAAATGGAGTAGAATAAACAAATGTGCTCTTGAGTGTAGTATAGTGGAATGGAGAAGAATTGAATGTAGTGGAATGGAGTGGAATGGAATGGAATGGAACGGAGTGGACTGGAATAGAGGCGAATGGGAAGGAATGGAATGCAGTGGAGTAGAGAGGAGGGAAGTGGAAGAGTGTGTATTTCAATCGAATGGAAAGGAATAGAATGCATTGGAGTGGAGAGGAGTGTACCGTAGTGGAAAACTGGAATGGAATGGAATGGAGTGGAATGGAATGGAATGGAATGGAATGGAATGGAATGAAAAAAAGTTTAATGGAGTGTGCTGGAGTGGAGTGGAAAGGAATGGAATGGAATGGAATGGAATAGAGTGGACGGTAATGGAGGTGAATGGGAAGGTATGGAATGTAGTAGAGTGGAGAAGAGTGGAGTAGAAAAGAGTGGATTTGAATTGACTGGAGTGCAATGCAATGGAATGGAATGGAATGGAATGGAATGGAATGGAATGGAATGGAATGGAATGGATAGCAGTGGATTGGAGAGGAGTGGATAGGAGAAGAATGGAATTCAATGGAAAGAAATGAAATGGAAATGATTACAATGGAAAGGAATGAAAAGCAATGGAATGCAATGGAATGGAATTGAGCAGAGTGCATTGTATTTGAAATGAATTGAATGGAGACGAGGGTTGTGGAGTGGAATGGAATGGGAAGTAATGGAATGGAGTGGAGTGCATTGGAGTGGAATGTAGGGGAGAAGAGTGGATTCAGGTGGAATAGATTAGAAAAGAAAGGAAGGGAATGCAGTGGATTGGAGTGGAGTTGAAGGGAGGGGAAAGGAGTGGAATGGAATGGAATGGAATGGAATGGAATGGAATGGAATGGAATGGATTGGAATGGAATGGAATTCATTGGAATGGAATGGAATGGAATGGAATGGAATGGAATGAAATGGAATGGAATGGAATGGAATGCGATGCTTTGGAATGGAATAGAAGGGAAAAAAGTGTAGTGGAGTGCTGTGGAGTGAAATGGAGAAAAAGGAAGAAAGTGGAGCGGAGAGGAATGGAGTGCAATGGAATGGAATGGAGGGAAATGGGAATGAATGGAATACAGTGGAGTGTAGAGGAGTAGAGTGGAGAAGAGAGGATTTCAATGGAATGGAAAGGAATGTAATGTAATGGAATGGAATGGAATAGAATGGAATGGAATGGATTGGACTGGAGTGGAGTGGATCCCAGTGGAAAGAAATGGAAAGAATGGAATGGATTGCAATGGAATGGAAGAGATTGGAATGGAATGGAGTCGAATGGGAGGGAATGGAATGCAGTGAAAAGGAGTGGAGAGGAGTGGAGAAGACTGGATTGGAATGGAATGGAATGGAATGGAAGGGAATGGAATGGAATGGAATGGAATGGAATGGAAGGGAATGGAAGGGAGTGGACTGGGTTCTAGTGGAAAACAATGGAATAGAATGGACCAGTATGGAATGGAATGGAATGGCAGGCAATAGAATGGAACGGAATGGAATGGAATGGAATGGAATGTAATAGAATGGAATGGAATGGAATGGAACGGAACGGAACGGAATGGAATGGAATGGAATGCAATGTAAAGGAATGGAATGGAATTGAGTGGAATGCAATGGAATGGAATGAAAAGGAGTGGAATGCAATGTAAAGGAACGGAATGTAATGGAGTGGAATGAAATGGAATGGAATGAAATGGAGTGGAATGCAATGGAATGGAATGAAATGGAGTGGAATGCAATGGAATGGAATGGAAAGGAATGGAATGGAATGGAATGGAATGGAGTGGAGTGGAATGGAATGGAATAGAAAAGAATGGAATGGAATGGAATGGAACGTAATGGAAAGGACAAAACTGCAGTGGAGTGTAGTGGAGTGGAACGGTGTAGAAAGGAATGGAACAGAGGGGAGTGGAATGGAATGTAATGGAATGGAGTGGAACGGGACGGAGGTGAAAGGGAAGGAATGGAATGCAGTGGACTGGAGAGTAGGGGAAAGAGAAGAGTGGATGTGAAGTGAATGGAACAGAATAGAATGCATCTGAGTGGAGTAGAGAAGATTCTAGTGGAAAAGAATGGAATGGAATGAATGGAATGCAATGGAATGGAATGGAATTGCAAAAATTGTAGTGGAGTGCTGTGGAATGGAATGGAAAAGAAAGGAAGAGAGTGGAGTGGAGTGGAATGGAGTGGAGTGGAATGGAATGGAATGCAATGGAATAGAATGGAATGGAATGGAGTAGACTAAAATGGAGAAAAATTGGAAGGAATGGAATGAAGTGGAATGGAAAGGATAGGAGTAGAGAAGAGAGGATTTGAATTGAATGGAATGGAATAGAAACGATTGGAGTGTAGTGTAGTGGATTCTAGTTTAAAAGAATGGAATGGAATGGAATGGAATGGAATGGAATGGAATGGAATGGAATGGAATGGAATGGAATGCAATGGAATGGAATGCAATGACTTGGAATGGAAAAAAGTGCAGTGGAGTGTAGTGGAGTGGAACGGAGAAGAAAGGAAGGGAGTGGAGTGGGGTGGAAAGGTGTGGAATGGAATGGAATGAAATGGAATATAATGGAATGGAATGGAAAGGAATGGAATGGAATGGAATGGAATGGAATGGAATGGAATGGAATGGAATGGAATTGAATGGAAAGGAATGGAATGGAATGGATTGGATTGGAGTGGAGTGGAGTGGATTCTATGGGAAAAGATTGAATGGAGTGGAATGTAATGGAATGGAATGGAATGGAATGGAATGGAATTGAATGGAATGGAATGGAAAGCATATAATGAACAGTAGGGTTCAGTGGAGTGGAATGGAGAAGAAAGGATGAGAGTGGAGTGGAGTAGAATGTAGTGGAAAGGATAGGAATGGAATGGAATGGAATAGAATGGAATGGAATGGAATCACGTGGACTCAAAACAGACGAAAAGGAAGCAAAGAAATGCAGTGGTGTGGGGAGGAGTGGATTGGCAAAGAGTGTATTTGAATTGAAAGGAATGCAATGGAGTGGACAGCAATGGAAGCGAATGGGAAGGAATGGAATGCAGTGGACTGGAGAGGAGTGGAGTGGAGAAAAGGGAACCTGAATGGAATGGAATGGAATAGATTGGAGAGGATTGGAGTGGATTCCAGTAGAAAGGAATGCAATGGAATGGAATGGAATGCAATGGAATGGAATGGAATGGAATGGAGTGGACTGGAATGGAGGCGAATGGGAAAGAGTGGCATGCAGTGGAGTGGAGCGGAGTTGAGTGGAGAAGTGTGGATTTGAATGGAATGGAATGGAATGGAATGGAATGGAGTGGAATGGAATGGAAAGGAATGCAATGGAATGGAATGGAATGGAATGGAATGGAATGGAATGGAATGGAATGGAATGGAATGGAATTGAATGGAATGGATTGGAGTGGAGTGTATTTTAAGGGAAAAGATTTTAATGGAATTGAATGGACTGGAATTGAATGAAATACAATGGAATGAAATGGAATGGAATGGGGTGGAATGAAATGGAATGGAATTGGTTTGAATGGAATGGAATGGAATGGTTTGAATCGACTGGAATGGAGTTGAATGGAAGGGAGTGGAATGCAGTGCACTGGAGAGCAGTGGAATTGAGAGGTGTGGATTTGAATTAAATGGAATGGAAAGGAATGGATTAGAGTGGAATGGAGTGGATTCTAGTGGAGAAGAATGGAGTGAAATAGAATACAATGGAATGGAATGAAACGGAATGCCATGGAGAGGAATGGAATGGACTGGAATGGAGGCAAATGGGAAGGAATACAATGCAGAGGAGTGGAGAGGAATGGAGTGGAGAAGAGTGGATTTGAATTGCATGTAATGGTATGGAATGGATTGCAGATTAGTTTAGAGGAACAGAGTGGAGAAGACTGGATTTGAATTCAATGTAATGGAATGCAATGGATTGGAGTGTAGTGGAGTGGTTTCTAGTGTAAAAGAATGCAACGGAATGGAATTGAATGGAGTGGATTGGAATACAGGCAAAAGGGAAAGAATACAATGCAGTGGATTGGAGAGCAGTGGTGTCCAGAAGCGTGGATTTCATATGAATGGAATGGAATGCAATGGAATGGAATAGAAAAGAATTTAAAGCAGTGGATTGGGGTGGAATGAAATGGACTAACATGGAATGGAATGGAAAGTAATGGAATGGAAAGGAATATAAGGGAACGGAATGAAAAGGAATGGAATGGAATGGAATGGAGTGGTTGGCATTGTTTTGGAAATGAATGGAATGAGGTGGAGTGTAGTGGAGTGGAAGGGAGGGGAGTAGAGTGGCTTTAGGTGGCATGGAATGGAATGGAATAGAACGGAATGGAATGTAATGCAGTGGATTGCAGTGGAGATGCATGGAGTGGAATGGAATGGAATGGAATGGAATGGAATGGAATGGAATGGAACGGAACGGAATGGAACGGAATGAAATGGATTGGAATGCAATAGAATGAAAAAAATGGACTGCAGTGTATTGGAGAGGAGTTGCATCTAGGGGAATGGAATGCAACGAAATGGAATGGCATGGAATGGAATGGAATGGAATGGAATGGAATGGAATAGAATGGAAAAAAGTGCAGTGGAGTGCATGAGACAAATGGAAGGGACTGGAATGGAGTGGATAGGAATGGTATGGAATGGAATGGAATGGAATGGAATATAATGGAATGGAATGGAATATAATGGAATGGAATGGAATGGATTGGAATGGATTGGAATGGAATGGAATGGAGTGGAATGGAATGGAATGGAATGGATTGCAAGAAAGTACGTTGGAGTGCAGTGGAATGAAATGGAGAAAAAACGAAGGGAGTGGATTGGAGTGGAATATAGTGGATTGGAAGGGATTGGAACAAAATGGAATTGCATGGAATGGAATGGATTGGGATCGATTAGACAGGAATGGAGGCTAATGGGAAGAAATGGAATGCAGTGGGGTGGAGAGGGGTGGAGTAGAGAAGAGTGATTTTCAATTGAATGTCATGGAATGGAAGGGATTGGAGAGAAGTAGAGTGGATTCTAGTGGAAAAGAATGGAATTTAATCAAACAGAATGGAATGCGATGGAATGGAAAGGAATGGAATGGAACGGAATGGAATGGAATGGAATGGAATGGAAAAAAGTGCAGTGGAGTGCAGTTGAGAGGAATGGATTGGAATGGAATGGAATGGAATGGAATGGAATGGAATGGAATGGAAAAGAATGGAATGGAATGAAATGGAATAGCATGGATTGGAATAGATTGGAGGAGACTTGAATGGAGAAAAATGAGAAAGAATGGAATGTAGTGGAGTGGAGAGGAAGAGAGACGAGAAGAGTGGATTTGTACTCAATGGAATGGAATGGAACGGATTAGAGTGGAGAGGAGTGGATTCTAGTGGAAAAGAATGGAATGGAATGGAATGGAATGGAGTAGAATATACAAATGTGCAGTTGAGTGTAGTGGAGTGCAATGGAGAAGAAAGGAAGGGAGTGGAGTGGAGTGGAAAGGAGTGGAATGCAATGGAATGGAATGGAATGGAATGGAAAGGAATGGAATCGAATGAAGTGGACTGGAATGGTGGGGAATCGGAAGGAATAGAATGCAGGGGAGTAGAGAGGAGTGGAGAGGAGAAGAGTGGATTTGAATCAAATGGAAAGGAACGTAATCCACTGGAGTGGAGAGGAGTGTTATCTAGTGGAAAATTGGAATGGAATGGAATGGAATGGAATGGAATGGAATGGAATGGAATGGAATGGAAAGAAGTGTAATGGAGTGTGCTGGAGTTGGATGGAATGGAATAGAATGGAATGGTCAGGAATGGAGGCGAACGGGAAGGAATAGAATGCAGTGGACTGAAGAGGAGTGGAGTGGAGAAGAGCGGATTTGAATTGAATGCAGTGGAATGGATAGGAGTTTAGTGGAGTGGATTTCAGGGGAAAAGAATGTAATGTAATGTAATGTAATGGAATGGAATGGAATGGAATGGAATGGAATGCAAAGGAATGGAGTAGAATGGAATGGGATAGAATGGAATGGAATGGACTGGAAAGGAAAAAATTACATCGGAGTGCAGTAGAATGGAATGGAGAAGAAACGAAGCAAGTGGATTGGAGTGGAATGTAGTGGAATGGAAGGGAATGGAACGAAATGGAATTGAATGGAATGCAATGGAATGGAATGGAATGCATTAGCCTGGAATGGAGGCTACTGGGAAGGAATGGAAGGCAGTGGAATGGAGAGAAATCAAGTGGAGAAGAGTGGTTTTGAATTGAATATCCTGGCATGGAATGGATTGTAGTGGATTGCAGTGGATTCCAGTGGAAAAGAATGGAATTTAAACGAATGGAATGGAATGCAATGGAATGGAAAGGATTGGAATGGAATGGAAAAAAGTGCAGTGGAGTGCAGTGGAGAGGAATGCAGAAGAAACGAAGGGACTGGATTGGAGTGGAATGTAGTGGAATGGAATGGAATGGAATGGAATGGAATGGAATGGAATAGTTTGGAGGGGACTGGAATGTAGGCGAATGGGAAGGAATGGAATGCAGTAGAGTGAAGAGGAATGGAGAGGAGAAGAGTGGATTTGAACTCAATGGAATGGAATGGAATGGATTGGAGTAGAGAGGAGTGGATTCTGGTGGAAAAGAATGGAATGAAATGGAATGGATTGGAGTAGAGAGGAGTGGATTCTAGTGGAAAAGAATGGAATGCAACAGAATGGAATGGAGTAGAATGGACAAATGTGATGTTGAGTGTAGTATAGTGGAATGGAGAAGAAAGGAAGGGAGTGGAGTGGAGTGGAATGTGGTGGAATTGAATGGAAGGGAATGGAGTGGAAAGGAAAGTAGGCGAATGGGAAGGAATGGAATGCAGTGGAGTAGAGAGGAGTGATGTGGAGGAGTGTGTATTTGAATGGAATGGAATGGAACGGAATGCATTGGAGTGGAGAGGACTGTACTCCAGTGAAAAAGAATGGATTGGAATAGAATGGAATGGAAGGGAAAGGAATGGAGTGGAATGGAATGGAATGGAATAGAACTGAATGGAATGGGAAGAAAAAAGTACATTGGAGTGCAGTGGAATGGAATGGAGAAGAAACGAAGGGACTGGATTGGAGTGGAAAGTAGAGGAATGGAATGGAATGGAATGGAAAGGAATGGATTGGACAGGAATGGAGGCTAATAGGAAGGAATGGAATGCAGTGGAGTGGAGAGGAGTGGGGTGGAGAAGAGTGGTTTGAATTGAATGTCACGGAATGGAATGGACTGTAGTGGAGTATAGTGGATTCCAGTGGAAAAGAATGTAATTAAATTGAATGGAACTGGAGGCAATGGAATGGAAAGGAATGGAATGGAAAGGAATGGAATGGAATGGAAAAAAGTGCAGTGGATTTCAGTGGAGAGGAATGCAGTATAATGGAATGGCATGGAATGGAATAGATTAGAAGGGAATGGAAAGGAGGTGAAAGGGAAGGAATGGAATGCAGTGGAGTGAAGAGGAATGGAGTGGAGAACAGTGGATTTGAATTCAATGGAATGGATTGGAGTGGAGACGAGTGGATTCTAGTGGAAAAGAATGGAATGGAATGGAATGAAATGGAGTAGAATGAACAAATGTGCTCTTGAGTGTAGTAGAGTGGAATGGAGAAAAATTGAATGTAGTGGAATGGAGTGGAATGGAATGGAATGGAACGGAGTGGACTGGAATAGAGGCGAATGGGAAGGAATGGAATGCAGTGGAGTAGAGAGGAGTGAAGTGGAAGAGTGTGTATTTAAATCGAATGGAAAGGAATAGAATGCATTGGAGTGGAGAGGAGTGTACCGTAGTGGAAAACTGGAATGGAATGGAATGGAGTGGAATGGAATGGAATGGAATGGAATGGAATGGAATGGAATGGAATGGAACGGAACGGAACGGAATGGTATGGAATGGAATGCAATGTAAAGGAATGGAATGGAATTGAGTGGAATGCAATGGAATGGAATGAAAAGGAGTGGAATGCAATGTAAAGGAACGGAATGTAATGGAGTGGAATGAAATGGAATGGAATGAAATGGAGTGGAATGCAATGGAATGGAATGAAATGGAGAGGAATGCAATGGAATGGAATGGAATGGAATGGAAAGGAATGGAATGGAATGGAATGGAATGGATAGGAGTGGAATGGAATGGAATAGAAAAGAATGGAATGGAATGGAATGGAACGTAATGGAAAGGACAGAACTGCAGTGGAGTGTAGTGGAGGGGAACGGTGTAGAAAGGAATGGAACAGAGGGGAGTGGAATGGAATGTAATGGAATGGAGTGGACTGGGATGGAGGTGAAAGGGAAGGAATGGAATGCAGTGGACTGGAGGGTAGGGGAAAGAGAAGAGTGGATGTGAAGTGAATGGAACAGAATAGAATGCATCTGAGTGGAGTAGAGAAGATTCTAGTGGAAAAGAATGGAATGGAATGAATGGAATGCAATGGAATGGAATGGAATTGCAAAAATTGTAGTGGAGTGCTGTGGAATGGAATGGAAAAGAAAGGAAGAGAGTGGAGTGGAGTGGAATGGAGTGGAGTGGAATGGAATGGAATGCAATGGAATAGAATGGAATGGAATGGAGTAGACTGAAATGGAGAAAAATTGGAAGGAATGGAATGAAGTGGAATGGAAAGGATAGGAGTACAGAAGAGCGGATTTGAATTGAATGGAATGGAATAGAAAGGATTGGAGTGTAGTGTAGTGGATTGTAGTTTAAAAGAATGGAATGGAATGGAATGGAATGGAATGGAATGGAATGGAATGGAATGGAATGGAATGGAACGGAATGCAATGGAATGGAATGCAAAGACTTGGAATGGAAAAAAGTGCAGTGGAGTGTAGTGGAGTGGAACGGAGAAGAAAGGAAGGGTGTGGAGTGGGGTGGAAAGTTGTGGAATGGAATGGAATGAAATGGAATATAATGGAATGGAATGGAAAGGAATGGAATGGAATGGAATGGAATGGAATGGAATGGAATGGAATGGAATGGAATGGAATGGAATTGAATGGAAAGGAATGGAATGGAATGGATTGGATTGGAGTGGAGTGGAGTGGATTCTATGGGAAAAGATTGAATGGAGTGGAATGGAATGGAATGGAATGGAATGGAATGGAAAGCAAATAATGAACAGTAGGGTTCAGTGGAGTGGAATGGAGAAGAAAGGATGAGAGTGGAGTGGAGTAGAATGTAGTGGAAAGGATAGGAATGGAATGGAATGGAATAGAATGGAATGGAATGGAATCACGTGGACTCAAAACAGACGAAAAGGAAGCAAAGAAATGCAGTGGTGTGGGGAGGAGTGGATTGGCAAAGAGTGTATTTGAATTGAAAGGAATGCAATGGAGTGGACAGCAATGGAAGCGAATGGGAAGGAATGGAATGCAGTGGACTGGAGTGGAGTGGAGTGGAGAAAAGGGAACCTGAATGGAATGGAATGGAATAGATTGGAGAGGATTGGAGTGGATTCCAGTAGAAAGGAATGGAATGGAATGGAATGGAATGGAATGGAATGGAATGGAATGGAATGGAATGGAGTGGACTGGAATGGAGGCGAATGGGAAAGAGTGGCATGCAGTGGAGTGGAGCGGAGTTGAGTGGAGAAGTGTGGATTTGAATGGAATGGAATGGAATGGAATGGAATGGAATGGAGTGGAATGGAATGGAAAGGAATGCAATGGAATGGAATGGAATGGAATGGAATGGAATGGAATGGAATGGAATTGAATGGAATGGATTGGAGTGGAGTGTATTTTAAGGGAAAAGATTGTGATGGAATTGAATGGACTGGAATTGAATGAAATACAATGGAATGAAATGGAATGGAATGGGGTGGAATGAAATGGAATCGAATTGGTTTGAATGGAATGGAATGGAATGGTTTGAATCGACTGGAATGGAGTTGAATGGAAGGGAGTGGAATGCAGTGCACTGGAGAGCAGTAGAATTGAGAGGTGTGGATTTGAATTAAATGGAATGGAAAGGAATGGATTAGAGTGGAATGGAGTGGATTCTAGTGGAGAAGAATGGAGTGAAATAGAATACAATGGAATGGAATGAAACGGAATGCCATGGAAAGGAATGGAATGGACTGGAATGGAGGCAAATGGGAAGGAATACAATGCAGAGGAGTGGAGAGGAATGGAGTGGAGAAGAGTGGATTTGAATTGCATGTAATGGTATGGAATGTATTGCAGATTAGTTTAGAGGAACAGAGTGGAGAAGACTGGATTTGAATTCAATGTAATGGAATGCAATGGATTGGAGTGTAGTGGAGTGGTTTCTAGTGTAAAAGAATGCAACGGAATGGAATTGAATGGAGTGGATTGGAATACAGGCAAAAGGGAAAGAATACAATGCAGTGGATTGGAGAGCGGTGGTGTCCAGAAGCGTGGATTTCATATGAATGGAATGGAATGCAATGGAATGGAATAGAAAAGAATTTAAAGCAGTGGATTGGGGTGGAATGAAATGGACTAACATGGAATGGAATGGAAAGTAATGGAATGGAAAGGAATATAAGGGAACGGAATGAAAAGGAATGGAATGGAATGGAATGGAGTGGTTGGCATTGTTTCGGAAATGAATGGAATGAGGTGGAGTGTAGTGGAGTGGAAGGGAGGGGAGTAGAGTGGCTTTAGGTGGCATGGAATGGAATGGAATAGAACGGAATGGAATGAAATGCAGTGGATTGCAGTGGAGATGCATGGAGTGGAATGGAATGGAATGGAATGGAATGGAATGGAATGGAATGGAACGGAACGGAATGGAACGGAATGAAATGGATTGGAATGCAATAGAATGAAAAAAATGGACTGCAGTGTATTGGAGAGGAGTTGCATGGAGGGGAATGGAATGCAACGAAATGGAATGGCATGGAATGGAATGGAATGGAATGGAATGGAATGGAATAGAATGGAAAAAAGTGCAGTGGAGTGCAGGAGACAAATGGAAGGGACTGGAATGGAGTGGATAGGAATGGTATGGAATGGAATGGAATGGAATGGATTATAATGGAATGGAATGGAATATAATGGAATGGAATGGAATGGATTGGAATGGATTGGAATGGAATGGAATGGAGTGGAATGGAATGGAATGGAATGGATTGCAAGAAAGTACGTTGGAGTGCAGTGGAATGAAATGGAGAAAAAACGAAGGGAGTGGATTGGAGTGGAATATAGTGGATTGGAAGGGATAGGAACAAAATGGAATTGCATGGAATGGAATGCATTGGGATCGATTAGACAGGAATGGAGGCTAATGGGAAGAAATGGAATGCAGTGGGGTGGAGAGGGGTGGAGTAGAGAAGAGTGATTTTCAATTGAATGTCGTGGAATGGAAGGGATTGGAGAGAAGTAGAGTGGATTCTAGTGGAAAAGAATGGAATTTAATCAAACAGAATGGAATGCGATGGAATGGAAAGGAATGGAATGGAACGGAATGGAATGGAATGGAATGGAATGGAATGGAATGGAATGGAAAAAAGTGCAGTGGAGTGCAGTTGAGAGGAATGGAGTGGAATGGAATGGAATGGAATGGAATGGAATGGAATGGAATGGAATGGAAAAGAATGGAATGGAATGAAATGACATAGCATGGAATGGAATAGATTGGAGGAGACTGGAATGGAGAAAAATGAGAAAGAATGGAATGTAGTGGAGTGGAGAGGAAGAGAGACGAGAAGAGTGGATTTGTACTCAATGGAATGGAATGGAACGGATTAGAGTGGAGAGGAGTGGATTCTAGTGGAAAAGAATGGAATGGAATGGAATGGAATGGAGTAGAGTATACAAATGTGCAGTTGAGTGTAGTGGAGTGGAATGGAGAAGAAAGGAAGGGAGTGGAGTGGAGTGGAAAGGAGTGGAATGCAATGGAATGGAATGGAATGGAATGGAAAGGAATGGAATCGAATGAAGTGGACTGGAATGGTGGGGAATCGGAAGGAATAGAATGCAGGGGAGTAGAGAGGAGTGGAGAGGAGAAGAGTGGATTTGAATCAAATGGAAAGGAACGTAATCCACTGGAGTGGAGAGGAGTGTTATCTAGTGGAAAATTGGAATGGAATGGAATGGAATGGAATGGAATGGAATGGAATGGAATGGAAAGAAGTGTAATGGAGTGTGCTGGAGTGGGATGGAATGGAATAGAATGGAATGGTCAGGAATGGAGGCGAACGGGAAGGAATAGAATGCAGTGGACTGAAGAGGAGTGGAGTGGAGAAGAGCGGACTTGAATTGAATGCAGTGGAATGGATAGGAGTTTAGTGGAGTGGATTTCAGGGGAAAAGAATGTAATGTAATGTAATGTAATGTAATGTAATGTAATGGAATGGAATGGAATGGAATGCAAAGGAATGGAGTAGAATGGAATGGGATAGAATGGAATGGACTGGACTGGAAAGGAAAAAATTACATCGGAGTGAAGTAGAATGGAATGGAGAAGAAACGAAGCAAGTGGATTGGAGTGGAATGTAGTGGAATGGAAGGGAATGGAACGAAATGGAATTGAATGGAATGCAATGGAATGGAATGGAATGCATTAGCCTGGAATGGAGGCTACTGGGAAGGAATGGAAGGCAGTGGAATGGAGAGAAATCAAGTGGAGAAGAGTGGTTTTGAATTGAATGTCCTGGCATGGAATGGATTGTAGTGGATTGCAGTGGATTCCAGTGGAAAAGAATGGAATTTAAACGAATGGAATGGAATGCAATGGAATGGAAAGGATTGGAATGGAATGGAAAAAAGTGCAGTGGAGTGCAGTGGAGAGGAATGCAGAAGAAACGAAGGGACTGGATTGGAGTGGAATGTAGTGGAATGGAATGGAATGGAATGGAATGGAATGGAATGGAATGGAATAGTTTGGAGGGGACTGGAATGTAGGCGAATGGGAAGGAATGGAATGCAGTAGAGTGAAGAGGAATGGAGAGGAGAAGAGTGGATTTGAACTCAATGGAATGGAATGGAATGGATTGGAGTAGAGAGGAGTGGATTCTGGTGGAAAAGAATGGAATGAAATGGAATGGATTGGAGTAGAGAGGAGTGGATTCTAGTGGAAAAGAATGGAATGCAACAGAATGGAATGGAGTAGAATGGACAAATGTGATGTTGAGTGTAGTATAGTGGAATGGAGAAGAAAGGAAGGGAGTGGAGTGGAGTGGAATGTGGTGGAATTGAATGGAAGGGAATGGAGTGGACAGGAAAGTAGGCGAATGGGAAGGAATGGAATGCAGTGGAGTAGAGAGGAGTGATGTGGAGGAGTGTGTATTTGAATGGAATGGAATGGAACGGAATGCATTGGAGTGGAGAGGACTGTACTCCAGTGGAAAAGAATGGATTGGAATAGAATGGAATGGAAGGGAAAGGAATGGAGTGGAATGGAATGGAATGGAATAGAACTGAATGGAATGGGAAGGAAAAAAGTACATTGGAGTGCAGTGGAATGGAATGGAGAAGAAACGAAGGGACTGGATTGGAGTGGAAAGTAGAGGAATGGAATGGAATGGAATGGAATGGAATGGAAAGGAATGGATTGGACAGGAATGGAGGCTAATAGGAAGGAATGGAATGCAGTGGAGTGGAGAGGAGTGGGGTGGAGAAGAGTGGTTTGAATTGAATGTCACGGAATGGAATGGACTGTAGTGGAGTATAGTGGATTCCAGTGGAAAAGAATGTAATTAAATTGAATGGAACTGGAGGCAATGGAATGGAAAGGAATGGAATGGAAAGGAATGGAATGGAATGGAAAAAAGTGCAGTGGAGTTCAGTGGAGAGGAATGCAGTATAATGGAATGGCATGGAATGGAATAGATTAGAAGGGAATGGAAAGGAGGTGAAAGGGAAGGAATGGAATGCAGTGGAGTGAAGAGGAATGGAGTGGAGAAGAGTGGATTTGAATTCAATGGAATGGATTGGAGTGGAGACGAGTGGATTCTAGTGGAAAAGAATGGAATGGAATGGAATGAAATGGAGTAGAATGAACAAATGGGCTCTTGAGTGTAGTAGAGTGGAATGGAGAAGAATTGAATGTAGTGGAATGGAGTGGAATGGAATGGAATGGAACGGAGTGGACTGGAATAGAGGCGAATGGGAAGGAATGGAATGCAGTGGAGTAGAGAGGAGTGAAGTGGAAGAGTGTGTGTTTAAATCGAATGGAAAGGAAGAGAATGCATTGGAGTGGAGAGGAGTGTACCGTAGTGGAAAACTGGAATGGAATGGAATGGAGTGGAATGGAATGGAATGGAATGGAATGGAATGAAAAAAAGTGTAATGGAGTGTGCTGGAGTGGAGTGGAAAGGAATGGAATGGAATGGAGTGGAATGAAATGGAATGGAATGGAATGGAATGGTATGGAATGGAATGGAATGGAATGGAATAGAGTGGACGGTAATGGAGGTGAATGGGAAGGTATGGAATGTAGTAGAGTGGAGAAGAGTGGAGTAGAAAAGAGTGGATTTGAATTGACTGGAGTGCAATGCAATGGAATTGAATGGAATGGAATGGAATGGAATGCAATGGATAGCAGTGGATTGGAGAGGAGTGGATAGGAGAAGAATGGAATTCAATGGAAAGAAATGAAATGGAAAGGATTACAATGGAAAGGAATGAAAAGCAATGGAATGGAATGGAATGGAATTGAGCAGAGTGCATTGTATTTGAAATGAATTGAATGGAGACGAGGGTTGTGGAGTGGAATGGAATGGGAAGTAATGGAATGGAGTGGAGTGCATTGGAGTGGAATGTAGGGGAGAAGAGTGAATTCAGGTGGAATAGAATAGAAAAGAAAGGAAGGGAATGCAGTGGATTGGAGTGGAGTTGAAGGGAGGGGAAAGGAGTGGAATGGAATGGAATGGAATGGAATGGAATGGAATGGAATGGATTGGAATCGAATGGAATTCATTGGAATGGAATGGAATGGAATGGAATGGAATGGAATGGAATGGAATGGAATGGAATGCAATGCTTTGGAATGGAATAGAAGGGAAAAAAGTGTAGTGGAGAGCTGTGGAGTGAAATGGAGGAAAAGGAAGAAAGTGGAGCGGAGAGGAATGGAGTGCAATGGAATGGAATGGAGGGAAATGGGAATGAATGGAATACAGTGGAGTGTAGAGGAGTAGAGTGGAGAAGAGAGGATTTCAATGGAATGGAAAGGAATGTAATGTAATGCAATGCAATGGAATGGAATGGAATGGAATGGATTGGACTGGAGTGGAGTGGATCCCAGTGGAAAGAAATGGAAAGAATGGAATGGATTGCAATGGAATGGAAGAGATTGGAATGGAATGGAGTCGAATGGGAGGGAATGGAATGCAGTGAAAAGGAGTGGAGAGGAGTGGAGAAGACTGGATTGGAATGGAATGGAATGGAATGGAAGGGAATGGAATGGAATGGAATGGAATGGAAGGGAATGGAAGGGAGTGGAGTGGGTTCTAGTGGAAAACAATGGAATAGAATGGACCAGTATGGAATGGAATGGAATGGCAGGCAATAGAATGGAACGGAATGGAATGGAATGGAATGGCAGGCAATAGAATGGAACGGAATGGAATAGAATGGAATTTAATGGAATAGAATGGAATGGAATGGAATGGAACGGAACGGAACGGAATGGAATGGAATGGAATGCAATGTAAAGGAATGGAATGGAATTGAGTGGAATGCAATGGAATGGAATGAAAAGGAGTGGAATGCAATGTAAAGGAATGGAATGTAATGGAGTGGAATGAAATGGAATGGAATGAGATGGAGTGGAATGCAATGGAATGGAATGAAATGGAGTGGAATGCAATGGAATGGAATGGAATGGAATGGAAAGGAATGGAATGGAATGGAATGGAATGGAATGGAATGGAGTGGAGTGGAATGGAATGGAATAGAAAAGAATGGAATGGAATGGAATGGAACGTAATGGAAAGTACAAAACTGCAGTGGAGTGTAGTGGAGTGGAACGGTGTAGAAAGGAATGGAACAGAAGGGAGTTGAATGGAATGTAATGGAATGGAGAGGACTGGGATGGAGGTGAAAGGGAAGGAATGGAATGCAGTGGACTGGAGAGTAGGGGAAAGAGAAGAGTGGATGTGTAGTGAACGGAAAAGAATAGAATGCATCTGAGTGGAGTAGAGAAGATTCTAGTGGAAAAGAATGGAATGGAATGAAAGGAATGCAATGGAATGGAATGGAATTGCAAAAATTGTAGTGGAGTGCTGTGGAATGGAATGGAAAAGAAAGGAAGAGAGTGGAGTGGAGTGGAATGGAGTGGAGTGGAATGGAATGCAATGCAATGGAATAGAATGGAATGGAATGGAGTAGACTGAAATGGAGAAAAACTGGAAGGAATGGAATGAAGTGGAATGGAAAGGATAGGAGTAGAGAAGAGCGGATTTGAATTGAATGGAATGGAATAGAAAGGATTGGAGTGTAGTGTAGTGGATTGTAGTTTAAAAGAATGGAATGGAATGGAATGGAATGGAATGGAATGGAATGGAATGGAATGGAATGGAATGGAATGCAATGGAATGGAATGCAATGACTTGGAATGGAAAAAAGTGCAGTGGAGTGTAGTGGAGTGGAACGGACAAGAAAGGAATGGAGTGGAGTGGGGTGGAAAGGTGTGGAATGGAATGGAATGAAATGGAATATAATGGAATGGAATGGAAATGAATGGAATGGAATGGAATGGAATGGAACGGAATGGAATGGAATGGAATGGAATTGAATGGAAAGGAATGGAATGGAATGGATTGGATTGGAGTGGAGTGGAGTGGATTCTATGGGAAAAGATTGAATGGAGTGGAATGGAATGGAATGGAATGGAATGGAATGGAATGGAAAGCAAATAATGAACAGTAGGGTTCAGTGGAGTGGAATGGAGAAGAAAGGATGATAGTGGAGTGGAGTACAATGTAGTGGAAAGGATAGGAATGGAATGGAATGGAATACAATGGAATGGAATGGATTCACGTGGACTCAAAACAGACGAAAAGGAAGCAAAGAAATGCAGTGGTGTGGGGAGGAGTGGATTGGCAAAGAGTGTATTTGAATTGAAAGGAATGCAATGGAGTGGACAGCAATGGAAGCGAATGGGAAGGAATGGAATGCAGTGGACTGGAGAGGAGTGGAGTGGAGAAAAGGGAACCTGAATGGAATGGAATGGAATAGATTGGAGAGGATTGGAGTGGATTCCAGTAGAAAGGAATGGAATGGAATGGAATGGAATGGAATGGAATGGAATGGAATGGAATGGAATGGAATGGAGTGGACTGGAATGGAGGCGAATGGGAAAGAGTGGCATGCAGTGGAGTGGAGCGGAGTTGAGTGGAGAAGTGTGGATTTGAATGGAATTGAATGGAATGGAATGGAATGGAGTGGAATGGAATGGAAAGGAATGCAATGGAATGGAATGGAATGGAATGGAATGGAATGGAATGGAATGGAATGGATTGGAGTGGAGTGTATTTTAAGGGAAAAGATTGTAATGGAATTGAATGGACTGGAATTGAATGAAATACAATGGAATGAAATGGAATGGAATGGGGTGGAATGAAATGGAATGGAATTGTTTTGAATGGAATGGAATGGAATGGTTTGAATCGACTGGAATGGAGTTGAATGGAAGGGAGTGGAATGCAGTGCACTGGAGAGCAGTGGAATTGAGAGGTGTGGATTTGAATTAAATGGAATGGAAAGTAATGGATTAGAGTGGAATGGAGTGGATTCTAGTGGAGAAGAGTGGAGTGAAATAGAATACAATGGAATGGAATGAAACGGAATGCCATGGTAAGGAATGGAATGGACTGGAATGGAGGCAAATGGGAAGGAATACAATGCAGAGGAATGGAGAGGAATGGAGTGGAGAAGAGTGGATTTGAATTGCATGTAATGGTATGGAATGGATTGCAGATTAGTTTAGAGGAACAGAGTGGAGAAGACTGGATTTGAATTCAATGTAATGGAATGCAATGGATTGGAGTGTAGTGGAGTGGTTTCTAGTGTAAAAGAATGCAACGGAATGGAATTGAATGGAGTGGATTGGAATACAGGCAAAAGGGAAAGAATACAATGCAGTGGATTGGAGAGCGGTGGTGTCCAGAAGCGTGGATTTCATATGAATGGAATGGAATGCAATGGAATGGAATAGAAAAGAATTTAAAGCAGTGGATTGGGGTGGAATGAAATGGACTAACATGGAATGGAATGGAAAGTAATGGAATGGAAAGGAATATAAGGGAACGGAATGAAAAGGAATGGAATGGAATGGAATGGAGTGGTTGGCATTGTTTTGGAAATGAATGGAATGAGGTGGAGTGTAGTGGAGTGGAAGGGAGGGTAGTAGAGTGGCTTTAGGTGGCATGGAATGGAATGGAATAGAACGGAATGGAATGTAATGCAGTGGATTGCAGTGGAGATGCATGGAGTGGAATGGAATGGAATGGAATGGAATGGAATGGAATGGAATGGAACGGAACGGAATGGAACGGAATGAAATGGATTGGAATGCAATAGAATGAAAAAAATGGACTGCAGTGTATTGGAGAGGAGTTGCATGGAGGGGAATGGAATGCAACGAAATGGAATGGCATGGAATGGAATGGAATGGAATGGAATGGAATGGAATGGAATAGAATGGAAAAAAGTGCAGTGGAGTGCAGGAGACAAATGGAAGGGGCTGGAATGGAGTGGATAGGAATGGTATGGAATGGAATGGAATGGAATGGAATATAATGGAATGGAATGGAATATAATGGAATGGAATGGAATGGATTGGAATGGATTGGAATGGAATGGAATGGAGTGGAATGGAATGGAATGGAATGGATTGCAAGAAAGTACGTTGGAGTGCATTGGAATGAAATGGAGAAAAAACGAAGGGAGTGGATTGGAGTGGAATATATTGGTTTCTAAGGGATTGGAACAAAATGGAATTGCATGGAATGGAATGGATTGGGATCGATTAGACAGGAATGGAGGCTAATGGGAAGAAATGGAATGCAGTGGGGTGGAGAGGGGTGGAGTAGAGAAGAGTGATTTTCAATTGAATGTCATGGAATGGAAGGGATTGGAGAGAAGTAGAGTGGATTCTAGTGGAAAAGAATGGAATTTAATCAAACAGAATGGAATGCGATGGAATGGAAAGGAATGGAATGGAACGGAATGGAATGGAATGGAATGGAATGGAATGGAATGGAATGGAATGGAAAAAAGTGCAGTGGAGTGCAGTTGAGAGGAATGGAGTTGAATGGAATGGAATGGAATGGAATGGAATGGAATGGAATGAAAAGAATGGAATGGAATGAAATGGAATAGCATGGAATGGAATAGATTGGAGGAGACTGGAATGGAGAAAAATGAAAAGAATGGAATGTAGTGGAGTGGAGAGGAAGAGAGACGAGAAGAGTGGATTTGTACTCAATGGAATGGAATGGAACGGATTAGAGTGCAGAGGAGTGGATTCTAGTGGAAAAGAATGGAATGGAATGGAATGGAGTAGAATATACAAATGTGCAGTTGAGTGTAGTGGAGTGGAACGGAGAAGAAAGGAAGGGAGTGGAGTGGAGTGGAAAGGAGTGGAATGCAATGGAATGGAATGGAATGGAATGGAAAGGAATGGAATCGAATGAAGTGGACTGGAATGGTGGGGAATCGGAAGGAATAGAATGCAGGGGAGTAGAGAGGAGTGGAGAGGAGAAGAGTGGATTTGAATCAAATGGAAAGGAACGTAATCCACTGGAGTGGAGAGGAGTGTTATCTAGTGGAAAATTGGAATGGAATGGAATGGAATGGAATGGAAAGAAGTGTAATGGAGTGTGCTGGAGTGGAATGGAATGGAATAGAATGGAATGGAATGGAATGGTCAGGAATGGAGGCGAACGGGAAGGAATAGAATGCAGTGGACTGAAGAGGAGTGGAGTGGAGAAGAGCGGACTTGAATTGAATGCAGCGGAATGGATAGGAGTTTAGTGGAGTGGATTTCAGGGGAAAAGAATGTAATGTAATGTAATGGAATGGAATGGAATGGAATGGAATGGAATGGAATGCAAAGGAATGGAGTAGAATGGAATGGGATAGAATGGAATGGAATGGACTGGAAAGGAAAAAATTACATCGGAGTGCAGTAGAATGGAATGGAGAAGAAACGAAGCAAGTGGATTGGAGTGGAATGTAGTGGAATGGAAGGGAATGGAACGAAATGGAATTGAATGGAATGCAATGGAATGGAATGGAATGCATTAGCCTGGAATGGAGGCCACTGGGAAGGAATGGAAGGCAGTGGAATGGAGAGAAATCAAGTGGAGAAGAGTGGTTTTGAATTGAATGTCCTGGCATGGAATGGATTGTAGTGGATTGCAGTGGATTCCAGTGGAAAAGAATGGAATTTAAACGAATGGAATGGAATGCAATGGAATGGAAAGGATTGGAATGGAATGGAAAAAAGTGCAGTGGAGTGCAGTGGAGAGGAATGCAGAAGAAACGAAGGGACTGGATTGGAGTGGAATGTAGTGGAATGGAATGGAATGGAATGGAATGGAATGGAATGGAATAGTTTGGAGGGGACTGGAATGTAGGCGAATGGGAAGGAATGGAATGCAGTAGAGTGAAGAGGAATGGAGAGGAGAAGAGTGGATTTGAACTCAATGGAATGGAATGGAATGGATTGGAGTAGAGAGGAGTGGATTCTGGTGGAAAAAAATGGAATGAAATGGAATGGATTGGAGTAGAGAGGAGTGGATTCTAGTGGAAAAGAATGGAATGCAACAGAATGGAATGGAGTAGAATGGACAAATGTGATGTTGAGTGTAGTATAGTGGAATGGAGAAGAAAGGAAGGGAGTGGAGTGGAGTGGAATGTGGTGGAATTGAATGGAAGGGAATGGAGTGGACAGGAAAGTAGGCGAATGGGAAGGAATGGAATGCAGTGGAGTAGAGAGGAGTGATGTGGAGGAGTGTGTATTTGAATGGAATGGAATGGAACGGAATGCATTGGAGTGGAGAGGACTGTACTCCAGTGGAAAAGAATGGATTGGAATAGAATGGAATGGAAGGGAAAGGAATGGAGTGGAATGGAATGGAATGGAATAGAACTGAATGGAATGGGAAGGAAAAAAGTACATTGGAGTGCAGTGGAATGGAATGGAGAAGAAACGAAGGGACTGGATTGGAGTGGAAAGTAGAGGAATGGAATGGAATGGAATGGAATGGAAAGGAATGGATTGGACAGGAATGGAGGCTAATAGGAAGGAATGGAATGCAGGGGAGTGGAGAGGAGTGGGGTGGAGAAGAGTGGTTTGAATTGAATGTCACGGAATGGAATGGACTGTAGTGGAGTATAGTGGATTCCAGTGGAAAAGAATGTAATTAAATTGAATGGAACTGGAGGCAAAGGAATGGAAAGGAATGGAATGGAAAGGAATGGAATGGAATGGAAAAAAGTGCAGTGGAGTTCAGTGGAGAGGAATGCAGTATAATGGAATGGCATGGAATGGAATAGATTAGAAGGGAATGGAAAGGAGGTGAAAGGGAAGGAATGGAATGCAGTGGAGTGAAGAGGAATGGAGTGGAGAACAGTGGATTTGAATTCAATGGAATGGATTGGAGTGGAGACGAGTGGATTCTGGTGGAAAAGAATGGAATGGAATGGAATGAAATGGAGTAGAATGAACAAATGTGCTCTTGAGTGTAGTAGAGTGGAATGGAGAAGAATTGAATGTAGTGGAATGGAGTGGAATGGAATGGAATGGAACGGAGTGGACTGGAATAGAGGCGAATGGGAAGGAATGGAATGCAGTGGAGTAGAGAGGAGTGAAGTGGAAGAGTGTGTATTTAAATCGAATGGAAAGGAATAGAATGCATTGGAGTGGAGAGGAGTGTACCGTAGTGGAAAACTGGAATGGAATGGAATGGAGTGGAATGGAATGGAATGGAATGGAATGGAATGGAATGAAAAAAAGTTTAATGGAGTGTGCTGGAGTGGAGTGGAAAGGAATGGAATGGAATGGAATGGAATAGAGTGGACGGTAATGGAGGTGAATGGGAAGGTATGGAATGTAGTAGAGTGGAGAAGAGTGGAGTAGAAAAGAGTGGATTTGAATTGACTGGAGTGCAATGCAATGGAATGGAATGGAATGGAATGGAATGGAATGGAATGGAATGGAATGGAATGGATAGCAGTGGATTGGAGAGGAGTGGATAGGAGAAGAATGGAATTCAATGGAAAGAAATGAAATGGAAATGATTACAATGGAAAGGAATGAAAAGCAATGGAATGCAATGGAATGGAATTGAGCAGAGTGCATTGTATTTGAAATGAATTGAATGGAGACGAGGGTTGTGGAGTGGAATGGAATGGGAAGTAATGGAATGGAGTGGAGTGCATTGGAGTGGAATGTAGGGGAGAAGAGTGGATTCAGGTGGAATAGATTAGAAAAGAAAGGAAGGGAATGCAGTGGATTGGAGTGGAGTTGAAGGGAGGGGAAAGGAGTGGAATGGAATGGAATGGAATGGAATGGAATGGAATGGAATGGAATGGATTGGAATGGAATGGAATTCATTGGAATGGAATGGAATGGAATGGAATGGAATGGAATGAAATGGAATGGAATGGAATGGAATGCGATGCTTTGGAATGGAATAGAAGGGAAAAAAGTGTAGTGGAGTGCTGTGGAGTGAAATGGAGAAAAAGGAAGAAAGTGGAGCGGAGAGGAATGGAGTGCAATGGAATGGAATGGAGGGAAATGGGAATGAATGGAATACAGTGGAGTGTAGAGGAGTAGAGTGGAGAAGAGAGGATTTCAATGGAATGGAAAGGAATGTAATGTAATGGAATGGAATGGAATAGAATGGAATGGAATGGATTGGACTGGAGTGGAGTGGATCCCAGTGGAAAGAAATGGAAAGAATGGAATGGATTGCAATGGAATGGAAGAGATTGGAATGGAATGGAGTCGAATGGGAGGGAATGGAATGCAGTGAAAAGGAGTGGAGAGGAGTGGAGAAGACTGGATTGGAATGGAATGGAATGGAATGGAAGGGAATGGAATGGAATGGAATGGAATGGAATGGAAGGGAATGGAAGGGAGTGGACTGGGTTCTAGTGGAAAACAATGGAATAGAATGGACCAGTATGGAATGGAATGGAATGGCAGGCAATAGAATGGAACGGAATGGAATGGAATGGAATGGAATGTAATAGAATGGAATGGAATGGAATGGAACGGAACGGAACGGAATGGAATGGAATGGAATGCAATGTAAAGGAATGGAATGGAATTGAGTGGAATGCAATGGAATGGAATGAAAAGGAGTGGAATGCAATGTAAAGGAACGGAATGTAATGGAGTGGAATGAAATGGAATGGAATGAAATGGAGTGGAATGCAATGGAATGGAATGAAATGGAGTGGAATGCAATGGAATGGAATGGAAAGGAATGGAATGGAATGGAATGGAATGGAGTGGAGTGGAATGGAATGGAATAGAAAAGAATGGAATGGAATGGAATGGAACGTAATGGAAAGGACAAAACTGCAGTGGAGTGTAGTGGAGTGGAACGGTGTAGAAAGGAATGGAACAGAGGGGAGTGGAATGGAATGTAATGGAATGGAGTGGAACGGGACGGAGGTGAAAGGGAAGGAATGGAATGCAGTGGACTGGAGAGTAGGGGAAAGAGAAGAGTGGATGTGAAGTGAATGGAACAGAATAGAATGCATCTGAGTGGAGTAGAGAAGATTCTAGTGGAAAAGAATGGAATGGAATGAATGGAATGCAATGGAATGGAATGGAATTGCAAAAATTGTAGTGGAGTGCTGTGGAATGGAATGGAAAAGAAAGGAAGAGAGTGGAGTGGAGTGGAATGGAGTGGAGTGGAATGGAATGGAATGCAATGGAATAGAATGGAATGGAATGGAGTAGACTAAAATGGAGAAAAATTGGAAGGAATGGAATGAAGTGGAATGGAAAGGATAGGAGTAGAGAAGAGAGGATTTGAATTGAATGGAATGGAATAGAAACGATTGGAGTGTAGTGTAGTGGATTCTAGTTTAAAAGAATGGAATGGAATGGAATGGAATGGAATGGAATGGAATGGAATGGAATGGAATGGAATGGAATGCAATGGAATGGAATGCAATGACTTGGAATGGAAAAAAGTGCAGTGGAGTGTAGTGGAGTGGAACGGAGAAGAAAGGAAGGGAGTGGAGTGGGGTGGAAAGGTGTGGAATGGAATGGAATGAAATGGAATATAATGGAATGGAATGGAAAGGAATGGAATGGAATGGAATGGAATGGAATGGAATGGAATGGAATGGAATGGAATTGAATGGAAAGGAATGGAATGGAATGGATTGGATTGGAGTGGAGTGGAGTGGATTCTATGGGAAAAGATTGAATGGAGTGGAATGTAATGGAATGGAATGGAATGGAATGGAATGGAATTGAATGGAATGGAATGGAAAGCATATAATGAACAGTAGGGTTCAGTGGAGTGGAATGGAGAAGAAAGGATGAGAGTGGAGTGGAGTAGAATGTAGTGGAAAGGATAGGAATGGAATGGAATGGAATAGAATGGAATGGAATGGAATCACGTGGACTCAAAACAGACGAAAAGGAAGCAAAGAAATGCAGTGGTGTGGGGAGGAGTGGATTGGCAAAGAGTGTATTTGAATTGAAAGGAATGCAATGGAGTGGACAGCAATGGAAGCGAATGGGAAGGAATGGAATGCAGTGGACTGGAGAGGAGTGGAGTGGAGAAAAGGGAACCTGAATGGAATGGAATGGAATAGATTGGAGAGGATTGGAGTGGATTCCAGTAGAAAGGAATGCAATGGAATGGAATGGAATGCAATGGAATGGAATGGAATGGAATGGAGTGGACTGGAATGGAGGCGAATGGGAAAGAGTGGCATGCAGTGGAGTGGAGCGGAGTTGAGTGGAGAAGTGTGGATTTGAATGGAATGGAATGGAATGGAATGGAATGGAGTGGAATGGAATGGAAAGGAATGCAATGGAATGGAATGGAATGGAATGGAATGGAATGGAATGGAATGGAATGGAATGGAATGGAATTGAATGGAATGGATTGGAGTGGAGTGTATTTTAAGGGAAAAGATTTTAATGGAATTGAATGGACTGGAATTGAATGAAATACAATGGAATGAAATGGAATGGAATGGGGTGGAATGAAATGGAATGGAATTGGTTTGAATGGAATGGAATGGAATGGTTTGAATCGACTGGAATGGAGTTGAATGGAAGGGAGTGGAATGCAGTGCACTGGAGAGCAGTGGAATTGAGAGGTGTGGATTTGAATTAAATGGAATGGAAAGGAATGGATTAGAGTGGAATGGAGTGGATTCTAGTGGAGAAGAATGGAGTGAAATAGAATACAATGGAATGGAATGAAACGGAATGCCATGGAGAGGAATGGAATGGACTGGAATGGAGGCAAATGGGAAGGAATACAATGCAGAGGAGTGGAGAGGAATGGAGTGGAGAAGAGTGGATTTGAATTGCATGTAATGGTATGGAATGGATTGCAGATTAGTTTAGAGGAACAGAGTGGAGAAGACTGGATTTGAATTCAATGTAATGGAATGCAATGGATTGGAGTGTAGTGGAGTGGTTTCTAGTGTAAAAGAATGCAACGGAATGGAATTGAATGGAGTGGATTGGAATACAGGCAAAAGGGAAAGAATACAATGCAGTGGATTGGAGAGCGGTGGTGTCCAGAAGCGTGGATTTCATATGAATGGAATGGAATGCAATGGAATGGAATAGAAAAGAATTTAAAGCAGTGGATTGGGGTGGAATGAAATGGACTAACATGGAATGGAATGGAAAGTAATGGAATGGAAAGGAATATAAGGGAACGGAATGAAAAGGAATGGAATGGAATGGAATGGAGTGGTTGGCATTGTTTTGGAAATGAATGGAATGAGGTGGAGTGTAGTGGAGTGGAAGGGAGGGGAGTAGAGTGGCTTTAGGTGGCATGGAATGGAATGGAATAGAACGGAATGGAATGTAATGCAGTGGATTGCAGTGGAGATGCATGGAGTGGAATGGAATGGAATGGAATGGAATGGAATGGAATGGAATGGAACGGAACGGAATGGAACGGAATGAAATGGATTGGAATGCAATAGAATGAAAAAAATGGACTGCAGTGTATTGGAGAGGAGTTGCATCTAGGGGAATGGAATGCAACGAAATGGAATGGCATGGAATGGAATGGAATGGAATGGAATGGAATGGAATAGAATGGAAAAAAGTGCAGTGGAGTGCATGAGACAAATGGAAGGGACTGGAATGGAGTGGATAGGAATGGTATGGAATGGAATGGAATGGAATGGAATATAATGGAATGGAATGGAATATAATGGAATGGAATGGAATGGATTGGAATGGATTGGAATGGAATGGAATGGAGTGGAATGGAATGGAATGGAATGGATTGCAAGAAAGTACGTTGGAGTGCAGTGGAATGAAATGGAGAAAAAACGAAGGGAGTGGATTGGAGTGGAATATAGTGGATTGGAAGGGATTGGAACAAAATGGAATTGCATGGAATGGAATGGATTGGGATCGATTAGACAGGAATGGAGGCTAATGGGAAGAAATGGAATGCAGTGGGGTGGAGAGGGGTGGAGTAGAGAAGAGTGATTTTCAATTGAATGTCATGGAATGGAAGGGATTGGAGAGAAGTAGAGTGGATTCTAGTGGAAAAGAATGGAATTTAATCAAACAGAATGGAATGCGATGGAATGGAAAGGAATGGAATGGAACGGAATGGAATGGAATGGAATGGAATGGAAAAAAGTGCAGTGGAGTGCAGTTGAGAGGAATGGATTGGAATGGAATGGAATGGAATGGAATGGAATGGAATGGAATGGAAAAGAATGGAATGGAATGAAATGGAATAGCATGGATTGGAATAGATTGGAGGAGACTTGAATGGAGAAAAATGAGAAAGAATGGAATGTAGTGGAGTGGAGAGGAAGAGAGACGAGAAGAGTGGATTTGTACTCAATGGAATGGAATGGAACGGATTAGAGTGGAGAGGAGTGGATTCTAGTGGAAAAGAATGGAATGGAATGGAATGGAATGGAGTAGAATATACAAATGTGCAGTTGAGTGTAGTGGAGTGCAATGGAGAAGAAAGGAAGGGAGTGGAGTGGAGTGGAAAGGAGTGGAATGCAATGGAATGGAATGGAATGGAATGGAAAGGAATGGAATCGAATGAAGTGGACTGGAATGGTGGGGAATCGGAAGGAATAGAATGCAGGGGAGTAGAGAGGAGTGGAGAGGAGAAGAGTGGATTTGAATCAAATGGAAAGGAACGTAATCCACTGGAGTGGAGAGGAGTGTTATCTAGTGGAAAATTGGAATGGAATGGAATGGAATGGAATGGAATGGAATGGAATGGAATGGAATGGAAAGAAGTGTAATGGAGTGTGCTGGAGTTGGATGGAATGGAATAGAATGGAATGGTCAGGAATGGAGGCGAACGGGAAGGAATAGAATGCAGTGGACTGAAGAGGAGTGGAGTGGAGAAGAGCGGATTTGAATTGAATGCAGTGGAATGGATAGGAGTTTAGTGGAGTGGATTTCAGGGGAAAAGAATGTAATGTAATGTAATGTAATGGAATGGAATGGAATGGAATGGAATGGAATGCAAAGGAATGGAGTAGAATGGAATGGGATAGAATGGAATGGAATGGACTGGAAAGGAAAAAATTACATCGGAGTGCAGTAGAATGGAATGGAGAAGAAACGAAGCAAGTGGATTGGAGTGGAATGTAGTGGAATGGAAGGGAATGGAACGAAATGGAATTGAATGGAATGCAATGGAATGGAATGGAATGCATTAGCCTGGAATGGAGGCTACTGGGAAGGAATGGAAGGCAGTGGAATGGAGAGAAATCAAGTGGAGAAGAGTGGTTTTGAATTGAATATCCTGGCATGGAATGGATTGTAGTGGATTGCAGTGGATTCCAGTGGAAAAGAATGGAATTTAAACGAATGGAATGGAATGCAATGGAATGGAAAGGATTGGAATGGAATGGAAAAAAGTGCAGTGGAGTGCAGTGGAGAGGAATGCAGAAGAAACGAAGGGACTGGATTGGAGTGGAATGTAGTGGAATGGAATGGAATGGAATGGAATGGAATGGAATGGAATAGTTTGGAGGGGACTGGAATGTAGGCGAATGGGAAGGAATGGAATGCAGTAGAGTGAAGAGGAATGGAGAGGAGAAGAGTGGATTTGAACTCAATGGAATGGAATGGAATGGATTGGAGTAGAGAGGAGTGGATTCTGGTGGAAAAGAATGGAATGAAATGGAATGGATTGGAGTAGAGAGGAGTGGATTCTAGTGGAAAAGAATGGAATGCAACAGAATGGAATGGAGTAGAATGGACAAATGTGATGTTGAGTGTAGTATAGTGGAATGGAGAAGAAAGGAAGGGAGTGGAGTGGAGTGGAATGTGGTGGAATTGAATGGAAGGGAATGGAGTGGAAAGGAAAGTAGGCGAATGGGAAGGAATGGAATGCAGTGGAGTAGAGAGGAGTGATGTGGAGGAGTGTGTATTTGAATGGAATGGAATGGAACGGAATGCATTGGAGTGGAGAGGACTGTACTCCAGTGAAAAAGAATGGATTGGAATAGAATGGAATGGAAGGGAAAGGAATGGAGTGGAATGGAATGGAATGGAATAGAACTGAATGGAATGGGAAGAAAAAAGTACATTGGAGTGCAGTGGAATGGAATGGAGAAGAAACGAAGGGACTGGATTGGAGTGGAAAGTAGAGGAATGGAATGGAATGGAATGGAAAGGAATGGATTGGACAGGAATGGAGGCTAATAGGAAGGAATGGAATGCAGTGGAGTGGAGAGGAGTGGGGTGGAGAAGAGTGGTTTGAATTGAATGTCACGGAATGGAATGGACTGTAGTGGAGTATAGTGGATTCCAGTGGAAAAGAATGTAATTAAATTGAATGGAACTGGAGGCAATGGAATGGAAAGGAATGGAATGGAAAGGAATGGAATGGAATGGAAAAAAGTGCAGTGGAGTTCAGTGGAGAGGAATGCAGTAAAATGGAATGGCATGGAATGGAATAGATTAGAAGGGAATGGAAAGGAGGTGAAAGGGAAGGAATGGAATGCAGTGGAGTGGAGAGGAATGGAGTGGAGAACAGTGGATTTGAATTCAATGGAATGGATTGGAGTGGAGACGAGTGGATTCTAGTGGAAAAGAATGGAATGGAATGGAATGAAATGGAGTAGAATAAACAAATGTGCTCTTGAGTGTAGTATAGTGGAATGGAGAAGAATTGAATGTAGTGGAATGGAGTGGAATGGAATGGAATGGAACGGAGTGGACTGGAATAGAGGCGAATGGGAAGGAATGGAATGCAGTGGAGTAGAGAGGAGGGAAGTGGAAGAGTGTGTATTTCAATCGAATGGAAAGGAATAGAATGCATTGGAGTGGAGAGGAGTGTACCGTAGTGGAAAACTGGAATGGAATGGAATGGAGTGGAATGGAATGGAATGGAATGGAATGGAATGGAATGAAAAAAAGTTTAATGGAGTGTGCTGGAGTGGAGTGGAAAGGAATGGAATGGAATGGAATGGAATAGAGTGGACGGTAATGGAGGTGAATGGGAAGGTATGGAATGTAGTAGAGTGGAGAAGAGTGGAGTAGAAAAGAGTGGATTTGAATTGACTGGAGTGCAATGCAATGGAATGGAATGGAATGGAATGGAATGGAATGGAATGGAATGGAATGGAATGGATAGCAGTGGATTGGAGAGGAGTGGATAGGAGAAGAATGGAATTCAATGGAAAGAAATGAAATGGAAATGATTACAATGGAAAGGAATGAAAAGCAATGGAATGCAATGGAATGGAATTGAGCAGAGTGCATTGTATTTGAAATGAATTGAATGGAGACGAGGGTTGTGGAGTGGAATGGAATGGGAAGTAATGGAATGGAGTGGAGTGCATTGGAGTGGAATGTAGGGGAGAAGAGTGGATTCAGGTGGAATAGATTAGAAAAGAAAGGAAGGGAATGCAGTGGATTGGAGTGGAGTTGAAGGGAGGGGAAAGGAGTGGAATGGAATGGAATGGAATGGAATGGAATGGAATGGAATGGAATGGATTGGAATGGAATGGAATTCATTGGAATGGAATGGAATGGAATGGAATGGAATGGAATGAAATGGAATGGAATGGAATGGAATGCGATGCTTTGGAATGGAATAGAAGGGAAAAAAGTGTAGTGGAGTGCTGTGGAGTGAAATGGAGAAAAAGGAAGAAAGTGGAGCGGAGAGGAATGGAGTGCAATGGAATGGAATGGAGGGAAATGGGAATGAATGGAATACAGTGGAGTGTAGAGGAGTAGAGTGGAGAAGAGAGGATTTCAATGGAATGGAAAGGAATGTAATGTAATGGAATGGAATGGAATAGAATGGAATGGAATGGATTGGACTGGAGTGGAGTGGATCCCAGTGGAAAGAAATGGAAAGAATGGAATGGATTGCAATGGAATGGAAGAGATTGGAATGGAATGGAGTCGAATGGGAGGGAATGGAATGCAGTGAAAAGGAGTGGAGAGGAGTGGAGAAGACTGGATTGGAATGGAATGGAATGGAATGGAAGGGAATGGAATGGAATGGAATGGAATGGAATGGAAGGGAATGGAAGGGAGTGGACTGGGTTCTAGTGGAAAACAATGGAATAGAATGGACCAGTATGGAATGGAATGGAATGGCAGGCAATAGAATGGAACGGAATGGAATGGAATGGAATGGAATGTAATAGAATGGAATGGAATGGAATGGAACGGAACGGAACGGAATGGAATGGAATGGAATGCAATGTAAAGGAATGGAATGGAATTGAGTGGAATGCAATGGAATGGAATGAAAAGGAGTGGAATGCAATGTAAAGGAACGGAATGTAATGGAGTGGAATGAAATGGAATGGAATGAAATGGAGTGGAATGCAATGGAATGGAATGAAATGGAGTGGAATGCAATGGAATGGAATGGAAAGGAATGGAATGGAATGGAATGGAATGGAGTGGAGTGGAATGGAATGGAATAGAAAAGAATGGAATGGAATGGAATGGAACGTAATGGAAAGGACAAAACTGCAGTGGAGTGTAGTGGAGTGGAACGGTGTAGAAAGGAATGGAACAGAGGGGAGTGGAATGGAATGTAATGGAATGGAGTGGAACGGGACGGAGGTGAAAGGGAAGGAATGGAATGCAGTGGACTGGAGAGTAGGGGAAAGAGAAGAGTGGATGTGAAGTGAATGGAACAGAATAGAATGCATCTGAGTGGAGTAGAGAAGATTCTAGTGGAAAAGAATGGAATGGAATGAATGGAATGCAATGGAATGGAATGGAATTGCAAAAATTGTAGTGGAGTGCTGTGGAATGGAATGGAAAAGAAAGGAAGAGAGTGGAGTGGAGTGGAATGGAGTGGAGTGGAATGGAATGGAATGCAATGGAATAGAATGGAATGGAATGGAGTAGACTAAAATGGAGAAAAATTGGAAGGAATGGAATGAAGTGGAATGGAAAGGATAGGAGTAGAGAAGAGAGGATTTGAATTGAATGGAATGGAATAGAAACGATTGGAGTGTAGTGTAGTGGATTCTAGTTTAAAAGAATGGAATGGAATGGAATGGAATGGAATGGAATGGAATGGAATGGAATGGAATGGAATGGAATGCAATGGAATGGAATGCAATGACTTGGAATGGAAAAAAGTGCAGTGGAGTGTAGTGGAGTGGAACGGAGAAGAAAGGAAGGGAGTGGAGTGGGGTGGAAAGGTGTGGAATGGAATGGAATGAAATGGAATATAATGGAATGGAATGGAAAGGAATGGAATGGAATGGAATGGAATGGAATGGAATGGAATGGAATGGAATGGAATTGAATGGAAAGGAATGGAATGGAATGGATTGGATTGGAGTGGAGTGGAGTGGATTCTATGGGAAAAGATTGAATGGAGTGGAATGTAATGGAATGGAATGGAATGGAATGGAATGGAATTGAATGGAATGGAATGGAAAGCATATAATGAACAGTAGGGTTCAGTGGAGTGGAATGGAGAAGAAAGGATGAGAGTGGAGTGGAGTAGAATGTAGTGGAAAGGATAGGAATGGAATGGAATGGAATAGAATGGAATGGAATGGAATCACGTGGACTCAAAACAGACGAAAAGGAAGCAAAGAAATGCAGTGGTGTGGGGAGGAGTGGATTGGCAAAGAGTGTATTTGAATTGAAAGGAATGCAATGGAGTGGACAGCAATGGAAGCGAATGGGAAGGAATGGAATGCAGTGGACTGGAGAGGAGTGGAGTGGAGAAAAGGGAACCTGAATGGAATGGAATGGAATAGATTGGAGAGGATTGGAGTGGATTCCAGTAGAAAGGAATGCAATGGAATGGAATGGAATGCAATGGAATGGAATGGAATGGAATGGAGTGGACTGGAATGGAGGCGAATGGGAAAGAGTGGCATGCAGTGGAGTGGAGCGGAGTTGAGTGGAGAAGTGTGGATTTGAATGGAATGGAATGGAATGGAATGGAATGGAGTGGAATGGAATGGAAAGGAATGCAATGGAATGGAATGGAATGGAATGGAATGGAATGGAATGGAATGGAATGGAATGGAATGGAATTGAATGGAATGGATTGGAGTGGAGTGTATTTTAAGGGAAAAGATTTTAATGGAATTGAATGGACTGGAATTGAATGAAATACAATGGAATGAAATGGAATGGAATGGGGTGGAATGAAATGGAATGGAATTGGTTTGAATGGAATGGAATGGAATGGTTTGAATCGACTGGAATGGAGTTGAATGGAAGGGAGTGGAATGCAGTGCACTGGAGAGCAGTGGAATTGAGAGGTGTGGATTTGAATTAAATGGAATGGAAAGGAATGGATTAGAGTGGAATGGAGTGGATTCTAGTGGAGAAGAATGGAGTGAAATAGAATACAATGGAATGGAATGAAACGGAATGCCATGGAGAGGAATGGAATGGACTGGAATGGAGGCAAATGGGAAGGAATACAATGCAGAGGAGTGGAGAGGAATGGAGTGGAGAAGAGTGGATTTGAATTGCATGTAATGGTATGGAATGGATTGCAGATTAGTTTAGAGGAACAGAGTGGAGAAGACTGGATTTGAATTCAATGTAATGGAATGCAATGGATTGGAGTGTAGTGGAGTGGTTTCTAGTGTAAAAGAATGCAACGGAATGGAATTGAATGGAGTGGATTGGAATACAGGCAAAAGGGAAAGAATACAATGCAGTGGATTGGAGAGCAGTGGTGTCCAGAAGCGTGGATTTCATATGAATGGAATGGAATGCAATGGAATGGAATAGAAAAGAATTTAAAGCAGTGGATTGGGGTGGAATGAAATGGACTAACATGGAATGGAATGGAAAGTAATGGAATGGAAAGGAATATAAGGGAACGGAATGAAAAGGAATGGAATGGAATGGAATGGAGTGGTTGGCATTGTTTTGGAAATGAATGGAATGAGGTGGAGTGTAGTGGAGTGGAAGGGAGGGGAGTAGAGTGGCTTTAGGTGGCATGGAATGGAATGGAATAGAACGGAATGGAATGTAATGCAGTGGATTGCAGTGGAGATGCATGGAGTGGAATGGAATGGAATGGAATGGAATGGAATGGAATGGAATGGAACGGAACGGAATGGAACGGAATGAAATGGATTGGAATGCAATAGAATGAAAAAAATGGACTGCAGTGTATTGGAGAGGAGTTGCATCTAGGGGAATGGAATGCAACGAAATGGAATGGCATGGAATGGAATGGAATGGAATGGAATGGAATGGAATAGAATGGAAAAAAGTGCAGTGGAGTGCATGAGACAAATGGAAGGGACTGGAATGGAGTGGATAGGAATGGTATGGAATGGAATGGAATGGAATGGAATATAATGGAATGGAATGGAATATAATGGAATGGAATGGAATGGATTGGAATGGATTGGAATGGAATGGAATGGAGTGGAATGGAATGGAATGGAATGGATTGCAAGAAAGTACGTTGGAGTGCAGTGGAATGAAATGGAGAAAAAACGAAGGGAGTGGATTGGAGTGGAATATAGTGGATTGGAAGGGATTGGAACAAAATGGAATTGCATGGAATGGAATGGATTGGGATCGATTAGACAGGAATGGAGGCTAATGGGAAGAAATGGAATGCAGTGGGGTGGAGAGGGGTGGAGTAGAGAAGAGTGATTTTCAATTGAATGTCATGGAATGGAAGGGATTGGAGAGAAGTAGAGTGGATTCTAGTGGAAAAGAATGGAATTTAATCAAACAGAATGGAATGCGATGGAATGGAAAGGAATGGAATGGAACGGAATGGAATGGAATGGAATGGAATGGAAAAAAGTGCAGTGGAGTGCAGTTGAGAGGAATGGATTGGAATGGAATGGAATGGAATGGAATGGAATGGAATGGAATGGAAAAGAATGGAATGGAATGAAATGGAATAGCATGGATTGGAATAGATTGGAGGAGACTTGAATGGAGAAAAATGAGAAAGAATGGAATGTAGTGGAGTGGAGAGGAAGAGAGACGAGAAGAGTGGATTTGTACTCAATGGAATGGAATGGAACGGATTAGAGTGGAGAGGAGTGGATTCTAGTGGAAAAGAATGGAATGGAATGGAATGGAATGGAGTAGAATATACAAATGTGCAGTTGAGTGTAGTGGAGTGCAATGGAGAAGAAAGGAAGGGAGTGGAGTGGAGTGGAAAGGAGTGGAATGCAATGGAATGGAATGGAATGGAATGGAAAGGAATGGAATCGAATGAAGTGGACTGGAATGGTGGGGAATCGGAAGGAATAGAATGCAGGGGAGTAGAGAGGAGTGGAGAGGAGAAGAGTGGATTTGAATCAAATGGAAAGGAACGTAATCCACTGGAGTGGAGAGGAGTGTTATCTAGTGGAAAATTGGAATGGAATGGAATGGAATGGAATGGAATGGAATGGAATGGAATGGAATGGAAAGAAGTGTAATGGAGTGTGCTGGAGTTGGATGGAATGGAATAGAATGGAATGGTCAGGAATGGAGGCGAACGGGAAGGAATAGAATGCAGTGGACTGAAGAGGAGTGGAGTGGAGAAGAGCGGATTTGAATTGAATGCAGTGGAATGGATAGGAGTTTAGTGGAGTGGATTTCAGGGGAAAAGAATGTAATGTAATGTAATGTAATGGAATGGAATGGAATGGAATGGAATGGAATGCAAAGGAATGGAGTAGAATGGAATGGGATAGAATGGAATGGAATGGACTGGAAAGGAAAAAATTACATCGGAGTGCAGTAGAATGGAATGGAGAAGAAACGAAGCAAGTGGATTGGAGTGGAATGTAGTGGAATGGAAGGGAATGGAACGAAATGGAATTGAATGGAATGCAATGGAATGGAATGGAATGCATTAGCCTGGAATGGAGGCTACTGGGAAGGAATGGAAGGCAGTGGAATGGAGAGAAATCAAGTGGAGAAGAGTGGTTTTGAATTGAATATCCTGGCATGGAATGGATTGTAGTGGATTGCAGTGGATTCCAGTGGAAAAGAATGGAATTTAAACGAATGGAATGGAATGCAATGGAATGGAAAGGATTGGAATGGAATGGAAAAAAGTGCAGTGGAGTGCAGTGGAGAGGAATGCAGAAGAAACGAAGGGACTGGATTGGAGTGGAATGTAGTGGAATGGAATGGAATGGAATGGAATGGAATGGAATGGAATAGTTTGGAGGGGACTGGAATGTAGGCGAATGGGAAGGAATGGAATGCAGTAGAGTGAAGAGGAATGGAGAGGAGAAGAGTGGATTTGAACTCAATGGAATGGAATGGAATGGATTGGAGTAGAGAGGAGTGGATTCTGGTGGAAAAGAATGGAATGAAATGGAATGGATTGGAGTAGAGAGGAGTGGATTCTAGTGGAAAAGAATGGAATGCAACAGAATGGAATGGAGTAGAATGGACAAATGTGATGTTGAGTGTAGTATAGTGGAATGGAGAAGAAAGGAAGGGAGTGGAGTGGAGTGGAATGTGGTGGAATTGAATGGAAGGGAATGGAGTGGAAAGGAAAGTAGGCGAATGGGAAGGAATGGAATGCAGTGGAGTAGAGAGGAGTGATGTGGAGGAGTGTGTATTTGAATGGAATGGAATGGAACGGAATGCATTGGAGTGGAGAGGACTGTACTCCAGTGAAAAAGAATGGATTGGAATAGAATGGAATGGAAGGGAAAGGAATGGAGTGGAATGGAATGGAATGGAATAGAACTGAATGGAATGGGAAGAAAAAAGTACATTGGAGTGCAGTGGAATGGAATGGAGAAGAAACGAAGGGACTGGATTGGAGTGGAAAGTAGAGGAATGGAATGGAATGGAATGGAAAGGAATGGATTGGACAGGAATGGAGGCTAATAGGAAGGAATGGAATGCAGTGGAGTGGAGAGGAGTGGGGTGGAGAAGAGTGGTTTGAATTGAATGTCACGGAATGGAATGGACTGTAGTGGAGTATAGTGGATTCCAGTGGAAAAGAATGTAATTAAATTGAATGGAACTGGAGGCAATGGAATGGAAAGGAATGGAATGGAAAGGAATGGAATGGAATGGAAAAAAGTGCAGTGGATTTCAGTGGAGAGGAATGCAGTATAATGGAATGGCATGGAATGGAATAGATTAGAAGGGAATGGAAAGGAGGTGAAAGGGAAGGAATGGAATGCAGTGGAGTGAAGAGGAATGGAGTGGAGAACAGTGGATTTGAATTCAATGGAATGGATTGGAGTGGAGACGAGTGGATTCTAGTGGAAAAGAATGGAATGGAATGGAATGAAATGGAGTAGAATGAACAAATGTGCTCTTGAGTGTAGTAGAGTGGAATGGAGAAAAATTGAATGTAGTGGAATGGAGTGGAATGGAATGGAATGGAACGGAGTGGACTGGAATAGAGGCGAATGGGAAGGAATGGAATGCAGTGGAGTAGAGAGGAGTGAAGTGGAAGAGTGTGTATTTAAATCGAATGGAAAGGAATAGAATGCATTGGAGTGGAGAGGAGTGTACCGTAGTGGAAAACTGGAATGGAATGGAATGGAGTGGAATGGAATGGAATGGAATGGAATGGAATGGAATGGAATGGAATGGAACGGAACGGAACGGAATGGTATGGAATGGAATGCAATGTAAAGGAATGGAATGGAATTGAGTGGAATGCAATGGAATGGAATGAAAAGGAGTGGAATGCAATGTAAAGGAACGGAATGTAATGGAGTGGAATGAAATGGAATGGAATGAAATGGAGTGGAATGCAATGGAATGGAATGAAATGGAGAGGAATGCAATGGAATGGAATGGAATGGAATGGAAAGGAATGGAATGGAATGGAATGGAATGGATAGGAGTGGAATGGAATGGAATAGAAAAGAATGGAATGGAATGGAATGGAACGTAATGGAAAGGACAGAACTGCAGTGGAGTGTAGTGGAGGGGAACGGTGTAGAAAGGAATGGAACAGAGGGGAGTGGAATGGAATGTAATGGAATGGAGTGGACTGGGATGGAGGTGAAAGGGAAGGAATGGAATGCAGTGGACTGGAGGGTAGGGGAAAGAGAAGAGTGGATGTGAAGTGAATGGAACAGAATAGAATGCATCTGAGTGGAGTAGAGAAGATTCTAGTGGAAAAGAATGGAATGGAATGAATGGAATGCAATGGAATGGAATGGAATTGCAAAAATTGTAGTGGAGTGCTGTGGAATGGAATGGAAAAGAAAGGAAGAGAGTGGAGTGGAGTGGAATGGAGTGGAGTGGAATGGAATGGAATGCAATGGAATAGAATGGAATGGAATGGAGTAGACTGAAATGGAGAAAAATTGGAAGGAATGGAATGAAGTGGAATGGAAAGGATAGGAGTACAGAAGAGCGGATTTGAATTGAATGGAATGGAATAGAAAGGATTGGAGTGTAGTGTAGTGGATTGTAGTTTAAAAGAATGGAATGGAATGGAATGGAATGGAATGGAATGGAATGGAATGGAATGGAATGGAATGGAACGGAATGCAATGGAATGGAATGCAAAGACTTGGAATGGAAAAAAGTGCAGTGGAGTGTAGTGGAGTGGAACGGAGAAGAAAGGAAGGGTGTGGAGTGGGGTGGAAAGTTGTGGAATGGAATGGAATGAAATGGAATATAATGGAATGGAATGGAAAGGAATGGAATGGAATGGAATGGAATGGAATGGAATGGAATGGAATGGAATGGAATGGAATGGAATTGAATGGAAAGGAATGGAATGGAATGGATTGGATTGGAGTGGAGTGGAGTGGATTCTATGGGAAAAGATTGAATGGAGTGGAATGGAATGGAATGGAATGGAATGGAATGGAAAGCAAATAATGAACAGTAGGGTTCAGTGGAGTGGAATGGAGAAGAAAGGATGAGAGTGGAGTGGAGTAGAATGTAGTGGAAAGGATAGGAATGGAATGGAATGGAATAGAATGGAATGGAATGGAATCACGTGGACTCAAAACAGACGAAAAGGAAGCAAAGAAATGCAGTGGTGTGGGGAGGAGTGGATTGGCAAAGAGTGTATTTGAATTGAAAGGAATGCAATGGAGTGGACAGCAATGGAAGCGAATGGGAAGGAATGGAATGCAGTGGACTGGAGAGGAGTGGAGTGGAGAAAAGGGAACCTGAATGGAATGGAATGGAATAGATTGGAGAGGATTGGAGTGGATTCCAGTAGAAAGGAATGGAATGGAATGGAATGGAATGGAATGGAATGGAATGGAATGGAATGGAATGGAGTGGACTGGAATGGAGGCGAATGGGAAAGAGTGGCATGCAGTGGAGTGGAGCGGAGTTGAGTGGAGAAGTGTGGATTTGAATGGAATGGAATGGAATGGAATGGAATGGAATGGAGTGGAATGGAATGGAAAGGAATGCAATGGAATGGAATGGAATGGAATGGAATGGAATGGAATGGAATGGAATTGAATGGAATGGATTGGAGTGGAGTGTATTTTAAGGGAAAAGATTGTGATGGAATTGAATGGACTGGAATTGAATGAAATACAATGGAATGAAATGGAATGGAATGGGGTGGAATGAAATGGAATCGAATTGGTTTGAATGGAATGGAATGGAATGGTTTGAATCGACTGGAATGGAGTTGAATGGAAGGGAGTGGAATGCAGTGCACTGGAGAGCAGTAGAATTGAGAGGTGTGGATTTGAATTAAATGGAATGGAAAGGAATGGATTAGAGTGGAATGGAGTGGATTCTAGTGGAGAAGAATGGAGTGAAATAGAATACAATGGAATGGAATGAAACGGAATGCCATGGAAAGGAATGGAATGGACTGGAATGGAGGCAAATGGGAAGGAATACAATGCAGAGGAGTGGAGAGGAATGGAGTGGAGAAGAGTGGATTTGAATTGCATGTAATGGTATGGAATGTATTGCAGATTAGTTTAGAGGAACAGAGTGGAGAAGACTGGATTTGAATTCAATGTAATGGAATGCAATGGATTGGAGTGTAGTGGAGTGGTTTCTAGTGTAAAAGAATGCAACGGAATGGAATTGAATGGAGTGGATTGGAATACAGGCAAAAGGGAAAGAATACAATGCAGTGGATTGGAGAGCGGTGGTGTCCAGAAGCGTGGATTTCATATGAATGGAATGGAATGCAATGGAATGGAATAGAAAAGAATTTAAAGCAGTGGATTGGGGTGGAATGAAATGGACTAACATGGAATGGAATGGAAAGTAATGGAATGGAAAGGAATATAAGGGAACGGAATGAAAAGGAATGGAATGGAATGGAATGGAGTGGTTGGCATTGTTTCGGAAATGAATGGAATGAGGTGGAGTGTAGTGGAGTGGAAGGGAGGGGAGTAGAGTGGCTTTAGGTGGCATGGAATGGAATGGAATAGAACGGAATGGAATGAAATGCAGTGGATTGCAGTGGAGATGCATGGAGTGGAATGGAATGGAATGGAATGGAATGGAATGGAATGGAATGGAACGGAACGGAATGGAACGGAATGAAATGGATTGGAATGCAATAGAATGAAAAAAATGGACTGCAGTGTATTGGAGAGGAGTTGCATGGAGGGGAATGGAATGCAACGAAATGGAATGGCATGGAATGGAATGGAATGGAATGGAATGGAATGGAATAGAATGGAAAAAAGTGCAGTGGAGTGCAGGAGACAAATGGAAGGGACTGGAATGGAGTGGATAGGAATGGTATGGAATGGAATGGAATGGAATGGATTATAATGGAATGGAATGGAATATAATGGAATGGAATGGAATGGATTGGAATGGATTGGAATGGAATGGAATGGAGTGGAATGGAATGGAATGGAATGGATTGCAAGAAAGTACGTTGGAGTGCAGTGGAATGAAATGGAGAAAAAACGAAGGGAGTGGATTGGAGTGGAATATAGTGGATTGGAAGGGATAGGAACAAAATGGAATTGCATGGAATGGAATGCATTGGGATCGATTAGACAGGAATGGAGGCTAATGGGAAGAAATGGAATGCAGTGGGGTGGAGAGGGGTGGAGTAGAGAAGAGTGATTTTCAATTGAATGTCGTGGAATGGAAGGGATTGGAGAGAAGTAGAGTGGATTCTAGTGGAAAAGAATGGAATTTAATCAAACAGAATGGAATGCGATGGAATGGAAAGGAATGGAATGGAACGGAATGGAATGGAATGGAATGGAATGGAATGGAATGGAATGGAAAAAAGTGCAGTGGAGTGCAGTTGAGAGGAATGGAGTGGAATGGAATGGAATGGAATGGAATGGAATGGAATGGAATGGAATGGAAAAGAATGGAATGGAATGAAATGACATAGCATGGAATGGAATAGATTGGAGGAGACTGGAATGGAGAAAAATGAGAAAGAATGGAATGTAGTGGAGTGGAGAGGAAGAGAGACGAGAAGAGTGGATTTGTACTCAATGGAATGGAATGGAACGGATTAGAGTGGAGAGGAGTGGATTCTAGTGGAAAAGAATGGAATGGAATGGAATGGAATGGAGTAGAGTATACAAATGTGCAGTTGAGTGTAGTGGAGTGGAATGGAGAAGAAAGGAAGGGAGTGGAGTGGAGTGGAAAGGAGTGGAATGCAATGGAATGGAATGGAATGGAATGGAAAGGAATGGAATCGAATGAAGTGGACTGGAATGGTGGGGAATCGGAAGGAATAGAATGCAGGGGAGTAGAGAGGAGTGGAGAGGAGAAGAGTGGATTTGAATCAAATGGAAAGGAACGTAATCCACTGGAGTGGAGAGGAGTGTTATCTAGTGGAAAATTGGAATGGAATGGAATGGAATGGAATGGAATGGAATGGAATGGAATGGAAAGAAGTGTAATGGAGTGTGCTGGAGTGGGATGGAATGGAATAGAATGGAATGGTCAGGAATGGAGGCGAACGGGAAGGAATAGAATGCAGTGGACTGAAGAGGAGTGGAGTGGAGAAGAGCGGACTTGAATTGAATGCAGTGGAATGGATAGGAGTTTAGTGGAGTGGATTTCAGGGGAAAAGAATGTAATGTAATGTAATGTAATGTAATGTAATGTAATGGAATGGAATGGAATGGAATGCAAAGGAATGGAGTAGAATGGAATGGGATAGAATGGAATGGACTGGACTGGAAAGGAAAAAATTACATCGGAGTGAAGTAGAATGGAATGGAGAAGAAACGAAGCAAGTGGATTGGAGTGGAATGTAGTGGAATGGAAGGGAATGGAACGAAATGGAATTGAATGGAATGCAATGGAATGGAATGGAATGCATTAGCCTGGAATGGAGGCTACTGGGAAGGAATGGAAGGCAGTGGAATGGAGAGAAATCAAGTGGAGAAGAGTGGTTTTGAATTGAATGTCCTGGCATGGAATGGATTGTAGTGGATTGCAGTGGATTCCAGTGGAAAAGAATGGAATTTAAACGAATGGAATGGAATGCAATGGAATGGAAAGGATTGGAATGGAATGGAAAAAAGTGCAGTGGAGTGCAGTGGAGAGGAATGCAGAAGAAACGAAGGGACTGGATTGGAGTGGAATGTAGTGGAATGGAATGGAATGGAATGGAATGGAATGGAATGGAATGGAATAGTTTGGAGGGGACTGGAATGTAGGCGAATGGGAAGGAATGGAATGCAGTAGAGTGAAGAGGAATGGAGAGGAGAAGAGTGGATTTGAACTCAATGGAATGGAATGGAATGGATTGGAGTAGAGAGGAGTGGATTCTGGTGGAAAAGAATGGAATGAAATGGAATGGATTGGAGTAGAGAGGAGTGGATTCTAGTGGAAAAGAATGGAATGCAACAGAATGGAATGGAGTAGAATGGACAAATGTGATGTTGAGTGTAGTATAGTGGAATGGAGAAGAAAGGAAGGGAGTGGAGTGGAGTGGAATGTGGTGGAATTGAATGGAAGGGAATGGAGTGGACAGGAAAGTAGGCGAATGGGAAGGAATGGAATGCAGTGGAGTAGAGAGGAGTGATGTGGAGGAGTGTGTATTTGAATGGAATGGAATGGAACGGAATGCATTGGAGTGGAGAGGACTGTACTCCAGTGGAAAAGAATGGATTGGAATAGAATGGAATGGAAGGGAAAGGAATGGAGTGGAATGGAATGGAATGGAATAGAACTGAATGGAATGGGAAGGAAAAAAGTACATTGGAGTGCAGTGGAATGGAATGGAGAAGAAACGAAGGGACTGGATTGGAGTGGAAAGTAGAGGAATGGAATGGAATGGAATGGAATGGAATGGAAAGGAATGGATTGGACAGGAATGGAGGCTAATAGGAAGGAATGGAATGCAGTGGAGTGGAGAGGAGTGGGGTGGAGAAGAGTGGTTTGAATTGAATGTCACGGAATGGAATGGACTGTAGTGGAGTATAGTGGATTCCAGTGGAAAAGAATGTAATTAAATTGAATGGAACTGGAGGCAATGGAATGGAAAGGAATGGAATGGAAAGGAATGGAATGGAATGGAAAAAAGTGCAGTGGAGTTCAGTGGAGAGGAATGCAGTATAATGGAATGGCATGGAATGGAATAGATTAGAAGGGAATGGAAAGGAGGTGAAAGGGAAGGAATGGAATGCAGTGGAGTGAAGAGGAATGGAGTGGAGAAGAGTGGATTTGAATTCAATGGAATGGATTGGAGTGGAGACGAGTGGATTCTAGTGGAAAAGAATGGAATGGAATGGAATGAAATGGAGTAGAATGAACAAATGGGCTCTTGAGTGTAGTAGAGTGGAATGGAGAAGAATTGAATGTAGTGGAATGGAGTGGAATGGAATGGAATGGAACGGAGTGGACTGGAATAGAGGCGAATGGGAAGGAATGGAATGCAGTGGAGTAGAGAGGAGTGAAGTGGAAGAGTGTGTGTTTAAATCGAATGGAAAGGAAGAGAATGCATTGGAGTGGAGAGGAGTGTACCGTAGTGGAAAACTGGAATGGAATGGAATGGAGTGGAATGGAATGGAATGGAATGGAATGGAATGAAAAAAAGTGTAATGGAGTGTGCTGGAGTGGAGTGGAAAGGAATGGAATGGAATGGAGTGGAATGAAATGGAATGGAATGGAATGGAATGGTATGGAATGGAATGGAATGGAATGGAATAGAGTGGACGGTAATGGAGGTGAATGGGAAGGTATGGAATGTAGTAGAGTGGAGAAGAGTGGAGTAGAAAAGAGTGGATTTGAATTGACTGGAGTGCAATGCAATGGAATTGAATGGAATGGAATGGAATGGAATGCAATGGATAGCAGTGGATTGGAGAGGAGTGGATAGGAGAAGAATGGAATTCAATGGAAAGAAATGAAATGGAAAGGATTACAATGGAAAGGAATGAAAAGCAATGGAATGGAATGGAATGGAATTGAGCAGAGTGCATTGTATTTGAAATGAATTGAATGGAGACGAGGGTTGTGGAGTGGAATGGAATGGGAAGTAATGGAATGGAGTGGAGTGCATTGGAGTGGAATGTAGGGGAGAAGAGTGAATTCAGGTGGAATAGAATAGAAAAGAAAGGAAGGGAATGCAGTGGATTGGAGTGGAGTTGAAGGGAGGGGAAAGGAGTGGAATGGAATGGAATGGAATGGAATGGAATGGAATGGAATGGAATGGATTGGAATCGAATGGAATTCATTGGAATGGAATGGAATGGAATGGAATGGAATGGAATGGAATGGAATGGAATGGAATGCAATGCTTTGGAATGGAATAGAAGGGAAAAAAGTGTAGTGGAGAGCTGTGGAGTGAAATGGAGGAAAAGGAAGAAAGTGGAGCGGAGAGGAATGGAGTGCAATGGAATGGAATGGAGGGAAATGGGAATGAATGGAATACAGTGGAGTGTAGAGGAGTAGAGTGGAGAAGAGAGGATTTCAATGGAATGGAAAGGAATGTAATGTAATGCAATGCAATGGAATGGAATGGAATGGAATGGATTGGACTGGAGTGGAGTGGATCCCAGTGGAAAGAAATGGAAAGAATGGAATGGATTGCAATGGAATGGAAGAGATTGGAATGGAATGGAGTCGAATGGGAGGGAATGGAATGCAGTGAAAAGGAGTGGAGAGGAGTGGAGAAGACTGGATTGGAATGGAATGGAATGGAATGGAAGGGAATGGAATGGAATGGAATGGAATGGAAGGGAATGGAAGGGAGTGGAGTGGGTTCTAGTGGAAAACAATGGAATAGAATGGACCAGTATGGAATGGAATGGAATGGCAGGCAATAGAATGGAACGGAATGGAATGGAATGGAATGGCAGGCAATAGAATGGAACGGAATGGAATAGAATGGAATTTAATGGAATAGAATGGAATGGAATGGAATGGAACGGAACGGAACGGAATGGAATGGAATGGAATGCAATGTAAAGGAATGGAATGGAATTGAGTGGAATGCAATGGAATGGAATGAAAAGGAGTGGAATGCAATGTAAAGGAATGGAATGTAATGGAGTGGAATGAAATGGAATGGAATGAGATGGAGTGGAATGCAATGGAATGGAATGAAATGGAGTGGAATGCAATGGAATGGAATGGAATGGAATGGAAAGGAATGGAATGGAATGGAATGGAATGGAATGGAATGGAGTGGAGTGGAATGGAATGGAATAGAAAAGAATGGAATGGAATGGAATGGAACGTAATGGAAAGTACAAAACTGCAGTGGAGTGTAGTGGAGTGGAACGGTGTAGAAAGGAATGGAACAGAAGGGAGTTGAATGGAATGTAATGGAATGGAGAGGACTGGGATGGAGGTGAAAGGGAAGGAATGGAATGCAGTGGACTGGAGAGTAGGGGAAAGAGAAGAGTGGATGTGTAGTGAACGGAAAAGAATAGAATGCATCTGAGTGGAGTAGAGAAGATTCTAGTGGAAAAGAATGGAATGGAATGAAAGGAATGCAATGGAATGGAATGGAATTGCAAAAATTGTAGTGGAGTGCTGTGGAATGGAATGGAAAAGAAAGGAAGAGAGTGGAGTGGAGTGGAATGGAGTGGAGTGGAATGGAATGCAATGCAATGGAATAGAATGGAATGGAATGGAGTAGACTGAAATGGAGAAAAACTGGAAGGAATGGAATGAAGTGGAATGGAAAGGATAGGAGTAGAGAAGAGCGGATTTGAATTGAATGGAATGGAATAGAAAGGATTGGAGTGTAGTGTAGTGGATTGTAGTTTAAAAGAATGGAATGGAATGGAATGGAATGGAATGGAATGGAATGGAATGGAATGGAATGGAATGGAATGCAATGGAATGGAATGCAATGACTTGGAATGGAAAAAAGTGCAGTGGAGTGTAGTGGAGTGGAACGGACAAGAAAGGAATGGAGTGGAGTGGGGTGGAAAGGTGTGGAATGGAATGGAATGAAATGGAATATAATGGAATGGAATGGAAATGAATGGAATGGAATGGAATGGAATGGAACGGAATGGAATGGAATGGAATGGAATTGAATGGAAAGGAATGGAATGGAATGGATTGGATTGGAGTGGAGTGGAGTGGATTCTATGGGAAAAGATTGAATGGAGTGGAATGGAATGGAATGGAATGGAATGGAATGGAATGGAAAGCAAATAATGAACAGTAGGGTTCAGTGGAGTGGAATGGAGAAGAAAGGATGATAGTGGAGTGGAGTACAATGTAGTGGAAAGGATAGGAATGGAATGGAATGGAATACAATGGAATGGAATGGATTCACGTGGACTCAAAACAGACGAAAAGGAAGCAAAGAAATGCAGTGGTGTGGGGAGGAGTGGATTGGCAAAGAGTGTATTTGAATTGAAAGGAATGCAATGGAGTGGACAGCAATGGAAGCGAATGGGAAGGAATGGAATGCAGTGGACTGGAGAGGAGTGGAGTGGAGAAAAGGGAACCTGAATGGAATGGAATGGAATAGATTGGAGAGGATTGGAGTGGATTCCAGTAGAAAGGAATGGAATGGAATGGAATGGAATGGAATGGAATGGAATGGAATGGAATGGAATGGAATGGAGTGGACTGGAATGGAGGCGAATGGGAAAGAGTGGCATGCAGTGGAGTGGAGCGGAGTTGAGTGGAGAAGTGTGGATTTGAATGGAATTGAATGGAATGGAATGGAATGGAGTGGAATGGAATGGAAAGGAATGCAATGGAATGGAATGGAATGGAATGGAATGGAATGGAATGGAATGGAATGGATTGGAGTGGAGTGTATTTTAAGGGAAAAGATTGTAATGGAATTGAATGGACTGGAATTGAATGAAATACAATGGAATGAAATGGAATGGAATGGGGTGGAATGAAATGGAATGGAATTGTTTTGAATGGAATGGAATGGAATGGTTTGAATCGACTGGAATGGAGTTGAATGGAAGGGAGTGGAATGCAGTGCACTGGAGAGCAGTGGAATTGAGAGGTGTGGATTTGAATTAAATGGAATGGAAAGTAATGGATTAGAGTGGAATGGAGTGGATTCTAGTGGAGAAGAGTGGAGTGAAATAGAATACAATGGAATGGAATGAAACGGAATGCCATGGTAAGGAATGGAATGGACTGGAATGGAGGCAAATGGGAAGGAATACAATGCAGAGGAATGGAGAGGAATGGAGTGGAGAAGAGTGGATTTGAATTGCATGTAATGGTATGGAATGGATTGCAGATTAGTTTAGAGGAACAGAGTGGAGAAGACTGGATTTGAATTCAATGTAATGGAATGCAATGGATTGGAGTGTAGTGGAGTGGTTTCTAGTGTAAAAGAATGCAACGGAATGGAATTGAATGGAGTGGATTGGAATACAGGCAAAAGGGAAAGAATACAATGCAGTGGATTGGAGAGCGGTGGTGTCCAGAAGCGTGGATTTCATATGAATGGAATGGAATGCAATGGAATGGAATAGAAAAGAATTTAAAGCAGTGGATTGGGGTGGAATGAAATGGACTAACATGGAATGGAATGGAAAGTAATGGAATGGAAAGGAATATAAGGGAACGGAATGAAAAGGAATGGAATGGAATGGAATGGAGTGGTTGGCATTGTTTTGGAAATGAATGGAATGAGGTGGAGTGTAGTGGAGTGGAAGGGAGGGTAGTAGAGTGGCTTTAGGTGGCATGGAATGGAATGGAATAGAACGGAATGGAATGTAATGCAGTGGATTGCAGTGGAGATGCATGGAGTGGAATGGAATGGAATGGAATGGAATGGAATGGAATGGAATGGAACGGAACGGAATGGAACGGAATGAAATGGATTGGAATGCAATAGAATGAAAAAAATGGACTGCAGTGTATTGGAGAGGAGTTGCATGGAGGGGAATGGAATGCAACGAAATGGAATGGCATGGAATGGAATGGAATGGAATGGAATGGAATGGAATGGAATAGAATGGAAAAAAGTGCAGTGGAGTGCAGGAGACAAATGGAAGGGGCTGGAATGGAGTGGATAGGAATGGTATGGAATGGAATGGAATGGAATGGAATATAATGGAATGGAATGGAATATAATGGAATGGAATGGAATGGATTGGAATGGATTGGAATGGAATGGAATGGAGTGGAATGGAATGGAATGGAATGGATTGCAAGAAAGTACGTTGGAGTGCATTGGAATGAAATGGAGAAAAAACGAAGGGAGTGGATTGGAGTGGAATATATTGGTTTCTAAGGGATTGGAACAAAATGGAATTGCATGGAATGGAATGGATTGGGATCGATTAGACAGGAATGGAGGCTAATGGGAAGAAATGGAATGCAGTGGGGTGGAGAGGGGTGGAGTAGAGAAGAGTGATTTTCAATTGAATGTCATGGAATGGAAGGGATTGGAGAGAAGTAGAGTGGATTCTAGTGGAAAAGAATGGAATTTAATCAAACAGAATGGAATGCGATGGAATGGAAAGGAATGGAATGGAACGGAATGGAATGGAATGGAATGGAATGGAATGGAATGGAATGGAATGGAAAAAAGTGCAGTGGAGTGCAGTTGAGAGGAATGGAGTTGAATGGAATGGAATGGAATGGAATGGAATGGAATGGAATGAAAAGAATGGAATGGAATGAAATGGAATAGCATGGAATGGAATAGATTGGAGGAGACTGGAATGGAGAAAAATGAAAAGAATGGAATGTAGTGGAGTGGAGAGGAAGAGAGACGAGAAGAGTGGATTTGTACTCAATGGAATGGAATGGAACGGATTAGAGTGCAGAGGAGTGGATTCTAGTGGAAAAGAATGGAATGGAATGGAATGGAGTAGAATATACAAATGTGCAGTTGAGTGTAGTGGAGTGGAACGGAGAAGAAAGGAAGGGAGTGGAGTGGAGTGGAAAGGAGTGGAATGCAATGGAATGGAATGGAATGGAATGGAAAGGAATGGAATCGAATGAAGTGGACTGGAATGGTGGGGAATCGGAAGGAATAGAATGCAGGGGAGTAGAGAGGAGTGGAGAGGAGAAGAGTGGATTTGAATCAAATGGAAAGGAACGTAATCCACTGGAGTGGAGAGGAGTGTTATCTAGTGGAAAATTGGAATGGAATGGAATGGAATGGAATGGAAAGAAGTGTAATGGAGTGTGCTGGAGTGGAATGGAATGGAATAGAATGGAATGGAATGGAATGGTCAGGAATGGAGGCGAACGGGAAGGAATAGAATGCAGTGGACTGAAGAGGAGTGGAGTGGAGAAGAGCGGACTTGAATTGAATGCAGCGGAATGGATAGGAGTTTAGTGGAGTGGATTTCAGGGGAAAAGAATGTAATGTAATGTAATGGAATGGAATGGAATGGAATGGAATGGAATGGAATGCAAAGGAATGGAGTAGAATGGAATGGGATAGAATGGAATGGAATGGACTGGAAAGGAAAAAATTACATCGGAGTGCAGTAGAATGGAATGGAGAAGAAACGAAGCAAGTGGATTGGAGTGGAATGTAGTGGAATGGAAGGGAATGGAACGAAATGGAATTGAATGGAATGCAATGGAATGGAATGGAATGCATTAGCCTGGAATGGAGGCCACTGGGAAGGAATGGAAGGCAGTGGAATGGAGAGAAATCAAGTGGAGAAGAGTGGTTTTGAATTGAATGTCCTGGCATGGAATGGATTGTAGTGGATTGCAGTGGATTCCAGTGGAAAAGAATGGAATTTAAACGAATGGAATGGAATGCAATGGAATGGAAAGGATTGGAATGGAATGGAAAAAAGTGCAGTGGAGTGCAGTGGAGAGGAATGCAGAAGAAACGAAGGGACTGGATTGGAGTGGAATGTAGTGGAATGGAATGGAATGGAATGGAATGGAATGGAATGGAATGGAATAGTTTGGAGGGGACTGGAATGTAGGCGAATGGGAAGGAATGGAATGCAGTAGAGTGAAGAGGAATGGAGAGGAGAAGAGTGGATTTGAACTCAATGGAATGGAATGGAATGGATTGGAGTAGAGAGGAGTGGATTCTGGTGGAAAAAAATGGAATGAAATGGAATGGATTGGAGTAGAGAGGAGTGGATTCTAGTGGAAAAGAATGGAATGCAACAGAATGGAATGGAGTAGAATGGACAAATGTGATGTTGAGTGTAGTATAGTGGAATGGAGAAGAAAGGAAGGGAGTGGAGTGGAGTGGAATGTGGTGGAATTGAATGGAAGGGAATGGAGTGGACAGGAAAGTAGGCGAATGGGAAGGAATGGAATGCAGTGGAGTAGAGAGGAGTGATGTGGAGGAGTGTGTATTTGAATGGAATGGAATGGAACGGAATGCATTGGAGTGGAGAGGACTGTACTCCAGTGGAAAAGAATGGATTGGAATAGAATGGAATGGAAGGGAAAGGAATGGAGTGGAATGGAATGGAATGGAATAGAACTGAATGGAATGGGAAGGAAAAAAGTACATTGGAGTGCAGTGGAATGGAATGGAGAAGAAACGAAGGGACTGGATTGGAGTGGAAAGTAGAGGAATGGAATGGAATGGAATGGAATGGAAAGGAATGGATTGGACAGGAATGGAGGCTAATAGGAAGGAATGGAATGCAGGGGAGTGGAGAGGAGTGGGGTGGAGAAGAGTGGTTTGAATTGAATGTCACGGAATGGAATGGACTGTAGTGGAGTATAGTGGATTCCAGTGGAAAAGAATGTAATTAAATTGAATGGAACTGGAGGCAAAGGAATGGAAAGGAATGGAATGGAAAGGAATGGAATGGAATGGAAAAAAGTGCAGTGGAGTTCAGTGGAGAGGAATGCAGTATAATGGAATGGCATGGAATGGAATAGATTAGAAGGGAATGGAAAGGAGGTGAAAGGGAAGGAATGGAATGCAGTGGAGTGAAGAGGAATGGAGTGGAGAACAGTGGATTTGAATTCAATGGAATGGATTGGAGTGGAGACGAGTGGATTCTGGTGGAAAAGAATGGAATGGAATGGAATGAAATGGAGTAGAATGAACAAATGTGCTCTTGAGTGTAGTAGAGTGGAATGGAGAAGAATTGAATGTAGTGGAATGGAGTGGAATGGAATGGAATGGAACGGAGTGGACTGGAATAGAGGCGAATGGGAAGGAATGGAATGCAGTGGAGTAGAGAGGAGTGAAGTGGAAGAGTGTGTATTTAAATCGAATGGAAAGGAATAGAATGCATTGGAGTGGAGAGGAGTGTACCGTAGTGGAAAACTGGAATGGAATGGAATGGAGTGGAATGGAATGGAATGGAATGGAATGTAATGGAATGAAAAAACTGTAATGGAGTGTGCTGGAGTGGAGTGGAAAGGAATGGAATGGAATGGAGTGGAATGAAATGGAATGGAATGGAATGGAATGGTATGGAATGGAATGGAATGGAATGGAATAGAGTGGACGGTAATGGAGGTGAATGGGAAGGTATGGAATGTAGTAGAGTGGAGAAGAGTGGAGTAGAAAAGAGTGGATTTGAATTGACTGGAGTGCAATGCAATGGAATGGAATGGAATGGAATGGAATGGAATGGAATGGAATGGATAGCAGTGGATTGGAGAGGAGTGGATAGGAGAAGAATGGAATTCAATGGAAAGAAATGAAATGGAAAGGATTACAATGGAAAGGAATGAAAAGCAATGGAATGGAATGGAATGGAATTGAGCAGAGTGCATTGTATTTGAAATGAATTGAATGGAGACGAGGGTTGTGGAGTGGAATGGAATGGGAAGTAATGGAATGGAGTGGAGTGCATTGGAGTGGAATGTAGGGGAGAAGAGTGGATTCAGGTGGAATAGAATAGAAAAGAAAGGAAGGGAATGCAGTGGATTGGAGTGAAGTTGAAGGGAGGGGAAAGGAGTGGAATGGAATGGAATGGATTGGAATGGAATGGAATGGAATGGAATGGATTGGAATCGAATGGAATTCATTGGAATGGAATGGAATGGAATGGAATGGAATGGAATGGAATGGAATGCAATGCTTTGGAATGGAATAGAAGGGAAAAAAGTGTAGTGGAGTGCTGTGGAGTGAAATGGAGAAAAAGGAAGAAAGTGGAGCGGAGAGGAATGGAGTGCAATGGAATGGAATGGAGGGAAATGGGAATGAATGGAATACAGTGGAGTGTAGAGGAGTAGAGTGGAGAAGAGAGGATTTCAATGGAATGGAAAGGAATGTAATGTAATGGAATGGAATGGAATGGAATGGAATGGAATGGATTGGACTGGAGTGGAGTGGATCCCAGTGGAAAGAAATGGAAAGAATGGAATGGATTGCAATGGAATGGAAGAGATTGGAATGGAATGGAGTCGAATGGGAGGGAATGGAATGCAGTGGAAAGCAGTGGAGAGGAGTGGAGAAGACTGGATTGGAATGGAATGGAATGGAATGGAAAGGAATGGAATGGAATGGAATGGAAGGGAATGGAAGGGAGTGGAGTGGGTTCTAGTGGAAAACAATGGAATAGAATGGACCAGTATGGAATGGAATGGAATGGCAGGCAATAGAATGGAACGGAATGGAATGGAATGGAATGGAATGGAATGGAATGGAATGGAACGGAACGGAACGGAATGGAATGGAATGGAATGCAATGTAAAGGAATGGAATGGAATTGAGTGGAATGCAATGGAATGGAATGAAAAGGAGTGGAATGCAATGTAAAGGAATGGAATGGAATGGAGTGGAATGAAATGGAATGGAATGAAATGGAGTGGAATGCAATGGAATGGAATGAAATGGAGTGGAATGCAATGGAATGGAATGGAATGGAATGGAAAGGAATGGAATGGAATGGAATGGAATGGAATGGAGTGGAGTGGAATGGAATGGAATAGAAAAGAATGGAATGGAATGGAATGGAACGTAATGGAAAGGACAAAACTGCAGTGGAGTGTAGTGGAGTGGAACGGTGTAGAAAGGAATGGAACAGAGGGGAGTGGAATGGAATGTAATGGAATGGAGTGGACTGGGATGGAGATGAAAGGGAAGGAATGGAATGCAGTGGACTGGAGAGTAGGGGAAAGAGAAGAGTGGATGTGAAGTGAATGGAACAGAATAGAATGCATCTGAGTGGAGTAGAGAAGATTCTAGTGGAAAAGAATGGAATGGAATGAATGGAATGCAATGGAATGGAATGGAATTGCAAAAATTGTAGTGGAGTGCTGTGGAATGGAATGGAAAAGAAAGGAAGAGAGTGGAGTGGAGTGGAATGGAGTGGAGTGGAATGGAATGGAATGCAATGGAATAGAATGGAATGGAATGGAGTAGACTGAAATGGAGAAAAATTGGAAGGAATGGAATGAAGAGGAATGGAAAGGATAGGAGTAGAGAAGAGCGGATTTGAATTGAATGGAATGAAATAGAAAGGATTGGAGTGTAGTGTAGTGGATTGTAGTTTAAAAGAATGGAATGGAATGGAATGGAATGGAATGGAATGGAATGGAATGGAATGGAATGGAATGGAATGCAATGGAATGGAATGCAATGGCTTGGAATGGAAAAAAGTGCAGTGGAGTGTAGTGGAGTGGAACGGAGAAGAAAGGAAGGGAGTGGAGTGGGGTGGAAAGGTGTGGAATGGAATGGAATGCAATGGAATATAATGGAATGGAATGGAAATGAATGGAATGGAATGGAATGGAATTGAATGGAATGGAAAGGAATGGAATGGAATTGAATGGAAAGGAATGGAATGGAATGGATTGGATTGGAGTGGAGTGGAGTGGATTCTATGGGAAAAGATTGAATGGAGTGGAATGGAATGGAATGGAATGGAATGGAATGGAAAGCAAATAATGAACAGTAGGGTTCAGTGGAGTGGAATGGAGAAGAAAGGATGAGAGTGGAGTGGAGTAGAATGTAGTGGAAAGAATAGGAATGAAATGGAATGGAATAGAATGGAATGGAATGGAATCACGTGGACTCAAAAGAGACGAAAAGGAAGCAAAGAAATGCAGTGGTGTGGGGAGGAGTGGATAGGCAAAGAGTGTATTTGAATTGAAAGGAATGCAATGGAGTGGACTGTAATGGAAGCGAATGGGAAGGAATGGAATGCCGTGGACTGGAGAGGAGTGGAGTGGAGAAAAGGGAACCTGAATGGAATGGAATGGAATAGATTGGAGAGGATTGGAGTGGATTCCAGTAGAAAGGAATGGAATGGAATGGAATGGAATGGAATGGAATGGAATGGAATGGAATGGAATGGAATGGAGTGGACTGGAATGGAGGCGAATGGGAAAGAGTGGCATGCAGTGGAGTGGAGCGGAGTTGAGTGGAGAAGTGTGGATTTGAATGGAATGGAATGGAATGGAATGGAATGGAAAGGAATGGAATGGAATGGAATGGAATGGAATGGAATGGAATGGATTGGAGTGGAGTGTATTTTAAGGGAAAAGATTGTAATGGAATTGAATGGACTGGAATTGAATGAAATACAATGGAATGAGATGGAATGGAATGGGGTGGAATGAAATGGAATGGAATTGGTTTGAATGGAATGGAATGGAATGGTTTGAATCGACTGGAATGGAGTTGAATGGAAGGGAGTGGAATGCAGTGCACTGGAGATCAGTGGAATTGAGAGGTGTGGATTTGAATTAAATGGAATGGAAAGTAATGGATTAGAGTGGAATGGAGTGGATTCTAGTGGAGAAGAATGGAGTGAAATAGAATACAATGGAATGGAATGAAACGGAATGCCATGGAAAGGAATGGAATGGACAGGAATGGAGGCAAATGGGAAGGAATACAATGCAGAGGAGTGGAGAGGAATGGAGTGGAGAAGAGTGGATTTGAATTGCATGTAATGGTATGGAATGGATTGCAGATTAGTTTAGAGGAACATAGTGGAGAAGACTGGATTTGAATTCAATCTAATGGAATGCAATGGATTGGAGTGTAGTGGAGTGGATTCTAGTGTAAAAGAATGCAACGGAATGGAATTGAATGGAGTGGATTGGAATACAGGCAAAAGGGAAAGAATACAATGCAGTGGATTGGAGAGCGGTGGTGTCCAGAAGCGTGGATTTCATATGAATGGAATGGAATGCAATGGAATGGAATAGAAAAGAATTTAAAGCAGTGGATTGGGGTGGAATGAAATGGACTAACATGGAATGGAATGGAAAGTAATGGAATGGAAAGGAATATAAGGGAACGGAATGATAAGGAATGGAATGGAATGGAATGGAGTGGTTGGCATTGTTTTGGAAATGAATGGAATGAGGTGGAGTGTAGTGGAGTGGAAGGGAGGGGAGTAGAGTGGCTTTAGGTGGCATGGAATGGAATGGAATAGAACGGAATGGAATGTAATGCAGTGGATTGCAGTGGAGATGCATGGAGTGGAATGGAATGGAATGGAATGGAATGGAATGGAATGGAACGGAACGGAATGGAACGGAATGAAATGGATTGGAATGCAATAGAATGAAAAAAATGGACTGCAGTGTATTGGAGAGGAGTTGCATGGAGGGGAATGGAATGCAACGAAATGGAATGGCATGGAATGGAATGGAATGGAATGGAATGGAATAGAATGGAAAAAAGTGCAGTGGAGTGCAGGAGACAAATGGAAGGGACTGGAATGGAGTGGATAGGAATGGTATGGAATGGAATGGAATGGAATATAATGGAATGGAATGGAATATAATGGAATGGAATGGAATGGATTGGAATGGATTGGAATGGAATGGAATGGAGTGGAATGGAATGGAATGGAATGGATTGCAAGAAAGTACGTTGGAGTGCAGTGGAATGAAATGGAGAAAAAACGAAGGGAGTGGATTGGAGTGGAATATAGTGGATTGGAAGGGATTGGAACAAAATGGAATTGCATGGAATGGAATGTATTGGGATCGATTAGACAGGAATGGAGGCTAATGGGAAGAAATGGAATGCAGTCGGGTGGAGAGGGGTGGAGTAGAGAAGAGTGATTTTCAATTGAATGTCATGGAATGGAAGGGATTGGAGAGAAGTAGAGTGGATTCTAGTGGAAAAGAATGGAATTTCATCAAACAGAATGGAATGCGATGGAATGGAATGGAATGGAATGGAATGGAATGGAATGGAATGGAATGGAATGGAAAAAAGTGCAGTGGAGTGCAGTTGAGAGGAATATAGTGGAATGGAATGGAATGGAATGGAATGGAATGGAATGGAATGGAAAAGAATGGAATGGAATGAAATGGAATAGCATGGAATGGAATAGAGTGGAGGAGACTGGAATGGAGAAAAATGAGAAAGAATGGAATGTAGTGGAGTGGAGAGGAAGAGAGACGAGAAGAGTGGATTTGTACTCAATGGAATGGAATGGAACGGATTAGAATGGAGAGGAGTGGATTCTAGTGGAAAAGAATGGAATGGAATGGAATGGAGTAGAATAGACAAATGTGCAGTTGAGTGTAGTGGAGTGGAATGGAGAAGAAAGGAAGGGAGTGGAGTGGAGTGGAAAGGAGTGGAATGCAATGGAATGGAATGGAATGGAATGGAAAGGAATGGAATCGAATGAAGTGGACTGGAATGGTGGTGAATCGGAAGGAATAGAATGCAGTGGAGTAGAGAGGAGTGGAGAGGAGAAGAGTGGATTTGAATCAAATGGAAAGGAACGGAATCCACTGGAGTGGAGAGGAGTGTTATCTAGTGGAAAATTGGAATGGAATGGAATGGAATGGAATGGAATTGAATGGAATGGAATGGAATGGAAAGAAGTGTAATGGAGTGTGCTGGAGTGGAATGGAATGGAATAGAATGGAATGGAATGGAATGGACAGGAATGGAGGCGAACGGGAAGGAATAGAATGCAGTGGACTGAAGAGGAGTGGAGTGGAGAAGAGCGGATTTGAATTGAATGCAGTGGAATGGATTGGAGTTTAGTGGAGTGGATTCCAGGGGAAAAGAATGTAATGTAATGTAATGGAATGGAATGGAATGGAATGGAATGGAATGCAAAGGAATGGAGTAGAATGGAATGGGATAGAATGGAATGGAATGGACTGGAAAGGAAAAAATTACATCGGAGTGCAGTGGAATGGAATGGAGAAGAAACGAAGCAAGTGGATTGGAGTGGAATGTAGTGGAATGGAAGGGAATGGAACGAAATGGAATTGAATGGAATGCAATGGAATGGAATGGAATGGAATGCATTAGCCTGGAATGGAGGCTACTGGGAAGGAATGGAATGGAGTGGAATGGAGAGAAGTCAAGTGGAGAAGAGTGGTTTTGAATTGAATGTCCTGGCATGGAATGGATTGTAGTGGATTGCAGTGGATTCCAATGGAAAAGAATGGAATTTAAACGAATGGAATGGAATGCAATGGAATGGAAAGGATTGGAATGGAATGGAAAAAAGTGCAGCGGAGTGCAGTGGAGAGGAATGCAGAAGAAACGAAGGGACTGGATTGGAGTGGAATGTAGTAGAATGGAATGGAATAGTTTGGAGGGGACCTGAATGTAGGCGAATGGGAAGGAATGGAATGCAGGAGAGTGAAGAGGAATGGAGAGGAGAAGAGTGGATTTGAACTCAATGGAATGGAATGGAATGGATTGGAGTAGAGAGGAGTGGATTCTAGTGGATAAGAATGGAATGAAATGGAATGGATTGGAGTAGAGAGGAGTGGATTCTAGTGGAAAAGAATGGAATGCAACAGAATGGAATGGAGTAGAATGGACAAATGTGATGTTGAGTGTAGTATAGTGGAATGGAGAAGAAAGGAAGGGAGTGGAGTGGAGTGGAATGTGGTGGAATTGAATGGAAGGGAATGGAGTGGACTGGAATGAAGGCGAATGGGAAGGAATGGAATGCAGTGGAGTAGAGAGGAGTGATGTGGAGGAGTGTGTATTTGAATGGAATGGAATGGAACGGAATGCATTGGAGTGGAGAGGACTGTACTCCAGTGGAAAAGAATGGATTGGAATAGAATGGAATGGAAGGGAAAGGAATGGAGTGGAATGGAATGGAATGGAATAGAACTGAATGGAATGGGAAGGAAAAAAGTACATTGGAGTGCAGTGGAATGGAATGGAGAAGAAACGAAGGGACTGGATTGGAGTGGAAAGTAGTGGAATGGAATGGAATGGAATGGAATGGAATGGATTGGACAGGAATGGAGGCTAATAGGAAGGAATGGAATGCAGTGGAGTGGAGAGGAGTGGGGTGGAGAAGAGTGGTTTGAATTGAATGTCACGGAATGGAATCGACTGTAGTGGAGTATAGTGGATTCCAGAGGAAATGAATGTAATTAAATTGAATGGAACTGGAGGCAATGGAATGGAAAGGAATGGAATGGAAATGAATGGAATGGAATGGAAAAAAGTGAAGTGGAGTGCAGTGGAGAGGAATGCAGTGTAATGGAATGGCATGGAATGGAATAGATTAGAAGGGAATGGAAAGGAGGTGAAAGGGAAAGAATGGAATGCAGTGGAGTGGAGAGGAATGGAGTGGAGAACAGTGGATTTGAATTCAATGGAATGGATTGGAGTGGAGACGAGTGGATTCTAGTGGAAAAGAATGAAATGGAATGGAATGAAATGGAGTAGAATGAACAAATGTGCTGTGGAGTGTAGTAGAGTGGAATGGAGAAGAATTGAATGTAGTGGAATGGAGTGGAATGGAATGGAACGGAACGGAGTGGACTGGAATAGAGGCGAATGGGAAGGAATGGAATGCAGTGGAGTAGAGAGGAGTGAAGTGGAAGAGTGTGTATTTCAATCGAATTGAAAGGAATAGAATGCATTGGAGTGGAGAGGAGTGTACCGTAGTGGAAAACTGGAATGGAAGGGAATGGAATGGAATGGAATGGAATGGAAGGGAAAGGAATGCAATGGAATGGAATGGAATGGAATGGAATGGAATGGAATGGAATGGAATGGAATGGAATGGAATGGATTGGAGTGGAGTGTATTTTAAGGGAAAAGATTGTAATGGAATTGAATGGACTGGAATTGAATGAAATACAATGGAATGAAATGGAATGGAATGGGGTGGAATGAAATGGAATGGAATTGGTTTGAATGGAATGGAATGGAATGGTTTGAATCGACTGGAATGGAGTTGAATGGAAGGGAGTGGAATGCAGTGCACTGGAGAGCAGTGGAATTGAGAGGTGTGGATTTGAATTAAATGAAATGGAAAGTAATGGATTAGAGTGGAATGGAGTGGATTCTAGTGGAGAAGAATGGAGTGAAATAGAATACAATGGAATGGAATGAAACGGAATGCCATGGAAAGGAATGGAATGGACTGGAATGGAGGCAAATGGGAAGGAATACAATGCAGAGGAGTGGAGAGGAATGGAGTGGAGAAGAGTGGATTTGAATTGCATGTAATGGTATGGAATGGATTGCAGATTAGTTTAGAGGAACAGAGTGGAGAAGACTGGATTTGAATTCAATCTAATGGAATGCAATGGATTGGAGGGTAGTGGAGTGGATTCTAGTGTAAAAGAATGCAACGGAATGGAATTGAATGGAGTGGATTGGAATACAGGCAAAAGGGAAAGAATACAATGCAGTGGATTGGAGAGCGGTGGTGTCCAGAAGCGTGGATTTCATATGAATGGAATGGAATGCAATGGAATGGAATAGAAAAGAATTTAAAGCAGTGGATTGGGGTGGAATGAAATGGACTAACATGGAATGGAATGGAAAGTAATGGAATGGAAAGGAATATAAGGGAACGGAATGAAAAGGAAAGGAATGGAATGGAATGGAGTGGTTGGCATTGTTTTGGAAATGAATGGAATGAGGTGGAGTGTAGTGGAGTGGAAGGGAGGGGAGTAGAGTGGCTTTAGGTGGCATGGAATGGAATGGAATAGAACGGAATGGAATGGAATGCAGTGGATTGCAGTGGAGATGCATGGAGTGGAATGGAATGGAATGGAATGGAATGGAATGGAATGGAAGGGAACGGAATGGAACGGAATGAAATGGATTGGAATGCAATAGAATGAAAAAAATGGACTGCAGTGTATTGGAGAGGAGTTGCATGGAGGGGAATGGAATGCAACGAAATGGAATGGCATGGAATGGAATGGAATGGAATGGAATGGAATAGAATGGAAAAAAGTGCAGTAGAGTGCAGGAGACAAATGGAAGGGACTGGAATGGAGTGGATAGGAATGGTATGGAATGGAATGGAATGGAATGGAATATAATGGAATGGAATGGAATATAATTGAATGGAATGGAATGGATTGGAATGGATTGGAATGGAATGGAATGGAGTGGAATGGAATGGAATGGAATTGATTGCAAGAAAGTACGTTGGAGTGCAGTGGAATGAAATGGAGAAAAAACGAAGGGAGTGGATTGGAGTGGAATATAGTGGATTGGAAGGGATTGGAACAAAATGGAATTGCATGGAATGGAATGGATTGGGATCGATTAGACAGGAATGGAGGCTAATGGGAAGAAATGGAATGCAGTCGGGTGGAGAGGGGTGGAGTAGAGAAGAGTGATTTTCAATTGAATGTCATGGAATGGAAGGGATTGGAGAGAAGTAGAGTGGATTCTAGTGGAAAAGAATGGAATTTCATCAAACAGAATGGAATGCGATGGAATGGAATGGAATGGAATGGAATGGAATGGAATGGAATGGAATGGAAAAAAGTGCAGTGGAGTGCAGTTGAGAGGAATATAGTGGAATGGAATGGAATGGAATGGAATGGAATGGAATGGAATGGAATGGAAAAGAATGGAATGGAATGAAATGGAATAGCATGGAATGGAATAGATTGGAGGAGACTGGAATGGAGAAAAATGAGAAAGAATGGAATGTAGTGGAGTGGAGAAGAAGAGAGACGAGAATAGTGGATTTGTACTCAATGGAATGGAATGGAACGGATTAGAGTGGAGAGGAGTGGATTCTAGTGGAAAAGAATGGAATGGAATGGAATGGAGTAGAATAGTCAAATGTGCAGTTGAGTGTAGTGGAGTGGAATGGAGAAGAAAGGAAGGGAGTGGAGTGGAGTGGAAAGGAGTGGAATGCAATGGAATGGAATGGAATGGAATGGAAAGGAATGGAATCGAATGAAGTGGACTGGAATGGTGGTGAATCGGAAGGAATAGAATGCAGTGGACTAGAGAGGAGTGGAGAGGAGAAGAGTGGATTTGAATCAAATGGAAAGGAACGGAATCCACTGGAGTGGAGAGGAGTGTTATCTAGTGGAAAATTGGAATGGAATGGAATGGAATGGAATGGAATTGAATGGAATGGAATGGAATGGAAAGAAGTGTAATGGAGTGTGCTGGAGTGGAATGGAATGGAATAGAATGGAATGGAATGGAATGGACAGGAATGGAGGCGAACGGGAAGGAATAGAATGCAGTGGACTGAAGAGGAGTGGAGTGGAGAAGAGCGGATTTGAATTGAATGCAGTGGAATGGATTGGAGTTTAGTGGAGTGGATTCCAGGGGAAAAGAATGTAATGTAATGTAATGGAATGGAATGGAATGGAATGGAATGGAATGGAATGGAATGGAATGCAAAGGAATGGAGTAGAATGGAATGGGATAGAATGGAATGGAATGGACTGGAAAGGAAAAAATTACATCGGAGTGCAGTGGAATGGAATGGAGAAGAAACGAAGCAAGTGGATTGGAGTGGAATGTAGTGGAATGGAAGGGAATGGAACGAAATGGAATTGAATGGAATGCAATGGAATGGAATGGAATGGAATGCATTAGCCTGGAATGGAGGCTACTGGGAAGGAATGGAATGCAGTGGAATGGAGAGAAGTCAAGTGGAGAAGAGTGGTTTTGAATTGAATGTCCTGGCATGGAATGGATTGTAGTGGATTGCAGTGGATTCCAATGGAAAAGAATGGAATTTAAACGAATGGAATGGAATGCAATGGAATGGAAAGGATTGGAATGGAATGGAAAAAAGTGCAGTGGAGTGCAGTGGAGAGGAATGCAGAAGAAACGAAGGGACTGGATTGGAGTGGAATGTAGTGGAATGGAATGGAATAGTTTGGAGGGGACTGGAATTTAGGCGAATGGGAAGGAATGGAATGCAGTAGAGTGAAGAGGAATGGAGAGGAGAAGAGTGGATTTGAACTCAATGGAATGGAATGGAATGGATTGGAGAAGAGAGGAGTGGATTCTAGTGGAAAAGAATGGAATGAAATGGAATGGATTGGAGTAGAGAGGAGTGGATTCTAGTGGAAAAGAATGGAATGCAACAGAATGGAATGGAGTAGAATGGACAAATGTGATGTTGAGTGTAGTATAGTGGAATGGAGAAGAAAGGAAGGGAGTGGAGTGGAGTGGAATGTGGTGGAATTGAATGGAAGGGAATGGAGTGGACTGGAATGAAGGCGAATGGGAAGGAATGGAATGCAGTGGAGTAGAGAGGAGTGATGTGGAGGAGTGTGTATTTGAATGGAATGGAATGGAACGGAATGCATTGGAGTGGAGAGGACTGTACTCCAGTGGAAAAGAATGGATTGGAATAGAATGGAATGGAAGGGAAAGGAATGGAGTGGAATGGAATGGAATGGAATAGAACTGAATGGAATGGGAAGGAAAAAAGTACATTGGAGTGCAGTGGAATGGAATGGAGAAGAAACGAAGGGACTGGATTGGAGTGGAAAGTAGTGGAATGGAATGGAATGGAATGGAATGGAATGGATTGGACAGGAATGGAGGCTAATAGGAAGGAATGGAATGCAGTGGAGTGGAGAGGAGTGGGGTGGAGAAGAGTGGTTTGAATTGAATGTCACGGAATGGAATGGACTGTAGTGGAGTATAGTGGATTCCAGAGGAAATGAATGTAATTAAATTGAATGGAACTGGAGGCAATGGAATGGAAAGGAATGGAATGGAAAGGAATGGAATGGAATGGAAAAAAGTGAAGTGGAGTGCAGTGGAGAGGAATGCAGTGTAATGGAATGGCATGGAATGGAATAGATTAGAAGGGAATGGAAAGGAGGTGAAAGGGAAAGAATGGAATGCAGTGGAGTGGAGAGGAATGGAGTGGAGAACAGTGGATTTGAATTCAATGGAATGGATTGGAGTGGAGACGAGTGGATTCTAGTGGAAAAGAATGAAATGGAATGGAATGAAATGGAGTAGAATGAACAAATGTGCTGTGGAGTGTAGTAGAGTGGAATGGAGAAGAATTGAATGTAGTGGAATGGAGTGGAATGGAATGGAACGGAACGGAGTGGACTGGAATAGAGGCGAATGGGAAGGAATGGAATGCAGTGGAGTAGAGAGGAGTGAAGTGGAAGAGTGTGTATTTCAATCGAATTGAAAGGAATAGAATGCATTGGAGTGGAGAGGAGTGTACCGTAGTGGAAAACTGGAATGGAAGGGAATGGAATGGAATGGAATGGAATGGAAGGGAAAGGAATGCAATGGAATGGAATGGAATGGAATGGAATGGAATGGAATGGAATGGAATGGAATGGAATGGAATGGATTGGAGTGGAGTGTATTTTAAGGGAAAAGATTGTAATGGAATTGAATGGACTGGAATTGAATGAAATACAATGGAATGAAATGGAATGGAATGGGGTGGAATGAAATGGAATGGAATTGGTTTGAATGGAACGGAATGGAATGGTTTGAATCGACTGGAATGGAGTTGAATGGAAGGGAGTGGAATGCAGTGCACTGGAGAGCAGTGGAATTGAGAGGTGTGGATTTGAATTAAATGGAATGGAAAGTAATGGATTAGAGTGGAATGGAGTGGATTCTAGTGGAGAAGAATGGAGTGAAATAGAATACAATGGAATGGAATGAAACGGAATGCCATGGAAAGGAATGGAATGGACTGGAATGGAGGCAAATGGGAAGGAATACAATGCAGAGGAGTGGAGAGGAATGGAGTGGAGAAGAGTGGATTTGAATTGCATGTAATGGTATGGAATGGATTGCAGATTAGTTTAGAGGAACATAGTGGAGAAGACTGGATTTGAATTCAATGTAATGGAATGCAATGGATTGTAGTGTAGTGGAGTGGATTCTAGTGTAAAAGAATGCAACGGAATGGAATTGAATGGAGTGGATTGGAATACAGGCAAAAGGGAAAGAATACAATGCAGTGGATTGGAGAGCGGTGGTGTCCAGAAGCGTGGATTTCATATGAATGGAATGGAATGCAATGGAACGGAATAGAAAAGAATTTAAAGCAGTGGATTGGGGTGGAATGAAATGGACTAACATGGAATGGAATGGAAAGTAAAGGAATGGAAAGGAATATAAGGGAACGGAATGAAAAGGAATGGAATGGAATGGAATGGAGTGGTTGGCATTGTTTTGGAAATGAATGGAATGAGGTGGAGTGTAGTGGAGTGGAAGGGAGGGGAGTAGAGTGGCTTTAGGTGGCATGGAATGGAATGGAATAGAACGGAATGGAATGTAATGCAGTGGATTGCAGTGGAGATGCATGGAGTGGAATGGAATGGAATGGAACGGAATGGAAAGGAGTGGAATGGAACGGAACGGAACGGAATGGAACGGAATGAAATGGATTGGAATACAATAGAATGAAAAAAATGGACTGCAGTGTATTGGAGAGGAGTTGCATGGAGGGGAATGGAATGCAACGAAATGGAATGGCATGGAATGGAATGGAATGGAATGGAATGGAATAGAATGGAAAAAAGTGCAGTGGAGTGCAGGAGACAAATGGAAGGGACTGGAATGGAGTGGATAGGAATGGTATGGAATGGAATGGAATGGAATGGAATATAATGGAATGGAATGGAATATAATGGAATGGAATGGAATGGATTGGAATGGATTGGAATGGAATGGAATGGAGTGGAATGGAATGGAATGGAATGGATTGCAAGAAAGTACGTTGGAGTGCAGTGGAATGAAATGGAGAAAAAACGAAGGGAGTGGATTGGAGTGGAATATAGTGGATTGGAAGGGATTGGAACAAAATGGAATTGCATGGAATGGAATGGATTGGGATCGATTAGACAGGAATGGAGGCTAATGGGAAGAAATGGAATGCAGTGGGGTGGAGAGGGGTGGAGTAGGGAAGAGTGATTTTCAATTGAATGTCATGGAATGGAAGGGATTGGAGAGAAGTAGAGTGGATTCTAGTGGAAAAGAATGGAATTTAATCAAACAGAATGGAATGCGATTGAAAGGAATGGAATGGAATGGAATGGAATGGAAAAAAGTGCAGTGGAGTGCAGTTGAGAGGAATATAGTGGAATGGAATGGAATGGAATGGAATGGAATGGAATGGAAAAGAATGGAATGGAGTGAAATGGAATAGCATGGAATGGAATAGATTGGAGGAGACTGGAATGGAGAAAAATGAGAAAGAATGGAATGTAGTGGAGTGGAGAAGAAGAGAGACGAGAATAGTGGATTTGTACTCAATGGAATGGAATGGAACGGATTAGAGTGGAGAGGAGTGGATTCTAGTGGAAAAGAATGGAATGGAATGGAATGGAGTAGAATAGTCAAATGTGCAGTTGAGTGTAGTGGAGTGGAATGGAGAAGAAAGGAAGGGAGTGGAGTGGAGTGGAAAGGAGTGGAATGCAATGGAATGGAATGGAATGGAATGGAAAGGAATGGAATCGAATGAAGTGGACTGGAATGGTGGTGAATCGGAAGGAATAGAATGCAGTGGACTAGAGAGGAGTGGAGAGGAGAAGAGTGGATTTGAATCAAATGGAAAGGAACGGAATCCACTGGAGTGGAGAGGAGTGTTATCTAGTGGAAAATTGGAATGGAATGGAATGGAATGGAATGGAATTGAATGGAATGGAATGGAATGGAAAGAAGTGTAATGGAGTGTGCTGGAGTGGAATGGAATGGAATAGAATGGAATGGAATGGAATGGACAGGAATGGAGGCGAACGGGAAGGAATAGAATGCAGTGGACTGAAGAGGAGTGGAGTGGAGAAGAGCGGATTTGAATTGAATGCAGTGGAATGGATTGGAGTTTAGTGGAGTGGATTCCAGGGGAAAAGAATGTAATGTAATGTAATGGAATGGAATGGAATGGAATGGAATGGAATGGAATGGAATGGAATGGAATGCAAAGGAATGGAGTAGAATGGAATGGGATAGAATGGAATGGAATGGACTGGAAAGGAAAAAATTACATCGGAGTGCAGTGGAATGGAATGGAGAAGAAACGAAGCAAGTGGATTGGAGTGGAATGTAGTGGAATGGAAGGGAATGGAACGAAATGGAATTGAATGGAATGCAATGGAATGGAATGGAATGGAATGCATTAGCCTGGAATGGAGGCTACTGGGAAGGAATGGAATGCAGTGGAATGGAGAGAAGTCAAGTGGAGAAGAGTGGTTTTGAATTGAATGTCCTGGCATGGAATGGATTGTAGTGGATTGCAGTGGATTCCAATGGAAAAGAATGGAATTTAAACGAATGGAATGGAATGCAATGGAATGGAAAGGATTGGAATGGAATGGAAAAAAGTGCAGTGGAGTGCAGTGGAGAGGAATGCAGAAGAAACGAAGGGACTGGATTGGAGTGGAATGTAGTGGAATGGAATGGAATAGTTTGGAGGGGACTGGAATTTAGGCGAATGGGAAGGAATGGAATGCAGTAGAGTGAAGAGGAATGGAGAGGAGAAGAGTGGATTTGAACTCAATGGAATGGAATGGAATGGATTGGAGAAGAGAGGAGTGGATTCTAGTGGAAAAGAATGGAATGAAATGGAATGGATTGGAGTAGAGAGGAGTGGATTCTAGTGGAAAAGAATGGAATGCAACAGAATGGAATGGAGTAGAATGGACAAATGTGATGTTGAGTGTAGTATAGTGGAATGGAGAAGAAAGGAAGGGAGTGGAGTGGAGTGGAATGTGGTGGAATTGAATGGAAGGGAATGGAGTGGACTGGAATGAAGGCGAATGGGAAGGAATGGAATGCAGTGGAGTAGAGAGGAGTGATGTGGAGGAGTGTGTATTTGAATGGAATGGAATGGAACGGAATGCATTGGAGTGGAGAGGACTGTACTCCAGTGGAAAAGAATGGATTGGAATAGAATGGAATGGAAGGGAAAGGAATGGAGTGGAATGGAATGGAATGGAATAGAACTGAATGGAATGGGAAGGAAAAAAGTACATTGGAGTGCAGTGGAATGGAATGGAGAAGAAACGAAGGGACTGGATTGGAGTGGAAAGTAGTGGAATGGAATGGAATGGAATGGAATGGAATGGATTGGACAGGAATGGAGGCTAATAGGAAGGAATGGAATGCAGTGGAGTGGAGAGGAGTGGGGTGGAGAAGAGTGGTTTGAATTGAATGTCACGGAATGGAATGGACTGTAGTGGAGTATAGTGGATTCCAGAGGAAATGAATGTAATTAAATTGAATGGAACTGGAGGCAATGGAATGGAAAGGAATGGAATGGAAAGGAATGGAATGGAATGGAAAAAAGTGAAGTGGAGTGCAGTGGAGAGGAATGCAGTGTAATGGAATGGCATGGAATGGAATAGATTAGAAGGGAATGGAAAGGAGGTGAAAGGGAAAGAATGGAATGCAGTGGAGTGGAGAGGAATGGAGTGGAGAACAGTGGATTTGAATTCAATGGAATGGATTGGAGTGGAGACGAGTGGATTCTAGTGGAAAAGAATGAAATGGAATGGAATGAAATGGAGTAGAATGAACAAATGTGCTGTGGAGTGTAGTAGAGTGGAATGGAGAAGAATTGAATGTAGTGGAATGGAGTGGAATGGAATGGAACGGAACGGAGTGGACTGGAATAGAGGCGAATGGGAAGGAATGGAATGCAGTGGAGTAGAGAGGAGTGAAGTGGAAGAGTGTGTATTTCAATCGAATTGAAAGGAATAGAATGCATTGGAGTGGAGAGGAGTGTACCGTAGTGGAAAACTGGAATGGAAGGGAATGGAATGGAATGGAATGGAATGGAAGGGAAAGGAATGCAATGGAATGGAATGGAATGGAATGGAATGGAATGGAATGGAATGGAATGGAATGGAATGGAATGGATTGGAGTGGAGTGTATTTTAAGGGAAAAGATTGTAATGGAATTGAATGGACTGGAATTGAATGAAATACAATGGAATGAAATGGAATGGAATGGGGTGGAATGAAATGGAATGGAATTGGTTTGAATGGAACGGAATGGAATGGTTTGAATCGACTGGAATGGAGTTGAATGGAAGGGAGTGGAATGCAGTGCACTGGAGAGCAGTGGAATTGAGAGGTGTGGATTTGAATTAAATGGAATGGAAAGTAATGGATTAGAGTGGAATGGAGTGGATTCTAGTGGAGAAGAATGGAGTGAAATAGAATACAATGGAATGGAATGAAACGGAATGCCATGGAAAGGAATGGAATGGACTGGAATGGAGGCAAATGGGAAGGAATACAATGCAGAGGAGTGGAGAGGAATGGAGTGGAGAAGAGTGGATTTGAATTGCATGTAATGGTATGGAATGGATTGCAGATTAGTTTAGAGGAACATAGTGGAGAAGACTGGATTTGAATTCAATGTAATGGAATGCAATGGATTGTAGTGTAGTGGAGTGGATTCTAGTGTAAAAGAATGCAACGGAATGGAATTGAATGGAGTGGATTGGAATACAGGCAAAAGGGAAAGAATACAATGCAGTGGATTGGAGAGCGGTGGTGTCCAGAAGCGTGGATTTCATATGAATGGAATGGAATGCAATGGAACGGAATAGAAAAGAATTTAAAGCAGTGGATTGGGGTGGAATGAAATGGACTAACATGGAATGGAATGGAAAGTAAAGGAATGGAAAGGAATATAAGGGAACGGAATGAAAAGGAATGGAATGGAATGGAATGGAGTGGTTGGCATTGTTTTGGAAATGAATGGAATGAGGTGGAGTGTAGTGGAGTGGAAGGGAGGGGAGTAGAGTGGCTTTAGGTGGCATGGAATGGAATGGAATAGAACGGAATGGAATGTAATGCAGTGGATTGCAGTGGAGATGCATGGAGTGGAATGGAATGGAATGGAACGGAATGGAAAGGAGTGGAATGGAACGGAACGGAACGGAATGGAACGGAATGAAATGGATTGGAATACAATAGAATGAAAAAAATGGACTGCAGTGTATTGGAGAGGAGTTGCATGGAGGGGAATGGAATGCAACGAAATGGAATGGCATGGAATGGAATGGAATGGAATGGAATGGAATGGAATAGAATGGAAAAAAGTGCAGTGGAGTGCAGGAGACAAATGGAAGGGACTGGAATGGAGTGGATAGGAATGGTATGGAATGGAATGGAATGGAATGGAATATAATGGAATGGAATGGAATATAATGGAATGGAATGGAATGGATTGGAATGGATTGGAATGGAATGGAATGGAGTGGAATGGAATGGAATGGAATGGATTGCAAGAAAGTACGTTGGAGTGCAGTGGAATGAAATGGAGAAAAAACGAAGGGAGTGGATTGGAGTGGAATATAGTGGATTGGAAGGGATTGGAACAAAATGGAATTGCATGGAATGGAATGGATTGGGATCGATTAGACAGGAATGGAGGCTAATGGGAAGAAATGGAATGCAGTGGGGTGGAGAGGGGTGGAGTAGGGAAGAGTGATTTTCAATTGAATGTCATGGAATGGAAGGGATTGGAGAGAAGTAGAGTGGATTCTAGTGGAAAAGAATGGAATTTAATCAAACAGAATGGAATGCGATTGAAAGGAATGGAATGGAATGGAATGGAATGGAAAAAAGTGCAGTGGAGTGCAGTTGAGAGGAATATAGTGGAATGGAATGGAATGGAATGGAATGGAATGGAATGGAAAAGAATGGAATGGAGTGAAATGGAATAGCATGGAATGGAATAGATTGGAGGAGACTGGAATGGAGAAAAATGAGAAAGAATGGAATGTAGTGGAGTGGAGAAGAAGAGAGACGAGAATAGTGGATTTGTACTCAATGGAATGGAATGGAACGGATTAGAGTGGAGAGGAGTGGATTCTAGTGGAAAAGAATGGAATGGAATGGAATGGAGTAGAATAGTCAAATGTGCAGTTGAGTGTAGTGGAGTGGAATGGAGAAGAAAGGAAGGGAGTGGAGTGGAGTGGAAAGGAGTGGAATGCAATGGAATGGAATGGAATGGAATGGAAAGGAATGGAATCGAATGAAGTGGACTGGAATGGTGGTGAATCGGAAGGAATAGAATGCAGTGGACTAGAGAGGAGTGGAGAGGAGAAGAGTGGATTTGAATCAAATGGAAAGGAACGGAATCCACTGGAGTGGAGAGGAGTGTTATCTAGTGGAAAATTGGAATGGAATGGAATGGAATGGAATGGAATTGAATGGAATGGAATGGAATGGAAAGAAGTGTAATGGAGTGTGCTGGAGTGGAATGGAATGGAATAGAATGGAATGGAATGGAATGGACAGGAATGGAGGCGAACGGGAAGGAATAGAATGCAGTGGACTGAAGAGGAGTGGAGTGGAGAAGAGCGGATTTGAATTGAATGCAGTGGAATGGATTGGAGTTTAGTGGAGTGGATTCCAGGGGAAAAGAATGTAATGTAATGTAATGGAATGGAATGGAATGGAATGGAATGGAATGGAATGGAATGGAATGGAATGCAAAGGAATGGAGTAGAATGGAATGGGATAGAATGGAATGGAATGGACTGGAAAGGAAAAAATTACATCGGAGTGCAGTGGAATGGAATGGAGAAGAAACGAAGCAAGTGGATTGGAGTGGAATGTAGTGGAATGGAAGGGAATGGAACGAAATGGAATTGAATGGAATGCAATGGAATGGAATGGAATGGAATGCATTAGCCTGGAATGGAGGCTACTGGGAAGGAATGGAATGCAGTGGAATGGAGAGAAGTCAAGTGGAGAAGAGTGGTTTTGAATTGAATGTCCTGGCATGGAATGGATTGTAGTGGATTGCAGTGGATTCCAATGGAAAAGAATGGAATTTAAACGAATGGAATGGAATGCAATGGAATGGAAAGGATTGGAATGGAATGGAAAAAAGTGCAGTGGAGTGCAGTGGAGAGGAATGCAGAAGAAACGAAGGGACTGGATTGGAGTGGAATGTAGTGGAATGGAATGGAATAGTTTGGAGGGGACTGGAATTTAGGCGAATGGGAAGGAATGGAATGCAGTAGAGTGAAGAGGAATGGAGAGGAGAAGAGTGGATTTGAACTCAATGGAATGGAATGGAATGGATTGGAGAAGAGAGGAGTGGATTCTAGTGGAAAAGAATGGAATGAAATGGAATGGATTGGAGTAGAGAGGAGTGGATTCTAGTGGAAAAGAATGGAATGCAACAGAATGGAATGGAGTAGAATGGACAAATGTGATGTTGAGTGTAGTATAGTGGAATGGAGAAGAAAGGAAGGGAGTGGAGTGGAGTGGAATGTGGTGGAATTGAATGGAAGGGAATGGAGTGGACTGGAATGAAGGCGAATGGGAAGGAATGGAATGCAGTGGAGTAGAGAGGAGTGATGTGGAGGAGTGTGTATTTGAATGGAATGGAATGGAACGGAATGCATTGGAGTGGAGAGGACTGTACTCCAGTGGAAAAGAATGGATTGGAATAGAATGGAATGGAAGGGAAAGGAATGGAGTGGAATGGAATGGAATGGAATAGAACTGAATGGAATGGGAAGGAAAAAAGTACATTGGAGTGCAGTGGAATGGAATGGAGAAGAAACGAAGGGACTGGATTGGAGTGGAAAGTAGTGGAATGGAATGGAATGGAATGGAATGGAATGGATTGGACAGGAATGGAGGCTAATAGGAAGGAATGGAATGCAGTGGAGTGGAGAGGAGTGGGGTGGAGAAGAGTGGTTTGAATTGAATGTCACGGAATGGAATGGACTGTAGTGGAGTATAGTGGATTCCAGAGGAAATGAATGTAATTAAATTGAATGGAACTGGAGGCAATGGAATGGAAAGGAATGGAATGGAAAGGAATGGAATGGAATGGAAAAAAGTGAAGTGGAGTGCAGTGGAGAGGAATGCAGTGTAATGGAATGGCATGGAATGGAATAGATTAGAAGGGAATGGAAAGGAGGTGAAAGGGAAAGAATGGAATGCAGTGGAGTGGAGAGGAATGGAGTGGAGAACAGTGGATTTGAATTCAATGGAATGGATTGGAGTGGAGACGAGTGGATTCTAGTGGAAAAGAATGAAATGGAATGGAATGAAATGGAGTAGAATGAACAAATGTGCTGTGGAGTGTAGTAGAGTGGAATGGAGAAGAATTGAATGTAGTGGAATGGAGTGGAATGGAATGGAACGGAACGGAGTGGACTGGAATAGAGGCGAATGGGAAGGAATGGAATGCAGTGGAGTAGAGAGGAGTGAAGTGGAAGAGTGTGTATTTCAATCGAATTGAAAGGAATAGAATGCATTGGAGTGGAGAGGAGTGTACCGTAGTGGAAAACTGGAATGGAAGGGAATGGAATGGAATGGAATGGAATGGAAGGGAAAGGAATGCAATGGAATGGAATGGAATGGAATGGAATGGAATGGAATGGAATGGAATGGAATGGAATGGATTGGAGTGGAGTGTATTTTAAGGGAAAAGATTGTAATGGAATTGAATGGACTGGAATTGAATGAAATACAATGGAATGAAATGGAATGGAATGGGGTGGAATGAAATGGAATGGAATTGGTTTGAATGGAACGGAATGGAATGGTTTGAATCGACTGGAATGGAGTTGAATGGAAGGGAGTGGAATGCAGTGCACTGGAGAGCAGTGGAATTGAGAGGTGTGGATTTGAATTAAATGGAATGGAAAGTAATGGATTAGAGTGGAATGGAGTGGATTCTAGTGGAGAAGAATGGAGTGAAATAGAATACAATGGAATGGAATGAAACGGAATGCCATGGAAAGGAATGGAATGGACTGGAATGGAGGCAAATGGGAAGGAATACAATGCAGAGGAGTGGAGAGGAATGGAGTGGAGAAGAGTGGATTTGAATTGCATGTAATGGTATGGAATGGATTGCAGATTAGTTTAGAGGAACATAGTGGAGAAGACTGGATTTGAATTCAATGTAATGGAATGCAATGGATTGTAGTGTAGTGGAGTGGATTCTAGTGTAAAAGAATGCAACGGAATGGAATTGAATGGAGTGGATTGGAATACAGGCAAAAGGGAAAGAATACAATGCAGTGGATTGGAGAGCGGTGGTGTCCAGAAGCGTGGATTTCATATGAATGGAATGGAATGCAATGGAACGGAATAGAAAAGAATTTAAAGCAGTGGATTGGGGTGGAATGAAATGGACTAACATGGAATGGAATGGAAAGTAAAGGAATGGAAAGGAATATAAGGGAACGGAATGAAAAGGAATGGAATGGAATGGAATGGAGTGGTTGGCATTGTTTTGGAAATGAATGGAATGAGGTGGAGTGTAGTGGAGTGGAAGGGAGGGGAGTAGAGTGGCTTTAGGTGGCATGGAATGGAATGGAATAGAACGGAATGGAATGTAATGCAGTGGATTGCAGTGGAGATGCATGGAGTGGAATGGAATGGAATGGAACGGAATGGAAAGGAGTGGAATGGAACGGAACGGAACGGAATGGAACGGAATGAAATGGATTGGAATACAATAGAATGAAAAAAATGGACTGCAGTGTATTGGAGAGGAGTTGCATGGAGGGGAATGGAATGCAACGAAATGGAATGGCATGGAATGGAATGGAATGGAATGGAATGGAATAGAATGGAAAAAAGTGCAGTGGAGTGCAGGAGACAAATGGAAGGGACTGGAATGGAGTGGATAGGAATGGTATGGAATGGAATGGAATGGAATGGAATATAATGGAATGGAATGGAATATAATGGAATGGAATGGAATGGATTGGAATGGATTGGAATGGAATGGAATGGAGTGGAATGGAATGGAATGGAATGGATTGCAAGAAAGTACGTTGGAGTGCAGTGGAATGAAATGGAGAAAAAACGAAGGGAGTGGATTGGAGTGGAATATAGTGGATTGGAAGGGATTGGAACAAAATGGAATTGCATGGAATGGAATGGATTGGGATCGATTAGACAGGAATGGAGGCTAATGGGAAGAAATGGAATGCAGTGGGGTGGAGAGGGGTGGAGTAGGGAAGAGTGATTTTCAATTGAATGTCATGGAATGGAAGGGATTGGAGAGAAGTAGAGTGGATTCTAGTGGAAAAGAATGGAATTTAATCAAACAGAATGGAATGCGATTGAAAGGAATGGAATGGAATGGAATGGAATGGAAAAAAGTGCAGTGGAGTGCAGTTGAGAGGAATATAGTGGAATGGAATGGAATGGAATGGAATGGAATGGAATGGAAAAGAATGGAATGGAGTGAAATGGAATAGCATGGAATGTAATAGATTGGAGGAGACTGGAATGGAGAAAAATGAGAAAGAATGGAATGTAGTGGAGTGGAGAGGAAGAGAGATGAGAAGAGTGGATTTGTACTCAATGGAATGGAATGGAACGGATTAGAGTGGAGAGGAGTGGATTCTAGTGGAAAAGAATGGAATGGAATGGAATGGAATAGAATAGACAAATGTGCAGTTGAGTGTAGTGGAGTGGAATGGAGAAGAAAGGAAGGGAGTGGAGTGGAGTGGAAAGGAGTGGAATGCAATGGAATGGAATGGAATGGAATGGAATGGAAAGGAATGGAATCGAAGGAAGTGGACTGGAATGGTGGTGAATCGGAAGGAATAGAATGCAGTGGAGTAGAGAGGAGTGGAGAGGAGAAGAGTGGATTTGAATCAAATGGAAAGGAACGGAATCCACTTGAGTGGAGAGGAGTGTTATCTAGTGGAAAATTGGAATGGAATGCAATGGAATGGAATGGAATGGAATTGAATGGAATGGAATGGAATGGAATGGAATGGAAAGAAGTGTAATGGAGTGTGCTGGAGTGGAATGGAATGGAATAGAATGGAATGGAATGGAATGGACAGGAATGGAGGCGAACGGGAAGGAATAGAATGCAGTGGACTGAAGAGGAGTGGAGTGGAGAAGAGCGGATTTGAATTGAATGCAGTGGAATGGATTGGAGTTTAGTGGAGTGGATTCCAGGGGAAAAGAGTGTAATGTAATGTAATGGAATGGAATGGAATGAAATGGAATGGAATGGAATGGAATGGAATCGAATGCAATGCTTTGGAATGGAATAGAAGGGAAAAAATTGTAGTGGAGTGCTGTGGAGTGAAATGGAGAAAAAGGAAGAAAGTGGAGCGGAGAGGAATGGAGTGCAATGGAATGGAATGGAGGGAAATGGGAATGAATGGAATACAGTGGAGTGTAGAGGAGTAGAGTGGAGAAGAGAGGATTTCAATGGAATGGAAAGGAATGTAATGTAATGCAATGCAATGGAATGGAATGGAATGGAATGGATTGGACTGGAGTGGAGTGGATCCCAGTGGAAAGGAATGGAAAGAATGGAATGGATTGCAATGGAATGGAAGAGATTGGAATGGAATGGAGTCGAATGGGAGGGAATGGAATGCAGTGAAAAGGAGTGGAGAGGAGTGGAGAAGACTGGATTGGAATGGAATGGAATGGAATGGAAGGGAATGGAATGGAATGGAATGGAATGGAAGCGAATGGAAGGGAGTGGAGTGGGTTCTAGTGGATAACAATGGAATAGAATGGACCAGTATGGAATGGAATGGAATGGCAGGCAATAGAATGGAACGGAATGGAATGGAATGGAATGGAATGGAATAGAATGGAATGGAATGGAATGGAACAGAACGGAACGGAATGGAATGGAATGGAATGCAATGTAAAGGAATGGAATGGAATTGAGTGGAATGCAATGGAATGGAATGAAAAGGAGTGGAATGCAATGTAAAGGAATGGAATGTAATGGAGTGGAATGAAATGGAATGGAATGAAATGGAGTGGAATGCAATGGAATGGAATGAAAAGGAGTGGAATGCAATGTAAAGGAATGGAATGTAATGGAGTGGAATGAAATGGAATGGAATGAAATGGAGTGGAATGCAATGGAATGGAATGAAATGGAGTGGAATGCAATGGAATGGAATGGAATGGAATGGAATGGAATGGAAAGGAATGGAATGGAATGGAATGGAATGGAGTGGAGTGGAATGGAATGGAATAGAAAAGAATGGAATGGAATGGAATGGAACGTAATGGAAAGGACAAAACTGCAGTGGAGTGTAGTGGAGTGGAACGGTGTAGAAAGGAATGGAACAGAGGGGAGTGGAATGGAATGTAATGGAATGGAGTGGACTGGGATGGAGGTGAAAGGGAAGGAATGGAATGCAGTGGACTGGAGAGTAGGGGAAAGAGAAGAGTGGATGTGAAGTGAATGGAACAGAATAGAATGCATCTGAGTGGAGTAGAGAAGATTCTAGTGGAAAAGAATGGAATGGAATGAATGGAATGCAATGGAATGGAATGGAATTGCAAAAATTGTAGTGGAGTGCTGTGGAATGGAATGGAAAAGAAAGGAAGAGAGTGGAGTGGAGTGGAATGGAGTGGAGTGGAATGGAATGGAATGCAATGGAATAGAATGGAATGGAATGGAGTAGACTGAAATGGAGAAAAATTGGAAGGAATGGAATGAAGAGGAATGGAAAGGATAGGAGTAGAGAAGAGCGGATTTGAATTGAATGGAATGGAATAGAAAGGATTGGAGTGTAGTGTAGTGGATTGTAGTTTAAAAGAATGGAATGGAATGGAATGGAATGGAATGGAATGGAATGGAATGCAATGGAATGGAATGCAATGACTTGGAATGGAAAAAGGTGCAGTGGAGTGTAGTGGAGTGGAACGGACAAGAAAGGAAGGGAGTGGAGTGGGGTGGAAAGTTGTGGAATGGAATGGAATGAAATGGAATATAATGGAATGGAATGGAAAGGAATGGAATGGAATGGAATGGAATGGAATTGAATGGAAAGGAATGGAATGGAATGGATTGCATTGGAGTGGAGTGGAGTGGATTCTATGGGAAAAGATTGAATGGAGTGGAATGGAATGGAATGGAATAGATTGGAGAGGATTGGAGTGCATTCCAGTAGAAAGGAATGGAATGGAATGGAATGGAATGGAATGGAATGGAATGGAATGGAACGGAATGGAATGGAATGGAGTGGACTGGAATGGAGGCGAATGGGAAAGAGTGGCATGCAGTGGAGTGGAGCGGAGTTGAGTGGAGAAGTGTGGATTTGAATGGAATGGAATGGAATGGAATGGAAAGGAATGCAATGGAATGGAATGGAATGGAATGGAATGGAATGGAATGGAATGGAATGGATTGGAGTGGAGTGTATTTTAAGGGAAAAGATTGTAATGGAATTGAATGGACTGGAATTGAATGAAATACAATGGAATGAAATGGAATGGAATGGGGTGGAATGAAATGGAATGGAATTGGTTTGAATGGAATGGAATGGAATGGTTTGAATCGACTGGAATGGAGTTGAATGGAAGGGAGTGGAATGCAGTGCACTGGAGAGCAGTGGAATTGAGAGGTGTGGATTTGAATTAAATGGAATGGAAAGGAATGGATTAGAGTGGAATGGAGTGGATTCTAGTGGAGAAGAATGGAGTGAAATAGAATACAATGGAATGGAATGAAACGGAATGCCATGGAAAGGAATGGAATGGACTGGAATGGAGGCAAATGGGAAGGAATACAATGCAGAGGAGTGGAGAGGAATGGAGTGGAGAAGAGTGGATTTGAATTGCATGTAATCGTATGGAATGGATTTCAGATTAGTTTAGAGGAACATAGTGGAGAAGACTGGATTTGAATTCAATGTAATGGAATGCAATGGATGGGAGTGTAGTGGAGTGGTTTCTAGTGTAAAAGAATGCAACGGAATGGAATTGAATGGAGTGGATTGGAATACAGGCAAAAGGGAAAGAATACAATGCAGTGGATTGGAGAGCCGTGGTGTCCAGAAGCGTGGATTTCATATGAATGGAATGGAATGCAATGGAATGGAATAGAAAAGAATTTAAAGCAGTGGATTGGGGTGGAATGAAATGGACTAACATGGAATGGAATGGAAAGTAATGGAATGGAAAGGAATATAAGGGAACGGAATGAAAAGGAATGGAATGGAATGGAATGGAGTGGTTGGCATTGTTTTGGAAATGAATGGAATGAGGTGGAGTGTAGTGGAGTGGAAGGGAGGGGAGTAGAGTGGCTTTAGGTGGCATGGAATGGAATGGAATAGAACGGAATGGAATGTAATGCAGTGGATTGCAGTGGAGATGCATGGAGTGGAATGGAATGGAATGGAATGGAATGGAATGGAACGGAACGGAATGGAACGGAATGAAATGGATTGGAATGTAATAGAATGAAAAAAATGGACTGCAGTGTATTGGAGAGGAGTTGCATGGAGGGGAATGGAATGCAACGAAATGGAATGGCATGGAATGGAATGGAATGGAATGGAATGGAATGGAATGGAATAGAATGGAGAAAAGTGCAGTGGAGTGCAGGAGACAAATGGAAGGGACTGGAATGGAGTGGATAGGAATGGTATGGAATGGAATGGAATGGAATGGAATATAATGGAATGGAATGGAATATAATGGAATGGAATGGAATGGATTGGAATGGATTGGAATGGAATGGAATGGAGTGGAATGGAATGGAATGGAATGGATTGCAAGAAAGTACGTTGGAGTGCAGTGGAATGAAATGGAGAAAAAACGAAGGGAGTGGATTGGAGTGGAATATAGTGGATTGGAAGGGATTGGAACAAAATGGAATTGCGTGGAATGGAATGGATTGGGATCGATTAGACAGGAATGGAGGCTAATGGGAAGAAATGGAATGCAGTGGGGTGGAGAGGGGTGGAGTAGAGAAGAGTGATTTTCAATTGAATGTCATGGAATGGAAGGGATTGGAGAGAAGTAGAGTGGATTCTAGTGGAAAAGAATGGAATTTAATCAAACAGAATGGAATGCGATGGAATGGAAAGGAATGGAATGGAACGGAATGGAATGGAATTGAATGGAATGGAATGGAATGGAAAAAAGTGCAGTGGAGTGCAGTTGAGAGGAATGGAGTGGAATGGAATGGAATGGAATGGAATGGAATGGAATGGAATGGAATGGAAAAGAATGGAATGGAATGAAATGGCATAGCATGGAATGGAATAGATTGGAGGAGACTGGAATGGAGAAAAATGAGAAAGAATGGAATGTAGTGGAGTGGAGAGGAAGAGAGACGAGAAGAGTGGATTTGTACTCAATGGAATGGAATGGAACGGATTAGAGTGGAGAGGAGTGGATTCTAGTGGAAAAGAATGGAATGGAATGGAATGGAATGGAGTAGAATATACAAATGTGCAGTTGAGTGTAGTGGAGTGGAATGGAGAAGAAAGGAAGGGAGTGGAGTGGAGTGGAAAGGAGTGGAATGCAATGGAATGGAATGGAATGGAATGGAAAGGAATGGAATCGAATGAAGTGGATTGGAATGGTGGGGAATCGGAAGGAATAGAATGCAGGGGAGTAGAGAGGAGTGGAGTGGAGAAGAGTGGATTTGAATCAAATGGAAAGGAACGTAATCCACTGGAGTGGAGAGGAGTGTTATCTAGTGGAAAATTGGAATGGAATGGAATGGAATGGAATGGAATGGAATGGAAAGAAGTGTAATGGAGTGTGCTGGAGTGGAATGGAATGGAATAGAATGGAATGGAATGGAATGGTCAGGAATGGAGGCGAACGGGAAGGAATAGAATGCAGTGGACTGAAGAGGAGTGGAGTGGAGAAGAGCGGACTTGAATTGAATGCAGTGGAATGGATAGGAGTTTAGTGGAGTGGATTTCAGGGGAAAAGAATGTAATGTAATGTAATGGAATGTAATGGAATGGAATGGAATGGAATGGAATGGAATGCAAAGGAATGGAGTAGAATGGAATGGGATAGAATGGAATGGAATGGAGTGGAAAGGAAAAAATTACATCGGAGTGCAGTAGAATGGAATGGAGAAGAAACGAAGCAAGTGGATTGGAGTGGAATGTAGTGGAATGGAAGGGAATGGAACGAAATGGAATTGAATGGAATGCAATGGAATGGAATGGAATGCATTAGCCTGGAATGGAGGCTACTGGGAAGGAATGGAAGGCAGTGGAATGGAGAGAAATCAAATGGAGAAGAGTGGTTTTGAATTGAATGTCCTGGCATGGAATGGATTGTAGTGGATTGCAGTGGATTCCAGTGGAAAAGAATGGAATTTAAACGAATGGAATGGAATGCAATGGAATGGAAAGGATTGGAATGGAATGGAAAAAAGTGCAGTGGAGTGCAGTGGAGAGGAATGCAGAAGAAACGAAGGGACTGGATTGGAGTGGAATGTAGTGGAATGGAATGGAATGGAATGGAATGGAATGGAATGGAATGGAATAGTTTGGAGGGGACTGGAATGTAGGCGAATGGGAAGGAATGGAATGCAGTAGAGTGAAGAGGAATGGAGAGGAGAAGAGTGGATTTGAACTCAATGGAATGGAATGGAATGGATTGGAGTAGAGAGGAGTGGATTCTGGTGGAAAAGAATGGAATGAAATGGAATGGATTGGAGTAGAGAGGAGTGGATTCTAGTGGAAAAGAATGGAATGCAACAGAATGGAATGGAGTAGAATGGACAAATGTGATGTTGAGTGTAGTATAGTGGAATGGAGAAGAAAGGAAGGGAGTGGAGTGGAGTGGAATGTGGTGGAATTGAATGGAAGGGAATGGAGTGGACAGGAAAGTAGGCGAATGGGAAGGAATGGAATGCAGTGGAGTAGAGAGGAGTGATGTGGAGGAGTGTGTATTTGAATGGAATGGAATGGAACGGAATGCATTGGAGTGGAGAGGACTGTACTCCAGTGAAAAAGAATGGATTGGAATAGAATGGAATGGAAGGGAAAGGAATGGAGTGGAATGGAATGGAATGGAATAGAACTGAATGGAATGGGAAGGAAAAAAGTACATTGGAGTGCAGTGGAATGGAATGGAGAAGAAACGAAGGGACTGGATTGGAGTGGAAAGTAGAGGAATGGAATGGAATGGAATGGAAAGGAATGGATTGGACAGGAATGGAGGCTAATAGGAAGGAATGGAATGCAGTGGAGTGGAGAGGAGTGGGGTGGAGAAGAGTGGTTTGAATTGAATGTCACGGAATGGAATGGACTGTAGTGGAGTATAGTGGATTCCAGTGGAAAAGAATGTAATTAAATTGAATGGAACTGGAGGCAATGGAATGGAAAGGAATGGAATGGAAAGGAATGGAATGGAATGGAAAAAAGTGCAGTGGAGTTCAGTGGAGAGGAATGCAGTATAATGGAATGGCATGGAATGGAATAGATTAGAAGGGAATGGAAAGGAGGTGAAAGGGAAGGAATGGAATGCAGTGGAGTGAAGAGGAATGGAGTGGAGAAGAGTGGATTTGAATTCAATGGAATGGATTGGAGTGGAGACGAGTGGATTCTAGTGGAAAAGAATGGAATGGAATGGAATGAAATGGAGTAGAATGAACAAATATGCTCTTGAGTGTAGTAGAGTGGAATGGAGAAGAATTGAATGTAGTGGAATGGAATGGAATGGAACGGAGTGGACTGGAATAGAGGCGAATGGGAAGGAATGGAATGCAGTGGAGTAGAGAGGAGTGAAGTGGAAGAGTGTGTATTTAAATCGAATGGAAAGGAATAGAATGCATTGGAGTGGAGAGGAGTGTACCGTAGTGGAAAACTGGAATGGAATGGAATGGAGTGGAATGGAATGGAATGGAATGGAATGGAATGGAATGAAAAAAATTGTAATGGAGTGTGCTGGAGTGGAGTGGAAAGGAATGGAATGGAATGGAGTGGAATGAAATGGAATGGAATGGAATGGAATGGAATGGTATGGAATGGAATGGAATGGAATGGAATAGAGTGGACGGTAATGGAGGTGAATGGGAAGGTATGGAATGTAGTAGAGTGGAGAAGAGTGGAGTAGAAAAGAGTGGATTTGAATTGACTGGAGTGCAATGCAATGGAATGGAATGCAATGGAATGGAATGGAATGGAATGGAATGGAATGGAATGGAATGGATAGCAGTGGATTGGAGAGGAGTGGATAGGAGAAGAATGGAATTCAATGGAAAGAAATGAAATGGAATGGATTACAATGGAAAGGAATGAAAAGCAATGGAATGGAATGGAATGGAATTGAGCAGAGTGCATTGTATTTGAAATGAATTGAATGGAGACGAGGGTTGTGGAGTAGAATGGAATGGGAAGTAATGGAATGGAGTGGAGTGAATTGGAGTGGAATGTAGGGGAGAAGAGTGGATTCAGGTGGAATAGAATAGAAAAGAAAGGAAGGGAATGCAGTGGATTGGAGTGGAGTTGAAGGGAGGGGAAAGGAGTGGAATGGAATGGAATGGAATGGAATGGAATGGAATGGAATGGATTGGAATCGAATGGAATTCATTGGAATGGAATGGAATGGAATGGAATGGAATGGAATGGAATGGAATGGAATGGAATGCAATGCTTTGGAATGGAATAGAAGGGAAAAAAGTGTAGTGGAGTGCTGTGGAGTGAAATGGAGAAAAAGGAAGAAAGTGGAGCGGAGAGGAATGGAGTGCAATGGAATGGAATGGAGGGAAATTGGAATGAATGGAATACAGTGGAGTGTAGAGGAGTAGAGTGGAGAAGAGAGGATTTCAATGGAATGGAAAGGAATGTAGTGGAATGGAATGGAATGGAATGGAATGGAATGGATTGGACTGGAGTGGAGTGGATCCCAGTGGAAAGAAATGGAAAGAATGGAATGGATTGCAATGGAATGGAAGAGATTGGAATGGAATGGAGTCGAATGGGAGGGAATGGAATGCAGTGGAAAGGAGTGGAGAGGAGTGGAGAAGACTGGATTGGAATGGAATGGAATGGAATGGAAGGGAATGGAATGGAATGGAATGGAATGGAATGGAATGTAATGGAAGGTAATGGAAGGGAGTGGAGTGGGTTCTAGTGGAAAACAATGGAATAGAATGGACCAGTATGGAATGGAATGGAATGGCAGGCAATAGAATGGAACGGAATGGAATGGAATGGAATGGAATAGAATGGAATGGAATGGAATGGAACGGAACGGAACGGAATGGAATGGAATGAAATGCAATGTAAAGGAATGGAATGGAATTGAGTGGAATGCAATGGAATGGAAAGAAAAGGAGTGGAATGCAATGTAAAGGAATGGAATGGAATGGAGTGGAATGAAATGGAATGGAATGAAATGGAGTGGAATGCAATGGAATGGAATGAAATGGAGTGGTATGCAATGGAATGGAATGGAATGGAATGGAACGGAACGGAATGGAATGGAATGGAATGGAATGGAATGGAATGGAGTGGAGTGGAATGGAATGGAATAGAAAAGAATGGAATGGAATGGAATGGAACGTAATGGAAAGGACAAAACTGCAGTGGAGTGTAGTGGAGTGGAACGGTGTAGAAAGGAATGGAACAGAGGGGAGTGGAATGGAATGTAATGGAATGGAGTGGACTGGGATGGAGGTGAAAGGGAAGGAATGGAATGCAGTGGACTGGAGAGTAGGGGAAAGAGAAGAGTGGATGTGAAGTGAATGGAACAGAATAGAATGCATCTGAGTGGAGTAGAGAAGATTCTAGTGGAAAAGAATGGAATGGAATGAATGGAATGCAATGGAATGGAATGGAATTGCAAAAATTGTAGTGGAGTGCTGTGGAATGGAATGGAAAAGAAAGGAAGAGAGTGGAGTGGAGTGGAATGGAGTGGAGTGGAATGGAATGGAATGCAATGGAATAGAATGGAATGGAATGGAGTAGACTGAAATGGAGAAAAATTGGAAGGAATGGAATGAAGAGGAATGGAAAGGATAGGAGTAGAGAAGAGCGGATTTGAATTGAATGGAATGGAATAGAAAGGATTGGAGTGTAGTGTAGTGGATTGTAGTTTAAAAGAATGGAATGGAATGGAATGGAATGGAATGGAATGGAATGGAATGGAATGGAATGCAATGGCATGGAATGCAATGGCTTGGAATGCAAAAAAGTGCAGTGGAGTGTAGTGGAGTGGAACGGAGAAGAAAGGAAGGGAGTGGAGTGGGGTGGAAAGGTGTGGAATGGAATGGAATGCAATGGAATATAATGGAATGGAATGGAAATGAATGGAATGGCATGGAATGGAATGGAATTGAATGGAATGGAATGGAATGGAATGGAATGGAATTGAATGGAAAGGAATGGAATGGAATGGATTGGATTGGAGTGGAGTGGAGTGGATTCTATGGGAAAAGATTGAATGGAGTGGAATGGAATGGAATGGAATGGAATGGAATGGAAAGCAAATAATGAACAGTAGGGTTCAGTGGAGTGGAATGGAGAAGAAAGGATGAGAGTGGAGTGGAGTAGAATGTAGTGGAAAGGATAGGAATGGAATGGAATGGAATAGAATGGAATGGAACGGAATCACGTGGACTCAAAACAGACGAAAAGGAAGCAAAGAAATGCAGTGGTGTGGGGAGGAGTGGATTGGCAAATAGTGTATTTGAATTGAAAGGAATGCAATGGAGTGGACTGCAATGGAAGCGAATGGGAAGGAATGGAATGCAGTGGACTGGAGAGGAGTGGAGTGGAGAAAAGGGAACCTGAATGGAATGGAATGGAATAGATTGGAGAGGATTGGAGTGGATTCCAGTAGAAAGGAATGGAATGGAATGGAATGGAATGGAATGGAATGGAATGGAATGGAATGGAATGGAATGGAGTGGACTGGAATGGAGGCGAATGGGAAAGAGTGGCATGCAGTGGAGTGGAGCGGAGTTGAGTGGAGAAGTGTGGATTTGAATGGAATGGAATGGAATGGAATGGAATGGAAAGGAATGCAATGGAATGGAATGGAATGGAATGGAATGGAATGGAATGGAATGGAATGGAATGGAATCGATTGGAGTGGAGTGTATTTTAAGGGAAAAGATTGTAATGGAATTGAATGGACTGGAATTGAATGAAATACAATGGAATGAAATGGAATGGAATGGGGTGGAATGAAATGGAATGGAATTGGTTTGAATGGAATGGAATGGAATGGTTTGAATCGACTGGAATGGAGTTGAATGGAAGGGAGTGGAATGCAGTGCACTGGAGAGCAGTGGAATTGAGAGGTGTGGATTTGAATTAAATGGAATGGAAAGGAATGGATTAGAGTGGAATGGAGTGGATTCTAGTGGAGAAGAATGGAGTGAAATAGAATACAATGGAATGGAATGAAACGGAATGCCATGGAAAGGAATGGAATGGACTGGAATGGAGGCAAATGGGAAGGAATACAATGCAGAGGAGTGGAGAGGAATGGAGTGGAGAAGAGTGGATTTGAATTGCATGTAATGGTATGGAATGGATTGCAGATTAGTTTAGAGAAACAGAGTGGAGAAGACTGGATTTGAATTCAATGTAATGGAATGCAATGGATTGGAGTGTATTGGAGTGGATTCTAGTGTAAAAGAATGCAACGGAATGGAATTGAATGGAGTGGATTGGAATACAGGCAAATGGGAAGGAATACAATGCAGTGGATTGGAGAGCGGTGGTGTCCAGAAGCGTGGATTTCATATGAATGGAATGGAATGCAATGGAATGGAATAGAAAAGAATTTAAAGCAGTGGATTGGGGTGGAATGAAATGGACTAACATGGAATGGAATGGAAAGTAATGGAATGGAAAGGAATATAAGGGAACGGAATGAAAAGGAATGGAATGGAATGGAATGGAGTGGTTGGCATTGTTTTGGAAATGAATGGAATGAGGTGGAGTGTAGTGGAGTGGAAGGGAGGGGAGTAGAGTGGCTTTAGGTGGCATGGAATGGAATGGAATAGAACGGAATGGAATGTAATGCAGTGGATTGCAGTGGAGATGCATGGAGTGGAATGGAATGGAATGGAATGGAATGGAATGGAACGGAACGGAATGGAACGGAATGAAATGGATTGGAATGTAATAGAATGAAAAAAATGGACTGCAGTGTATTGGAGAGGAGTTGCATGGAGGGGAATGGAATGCAACGAAATGGAATGGCATGGAATGGAATGGAATGGAATGGAATGGAATGGAATGGAATAGAATGGAAAAAAGTGCAGTGGAGTGCAGGAGACAAATGGAAGGGACTGGAATGGAGTGGATAGGAATGGTATGGAATGGAATGGAATGGAATGGAATATAATGGAATGGAATGGAATATAATGGAATGGAATGGAATGGATTGGAATGGATTGGAATGGAATGGAATGGAGTGGAATGGAATGGAATGGAATGGATTGCAAGAAAGTACGTTGGAGTGCAGTGGAATGAAATGGAGAAAAAACGAAGGGAGTGGATTGGAGTGGAATATAGTGGATTGGAAGGGATTGGAACAAAATGGAATTGCATGGAATGGAATGGATTGGGATCGATTAGACAGGAATGGAGGCTAATGGGAAGAAATGGAATGCAGTGGGGTGGAGAGGGGTGGAGTAGAGAAGAGTGATTTTCAATTGAATGTCATGGAATGGAAGGGATTGGAGAGAAGTAGAGTGGATTCTAGTGGAAAAGAATGGAATTTAATCAAACAGAATGGAATGCGATGGAATGGAAAGGAATGGAATGGAACGGAATGGAATGGAATTGAATGGAATGGAATGGAATGGAAAAAAGTGCAGTGGAGTGCAGTTGAGAGGAATGGAGTGGAATGGAATGGAATGGAATGGAATGGAATGGAATGGAATGGAATGGAAAAGAATGGAATGGAATGAAATGGCATAGCATGGAATGGAATAGATTGGAGGAGACTGGAATGGAGAAAAATGAGAAAGAATGGAATGTAGTGGAGTGGAGAGGAAGAGAGACGAGAAGAGTGGATTTGTACTCAATGGAATGGAATGGAACGGATTAGAGTGGAGAGGAGTGGATTCTAGTGGAAAAGAATGGAATGGAATGGAATGGAATGGAGTAGAATATACAAATGTGCAGTTGAGTGTAGTGGAGTGGAATGGAGAAGAAAGGAAGGGAGTGGAGTGGAGTGGAAAGGAGTGGAATGCAATGGAATGGAATGGAATGGAATGGAAAGGAATGGAATCGAATGAAGTGGATTGGAATGGTGGGGAATCGGAAGGAATAGAATGCAGGGGAGTAGAGAGGAGTGGAGTGGAGAAGAGTGGATTTGAATCAAATGGAAAGGAACGTAATCCACTGGAGTGGAGAGGAGTGTTATCTAGTGGAAAATTGGAATGGAATGGAATGGAATGGAATGGAATGGAATGGAAAGAAGTGTAATGGAGTGTGCTGGAGTGGAATGGAATGGAATAGAATGGAATGGAATGGAATGGTCAGGAATGGAGGCGAACGGGAAGGAATAGAATGCAGTGGACTGAAGAGGAGTGGAGTGGAGAAGAGCGGACTTGAATTGAATGCAGTGGAATGGATAGGAGTTTAGTGGAGTGGATTTCAGGGGAAAAGAATGTAATGTAATGTAATGGAATGTAATGGAATGGAATGGAATGGAATGGAATGGAATGCAAAGGAATGGAGTAGAATGGAATGGGATAGAATGGAATGGAATGGAGTGGAAAGGAAAAAATTACATCGGAGTGCAGTAGAATGGAATGGAGAAGAAACGAAGCAAGTGGATTGGAGTGGAATGTAGTGGAATGGAAGGGAATGGAACGAAATGGAATTGAATGGAATGCAATGGAATGGAATGGAATGCATTAGCCTGGAATGGAGGCTACTGGGAAGGAATGGAAGGCAGTGGAATGGAGAGAAATCAAATGGAGAAGAGTGGTTTTGAATTGAATGTCCTGGCATGGAATGGATTGTAGTGGATTGCAGTGGATTCCAGTGGAAAAGAATGGAATTTAAACGAATGGAATGGAATGCAATGGAATGGAAAGGATTGGAATGGAATGGAAAAAAGTGCAGTGGAGTGCAGTGGAGAGGAATGCAGAAGAAACGAAGGGACTGGATTGGAGTGGAATGTAGTGGAATGGAATGGAATGGAATGGAATGGAATGGAATGGAATGGAATAGTTTGGAGGGGACTGGAATGTAGGCGAATGGGAAGGAATGGAATGCAGTAGAGTGAAGAGGAATGGAGAGGAGAAGAGTGGATTTGAACTCAATGGAATGGAATGGAATGGATTGGAGTAGAGAGGAGTGGATTCTGGTGGAAAAGAATGGAATGAAATGGAATGGATTGGAGTAGAGAGGAGTGGATTCTAGTGGAAAAGAATGGAATGCAACAGAATGGAATGGAGTAGAATGGACAAATGTGATGTTGAGTGTAGTATAGTGGAATGGAGAAGAAAGGAAGGGAGTGGAGTGGAGTGGAATGTGGTGGAATTGAATGGAAGGGAATGGAGTGGACAGGAAAGTAGGCGAATGGGAAGGAATGGAATGCAGTGGAGTAGAGAGGAGTGATGTGGAGGAGTGTGTATTTGAATGGAATGGAATGGAACGGAATGCATTGGAGTGGAGAGGACTGTACTCCAGTGAAAAAGAATGGATTGGAATAGAATGGAATGGAAGGGAAAGGAATGGAGTGGAATGGAATGGAATGGAATAGAACTGAATGGAATGGGAAGGAAAAAAGTACATTGGAGTGCAGTGGAATGGAATGGAGAAGAAACGAAGGGACTGGATTGGAGTGGAAAGTAGAGGAATGGAATGGAATGGAATGGAAAGGAATGGATTGGACAGGAATGGAGGCTAATAGGAAGGAATGGAATGCAGTGGAGTGGAGAGGAGTGGGGTGGAGAAGAGTGGTTTGAATTGAATGTCACGGAATGGAATGGACTGTAGTGGAGTATAGTGGATTCCAGTGGAAAAGAATGTAATTAAATTGAATGGAACTGGAGGCAATGGAATGGAAAGGAATGGAATGGAAAGGAATGGAATGGAATGGAAAAAAGTGCAGTGGAGTTCAGTGGAGAGGAATGCAGTATAATGGAATGGCATGGAATGGAATAGATTAGAAGGGAATGGAAAGGAGGTGAAAGGGAAGGAATGGAATGCAGTGGAGTGAAGAGGAATGGAGTGGAGAAGAGTGGATTTGAATTCAATGGAATGGATTGGAGTGGAGACGAGTGGATTCTAGTGGAAAAGAATGGAATGGAATGGAATGAAATGGAGTAGAATGAACAAATATGCTCTTGAGTGTAGTAGAGTGGAATGGAGAAGAATTGAATGTAGTGGAATGGAATGGAATGGAACGGAGTGGACTGGAATAGAGGCGAATGGGAAGGAATGGAATGCAGTGGAGTAGAGAGGAGTGAAGTGGAAGAGTGTGTATTTAAATCGAATGGAAAGGAATAGAATGCATTGGAGTGGAGAGGAGTGTACCGTAGTGGAAAACTGGAATGGAATGGAATGGAGTGGAATGGAATGGAATGGAATGGAATGGAATGGAATGAAAAAAATTGTAATGGAGTGTGCTGGAGTGGAGTGGAAAGGAATGGAATGGAATGGAGTGGAATGAAATGGAATGGAATGGAATGGAATGGAATGGTATGGAATGGAATGGAATGGAATGGAATAGAGTGGACGGTAATGGAGGTGAATGGGAAGGTATGGAATGTAGTAGAGTGGAGAAGAGTGGAGTAGAAAAGAGTGGATTTGAATTGACTGGAGTGCAATGCAATGGAATGGAATGCAATGGAATGGAATGGAATGGAATGGAATGGAATGGAATGGAATGGATAGCAGTGGATTGGAGAGGAGTGGATAGGAGAAGAATGGAATTCAATGGAAAGAAATGAAATGGAATGGATTACAATGGAAAGGAATGAAAAGCAATGGAATGGAATGGAATGGAATTGAGCAGAGTGCATTGTATTTGAAATGAATTGAATGGAGACGAGGGTTGTGGAGTAGAATGGAATGGGAAGTAATGGAATGGAGTGGAGTGAATTGGAGTGGAATGTAGGGGAGAAGAGTGGATTCAGGTGGAATAGAATAGAAAAGAAAGGAAGGGAATGCAGTGGATTGGAGTGGAGTTGAAGGGAGGGGAAAGGAGTGGAATGGAATGGAATGGAATGGAATGGAATGGAATGGAATGGAATGGATTGGAATCGAATGGAATTCATTGGAATGGAATGGAATGGAATGGAATGGAATGGAATGGAATGGAATGGAATGCAATGCTTTGGAATGGAATAGAAGGGAAAAAAGTGTAGTGGAGTGCTGTGGAGTGAAATGGAGAAAAAGGAAGAAAGTGGAGCGGAGAGGAATGGAGTGCAATGGAATGGAATGGAGGGAAATTGGAATGAATGGAATACAGTGGAGTGTAGAGGAGTAGAGTGGAGAAGAGAGGATTTCAATGGAATGGAAAGGAATGTAGTGGAATGGAATGGAATGGAATGGAATGGAATGGATTGGACTGGAGTGGAGTGGATCCCAGTGGAAAGAAATGGAAAGAATGGAATGGATTGCAATGGAATGGAAGAGATTGGAATGGAATGGAGTCGAATGGGAGGGAATGGAATGCAGTGGAAAGGAGTGGAGAGGAGTGGAGAAGACTGGATTGGAATGGAATGGAATGGAATGGAAGGGAATGGAATGGAATGGAATGGAATGGAATGTAATGGAAGGTAATGGAAGGGAGTGGAGTGGGTTCTAGTGGAAAACAATGGAATAGAATGGACCAGTATGGAATGGAATGGAATGGCAGGCAATAGAATGGAACGGAATGGAATGGAATGGAATGGAATAGAATGGAATGGAATGGAATGGAACGGAACGGAACGGAATGGAATGGAATGAAATGCAATGTAAAGGAATGGAATGGAATTGAGTGGAATGCAATGGAATGGAAAGAAAAGGAGTGGAATGCAATGTAAAGGAATGGAATGGAATGGAGTGGAATGAAATGGAATGGAATGAAATGGAGTGGAATGCAATGGAATGGAATGAAATGGAGTGGTATGCAATGGAATGGAATGGAATGGAATGGAACGGAACGGAATGGAATGGAATGGAATGGAATGGAATGGAATGGAGTGGAGTGGAATGGAATGGAATAGAAAAGAATGGAATGGAATGGAATGGAACGTAATGGAAAGGACAAAACTGCAGTGGAGTGTAGTGGAGTGGAACGGTGTAGAAAGGAATGGAACAGAGGGGAGTGGAATGGAATGTAATGGAATGGAGTGGACTGGGATGGAGGTGAAAGGGAAGGAATGGAATGCAGTGGACTGGAGAGTAGGGGAAAGAGAAGAGTGGATGTGAAGTGAATGGAACAGAATAGAATGCATCTGAGTGGAGTAGAGAAGATTCTAGTGGAAAAGAATGGAATGGAATGAATGGAATGCAATGGAATGGAATGGAATTGCAAAAATTGTAGTGGAGTGCTGTGGAATGGAATGGAAAAGAAAGGAAGAGAGTGGAGTGGAGTGGAATGGAGTGGAGTGGAATGGAATGGAATGCAATGGAATAGAATGGAATGGAATGGAGTAGACTGAAATGGAGAAAAATTGGAAGGAATGGAATGAAGAGGAATGGAAAGGATAGGAGTAGAGAAGAGCGGATTTGAATTGAATGGAATGGAATAGAAAGGATTGGAGTGTAGTGTAGTGGATTGTAGTTTAAAAGAATGGAATGGAATGGAATGGAATGGAATGGAATGGAATGGAATGGAATGGAATGGAATGGAATGCAATGGAATGGAATGCAATGGCTTGGAATGGAAAAAAGTGCAGTGGAGTGTAGTGGAGTGGAACGGAGAAGAAAGGAAGGGAGTGGAGTGGGGTGGAAAGGTGTGGAATGGAATGGAATGCAATGGAATATAATGGAATGGAATGGAAATGAATGGAATGGCATGGAATGGAATGGAATTGAATGGAATGGAATGGAATGGAATGGAATGGAATGGAAAGGAATGGAATGGAATGGATTGGATTGGATTGGAGTGGAGTGGAGTGGATTCTATGGGAAAAGATTGAATGGAGTGGAATGGAATGGAATGGAATGGAATGGAATGGAAAGCAAATAATGAACAGTAGGGTTCAGTGGAGTGGAATGGAGAAGAAAGGATGAGAGTGGAGTGGAGTAGAATGTAGTGGAAAGGATAGGAATGGAATGGAATGGAATAGAATGGAATGGAACGGAATCACGTGGACTCAAAACAGACGAAAAGGAAGCAAAGAAATGCAGTGGTGTGGGGAGGAGTGGATTGGCAAATAGTGTATTTGAATTGAAAGGAATGCAATGGAGTGGACTGCAATGGAAGCGAATGGGAAGGAATGGAATGCAGTGGACTGGAGAGGAGTGGAGTGGAGAAAAGGGAACCTGAATGGAATGGAATGGAATAGATTGGAGAGGATTGGAGTGGATTCCAGTAGAAAGGAATGGAATGGAATGGAATGGAATGGAATGGAATGGAATGGAATGGAATGGAGTGGACTGGAATGGAGGCGAATGGGAAAGAGTGGCATGCAGTGGAGTGGAGCGGAGTTGAGTGGAGAAGTGTGGATTTGAATGGAATGGAATGGAATGGAATGGAATGGAAAGGAATGCAATGGAATGGAATGGAATGGAATGGAATGGAATGGAATGGAATGGAATGGAATGGAATGGAATGGATTGGAGTGGAGTGTATTTTAAGGGAAAAGATTGTAATGGAATTGAATGGACTGGAATTGAATGAAATACAATGGAATGAAATGGAATGGAATGGGGTGGAATGAAATGGAATGGAATTGGTTTGAATGGAATGGAATGGAATGGTTTGAATCGACTGGAATGGAGTTGAATGGAAGGGAGTGGAATGCAGTGCACTGGAGAGCAGTGGAATTGAGAGGTGTGGATTTGAATTAAATGGAATGGAAAGGAATGGATTAGAGTGGAATGGAGTGGATTCTAGTGGAGAAGAATGGAGTGAAATAGAATACAATGGAATGGAATGAAACGGAATGCCATGGAAAGGAATGGAATGGACTGGAATGGAGGCAAATGGGAAGGAATACAATGCAGAGGAGTGGAGAGGAATGGAGTGGAGAAGAGTGGATTTGAATTGCATGTAATGGTATGGAATGGATTGCAGATTAGTTTAGAGGAACATAGTGGAGAAGACTGGATTTGAATTCAATGTAATGGAATGCAATGGATTGGAGTGTAGTGGAGTGGATTCTAGTGTAAAAGAATGCAACGGAATGGAATTGAATGGAGTGGATTGGAATACAGGCAAAAGGGAAAGAATACAATGCAGTGGATTGGAGAGCGGTGGTGTCCAGAAGCGTGGATTTCATATGAATGGAATGGAATGCAATGGAATGGAATAGAAAAGAATTTAAAGCAGTGGATTGGGGTGGAATGAAATGGACTAACATGGAATGGAATGGAAAGTAATGGAATGGAAAGGAATATAAGGGAACGGAATGAAAAGGAATGGAATGGAATGGAATGGAGTGGTTGGCATTGTTTTGGAAATGAATGGAATGAGGTGGAGTGTAGTGGAGTGGAAGGGAGGGGAGTAGAGTGGCTTTAGGTGGCATGGAATGGAATGGAATAGAACGGAATGGAATGTAATTCAGTGGATTGCAGTGGAGATGCATGGAGTGGAATGGAATGGAATGGAATGGAATGGAGTGGAACGGAACGGAATGGAACGGAATGAAATGGATTGGAATGCAATAGAATGAAAAAAATGGACTGCAGTGTATTGGAGAGGAGTTGCATGGAGGGGAATGGAATGCAACGAAATGGAATGGCATGGAATGGAATGGAATGGAATGGAATGGAATAGAATGGAAAAAAGTGCAGTGGAGTGCAGGAGACAAATGGAAGGGACTGGAATGGAGTGGATAGGAATGGTATGGAATGGAATGGAATGGAATGGAATATAATGGAATGGAATGGAATATAATGGAATGGAATGGAATGGATTGGAATGGATTGGAATGGAATGGAATGGAGTGGAATGGAATGGAATGGAATGGATTGCAAGAAAGTACGTTGGCGTGCAGTGGAATGAAATGGAGAAAAAACGAAGGGAGTGGATTATAGTGGAATATAGTGGATTGGAAGGGATTGGAACAAAATGGAATTGCATGGAATGGAATGGATTGGGATCGATTAGACAGGAATGGAGGCTAATGGGAAGAAATGGAATGCAGTCGGGTGGAGAGGGGTGGAGTAGAGAAGAGTGATTTTCAATTGAATGTCATGGAATGGAAGGGATTGGAGAGAAGTAGAGTGGATTCTAGTTTAAAAGAATGGAATTTAATCAAACAGAATGGAATGCGATGGAATGGAATGGAATGGAATGGAATGGAATGGAATGGAATGGAATGGAAAAAAGTTCAGTGGAGTGCAGTTGAGAGGAATATAGTGGAATGGAATGGAGTGGAATGGAATGGAATGGAATGGAATGGAATGGAATGGAAAAGAATGGAATGGAATGAAATGGAATAGCATGGAATGGAATAGATTGGAGGAGACTGGAATGGAAAAAAATGAGAAAGAATGGAATGTAGTGGAGTGGAGAGGAAGAGAGACGAGAAGAGTGGATTTGTACTCAATGGAATGGAATGGAACGGATTAGAATGGAGAGGAGTGGATTCTAGTGGAAAAGAATGGAATGGAATGGAATGGAGTAGAATAGACAAATGTGCAGTTGAGTGTAGTGGAGTGGAATGGAGAAGAAAGGAAGGGAGTGGAGTGGAGTGGAAAGGAGTGGAATGCAATGGAATGGAATGGAATGGAATGGAAAGGAATGGAATCGAATGAAGTGGACTGGAATGGTGGTGAATCGGAAGGAATAGAATGCAGTGGAGTAGAGAGGAGTGGAGAGGAGAAGAGTGGATTTGAATCAAATGGAAAGGAACGGAATCCACTGGAGTGGAGAGGAGTGTTATCTAGTGGAAAATTGGAATGGAATGGAATGGAATGGAATGGAATTGAATGGAATGGAATGGAATGGAAAGAAGTGTAATGGAGTGTGCTGGAGTGGAATGGAATGGAATAGAATGGAATGGAATGGAATGGACAGGAATGGAGGCGAACGGGAAGGAATAGAATGCAGTGGACTGAAGAGGAGTGGAGTGGAGAAGAGCGGATTTGAATTGAATGCAGTGGAATGGATTGGAGTTTAGTGGAGTGGATTCCAGGGGAAAAGAATGTAATGTAATGTAATGGAATGGAATGGAATGGAATGGAATGGAATGGAATGGAATGGAATAGAATGCAAAGGAATGGAGTAGAATGGAATGGGATAGAATGGAATGGAATGGACTGGAAAGGAAAAAATTACATCGGAGTGCAGTAGAATGGAATGGAGAAGAAACGAAGCAAGTGGATTGGAGTGGAATGTAGTGGAATGGAAGGGAATGGAACAAAATGGAATTGAATGGAATGCAATGGAGTGGAATGGAATGGAATGCATTAGCCTGGAATGGAGGCTACTGGGAAGGAATGGAATGCAGTGGAATGGAGAGAAGTCAAGTGGAGAAGAGTGGTTTTGAATTGAATGTCCTGGCATGGAATGGATTGTAGTGGATTGCAGTGGATTCCAATGGAAAAGAATGGAATTTAAACGAATGGAATGGAATGCAATGGAATGGAAAGGATTGGAATGGAATGGAAAAAAGTGCAGTGGAGTGCAGTGGAGAGGAATGCAGAAGAAACGAAGGGACTGGATTGGAGTGGAATGTAGTGGAATGGAATGGAATAGTTTGGAGGGGACTGGAATGCAGGCGAATGGGAAGGAATGGAATGCAGTAGAGTGAAGAGGAATGGAGAGGAGAAGAGTGGATTTGAACTCAATGGAATGGAATGGAATGGATTGGAGTAGAGAGGATTGGATTCTAGTGGAAAAGAATGGAATGAAATGGAATGGATTGGAGTAGAGAGGAGTGGATTCTAGTGGAAAAGAATGGAATGCAACAGAATGGAATGGAGTAGAATGGACAAATGTGATGTTGAGTGTAGTATAGTGGAATGGAGAAGAAAGGAAGGGAGTGGAGTGGAGTGGAATGTGGTGGAATTGAATGGAAGGGAATGGAGTGGACTGGAATGAAGGCGAATGGGAAGGAATGGAATGCAGTGGAGTAGAGAGGAGTGATGTGGAGGAGTGTGTATTTGAATGGAATGGAATGGAACGGAATGCATTGGAGTGGAGAGGACTGTACTCCAGTGGAAAAGAATGGATTGGAATAGAATGGAATGGAAGGGAAAGGAATGGAGTGGAATGGAATGGAATGGAATAGAACTGAATGGAATGGGAAGGAAAAAAGTACATTGGAGTGCAGTGGAATGGAATGGAGAAGAAACGAAGGGACTGGATTGGAGTGGAAAGTAGTGGAATGGAATGGAATGGAATGGAATGGAATGGAATGGATTGGACAGGAATGGAGGCTAATAGGAAGGAATGGAATGCAGTGGAGTGGAGAGGAGTGGGGTGGAGAAGAGTGGTTTGAATTGAATGTCACGGAATGGAATGGACTGTAGTGGAGTATAGTGGATTCCAGAGGAAATGAATGTAATTAAATTGAATGGAACTGGAGGCAATGGAATGGAAAGGAATGGAATGGAAAGGAATGGAATGGAATGGAAAAAAGTGAAGTGGAGTGCAGTGGAGAGGAATGCAGTGTAATGGAATGGCATGGAATGGAATAGATTAGAAGGGAATGGAAAGGAGGTGAAAGGGAAAGAATGGAATGCAGAGGAGTGGAGAGGACTGGAGTGGAGAACAGTGGATTTGAATTCAATGGAATGGATTGGAGTGGAGACGAGTGGATTCTAGTGGAAAAGAATGAAATGGAATGGAATGAAATGGAGTAGAATGAACAAATGTGCTGTGGAGTGTAGTAGAGTGGAATGGAGAAGAATTGAATGTAGTGGAATGGAGTGGAATGGAATGGAACGGAACGGAGTGGACTGGAATAGAGGCGAATGGGAAGGAATGGAATGCAGTGGAGTAGAGAGGAGTGAAGTGGAAGAGTGTGTATTTCAATCGAATTGAAAGGAATAGAATGCATTGGAGTGGAGAGGAGTGTACCGTAGTGGAAAACTGGAATGGAAGGGAATGGAATGGAATGGAATGGAATGGAATGGAATGGAATGGAATGGAATGAAAAAAAGTGTAATGGAGTGTGCTGGAGTGGAGTGGAAAGGAATGGAATGGAATCGAGTGGAATGAAATGGAATGGAATGGAATGGAATGGAATGGAATGGAATGGAATGGAATAGAGTGGACGGTAATGGAGGTGAAAGGGAAGGTATGGAATGTAGTAGAGTGGAGAAGAGTGGAGTAGAAAAGAGTGGATTTGAATTGACTGGAGTGCAATGCAATGGAATGGAATGGAATGGAATGGAATGGAATGGAATGGAATGGAATGGATAGCAGTGGATTGGAGAGGAGTGGATAGGAGAAGAATGGAATGGAATGGAAAGAAATGAAATGGAAAGGATTACAATGGAAAGGAATGAAAAGCAATGGAATGGAATGGAATGGAATTGAGCAGAGGGCATTGTATTTGAAATGATTTGAATGGAGACGAGGGTTGTGGAGTGGAATGGAATGGGAATGAATGGAATGGAGTGGAGTGCATTGGAGTGGAATGGAGGGGAGAAGAGTGGATCCAGGTGGAATAGAACAGAAAAGAAAGGAAGGGAATGCAGTGGATTGGAGTGGAGTTGAAGGGAGGGGAAAGGAATGGAATGGAATGGAATGGAATGGAATGGAATGGAATGGAATGGAATGGAATGGAATGGAATGGATTGGAATCGAATGGAATTCATTGGAATGGAATGGAATGGAATGGAATGGATTGCAATGCATTGGAATGGAATAGAAGGGAAAAAAGTGTAGTGGAGTGCTGTGGAGTGAAATGGAGAAAAAGGAAGAAAGAGGAGCGGAGAGGAATGGAGTGCAATGGAATGGAATGGAGGGAAATGGGAATGAATGGAATACAGTGGAGTGGAGAGGAGTAGAGTGGAGAAGAGTGGATTTCAATGGAATGGAAAGGAATGGAATGGAATGGAATGGAATGGAATGGAATGGAATGGAATGGATTGGACTGGAGTGGAGTGGATCCCAGTGGAAAGAAATGGAAAGAATGGAATGGATTGCAATGGAATGGAAGAGATTGGAACGAAATGGAGTCGAATGGGAGGGAATGGAATGCAGTGGAAAGGAGTGGAGAGGAGTGGAGAAGACTGGATTGGAATGGGATGGAATGGAATGGAATGGAATGGAATGGAATGGAATGGAATGGAAGGGAATGGAATGGAATGCAGTGGCATGGAATGGAAAAAAGTGCAGTGAGTGTAGTGGAATGGAACGGAGAAGAAAGGAAGGGAGTGGAGTGGGGTGGAAAGTTGTGGAATTTAATGGAATGCAATGGAATATAATGGAATGGAAAGGAAAGGAAAGGAAAGGTATGGAATGGAATGGAATGGAATGGAATGGAATGGAATGGAATGGAATGGAATGGAATTGAATGGAAAGGAATGGAATGGAATGGATTGGATTGGAGTGGAGTGGAGTGGATTCTAGGGGAAAAGATTGAATGGAATGGAATGGAATGGAATGGAATGGAATGGAATGGAATGGAAAGCAAATAATGAACATTAGCGTTCAGTGGAGTGGAATGGAGAAGAAAGGATGAGAGTGGAGTGGAGTAGAATGTAGTGGAAAGGACAGGAATGGAATGGAATGGAATAGAATGGAATGGAATGGAATCACGTGGACTCAAAACAGACGAAAAGGAAGGAAAGAAATGCAGTGGTGTGGGGAGGAGTGGATTGGCAAAGAGTGTATTTGAATTGAAAGGAATGCAATGGAGTGGACTGCAATGGAAGCGAATGGGAAGGAATGGAATGCAGTGGACTACAGAGGAGTGGAGTGGAGAAAAGGGAACCTGAATGGAATGGAATGGAATAGATTGGAGAGGATTGGAGTGGATTCCAGTAGAAAGGAATGGAATGGAATGGAATGGAATGGTATGGAATGGAATGGAATGGAATGGAATGGAATGGAATGGAGTGGACTGGAATGGAGGTGAATGGGAAAGAGTGGCATGCAGTGGAGTGGAGCGGAGTTGAGTGGAGAAGTGTGGATTTGAATGGAATGGAATGGAATGGAATGGAAAGGAATGCAATGGAATGGAATGGAATGGAATGGAATGGAATGGAATGGAATGGAATGGATTGGAGTGGAGTGTATTTTAAGGGAAAAGATTGTAATGGAATTGAATGGACTGGAATTGAATGAAATACAATGGAATGAAATGGAATGGAATGGGGTTGAATGGAATGGAATGGAATGGTTTGAGTCGACTGGAATGGAGTTGAATGGAAGGGAGTGGAATGCAGTGCACTGGAGAGCAGTGGAATGGAGAGGTGTGGATTTGAATTAAATGGAATGGAAAGGAATGCATTAGAGTGGCATGGAGTGGATTCTAGTGGAGAAGAATGGAGTGAAATAGAATACAATGGAATGGCATGAAACGGAATGCCATGGAGAGGAATGGAATGGACTGGAATGGAGGCAAATGGGAAGGAATACAATGCAGAGGAGTGGAGAGGAATGGAGTGGAGAAGAGTGGATTTGAATTGCATGTAATGGTATGGAATGGATTGCAGATTAGTTTAGAGGAACATAGTGGAAAAGACTGGATTTGAATTCAATGTAATGGAATGCAATGGATTGGAGTGTAGTGGAGTGGATTCTAGTGTAAAAGAATGCAACGGAATGGAATTGAATGGAGTGGATTGGAATACAGGCAAATGGGAAGGAATACAATGCAGTGGATTGGAGAGCGGTGGTGTCCCGAAGCGTGGATTTCATATGAATGGAATGGAATGCAATGGAATGGAATAGAAAAGAATTTAAAGCAGTGGATTGGAGTGGAATGAAATGGACTAACATGGAATGGAATGGAAAGTAATGGAATGGAAAGGAATATAAAGGAACGGAATGAAAAGGAATGGAATGGAATGGAATGGAGTGGTTGGCATTGTTTTGGAAATGAATGGAATGAGGTGGAGTGTAGTGGAGTGGAAGGGAGGGGAGTAGAGTGGCTTTAGGTGGCATGGAATGGAATAGAATAGAATGGAATGGAATGGAATGCAGTGGATTGCAGTGGAGATGCATGGAGTGGAATGGAATGGAATGGAATGGAATGGAATGGAATGGAACGGAACGGAACGGAATTGAATGGAATGAAATGGATTGGAATGCAAAAGAATGAAAAAAATGGACTGCAGTGTATTGGAGAGGAGTTTGCATGGAGGGGAATGGAATGCAACGAAATGGAATGGCATGGAATGGAATGGAATGGAATGGAATGGAATGGAATAGAATGGAAAAAAGTGCAGTGGAGTGTAGGAGACAAATGGAAGGGACTGGAATGGAGGGGATAGGAATGGTATGGAATGGAATGGAATGGAATGGAATATAATGGAATGGAATGGAATGGAATGGAATATAATGGAATATAATGGAATGGAATGGAATGGAATGGAATATAATGGAATGGAATGGAATGGAATGGAATGGATTGGAATGGATTGGAATGGAATGGAATGGAGTGGAATGGAATGGAATGGATTGCAAGAAAGTACGTTGGAGTGCAGTGGAATGAAATGGAGAAAAAACGAAGGGAGTGAATTGGAGTGGAATGTAGTGGATTGGAAGGGATTGGAACAAAATGCAATTGCATGGAATGGAATGGATTGGGATCGATTAGACAGGAATGGAGGCTAATGGGGAGAAATGGAATGCAGTGGGGTGGAGAGGGGTGGAGTAGAGAAGAGTGATTTTCAATTGAATGTCATGGAATGGAAGGGATTGGAGAGAAGTAGAGTGGATTCTAGTGGATAAGAATGGAATTTAATCAAACAGAATGGAATGCGATGGAATGGAAAGGAATGGAATGGAATGGAACGGAATGGAATGGAATGGAATGGAATGGAAAAAAGTACAGTGGAGTGCAGTTGAGAGGAATGGAGTGGAATGGAATGGAATGGAATGGAATGGAATGGAATGGAATGGAATGGAATGGAAAAGAATGGAATGGAATGAAATGGCATAGCATGGAATGGAATAGATTGGAGGAGACTGGAATGGAGAAAAATGAGAAAGAATGGAATGTAGTGGAGTGGAGAGGAAGAGAGAGGAGAAGAGTGGATTTGTACTCAATGGAATGGAATGGAACGGATCAGAGTGGAGAGGAGTGGATTCTAGTGGAAAAGAATGGAATGGAATGGAATGGAATGGAGTAGAATAGACAAATGTGCAGTTGAGTGTAGTGGAGTGGAATGGAGAAGAAAGGAAGGGAGTGGAGTGGAGTGGAAAGGAGTGGAATGCAATGGAATGGAATGGAATGGAATGGAAAGGAATGGAATCGAATGAAGTGGACTGGAATGGTGGGGAATCGGAAGGAATAGAATGCAGGGGAGTAGAGAGGAGTGGAGAGGAGAAGAGTGGATTTGAATCAAATGGAAAGGAACGGAATCCACTGGAGTGGAGAGGAGTGTTATCTAGTGGAAAATTGGAATGGAATGGAATGGAATGGAATGGAATGGAATGGAATGGAAAGAAGTGTAATGGAGTGTGCTGGAGTGGAATGGAATGGAATAGAATGGAATGGAAGGAATGGTCAGGAATGGAGGCGAACGGGAAGGAATAGAATGCAGTGGACTGAAGAGGAGTGGAGTGGAGAAGAGCGGACTTGAATTGAATGCAGTGGAATGGATTGGAGTTTAGTGGAGTGGATTTCAGGGGAAAAGAATGTAATGTAATGTAATGGAATGTAATGGAATGGAATGGAATGGAATGCAAAGGAATGGAGTAGAATGGAATGGGATAGAATGGAATGGAATGGACTGGAAAGGAAAAAATTACATCGGAGTGCAGTGGAATGGAATGGAGAAGAAACGAAGCAAGTGGATTGGAGTGGAATGTAGTGGAATGGAAGGGAATGGAACGAAATGGAATTGAATGGAATGCAATGGAATGGAATGGAATGCATTTGCCTGGAATGGATGCTATTGGGAAGGAATGGAATGCAGTGGAATGGAGAGAAGTCAAGTGGAGAAGAGTGGTTTTGAATTGAATGTCCTGGCATGGAATGGATTGTAGTGGATTGCAGTGGATTCCAGTGGAAAAGAATGGAATTTAAACGAATGGAATGGAATGCAATGGAATGGAAAGAATTGGAATGGAATGGAAAAAAGTGCAGTGGAGTGCAGTGGAGAGGAATGCAGAAGAAACGAAGGGACTGGATTGGAGTGGAATGTAGTGGAATGGAATGGAATAGTTTGGAGGGGACTGGAATGTAGGCGAATGGGAAGGAATGGAATGCAGTAGAGTGAAGAGGAATGGAGAGGAGAAGAGTGGATTTGAACTCAATGGAATGGAATGGAATGGATTGGAGTAGAGAGGAGTGGATTCTAGTGGAAAAGAATGGAATGAAATGGAATGGATTGGAGCAGAGAAGAGTGGATTCTAGTGGAAAAGAATGGAATGCAACAGAATGGAATGGAGTAGAATGGACAAATGTGATGTTGAGTGTAGTATAGTGGAATGGAGAAGAAAGGAAGGGAGTGGAGTGGAGTGGAATGTGGTGTAATTGAATGGAAGGGAATGGAGTGGACTGGAATGAAGGCGAATGGGAAGGAATGGAATGCAGTGGAGTAGAGAGGAGTGATGTGGAGGACTGTGTATTTGAATGGAATGGAATGGAACGGAATGCATTGGAGTGGAGAGGACTGTACTCCAGTGGAAAAGAATGGATTGGAATAGAATGGAATGGAAGGGAAAGGAATGGAGTGGAATGGAATGGAATGGAATAGAACTGAATGGAATGGGAAGGAAAAAATTACATTGGAGTGCAGTGGAAAGGAATGGAGAAGAAACGAAGGGACTGGATTGGAGTGGAAAGTAGTGGAATGGAATGGAATGGAATGGAATGGAATGGAATGGAATGGAATGGAATGGATTGGACAGGAATGGAGGCTAATAGGAAGGAATGGAATGCAGTGGAGTGGAGAGGAGTGGGGTGGAGAAGAGTGGTTTGAATTGAATGTCACGGAATGGAATGGACTGTAGTGGAGTATAGTGGATTCCAGTGGAAAAGAATGTAATTAAATTGAATGGAACTAGAGGCAATGGAGTGGAAAGGATTGGAATGGAAAGGAATGGAATTGAATGGAAAAAAGTGCAGTGGGGTGCAGTGGAGAGGAATGCAGTATAATGGAATGGCATGGAATGGAATAGATTAGAAGGGAATGGAAAGGAGGTGAAAGGGAAAGAATGGAATGCAGTGGAGTGGAGAGGAATGGAGTGGAGAACAGTGGATTTGAATTCAATGGAATGGATTGGAGTGGAGACGAGTGGATTCTAGTGGAAAAGAATGGAATGGAATGGAATGAAATGGAGTAGAATGAACAAATGTGCTGTGGAGTGTAGTAGAGTGGAATGGAGAAGAATTGAATGTAGTGGAATGGAGTGGAATGGAATGGAACGGAACGGAGTGGACTGGAATAGAGGCGAATGGGAAGGAATGGAATGCAGTGGAGTAGAGAGGAGTGAAGTGGAAGAGTGTGTATTTCAATCGAATTGAAAGGAATAGAATGCATTGGAGTGGAGAGGAGTGTACCGTAGTGGAAAACTGGAATGGAATGGAATGGAATGGAATGGAATGGAATGGAATGGAATGAAAAAAAGTGTAATGGAGTCTGCTGGAGTGGAGTGGAAAGGAATGGAATGGAATCGAGTGGAATGAAATGGAATGGAATGGAATGGAATGGAATGGAATGGAATGGAATGGAATAGAGTGGACGGTAATGGAGGTGAATGGGAAGGTATGGAATGAAGTAGAGTGGAGAAGAGTGGAGTAGAAAAGAGTGGATTTGAATTGACTGGAGTGCAATGCAATGGAATGGAATGGAATGGAATGGAATGGAATGGAATGGAATGGATAGCAGTGGATTGGAGAGGAGTGGATAGGAGAAGAATGGAATGGAATGGAAAGAAATGAAATGGAAAGGATTACAATGGAAAGGAATGAAAAGCAATGGAATGGAATGGAATGGAATTGAGCAGAGGGCACTGTATTTGAAATGATTTGAATGGAGACGAGGGTTGTGGAGTGGAATGGAATGGGAATGAATGGAATGGAGTGGAGTGCATTGGAGTGGAATGGAGGGGAGAAGAGTGGATCCAGGTGGAATAGAACAGAAAAGAAAGGAAGAGAATGCAGTGGATTGGAGTGGAGTTGAAGGGAGGGGAAAGGAATGGAATGGAATGGAATGGAATGGAATGGAATGGAATGGAATGGATTGGAATCGAACGGAATTCATTGGAATGGAATGGAATGGAATGGAATGGAATGGAATGGAATGGAATGCAATGGAATGGAATGGAATGGAATGGAATGCAATGCATTGGAATGGAATAGAAGGGAAAAAAGTGTAGTGGAGTGCTGCGGAGTGAAATGGAGAAAAAGGAAGAAAGAGGAGCGGAGAGGAATGGAGTGCAATGGAATGGAATGGAGGGAAATGGGAATGAATGGAATACAGTGGAGTTGAGAGGAGTAGAGTGGAGAAGAGTGGATTTCAATGGAATGGAAAGGAATGGAATGGAATGGAATGGAATGGAATGGAATGGAATGGAATGGATTGGACTGGAGTGGAGTGGATCCCAGTGGAAATAAATGGAAAGAATGGAATGGATTGCAATGGAATGGAACAGATTGGAATGGAATGGAGTCGAATGGGAGGGAATGGAATGCAGTGGAAAGGAGTGGAGAGGAGTGGAGAAGACTGGATTGGAATGGGATGGAATGGAATGGAATGGAATGGAATGGAATGGAATGGAAGGGAATGGAATGGAATGGAATGCAATGGCATGGAATGGAAAAAAGTGCAGTGAGTGTAGTGGAGTGGAACAGAGAAGAAAGGAAGGGAGTGGAGTGGGGTGGAAAGTTGTGGAATTTAATGGAATGCAATGGAATATAATGGAATGGAACGGAAAGGAAAGGAATGGAATGGAATGGAATGGAATGGAATGGAATGGAATGGAATGGAATTGAATGGAAAGGAATGGAATGGAATGGATTGGATTGGAGTGGAGTGGAGTGGATTCTAGGGGAAAAGATTGAATGGAATGGAATGGAATGGAATGGAATGGAATGGAATGGAATGGAAAGCAAATAATGAACATTAGCGTTCAGTGGAGTGGAATGGAGAAGAATGGATGAGAGTGGAGTGGAGTAGAATGTAGTGGAAAGGATAGGAATGGAATGGAGTGGAATAGAATGGAATGGAATGCAATCACGTGGACTCAAAACAGACGAAAAGGAAGGAAAGTAATGCAGTGGTGTGGGGAGGAGTGGATTGGCAAAGAGTGTATTTGAATTGAAAGGAAAGCAATGGAGTGGACTGCAATGGAAGCGAATGTGAAGGAATGGAATGCAGTGGACTACAGAGGAGTGGAGTGGAGAAAAGGGAACCTGAATGGAATGGAATGGAATAGATTGGAGAGGATTGGAGTGGATTCCAGTAGAAAGGAATGGAATGGAATGGAATGGAATGGAATGGTATGGAATGGAATGGAATGGAATGGAATGGAATGGAATGGAATGGAGTGGACTGGAATGGAGGTGAATGGGAAAGAGTGGCATGCAGTGGAGTGGAGCGGAGTTGAGTGGAGAAGTGTGGATTTGAATGGAATGGAATGGAATGGAATGGAAAGGAATGCAATGGAATGGAATGGAAAGGAATGGAATGGAATGGAATGGAATGGAATGGAATGGAATGGAATGGAATGGAACGTAATGGAAAGGATAAAAGTGCAGTGGAGTGTAGTGGAGTGGAACAGTGTAGAAAGGAATGGAACAGAGTGGAGTGGAATGGAATGTAATGGAATGGAGTGGACTGGGATGGAGGTGAAAGGGAAGGAATGGAATGCAGTGGACTGGAGAGTAGGGGAAAGGAGAAGAGTGGATGTGAAGTGAATGGAACAGAATAGAATGGATCTGAGTGTAGTAGAGAAGATTCTAGTGGAAAAGAATGGAATGGAATGAATGGAATGCAATGGAATGGAATGGAATTCCAAAAATTGTAGTGGAGTGCTGTGGAATGGAATGGAAAAGAAAGGAAGAGAGTGGAGTGGAGTGGAATGCAGTGGAGTGGAATGGAATGGAATGCAATGGAATAGAATGGAATGGAATGGAGTAGACTGAAATGGAGAAAAATTGGAAGGAATGGAATAAAGTGGAATGGAAAGGATAGGAGTAGAGAAGAGCGGATTTGAATTGAATGGAATGGAATAGAAAGGATTGGAGTGTAGTGTAGTGGATTGTAGTTTAAAAGAATGGAATGGAATGGAATGGAATGGAATGGAATGGAATGGAATGGAATGGAATGGAATGGAGTCTAACAGGAAGGAATGGAATGCAGTGGAGTGGAGAGGAGTGGGGTGGAGAAGAGTGGTTTGAATTGAATGTCACGGAATGGAATGGACTGTAGTGGAGTATAGTGGATTCCAGTGGAAATGAATGTAATTAAATTGAATGGAACTGGAGGCAATGGAATGGAAAGGAATGGAATGGAAAGGAATGGAATGGAATGGAAAAAAGTGAAGTGGAGTGCAGTGGAGAGGAATGCAGTGTAATGGAATGGCATGGAATGGAATTGATTAGAAGGGAATGGAAAGGAGGTGAAAGGGAAGGAATGGAATGCAGTGGAGTGGAGAGGAATGGAGTGGAGAACAGTGGATTTGAATTCAATGGAATGGATTGGAGTGGAGACGAGTGGATTCTAGTGGAAAAGAATGGAATGGAATGGAATGAATTGGAGTAGAATGAACAAATGTGCTCTGGAGTGTAGTAGAGTGGAATGGAGAAGAACTGAATGTAGTGGAATGGAGTGGAATGGAATGGAATGGAACGGAGTGGACTGGAATAGAGGCGAATGGGAAGGAATGGAATGCAGTGGAGTAGAGAGGAGTGAAGTTGAAGAGTGTGTATTTCAATCGAATTGAAAGGAATAGAATGCATTGGAGTGGAGAGGAGTGTACCGTAGTGGAAAACTGGAATGGAATGGAATGGAATGGAATGCAATGGAATGGAATGGAATGGAATGAAAAAAAGTGTAATGGAGTGTGCTGGAGTGGAGTGGAAAGGAATGGAATGGAGTGGAATGAAATTGAATGGAATGGAATGGAATGGAATGGAATGGAGTGGACGGTAATGGAGGTGAATGGGAAGGTATGGAATGTAGTAGAGTGGAGAAGAGTGGAGTAGAAAAGAGTGGATTTGAATTGACTGGAGTGCAATGCAATGGAATGGAATGGAATGGAATGGAATGGAATGGAATGGAATGGAATGGATAGCAGTGGATTGGAGAGGAGTGGATAGGAGAAGAATGGAATGGAATGGAAAGAAATGAAATGGAAAGGATTACAATGGAAAGGAATGAAAAGCAATTGAATGGAATGGAATGGAATTGAGCAGAGGGCATTGTATTTGAAATGATTTGAATGGAGACGAGGGTTGTGGAGAGGAATGGAATGGGAAGGAATGGAATGGAGTGGAGAGCATTGGAGTGGAATGGAGGGGAGAAGAGTGGATTCAGGTGGAATAGAACAGAAAAGAAAGGAAGGGAATGCAGTGGATTGGAGTGGAGTTGAAGGGAGGGGAAAGGAATGGAATGGAATGGAATGGAATGGAATGGAATGGAATGGAATGGAATGGAATGGAATGCAATGCATTGGAATGGAATAGAAGGGAAAAAAGTGTAGTAGAGTGCTGTGGAGTGAAATGGAGAAAAAGGAAGAAAGTGGAGCGGAGAGGAATGGAGTGCGATGGAATGGAATGGAGGGAAATGGGAATGAATGGAATACAGTGGAGTGGAGAGGAGTAGAGTGGAGAAGAGTGGATTTCAATGGAATGGAAAGGAATGGAATGGAATGGAATGGAATGGAATGGAATGGAATGGAATGGATTGGACTGGAGTGGAGTGGATCCCAGTGGAAAGAAATGGAAAGAATGGAATGGATTCCAATGGAATGGAAGAGATTGGAATGGAATGGAGTCGAATGGGAGGGAATGGAATGCAGTGGAAAGGAGTGGAGAGGAGTGGAGAAGACGGGATTGGAATGGAATGCCATGGAATGGAATGGAATGGAATGGAATGGAATGGAATGGAATGGAATGGAATGGAGTGGAGTGGGTTCTAGTGGAAAAGAATGGAATAGAATGGACCAGTATGGAATGGAATGGAATGGCAGGCAATAGAATGGAACGGAATGGAATGGAATGGAATGGAATAGAATGGAATGGAATGGAATGGATCGGAACGGAACGGAATGGAATGGAATGTAATGCAATGGAAAGGAATGGAATTGAATGGAGTGGAGTGGGTTCTAGTGGAAAAGAATGGAATAGAATGGACCAGTATGGAATGGAATGGAATGGCAGGCAATAGAATGGAACGGAATGGAATGGAATGGAATGGAATAGAATGGAATGGAATGGAATGGATCGGAACGGAACGGAATGGAATGGAATGTAATGCAATGTAAAGGAATGGAATGGAATTGAGTGGAATGCAATGGAATGGCATGAAAAGGAGTGGAATGCAATGTAAAGGAATGGAATGGAATGGAGTGGAATGAAATGGAATGGAATGAAATGGAGTGGAATGCAATGGAATGGAATGAAATAGAGTGGAATGCGATGGAATGCAATGGAATGGAATTGAATGGAATGGAATGGAATGGAATGGAATGGAATGGAATGTAGTGGAGTGGAGTGGAGTGGAATGGAATGGAATGGAATAGAAAAGAATGGAATGGAATGGAATTTAACGTAATGGAAAGGATAAAAGTGCAGTGGAGTGTAGTGGAGTGGAACGGTGTAGAAAGGAATGGAACAGAGTGGAGTGGAATGGAATGTAAAGGAATGGAGTGGACTGGGATGGAGGTGAAAGGGAAGGAATGGAATGCAGTGGACTGGAGAGTAGGGGAAACGAGAAGAGTGGATGTCAAGTGAATGGAACAGAATAGAATGGATCTGAGTGGAGTAGAGAAGATTCTAGTGGAAAAGAATGCAATGCGATGAATGGAATGCAATGGAATGGAATGGAATTGCAAAAATTGTAGTTTAGTGCTGTGGAATGGAATGGAAAGTAAAGGAAGAGAGTGGAGTGGAGTGGAATGGAGTGGAGTGGAATGGAATGGAATGCAATGGAATAGAATGGAATGGAATGGAGTAGACTGAAATGGAGAAAAATTGGAAGGAATGGAATGAAGAGGAATGGAAAGGATAGGAGTATAGAAGAGCGGATTTGAATTGAACGGAATGGAATAGAAAGGATTGGAGTGTAGTGTTGTGGATTGTAGTTTAAAAGAATGGAATGGAATGGAATGGAATGGAATGGAATGCAATGGCATGGAATGGAAAAAAGTGCAGTGAGTGTAGTGGAGTGGAACGGAGAAGAAAGGAAGGGAGTGGAGTGGGGTGGAAAAGTGTGGAATGGAATGGAATGCAATGGAATATAATGGAATGGAATGGAAAGGAATGGAATGGAATGTAATGTAATGGAATGGAATGGAATGGAATGGAATTGAAGGGAAAGGAATGGAATGGAATGGATTGGATTGGAGTGGAGTGGAGTGGATTCTAGTGGAAAAGATTGAATGGAATGGAATGGAATGGAATGGAATGGAATGGAATGGAATGGAATGGAATGCAAATAATGAACAGTAGGGTTCAGTGGAGTGGAATGGAGAAGAAAGGATGAGAGTGGAGTGGAGTAGAATGTAGTGGAAAGGATAGGAATGGAATGGAATGGAATAGAATGGAATGGAATGGAATCACGTGGACTCAAACAGACGAAAAGGAAGGAAAGAAATGCAGTGGTGTGGGGAGGAGTGGATTGGCAAAGAGTGTATTTGAATTGAAAGGAATGCAATGGAGTGGACTGCAATGGAAGCGACTGGGAAGGAATGGAATGCAGTGGACTGGAGAGGAGTGGAGTGGAGAAAAGGGAACCTGAATGGAATGGAATGGAATAGATTGGAGAGGATTGGAGTGGATTCCAGTAGAAAGCAATGGAATGGAATGGAATGGAATGGAATGGAATGGAGTGGACTGGAATGGAGGCGAATGGGAAAGAGTGGCATGCAGAGGAGTGGAGCGGAGTTGAGTGGAGAAGTGTGGATTTGAATGGAATGGAATGGAATGGAATGGAAAGGAATGCAATGGAATGGAATGGAATGGAATGGAATGGAATGGAATGGAATGGAATGGATTGGAGTAGAGTGTATTTTAAGGGAAAAGATTGTAATGGAAATGAATGGACTGGAATTGAATGAAATACAATGGAATGAAATGGAATGGAATGGGGTTGAATGGAATGGAATGGAACGGTTTGAGTCGACTGGAATGGAGTTGAATGGAAGGGAGTGGAATGCAGTGCACTGGAGAGCAGTGGAATGGAGAGGTGTGGATTTGAATTAAATGGAATGGAAAGGAATGGATTAGAGTGGAATGGAGTGGATTCTAGTGGAGAAGAATGGAGTGAAATAGAATACAATGGAATGGAATGAAACGGAATGCCATGGAAAGGAATGGAATGGACTGGAATGGAGGCAAATGGGAAGGAATACAATGCAGAGGAGTGGAGAGGAATGGAGTGGAGAAGAGTGGATTTGAATTGCATGTAATGGTATGGAATGGATTGCAGATTAGTTTAGAGAAACAGAGTGGAGAAGACTGGATTTGAATTCAATGTAATGGAATGCAATGGATTGGAGTGTAGTGGAGTGGATTCTAGTGTAAAAGAATGCAACGGAATGGAATTGAATGGAGTGGATTGGAATACAGGCAAATGGGAAGGAATACAATGCAGTGGATTGGAGAGCGGTGGTGTCCAGAAGCGTGGATTTCATATGAATGGAATGGAATGCAATGGAATGGAATAGAAAAGAATTTAAAGCAGTGGATTGGAGTGGAATGAAATGGACTAATATGGAATGGAATGGAAAGTAATGGAATGGAAAGGAATATAAAGGAACGGAATGAAAAGGAATGGAATGGAATGGAATGGAGTGGTTGGCATTGTTTTGGAAATGAATGGAATGAGGTGGAGTGTAGTGGAGTGGAAGGGAGGGGAGTAGAGTGGCTTTAGGTGGCATGGAATGGAATGGAATAGGACGGAATGGAATGGAATGCAGTGGATTGCAGTGGAGATGCATGGAGTGGAATGGAATGGAATGGAATGGAATGGAAAGGAATGGAACGGAACGGAACGGAATGGAACGGAATGAAATGGATTGGAATGCAATAGAATGTAAAAAATGGACTGCAGTATATTGGAGAGGAGTTGCATGGAGGGGAATGGAATGCAACGAAATGGAATGGCATGGAATGGAATGGTATGGAATGGAATGGAATGGAATGGAATAGAGTGGAAAAAAGTGCAGTGGAGTGCAGGAAACAAATGGAAGGGACTGGAATGGAGTGGATAGGAATGGTATGGAATGGAATGGAATGGAATGGAATGGAATGGAATGAAAAAATGTGTAATGGAGTGTGCTGGAGTGGAGTGGAAAGGAATGGAATGGAATGGAGTGGAATGAAATGGAATGGAATGGAATGGAATGGAATGGAATGGAATGGAATGGAATAGAATGGATGGTAATGGAGGTGAATGGGAAGGTATGGAATGTAGTAGAGTGGAGAAGAGTGGAGTAGAAAAGAGTGGATTTGAATTGACTGGAATGCAATGCAATGGAATGGAATGGAATGGAATGGAATGGAATGGAATGGATAGCAGTGGATTGGAGAGGAGTGGATAGGAGAAGAATGGAATGGAATGGAAAGAAATGAAATGGAAAGGATTAAAATGGAAAGGAATGAAAAGCAATGGAATAGAATGGAATGGAATTGAGCAGAGTGCATTGTATTTGAAATGAATTGAATGGAGACAAGGGTTGTGGAGTGGAATGGAATGGGAAGGAATGGAATGGAGTGGAGTGCATTGGAGTGGAATGGAGGGGAGAAGAGTGGATTCAGGTGGAATAGAACAGAAAAGAAAGGAAGGGAATGCAGTGGATTGGAGTGGAGTTGAAGGGAGGGGAAAGGAATGGAATGGAATGGAATGGAATGGAATGGAATGGAATGGAATGGAATGGATTGGAATCGAATGGAATTCATTGGAATGGAATGGAATGGAATGGAATGGAATGGAATGGAATGAAATGCATTGGAATGGAGTAGAAGGGAAAAAAGTGTAGTGGAGTGCTGTGGAGTGAAATGGAGAAAAAGGAAGTAAGTGGAGCGGAGAGGAATGGAGTGCAATGGAATGGAATGGAGGGAAATGGGAATGAATGGAATACAGTGGAGTGGAGAGGAGTAGAGTGGAGAAGAGTGGATTTCAATGGAATGGAAAGGAATGGAATGGAATGGAATGGAATGGAATGGAATGGAATGGACTGGAGTGGAGTTGATCCCAGTGGAAAGAAATGGAAAGAATGGAATGGATTGCAATGGAATGGAAGAGATTGAAATGGAATGGAGTCGAATGGGAGGGAATGGAATGCAGTGGAAAGGAGTGGAGAGGAATTGAGAAGTCTGGATGAATGGAATGGAATGGAATGGAATGGAATGGAATGGAAGGGAATGGAATGGAGTGGAGTGGGTTCTAGTGGAAAAGAATGGAATAGAATGGAGCAGTATGGAATGGAATGGAATGGCAGGCAATAGAATGGAACGGAAAGGAATGGAATGGAATGGAATAGAATGGAAAGGAATGGAAGGGATCGGAACGGAATGGAATGGAATGGAATGGAATGCAATGTAAAGGAATGGAATGGAATTGAGTGGAATGCAATGGAATGGAATGAAAAGGAGTGGAATGAAATGTAAAGGAATGGAATGGAATGGAGTGGAATGAAAAGGAATGGAATGAAATGGAGTGGAATGCAATGGAATGGAATGAAATGGAGTGGAATGCAATGGAATGCAATGGAATGGAATGGAATGGAATGGAATGGAATGGAATGGAATTGAATGGAGTGGAGTGCAATGGAATGGAATAGAAACGAGTGGAATGGAATGGAATGGAACGTAATGGAAAGGATAAAATTGCAGTGCAGTGTAGTGGAGTGGAACGGTGTAGAAAGGAATGGAACAGAGTGGAGTGGAATGGAATGTAATGGAATGGAGTGGACTGGGATGGAGGTGAAAGGGAAGGAATGGAATGCAGTGGACTGGAGAGTAGGGGAAAGGAGAAGAGTGGATGTGAAGCGAATGGAACAGAATAGAATGGATCTGAGTGGAGTAGAGAAGATTCTAGTGGAAAAGAATGGAATGGGATGAATGGAATGCAATGGAATGGAATGGAATTGCAAAAATTGTAGTGGAGTGCTGTGGAATGGAATGGAAAAGAAAGGAAGAGAGTGGAGTGGAGTGGAATGGAGTGGAGTGGAGTGGAATGCAGTGGAGTGGAATGTAATGGAAGGCAATGGAATAGAATGAAATGGAATGGAGTAGACTGAAATGGAGAAAAATTGGAAGGAATGGAATGAAGTGGAATGGAAAGGATAGGAGTAGAGAAGAGCGGGTTTGAATTGAATGGAATGGAATAGAAAGGATTGGAGTGTAGTGTAGTGGATTGTAGTTTAAAAGAATGGAATGGAATGGAATGGAATGGAATGGAATGGAATGGAATGGAATGGCATGGAATGGAAAAAAGTGCAGTGAGTGTAGTGGAGTGGAACGGAGAAGAAAGGAAGGTAGTGGAGTGGGGTGGAAAAGTGTGGAATGGAATGGAATGCAATGGAATATAATGGAATGGAATGGCAAGGAATGGAATGGAATGGAATGGAATGGAATGGAATGGAATGGAATTGAATGGAAAGGAATGGAATGGAATGGATTGGATTGGAGTGGAGTGGAGTGGATTCTAGGGGAAAAGATTGAATGGAATGGAATGGAATGGAATGGAATGTAAAGCAAATAATGAACAGTAGGGTTCAGTGGAGTGGAATGGAGAAGAAAGGATGAGAGTGGAGTGGAGTAGAATGTAGTGGAAAGGATAGGAATGGAATGGAATGGAATAGAATGGAATGGAATGGAATCACGTGGACTCAAACAGACGAAAAGGAAGGAAAGAAATGCAGTGGTGTGGGGAGGAGTGGATTGGCAAAGAGTGTATTTGAATTGAAAGGAATGCAATGGAGTGGACTGCAATGGAAGCGAATGGGAAGGAATGGAATGCAGTGGACTGGAGAGGAGTGGAGTGGAGAAAAGGGAACCTGAATGGAATGGAATGGAATAGATTGGAGAGGATTGGAGTGGATTCCAGTAGAAAGGAATGGAATGGAATGGAATGGAATGGAATGGAATGGAGTGGACTGGAATTTAGGCGAATGGGAAAGAGTGGCATGCAGTGGAGTGGAGCGGAGTTGAGTGGAGAAGTGTGGATTTGAATGGAATGGAATGGAATGGAATGGAATGGAAAGGAATGCAATGGAATGGAATGGAATGGAATGGAATGGAATGGAATGGAATGGAATGGATTGGAGTGGAGTGTATTTTAAGGGAAAAGATTGTAATGGAATTGAATGGACTGGAATTGAATGAAATACAATGGAATGAAATGGAATGGAATGGGGTTGAATGGAATGGAATGGAATGGTTTGAGTCGACAGGAATGGAGTTGAATGGAAGGCAGTGGAATGCAGTGCACTGGAGAGCAGCGGAATGGAGAAGTGTGGATTTGAATTAAATGGAATGGAAAGGAATGGATTAGAGTGGAATGGAGTGGATTCTAGTGGAGAAGAATGGAGTGAAATAGAATACAATGGAATGGCATGAAACGGAATGCCATGGAAAGGAATGGAATGGACTGGAATGGAGGCAAATGGGAAGGAATACAATGCAGAGGAGTGGAGAGGAATGGAGTGGAGAAGAGTGGATTTGAATTGCATGTAATGGTATGGAATGGATTGCAGATTAGTTTAGAGGAACAGAGTGGAGAAGACTGGATTTGAATTCAATGTAATGGAATGCAATGGATTGGAGTGTAGTGGAGTGGATTCTAGTGTAAAAGAATGCAACGGAATGGAATTGAATGGAGTGGATTGGAATACAGGCAAATGGGAAGGAATACAATGCAGTGGATTGGAGAGCGGTGGTGTCCAGAAGCGTGGATTTCATATGAATGGAATGGAATGCAATGGAATGGAATAGAAAAGAATTTAAAGCAGTGGATTGGAGTGGAATGAAATGGACTAATATGGAATGGAATGGAAAGTAATGGAATGGAAAAGAATATAAAGGAACGGAATGAAAAGGAATGGAATGGAATGGAATGGAGTGGTTGGCATTGTTTTGGAAATGAATGGAATGAGGTGGAGTGTAGTGGAGTGGAAGGGAGGGGAGTAGAGTGGCTTTAGGTGGCATGGAATGGAATGGAATAGGACGGAAAGGAATGGAATGCAGTGGATTGCAGTGGAGATGCATGGAGTGGAATGGAATGGAATGGAATGGAATGGAAAGGAATGGAACGGAACGGAACGGAATGGAAGGGAATGAAATGGATTGGAATGCAATAGAATGTAAAAAATGGACTGCAGTGTATTGGAGAGGAGTTGCATGGAGGGGAATGGAATGCAACGAAATGGAATGGCATGGAATGGAATGGTATGGAATGGAATGGAATGGAATGGAATAGAATGGAAAAAAGTGCAGTGGAGTGCAGGAGACAAATGGAAGGGACTGGAATGGAGGGGATAGGAATGGTATGGAATGGAATGGAATGGAATGGAATATAATGGAATGGAATGGAATGGAATGGAATATAATGGAATGGAATGGAAAGGAATGGAATGGATTGGAATGGATTGGAATGGAATGGAATGGAGTGGAATGGAATGGAATAGAATGGAAAAAAGTGCAGTGGAGTGCAGGAGACAAATGGAAGGGACTGGAATGGAGTGGATAAGAATGGTATGGAATGGAATGGAATGGAATGGAATGGAATGGAATGAAAAAATGTGTAATGGAGTGTGCTGGAGTGGAGTGGAAAGGAATGGAATGGAATGGAGTGGAATGAAATGGAATGGAATGGAATGGAATGGAATGGAATGGAATGGAATGGAATAGAGTGGATGGTAATGGAGGTGAATGGGAAGGTATGGAATGTAGTAGAGTGGAGAAGAGTGGAGTAGAAAAGAATGGATTTGAATTGACTGGAATGCAATGCAATGGAATGGAATGGAATGGAATGGAATGGATAGCAGTGGATTGGAGAGGAGTGGATAGGAGAAGAATGGAATGGAATGGAAAGAAATGAAATGGAAAGGATTAAAATGGAAAGGAATGAGAAGCAATGGAATAGAATGGAATGGAATTGAGCAGAGTGCATTGTATTTGAAATGAATTGAATGGAGACAAGGGTTGTGGAGTGGAATGGAATGGGAAGGAATGGAATGGAGTGGAGTGCATTGGAGTGGAATGGAGGGGAGAAGAGTGGATTCAGGTGGAATAGAACAGAAAAGAAAGGAAGGGAATGCAGTGGATTGGAGTGGAGTTGAAGGGAGGGGAAAGGAATGGAATGGAATGGAATGGAGTGGAATGGAATGGAATGGAATGGAATGGAATGGAATGGATTGGAATCGAATGGAATTCATTGGAATGGAATGGAATGGAATGGAATGGAATGGAATGGAATGGAATGGAATGCAATGCATTGGAATGGAATAAAAGGGAAAAAAGTGTAGTGGAGTGCTGTGGAGTGAAATGGAGAAAAAGGAAGAAAGTGGAGCGGAGAGGAATGGAGTGCAATGGAATGGAATGGAGGGAAATGGGAATGAATGGAATACAGTGGAATGGAGAGGAGTAGAGTGGAGAAGAGTGGATTTCAATGGAATGGAAAGGACTGGAATGGAATGGAATGGAATGGAATGGAATGGAATGGAATGGAATGGACTGGAGTGGAGTTGATCCCAGTGGAAAGAAATGGAAAGAATGGAATGGATTGCAATGGAATGGAAGAGATTGGAATGGAATGGAGTAGAATGGGAGGGAATGGAATGCAGTGGAAAGGAGTGGAGAGGAATGGAGAAATCTGGATGAATGGAATGGAATGGAATGGAATGGAATGCAATGGAATGGAATGGAATGGAAGGGAATGGAATGGAGTGGAGTGGGTTCTAGTGGAAAAGAATGGAATAGAATGGAGCAGTATGGAAGGGAATGGAATGGGAGGCAATAGAATGGAACGGAAAGGAATGGAATGGAATGGAATAGAATGGAAAGAATGGAAAGGATCGGAACGGAATGGAATGGAATGGAATGGAATGGAATGGAATGCAATGTAAAGGAATGGAGTGGAATTGAGTGGAATGCAATGGAATGGAATGAAAAGGAGTGGAATGCAATGTAAAGGAATGGAATGGAATGGAGTGGAATGAAATGGAATGGAATGAAATGGAGTGGAATGCAATGGAATGGAATGAAATGGAGTGGAATGCAATGGAATGCAATGCAATGGAATGGAATGGAATGGAATGGAATGGAATGGAATTGAATGGAGTGGAGTGCAATGGAATGGAATAGAAAAGAATGGAATGGAATGGAATGGAACGTAATGGAAAGGATAAAATTGCAGTGTAGTGTAGTGGAGTGGAACGGTGTAGAAAGGAATGGAACAGAGTGGAGTGGAATGGAATGTAATGGAATGGAGTGGACTGGGATGGAGGTGAAAGGGAAGGAATGGAATGCAGTGGACTGGAGAGTAGGGGAAAGGAGAAGAGTGGATGTGAAGCGAATGGAACAGAATAGAATGGATCTGAGTGGAGTAGAGAAGATTCTAGTGGAAAAGAATGGAATGGGATGAATGGAATGCAATGGAATGGAATGGAATTGCAAAAATTGTAGTGGAGTGCTGTGGAATGGAATGGAAAAGAAAGGAAGAGAGTGGAGTGGAGTGGAATGGAGTGGAGCAGAGTGGAATGGAGTGGAGTGGAATGGAATGGAAGGCAATGGAATAGAATGGAATGGAATGGAGTAGACTGAAATGGAGAAAAATTGGAAGGAATGGAATGAAGTGGAATGGAAAGGATAGGAGTAGAGAAGAGCGGGATTGAATTGAATGGAATGGAATAGAAAGGATTGGAGTGTAGTGTAGTGGATTGTAGTTTAAAAGAATGGAATGGAATGGAATGGAATGGAATGGAATGGAATGGAATGGAATGGAATGGAATGCTATGGCATGGAATGGAAATAAGTGCAGTGAGTGTAGTGGAGTGGAACGGAGAAGAAAGGAAGGGAGTGGAGTGGGGTGGAAAAGTGTGGAATGGAATGGAATGCAATGGAATATAATGGAATGGAATGGCAAGGAATGGAATGGAATGGAATGGAATGGAATGGAATGGAATGGAATGGAATGGAATTGAATGGAAAGGAATGGAATGGAATGGATTGGATTGGAGTGGAGTGGAGTGGATTCTAGGGGAAAAGATTGAATGGAATGGAATGGAATGGAATGGAATGGAAAGCAAATAATGAACAGTAGGGTTCAGTGGAGTGGAATGGAGAAGAAAGGATGAGAGTGGAGTGGAGTAGAATGTAGTGGAAATGATAGGAATGGAATGGAATGGAATAGAATGGAATGGAATGGAATCACGTGGACTCAAACAGACGAAAAGGAAGGAAAGAAATGCAGTGGTGTGGGGAGGAGTGGATTGGCAAAGAGTGTATTTGAATTGAAAGGAATGCAATGGAGTGGACTGCAATGGAAGCGAATGGGAAGGAATGGAATGCAGTGGACTGGAGAGGAGTGGAGTGGAGAAAAGGGAACCTGAATGGAATGGAATGGAATAGATTGGAGAGGATTGGAGTGGATTCCAGTAGAAAGGAATGGAATGGAATGGAATGGAATGGAATGGAATGGAATGGAATGGAATGGAGTGGACTGGAATGGAGGCGAATGGGAAAGAGTGGCATGCAGTGTAGTGGAGCGGAGTTGAGTGGAGAAGTGTGGATTTGAATGGAATGGAATGGAATGGAATGGAAAGGAATGCAATGGAATGGAATGGAATGGAATGGAATGGAATGGAATGGAATGGATTGGAGTGGAGTGTATTTTAAGGGAAAAGATTGTAATGGAATTGAATGGACTGGAATTGAATGAAATACAATGGAATGAAATGGAATGGAATGGGGTTGAATGGAATGGAATGGAATGGTTTGAGTCGACTGGAATGGAGTTGAATGGAAGGGAGTGGAATGCAGTGCACTGGAGAGCAGCGGAATGGAGAAGTGTGGATTTGAATTAAATGGAATGGAAAGGAATGGATGAGAGTGGAATGGAGTGGATTCTAGTGGAGAAGAATGGAGTGAAATAGAATACAATGGAATGGCATGAAACGGAATGCCATGGAAAGGAATGGAATGGACTGGAATGGAGGCAAATGGGAAGGAATACAATGCAGAGGAGTGGAGAGGAATGGAGTGGAGAAGAGTGGATTTGAATTGCATGTAATGGTATGGAAAGGATTGCAGATTAGTTTAGAGGAACAGAGTGGAGAAGACTGGATTTGAATTCAATGTAATGGAATGCAATGGATTGGAGTGTAGTGGAGTGGATTCTAGTGTAAAAGAATGCAACGGAATCGAATTGAATGGAGTGGATTGGAATACAGGCAAATGGGAAGGAATACAATGCAGTGGATTGGAGAGCGGTGGTGTCCAGAAGCGTGGATTTCATATGAATGGAATGGAATGCAATAGAATGGAATAGAAAAGAATTTAAAGCAGTGGATTGGAGTGGAATGAAATGGACTAACATGGAATGGAATGGAAAGTAATGGAATGGAAAGGAATATAAAGGAACGGAATGAAAAGGAATAGAATGGAATGGAATGGAGTGGTTGGCATTGTTTTGGAAATGAATGGAATGAGGTGGAGTGTAGTGGAGTGGAAGGGAGGGGAGTAGAGTGGCTTTAGGTGGCATGGAATGGAATGGAATACAACGGAATGGAATGGAATGCAGTGGATTGCAGTGGAGATGCATGGAGTGGAATGGAATGGAATGGAATGGAAAGGAATGGAACGGAACGGAACGGAATGGAACGGAATGAAATGGATTGGAATGCAATAGAATGTAAAAAATGGACTGCAGTGTATTGGAGAGGAGTTGCATGGAGGGGAATGGAATGCAACGAAATGGAATGGCATGGAATGAAATGGAATGGAATGGAATGGAATGGAATGGAATGGAATAGAATGGAAAAAAGTGCAGTGGAGTGCAGGAGACAAATGGAAGGGACTGGAATGGAGTGGATAAGAATGGTATGGATTGGAATGGAATGGAATGGAATGGAATGGAATGGAATGAAAAAGTGTGTAATGGAGTGTGCTGGAGTGGAGTGGAAAGGAATGGAATGGAATGGAGTGGAATGAAATGGAATGGAATGGAATGGAATGGAATGGAATGGAATAGAGTGGATGGTAATGGAGGTGAATGGGAAGGTATGGAATGTAGTAGAGTGGAGAAGAGTGGAGTAGAAAAGAGTGGATTTGAATTGACTGGAGTGCAATGCAATGGAATGGAATGGAATGGAATGGAATGGAATGGAATGGAATGGAGTGGAATGGAATGGAATGGATAGCAGTGGATTGGAGAGGAGTGGATAGGAGAAGAATGGAATGGAATGGAATGAAATGAAATGGAAAGGATTACAATGGAAAGGAATGAAAAGCAATGGAATAGAATGGAATGGAATTGAGCAGAGTGCATTGTATTTGAAATGAATTAAATGGAGACAAGGGTTGTGGAGTGGAATGGAATGGGAAGTAATGGAATGGATTGGAGTGCATTGGAGTGGAATGGAGGGGAGAAGAGTGGATTCAGGTGGAATAGAACAGAAAAGAAAGGAAGGGAATGCAGTGGATTGGAGTGGAGTTGAAGGGAGGGGAAAGAAATGGAATGGAATGGAATGGAATGGAATGAAATGGAATGGAATGGAATGGATTGGAATCGAATGGAATTCATTGGAATGGAATGGAATGGAATGGAATGGAATGGAATGGAATGGAATGGAATGGAATGCATTGGAATGGAATAGAAGGGAAAAAAGTGTAGTGGAGTGCTGTGGAGTGAAATGGAGAAAAAGGAAGAAAGTGGAGCGGAGAGGAATGGAGTGCAATGGAACGGAATGGAGCGAAATGGGAATGAATGGAATACAGTGGAGTGGAGAGGAGTAGAGTGGAGAAGAGTGGATTTCAGTGGAATGGAAAGGAATGGAATGGAATGGAATGGAATGGAATGGACTGGAATGGAGTGGATCCCAGTGGAAAGAAATGGAAAGAATGGAATGGATTGCAATGGAATGGAAGAGATTGGAATGGAATGGAGTCGAATGGGAGGGAATGGAATGCAGTGGAAAGGAGTGGAGAGGAATGGAGAAGTCTGGATGAATGGAGTGGAATGGAATGGAATGGAATGGAATGGAATGGAAGGGAATGGAATGGAGTGGAGTGGGTTCTAGTGGAAAAGAATGGAATAGAATGGACCAGCATGGAATGGAATGGAATGGCAGGCAATAGAATGGAACAGAAAGGAATGGAATGGAATCGAATAGAATGGAATCTAATGGAATGGATCGGAAAGGAACGGAATGGAATGGAATGGAATGCAATGTAAAGGAATGGAATGGAATTGAGTGGAATGCAATGGAATGGAAGGAAAAGGAGTGGAATGCAATGTAAAGGAATGGAATGGAATGGAGTGGAATGAAATGGAATGGAATGAAATGGAGTGGAATGCAATGGAATGGAATGAAATGGAGTGGAATGCAATGGAATGCAATGGAATGCAGTGGAATGGAATGGAATGGAATGGAATGGAATGGAATGGAGTGGAATGGAATGGAGTGGAGTGGAGTGGAATGGAATGGAATAGAAAAGAATGGAATGTAATGGAATGGAACGTAATGGAAAGGATAAAAGTGCAGTGGAGTGTAGTGGAGTGGAACGGTGTAGAAAGGAATGGAACAGAGTGGAGTGGAATGTAATGTAATGGAATGGAGTGGACTGGGATGGAGGTGAAATGGAAGGAATGGAATGCAGTGGACTGGAGAGTAGGGGAAAGGAGAAGAGTGGATGTGAAGTGAATGGACCAGAATAGAATGGATCTGAGTGGAGTAGAGAAGATTCTAGTGGAAAAGAATGGAATGGGATGTATGGAATGCAATGGAATGGAATGGAATTGCAAAAATTGTAGTGGAGTGCTGTGGAATGGAATGGAAAAGAAAGGAAGAGAGTGGAGTGGAGTGGAATGGAGTGGAGTGGAATGGAATGGAATGCAATGGAATAGAATGGAATGGAATGGAGTAGACTGAAATGGAGAAAAATTGGAAGGAATGGAATGAAGTGGAATGGAAAGGATAGGAGTAGAGAAGAGCGGATTTGAATTGAATGGAATGGAATAGAAAGGATTGGAGTGTAGTGTAGTGGATTCTAGTTTAAAAGAATGGAATGGAATGGAATGGAATGGAATGGAATGGAATGGAATGGAATGGAATGGAATGCAATGGCATGGAATGGAAAAAAGTGCAGTGAGTGTAGTGGAGTGGAACGGAGAAGAAAGGAAGGGAATGGAGTGGGGTGGAAAAGTGTGGAATGGAATGGAATGCAATGGAATATAATGGAATGGAATGGCAAGGAATGGAATGGAATGGAATGGAATGGAATGGAATGGAATGGAATGGAATGGAATAGAATTGAATGGAAACGAAGGGAATGGAACGGATTGGATTGGAGTGGAGTGGAGTGGATTCTAGGGGAAAAGATTGAATGGAATGGAATGGAATGGAATGGAATGGAAAGCAAATAATGAACATTAGGGTTCAGTGGAGTGGAATGGAGAAGAAAGGATGAGAGTGGAGTGGAGTAGAATGTAGTGGAAAGGATAGGAATGGAATGGAATGGAATAGAATGGAATGGAATGGAATCACGTGGACTCAAACAGACGAAAAGGAAGGAAAGAAATGCAGTGGTGTGGGGAGGAGTGGATTGGCAAAGAGTGTATTTGAATTGAAAGGAATGCAATGGAGTGGACTGCAATGGAAGCGAATGGGAAGGAATGGAATGCAGTGGACTGGAGAGGAGTGGAGTGGAGAAAAGTGAACCTGAATGGAATGGAATGGAATAGATTGGAGAGGATTGGAGTGGATTCCAGTAGAAAGGAATGGAATGGAATGGAATGGAATGGAATGGAATGGAGTGGACTGGAATGGAGGCGAATGGGAAAGAGTGGCATGCAGTGTAGTGGAGCGGAGTTGAGTGGAGAAGTGTGGATTTGAATGGAATGGAATGGAATGGAATGGAAAGGAATGCAATGGAATGGAATGGAATGGAATGGAATGGAATGGATTGGAGTGGAGTGTATTTTAAGGGAAAAGATTGTAATGGAATTGAATGGACTGGAATTGAATGAAATACAATGGAATGAAATGGAATGGAATGGGGTTGAATGGAATGGAATGGAATGGTTTGAGTCGACTGGAATGGAGTTGAATGGAAGGGAGTGGAATGCAGTGCACTGGAGAGCAGCGGAATGGAGAAGTGTGGATTTGAATTAAACGGAATGGAAAGGAATGGATTAGAGTGGAATGGAGTGGATTCTAGTGGAGAAGAATGGAGTAAAATAGAATACAATGGAATGGCATGAAACGGAATGCCATGGAAAGGAATGGAATGGACTGGAATGGAGGCAAATGGGAAGGAATACAATGCAGAGGAGTGGAGAGGAATGGAGTGGAGAAGAGTGGATTTGAATTGCATGTAATGGTATGGAATGGATTGCAGATTAGTTTAGAGGAACAGAGTGGAGAAGACTGGATTTGAATTCAATGTAATGGAATGCAATGGATTGGAGTGTAGTGGAGTGGATTCTAGTGTAAAAGAATGCAACGGAATGGAATTGAATGGAGTGGATTGGAATACAGGCAAATGGGAAGGAATACAATGCAGTGGATTGGAGAGTGGTGGTGTCCAGAAGCGTGGATTTCATATGAATGGAATGGAATGCAATGGAATGGAATAGAAAAGAATTTAAAGCAGTGGATTGGAGTGGAATGAAATGGACTAATATGGAATGGAATGGAAAGTAATGGAATGGAAAGGAATATAAAGGAACGGAATGAAAAGGAATGGAATGGAATGGAATGGAGTGGTTGGCATTGTTTTGGAAATGAATGGAATGAGGTGGAGTGTAGTGGAGTGGAAGGGAGGGGAGTAGAGTGGCTTCAGGTGGCATGGAATGGAATGGAATAGAACGGAATGGAATGGAATGCAGTGGATTGCAGTGGAGATACATGGAGTGGAATGGAATGGAATGGAATGGAATGGAAAGGAATGGAACGGAACGGAACGGAATGGAACGGAATGAAATGGATTGGAATGCAATAGAATGTAAAAAATGGACTGCAGTGTATTGGAGAGGAGTTGCATGGAGGGGAATGGAATGCAACGAAATGGAATGGCATGGAATGGAATGGTATGGAATGGAATGGAATGGAATGGAATAGAATGGAAAAAAGTGCAGTGGAGTGCAGGAGACAAATGGAAGGGACTGGAATGGAGTGGATAGGAATGGTATGGAATGGAATGGAATGGAATGGAATGGAATGAAAAAATGTGTAATGGAGTGTGCTGGAGTGGAGTGGAAAGGAATGGAATGGAATGGAGTGGAATGAAATGGAATGGAATGGAATGGAGTGGAATGCAATGGAATGGAATGAAATAGAGTGGAATGCGATGGAATGCAATGAAATGGAATTGAACGGAATGGAATGGAATGGAATGGAATGGAATGGAGTGGAATGGAGTGGAGTGGAATGGAATGGAATAGAAAAGAATGGAATGGAATGGAATGGAACGTAATGGAAAGGATAAAAGTGCAGTGGAGTGTAGTGGAGTGGAACGGTGTAGAAAGGAATGGAACAGAGTGGAGTGGAATGGAATGTAATGGAATGGAGTGGACTGGGATGGAGGTGAAAGGGAAGGAATGGAATGCAGTGGACTGGAGAGTAGGGGAAAGGAGAAGAGTGGATGTGAAGTGAATGGAACAGAATAGAATGGATCTGAGTGGAGTAGAGAATATTCTAGTGGAAAAGAATGGAATGCGATGAATGGAATGCAATGGAATGGAATGGAATTGCAAAAACTGTAGTGGAGTGCTGTGCAATGGAATGGAAAAGAAAGGAAGAGAGTGGAGTGGAGTGGAATGGAGTGGAGAGGAATGTAATGGAATGCAATGGAATAGAATGGAATGGAATGGAGTAGACTGAAATGGAGAAAAATTGGAAGGAATGGAATGAAGTGGAATGGAAAGGATAGGAGTAGAGAAGAGCGGATTTGAATTGAATGGAATGGAATAGAAAGGATTGGAGTGTAGTGTAGTGGATTGTAGTTTAAAAGAATGGAATGGAATGGAATGGAATGGAATGGAATGGAATGGACTGGAATGGAATGCAATGGCATGGAATGGAAAAAAGTGCAGTGAGTGTAGTGGAGTGGAACGGAGAAGAAAGGAAGGGAGTGGAGTGGGGTGGAAAAGTGTGGAATGGAATGGAATGCAATGGAATATAATGGAATGGAATGGAAAGGAATGGAATGGAAGGGAATCACGTGGACTCAAACAGACGAAAAGGAAGGAAAGAAATGCAGTGGTGTGGGGAGGAGTGGATTGGCAAAGAGTGTATTTGAATTGAAAGGAATGCAATGGAGTGGACTGCAATGGAAACGAATGGGAAGGAATGGAATGCAGTGGACTGGAGAGGAGTGGAGTGGAGAAAAGGGAATCTGAATGGAATGGAATGGAATAGATTGGAGAGGATTGGAGTGGATTCCAGTAGAAAGGAATGGAATGGAATGGAATGGAATGGAATGGAATGGAATGGAATGGAATGGAGTGGACTGGAATGGAGGCGATTGGGAAAGACGGGCATGCAGTGGAGTGGAGCGGAGTTGAGTGGAGAAGTGTGGATTTGAATGGAATGGAATGGAATGGAATGGAAAGGAATGCAATGGAATGGAATGGAATGGAATGGAATGGAATGGAATGGAATGGATTGGAGTGGAGTGTATTTTAGGGAAAAGATTGTAATGGAATTGAATGGACTGGAAATGAATGAAATACAATGGAATGAAATGGAATGGAATGGGGTTGAATGGAATGGAATGGAATGGTTTGAGTCGACTGGAATGGAGTTGAATGGAAGGGAGTGGAATGCAGTGCACTGGAGAGCAGCGGAATGGAGAAGTGTGGATTTGAATTAAATGGAATGGAAAGGAATGGATTAGAGTGGAATGGAGTGGATTCTAGTGGAGAAGAATGGAGTGAAATAGAATACAATGAATGGCATGAAACGGAATGCCATGGAAAGGAATGGAATGGACAGGAATGGAGGCAAATGGGAAGGAATACAATGCAGAAGAGCGGAGAGGAATGGAGTGGAGAAGAGTGGATTTGAATTGCATGTAATGGTATGGAATGGATTGCACATTAGTTTAGAGGAACAAAGTGGAGAAGACTGGATTTGAATTCAATGTAATGGAATGCAATGGATTGGAGTGTAGTGGAGTGGATTCTAGTGTAAAAGAATGCAACGGAATGGAATTGAATGGAGTGGATTGGAATACAGGCAAATGGGAAGGAATACAATGCAGTGGATTGGAGAGCGGTGGTGTCCAGAAGCGTGGATTTCATATGAATGGAATGGAATGCAATGGAATGGAATAGAAAAGAATTTAAAGCAGTGGATTGGAGTGGAATGAAATGGACTAATATGGAATGGAATGGAAAGTAATGGAATGGAAAGGAATATAAAGGAACGGAATGAAAAGGAATGGAATGGAATGGAATGGAGTGGTTGGCATTGTTTTGGAAATGAATGGAATGAGGTGGAGTGTAGTGGAGTGGAAGGGAGGGGAGTAGAATGGCTTTAGGTGGCATGGAATGGAATGGAATAGAACGGAATGGAATGGAATGCAGTGGATTGCAGTGGAGATGCATGGAGTGGAATGGAATGGATTGGAATGGAATGGAATGGAAAGGAATGGAACGGAACGGAACGGAATGGAACGGAATGAAATGGATTGGAATGCAATAGAATTTAAAAAATGGACTGCAGTGTATTGGAGAGGAGTTGCATGGAGGGGAATGGAATGCAACGAAATGGAATGGCATGGAATGGAATGGTATGGAATGGAATGGAATGGAATGGAATAGAAAGGAAAAAAGTGCAGTGGAGTGCAGGAGACAAATGGAAGGGACTGGAATGGAGTGGATAGGAATGGTATGGAATGGAATGGAATGGAATGGAATGGAATGGAATGAAAAAATGTGTAATGGAGTGTGCTGGAGTGGAGTGGAAAGTAATGGAATGGAATGGAGTGGAATGAAATGGAATGGAATGGAATGGAATGGAATGGAATGGAGTGGAGTGGATCCCAGTGGAAAGAAATGGAAAGAATGGAATGGATTGCAATGGAATGGAAGAGATTGGAATGGAATGGAGTCGAATGGGAGGGAATGGAATGCAGTGGAATGGAGTGGAGAGGAATGGAGAAGACTGGATGAATGGAATGGAATGGAATTGAATGGAATGGAATGGAATGGAATGGAATGGAATGGAATGGAATGGAGTGGATTGGGTTCTAGTGGAAAAGAATGGAATAGAATGGACCAGTATGGAATGGAATGGAATGGCAGGCAATAGAATGGAACGGAATGGAATGGAATGGAATGGAATAGAATGGAATGGAATGGAATGGATCGGAACGGAACGGAATGGAATGGAATGGAATGCAATGTAAAGGAATGGAATGGAATTGAGTGGAATGCAATGGAATGGCATGAAAAGGAGTGGAATGCAATGTAAAGGAATGGAATGGAATGGAGTGGAATGAAATGGAATGGAATGAAATGGAGTGGAATGCAATGGAATGGAATGAAATAGAGTGGAATGCGATGGAATGCAATGGAATGGAATTGAATGGAATGGAATGGAATGGAATGGAATGGAGTGGAGTGGAGTGGAGTGGAATGGAATGGAATAGAAAAGAATGGAATGGAATGTAATGGAACGTAATGGAAAGGATAAAAGTGCAGTGGAGTGTAGTGGAGTGGAACGGTGTAGAAAGGAATGGAACAGAGTGGAGTGGAATGGAATGTAATGGAATGGAGTGGACTGGGATGGAGGTGAAAGGGAAGGAATGGAATGCAGTGGACTGGAGAGTAGGGGAAAGGAGAAGAGTGGATGTGAAGCGAATGGAACAGAATAGAATGGATCTGAGTGGAGTAGAGAAGATTCTAGTGGAAAAGAATGGAATGCGATGAATGGAATGCAATGGAATGGAATGGAATTGCAAAAATTGTAGGGGAGTGCTGTGGAATGGAATGGAAAAGAAAGGAAGAGAGTGGAGTGGAGTGGAATGGAGTGGAGAGGAATGGAATGGAATGCAATGGAATAGAATGGAATGGAATGGAGTAGACTGAAATGGAGAAAAATTGGAAGGAATGGAATGAAGTGGAATGGAAAGGATAGGAGTAGAGAAGAGCGGATTTGAATTGAATGGAATGGAATAGAAAGGATTGGAGTGTAGTGTAGTGGATTGTAGTTTAAAAGAATGGAATGGAATGGAATGGAATGGAATGGAATGGAATGGAATGGAATGGAATGCAATGGCATGGAATGGAAAAAAGTGCAGTGAGTGTAGTGGAGTGGAACGGAGAAGAAAGGAAGGGAGTGGAGAGGGGTGGTAAAGTGTGGAATGGAATGGAATGCAATGGAATATAATGGAATGGAATGGAAAGGAATGGAATGGAAGGGAATCACGTGGACTCAAACAGACGAAAAGGAAGGAAAGAAATGCAGTGGTGTGGGGAGGAGTGGATTGGCAAAGAGTGTATTTGAATTGAAAGGAATGCAATGGAGTGGACTGCAATGGAAGCGAATGGGAAGGAATGGAATGCAGTGGACTGGAGAGGAGTGGAGTGGAGAAAAGGGAACCTGAATGTAATGGAATGGAATAGATTGGAGAGGATTGGAGTGGATTCCAGTAGAAAGGAATGGAATGGAATGGAACGGAATGGAATGGAATGGAATGGAATGGAATGGAATGGAATGGAGTGGACTGGAATGCAGGCGATTGGGAAAGAGTGGCATGCAGTGGAGTGGAGCGGAGTTGAGTGGAGAAGTGTGGATTTGAATGGAATGGAATGGAATGGAATGGAATGGAAAGGAATGCAATGGAATGGAATGGAATGGAATGGAATGGAATGGAATGGAATGGATTGGAGTGGAGTGTATTTTAGGGAAAAGATTGTAATGGAATTGAATGGACTGGAATTGAATGAAATACAATGGAATGAAATGGAATGGAATGGGGTTGAATGGAATGGAATGGAATGGTTTGAGTCGACTGGAATGGAGTTGAATGGAAGGGAGTGGAATGCAGTGCACTGGAGAGCAGCGGAATGGAGAAGTGTGGATTTGAATTAAATGGAATGGAAAGGAATGGATTAGAGTGGAATGGAGTGGATTCTAGTGGAGAAGAATGGAGTGAAATAGAATACAATGGAATGTCATGAAACGGAATGCCATGGAAAATAATGGAATGGACTGGAATGGAGGCAAATGGGAAGGAATACAATGCAGAGGAGTGGAGAGGAATGGAGTGGAGAAGAGTGGATTTGAATTGCATGTAATGGTATGGAATGGATTGCAGATTAGTTTAGAGGAACAGAGTGGAGAAGACTGGATTTGAATTCAATGTAATGGAATGCAATGGATTGGAGTGTAGTGGAGTGGATTCTAGTGTAAAAGAATGCAACGGAATGGAATTGAATGGAGTGGATTGGAATACAGGCAAATGGGAAGGAATACAATGCAGTGGATTGGAGAGCGGTGGTGTCCAGAAGCGTGGATTTCATATGAATGGAATGGAATGCAATGGAATGGAATAGAAAAGAATTTAAAGCAGTGGATTGGAGTGGAATGAAATGGACTAATATGGAATGGAATGGAAAGTAATGGAATGGAAAGGAATATAAAGGAACGGAATGAAAAGGAATGGAATGGAATGGAATGGAGTGGTTGGCATTGTTTTGGAAATGAATGGAATGAGGTGGAGTGTAGTGGAGTGGAAGGGAGGGGAGTAGAGTGGCTTTAGGTGGCATGGAATGGAATGGAATAGAACGGAATGGAATGGAATGCAGTGGATTGCAGTGGAGATGCATGGAGAGGAATGGAATGGAATGGAATGGAAAGGAAAGGAATGGAACGGAACGGAACGGAACGGAACGGAATGGAACGGAATGAAATGGATTGGAATGCAATAGAATTTAAAAAATGGACTGCAGTGTATTGGAGAGGAGTTGCATGGAGGGGAATGGAATGCAACGAAATGGAATGGCATGGAATGGAATGGTATGGAATGGAATGGAATGGAATGGAATGGAATGGAATAGAATGGAAAAAAGTGCAGTGGAGTGCAGGAGACAAATGGAAGGGACTGGAATGGAGTGGATAGGAATGGTATGGAATGGAATGGAATGGAATGGAATGGAATGAAAAAATGTGTAATGGAGTGTGCTGGAGTGGAGTGGAAAGGAATGGAATGGAATGGAGTGGAATGAAATGGAATGGAATGGAATGGAATGGAATGGAATGGAATGGAGGGGAGTGGATCCCAGTGGAAAGAAATGGAAAGAATGGAATGGATTGCAATGGAATGGAAGAGATTGGAATGGAATGGAGTCGAATGGGAGGGAATGGAATGCAGTGGAAAGGAGTGGAGAGGAATGGAGAAGACTGGATGAATGGAATGGAATGGAATGGAATGGAATGGAATGGAATGGAATGGAATGGAGTGGATTGGGTTCTAGTGGAAAAGAATGGAATAGAATGGACAAGTATGGAATGGAATGGAATGGCAGGCAATAGAATGGAACGGAATGGAATGGAATGGAATGGAATAGAATGGAATGGAATGGAATGGATCGGAACAGAACGGAATGGAATGGAATGTAATGCAATGTAAAGGAATGGAATGGAATTGAGTGGAATGCATTGGAATGGCATGAAAAGGAGTGGAATGCAATGTAAAGGAATGGAATGGAATGGAGTGGAATGAAATGGAATGGAATGGAATGGAGTGGAATGCAATGGAATGGAATGAAATAGAGTGGAATGCGATGGAATGCAATGGAATGGAATTGAATGGAATGGAATGGAATGGAATGGAATGGAGTGGAGTGGAGTGGAGTGGAGTGGAATGGAATAGAAAAGAATGAAATGGAATGGAATGGAACGTAATGGAAAGGATAAAAGTGCAGTGGAGTGTAGTGGAGTGGAACGGTGTAGAAAGGAATGGAACAGAGTGGAGTGGAATGGAATGTAATGGAATGGAGTGGACTGGGATGGAGGTGAAAGGGAAGGAATGGAATGCAGTGGACTGGAGAGTAGGGGAAAGGAGAAGAGTGGATGTGAAGCGAATGGAACAGAATTGAATGGATCTGAGTGGAGTAGAGAAGATTCTAGTGGAAAAGAATGGAATGCGATGAATGGAATGCAATGGAATGGAATGGAATTGCAAAAATTGTAGTGGAGTGCTGTGTAATGGAATGGGAAAGAAAGGAAGAGAGTGGAGTGGAGTGGAATGGAGTGGAGAGGAATGGAATGGAATGCAATGGAATAGAATGGAATGGAATGGAGTAGACTGAAATGGAGAAAAATTGGAAGGAATGGAATGAAGTGGAATGGAAAGGATAGGAGTAGAGAAGAGCGGATTTGAATTGAATGGAATGGAATAGAAAGGATTGGAGTGTAGTGTAGTGGACTGTAGTTTAAAAGAATGGAATGGAATGGAACGGAATGGAATGGAATGGAATGGAATGGAATGGAATGGAATGGAATGGAATGCAATGGCATGGAATGGAAAAAAGTGCAGTGAGTGTAGTGGAGTGGAACGGAGAAGAAAGGAAGGGAGTGGAGTGGGGTGGAAAAGTGTGGAATGGAATGGAATGCAATGGAATATAATGGAATGGAATGGAAAGGAATGGAATGGAAGGGAATCACGTGGACTCAAACAGACGAAAAGGAAGGAAAGAAATGCAGTGGTGTGGGGAGGAGTGGATTGGCAAAGAGTGTATTTGAATTGAAAGGAATGCAATGGAGTGGACTGCAATGGAAGCGAATGGGAAGGAATGGAATGCAGCGGACTGGAGAGGAGTGGAGTGGAGAAAAGGGAACCTGAATGGAATGGAATGGAATAGATTGGAGAGGATTGGAGTGGATTCCAGTAGAAAGGAATGGAATGGAATGGAATGGAATGGAATGGAATGGAATGGAGTGGACTGGAATGGAGGCGATTGGGAAAGAGTGGCATGCAGTGGAGTGGAGCGGAGTTGAGTGGAGAAGTGTGGATTTGAATGGAATGGAATGGAATGGAATGGAATGGAATGGAATGGAATGGAAAGGAATGCAATGGAATGGAATGGAATGGAATGGAATGGAATGGAATGGAATGGATTGGAGTGGAGTGTATTTTAGGGAAAAGATTGTAATGGAATTGAATGGACTGGAATTGAATGAAATACAATGGAATGAAATGGAATGGAATGGGGTTGAATGGAATGGAATGGAATGGTTTGAGTCGACTGGAATGGAGTTGAATGGAAGGGAGTGGAATGCAGTGCACTGGAGAGCAGCGGAATGGAGAAGTGTGGATTTGAATTAAATGGAATGGAAAGGAATGGATTAGAGTGGAATGGAGTGGATTCTAGTGGAGAAGAATGGAGTGAAATAGAATACAATGGAATGGCATGAAACGGAATGCCATGGAAAGGAATGGAATGGACTGGAATGGAGGCAAATGGGAAGGAATACAATGCAGAGGAGTGGAGAGGAATGGAGTGGAGAAGAGGGGATTTGAATTGCATGTAATGGTATGGAATGGATTGCAGATTAGTTTAGAGGAACAGAGTGGAGAAGACTGGATTTGAATTCAATGTAATGGAATGCAATGGATTGGAGTGTAGTGGAGTGGATTCTAGTGTAAAAGAATGCAACGGAATGGAATTGAATGGAGTGGATTGGAATACAGGCAAATGGGAAGGAATACAATGCAGTGGATTGGAGAGCGGTGGTGTCCAGAAGCGTGGATTTCATATGAATGGAATGGAATGCAATGGAATGGAATAGAAAAGAATTTAAAGCAGTGGATTGGAGTGGAATGAAATGGACTAATATGGAATGGAATGGAAAGTAATGGAATGGAAAGGAATATAAAGGAACGGAATGAAAAGGAATGGAATGGAATGGAATGGAGTGGTTGGCATTGTTTTGGAAATGAATGGAATGAGGTGGAGTGTAGTGGAGTGGAAGGGAGGGGAGTAGAGTGGCTTTAGGTGGCATGGAATGGAATGGAATAGAAGGGAATGGAATGGAATGCAGTGGATTGCAGTGGAGATGCATGGAGTGGAATGGAATGGAATGGAATGGAATGGAATGGAAAGGAATGGAACGGAACGGAACGGAATGGAACGGAATGAAATGGATTGGAATGCAATAGAATGTAAAAAATGGACTGCAGTGTATTGGAGAGGAGTTGCATGGAGGGGAATGGAATGCAACGAAATGGAATGGCATGGAAAGGAATGGAATGGAATGGAATGGAATGGAATGGAATGGAATAGAATGGAAAAAAGTGCAGTGGAGTGCAGGAGACAAATGGAAGGGACTGGAATGGAGTGGATAGGAATGGTATGGAATGGAATGGAATGGAATGGAATGGAATGGAATGGAATGGAATGAAAAAATGTGTAATGGAGTGTGCTGGAGTGGAGTGGAAAGGAATGGAATGGAATGGAGTGGAATGAAATGGAATGGAATCGAATGGAATGGAATGGAATGGAATGGAATAGAGTGGATGGTAATGGAGGTGAATGGGAAGGTATGGAATGTAGTAGAGTGGAGAAGAGTGGAGTAGAAAAGAGTGGATTTGAATTGACTGGAGTGCAATGCAATGGAATCGAATGGAATGGAATGTAATGGAATGGAATGGAATGGAATGGATAGCAGTGGATTGGAGAGGAATGGATAGGAGAAGAATCGAATGGAATGGAAAGAAATGAAATGGAAAGGATTACAATGGAAAGGAATGAAAAGCAATGGAATAGAATGGAAAGGAATTGAGCAGAGTGCATTGTATTTGAAATGAATTGAATGGAGACAAGGGTTGTGGAGTGGAATGGAATGGGAAGGAATGGAATGGAGTGGAGTGCATTGGAGTGGAATGGAGGGGAGAAGAGTGGATTCAGGTGGAATAGAACAGAAAAGAAAGGAAGGGAATGCAGTGGATTGGAGTGGAGTTGAAGGGAGGGGAAAGGAATGGAATGGAATGGAATTTAATGGAATGGAATGGAATGGAATGGAATGGAATGGAATGGATTGGAATCGAATGGAATTCATTGGAATGGAATGGAATGGAATGGAATGGAATGAAATGCATTGGAATGGAGTAGAAGGGAAAAAAGTGTAGTGGAGTGCTGTGGAGTGAAATGGAGAAAAAGGAAGAAAGTGGAGCAGAGAGGAATGGAGTGCAATGGAATGGAATGGAGGGAAATGGGAATGAATGGAATACAGTGGAGTGGAGAGGAGTAGAGTGGAGAAGAGTGGATTTCAATGGAATGGAAAGGAATGGAATGGAATGGAATGGAATGGAATGGAATGGAATGGAATGGAATGGAGTGGAGTTGATCCCAGTGGAAAGAAATGGAAAGAATGGAATGGATTGCAATGGAATGGAAGAGATTGGAATGGAATGGAGTCGAATGGGAGGGAGTGGAGTGCAGTGGAAAGGAGTGGATAGGAATGGAGAAGTCTGGATGAATGGAATGGAATGGAATGGAATGGAATGGAAGGAAATGGAATGGAGTGGAGTGGGTTCTAGTGGAAAAGAATGGAATAGAATGGAGCAGTATGGAATGGAATGGAATGGCAGGCAATAGAATGGAACGGAAAGGAATGGAATGGAATGGAATAGAATGGAATGGAATGGAATGGATTGGAACGGAACGGAATGGAATGGAATGGAATGCAATGTAAAGGAATGGAATGGAATTGAGTGGAATGCAATGGAATGGAATGAAAAGGAGTGGAATGCAATGTAAAGGAATGGAATGGAATGGAGTGGAATGAAATGGAATGGAATGAAATGGAGTGGAATGCAATGGAATGGAATGAAATGGAGTGGAATGCAATGGAATGCAATGGAATGGAATGGAATGGAATGGAATGGAATGGAATGGAATGGAATGGAGTGCAATGGAATGGAATAGAAAAGAATGGAATGGAATGGAATGGAACGTAATGGAAAGGATAAAATTGCAGTGGAGTGTAGTGGAGTGGAACGGTGTAGAAAGGAATGGAACAGAGTGGAGTGGAATGGAATGTAATGGAATGGAGTGGACTGGGATGGAGGTGAAAGGGAAGGAATGGAATGCAGTGGACTGGAGAGTAGGGTAAAGGAGAAGAGTGGATGTGAAGTGAATGGAACAGAATAGAATGGATCTGAGTGGAGTAGAGAAGATTCTAGTGGAAAAGAATGGAATGGGATGTATGGAATGCAATGGAATGGAATGGAATTGCAAAAATTGTAGTGGATTGCTGTGGAATGGAATGGAAAAGAAAGGAAGAGAGTGGAGTGGAGTGGAATGGAGTGGAGTGGAATGGAATGGAATGCAATGGAATAGAATGGAATGGAATGGAGTAGACTGAAATGGAGAAATATTGGAAGGAATGGAATGAAGTGGAATGGAAAGGATAGGAATAGAGAAGAGCGGATTTGAATTGAATGGAATGGAATAGAAAGGATTGGAGTGTAGTGTAGTGGATTGTAGTTTAAAAGAATGGAATGGAATGGAATGGAATGGAATGGAATGGAATGGAATGGAATGGAATGGAATTCAATGGCATGGAATGGAAAAAAGTGCAGTGAGTGTAGTGGAGTGGAACGGAGAAGAAAGGAAGGGAGTGGAGTGGGGTGGAATGGTGTTGAATGGAATGGAATGCAATGCAATATAATGGAATGGAATGGAAAGGAATGGAATGGAATGGAATGGAGTGGAATGGAATGGAATGGAATTGAATGGAAAGGAATGGAATGGAATGGATTGGATTGGAGTGGAGTGGAGTGGATTCTAGGGGAAAAGATTGAATAGAATGGAATGGAATGGAATGGAATGGAAAGCAAATAATGAACAGTAAGGTTCAGTGGAGTGGAATGGAGAGGAAAGGATGAGAGTGGAGTGGAGTAGAATGTAGTGGAAAGGATAGGAATGGAAGGGAATGGAATAGAATGGAATGGAATGGAATCACGTGGACTGAAAACAGACGAAAAAGAAGGAAAGAAATGCAGTGGTGTGGGGAGGAGTGGATTGGCAAAGATTGTATTTGAATTGAAAGGAATGCAATGGAGTGGAATGCAATGGAAGCGAATGGGAAGGAATGGAATGCAGTGGACTGGAGAGGAGTGGAGTGGAGAAAAGGGAACCTGAATGGAATGGAATGGAATAGATTGGAGAGGATTGGAGTGGATTCCAGTAGAAAGGAATGGAATGGAATGGAACGGAATGGAATGGAATGGAATGGAATGGAATGGAATGGAATGGAATGGAGTGGACTGGAATGGAGGCGAATGGGAAAGAGTGGTATGCAGTGGAGTGGAGCCGAGTTGAGTGGAGAAGTGTGGATTTGAATGGAATGGAATGCATTGGAAAGGAATGCAATGCAATGGAATGGAATGGAATGGAATGGAATGGAATGGATTGGAGTGGAGTGTATTTTAAGGGAAATGATTGTAATGGAATTGAATGGACTGGAATTGAATGAAATACAATGGAATGAAATGGAATGGAATGGGGTTGAATGGAATGGAATGGAATGGTTTGAGTCGACTGGAATGGAGTTGAATGGAAGGGAGTGGAATGCAGTGCACTGGAGAGCAGCGGAATGGAGAAGTGTGGATTTGAATTAAATAGAATGGAAAGGAATGGATTAGAGTGGAATGGAGTGGATTCTAGTGGAGAAGAATGGAGTGAAATAGCATACAATGGAATGGAATGAAACGGAATGCCATGGAAAGGAATGGAATGGACAGGAATGGAGGCAAATGGGAAGGAATACAATGCAGAGGAGTGGAGAGGAATGGAGTGGAGAAGAGTGGATTTGAATTGCATGTAATGGTATGGAATGGATTGCAGATTAGTTTAGAGGAACAGAGTGGAGAAGACTGGATTTGAATTCAATGTAATGGAATGCAATGTATTGGAGTGTAGTGGAGTGGATTCTAGTGTAAAAGAATGCAACGGAATGGAATTGAATGGAGTGGATTGGAATACAGGCAAATGGGAAGGAATACAATGCAGTGGATTGGAGAGCGGTGGTGTCCAGAAGCGTGGATTTCATATGAATGGAATGGAATGCAATGGAATGGAATAGAAAAGAATTTAAAGCAGTGGATTGGAGTGGAATGAAATGGACTAATATGGAATGGAATGGAAAGTAATGGAATGGAAAGGAATATAAAGGAACGGAATGAAAAGGAATGGAATGGAATGGAATGGAGTGGTTGGCATTGTTTTGGAAATGAATGAAATGAGGTGGAGTGTAGTGGAGTGGAAGGGAGGGGAATAGAGTGGCTTTAGGTGGCATGGAATGGAATGGAATAGAACGGAATGGAATGGAATGCAGTGGATTGCAGTGGAGATGCATGGAGTGGAATGGAATGGAATGGAATGGAATGGAAAGGAATGGAACGGAACGGAACGGAATGGAACGGAATGAAATGGATTGGAATGCAATAGAATGTAAAAAATGGACTGCAGTGTATTGGAGAGGAGTTGCATGGAGGGGAATGGAATGCAACGAAATGGAATGGCATGGAATGGAATGGAATGGAATGGAATGGAATGGAATGGAATGGAATGGAATGGAATAGAATGGAAAAAAGTGCAGTGGAGTGCAGGAGACAAATGGAAGGGACTGGAATGGAGTGGATAGGAATGGTATGGAATGGAATGGAATGGAATGGAATGAAAAAATGTGTAATGGAGTGTGCTGGAGTGGAGTGGAAAGGAATGGAATGGAATGGAGTGGAATGAAATGGAATGGAATGGAATGGAATGGAATGGAGTGGAGTGGATCCCAGTGGAAAGAAATGGAAAGAATGGAATGGATTGCAATGGAATGGAAGAGATTGGAATGGAATGGAGTCGAATGGGAGGGAATGGAATGCAGTGGAAAGGAGTGGAGAGGAATGGAGAAGACTGGATGAATGGAATGGAATGGAATGGAATGGAATGGAATGGAATGGAAGGGAATGGAATGGAGTGGAGTGGGTTCTAGTGGAAAAGAATGGAATAGAATGGACCAGTATGGAATGGAATGGAATGGCAGGCAATAGAATGGAACGGAATTGAATGGAATGGAATGGAATAGAATGGAATGGAATGGAATGGATCGGAACGGAACGCAATGGAATGGAATGTAATGCAATGTAAAGGAATGGAATGGAATTGAGTGGAATGCAATGGAATGGAATGAAAAGGAGTGGAATGCAATGTAAAGGAATGGAATGGAATGGAGTGGAATGAAATGGAATGGAATGAAATGGAGTGGAATGCAATGGAATGGAATGAAATAGAGTGGAATGCGATGGAATGCAATGGAATGGAATTGAATGGAATGGAATCGAATGGAATGGAATGGAATGGAGAGGAGTGGAGTGGAGTGGAATGGAATGGAATAGAAAAGAATGGAATAGAATGGAATGGAACGTAATGGAAAGGATAAAAGTGCAGTGGAGTGTAGTGGAGTGGAACGGTGTAGAAAGGAATGGAACAGAGTGGAGTGGAATGGAATGTAATGGAATGGAGTGGACTGGGATGGAGGTGAAAGGGAAGGAATGGAATGCAGTGGACTGGAGAGTAGGGGAAAGGAGAAGAGTGGATGTGAAGCGAATGGAACAGAATAGAATGGATCTGAGTGGAGTAGAGAAGATTCTAGTGGAAAAGAATGGAATGCGATGAATGGAATGCAATGGAATGGAATGGAATTGCAAAAATTGTAGTGGAGTGCTGTGTAATGGAATGGAAAAGAAAGGAAGAGAGTGGAGTGGAGTGGAATGGAGTGGAGTGGAATGGAATGGAATGCAATGGAATAGAATGGAATGGAATGGAGTAGACTGAAATGGAGAAAAATTGGAAGGAATGGAATGAAGTGGAATGGAAAGGATAGGAGTAGAGAAGAGCGGATTTGAATTGAATGGAATGGAATAGAAAGGATTGGAGTGTAGTGTAGTGGATTGTAGTTTAAAAGAATGGAATGGAATGGAATGGAATGGAATGGAATGGAATGGAATGGAATGGAATGGAATGCAATGGCATGGAATGGAAAAAAGTGCAGTGAGTGTAGTGGAGTGGAACGGAGAAGAAAGGAAGGGAGTGGAGTGGGGTGGAAAAGTGTGGAATGGAATGGAATGCAATGGAATATAATGGAATGGAATGGAAAGGAATGGAATGGAATGGAATGGAATGGAATGGAATGGAATTGAATGGAAAGGAATGGAATGGAATGGATTGGATTGGAGTGGAGTGGAGTGGATTCTAGGGGAAAAGATTGAATGGAATGGAATGGAATGGAATGGAATGGAATGGAATGGAATGGAATGGAATGGAATGGAATGGATTGGAAAGCAAATAATGAACAGTAGGGTTCAGTGGAGTGGAATGGAGAAGAAAGGATGAGAGTGGAGTGAAGTAGAATGTAGTGGAAAGGATAGGAATGGAATGGAATGGAATAGAATGGAATGGAATGGAATCACGTGGACTCAAACAGACGAAAAGGAAGGAAAGAAATGCAGTGGTGTGGGGAGGAGTGGATTGGCAAAGAGTTTATTTGAATTGAAAGGAATGCAATGGAGTGGACTGCAATGGAAGCGAATGGGAAGGAATGGAATGCAGTGGACTGGAGAGGAGTGGAGTGGAGAAAAGGGAACCTGAATGGAATGGAATGGAATAGATTGGAGAGGATTGGAGTGGATTCCAGTAGAAAGGAATGGAATGGAATGGAATGGAATGGAATGGAATGGAATGGAATGGAATGGAATGGAATGGAATGGAGTGGACTGGAATGGAGGCGAATGGGAAAGAGTGGCATGCAGTGGAGTGGAGCCGAGTTGAGTGGAGAAGTGTGGATTTGAATGGAATGGAATGGAATGGAATGGAATGGAAAGGAATGCAATGGAATGGAATGGAATGGAATGGAATGGAATGGAATGGAATGGAATGGATTGGAGTGGAGTGTATTTTAAGGGAAAAGATTGTAATGGAATTGAATGGACTGGAATTGAATGAAATACAATGGAATGAAATGGAATGGAATGGGGTTGAATGGAATGGAATGGAATGGTTTGAGTCGACTGGAATGGAGTTGAATGGAAGGGAGTGGAATGCAGTGCACTGGAGAGCAGCGGAATGGAGAAGTGTGGATTTGAATTAAATGGAATGGAAAGGAATGGATTAGAGTGGAATGGAGTGGATTCTAGTGGAGAAGAATGGAGTGAAATAGAATACAATGGAATGGCATGAAACGGAATGCCATGGAAAGGAATGGAATGGACTGGAATGGAGGCAAATGGGAAGGAATACAATGCAGAGGAGTGGAGAGGAATGGAGTGGAGAAGAGTGGATTTGAATTGCATGTAATGGTATGGAATGGATTGCAGATTAGTTTAGAGGAACAGAGTGGAGAAGACTGGATTTGAATTCAATGTAATGGAATGCAATGGATTGGAGTGTAGTGGAGTGGATTCTAGTGTAAAAGAATGCAACGGAATGGAATTGAATGGAGTGGATTGGAATACAGGCAAATGGGAAGGAATACAATGCAGTGGATTGGAGAGCGGTGGTGTCCAGAAGCGTGGATTTCATAAGAATGGAATGGAATGCAATGGAATGGAATAGAAAAGAATTTAAAGCAGTGGATTGGAGTGGAATGAAATGGACTAATATGGAATGGAATGGAAAGTAATGGAACGGAAAGGAATATAAAGGAACGGAATGAAAAGGAATGGAATGGAATGGAATGGAGTGGTTGGCATTGTTTTGGAAATGAATGGAATGAGGTGGAGTGTAGTGGAGTGGAAGGGAGGGGAGTAGAGTGGCTTTAGGTGGCATGGAATGGAATGGAATAGAACGGAATGGAATGGAATGCAGTGGATTGCAGTGGAGATGCATGGAGTGGAATGGAATGAAATGGAATGGAATGGAAAGGAATAGAACGGAACGGAACGGAATGGAACGGAATGAAATGGATTGGAATGCAATAGTATGTAAAAAATGGACTGCAGTGTATTGGAGAGGAGTGGCATGGAGGGGAATGGAATGCAACGAAATGGAATGGCATGGAATGGAATGGAATGGAATGGAATGGAATAGAATGGAAAAAATTGCAGTGGAGTGCAGGAGACAATGGAAGGGACTGGAATGGAGTGGATAGGAATGGTATGGAAAGGAATGGAATGGAATGGAATGGAATGGAATGAAAAAATGTGTAATGGAGTGTGCTGGAGTGGAGTGGAAAGGAATGGAATGGAATGGAGTGGAATGAAGTGGAATGGAATGGAATGGAATGGAATGGAATGGAATGGAATGGAATAGAGTGGATGGTAATGGAGGTGAATGGGAAGGTATGGAATGTAGTAGAGTGGAGAAGAGTGGAGTAGAAAAGAGTGGATTTGAATTGACTGCAGTGCAATGCAATGGAATGGAATGGAATGGAATGGAATGGAATGGAAAGGAATGGATAGCAGTGGATTGGAGAGGAGTGGATAGGAGAAGAATGGAATGGAATGGAAAGAAATGAATTGGAAAAGATTACAATGGAAAGGAATGAAAAGCAATGGAATAGAATGGAAAGGAATTGAGCAGAGTGCATTGTATTTGAAATGAATTGAATGGAGACAAGGGTTGTGGAGTGGAATGGAATGGGAAGGAATGGAATGGAGTGGAGTGCATTGGAGTGGAATGGAGGGGAGAAGAGTGGATTCAGGTGGAATAGAACAGAAAAGAAAGGAAGGGAATGCAGTGGATTGGAGTGGAGTTGAAGGGAGGGGAAAGGAATGGAATGGAATGGAATGGAATGGAATGGAATGGAATGGAATGGAATGGATTGGAATCCAATGGAATTCATTGGAATGGAATGGAATGGAATGGAATGGAATGGAATGGAATGGAATGGAATGGAATGGAATGAAATGCATTGGAATGGAGTAGAAGGGAAAAAAGTGTAGTGGAGTGCTGTGGAGTGAAATGGAGAAAAAGGAAGAAAGTGGAGCGGAGAGGAATGGAGTGCAATGGAATGGAATGGAGGGAAATTGGAATGAATGGAATACAGTGGAGTGGAGAGGAGTAGAGTGGAGAAGAGTGGATTTCAATGGAATGGAAAGGAATGGAATGGAATGGAATGGAATGGAATGGAATGGAATGGAATGGAATGGAGTGGAGTTGATCCCAGTGGAAAGAAATGGAAAGAATGGAATGGATTGCAATGGAATGGAAGAGATTGGAATGGAATGGAGTCGAATGGGAGGGAGTGGAATGCAGTGGAAAGGAGTGGATAGGAATGGAGAAGTCTGGATGAATGGAATGGAATGGAATGGAAAGGAATGGAATGGAATGGAATGGAAGGAAATGGAATGGAGTGGAGTGGGTTCTAGTGGAAAAGAATGGAATAGAATGGAGCAGTATGGAATGGAATGGAATGGCAGGCAGTAGAATGGAACGGAAAGGAATGAAATAGAATGGAATAGAATGGAATGGAATGGAATGGATCGGAACGGAACGGAATGGAATGGAATGGAATGCAATGTAAAGGAATGGAATGGAATTGAGTGGAATGCAATGGAATGGAATGAAAAGGAGTGGAATGCAATGTAAAGGAATGGAATGGAATGGAGTGGAATGAAATGGAATGGCATGAAATGGAGTGGAATGCAATGGAATGGAATGAAATGGAGTGGAATGCAAAGGAATGCAATGGAATGGAATGGAATGGAATGGAATGGAATGGAATGGAATGGAATGGAATGGAATGGAATAGAATGGAATGCAATGGCATGGAATGGAAAAAAGTGCAGTGAGTGTAGTGGAGTGGAACGGAGAAGAAAGGAAGGGAGTGGAGTGGGGTGGAATGGTGTTGAATGGAATGGAATGCAATGGAATATAATGGAATGGAATGGAATGGAATGGAATGGAATGGAATGGAATGGAATGGAATGGAATTGAATGGAAAGGAATGGAATGGAATGGATTGGATTGGAGTGGAGTGGAGTGGATTCTAGGGGAAAAGATTGAATAGAATGGAATGGAATGGAAAGGAATGGAAAGCAAATAATGAACAGTAAGGTTCAGTGGAGTGGAATGGAGAAGAAAGGATGAGAGTGGAGTGGAGTAGAATGTAGTGGAAAGGATAGGAATGGAATGGAATGGAATAGAATGGAATGGAATGGAATCACGTGGACTGAAAACAGACGAAAAAGAAGGAAAGAAATGCAGTGGTGTGGGGAGGAGTGGATTGGCAAAGAGTGTATTTGAATTGAAAGGAATGCAATGGAGTGGACTGCAATGGAAGCGAATGGGAAGGAATGGAATGCAGTGGACTGGAGAGGAGTGGAGTGGAGAAAAGGGAACCTGAATGGAATGGAATGGAATAGATTGGAGAGGATTGGAGTGGATTCCAGTAGAAAGGAATGGAATGGAATGGAACGGAACGGAATGGAATGGAATGGAATGGAATGGAATGGAATGGAATGGAATGGAGTGGACTGGAATGGAGGCGAATGGGAAAGAGTGGTATGCAGTGGAGTGGAGGCGAGTTGAGTGGAGAAGTGTGGATTTGAATGGAATGGAATGCATTGGAAAGGAATGCAATGGAATGGAATGGAATGGAATTGAATGGAATGGAATGGAGTGGACTGGAATGGAGGCGAATGGGAAAGAGTGGCATGCAGTGGAGTGGAGCGGAGTTGAGTGGAGAAGTGTGGATTTGAAAGGAATGGAATGGAATGGAATGGAATGGAAAGGAATGCAATGGAATGGAATGGAATGGAATGGAATGGAATGGAATGGAATGGAATGGATTGGAGTGGAGTGTATTTTAAGGGAAAAGATTGTAATGGAATTGAATGGACTGGAATTGAATGAAATACAATGGAATGAAATGGAATGGAATGGGGTTGAATGGAATGGAATGGAATGGTTTGAGTCGACTGGAATGGAGTTGAATGGAAGGGAGTGGAATGCAGTGCACTGGAGAGCAGCGGAATGGAGAAGTGTGGATTTGAATTAAATGGAATGGAAAGGAATGGATTAGAGTGGAATGGAGTGGATTCTAGTGGAGAAGAATGGAGTGAAATAGAATACAATGGAATGGCATGAAACGGAATGCCATGGAAAGGAATGGAATGTACTGGAATGGAGGCAAAAGGGAAGGAATACAATGCAGAGGAGTGGAGAGGAATGGAGTGGAGAAGAGTGGATTTGAATTGCATGTAATGGTATGGAATGGATTGCAGATTAGTTTAGAGGAACAGAGTGGAGAAGACTGGATTTGAATTCAATGTAATGGAATGCAATGGATTGGAGTGTAGTGGAGTGGATTCTAGTGTAAAAGAATGCAACGGAATGGAATTGAATGGAGTGGATTGGAATACAGGCAAATGGGAAGGAATACAATGCAGTGGATTGGAGAGCGGTGGTGTCCAGAAGCGTGGATTTCATATGAATGGAATGGAATGCAATGGAATGGAATAGAAAAGAATTTAAAGCAGTGGATTGGAGTGGAATGAAATGGACTAATATGGAATGGAATGGAAAGTAATGGAATGGAAAGGAATATAAAGGAACGGAATGAAAAGGAATGGAATGGAATGGAATGGAGTGGTTGGCATTGTTTTGGAAATGAATGGAATGAGGTGGAGTGTAGTGGAGTGGAAGGGAGGGGAGTAGAGTGGCTTTAGGTGGCATGGAATGGAATGGAATAGAACGGAATGGAATGGAATGCAGTGGATTGCAGTGGAGATGCATGGAGAGGAATGGAATGGAATGGAATGGAATGGAAAGGAATGGAACGGAACGGAATGGAACGGAACGGAATGGAACGGAATGAAATGGATTGGAATGCAATAGAATTTAAAAAATGGACTGCAGTGTATTGGAGAGGAGTTGCATGGAGGGGAATGGAATGCAACGAAATGGAATGGCATGGAATGGAATGGTATGGAATGGAATGGAATGGAATGGAATGGAATAGAATGGAAAAAAGTGCAGTGGAGTGCAGGAGACAAATGGAAGGGACTGGAATGGAGTGGATAGGAATGGTATGGAATGGAATGGAATGGAATGGAATGGAATGGAATGAAAAAATGTGTAATGGAGTGTTCTGGAGTGGAGTGGAAAGGAATGGAATGGAATGGAGTGGAATGAAATGGAATGGAATGGAATGGAATGGAATGGAATGGAATGGAGTGGAGTGGATCCCAGTGGAAAGAAATGGAAAGAATGGAATGGATTGCAATGGAATGGAAGAGATTGGAATGGAATGGAGTCGAATGGGAGGGAATGGAATGCAGTGGAAAGGAGTGGAGAGGAATGGAGAAGACCGCATGAATGGAATGGAATGGAATGGAATGGAATGGAATGGAATGGAATGGAGTGGATTGGGTTCTAGTGGAAAAGAATGGAATAGAATGGACCAGTATGGAATGGAATGGAATGGCAGGCAATAGAATGGAACGGAATGGAATGGAATGGAATGGAATAGAATGGAATGGAATGGAATGGATCGGAACAGAACGGAATGGAATGGAATGTAATGCAATGTAAAGGAATGGAATGGAATTGAGTGGAATGCAATGGAATGGCATGAAAAGGAGTGGAATGCAATGTAAAGGAATGGAATGGAATGGAGTGGAATGAAATGGAATGGAATGAAATGGAGTGGAATGCAATGGAATGGAATGAAATAGAGTGGAATGCGATGGAATGCAATGGAATGGAATTGAATGGAATGGAATGGAATGGAATGGAATGGAGTGGAGTGGAGTGGAGTGGAGTGGAATGGAATAGAAAAGAATGAAATGGAATGGAATGGAACGTAATGGAAAGGATAAAAGTGCAGTGGAGTGTAGTGGAGTGGAACGGTGTAGAAAGGAATGGAACAGAGTGGAGTGGAATGGAATGTAATGGAATGGAGTGGACTGGGATGGAGGTGAAAGGGAAGGAATGGAATGCAGTGGACTGGAGAGTAGGGGAAAGGAGAAGAGTGGATGTGAAGCGAATGTAACAGAATAGAATGGATCTGAGTGGAGTAGAGAAGATTCTAGTGGAAAAGAATGGAATGCGATGAATGGAATGCAATGGAATGGAATGGAATTGCAAAAATTGTAGTGGAGTGCTTTGTAATGGAATGGGAAAGAAAGGAAGTGAGTGGAGTGGAGTGGAATGGAGTGGAGAGGAATGGAATGGAATGCAATGGAATAGAATGGAATGGAATGGAGTAGACTGAAATGGAGAAAAATTGGAAGGAATGGAATGAAGTGGAATGGAAAGGATAGGAGTAGAGAAGAGCGGATTTGAATTGAATGGAATGGAATAGAAAGGATTGGAGTGTAGTGTAGTGGACTGTAGTTTAAAAGAATGGAATGGAATGGAACGGAATGGAATGGAATGGAATGGAATGGAATGGAATGCAATGGCATGGAATGGAAAAAAGTGCAGTGAGTGTAGTGGAGTGGAACGGAGAAGAAAGGAAGGGAGTGGAGTGGGGTGGAAAAGTGTGGAATGGAATGGAATGCAATGGAATATAATGGAATGGAATGGAAAGGAATGGAATGGAAGGGAATCACGTGGACTCAAACAGACGAAAAGGAAGGAAAGAAATGCAGTGGTGTGGGGAGGAGTGGATTGTCAAAGAGTGTATTTGAATTGAAAGGAATGCAATGGAGTGGACTGCAATGGAAGCGAATGGGAAGGAATGGAATGCAGTGGACTGGAGAGGAGTGGAGTGGAGAAAAGGGAACCTGAATGGAATGGAATGGAATAGATTGGAGAGGATTGGAGTGGATTCCAGTAGAAAGGAATGGAATGGAATGGAATGGAATGGAATGGAATGGAATGGAGTGGACTGGAATGGAGGCTATTGGGAAAGAGTGGCATGCAGTGGAGTGGAGCGGAGTTGAGTGGAGAACTGTGGATTTGAATGAAATGGAATGGAATGGAATGGAATGGAATGGAAAGTAATGCAATGGAATGGAATGGAATGGAATGGAATGGAATGGAATGGAATGGATTGGAGTGGAGTGTATTTTAGGGAAAAGATTGTAATGGAATTGAATGGAATGGAATTGAATGAAATACAATGGAATGAAATGGAATGGAATGGGGTTGAATGGAATGGTATGGAATGGTTTGAGTCGACTGGAATGGAGTTGAATGGAAGGGAGTGGAATGCAGTGCACTGGAGAGCAGCGGAATGGAGAAGTGTGGATTTGAATTAAATGGAATGGAAAGGAATGGATTAGAGTGGAATGGAGTGGATTCTAGTGGAGAAGAATGGAGTGAAATAGAATACAATGGAATGGCATGAAACGGAATGCCATGGAAAGGAATGGAATGGACTGGAATGGAGGCAAATGGGAAGGAATACAATGCAGAGGAGTGGAGAGGAATGGAGTGGAGAAGAGGGGATTTGAATTGCATGTAATGGTATGGAATGGATTGCAGATTAGTTTAGAGGAACAGAGTGGAGAAGACTGGATTTGAATTCAATGTAATGGAATGCAATGGATTGGAGTGTAGTGTAGTGGATTCTAGTGTAAAAGAATGCAACGGAATGGAATTGAATGGAGTGGATTGGAATACAGGCAAATGGGAAGGAATACAATGCAGTGGATTGGAGAGCGGTGGTGTCCAGAAGCGTGGATTTCATATGAATGGAATGGAATGCAATGGAATGGAATAGAAAAGAATTTAAAGCAGTGGATTGGAGTGGAATGAAATGGACTAATATGGAATGGAATGGAAAGTAATGGAATGGAAAGGAATATAAAGGAACGGAATGAAAAGGAATGGAATGGAATGGAATGGAGTGGTTGGCATTGTTTTGGAAATGAATGGAATGAGGTGGAGTGTAGTGGAGTGGAAGGGAGGGGAGTAGAGTGGCTTTAGGTGGCATGGAATGGAATGGAATAGAAGGGAATGGAATGGAATGCAGTGGATTGCAGTGGAGATGCATGGAGTGGAATGGAATGGAATGGAATGGAATGGAATGGAATGGAAAGGAATGGAACGGAACGGAACGGAATGGAACGGAATGAAATGGATTGGAATGCAATAGAATGTAAAAAATGGACTGCAGTGTATTGGAGAGGAGTTGCATGGAGGGGAATGGAATGCAACGAAATGGAATGGCATGGAATGGAATGGAATGGAATGGAATGGAATGGAATGGAATGGAATGGAATGGAATGGAATAGAATGGAAAAAAGTGCAGTGGAGTGCAGGAGACAAATGGAAGGGACTGGAATGGAGTGGATAGGAATGGTATGGAATGGAATGGAATGGAATGGAATGGAATGGAATGGAATGGAATGAAAAAATGTGTAATGGAGTGTGCTGGAGTGGAGTGGAAAGGAATGGAATGGAATGGAGTGGAATGAAATGGAATGGAATCGAATGGAATGGAATGGAATGGAATGGAATAGAGTGGATGGTAATGGAGGTGAATGGGAAGGTATGGAATGTAGTAGAGTGGAGAAGAGTGGAGTAGAAAAGAGTGGATTTGAATTGACTGGAGTGCAATGCAATGGAATCGAATGGAATGGAATGTAATGGAATGGAATGGAATGGAATGGATAGCAGTGGATTGGAGAGGAATGGATAGGAGAAGAATCGAATGGAATGGAAAGAAATGAAATGGAAAGGATTACAATGGAAAGGAATGAAAAGCAATGGAATAGAATGGAAAGGAATTGAGCAGAGTGCATTGTATTTGAAATGAATTGAATGGAGACAAGGGTTGTGGAGTGGAATGGAATGGGAAGGAATGGAATGGAGTGGAGTGCATTGGAGTGGAATGGAGGGGAGAAGAGTGGATTCAGGTGGAATAGAACAGAAAAGAAAGGAAGGGAATGCAGTGGATTGGAGTGGAGTTGAAGGGAGGGGAAAGGAATGGAATGGAATGGAATGGAATGGAATGGAATGGAATGGAATGGAATGGATTGGAATCGAATGGAATTCATTGGAATGGAATGGAATGGAATGGAATGGAATGGAATGAAATGCATTGGAATGGATTAGAAGGGAAAAAAGTGTAGTGGAGTGCTGTGGAGTGAAATGGAGAAAAAGGAAGAAAGTGGAGCAGAGAGGAATGGAGTGCAATGGAATGGAATGGAGGGAAATGGGAATGAATGGAATACAGTGGAGTGGAGAGGAGTAGAGTGGAGAAGAGTGGATTTCAATGGAATGGAAAGGAATGGAATGGAATGGAATGGAATGGAATGGACTGGAGTGGAGTTGATCCCAGTGGAAAGAAATGGAAAGAATGGAATGGATTGCAATGGAATGGAAGAGATTGGAATGGAATGGAGTCGAATGGGAGGGAGTGGAGTGCAGTGGAAAGGAGTGGATAGGAATGGAGAAGTCTGGATGAATGGAATGGAATGGAATGGAATGGAAGGAAATGGAATGGAGTGGAGTGGGTTCTAGTGGAAAAGAATGGAATAGAATGGAGCAGTATGGAATGGAATGGAATGGCAGGCAATAGAATGGAACGGAAAGGAATGGAATGGAATGGAATAGAATGGAATGGAATGGAATGGATTGGAACGGAACGGAATGGAATGGAATGGAATGCAATGTAAAGGAATGGAATGGAATTGAGTGGAATGCAATGGAATGGAATGAAAAGGAGTGGAATGCAATGTAAAGGAATGGAATGGAATGGAGTGGAATGAAATGGAATGGAATGAAATGGAGTGGAATGCAATGGAATGGAATGAAATGGAGTGGAATGCAATGGAATGCAATGGAATGGAATGGAATGGAATGGAATGCAATGGAATGGAATGGAATGGAGTGCAATGGAATGGAATAGAAAAGAATGGAATGGAATGGAATGGAACGTAATGGAAAGGATAAAAGTGCAGTGGAGTGTAGTGGAGTGGAACGGTGTAGAAAGGAATGGAACAGAGTGGAGTGGAATGGAATGTAATGGAATGGAGTGGACTGGGATGGAGGTGAAAGGGAAGGAATGGAATGCAGTGGACTGGAGAGTAGGGTAAAGGAGAAGAGTGGATGTGAAGTGAATGGAACAGAATAGAATGGATCTGAGTGGAGTAGAGAAGATTCTAGTGGAAAAGAATGGAATGGGATGTATGGAATGCAATGGAATGGAATGGAATTGCATAAATTGTAGTGGATTGCTGTGGAATGGAATGGAAAAGAAAGGAAGAGAGTGGAGTGGAGTGGAATGGAGTGGAGTGGAATGGAATGGAATGCAATGGAATAGAATGGAATGGAATGGAGTAGACTGAAATGGAGAAATATTGGAAGGAATGGAATGAAGTGGAATGGAAAGGATAGGAGTAGAGAAGAGCGGATTTGAATTGAATGGAATGGAATAGAAAGGATTGGAGTGTAGTGTAGTGGATTGTAGTTTAAAAGAATGGAATGGAATGGAATGGAATGGAATGGAATGGAATGGATTGGAGTGGAGTGTATTTTAGGGAAAAGATTGTAATGGAATTGAATGGAATGGAATTGAATGAAATACAATGGAATGAAATGGAATGGAATGGGGTTGAATGGAATGGAATGGAATGGTTTGAGTCGACTGGAATGGAGTTGAATGGAAGGGAGTGGAATGCAGTGCACTGGAGAGCAGCGGAATGGAGAAGTGTGGATTTGAATTAAATGGAATGGAAAGGAATGTATTAGAGTGGAATGGAGTGGATTCTAGTGGAGAAGAATGGAGTGAAATAGAATACAATGGAATGGCATGAAACGGAATGCCATGGAAAGGAATGGAATGGACTGGAATGGAGGCAAATGGGAAGGAATACAATGCAGAGGAGTGGAGAGGAATGGAGTGGAGAAGAGGGGATTTGAATTGCATGTAATGGTATGGAATGGATTGCAGATTAGTTTAGAGGAACAGAGTGGAGAAGACTGGATTTGAATTCAATGTAATGGAATGCAATGGATTGGAGTGTAGTGGAGTGGATTCTAGTGTAAAAGAATGCAACGGAATGGAATTGAATGGAGTGGATTGGAATACAGGCAAATGGGAAGGAATACAATGCAGTGGATTGGAGAGCGGTGGTGTCCAGAAGCGTGGATTTCATATGAATGGAATGGAATGCAATGGAATGGAATAGAAAAGAATTTAAAGCAGTGGATTGGAGTGGAATGAAATGGACTAATATGGAATGGAATGGAAAGTAATGGAATGGAAAGGAATATAAAGGAACGGAATGAAAAGGAATGGAATGGAATGGAATGGAGTGGTTGGCATTGTTTTGGAAATGAATGGAATGAGGTGGAGTGTAGTGGAGTGGAAGGGAGGGGAGTAGAGTGGCTTTAGGTGGCATGGAATGGAATGGAATAGAAGGGAATGGAATGGAATGCAGTGGATTGCAGTGGAGATGCATGGAGTGGAATGGAATGGAATGGAATGGAATGGAATGGAATGGAATGGAAAGGAATGGAACGGAACGGAACGGAATGGAATGGAATGAAATGGATTGGAATGCAATAGAATGTAAAAAATGGACTGCAGTGTATTGGAGAGGAGTTGCATGGAGGGGAATGGAATGCAACGAAATGGAATGGCATGGAATGGAATGGAATGGAATGGAATGGAATGGAATGGAATGGAATGGAATGGAATGGAATAGAATGGAAAAAAGTGCAGTGGAGTGCAGGAGACAAATGGAAGGGACTGGAATGGAGTGGATAGGAATGGTATGGAATGGAATGGAATGGAATGGAATGGAATGGAATGGAATGGAATGAAAAAATGTGTAATGGAGTGTGCTGGAGTGGAGTGGAAAGGAATGGAATGGAATGGAGTGGAATGAAATGGAATGGAATCGAATGGAATGGAATGGAATGGAATGGAATAGAGTGGATGGTAATGGAGGTGAATGGGAAGGTATGGAATGTAGTAGAGTGGAGAAGAGTGGAGTAGAAAAGAGTGGATTTGAATTGACTGGAGTGCAATGCAATGGAATCGAATGGAATGGAATGTAATGGAATGGAATGGAATGGAATGGATAGCAGTGGATTGGAGAGGAATGGATAGGAGAAGAATCGAATGGAATGGAAAGAAATGAAATGGAAAGGATTACAATGGAAAGGAATGAAAAGCAATGGAATAGAATGGAAAGGAATTGAGCAGAGTGCATTGTATTTGAAATGAATTGAATGGAGACAAGGGTTGTGGAGTGGAATGGAATGGGAAGGAATGGAATGGAGTGGAGTGCATTGGAGTGGAATGGAGGGGAGAAGAGTGGATTCAGGTGGAATAGAACAGAAAAGAAAGGAAGGGAATGCAGTGGATTGGAGTGGAGTTGAAGGGAGGGGAAAGGAATGGAATGGAATGGAATGGAATGGAATGGAATGGAATGGAATGGAATGGATTGGAATCGAATGGAATTCATTGGAATGGAATGGAATGGAATGGAATGGAATGGAATGGAATGAAATGCATTGGAATGGATTAGAAGGGAAAAAAGTGTAGTGGAGTGCTGTGGAGTGAAATGGAGAAAAAGGAAGAAAGTGGAGCAGAGAGGAATGGAGTGCAATGGAATGGAATGGAGGGAAATGGGAATGAATGGAATACAGTGGAGTGGAGAGGAGTAGAGTGGAGAAGAGTGGATTTCAATGGAATGGAAAGGAATGGAATGGAATGGAATGGAATGGACTGGAGTGGAGTTGATCCCAGTGGAAAGAAATGGAAAGAATGGAATGGATTGCAATGGAATGGAAGAGATTGGAATGGAATGGAGTCGAATGGGAGGGAGTGGAGTGCAGTGGAAAGGAGTGGATAGGAATGGAGAAGTCTGGATGAATGGAATGGAATGGAATGGAATGGAATGGAAGGAAATGGAATGGAGTGGAGTGGGTTCTAGTGGAAAAGAATGGAATAGAATGGAGCAGTATGGAATGGAATGGAATGGCAGGCAATAGAATGGAACGGAAAGGAATGGAATGGAATGGAATAGAATGGAATGGAATGGAATGGATCGGAACGGAACGGAATGGAATGCAATGGAATGCAATGTAAAGGAATGGAATGGAATTGAGTGGAATGCAATGGAATGGCATGAAAAGGAGTGGAATGCAATGTAAAGGAATGGAATGGAATGGAGTGGAATGAAATGGAATGGAATGAAATGGAGTGGAATGCAACGGAATGGAATGAAATGGAGTGGAATGCAATGGAATGCAATGGAATGGAATGGAATGGAATGGAATGGAATGGAATGGAATGGAGTGCAATGGAATGGAATAGAAAAGAATGGAATGGAATGGAATGGAACGTAATGGAAAGGATAAAAGTGCAGTGGAGTGTAGTGGAGTGGAACGGTGTAGAAAGGAATGGAACAGAGTGGAGTGGAATGGAATGTAATGGAATGGAGTGGACTGGGATGGAGGTGAAAGGGAAGGAATGGAATGCAGTGGACTGGAGAGTAGGGTAAAGGAGAAGAGTGGATGTGAAGTGAATGGAACAGAATAGAATGGATCTGAGTGGAGTAGAGAAGATTCTAGTGGAAAAGAATGGAATGGGATGTATGGAATGCAATGGAATGGAATGGAATTGCATAAATTGTAGTGGATTGCTGTGGAATGGAATGGAAAAGAAAGGAAGAGAGTGGAGTGGAGTGGAATGGAGTGGAGTGGAATGGAATGGAATGCAATGGAATAGAATGGAATGGAATGGAGTAGACTGAAATGGAGAAATATTGGAAGGAATGGAATGAAGTGGAATGGAAAGGATAGGAGTAGAGAAGAGCGGATTTGAATTGAATGGAATGGAATAGAAAGGATTGGAGTGTAGTGTAGTGGATTGTAGTTTAAAAGAATGGAATGGAATGGAATGGAATGGAATGGAATGGAATGGAATGGAATGCAATGGCATGGAATGGAAAAAAGTGCAGTGAGTGTAGTGGAGTGGAACGGAGAAGAAAGGAAGGGAGTGGAGTGGGGTGGAATGGTGTTGAATGGAATGGAATGCAATGGAATATAATGGAATGGAATGGAAAGGAATGGAATGGAATGGAATGGAGTGGAATGGAATGGAATGGAATTGAATGGAAAGGAATGGAATGGAATGGATTGGATTGGAGTGGAGTGGAGTGGATTCTAGGGGAAAAGATTGAATAGAATGGAATGGAATGGAATGGAATGGAAAGCAAATAATGAACAGTAAGGTTCAGTGGAGTGGAATGGAGAAGAAAGGATGAGAGTGGAGTGGAGTAGAATGTAGTGGAAAGGATAGGAATGGAAGGGAATGGAATAGAATGGAATGGAATGGAATCACGTGGACTGAAAACAGACGAAAAAGAAGGAAAGAAATGCAGTGGTGTGGGGAGGAGTGGATTGGCAAAGAGTGTATTTGAATTGAAAGGAATGCAATGGAGTGGAATGCAATGGAAGCGAATGGGAAGGAATGGAATGCAGTGGACTGGAGAGGAGTGGAGTGGAGAAAAGGGAACCTGAATGGAATGGAATGGAATAGATTGGAGAGGATTGGAGTGGATTCCAGTAGAAAGGAATGGAATGGAATGGAACGGAACGGAATGGAATGGAATGGAATGGAATGGAATGGAATGGAATGGAGTGGACTGGAATGGAGGCGAATGGGAAAGAGTGGTATGCAGTGGAGTGGAGCCGAGTTGAGTGGAGAAGTGTGGATTTGAATGGAATGGAATGCATTGGAAAGGAATGCAATGCAATGGAATGGAATGGAATGGAATGGAATGGAATGGATTGGAGTGGAGTGTATTTTAAGGGAAATGATTGTAATGGAATTGAATGGACTGGAATTGAATGAAATACAATGGAATGAAATGGAATGGAATGGGGTTGAATGGAATGGAATGGAATGGTTTGAGTCGACTGGAATGGAGTTGAATGGAAGGGAGTGGAATGCAGTGCACTGGAGAGCAGCGGAATGGAGAAGTGTGGATTTGAATTAAATAGAATGGAAAGGAATGGATTAGAGTGGAATGGAGTGGATTCTAGTGGAGAAGAATGGAGTGAAATAGAATACAATGGAATGGAATGAAACGGAATGCCATGGAAAGGAATGGAATGGACTGGAATGGAGGCAAATGGGAAGGAATACAATGCAGAGGAGTGGAGAGGAATGGAGTGGAGAAGAGTGGATTTGAATTGCATGTAATGGTATGGAATGGATTGCAGATTAGTTTAGAGGAACAGAGTGGAGAAGACTGGATTTGAATTCAATGTAATGGAATGCAATGTATTGGAGTGTAGTGGAGTGGATTCTAGTGTAAAAGAATGCAACGGAATGGAATTGAATGGAGTGGATTGGAATACAGGCAAATGGGAAGGAATACAATGCAGTGGATTGGAGAGCGGTGGTGTCCAGAAGCGTGGATTTCATATGAATGGAATGGAATGCAATGGAATGGAATAGAAAAGAATTTAAAGCAGTGGATTGGAGTGGAATGAAATGGACTAATATGGAATGGAATGGAAAGTAATGGAATGGAAAGGAATATAAAGGAACGGAATGAAAAGGAATGGAATGGAATGGAATGGAGTGGTTGGCATTGTTTTGGAAATGAATGAAATGAGGTGGAGTGTAGTGGAGTGGAAGGGAGGGGAATAGAGTGGCTTTAGGTGGCATGGAATGGAATGGAATAGAACGGAATGGAATGGAATGCAGTGGATTGCAGTGGAGATGCATGGAGTGGAATGGAATGGAATGGAATGGAATGGAAAGGAATGGAACGGAACGGAACGGAATGGAACGGAATGAAATGGATTGGAATGCAATAGAATTTAAAAAATGGACTGCAGTGTATTGGAGAGGAGTTGCATGGAGGGGAATGGAATGCAACGAAATGGAATGGCATGGAATGGAATGGTATGGAATGGAATGGAATGGAATGGAATGGAATGGAATAGAATGGAAAAAAGTGCAGTGGAGTGCAGGAGACAAATGGAAGGGACTGGAATGGAGTGGATAGGAATGGTATGGAATGGAATGGAATGGAATGGAATGAAAAAATGTGTAATGGAGTGTGCTGGATTGGAGTGGAAAGGAATGGAATGGAATGGAGTGGAATGAAATGGAATGGAATGGAATGGAATGGAATGGAGTGGAGTGGATCCCAGTGGAAAGAAATGGAAAGAATGGAATGGATTGCAATGGAATGGAAGAGATTGGAATGGAATGGAGTCGAATGGGAGGGAATGGAATGCAGTGGAAAGGAGTGGAGAGGAATGGAGAAGACTGGATGAATGGAATGGAATGGAATGGAATGGAATGGAATGGAATGGAAGGGAATGGAATGGAGTGGAGTGGGTTCTAGTGGAAAAGAATGGAATAGAATGGACCAGTATGGAATGGAATGGAATGGCAGGCAATAGAATGGAACGGAATTGAATGGAATGGAATGGAATTGAATGGAATGGAATGTAATGGATCGGAACGGAACGCAATGGAATGGAATGTAATGCAATGTAAAGGAATGGAATGGAATTGAGTGGAATGCAATGGAATGGAATGAAAAGGAGTGGAATGCAATGTAAAGGAATGGAATGGAATGGAGTGGAATGAAATGGAATGGAATGAAATGGAGTGGAATGCAATGGAATGGAATGAAATAGAGTGGAATGCGATGGAATGCAATGGAATGGAATTTAATGGAATGGAATGGAATGGAATGGAATGGAATGGAGAGGAGTGGAGTGGAGTGGAATGGAATGGAATAGAAAAGAATGGAATAGAATGGAATGGAACGTAATGGAAAGGATAAAAGTGCAGTGGAGTGTAGTGGAGTGGAACGGTGTAGAAAGGAATGGAACAGAGTGGAGTGGAATGGAATGTAATGGAATGGAGTGGACTGGGATGGAGGTGAAAGGGAAGGAATGGAATGCAGTGGACTGGAGAGTAGGGGAAAGGAGAAGAGTGGATGTGAATCGAACGGAACAGAATAGAATGGATCTGAGTGGAGTAGAGAAGATTCTAGTGGAAAAGAATGGAATGCGATGAATGGAATGCAATGGAATGGAATGGAATTGCAAAAATTGTAGTGGAGTGCTGTGTAATGGAATGGAAAAGAAAGGAAGAGAGTGGAGTGGAGTGGAATGGAGTGGAGTGGAATGGAATGGAATGCAATGGAATAGAATGGAATGGAATGGAGTAGACTGAAATGGAGAAAAATTGGAAGGAATGGAATGAAGTGGAATGGAAAGGATAGGAGTAGAGAAGAGCGGATTTGAATTGAATGGAATGGAATAGAAAGGATTGGAGTGTAGTGTAGTGGATTGTAGTTTAAAAGAATGGAATGGAATGGAATGGAATGGAATGGAATGGAATGGAATGGAATGCAATGGCATGGAATGGAAAAAAGTGCAGTGAGTGTAGTGGAGTGGAACGGAGAAGAAAGGAAGGGAGTGGAGTGGGGTGGAAAAGTGTGGAATGGAATGGAATGCAATGGAATATAATGGAATGGAATGGAAAGGAATGGAATGGAATGGAATGGAATGGAATGGAATGGAATTGAATGGAAAGGAATGGAATGGAATGGATTGGATTGGAGTGGAGTGGAGTGGATTCTAGGGGAAAAGATTGAATGGAATGGAATGGAATGGAATGGAATGGAATGGAATGGAATGGAATGGAATGGAATGGATTGGAAAGCAAATAATGAACAGTAGGGTTCAGTGGAGTGGAATGGAGAAGAAAGGATGAGAGTGGAGTGAAGTAGAATGTAGTGGAAAGGATAGGAATGGAATGGAATGGAATAGAATGGAATGGAATGGAATCACGTGGACTCAAACAGACGAAAAGGAAGGAAAGAAATGCAGTGGTGTGGGGAGGAGTGGATTGGCAAAGAGTGTATTTGAATTGAAAGGAATGCAATGGAGTGGACTGCAATGGAAGCGAATGGGAAGGAATGGAATGCAGTGGACTGGAGAGGAGTGGAGTGGAGAAAAGGGAACCTGAATGGAATGGAATGGAATAGATTGGAGAGGATTGGAGTGGATTCCAGTAGAAAGGAATGGAATGGAATGGAATGGAATGGAATGGAATGGAATGGAATGGAATGGAATGGAGTGGAGTGGACTGGAATGGAGGCGAATGGGAAAGAGTGGCATGCAGTGGAGTGGAGCCGAGTTGAGTGGAGAAGTGTGGATTTGAATGGAATGGAATGGAATGGAATGGAATGGAAAGGAATGCAATGGAATGGAATGGAATGGAATGGAATGGAATGGAATGGAATGGAATGGATTGGAGTGGAGTGTATTTTAAGGGAAAAGATTGTAATGGAATTGAATGGACTGGAATTGAATGAAATACAATGGAATGAAATGGAATGGAATGGGGTTGAATGGAATGGAATGGAATGGTTTGAGTCGACTGGAATGGAGTTGAATGGAAGGGAGTGGAATGCAGTGCACTGGAGAGCAGCGGAATGGAGAAGTGTGGATTTGAATTAAATGGAATGGAAAGGAATGGATTAGAGTGGAATGGAGTGGATTCTAGTGGAGAAGAATGGAGTGAAATAGAATACAATGGAATGGCATGAAACGGAATGCCATGGAAAGGAATGGAATGGACTGGAATGGAGGCAAATGGGAAGGAATACAATGCAGAGGAGTGGAGAGGAATGGAGTGGAGAAGAGTGGATTTGAATTGCATGTAATGGTATGGAATGGATTGCAGATTAGTTTAGAGGAACAGAGTGGAGAAGACTGGATTTGAATTCAATGTAATGGAATGCAATGGATTGGAGTGTAGTGGAGTGGATTCTAGTGTAAAAGAATGCAACGGAATGGAATTGAATGGAGTGGATTGGAATACAGGCAAATGGGAAGGAATACAATGCAGTGGATTGGAGAGCGGTGGTGTCCAGAAACGTGGATTTCATAAGAATGGAATGGAATGCAATGGAATGGAATAGAAAAGAATTTAAAGCAGTGGATTGGAGTGGAATGAAATGGACTAATATGGAATGGAATGGAAAGTAATGGAACGGAAAGGAATATAAAGGAACGGAATGAAAAGGAATGGAATGGAATGGAATGGAGTGGTTGGCATTGTTTTGGAAATGAATGGAATGAGGTGGAGTGTAGTGGAGTGGAAGGGAGGGGAGTAGAGTGGCTTTAGGTGGCATGGAATGGAATGGAATAGAACGGAATGGAATGGAATGCAGTGGATTGCAGTGGAGATGCATGGAGTGGAATGGAATGAAATGGAATGGAATGGAAAGGAATAGAACGGAACGGAACGGAATGGAACGGAATGAAATGGATTGGAATGCAATAGTATGTAAAAAATGGACTGCAGTGTATTGGAGAGGAGTGGCATGGAGGGGAATGGAATGCAACGAAATGGAATGGCATGGAATGGAATGGAATGGAATGGAATGGAATAGAATGGAAAAAATTGCAGTGGAGTGCAGGAGACAATGGAAGGGACTGGAATGGAGTGGATAGGAATGGTATGGAATGGAATGGAATGGAATGGAATGGAATGGAATGAAAAAATGTGTAATGGAGTGTGCTGGAGTGGAGTGGAAAGGAATGGAATGGAATGGAGTGGAATGAAGTGGAATGGAATGGAATGGAATGGAATGGAATGGAATGGAATGGAATGGAATAGAGTGGATGGTAATGGAGGTGAATGGGAAGGTATGGAATGTAGTAGAGTGGAGAAGAGTGGAGTAGAAAAGAGTGGATTTGAATTGACTGCAGTGCAATGCAATGGAATCGAATGGAATGGAATGGAATGGAATGGAATGGAATGGAATGGAATGGAATGGAAAGGAATGGATAGCAGTGGATTGGAGAGGAGTGGATAGGAGAAGAATGGAATGGAATGGAAAGAAATGAATTGGAAAAGATTACAATGGAAAGGAATGAAAAGCAATGGAATAGAATGGAAAGGAATTGAGCAGAGTGCATTGTATTTGAAATGAATTGAATGGAGACAAGGGTTGTGGAGTGGAATGGAATGGGAAGGAATGGAATGGAGTGGAGTGCATTGGAGTGGAATGGAGGGGAGAAGAGTGGATTCAGGTGGAATAGAACAGAAAAGAAAGGAAGGGAATGCAGTGGATTGGAGTGGAGTTGAAGGGAGGGGAAAGGAATGGAATGGAATGGAATGGAATGGAATGGAATGGAATGGAATGGATTGGAATCCAATGGAATTCATTGGAATGGAATGGAATGGAATGGAATGGAATGGAATGGAATGGAATGGAATGGAATGGAATGGAATGGAATGAAATGCATTGGAATGGAGTAGAAGGGAAAAAAGTGTAGTGGAGTGCTGTGGAGTGAAATGGAGAAAAAGGAAGAAAGTGGAGCGGAGAGGAATGGAGTGCAATGGAATGGAATGGAGGGAAATTGGAATGAATGGAATACAGTGGAGTGGAGAGGAGTAGAGTGGAGAAGAGTGGATTTCAATGGAATGGAAAGGAATGGAATGGAATGCAATGGAATGGAATGGAATGGAATGGAATGGACTGGAGTGGAGTTGATCCCAGTGGAAAGAAATGGAAAGAATGGAATGGATTGCAATGGAATGGAAGAGATTGGAATGGAATGGAGTCGAATGGGAGGGAGTGGAATGCAGTGGAAAGGAGTGGATAGGAATGGAGAAGTCTGGATGAATGGAATGGAATGGAATGGAAAGGAATGGAATGGAATGGAATGGAAGGAAATGGAATGGAGTGGAGTGGGTTCTAGTGGAAAAGAATGGAATAGAATGGAGCAGTATGGAATGGAATGGAATGGCAGGCAGTAGAATGGAACGGAAAGGAATGAAATGGAATGGAATAGAATGGAATGGAATGGAATGGATCGGAACGGAACGGAATGGAATGGAATGGAATGCAATGTAAAGGAATGGAATGGAATTGAGTGGAATGCAATGGAATGGAATGAAAAGGAGTGGAATGCAATGCAAAGGAATGGAATGGAATGGAGTGGAATGAAATGGAATGGCATGAAATGGAGTGGAATGCAATGGAATGGAATGAAATGGAGTGGAATGCAAAGGAATGCAATGGAATGGAATGGAATGGAATGGAATGGAATGGAATGGAATGGAATGGAATGGAGTGGAGTGCAATGGAATGGAATAGAAGAGAATGGAATGGAATGGAATGGAACGTAATGGAAAGGATAAAAGTGCAGTGGAGTGTAGTGGAGTGGAACGGTGTAGAAAGGAATGGAACAGAGTGGAGTGGAATGGAATGTAATGGAATGGAGTGGACTGGGATGGAGGTGAAAGGGAAGGAATGGAATGCAGTGGACTGGAGAGTAGGGTAAAGGAGAAGAGTGGATGTGAAGTGAATGGAACAGAATAGAATGGATCTGAGTGGAGTAGAGAAGATTCTAGTTGAAAAGAATGGAATGGGATGTATGGAATGCAATGGAATGGAATGGAATTGCAAAAATTGTAGTGGAGTGCTGTGGAATGGAATGGAAAAGAAAGGAAGAGAGTGGAGTGGAGTGGAATGGAGTGGAGTGGAATGGAATGGAATGCAATGGAATAGAATGGAATGGAATGGAGTAGACTGAAATGGAGTAATATTGGAAGGAATGGAATGAAGTGGAATGGAAAGGATAGGAGTAGAGAAGAGCGGATTTGAATTGAATGGAATGGAATAGAAAGGATTGGAGTGTAGTGTAGTGGATTGTAGTTTAAAAGAATGGAATGGAATGGAATGGAATGGAATGGAATGGAATGGAATGGAATGGAATAGAATGGAATGCAATGGCATGGAATGGAAAAAAGTGCAGTGAGTGTAGTGGAGTGGAACGGAGAAGAAAGGAAGGGAGTGGAGTGGGGTGGAATGGTGTTGAATGGAATGGAATGCAATGGAATATAATGGAATGGAATGGAATGGAATGGAATGGAATGGAATGGAATGGAATGGAATGGAATGGAATGGAATTGAATGGAAAGGAATGGAATGGAATGGATTGGATTGGAGTGGACTGGAGTGGATTCTAGGGGAAAAGATTGAATAGAATGGAATGGAATGGAAAGGAATGGAAAGCAAATAATGAACAGTAAGGTTCAGTGGAGTGGAATGGAGAAGAAAGGATGAGAGTGGAGTGGAGTAGAATGTAGTGGAAAGGATAGGAATGGAATGGAATGGAATAGAATGGAATGGAATGGAATCACGTGGATTGAAAACAGACGAAAAAGAAGGAAAGAAATGCAGTGGTGTGGGGAGGAGTGGATTGGCAAAGAGTGTATTTGAATTGAAAGGAATGCAATGGAGTGGACTGCAATGGAAGCGAATGGGAAGGAATGGAATGCAGTGGACTGGAGAGGAGTGGAGTGGAGAAAAGGGAACCTGAATGGAATGGAATGGAATAGATTGGAGAGGATTGGAGTGGATTCCAGTAGAAAGGAATGGAATGGAACGGAACGGAATGGAATGGAATGGAATGGAATGGAATGGAATGGAATGGAATGGAATGGAGTGGACTGGAATGGAGGCGAATGGGAAAGAGTGGTATGCAGTGGAGTGGAGGCGAGTTGAGTGGAGAAGTGTGGATTTGAATGGAATGGAATGCATTGGAAAGGAATGCAATGGAATGGAATGGAATGGAATTGAATGGAATGGAATGGAGTGGACTGGAATGGAGGCGAATGGGAAAGAGTGGCATGCAGTGGAGTGGAGCGGAGTTGAGTGGAGAAGTGTGGATTTGAAGGGAATGGAATGGAATGGAATGGAATGGAAAGGAATGCAATGGAATGGAATGGAATGGAATGGAATGGAATGGAATGGAATGGATTGGAGTGGAGTGTATTTTAAGGGAAAAGATTGTAATGGAATTGAATGGACTGGAATTGAATGAAATACAATGGAATGAAATGGAATGGAATGGGGTTGAATGGAATGGAATGGAATGGTTTGAGTCGACTGGAATGGAGTTGAATGGAAGGGAGTGGAATGCAGTGCACTGGAGAGCAGCGGAATGGAGAAGTGTGGATTTGAATTAAATGGAATGGAAAGGAATGGATTAGAGTGGAATGGAGTGGATTCTAGTGGAGAAGAATGGAGTGAAATAGAATACAATGGAATGGCATGAAACGGAATGCCATGGAAAGGAATGGAATGTACTGGAATGGAGGCAAAAGGGAAGGAATACAATGCAGAGGAGTGGAGAGGAATGGAGTGGAGAAGAGTGGATTTGAATTGCATGTAATGGTATGGAATGGATTGCAGATTAGTTTAGAGGAACATAGTGGAGAAGACTGGATTTGAATTCAATGTAATTGAATGCAATGGATTGGAGTGTAGTGGAGTGGATTCTAGTGTAAAAGAATGCAACGGAATGGAATTGAATGGAGTGGATTGGAATACAGGCAAATGGGAAGGAATACAATGCAGTGGATTGGAGAGCGGTGGTGTCCAGAAGCGTGGATTTCATATGAATGGAATGGAATGCAATGGAATGGAATAGAAAAGAATTTAAAGCAGTGGATTGGAGTGGAATGAAATGGACTAATATGGAATGGAATGGAAAGTAATGGAATGGAAAAGAATATAAAGGAACGGAATGAAAAGGAATGGAATGGAATGGAATGGAGTGGCTGGCATTGTTTTGGAAATGAATGGAATGAGGTGGAGTGTAGTGGAGTGGAAGGGAGGGGAGAAGAGTGGCTTTAGGTGGCATGGAATGGAATGGAATAGAACGGAATGGAATGGAATGCAGTGGATTGCAGTGGAGATGCATGGAGTGGAATGGAATGGAATGGAATGGAATGGAATGGAATGGAAAGGAATGGAACGGAACGGAACGGAATGGAACGGAATGAAATGGATTGGAATGCAACAGAATGTAAAAAATGGACTGCAGTGTATTGGAGAGGAGTTGCATGGAGGGGAATGGAATGCAACGAAATGGAATGGCATGGAATGGAATGGAATGGAATTGCATGGAATGGAATGGAATGGAATGGAATGGAATGGAATAGAATGGAAAAAAGTGCAGTGGAGTGCAGGAGACAAATGGAAGGGACTGGAATGGAGTAGATAGGAATGGTTTTAAATGGAATGAAAAAATGTGTAATGGAGTGTGCTGGAGTGGAGTGGAAAGGAATGGAATGGAATGGAGTGGAATGAAATGGAATGGAATGGAATGGAATGGAATGGAGTGGAGTGGATCCCAGTGGAAAGAAATGGAAAGAATGGAATGGATTGCAATGGAATGGAAGAGATTGGAATGGAATGGAATCGAATGGGAGGGAATGGAATGCAGTGGAAAGGAGTGGAGAGGAATGGAGAAGACTGGATGAATGGAATGGAATGGAAAGGAATGGAATGGAATGGAATGGAATGGAATGGAATGGAATGGAATGGAATGGAAGGGAATGGAATGGAGTGGAGTGGGTTCTAGTGGAAAAGAATGGAATTGAATGGACCAGTATGGAATGGAATGGAATGGCAGGCAATAGAATGGAACGGAATGGAATGGAATGGAATGGAATAGAATGGAATGGAATGGAATGGATCGGAACGGAACGGAATGGAATGGAATGGAATGCAATGAAAAGGAATGGAATGGAATTGAGTGGAATGCAATGGAATGGCATGAAAAGGAGTGGAATGCAATGTAAAGGAATGGAATGGAATGGAGTGGAATGAAATGGAATGGAATGAAATGGAGTGGAATGCAATGCAATGGAATGAAATAGAGTGGAATGCGATGGAATGCAATGGAATGCAATTGAATGGAATGGAATGGAATGGAATGGAGTGGAGTGGAGTGGAGTGGAATGGAATGGAATAGAAAAGAATGGAATGGAATGGAATGGAACGTAATGGAATGGATAAAAGTGCAGTGGAGTGTAGTGGAGTGGAACGGTGTAGAAAGGAATATAACAGAGTGGAGTGGAATGGAATGTAATGGAATGGAGTGGACTGGGATGGAGGTGAAAGGGAAGGAATGGAATGCAGTGGACTGGAGATTAGGGGAAAGGAGAAGAGTGGATGTGAAGCGAATGGAACAGAATAGAATGGATCTGAGTGGAGTAGAGAAGATTCTAGTGGAAAAGAATGGAATGGGATGAACGGAATGCAATGGAATGGAATGGAATTGCAAAAATTGTAGTGGAGTGCTGTGGAATGGAATGGAAAAGAAAGGAAGAGAGTGGAGTGGAGTGGAATGGAGTGGAGTGGAGTGGAATGTAGTGCAGTGGAATGGAATGGAATGCAATGGAATAGAATGGAATGGAATGGAGTAGACTGAAATGGAGAAAAATTGGAAGGAATGCAATGAATTGGAATGGAAAGGATAGGAGTAGAGAAGAGCGGATTTGAATTGAATGGAATGGAATAGAAAGGATTGGAGTGTAGTGTAGTGGATTGTAGTTTAAAAGAATGGAATGGAATGGAATGGAATGGAATGGAATGGAATGGAATGGAATGGAATGGAATGCAATGGCATGGAATGGAAAAAAGTGCAGTGAGTGTAGTGGAGTGGAACGGAGAAGAAAGGAAGGGAGTGGAGTGGGGTGGAAAAGTGTGGAATGGAATGGAATGCAATGGAATATAATGGAATGGAATGGAAAGGAATGGAATGGAATGGAATGGAATGGAATGGAATGGAATGGAATGGAATGGAAAGGAATGGAATGGAATTGAATGGAAAGGAATGGAATGGAATGGATTGGATTGGAGTGGAGTGGAGTGGATTCTAGGGGAAAAGATTGAATGGAATGGAAAGGAATGGAATGGAAAGCAAATAATAAACAGTAGGGTTAAGTGGAGTGGAATGGAGAAGAAAGGATGAGAGTGGAGTGGAGTAGAATGTAGTGGAAAGGATAGGAATGGAATGGAATGGAATAGAATGGAATGGAATGGAATCACGTGGACTCAAACAGACGAAAAGGAAGGAAAGAAATGCAGTGGTGTGGGGAGGAGTGGATTGGCAAAGAGTGTATTTGAATTGAAAGGAATGCAATGGAGTGGACTGCAATGGAAGCGTATGGGAAGGAATGGAATGCAGTGGACTGGAGAGGAGTGGAGAGGAGAAAAGGGAACCTGAATGGAATGGAATGGAATAGATTGGAGAGGATTGGAGTGGATTCCAGTAGAAAGGAATGGAATGGAATGGAATGGAATGGAATGGAATGGAATGGATTGGAATGGAATGGAATGGAATGGAGTGGACTGGAATGGAGGCGAATGGGAAAGAGTGGCATGCAGTGGAATGGAGTGGATTTGAGTGGAGAAGTGTGGATTTGAATGGAATGGAATGGAATGGAAAGGAATGGAAAGGAATGCAATGGAATGGAATGGAATGGAATGGAATGGAATGGAATGGAATGGATTGGAGTGGAGTGTATTTTAAGGGAAAAGATTGTAATGGAATTGAATGGACTGGAATTGAATGAAATACAATGGAATGAAATGGAATGGAATGGGGTTGAATGGAATGGAATGGAATTTTTTGAGTCGACTGGAATGGAGTTGAATGGAAGGGAGTGGAATGCAGTGCACTGGAGAGCAGCGGAATGGAGAAGTGTGGATTTGAATTAAATGGAATGGAAAGTAATGGATTAGAGTGGAATGGAGTGGATTCTAGTGGAGAAGAATGGAGGGAAATAGAATACAATGGAATGGAATGAAACGGAATGCCATGGAAAGGAATGGAATGGACTGGAATGGAGGCAAATGGGAAGGAATACAATGCAGAGGAGTGGAGAGGAATGGAGTGGAGAAGAGTGGATTTGAATTGCATGTAATGGTATGGAATGGATTGCAGATTAGTTTAGAGGAACAGAGTGGCGAAGACTGGATTTGAATTCAATGTAATGGAATGCAATGGATTGGAGTGTAGTGGAGTGGATTCTAGTGTAAAAGAATGCAACGGAATGGAATTGAATGGAGTGGATTGGAATACAGGCAAATGGGAAGGAATACAATGCAGTGGATTGGAGAGCGGTGGTGTCCAGAAGCGTGGATTTCATATGAATGGAATGGAATGCAATGGAATGGAATAGAAAAGAATTTAAAGCAGTGGATTGGAGTGGAATGAAATGGACTAATATGGAATGGAATGGAAAGTAATGGAATGGAAAGGAATATAAAGGAACGGAATGAAAAGGAATGGAATGGAATGGAATGGAGTGGTTGGCATTGTTTTGGAAATGAATGGAATGAGGTGGAGTGTAGTGGAGTGGAAGGGAGGGGAGTAGAGTGGCTTTAGGTGGCATGGAATGGAATGGAATAGAAGGGAATGGAATGGAATGCAGTGGATTGCAGTGGAGATGCATGGAGTGGAATGGATTGGAATGGAATGGAATGGAAAGGAATGGAACGGAACGGAACGGAATGGAAGGGAATGAAATGGATTAGAATGCAATAGAAGGTAAAAAATGGACTGCAGTGTATTGGAGAGGAGTTGCATGGAGGGGAATGGAATGCAACGAAATGGAATGGCATGGAATGGAATGGTATGCAATGGAATGGAATAGAATGGAAAAAAGTGCAGTGGAGTGCAGGAGACAAATGGAAGGGACTGGAATGGAGTGGATAGGAATGGTATGGAAAGGAATGGAATGGAATGGAATGGAATGGAATGAAAAAATATGTAATGGAGTGTGCTGGAGTGGAGTGGAAAGGAATGGAATGGAATGGAGTGGAATGAAATGGAATGGAATGGAATGGAATGGAATGGAGTGGAGTGGATCCCAGTGGAAAGAAATGGAAAGAATGGAATGGATTGCAATGGAATGGAAGAGATTGGAATGGAATGGAGTCGAATGGGAGGGAATGGAATGCAGTGGAAAGGAGTGGAGAGGAATGGAGAAGACTGGATGAATGGAATGGAATGGAATGGAATGGAATGGAATGGAATGGAATGGAATGGAAGGGAATGGAATGGAGTGGAGTGGGTTCTAGTGGAAAAGAATGGAATAGAATGGACCAGTATGGAATGGAATGGAATGGCAGGCAATAGAATGGAACGGAATGGAATGGAAAGGAATGGAATAGAATGGAATGGAATGGAATGGATCGGAACGGAACGGAATGGAATGGAATGTAATGCAATGAAAAGGAATGGAATGGAATTGAGTGGAATGCAATGGAATGGCATGAAAAGGAGTGGAATGCAATGTAAAGGAATGGAATGGAATGGAGTGGAATGAAATGGAATGGAATGAAATGGAGTGGAATGCAATGGAATGGAATGAAATAGAGTGGAATGCGATGGAATGCAAAGGAATGTATTTGAATGGAATGGAATGGAATGGAATGGAATGGAATGGAATGGAATGGAGTGGAGTGTAGTGGAGTGGAATGGAATGGAATAGAAAAGAATGGAATGGAATGGAATGGAATGGAACCTAATGGAAAGGACAAAAGTGCAGTGGAGTGTAGTGGAGTGGAAGGTGTAGAAAGGAATGGAACAGAGTGGAGTGGAATGCAATGTAATGGAATGGAGTGGACTGGGATGGAGGTGAAAGGCAAGGAATGGAATGCAGTGGACTGGAGAGTAGGGGAAAGGAGAAGAGTGGATGTGAAGCGAATGGAACAGAATAGAATGGATCTGAGTGGAGTAGAGAAGATTCTAGTGGAAAAGAATGGAATGGGATGAATGGAATGCAATGGAATGGAATGGAATTGCAAAAATTGTAGTGGAGTGCTGTGTAATGGCATGGAAAAGAAAGGAAGAGAGTGGAGTGGAGTGGAATGGAGTGGAGTGGATTGTAATGTAGTGGAGTGCAATGGAATGGAATGCAATGGAATAGAATGGAATGGAATGGAGTAGACTGAAATGGAGAAAAATTGGAAGGAATGGAATGAAGTGGAATGGAAAGGATAGGAGTAGAGAAGAGCGGATTTGAATTGAATGGAATGGAATAGAAAGGATTGGAGTGTAGTGTAGTGGATTGTAGTTTAAAAGAATGGAATGGAATGGAATGGAATGGAATGGAATGGAATGGAATGCAATGGCATGGAATGGAAAATGTGCAGTGAGTGTAGTGGAGTGGAACGGAGAAGAAAGGAAGGGAGTGGAGTGGGGTGGAAAAGTGTGGAATGGAATGGAATGCAATGGAATATAATGGAATGGAATGGCAAGGAATGGAATGGAATGGAATGGAATGGAATGGAATGGAATGGAATGGAATGGAATGGAATGGAATTGAATGGAAAGGAATGGAATGGAATTGAATGGAAAGGAATGGAATGGAATGGATTGGATTGGAGTGGAGTGGAGTGGATTCTAGGGGAAAGATTGAATGGAATGGAATGGAATGGAATGGAATGGAATGGAATGGAAAGCAAATAATGAACAGTAGGGTTAAGTGGAGTGGAATGGAGAAGAAAGGATGAGAGTAGAGTGGAGTATAATGTAGTGGAAGGGATAGGAATGGAATGGAATGGAATAGAATTGAATGGAATGGAATCACGTGGACTGAAACAGACGAAAATGAAGGAAAGAAATGCAGTGGTGTGGGGAGGAGTGGATTGGCAAAGAGTGTGTTTGAATTGAAAGGAATGCAATGGAGTGGACTGCAATGGAAGCGAATGGGAAGGAATGGAATGCAGTGGACTGGAGAGGAGTGGAGTGGAGAAAAGGGAACCTGAATGGAATGGAATGGAATAGATTGGAGAGGATTGGAGTGGATTCCAGTAGAAAGGAATGGAATGGAATGGAATGGAATGGAATGGAGTGGACTGGAATGAAGGCGAATGGGAAAGAGTGGCATGCAGTGGAGTGGAGCGGATTTGAGTGGCGAAGTGTGGATTTGAGTGGAATGGAATGGAATGGAATGGAATGGAATGGAAAGGAATGCAATGGAATGGAATGGAATGGAATGGAATGGAATGGAATGGATTGGAGTGGAGTGTATTTTAAGGGAAAAGATTGTAATGGAATTGAATGGACTGGAATTGAATGAAATACAATGGAATGAAATGGAATGGAATGGGGTTGAATGGAATGGAATGGAATGGTTTGAGTCGACTGGAATGGAGTTGAATGGAAGGGAGTGGAATGCAGTGCACTGGAGAGCAGCGGAACGGAGAAGTGTGGATTTGAATTAAATGGAATGGAAAGGAATGGATTAGAGTGGAATGGAGTGGATTCTAGTGGAGAAGAATGGAGTGAAATAGAATACAATGGAATGGCATGAAACGGAATGCCATGGAAAGGAATGGAATGGACTGGAATGGAGGCAAATGGGAAGGAATACAATGCAGAGGAGTGGAGAGGAATGGAGTGGAGAAGAGTGGATTTGAATTGCATGTAATGGTATGGAATGGATTGCAGATTAGTTTAGAGGAACAGAGTGGAGAAGACTGGATTTGAATTCAATGTAATGGAATGCAATGGATTGGAGTGTAGTGGAGTGGATTCTAGTGTAAAAGAATGCAACGGAATGGAATTGAATGGAGTGGATTGGAATACAGGCAAATGGGAAGGAATACAATGCAGTGGATTGGAGAGCGGTGGTGTCCAGAAGCGTGGATTTCATATGAATGGAATGGAATGCAATGGAATGGAATAGAAAAGAATTTAAAGCAGTGGATTGGAGTGGAATGAAATGGACTAATATGGAATGGAATGGAAAGTAATGGAATGGAAAGGAATATAAAGGAACGGAATGAAAAGGAATGGAATGGAATGGAATGGAGTGGTTGGCATTGTTTTGGAAATGAATGGAATGAGGTGGAGTGTAGTGGAGTGGAAGGGAGGGGAGTAGAGTGGCTTTAGGTGGCATGGAATGGAATGGAATAGAACGGAATGGAATGGAATGCAGTGGATTGCAGTGGAGATGCATGGAGTGGAATGGAATGGAATGGAATGGAAAGGAATGGAACGGAACGGAACGGAATGGAACGGAATGAAATGGATTGGAATGCAATAGAATGTAAAAAATGGACTGCAGTGTATTGGAGAGGAGTTGCATGGAGGGGAATGGAATGCAACGAAATGGAATGGCATGGAATGGAATGGAATGGAATGGAATGGAATGGAATGGAATAGAATGGAAAAAAGTGCAGTGGAGTGCAGGAGACAAATGGAAGGGACTGGAATGGAGTGGATAGGAATGGTATGGAATGGAAAGGAATGGAATGGAATGGAATGAAAAAATGTGTAATGGAGTGTGCTGGAGTGGAGTGGAAAGGAATGCAATGGAATGGAGTGGAATGAAATGGAATGGAATGGAATGGAATGGAATGGAATGGAATGGAATGGAATAGAGTGGATGGTAATGGAGGTGAATGGGAAGGTATGGAATGTAGTAGAGTGGAGAAGAGTGGAGTAGAAAAGAGTGGATTTGAATTGACTGGAGTGCAATGCAATGGAATGGAATGGAATGGAATGGAATGGAATGGATAGCAGTGGATTGGAGAGGAGTGGATAGGAGAAGAATGGAATGGAATGGAAAGAAATGAAATGGAAAGGATTACAGTGGAAAGGAATGAAAAGCAATGGAATAGAATGGAAAGGAATTGAGCAGAGTGCATTGTATTTGAAATGAATTGAATGGAGTCAAGGGTTGTGAAGTGGAATGGAATGGGAAGGAATGGAATGGAGTGGAGTGCATTGGAGTGGAATGGAGGGGAGAAGAGTGGATTCAGGTGGAATAGAACAGAAAAGAAAGGAAGGGAATGCAGTGGATTGGAGTGGAGTTGAAGGGAGGGGAAAGGAATGGAATGGAATGGAATGGAATGGAATGGAATGGAATGGAATGGAATGGAATGGATTGGAATCGAATGGAATTCATTGGAATGGAATGGAATGGAATGGAATGGAATGGAATGGAATGGAATGGAATGAAATGCATTGGAAATTGGAATGGAGTAGAAGGGAAAAAAGTGTAGTGGAGTGCTGTGTAGTGAAATGGAGAAAAAGGAAGAAAGTGGAGGGGAGAGGAATGGAGTGCAATGGAATGGAATGGAGGGAAATGGGAATGAATGGAATACAGTTTAGTGGAGAGGAGTAGAGTGGAGAAGAGTGGATTTCAATGGAATGGAAAGGAATGGAATGGAATGGAATGGAATGGAATGGAATGGAATGGAATGGAGTGGAGTTGATCCCAGTGGAAAGAAATGGAAAGAATGGAATGGATTGCAATGGAATGGAAGAGATTGGAATGGAATGGAGTCGAATGGGAGGGAGTGGAATGCAGTGGAAAGGAGTGGATAGGAATGGAGAAGTCTGGACGAATGTAATGGAATGGAATGGAATGGAATGGAATGGAATGGAAGGGAATGGAATGGAGTGGAGTGGGTTCTAGTGGAAAAGAATGGAATAGAATGGAGCAGTATGGAATGGAATGGAATGGCAGGCAATAGAATGGAACGGAAAGGAATGGAATGGAATGGAATAGAATGGAATGGAATGGAATGGATCGGAACGGAATGGAATGGAATGGAATGCAATGTAAAGGAATGGAATGGAATTGAGTGGAATGCAATGGAATGGAATGAAAAGGAGTGGAATGCAATGTAAAGGAATGGAATGGAATGGAGTGGAATGAAATGGAATGGAATGAAATGGAGTGGAATGCAATGGAATGGAATGAAATGGATTGGAATGCAATGGAATGCAATGGAATGGAATGGAATGGAATGGAATGGAATGGAATGGAATGGAATGGAGTGGAGTGCAATGGAATGGAATAGAAAAGAATGCAATGGAATGGAATGGAACGTAATGGAAAGGATAAAATTGCAGTGGAGTGTAGTGGAGTGGAACGGTGTAGAAAGGAATGGAACAGAGTGGAGTGGAATGGAATGTAATGGAATAGAGTGGACTGGGATGGAGGTGAAAGGGAAGGAATGGAATGCAGTGGACTGGAGAGTAGGGGAAAGGAGAAGAGTGGATGTGAAGTGAATGGAACAGAATAGAATGGATCTGAGTGGAGTAGAGAAGATTCTAGTGGAAAAGAATGGAATGGGATGTATGGAATGCAATGGAATGGAATGGAATTGCAAAAATTGTAGTGGAGTTCTGTGGAATGGAATGGAAAAGAAAGGAAGAGAGTGGAGTGGAGTGGAATGGAGTGGAGTGGAGTGGAATGTAGTGGAGTGGAATGGAATGGAATGCAATGGAATAGAATGGAATGGAATGGAGTAGACTGAAATGGAGAAAAATTGGAAGGAATGGAATGAAGAGGAATGGAAAGGATAGGAGTAGGGAAGAGCGGATTTGAATTGAATGGAATGGAATAGAAAGGATTGGAGTGTAGTGTAGTGGATTGTAGTTTAAAAGAATGGAATGGAATGGAATGGAATGGAATGGAATGGAATGGAATGGAATGCAATGGAATGGAATGCAATGACTTGGAATGGAAAAAAAGTGCAGTGGAGTGTAGTGGAGTGGAACGGACAAGAAAGGAAGGGAGTGGAGTGGGGTGGAAAGGTGTGGAATGGAATGGAATGAAATGGAATATAATGGAATGGAATGGAATGGAATGGAATAGAATCGAATGCAATGGCATGGAATGGAAAAAAGTGCAGTGAGTGTAGTGGAGTGGAACGGAGAAGAAATGAAGGGAGTGGAGTGGGGTGGAATGGTGTGGAATGGAATGCAATGCAATGGAATATAATGGAATGGAATGGAAAGGAATGGAACGGAATGGAATGGAATGGAATGGAATGGAATGGAATGGAATGGAATGGATTGGATGGGAGTGGAGTGGAGTGGATTCTAGGGGAAAAGATTGAATGGAATGGAATGGAATTGAATGGAATGGAATGGAAAGCAAATAATGAACAGTAAGGTTCAGTGGAGTGGAATGGAGAAGAAAGGATGAGAGTGGAGTGGAGTACAATGTAGTGGAAAGGATAGGAATGGAATGGAATGGAATGGAATAGAATGGAATGGAATGGAATCACGTGGACTCAAAACAGACGAAAAGGAAGGAAAGAAATGCAGTGGTGTGGGGAGGAGTGGATTGGCAAAGAGTGTATTTGAATTGAAAGGAATGCAATGGAGTGGACTGCAATGGAAGCGAATGGGAAGGAATGGAATGCAGTGGACTGGAGAGGAGTGGAGTGGAGAAAAGGGAACCTGAATGGAATGGAATGGAATAGATTGGAGAGGATTGGAGTGGATTCCAGTAGAAAGGAATGGAATGGAATGGAACGGAATGGAATGGAATGGAATGGAATGGAATGGAATGGAATGGAATGGAGTGGACTGGAATGGAGGCGAATGGGAAAGAGTGGTATGCAGTGGAGTGGAGCCGAGTTGAGTGGAGAAGTGTGGATTTGAATGGAATGGAATGCATTGGAAAGGAATGCAATGGAATGGAATGGAATGGAATGGAATGGAATGGAATGGAATGGATTGGAGTGGAGTGTATTTTAAGGGAAAAGATTGTAATGGAATTGAATGGACTGGAATTGAATGAAATACAATGGAATGAAATGGAATGGAATGGGGTTGAATGGAATGGAATGGAATGGTTTGAGTCGACTGGAATGGAGTTGAATGGAAGGGAGTGGAATGCAGTGCACTGGAGAGCAGCGGAATGGAGAAGTGTGGATTTGAATTAAATAGAATGGAAAGGAATGGATTAGAGTGGAATGGAGTGGATTCTAGTGGAGAAGAATGGAGTGAAATAGCATACAATGGAATGGAATGAAACGGAATGCCATGGAAAGGAATGGAATGGACTGCAATGGAGGCAAATGGGAAGGAATACAATGCAGAGGAGTGGAGAGGAATGGAGTGGAGAAGAGTGGATTTGAATTGCATGTAATGGTATGGAATGGATTGCAGATTAGTTTAGAGGAACAGAGTGGAGAAGACTGGATTTGAATTCAATGTAATGGAATGCAATGTATTGGAGTGTAGTGGAGTGGATTCTAGTGTAAAAGAATGCAACGGAATGGAATTGAATGGAGTGGATTGGAATACAGGCAAATGGGAAGGAATACAATGCAGTGGATTGGAGAGCGGTGGTGTCCAGAAGCGTGGATTTCATATGAATGGAATGGAATGCAATGGAATGGAATAGAAAAGAATTTAAAGCAGTGGATTGGAGTGGAATGAAATGGACTTACATGGAATGGAATGGAAAGTAATGGAAAGGAAAGGAATATAAAGGAACGGAATGAAAAGGAATGGAATGGAATGGAGTGGTTGGCATTGTTTTGGAAATGAATGGAATGAGGAGGAGTGTAGTGGAGTGGAAGGGAGGGGAGTAGAGTGGCTTTAGGTCGCATGGAATGGAATGGAATAGAACGGAATGGAATGGAATGCAGTGGATGGCAGTGGAGATGCATGGAGTGGAATGGAATGGAATGGAATGGAATGGAATGGAATGGAATGGAAAGGAATGGAATGGAATGGAAAGGAATGGAACGGAACGGAACGGAATGGAACGGAATGAAATGGATTGGAATGCAATAGAATGTAAAAAATGGACTGCAGTGTATTGGAGAGGAGTTGCATGGAGGGGAATGGAATGCAACGAAATGGAATGGCATGGAATGGAATGGAATGCAATGGAATGGAATAGAATGGAATAGAATGGAAAAAAGTTCAGTGGAGTGCAGGAGACAAATGGAAGGCACTGGAATGGAGTGGATAGGAATGGTATGGAATGGAATTGAATGGAATGGAATGGAATGGAATGGAATGGAATGGAATGGAATGGAATGAAAAAATGTGTAATGGAGTGTGCTGGAGTGGAGTGGAAAGGAATGGAATGGAATGGAGTGGAATGAAATGGAATGGAATGGAATGGAATGGAACGGAATGGAATAGAGTGGATGGTAATGGAGGTGAATGGGAAGGTATGGAATGTAGTAGAGTGGGGAAGAGTGGAGTAGAAAAGAGTGGATTTGAATTGACTGGAGTGCAATGCAATGGAATGGAATGGAATGGAATGGAATGGAATGGAATGGAATGGAGAGGAGTGGAATGGAATGGAATGGAATGGAATGGAATGGAATGGAATGGAATGGAATGGAATGGAATGGAGTGGAATGGAATGGAATGGATAGCAGTGGATTGGAGAGGAGTGGATAGGAGAAGAATGGAATGGAATGGAAAGAAATGAAATGGAAAGGATTACAATGGAAAGGAATGAAAAGCAATGGAATAGAATGGAATGGAATTGAGCAGAGTGCATTGTATTTGAAATGAATTGAATGGAGACAAGGGTTGTGGAGTGGAATGGAATGGGAAGGAATGGAATGGATTGGAGTGCATTGGAGTGGAATGGAGGGGAGAAGAGTGGATTCAGGTGGAATAGAACAGAAAAGAAAGGAAGGGAATGCAGTGGATTGGAGTGGAGTTGAAGGGAGGGGAAAGGAATGGAATGGAATGGAATGGAATGGAATGGATTGGAATCGAATGGAATTCATTGGAATGGAATGGAATGGAATGGAATGGAATGGAATGGAATGGAATGGAATGAAATGCATTGGAAATTGGAATGGAGTAGAAGGGAAAAAAGTGTAGTGGAGTGCTGTGGAGTGAAATGGAGAAAAAGGAAGAAAGTGGAGGGGAGAGGAATGGAGTGCAATGGAATGGAATGGAGGGAAATGGGAATGAATGGAATACAGTGGAGTGGAGAGGAGTAGAGTGGAGAAGAGTGGATTTCAATGGAATGGAAAGGAATGGAATGGAATGGAATGGAATAGAATGGAATGGAATGGACTGGAGTGGAGTTGATCCCAGTGGAAAGAAATGGAAAGAATGGAATGGATTGCAATGGAATGGAAGAGATTGGAATGGAATGGAGTGGAATGGGAGGGAATGGAATGCAGTGGAAAGGAGTGGAGAGGAATGGAGAAGACTCGATGAATGGAATGGAATGGAATGGAATGGAATGGAATGGAAGGGAATGGAATGGAGTGGAGTGGGTTCTAGTGGAAAAGAATGGAATAGAATGGACCAGTATGGAATGGAATGGAATGGCAGGCAATAGAATAGAACGGAAAGGAATGGAATGGAATGGAATAGAATGGAATGGAATGGAATGGATCGGAAAGGAACGGAATGGAATGGAATGGAATTCATTGTAAAGGAATGGAATGGAATTGAGTTTAATGCAATGGAATGGAATGAAAAGGAGTGGAATGCAATGTAAAGGAATGGAATGGAATGGAGTGGAATGAAATGGAATGGAATGAAATGGAGTGGAATGCAATGGAATGGAATGAAATGGAGTGGAATGCAATGGAATGCAATGGAATGGAATGGAATGGAATGGAATGGAATGGAATGGAATGGAATGGAGCGGAGTGGAATGGAATGGAATAGAAAAGAATGGAATGGAATGGAATGGAACGTAATGGAAAGGATAAAAGTGCAGTGGAGTGTAGTGGAGTGGAACGGTGTAGAAACGAATGGAACAGAGTGGAGTGGAATGTAATGTAATGGAATGGAGTGGACTGGGATGGAGGTGAAAGGGAAGGAATGGAATGCAGTGGACTGGAGAGTAGGGGAAAGGAGAAGAGTGGATGTGAAGTGAATGGAACAGAATAGAATGGATCTGAGTGGAGTAGAGAAGATTCTAGTGGAAAAGAATGGAATGGGATGAATGGAATGCAATGGAAGGGAATGGAATTGCAAAAATTGTAGTGGAGTGCTGTGGAATGGAATGGAAAAGAAAGGAAGAGAGTGGAGTGGAGTGGAATGGAGTGGAGTGGAATGGAATGGAATGCAATGGAATAGAATGGAATGGAATGGAGTAGACTGAAATGGAGAAAAATTGGAAGGAATGGAATGAAGTGGAATGGAAAGGATAGGAGTAGAGAAGAGCGGATTTGAATTGAATGGAATGGAATAGAAAGGATTGGAGTGTAGTGTAGTGGATTGTAGTTTAAAAGAATGGAATGGAATGGAATGGAATGGAATGGAATGGAATGGAATGGAATGGAGTGGACTGGAATGTAGGCGAATGGGAAAGAGTGGCATGCAGTGGAATGGAGCGGAGTTGAGTGGAGAAGTGTGGATTTGAATGGAATGGAATGGAATGGAATGGAATGGAATGGAAAGGAATGCAATGGAATGGAATGGAATGGAATGGAATGGAATGGAATGGAATGGAATGGAATGCAATGGCATGGAATGGAAAAAAGTGCAGTGAGTGTAGTGGAGTGGAACGGAGAAGAAAGGAAGGGAGTGGAGTGGGGTGGAAAGGTGTGGAATGGAATGGAATGCAGTGGAATATAATGGAACGAAATGGAAAGGAAAGGAATGGAATGGAATGGAATGGAATGGAATGGAATGGAAAGGAAAGGAATGGAATGGAATGGATTGGATTGGAGTGGAGTGGAGTGGATTCTAGGGGAAAAGATTGAATGGAATGGAATGGAATGGAATGGAATGGAATGGAAAGCAAATAATGAACAGTAGGGTTCAGTGGAGTGGAATGGAGAAGAAAGGATGAGAGTGGAGTGGAGTAGAATGCAGTGGAAAGAATAGGAATGGAATGGAATGGAATAGAATGGAATGGAATGGAATCAAGTGGACTCAAAACAGACGAAAAGGAAGGAAAGAAATGCAGTGGTGTGGGGAGCAGTGGACTGGCAAAGAGTGTATTTGAATTGAACGGAATGCAATGGAGTGGACTGCAATGGAAGCGAATGGGAAGAAATGGAATGCAGTGGACTGGAGAGGAGTGGAGTGGAGAAAAGGGAACCTGAATGGAATGGAATGGAATAGATTGGAGAGGATTGGAGTGGATTCCAGTAGAAAGGAATGGAATGGAATGGAATGGAATGGAATGGAATGGAATGGAATGGAATGGAGTGGACTGGAATGGAGGCGAATGGGAAAGAGTGGCATGCAGTGGAGTGGAGCGGAGTTGAGTGGAGAAGTGTGGATTTGAATGGAATGGAATGGAATGGAATGGAAAGGAATGCAATGGAATGGAATGGAATGGAATGGAATGGATTGGAGTGGAGTGGAGTGTAATTTAAGGGAAAAGATTGTAATGGAATTGAATGGACTGGAACTGAATGAAATACAATGGAATGAAATGGAATGGAATGGAATGGAATGGTTTGAGTCGACTGGAATGGAGTTGAATGGAAGGGAGTGGAATGCAGTGCACTGGAGAGCAGTGGAACGGAGAGTTGTGGATTTGAATTAAATGGAATGGAAAGGAATGGATTAGAGTGGAATGGAGTGGATTCTAGTGGAGAAGAATGGAGTGAAATAGAATACAATGGAATGGAATGAAACGGAATGCCATGGAAAGGAATGGAATGGACTGGAATGGAGGCAAATGGGTAGGAATACAATGCAGAGGAGTGGAGAGGAATGGAGTGGAGAAGAGTGGATTTGAATTGCATGTAATGGTATGGAATGGATTGCAGATTAGTTTAGAGGAACAGAGTGGAGAAGACTGGATTTGAATTCAATGTAATGGAATGCAATGGATTGGAGTGTAGTGGAGTGGATTCTAGTGTAAAAGAATGCAACGGAATGGAATTGAATGGAGTGGATTGGAATACAGGCAAATGGGAAGGAATACAATGCAGTGGATTGGAGAGCGGTGGTGTCCAGAAGCGTGGATTTCATATGAATGGAATGGAATGCAATGGAATGGAATAGAAAAGAATTTAAAGCAGTGGATTGGAGTGGAATGAAATGGACTAATATGGAATGGAATGGAAAGTAATGGAATGGAAAGGAATATAAAGGAACGGAATGAAAAGGAATGGAATGGAATGGAATGGAGTGGTTGGCATTGTTTTGGAAATGAATGGAATGAGGTGGAGTGTAGTGGAGTGGAAGGGAGGGGAGTAGAGTTTCTTTAGGTGTCATGGAATGGAATGGAATAGAACGGAATGGAATGGAATGCAGTGGATTGCAGTGGAGATGCATGGAGTGGAATGGAATGGAATGGAATGGAATGGAATGGAATGGAAAGGAATGGAACGGAACGGAACGGAATGGAACGGAATGAAATGCATTGGAATGCAATAGAATGAAAAAAATGGACTGCAGTGTATTGGAGAGGAGTTGCATGGAGGGGAATGGAATGCAACGAAATGGAATGGCATGGAATGGAATGGTATGGAATGGAATGGAATGGAATGGAATAGATTGGAAAAAAGTGCAGTGGAGTACAGGAGACAAATGGAAGGGACTGGAATGGAGTGGATAGGAATGGTATGGAATGGAATGGAATGGAATGGAATGGAATGGAATGGAATGGAGTGGACTGGAATGGAGGCGAATGGGAAAGAGTGGCATGCAGTGGAGTGGAGCGGAGTTGAGTGGAGAAGTGTGGATTTGAATGGAATGGAATGGAATGGAATGGAAAGGAATGCAATGGAATGGAATGGAATGGAATGGAATGGAATGGATTGGAGTGGAGTGGAGTGTAATTTAAGGGAAAAGATTGTAATGGAATTGAATGGACTGGAACTGAATGAAATACAATGGAATGAAATGGAATGGAATGGAATGGAATGGTTTGAGTCGACTGGAATGGAGTTGAATGGAAGGGAGTGGAATGCAGTGCACTGGAGAGCAGTGGAACGGAGAGTTGTGGATTTGAATTAAATGGAATGGAAAGGAATGGATTAGAGTGGAATGGAGTGGATTCTAGAGGAGAAGAATGGAGTGAAATAGAATACAATGGAATGGAATGAAACGGAATGCTATGGAAAGGAATGGAATGGACTGGAATGGAGGCAAATGGGTAGGAATACAATGCAGAGGAGTGGAGAGGAATGGAGTGGAGAAGAGTGGATTTGAATTGCATGTAATGGTATGGAATGGATTGCAGATTAGTTTAGAGGAACAGAGTGGAGAAGACTGGATTTGAATTCAATGTAATGGAATGCAATGGATTGGAGTGTAGTGGAGTGGATTCTAGTGTAAAAGAATGCAACGGAATGGAATTGAATGGAGTGGATTGGAATACAGGCAAATGGGAAGGAATACAATGCAGTGGATTGGAGAGCGGTGGTGTCCAGAAGCGTGGATTTCATATGAATGGAATGGAATGCAATGGAATGGAATAGAAAAGAATTTAAAGCAGTGGATTGGAGTGGAATGAAATGGACTAATATGGAATGGAATGGAAAGTAATGGAATGGAAAGGAATATAAAGGAACGGAATGAAAAGGAATGGAATGGAATGGAATGGAGTGGTTGGCATTGTTTTGGAAATGAATGGAATGAGGTGGAGTGTAGTGGAGTGGAAGGGAGGGGAGTAGAGTGGCTTTAGGTGTCATGGAATGGAATGGAATAGAACGGAATGGAATGGAATGCAGTGGATTGCAGTGGAGATGCATGGAGTGGAATGGAATGGAATGGAATGGAATGGAATGGAAAGGAATGGAACGGAACGGAACGGAATGGAACGGAATGAAATGCATTGGAATGCAATAGAATGAAAAAAATGGACTGCAGTGTATTGGAGAGGAGTTGCATGGAGGGGAATGGAATGCAACGAAATGGAATGGCATGGAAGGGAATGGTATGGAATGGAATGGAATGGAATGGAATAGAATGGAAAAAAAGTTCAGTGGAGTGCAGGAGACAAATGGAAGGGACTGGAATGGAGTGGATAGGAATGGTATGGAATGGAATGGAATGGAATGGAATGGAATGGAAGGGAATAGAATGGAAAAAAGTGCAGTGGAGTGCAGGAGACAAATGGAAGGGACTGGAATGGAGTGGATAGGAATGGTATGGAATGGAATGGAATGGAATGGAATATAATGGAATGGAATGGAATGGAATGGAATGGAATGGAATGGAATATAATGGAATGGAATGGAATGGAATGGAATGGAATGGATTGGAATGGATTGGAATGGAATGGAATGGAGTGGAATGGAATGGAATGGAATGGATTGCAAGAAAGTACGTTGGAGTGCAGTGGAATGAAATGGAGAAAAAACGAAGGGAGTGGATTGGAGTGGAATGTTGTGGATTGGAAGGGATTGGAACAAAATGGAATTGCATGGAATGGAATGGATTGGGATCGATTAGACAGGAATGGAGGCTAATGGGAAGAAATGGAATGCAGTGGGGTGGAGAGGGGTGGAGTAGAGAAGAGTGATTTTCAATTGAATGTCATGGAATAGAAGGGATTGGAGAGATGTAGAGTGGATTCTAGTGGAAAAGAATGGAATTTAATCAAACAGAATGGAATGCGATGGAATGGAAAGGAATGGAATGGAATGGAATGGAATGGAATGGAATGGAATGGAATGGAAAAAAGTGCAGTGGAGTGCAGTTGAGAGGAATGGAGTGGAATGGAATGGAATGGAATGGAATGGAATGGAATGGAATGGAATGGAATGGAAAAGAATGGAATGGAATGAAATGGAATACCATGGAATGGAATAGATTGGAGGAGACTGGAATGCAGAAAAATGAGAAAGAATGGAATGTAGTGGAGTGGAGAGGAAGAGAGAGGAGAAGAGTGAATTTGTACTCAATGGAATGGAATGGAACGGATTAGAGTGGAGAGGAGTGGATTCTAGTAGAAAAGAATGGAATGGAGTGGAATGGAGTATAATAGACAAATGTGCAGTTGAGTGTAGTTGAGTGGAATGGAGAAGAAAGGAAGGGAGTGGAGTGGAGTGGAAAGGAGTGGAATGCCATGGAATGGAATGGAATGAAATGGAATGGAATGGAAAGGAATGGAATCGAATGAAGTGGACTGGAATGGTGCTGAATCGGAAGGAATAGAATGCAGTGGAGTAGAGAGGAGTGGAGGGGTGAAGAGTGGATTTGAATCAAATGGAAAGGAACGGAATCCACTGGAGTGGAGAGGAGTGTTATCTAGTGGAAAATTGGAATGGAATGGAATGGAATGGAATGGAATGGAATGGAATGGAATGGAATGGAAAGAAGTGTAATGGAGTGTGCTGGAGTGGAATGGAATGGAATAGAATGGAATGGAATGGAATGGACAGGAATGGAGGCGAACGGGAAGGAATAGAATGCAGTGGACTGAAGAGGAGTGGAGTGGAGAAGAGCGGATTTGAATTGAATGCAGTGGAATGGATGGCAGTTTAGTGGAGTGGATTCCAGGGGAAAAGAATGTAATGGAATGGAATGGAATGGAATGGAATGGAATGGAATGGAATGGAATGGAATGGAATGCAAAGGAATGGAGTAGAATGGAATGGGATAGAATGGAATGGAATGGACTGGAAAGGAAAAAATTACAACAGAGTGCATTGGAATGGAATGGAGAAGAAACGAAGCAAGTGGATTGGAGTGGAAGGTAGTGGAATGGAAGGGAATGGAACGAAATGGAATTGAATGGAATGCAATGGAATGGAATGGAATGGAATGCATTAGCCTGGAATGGAGGCTACTGGGAAGGAATGGAATGCAGTGGAATGGAGAGAAGTCAAGTGGAGAAGAGTGGTTTTGAATTGAATGTCCTGGCATGGAATGGATTGTAGTGGATTGCAGTGGATTCCAGTGGAAAAGAATGGAATTTAAACGAATGGAATGGAATGCAATGGAATGGAAAGGATTGGAATGGAATGGAAAAAAGTGCAGTGGAGTGCAGTGGAGAGGAATGCAGAAGAAACGAAGGGACTGGATTGGAGTGGAATGTAGTGGAATGGAATGGAATGGAATGGAATGGAATAGTTTGGAGGGGACTGGAATATAGGCGAATGGGAAGGAATGGAATGCAGTAGAGTGAAGAGGAATGGAGAGGAGAAGAGTGGATTTGAACTCAATGGAATGGAATGGAATGGATTGGAGTAGAGAGGAGTGGATTCTAGTGGAAAGAATGGAATTAAATGGAATGGATTGGAGTAGAGAGGAGTGGATTCTAGTGGAAAAGAATGGAATGCAACAGAATGGAATGGAGTAGAATGGACAAATGTGATGTTGAGTGTAGTATAGTGGAATGGAGAAGAAAGGAAGGGAGTGGAGTGGAGTGGAATGTGGTGGAATTGAATGGAAGGGAATGGAGTGGACTGGAATGTAGGCGAATGGGAAGGAATGGAATGCAGTGGAGTAGAGAGGAGTGATGTGGAGGAGTGTGTATTTGAATGGAATGGAATGGAACGGAATGCACTGGAGTGGAGAGGACTGCACTCCAGTGGAAAAGAATGGATTGGAATAGAATGGAATGGAAGGGATAGGAATGGAGTGGAATGGAATGGAATGGAATAGAACTGAATGGAATGGGAAGGAAAAAAGTACATTGGAGTGCAGTGGAATGGAATGGAGAAGAAACGAAGGGACTGGATTGGAGTGGAAAGTAGTGGAATGGAATGGAATGGAATGGAATGGAATGGAATGGAATGGATTGGACAGGAATGGAGGCTAATAGGAAGGAATGGAATGCAGTGGAGTGGAGAGGAGTGGGGTGGAGAAGAGTGGTTTGAGTTGAATGTCACGGAATGGAATGGACTGTAGTGGAGTATAGTGGATTCCAGTGGAAAAGAATGTAATTAAATTGAATGGAACTGGAGGCAATGGAATGGAAAGGAATGGAATGGAAAGGAATGGAATGGAATGGAAAAAAGTGCAGTGGAGTGCAGTGGAGAGGAATGCAGTGTAATGGAATGGCATGGAATGGAATAGATTAGAAGGGAATGGAAAGGAGGTGAAAGGGAAGGAATGGAATGCAGTGGAGTGGAGAGGAATGGAGTGGAGAACAGTGGATTTGAACTCAATGGAATGGATTGGAGTGGAGACGAGTGGATTCTAGTGGAAAAGAATGGAATGGAATGGAATGAAATGGAGTAGAATGGACAAATGTGCTGTTGAGTGTAGTAGAGTGGAATGGAGAAGAATTGAATGTAGTGGAATGGAGTGGAATGGAATGGAATGGAACGGAGTGGACTGGAATAGAGGCGAATGGGAAGGAATGGAATGCAGTGGAGTAGAGAGGAGTGAAGTGGAAGAGTGTGTATTTCAATCGAATGGAAAGGAATAGAATGCATTGGAGTGGAGAGGAGTGTACCGTAGTGGAAAACTGGAATGGAATGGAATGGAATGGAATGGAATGGAATGGAATGGAATGAAAAAAAGTGTAATGGAGTGTGCTGGAGTGCAGTGGAAAGGAATGGAATGGAATGGAGTGGAATGAAATGGAATGGAATGGAATGGAATGGAATGGAATGGAATGGAATGGAATAGAGTGGACGGTAATGGAGGTGAATGGGAAGGTATGGAATGTAGTAGAGTGGAGAAGAGTGGAGTAGAAAAGAGTGGATTTGAATTGACTGGAGTGCAATGCAATGCAATGGAATGGAATGGAATGGAATGGAATGGAATGGATAGCAGTGGATTGGAGAGGAGTGGATAGGAGAAGAATGGAATGGAATGGAAAGAAATGAAATGGAAAGGATTGCAATGGAAAGGAATGAAAAGCAATGGAATGGAATGGAATGGAATTGAGCAGAGGGCATTGTATTTGTAATGAATTGAATGGAGACGAGGGTTGTGGAGTGGAATGGAATGGGATGGAATGGAATGGAGTGGAGTGCATTGGAGTGGAATGGAGGGGAGAAGAGTTGATTCAGGTGGAATAGAACAGAAAAGAAAGGAAGGGAATGCAGTGGATTGGAGTGGATTTGAAGGGAGGGGAAAGGAATGGAATGGAATGGAATGGAATGGAATGGAATGGAATGGAATGGAATGGAATGGATTGGAATCGAATGGAATTCGTTGGAATGGAATGGAATGGAATGGAATGGAATGGAATGGAATGGAATGGAATGCAATGCATTGGAATGGAATAGAAGGGAAAAAAGTGTAGTGGAGTGCTGTTGAGTGAAATCGAGAAAAAGAAGAAAGTGGAGTGGAGAGGAATGGAGTGCAATGGAATGGAATGGAGGGAAATGGGAATGAATGGAATACAGTGGAGTGGAGAGGAGTAGAGTGGAGAAGAGTGGATTTCAATGGAATGGAAAGGAATGGAATGAGATGGAATGGAATGGAATGGAATGGAATGGAATGGAATGGATTGGACTGGAGTGGAGTGGATCCCAGTGGAAAGAAATGGAAAGAATGGAATGGATTGCAATGGAATGGTAGAGATTGGAATGGAATGGAGTCGAATGGGAGGGAATGGAATGCAGTGGAAAGGAGTGGAGAGGAGTGGAGAAGACTGGATTGGAATGGAATGCCATGGAATGGAATGGAATGGAATGGAATGGAGTGGAGTGGGTTCTAGTGGAAAAGAATGGAGTAGCATGGACCAGTATGGAATGGAATGGAATGGCAGGCAATAGAATGGAACGGAATGGAATGGAATGGAATGGAATAGAATGGAATGGAATGGAATGGAACGGAACGGAACGGAATGGAATGGAATGGAATGCAATGTAAAGGAATGGAATGGAATTGAGTGGAATGCAATGGAATGGAATGAAAAGGAGTGGAATGCAATGTAAAGGAATGGAATGGAATGGAGTGGAATGAAATGGAATGGAATGAAATGGAGTGGAATGCAATGGAATGGAATGAAATGGAGTGGAATGCAATGGAATGGAATGGAATGGAGTGGAGTGGAATGGAATGGAATAGAAAAGAATGGAATGGAATGGAATGGAACGTAATGGAAAGGATAAAAGTGCAGTGGAGTGTAGTGGAGTGCAACCGTGTAGAAAGGAATGGAACAGAGTGGAGTGGAATGGAATGTAATGGAATGGAGTGGACTGGGATGGATGTGAAAGGGAAGGAATGGAATGCAGTGGACTGGAGAGTAGGGGAAAGGAGAAGAGTGGATGTGAAGTGCATGGAACAGAATAGAATGGATCTGAGTGGAGTAGAGAAGATTCTAGTGGAAAAAAATGGAATGGAATGAATGGAATGCAATGGAATGGAATGGAATTGCAAAAATTGTAGTGGAGTGCTGTGGAATGGAATGGAAAAGAAAGGAAGAGAGTGGAGTGGAGTGGAATGTAGTGGAGTGGAATGGAATGGAATGCAATGGAATAGAATGGAATGGAATGGAGTAGACTGAAATGGAGAAAAATTGGAAGGAATGGAATGAAGTGGAATGGAAAGGATAGGAGTAGAGAAGAGCGGATTTGAATTGAATGGAATGGAATAGAAAGGATTGGAGTGTAGTGTAGTGGATTGTAGGTTAAAAGAATGGAATGGAATGGAATGGAATGGAATGGAATGGAATGGAATGGAATGGAATGGAATGCAATGGCATGGAATGGAAAAAAGTGCAGTGAGTGTAGTGTAGTGGAACGGAGAAGAAAAGAAGGGAGTGGAGTGGGGTGGAAAGGTGTGGAATGGAATGGAATGCAATGGAATATAATGGAATGGAATGGAAAGGAAAGGAATGGAATGGAATGGAATGGAATTGAATGGAATGGAATGGAATTGAATGGAAAGGAATGGAATGGAATGGATTGGATTGGAGTGGAGTGGAGTGGAGTGGATTCTAGGGGAAAAGATTGAATGGAATGGAATGGAATGGAATGGAATGGAATGGAATGGAATGGAATGGAAAGCAAATAATGAACAGTAGGGTTCAGTGGAGTGGAATGGAGAAGAAAGGATGAGAGTGGAGTGGAGTAGAATGTAGTGGAAAGGATAGGAATGGAATGGAATGGAATAGAATGGAATGGAATGGAATCACGTGGACACAAAACAGACGAAAAGGAAGGAAAGAAATGCAGTGGTGTGGGGAGGAGTGGATTGGCAAAGAGTGTATTTGAATTGAAAGGAATGCAATGGAGTGGACTGCAATGGAAGCGAATGGGAAGGAATGGAATGCAGTGGACTGGAGAGGAGTGGAGTGGAGAAAAGGGAACCTGAATGGAATGGAATGGAATAGATTGGAGAGGATTGGAGTGGATTCCAGTAGAAAGGAATGGAATGGAATGGAATGGAATGGAATGGAATGGAATGGAATGGAATGGAATGGAATGGAGTGGACTGGAATGGAGGCGAATGGGAAAGAGTGGCATGCAGTGGAGTGGAGCCGAGTTGAGTGGAGAAGTGTGGATTTGAATGGAATGGAATGGAATGGAAAGGAATGCAATGGAATGGAATGGAATATAAAGGAATGGAATGGAATGGAGTGGAATGAAATGGAATGGAATGAAATGGAGTGGAATGCAATGGAATGGAATGGAATGGAATGGAGTGGAATGGAATGGAATGGAATGGAAAGGAATGGATTGGAGTGGAGTGGAGTGGAATGGAATGGAATAGAAAAGAATGGAATGGAATGGAATGGAACGGAATGGAAAGGATAAAAGTGCAGTGGAGTGTAGTGGAGTGGAACGGTGTAGAAAGGAATGGAACAGAGTGGAGTGGAATGGAATGTAATGGAATGGAGTGGACTGGGATGTAGGTGAAAGGGAAGGAATGGAATGCAGTGGACTGGAGAGTAGGGGAAAGGAGAAGAGTGGATGTGAAGTGAATGGAAAAGAATAGAATGGATCTGAGTGGAGTAGAGAAGATTCTAGTGGAAAAGAATGGAATGGAATGAATGGAATGCAATGGAATGGAATGGAATTGCAAAAATTGTAGTGGAGTGCTGTGGAATGGAATGGAAAAGAAAGGAAGAGAGTGGAGTGGAGTGGAATGGAGTTTAGTGGAATGGAATGGAATGCAATGGAATAGAATGGAATGGAATGGAGTAGACTGAAATGGAGAAAAATTGGAAGGAATGGAATGAAGTGGAATGGAAAGGACAGGAGTACAGAAGAGCGGATTTGAATTGAATGGAATGGAATAGAAAGGATTGGAGTGTAGTGTAGTGGATTGTAGTTTAAAAGAATGGAATGGAATGGAATGGAATGGAATGGAATCGAATGGAATGGAATGCAATGAAATGGAATGGAATGGAATGGAATGCAATTGCATGGAATGGAATAAAGTGCAGTGAGTGTAGTGGAGTGGAACGGAGAAGAAAGGAAGGGAGTGGAGTGGGTTGGAAAGGTGTGGAATGGAATGGAATGCAATGGAATGGAAAGGAAAGGAATGGAATGGAATGGAATGGAATGGAATGGAATGGAATGGAATGGAACGGAATTCAATGGAAAGGAATGGAATGGAATGGATTGGATTGGAGTGGAGTGGAGTGGATTCTAGGGGAAAAGATTGAATGGAATGGAATGGAATGGAATGAAATGGAATGGAATGGAAAGCAAATAATGAACAGTAGGGTTCAGTGGAGTGGAATGGAGAAGAAAGGATGAGAGTGGAGTGGAGTAGAATGTAGTGGAAAGGATAGGAATGGAATGGAATGGCATAGAATGGAATGGAATGGAATCACGTGGACTCAAAACAGACGAAAAGGAAGGAAAGAAATGCAGTGGTGTGGGGAGGAGTGGATTGGCAAAGAGTGTATTTGAATTGAAAGGAATGCAATGGAGTGGACTGCAATTGAAGCGAATGAGAAGGAATGGAATGCAGTGGACTGGAGAGGAGTGGAGTGGAGAAAAGTGAACCTGAATGGAATGGAATGGAATAGATTGGAGAGGATTGGAGTGGATTCCAGTAGAAAGGAATGGAATGGAATGGAATGGAATGGAATGGAATGGAATGGAATGGAGTGGACTGGAATGGAGGCGAATGGGAAAGAGTGGCATGCAGTGGAGTGGAGCCGAGTTGAGTGGAGAAGTGTGGATTGGAATGGAATGGAATGGAATGGAATGGAATGGAATGGAATGCAATGGAATGGAATGGAATGGAATGGAATGGAATGGAATGGAATGGAATGGAATGGAATGGAATGGATTGGAATGGAGTGTATTTTAAGGGAAAAGATTGTAATGGAATTGAATGGACTGGAATTGAATGAAATACAATGGAATGAAATGGAATGGAATGGGGTTGAATGGAATGGAATGGAATGGTTTGAGTCGACTGGAATGGAGTTGAATGGAAGGGAGTGGAATGCAGTGCACTGGAGAACAGTGGAATGGAGAGGTGAGGATTTGAATTAAATGGAATGGAAAGGAATGTATTAGAGTGGAATCGAGTGGATACTAGTGGAGAAGAATGGAGTGAAATAGAATACAATGGAATGGAATGAAACGGAATGCCATGGAAAGGAATGGAATGGACTGGAATGGAGGCAAATGGGAAGGAATACAATGCAGAGGAGTGGAGAGGAATGGAGTGAAGAAGAGTGGATTTGAATTGCATGTAATGGTATGGAATGGATTGCAGATTAGTTTAGAGGAACAGAGTGGAGAAGACTGGATTTGAATTCAATGTAATGGAATGCAATGTATTGGAGTGTAGTGGAGTGGATTCTAGTGTAAAAGAATGCAACGGAATGGAATTGAATGGAGTGGATTGGAATACAGGCAAATGGGAAGGAATACAATGCAGTGGATTGGAGAGCGGTGGTGTCCCGAAGCGTGGATTTCATATGAATGGAATGGAATGCAATGGAATGGAATAGAAAAGAATTTAAAGCAGTGGATTGGAGAGGAATGAAATGGACTAATATGGAATGGAATGGAAAGTAATGGAATGGAAAGGAATATAAAGGAACGGAATGAAAAGGAATGGAATGGAATGGAATGGAGTGGTTGGCATTGTTTTGGAAATGAATGGAATGAGGTGGAGTGTAGTGGAGTGGAATGGAGTGGAGTAGAGTGGCTTTAGGTGGCATGGAATGGAATGGAATAGAACGGAATGGAATGGAATGCAGTGGATTGCAGTGGAGATGCATGGATTGGAATGGAATGGAATGGAATGGAATGGAAAGGAATGGAACGGAACGGAACGGAATGGAACTGAATGAAATGGATTGGAATGCAATAGAATGAAAAAAATGGACTGCAGTGTATTGGAGAGGAGTTGCATGGAGGGGAATGGAATGCAACGAAATGGAATGGCATGGAATGGAATGGAATGGAATGGAATGGAATGGAATGGAATGGAATGAAATAGAATGGAAAAAAGTGCAGTGGAGTGCAGGAGACAAATGGAAGGGACTGGAATGGAGTGGGTAGGAATGGTATGGAATGGAATGGAATGGAATGGAATGGAATGGAATGGAATGGAATGGAATGGAATGGATTGGAATGGATTGGAATGGAATGGAATGGAATGGAATGGAATGGAATGGAATGGATTGCAAGAAAGTACGTTGGAGTGCAGTGGAATGAAATGGAGAAAAAACGAAGGGAGTGGATTGGAGTGGAATGTAGTGGATTGGAAGGGATTGGAACAAAATGGAATTGCATGGAATGGAATGGATTGGGATCGATTAGACAGGAATGGAGGCTAAAGGGAAGAAATGGAATGCAGTGGGGTGGAGAGGGGTGGAGTAGAGAAGAGTGATTTTCAATTGAATGTCATGGAATGGAAGGGACTGGAGAGAAGTAGAGTGGATTCTAGTGGAAAAGAATGGAATTTAATCAAGCAGAATGGAATGTGATGGAATGGAAAGGAATGGAATGGAATGGAATGGAATGGAATGGAATGGAATGGAATGGAATGCATTAGCCTGGAATGGAGGCTACTGGGAAGGAATGGAATGCAGTGGAATGGAGAGAAGTCAAGTGAAGAAGTGTGGTTTTGAATTGAATGTCCTGACATGGAATGGATTGTAGTGGATTGCAGGGGATTCCAGTGGAAAAGAATGGAACTTAAACGAATGGAATGTAATGCAATGGAATGGAAAGGATTGGAATGGAATGGAAAAAAGTGCAGTGGAGTGCAGTGGAGAGGAATGCAGAAGAAACGAAGGGACTGGATTGGAGTGGAATGTAGTGGAATGGAATGGAATGGAATGGAATGGAATGGAATGGAATAGTTTGGAGGGGACTGGAATGTAGGCGAATGGGAAGGAATGGAATGCAGTAGAGTGAAGAGGAATGGAGAGGAGAAGAGTGGATTTGAACTCAATGGAATGGAATGGAATGGATTGGAGTAGAGAGGAGTGGATTCTAGTGGAAAAGAATGGAATGAAATGGAATGGATTGGAGTGGAGAGGAGTGGATTCTAGTGGAAAAGAATGGAATGCAACAGAATGGAATGGAGTACAATGGACAAATGTGATGTTGAGTGTAGTATAGTGGAATGCAGAAGAAAGGAAGGGAGTGGAGTGGAGTTGAATTTGGTGGAATTGAATGGCAGGGAATGGAGTGGACTGGAATGTAGGCGAATGGGAAGGAATGGATTGCAGTGGAGTAGAGAGGAGTGATGTGGAGGAGTGTGTATTTGAATGGAATGGAATGGAACGGAATGCATTGGAGTGGAGAGGACTGTACTCCAGTGGAAAAGAATGGATTGGAATAGAATGGAATGGAAGGGAAAGGAATGGAGTGGAATGGAATGGAATGGAATGGAATAGAACTGAATGGAATGGGAAGGAAAAAAGTACATTGGAGTGCAGTGGAATGGAATGGAGAAGAAACGAAGGGACTGGATTGGAGTGGAAAGTAGTGGAATGGAAAGGAATGGAATGGAATGGAATGGAATGGAATGGAATGGAATGGAATGGATTAGACAGGAATGGAGGCTAATAGGAAGGAATGGAATGCAGTGGAGTGGAGAGGAGTGGGGTGGAGAAGAGTGGTTTGAATTGAATGTCACGGAATGGAATGCACTGTAGTGGATTATAGTGGATTCCAGTGCAAAAGAATGTAATTAAATTGAATGGAACTGGAGGCAATGGAATGGAAAGGAATGGAATGGAAAGGAATGGAATGGAATGGAAAAAAGTGCAGTGGAGTGCAGTGGAGAGGAATGCAGTGTAATGGAATGGCATGGAATGGAATAGATTAGAAGGGAATGGAAAGGAGGTGAAAGGGAAGGAATGGAATGCAGTGGAGTGCAGAGGAATGGAGTGGAGAACAGTGGATTTGAATTCAATGGAATGGATTGGAGTGGAGAAGAGTGGATTCTAGTGTAAAAGAATGGAATGGAATGGAATGAAATGGAGTAGAATGGACAAATGTGCTGTTGAGTGTAGTAGAGTGGAATGGAGAAGAATTGAATGTAGTGGAATGGAGTGGAATGGAATGGAATGGAACGGAGTGGACTGGAATAGAGGCGAATGGGAAGGAATGGAACGCAGTGGAGTAGAGAGGAGTGAAGTGGAAGAGTGTGTATTTCAATCGAATGGAAAGGAATAGAATGCATTGGAGTGGAGAGGAGTGTACCGTAGTGGAAAACTGGAAAGGAATGGAATGGAATGGAATGGAATGGAATGGAATGGAATGGAATGAAGAAATGTGTAATGGAGTGTGCTGGAGTGGAGTGGAAAGGAATGGAATGGAATGGAGTGGAATGAAATGGAATGCAATGGAATGGAATGGAATGGAATGGAATGGAATGGAATGGAATAGAGTGGATGGTAATGGAGGTGAATGGGAAGGTATGGAATGTAGTAGAGTGGAGAAGAGTGGAGTAGAAAAGAGTGGATTTGAATTGACTGGAGTGAAATGCAATGGAATGGAATGGAATGGAATGGAATGGAATGGAATGGATAGCAGTGGATTGGAGAGGAGTGGATAGGAGAAGAATGGAATGTAATGGAAAGAAATGAAATGGAAAGGATTACAATGGAAAGGAATGAAAAGCAATGGAATGGAATGGAATGGAATTGAGCAGAGTGCATTGTATTTGAAATGAATTGAATGGAGACGAGGGTTGTGGAGTGGAATGGAACGGGAAGGAATGGAATGGAGTGGAGTGCATTGGAGTGGAATGGAGGGGAGAAGAGTGGATTCAGGTGGAATAGAACAGAAAAGAAAGGAAGGGAATGCAGTGGATTGGAGTGGAGTTGAAGGGAGGGGAAAGGAAAGGAATGGAATGGAATGGAATGGAATGGAATGGAATGGAATGGAATGGAATGGAATGCAATGCATTGGAATGGAATAGAAGGGAAAAAAGTGTAGTGGAGTGCTGTGGAGTGAAATGGAGAAAAAGGAAGAAAGTGGAGCGGAGAGGAATGGAGTGCAATGGAAGTGAATGGAGGGAAATGGGAATGAATGGAATACAGTGGAGTGGAGAGGAGTAGAGTGGAGAAGAGTGGATTTCAATGGAATGGAAAGGAATGGAATGGAATGGAATGGAATGGAATGGAATGGATTGGACTGGAGTGGAGTGGATCCCAGTGGAAAGAAATGGAAAGAATGGACTGGATTGCAATGGAATGGAAGAGAATGGAATGGAATGGAGTCGAATGGGAGGGAATGGAATGCAGTGGAAAGGAGTGGAGAGGAGTGGAGAAGACTGGATTGGAATGGAATGGAATGGAATGGAATGGAATGGAATGGAATGGAATGGAATGGAATGGAATGGAGTGGAGTGGGTTGTAGTGGAAAAGAATGGAATAGAATGGACCAGTATGGAATGGAATGGAATGGCAGGCAATAGAATGGAACGGAATGGAATGGAATGGAATGGAATAGAATGGAAAGGAATGGAATGGATCGGAACGTAACGGAATGGAATGGAATGGAATGCAATGTAAAGGAATGGAATGGAATTGAGTGGAATGCAATGGAATGGAATGAAAAGGAGTGGAATGCAATGTAAAGGAATGGAATGGAATGGAGTGGAATGAAATGGAATGGAATGAAATGGAGTGGAATGCAATGGAATGGAATGAAATGGAGTGGAATTCAATGGAATGGAATGGAATGGAGTGGAATGGAATGTAATGGAATGGAATGGAATGGAGTGGAGTGGAGTGGAGTGGAGTGGAGTGGAATGGAATGGAATAGAAAAGAATGGAATGGAATGGAATGGAACGTAATGGAAAGGATAAAAGTGCAGTGGAGTGTAGTGGAGTGGAACGGTGTAGAAAGGAATGGAACAGAGTGGAGTGGAATGGAATGTAATGGAATGGAGTGGACTGGGATGGAGGTGAAAGGGAAGGAATGGAATGCAGTGGATTGGAGAGTAGGGGAAAGGAGAAGAGTGGATGTGAAGTGAATGGAACAGAATAGAATGGATCTGAGTGGAGTAGAGAAGATTCTAGTGGAAAAGAATGGAGTGGAATGAATGGAATGCAATGGAATGGAATGGAATTGCAAAAATTGTAGTGGAGTGCTGTGGAATGGAGTGGAAAAGAAAGGAAGAGAGTGGAGTGGAGTGGAATGGAGTGGAGTGGAATGGAATGGAATGCAATGGAATAGAATGGAATGGAATGGAGTAGACTGAAATGGAGAAAAATTGGAAGGAATGGAATGAAGTGGAATGGAAAGGATAGGAGTAGAGAAGAGCGGATTTGAATTGAATGGAATGGAATAGAAAGGATTGGAGTGTAGTGTAGTGGATTGTAGTTTAAAAGAATGGAATTTAATGGAATGGAATGGAATCGAATGGAATGGAATGCAATGGAATGGAATGGAATGGAATGGAATGGAATGCAATGGCATGGACTGGAAAAAAGTGCAGTGAGTGTAGTGGAGTGGAACGGAGAAGAAAGGAAGGGAGTGGAGTGGGGTGGAAAGGTGTGGAATGGAATGGAATGCAATGGAATGGAAAGGAAAGGAATGGAATGGAATGGAATGGAATGGAATGGAATGGAATGGAATGGAATGGAACGGAATTGAATGGAAAGGAAAGGAATGGAATGGATTGGATTGGAGTGGATTGGAGTGGATTCTAGGGGAAAAGATGGAATGGAATGGAATGGAATGGAATGGAATGGAATGGAATGGAATGGAAAGCAAATAATGAACAGTAGGGTTCAGTGGAGTGGAATGGAGAAGAAAGGATGAGAGTGGAGTGGAGTAGAATGTAGTGGAAAGGATAGGAATGGAATGGAATGGAATGGAATAGAATGGAATGGAATGGAATCACGTGGACTCAAAACAGACGAAAAGGAAGGAAAGAAATGCAGTGGTGTGGGGAGGAGTGGATTGGCAAAGAGTGTATTTGAATTGAAAGGAATGCAATGGAGTGGACTGCAATGGAAGCGAATGGGAAGGAATGGAATGCAGTGGACTGGAGAGGAGTGGAGTGGAGAAAAGTGAACCTGAATGGAATGGAATGGAATAGATTGGAGAGGATTGGAGTGGATTCCAGTAGAAAGGAATGGAATGGAATGGAATGGAATGGAATGGAATGGAATGGAATGGAATGGAATGGAGTGGACTGGAATGGAGGCGAATGGGAAAGAGTGGCATGCAGTGGAGTGGAGCCGAGTTGAGTGGAGAAGTGTGGATTGGAATGGAATGGAATGGAATGGAATGGAATGGAATGGAAAGGAATGCAATGGAATGGAATGGAATGGAATGGATTGGAATGGAGTGTATTTTAAGGGAAAAGATTGTAATGGAATTGAATGGACTGGAATTGAATGAAATACAATGGAATGAAATGGAATGGAATCGGGTTGAATGGAATGGAATGGAATGGTTTGAGTCGACTGGAATGGAGTTGAATGGAAGGGAGTGGAATGCAGTGCACTGGAGAGCAGTGGAATGGAGAGGTGTGGATTTGAATTAAATGGAATGGAAAGGAATGGATTAGAGTGGAATGGAGTGGATTCTAGTGGAGAAGAATGGAGTGAAATAGAATACAATGGAATGGAATGAAACGGAATGCCATGGAAAGGAATGGAATGGACTGCAATGGAGGCAAATGGGAAGGAATAAAATGCAGAGGAGTGGAGAGGAATGGAGTGGAGAAGAGTGGATTTGAATTGCATGTAATGGTATGGAATGGATTGCAGATTAGTTTAGAGGAACAGAGTGGAGAAGACTGGATTTGAATTCAATGTAATGGAATGCAATGGATTGGAGTGTAGTGGAGTGGATTCTAGTGTAAAAGAATGCAACGGAATGGAATTGAATGGAGTGGATTGGAATACAGGCAAATGGGAAGGAATACAATGCAGTGGATTGGAGAGCGGTGGTGTCCAGAAGCGTGGATTTCATATGAATGGAATGGAATGCAATGGAATGGAATAGATAAGAATTTAAAGCAGTGGATTGGAGTGGAATGAAATGGACTAATATGGAATGGAATGGAAAGTAATGGAATGGAAAGGAATATAAAGGAACGGAATGAAAAGGAATGGAATGGATTGGAATGGAGTGGTTGGCAATGTTTTGGAAATGAACGGAATGAGGTGGAGTGTAGTGGAGTGGAAGGGAGGGGAGTAGAGTGGCTTTAGGTGGCATGGAATGGAATGGAATAGAACGGAATGGAATGGAATGCAGTGGATTGCAGTGCAGATGCATGGAGTGGAATGGAATGGAATGGAATGGAATGGAATGGAATGGAATGGAATGGAATGGAAAGGAATGGAACGGAACGGAACGGAATGGAACGGAAAGAAATGGATTGGAATGCAATAGAATAAAAAAATGGACTGCAATGTATTGGAGAGGTGTTGCATGGAGGGGAATGGAATGCAACGAAATGGAATGGCATGGAATGGAATGGAATGGAATGGAATGGAATGGAATGGAATGGAATGGAATGGAATGGAATAGAATGGAAAAAAGTGCAGTGGAGTGCAGGAGACAAATGGAAGGGACTGGAATGGAGTGGATAGGAATGGTATGGAATGGAATGGAATGGAATGGAATGGAATGGAATGGAATGGAATGGAATGAAAAAATGTGTAATGGAGTGTGCTGGAGTGGAGTGGAAAGGAATGGAATGGAATGGAGTGGAATGAAATGGAATGGAATGGAATGGAATGGAATTTAATGGAATGGAATGGAACGGAATGGAATAGAGTGGATGGTAATGGAGGTGAATGGGAAGGTATGGAATGTAGTAGAGTGGAGAAGAGTGGAGTAGAAAAGAGTGGATTTGAATTGACTGGAGTGCAATGGAATGGAATGGAATGGAATGGAATGGAATGGATAGCAGTGGATTGGAGAGGAGTGGATAGGAGAAGAATGGAATGGCATGGAAAGAAATGAAATTTAAAGGATTACAATGGAAAGGAATGAAAAGCAATGGAATGGAATGGAATGGAATTGAGCAGAGTGCATTGTATTTGAAATGAATTGAATGGAGACAAGGGTTGTGGAGTGGAATGGAATGGGAAGGAATGGAATGGAGTGGAGTGCATTGGAGTGGAATGGAGGGGAGAAGAGTGGATTCAGGTGGAATAGAACAGAAAAGAAAGGAAGGGAATGCAGTGGATTGGAGTGGAGTTGAAGGGAGGGGAAAGGAATGGAATGGAATGGAATGGAATGGAATGGAATGGAATGGAATGGATTGGAATGGAATGGAATTCATTGGAATGGAATGGAATGGAATGGAATGGAATGGAATGGAATGGAATTGAATGGAATGAAATGCATTGGAATGGAATAGAAGGGAAATAAGTGTAGTGGAGTGCTGTGGACTGAAATGGAGAAAAAGGAAGAAAGTGGAGCGGAGAGGAATGGAGTGCAATGGAATGGAATGGAGGTAAATGGGAATGAATGGAATACAGTGGAGTGGAGAGGAGTAGAGTGGAGAAGAGTGGATTTCAATGGAATGGAAAGGAATGGAATGGAATGGAATGGAATGGAATGGAATGGATTGGACTGGAGTGGAGTGGATCCCAGTGGAAAGAAATGGAAAGAATGGAATGGATTGCAATGGAATGGAAGAGATTGGAATGGAATGGAGTCGAATGGGAGGGAATGGAATGCAGTGGAAAGGAGTGGAGAGGAGTGGAGAAGACTGGATTGGAATGGAATGGAATGGAATGGAATGGAATGGAATGGAATGGAAGGGAATGGAATGGAGTGGAGTGGGTTCTAGTGGAAAAGAATGGAATAGAATGGACCAGTATGGAATGGAATGGAATGGCAGGCAATAGAATGGAACGGAATTGAATGGAATGGAATGGAATAGAATGGAAAGGAATGGAATGGATCGGAACGGAACGGAATGGAATGGAATGCAATGTAAAGGAATGGAATGGAATTGAGTGGAATGCAATGGAATGGAATGTAAAGGAGTGGAATGCAATGTAAAGGAATGGAATGGAATGGAGTGGAATGAAATGGAATGGAATGAAATGGAGTGGAATGCAATGGAATGGAATGGAATGGAGTGGAATGTAATGGAATGGAATGGAAAGGAATGGAGTGGAGTGGAGTGGAGTGGAATGGAATGGAATAGAAAAGAATGGAATGGAATGGAATGGAACGGAATGGAAAGGATAAAAGTGCAGTGGAGTGTAGTGGAGTGGAACAGTGTAGAAAGGAATGGAACAGAGTGGAGTGGAATGGAATGTAATGGAATGGAGTGGACTGGGATGGAGGTGAAAGGGAAGGAATGGAATGCAGTGGACTGGAGAGTAGGGGAAAGGAGAAGAGTGGATGTGAAGTGAATGGAACAGAATAGAATGGATCTGAGTGGAGTAGAGAAGATTCTAGTGGAAAAGAATGGAATGGAATGAATGGAATGCAATGGAATGGAATGGAATTGCAAAAATTGTAGTGGAGTGCTGTGGAATGGAATGGAAAAGAAAGGAAGAGAGTGGAGTGGAGTGGAATGGAGTGGAGTGGAATGGAATGGAATGCAATGGAATAGAATGGAATGGAATGGAGTAGACTGAAATGGAGAAAAATTGGAAGGAATGGAATGAAGTGGAATGGAAAGGATAGGAGTAGAGAAGAGCGGATTTGAATTGAATGGAATGGAATAGAAAGGATTGGAGTGTAGTGTAGTGGATTGTAGTTTAAAAGAATGGAATGGAATGGAATGGAATGGAATGGAATGGAATGGAATGGAATGGAATGGAATGCAATGGAATGGAATGGAATGGAATGGAATGCAATGGCATGGAATGGAAAAAAGTGCAGTGAGTGTAGTGGAGTGGAACGGAGAAGAAAGGAAGGGAGTGGAGTGGGGTGGAAAGGTGTGGAATGGAATGGAATGCAATGGAATGGAAAGGAAAGGAATGGAATGGAATGGAATGGAATGGAATGGAATGGAATGGAACGGAATTGAATGGAAAGGAATGGAATGGAATGGATTGGACTGGAGTGGAGTGGAGTGGATTCTAGGGGAAAAGATTGAATGGAATGGAATGGAATGGAATGGAATGGAATGAAATGGAATGGAATGGAAAGCAAATAATGAACAGTAGGGTTCAGTGGAGTGGAATGGAGAAGAAAGGATGAGAGTGGAGTGGAGTAGAATGTAGTGGAAAGGATAGGAATGGAATGGAATGGAATAGAATGGAATGGAATGGAATCACGTGGATTCAAAACAGACGAAAAGGAAGGAAAGAAATGCAGTGGTGTGGGGAGGAGTGGATTGGCAAAGAGTGTATTTGAATTGAAAGGAATGCAATGGAGTGGACTGCAATGGAAGCGAATGGGAAGGAATGGAATGCAGTGGACTGGAGAGGAGTGGAGTGGAGAAAAGGGAACCTGAATGGAATGGAATGGAATAGATTGGAGAGGATTGGAGTGGATTCCAGTAGAAAGGAATGGAATGGAATGGAATGGAATGGAATGGAATGGAATGGAATGGAATGGAATGGAGTGGACTGGAATGGAGGCGAATGGGAAAGAGTGGCATGCAGTGGAGTGGAGCCGAGTTGAGTGGAGAAGTGTGGATTTGAATGGAATGGAATGGAATGGAATGGAATGGAATGGAATGGAAAGGAATGCAATGGAATGGAATGGAATGGAATGGAATGGAATGGAATGGAATGGAATGGAATGGAATGGATTGGAATGGAGTGTATTTTAAGGGAAAAGATTGTAATGGAATTTAATGGACTGGAATTGAATGAAATACAATGGAATGAAATGGAATGCAATCGGGTTGAATGGAATGGAATGGAATGGTTTGAGTCGACTGGAATGGAGTTGAATGGAAGGGAGTGGAATGCAGTGCACTGGAGAGCAGTGGAATGCAGAGGTGTGGATTTGAATTAAATGGAATGGAAAGGAATGGATTAGAGTGGAATGGAGTGGATTCTAGTGGAGAAGAATGGAGTGAAATAGAATACAATGGAATGGAATGAAACGGAATGCCATGGAAAGGAATGGAATGGACTGGAATGGAGGCAAATGGGAAGGAATACAATGCAGAGGAGTGGAGAGGAATGGAGTGGAGAAGAGTGGATTTGAATTGCATGTAATGGTATGGAATGGATTGCAGATTAGTTTAGAGGAACAGAGTGGAGAAGACTGGATTTGAATTCAATGTAATGGAATGCAATTGATTTGATTGTAGTGGAGTGGATTCTAGTGTAAAAGAATGCAACGGAATGGAATTGAATGGAGTGGATTGGAATACAGGCAAATGGGAAGGAATACAATGCAGTGGATTGGAGAGCGGTGGTGTCCAGAAGCGTGGATTTCATATGAATGGAATGGAATGCAATGGAATGGAATAGAAAAGAATTTAAAGCAGTGGATTGGGGTGGAATGAAATGGACTAACATGGAATGGAATGGAAATTAATGGAATGGAAAGGAATATAAAGGAACGGAATGAAAAGGAAAGGAATGGAATGGAATGGAGTGGTTGGCATTGTTTTGGAAATGAATGGAATGAGGTGGAGTGTAGTGGAGTGGAAGGGAGGGGAGTAGAGTGGCTTTAGGTGGCATGGAATGGAATGGAATAGAACGGAATGGAATGGATTGGAGTGGAGTGTATTTTAAGGGAAAAGATTGTAATGGAATTGAATGGACTGGAATTTAATGAAATACAATGGAATGAAATGGAATGGAATGGGGTTGAATGGAATGGAGAGGAGTGTGTTGGACTGGAGTGGAAAGGGAAGGAATGGAATGGAGTGGAGTGGAGTGGAGCGGAATGGAGCAGAGGAGAGTGGATTCATGGTGAATGTAATGGAATGGAATACAATGGAAAAGAATGGAATGCAGTGGATTGGAGTGGAGTTGCGTCGAGGTGAATGGAATGGAATGGAATGGAATGGAATGGAATGGAATGGAATGGAATGGAATGGAAAGCAAATAATGAACAGTAGGGTTCAGTGGAGTGGAATGGAGAAGAAAGGATGAGAGTGGAGTGGAGTAGAATGTAGTGGAAAGGATAGGAATGGAATGGAATGGAATAGAATGGAATGGAATGGAATCACGTGGACTCAAAACAGACGAAAAGGGAGGAAAGAAATTCAGTGGTGTGGGGAGGAGTGGATTGGCAAAGAGTGTAATTCATTTCAAATACACTGCACTCCACTCCAATCCGTTGGAGATCTGAGAACGGACAGACTGCCTCCTGAAGTGGGTCCCTCACCCCTGAGCATCCTAACTGGGAGGCACCCCAGTACGGACAGACTGACACCTCATTCAACCGGGTACTCCTCTGAGACAAAACTTTCAGAGGAACTATCAGACAGCTGAATTTGTGGTCTCACGAAAATCCGCTGTTCTGCAGGCACGACTGCTGACACCCAGCCAAACAGGTTCTGGAGTGGACCTCTAGTACACTCCAACAGACCTGCAGCTGAGGGTCCTGTCTGTTACAAGGAAAACTAACAAACAGAAAGGACATCCACACCAAATACCATCTGTACATCACCATCATCAAAGACAAAAAGTAGATAAAACCACAAAGATGGGGAAAAAACAGAGCAAAAAAACTGGAAACTCCAAAAAACAGAGCACCTCTCCTCCTCCAAAGGAACGCAGTTCCTCACCAGCAACGGAACAAAGCTGGATGGAGGATGACTTTGATGAGTTGAGAGAAGAAGGCTTCAGATGATCAAACTACTCTGAGCTACGAGAGGAAATTCAAAACAACAGCAAAGAAGTTAAAAACTTTGAAAAAAAATTAGAAGAATGGATAACTAGAATAACCAATGGAGAGAAGGGCTTAAAGGAGCTGATGGAGCTGAAAGCCAAGTTTCGGAACTACACGTGCTGGGAGAACCACTACTCTCTTCAAAGCTGTCAGTCAGACAGGGACATTTAAGTCTGTGGAGGTTCTTGCTGAGTTTTTGTTTGTCTGTGCCCTGCCCCCAGAGGTGGAGCCTACAGAGGCAGGCAGGCCTCCTTGAGCTGTGGTGGGCTCCACCCAGTTCGAGCTTCCTGGCTGCTTTGTTTACCTAAGCAAGCCTGGGCAATGGCGGGCGCCCCTCCGCCAGCCTCGCTGCCACTAAACTAATCTCCACTGCCATTTTTTCTATTGCATTCCATTCCATTCAGGTTCCCTTTTCTCCACTCCACTCCTCTCCAGTCCACTGCATTCCATTCCTTCCCATTCGTTTCCTTTTCGTTCCATTCCATTCCATTCCATTCTTTTCCACTAGAATCCACTCTACTCCCCTCCATTCCACTCCAGTCAACTCCATTCCATTCCTCCCCATTCCACTCCAATGCATTCCCTCCCTTCCTTTTTCTCCATTTCAGTCCATTGCACTTCACTGCCCTTTTTTCCATTCCATTCCATTCCATTCCATTCCATTCCATTCCATTGTAATTCATTCCCTCCCCATTCGCTTCCATTGCAGTCCACTCCATTGCATTCCTTTCAATTCAATTACACTCCAATGCGTTCCATTCCATTCCATTCATTTTCATTACTTTCTATTGTAATCCATTCCATTCCTTTACTTTCCCTTCCATTCCATTCTACTCCAATCCACTCCACTCCAATTCACTGCATTCCATTCCATTCATTTCAAATCACTGCACTGCACACCGCTCCATTCCATTCCTTTTCATTCCTTTCCATTGTAATCCATTCCATTCCTTTACTTTGCATTCCTTTCCATTCTACTCCATTCCACTCCACTCGTATCCACTGCATTCCATTCCATTCCATTCCATTGCATTGCATTGCTTTCCAATCAATTCAAATACACTCTTCTCCAGTCCACTCCCCTCCACTCCACTGCCTTCCATTCTTTCCCATTCGCCTCCATTCCAGTCCACTCCATCCTATTCTACTCCATTATTTCCATTCCATTCCACTCCATTCCACTGCATTCCACTCCACTCCACTTCACTACCTTCCTTTCTTCTCCATTTCAGTGCTCTACACTCCACTGCACTTTTTTTCCATTCCATTCCATTCCTTTCCATTCCCTGCCCTTCCATTACATTCCATTCAATTCCATTCCATTCTGTTCCGTTCCGTTCCATTTCATTCCTTTGCTTTCCCTTCCCTTCCATTCCATTCCTTTCCATTCCATTCTTTTCCACTGGAATCCACTCCACTGCACTTCAATCCATTCCATTCCATTCCAATCCATTCAAATCCATTCTTCTCCACTCCACTCCTCTGCACTACACTGCATTCCATTCGTTCCCATTGGCCTCAATTCCAGTGCATTCCATTCCATTCCATTCAATTCCATTCCATTCCTTTCCATTATATTCCATTTTATTCCATTCCATTCCACTCCTTTCCACTCCACTCCACTCCCGTCCTTTCTTTTCCTTTCCACTCCACTGCACTCCACTGCTATTTTTGCAATTTCATTGCATTCCATTGCATTCCATTCATTCCATTCCATTTTTTCCACTGGAATCTTCTCCAGTCCACTCAGATCCATTCTATTCTGTTCCAATCACTTCAAATCCACTCTTCTCCTTTCCCCACCTCTCCAATCCACTGCATTCCATTCCTTCCCTTTTGCCTCCATTCCAGTCCTTAAATTCAATTCCTTTCCACTCCATTCCACTCCACTCCACTCCATTCCTTTCTACACCATTGCACTCCACTACACTCCACTGCACTTTTTTCCATTCCATTCCATTCCATTCACTTCCATTCCATTCCAAACCATTCCATTCCATTGCATTCCACTCCATTTCATTCCATTCCTTTACATTCTACTCCATTCCATTCCATTCCTTTACATTGTATTACATTCCATTCCATTCCATTCCCTTCCCTTCCATTCCGTACCTGTCCATTCCATTCCATTCTTTTCCACTAGAACGCACTCCACTCCACTCCATATCCATTCCATTCCATTCCATTCCATTCAATTTCAATCCAGTCTGCTCCACTCCTCTCCTCTCCACTCCACTGCATTCCATTCCCTGCCATTCAACTCCATTCTATTCCAATCCCTTCCAATCCATTCTAATCCATTCTATTCTTTCCATTCCTTTCCTCTAGAATCCAGTCCACTCCACTCCAATCCATTCCATTCCATTGCGTTCCATTCCTTTCCACTCCATTGACATCCTCTCATCTCCACTCTACTCCTCTCCATTCCTCTGCATTCCATTCATTCCCATTCCCCTCCATTGCATTCCATTCCATGCCATTTCATTGCACTCCATTCCACTCCACTCCACTCTTCTCCACTCCACTGCATTCCATTCATTCCCATTCCCCTCCGTGGCATTCCATTCCATTCCGTTCCATTGCTCTCCATTCCACTCCACTCCACTTTCGTCCTTTTTCTCCATTTCACTCCACTGCACTTTTTTTTCATTCTATTCCATTCCATTCCATTCCATTCCACTCCATTCCATTCCACTCCATTCCAATCAATTCCATTCAATTCCAATCCATTCCATTCCACTTCGTTCCATTCCATTCCATTCCATTCCCCTCCATGCTACTCCACTCTAATCCACTGCATTACCTTCTATTCCATTCTATTCCTTTCCATTCCATTCTACCTGTATCCACTCTTCTCCCCTCCATTCCACTCCAATGCACTCCACTCCTTTCCATTCCTTCCCATTCCACTCCAGTCAACCAAACTCCTCTCCATTCCATTCATTTCAAATACACTGCACTCCACTCCACTCCATTCTCTTCCTTTCCATTCCATTGCTTTTCATTCCTTTCCATTATAATCCTTTCCATTTAATTTCTTTCCATTCCATTCCATTCCTCTCCAATCCACTCCACTCCAATCCACTGCAATCCATTCCATTCCATCCCATTCCTTTGCATTCCAGTCCAGTCAATTCAAATCCACCCTTTTCCACTCCACTCCTCTCCACTCTACTGCATTCCATTCCTTCCCATTCGCCTCCATTACCATCCGCTCTATTCTATTCCGTTCCATTCCATTCCATTCCATTCCATTCCATTACACTTTTTTCATTCCATTCCATTCCTTTCCATTGTTCTCCACTACAATACACTCCTCTCCACTCCAATGCATTCCATTGCATTCCATTCCATTCCATTCCATTCCATTCCATTCAAATACACACTCTTCCACTTCACTCCTCTCTACTGCACTGCATTCCATTCCTTCCCATTCACCTCTATTCCAGTCCACTCCATTCCATTCCATTCCATTGCATTCCATTCCATTCCATTCCATTCCATTCCATTGCATTCCATTTGATTCCATTCCCCTCCATTCCACTCCACTCCACTCCCTTCAATTCTTCTCCATTCCCCTCCACTACACTCAACAGCACATTTGTCCATTCTACTCCATTTCATTCCATTCCATTCCATTCTTTTCGACTGGAATCCACTCCTCTCTACTCCAATCCATTCCATTGAGTTCAAATCCACTGTTCTCCTCTCCATTCCTCTCTGCTCCACTGAATTCCATTCCTTCTCATTCACCTGCATTCCAGTACCCTCTAATCTATTCCATTCCATGCCATTCCTTTCCATTCCATTTCTTTCCATTCCATTCCTCTCCATTCCTCTCTACTGCACTCCACTGCACTTTTTTTCATTCCATTCCATTCCATTCCTTTCCATTCCACTGCGTCCCATTCCATTCGATAAAATTCCATTTTTTTCCACTGGAATCTGCTCGAATTCACTACAGTCCATTCCTTTCCATGACATTCAATTCAAACCATTATTCTCCACTCCAGTCCTCTCCACTCCACTGCCTTCCATTCCTTCCTATTAGCCTTCATTCCTCTCTAATCCATTCCATTCCATTCCATTCCAATCCATTCCATTCCATTCCATTCCTTTCCATTCCACTACATTCCACTCCAATCTATTCCCTTCGTTTCTTCTCCATTCCATTCCACTGCCCTCCAATGTAATTTTTTTCTTCCTATTCCATTCCATTCTATTACACTCTATTCCATTCCACTCCATTCCTTTCCTTCCATTCCATTCCATTCCAATCCATTATTTTCCACTAGAGTACAGTCCTCTCCACTCCAATGCTTTCCATTCCATTCAAACACACACTCTTCCACTTCACTCCTCTCTACTCCACTGCATTCCATTCCTTCCCATTGGCCTCCATTCCAGTCCACTCCATTCCATTCCATTCCATTGCACTCCATTCCACTCCACTCCACTCCCTTCCTTTCTCCTCGATTCCACTCCAATACACTAAACAGCACATTTGTCCATTCTACTCCATTCCACTCTATTCCATTCCACTCTTTTCCACTAGAATCCACTCCTCTCCACTCCAATCCATTCCATTCCATTCCATTGAGTTCTAATCCACTCTTCTCCTCTCCATTCCTCTCCACTCCGCTGCATTCCATTCCTTCCCATTCGCCTCCATTCCAGTCCACTCCAAACTATTCCATTCCATGCCTTTCAGTTCCATTCCATCCCATTCCATTCCATTCAATGCCATCCCATTTTATTCCATTCCATTCCTCTCCACTGCACTCCAATGCACTTTCTTCCGTTCCATTCCATTCCAATCCTTTCCATTCCAGTGCAATCCATTCCATTCGATTAAAATCCATTCTTTTCCAGTGGAATCCACTGCACTCCACTCCAATCCATTCCATTCCAGAGCATTCAGTTCAAAACGACTCTTCTCCACTCCACTCCTCTCCACTCCACTGCATTCCATTCCTTGCCATTAGCCTCCATTCCAGGCTAATGCATTCCATTGAATTCCATTTCGTCCCATTCCCTTCCATTCCACTACATTCCACTCCAATCCACTCCCTTTGTTTCTTGTCCATTCCATTCCACTGCACTCCAATGTAATTTTTTCCTTTCCATTCCATTCCATTCTATTCCATTCCATTCCATTCCATTCCATTCCATTCCATTCCACTCCATTTCTTTCCCTTCCATTCCATTCCGTTACATTACATTACATTCTTTTCCCCTGGAATCCACTCCACTTCACTACAATCCATTCCATTCCATTCCATTGCATTCAATTCATATCCACTCTTCTCCACTCCACTCCTCTTCAGTCCACTGCATTCTTTTCCTTCCCATTCGCCTCCATTCCAGTCCACTCCATTCCATTCCATTCCATTCCATTCTATTCCATTCCGTTCCGTTTCATTCCATTCAGTTCCATTCCATTCCATTCCATTTCGTTGCATTCTTTTCCATTCCATTCCATTCCATTCCATTCCATTCCATTCCATTCCATTCCATTGCATTCCATTCCAGCACACTCTATTATACTTTTTTCCATTCCATTCCATTCCATTCTATTCCATTCCATTCCATTCCATTCCATTCCATTCCATTCCATTCCATTCTTTTCCACTAGAATCCACTCCTCTCCACTCTAATCCATTCCCTTCCATTCCATTGAGTACAAATCCACTCTTCTCCTCTCCATTCCTCTCCACTCCACTGCATTCCATTCCTTACCATTTGCCTCCATTCCAGTCCCCTCCAATCTATTCCATTCCATGCCATTCCATTCCATTCCACTCCATTCCTCTCCACTGCACTCCACTGCACTTTTTTCCATTCCATCCCATTCCATTCGATTAAATTCCATTCTTTTCCACTAAAATCCACTCCACTCCTCTCCAATCCATTTCATTCCATGACGTTCCATTTAAAACCACTTTTCTCCACTCCTTTTTACTCCACCCCACTGTATTCCATTTCTTCTCATTCGCCTCCCTTCCAGTCTAATCAATTCCATTCCATTCCTTTCCATTCCATTCCATTCCATTCCATTCATTTAAATTTCGTTCCATTCCATTCCAATCTACTACATTTCATTCCAATCCTCTCCCTTCGTTTCTTCTCCATTCCATTCCACTGCACTCCAATGTACCTTTTTCCATTCCATTCCATTCCATTCTTTTCCAGTCTATTCCACTCCATTCCATTCCATTCCATTCTATTCCATTACATTACATTACATTCTTTTTCCATAGTATCCACTCCACTGTACCCTAATCCATTCCATTGTATTCAATCAAATCCACTCTTCTCTTCTCCACTCCTCTCCAATCCACTGCATTCCATTCCTTCCCATTCAACTCCATTCCCTTCCACTCCATTCCATTCCATTCCATTCTATTCCATTCCGTTCCATTCCATTCTTTTCCACTAGAACACCCTCGACTACTATCCTATCCATTCCTGTCAATTCCAGTATACTGCACTGCAGTCTACTCCATTACATTCCATTCTTTTCCACTACAACGCCCTCGACTACTCTCCTATTCATTCCCGTCAATTCCAATATTCGGCATTGCAGTCTACTCCATTACATTCCAATTCTATTAATTCCTTTCAATTGTATTCCATTCCTTTCCATTACTTTCCATTCCATTCCATTCTACTCCAATCCACTCCAGTCCAATCCACTCCACTCCATTCCATTCCATTCCATTCCATTCCATTCCATTCCATTCCATTCAAATCCAATCTTCTCCTCTCCACTCTTCTCCACTCCACTGCATTCCATTCCTTCCCATTCACCTCCATTCCATTCCACTCCATTCCATTCCATTCCTTTCCATTCCATTCCTCTCCATTCCATTCCATTGCATTCCATTCCATTCCATTGTCTTCCATTCCACTCCATTCCATTCAATTCAGTTCTATTCCTCTTCATTCCACTCCACTCCAATCTCTTCCTTTCTTCTCCATTTCACTGCACTACACTCCACTTCACTTTTCTCCATTCCATTCCATTCCATTCAATTCCATTCCGTTACTTTTTGGAATGGAATGGAATGGAATGGAATGGCATGGAATGGAATAGATTGGAGGGGACTGGAATTGAGGCAAATTGTAAGGAATGGAATGCAGTGGAGTGGAGAGGAATGGAGAAAAAAATGGATACATTTTTTTCCATTTCATTACTTTCCACTCCATTCCACACCTCTCCACTCCCTTCCTTTCTTCTCCATTCCATTCCACTCCACTCCACTCCATTCCAATCCTTTCCATTACACCCCAGTCCACTACACTCCTCTCCATTCCATTATTGTCCAATACACTGCACTCCACTGCAATCCATTCCATTCCATTCCATTCTATTCCTTTTCATTCCGTTCCGTTGTATTCCATTCCATTCCATTACCTTGCATTCCATTCAATTTTTTTCCAAACCATTCTTCTCCAATCCACTGCATTCCTTACCTTTGCATTCCATTCCATTGCATTCCATCCAAATCAATTCAAATCCACTCTTCTACAGTCCACTACCCTCCATTCTATGACATTCCGTTCCCTCCCTTTGGCTTCCATTCCTGTCCACTCCATTCCATTCCCTTCCATTCCATTCCATTCCATTCCATTCCATTCATCCAGTCTTCTCCATTCCTCTCCACTCCTTTCCACTGCATTCCATTCCCTCCCATTCGACTCCATTCCATTCCAATCTCTTCCATTCCATTGCAATCCATTCCATTCTTTCCATTTCTTTCCACTGGGATCCACTCCACTCCACTCCACTCCATTCCATTCCATTCCATTCCATTCCATTCCATTCCATTCCTTTCCATTCCATTGAAATCCACTCTTCTCTACTCTACTCCTCTCCACTCCACTGTATTCCATTCATTCCCATTTCCCTCCATTCCATTCCATTGCACTCCATTCCTCTCCACTCCACTTTCTTCCTTTTTCTCCATTTCACTCCACAGCACTCCACTACACTTTTTTCCCTTCTATTCCATTCCAATGCATTTCATTCCATTCCATTCCATTCCATTCCATTCCATTCCATTCCATTCCATTCCAATGAATTCCATTCGATTCCAATCCATTCCATTCCATTCCATTCCATTCCATTCCATTCCATTCCATTCCATTCCTTTCCCCTCCCTTCAACTCCACTCCAATCCACTGCATTCCCTTCCTTTCTTTTCTGTTCTATTCCACCTGAATCCACTCTTCTCCCCTGCATTCCACTCCAATGCACTCCACTCCATTCGATTCCTTCCCATTCCATTCTACTCCACAACCCTCGTCTCCATTCAATTCATTTCAAATACAATGCACTCTGCTCAATTCCATTCCATTCCATTCCATTGCTTTTCATTCCTTTCCATTGTAATCCTTTCCATTTCATTTCTTTCCATTCCATTCCATTCTTCTCCTATCCACTCCTCTCCAATCCACTGCTATCCATTCCATTCCATTCCATTCCATTCCATTCCATTCCATTCCATTCCATTCCATTGCATTGCACTCCAGTCAATTCAAATCCACTCTTTTCTACTCCACTCTTCTCCACTCTACTACATTCCATACCTTCCCATTCACCTCCATTACCATCCACTCTATTCCATTCCATTCAATTCCATTCCATTCCATTCCATTCCATTCCATTCCATTCCATTCCATTCCATTCCATTTAATTCCACTCCATTCCATTCCATTCCTTTCCACTCCACTCCAGCACACTCCATTACACATTTTTTCATTCCATTCCATTCCATTCCATTCCATTCCATTCCATTCCATTCCATACCATTCCTATCCACTCCATTCCAGTCCCTTCCATTTGTCTCCTGCACTCCACTGCACTTTTTTCCATTCCATTCCATTCCATTCCTTTCCATTCCATTCCATTCCATTCCATGCCATTCCATTTCGTTGCATTCCATTCCTCTCCATGCAACTCCTCTCCAATACACTGCAGTCCATTTTTTTCATTCTATTGCATTCCAATCCATTTCATTCCGTTCCATTCCGTTCCGTTCCGTTCCATTCCTTACCATTCCATTCCATTCCATTCCATTCCATTCCATTCCACTCCATGCATCTCCACTGCAATCCACTGCATTCCATTCCATTCCGTTCTATTCCATTCCATTCCATGCCACCTAAAGCCACTCTACTCCCCTCCCTTCCACTCCACTACACTCCACCTCATTCCATTCATTTCCAAAACAATGCCAACCACTCCATTCCATTCCATTCCATTCTTTTTCATTCCGTTCCTTTATATTCCTTTCCATTCCATTACTTTCCATTCCATTCCATATTAGTCCATTTCATTCCACTCCAATCCACTGCTTTAAATTCTTTTCTATTCCATTCCATTGCATTCCATTCCATTCATATGAAATCCACGCTTCTGGACACCTCCGCTCTCCAATCCACTGCATTGTATTCCTTCCCATTTGCCTGTATTCCAATCCACTCCATTCAATTCCATTCCGTTGCATTCTTTTACACTAGAATCCACTCCACTACACTCCAATACATTGCATTCCATTACATTGAATTCAAATCCAGTCTTCTCCACTCTGTTCCTCTAAACTAATCTGCAATCCATTCCATACCATTACATGCAATTCAAATCCACTCTTCTCCACTCCATTCCTCTCCACTCCTCTCCATTGTATTCCTTCCCATTTGCCTCCATTCCAGTCCATTCCATTCCTTTCCATGGCATTCCGTTTCATTCCATTCCATTGTATTCTATTTCACTCCATTCTTCTCCACTAGAATCCACTCCATTCCACTCTAATCCATTCCTTTCCATTCCATTTAATTCAAATCCACACTTCTCCATTCCACTGCTCTCCAGTGCACTGCATTCCACTCCCTTCAATTCAACTCCATTCCAGTCGACTCAAACCATTCCATTCCATTCCATTCAACCGCATTCCATTCCATTTCATTCCATTGTATTTCATTCAATTCCAGTCCATTCAATTCCATTACAATCTTTTCCCTTAAAATACACTCCACTCCATTCCATTCCATTCCATTCCATTCCATTCCATTCCTTTCTACTGGAATCCACTCCAATCCTCTCCAATCTATTCCATTCCATTCCATTCAGGTTCCCTTTTCTCCACTCCACTCCTCTCCAGTCCACTGCATTCCATTCCTTCCCATTCGCTTCCATTGCAGTCCACTCCATTGCATTCCTTTCAATTCAAATACACTCTTTGCCAATCCACTCCTCCCCACACCACTGCATTTCTTTCCTTCCTTTTCGTCTGTTTTCAGTCCACGTGATTCCATTCCATTCCATTCTATTCCATTCCATTCCATTCCTATCCTTTCCACTACATTCTACTCCACTCCACTCTCATCCTTTCTTCTCCATTCCACTCCACTGAAACCTACTGTTCATTATTTGCTTTCCATTCCATTCCATTCCATTCCATTCCATTCCATTCCATTCCATTCAATCTTTTCCCCTAGAATCCACTCCACTCCACTCTAATCCAATCCATTCCATTCCATTCCTTTCCATTCAATTCCATTCCATTCCATTCCATTCCATTCCTTTCCTTTCCATTCCATTCCATTATATTCCATTGCATTCCATTCCATTCCACACCTTTCCACCCCACTCCACTCCCTTCCTTTCTTCTCCGTTCCACTCCAATACACTCACTGCACTTTTTTCCATTCCATGCCATTGCATTCCATTCCATTCCATTCCATTCCATTCCACTCCATTCCATTCCATTCCATTCTTTTAAACTACAATCCACTACACTACACTCCAATCCTTTCTATTCCATTCCATTCAATTCAAATCCGCTCTTCTCTACTCCTATCCTTTCCATTCCACTTCATTCCATTCCTTCCAATTTTTCTCCATTTCGGTCTACTCCATTCCATTCCATTCTATTCCATTGCATTCCATTCCATTCCACTCCACTCCATTCCACTCCACTCCACTCTCTTCCTTTCTTTTCCATTCCATTCCACAGCACTCCACTACAATTTTTGCAATTCCATTCCATTCCATTGCATTCCATTCATTCCATTCCATTCTTTTCCACTAGAATCTTCTCTACTCCACTCAGATCCATTCTATTCTGTTCCATTCACTTCACATCCACTCTTCTCCTTTCCCCTACTCTCCAGTCCACTGCATTCCATTCCTTCCCTTTCACCTCCATCCCAGTCCACTCCATTCCATTACATTCCATTCCACTCCACTCTGTTCCATTCCTTTCTACACCGTTCCACTCCACTACACTCCACTGCACTTTTATCCTTTCCATTACGTTCCATTCCATTCCATTCCATTCCATTCTTTTCTATTCCATTCCATTCCACTCCACTCCATTCCATTCCATTCCATTCCATTCCTTTCCATTCCATTCCATTCCATTGCATTCCATTGCATTCCACTCCATTTCATTCCATTCCGTTGCATTCCACTCCATTTCATTCCATTCCATTTCATTCCACTCCATTCCATTCCATTCCTTTACATTGCATTCCACTCCTTTTCATGCCATTCCATTGCATTCCACTCAATTCCATTCCATTCCTTTACATTGCATTCCATTGCATTCCATTCCGTTCCGTTCCAATCCATTCCATTCCATTCCATTCTATTCCATTCCATTCCATTCCTTTCCGTTCCATTCTATTTCCTGCCATTCCATTCCATTCCATACTGCTCCATTCTATTCCATTCTTTTCCACTAGAACCCACTCCACTCCATTCCATTCCCTTCCATTCCATTCCATTCCATTCCATTCCCTTCCATTCCATTCATCCAGACTTCTCCATTCCTCTCCACTCCTTTCCACTGCATTCCATTCCCTCCCATTCGACTCCATTCCATTCCAATCTCTTCCATTCCATTGCAATCCATTCCATTCTTTCCATTTCTTTCCACTGGGATCAACTTCACTCCAGTCCATTCCATTCCATTCCATTCCATTCCATTCCATTCCATTCCATTGAAATCCACTCTTCTCCACTCTACTCCTCTCCACTCCACTGTATTCCATTCATTCCCATTTCCCTCCATTCCATTCCATTGCACTCCATTCCTCTCCGCTCCACTTTCTTCCTTTTTCTCCATTTCACTCCACAGCACTCCACTACACTTTTTTCCCTTCTATTCCATTCCAATGAATTTCATTCCATTGCATTCCATTCCATTCCATTCCATTCCATTCCATTCCATTCCATTCCATTCCATTCGATTCCAATCCATTCCATTCCATTCCATTCCATTCCATTCCATTCCATTCCTTTCCCCTCCCTTCAACTCCAATCCAATCCACTGCATTCCCTTCCTTTCTTTTCTGTTCTATTCCACCTGAATCCACTCTTCTCCCCTCCATTCCACTACAATGCACTCCAGTCCTTTCCATTCCTTCCCATTACATTCCACTCCACAACCCTCGTCTCCATTCAATTCATTTCAAATCCAATGCACTCTGCTCAATTCCATTCCATTCCATTCCATTGCTTTTCATTCCTTTCCATTGTCATCCTTTCCATTTCATTTCTTTCCATACCATTCCATTCTTCTCCTATCCACTCCTCTCCAATCCACTGCTATCCATTCCATTCCATTCCATTCCATTCCATTCCATTCCATTCCATTCCATTCCATTGCACTCCAGTCAATTCAAATCCACTCTTTTCTACTCCACTCTTCTCCACTCTACTACATTCCATACCTTCCCATTCACCTCCATTACCATCTACTCTATTCCATTCCATTCCATTCCATTTCATTCCACTCCATTATATTCCATTCCTTTCCAGTCCACTCCAGCACACTCCATTACACATTTTTTCATTCCATTCCATTCCATTCCATTCCATTCCATACCATTCCTATCCACTCCATTCCAGTCCCTTCCATTTGTCTCCTGCACTCCACTGCACTTTTTTCCATTCTATTCCATTCCATTCCATTCCATTCCATTCCATGCCATTCCATTTCGTTGCATTCCATTCCCCTCCATGCAACTACTCTCCAATACACTGCAGTCCATTTTTTACATTCTATTGCATTCCAATCCATTTCATTCCGTTCAATTCCGTTCCGTTCCGTTCCATTCCTTTCCATTCCATTCCATTCCATTCCATTCCACTCCATGCATCTCCACTGCAATCCACTGCATTCCATTCCATTCCGTTCTATTCCATTCCATTCCATGCCACCTAAAACCACTCTACTCCCCTCCCTTCCACTCCACTACACTCCACCTCATTCCATTCATTTCCGAAACAATGCCAACCACTCCATTCCATTCCATTCCATTCCTTTTCATTCCGTTCCTTTATATTCCTTTCCATTCCATTACTTTCCATTCCATTCCATATTAGTCCATTTCATTCCACTCCAATCCACTGCTTTAAATTCTTTTCTATTCCATTCCATTGCATTCCATTCCATTCATATGAAATCCACGCTTCTGGACACCACCGCTCTCCAATCCACTGCATTGTATTCCTTCCCATTTGCCTGTATTCCAATCCACTCCATTCAATTCCATTCCGTTGCATTCTTTTACACTAGAATCCACTCCACTACACTCCAATCCATTGCATTCCATTACATTGAATTCAAATCCAGTCTTCTCCACTCTGTTCCTCTAAACTAATCTGCAATCCATTCCATACCATTACATGCAATTCAAATCCACTCTTCTCCACTCCTTTCCTCTCCACTCCTCTGCATTGTATTCCTTCCCATTTGCCTCCATTCCAGTCCATTCCATTCCTTTCCATGGCATTCCGTTTCATTCCATTCCATTGTATGCTATTTCACTCCATTCTTCTCCACTAGAATCCACTCCATTCCACTCTAATCCATTCCTTTCCATTCCATTTAATTCAAATCCACACTTCTCCAATCCGCTGCTCTCCAGTGCACTGCATGCCACTCCCTTCCATTCAACTCCATTCCAGTCGACTCAAACCATTCCATTCCATTCCATTCAACCCCATTCCATTCCATTTCATTCCATTGTATTTCATTCAATTCCAGTCCATTCAATTCCATTACAATCTTTTCCCTTAAAATACACTCCACTCCAATCCATTCCATTCCATTCCATTCCATTCCATTCCATTCCATTCCATTGCATTCCTTTCCATTCCATTCCATTCTATTCCATTCAAATCCACACTTCTCCACTCAACTCGGCTCCACTCCACTGCATACCACTCTTTCCCATTCGCCTCCATTCCGGTCCACTCCATTCCATTCCATTCCATTCCATTCCATTCCATTCCATTCCATTCCATTCCTTTCTACTGGAATCCACTCCAATCCTCTCCAATCTATTCCATTCCATTCCATTCAGGTTCCCTTTTCTCCACTCCACTCCTCTCCAGTCCACTGCATTCCATTCCTTCCCATTCGCTTCCATTGCAGTCCACTCCATTGCATTCCTTTCAATTCAAATACACTCTTTGCCAATCCACTCCTCCCCACACCACTGCATTTCTTTCCTTCCTTTTCGTCTGTTTTCAGTCCACGTGATTCCATTCCATTCCATTCTATTCCATTCCATTCCATTCCTATCCTTTCCACTACATTCTACTCCACTCCACTCTCATCCTTTCTTCTCCATTCCACTCCACTGAACCCTACTGTTCATTATTTGCTTTCCATTCCATTCCATTCCATTCCATTCCATTCCATTCCATTCCATTCAGTCTTTTCCCCTAGAATCCACTCCACTCCACTCCAATCCAATCCATTCCATTCCATTCCTTTCCATTCAATTCCATTCCATTCCATTCCATTCCATTCCATTCCATTCCATTCCATTCCTTTCCTTTCCATTCCATTCCATTATATTCCATTGCATTCCATTCCATTCCACACTTTTCCACCCCACTCCACTCCCTTCCTTTCTTCTCCGTTCCACTCCACTACACTCACTGCACTTTTTTCCATTCCATGCCATTGCATTCCATTCCATTCCATTTCATTCCATTCCATTCCATTCCATTCCATTCCATTCCATTCCATTCCATTCCATTCCATTATTTTAAACTACAATCCACTACACTACACTCCAATCCTTTCCATTCCATTCCATTCAATTCAAATCCGCTCTTCTCTACTCCTATCCTTTCCATTCCACTTCATTCCATTCCTTCCAATTTTTCTCCATTTCAGTCTACTCCATTCCATTCCATTCTATTCCATTGCATTGCATTCCATTCCACTCCACTCCTTTCCACTCCACTCCACTCTCTTCCTTTCTTTTCCATTCCATTCCACAGCACTCCACTACAATTTTTGCAATTCCATTCCATTCCATTGCATTCCATTCATTCCATTCCATTCTTTTCCACTAGAATCTTCTCTACTCCACTCAGATCCATTCTATTCTGTTCCATTCACTTCACATCCACTCTTCTCCTTTCCCCTACTCTCCAGTCCACTGCATTCCATTCCTTCCCTTTCACCTCCATCCCAGTCCACTCCATTCCATTACATTCCATTCCACTCCACTCTGTTCCATTCCTTTCTACACCGTTCCACTCCACTACACTCCACTGCACTTTTATCCTTTCCATTACGTTCCATTCCATTCCATTCCATTCCATTCTTTTCTATTCCATTCCATTCCACTCCACTCCATTCCATTCCATTCCATTCCCTTCCATTCCATTCCATTCCATTCCATTGCATTCCATTGCATTCCACTCCATTTCATTCCATTCCATTGCATTCCACTCCATTTCATTCCATTCCATTGCATTCCACTCCATTTCATTCCATTCCATTTCATTCCACTCCATTCCATTCCATTCCTTTACATTGCATTCCACTCCTTTTCATTCCATTCCATTGCATTCCACTCAATTCCATTCCATTCCTTTACATTGCATTCCATTCCATTCCATTCCATTCCGTTCCGATCCATTCCATTCCATTCCATTCTATTCCATTCCATTCCATTCCATTCCATTCCATTCTATTGCCTGCCATTCCATTCCTTTCCATACTGGTCCATTCTATTCCATTCTTTTCCACTAGAACCTACTCCACTCCATTCCATTCCCTTCCATTCCCTTCCATTCCATTCCATTCCATTCCATTCCATTCCAATCCAGTATTCTCCACTCCTCTCCACTCCTTTCCACTGCATTCCATTCCCTTCCATTCGACTCCATTCCATTCCAATCTCTTCCATTCCATTGCAATCCATTCCATTCTTTCCATTTCTTTCCACTGGGATCCACTCCACTCCAGTCCAATCCATTCCATTCCATTCCATTCCATTCCATTCCATTCCATTCCATTCCATTATTAGTTTCCATTCCATTGAAATCCACTCTTCTTCACTCTACTCCGCTCCACTCCACTGTATTCCATTCATTCCCATTTTCCTCCATTCCATTCCATTGCACTCCATTCCTCTCCGCTCCACTTTCTTCCTTTTTCTCCATTTCACTCCACAGCACTCCACTACACTTTTTTCCCTTCTATTCCATTCCAATGCATTTCATTCCATTCCATTCCATTCCATTCCATTGAATTCCATTCGATTCCAATCCATTCCATTCCATTCCATTCCATTCCATTCCATTCCATTCCATTCCATTAATTCCATTCCATTTTATTCCATTCCATTCCATTCCATTACCCTCTACGCAACTCCAATCCACTGCATTCCCTTCCATTCCATTCCACTCTATTCTATTCCATTCCATTCCACCTGAATCCACTCTACTCCCCTCCATTCAACTCCACTCCACTCCACTCCATTCCAATCCTTCCCATTACACCCCACTACACTACACTGCTCACCATTCCATTATTTTCCTATACACTGCACTCCTCTGCAATCCATTCCATTCCATTCCATTCCTTTTCATTCCATTCCATTGTATTCTATTCCATTCAATTACCTTGCATTCCATTCAATTTTATTCCAAACCATTCTACTCCAATCCACTGCATTCCTTTCTTTTCCATTCCATTCCATTGCATTCCACCCAATTCAATTCAAATCTACTCTTCTACCGTCCAATATCCTCCACTCTATGGCATTCCATTCCCTCCCTTTGGCCTCCATTCCATTCCATTCCATTCCATTCCATTCCATTCCATTCCACACCACTCCACTCCCTTCCTTTCTTCTCCATCCCATTCGACTTCACTCCTCTGCACTTTTTTTCATTCCTGGGCATTCCATTCCATTCCATTCCATTCCATTCCATTCCAATCCATTCCTTTCCATTCCATTTTTTTCCACTAGAATCCACGCCACGCCATTCCAATCCATTCCATTCCATTCCATTCCATTCAAATCTGCTCTTCACCACTACACTCCTCTCCAGTCCACTGCATTCCATTCCTTCTCATTCGCCTCCATTCCAGCCCATTCCTTTCCATTCCGTCCCATTCCATTCCATTCTATTTTATTCCATTCCATTCCACTCCTTTCTACTCCATTCCACTCCCTTCCATTCTGCTCCATTCTACTCCACTACACTCCACTGCACTTTTTCCCATTCCATTCCATTCCATTGCATTCCATTCCATTCCTTTCCATTCCATTCCTTTCCATTGCTTTCCTTTCCGTTTCATTCCTTTCAATTAATACCCAAACTTCTCCCCTCCACTCTTCTCCACTCCACGGAAATCCATTCCTTCCCATTCGCCTACATTACTGTCCACTCCTTCCAATTTCATTCCATTAAATTCCACTCCATTCCACTCCATTAGACTCCAATCCACATCCTTCTTTTCTTCTCCATTCCATTCCCCTACCCTCTGCTGCTGTTTTTTCTATTCATTCCATTGCATTCCATTAATTCCATTCCATTTTATTCCATTCCATTCCATTCCATTCCATTCCGTTCCGTTCCGTTCCGTTCCTTTCCATTCCATTCCACTACTTGCAACTCAACTCCAGTCCAGTGCATTCCATTCCATTCCATTCCATTCCATTCCATTCCATTCCATTGACCTGATTCCATTCTAGTCGCCCCCATTTCTCTCCACTCCACACCACTCCATTCCATTCCCTCCCATTCCACTCCATTCCACCACACTCCCCTTCATTACATTCATTTCCACTACACTGCACTCCACTCCTCTCCATTCCACTTCTTTTCTTTTCTTTCCAGTGTACTCCATTCCTTTCCATTCCATTCCATTCCATTCCATTCCACTCCATTCCACTCCACTCTACTCCCTTCCTTTCTTCTTCATTCCCATCCATTACAATCCACTGCAATTTTTTCATTCCATTCCCTTCCTTTCCACTCCATTCCATTCCATTCCTTTCCATTCCTTTCAATTCCATTCCATTGTATTCCTTTCCATTCCATTCTTTTCCATTACAATCCAAACTACTCCACTGCAATCCATTCCATTCCATTCCATTTCATTATTTTCCACTAGAATACAATCCTCTCCACTCCAACCCATTGCAGTCCATTCCATTCCATTCAAATCCACTATTCTCCACTCGACTAATCTCCACTCCACTTCATTCCATTCCTTCCCATTCACCTCCATTCCAATCCACTCCGTGCCATTTCATTCCATACCCTTCCATTCCATTCCATTTTATTCCATTCCATTCCATTCCATTCCACTCCATTCCATTGCACTCCACTCTACTCCCTTCCTGTCTTCTCCATGTCACTCCACTACACTCCACTGCAGGTTTTGTATTCCTTTCCATTCATTTCATTTCCATTCCATTCAATTCCATTCTATTCCATTCCATTCCATTCCGTTCCATTCCATTCCATACCATTCACTTCACATCCAATTTTCTGCTCTCCACTACTCTCAAATCATTTTCATTCCATTCCTTTCCATTCACCTGCTTTCCATTCAAATACATTGAATTCCATTCCATTCAATTCCATTCCATTTCATTCCATTCCATTCCATTTCATTCCATTCCCCTAAACCCAACTCCACTCCAATCCACTGCATTCCATTCCATTCCATTCTGTTCCATTCCATTCCATTCCATCTGAATCCACTATACTCCCCTCCATTGCACTCCACTCCACTCCACTCCACTCCACTCCATTCCATTCCTTCCCATTACACCTCACTCCACTGCACTCCTCTCCATTCCATTCTTTTCCAATACACTGTACTCCACTGCACTCCATTCCATTCCATTCCTTTTCATTCCTTTCCATTGTATTCCATTGCATTCCATTACTTTGCATTCCATTCATTTTACTCTAAACGATTCTACTTCAATCCCTGCTTTCCTTTCCTTTCCTTTCCATTCCATTGCATTCCATTCCACTCAATTCAATTCCACTCTTCTACAGTCCGCTACCCTCGACTGTACCGCATTCCATTCCTTCCTATTCACCTCCATTCCATTCCATTCCATTCCATTCCATTCCATTCCATTCCATTCCATTCCATTCTATTCCATTGCTTTCCATTCCATTCCATTTCATTCCATTCCATTCCATTCCATTCCATTCCATTCCATTCCACTCCATTCCACACCTCTCCACTCCCTTCCTTTCTTCTCCATTCCTTTCCACTACACTCCTCTGCACTTTTTTCATTCAACTGCATTCCATTCCATTCTATTCCTTTCCATTCCATTCCATTCCATTCCATTCCATTTCATTCCATTCCATTCCATTTCATTCCATTCCATTCCATTCCATTCCATTCCATTCCACTTTAATCCACTCCACTCTTCTCCATTCCACTCCTCTGCAATTTTTTTCATGCCAGTGCATTCCATTCCATTCCATTCTTTCCATTCCTTTTTTTCCACTGGAATCCACTCCACGCCACTCCAATCCATTCCATTCAATTCAAATCTACTCTTCTCCTCTACACTCCTCTCCAGTCCACTGCATTGGGTTCCTTCCCATTCGCCTCCCTTCCATTCCATTCCATTCCATTCCATTCCATTCCATTCCATTCCTTTCCATTCCATTCCCCTACTTTCTACTGAATTCCACTGCTTTCCTTTCCATTCCATACCATTCAATTCCATTCCTTTCCAATCCATTCCACTACTTTCTACTCCATTCCACTGCCTTCTATTCTTCTCCATTCCACTCTAGTGCACTCCACTGCATTTTTTCCATTCCATTCCATTCCATTCCATTCCATTCCATTCCATTCCATTCCATTCCATTCCATTCCTTTCAATTAAAATCCAAACTTCTCCACTCCACTCCTCTTCACTCCACTGCAATCCATTCCTTCCCATTCTCCTCCATTACATTCCACTCCATTCCATTCAGTTCCATTAAATTCCACTCCATTCCACTCCATTAGACTCCACTCCACTCCCTTCTTTTCTTCTCTATTCCATTCCTTAACCTCCGCTGCTCTTTTTTCCATTCATTCCATTCCTTTAATTCCATTCCATTTTATTTCATTCCATTCCATTCCCTTTCATTCTATTCCATTGCATTCCACTACATGCAGCTCAATTCCAATCCACTGCATTCCATTCCATTCCATTCCATTCCTCCTGAATCCATTCTGTTCACCCCCATTCCTCTCCACTCCACTCCACTTTATTCCATTTCCTCTCATTCCACTCCATTCCACCACACTCCTGTCCATTAAATTAATTTCCAATACAATGCACTCCACTCCACTCCTCTCCATTCCATTCCTTTTCTTTCCAGTGTATTCCATTCCTTTCCATTCCATTCAATTCCATTCCACTCCATTCCACTCCACTCTAATCCCTTCCTTTCTTCTTCATTCCACTCCATTACACTCCACTGCAAATTTTCCATTCAATTCCATTCATTTCATTCCATTCCATTGCATTCCTTTCCATTCCATTCTTTTACACTAGAATCCACACTACTCCCCTCTATTCCATTCCATTCCATTCCATTCCATTCCATTCCATTCCATTCCATTCCATTCCATTCCTTTCCTTTCCATTCTATTCCTTTCCATTGAATTCCATTCCATTCCATTCTTTTCCACATGAATCCTCTTCACTCCACCCCAGTCCATTGCATTCAATTCGTTTGAATTAATGTCCAAACTTCTCCACTCCACTCCTCTCCACTCCACTGCCATCCATTACTTCCCATTCACCCCCATTCTAGTCCACTCTATTGCATTCCATTCCATTTCATTTCATTCCATTCCATTCCAGTCCATTCCACTCCACTCCACTCCCTTCCTTTCTTCTCCTTTCCACTCCCCTACCCTCAACTGCACTTTTTTCCATTCATTCCATTCCATTCCATTCCATTCCATTCCATTCACTCCATTGAATTCCATTTTACCATTTCATTCCATTCCATTCACTCCATTGCATTCCATTTTTCCATTCCATTCCATTCCATTCACTCCATTGCATTCCATTTTTCCATTCCATTCCATTCCATAGCATTCGTTTCAATTAAAATCCAAACTTCTCCACTCCACCCCTCTCCACACAACTGCATTCCATTCCTTCCCTTTGCCATTCGCCTCCATTCCTGTTCCCTCCATGCCATTCCATTCCATTCCATTCCACTCCATTCGACTCACTCCACTCCACCCGAATCCCTTCCTTTCTTCTCCATTTCACTGCACTACACTCCACTGCCTTTTTTTTCCATTCCATTCCATTCCAGTCCATTCCATTCCACTCCATTCCATTCCATTCCACTCCCTTCCATTCCAATCCTTTCCTTTCCATTCCATTCCATTCCTTTCCATTCCATTCCCTTCCATTGCATTCCTTTCACTTCTATTCCGTCCCATTCCATTCCATTCTGTTCCATCCGAATCCACTCCAAGCCACTTCAATCCATTCAATTCCTTTGCATTCCTTTCAAATCCACTCTTCTCCTCTCCAGTCATCTCCACTCCACTGCATTCCATTCCTTCCCATTCGCCTCCATTGCAGTGCACTCAATTCCATTCCATTCCATTCCATTCCCTTCCATTCCCTTCCTTTCCCTTAAATTCCATTCCATTCCATTCCATTCCATTCCATTTCATTCCATTCCATTCCATTCCATTCCATTCCATTCTATTCCACTACATTCCACTACATTCAACTCCACTGCACTCCCTTTCTTTCTTCTCCATTCCACTCCACTACACTCCACTGCACTTTTCTCCACTACATTTCAGTCCATTCTTTTCCACTTCAATCCACTCCACTCCACTCCACTCCAATCCATTCAATTGCATTCCATTGAAATAAAATCCACTCGTCTCTACTCCACTCCTTTCCTCTCCACTGTTTTCCATTCCTTCCGACTTTCCTCCATTGCAGTCCACAGCATTCCATTCCATTCCATTGCATTCCATTCCATTCCTTTCCACTCCATTCCACTCCACTTCACTACCTTCCTTTCTTCTACATTCCACTCCACTTCACTCCACTGCAATTTTTTCAATTCCATTCCATTCCTTTGCATTCCATTCCCTACATTCCATTCTTTTCCACTAGAAAGGACTCCACTTCTCTTCGATCCATTCCATTGCATTCCGTTCAATTCAATACACTCTTCTCCACTCCACTGCTCTCCACTCCACTTTTTTCCAATCCTTCCTATTTGCCTCTATTCCATTCCATTCCATTCCGTTTCTTCCCATTCCACTGCAATACACTGCACACCTCTCCATTCCATTCAATTCAAATACACTGCACTCCACTCCACTCCATTCCATTCCTTTCCATTCCGTTGCATTGTACTTCATTCCTTTCCATTAATTTCCATTCCATTCCATTCTACTCCAATCCACACCACTCCAATCCACTGCATTCCATTCCATTCATTTCAAATCCGCTCTCCTCCACTGCACTACCCTCCACTCCACTACCCTCCACTCCACTGCATTCTATTCCTTCCCATTCACCTCCATTCCAGTCCACTCCATTCCATTCCATTCCCTTCCATTCCATTCCATTGCATTCCATTCCGTTTAACTCCATTCCACTCCCTTCCTTTCTTCTCCATGCCACTCCACTGCACTTCACTGCACTTCTTTTCTATTCCATTCCATTCCTCGCCATTCCATGCCATGCCATTCCATTCCATTCCGTTCCATTCCATTCCTTTCCATTCCTTTCCATTCCATTCCATTTTATTCCATTCCATTCCGTTCCATTCCATTCCTTTCCATTCCTTTCCATTCCATTCCATTCCATTCTTTTCCACTAGGGTCCACTCCACTCCACTCCAATCCTTTCAATTCCATTCCATTCCGTTCAAATGGACTCTTCTCCTCTCCATTCCTTTCCACTCTACTGCATTCCGTTCCTTCCCATTCAACTCCATTCTATTCCAAACCATTCCATTCCATTCCTTTCCATTCCATTCCTTTCGGTTTCTTTCCACTAGAATCCACTCCACTCCACTACATTCCATTCCTTCCCATTCCCCTCCATTCCTATCCATTCCCCTCCAAGCATCTCCACTCCAATCCACTGCATTCCATTCCTTCCCATTCTTTTCCATTCCACCTGAATCCACTCTACTCCACTCCATTCCTTTCCACTCCATTCCATTCTTTACCATTCCACTCCACTCCTCTACACTCCTCTCAATTCCATTCAATTCCAATACACTGCACTCCACTCCACTCCATTCCATTCCATTCCTTTTAATTCCATTCCATTGTATTCCATTCAGTTCCATTACTTTCCATTCGATTCCATTCTACTTGAATCCACTCCACTCCAATCTACTGCATTCGATTCCATTCCATTCCATTTTTTTGCATTCCATTCCATTCAATTCAAATCCACCCTTCTCCACTCCATTCCTCTCCATTCCACTGCATTCCATTCCTTCCCATTCGCTTCCATTACAGTCCAAACCATTCCATTCCATTCCATTGCATTCCATTCCATTCCACTCCATTTAACTCCACACATCTCCCTACCTTTCTTCTCGATTCCACTCCACTACACTACACTGCACATTTTTCCATTCTGTTCCATTCCATTACATTCCATTACAATCCTTGCCATTTTTTACCACTACAATCCCCTCCTCTCCACTCCAATCATCTCTATTGCAATCCCTTCCCTCCTTTTCCCTTAGAATCCACTCCACTCCAATCCAATCCATTCCATTCCCCTACATTCCATTCAAATCCACTCTTCTCCTCTCCACTCCTCTCCACTACACTGCATTCCATTCCTCCCCATTCTCCTCCATTCCAGTCCACTCCATTGCATTTCATTCCATTCCATTTCATTCCATTACACTCCATTCCAGTCCACTCCACTCCCTTTCTTTTATCTCCATTCCACTCCGGTACACTCTACTGAGCTTTTTTCCTTTCCATTCAATTCCATTCCATTCATTCCTTTCCTTTCCATTCCATTCCGTTCCCTTTTTTTTTACACCAGATCCACTCCACTCTACTTGAATCAATTCCATTCCATTTCGTTCAATTAAAATCCACTCTACTCAACTCCACTCCTCTCCACTCTGCTGCATTCCTTTCCTACTCATTCGCCCCCATTACAATCCACTCCAATCCATTCATTCCATTCCATTTTATTCCATCCGAATCCACTCCAATCCACTTCAATCCATTCAATTCCTTTGCATTCCATTCAAATCCACTCTTCTCCTCTCCACTCATCTCCACTCCACTGCATTCCATTCCTTCCCATTCACCTCCATTCCAGTGCTCTCAATTCCATTCCCTTCCCTTCCCTTCCCTTCCCTTCCCTTCCCTTCCATTCCTTTCCATTCCATTCCTTTCCATTCCATTCCCTTCCATTTCATTCCACTCCATTCCACTACCTTTAACTCTACTGCACTCACTTTCTTTCTTCTCCATTCCACTCCGCTACACTCCACTGCACTTTTCTCCATTACATTTCATTCCATTCTTTTCCACTTCAATCCACTCCACTCCACTCCAATCCATTCAATACCATTCCATTGAAATCAAATCCACTCTTCTCCACTCCACTCGTTTCCTCTCCACTATATTCCATTCCTTCTGTCTTGCCTCCATTCCAGTCCAGAGCATTCCATTCCATTCCATTCCATTCCACTCCATTCCACACCATTCCACTCCAATTCACTAACTTCCTTTCTTCTACTTTCCACTCCACTGCACTCCACTGCAATTTTTTCAATTCCATTCCATTCCATTGCATTCCATTCCCTACATTCCATTCTTTTCCACTAGAATCGACTCCACTTCTCTTCAATCCATCCTATTGCATTCCATTCAATTCAATCCAGTCTTCTCCACTCCACTGCTCTCCACTCCCCTTCCTTCCAATCCTTCCTATTTGCCTCTATTCCAGTCCACTCCATTCCATTCCTTCCCATTCCACTCTGATACACTACACACCTCTCCATTCCATTCAATTCCAATACGCTGCACTCCACTCCCCTCCATTCCTTTCCGTTTATTTCCATTCCATTCCATTCTACTCCAATCCACACCACTCCAATCCACTGCATTCCATTCCATTCCATTGCATTCCATTCCATTCATCTCAAATCCACTCTCTTCCACTCCACTCCTCTCTTCTCCACTGCATTCCATTCCTTCCCATTCGCCTCCATTCCAGTCCTCTACATTCCATTCCATTCCCTTCCATTCCATTCTTTGCATTCCACTCTGTTTAACTTCACTCCACTCCCTTCCTTTCTTCTCCTTGCCACTCCTCTGCACTCCACTGCACTTTTTTTCCATTCCATTCCATGCCAATCCATGCCATTCCATTCCATTCCATTCCATTCCATTCCATTCCATTCCATTCCATTCTTTTCCACTGGTGTCCTCTCCACTCTACTCCAATCCTTTCCATTCCATTCCATTCCTTTCATATCCACTCTTCTCCACTCCATTCCTTTCCACTCTACTGCATTCCGTTCCTTTCCATTCAACTCCATTCTATTTCAAACCATTCCATTCCATTCAATTCCATTCCATTATATTCCTTTCCATTCCTTTCCACTAGAATGCACTCCACTCCACTGCATTCCATTCCTTCCTATTCCCCTCCATTCCTTTCCATTCCCCTCCACGCATCTCCACTCCAATCTACTGCATTCCATTCCTTCCCATTCTATTCCATTCTATTCCATTCCACCTGAATCCACTCTACTCCCCTCCATTCCATTCCACTCCACTCCACTCCATTCCATTCCTTCCCATTCCACTCCACTCCTCTACACTCCTCTCCATTCCATTCAATTCCAATACACTGCACTCCACTCCACTCCATTCCATTCCATTCCATTCCTTTTCATTCCATTCCATTATATTCCATTCCATTCCATTACTTTCCATTCCATTCCACTTTACTTCAATCCACTCCACTCCAATCCACTGCAGTTGATTCCATTCCATTCCATTTTTTTGCCTTCCATTCCATTCAATTCAAATCCACCCTTCTCCACTCCACTCCTCTCCACTCCACTGCATTCCATTCCTTCCCATTCGCTTCCATTACAGTCCAAACCATTCCATTCCATTCCATTGCATTCCATTCCATTCCACTCCATTTAACTCCACACCTCCTCCTTCCTTTCTTCTGAATTTCACTCCACTACACTACACTGCACATTTTTTCCATTCCATTCCATTCCATTACGTTCCATTCCAATCCTTGCCATTCTTTACCACTAGAATCCCCTCCTCTCCACTCCAATCTACTCCATTGCATTCCCTTCCCTCCTTTTCCCTTAGAATCCACTCCACTCCAATACAATCCATTCCGTTCCCTTACATTCCATTCAAATCCACTGTTATCCACTCCATTTCTCTCCACTAAACTGCATTCCATTCGTCCCCATTCACCTCCATTCCACTCCACTCCATTCCATTTCATTCCATTCCATTTCATTCAATTCCACTCCATTCCAGTCTACTCCACTCCCTTCCTTTTTTCTCCATTCCACTCCGGTACACTCCACTGCACTTTTTTCCATTCCATTCCATTCCATTCCATTCCATTCCATTCCATTCCATTCCAATTTCCATTCCATTCCATTCCCTTTTTTTTACACCAGATCCACTGCACTCCACTCGAATCCATTCCATTCTGATATGTTCAATTCATATCCACTCTTCTCCACTCCACTCCTCTCCACTCTGCTGCATTCCGTTCCTTCTCATTCGCCCCCATTCCAGTCCACTCCAATCCAATCCATTCCATTTCATTCCATTCCATTCCATTCCACTACATTCCATTCCTCTCCACTCCCTTCCTTTATTCTCCATTCCACTAGACTAAACTCCTTTGCACTTTTTTCCATTCCGTTCCATTCCATTCCATTTCATTCAATTCCTTTCCTTTACCTTCTTTTCCACTAGAATCCACTCCACTCCACTCCAATACATTCCATTCCATTCCATTCAAATCCCGACTTCTGCACTCTACTCCTCTCCAGTCCACTGCATTCCATTACTTCCCATTCGCCTCCATTCCAGTCCATTCCATTCCACTGCCGTCCTTTCTTGTCAAGTCCACTGCACTAGTGTCCACGGCACTTTTTTCCATTCCATTCCATTCTTTTCCACTAGAATCCACTCCACTCCACTCCAGTCCATTCCATTCCATTACATTCCGTTCAATTCAAATTCACTCTTCTCTACTCCAATCCTCTCCACTCCACCGCATTCTATTCCTTCCCGTTCTCCTCCATTCCATTCCAATCCATTTCATTCCATTCCATTCCACTCCATTCCACTATATGAGATTCCCTTCCATTCCATTCCATTCTATTCTGTTCCATACCATTCCATTCTACTCCATTCCGTTCCTTTCCATTCCATTCCATTCCACTCCATTCCACTCCACTCCACTCCCTTCCTTTCTTCTCCATTGCACTCCACTGTACTCAAATGCCTTTTTCTCATTCCATTCCATTCCATTCGATTCCATTCCATTCCATACCATTCCATTCCATTCCATTCCATTCCATTCCATTCCACTCCACGCAAGTCTACTCCAATCCACTGCATTCCATTCCATTCCATTGTATTCCATTTCATTCCATACCACTGAATCCATTCTACTTCCCTCCATTTCACTCCACTCCCCTCCACTGCATTCCATTACTTCCCATTCCACTCCACTCCACTGCTTTCCATTTCTTTACATTCATTTTCAACATATTGCACTCCACTCCACTCCTTTCCATTCCATTCCTTTTCATTCCATTCCTTTGTATTCCATTCCATTCCATTACTTCCCATTCCATTCTATTTTACTGCTATTCATTCCACTCCAATCCATGGCATTCCATTCCTTTCCATCCCTTTCCATTGCATTCCATTCCATTCAATTCAAATCCACCATTCTCGACTCCACTCCTCTCCATTCCACTGCATTCTATTCCTTCCCATTCATCTCCATTCCAGTCCACTCTGTTCCATTCCATTCCATTCCATTCTTTTCCCCTAGGATCCTCTCCACTTTACTCCAATCCATTCCATTCCATTACGTTCAATTCAAATCCTCTCTTCTCCACTCCACTCCTCTCCACTCCAATCCAATCCATTCCATTACATTCAATTCAAGTCCACTCTTCTCCATTCCATTCCTCTCCATTCCAATGCACTCCATTCCTTCCATTTCACCTCCATTCCAGTCCACTCCATTCTATTTTTTTCCATTCCATTCCATTCCATTGCATTGCATTTCATTCCATTCTTTTCCACTGGAATACACTCCACTCCACTCCAATCCATTCCATTCCATTCCATTCAAATTCACTTTTCTTCACTCCACGCCTCTGCAGTCCACTGCATTCTATTCCTTCCCTTTCGCCTCCATTCCAGTCCACTCCATTCCATTCCATTCCATTTAATTCCATTCCATTCCATTCCATTTCACTCCATTCCACTCCACTCCACTCCCTTCCTTTCTTCTGCTTTCCACTCCACAGCACTCCCCTGCCTTTTTTTCCATGCCATTCCTTTCCATTCCATTGTATTACCATCCATGCATCTCCACTGCAACCCATTCAATTCCATTCGATTCCATTCCATTCTATTCCAATCCATTGCTTTCCATTCCATTCCATTCCATTCAATTCCACCTGAATCCACTCTACTTCCCTCCATTCCAATCCACTATATTCCATTCCTTCCCGTTCCACTCCACTCCACTCCATTCATTTCCAATACACTGCACTCCACTACTCTCCATTCCATCCATTGTCATTCCATTCCATTGTATTCCAATTATTTCCATTACTTTCTATTCCATTCCATTCTACTCCTATCCACTCCACCCCAGTCCACTGAATTCTATTCCATTCCTTTCCAGTCCATTGCACTCCATTCCATTGAATTCAAATCCACTCATATCCACTCCACTCCTCTATCCTCCACTGCATTCCATCCCTTCCCATACACCTCCATTCCATTCCACCCCAATCCATTCCAATACATTCCATTCCATTCTTTTCCACTAGCATCCAATACACTCCTCTCTAATCCATTCCATTCCATTCCATTCCATTCCATTCCATTCCATTCCAATCCACTCTTCCCTACTGCACTCCTCTAAATTCCACTGCATTCCATTCCTTCTCATTCGCCTCCTTTCCATTTCAATCCATTTCTTTTCATTCCATTCCATTCTATTCCATTCCATTCCATTCCATTCCATTCTATTCCACTCCATTAAATTTCATTCCATTCCATTTCATTCTATTCCATTCCATTTCTCTCCATTCCACTGCATTCCATTCCATTCATTTCCTTTCCTTTCCATTCCACTCCATTCCACTACACCCCAGTCGCTTGCTTTCATCCCCATTCCACTCTACTGCACGCCACTGCACTTTATTCCATTCGATTCCATTCCATTCCATTCCATTCCATTCCATTCCATTCCATTCCATTCCATTCCATTCCATTGCATTCCATTCCATTCCATTCCATTGCATTCCATTCCATTCCATTCCACTCCATTCTATTTCATTCCATTCCACTCCCCTCCATGCAACTTCACTCCAATCCACTGCATTCCATTCCATTCCATTCCATTCCATTCCATTCTATTCCATTCCATTCCATTCCATTCCATTCTATTCCATTCCATTCCATTCCATTCCATTGCATTCCGTTGCGTTCCATTCCATTCTATTCTATTCAATTGCATTTCATTCCATTCCATTCCATTCCATTCCATTCCACTCCATTCCACTCCATTCCATTCCACTCCATTCCATTCCATTCGACTCCATACCATTCCAATCCACTCCATTCCTGTCCCTTCCGTTCCTCTCCATTCCACTCTGCTGCACTCCACTGCATATTTTCCATTCCACTCCTTTGCATTCCATTCCATTCTATTCCTTTCGTTTGCATTCCATTCCATTCAATTCCATGCCATTCCATTCCATTCCATTGCATTCCATTGCATTCCATTCTCCTCCATGCAACTCCTCTCCAATACTCTGCATTCCATTCCTTTCCATTCTATTCCAATTCATTCCATCCCATTCCATTCCATTCCATTCCATTCCGTTCCATTCCATTCCATTGCATTCCATTCCATTCCATTGCATTCCATTCCATTCCATTGCATTCCATTCCATTCCATTCCATTCCATTCCATTCCATTCCATTGCATTCCATTCCATTCCATTCCATTCCATTCCATTCCATTGCATTCCATTCCATTCCATTCCATTCCATTCCATTCCATTCCATTCCTTTCCATTCCATTCCATTCTGATCCTTTCAATTCCCCTCCATGCATCTCCACTCCAATCCACTGCATTCCATTCCATTCCATTCTATTCCATTCCATTCCATGCCTCCTGAAGCCACTCTACTCCCCTCCATTCCACTCCACTACACTCCACCTCATTCCATTCATTTCCAAATCAATGCCCACCACTCCACTCCATTCCATTCCATTCCATTCCTTTTCATTACGTTCCTTTATATTCCATTCCATTCCATTACTGTCCATTCCATTCCATTTTCTCCATTTCATTCCACTCCAATCCACTGCATTAAATTCTTTTACTTTCCATTCCATTGCATTCCATTCCATTCAATTCAAATCCACGCTTCTGAAAACCACCGCTCTCCAATCCACCGCATTCCGTTCCTTCCCATTCGCCTCCATTCCGATCCACTCCATTCCATTCAATTCCATTCCACTCTTTTACACTAGTATCCACTCCACTCCACTCCATTCCATTGCATTCCGTTACAATAAATTGAAATCCAGTCTTCTCCAATACTCTCCTCTAAACTTCTCTCCAATCCATTCCATTCCATGTAATTCAAATCCATGCTTCTCCACTCCATTCCTCTCCACTCCTCTCCATTTTATTCCTTCCTAATCGCCTCAATTCCAGTCCACTCCATTCCATTCCATTCCATTACATTACATTCCATTCCATTCCATTCCTTTCCATTCCATTCCGTTTCAATCCTTTCCATTCCATTAGATTCCATTCCATTCTTCTCCACTAGAATCCACTCCAGTCCACTCCAATCCTTTCCTTTCCATTCCATTCAATTCTAATACACACCTCTCCCTTCCACTCCTCTCCAGCGCACTCATTCCATTCCCTCCCATTCAACTCCATTCCAGTCCACTCAATCCATTCCATTCCATTCCATTCCACTCCATTCCATACCATTCCATTCCATTCCAATCCATTCAATTCCAATCTATTCTTTCCCCTAGAATACACTCCACTCCAATCCATTTCATTCCATTCCATTTCATTCCTTTCCATTCCATTCACATCCACACTTCTGCACTCAACTCCTCTCCACTCCACTGCATGCCACTCTTTCCCATTCGCCTCCATTCCATTCTGTTCCATTCCATTCCATTCCATTCCATTCCATTCCATTCCAATCCAGTCTTCTCCACTCCTCTCTACTCCTTTCCACTGCATTCCATTCCCTAACATTCGACTCCATTCCATTCCAATCTCTTCCATTCCATTGCAATCCATTCCATTCTTTCCATTTCTTTCCACTGGGATCCACTCCACTCCAGTCCAATCCATTCCATTCCATTCCATTCCTTTCCATTCCATTCACATCCACACTTCTGCACTCAACTCCTCTCCACTCCACTGCATGCCACTCTTTCCCATTCGCCTCCATTCCATTCTGTTCCATTCCATTCCATTCCATTCCATTCCATTCCATTCCATTCCATTCCTTTCTACTGGAATACACTCCACTCCACTCCAATCCATTCCTTTCCATTCCATTCAATTCAAGTTCACTTTTCTCCACTTCAATCCTCTCCAGTCCAGTGCATTCCATTCCTTCCCATTCGCCTCCATTACAGTCCACTCCATTCTGTTCCATTCCATTCCGTTCTATTCCATTCCATTCCTTTCCATTCCATTGCATTCCATTTCATTCCATTCTATTCCATTCCATTCTTCTCCACTAGACTCCACTCCAATTCACTCCAGTAAATTCCATTGCATGCCATTCAATTCAAATCCACACTTCTCCACTCCTCTCCTCTCCATTGCACTGCATTCCATTCCCTCCCACTCACCTCGATTCCAGTCTTCTCAATCTATTCCATTCCATTCCATTCCACTCCATTCCATACCATTCCATTCCATTCCACTGTATTTCATTCTATTCCATTCCATTCAATTCCATTCCATTATTCTCCCCTAGAATCCAGTACACTCCACTCCTATCCATTCCATTGCATTCCATTCAATTCAAATACACTCTTTTCCAATCCAGTCCTCTCCACTCCACTGCATTTCATTTCTTCCTTTTCGCTTCCATTCGAGTCCATGTGATTCCATTCCATTCCATTCCATTCCTTTCCAATCCTTTCCACTCCACTCCACTCCACTCCACTCCCATCCTTTCTTCTCCATTGCACTCCACTGCACTCCAATGCACTTTTTTGCATTGCATTCCATTCCATTCCGTTCAATTCCATTCCATTCTTTTCCTCTAGAATCCACTCCACTCCAATCCATTCCATTCCATTCCATTCCATTCAAATCCTGACTTCTCCACTCAACTCCTCTCCACTCTACTGCATTCCATTCTTTCCCATTCGCCTCCATTCCTGTCTACTCCATTCCATTCCATTCGACTCCACTACACTCCTTTCCTTTCTTCTCCATTGCACTTCTTTGCACTCCATTGCTCTTTTTTCCATTCTGTTCCATTCCATTCCATTCCATTCCATTCCATTCCATTCCATTCCATTCCATTCTGTTCCATTCCATTCCTTTCCATTCCATTCTATTCGTTTCCAATAGAATTCACTCCACTCCACTCCATTCCATTCCATTCCATATCAATCCACTCTTCTCCACTCAACTTTTCTCCACTCCACTGCATTCTATTCCTCCCCAATGGCCTCCAATGCAGTCCATTCCGTTCCATACCATTCCATTCCATTCCTTTGCATTCTGTTTCACTCCACTCCACACCCTTCATTTCTTCTCCATTGCACTCTACTGCACTCCACTGCACTTTTATTGCATTGCATTCCGTTCCATTGCATTTCTTTCCATTCCATTCCATTCCATTTCATTCCACCTGAATCCACTCCATTACTCTCCATTCCACTCCACTCCACTCCACTCCATTCCATTCATTACCTTTCCACTGCAATCTACAACACTCCTCTCCATTCCCTTCATTTCCATTTCACTGCCCTCCACTCCATTGCATTCCGTTCCATTCCTTTTCATTCCTTTCCATTGTATTCCATTCCATTCCATTACTTTCCATTCCATTCCATTCTACTCCAATACACTCCACTCCAATCCACTGCATTCCATTCCATTCCATTCCATTCCATTCCATTCCATTCCATTCCATTCCATTCCATTCCATTCCATTCCACTGCACTCCATTCTATTCAATTCAAATCCCCTGTTCTCTATCACACTCCTCTCCACTCCAGTGAATTCCTTTCCTTTCCATTCGCCTTCATTCCAATCCACTACATTCCATTCCATTCCATTTAATTGCATTCCATTCCATTTAATTCCATTCCATTCCATTCCATTCCATTCCACTCCATTTCTCTCCATTGCACTCCACTACACTCCCTTCCTTTCTTCTCCATTCCAGTCCACTGCACTCCAATGTAATTTTTTGCATTTCATTCCATTCCATTCCATCGCATTCCATTCCATTCCATTCCATTGCATTTCATTCCATTCCATTCTTTTCCACTAGATTCCACTCCACTCCTCTACAATCCATTCCACTCCATTCAATTAATTTCCACTCTACTTCACTCCACTCCTGTGCCCTCCACTGAATTCCATTCCTTCACATTCGCTCCATTCCAGTCCACTCCATTCCACTCCATTCCATTCCATTCCTTTCTATTCCACATGAATCCACCCTACATCCCTTCATTCTGCTCCACTCCATTCCATTCCATTCCTTCCCATTCCACTCCACTCCACTCCACTCCACTCCATTCCATTCCATTCCATTCCACTACATTCCACTCCACTCCACTCCGCTCCCTTCCTTTCTTCCCCATTCCACTCCATGACACTCAACATCACATTTGTCCATTCTACTCCATTCCATTCTATTCCATTCCATTGTTTTCCACTAGAATCCACTGCACTCAAATCCAATCCATTCCCTTCCATGCCACTCATTTCGAATCAACTCCTCTGGACTCCACTCCTCCTCACACCACTGCATTCCATTCATTCCCATTCACTTCCATTCCAATCAACTCCATTCCATTTCATTTTATTCCGTTACAATCCATTCCACTTCATACCATTCCAATTCACTAAACTCCCTTCCTTTCTTCTCTATTGCACTCCACTGAACTCCACTGAACTTTTTTCCATTTAATTCCAATCCATTCCATTCCACTCCATTGCATTCCATTCCATTCCAATCCATTCCATTCCATTCCATTCCATTCCATTCCATTCCGTCCAGGCCACTCCACTCCAATCCACTGAATTCCATTCCATTCCATTCCATTGCACCTGAATGCAATCTAATCCCCGCCATTCCACTGCAGTGCACTCTTCTTCATTCCATTCATTCCCATTCCACTCCATTCCACAACCCTCCACTCTAATCCATTCATTTCCAATACACTGCATTCCAGCCCTCTCCATTCCTTTCCATTCCATTCCTTTTCACTCTGTTCCTTTGTATTCCGTTCCATTCCATTACTTTTAATTCCATTCCATTCTACTGCAATCCACTACACTCCAATCCATGGCATTGCATTCCATTCCATCCCATTCAATTGCATTCCATTCCATTCAATTCAAATCCACTCTTCTCCACTCCACTCCTCCACTCCTCTGCAATCCATTCATTCCCATTCAGCTCCATTCCACACCATCTATTCCATTCCGTTCCATTCCGTTCTATCCCATTCCATTCCACTCCCCTGGCTCCTTTCTTCTCCCTGCGACTCCACTACACTCCACTGCACTTTTTTCAATTCATTCCATTTCTTTCCATTCCTTTCCATTCTTTCCCACTAGAATCCACTCCACTCCAATCCAATCCATTCTTTCCATTCCATTCAATTCAAATCCACTCTTCTGCACTCTACTCTCTGCACGGCACTGCATTCCATTCCTTCCAATTCTCGTCCATTGCACTCCACTCCATTGAATTCCATTCCATTCCATTCCATTCCAACCCACTTCATTCCAATCCATTCAACTCAATTCCACTCCTTTCCTTTCTTATCTATTCCTTTCCACTTCACTCCATTGCAATTTTTTCCATTCCATACGAATCCATTGCCTTCTATTCCATTTCATTCCATTCCATTCTTTTCCTCTAGAATCCACTCCGTTCCACTCCAATCCATTCCTTTCCATTCCATTCCATTCACATCCACTCTTCTCTACTACACTCCTCTGCACTCCACTGCATTCCATTCCTTCATATTTGCCTTCATTTCAGTCCACTACTTTCCATTCCATTCCATTCCATTCCATTGCATTCCATTCCTTTCCACTCCATTCCACTCCACTCCACTCCCTTCCTTTCTTCTCCATTCCACTGAACTGGACTCCACTGCACTTTTTTCCATTCCATTCCATTCCATTCCACTGCCTTCCATTCCAATCCATTCCAATCCATAACACTACATTCCATTCCATACCATTCCATACCATTCCATTCCATTCCATTCCATTCCATTCCATTCCATTCCATTCCATTCCATACCTTTCCATTCCATTCCATTCCATTCCATTCCATTCCATTCCATTCCATTCCATTCCATTCTCTTCTCCTAGAATCCACCCCACACCACTCCAATCCATTCCATTCCATTTCATTCCATTCCATTCTATTCTACTCTACAGTACACTGCACTATTCTTTTCCATTCCATTCCATTCCATTCCGTTCCATTTCATTCCAATCCATTCCCTTCCCTTCCGTTCTTTTCCAATCCATTCCATTCCCTTCCTTTCCACTAGGATCAACTGCACTCCACTACAATCCATTAGATTCCATTCCATTCAACTGAAATCCACTCTTCTCCACTCCACTCCTCTCCATTCCACTGCATTCCGTTACTTCCCTTTCTCCTCCATTCCAGTCCACTCCAGTCCACTCCATTCCATTCCATTCCATTCCATTCCATTCCATTCCATTCCACTCCACTCCACTGCATTCCACTCCACTCCATTCCATTCCATTCCATTCCACTCCACTCCCCTCCACTCTTTTCAATTCCATTCCATTCCATGCCATTCCATTCCACTCCATTCCCTTCCATGCCATTCCATTCCTCTCCATTCCATTCCATTCCATTCCATGTGTTTCCATTCCATTGCTTTCCATTCCACCTGAATCCAATCTACTCTCATCCATTCCTCTCCAGTCCACTACACTCCATTCCATTCCTTTCCATTCCACTCCATTCCACCACACTCCTCTCCATTCCATTCATTTCCTATACACTGCACATCACTCCACTTCATTCCATTCCATTCCATTCATTTTCATTCCATTCCATTGTATTCCACTCCATTCCATTAATTTCCATTCGATTGCATTCTACTCCAATCCACTCCACTTCAATCCACTGGATTCCATTCCACTCCAGCCCATTCCATTGCATTCCATTCCTTTGAATTCAAATCCACTCTTCTCCACTCCAATCCTCTCCACTCTACTGCATTCTATTCCTTCCCATTCGCCTCCATTCCTGTCCCCTCCATTCCATTCCATTCCATTCCATTCCATTCCATTCCACTCCATTCCACTCCACATCACTGCCTTCCTTTCTTCTCAATTCCATTCCACTACACTCCACTGCACTTTTTTCCTTTCCATTCCACTCTATTCCATTCCATTCCATTTCATTCCATTCCATTCTATTCCATTCCATTTCATTCCATTCCATTCTATTCCATTCCATTTCATTCCATTATTTCCACTGGAATCCACTCCACTCCTGTACAGTCCATTCCATTCCATTCAAATCCACTCGTTTCCACTCCACTCCTCTCCACTGCACTGCATTCCATTCATTCCCATTCGCCTTCATTCCAATCCACTCCATTGCCTTCCATTTTACTCCAATATATTCCATTCCATTTCATTCCATTCCAATCCACTCCTCTCCCTTCCTTTCTTTTCCATTGCACTGCACTGCACTCCACTGCACTTTTTACCATTCCATTCCATTCCATTCCATTCCATTCCATTCCATTCCATTGCATTACATTACATTACATTACATTACATTCCACTCCATTCTGTTCCTTTCCATTCTATTCCTCTCCAGGCAACTCCACTGCAATCCACTGCCTACTATTCCATTCCATTCCATTCCATTCCATTCCATTCCATTCCATTCCATTCCATTCCATTCCATTGCAACTGAATCCAATCTGCTAACCTCCATTACACTCCACTGCACTCCACTCCATTCCATTCCTTCTGATTCCACTCCACTCTACCATACTCAAGTCCAATCCATTCATTTCCAATACACTTAACTCCACTCCTCTCCATTCCTTTCCATTCCATTCCTTTTCATTGCGTTTGATTGTATTTCATTGCATTCTATTCCATTCTTTTCCATTCCATTCTACTGCAATGCACTCCATTCCATTCCACAGCGTTCCTTTCCATTCCACTCCATTCAATTTCGTTCCATTCCATTCAATTCAAATTCCATCTACTCCACTACATTGCACTCCAATCCACTGCAATCCATTCCTTCCCATTCAGCTCTATTCCAGACCACTCCATTCCATTCTATTCCATTCCGTCCCATTCCATTCCATTCCACTCCATTCCTGTACACTCCTCTGCCTCTTTTATTCTCCGTGCCACTCCACTATACTCCACTGCCATGTTTCCAATCACTCCATTCCACTCCATTCCATTTTTTCCCACTAGAATCCACTCCACTCCATTCCATTCCATTCCTTTCCATTCCATTCAATTCAAATCCACTCTTCTGCACTCTACTCTCTGCACAGCAATGCATTCTGTTTTTCCCCATTCGCCTCCATTAGAATCCACTCCATTCCATTCCATTCCATTCCATTCCATTATTTCATCCCATTCCATTCTAATCCATTCCACTCAACTCCACTCCTTTCCTTTCTTCTGCATTCCACTCTACTGCCCTCCACTGCAATTTTTTCCATTTCATTGCATTCCATTCCATTCCATTCCATTGTTTTCGACTATTATCCACTCCACTCCCCTCCAATCCTTTCCATTCCATTCCATTCAATTCAAATCCGCTCTTCTCAACTCCACTCCTCTGCACTCCACTGTATACCATTCCTTCACATTCGCCTCCATTCCATTCTACTATATTCCATTCCATTGCATTCCATTCCATTCCATTTCGTTCCTTTCCATTCCATTGCATATCATTTTTTTCCACTCCATTCCACTCAACTCCTCTCCCTTCCTTTCTTCTCCATTCCACTCCACTGCACTCCACTGCACTTTTTCAATTGCATTCCATTCAATTACATTTCATTCCATTGCATTCCATCGTATTTCATTCTATTCCATTCCATTGCATTCCATTCCATTCCACCTGAATCCCCTCTACTCCCCTGCATTCCACTCCACTCCCCTCCATTCCAATCCGTTCCTTCCCATTCCACTCCACTCCACTACATTCCATTCATTTCAAAAACACTGCAGTCCTCTCAACATCATTTATTTTCTTTCCATTACTTTTCATTCCCTTCCTTTTCATTCCCTTCCTTTATATTCCAATCCATTCCATTACTTTCCATTCCATTCCATTTTACTCCAATCCATTCCACTCCAATCCACTGCATTCCATTCCTTTCCTTTCCATTACATTGCATCCCATTACATTCAATTCAAATCCACTCTTCTCTACTCCAATCCTCTTCACTCCACTGCATTCCATTCCTTCCCATTCGCCTCCATTCCAGTCCACTCCATTCCATTCCATTCCATTCCATTCCATTCCATTCCATTCCATTCCATTCCATTCCACTCTTTAACACTAGAATCCATTGCACTACACTCCAATCCATTCCATTCCATTCCATTCCATTACATTCTTTTTCACTAGAATCCACTCCAGTACTCTCCAATCCATTCCATTCCATTACATGCAATTCAATTCCACTCCAATTCATTCCACTCCACTCCTCTACACTCCACTGCATTGCATTCCTACCCTTTCACCTCCATTCCACTCCTCTGCATTCCATTCCATTCCATTCCATTCCATTCCATTCCATTCCATTCCATTCATTTCTTTCATTCCTCTCCACTAGAATCCTCTCCATTCCACTCCAATCCATTCCATTCCATTCTGTTCAATTCAAATCCACTTTTCTCCACTCCACTCCCCTCCAGTCCACTGCATTCCATTCCTTGACATTGAACTCAATTCTTGTACACTCCATTCCATTCCATTCCGTTCCATTCCACTCCATTCCACTCCATTCCACTCCACTCCACTCCCTTACTTTCTTTTCCATTCCACTCCTCTTCACTCCATTGCACTTTTTTCCATTCATTCCATTCTGTTCCATTCTATTCCATTCCAGTCCATTCCATTCCACTCTTCTCCACTCCCCTCCTCTGCAATACACTGCATTCCATTCCTTCTCATTCGCTTCTATTCCTGTTCACTACTTTCCATTCCATTCCTTTCCATTCCATTCCATTCCGTTCCGTTCCATTCCTTTCCATTCCATTTCATTCCATTCCATGCCATTCCGTGCCATTCCATGCCATTCCATTAAATTCCATTCCATTCCATTCCATTCCATTCCACTCCCCTGGCTCCTTTCTTCTCCATGCCACTCCACTACTCTCCACTGCACATTTTTCCATTCATTCCAATCCTTTCCATTCCATTCGATTCCATTCTTTCCCACTAGAATCCACTCCACTCCACTGCAATCCATTCCTTTCTATTCCATTCAATTCAAATCCACTCTTCTCCACTCCACTCCTCTCCACTCCACTGCATTCCATTCCTATCCATTCACCTCCATTCCTGTTCATTCGATTCCATTCCATTCCATTCCATTCCATTCCATTCCACACCATTACTGTCCACTCCACTCCCTTCCTTTCTTCCCCATTCCACTCCACTACCCACCACTGCCCTTTTTTCCATTCCATTCCATTCCAATCCATTCCATTCCATTCCATTCCATTCCACTACAATCCATTCCCTTCCAGTCCATTCCATTTCATTCCATTCCACTACAATCCATTCCCTTCCAATCCATTCCATTTCATTCCATTCCATTCCATTCCACTCCCCTGGCTCCTTTCTTCTCCATGCCACTCCACTACTCTCCACTGCACATTTTTCCATTCATTCCAATCCTTTCCATTCCATTCGATTCCATTCTTTCCCACTAGAATCCACTCCACTCCACTGCAATCCATTCCTTTCTATTCCATTCAATTCAAATCCACTCTTCTCCACTCCACTCCTCTCCACTCCACTGCATTCCATTCCTATCCATTCACCTCCATTCCTGTTCATTCGATTCCATTCCATTCCATTCCATTCCATTCCACACCATTACTGTCCACTCCACTCCCTTCCTTTCTTCCCCATTCCACTCCACTACCCACCACTGCCCTTTTTTCCATTCCATTCCATTCCAATCCATTCCATTCCATTCCATTCCATTCCACTACAATCCATTCCCTTCCAATCCATTCCATTTCATTCCATTCCATTCAAATCCACCCTTCTGCACTGCACTCCTCTGCACTCCATTGCATTCCATTCCTTCTCTTTCGCCTCCATTCTAATTCACTCCATTCCATTCCATTCCACTCCATTCCCCTCCACGCAACTCCACACAAATCCACTGCATTCCTTTCCATTTCTTTCTATTCCATTCCATTCCATTCCATTCCACCTGAATACACCCTACTCCCCTCCATTCCACTCCAATCCACTCCATTCCGTTACATTCCTTCTCATTAAACTCCCCTCCACTACACTCCTCTCCATTGCACTCATTTCCAAAACACTGCACACCACTCCACTCCTTTCCATTCCATTCCATTCCTTTTCTTTCCGTTCCATTGTATTCCATTCCATTCTTTTCCATTCCATTCAATTCCATTCTAGTACAATACACTCCACTCCAATCCACTGCATTCCATCCCTTCTCATTCACCTCCATTGGAGTCCACTCAAATCCATTGCATTCCGTTCCATTCCATTTCCTTCCATTGCATTCCTTTCCACTCCATTCCACTCCACTCCACTCCCTTCCTTTCTTCTCCGTTCCACTCCAATGCACTACAGTACACTTTTTTCCTTTCTATTCCATTCCATTCCATTCCCTTCCATTCCATTCCATTCCATTTGATTTCACTCTTTTCCACTAGAATCCAATCCACTCCACTCCATTCCATTCCATTCCATTCCATTCCATTCCATTCCATTCCAATCCATTCCATTCCATTCCATTCCAATCCACTCTTCTCAACTCCACTCCTCTGCATTCCACTGCATTTTGTTCTTTCTCATTCGCCTCCATTCCAGTCCACTCCATTCCATTCCATTCCATTCCCTTCCATTCTTTTCCATTCCATTCCACACCATTATTCTCCACTCCACTCCTTTCCTTTCTTCCCCATTCCACTCCACTCCACTACCCACCACTGCCCTTTTTTCCATTCCGCCCCAATCCATTCCATTCTATTCCATTCCATTCTATTCCACTACAATCCATTCCACTACAGTCCATTCCATTTCATTCCATTCCACTCAAATTGACCATTCTGCACTGCACTCCTCTCCAGTCCACTGCATTCCATTCCTTTTCATTCGCCTCCATTCTAATTCACTCCATTCGATTCCATTCCATTCTACTCCATTCCCCTCCACACAACTCCACTCAAATCCACTGCGTTCCATTCCATTTCATTCTATTCCATTCCTTTCCATTCCACCTTAATACACGCTACGCCCCTCCATTCCACTACAATCCACTCCAATCCACTCCATTCTGTTACATTCCTTCTCATTCCACTCCGCTCTACTACACTCCTCTCCATTGTGCTCATTTCCAATACACCCCACACCACTCCACTCCTTTACATTCCATTCCATTCCTTTTCTTTCCATTCCATTGTATTCCATTCCATTCCTTTCCATTCCATTATACTACAATACACTCCACTCCTATCCACCGCATTCCATCCCTTCCCATTCACCTCTATTCGAGTACACTCAAACCCATTCCATTCCGTTCCATTCCATTCCTTTCCATTGTATTCCTTTCCACTCCATTCTTCTCCACTCCACTCCCCTCCTTTCTTCTCCATTCCACTCCACCACACTACATTACCCATTCGCTTCCTTTCTTCTCCATTCCACTCCACAGCACTACAGTACACTCTTTTCCTTTCTATTCCATTTCATTCCTTTCCATTCCATTCCATTCCATTCCATTCTTTTCCACTAGAATCCATTCCACTCAACTCCAATCCATTCCATTCCATTCCATTCCATTCCTTTCAAAAGAACTCTTCTCAACTCTACTCCTCTGCACTCCATTACATTTTGTTCCTTCTCATTCGCCTCCATTCCAATCCAATCCGTTCCATTCCCCTCCATTCCATTCCCTTCCATTCCACTCCATTCCACTACACTCCACTCCCTTCCTTTCTTCTCCATTCCACTCCACTCCACTCCTCTGCATTATTCCATTCCGTTCCATTCTGTTGCATTCCCTTCCCCTCCACGCAACTCCACTCCAATCCACTGCATTCCATTCCATTCCATTCAATTCCATTCCATTCCATTCCATTCCATTCCATTCCATTCCATTCCACCTGAATACAGTCTAATACCCTCCATTCCACTCCACTTCACTGTCCTCCATTCCATTCCTTCGATTCCACTCCACTCCACTCCACTCCTCTCCATTCCATTCATTTTCTATTCACTGCCCTCTGCTCCAGTCAATTCCATTACATTCCATTCCTTTTCATTCCATTCCATTGTATTCCTTTCCATTCCAGCACTTTCCATTCCATTCCATTCTACTGCAATCCACTCCATTCCAATCCACTGCATTCCATTCCATTCCATTGCATTCCATTCCATTCAACGCAAATCCACTCTTCTCCACTCCACTCCTCTCCACTCCTTTCCACTCCACTGAATTCCATTCCTTCCCATTCTCCTCCATTCCTATCCACTCCATTCCTTTCTATTCCATCTCATTCCATTCCATTCAATTCCTCTCCATTCCACTCCACTACATACCCTTCCTTTCTTCTCCATTCCAGTCCAGTGCACTCAATTGCACTTCTTTCCACTCCATTCCATTCCATTCCATTCCATACCATTCCGTTCCATTCCAATGCTTTCCATTGCATTGCATTGCATTGCATTGCATTGCATTGCATTGCATTGCTTTCCATTCCATTCCCTTCCGTTCCATTCCGTTCCATTCATTGCATTGCATTCCACTCCACTCCACTCCACTGCATTGCATTCCATTCCACTCCTTTCCATTCCATTCCATTCCACTCCATTCCATTCAATTCCATTCATTTCCATTCCATTCCATTCCATTCCATTCCATTCTTTTCCATCTCATTCCATTCCATTCCATTCCATCTCATTCCATTCCATTCCATTCCATCTCATTCCATTCCATTCCATTCCATTCCATTCTTTTCGGGTAGAATCCACTCCTCTCCACTCCAATCCATTACATTCAATTCCATTCAGTTCATATCTACTCTCCTCCACTCCACATCTCTCCCATCCACTGCATTCCATTCCTTCCCATTCGCCTCCATTCCATTTCAATCCATTCCATTTCATTCCATTCCATTCCATTCCACTCAATTGCAATCCAATGTGCTCCCTTCCTTTCTTCTCCATTCCACTCCAGTCCACTCCATTGCACTTTTTTCCTTTCCATTCATTCCATTCCATTCATTCCATTCCATTCCATTCACTCCATTCCATTCCATCTGAATCCAATCTAATCCCCTCAATTCCTCTTCACTCCACTGCACTGCATTCCATTCCTTCCCATCCCACTCCACTCCACCACACTGCTCTCCGTTGCATTCATTTCCAATACACTACACACCACTCCACTCCATTCCATTCCATTCCTTTTCATTTCGTTCAGTTGTATTCCTTTCCTTTCCATTAATTTCCATTCCATTCCATTCTACTCCAATCCACTCTACTCCATTCCACTGAATTCCATTCCATTCCAGTCTACTCCAATCCAATCCACTCCAATCCACTGAATCCCATTCCATTCCTTTGCTTTCCGTTCCATTGCATTCCATTCCATTGATTTAAAATCCACTCTTCTCCACTCCACTCCCCTCCAATCCACTGCATTCCATTCCTTCCCATTCGCCCCCTTTCCAGTGCACTCCATTCCATTCCATTCCATTCCATTCCATTCCATTCCACTCCATTCCACTCCACTTGACTCCCTTACTTTCTTGTCAATTCCACTCCTGTACACCCCACTGCACTTTTTCCTATTCCATTCCACTCCATGGCATTCCATCCCATTCCATTCCATTCCATTCCATTCCATTCCATTCCATTCCATTCTGTCCTCTAGAATCCACTCCACTCCACTGCAATCCATTCCATTCCACTGCATTCCGTTGAAATCCCCTCTTCTCCACTAAACTCCTATCCACTGCACTGCATTCCATTCCTTCACATTCGCCTCCATTACTGTCTACTCCATTCCATTCCATTCCATTACATTCTATTCCATTCCACTCCATTCCTCTCCACTCCACTACCTTCCTTTATTCTCCATTCCATTCCTCTACACTCCACTGCACTTTTATCCGTTCCATTCCAATCCATTCCATTGCATTCCACTCCATTTCATTGCATTCCACTCCATTCCATTCCATTCCATTCCACTCCATTCCATTCCATTCCATTCCACTCCATTCCATTCCATTCCATTCCATTCCATTCCATTCCATTCAATTCCATTCCATTTTTTTCCACTAGTTTCCACTCCACTCCACCCCAATCCATTCCATACCATTCAGTTCAAATCCACTCTTAGCTATTCTGCTCCTCTCCACTCCACTGCATTCTGTTCCTTTGCATTCCCTCCATTCCAATCCATTAAATTAAATACTATTCTTTCCATTCCGCTCCACTCCACTACATTCCACTCCCTTCCATTCTACTCCATTCCTCTCCACTGCATTCCATTGCACTTTTTTCCATTCCATTCCAGTCCATTCCAGTCCATACCACTCCATTCCATTCCATTCCATCCCATTGCATTCCATTTCATTCCCATCCTTTCCACTCCTCTCCACTCCCTTCTTTTCTTCTCCACTACACTCCACTGAACTTTTTTCCATTCCATTCCATTCCATTAAATTACCTTCCATTCCATTGCATTCCATTCACTTCCAGTCCATTCCATTCCATTCCATTCCATTCCATTCCATTCTACTCTTTACACTAGAATCCCCTCAACTCTACTCCAATGCATTCCATTCCATTCCATTCCATTCAAATCCACTCTTCTACACTTCACTCCTCTCCACTTCACTTCATTCCATTCCTTCACATTCACCTCCATTCGAGTCCACTTCATTCCATTGCATTCCATTCCCCTCCATTCCATTGCATTCCATTCCACTCCATTCCACTACACTTCACTCCCTTCCGTTCTTCTCCATTCCACTCCACTCCACTCCTCTGCATTATTCCATTCCATTCCATTCCATTCCATTCCATTCCATTCCATTCCCCTCCATGCAACTCCACTGCAATCCACTGCTTTCCATGCCATTCCCTTCCCCTCCATGCAACTCCACTCTAATCCACTGCATTCCATTCCATTCCATTCCACTCCATTCCATTCCATTCCATTCCATTCTATTCTTTTCCACTAGAATCTCCTCGACTCTACTCCAAGCCATTCCATTCCATTCCACTGCATTCAAATCCACTTTTCTACACTCCACTCCTCTCCACTGCATTGCATTCAATTCCTTCACATTCACCTCCATTCCAGTACACTCCATTCCATTCTATTCCATTCCATTTCATTCCATTCCATTCCATTCCATTCCTTTACATTCCACTACTGCAAACTCCGCTTCACTCCCTTCCTTTCTTCTCCATTCCACTCCACTACAGTGCACTGCACTTTTTTCCATTCCATTCCATTATTTTCCGTTCCTTTCCATTCCATTCAGTTCCATTCCATTCCATTCCATTCCAATCTTTTCCACTGGAATCTACTCCACTGGACTCCAATCCATTCCATTCCATTCCATTCCATTCCATTCCAATCCACCCTTCTCCACTCCACTCCTCTCCACTCCACTGCATTCCATTCCTTCCCATTTGCCTTCATTCCATTCCACTACATTCCTTTCCATTCCATTCTCTTCCATTCCATTCCACTCCTTTCCACTCCAGTCCACTCCCATCCTTTCTTCTCAATTCTACTCCACTGCTCTCCACTGCACTTTTTTTGCATTCCATTCCATTCCATTCCATTCCATTCCATTCCATTGCATTCCCTTCCATTCCATTCCCTTCCATTCCATGCCATTCTTTCCAGTTGAATCCACTCCAATCCACTACATTCCATTCCCTTCCATTCCATTCCATTCAAATCTACTCTTCTCCTCTCCACTCTTCTCCAGTCCACTGCATTCCATTCTTTCCCATTCATCTCCATTCCTGTCCACTACATTCCATTCCATTCCTTTCCACTCCATTCCACTCTACTCTACTCCCTTCCTTTCTTCTCTATTCCACTCCATTACACTCCAATGAACTTTTTTCCATTTCATTCCATTCCATTCTATTCCTTTCTATTCCATTTCATTCCATTCCCTTCCATTCCATTCCATTCCATTCCATTCCATTCCATTGTTTTATACTAGAATCCACTTCACTCCACTCCAATCCATTCCTTGCCATTCAATTGAAATACACTCTCCCCCACTCAACTCCTCTCCACTTCTTTGCATTAAAATTTTTCCAATTCAACTCCATTCTATTCCACTCAATTCCATTCCATTCCGTTCCATTCCATTCCATTCCATTCCATTCCATTCCATTCCATTCTATTCCACTCCATTCCATTCCATTCCACCCTATTCCACTCCATTCCACTCCGTTCGTTTCTTCTTCATTTCACTCCACTGCACTCCACTACACTTTTTTCCATTATTACATTAAATTACATTGCATTGCATTCCATTACGTTCCATTCCATTCTGTTCCATTCCATTCCGTTCTGTATCATTCCATTCCGTTCCATTCCACTCCCCTCCATGCAACTCCCCTCCAAACCATTGCATTCAATTCCATTCCATTCTATTCCATTCCATTCCAAGCCATTCCGCATGAATCCATTTTACTCCCCTCCATTCCACTCCAATTCACTCCACTCAATTCCCTTCTTTCCCATTCCACTCCACTCCACTACACTCTTCTCCATTCCATTCAGTTCCAATACTCTGCACTCCACTCCATTCCGTTCCATTCCATTCCATTCCTTTTCATTTCGTTCCATTGTATTCCTTTCCTTTCCATTCATTTCCATTCCATTCCATTCTACTCCAATCCTCTCCACTCCAATCCACTGTATTCCATTCCATTCCTTTCCATTCCATTCCATTCCATTCCATTCCATTCCATTGCATTGCATTCCATTCCATTCAATTCAAATCCAGTCTTCTCCACTCCCCTACTCTCCACTCCACTGCATACCATTCCTTCCCATTCAACTCCATTACAGTCCACTCCATTCGATTCCATTTCATTCCATTCCATGCCATTCCATTCCATTCCCTTCCATTCCATTCCACTCCTATTAACTCCACTCCACTCCCTTCCTGTATTCTCCATTCCACTCCACTACTCTCCACTGCAATTTTTTTTCCATTCCATTCCATTCCACTCCACTCCACTCCATTCCATTCCATTCTTTTCCTCTACAATCCACTCCACTCCTCTCCAATCCATTCCATTTCATTCCATTCCCTTCTTTTCTCCTAAAATCGCCTCCACTCCCCTCCAATCCATTCCATTCCATTCCATTCCATTCCATTCCATTCCAATCCACTCTTCTCCACTCCATTCCTCTCCAATCTAGTGCATTCCATTCCTCCCTCTTCACCTCCTTCAGGTCCACTCCATTAAATTCCATTCCATTCCATTCCATTCCGTTGCATTCCATTCCATTCCATTCCATTCCATTCCATGTCATTCTTTTCCATTCCACTCCGTTACACTACCTTCCTTTCTTCTCCATTCCACTCCAATTCAATCTACTGCACTTTTTTCCATTCCATTCCATTCCATTCCTTTCCTTTCCTTTCCATTGCATTCCATTCTCTTCTTTTCCACTAGAATCCTCTCCAATCCCCTCTAATTCATTACATTTCATTCCGTTCCATTCAAATCCACTCTTCTGCTCTCCACTCCTCTCCCATCCCCTGCATTGCATTCCTTCTCCTTCGCCTCCATTCCATTCCACTCCAATACATTCCATTCCATTCCATTCCTTTCAATTCCATTCCGTTCCATTCCATTCCATTCCACTCCATTCCATTCCATTCCACTCCACTCCTCTCCTCTCCATTCCACTCCACTGCACTCCATTGAACTTTTTTCATTCCCTTCCATTCCATTTAATTAAAATTACCTCTTCTCCACTCAACTCTTCTCCACTCCACGGTATTCCTTTCCTTCCATTGGCCTCCATTCCAGTCCACTCCACTCCATTCCATTCCTCTCCATGCAACTCAACTCCAACCCACTGCATTCCATTACATTCCATTCTATTAGTGTCCATTCCATTCCACCTGAATCCACTCTACTACCTTTCGTTCAATTCCATTCCCCTCCACACCATTCCATTTCTTTCCTGTCCCTTCCACTCCATGCCTTTCCTTTCACTCCCAATTCACTCCACTCCACTCCACTCCACTCCACTCCACTCCACTCCATTCCATTCCATTCCATTCCATTCCATTCCATTCCTTTTCATTGTGTTCAATTGTATTCCATTGTATTCCATTCTGTTGCATTACTTTCCATTCCATTCCATTCTACTTCAATCCCCTCCACTCCAATCTACTGCATTCCATTCCGTTTCATTCAATTCCATTCCATTGAAATCCACTCTTCTCCACTCCACTCCTCTCCACTCTGTTACATTCCATTCCTTCCTATTCCCCTCCATTGCTATCCACAGAATTCCATTCCATTCCATTCCATTCCATTCCATTCCATCCCATTCCTTTCCAATCCATTCCTCTCCACACCACTCCCTTCCTTTCTTATCCTTTCCATTGCACTACATTCCACTGCATTTTTTCCTTTCCATTCCATTCTTTCCATTAATTCCGTTCCATTCCTTTCTTTCCATTAATTCCATTCCATTCCATTCCATTCTGTTCTTTTCTATTAGAATCCATTCCACTCCAATGCAATTAATTTCATTTCATTCCACTCCATTCAAATCCATACTTCTCCACTCCACTCATCTCCACTCCACTGCATTCCATTCCTTCCCATTCGCCTGCATTCCAGTTCACTCCATTCCATTCCATTCAATTCAATTCCATGCTCTTCCGTTCCACTCCAATCCACTCCATTCCACTCCCTTCCTTTCTTTTCCATTACACTCTTCTCCACTCCACTGCACTTTTTTCCATTCCATTCGATTCCATTCAATTCCGTTCCATTACATTCCTTTCCATTCCATTCCTTTCCATTCCTTCAATTCCCTACTTTTCCACTAGATTCCACTCCACTCTAATCCAATCCATTCCTTTCCATTCGATTCCATTTCAATCCACTCTTCCCCACTCCATTCCTCTCCAGTCCACTGTATTCCATTCTTCCCCAGTTGCTTCCATTCCTGTCCACTCCATTCCATACCATTCCATTCCATTCCATTCCATTCCATTCCATTCCATTCCATTCATTACCTTTCAATTGGAGTCCCCTCTACTGCACTCCAATCCATTCCATTCAACTCAAATCCACTCTTCTCCACTCCTCTCCACTCCACTGCATTCCTTTCCTTTTCATTCGACCCCATTCCAGTCCACTCCAATCCATTCCATTCCTTTGCATTCTATTCAATTCCGTTCCATTCCACTTCATTTGAATCCATTCCACTCTCTTCCTATCTTCGCCATTGCACTACACTGCACTTTTTTCCATTCCCTTCAATTCCATTCAATTCAAATCCACTCTTCTCCACTCCACTCCTCTCCACTCCACTGCATTCCATTCCTTCCGTTTCGCCTCCATTCCAGTCCACCCCATTCCATTCCATTCCATTCCATTACATTACATTACATTCCACTCCACGCATCTACATTCCAATCCACTGCATACCACTCAATTCCATTTTATTACATTCCTTGACACTCCTCATGTGTCCACTCAAATCCCCTCCATTCCACTCCCTCCACTCCAGGAAATTCCATTCCTTCTCATTTCTCTCCGCTCCACTACACTACTCTCCATTCCATTCATTTCATATACACTGCATTCCACTCCACTCCATTCCATTCCACGCCATTCCTTTTCATTCCATTCCAATGTATTCCAAAGCACTCCAAATGTCCACTCAAAGTACTCCAAATGTCCATTTGCAGATTATAGAAAAAGAGTGTTTCAAAACTTCTCAAACAAAAGAAAGATTCAAGTCAATGAGATGAATGCAAAGAACAGGAAGAAACTTCAAAGAATGATTCTCCGTAATTTTCACTTTAAGATATTTCGTTTTTCACCTTTGGCCTCAAAGCTGTCCAAATGTCCACTTGCAGATTCTACAAAAATGTGTTTCAAAACTGTTAAATCAAAAGAATGATTCTACCCTGTGAGATGAATGCACAGAATATGAAGTAGTTTCACAGAATGCTTCTGTGTAGTTTTTACGGGAAGATATTGCATTTTCACCTCACGCCCCAATGTTCTCCAAATTTCCTCTTGCAGATCCTACAAAAGTCTGTTTCAAACTACTCAATCAAAAGAAAGTTTCAACTCTATTAGATGAGTGCACAGATCAGAATGAAGTTTCACAGAATGCTTCTGTGTAGTTTCTATTTGCAGATATTTCCTTCCTCACCATAGGCCTCAAAGTGCTGAACATGTCCACTTGCAGATTCCACAAAAAGAGTTCTTCAAAAGTGCTCAATCAAAGGATAGGTTTATCTCTCTGAGATGAATGCACAGAACAGAGAGAAGTTTCACAGAATGCCTCTGTGTAGTTTTTATGGGAAGATATTTCGTTTTTCACTGTAGGCCTCAATGCTTTCCAAATGTCCAATTGCAGACTCTACAAAAAGCTTATTTCAAAACTGCACAATCAAAAGAAATGTTCCCCTCTCTGAGATAAATGCACAGATCATAAAGTAGTTTCACAAAATACTTCTGTGTAGTTTTTACTTGAAGATATTCCTTTTTCCACGATAACCGTCAAAGTGCTCAAAATGTCCACTGCAGATTATACAAAACGAGTGTTTCAAAACTGCTCAATCAAAAGGAAGGTTCAACTCTGTGAGATGAATGCACAGAAGAGAAAGAAGTTTCACAGAATGATTCTGTGTAGTTTTCATTTGAAGATATTTCGTTTTTCACCATAGACCTCAAACCTCTCCAAATGTCCACCTGCAGCTTCTACAAAAAGAGTGTTTCAAAACTGCTCATTCAAAAGACAGGTTCTAATCCGTGAGATGAATGCACAGAACAGAAAGAAGTTTCACAGAATGCTTCTGTGTAGTTTTTATGGGAAGATATTTCTTTTTTCACCATAGGCCTCAGTGTTCTCCAAATGTCCTCTTGCAGATTCTACAAAAAGAGCATTTCAAAACAGCTCAATGAAAAGAAAGGTTCAACTCTGTTAGATGAATGCACAGATCAGAATGATGTTTTTCACAGAATGCTTCTGTGTAGTTTCTAATTGAAGATATTTCATTCCTCACCATAGAACTCAAAGGGCTCAAAATGTCCACATGCAGTTTCAACAAAAAGAGTGCTTTAAAATTGATCAATCAAAGGATAGGTTTATCACTCTCAGATGAATGCTCAGAACACAGAGAAGTTTCCTAGAATGCTTCTGTGTAGTTTTTATAGAAAGATACTTCTTTCTTCACCATAGGCCTCAATGCTGTCCAAATGACCAACTGCAGATTCTACAGAAAGCGTGTTTCAAAACTACACAATCAAAAGAAAGGTTCCACTCTCTGAGATGAATGCAAAGTTCATAAAGAAGATTCACAGAATATTTCTATGTCGTTTTTATTTGAAGATATTCCTTTTCCACGATAACCCTCAATGCACTCCAAGTGTCGACTTGCAGATTATACAAAAAGAGTGTTTCAAAACTGCTCAGTCAAAAGAAAGTTTCAACTCTGTGAGATGAATACACAGAATAGAAAGAAGTTTCACAGAATGATTCTCTGTACTTTTTCCTTGAAGATATTTCGTTTTTCACCATAGGCCCCAAATCTCTCCAAATGTTCAGTTGCAGATTCTACAAAAAGACTGTTACAAAACTGCTGAATCAAAAGAAAGGTTGTACCCTGTGAGAGGTATGCACAAAACAGAAAAAAGTTTCACTGAATTCTGTGTAGTGTTTATGTGAAGATATTTCCTTTTTCACCGTAAGCCTCAATGTTCCCCAAACGTCCACGTGTAGATTCTACAAAAACAGTGTTTCAAAACTGCTCTTCGAAAGAAAAGTTCAACTCTGTTAGATGAATGTCCAGATCAGAAAGACGTTTCACAGAATGCCTCTGTGTAGTTTTTGTTTGAAGATATTTCGTTTTTCACCATAGGCCTCAATGCTCTCCGAATGTCCACTTGCAGATTCTACAAAAAGGGTGTTCCAAAAATGTACAATCAAAAGAAAATTTCAACTCTGTTACATGAATGACAGATCAGAAAGAAGTTTCACAGAAAGCTTCTGTGTAGTTTCTATGGGAATATATTCCATTTCTCAACATAGGCCACAATGCGCTCCATATGTCCACTTGCAGATTCTGCAAAGAGAGTGTTTCAAAAATGCTCAGTCAACAGAAAGGTTCAACTCTGTGAGGTGAAGGCACAGAATACAATGTTGTTCACAGAATGATTCTGTATAGTTTTTACTTGAAGATATTTCGTTTTTCACCATAGGTCTCAAAGCTCTCCAAATGTCCACATGCAGATTCTACAAATAGAGTGTTCTAAAACTTCTTAATCAAAAGAAAGGTTCTAATCAGTGAGATGACTGCACAGAACAGAAAGAAGTTTCACAGAATGCTTCTGTGTAGTTTTTATGGCAAGATTTTTCTTTTTACACCGTAGGCCCCAATGTCCTCTAAATGTCCGCTTTCAGATACTACAAAAAGTGTGTTTCAAAACCGCTCGAACAAAAGAAAGCTTCAACTCTGTTAGATGAATGCACAGATCTGAAAGTAGCTTAAAAGAATGCTTCTGTGTATTTTTTATTTGAAGATATTCCATTTCTCACTGTAGGCCTCAAAGCACTCCAAATGTTCACTTTCAAATTCTACAAAAACAGGATTTTAAAACTGGTCAATAAAAACATATGTTCATCTCTGTGAGTTGAATGCACAGAACAGAAAGATATTTCACAGAATGCTTCTGTGTAGTTTTTACTTTAAGATATTTTGTATTTCACCAAAGACCTCAATGTTATCCAAGTGTCCACTTGCAGATTCTTCAAAAAGTGTATTTCAAAACTGCTCAATTATAAGAAAGGTTCATTTCTGTGAGATGCATATTCAGATCAGAATGAAGTTTCACAGAATTATTTTGTGTAGTTTTAATTTGAAGATATTTCGTTTTTCACCAAAGGCCTGAAGGTGCTCCAAATGTCCACTTCAGATTCTACAAAAAGAGTATTTCGTAATTGCTCAACCAAAAGAAAGTTTCAATTCTGTGAGATGAATGCACAGACCAGAAAGAGGTTTCTCAGAATGCTTCTCTGTAGTTTTTACAGGTGAATATATCCTTTTGCCCCATAGGCCCCAAAGCACTCCGAATATCCACTTGCAGATACTACAAAAAGAGTGTTTCTAAAGAGCTCAATCAAAAGAAATTTTCTACTCTGTGAGATGAATGCAAAGAGCAGAAGGAAGTTTCACAGAATGCTTCTGTGTAGTTTTTATGGGAAGATATTTCGTTTTTCACCATAGGCCTCATTGATTTCCAAATGTCCACTTGCAGATACTACAAAAAGTTTGTTTCAAAACTGCTAAATCAAAAGAAAATTTCAACCCTGTTAGATGAAAGCACAGATCAGAATGAAGTTTCACAGAAAGATTCTTTGTAGTTTTTATTTCAAGTTATTTCTTTTCTCACCATAGGCCTCAAAGCACTCCAAATGTGCACTTGCAGATTCTACAAAAAGAGTGTTTCAAAACTGCTCTAATAAAAGATAGTTTCATCTCTGTGAGATGAATGCACCTAAGACAGAGAAGTTTCACAGAATGCTTCTGTGTAGTTTTTAAGGGAGGTTATTTCTTTTTCAACTTATGCCTCAATGCTCAATCAAAAGAAAGTTTCATCACTGTGAGATGAATGCACAGATCAGAATGAAGTTTCACAGAACACTTCTGTGTAGTTTTGATGGGAGGATATTTTGTTTTACACTGTAGACCTAAATGTTCTCCGAATATCCAGTTGCAGTTTCTACCAAAAGCGTGTTTCAGAACTGCTCAATCAAAAAACAGGTTCAACTCTGTTAGATGAATGCACAGATCAGGAAGGAGTTTTACAGAATGCTTCTGTGTAGTTTTTTTTGAAGACATTTCGTTTTTCACCATAGGCCTCAAAGTGCTCCAAATGTCCACTTGTACATTCTACAAAAAGAGTGTTTCAAAACTGCTCCATCAAATGATAGGTTCATTTCTGTGAGATGTATGCACAGAAGAGAAAGAAGTTTCACAGAATGCTTCTGTGTAATTTTTAAGTCAAGATATCTCTTTTTTCAACATAGGCCTCTATTTTCTCCAAATGTCCGTCTGCAGATTCTACAAAAAGACTGTTTCAAAACTGCACTATCAAAAGAAAGGTTCCACTCTCTGAGATGAATGCATAGATCATAAAGAAGTTTCACAGAATTCTTCTTTTTATTTTTTATTTGAAGATATTTCTTTTTCATGGAAGGCCTCAAAGCACTCCAAAAGACCAATTGCAGACTCCTCTAAAAGAGTATTTCAAAGCTGCTCAATCAAGAGAAAGGTTCTACTCTGTGTGATGAATGCACAAAACAGAGGGAAGTTTCAAAGAATTCTTCTGCATAGTTTTTATGGAAAGATATTTCATTTTTCACCGTAGGCCTCAATGTTCTCAAAATGTCTACTTGCAGATTCAACAAAAAGAGTGTTTCAAAACTGCTCAAACGAAAGAAAGGTTCAACTTTGTGAGATGAAGGCACAGAAAAGAAAGAACTTTCACAGTATTCTTCTGTCTAGTTTTTATTTGTAGTTATTTCTTTTCTCACCACAGGTCTGAAAGTGCTCCAAATGTCCACTTGTGGATTCTACAAAAAGAGAGTTTCAAAACTGCTCAATCAAAAGATAGATTCATTTCTGTGAGTTGAATGTGCAGAACAGAAAGAAGTTTCACAGAATGCTTCTGTGTAGTTTTTATGGGAAGATATTTCTTTTTTCACCATAGGCCTCACTGCTCTCCAAATGTCCACTGGAATATTTTAGAAAAAATTGTTTCAAAACTGCTCAATCAAGAGAAAGGTACAACTCTGTGACATGAATGCACAGATCATAAAGAAGTTTCACAGAAAACTTCCGTGTAGTATTTGTTTGAACATATTAAATTTTCTGCAAGCCCTCAAAGCGCTCCAAATGTCCACTTGCAGATTATACAAAAAATGCTTCAGAATTGCTCAATTAAAGAAACTTTCAAATCTGTGAGATGAATGCACAGAATAGAAAGAAGTTTCACAGAATGATTCTGGGTATTTTTTACTTGAAGATATTTCATTTTTCACCATAGGCCACAAAGCTCTCAAATGCCCACTTGCAGATTCTACAAAAAGAGTGTTTCAAAACTTCTGAATCAAAAGAAAGGTTCTACTCTGTGAGATGAATGCACAGAACAGAAAGAAGTTTCACAGAATGCTTCTGTGTAGTTTTTTTGGGAAGAAATTTCATTTCTCACTGTAGGCCTCAATATTCTCCCAATGTCCACTTGCAGTTTCTACAAAAAAATTGTTTCAAAAGTGCTCAATCCAAAGCAGGGTTCAGCACTGTTAGATGAATGCACAGATTTGAAAGAAGTTTCACAGAATGTTTCTGTGTTGTTTTGTTTTGAAGATATTTCGTTTTTCACCATAGGCCTCAATGTTGTTCAATTGTCTAATTGCAGATTTAAAAAACCGAGTGTTTCAAAACTGTTCAAACAAAAGAAAGTTCAACTCTGTTAGAAGAATGCACCGATCAGAAAGAAGTTCAACAGAATGCTTCTGTGTAGTTTTTGTTTGAAGATATTTTGTTTCTCACCATAGGCCTCAAATTGTTCCAAATTTCCACTGGCAGTTTCTACAGAAACAGTGTTTCAAAACTGCTGCATCAAAGGATAGGTTTATCTCTTTAAGATGAATGCATAGAACAGAGAGTAGTTTCACAGAATGTTTCTGTGTAGTTTTTATGGGAAGATATTCCTTTTTTCATGGTAGGACTCAATGCTGTCCAAATTTCTAATGGTAGATTCTACAAAGAAGCGTGTTTGAAAACTGCACTATCAAAAGAAATGTTCCACTCTCTGAGATGAATACACAGATCATAAATAAATTTCACAGAATCCTTCTACGGGGTTTTTATTTGAAGATAATTCTTTTTCCACGATAGGCCTGAAAGTGCCCGAAATGTCCACTTGCAGATTCTACAAAAAAGTGTTTCAAAACTGCTCAATCAAAGAAAGTTTCAACTCTGTGAGATGAATGCACAGAATAGAAAGAAGTTTCACAGAATGATTCAGTGTAGTTTTTATTTGAAGATATTTCGTTTTTCACCATAGGCCTCAATGTTCTCCAAATGTCCACTTGCAGATTCTACAAAAAGAGTGTTTCAAAACTGCTTAATCAAAAGAAAACTTCAACTATGTGAGATGAATGCGCAGATCAGAAAGAAGTTTCACAGTATGCTTCTGTGTAGTTTTTATTTGAAGAAATTTCGTTTTTCACCATAGGCTTCAAAGCACTCAACATGTCCACTTGCAGATTCTACAAAAAGATTGTTTCAGAACTGCTCAATCAAAAGAAGGTTTCATCTCTGTGAGATGAATGCACAGATCAGAAAGAAGTTTCACAGAATGCTTCTGTGTTGTTTTGATAGGAAGTTATTTCGTTTTTCACAATAGGCCTCAATATTCTCCAAATGTTCACTGTAGATTCTGCAAAAAGATTATTTCAAAACTACTCAATCAAAAGAAAGGTCCAACACTGTTAGATGAATGCACAGATCAGAAAGAAGTTCAACATAATGCTTCTGTGTAATTTTTATTTGAAGATATTTCGTTTCTCACTGTAGGCCTCAAAGCGTTCCAGTAGTCCACATGCACATTCTACAAAAAGACTGTTTCCAATCTGCTCATTGAACAGAAAGTTTCAGTTCTGTGAGAAGAATGCACAGATAAGAATGAAGTTGAGCAGAATGCTTCTGTGTAGTTTTTATGTGAAGATATTTCCTTTTCACCACTGGCCTGAAAGCACTCAAAATTTTCACTTTCAGGTTCTACAAAAAGAGTGTTTCAGAACTGCTCAATCAAAAGAAAGGAACAACTCTATGAGATGAACGCAGAGATCAGAAAGAAGTTTCACAGAATGCTTCTGTGTTGTTTTTATGTGAAAATATTTCATTTTCCACCATAGGAGTCAAAGCGCTCCAAAAGACCACTTCCAGATTCTACAAAAAAGGTATTTCAAAACTGTTCAATCAAAGAAAGTTTCAACACTGTGAGATGAATGCACAGAAAAGAGAGAAGTTTTACAGAATGCTTCTGTGTAGTTTTTATGGGAAGATATAACTTTCTTCACCCTAGGCCTCAGTGCTTTCCTAATTTCCAATGGTGGATTCTACAAAAAAGCGTGTTTGAAAACCGCACAATGGAGGTGGAGCCAAGATGGCCGAATAGGAACAGATCCGGTCTCTAGCTCCCAGCCTGAGTGACACAGAAGACAGGTGATTTCTGCATTTCTGCTTGAGTTACCAGTTTCATCTCACTAGGGAGTGCCAAACAGTGGGTGCAGGAGAGTTGGTGAAGCACACTGTGCACGAGCCAAAGCAGGGTGAGTCATTGCCTCACTCGGGAAGCACAAGGGGTCAGGGAGTTCCCTTTCCTAGTCAAAGAAAGGGGTAACAGATGGCACTTGGAATAACAGGTAAGTCCCACCCTAATACTGCGCATTTCCAATGGGTCTGGAAAATGGCACACTAGGAGATTGTGTCCCGCAATTGGCTCAGAGGGTCCTGTGCCCACGGAGTCTCGCTGATTGCTAGCACAGCAGTCTGAGATCAAGCTGGAAGGCGGCAGCGAACCTGGGGGAGGGGTGCTCGCCATTGCCCAGGCTTGCTTAGGTAACAAAGAAGTCAGGAAGCTCCAACGGGGTGGAGCCCACCACAGCTCAAGGAGGCCTGCCTGCCTCTGTAGGCTCCACCTCTGCTGGCAGGGCACAGACAAACAAAAAGTCAGTAGGAAACTCCACAGACTTAAATCTCCCTGTCTGACTGACAGCTTTGAAGAGAGTAGTGGTTTTCCCGGCACACAGCTGGAGATCTGAGAATGGACAGACTGCCTCCTAAAGTGGGTCCCTCACCCTTGAGCTGCCTAACTGGGAGGCACCCCCACAGTAGGGACAGATTGACACCTCACTCAGTCGGGTAATCCTCTGAGACAAAACTTCCAGAGGAACTATCAGACAGCTGAATTTGTGGTCTCACGAAAATACACTGTTCTGCAGCCACCGCTGCTGACACCCAGCCAAACAGGGTTTGGAGTGGACCTCTAGTAAACTCCAACAGAGCTGCAACTGAGGGTCCTGTCTGGTAGAAGGAAAACTAACAAACAGAAAGGACATCCACACCAAAAACCCATCTGTACCTCACCATCATCAAAGACCAAAAGTAGATAAAACCACAAAGATGGGGAAAAAAAAGAGAAGAAAAACTGCAAACTCTAAAAAGCAGAGCACCTCTATTCCAGCAATGGAACAAAGCTGGATGGAGGATGACTTTGACGAGTTGAGAGAAGAAGGCTTCAGACGATCAAACTACTCTGAGCTACAGGAGGAAATTCAAAACAACAGCAAAGAAGTTAAAAACTTTGAAACAAAATTAGAAGAATGGATAACTAGAATAACCAAAGGAGAGAAGGGCTTAAAGGAGATGATGGAGCTGAAAGCCAAGTTTTGAGAACTATGCGAAGATTGCAGAAGCCTCAGTAGCAGATGCGATCAACTGGAAGAAAGGGTATCACTGATGGAAGATGAAATGAATGAAATGAAGGGAGAAGGGAAGCCTAGAGAAAAAAAGAATAAAAAGAAATGAACAAAGCCTCCAAGAAATTTGGGACTATGTGAAAAGACCAAACCTATGTCTGATTGGTGTACCTGAAAGTGATGGGGAGAATGGAGCCAAGTTGGAAAACACTCTGCAAGATATTATCCAGGACAACTGCCCCAATCTAGCAAGGCATGCCAACATTCAGATTCAGGAAATACAGAGAATACCACAAAGATACTCCTCGAGAAGAGCAACTCCAAGACATATAATTGTCAGATTCACCAAAGTTGAAATGAAGAAAAAAATGTTAAAGGCAGCCAGAGAAAGGTCGGGTTACCCACAAAGGGAAGCCCATCAGACTAACAGCTGATCTCTCGGCAGAAACTCTACAACCCAGAAGAGAGTGGGGGCCGATATTCGACATTCTTAAAGGAAAGAATTTTCAACCCAGAATTCATATCCAGCCAAACTAAGCTTCATAAGTGAAGGAGAAATAAAACACTTTACAGACAAGCAAACGCTGAGTGATTTTGTCACCACCAGAATTGCCCTAAAAGAGCTTCTGAAGGAAGCACTAAACATGGAAAGGAACAACCGGTACCAGCCACTGCAAAAACATGCCAAATTGTAAAGACCATCGAGGCTAGGAAGAAACTGCATCAACTAACGAGCAAAATAACCAACTAACATCATAATGACAGGATCAGATTCACAAAAAACAATATTAACGTTAAATGTAAATGGGCTAAATGCTCCAATTAAAAGACACAGACTGGCAAACTGGATAAGGAGTCAGGACCCATCAGTGTGCTGTATTCAGGAAACCCATCTCACGTGCAGAGACACACATAGACTCAAAATAAAGGGATGTGGGAAGATCTATCAAGCAAATGGAAAACAAAAAAAGGCAGAGGTTGCAATCTTAGTCTCTGATAAAATAGACTTTAAACCAACAAAGGTCAAAAGAGCCAAAAAGGCCATTACATAATGGTAAAGGGATCAATTCAACAAGAAGAGCTAACTATCCTAAATATATATGCACCCAACACAGGAGCACCCAGATTCATAAAGCAAGTCCTGAGTGACCTACAAAGGGACTTAAACACACATACAATAATAATGGGAGATTTTAACACTCCACTGTCAACATTAGACAGATCAACAAGACAGAAAGTTAACAAGGATATCCAGGAATTGAACTCAGCTCTACACAAAGTGGACCTAATAGACATCTACAGAACTCTCCACCCCAAATTCAACAGAATATACATTTTTTTCAGCACCACAACAAAACTATTCCAAAATTGACCACATAGTTGGAAGTAAAGCTCTCCTCAGCAAATGTAAAAGAACAGAAATTATAACAAACTGTCTCTCAGACCACAGTGCAATCAAACTAGAACTCAGGATTAAGAAACTCACTCAAAACCGCTCAACTACATGGAAACTGAACAACCTGCTCCTGAATGACTATTGGATACATAATGAAATGAAGGCAGAAATAAAGATGTTCTTTGAAACCAACGAGAACAAAGACACAACATACCAGAATCTCTGGGACACATTCAAAGCAGTGTGTAGAGGGAAATTTATAGCACTAAATGCCCACGAGAGAAAGTAGGAAAGATCCAAAATTGACACCCTAACATCACAATTAAAAGAACTAGAAAAGCAAGAGCAAACACCTTCAAAAGCTAGCAGAAGGCTAGAAATAACTAAAATCAGAGCAGAACTGAAGGAAATAGAGACACAAAAAACCCTTCAAAAATTTAATGAATCCAGGAGCTGGTTTTTTGAAAAGATCAACAAAATTGATAGACTGCTAGCAAGACTAATAAAGAAGAAAAGAGAGAAGAATCAAATAGATGCAATAAAAAATGAAAAAGGGGATATCACCACCGATCCCACAGAAATACAATCTACCATCAGAGAATACTACAAACACCTCTTATGCAAATAAACTAGAAAATCTAGAAGAAATGGATAAATTCCTCGACAAATACACCCACCCAAGACTAAATCAGGAAGAAGTTGAATCTCTGAATAGAAAAATAACAGGATGTGAAATTATGGCAATAATCAATAGCTTACCAACTAAAAAGAGTCCAGAACCTGATGGATTCACAGCTGAATTCTACCAGAGGTACAAGGAGGAACTGGTACCATTCCTTCTGAAATTATTCCAATTGATAGAAAAAGAGGGAATCCTCCCTAACACATTTTATGAAGCCAGCATCATCCCGATACAAAAGCCTGGCAGAGACATAACCAAAAAAGAGAATTTGAGACCAATATCCTTGATAAACATTGATGCAAAAATCCTCAATAAAATACTGGGAAACCAAATCCAGCAGCACATCAAAAAGCTTATCCACCGTAATCAAGTAATTTATAGATTCAATGCCATCCCCATCAAGCTACCAATGACTTTCTACACAGAATTGGAAAAAACTACTTTAAAGTTCATATGGAACCAAAAAGAGGCCATATCACCACGTCAATCCTAAGCCAAAAGAACAAAGCTGGAGGCATCACTCTATCTGACTTCAAACTATACTACAAGGCTACAGTAACAAAAACAGCATGGTACTGGTACCAAAACAGAGACATAGATCAACGGAACAGAACAGAGCCCTCAGAAATGATGTCACATATCTACCACTATCTGATCTTTGACAAACCTGACAAAAACAAGAAATGGAGAAAGGATTCCCTATTTAATAAATAGTGCTGGGAAAACTGGCTAGCCATATAAAGAGAGCTGAAACTGGATCATTTACTTACACTTTATACAAAAATTAATTCAAGATGGATTAAAGACTTAAATGTTAGACCTAAAACCATTAAAATCCTACAAGAAAACCTAGGCAATACCATTCAGGACATAGGCGTGGGCAAGGACTTCATGTCTAAAACACCAAAAGCAATGGCAACAAAAGCCAAAATTGACAAATGGGATCTAATTAAACTAAACAGCTTCTGCACAGCAAAAGAAACTACCATTAGAGTCAACAGGCAACCTACAGAATGAGAGAAAATTTTTGCAAGCTACTCATCTGACAAAGGGCTAATATCCAGAATCTACAATGAACTCAAACAAATTTACAAGAAAAAAACAAACAACCCCATCAAAAAGTGGGCAAAGGACATGAATAGACACTTCTCAAGAGAAAACATTTATGCAGCCAAAAAACACATGAAGAAATGCTAATCATCACTGGCCATCAGGGAAATCCAAATCAAAACCACAGTGAGATACCATCTCACACCAGTTAGAATGACCATCATTAAAAAATCAGGAAACAACAGGTGCTGGAGAAGATGTGGAGAAATAGGAACACTTTTACACTGTTGGTGGGACTGTAAACTAATTCAACCATTGTGGAAGTCAGTGTGGCGATTCCTCAGGGATCTAGAATAAGAAATACCATTTGACCCAGCCATCCCATTACTGGGTATATACCCAAAGGACTATAAATCATGCTGCTATAAAGACACATGCACACGTATATTTATTGCGGCACTATTCACAGTAGCAAAGAGTTGGAACCAACCCAAACGTCCAACAACAATAGACTGGATTAAGAATATGTGGCACATATACGCCATAGAATACAATGCAGCCATAAAAAGGATGAGTTCATGTCCTTTGTAAGGACATGGATGAAACTGGAAAACATCATTCTCAGTAAACTATCACAAGGACAAAAAACCAAACACCGCATGTTCTCACTCATAGGTGGGAATTGAACAATGAGAACTCATGGACACAGGAAGAGGAACATCACACTCCAGGGACGGTTGTGGGGTTGGGGGAGGGGAGAGGGAAAGCATCAGGAGATATACCTAATGCTAAATGACGAGTTAATGGGTGCAGGAAATCAACATGGCACATGGATACATATGTAACAAACCTACACATTGTGCATATGTATCTTAAAACCTAAAGTATAATAAAAAAAATTAAGTAAAAAAAAAAAAAGAAAACTGCACAATCAAAACAAAGGTTCCACTCTGTGAGATGAATGCACAGATCATAAAGAAGTTTCCCAGAATCCTTCTACATGGTTTTTATTTGAAGATATTTCTTTTTCCATGATAGGCCTCAAAGCACTCCAAATGTCCACTTGTAGACTCTTCAAAAAAGTGTTTCAAAACTGCTCAATCAAAAGATAGGTTGAAGTATGTTAGATGAATGCACAGATCAGAAAGAAGTTTCACAGAATGCTTCTCTGTAGTTTTTATGGGTGGATACTTCCTTTTTCCCCATATGCCTCAAAGCACTCCAAATGTCCAATTGCAGATTCTACAAAAAGAGTGCTTCAAAACAGCTCAATCAAAAGAAAGGTTCTACTCTGTTCGATGAATGCACATATCAGGAAGAAGTTTCACAGAATGTTTCTTTCAAGTTTTAATGGGAAGATATTTCGTTTTTCACCGCAGGCCTCAATATTATCCAAATATCCCCTTGCAGATTCTACAAAAAGAGTGTTTCAAAACAGCTCCATCAAAAGAAAGGTTCAACTCAGCTAGACGAATGCACCGATGAGAAAGAAGTTTCACAGAATGCTTCTGCATAGTTTTTATTTGAAGATATTTCTTTTTCCACGATAAGCCTCAAAGCGCTCCAAATGTCCACTTGCAGATTCTACAAAAAGAGTTTTTCAAAACTGCTCAATCAAAAGAAAGGTTCTACTCTGTGAGATGAATGAACAGAATAGAAAGTAGTTTCACAGAATGCTTCTGTGTAGTTTTTATGGGAAGATATTTCGTTTTTCACCGTAGGCCTCAATGTTCTCCAAATGTCCACTTGCAGATTCTACAGAAAGAGTGTTTCAAAACTGCTCAATCAAAAGAAAGGTTCAACTCTGTTAGATGAATGAACAGATCAGAAAGAAGTTTCCAGGAATGCTTCCATGTAGTTTTTATGGGAAGATATTACTTTTTTCACCATAGGCCACTATGCTCTAGAAATGTCCAATTGCAGGTTCTACGAAAAGCCTGTTTCAAAGCTGAAAATCTAAAGAAAGATTCCATGTTCTGAGATGAATGCACAGTTCATAAAGAAGTTTCACAGATAACTTCTGTGTAGTTTTTATTTGAAGATATTTCTTTTTCCACGATAGGCCTCAAACCGCGCCAAATGTCCACTTACAGTTTTTCAAGAAGAGTGTTTCAAAACTTCTCAATCCAAAGGAAGGTTCAACTCTGTGAGATGAATGCAGAGAATAGAAAGAATTTTCACAGAAGTATTCTGTGTAGTTTTTATTTGAAGATATTCCTTTTTCCATGATAGGCCTCAAAGAGCTCCAAATGTCCACCTGCAGATTCTACAAAAAGAGTGTTTCAAAACTGCTCAATCAAAAGAAAGGTTCAACTCTGTGAGATGAACACGAAGAATAGAAAGAATTTTCACAGAAGTATTCTGTGTAGTTTTTACTTGAAGCTATTTCGTTTTTCACCATAGGCATCAAAGCTCTCTAAATGTCCACTTGCAGATTCTACAAAAAGAATGTTTCAAAAAAGCTGAATCAAAAGGAAGGTTCAACTCTGTGAAATGAATGCACAGAATAGAAAGAAGTTTATCAGAATGCTTCAGTGTAGTTTTTACGGGAAGATATTTTGTTTTTCACTGTAGGCCTCAATCTTTTCCAAATGTCCCCTTGCAGATTCTACAGAAAGAGTGTTTCAAAACAGCTCAATCCAAAGAAAGGTTCTACTCTGTGAGATGAATGCACAGAATAGGAAGAATTTTCACAGAAGTATTCTTTGTAGTTTTTACTTGAAGATATTTCGTTTTTCACCACAGACCTCAAAGATCTCCAAATACCCACTTGCAGATCCTACAAAACGAGAGTTTCAAAACTGCTCAATCAAAATAAAGGTTCTACTCTGTGAGATAAATGAAGAGAATAGAAAGACGTTTCACAGAATGCTTCTGTGTAGTTTTCATGGGAAGATATTTCGTTTTTCACCGCAGGCCTCAGTATTCTCCAAATATCCACTTGCAGATTCTACATAAACTGTGTTTCAAAACTGCTCAATGAAATGAAAGTTTCAACTCTGTTAGATGAATGCACAGATCAGAAAGAAGTTTCACAGAATGCTTCTGTGTAGTGTTCATTTGGAGATTATTCCTTTTTCCATGATAGGCCTCAAAGTGCTCCAAATGTCCAATTGCATATTCAAAAAAAAGAGTGTTTCAAAACTGCTCCATCAAAAGAAAGTTTCAACTCGCTTAGATGAATGAAAAGAATAAAAAGAAGTTTCACAGATTACTTCTGTGTAGTTTTCATTTGAAGATATTCCTTTTTCCACGATAGGCCACAAAGTGCTCAAATTGTCCACTTGCAGATTCTACAAAAACAGTGTTTCAAAACTGCTCAATCAAAAGAAAGGTTCAACCCTGTCAGATCAATGCACAGAATAGAAAGAATTTTCACAGAAGTATTCTGTGTAGTTTTTAGTTGAAGATACTTCGTTTCTCACCATAGGCCACAAAGCTCTCCAATTGTTCACTTGCAGATGCTACAAAAAAGTGTTTCAAAACTGCTCAATCAAAAGCAATGTTCAATTCTGTGAGATGAATGCACAGAATGGAAAGAAGTTTCACTGAATGTTTCTGTGTAGTTTTTACTTGAAGATATTCCTTTTACACAAGAGGCCTCAAAATGCAACAAATGTCCACTTGCAGATTTTACAAAAAGAGTGTTTCAAAACTGCTGAATCAAAAGAATGGTTCTACTATGTGTGATGAATGCACAAAATAGAAAGATGTTTCAGAGAATGCTTCTGTGTAGTTTTTATGGGAAGATATTTCGTTTTTCACTGTAGGCCTCCATGTTCTCCAATTGTCCACCTGCAGATTCTACAAAAAGAGTGTTTCAAAACTGCTCAATCAAAAGCAAGATTCAACTCTGTCTGATGAATGCACAGATCACAAAGAAGTTGCAGAGAATGCTTCTCTGAAGTTTTAATTTGAAGATATTTCTTGTTCCATGATAGGCCTCAAAGCGGTCTAAATGTCCACTTGCAGATTCTACAAAAAGAGTGTTTCAAGACTGCTCAATGTAAAGAAAGTTTCAACTCTGTGAGATGAATGCACAGAATAGAAAGAAGTCTCATAGAATGCTTCTGTGTAGTTTTTATGAAAAGATATTTCTTTTTCACTATAGGCCTCAATATTCTCCTAATGTCCACTTGCAGATTCTACAAAACAGTGCTTCAAAACTGCTCAGTCAAAAGAAAGTTTCAACCTGTGAGATGAATGCACAGAATAGAAAGAATTTGACAGAAGTGTTCAGCATAGTTTTTACTTGAAGATATTTCATTTTTCAACATAGGCCTCAAAGCTCTCCAAATGTCCACTTGCAGATTCTTCAAAAAGAGTGTTTCAAAACTGATCAATCAAAACAAAGGTTCTACTCAGTGAGATGAATGCACAGAATAGAAAGAAGTTTCACAGAATGCTTCTGTGTAGTTTTTATATGAAGATATTTTGTTTTTCACTATAGGCCTCAATATTCTCCAAATGTCCACTTGCAGATTCTACAACATGGTGTTTCAAAACTGCTCAATCAAAAGAAAGTTTCAACTCTCTGAGATGAATGCACAGAATTGAAAGATGTTTGACAGAAGTATTCTGTTTAGTTTTTAGTTGAAGATACATCGTTTTTCACCATACGCCTCAATGTTCTCCAAATCTACACTTGCAGATTCTACAAAAAGAGTTTTTAAAAATTGCTCAATAAAAAGAAAGGTTCTACTCTGTGAGATGAATGCAAACAATAGAAAGAAGTTTCACAGAATGCTTCTGTGTAGTTTTTATGGATAGATATTTCGTTTCTCACTATAGGCCTCAATGTTCTCCAAAGGTCCACCTCCAGATTCTACAAAAAGTGCGTTTCAAACTGCTCAATGAAAAGTAAGTTTCAAATCTGTTAGATGAATGCACAGATAAGTAAGGAGTTTCACAGAATGCTTCTGTGTAGTTTTTATGGGAAGATATTTCTTTGTTCACCATAGGCCTCAATGTTCTGCAAATGTCCAATTGCAGATTCTACAAAAAGCCTGTTTCAAATCTGCACAATCAAAAGAAATATTCCACTCTCTGAGATGAATGCACAGTTCATAAAGAAGTTTCACAGATTACTTCTGTGTAGTTTTTATTTGAAGATATCCCTTTCCCCATGATATGCCTCAATATTCTCCAAATGTCCACTTGCAGATTCTACAAAAAGTGTGTTTCAAAACTGCTCAATCTAAAGAAAGGTTAAACTCTGAGATGAATGCACAGAATAGAAAGAAATTTCACTGAAGTATTCTGTGTAGTTTTTACTTAAAGATACTTCGTTTTTCACCATAGACCTCAAAACTCTCAAAATATCCACTTGCAGATTCTACAAAAAGAGTGTTTCAAAACTGCCAAATCAAAAGTAAGGTTCAACTGTATTAGATGAATGCACAGATCAGAAAGAAGTTTAACAGAATGCTTCTGTGTAGTTTTGAAGGGAAGATATTCCTTTTTTCACCATAGGCCTCAATGCTCACCAAAGTCCAATTCCAGATTCTACAAAAAGACTATTTCAAAGCTGTACAATCAAAAGAAAGTTTCCACTCTCTGAGATGAATGCACAGTTCATAAAGAACTTTCACAGATTACTTCTGTGTAGTTTTTATTTTATGATATTCCTTTACAAACCGTGAGCCACAAAGCGCTCTAATTGTCCACTTGCAGATTCTACAAAAAGAGTGTCTCAAAACTGCTCAATCAAAAGAAAGGTTCAACTCTGTGAGATGAATGCACAGATCAGAAAGAAGTTTCACAGAATGCTTCTGTGTAGTTTTAATGGGAAGATATTTCTTTTTTCACCATAGGCCTCAATACTCTCAAATGTCCCATCGGATATTCTACAAAAAGACTGATTCAAAGCTGCACAATCAAAAAAAAGTTTCCACACTCTGAGATGAATGCACTGTTCATAAAGAAGTTTCAAAGATTACTTCTGTGTAGTTTTTATTTGAAGATATTCCTTTTCCTATGATAGGCGTCAAAGCGCTCCAAATATCCACTTGCAGATTCTACAAAAGGAGTGTTTCAAAACTGCTGAATCAAAATGAAGGTTTAACTCTGTGGGATGAACGCACAGAATAGAAAGAAGTTTCACAGAAATACACTGTGTAGCTTTTACTTGAAGATATTTCGTTTTTCACCATAGGCCTCAAAGCTCCCCAAATGTCCACCTGCAGATTCTACAAAAAGAGTGTTTGAAAACTGCTCAATCAAAAGAAAGTTTCTACTCTGTGAGATGAATGCACAGAATGGAAAGAAGTTTCACAGAATACTTCTGTGTAGTTTTTATTTGAAGATATTTCGTTTTTCACCATAGGCCTGAGAACTCTCCAAATGTTGACTTGCAGATTCTACAAAAAGAGTTTTTCAAAACTGCTCAATCAAAAGAAAGGTTCAAATCCGTGAGATGAATGCCCAGAAAAGAAAGAAGTTTCACAGAATGCTTCCATGTAGGTTTTATTTGATGATATTCCTTTTTCCACAATAGGTCTCAAAGTGCTCCAAATGTCCACTTGCAGGTTCTACAGAAAGAGTGTTTCAAAGCAGCTCAATCAAAAGTAAAGTTCTACTCTTTTAGCTGAATGCTCAGATCAGAAAGAAGTTTCCCAGAAGTATTCTGTGTAGTTTTTCTTGACGATAGTTCGTTTTTCACCATAGGCCTCAATGCTCTCCATATGTCCACTTGCAGATTCTACAAACAGAGTGTTTCAATACCACTCAACCAAAAGCAAGGTTCAACTCTGTGAGATGAATGAACAGAAAGGAAAGAAGTTTCAAGAATGCTTCTGTGTAGTTTTTATTTGAAGATATTCCCTTTTCCACAACATTCCTCGAAGTACTCCAAATGTGCACTTGCAGATTCCACAAAAGGAGTGTTTCAAAACGGGTCAATCGAAAGAAAAGTTCTACTCTGTGAGATGAATGCACAGAATAGAAAGATGTTTCACAGAATGCTTCTGTGTAGTTTTTTTTTTTATACTTTAGGTTTTAAGGTACATGTGCACAATCTGCAGGTTTATTACATACATGTCCATGTGCCACGTTGATTTTCTGCACCCATTAACTCGTCATTTAGCATTAGGTATATCTCCTAATGCTGTCCCCCCCCCTCCCCCCACCCCACAATAGTCCCCAGAGTGTGATGTTCCCCTTCCTGTGTCCATGAGTTCTCATTGTTCAATTCCCACCTATGAGTGAGAACATGCGGTGTTTGGTTTTTTGTCCTTGCGATAGTTTACTGAGAATGATGTTTTCCAGTTTCATCCGTGTCCCTACAAAGGAGATGAACTCATCATTTTTTATGGCTGCATTGTATTCCATTGTGTATATGTGCCACATTTTCTTAATCCAGTCTATCGTTGTTGGACATTTGGGTTGGTTCCAACTCTGCTATTGTGAATAGCGCCACAATAAACATACATGTTCATGTGTCTATATAGCAGCATGATTTATAGTCCTTTTGGTATATACCCAGTAATGGGATGGCTGGGTCAAATGGTATTTCTTATTCTAGATCCCTGAGGAATCGCCACACTGACTTCCACAATGGTTGAACTAGTTTACAGTCCCACCAACAGTGTAAAAGTGCTCCTATTTCTCCACATCCTCTCAAGAACCTGTTGTTGCCTGCTCTTTTAATGATGGCAATTCTAACTGGTGTTAGATGGTATCTCACTGTGGTTTTGATTTGCATTTCTCTGATGGCCAGTGAAGATGAGTATTTTTTCATGTGTTTTTGGGGTGCATAAATGTCTTCTCTTGAGAAGTGTCTGTTCATGTCCTTTGCCCACTCTTTGATGGGGTTGTTTGTTTTTTTCTTGTAAATTTGTTTGAGTTCATTGTAGATTCTGGATATTAGCCCTTTGTCAGATGAATAGGTTGCAAAAATTTTCTCCCATTCTGTAGGTTGCCTGTTCACTCTGATGGTAGTTTCTTTTGCTGTGCAGAAGCTCTTTAGTTTAATGAGATCCCATTTGTCAATTTTGGCTTTTGTTGCCATTGCTTTTGGTGTTTTAGACATGAAGTCCTTGCCCACGCCTATGTCCTGAATGGTATTGCCTAGGTTTTCTGGTAGGATTTTAGTGGTTTTAAGTCTATCCACCTTGAATTAATTTTTGTATAAGGTGTAAGGAAGGAATCCAGTTTCAGCTTTCTACATATGGCTAGCCAGTTTTCCCAGCACCATTTATTAAATAGGGAATCCTTTCTCCATTTCTTGTTTTTGTCAGGTTTGTCAAAGATCAGATAGTTGTAGATATGCGGCATTATTTCTGAGTGCTCTGTTCTGTTCCATTGATCTATGTCTCTGTTGTGGTACCAGTACCATGCTGTTTTGGTTACTGTAGCCTTGTAGTATAGTTTGAAGTCAGATAGCGTGATGCCTCCAGCTTTGTTCTTTTGGCTTAGGATTGACTTGGTGATGCGGGCTCTTTTTTGGTTCCATATGAACTTTAAAGTAGTTTTTTCCAATTCTGTGTAGAAAGTCATGGTAGCTTGATGGGGATGGCATTGAATCTATAAATTACCTTGGCATTATGGCCATTTTCACGATATTGATTCTTCCAACCGATGAGCATGGAATGTTCTTCCATTTGTTTGTATCCTCTTTTATTTCATTGAGCAGTGGTTTGTAGTTCTCCTTGAAGAGGTCCTTCACATCCCTTGTAAGTTGGATTCCTAGGTATTTTATTCTCTTTGAAGCAATTGTGAATGGGAGTTCACTCATGATTTGGCTCTCTGTTTGTCTGTGATTGGTGTACAAGAATGCTTGTGATTTTTGTACAGTGATTTTGTATCCTGAGACTTTGCTGAAGTTGCTAATCATCTTAAGGAGATTTTGGGCTGAGACGATGGGGTTTTCTAGATATACAATCATGTCATCTGCAAACAGGGACAGTTTGACTTCCTCTTTTCCTAATTGAATACAGTTTATTTCCTTCTCCTGCCTGATTGCTCTGGCCAGAACTTCCAGCACTATGTTGAATAGGAGCGGTGAGAGAGGGCATCCCTGTCTTGTGCCAGTTTTCAGAGGGAATGCTTCCAGTTTTTGCCCATTCAGTATGATATTGGCTGTGGGTTTGTCATAGATAGCTATTATTATTTTGAGATACATCCCATAAATACCTAATTTATTGAGAGTTTTTAGCATGAAGGTTGTTGAATTTTGTCAAAGGCCTTTTCTGCATCTATTGAGATAATCATGTGCTTTTTGTCTTTGGTTCTGTTTATATGCTGGATTACATTTATTGATTTGCATATGTTGAACCAGCCTTGCATCCCAGGGATGAAGCCCACTTGATTACGGTGCATAAGCATTTTGATGTGCTGCTGGATTCATTTTGCCAGTATTTTATTGAGGGTTTTTGCATCAATGTTCATCAAGGATATTGGTCTGAAATTCTCTTTTTCGTTATGTCTCTGCCAGGCTTTGGTATCAGGACAATGATGGCTTCATAAAAAGTGTTAAGGAGGATTCTCTCTTTTTCTATCGATTGGAATAGTTACCAGTTCCTCCTTGTACCTCTAGTAGAATTCAGCTGTGAATCCATCAGCTCCTGGGCTCTTTTTGTTGGTAAGCTATTGATTATTGCCACAATTTCAGAACCTGTTATTGGTCTAGTCAGAGATTCAACTTATTCCTGATTTAGTCTTGGGAGGGTGTATTTGTCAAGGAATTTATCCATTTCTTCTAGATTTTCTAGTTTATTTTCATAGAGGTGTTTGTAGTATTCTCTGATGGTAGATTGTATTTTTGTGGGATCAGTGGTGATATCCGCTTTTTCATTTTTTATTGCATCTATTTGATTCTTCTCTCTTTTCTTCTTTATTTAGTCTTGCTAGCAGTCTATCAATTTTGTTGATCTTTTCAAAAAACCAGCTCCTGGATTCATTAATTTTTGAAGGGTTTTTTATTTCTCTATTTCCTTCAGTTCTGCTCTGATTTTAGTTATTTCTAGCCTTCTGCTAGCTTTTGAATGTGTTTGCTCTTGCTTTTCTAGTTCTTCTAATTGTGATGTTAGGGTGTCAATTTTGGATCTTTCCTGCTTTCTCTCGTGGGCATTCAGTGCTATAAATTTCCCTGTACACACTGCTTTGAACGTGTCCCAGAGATTCTGGTATGTTGTGTCCTGGTTCTCGTTGGTTTCAAAGAACATCTTTATTTCGGCCTTCATTTCATTATGTACCCTATAGTCATTCAGGATCAGGTTGTTCAGTTTCCGTGTATTTGAGCGGTTTTGAGTGAGTTTCTTAATCCTGAGTTCTAGTTTGATTGCAGTGTGGTCTGAGAGACAGTTTGCTATAATTTCTGTTTTTTACATTTGCTGAGGAGAGCTTTACTTCCAACTATGTGGTCAATTTTGGAATAGGTGTGGTGTGGTGCTGAAAAAAATGTAAATTCTGTTGATTTGGGGTGGAGAGTTCTGTAGATGTCTATTAGGTCCACTCTGTGTAGAGCTGAGTTCAATACCTGGATATACTTGTTAACTTTCTGTCTTGTTGATCTGTCTAATGTTGACAGTGTGGTGTTAAAATCTGCCATTATTATTGTGTGGGAGTTTAAGTCCCTTTGTAGGTCACTCAGAACTTGCTTTATGAATCTGGGTGCTCCTGTGTTGGGTGCATATATATTTAGGATAGTTAGCTCTTCTTGTTGAATTGATCCCTTTACCATTATGTAATGGCCTTCTTTGTCTCTTTTGATCTTTTTTGGTTTAAAGTCTATTTTATCAGAGACTAGGATTGCAACCCTGCCCTTTTTTTGTTTTCCATTTGCTTGATAGATCTTACTCCATCCCTTTATTTTGAGTCTGTGTGTGTTGGAAAATTGCAGTATTAGTGTGGGACTGACGCGATATTCCAGGTGCCATCTGTTACCCCTTTCTTTGACTAGGAAAGGGAACTCCCTGACCCCTTGTGCTTCCCGAGTGAGGCAATGCCTCGCCCTGCTTTGGCTCATGCACAGTGCACTTCACCGACTGTCCTGCACCCACTCTTTGGCACTCCCTAGTGAGATGAAACCGGTACCTCAAGCAGAAATGCAGAAATCACCTGTCTTCTGTGTCGCTCAGGCTGGGAGCTGGTGCCCGGAATTGTTCCTATTCGGCCATCTTGGCTCCACCCCAGCTTCTTTGTAGTTTTTATGGGAAGATATTTGTTTTTTCACCGTAGGCCTCAATTCTCTACAAATGTCCACTTGCAGATTCAACAAAAAGCCTGTTTCAAAGCTGCACAATGAAAAGAAAGGTTCCACTCTCTGAGATGAATACACAGTTCATCAAGAAGATTCACAGATTAATTCTGTGTAGTATTTATTTGAAGATATTCCTTTTTCCACGGTAGGCCTCAAAGTGCTCCAAATGTCAAATTGCAGATTCTACAAAAAGAGTGTTTCAAAACTGCTCAATCAAAAGAAAGGTTCTACTCTGTGAGATGAATGCCCAGAATGGAAAGAAGTTTCACAGAATGCTTCTGTGTCGTTTTTTTGTGAAGATATTTCGTTTTTCACCGTAGGCCTCAATGTTGTCCAAATGTCAACTTGCAGATTCCTCAGAAAGAGTGTTTCAAAACAGCTCAAACAAAAGAAAGGTTCAACGCTGTTAGGTGAATGCACAGATCAGAAAGAAGTTCCACAAAATGCTTATGTGTAGAATTATTTGAAGATATTCTTTTTTCCACAATAGGCCTAAAATTTCTCCCAATGTCCACCGGCAGATTCTACAAAAAGAGTGTTTCAAAACTGCTCAATCAAAAGAAAACTTCTATTCTGTCAGATGAATGCAGAGAATAGAAAGAAGATTCACAGAATGCTTCTGTGTAGTTTTTATGGGAAGATATTTCATTTTTCACTGCAGGCCTCAATATTCACTAATTGTTCACTTGCAGATTCCACAAAAAGAGTGTTTCAAAACTGCTCATTGAACAGTAAGGTTCAACTCTGTTAGATGAATGCACAGAAAAGAAAGTAGTTTCACAGAACACTTCTGTGTAGTTCTTATGGGAAGATATTTCTTTTTTCACCCCAGAATTCAATGTTTTCCAAATGTCAAATTGCAGGTTCTACAAAAAGCGTGTCTCAAAGCTGCACAATCAAAAGAAAGGTTCCACTCTCTGAGATGATTGCACAGTTGATAAAGAAGTTTCACAGATTACTGCTGTGTACTTTTTATTTGAAGATATTCCTTTTCCCACAATAGGCCTCAAAGCACTCCAAATGTCCACTTGCAGATTCTACAAAAAGAGTGTTTCAAAACTTCTCAATCAAAAGAGAGGTTGAACTCTGTGAGATGAATGCGCAGAATAGAAAGAAGTTTCACAGAAGTTCACTGTGTAGTTTTTACTTGAAGATATTTCATTTTTCACCATAGGCCTCCAAACTCCCCAAGCATCCACTAGCAGATTCTACAAAAAGAGTGTTTCAAAACTGCTCAATCAAAAGAAAGTTTTTACTCTGTGAGATGAATGCACAGAAAATAAAGTAGTTTCACAGAATGCTTCTGTGTAGTTATGATGGGAAGATATTATTCTTTTCACTCTAGGCCTCAATGCTTTCAAAATGTCCAACTGCAGATTCTACAAAAAGCCAGTTTCAAAGCTTCACAATGAAAAGAAAATTTCCACTCTCTGAGATGAAAGCACAGTTCATAAAGAAGTTTCACAGATTAGTTCTCTGCACTTTTTATTTGAAGATATTCCTTCTCTCACCATAGGCCACAAAGCACTCCAAATGTACACTTGCAGATTCTACAAAAAGAGTGTTTCAAAACGGCTCAATTAAAAGTAAGGTTCAAATCCATTAGATGAATGCACAGATCAGAAAGAAGTTTCACAGAAATATTCTCTGTAGTTTTTATGGGAAGATATTACTTTTTTCACCATAGGCCTCAATAGTCTCCAAATGTCCAGTTGCAGATTCTACAAAAAGACGGTTTCAAAGCTGCAAAATCAAAAGAAATGTTCCACTCTCTGAGGTGAATGCACAGTTCATAAATCAGTTTCACATAATGTTTCTGTGTAGATTTTATTTGAAGATATTCCTTTTTCTACCATAGGCCTCAAAGTGCTAAAAATGTCCACTTGCAGATTCTACAAAAAGAATGTTTCAAAACTGCTCAATCAAAAGAAAGGTTCAATTATGTTAGATGAACACACAGAATAGAATGAAGTTTCACAAAAGTATTCTGTGTAGTTTTTATGGGAAGGTATTTCGTTTTTCACCATAGGCCTCAAAGCTCTCCAAATGTCCACTTGCAGATTCTTCAGAAAGAGTGTTTCAAAACTGCTCAATCAAAAGATAGGTTCAACTCTGTTAGATAAATGCACAGATCAGAATGAAGGTTCACAGAATGCTTCTGTGTAGTTTTTATTTGAGGATATTTCATTTTTCACCATAGGTTTCAAAGCTCTCCAAATGTCCACTTGCAGATTCTACAAAAAGCGAGTTTCAAAACTGCTCAATCAAAACATAGTTTAATCTTTGTGAGATGAATGCACAAAACAGAAAGAAGTTTCACAGAATGTTTCTGTGTAGTTTTTATTGGAAGATATTTCCTTTTACACCATAGATGTCAATGCTCTCAAATGTCCAATTGCAGATTCTACACAAAGCTTGTTTCAAAGCTGCACAATCAAAAGAAAGGTTCTACTCACTGAGATGGATGCACAGTTCAAAAAGAAGTTGAACAGAATACTTCTGTGTAGTTTATATTTGAAGATATTCTTTTTCCATGATGGGCCTCAATGAGCTCCAAATGTCCACTTGCAGATTATACAAAAAGATGTTTCAAAACATTCAAATCTGTGAGATGAATGCACAGAATAGAAAGAAGTTTCACAGAATTATTCTTTGTAGTTTTTACTTGAAAATATTTCGTTTTTCACCATAGGCCTCAAAGCTCTCCAAATGTCCACTTGCAGATTCTACAAAAAGACTGTTTCAAAAGTGCTCAATCAAAAGAAAGGTTCAAGTCTGTGAGATGAATGCACAGAACAGAAAGAAGTTTCACAGAATGCTTCTGTATAGTTTTTATGGGAAGATACTTCGTGTTTCACCGTAGGCCTCAATGTTCTCCAAATGTCCACTTGCAGATTCTACAAGAAGAGTGTTTCAAAACGGCTCAATCAAAAGAAATGTTGAGCTCTGTTAGATGAATGCACAGATCAGAAAGAAGTTTCACAGAATGCTTCTATGTAGTTTTTATTTGAAGATATTTCGTTTTTCACCATAGGCCTGAAAGTACTCCAAATGTCCACTTGCAGATTTTACAAAAAGAGTGTTTCAAAATTGCTCAAGAAAAATAAAGTTTCAACTCTGTGAGACAAATGCACAGATCAGAAAGAAGTTTCACAGAATGCTTCTCTGTAGTTTTTATGTGTGGATACTTCCTTATTCCCAATAGGCCTCAAAGCACTCAAAATGTCCTCTTACAGATTCTACAAAAAGAGTGTTTCAAAACTGCTCAATCAAAACATACGTTCATCTCTGTGAGATGAAAGCACAGAACAGAAAGAAGGTTCACAAAATGCCTCTGTGTAGTTTTGATGGGAAGATATTTCGTTTTTCACCACTGGCCTCAATGTTCTCCAAATGTCCACTTGCTGATTCTACAAAAAGAATGCTTCAAAACTCCTCAATCAAGAGATGTTCAACTCTGTTAGGTGAATGCACAGATCAGAAACAAGTTTCACAGAATGCTTCTGTGCAGTTTTGTTGGGAAGATATTTCGTTTCTCACCATAGGCCTCAAAGCGATCCAAATGTCCACTTGCAGATTACTCAAAAAGAGGGTTTCAAAACTGTTCAATCAAAAGAAAAGTTCAACTCTGTGAGATGAATGCACAGAATAGAAAGAAGTTTCACAGAATTATTCTGTGTAGTTTTTACTTGAAGAATTTTCTTTTTCAACCTAGGCCTCAAAGCACTCAAAATGTCCACTTGCAGATTCTACAAAAAGAGTCTTTCAAAACTGCTCAATCAAAAGAATGGTTCTATGTTGTCAGAGGAATTCACAGAAAAGAAAGAAGTTTCACAGAATGCTTCCGTATACTTTTCATGGGAAGATAATTGGTTTTTCACCTAAGGCCTCAATGGTCTCCAAATGTCCAATTGCAGATTCTACAAAAAGCCTGTTTCAAAGTTGCACAATCAAAAGAAAAGTTCCATTCTCTGAGATGAATGCACATTTCATAAAGAAGTTTCACAGAATAATTCTGTGTAGTTTTTATTTGAAGACATTCATTTTTCCACAATAGGCCTCAAATCGCTCCAAATGTCCACTTGCAGATTTTACAAATAGAGTGTTTCAAAACTGTTCAATCAAAAGTAAGGTATAACTCTGTGAGATGAATGCACAGAATAGACAGTTGTTCAACAGAATTATTCTGTGTAGTTTTTACTTGAAGTTGTTTCGTTTTTCAACACAGGCCACAAAGCTCTCCAAATGTCGACTTGTAGATTCTACAAAAAGAGTGTTTCCAAACTGCTCAATCAAAGGAAAGGTTCTACTCTGTGAGGTGAATGCACAGAACAGAAAGAACTTTCACAGTATGTTTCTGCGTAGTTTTGATGGGAAGATATTGCTTTTTTCACCATAGGCCTCAATGCTCTCCAAATATCCAATTGCAGATTCTACAAAAAGCCTGTTTCAAAGCTGCACAATCAAAAGAAATTTTAAACTCTGTTACATGAATGCACAGATCAGAAAGAAGTTACACAGAATGCTTCTTTGTAGTTTTTGTTTTAAGATATTTCATTTTTCACTGTAGGCCTGAAAGCCTTCAAAATGTCCACGTGCAGATTCTACAAAAAGAGTGTCTTGAAATTGCTCAATCAAAAGAAAGGATCAACTCTGTGAGATGAATGCACGGAGCAGAAAGAAGTTTCACAGAATGCTTCTGTGTCATGTTTATTTGAGGATATTTCATTTTTCACAATAGGCCGCGAAGCTCTCCAAATGTCCACTTGTAGATTCCACAAAAAGAGTGTTACTAGACTGCTCAATCAAAAGCGAGATTCAACTCTGTGAGATTAATGCACAGAATCGAAAGAAGTTTCACAGAATTATTCTGTGTAGTTTTTACTTGAAGATGTTTCATTTTTCACCATAGGCCTCAAATCTCTCCAAATGTCCACTTGCGGATTCTACAAAAAGTGTGTTTCCAAACTGCTCAATCAAAAGAAAGGTTCTACGCTATGACATGAATGCACTGAACAGAAAGAAGTTTTACATAATGCTTCTGTGTAGTTTTTATTTGAAGATGTTCCATTTCTCACAGTAGACCTCAAAGCGCTCAAAATGTCCACTTGCAGATTCTACAAAAAGAGCGTTTCAAAACTGCTCAATCAAAAGAAAGCTTCAAGTCTGTGAGATGAATGCACAGTTCAGAACGAAGTTTCACAGAATGCTTGTGTGAAGTTTTCATGGGAAGATATTTTGTTTCTCACCTTAGGCCTCAAAGCGCTCCAAATGTCCACTTGCAGATTCTACAAATACAGTGTTTCAAAACTGCTCAATCAAAAGATAGGTTCATCTCTCTGAGTTGAATGCACAGAACAGAAAGAAGTTTCACAGAGTGCTTCTGTGTCATGTTTATTGGAAGATATTTCTTTTTTCACCATATGCCTCAATGCTCTAAAATGTCCAATTGCAGATTCTACAAAAAGAGTGTTTCAAAACTGCACAATGAAAAGAAAGGTTCCACTCTCTAAGATGATTGCACTGTATATAAAGAAGTTGCAAATAATACTTCTGTGTAGTTTATATTTGAAGTTATTTCCTTTTCCATGATAGGAATCAAAGGGCTCCGAATGTCCACTTGCAGATTATACAAAAAGAGTGTTTCAAAACTGTTCAATCAAAGGAAAAGTTAAACTCTGTGAGATGAATGCACAGAATAGAAAGAAGTTTCACAGAATTATTCTCTGTAATTTTTACTTGAAGATATTTCGTTTTTCACCATAGGCCTCAAAGCTCTCCAAAGGTCCAATTGCAGATTCTGCAAAAAGACTGTTTCAAAACTGCTCATTGAAAAGAAAGGTTCTACTCCGTCAGATGAATGCACAGAAGAGAAAGTAGTTTCACAGAATGCTTCTGTGTAGTTTTTATGGGAAGATATTTCATTTTTCACCATAGGCATCAATTTTCTCCAAATGTCCACTTGCAGATTCTATAAAAAGAGTGTTTCAAAACTGCTGAATCAAAAGAAAGGTTCAACTCCGTTAGATGAATGCACAGATCAGAAAGAAGTTTCACAGAATGCTTCTCTGTAGTTTTTATTTTAAGATATTTCGTTTTTAACCATAGGCCTGAAAGCACTCCAAATGTCCACTTGCAGAGTCTACAAAAAAAGTGTTTCAAAATTTCTCAATCTAAAGAAAGTTTCAACTCTGTGAGATGAATGAATGGATCAGAAAGAAGTTTCTCAGAATGCTTCTCTGTAGTTTTTATGGGTGGATACTTCCTTTTTCCCAATAGGCCACAAAGCACTCCAAATGTCCACTTACAGATTCTACAAAAAGTGTGTTTCAACACTGTTCAATGAAAATTAACGTTTATTTCTATGAGATGAATGCACAGATCTGAAAGAAGTTTCACAGAATGCTTCTGTGTAGTTTTTATGGGAAGATATTTCGTTTTTCACCATAGGCCTCAATGTTCTTCAGATGTCCACTTGCAGATTCTACGTAAAGAGTGTTTCAAAACTGCTGAATCAAAAGAAATGTTCAACTCTGTTAGATGAATGCACAGATAAGAATGAAGTTTCACAGAATACTTCTGTGTCATTTTTATCGGAAGATATTTCTCTTTTCACCATAGGCCTCAACGCTCTTTAAATGTCCAATTGCAGATTCTACAAAAAGCGTCTTTCAAAGCTGCACAATCAAAATTAAGGTTCCAATCTCTGATATAAATGCACAGTATATAAAGAAGTTGCAAAGAATACTTCTGTGTAGTTTTTATTTGAAGTTATTCCTTTTTCCACGACATTCATCAAAGCGCTCCAAATGTCCACTTGCAGATTATACAAAAAGAGTGTTTCAAAACTGTTCAATCAAAAGAAATGTTAAATTCTGTGAGATGAATGCACAGAACAGAAAGAAGTTTCACAGAATTATTCTGTGTAGTTTTTACTTGAAGATATTTCGTTTTTCACCCTAGGCCTCAAAGCTCCACAAATGTCCACTTGCAGACTCTACAATAAGAGTGTTTGAAAACTGCTCTTTAAAAAAAAGCTTCAACTCTGTTAGACGAATGCACAGATCAGAAAGAAGTTTCACAGAATGCTTCTGTGAAGTTTTTATTTGAAGATATTTCATTTTTCACCATAGGCCTGAAAGTGCTAGAAATGTCGACTTGCATACTCTACAAAAAGAGCATTTCGAAATTGCTCAATCAAAAGAAAGGTTCAACTCTGTGAGATGAATGCACAGATCAGGGAGAAGTTTCCCAGAATGCTTCTCTGTAGTTTTTATGGATGTATACTTCCTTTTTCCCCATAGGTCTCAAAGCACTCCAAATGTCCAATTACAGATTCTACAAAAAGAGTGTTTCAAAACTGCTCAATCAAAAGAAAGTTTCAATTCTGTTAGATGAATGTACAGATGAGAATGAAGTTTCACAGCATGCTTCTGTGTAGTTTTTATTTGAAGATATTTCGTTTCTCACCATTGGCCTCAAAACGCTCCAAATGTCCACTAGAAAATTCTACAAAAAGTGTGTTTCAAAAGTGCTCAATCAAAAGATAGGTTCATCTCTGTGAGATGAATGCACTGAACAGAGAGAAGTTTCACAGAATGCTTCTGTGTAGTTTTTATGGGCAGATATTTCATTTTTCACCTTTGGCATCAATGGTCTTCAAATGTCCACTTGCAGATTCTACAAAAAGAGTGTTTCAAAAGTACTCAATCAAAACAAATGTTCAACTCTGTTAGATGAATGCACATATCAGAAAGAAGTTTCACAAAATGGTTCTGTGTAGTTTTTATTTCAAGATATTTCATTTCTCACAATAGTCCTCAAGGCGCTCCAAACGTGCACTTGCAGATTCTACAAAAAGAGTTTTTCAAAACTACTCAATCAATTGATAGTTTCATCTCCGTGAGATGAATGAACAGAACAGAAAGTATTTTCACAGAATGCTTCTGTGTAGTTTTTATGAGAAGATATTTAGTTTGTCACCATAGGTCTCAAAACTTTCCAAATGTACACTTGCAGATTCTACAAAAAGAGTGTTTCAAAACAGCTCAATCAAACGAAACCTTCAACTCTCTGAGATGAATGCACAGATCAGAAAGGAGTTTCACAGAATGCTTCTGTGTATTCATTTTTTCAAGATATTTCGTTTTTCACCATAGGCCCCAAAACGTTCCCTATCTCCACTTGCAGATTATACAGAAAGAGTGTTTCAAAACTGCTCAATCAAAGGAAAGATTCAACTCGGTGAGATAAATGCATAGAACGGAAAGAAGTTTCACAGAATGCTTCTCTGTAGTTTTTCTGGGAAGATTTTTCGTTTTTCACCATAGGCCTCAATGTTCTCCAAATGTCCACTTGCAGATTCTACAAAAACAGTGTTTCAAAACTGCTCAATCAAAAGAAATATTCAACTCTGTTAGGTGAATGCACAGATCAGAAATTAGTTTCACTGAATGCTTCTGTGTAGTTTTTATTTGAAGTTATTTTATTTCTCACCATAGGCCTCAAGGCATTCCAAATGTCCCCTTGCAGATTTTACAAAAGGAGTGTTTCAAAACTACTCAGTCAAAAGAAAGGGTCATCACTGTGAGTTGAATGCACAGAATAGAAAGAAGTTTCACAGAATGCTTCTGTGTAGTTTTTATGGGAAGATATTTCATTTTTCACCATAGGCCTCAATGCTCTCCAAATGTCCGCTTGCAGATTCTAGAAAAAGATTGTTTCAAAACTGTTCAATCAAGAAAAACTTTCAACTCTGTGACACGAATGCCCAGATCAGAAAGAAGTTTCACAGAATGCTTCTGTGTAGTTTTTATTTGAAGATATTTCGTTTTTCACCATAGGCCTGAAAACTCTTCAAATGTCCACTTGCACATTCTACAAAAAGAGTGTTTCAAAACTGCTCAATCAAATGCAAGGTTCATCTCTGTGAGATGAATGCACAGAGCTGGAAGAAGTTTCACAGAATGCTTCTGTGTGGTTTTTATGGGAAGATATTTCATTTTTCACCGTTGGCCTCGATGTTCTTCAAATGTCCAATTGCAGATTCTACAAAAAGTGTTTCAAAACTGCTCAACCAAAATAAATGTTCAACTCTGTTAGATGAATGCACATATCAGAAAGAAGTTTCACAAAATGCTTCTGTGTAGTTTTTATTTCAAGATATTTCATTTCTCACAATAGTCCTCAAGGCGCTCCAAATGTGTACTTGCAGATTATACAAAAAGAGTTTTTCAATACTGCTCAATCAATTGATAGTTCATCTCTGTGAGATGAATACACAGAACAGAAAGTATTTTCACAGAATGATTTTTTGTAGTTTTTATGGGAAGATATTTCGTTTTTCACTATAGACCTCAAAGCTTTCCAAATGTCCACTTGCAGATTCTACAAAAATAGTGTTTCAAAACTGCTCAATCAACCGAAACGTTCAACTCTCTTAGATGAGTGAACAGATCAGAAAGGAGTTTCACAGAATGCTTCTGTGTATTCATTTCGGCAAGATATTTCGTTTTTCACCATAGGCCCCAAAACGTTCCCAATGTCCACTTGCAGATTCTACAAAAAGTGTGTATCAAAACTGCTCTATCAAACGAAATATTTAACTCTGTGGGATGAATCCACACAACAGAAAGAAGTTTCACAGAATGCTTCTCTGTAATTTTTATGGGAAGATTTTTCGTTTTTCACCACAGGCCTCAATGCTCTCCAAATGACCACTTGCAGATTCTAGAAAAAGATTGTTTCAAAACTGTTCAATCAAGAGAATGTTTCAACTCTGTGACACGAATGCCCAGATCAGAAAGAAGGTTCACTGACTGCTTCTGTGTAGTTTTTATTTGAAGATATTTCGTTTTTCACCATAGGCCTCAAAGCTCTCCAAATGTCCACTTGCAGATTCCACAAAACGAGTCTTTCAAAACTGCTTAATCTAAGCAAAGGTTCATTTCTGTTATATGAATGCAAAGTAGAGAAAGAAGTTTGACAGTATGCTTCTGTGTAGTTTTTATGCGAAAATATTTCTTTTTTCACCATAGGCCTGAATGTTCTCCAAATATCCACTTTCAGATTCTACAAAAAGAGTGTTGCACAACTTCTCAATCAAAAGAAAGGTTCAACTCTCTGTGGTGAAAGCCCAGTTCAGAAAGGAGTTTCACAGAATGCTTCTGCGTATTTTTTGTGTGAAGATAATTCTTTTTTCATTTTATGCCCCAAAACACTCCAAATGTCCAGCTGCAGATTCTACAAAAAGAGTGTTTTGAAATTGCTCCGTCCAAAGAAAGCTTCAACTCTGTTAGATGAGTGAATTGATCAGAAAGAAGTTTAACAGAATGCCTCTCTGTAGTTTTTATGCGAAGATAGTTCCTTTTTTAGCATTGGCCCCAAAGCACTTCAAATGTCCACTTGCATGATTCTAAAAAAAGAGTATTTCAAAACTGCTTCATCAAAAGAAAGGTTCATCTCTGTGAGATGAATGCACATATCAGAAAGAAGTTTCACAGAATGCTTCTGTGTTGTTTTTATTTGAAGATATTTTGTTTTTCACCATAAGCCTCAATGTTGTTCTAATGCCCACTTGCAGATTCTACAAAAAGAGTGTTTCAAAACTGCACAATCAGAAGAAAGTTTGCACTTTCTTAGATGAATGGACAGATCTTAAAGAAGTTTCACAGAATACTTCTGTGTAGTTTTATCCATTGCATTCCATTCCATTCCATTCCATTGCATTAAATTCCCTTCAATTCAAATCCACTCTTCTCCACTCCACTACTCTCCACTCCACTTCTTTCCATTCCTTCGCATTCACCTGCATTCCACTCCACTCGATTCCGCTACACTCCATTCCATTCCATTCCATTCCATTCCATTCCATTCCATTCTGTTCCATTCCATTACATTCCATCCCAGTCCATTCCATGTCCCTCCACTCCCTTCCTTTCTTCTCCATTCCAATCCACTATACTCCACTGCACTTTTTCCCATTCCATTCAGTTGGATTCCATTCCATTCCATTCCATTCCATTCCATGCCATTCTTTTCCACTAGAATCCACTCCACTCCACTCCAATCCATTCAATTCCATTCAATTCTATTCCATTCCATACCAATCCACTTTTCCCCACTCGACTCCTCTCGACTGCACTGCATTCCATTCCTTCACATTCAACTCCTTTCCCGTCCACTCCCCTCCATTCCACTCCAATCCATTCCCTTCATTTCATTCTCTATTCCACTCCACTGCACACCACTGCAGTTTATTCCATTCCACTGCATTCCATTCCATTGCATTCCACTCCATTCCATTGCATTCCATTCCATTCCATTCTTTTTAATTCCATTCCATGCCATTCCATTCCATTCCATTCCTTTCCATGCAATTCCATTCCATTCCATTCCATTCCATTCCATTCCAATCCATTCCATTCCATTCAATTCCGTTCCATTCCAATCCATTCCTTTCCATTCCATTCCATTAGGTCCTATTCCATTCCTTGTCATGCCCTTCCATCCTTTCCATTCTATTCCATTCTTTACAACTATAATCCACTCCACTCCACTCCAATCCATTCCATTCCATTCCATTCAATTCTAATCCACTCTTCTCCTTTCCCCTACTCTCCAGTCCACTGTATTCCATTCCTTCCGGTTCGCCTCCATTCCAGTACACTCCATTCCATTCCATTCCATTGCATTCCATTCTGCTCCTTTCCACCTCAATCCACTCCCTTCCTTTCTTCTCCATTCCAGTCCACTACACTCCACTACACTTTTTTCCATTAGATTCCATTCCATTGCATTCCATTCCATTCCCTACCTTTCCACTAGAATCCACTCCACTCCACTCCTATCCATTCCAATCTATTTTGTTCAATTCAAACCCACCCTTCTCCACTCCACTCTTCTCCACTGCCCTGCATTCCATTCCTTCTCATTCGCCTCCATTCCAGTCCACTCCAATCCATTCCATTCCATTCCATTCCATTCCATTCCATTCCATTCCATTCCACTTCACGCAACTCCACTCCAATCCACTGCATTCCATTCGATTCCATTATATTCCGTTCCATTCCATTCCACATGAATCAACTCTACTCCCCACTATTCCACTCCACTCCACTCCAATCAATTCCTTCCCATTACACTCAATTCCACTACAGTCCTCTCCATTGCATTCATTTGAAATACACTGCAGTCCATTCCACTCCATTCCATTCCACTTCATTCCTTTTCATTCCATTCCACTGTATTCCATTCCATTCCATTACTTTCCATTCCATTCCATTCTACTCCAATCCACTCCATTCCAATCCAAAGCATTCCATTCCATTCCCTTCCACTCCATTTCATTGTGTTCCAATCAATACAAATCCACTGTTCTCCACTCCATTCATCTCCACTCCACTGCATTAAGTTCGTTCACATTCGCCTCCATTCCATTCCATTCCATTCCATTCCATTCCATTCCATTCCATTCTTTTCCACTACAATCCACTCCACTCCACTCCAATCCATTACATTCCATTCGGTTCAAATCCACTCTTCTGCACTCCACTCCTCTGCACTCCACTGCATTCTGTTCCTTCACATTCGCCTCCATTCCACTCCACTCCACTCCATTCCATTCCATTCCACTCCATTCCATTCCATTCCTTTCCACACCATTCAATTCCACTACATTCCAATCCACTCCACTCCCTTCCTTTCCTCTCCATTTCACTCCACTGCATTCCACTGCCCTTTTTTCATTCCATTCCATTCTTTCCATTCCATTCCCTTCCATTCTTTCCATTCCTTTCCATTCAATTCCACTTCTTTCCATTCCATTTCATTGCATTCCATTCAATTCTTTTCCCCTAGAATCCACTCTACTCCATTCCAATCCAGTCTCTTCCATTCCTTTCCATTCCATTCCATTCAAATCCACTCTTCTCGACTCCATTCCTCTTCACTCCACTGCATTCCATTCCTTCCCATTCGCCTCCATTCCACTGCACTCCATTCCACTCAACTCCATTCCATTCCATTCCATTCCATTCCATTCCATTCCATTCCATTCCATTCCAATACATTCCACTCCACTCCTCTCCCTCCCTGTACTCTCCATTCCACTCCACTAAACTCCAGTGCACTTTTTCCATTCCATTCCATTGCATTTCAATCCTTTCCATTCCATTCCCTTCCCTTATTTTCCACTAGAATCCACTCCACTCCACTGCACTCCAATCCATTCCATTCCATTCCATTCCATTCCATTCCATTCCATTCCATGCCAATCCACTCTTCCCCACTCCACTCCTCTCCACTCCACTTTATTCAATTCCTTCTAATTCGCCTCAATTCCAGTCCACTCCATTCCATTCTATTCCATTCTTTTTCGTTCCATTCCATTCCATGGCATTCCATTCCCCTCCACCCTTCTCCCTTCCTTTCTTCTCCCTTCCACTCCACTATACTCCTGTGCACTTTTTCCCATTCCAATCCATTCCATTTAATTCCATTCCATTCCATTTCTTTCCATTCCATTCCACTCCATTGCATTCCATTCCATTCCATTTTACTCCGTTCCACTCCATTGCATTCCATTCCATTCCATTCCACTCCATTCTACTCCACTGTACTCCCTTCCTTTCTTTTCCATTATACTCCACTACACTTCACTGCAGTTTTTTACATTCCATTCCATTCCATTCCATTCCATTCCATTCTTTTCCATTCTATTCAATTCTCTTCTTTTCCACTAGAATCCACTCCACTCCACTCCAATCCATTCCATTCCATTACATTCAAATCCACTCTTTCCCACTCCATTTCTCTCCACTCAACTGCATTCTGTTCCTTCTCATTCGCCCCATTCCAGTCCATTCCTATGCACTCCATTCCATTCCATTCCATTCCATTCCATTCCATTCCGTTCCATTCCAGACCATTCCAATCCATTCCATTCCATTCCAAACCATGCCGTTCCATTTTATTTCATTCCATTCCATGACTTCCATGACATTCCATTCCATTCCATGCCATTCCTTTCCAATCCATTCCATTCTTTGCCACTAGAATCCACTCCCCTCCACTCCAATCCATTCCATTCAAATCGATTCTTCTCCACTCTACTCCTCTCTCCTCCACTGCATTCAATTTCTACCCATTCACCTCCATTGCCGTCCACTCCATTCCATTTCATTCCATTCCATTCCACTCCATTCCACTCCACTCCACTCCCTTCCTTTCCTCTCCATTCCACTCCACCACAGTCCACTGGACTTTATTCCATTCCAATCCTTTCCATTCCATTGCATTGTATTCCATTTCATTTCATTTCATTCCATTCCATTCCATTCCATTCCATTCCATTCCATTCCATTCCATTCCATTCTATTCCAATCCCTTCCATTCCATTCCATTGCATTCCGTTCCCCTCCACGGAACTCCAATCTATTCCACTGCATTCCATTACATTCAATTCTATTCCATTCCATTCCATTCCACCTGTGTCCACTCTACTCCCCTCCATTCCACTCCACTAAAGTCCACTTCATTCCATTCCTTCCCATTCCACTCCATTCCACTCCGATCCATTCATTTCCAAATCACTGCACTCCACTCCACTCCATTCCATTGCATGCCATTCTTATTCATTCCATTCCATTGTATTCTATTCCATTGCTTTCCTTTCCATTGCATTTCATTCTACTTCAATCCACTCCACTCCAAACCACTGCATTCCTTTCCATTTCTTTTCATTCCATTCAATTGAAATCTACTCTTCTCTCTTACCCTCCACTCCACTCCACTGCATTCCCTTCCTTCCCTTTCACCTCCATTCCAGTCTACTCCATTCCATTCCATTCCATTCCTTTCCATTCCATTCCATTCCACTCCAAACCACTCCCTTCCTTTCTTCTCCATTCCACTCCACTGCAGTTCACTGCACTTTTTTCCATTCCATTCCATTCCATTTCACTCCATTCCTTTCCATTCCACTCCATTCCTTTCCATTCCATTCCATTCCTTTACGTTCCGTTCCATTCCTTTCCATTCCATTCCGTTCCATTCCGTTCCATTCCATTCCATTCCATTCCATGCCATTGCATTCCATTCCATTGCATTCTGTTTTATTCCATTTCACTCAATACGCTTCCATTCCATTGCATTCTTTTCCATTAGAATGCACTCCAATCCATTTCAATCCATTCCATTCTATTCCATTCCTTTCAAATCCACTCTTCTCTACACCACTACTCTCCACTCCAGTTAATTCCATTCCTTCCCAATCGTTTCCATTCCATTCCAATCCATTCCATTGCTTTTCATACAATTCCATTCCATTCCACTCCATTCCACTCCACTCCACTCCCTTACTTTCTTCTCCATTCCACTGCACTGCACTCCACTACACCTTTTTCCATTCCAATGCCCTCCATTCCACTCCATTCCTTTCCATTTCATTCCACTCCATTCTACTGCATTCCAGTCCAGTCTACTCCATGCGTTTCGTCTCCATTCCACTCCAATGCACTCCAGTGCATTTTTTTCCATTGCATTCCATTCCATTCCATTCCATTCCATTCCATTCCATTCCATTCCATTCCATTCCATTCCATTCCCCTAAACGCAACTCCAATCCAATCCACTGCATTCCATTCTTTTCCATTCTATTCCGTTCCATTTCATTCCAAGTGAATCCACTCTAATTCCCTCCAATCCACTCCACTCCAATCCTCTCCATTCCATTCCTTTCCATTACACTCCACTCCCCTACACTCCTCTCCATTCCATTCGTTTCAAATACACTGCTCTCCAATCCACTCCATTCCATTCCGTTCCTTTTCATTCCGTTCCATTGTACTACATTCCATTCCACTACTTTCCATTCCATTCCATTCTACTCCAGTTAACTCCACTCCAATCCACTGCATTGCATTCCATTCACTTCCTTTCCACTCCATTGCATTCAATTCCATTCCATTGTTTTCCATTAGAATCCACTCCACTCCTCTCAAATACATTCCATTCCATTCCATTCCATTCCCTTCCATTGCATTGCATTCCATTCAATTCAATTCCATTCCATTCCATTTCACTCCATTCCATTCCATTCCATTCCATTTTACTTTTCCATTCCATTCCATTCCATTCCATTCCATTCCATTCCATTCCATTCCATTCCTTTCATTTCCATTCCATTCCATTCCATTGCATTCCATTCCACTCCCTTCCTTAATTCTGCATTCCACTCCAGTACACTCCACTGCTGTTTTTTCCTTTCCATTCCATTCCATTCCACTCCATTCCACTCCACTGCCGTCCCATCCTTACTTATCCACTGCACTCCACTGCACTGTTTTCCATACCATTCCATTCCATTCCATTCCTTTCCATTGCATTCCTTTCATTCCATTCTCTTCCCTTGCATTCCAATCCATTCCATTCCATTCCATTGCCCCCACGCAATGCAACTCCAATGCACTGCTTTCCATTCCCTTCTATTGTATTACATTCCGTCCAATTACTTTCCATTCCATTCCATTCTACTCCTATCAACCTCACTACAATCCACTGCTTTCCATTCTGTTCCATTCCGTTTTATTAAATTCCACTTCTATTGAAATCCACTATTCTATTCTCCAATGCATTGGATTCCTACCCGTTTGCCTGCATTATACTCCACTCCTTTCCATTCCATTCCATTCCATTCCATTCCATTCCATTCCATTCCATTCCATTTCATTCCATTCCACTCCCTTCCTTAAGTCTCCATTCCACTCCACTACACTCCACTGCTCTTTTTTCCATTCCATTCCTTACGATTCCATTCCATTCCACTCCAGTCTATTCCATTCCATTCTTTTAAATTAGAATCCAGTGCACTCCACTCCAATCTATTCCGTTCCTTTCCATTCATAACCACTCTTCTACACTCCACTCCTCTCCACTCCACTGCATTCCTTTCCTTCCCATTCGCTTCCATTCCTTTCCCCTCCATTCCATTCCATTGCATTCCACTCCAGTCCATTCAATTCCATTCCATTGCACTCCATTCTACTCCACTCCACTCCCTTCCTTTTTTCTCCTTTCCACCTCACTACACTCTAATGCACTTTTTCCCATTCCATTCCATTCCATTCCATTCCATTAAATTCCATTCCATTCCATTACGTTCTGTTCCATTCTATTCCCTTCCATTCCATTTGATTCCAATCCATTCCATTCAATTCCATTCCATTCTATTCCTTTCTTTTCCACTAGAGTACACTTCACTCCACTCCAATCCATTCCATTTCATTCCATTCCATTCCATTCAAATCCAGTCTTCTCCACTCCACTCCTCTCCACTCCTCTGTATTCCATTCTTTCCCATTCGCCTCAACTCCATTCCATTCCATTCCACTCCACCCAACTCCCTTCCTTTCTTCTCCTTTCCACTCCACTGCACTCCACTGCAATTTTTTCCCTTCCATTCCATTAAATTATTTTCCTTTGCATTCCATTACGTACTGTCCTGTTCTGTTCTGTTACATTCCGTTCCGTTCTGTATCATTCCTTTCCATTCCATTCCATTCACCTCCATGCAACTCCTCTCCAATCCACTGTATTCCATTCCATTCCATTCTATTCCTTTCCATTGCATTCTGCCTCCATCCACTCTACAACCCTCCATTCAACTCCAATCCGCTCCACTCCACTCCAATCCACTCCACTCCCCTCCATTCCTTCCCATTCCAGTCCACTCCACTACAGTTGTCTCCATTGAATTCACTTCCAATACACTGCACTCCACCCCACTCCATTCCATTCCATTCCATTCCATTCCATTCCATTCCATTCCATTCCATTCCTTTTCATTCCGATCCATTGTATTCCATTCCATTCCATTACTTTCCTTTCCATTCCATTGTACTCCAATACACTCCACTCCAATCCACTGCATTCCATTCCATTCCATTCTTTTTCATTGCATTCCAATCAATGCAAACCCACTCTTCTCCACCCCACTCTTCTCCACTCCACTGCATTCCATTCCTTCACATTCGCCCCCATTCCAGTCCACTCCATTCCATTCCATTGCTCTCCATTCCATTCCATTCCATTCCTTTCTATTCATTCCATTCCATTTCCTTCCTTTCCATTCCAATCCATTCCCTTTCCATTCCATTTCATTCTATTCCATTCCATTGTTTTCCACAAGTATCCACTCCACTCCAATACATTCCTTTCTATTCCATTCCATTCGAATTCACTCTTCTCCACTCCACTCCTCTCCACTACACTGAAATCCATTCCGTCTCTTTCGTGTCCATTCTAGTCCAATCCATTTCATTCCCTTCCACTACATTCCATGCCATTCCATTCCTTTCCATTCCATTCCCTTCTTTTCCACTAGAATCCACTCCACTCCACTCCGTTCCATTCCATTCCAATCCACTCCCATCCACTGCATTACACTCCACTCCACTCCTTTCCTTTTTTCTCCATTCCACTCCACTGCACTACACAACACTTTTTTCATTCCATTGCATTCCATTCAATTCAAATCCACTCTTCTCCACTCCAGTCCTCTCCACTCCACAGCATTCCATTCCTTCCCATTCACCTTCATTCCAGTCCACTGCATTCCATTCCATTCTACTGCATTCCATTCCATTCCATTCCATTCCATTTCATTCCTTTCCATTACATTGCATTCCTCTCCATTCCAGTCGAATCCACTCCCTCCCTTTCTTCTTCATTCCACTACAGTACACTCCGAAGCAATTTTTTATTCCATGTCATTCCATTCCATTCCATTCCATTCCATTCCATTCCATTCCATTCCATGCCATTCCATTCCAATCAAAACAAACCCACTCTTCTCCACTCCCCTCCTCTCCACTCCACTGCATTCTATTCCTTCCCATTCGCCTCCATCACAGTCCACTCCATTCCATTCCATTCCATTCCATTCCATTCCATTCCATTCCATTCCACTCAGTGTAATTACACTGCAATCTACTGCATTTCGTTCGATTCCATTCTATTCTGTTACATTCCATTCCACATAAATCCCGTTAACTCCCCTCCATTCCACTACACACCACTCCATTCCATTCCTTCCCATTCCACTCCCCTCCGCTACACTCCTCTAAATTCCATTCATTTCAAATACACTGCACTCTACTCCACTCCATTCCATTCCACACCATTCCTTTTCATTCCGTTCCATTGTATACCATTCCATTCAATTACTTTCCATTCTATTCCATTCCATTCAATTCCATTACATTCCATTCTTTCCAACTAGAATCCACTCCACTCCACTGCAATCCATTCCATTCCATTCAATTCAAATTCACTTTTCTCCACTCCACTCCACTCCGCTGGACTGCATTCCTTCTCTTTTGTCTATATTCCAGTCCACTCCAATCCATTCTATTCGATTCCATTCCATTCCATTTCATCCCTTTCCTTTAAATTACATTAATTTCTTTCCCACTAGGATCCACTCCACTCCACTGCAATCAATTTCAGTCCTTTAAATGCAAACCTACTTTTCTCCTCTCCACTCCTCTCCACTCCTCTGCATTCCATTCCTTGTTATTCCCCTCGATTCCAGTCCACTCTATTCCTTTCCATTCCATTCCATTCCACTCCACTCCGTTCCGTTCCGTTCCATTCCGTTCCACTCCACTCCATTCCATTCCATTCCACTCCACTCCACTCCACTCCACTCCACTCCACTCCACTCCATTCCATTCCATTCCACTCCACTCCACTCCACTCCATTCCACTCCACTCCACTCCATTCCATTCCTCTCCATTCCACTCCATTCCACTCCCTTCTTGTCTTCTCCATTCCACTCCACTACACTAAAATGCACTTTTTTCCATTCCATTCCATTCCACTCCACTCCATTTCATTCCATTCCATTACATTCTGATCCATTTCATTCCATTCCATTACATTCCATGCCATGCCATTCCATTCCTTTCCATTCCATTCAAATCCATTCCCTGCCATTCCATTCCATTTCATTCCAATCCATTCCATTTCGTTCCATTCTTTTCCCCTAGAATCCACTCCACTCACCTCCAATTCACTCCATTCCATTCCATTCCATTCCATTCCATTCCATTCCATTCCATTCCTTTAACTTCAAATCTTGTCGTCTCCACTCCACTCCTCTCCACTCCACTGCAATCCATTCCTTCCCATTCGTCTCCATTCCAGTCAAATCCAATCCATTCCATTCCACTACATTCCTTGCCATTCCATTCCTTTCCATTCCATTAACTTCTTTTCCACTGGAATCCCCTCCACCCCACACCATTCCATTCCAATCCACTCCAGTCCACTCCATTGAACTCCACTCCTCTCCTTTCGTTTCTTCTCCATTCCACTCCACAGCAATGAACAGAACTTTTTTCATTCCATTGCATTCCATTCAGTTCAAATCCAGTCTTCTCCACTCCACTCCTCTCGAATCCACTGCATTTCATTCCTTCCCATTCGCCTCCATTCCAGTCCACTGCATTCCATTCCATTCTGCTCCATTCCATTCCATTCCATTCCATTCCATTCCAATCTCTCCATTCCACTCAAATCCACTCCCTTCGTTCCTTCTCCATTCCACTCTACTACACTCGAAATCAATTTTTCCATTCCATGTCATTCCATTCCATTCCATTCCATTCCTTTCCATGCCAATCCATTTCATTGCATTCAAATCTATAGAAACCCACTCTTGCACACTAACTTCCTCTCCACTCCATTGCATTCTATTCCTTCCCAGTCGCCTCCATTCCAGTCCACTACATTGCATTCTATTCAATTCCATTCCATTCCATTCCATTCCATTCCAATCCATTCCATTCCATTCCGTTCTATTCCATCCCATTCCTTTCCATTTCTTTCCCCTCCATGTAACTCCACTGCAATCCAGTGCATTCCATTCTATTCCATTTTATTCCATTGCATTCCATTCCACATGAATCCTGTTTCCCCACTTCATTCCACTCCACTCCACTCCATTGCATTCCTTCCCATTCCACTCCCCTCCACTACACTCCTCTAAATTCCATTCATTTCAAATACACTGCACTCCACTCCACTCCATTCCATTCCACTCCATTCCTTTTCATTCCGTTACATTGTATTCCATTCCATTCCATTCCATTCCATTCCATTCCATTCCATTCCTTTCCATTCTATTACATTCCATTCTTTCCAACTGGAATCCACTCCACTCCACTCCAATCCATTCCATTCCATTCCATTCAAATTCACTTTTCTCCACTCCACTCCATTCCACTCCACTGTACTGCATTCCTTCTCATTCGCCTCCATTCCAATCCACTCCATTCCATTCCATTCTATTCCATTCCGTTCAATTCCTTTCCTTTCCATTCCATTCCACTCCTTTCCACTCCACTTCCATCCACTCCTCTCCACTTCCTTCCTTTATTGTCCAGTCCATTCCACTGCACTCCACTGCAGTTTTTTCATTGCATTCCTTTCCCTTCCTTTCCATTCCATTCCATTCCTCTCCACTCCATTAAACTCCACTGCACTCCCTTCAATTTTCTCCATTCCTCTCCACTATACTCCTGTGTAATTTTTCCATTCCATTCCATTCCATTCCATTTTTTTCCTGTAGAATCCACTACGCTTTGCTCCAATCCATTCCATTCCATTCCATTCAAATCCAGACTTCTTCGCTCCAATCCTCTCCTCTCCATTGGATTGCATTCCTTCCCATTTGCCTCCATTCCTGTTCTCTACATTCCATTCTATTCCATTAAATTCTGTTCCATTCCACTCCACTCCACTCCCTTCCATTTTTCTTCATTCCACTCCACTACACTTTTATCCATTGCATTTCATTCCACTCCATTCCATTCCATTGCATTCTATTCCATTGCATTCCCATCCATTCTATTCCATTCCAATCCATTCCATTCAATTCTATTCCAATGCATTCCATTATATGACCTTCTTTTCTACTAGAATCGTCTCCACTTCACTCCAATCCAATCCATTCAGTTCCATTCCATTCAAATCCACACAATTCCACTCCACTCCTCTCTACTCCACTACATTCCATTGCTACCCATTTGCCTCCATTCCACTCCACTGCATTCCATTCCATTCCATTCCATTCCTTTCACTCCATTTCCATTCCATTCCATTCCATTCCATTCCATTCCATTCCATTCCATTCCATTCCTTTTCATTCCATTCCATTCCATTCCCCTCCATTCCCTTCCATTCAATTCCACTCCATTCCATTCCATTCCATTCATTTCAATTCGTTTCCATTCCTGTCCAATCCATTCCATTCTATTCCATTCCTTTCCGTTCAATTCCTTTCCATTCCATTCCATTCCATTCCATTCCAGTCCAGTCCATTCCATTCCACCCCCTTTCACTCCATTGTACTCCCTTCCTTTATTCCCCATTGCATTCCTCTGCTCTCCACTACAGTTTTCTCCATTCCATTCCACTCCATTCCATTCCATTCCATTACATCCCATTCCATTCCATTCAACTCCGTTTAAATCCTCTCCACTCCCTTCCATTCTCCTCCATTGCACACCACTATATTCCTCTGCAATTTCTTCCATTCCTTTCAATTCCATTTGGTTCCGTTCCATTTGATTCCATTCCATGCCATTCCATTAATTACATTCTTTTGCACTATAATCCACTCCACTTCACTCCAGTCCGTTCCGTTCATATCCACACTTCTCCACTCCACTCCTCTATACTCCACTACATTCCATTCCTTCCCATTCTCCTCTACTCCAGTCCACTCCTTTTCATTCCATTCCATTCTGTTCCATTCAATTCCTTTCCATTCCATTTTGGTCCATTCCATTCCACTCCATTCCACTCCACTCCAATCCGTTTCTTTATTATCCATTCAAGTCCACTCATCTCCACTGCACTTTTTTCCATTCCATTCCAATCCATTCCTTTCCATTCCATTCCATTGCATTCCATTCCATTCTATTTAAATCCATTCTTCTGCACTTCACTCCTCTCCACTCCACTGCATTCCATTCTTTCCCATTCGCCTCCATTCCAGTCCACTCCATTCCCTTCCATTCCATTCCATTCCATTGCATTCCATTCCATTCCATTGCATTCCATTCCATTGCATTCCATTCCATTCCATTGCACTCCATTCCACTCCTCTCCATTCCTTTCTTTTTTTCCATTCCCATCCACTGCACACTACTACACATTTTTCCATTCCATTCCATTCCTTTGAATCCCGATCCATTTTATTGCATTTCATACCATGCCTTTCCATTTCATTTCATACCTAACTTTCCATTCCAATTCTTTATTTTCCACTGTAGTCCACTCCACTCCTCTCTAATCCATTCCATTCCATTCCATTCCATTGAAATCCAGCGTTTTCTAATCCATTTCTTTCCACTACACTGCTTTCCATTTCTTCCCTTTCGCCTGTATTCAATTTCAATCCATTGCATTCCATTCCATTTCATTCCATTATATTCTATTCCATTCCATTCTATTACACTCCATTCCACGCCAATCCACTCCTTTCCTTTCTTCTCCTCTCCTCTCCACTGCACTCCACTGAACTTTTTTCCATTCCATTCCATTCCTTTCCATTCCTTTCCATTCCATTCGATTCCATTCCATTCTGTTCTTTTCCCTAAGAATCCACTGCACTCCACGCCAGTACATTCCATTCCATTCTACTCCATTCCATTCCACTCCATTCCACTCCACTCCATTCCACTAAAATCCACTCTTCTCCACTCCACTCCTCTCCACTCCACTGCACTCCATTACTTCCCATTCGCCTCCATTCCAGTCCACTCCATTCCATTCTTTTGTATTATATTCCATTGCTTTCCACTCCATTGCACTCCACTCCACTACCTTCCTTTCTTCTCCATTCCAATCCACTGCACTCCACTGCACTTTTTTCAACTCCATTCCATTCCATTCCATTGCATTTCTATCCATTCCATTCCATTTTATTCCATTCCATGCCTTTCCATTCCATACCATTCCATTTCAATGCATTCTATTCCAATAGAACCCACTCCACTACAATCCAATCCATTCCTGTGCATTCCATTCAAATCCATTCTTCTCCACGCCACTCCACTGCACTCCGACGTTTTCCATTCCTTCCCTTTCGCCGGTATTCAATTGAAATACATTCCAATCCATTCCAATCCGTTTCATTCCATTCCATTCCATTCCATTCCATTCCATTCCATTCCATTCCATTCCATTCCAATCCATTCCGTTCCATTGCATTCCATTCCATCCCATTCCTTTCTACTCCATTCCACTCCACTTCACTCCTTTCCTTTCTTCTGCACTGCACTCCAATGCACTGCCCTGCACTTTTTTCCATTTCATGCCACTCAATTGCTTTGCATTCCATTCCATTCCTTTGCATTCCTTTCCATTCCATGCCATTTCATTCCATTCCAGTCCAATCCATTCTATTCTACTCCATTCCATTCTGTTCAATTTCATTCCATTCTGTTCCGTTCCATTCCATTCCACTCCATTCCATTCCACTTCCTTCCACTCCACTCCACTCCCTTGATTTATTCTCCATTCTATTCCACTGCACTCCTTTGCCCCTTTTTCCATTCCATTCCTTTCCATTCCATTCCCTTCCATTCCATTCCATTCCATTCCATTCCGTTTAACTCCGCTACACTCCCTTCCATTTTCTCCATTGCTCTCCACTATACCCCTCCATAATTTTTTCATTCCATTCCATTTCACTGTCTTTCATTCCATTCCATTCCATTCCATTCCATTCCATTACATTACATTACATTACATTACATTCGTTTTCATTCCTGTCCAATCCATTCCATTCCATTCCATTCCTTTCCATTAAATTCCTTTCCATTCCAATCCATTCCACTACAGTCCTTTCCATTCCAACCCCTTTCACTCCACTCCCCTCCCTTCATTTACTCCCCATTCCATTCCATTGCTTTCCACTGCAGTTTTTTCCATTCCATTACATTCCATTACATTACATCCCATTGCATGCCATTCCTCTCCATTTAACTCCACTCCCTTCCATTCTCTTCCATTGCAACCCACTATACTCCTCTGAAATTTTTTCCATTCCATTCTATTCCATTCCATTCCATTCCATTCCATTCCATTCCATTCCATGTCATTCCATTGGATTCTATTACGTTCTATTCAAATCCATTCTTGTCCACTTCACTCCTCTCCACTCCACTGCATTCCATTCCTTCCCATTCGTCTCCATTCCAGTCCACTCCATTCCATTGCATTCCATCCCATTCCACTGCATTCCCCTCCACTCCACTAATTCCTTTTTTCTCTATTCCAATCCACTGCACACCACTGGGCGTTTTTCTATTCCATTCCATTTCTTTGAATTCCTACCATTATCTTCCATTCCATTCCATGCCATTCCGTTTCATTTCATACATATGATTCCTTTACAATGCACTCTTTTCCACTATAATCCACTCCACTCCTCTCCAATCCATTCCATTCCATTCAAATCCAGTCTTTTCCAGTCCACTCCACTCCACTCCACTTCTTTCCATTCTTTCCCCTTCACCTGTATTCGATTCCAATACATTGCGTTCCACTCCATTCCATTCCATTCCATTGCATTACATTCCATTCCATACCATTCTATTACACTCCATTCCACTCCAATCCACTCCATTCCTTTCTCCTCCAATCCACTCCACTGCACTCCACTGCACTTTTTTCCATTCCATTCCATTCCTTTCCATTCCATTCCATTCCGTTCCATTCCATTGCATTCCATTCCATTCTTTGACCTAAGAATCCACTGCACTCCACCCCAATCCATTCCATTCCATTCCATTCCATTCCATTAAAATCCACTCTTCTCCACTGCACTCCTCTCCAATCCACTGCACTCCATTACTTTCCATTCGCCTCTATTCCTGTCCACTCCATTCCATTCCATTGCTTTCCATTCCATTCCATTCCATTCCACTCCATTCCACTCGACTCCACTCCCTTCCTTTCTTCTCCTTTCCAATCCACTGCACTCCACTGCACTTTTTCAATTACATTCCTTTCCTTTCCATTGCATTCTTATCCATTCCATTCCATTTTTTTCCATTCCATGACTTTCCATTCCATTTCATTCCATACAATTCCATTCCAATGCATTTTATTCCACTAGAATCCACTCCACTACACTCCAATCCATTCTTTTCAATTCCATTCAAATCCACTCTTCTCCACTCCGCTCCTCTGCACTCCAGTGCATTACATTGTTTCCCATTCGCCTATATTCAATTCCAATCCATTCCAATCCATTCCATTCTGTTTCATTCCATTCCATTCCACTCCAATCCATTCCATTCCATTGCATTCCATTCCATTCCATTCCATTCCATTCCATTCCATTCCATTCCTTTCCACTCCATTCCACTCTACTCCACTGCTTTCTTTTGTTCTCTGTTGCACTCCAGTGCACTCCCCTGCAATCTTCTCCATTTTATTCCACTCCATTGCATTGCATTCCATTCCATTCCTTTCCATTCCATGCCATGCCATTCCATTCCATTCCATTCCATTCCAGTCCAGTCCATTGCGTTCCATTCGAGTCCAATCCATTCTATTCCTTTCCATTCCATTCCATTCAATTCCATTCCATTCCATTCCACTCCTTTCCATTCTACTTCTTTCCACTCCACTCCACTCACTTACGTTATTCACCATTCCATTCCACTGCACTCCTCTACACTTTTGTCCATTCCATTCAATTCCCTCCCATTCCATTCCATTCCACACCATTCCCTTCCATTTCATTGCATTGCATTCCATTCCATTCCATTCCATTCCATTCCATTCCACTCCACTCCACTACATTCCATTCCATTCCATTCCATTCCATTCCATTCCATTCCATTCCACTCCGTTTAACTCCAATCCACTCCCTTCCATTTTCTCCATTCGTCTCCAATATTCCCCTCTGTAATTTTTCCATTGCATTTCATTCCATTCCAATCCATTCCATTCAATTCAATTCCTTTCCATTCTATTCCGTTTCGTTCCATTCCATTCCATTCCTCTCCACTCCCCTGCGTTCCTTTTCTTCCCCTTCGCCTTCATTCCAGTCCTTTCCATTCCCTTCCATTCCATTCCATTCTACTCAGTTCCACTTCACTCCACTCCCTTCCTTTCTTCTCCATTTCACTCCACTGCACTCCACTGCACTTTTTTCCATTCCTTTCCATTCCATTGCATTCCATTCCATTCCATTCTATTATTTTCCACTAGTATACACTCCACTCCAGTCCAATCCATTCCATTCCATTCCATTCAAATCCAGTCTTCTCCATTAAATTCCTCTCCAATCCACTGCATTCCATTCCTTCCCATTTCCCTCCATTCCATTCCATTCCATTTAATTCCATTCCATTCCTGTCCATTCCACTCCTCTCCATTCCCCTCCTTTCCTCTCCATTCCACTCCACTGCACACCCCTGCACTTTTTTCCATTCCATTCCTTTCCGTTCCATTCTATTCTTTTCCACTATAATCCACTCCACTGCACTCCAATCCTTTCCATTCCATTCCATTCAATTAAAATGCACTCTTCTCCACTAAATTACTCTCCACTCCACTGCTTCCCATTCCTTTCCATTATTCTGAATTCCACTCCACTCCAGTATATTCTGTTCCGTTCCATTCCATTCAATTAACATGCACTCTTCTCCACTATATTCCTCTCCACTCCACTGCTTCCCATGCCTTCCCATTATTCTGAATTCCACTCCACTCCAATACATTCCATTCCATTCCATTCCATTCTATTCCATTCCATCCCATTCCATTCCATTCCTTTCCACTCCATTCCACTCCAATCCACTCCCATCCTTACTGCTCCATTACACTCCACAGCACTCCCCTGTACTTTTTTCCATTCCATTCCATTCCAATTCTTTCCATTCCATTGCATTCCGTTCCGTTCTCTTCTGTTCCGTTCGGTTCCATCCTGTTCCATTGCAACCCATTCCTTTCCATTTTATTCCCCTCCACTCAACTCCACTCCAATCCACTGTATGCCATTCCATTCCATTGTATTCCATTCCATTCCTTTACATCCCATTCCATTCCATTCTACTTCAACCAACTCCACTCCAATCCACTGCATTCCATTCCATTCCATTATATTCCATTGCATTAAATTCCATTCAATTCAAATCCTCTCTTCTCCACTCCAATGCATTCCATTCCTTCTCTTTCACCTGCATTCCACTACACTGCATTCCATTCCATTCCGTTCCATTGCACTCAATTCCACTCCATTCAACTTCCTCCCTTTCTTCTCTATTCCATGTCACTACACTCTACTGCACTTCTTTCCATTCCATTCCATGAAATTCCATTAAATTCCATGCCATGCCATTCCATTCCATGCCATGCCATTCCATTCCATTCCATTCCACTCCATTCCTTTTCATTCCATTCTTTTTCACTAGAATCCACTCCACTCTAATCCATTGAATTCCATTCAACACAAATCCACTCTTCTCCACTCCACTGCATTTCATTCCTTCACATTCGCCCCCATTCCTTTCCAATCCATTCCCATCCATTCCATTCCATTCCATTCCATTCCATTCCATTCCATTCCATTCCATTACATTCTGCTCAATTCCTTGCCATTGCATTCCACTCCATTCCATTTCTTTCAATTCCACTCCATTCCACACCACTGTACTCCTTTCCATTTTTCTCCATTCCACTCCGCTCCAATACACAGTTCTCCATTCCATTCAATTCCAATAAACTGCACTCCACTCCAATCCATTCCATTTCATTACATTCCTTTTCCTTCCATTCCTTTGTATTCCATTCTTTTCCATTGCTTTCCATTCCATTCAATTCTACTGCAATCCACTCCACTCCAATCCACTGCATTCAATTCCATTCCATTCTTTTGCATTCCATTCCGTTTAATTCTAGTCAACTCTTCTCTACTCCACTCCTCTCCACTCCACTGAATACCATTATTTCCAATTCGCCTGCATTCCACTCCACTCTATTGCATTCCATTCCATTCCCTTCCAATCCATTCCATTCCATTCCTTTGCATTCCATTCCTTTCCATTACATTCAATTCAAATCCCCTCTTCTCCACTCCTATCCTCTCCACTCCACTACAGTTCATTCCTTCACATTCACCCCCATTCCTGTCCAATCCATTCCATTCCACTCCATTCCAGTCCAATCCATTCCATTCCATGCCATTCCATTCCACTCCATTCCATTCCATTCCATTCTATTCCATTCCTTTCCATTCCATTCCATTTAATTCCTCTCCATTCCACACATCTCCACTCCATTCCTTTCTTCTCCATTCCACTCAACTCCAATACACTCTTCTGAATTTCATTCCATTCCAGTAAAGTGCACTCCGTTCCACTCCAATCCATTCCACTCCATTCCACTCAATTCACATCCACTCGTCTACTCCCCACTCCTCTCCACTCCACTTCATTCCTTTCCTGCCCTTTTGCCTCCATTAGAGTCCACTCAATTACATTTCATTCCATTCTATTCCATTCCAATCATTGCCCCTGCTTTCCACTCCATTCTACTCCATTCCTCTCCCATCTTTTCTGCTCCATTCCACTCCACTGCACTCTACTGCACTTTTTTCCATTCGGTTCCATTCCATTCCATTCCATTCCGTTCCGTTCCGTTCCGTTCCGTTCCATTCCATTCCCTTTCATTCCATTCCATTCCATTCCATTCCATTCCATTCCATTCCATTCCATTCCATTACATTACATTTCATTCCATTTCATTCCATTCCATTCCATTTCATTCCATTACATTACATTTCATTCCATTTCATTCCATTCCATTCCATTCCATTCCATTCTTTTCCCTTAGAATCCACTCCACTCCACTCCAATCCATTCCATTCCATTCCATCCAATTCCAATTTTCAACACTCAACTCTTTTCCACTCCACAACATTCCATTCTTTCCCATTTGCCTCCATTCCAGTCCACTCCATTCTATTCCATTCCATTCCATTCCATTCCATGCCGTGCCATTGCACTCCATTCGACTCCACTCCACTCCCTTCCATTCTTCTCCATTTCCCTCCACTGCAGTCCACTGCTCTTTCTTCCATCCTGTTCCATTCCATTCCCTTCCATTCCATTCCATTCCAATCTTTTCCACTGGAATCCACACCAGTCCAATCCATTCCATTTCATTCCACTCTTCTCCGCTCCAGTCCTCTCCACTCCACTGGATTCCTTTCCTTCCCCTTCGCCTCCATTCCAGTCCAATCCATTTCATTCCTCTCCATTCCATTCCATTCCATTCCATTCCATTCCATTCCATTCCACTCCGTTCCGTTCCATTCCATTCCATTCCATTCCATTCCATTCCATTCTATTACACTCCATTCCACTCCACCCCACTCCCTTCCTTTCTTCTCCATTCCACTCCATTGCACTCCACTGCACTTATTCCATTACATTCTATTCCATAACATTCCATTCCATTCCGTTCCATTCCATTCTTTTCCCTTAGAATCCACTCCGTTCCACTCCAATCCATTCCATTCCATTCCGTTCAAATACACACTTCTCCCTTCCACTCCTCTCCTCTCCACTCCACTGCATTCCTTTCCTTCCAATTAGCCTTCACTCCAGTCCATTCCATTCCCTTCCTTTCCATTCCATTCTATTCGTTTCCAATAGAATCCACTCCACTCCATTCCACTGCATTCCATTCCATCCTATTCCACTGCATTCTGCTACACTCCTCTCCATTCCGTTCATTTCCAATACACTGCACTCCATTCCATTCCATGGCATTCCATTCCTTTTCATTCGGTTCCTGGGTTTTCCATTCCATTCCATTTCTTTCCATTCACTTCCATTTTACGCCAATCCATTCCACTGCAATCCACTGCATTCAATTCCTTCCCATTCCACTACATTGCATTCATTTCCATTCAATAGAAATCCACTCTCCTACTCTCCACTCCCCTGCCCTCCACTGCATTCCATTCCTTCCCATACCCCTCGATTTCGTTCTACTCCATTCCATTCCATTCCACTCCATTCCATTCCATTCCATTCCATTTCATTAAATTCCATTCCATTCCATTCCATTACATTTCATTCCATTCCATTCCATTCCCATTCCTTCCACTCCACTCCTCTCCCTTCGTTTCTTCTCCACTACACTTCACTGCACTTTTTCTATTCCATTCCAATAAATTACGTTACGTTACTTTGCATTCCTGTCCATTCCATTCCATTCCATTCCATTCCATTCCATTCTATTCTTTCCACTAGAATCCACTCGACTCCACCCCAATCCATTCTATTCCTTTCCATTCCATTCAAATCCACTATCCTCCACTCCACTCCTCTACACCCCACTGCATTCCATTCCTTCCCATTCGCCTGCATTCGAGTCCACTCGAATCTTTTCCATTCCATTCCATTCCATTCCATTCCATTCCATTCCATTCTTTTCTGCTAGAATCCACTCCATTCCATTCAATTCCATTCCATTATTTTCCACTAGAATCCATTCCACTCCACTCCACTCCACTCCATTCCATCCCATTCCACTGTTCTACTACACTCCTCTCCATTCCATTTATTTCCAACACTGCACTCAACTCCATTCCATGGCATTCCATTCCTTTTCATTTGGTTCCATGGTTTACCATTCCATTCCACTTCTTTCCATTCCATTCCATTTTATGCCAATCCTTTCCACCTCATTCCACTGCATTCAATTCCTTCCCATTCCACTACATTGCATTCATTTCCATTCAATTGAAATCCACTCTCCTACTCTCCACTCCTCTGCACTCCACTGCATTCCATTCCTTCCCATTCCCCTTCATTAAGGTCTACTCCATTCTATTCCATTCCACTCCATTCCATTGCATTCCATTCCATTCCATTAAATTCCATTCCATTCCATTCCATTCCACTACACTCCACTCCCTTCCTTTCTTCTCCATTCCATTCCACTACACTCCTCTGCACTTTTTTCCGTTCCATTCCATTCCATTCCTTTGCATTCCATTCCATTCCCATCCATTCCACTCCATTCCTCTCCCTTCCTTTCTTCTCCACTACACTTCACTGCACTATTTCTATTCCATTCCAATAAATTACATTACATTACATTGCATTCCTGTCCCTTCCATTCCATTCCATTATATTCTTTCCACTAGAATCTACTCGACTCCAGCCCAATCCATTCTATTCCTTTGCATTCCATTCAAATCCAGTCTTCTCCTCTCCACTCCTCTACTCCCCACTACATTCCATTCCTTCCCATTCGCCTGTATTCGAGTCCACTTGAACCCATTCCATTCCATTCCTTTCCATTCCATTCTTTTCCTCTAGAATCCACTCCATTCCATTCCATTCTTTTCCACTAGAATCCACTCCACTCGACTCCACTCCATTCCATTCCATCCCATTCCACTGCACTCTACTACACTCCTCTCCATTTCATTCATTTCCAATACACTGCACTCCACTCCCTGCCATTGCATTCCATTCCTTTTCATTGCGTTCCATGGTTTACCATTCCGTTCCATTTCTTTCCATTCCATTTCATTTTACGCCAATCCATTCCACTCCAATCCACTTCACTCAATTCCTTCCCATTCCACTCGATTGCATTCATTTCCATTCAATTGAAATCCACTCTCCTACACTGCACCCTCCTGCTCTCCAATACATTCCATTCCTTCCAATTTGCCTCCATTCCGATCTATTCGATTCCATTCCATTCCATTCCACTCCATTCCATTCCATTCCATTCCATTCCATTAAATTCCATTCCATTCCACTCCATTCCGCTACACTCAACTCCCTTCCTTTCTTCTCCATTCCATTCCACTGCACTCCTCTGCACTTTTTTCCATTGCATTCCATTCCATTCCATTGTGTTCCATTCCATGCCATTCCATTCCTTTCCATTCCATTCCATTCCATTCCATTCCATTCCATTCCATTCCATTCCATTCCATTGCATTCCATTCCCATCCATTCCACTCCACTCCTCTCCCTTCCTTTCTTCTCCACTACACTTCACTGCACTTTCTCTATTCCATTCCAATAGACTACATTACATTACACTGCACTCCTCTCCTTTCCATTCCATTCCATTCAATTCCATTCTATTCTTTCCACTAGAATCCACTCAACTCCACTCCAATCCATAATATTCCTTTCCATTCCATTCAAATCAACTCTTCTCCACTCCTCTGCACCCCACTGCATTCCGTTCTTTGCATTTGCCTCTTTCCATTCCACTACATTTGATTCCATTCCATTCCACTCCATTCGACTCCACTGCACTCCATTCCTTTCTTCTCTATTGCTCTCCACTGCACTCCACTACTCTTTTTTCCATTCCGTTCCATTCCTATCCATTCCATTCCATTCCGTTCCATTCTTTTCCTCTATAATCCACTCCACTCCACTCCAATCCATTCCATTCCATTCAATTCCATATCAATCCACTCTTCTCCACTCCACTGCTCTCCAATCCACTGCATTCCATTCCTTACCATTCACCTCCATTCCTGTCCACTCCATTCAATTCCATTCCATTCCAATACCTTCCATTCCGCTCCATTCCACTCCACAACTGTCCCTTCCTTTCTTCTCCATTCCACTTCACAGCATTCTACTGCACATTTTTGCATTCCATTCCATTCCATTCCATTCTATTCCATTCCATTCCATTCCATTCCATTCCATTGCATTGCATTCCATTCCATTCCTTTCCATTCCATTCCATTCCATTCCATTCCATTCCATTCCATTTCATTCCATTCTTTTCCACTAGAATCCCCTCCATTCCATTCCATTCCATTCCATTCCATTCCATTCCATTCCATTCCATTCCTCTCTTCTCATCTCCACTCCTCTGCACTCCACTGCCTTCCATTCCTTCACATTCGCCTCCACTCCAGTCTACTCTATTCCATTCCACTCCATTCCATTACTTTCCACTCATTACCACTCCATTCCACTCCACTCCACTCCCTTCTTTCTTCTCCATTCCACTCCACTTCTCTCCTCTGTATTTTTCCGTTCCATTCCACTATATTCAATTCTTTTCCATTCCATTCCCCTCAACGCATGTCCACTCCAATCGACTGCATTCCATTCCATTCCATTCTAGTCCATTCCACCTGAATCCACTCAACTGCACTCCTTTCCACTCCACTTCACTCCACTCCATTGTATTCTTTCCCATTCCTCTCCCCTCCACTACACTCCTGTCATTTTTGTTCAGTTCCTATTCACTGCCCTCCATTCCTGTCCAGTCCACTACATTCCATTCCTTTTCATTCTGTTCAATTGTATTCCATTCCATTCCAGTACTTTCCATTCCATTTCATTCTACTCCAATCCACTGCATTCCAATCCACTGCATTCCATTCCATTGCATTGCATTCCATTCCATTCAATGCAAATCCACTCTTCTCCACTGCACTCCTCTCCACTCCACTAAATTCCATTCTTTCCCATTCGCCTCCATTCCAAACCACTCCATTCCTTTCCATTCCATTTCATTCCATTCCATTCCATTCCACTCCATTAGACCCATTCAACTCCACTACCCTCCCTTCCTTTCTTCTTCAATCCAGTCCAGTGCAATCCACTGCAATTTTTTCGATTCTCTTCCATTCCATTCCACTCCCTTCCTTCTCAATTTCATTCCACTACTCTCCACTGCACCTTTTTCCATTCCATTCCACTCCATTCCATTCCATCCTATTCCATCCCATTCCCTTCCATTACAACCCACTCCATTCCATTCCATTCCAAACCATTCCTTTCCATTCCATTCCATTCCATCCTATTCCATTCCATTCCATCCCATTCCATTCTTTCCCTAGAATCCACTCCAATCCACTCCAATCCATTCCATTCCATTGCATACAATTCAAATCCACTCTTCTCCACTACACTCCTTTCCACTCCACTGCATTCCATTCCTTCCCAGTCGCCTCCATTAACGTCCACTCCATTCCATTCCATTCCAATCCATTCCATTCCATTCCATTCCATTCCATTCCATTCCATTCATTTCAATTCCATTCCACTCCATTCCACTGCACTCCACTCCCTTCCTTTCTTCTCCATTCCACTCCTCTACACTCTACTGCACTCTTTTCCATTCCATTCCATTCCATTCCCATCCATTCCACTCCACTCCACTCCTTTCTTTTCTTCTCCACTGCACTCCACTGCACTTTTTTCCATTCCATTCCACTACATTACATTACATTACATTGCATTCCATTCCCTTCCACTCCATTCCATTCCATTCCATTCCATTCCATTCCATTCCATTCCATTCCATTCTATTCTTTTCCACTAGAATCCACTTGACTCCAATCCAATCCATTCAATTCCATTCTGTTCCATTCAAATCCACTCTTCTCCTCTCCACTTCTCTCCACTCCACAGCTATCCATTCCTTCGCATTCACCTCCATTCCAGTACACTCCATTCCTTTCCATTGTGTTCCATTACATTACATTACATTCCACTCCTTTCCACACCATTCCACTCCCTTCCTTTCTTCTCCATTCCACTGCACTACACTCTACTGCACGTTTTTCCATTGCATTCCATTCCATTCCTTTCCATTCTATTTCATTCCTTTCCTTTCGAGTCTTTTCCACTAGAATCCACTCCACTCAGCTCCAATCAATTCCATTCCATTCGATTCCATTCAAATCCACTCTTTTCCACTCCACTCCTCTGAACTCCCCAGCATTCCATCTCTTCCCATTCGCCTCCGTTCCAATCCCCTCCATTGCATTCCATTCTATTCCCTTCCATTCCATTCCATTCAACTCCATTCCACTCCACTGCTCTCCCCTGCACTTTTTGGCATTCTATTCCATTCCATTCCATTCCATTCCATTCCATTCCATTTTTTCCACTAGAATCAACTCCATTCCACTCAAAACGATTCGTTTCCATTCCATTAAATTCAAATCCACTATTCTGCACTCCACTCCTCCCAACACCACTACATTCCATTCATTCCCATTCGCCTCCATTCCAATCTCCTCCACTGCATTCCATTCAACTTTTTTCCATTCCTTTCCATTCCACTGCTTTCCACTGCTCAGCACTCCCTTCCTTTCTTCTCCATTCCTCTCCACTGCACTCCCGTGCACTTTTTTCAATTCCATTCCACTCCGTTCCATTCCATTCCATTTCATTCCACTCCATTCAATTCCCTTCCGTTCCATTCCCTTCCACTCCATTATGTTCCATTCCATTCCATTCCATTCCATTCCAGTCGATTCATTCCACACCATTCCACTCCATTCCATTCCACACCATTCCACTCCATTCCATTCCATTCCATTCCATTCCATTCAGTTCCATTCCATTTCACTCCATTCCATTCCATTGCATTCCATTCCATTCCATTCCATTCCATTCCATTCCCTTCCATTCCCTTCTGTTCCATTCCATTCCATTGCATTCCATTCCATTCTATTCCATTCCATTCCATTCCATTCCTTTCCATGCCATTCCGTTACTTTGCAATCCATTTCATTCCATTCCATTCCATTCCATTCCATTACTTTGCAATCCATTTCATTCCATTCCATTCCATTCCATTCCATTCCATTCCATTCTTTTCTACTAGAAACCACTTCACTCCAATCCATGCCATTCCATTGCACTCCATTCAATTCAAATCCACTCTTCTCCACTTCACTGCTCTCCACTCCACTGCATTCAATTCCTTCTCATTCATCTCCATTCCAGTCCACTCCAATCCATTCCATTCCATTTAATTCCATTACATTCCATTCCATTGCACTCCACTCCACTCCTTTCTTCTCCATTCCACTCCACTGCAGTCCACTGCACTTTTTTCCATTCCCTTCCATTTCATTTAATTAAAACCCACTTTTTTCCACTCATCTCCTCACCACTGCACTGCATTCTTTTCCTTCTCATTCGCCTCCATTCCATTCCATTCCATTCCATTCCATTCCATTCCATATGTTCCTTTCCATTCCATTCCATTCCACTCAATTCCACTCCATTCCATTCCATTCCACTCCATTCCATTCCATTCCAGTCGTTTCCATTCCGCACCATTCCACTCCATTCCATTCCATTCCATTCCATTCCATTCCATTCCATTCCATTCCATTCTATTCCATACCATTCCATTCAGTTCCATTCCATTTCACCCGATTCCATTCCATTCCATTCCATTCCGTTCCATTCCATTCCATTCCTTTCCATGCCATTCCTTTGCATTGCAATCCATTTCATTCCATTCCATTCCATTCCATTCTTTTCCACTAGTATCCACTTAACTCCAATCTATGCCATTCCATTGCGTTCCATTCAATTCAAATCCACTCTTCTCCTCTTCACTGCTCTCCACTCCATTGCATTGAATTCCTTCTCATTCACCTCCATTCCAGTCCACTCCAATCCATTCCATTCGATTTCATTCCATTACATTCCATTCCATTGCACTCCACTCCACTCCTTTTTTCTCCATTCCACTCCTCTGCAGTCCACTGCAATTTTTTCCATTCCCTTCCATTCCATTTAATTAAAACCCACTTTTCTCCACTCAACTCCTCACCACTGCACTGCATTCCTTTCCTTCCTATTCGCCTCCATTCCATTCCATTCCATTCCTTTCCATTCCATTCTATTCCATTCCATTCCATTCCATTATATTCCATTCCACTCCATTGTACTCCACTTCACTCCCTTTCTTTCTTCCCCATTACACTGCAGAACACTTCATTCCATTCCATTCCATTCAATTTAATTCTTTTCCAACAGAATCCACTTCTCTCCTCTGCATTCCATTCCATTCCATTTCATTCCATTCAAATCCACTCTTCTCTACGTCTCTCCTCTCCACTTTTCTGCCTTCCATTCCTTCGCATTCACCTCCATTCCAGTCCAGTCCACTCCATTCCATTCCAATCCATTCCACTCCCTTCCACTCCCTTCCTTTCTTCTCCATTACACTCTACCACACTCCACTGCCTCTTTTTCCATTCCATTCCAGTCCATTCCATTCCCTTATTTTCCACTAGAATCCACTCCACTCCATTCCAATCCATTCCTTTCCATTCCCTTCCATTTAAATCCACACTTCCTTACTCCACTCCTCTCCACTCCACTGCATTCCATTCTTCCCAATTCGCTTCCATTCCAGTCCACTCCATTCTATTCCTTCCATTCCACTCCATTCCACTTTCTTTCTTTCTTCTCCGTTCCACTCCACTGCTCTGCACACTATTTTTTCCATTCCATTCCAGTCCATTCCATTCCATTCTATTCAATTACATTCCGTTCCATTCTGTTCCATTCCATTCTGTTCCTTTTCGTTCTGCTCTATTCCATTCTGTTCCTTGTAATTTTATTCCATTGCATTCTTTTCCCCTCCATGCAACTCCACTCCAATCCACTGCATTCCATTCCATCTCTTCCTATTCCATTGCATTCCATTCCACCTGAATCCACTCTACTCCCCTCCATTCCACTCCAATCCACTCCATTCCATTCCATTCCTTCCCATTCCTCTCCACTCCACTACACTCCTCTCCATTCCGTTCAATTCCAGTACATTGCACTCTACTCCACTGCATTCCTTTCCATTGCATTCTCTTTCTTTCTGTTCCATTGTATTCCATTCCTTTCCATTCCATTCCTTTTTTTGCCAATCCACTCAATCCACTGCACTCCATTCCATTCCATTCCATTCCATTGCTTCCCATTCCATTGAATTCAATTCCACTCTTCTCCATTCCACTCCTCTCCACTCCACTGCATACCATTCCTTCCCATTCTACTCCATTCCTCTCCACTCCATTAAATTCCATTGCATTCCATTCCATTCCACCGCATTTTACTCCACTCCACTCCGTTCCTTTCTTCTATATCCCAATCCATTACACTCCAGTGCCCTTCTTTCCATTCCTTTCCATTCCATTGAATTCAAATCCAGTTTTCTCCACTACATTCCTCTCCAATCAACTGCATACCATTCCTTCCCATTCTACTCCATTCCTCTCCACTCCATTCCATTCCATTGCATTCCATTCCATTCCACCCCGTTTTACTCCACTCCACTCCATTCCTTTCTTCTATATTCCAATCCACTACACTCCAGTGCCCTTTTTTCCATTCCATTCCATTCTGTTCAATTCCATTCCATTCCATTCTATTCCATTCCATTCCATTCTTTTCCACTACAATCCACTCCACTCCACTCCAATTCATAGCATTCCATTCTATTCAAATTAATTTCACTCTTCTTCACTCCCATCCTCTCACTCCACTGCATTCCATTCCGTCCCATTTGCCTCCATTCAAGTCCACTCCATTCAACTCCCTTCCAGTCTATTCCACTCCACTCCATTCCACTCCACTCCACTCCCTTCCTTTCTTCTCAATTCCAGTCCACTTCACTTCATTGCACTTTTTCCATTCCATTATATTCCTTTGCTTTCCATTCCATTACGTTGCATTTCATTCCTTTCCACTCCTTTGCATTCCATTGTATTCCATTCCACTCCTTTGCATTCTATTCCATTCCATTCCAAGTCATGCCTTCCTTTCGATTTCTTTTCATACCATTCCATTCCATTACTTTCTTTTCCACTACACTGCACTCCTCTCCACTCCAATCCATTCCATTCCATTCCATTCCATTCCATTCCATTCCATTCCATTCGAATCCACTCTTCTCCACTCCACTCCTCTCCCCTCCACTGCATTCCATTCCTTCCTATTCGGCTCCATTTGATTCCAATCCATTCCATCGCATTCCATTCCATTCCATTCCGTTGCATTCCATACCATTCCATTCCACTCCACTCCTCTCCATTCCTTTCTTCTCCATTCCAATCCACTGCACTCCACTGCACTTTTCTCAGTTCCATTCCATTCCATTCATTTCATTCCATTCGATTCCATTCTATTCCAGTCCTTCCATTCCATTTGATTCCATTCCATTACCCTCCACAAAACTCCAATCCAATCCACTGCATTCCATTCTTTTTCCATTCCATTGCATTGCATTCCACTCAATTAAAATCCACTCTTCTCCACTCCACACCTCTCCACTCCATTGCATTCCTTTCCTTCCCTTTTGCCTCCATTCCAGTCCACTCCATTCCATTGCATTACATTCCCTCCCATTGCATTCTGGTCCTTTCCATTGAATTCCATTCGAATCCGTTCCATTGTTGTCCACTGGAATCCACTCCATTCTTCTCCAATCCATTAGATTGCATTCCATTCAATTCAAATCCACTCTTCCCCACTTCACTCCTCTCCTCTTCACTGCATTCCATTCCTTTCCATTCGCCTCCATTCACATCCACTACATTCCATTTCATTCCATTCCATTTCACTCGTTCCACTCCACTCCAATCACTTCCTTTCTTCTCCATTCCAGTCCACTGCACCCCACTGCACTTTTTTCCATTCTATTCCATTCCATTCCATTCCATTCCCTTGCATTCCATTCCATTCAATTCCATTCCATTGCATTCCTTTCCCTTCTAATCCAGTCCTTTACATTCCATTCCAATAAATTCCTTTAATTTCCATTCCATTCCAATCCATTCCATTCCATTCCATTCCATTCTTGTTGTCCACTGGAATCCACTCCATTCTTCTCCAATCCATTATATTCCATTCCATTCATTTCAAATCCAGTCTTCTCCACTCCACTTCTCTCCTCTCCACTGCATTCCATTCCTTCCCATTCGCCTCCATTCTCATCCACTACATTCCGTTCCCTTCCATTCCATTCCATTCCACTCGTTCCACTCCACTCCAATCCCTTCCTTTCTTCTCCATTCCACTCCACTGCACTCCACTCCACTATTTTCTGTTCTATTCCATTCGGTTCCATTTCATTCCGGTCCATTACATTCCATTCCCTTCCATTCCATTTCATTCCATTCCATTGCATTCCATTCCTTTCCATTCCATTCCATTCCATTCCATTCCATTCCATTCCATTCCATTCCATTGCATTCCATTCCATTCCATTCCATTCCATTCCATTCCATTCCATTGCATTCCATTCCATTCCATTGCATTCCATTCCATTCCATTCCATCGCATTCCATTCCATTGCATTCCATTCCATTCCATTCCATTGCATTCCATTCCATTCCATTCCATTCCATTCCATTCCATTCCATTGCATTCCATTCCATTCCATTCCATTCCATTGCATTCCATTCCATTGCATTTCATTCCATTGCGTTCCATTCCATTCCATTCCAATCCAGTCCTTTACATTCCATTCCAATCCATTCCTTTACTTTCCACTCCATTCCATTCCATTCCATTCCATTGTTGTCCACTGTAATCCACTCCATTCTTCTCCAATCCATTAGATTCCATTCCATTCAATTCAAATCCACTCTTCTCCACTCCACTTCTCTCCTCTCCACTGCATTTCTTTCCTTTCCATTCGCCTCCATTCAAATCTACTACATTCCATTCCATTCCATTCCATTTCACTCGTTCAACTCCTCTCCAATCCCTTCCTTTCTTCTCCATTCCACTCCACTGCACTCCACTGTACTTTTTTCCATTCTATTCCATTCTCTTCCATTCTATTCCATTCCATTCCATTCCATTGCATTCCATTCCATTCCGTTCCAATCCAGTCCTTCGCATTCCATTCCAATCCATTCTTTTACTTTCCTTTCCATCCCATGCCATTCCATTCCATTCCATTCCATTCCATTCCATTCTTTTCCACTTGAATCCACTCTACTCCACTGCATTCAAATCCATGTAATTGAATTCCATTCCATTCAATGCAAACCCACTATTCTCCACTCTACTCCTCTCCACCCGACTGCATTCCATTCCTACCCATTCTCCTGCATTCCTCTCCACTCCATTCCATTCCATTCCACTCCACCCCACTCCCTTCCTTTCTTCTCCATTCCAGTCCAGTGCACTCCACTGCACTTATTTCTATTCTGTTCCATTCCATTCCATTCCGTTAAATTCCATTCCTTTCCAGTAAATTCCATTCCATTCCATTCCATACTATTCTTTTCAAATAAAATCCACTCCACTGCCCTCCCATACATTCCATTCCATTCCATTCAATTCACATCCACTCTTCTCCACTAAATCCTCTCCACTCCACTGCATTCAATTCCTTCCTATTCGCCTCAACTCCAGTCCACTCCATTCCATTCTACTCTATTACATTCCTCTCCACTAAACTCCGATTGTTTCTTCTCCATTCCACTCCACTGCACTCCACTGCACTTTTTTCCATTCCATTCCATTCCGTTCCAATGCATTACATTCCATTCCATTCCGTTCCATTGCATTCCATTCCATTCCATTCCATTCCATTCCATTCCATTCCATTCCATAGTGTTCCCCTCCATTCAACTCCACTCCAATTGTCTGCAGTCCATTCCATTCCATTGTCTTCCATTCCATTGCATTACTTTCCCTTCCATTCCATTCTAACCAATCCACTCCACTCCAATCCACTGCATTACTTTCCAATCCATTCCATTCCATTCCGTTCCATTCTTTTCCACTAGAATACACTCCACTCCACTCCAATCCATTGAATTCCATTACATTCAATTCAAATCCACTCTTCTCCACTCCACTCCTCTCCACTCAACTGCATTCCATTCATTCCATTTCACCTCCAATCCAATCAACTCCATTCCATTCCAATTCTTTGCATTCTATTCCATTCCATTCCATTCATCCCAGTACATTCCACTACATTCCACTCCTCTCCACTCCCTTCCTTTCTTCTCCATTCCACTCCACTACACTCCACTGCACATTTTTCCATACCATTCCTTTCCATTCCATTCCATTCCATTCCATTCCGTTTTTTCCAATGAAATCTGCACCACTCCACTCCAATCCATTCCACTACATTCCCTTCCATTCAAGTCCACACTTCTCCAGTCCAATCCATTCCATTACATTCCCTTCCATTCAAGTCCACACTTCTCCCCTCCACTCCTCTCCACTCAAGTTTATTCCATTCGTTCACATTGGCCTCCATTCCAACCTTTGCATTCCATTTCTTTCCATTCCATTACATTACATTTTATTGTATTCCATTCCACTTCATTCCAATCTTCTCCACTTCCTGCCATTCTTCTCCATTCCACCCCACTGCACCCCACTACAGTTTTTTTCATGCCATTCCATTCCATCCCATTCCATTTCATTCCATTTCATTACATTACTTTCCATTCTTTTACCCTAGAATCAACTCCACTCCACTCCAATCCATTCCATTCCATTCCATTCCATTCCATTCCATTCCAATCATTTCCATTCCTTTCTGTTCCATTCTCTTCCACTAGAATCCACTCCACTCGAGTCCACTCCACTCCAATCCATTCCATTACTTTCGATTCCATTCTCTTCCACTGTAATCCCCACCACTCGTGTCCACTCATCTCAAATCCATTCCATTAAATTCAAATCCACTTTTCTCCACTCCACTCCTCTCCACTAAACTGCATTCTATTCCTTCCCATTCACTTCCATTCCAGTCCACTCCATTCCATTCCATTCCATTCCATTCCACCGCATTCCAATCCACTCCACTACTTTCCTATATTCTCCATTCCACTCCATTGCACTCCTATGCATGATTTTCCATTCCATTCCCTTCTTTACCATTCCATTCCAATCCATTCCATTCCATTGCATTCTATTGCATTCCATTCCATCACATTCCTTGCTATTCCATTCCATTCAATTCCATTCTGTTCCATTCCAATCCATTCTTTCCACTAAATCCACTCCACTCCACTCCAACCCATTGAATTCCATTCCATTCAATTCAAATCCACTCTTCTCCACTATACTCCTCTGCACTCCAGTGCATTCCATTCCTTCTGATTCACCTCCATTCCCGTCCACTCCATTCCATTCCATTCCATCCCACTCCATTCCACTCAAATCCACTCCCTTCCTTTCTACTCCATTAGAATCCACTGCACTCCACTGCACATTTTTCCATTCCATTCAATTACTCTCCACGCATCTCCACTGCAATCCACTGCATTCCATTCGATTCCATTTTATTCCATTCCATTGCTCATGAATCCACTCTACTCCCCTCCATTCCACTCCATGGCATTCCTTCCCATTCCTCTCCACTCCACTACATTCCTCTCCATTCCGTTCATTTCCAATACACTGCACTGCACTCCACTCCATTCCATTCCACTCCATTCGTTTTCATTCCATTCCATTGAATTCCAAAGCGCTCTAGTGTCCATTCAAGGTGTTCCAAATGTCTTCTTGCAGATTATACAAAAAGACTTTTTCAAAACTTCTCAGTCAAAAGAATGATTCAAATCCATGAGATGAATACACAGAACAGGAAGAAGTTTCAAAGAATTATTGTGCATAGTTTTTACTAGAAGATATTTCTTTTTTCACCATAGGCCTCAAAGCTCTCAAATCTCCAGTTGCAGACTCTACAAAAAGAGTGTTTCAAAACTGTTCAATCAAGAGAAAAGTTGTACCCCATGTGATGAATGCAAAAAGAGAAAGAAGCTTCACACAATGCTTCTGTGTAGTTTTTATTTGAAGATATTCCTTTTTCCATGATAGGTATCAAAGCCCTCCAAATGTCCACTTCCAGATTGTATAGAAAGAGTGTTTCAAAACTGCTCAATTAAAGGAAAGTTTCAACTCTGTTAGATGAATGCACAGATCAGAAGGATGTTTCACAGAATGCTTCTGTGTAGTTTTTATTTGAAGATATTTCTTTTTTCACCATAAGTCTCAATGCTCTCCAATTGTCCAATTACAGATTCTACAAAAAGCCTTTTTCAAAACTACACAATCAAAAGAAAGATTCCGCTCTCTGCAAAGAATACACAGATCATAAGGAGGTTTCACAGAATGCTTCTGTGTAGTTTTTTTTTTTTTTGAAGATATTCTCTTTTTCCACGATAGGCCTCAAAGCGCTCCAAATTTCCACTTGCAGATTATACAACAAGAGTGTTTCAAAACTGTTCAATCAAAAGAAAAGTTCAACTCTGTGAGGCGAATGCACAGAATAGAAAGAAATTTCAAAGAATTATTCTGTGTAATTTTTACTTGAAGGTATTTCGTTTTTCAACATAGGCCTCAAAGCTCTCCAAATGTCCACTTGCAGATTTTACAAAAAGAATGTTTCAAAACTGCTCAATGAAAAGAAAGGTTCTTCTCTGTTAGATGAATGCACGGATCAGAAACAAGTTTCACTGAATGCTTCTGTGTTGTTTTTAGTTTTGGATATTTCCTTTTTCACCATAGGTCTCAAAGTACTTCAAATGTCCACTTGCAGATTATTCCAAAAGAGTGTTTCAAAACTGCTCAATCAAAAGAAACGTTCAACTGTCTTAGATGAATGCACAGAACAGAAAGTAGTTTCACAGAATGCTTCTGTGTAGTTTTTATTTGAAGATATTTCGTTTTTCATCATAGGCCTGAAAGCGCTCAAATGTCGAACTGCCGATTCTACAAAAAGCATCTTTCAAAACTGCACAATCAAAAGAAAGTTTCCACTCTCTGCGAATAATGCACACATCATAAAGAAGTTTCACAGAATACTTCCGTGTAATTCTTTTTTTGAAGATGTTCCATTTTCCACGATAGGCCTCAAGGCGCTCCAAATATCCACTTGCAGATTTCACAAAAAGAGCGTTTCAAAACTGCTCAATCAAAAGAAAGGTTCAACTCTGTGAGACGAATGCACAAAATGGAAAGAAGTTTCACAGAATTATTCTGTGTAATTTTTACTTGAAGATCTTTCGTTTTACACCAAAGGCCTCAAAGCTCTCTGAATGTCCACTTGCAGATTCTACAAAAAGAGTGGTTCAAAACTGCTCAATGGAAAGGAAGGTTCTTATCTGTTAGATGAATGTACGGAGCAGAAACAAGTTTCACAGAATGCTTCTGTGTTGTTTCCATTTTTTGATATTTCCTTTTTCACCATAGGTCTCAACGTACTCAAATTGTCCACTTGCAGATTATTCCAAAAGAGTGTTTCAAAATTCACCAATCAAAACAAATGTTCAACTGTCTTAGATGAATGCACAGAACAGAAAGTAGTTTCACAGAATGCTTCTGTGTAGGTTTTATTTGAAGATATTTCGTTTTTCACTATAGGCCTGAAAGCGCTCCAAATGTCCACCTGCATATTCTACAAAAAGCGTCTTTTGTAACTACACAAACAAAAGAAATGTTCCACTTTCGGAGATGAATACACAGATCATAAAGAAGTTTCACAGAATACTTGTGTGTAATTATTATTTTAAGATATTCCTTTTTCCATGATAGGCCTCAAAGCGCCCCAAATATCCCCTTGCGGATTATACAAAAAAAGCTTTTCAAAACGACTCAATCAAAATAAATTTTCAACTCTGTGAGATGAATGCACAGAATAGAAAGAAGTTTCAAAGAGAGATTCTGTATACTTTTAACCTGAAGATAGTTCATTTTTCTCCATCGGCATCAAAGCTCTCCAAATGTCCACTTGCAGATTCTACAAAAAGGGTGTTTCCAAACTGCTCAATCAAAAGAATGGTTCTACTCCATGAGATGAATCCACAGAAAAGAAAGAAGTTTCAGAATGCTTCTGTGTAGTATTTATGTGAAGACATTTCCTTTTTCACCGTAGGCCTCAACATTCTCCAAATGTCCACATGCAGATTCTACAACAAGAGTTTTTCAAAACTGCTCAATCAAAAGAAAGGTTCAACCCTGTGTGATGAATGCACAGATCAGAAACTAGTTTCACAGAATGCTTCTGACTTATTTTTATTTGAAGATATTTCATTTCTCAGCAAAGGCCTCAAGGCACTCCAAATATCCACTTGCAGATTCTACAAAAAGAGTGTTTCAAAACTGCTCAATCAAATGAAATGTTCATCTCTGTGAGATGATTGCACAGAACAAAAATAATTTTCACAGAATGCTTCTGTGCAGTTTTTAAGGGAAGATATTTCTTTTTCACCATATGACTCAAATCTTTCCAAAGGTCCACTTGCAGATTCTACAAAAAGAGAGTTTCAGAACTGCTCAATCAAAAGAGAGGTTCAACTCTGTTTGATGAATGCACAGATGTCAAAGATATTTAACAGAATGCTTCTGTGTAGTTTTTATTTCAAGATATTTCGTTTCTCATCATAGGCCTGTAGTCGCTCCAAATGTACAATTGCAGATTCTACAAAAAGAGTTTTTCAAAACTGCCCAATCAAATGATAGGTTCATCTTTGTGAGATGAATGCACAGAACAGAAAGAATTTTCACAGAATGCTTCTTTGTAGTTTTTATGGGGAGACATTTCGTTTTTCACCAGAGGCCTCAAAGCTTTCCAAATGTCCACATGGAGAACGTACAAAAAGAGTGTTTGAAAACTGCTCCATCAAAAGAAAATTTCAACACTCTGAGACGAATGCACAGATCAGAAAGGAGTTTCACAGAATGCTTCTGTGTACTTATTTTGGGAAGATATTTCATTTTTCACCATAGGACCCAAATCATTCAAAATATCCACTTACAGATTCTACAAAAAGAGTGATTCAAAACTGCTCAATCAAAAGAAAGTTTCTTCTCTGTTAGATGAATGCTGGATCAGAAACAAGTTTCACAGAATGCTTCTGTTTTGTTTTTATTTGAAGATATTTCATTTCTCACCATAGGCTTCAAGGCTCTCCAAATGTCCATTTGCAGATTCTACAAATAGAATTTTTCAAAACTGCTCAATCAAATGATAGGGTCATCACGTGAGATGAATGCACAAAACACAAAAAAATTTTTACAGAATGCTTCTGTGTAGTTTTTATGGAAAGATATTTCCTTTTTCACGATATGCCTCAAAGTTTTCCAATTGTCAACTTGTAGATTCTACAAAAAGAGTGTTTCAAAACTGCTCAATCAAAAGAAAGTTTCAACTCTTTGAGAGGAATGCACAGATAAGAAAGGAGGTTCACAGAGTGCTTCTGTGTAGTTTTTTTGGGAAGATATTTCGTTTTTCAACTTACGCCCCAAAACGTTCCAAATGTCCACTTGAAGATTCTACAAAAACAGTGTTTCAAAACTGTTCAATCAGTTGAAATGTTCAACTCTGCGAGGTGAATGCACAGAACAGAAAGAAGTTTCTCAAAATGCTTCTGTGTAGTTTTTATGGGCAGATATTTCGTTTTTCAAAATACACCTGAATGCTATAAAAATGTCCAGTTGAAGATTCTATAAAAAGCCTATTTCAAAATTGCACAATCAAAAGAAATGTTCCACTCTCTGAGATGAATGCACAAATCATGAAGAAGTTTCATCACAGAATACTTCTGTGTAATTTTTATTTGAAGATATTCCTTTTTCCACGATAGGCCTCAAAGTGCTCAAAATGTCCACTTGCAGATTATACAAAAAAAGTGTTTCAAGACTGGTCAATCAAAATTAGGGTTCAACTCTGTGAGATGAATGCACAGAATAGAAAGAAGTTTCACAGAATTGTTCTGTGTAGTTTTTATTTTAAGATATTTCATTTTTTACCATAGACCTCAAAGCTCTCCATATGTCCACATGCGGATTCTACAAAAAGAGTGTTCCAAAACCGCTCAATCAAAAGACAGGTTCTAATCCGTAGAATGAATGCACAGAACAGGAAGAAGTTTCACAGCATTCTTCTGTGTAGTTTTATGGGAAGATATTTCGTTTTTCACCACAGGGCTCAATGTCCTCCAAATCTCCACTGGCAGATTCTACAAAAATAGTGCTTCAAAACTCCTTAATCAAAAGAAAGTTTCAACTCTGTTAGATGAATGTACAGATCAGAAAAAAGTTTCACAGAATAATTCTGTGTAGTATTTATTTAAAGATATTTCCTTCTTCACCACAGGCCTCAAAGCGCTCCACATGTCCATTTGCAGAGACTACAAAAAGAGTATTTCAAACCAGCTCAATCAAATGAAAGGTTCAACTCTGTGAGATGAAGGCACAGAATACAAAGATGTTTCACAGAATGATTCTGTGTAGTTTTTACTCTAAGATATTTCGTTTTTCAACTTAGGCCTCAAAACTCTCCAAATGTCCACCTGCGGATTCTACAAAAAGAGTGTTTCAAAAGTTATTAATCAAAAGAAAGATTCTAATCGATGAGATGACTGCACAGAACAGAAAGAAGTTTCACAGAATGCTTCTGTGTAGTTTTTATGGCAAGATATTTCGTTTTTCACCATAGGCCTCAATTTTCTCCATATTTCCATTTTGAGATTCTACAAAAAGTGTATTTAAAAACTTCGAGTCAAAAGAAAGGGTCAACTCTGTTGGATGAATGCACAGATCAGAAAGAAGTTTAATAGAATGCTTCTGTGTAGTTTTTATTTGAAGATATTTCGTTTCTCACCGTAGGCCTCAAAGCACTCCAAATATCCACTTGCAGATTCTACAAAAACAGGCTTTCAAAACTGCTCAATCAAAAGATAGGTTCATCTCTGTGAGAGGAATGCACAGAACAGAAAGAAGTTTCACAGAATGCTTCTGTGTAGTTTTTATGGGAAGATATTTCTCTTTTTACCATAGGCCTCAATGCTCTCCAATTGTCCAATTGCAGATTCTACAAAAAGGCTTTTTCAAAACTGCAAAATCAAAAGAAACCTTCTACTCCCTGAGATGAATGCACAGATCATAAAGTAGTTTTACTCAATACTTCTGTGTAGTTTTTATTTGAAGATATTCCTTCTTCCATGGTAGGTCTCAAAGCACTCAAAATGTCCACTTGCAGATAATACAAAAAGAGTGTTTGAAAACTGCTCAATCAAAAGAAAGTTTCAACTCTGTTAGATGAATGCACAGATCAGAAAGAAGTTTAATAGAATGGTTCTGTGTAGTTTTTATTTGAAGATATTTCGTTTCTCACCGTAGGCCTCAAAGCTATCCAACTGTCCACTTGCGGATTCCGCAAAAAGAGTGTTTCAAAACTTCTTAATCAGAAGAAAGGTTTTACCCTGTGAGATGACTGCACAGAATGGAAAGGAGTTTCACAGAATTCTTCTGTGTAGTTTTTATGGTAAGATTTTTCATGTTTCACCGTAGGTCTCAATGTCCTCCAAATTTCAACATGCAGATTCTACTAAAAGTGTGTTTCAAAACTGCTTAATCAAAAGGAAGGTACATTTCTGTGAGATGAGTGCTCTGATCAGCAAAATGTTTTACAGAATGATTCTGTGTAGTTTTTATTTGAAGATATTACGTTTTCAACCATAGGCCTGAAGGGGCTCGTAAGGTCCAATTGCAGATTCTACAAAAAGAGTGTTACGAAATTGCTCAAACAAAAGAAAGGTTCAACTCTGTGAGATGAAGGCACAGAATACAAAGATGATTCAGAGAATGATTCTGTGTAGTTTTTACTTGAAGATATTTCGTTTTTCAACATAGACCTGAGGGAGCTCCAAATGTCCACTTGTGGATTCTACCAAAAGGTTGTGTCGAAATTGCTCAAACGAAAGAAAGGTTCAACACTGTGAGATGAATGCATAGATGAGAAACAAGTTTCACAGAATGCTTCTCTGTAGTTTTAATGGCTGGATACTTCTTTTTCCCCCATAGGCCTCAAAGCAATCCAAATGTCCACTTGCAGATTCTACGAAAAGAGTTTTTTAAAATGCTCTATCAAAAGAAAGTTTCATCTCTGTGAGATGAATGCACAGAACAGAAAGAAGTTTCACAGAATGCTTCTGTGTAGCTTTTATGGGAAGATATTTCGTTTTTCACCATAGGCCTCCCTGTTCTCACAACGTCCACTTGCAGATTATGCAAAAAGAGTGTTTCAAAACTTCTCAATCAAAAGAAAGGTTCAACTGTGTTAGATGAATGCACAGATCAGAAAGAAGTTTCACAGAATGCTTCTGTGTAGTTTTTATTTGAACATATTTCGTTTTTCACCATAGGCCTAAAAGCGCACCACATGTCCACTTGCAGTTTCTAGAAAAAGAGTGTTTCAAAATCGCTCTATCAAAACAAAGGTTCATCTCTGTGAGATGAATGCACAGATCAGAAAGAAGTTTAACAGAATGCTCCTGAGTAGTTTTTATTTGAAGGTATTTGTTTTTTCACCATAGGCCTCAATGTTGTCCAAATGTCCAATGGCAGATTCTACAAAACTCATGTTTCCAAACTGCACAATCAAAAGAAACGTTGCACTCTCTGAGATGAATCGCAGATCTTAAGGAAGTTTCAAAGAACACATCTGTGTAGCTTTTATTTGAAGATATTTCTTTCTCCACGATAGGCCTCAAAGTGCTCCAAATGTCCACTTGCAGATTCTACAAAAATAATGTTTCCAAACTGCTCAATAAAAGAATGGCTCAACTCTGTTAGATGAATACACAGATCAGAGAGTAGTTTCACAAAATTCTTCTGTGTAGTTTTTGTTTGAAGATCTATCGTTTTTCACCATAGTCCTGAAAGCGCTCCAAATGTCCACTTGCAGATTCTACAAAAAGAGTGTTTCAAAACTGCTCAATAGAAAGATAGGTTCATTTCTGTGAGATGAATGTGCAAAACCAAAAGAAATTTCAGAAAATTATTCAGTGTAGTTTTTATGGGAAGATATTTCTTTTCTCACCATAGGCGTCAATGCTCCCCAATTGTCCAATTCCAGATTGTACAAAAAGAGTGTCTCAAACTGCACAATAAAAAGAAAGTTTCCACTCTCTGAGATGAATGCAGAGACCAGAAAGAAGTTTCACGGAATGCCTCTGTGTAGTTTTCATGGCAAGATATTCCGTTTTTCACCATAGGCCTCAATGTTCTAGAAATGTCCACTTACAGATTGTACAAAAAGAGTGTTTCAAAGCTGCTGAATCAGAAGAAAATTTAAACTCTGTTATATGAATGCACAGATGAGAATGAAGTTTCACAGAATCTTCTGTGTATTTTTTATTTGAAGATATTTCGTTTCTCACCATAGGGCTCAAAGCTCACCAAACGTCCACTTGCATATTCTAGAAAAAGATTGTTTCAAAACTGCTCAATCAAAAGATAGGTTCATTTCTGTGAGATGATTTCACAGTACAGAGGGAAATTTCACTGAATGCTTCTGTTTAATTTTTATGGGAAGACATTTCTTTTTTCACCATAGGCCTCAATGCTTTCCAAATATCCAATTGCAGAATCTACAAAAGGAATGTTTCAAAAGTGCACAATCAAAAGAAAGTTTCCACCCTCTGAGATGAATGCACAGGTCACAAAGAAGTTTCAAAGAATGCTTCTGGGTAGTTTTAATTTGAAGATATTTCTTTTTCCATGGTAGGCATGCAAGCGCTCAAAGTGTCCACTTGCAGACTCTACAAAAAGAGTGTTTCAAAACTGCCGAATCAAAAGAAAGATTCAACTCTGTGAGATGAATGCACAGAACAGAAATAGGTATCACAGAATGCTTCTGTATAGTTTTTATTTGAAGATATTTCGTTTCTCACCATAGGCCTCAAAGCGCTCCAAATGTCCACTTGCAGATTCTACAAAAATAGTGTTTCAAAACTGCTCAATCAAAAGAAAGGTTCTACTCTGTGAGATGAATGCACAGAACAGAAAGAAGTGTCACAGAATGTACTGTGTAGTTTTCCTGGGAATATATTTCTTTTTTCACTATAGTCCTCAATGCTCTCCAAATTTCCAATTGCAGTTTCTACAAAAAGCCTGGTTCAAAATTCCACAATTAAAGAAAGTTTCCACTCCCTTAGATGAATGCAGAGATCACAAAGAAGTCTCACAGAATAATTCTGTGTAGTTTTAATTTGAAGATATTCCTTTTTCCACAATTGGCCTAAAAACGCTCCAAATGTGCACTTGCAGATTATACAAAAACAGTGTTTCAAAACTGCTCAATCAAAACAAAGGTTGAACTCAGTGAGATGAATGCACAGAATAGAAAGAAGTTTCACAGAATAATTCTGTGTAGTTTTTATTTGAAGATATTTCGTTTTTCACAATAGGCCTGAAGGTGCTCCAAATGTCCACTTGCAGATTCTACAAAAAGAGTGTATCAAAATTGCTCAATCAAAAGAAAGGTTCAAGTCTGTGAGATGAATGCACAGAATAGAACGAAGTTTCACCGAATGATTCTGTGTAGTTCTAATTTGAAGATATTTCATTTTTCACCATAGTCCTGAAGGCGCTCCAAATGTCTGCTTGCAGATTCTATAGAAAGAGTGTTTCGAAATTGTTCAATCAAAAGAAAGGTTCAACCCTGTGAGATGAATGCGCAGATCAGAAAGAAGTTTCACAGAATGCTTCTCTGTAGTTTTCATGGGTGGATACTTCCTTTTTCCCCATAGGCCCCAAAGCACTCCGAATGTCTTCTTGCAGATTCTACAAAAAGAGTGTTTCAAAACTGCTCAATCAAAAGAAAGGTTCTACTCTGTGAGATGAAAGTACAGATCAGAAAGTAGTTTCACAGAATGTTTCTGTGTAGTTTTTATTTGAAGATATCTCGTTTTTCATCATAGGCCTGAAATTGATCAAAATGTCCATTGTAGATTCTACAAACAGCCTGTTTCAAAACTGCACAATCAAAAGAATGGTTCCACTCTCTGAGATGAATGAACAGATCATGAAGAAGTTTTACAGAATACTTCTGTGTAGTTTTTATTTGAAGATATTTCTTTTTCCTCCAAAGGCCTGAAGGCGCTCCAAATGTCCACTTGCAGTTTATACAAAAAGAGTTTTTCAAAACTGCTCATTCAAACGATAGGTTCATCTCGGTGAGATGAATGCACAGATCAGAAAGAATTTTCACAGAATGTTTCTGTGTAGTTTTTTTTTTTTTTTTTTTTTTTTGAGACAGAGTCTCGCTCTGTCGCCCGGGCTGGAGTGCAGTGGCGCAATCTCGGCTCACTGCAATCTCCGCCTCCTGGGTTCACGCCATTCTCTTGCCTCAGCCTCCGAGTAGCTGGGACTACAGGCGCCTGCCACCGCGCCCGGCTAATTTTTTTTTGTATTTTTTAGTAGAGACGGGGTTTCACCGTGGTCTCGATCTCCTGACCTCGTGATCCGCCCGCCTCGGCCTCCCAAAGTGCTGGGATTACAAGCGTGAGCCACCGTGCCCGGCCACTGTGTAGTTTTTATGAGATGACATTTTGTTTTTCACCCTAGGCCTCCAAGCTTTCCAAATGTCCACTTGCAGATTCTACAAAAAGAGTGTTTCAAAACTGATCAATCAAAAGAAAAGTTCAACACTCTGAGCTATATGCACAGAGCCAAAAGCAGTTTCACAGAATGTTTCTGTGCAGTTATTTTTGGAAGATATTTCGTTTTTCACCATAGGTCCCAAAACGTTCCAAATGTCCACTTGCAGATACTACAAAAAGAGATTTTCAAAACTGCACAATCAAAGGCAGGTTCTACTCTGTTAGATGAATGCACAGATCAGAAACAAGTTTCATAGAATGCTTCTGTACTGTTTTTATTTGAAGATATTTCGTTTCTCACCAGAGTCTTCGAGGCCCTCCAAATGTCCACTTGCAGATTCTACAAAAAGAGTTTTTCAAAACTGCTCAATCAAATGATAGTTTCAACTCTGTGACATGAATGCACAGAACATAAAGAATTTTCACAGAATGCGTCTTTGTAGTTTTAATGGGAAGATATTTCATCTTTCAACATAGGCCTGGAAGTGCTCCAAATGTCCACTTGCAGATCCTACAAAAAGAGTGTTTCGAAATTGCTCAAACAAAAGAAAAGTTCAACTCTGTGAGGTTAATGCGCAGCTCAGAAAGAAGTTTCACAGAATGCTTCTGTGTAGTTTTGATGGGAGGATATTGCTTTTTCACTATAGGCCTCAATTCTCTCCAAATGTCCAATTGCAGATTCTACAAAAAGCGTGTTTCAACACTGCACAATCAAAAGAAAGGTTCCACTCACTGAGAAAAATGCACAGATCATGAAGAAGTTTCACAGAATGCTTCTGTGTAGTTTTTATTTGAAGACAATTCTTTTTCCACGTTAGGCCTCAAGCATTCCAAATGTCCACTTGCAGACTCTACAAAAAGAGTGTTTCAAAACAACTCAATCAAAAGAAAGGCTCAACTCTGTGAGATGAATGCACAGAATTGAAAGAAGTTTCACAGAATGATTTTGTGTAGTTTCTATTTGAAAATATTTTGTTTTTCACCATAGGCCTCAAAGCTCCCCAATGCCCACTTGGACATTCTATAAAAAGAGTGTTTCAAAACTGGTCAATCAAAAGAAAGGTTCTACTCTGTGAGATGAATGGACAAAACAGAAAGAAGTTTCACAGAATGCTTCTGTGTAGTTTTGATGGGAAGATAATTCACTTTTCACCATAGGCCTCAATGTTCTCCCAATGTCCACTTGCAGAACTTACAAAAAGAGCGATTTGAAACTGCTTAATGAAAAGAAAGTTTCAAAGCTGTTAAATGAATGCACAGTTCAGAAAGGAGTTTCACAGAATGCTTCTGTGTATTTTTTGTTTGAAGGTATGTCGTTTTACACCAAACGCCTGAAAGCGCTCCAAATGTCCACTGGCAAATTCTACAAAAAGAGTGTTTCAAAACTGCACAATCAAAAGAAAGGTTCAACTCTCTGAGATGAATGCACAGATCAGAAAGAAGTTTCAGAGAATGCTTCTCTGTAGTTTTTATGGGTGGATACTTCCTTTTTCCCCATATGCCTCAAAGAACTCCAAATGTCCACTTGCAGATTCTACAAGAAGAGTGTTTCAAAACTGCTGAATCAAAAGAAAGGTTCAACTCTGTTTGATGAATGCACACATCAGAATGAAGTTTCACAGAATGCTTCTGTGTAGTTTTTATTTGAAGATATTTCATTTTGCGCCATAGACATTAAAGCGCTCCACATGTCCACTTGCAGATTCTACTAAAAGAGGGTTTCAACACTGCTCAATCAAAAGAAACGTTCATCTCTGTGAGATGAATTCAGAGATCAGAAAGAAGTTTTACAGAATAGTTCAGTGTAGTTTTGATGGGAAGATATTTCGTTTTTCACTGTAGACCTCAATGTTCTCCCAATGTCCACTTGCAGATTCTACAAAAAGTGTGTTTCAAAACTGCTCAATAAAAAGAAAGGTTTAAATCTTGTTACATGAATGCACAGATCAGAAAGGAGTTTCACAGAATGTTTCTGTGTAGATTTTGTTTGAAGATATTTTGTTTTTCATCACAGGCCTCAAAGTGCTCCAAATGTCCACTTGAAGATCCTACAAGAAGCGTGTTTCAAAAATGCTCAATCAAATGATAGATTCATTTCTGTGAGATGAATGCACAGAAGAGAAAGAAGTTTCACAGAATGCTTCTGTGTAGTTTTTATGGGAAGATATTTCTTTTTTCAACATAGGCCTCAATGCTCTAGAAATGTCCAATTGCAGATTCTACAGAAAGCCTGTTTCAAAACTGCACAATCAAAAGAAATGTTCCATTCTCTGAGATGAATGCAGAGATCATAAAGAAGTTTCACAGAATTTTTCGATGTAATTTTTATTTGAAGTTGTTTCTTTTTACACGATAGGCCTCAAATCACTCCAAATGACAACTTGCAGAATCCACAAAAAGAGGGTTCCAAAACTGCTCAATTAAAATAAAGGTTCTACTCTGTGTGATGAATGCACAAAACAGAAAGAAGTTGTAAAGAATGGTTCTGTGTAGTTTTTATGGGAAGATATTTCGTTTTTCACCATAGGCCTCATAGCGCTCCAAATGTCCACTTGCAGATTCTACAAAAAGTTTGTTTCAAATCTGCTCAAACAAAAGAAAGTTTCATCACTGTTAGATGAATGCACAGATCGGAAAGAAGTTTCACAGAATGGTTCTGTTTTGTTTTTATTTGAGGATATTTCGTTTTTTACCATAAGCCTGAAAGCACTCCAAATGAGCACGTGCAGCTTCTACAAAAAGAATGTTTCGAATCTGCTTAATCAAAGGAAAGGTTCAACACTGTCAGATGAATGCAACAATCAGAAAGAAGTTTCACAGAATGCTTCTTTGTAGTTTTTATGGGTGGATAGTTCCTTCTTCCCCATAGGCCTCAAAGCACTCCAAATGTCCACCTGCAGAATCTACAAAAAGAGTGTTTCAAAACTGCTCAATCAAAAGTAAGTTTCATCTCTGTGAGATGAATGCACAGAACAGAAAGAAGTTTCACAGAATGCTTCTGTGTAGTTTTTATGGGAAGATATTTCTTTTTTTCACCATCGGCCTCAACGCTCTCCAAATGTGCAATTGCAGAGTCTAGAAAAAACCTGTTTCAAAACTGCACAATCAAAAGAAAGTTTCCACTCTCTGAGATAAATGCACAGATCATAAAGAAGTTTCACAGAATGCTTCTGTCTAGTTTTTATTTGAAGATATTTATTTTCCACGTTAGGCCTCAAAGCGATCCAAATGTCAACTTGCAGACTCTACAAAAAGAGTGTTTCAAAACCGCTCAATCAAAAGAAAGGTTCAACACTGTGTGATGAATGCACAGAATAGAAAGAAGCTTCACAGAATTATTCTGTGTAGTTTTTATTTGAAGATGATTTAGTTTTTCACCATAGGCCTCAAAGTTCTCCAAATGTCCACTTTCAGATTTTTCAAAAAGAATGTTTAAAAACTGCTCAATCAAAAGAAACATTCTACTCTGTGAGATGAATGCACAGAACAGAGAGAAGTTTCACAGAATACTTCTGTATAGTTTTCATGGAAGATATTTCGTTTTTTACCATAGGCCTCCATGCTCTCCAAATATCCACTTGTATATTTTAGGAAAACATTGTTTCAAAACTGCTCAATCAAGAGGAATGTTCAACTCCATGAGACAAATGCACAGATGAGAAAGAAGTTTCACAGAATGCTTCTGTGTAGTTTTTGTTTGAAGATACTTCTTTTTTTACCGTAGGCCTCAAAGCTCTCCAAATGTCCACTTGCAGATTCCACAAAAAGGGCCTTTCAAAACTGTTCAATCTAAAGAAAGGTTCATTTCCATTAGATGAATGCAAAGAACATAAAAAGTTTCACAGTATTCTTCTCTGTAGTTTTTATGTGGAAATATTTCTTTTTCCACCATAGGCCTCAATGATCTCCAAATATCGACTTGCAGATTCTACAAAAAAGTGCTGCAAAACTTCCAATCAAAAGAAAAGTACAACTCTAAGAGATGAAAGCACACATCAGAAAGGAGTTTCACAGAATGCTTCTGTGTAGTTTTTGTGGGAATACAATTCTTTTGTCACCATTGGCCCCAAAACGCTCCAAATGTCCACTTGCAGATTCTACAAAAAGAGTGCTTCAAAATTGCTCAATCAAAAGAAAAGTTCAATCCTTTGAGATAAATGCACAGATCAGAAAGTAGTTGAACAGAATGCTTCTCTGTAGTTTTTATAGGTTAGAAACTTCCTTTTTCCCCGTAGGCCTCAAAGCACTCAAAATGTCCACTTTCAGATTCTACAAAAAGAGTGTTTCAAAACTGTTCAATCAAAAGTAAGGTTCATCTCTGTGACATGAATGCACAGATCAGAAAGAAGTTTCACAGAATGATCCTGTGTAGTTTTTATTTGAAGATATTTCGTTTTTCACCATATGCCTCAATGTTCTCCAAATGTCCACTTTCAGATTCTACAAAAAGACTGTTTCACAACTGCTCAACCAAAAGAAAATTTCAACTCTGTTAGATGAATGCACAGATCAGAAAGAAGTTGCACAGAATGATTCTCTGTAGTTTTTATAGGTGGATACTTCCTATTTCCCCATAGGCCTCAAAGCTCTCCAAATGCCCACTTGCACATTCTATAAAAAGAGTGTTTCCAAACTGCTCAATCAAAACAGAGGTTCAACTCTGTTAGATGAATGCAGAGATCAGGAATAAGTTTCACAGAATGTATCTGTGTAGTTTTTATTTGAAGTTATATCATTTCTCACTATAGGCCACAAAGCGCTCCAAATGTCCACTGGCAGACTCTAAAAAGAGAGTGTTTCAAAACTACTAAATAAAAAAAAGGGTCATCTCTGTGAGATGAATGCACAGAACACAAAGAAGTTTCACAGAATGCTTCTGTGTAGTTGTTTTTTGAAGATATTTGGTTTTTCACAATAGGCCTCAATGCTCTCAAAATGTCCACTTGCAGATTCTAGAAAAAGATTGTTTTAAAACTGCTCAATGAAGAGAAATGTTCAACTCTGTGAGACGAATGCACAGATAAGAAGGAAGTTTCACAGAATGCTTCTGTGTAGTTTTTTTTTGATGATATTTCATTTTTCACCGTTGGCCTCAAAGCTCTCGAAATGTCCACTTGCAGACTCCACAAAAAGAGTCTTTCAAAACTGCTCAATCTAAACAAAGGTTCCTTTCTGTGAGATATATGCAAAGAACAGAAACAAGTTTCGGGGTGGAGCCAAGATGGCCAAATAGGAACAGCTCCTTTATACAGCTCCCAGCCTGAGCGACACAGATGACAGTTGATTTCTGCATTTCTGTTTGAGGTACCTGTTTCATCTCACTAGGGAGTGCCAAACAGTGCGTGGAGGACAGTCGGTGAAGTGCACTGTCCATGGGCCAATGCAGGGAGATGCATTGCCTCACTGGGGAAGCGCAAGGGGTCAGGGAGTTTCCTTTCCTAGTCAAAGAAATGTGTAACAGACAGCACTTGGAAAATCGGGTCAGTCCAACTGTAATACTGTGTTTTTCCAACGGGCCTGGAAAACGGCACACTAGGAGATTGTGTCCCTCACCTGGCTCGGATAGTCCTATGCCCATGGTGTCTCACTGATTGCTAGCACAGCAGTCTGAGATCAAACTGCAAGGTGGCAGCGAGGCTGGGGGAGGGGCGCCTGCAATTGCCCAGGCTTGCTTAGGTAAACAAAGCATCCAGGAAGCTCGAACTTGGTGGAGCCCACCACAGCTCAAGGAGGCCTGCCTGCCTCTGTAAGCTCCACCTCTGGGGGCAGGGCACAGACAAACAAAAATTCAGCAGGAACCTCTGCAAACTTAAATGCCTCTGTCTGACTGACAGCTTTTAAGAGAGTAGTGGTTGTCCCAGCACGCAGCTGGAGATCTGAGAATGGACAGAGTGCCTCCTAAAGTGGGTCCCTGACCCCCGAGCAGCCTAGCTGGGAGGCACCCCCCAGGAGGGACAGACTGACACCTCACTCAGCCAGGTAGTCCCCTGAGGCAAAACATCCGGAGGAACTATCAGACAGCTGAATTTGTGGTCTCATGAAAATCCACTGTTCTGCAGCCACTGTGGCTGACACCCAGCCAACCAAGGTCTCTAGTGGACCTCCAGTAAACTCCAACATACCTGCAGCTGAGGGTCCTGTCTGGTAGAAGGAAAACTAACAAACAGAAAGGACATCCACACCAAAAACCCATCTGTACATCACCATCATCAAAGACTAAATGTAGATAAAACCACAAAGATGGGGAAAAAACAGAGCAGAAAAACTGGAAACTCTGAAAAGCAGAGCACCTCTCCTCCTCCAAAGGAATGCACTTCCTCACCAGCAATGGAACAAAGCTGGACGGAGGATGACTTTGACGAGTTGAGAGAAGAAGGCTTCAGACGATCAAACTACTCTGAGCTATGGGAGGAAATTCAAAACAATAGCAAAGAAGTTAAAAACTGAAAAACAAATTTAGAAGAATGGATAACTAGAATAACCAATGGAGAGAAGGGCTTAAAGGAGTTGATGGGGCTGAAAGCCAAGTATTGAGAACTACGCGAAGATTGCAGAAGCTTTGGTAGCTGATGCGATCAACTGGAAGAAAGGGTATCGCTGATGGAAGATGAAATGAATGAAATGCAGTGAGAAGGGAAGTCTAGAGAAAAAAGAATAAAAGGAAACGAACAAAGCCTCCAAGAAATTTGGGACTATGTGAAAAGACCAAACCTACGTCTGATTGGTGTACCTGAAAATGACGGGGAGAATGGAACCAACTTGGAAAACACTCTGCAAGATATTATGCAGGAGAACTTCCCCAATCTAGCAAGGCAGGCCTACATTCAGATTCAGGAAATACAGAGAATGCCACAAAGATACTCCTCGAGAAGAGCAACTCCAAGACATATAATTGTCAGATTCACCAAAGTTGAAATGAAGGAAAAAATGTTAAGTGTGGCCAGAGAGAAAGGTCGGGTTACCCACAAAGGGAAGTCCATTAGACTAACAGCTGATCTCTAGGCAGAAACTCTACAAGCCAGAAGAGAGAGGGGGCCAATATTCAACATTCTTAAAGAAAAGAATTTTCAACCCAGAATTTCATATCCAGCCAAACTAAGCTTCATAAGTGAAGGAGAAATAAAATACTTTACAGACAAGCAAATGCTGAGTTATTTTATCACCACCAGGCCTGCCCTAAAAGAGCTCCTGAAGGAAGCACTAAACATGGAAAGGAAAAACTGGTACCAGCCACTGCAAAAACATGCCAAATTGTAAAGACGGTCGAGGCTAGGAAGAAACTGCATCAACTAAAGAGCAAAATAACCAACTAACATCATAATGACAGGATCAGATTCACACATAACAATATTAACTTTAAATTTAAATGGGCTAAATGCTCCAATTAAAAGACACAGATTGGCAAACTGGATAAGGAGTCAAGACCCATCAGTGTGCTCTATTCAGGAAACCCATCTCATGTGCAGAGACACACATAGACTCAAAATAAAGGGATGGAGGAAGATCTACAAGCAAATGGAAAACAAAAAAAGGCAGGGGTTGCAATCCTAGTCTCTGATAAAATAGACTTTAAACCAACAAACATCAAAAGAGACAAAGATGGCCATTGCATAATGGTAAAGGGATCAATTCAACAAGAAGAACTAACTATCTTAAACATATATGCACCCAACACAGGAGCACCCAGATTCATAAAGCAAGTCCTGAGTGACCTACAAAGGGACTTAAACTCCCACACAATAATAATGGGAGATTTTAACACCCCGCTGTCAACATTAGACAGATCAATGAGAGAGAAAGTTAACAAGGATATCCAGGAATTGAACTCAGCTTCTGCACAAAGTGGACCTAATAGACATCTACAGAACTCTCCACCCCAAATCAACAGAATATACATTTTTTTCAGCACCACACCACACCTATTCCAAAATTGACTATGTAGTTGGAAGTAAAGTTTTCCTCAGCAAATGTAAAAGAACAGAAATTATAACAAACTGTCTCTCAGACCACAGCGCAATCAAACTAGAACTCAGGAGTAAGAAACTCACTCAAAACCGCTCAACTACATGGAAACTGAACAACCTGCTATTGAATGACTATTGGGTACATAATGAAATGAAGGCAGAAATAAAGATGTTCTTTGAAAACAACGAAAACAAAGACACAACATACCAGAGTCTCTGGGACACATTCAAAGCAGTGTGTAGAGGGAAATTTATAGCACTAAATGCCCACAAAAGAAAGCAGGAAAGATCCAAAATGGACACCCTAACATCACAATTAAAAGAAATAGAAAAGCAAGAGCAAACACATTCAAAAGCTAGCAGAAGGCTAGAAATAACTAAAATCAGAGCAGAACTGAAGGAAATAGAGAGAGAAAAAACCATTCAAAAAATTAATGAATCCAGGAACTGGTTTTTTGAAAAGATAAATAAAATTGATAGACCGCTAGCAAGACTAATATGAAGAAAAGAGAGAAGAATCAAATAGATGCAATAAAAAATGAAAAAGGAGATATCACCACCGATCCCACAGAAATACAATCTACCATCAGAGAATACTACAAGAACCTCTACACAAATAAACTAGAAAATCTAGAAGAAATGGATAAATTCCTCGACAAATACACCCTCCCAAGACTAAACCAGGAAGAAGTTGAATCTCTGAATAGACCAATAACAGACTCTGAAATTGTGGCAAAAATCAATAGTTTACCAACCAAAAAGAGTCCAGGAACTGATGGATTCACAGCCGAATTCTACCAGAGGAACAAGGAGGAACTGGTACCATTCCTTCTGAAACTACTCCAATCGATAGAAAAAGAGGGAATCCTCCTTAACACATTTTATGAAGCCAGCATCGTCCTGATACCAAAACCTGGCAGAGACATAACCAAAAAAGAGAATTTCAGACCAATATCCTTGATGAACATTGATGCAAACATCCTCAACAAAATACTGGTAAAACGAATCCAGCAGCACATCAAAAAGCTTATACACCATGATCAAGTGGAATTCATCCCTGGGATGCAAGGCTGGTTCAACATATGCAAATCAATAAATGTAATCCAGCATATAAACAGAACCAAAGAGAAAAACCACATGATTATCTCAATAGATGCAGAAAAGGCCTTTGACAAAATTCAGCAATGCTTCATGCTAAAACCTCTAAATAAATTAGGTGTTCATGGTACGTATCTCAAAATAATAATAGCTATCTATGACAAACCCACAGCCAATATCATACTGAATGGGAAAAAACTGGAAGCATTCCCTTTAAAAACTGGCACAAGACAGGGATGCCCTCGCTCACCACTCCTATTCAAGATAGTGCTGGAAGTTATGGCCAGAGCAATCAGGCAGAAGAAGGAAATAAAGTGTATTCAATTAGGAAAAGAGGAAGTCAAATTGTCCCTGTTTGCAGATGACATGATTGTATATCTAGAAAACCCCATCGTCTCAGCCCAAAATCTCCTTAAGCTGATTAGCAATTTCAGCAAAGTCTCAGGATACAAAATCAATGTACAAAAATCACAAGCATTCTTGTACTCCAATCACAGACAAACAGAGAGCCAAATCATGAGTGAACTCCCATTCACAGTTGCTTCAAAGAGAATAAAATACCTAGGAATCCAACTTAGAAGGGATGTGAAGGACCTCTTCAAGGAGAACTACAAACCACTGCTCAATGAAATAAAAGAGGATACAAACAAATGGAAGAACATTCCATGCTCATGGGTTGGAAGAATCAATATCGTGAAAATGCCATACTGCGCAAGGTAATTTAGAGATTCAATGCCATCCCCATCAAGCTACCAATGACTTTCTTCACAGAATTGGAAAAAACCACTTTAAAGTTCATATGGAACGAAAAAAGAGCCCACATCACCAAGTCAATCTTAAGCCAAAAGAACAAAGCTGGAGGCATCACGCTAAATGACTTCAAACTATACTACAAGGCTACAGTAACCAAAACAGCATGGTACTGGTACCACAACAGAGACATAGATCAATGGAACAGAGAGAGACCTCAGAAATGATGCCACATATCTACAAGTATCCGATCTTTGACAAACCTGACAAAAACAAGAAATGGTGAAAGGATTCCCTATTTAACAAATGGTGCTGGGAAAACTGGCTAGCCATATGTAGAAAGCTGAAACTGGATCCATTCCTTACACCTTATACAAAAATTAATTCCAGATGGATTAAAGACTTAAATGTCAGACCTAAAACCATTAAAATCCTACAAGAAAACCTAGGCAATACCATTCAGGACATAGGCGTGGGCAAGGACTTCATGTCTAAAACACCAAAAGCAATGGCAACAAAAGCCAAAATTGACAAATGGGATCGAATTAAACTAAAGAGCTTGTGCACAGCAAAGGAAACTACCATCAGAGTGAACAGGCAACCTACGGAATGGGAGAAAATTTTTGCAAACTACTCATCTGACAAACAGCTGATATCCAGAATCTACAATGAACTCAAACAAATTTACAAGAAAAAAAAAACAAACCCATCAAAAAGTGGGCGAAGGACATGAACAGACACTTCTCAAAAGATGACATTTATGCAGCCAAAAACCACATGAAAAAATGCTCGTCATCACTGGCCATCAGAGAAATGCAAATAAAAACCACAGTGACATACCATCTCACACCAGTTAGAATGGCCATCATTAAAAAGTCAGGAAACAACAGGTGCTGGAGAGGATGTGGAGAAGTAGGAACACTTTTACACTGTTGGTGGGACTGTAAACTAGTTCAACCACTGTGGAAGTCAGTGTGGCAATTCCTCAGGGGTCTAGAACTAGCAATACCATTTGACCCAGCCATCCCATTACTGGGTAAATACCCAAAGGACTATAAATCATGCTGCTATAAAGACACATGCACACGTATGTTTATTGTGGCACTATTCACAATAACAAAGAGTTGGAACCAACCCAAATGTCCAACAATGATAGACTGGATTAAGAAAATGTGGCACATATACACCGTGGAATACCATGCAGCCATAAAAATTGATGAGTTCATGTCCTTTGTAGGGACATGGATGAAACTGGAAAACATCATTCTCAGTAAACTATTGCAAGGACAAAAAAACAAACACTGCATGTTCTCACTCACAGGTGGGAATTGAACAATGAGAACTCATGGACACAAGAAGGGGAACATTACACTCTGGGGACTGTTGTGGGGCGGGGGAGGAAGGAGGGTCAGCATTAGGAGATACACCCTAATGCTAAATGACAAGTTAATGGGTGCAGCAAAACAACATGGCACATGGATACATATGTAACAAACCTGCACATTGTGAACATGTACCCTAAAACCTAAAGTATCATAATAAATAAAAATAAAAAAGAAACAAGTTTCACAGTATGCTTCTGTGTAGTTTTTATGCAAAGATAATTCTTTTTTCACCATAGGCCTCAATGCTCTCCAAATATCCACTTGCAGATTCTACAAAAAGAGTGTTTCAAAACTTCTCAAGCAAAAGAAAGGTTCAACTCTCTGAGATGAAAGCACTGATCAGAAAGGAGTTTCACAGAATGCTTCTGTGTAGTCTTTGTGGGAAAAAAATTCGTTATTCACCATACGCCCAAAAACACTCCAAATGTCCACTTGCAGATTCTACAAAAAGAGTGTTTCGAAATTGCTCCATCCAAAGAAAGGGTCAAATCTGTGAGATGAGTGAGCCGATGAGAAAGAAGTTTCACAGAATGCCACTCTGTAGTTTTTATGGGAAGATACTTACTTTTTAAGCATGGGCCTCAAATCACTCCAAATGTCCACTTGCATGATTCTTCAAAAAGAGTGTTTCAAAACTGCACAATTAAAAGAAAGGTTTCACTCTATGAGATAAATGCACAGATGATAAGGAATTTTCACAGAATGCTTCTTTGTAGTTCTTATTCGAAGACATTTCTTTCTCTATGGCAGGCCTCAAATCACTACAAATGTCCACTTGCAGACTCTACAAAAAGAATGTTTCAACACTGCTCAATCAAAAGTAAGGTTCAATTCTGTTAGTTGAATGCACAGACCAGAAAGAAGTTTCACAGAATGCTTATGTGTAGTTTTTAATTGAAGATATTTCATTTCTCACCAAAGGCCTCAAAGCGATCCAAATGTCCAGTTGCAGATTATACAAAAACAGTGTTTCAAAACTGCTCAATCACAAGATAGGTTCATTTCTGTGAGATGAATGCACAGAACAGAAAGAAGTTTCACAGAATGCTTCTGTGTAGTGTTTATGGGAAGAAATTTCTCTTGTCACCATAGGCCTCAATGCTCTCCAAATGTGCAATTGCAGATTCTACAAAAAAGCCTGTTTCAAACTGCACAATCCATAGAAAGGTTCCACTCTCTGGGTTGAATTCACAGATCATAAAGAAGTTTCACAGAATATTTCTGTGTAGTTTTCATTTGAAGATATTCCTTTTTCCACGATAGGCCTCAAATCACTCCAAATATCCACTTGCAGATTATACAAAAAGAGTGTTTCAAAGCTGCTCAATCAAAAGAAAGGTTCAACTCTGTGAGATGAATGCACAGAATAGAAAGAAGTTTCACAGAATGATTCTGTGTAGTATTTACTTGAAGATATTTTGTTTTTCACTATAGGCCTCAAAGCTCTCCAAATGCCCACTTGCAGATACTACAAAAAGAGTGTTTCAAAACTGCTCAATAAAAAGAAAGTTTCAGCTCTGTGAGATGAATGCACAGAATAGAAAGAAGTTTCACAGAATGCTTCTGTGTAGTTTTTATGGGAAGATATTTCGTTTTTCACCATAGGCCTCAATGTTCTCCAATGTCCACTTGCACATTCTACAAAAAGAGTGTTTAAAAACTGCTCAAACAAAAGAAACATTCAACTCTGTTAGATGAATGCACAGATCAGAAAGAAGTTTCACAGAATGCTTCTGTGTAGTTTTCCTTTGAAGATATTTCGTTTTCACCTTAGGCATGAAAGTACTCCAAATGTCCACTTGTAGATCCTACAATCAGAATGTTCCGAAATTGCTCAATCAAAAGAAAGTTTCAACTCTGTGAGATGAATGCGCAGATCAGAAAGAAGTTTCACAGAATGCTTCTCTGTAGTTTTTATGTGTGGATTCTTCCTTTTTCCACATAGGTCTCAAAGAACTCCAATTGTCCACTTGCAGATTCTACAAAAACAGTGTTTCAAAACTGCTCAATCAAAAAATAGGTTCATCTCTGTGAGATGAATGCACAGAACAGAAAGAAGTTTCACAGAACACTTGTGTGTAGTTTCTATGGGAAGCTATTTCGATTTTCACCGTAGGCCTCACAGCTCTCCACATGTCCACTTCCAGATTCTACAAAAGGAGTGCTACAAAACTGCTCAATCAAAAGAAAGATTCTAATCTGTGAGACGAATGCACAGAACAGAAAGAAGTTTCACAGAATGCTTCTGTGTAGTTTTTATGGGAAGATACTTCTTTTTTCAACATAGGTGTCAATGCTCTCCAAATGACAAATTGCAGATTCTACAAAAAGCGGGTTTCAAAACTGCACAATCAAAGCAAAGGTTTCACTGTCTGAGATGAATGCACAGATCATAAAGAAGTTTCACAGAATGCTTTTCTGTAATTTTTAGTTGAAGTTATTTCTTTTTCCACGGTAGCCCTCAAAGCACTGCAAACGTCCACTAGCAGACTGTACAAAAAGTGTGTTTCAAAGCTGCTCAATCAAAAGAAAGGTTCAACTCTGTGAGATAAATGCACAGAATAGAAAGAAGTTTCACAGAATGATTCTGTGTTCTTTTTACTTGAAGATATTTCATTTTTCCCCATAGTCCTCAATGCTTTCCAAATGTCCACTTGTGGATTCTACAAAAAGAGTGTTTCCAAACTGCTCAATCTAAAGAAAGGTTCTATTCTGTGAGATGAATGCACAGAACAGAAAGAAGTTTCACAGAATGCGTCTGTGTAGTTTTTATTGGAAGATATTTCGTTTTTCACTGTAGGCCTCAATGTTCTCCCAATGTCCACTTGCAGATCCTACATAAGTGTGTTACAAAACTGCTCAATAAAAAGAAAGTTTCAACTCTGTTAGATGAATGCACAGATCAGAAAGAAGTTTCACAGAATGATTCTGTGTAGCTTTTATTTGAAGATATTTCGTTTTTCACAATAGACCTGAAGGCGCTCAAAATGTACACTTGCAGATCCTACAAAAAGAGTATTTCAAAATTGCTCAATCAATAGAGAGGTTCAACTCTGTGATATAAATGCACAGATGAGAATCAAGTTTTACAAAAAGCTTCTCTGTCGTTTTTATGGGTGGATACTTTCTTTTCCCCCATAGTCCTCAAAGCACTCCAAATGTCCACTTGCAGATTCTACAAAAAGAGTGTTTCAAAACTGCCCAATCAAAAAATAAGTTCATCTCTGTGAGATGAATGCACACAACAGAGAGAAGTTTCACAGAATGCTTCTGTGTAGTTTTTATAGGAAGATATTTCTTTTTTTACCATAGGCCTCAATGTTCTCTAAATGTCCAATTGCAGATTCTACAAAAAGGGTGTTTCAAAACTACACAATCAAAAGAAAGATTCCACTGTCTGAGATGAATGCACAGATCATAAAGATGTTTCACAGAATGCTTCTGTGTAGTTTTTATTTGAACATATTTCTTTCTCCACAATAGGCATCAAAGCGCTCCAAATGTTCACTTGCAGACTCTACAAAAAGAGTGTTTCAAAAGCTGCTGAATGAAAAGAAACTTTTGACTCTATGAGATGAATGCACAGAACAGAAAGAAGTTTCATAGAATACTTCGGTGTAGTTTTTATTTGAAGATTTTTCTTTTTCATGATAGGCCTCACAGCGCTCCAAATATTCACCTGCAGATTCTACAAAAAGAGGGTTTCAAAACGGCTCAATCAAAAGAAAGGTTCCACTCTGTGTGATGAATGCACATAACAGAAATAAGTTTCACAGAATGATTCTGCGTAGTTTCTAGTTGAAGATATTTCATTTTTCACCATAGGCCTCAAAGTTCTCAAAATGTCCACTTGCAGATTCTACTAAAACAATGTTTCAAAACTGCTCAATCAAATGAAAGGTTCCACTACCTGAGATGAATGCACAGATCACAAAGAAGTTTCAAAAAATGCTTCTGTGTTATTTTTATTTGAAGATATCTCTTTTTCCACGATAGACCTCAAAGCCCTCCAAATATCCACTTACAGACTCTACAAAAGAGTGTTTCAAAAGTGTTCAATCAAAAGAAAGGTTCAACTCTGTGAGATAAATTCAAAGAATAGAGAGAAGTTTCACAGAATGGTTCTGTGTAGTTTTGATGGGAAGATATATCGTTTTTCACCATAGGCCTCAATGTTCTCCAAATGTCCACTTGCAGATTGTACAAAAAGAGTGTTTCAAAACTGCTCAATCAAAAGAAAGGTTCAACTCTGTTACATGACTGCTCAGATCAGAAAGAAGTTCCACAGAATGCTTCTGTGTAGTTTTATTTGAAGATATTTCGTTTCCTAGCATAGGCCATAAAGCGCACCAAATGTGCAATTGCAGATTCTACAGAAAGACTGACTCAAAACTGGAAAATCAAAAGAAAGTTTCCACTCTTTGAGATGAATGCACAGATCATAAAGAAGTTTCACAGAATGCTTCTGTGTAGTTTTTATTTGAAGATTTTTCTTTTTCACGATAGGCCTCACAGCGCTCCAAATATCCACTTGCAGATTCTACAAAAATAGGGTTTCAAAATGGCTCAATGAAAAGAAAGGTTCCACTCTGTGTGGTGAATGCACATGATAGAAATAAGTTTCACAGAATGATTCTGTGTAGTTTTTAGTTGAAGATATTTCGTTTTTCACCATAGGCCTCAAAGTTCTCCAAATGTCCACTTGCGGATTCTACTAAAACAATGTTTCAAAACTGCTCAATCAAATGAAAGGTTATATTCTGTGAGATGAATGCACAGAAAAGAATGTAGTTTCACAGAATGTTTCTGTGTAGTTTTTGTAGGGAGATATTTCGTTTTTCACGGTATGCCTCAATGTTTTCTAAATGTCCACTTGCAGATACTACAAAAAGTGTGTTTCAAAACTGCTCAATCAAAAGAAAGGTTCAACACTGTTAGATGAATGCACAGATCAGAAAGAAGTTACACAGAATGCTTCTGTGTAGTTTTTATTTGAAGATATTTTGTTTTTCACCATAGGCCTCAAATCCCTCCAAATGACCACTTGCAGCATCTACAAAAAGAGTGTTTCAAAATTGCTCAATCAAAAGAAAGTTCAACTCTGTGAGATGAATGCACAGATCAGAAAGAAGTTTCACAGAATGTTTCTGTGTAGTGTTTATGGGTGGATGCTTCCTTTTTCCCCATAGGCCTCAAAGCACCCCAAATGTCCACTTGCAGATTCTACAAAAAGAGTGATTCAAAACTGCTCAATCAAAAGAAAGGTTCAACTCTTTGAGGTTAATGCACAGATCAGAAAGGAGTTTAACAGAATGCTTCTGTGATGTTTTTCTGGGAAGATATTTTGTTTTTCCCCATATGCCTTAAAGCACTCCAAATATCCACTTGCAGATTCTACAAAAAGAGTGTTTCAAAACTGCTGAATCAAAAGTAAGGCTCATGTCTGTGACATGAATGCACAGAACAGAAAGTACTTTGACAGAATGCTTCTGTGTAGTTTTTATGGGAAGATATTTCGTTTTTCACCGTAGGCCCCAATGTTCTCCAAATGTCCACTTGCAGATGCCAGAAAAAGAGTGTTTCAAAACTTCTCAATTAAAAGAAAGGTTCAACCCTGTGAGATGAATGCACAGAACACAAAGAAGTTTCACAGAATTCTTCTGTTTAGTTTTTATGGGAAGATATTTCGTTTTTCACCATAGGCCTCAATGTTCTCCAATGTCCACTTGCAGATTCCACAAAAAGAGTGTTTCAAAACTGCTCAATCAAAAGAAGGTTCAACTCTGTTAGACGAAAGCACAGATCAGAAAGAAGTTTAACTGAATGCTTCTGTCCAGTTTTTATAAGAAGATATTTCATTTCTCACCATAGGCATCAAAGCGCACCAAATGTCCACTTGCAGATTCTACAAAAAGAGTGTTTCAAAACTGCACAATCAAAAGAAAGGTTCCACTCTCTGAAATGAATGCGCAGATCATAAAGAAGTTTCACACAATACATCTTTGTGGTTTTTATGTGAAGATATTACTTTTTCCATGATAGGCCTCAAAGCGCTTGACATGACCAGTTGCAGATTCCACAAAAAGAGTGATTCAAAACTGTTCAATCAACAGAAACGTTCATCTCTGTCAGAAGAATGCACTGATCAGAAGGAAGTTTCACACAATGCTTCTGTGTAGTTTTGATGGGAAAATATTGCGTTTTTCACCATAGGCCTCAAACTTCTCCAAATATCCACTTGCAGATTCTACAAAAAGAGAGTTTCAAAACTGCTCAATCAAAAGAAATTTTCAAATCTGTGAGATGAATGCACAGAAGAGAAAGAAGTTTCACAGAATGATTCTGATTAGTTTTTATTTGAAGATATTTCATTTTTCACCATTGACCTCAAACTCTCCAAATGTCCACCTGCAGATTTTTCAAAAAGATTGTTTCCAAACTGCTCAATCAAAGGAAAGGTTCTACTCTGTGAGATGAATGCACAGAACAGAAAGAAGTTTCACAGAATGCTTCTGTGCAGTTTTCATGGGAAGATATTTCGTTTTTCACCTTAGGCCTAAGAGCCCTCCAAATGTCCACTTGCAGATTCCACAAAAACAACCTTCCAAAAATGCTCAATAAAAATAAAAGGTTCAACTCTTTTAGATGAATGCACAGATCAGAAAGAAGTTTCACAGAATGCTTCTGTGTAGATTTTATTTGAAGATATTTCGTTTCTCACCATAGGCATCAAAGCGCTCCAAATATCCACTTACAGATTCTACAAAAAGCCTGTTTCAAAACTGCTCAATCAAACTAAATGTTCTACTCTGTTAGAGGAATGCACAAATCACAAAGAAGTTTCACAGAATGTTTCTGTGTAGTTTTAATGGGAAGATATTTCTTTCTCACCACAGGCCTCAATGTTCTCCAAATGTCAACTTGCAGATTCTACAAAAAGAGTGTTTCAAAACTGCTCAATCAAAAGAAAGGTTCAACTCTGGTAGACGAAAGCACAGATCAGAAAGAAGTTTCACTGAATGCTTCTGTGTAGTTTTTATTTGAAGTTATTTCGTTTCTCACCATAGGCCACAAAGTGCTCCAAACGTCCACTTGCAGATTCTACAAAAAGAGTGTTTAAAAACTCCTCAATCAAAAGAAATGTTCAACTCTGTTAGAGGAATGCACAGATCACAAAGAAGTTTCACAGAATGCTTCTGTGTAATTTTAATGGGAAGATATTTCTTTCTCACCACAGGCCTCAATGTTCTCCAAATGTCAACTTGCAGATTCTACAAAAAGAGTGTTTCAAAACTGCTCAATCAAAAGAAAAGTTCAACTCTGTTAGATGAAAGCACAGATCAGAAAGAAGTTTCACTGAATGCTTCTGTGTAGTTTTTATTTGAAGATATTTCATTTCCCACCATAGGCCTCAAAGTGCTCCAAATGTCCACTTGCAGATTCTACAAAAAGAGTGTTTCAAAACTCCTCAATCAAAAGAAATGTTCGTTTCTATGAGATGAATGAACTGATAATAAAGAAGTTTCACAGAATGCTTCTGTGTAGTTTTTATGGGAAGATATTTTGTTTTTCACCATAGGCCTCAAATTTCTCCAAATATCCTCTTGCAGATTCTACAAAAAGAGAGTTTCAAAACTGCTCAATCAAAAGAAAGGTTCAACTCTGTGAGATGAATGTACAGAATAGAAGGAAGTTTCAGAGAATGATTCTGTGTAGTTTTTATTTGAAGATATTTCGTTTATCACCATAGACCTCTAACTCTCCAAATGTCCACTTGCAGATTCGTCAAAAAGATTGTTTCAAAACTGCTCAATCAAAAGAAAGTTTCTACTATGTGAGATGAATGCACAGAACAGAAAGAAGTTTCACAGAATGCTTCTGTGCAGTTTTTGTGGGAAGATATTGCGTTTTTCACCTTAGGCCTCAAATCTCTCCAAATGTCCACTTGCAGATTCCAGAAAAACAATGTTTCAAGAATACTCAATCAAAGGAAAAGTTCAACTCTTTTAGATGAATTCACAGATCAGAAAGAAGTTTCACAGAATGCTTCTGTGTAATTTTTATTTGAAGATATTTCGTTTCTCTTCATAGGCCTCAAAGCGCTCCAGATGTCCACTTGCAGATTCTACAAAAAGCCTGGTTCAAAACTGTTCAATCAAAAGAAAGGTTCTACTCTGTGACATGAATGCACAGAACAGAAAGAAGATTCACAGAATGCTTCTGTGCCGTTTTTATTTGAAGATATTTCATTTCTCACCATAGGACTCAAAGTGCTCTAAATGTCCCCCTGCTGATCCTGCTAAAAGAGTGTTTCAAAACTGCTCAATCAAATGAAAGGTTAAACTCTGTGAGATGAATGCAAAGAAAAGAAAGAAGTTTCATAGAATGCTTCTGTGTAGTTTTATGGGAAGATATTTCCTTTTTCACGGTATGCCTCAATTTTCTCCAAATGTCCACTTACAGATTCTACAAAAAGAGTGTTTCAAAACTGCTCAATGAAGACAAAGGTTCAACTCCATTAGATGAATGCACATATCAGAAAGAAGTTTCACAGAATGCTTCTGTGCAATTTTTACTTGAAGATATTTCTTTTTTCACCATAGGTCTGAAATCGCTCTAAATGTCCAATTGCAGATTCTACAAAAAGAGTGTTTCAAAAGTGCTCAATCAAAAGCAAGTTTCTACTCTGTGAGATGAATGAACAGAATAGAAAGAAGTTTCAAAGAATGGTTCTGTGTAATTTTTATGGGAAGATATTTCGCTTTTCACTGTAAGACTCAATGTTCTCCATATGTCCAATTGCAGATTGTAGAAAAAGAGTGTGTCAAAAATGCTCAATCAAAAGAAAGATTCAACTCTGTTAGACGAATGCACAGATCAGAAAGATTTTCACAGAATGTTTGGTATAGTTTTTATTTGAAGATATTTCATTTCTCACCATTGGCCTCAAAGTGCTCCAAATGCCCCCTTGCAGATTCAACAAAAAGAGTTTTTCAAACTGCTCAATCAAAAGTAAGGTTCATCTCTGTGAGATGAATGCACAGAACAGAGAGACGTTTCACAGAATGCTTCTGTGTAAATTTTATGGTAAGATACTTCTTTTTTCACCATAGGCCCCAATGCTCTCCGTATATCCACTTGCAGATTCTACAAAAAGAGTGTTTAAAAACAGCTCAATCAAAAGAAAGGTTCAAATCTGTTAGATGAATGCACAGATGAGAAAGAAGTTTCATAGAGTGCTTCTGTGTAGTTTTTATTTGAAGGTATTTCCTTTTTAACCATAGGCCTGAAAGCGCTCCAAATGTCCACTTGCAGATTCTACAAAAACAGTGTTTCAAAATTGCTCAATTAAAAAAAGGTTCAAATCTGTGAGACGAATGTACAGATCAGAAAGAAGTTTCACAGAATGCTTCTCTGGAGTTTTTATGGGTGGATACTTCCTTTTACCCCATAGGCCTCAAAGAACTCCAAATGTCCACTTGCAGATTCTACAAAAAGAGTGTTTCAAATATGTTAAATCAAAAGTAAGGCTCATCTCTGTGAGATGAATGCACAGAACAGAGAGACGTTTCACAGAATGCTTCTGTGTAATTTTTATGGGAAGATATTTCTTTTTTCACCACAGGCCTCAATGCTCTCCATATGTCGACTTGCAGATTCTACAAAAAGAGTGATTATAAACACCTAAATCAAAAGAAAAGTTCAACTCTTTGAGATGATTGCACAAATCAGAAAGGAGTTTCACAGAATTCTTCTGTGATTTTTTTTTTGGGAAGATATTTTGTTTTTAACCATAGGCCCTAATATGTTCCAAATGTCCAGTTGCAGATTCTACAAAAACAGTTTTTCAAAACTGCTCTATCAAAAGAAAGTTTCAAATCTGTGAGATGAAAGCACAGAATAGAAGGGAGTTTCACAGTGATTCTGTGTAGTTTTTATTTGAAGATATTTCATTTTTCACCACAGGCCTCAAACTCTCCAAATGTCTACTTGCAGATTTTTCAGAAAGATTGTCTCAAAACTGCTCAATGAAAAGAAAGGTTCTACTATGTGAGATGAATGCACAGAACAGAAAGAAGTTTCACAGAATGCTTCTGTGCAGTTTTTATGGGAAGATATTTCATTTTGCACCATAGGCCTCAAATCTGTCCAAATGTCCACTTGCAGATTCCACAAAAACAATGTTTCAAAAATACTCAATCAAAGGAAAGATTCAACCCATTTAGATGAATGCACATATCAGAAAGAAGTTTCACAGAATGCTTCTGTGTAGTTTTTATTTGAAGATATTTCATTTCTCCATAGGCCTCAAAGTGCTCCAAATGTCCACTTGTGGATTCTACAAAAAGTCTGTTTCAAAACCGCTCAATCAGAAGAAAGGGTCTCCTCAGTGAGGTGAATGCACAGAACAGAAAGAAGTTTCAGAGAATACTTCTCTCTAGTTTTTAAGGGAAGATATTTCATTTTTCACCAAAGGCCTCAATGTTCTCCAAATGTCCACTTGCAAATTCTAGAAAAAGAGTGTTTCAAAACTGCCCAATCAAAAGAAAGGTTCAACTCTGTTAGATGAATGCACAGATCAGAAACAAGTTTCATAGAATGCTTCTGTGTAGTTTTTATTTGAAGATATTTCCTTTTTCACCGTAGGCCTGAAAGCGCTCCAAATGTCCACTTGCAGTTCTACAAAAACAGTGTTTTGAAATTGCTCAATCAAAAGAAAGGTTCAAATCTGTGAGATGAATGTACAGATCAAAAAGAAGTTTCACAGAATGATTCTCTGTAGTTTCTATGGGTGGATACTTCCTTTTACCCCATAGGCCTCAAAGAACTCCAAATGTCCACTCGCAGATTCTACTAAAAGAGTGTTTCAAATCCGCTCAATCAAAAGTAAGGTTCATCTCTGTGAGATGAATGCACAGAACAGAGAGACGTTTCACGGAATGCTTCTGTGTATTTTTTATGGGAAGATATTTCTTTTTTCACCATAGTCCTCAATGCTCTCCATATGTCCACTTGCAAATTCTACAAAAAGAGTGTTTAAAAACAGCTCAATCAAAAGAAAAGTTCAAATCTTTGAAATGATTGCACAAATCAGAAAGAAGTTTCACAGAAATCTTGGTGAAGTTTTTTTGGGAAGATATTTCGTTTTTCACCATAGGCCCAAAAGAAATGTTCAACTCTTTGAAATGATTGCACAAATCAGAAAGGAGTTTCACAGAACTCTTCTGTGAAGTTTTTTTGGGAAGATATTTCGTTTTTCACCATAGGCCCAAAAGAAATGTTCAACTCTTTGAGACGATTGCACAAATCAGAAAGGAGTTTCACAGAACTCTTCTGTGAAGTTTTTTTGGGAAGATATTTCGTTTTTCACCATAGGCTCTAAGATGTTCCAAATGTCCAATTGCAGATTTTACAAAAAGAGTCTTTCAAAACTGCTCAATCAAACGAAAGTTTCAACTCTGTGAGATGAACGCACAGAACTGGAAGAAGTTTCACAGAATGCTTCCTAGTAGTTTTCATGGGAAGATATGTCGTTTTTCACCATAGCCTCAATAGTCTCCAAATGTCCACTTGCAGATTCTACAAATAGAGTGTTTCAAAATTGCTCAATCAAAAGAAAGGTTCAAATCTGTGAGATGAATGTGCAGATCAGACCGAAGTTTCACAGAATGCTTCTCTGTGGTTTTTATGGGTGGATACTTCCTTTTACCCCATAGGCCTCAAAGAACTCCAAATGTACAATTACAGATTCTACAAAAAGAGTGTTTCAAATCTGCTCAATCAAAAGTAAGGTTCATCTCTGTGAGATGAATGCACAGAACAGAGAGACTTTTCACAGAATGCTTCTGTGTAATTTTTATGGGAAGATATTTCTTTTTTCACCATAGGCTTCAATGCTCTCCATATGTCCACTTGCAGATTCTACAAAAAGAGTGTTTAAAACAGCTCAATCAAAAGAAAGTTGCAACTCTTTGAGATGACTGTACAAATCTGAAAGGAGTTTCACAGAATTCTTCTGTGAAATTTTTTTGGGAAGATATTTATTTTTTCACCATAGGCCCTAAGATGTTCCAAATGTCCAATTTCAGATTCTACAAAAAGAGTCTTTCGAAACTGCTCAATCAAACGAAAGGTTCAACTCTGTGAGATGAATGCACAGAACAGAAAGTAGTTTCAAAGAATGCTTCCGTGTAGTTTTCATGGGAAGATATGTCGTTTTTCACCATAGACCTCAATGCACTCCAAATGTCCACTTGCAGATTCTGCAAAAAGAGTGTTTCAAAACTGCTCAATGAAAAGAAAGGTTCAACTCTGTTAGATGAATGCACAGATCAGAAAGAAGTTTCACTGAATGCTTCTGTATAGTTTCTATTTGAAGATTTTTCGTTTTTCACCATAGGTCTCAAAATGCTTCTCCTGTCCAATTGCAGATTTTACAAGAAGAGTGTTACTAAACTGCTCAATCAAAAGAAACTTTCATTTCGGTCAGATGAACACGCTGATCAGAAAGAAGTTTCACAGAATGCTTCTGTGTAGTTTTGATGGGAAGATATTGCGTTTTTCACCATAGGCCTCAAACCTCTCCAAATGTCCACTTGCAGATTCTACAAAAAGAGAGTTTCAAAACTGCTCTATCAAAAGAAAGTTTCAACTCTGTGAGATGAATGCACAGAATAGAAGGAAGTTTCACAGAATTATTCTGTGTAGTTTTTATTTGAAGATATTTGGTTTTTCACCATAGGCCTCAAACTCTCCAAATGTCTACTTGCAGATTTTTCAAAAAGATTGTCTAAAAACTGCTCAATGTAAAGAAAGGTTCTACTATGTGAGTTGAATGCACAGAACAGAAAGAAGTTTCACAGAATGCTTCTGTGCAGTTTTTATGGGATCATATTTCATTTTTCACCGTAGGCCTCAAATCTGTCCAAATGTCCACCTGCAGATTCCACAAAAACAATGTTTCAAAAATACTCAATCAAAAGAAAGGTTCAAACCTTTTAGAGGAATGCACACATCAGAAAGAAGTTTTACAGAATGCTTCTGTGTAATTTTTATTTGAAGATATTTCATTTCTCACCATAGGCCTCAAAGCGCTCCAAATGTCCACTTGCAGATTCCACAAAAAGAGTGTTTCAGAAGAGCTCAATCAAAAGATAGGTTCATCTCTTTGAGAAGAACGCACAGAACAGACAGAAGTTTCCCAGAATGCTTCAGTGTACTTTTTATAGGAAGTTATCTCTTTTTTCACCATAGGCATCGAAGCACTCTGAATGTCCACTTGCAGATTCTACAAAAAGAGTGTTCCAAAACTGCTCAATCAAAAGAAAGTTCCACTCTTTGAGATGAGAGCACAGAATAGAAAGAAGTTACACAGAATTATTCTGGGTAGTTTTTACTTGAAGATATTTCATTTTTCACCATAGGCCTCATAGCTCTCCACATGTCCACTTGAGATCCTACAAAAAGAGTGTCTCAAAACTGCTTAATCAAGAAGAAGTTTCAACTCTGTAAGGTTAATGCACAGATCAGAATGAAGTTTCACCGAATGCCTCTGTGTATTTTTCATTGGAAGATATTTCGTTTCTCACCATAGGCAGCAAAGTACTCCAAATGTCCAATTGCAGATACTACCAAAAGAGTTTTTCAAAACTTCTCAATCAACGGATACGTTCATCTCTGTGAGATGAATGCACAGAACAGAGAGTAGTTTCACAGAATACTTCTGGAAGGTTTTATGGGAAGATAATTCTTTTTTCACCATAGGCCCCAATGCTCTCCAAATATCGAATTGCAGATTCTACAAAAATCGTGTTACAAAGCTGCACAATCAAAAGAAATGTTCCACTCTCTGCGATGAATGCACAGAACATAAAGAATTTTCACAGAATGCTTATGTGTAGTTTTTATTTGAAGATATTTATTTTTCTATGATAGGCCTCAAAGCGCTGCAAATGTCCACTTGCAGACTCTACAAAAAGAGTGTTTCAAAACTGCTGAGTCAAAAGAAAGGTTCAACTCTGTGAGATGAATGCACAGAAAAGAAAGGAGTTTCACAGAATGATTCTGTGTAGTTTTTATTTGAAGATATTTCGTTTTTCGGCACAGTCCTGAAAGCTCTCTAAATGTCCACTTGTAGATTCTACAAAAAGAGTGTTTCAAAACTATTCAATCAAAAGAAAGGTTCTGCTCTGTAAGATGAATGCACACAACAGAAAAAAGTTTCACGGAATGCTTCTGTGTAGTTTTTTTGGGAAGATATTTCGTTTTTCACCAAAAGCCTCAATGTTCTCCATATGTCCAATTGCAGATTCTACAAGTATGTGTTTCAAAACTGCTCAATCAAGAGAAAGTATCAACTCTGTGAGATGAATGCACAGGATAGAAAGAAGTTTCACAGAATGATTCTGTGTAGTTTTTACTTGGAGATATTTCGTTTTTCACCAAGGGACTCAAAACTCTTCAAATGTGCACTTGTGGATTCTACAAATGAGTGTTTCAAATCTGCTCAATCAAAAGAAATGTTCAACACTGTGAGAAGGATGCACAAATCAGAAAGAAGTTTCACAGAACGCTTCTCTGTAGTTTTCATGGGTGGATACTTCCTTCTTCCCCATAGGCCTCAAAGCACTCCAAATGTCCACTTGAGATTATACATATAGAGTGTTTCAAAACTGCTCAATCAAAAGAAAGATTAAACTATCTTAGTGAATGCAAAGATAAGAATGAAGTTTCTCAGAATGCTTCTGTGTAGTATTTATTTGAAGATATTTTGTTTCACACCATAGGCGTCAAAGTGCTCCAAATGTCCACTTGCAGATTCTACAAAAAGTGTGTTTCAAAACTGCTCTATCAAAAGATAGGTTCACCTCTGTGAGATGAATGCACAGAACAGAGAGAAGTTTCACATAATGCTTCTGTGTAGTTTTTATAGGATGATATTCCTTTTTTCACCTTAGGCCTCGAAGCACTTGAAATGTCCACTTGCAGATTCTACAAAAACAGTGTTTCAAAACTGTTCTATCAAAAGATAGGTTCATCTCTGTGAGATGAATGCACAGAACAGAGAGAAGTTTCACAGAATGCTTCTGTGTAGTTTTTATGGGAAGATATTTGTTTTTTCACAGTAGGCCTCAATGCTCTCCAAAGGTACAACTGCAGATTCCACAAAAAGCGTATTTCAAAACTGCACAATCAAAAGAATGGTTCCACTCTCTGAGATGAATGCACAGATGATAAAGAAGTTTCACAGAATGCTTCCACGTAGTTTTTATTTGAAGATATTCCTTTTTTCAACATAGGCCTCAAAGATCTCCGAATATCCACTTGCAGATTCTAAAAAAACAGTGTTTCAAAACTGCTCAATCAAAACAAAGCTTTTCCTCTGTGAGATGAATACACAGAACAGAAAGAAGTTTCACATTATGATTCTGTGTAGTTGTTATGGGAAGGTATTTCGTTTTTTACCATAGGCCTCATTGTTCTCCAAATGTCCACTTGCAGATCCTACAAAAAGTGTGTTTCAAAACTGCTCAATCAAAAGAAAGGTTCAACTCTGTTATATGAATACACAGATCAGAAAGTAGTTTCACAGAATGCTTTTGTTTAGTTTTTATTTGAAGATATTTCGTTTTTCATCATAGGCCAAAAGTGCACCAAATGTCCTCTTGCAGATTTTACAAAAAGAGTGTTTCAAAATTGCTAATTCAAAAGAAAGGTTCAAATCTGTGAGATGAATGCACAGATCAGAAAGAAGTTTCACAGAATGCTGCTTTGTAGTTTTTTTATGGATGGATACTTCCTTTTTCCCCACAGGCCTCAAAGCACTCCAAATGTGCACAGGCAGATTCTGCAAAAAGAGTGTTTCAAAACTCTCCAATCAAAAGTAAGTTTCATCTCTGTGAGATGAATGCACAGAATGAAGTTTCACAGAATGGTTCTGCGTAGTTTTTATTTTAAGATATTTCGTTTTGCCCCATAGGCCTCAAAGTGCTCCAAATATCCACTTGCAGATTCTACAAATAGAGTGTTTCAAAACTGCTCCATCAAAAGATAGGTTCAACTCTGTGAGATGAATACGCAGAACAGAGAGAAGTTTTACAGAATGCTTCTGTGTAGTTTTATGGGAAGATATTTCTTTTTTCACCATAGGCCTCAATGCTGTCCAAATGTAAAATTGCAGATTCTACAAAATGCGTGTTTGAAAACTGCACAATGAAAAGAAAGGTTCCACTCTCTGAGGTGAATGCACAGATCATAAAGAAGTTTCAGAGAATGCTTCTGTGTAGTTTTTATTTGAACATATGTCTTTTTCCACGATAGGCCTCAAAGCGCTAAAAATGTCCACTTGCAGACTCTACAAAAAGAGTGTTTTAAAACTTCTCAATCAAAAGTAAGGTTCAACTCTGTTAGATGAATACACATAATAGAAAGAAGTTTCACAGAATGATTCTGTGTAGTTTTTACTTGAAGATATTTCATTTTTCACAATAGGCCTCAATGTTCTCCAAATCTCCATGTGCAGATTCTACAAAAGGAGTGTTTCAAAACCGCTCATTCAAAAGTAAGGTTCAACTTTGTTAGATAAATGCACAGATCAGAAAGAAGTTTCACAGAATGCTTCTGTGTAGTTTTTATTTGAAGATTTTCGTTTTTCACCATAGGCCTGAAAGGGTTCTAAACGTCCAGTTGCAGAGTCTACAAAAAGAGTGATTCGAAATTGCTCAATCAAGACAAAGGTTCAACTCTGTGAGATGGATGCACAGATCAGAAAGAAGTTTCACAGAATGCTTCTGTAGTTTTTATTGGTGGATACTTCTTTTTTCCACGATACGCCACATAGTGCCTCAAATGTCCACCTGCAGACTATACAAAAAGAGTGTTTCAAAACTGCTTAATCAAAAGAAAGGTTCTACTCTGTGAAGTGAATGAACAGAATAGAAAGAAGTTTCACAGAATGCTTCTGTGTAGTTCCTATGGGAAGATATTTCGTTTTTCACCGTAGGCCTCAATGTTCTCCAAATGTCCACTTGCAGAATCTACAAAAAGAGTGTTTCAAAACTGCTCAATCAAAAGAAAGGTTCAACTCTGTAAGATGAATGCACAGAAAAGAAAGAAGATTCACAGAATGATTCTGTGCAGTTTTTATTTGAAAATATTCCTTTTTCCACGATAGGCCACAAAGCGCTCCAAATGTCCACTTGCAGATTGTAGGAAAAGAGTGTTTCAAAACTGCTCAATCAAAAGAAAGGTTCTACTCTGTGAGATGAATGCACGGAACAGAAAGAAGTTTCACAGAATGCTTCTTTGTAGTTTTTTTGGGAATATATTTCTTTCTACCACAGGCCTCAATGTTCTCCAAATGTCAAATTGCAGATTCTACAAAAAGTGTGTTTCAAAACAGCTCAATCAACAGAAAGGTTCAACACTGTTAGATTAATGCACAGATCAGAAAGAAGTTTCACAGAATGCTTCTGTGTAGTTTTTATTTGAAGATATTTCCTTTCTCAACATAGGCCTTAAAGCACTCCAAATACACACTTGCAGATTTTACAAAAAGCCTGTTTCAAAACTGAACAATCAAAAGAAAGTTTCCACTCTCTGAGATGAATGCACAGATCATAAATTATTTTCACACAATACTTCTGTGTAGTTTTTATTGAAGATATTCATTTTCCACAATGGGCCCCAAAGTGCTCCAAATGTACACTTGCAGATTATATAAAAAGAGTGTTTCCAAACTGCTTAATCAAAAGAAAAGGTCAGCTCTGTGAGATGAATGTACAGAATAGAAAGATGTTTCACAGAATTATTCTCAGTAGTTTTTTCTTGAAGATATTTCATTTTTCACCATAGGCCTACAAGCGCTCTATATGTCTACTTGCAGATTCTACAAAAAGAGTTTTTCAAAACAGCTCCATCAAAAGAAAGATTAATCTGTGTGAGATAAATGCACATATCGGAAAGTAGTTTCACAGAATGCTTCTGTGTAGTTATGATGGGAAGATATTTCATTTTTCACCGTAGGCCTCATTGTTCTCCAAATGTCCACTTGCAGATTCTACAAAAAGAGGGTTTCAAAACTGCTAAATCACAAGAAAGGTTCAACTCTTTTAGATGAATGCACAGATCAGTAAGAAGTTTCACAGAATGCTTCTGTGTAGTTTTTATTTGAAGATATTTCGTTTCTCACCATAGGCCTCAAAGCACCGAAATGTCCACTTGCAGATACTACAAAAAGCCTGTTTCAAAACTGCACTATCAAAAGAAAGGTTCCACTCTCTGAGATGAATGCACAGATCATAGAGAAGTTTCACAGAATACTTCAGTGTAGTTTTTATTTGAAGATATTCCTTTTTCCACAATAGGCCTCAAAGTGTTCAATATGTAAACTTGCACATTATACAAAAATAGTGTTTCAAAACTGCTCAATCAAAAAAAAGGTTGAACTCTGTGAGGTGAATGCACAGAACAGAAAGTAGTTTCACATAATTCCTCTGTGTACTTTTTATGGGAAGATATTTCGTTTTTCACCGTAGGCCTCAATGTTCTCCAAATGTCCACTTTCAGATTCTACAAAAAGATTGTTTCAAAACTGCTCAATCAATAGAAAGGTTCAACTTTTTAGACAAATGCACAGATCAGAAAGAAGTTTCACAGAACTCTTCTGTGTCATTTTTGTTTGAAGATATTTCGTTTGTCACCATAGGACTGAAAGAGCTCCAAATGTCCACTTGCAGATTCCACAAAAAGAGTGTTTTGAAATTGCTCAATCAAAAGAAAGGTTCAAGTCTGTGAAAAGAATGCACAGATCAGAAAGAAGTTTCACAGAATGCTTCTGTGTAGTTTTTATTTGAAGATATTTTGTTTCTCACCGTAGGCCGCAGAGCGCTCCAAATGTCCATTTGCAGATTCTACAAAAATAGTGTTTCAAAACTGCTCTATCAAAAGATAGGTTTTGTCACTGTGAGGTGAATGCACAGAACAGAGAGAAGTTTCACAGAATATTTCTGTGTAGTTTTTATAGGACGATATTCCTTTTTTCACCATAGGCCTCGAAGCACTAGAAATGTCCACTTGCAGATTGTACAAAAAGAGTGTTTCAAAACTATTCAATCCAAAGATAGTTTCATCTCTGTGAGATGAATGCACAGAACAGAGAGAAGTTTCACAGAATGCTTCTGTGTAGTTTTTATGGGAAGATATTTCTTTTATCACAGTATGCCTCAATGCTCTCCAAATGTACAATTGCAGATTCCACAAAAGGCATTTTTCCAAACTGCACAACCAAAAGAATGGTTCCACTCTCAGAGATGAATGCACAGATCATAAAAAAGTTTCACAGAATGCTTCTGTGTAGTTTTTATTTGAAGATATTTCGTTTTTCAACATAGGCCTCAAAGATCTCCAAATGTCCACTTGCAGATTCTACAAATACAGTGTTTCAAAACTGCTCAATTAAAAGAAAGGTTTTACTCTGTGAGATGAATGCACAGAACAGAAAGAAGTGTCACATTATGCTTCTGTGTATTTGTTATGGGAATGTATTTTGTTTTTTACCATAGGCCTCATTGTTCTCCAAATGTCCAATTGCAGATCCTACAAAAAGTGTTTTTCAGGCCGGGCGTGGTGGCTCACGCCTGTAATCCCAGCACTTTGGGAGGCCGAGGTGGGCGGATCATGAGGTCAGGAGATCGAGACCATCCTGGCTAACACAGTGAAACCCCGTCTCTACTAAGAATACAAAAAATTAGCCAGGTGAGGTGGCGGGCGCCTGTAGTCCCAGCTACTCTGGAGGCTGAGGCAGGAGAATGGCATGAATCCCGGGGAGTCGGAGACTGCAGTGAGCCGAGATCGCGCCACTGAACTCCAGCCTGGGCGACAGTGAGACTCTGTCTCAAAAAAAAAAAAAAGTGTTTTTCAAAACTGCTCAATCAAAAGAAAGTTTCAGCTCTGTTAGATGAATGCACAGATCAGAAAGAAGTTTCACAGAATGCTTTTGTGTAGTTTTTATTTGAAGATATTTCGTTTTTCATCATAGGCCTGAAAGCGCACAAAATGTCCACTTGCAGCGTTTACAAAAGAGTGTTTCAAAATTGCTAATTCAAAAGAAAGGTTCAACTCTGTGAGATGAATGCACAGATCAGAAATTATTTTCACAGAATGCTGCTTTGTAGTTTTTTATGGGTGGAAACTTTCTTTTTCCCCATAGGTCTCAAAGCACTCCAAATGTCCACAGGCAGATTCTGCAAAAAGAGTGTTTCAAAATTGTCCAATCAAAAGTAAATTTCATCTCTGTGAGATGAAGGCACAGATCAGAATGAAGTTTCACAGAATGCTTGTGTAGTTTTTATTTGAAGATATATTTTTTTGCACCATAGGCCTCAAAGCACACCAAATATCCACTCGCAGATTCTACAAATAGAGTGTTTCAAAACTGCTCACACAAAAGATAGATTCATCGATGAATACACAGAACACAGAGAAGTTTTACAGAATGCTTCTGTGTAGTTTTATGGGAAGATATTTCCTTTTTCACCATAGGCCTCAATGCTCTCCAACTATAAAATTGCAAATTCTACATAAAGCGTGTTTGAAAACTGCACAATCAAAAGAAAGGTTCCACTATCTGAGATGAATGCACAGATCATAAAGAAGTTTCAGAGAATGCTTCTGTGTAGTTTTGATGGGAAGATATTTCATTTTTCACCATACGCCTCAATGTTCTCCAACTGTCCACTTGCAGATTCTACAAAAAGAGTGTTTCAAAACTGCTCAATCACAAAAAAGTTTCAACTCTTTTAGATGAATTCACAGATCAGAAAGAAGTTTCACATAATGCTTCTTTGTAGTTTTTATTTGAAGATATTTCGTTTCTCACCATAGGCCTCAAAACGCTCTAAATGTCCACTTGCAGATTCTACAAAAAGCCTGTTTCAAAACTGCACAATCAAAAGAAAGGTTCCACTCTCTGAGATGAATGCACAGATCACAAAGAAGTTTCACAGAATACTTCTGTGTAGTTATTATTTGAAGATATTACTTTTTCCAAGATAGGCCTCAAAGCGCTCCAAATATACACTTGCAGATTATATAAAAAGAGTGTTTCCAAAGTGCTCAATCAAAAGAAAGGTTCACTTCTGTGAGATTAATGCACAGAATCAAAAAAAGTTTCACAGAATTCTTCTGGGTAGTTTTTAAGTGAAGATATTTCGTTTTTCACCATAGGCCTCTAAGCGCTGCAAATGTCCACTTGCAGATTATGCAAACAGAGTTTTTCAACACTGCACAATCAAAAGTAAAGTTCAACTCCGTTAGGTGAATGCACAGATCAGAATGAAGTTTCACAGAATGCCTCTGTGTAGTTTTTATTTGAAGATATTTCATTTCTCACCATAGGCCTCAAAGCACTCCAAATGTCCACTTGCAGATTCTACCAAAAGAGTGTTTCAAAACTGCTCATTCAACAGATACATTCATCTCTGTGAGATGAATGCACAGAACAGAGAGAAGTTTCACAGACTGCTTCTGGGTAGTTTTTATGGGAAGATTTTTTTTTCACTATAGGCCTAAATGCTCTCCAAATATCCAATTGCAAATTCTACAAAAAGCGTGTTTCAAAGCTGCACAATCACAAGAATGGTTCCACTTTCTGTGATGAATGTACAGATCACAAAGAAGTTTCACAGAATGCTCCTGTGTAAATTTTATTTGAAGATATTTTTTTCCTCTATAGGCCTCAAAGCGCTGCAAATGTCCACTTGCAGACTCCACCAAAAGAGTGTTTCAAAGCTACTCAATCAAAAGAAAGGTTCAACTCTGTGAGATGAAAGCACAGAAAAGAAAGAAGTTTCACAGAATGATTCTGTGTAGTTTTTATTTGAAGATATTTCTTTTTTCACCATAGGCATCAAAGCTCTATAAATGTCCACTTGCAGATTCTGCAAAAAGAGTGTTTCAAAAATGCTCAATCTAAAGTAAGGTTCTACTCTGTGAGATGAATGCACAGAACAGGGAGAAGTTTCACAGAATGCTTCTGTGTAGTTTTTATTTGAAGATATTTCACTTCACACCATAGGCCACAAAGTTCTCAAAATGTCCACTTGCAAATTCTTCAAAAAGAGTGTTTCAAATCTGCTCAATAAAAAATAGGCTCATCTCTGTGAGATCAATGCACAGAACAGAGAGAAGTTTCACAGAATGCTTCTGTGAAGTTTTTATGGGAAGATATTTCTTTTTTCACCATAGGCCTCAATGGTCTCCAAATGTCCAATTGCAGATTCTACAAAAAGCGTGTTTCAAAATTGCACTATCAAAAGAAATGTTACACTCTCTGAGATGAATGCACAGATCATAAAGATGGTTCACAGAATGCTTCTCTGTAGTTTTTATTTGAATATATTTATTTTTCCATGATAGGCCTCAAAGCTCTCCAAATTTCCACCTGCGGATTCTCTAAAAAGAGTTTTTCAAAACTGCTCAATCAAAAGAAAGGTTCTACTCTGTGAGATGAATGCACAGAACAGAAAGAACTTTCACACAATGCTTCTGTTTAGTTTTTATGGGAAGATATTTCATTTTTCACCATAGGCCTCAGTATTCTCCCTATATCCACTTGCAGATTCTACAAAAAGAGTGTTTCAAAACTGTGTAATCAAAAGAAAAGTTCAACTCTGTTAGATAAATGCACAGATCAGAAAGAAGTTTCAAAGAATGCTTCTCTGTAGTTTTTATTTGAAGTAATTTCGTTTGTCACCATAGGCCTCAAATCGCTCCAAATGTTCATTTGCAGATTCTACAAAAAAAGTGTTTCAAAACTGTTCCATCAGAAGATAGGTTCATGTCTGTGAGATGAATGCACAGAATAGAAAGTAGTTTCACAGAAGGGTTCTGTGTAGTTTTTTTTGGAAGATATTTCGTTTTTCATCCTAGGCCTCAAATCTCCCCAAATGTCCACTTGCAAATTCCACAAAAAGTGTCTTTCAAAACTGCTTAATCTAAAGAAAGGTTCATTTCTGTGAGATGAATGCAAAGAACAGTAAGAAGTTTCACAGTATGCTTCTGTGTAGTTTTTTGGTGAAGATATTTCTTTTTTCACCATAGACCTCAATGCTCTCCAAATATCCACTTGCAGACTCCACAAAAAGAGTGTTTCAAAACTTCTCAATCAAAAGAAATGTTCAACTCTCTGAGATGAAAGCACAAACCAGAAAGGAGTTTCACAGAATGCTTCTGTGTAGTTTTTGTGGGAAGATTATTTGTTTTTCACCATATGCCCCAAAACACTCTAAATGTCCACTTGCAGATTCTACAAAAAGAGTGTTTTGAAATTTCTCCATCAAAAGAACTGATCAACTCTGTGAGATGAGTGAACACATCAGAAAGAAGTTTCACAGAATGCCTCTCTATAGTTTCTATTGGAAGATACTTCCTTTTTCATGATGGGATTCAAAGCGCTCCTAATATCCACATGCATGATTCTTCAAAAAAAGTGTTTCAAAACTGCTCATTCAAACGAAAGGTTCAACTCTGTGAGATGAATGCACAGAACAGAACGAAATTTCACAGAATCCTTCTGTGTAGTTTTCATGAGAGGATACTTCGTTTTTTACCATAGGCCTCAATGCACTCCAAATATCCACTTGCAGTTTCTACCAAGAGAGTTTTTCAAAACTACTCAATCAAAACAAAGGTTCTTCTCTGTGAGATGAGTGCACAGAGCAGAAAGAAGTTTCACAGAATGCTTCTGTGTAGTTTTTATGAGAATATATTTTTTTTTCACCATAGGCCTCAGTGCTCTCAAAATGTGCACTTGCAGATTCCACAAAAAGAGTGTTTCAAAACTGCTCAATCAAAAGAAATGTTCAGCACTCCTCAATGAATGCACAGATCAGAAATAATTTTCACAGAATAGTTCTTTGTAGTTTTTATTTGAAGATATTTCTTTTCTCACCATAGGCCTCAATGTTCTCCAAATGTGCATTTGCAAATGCTACAAAAAGAGTGTTTCAAAACTGCTCAATCAAAAGAAAGGTTCAACTCTCTGACATGAATGCGCAGATCAGAAAGGAGTTTCACAGAATGCTTCTGTGTAGTTTTTTTGGGAAGATATTTCGTTTTTCACCATAGGCCCCAAAACGTTCAAAATGTCCACTTGCAGATTCTACAAAAAGAGTGTTTCAAAACTGCTCAATCAAACGAAAGGTTCAACTCTGTGAGATGAATGCACAGAACAGAAAGAAGTTTCACAGAATGATTCTCTGTAGTTTTCACGGGGAGATATTTCGTTTTTCACTATAGGCCTCAATCGTCTCCAAATGTCCAATTGCAGATTCTACAAAAAGTGTGCTTAAAAATTGCTCAATCAAAAGAAATGTTCAACTCTGTTAGACGAATGCACAGATCAGAAAGAAGTTTCACAGAATGCTTCTGTGTAGCTTTTATTTGATGATATTCTGTATTTCACCATCAACCTCAAAGTGCCCCACAAGTCCACTTGCAGATTCTACAAAAAGAGTGTTTCAAAACTGCTCCATCAAAAGAAATGTTCAACTCTGTGAGGTGAATGCACAGATGAGAAAGTAGTTTCACAGAATGCTTCTCTGTAGTTTTTATGGGAAGATATTTCGTTTTTCACCATAGGCCTCAATGTTCTCCTAATGTCCACTTGCAGATTCTACAAAAAGGGTATTTCAAAACTACTCAATCAAAAGAAAATTTCAACTCTGTTAGATGAATGCAGATCAGAATGTAGTTTCACTGAATGCTTCTGAGTAGTTTTTATTTGAGGATATTTCTTTTCTCACCATAGGCCTCAAAGCTCTCCAAATGCCCACTTGAAGATCCTACAAAAAGAGTCTTTCAAAACTGCTCAATCAAAAGATAGGATCATCTCCATGAGATGAATGAACAGAACAGAAAGAAGTTTCACAGAATGCTTATGTGTAGTTTTTTGGGAAGATAGTTCTTTTTTCATCATAGGCCTCAATGCTCTCCAAATGTCCACTTGCAGATTCTAGAAAAATATTTTTTCAAACCTGCTCAATCAGGAGAAAGGTTCAACTCTGTTAGACAGATGCATAGATCTGAAGGAAGTTTCACAGAATGCTTCTGTGTAGTTTTTATTTGAATATATTTCGTTTTTCTCCATAGGACTCAAATCTCTCCAAATGTCTACATGCAGATTCCACAAAAACAGTGTTTCAAAACTACTCAATCAAAAGAAATGTTCAGCTCTCTTAGATGAATGCACATATCAGAAGGAAGTTTCACAGAAGCATTCTGTGAAAAAACAGTAGTTTTTATTTGAAGATATTTCGTTTCTCACCAAAGGCCTCATGGCGTTCCAAATGTGCACTTGCAGATTCAACAAAAAGTGTTTTTCAAAACTGCTCTATCAATTGATAGGTTCATCTCTGTGAGGTGAATGCACAGAACAGAAAGTATTTTCACAGAATGCTTCTGTGTAGTTTTTATGGGAAGATATTTCTTTTTTCACCATATTCCTCAAAGCTTTCCAAATGTCCACTTGCAGATTCTACAAAAAGAGTGTTTCAAAACTGCTCAATCAAACGAAACGTTCAACTCTCTGAGACTAATGCACAGATCAGAAAGGAGTTTCACAGAATGCTTCTGTGTATTCATTTTGGCAAGATATTTCGTTTTTCACCATAGGCCCCAAATCGTTCCAAATGTCCACTTGCAGATTCTACCAAAAGGGTGTTTCAAAACTGCTCAAACAATTGAAAGATTCAACTCTGTGAGATGAATGCACAGAACAGAAAGAAGTTTCACAGAATGCTTCTCTGTAGTTTTTATGGGAAGATTTTTCGTTTTTCACTGTAGGCATCAATGTCCTCCAAATATCTACTTGCAGATTCTTCAAAAGGAGTGTTTCAAAACTGCTCAATCAAAAGGAAGGTTCAACTCCATTGGATGAATGCACCGATCAGAAAGAAGTTTCACAGAATGCTTCTGTGTAGTTTTTATTTGAAATTATTGCGTTTCTCACCATAGGCCTAAACACCTTCCAAATATCTTCTTGCAGATTCTACAAAAGGAGTTTTTCAAAACTACTCAATCAAAAGAAAGGTCATCTCTGTGAGATGAATGCACAGAAGAGAAAGAAGTTTCACAGAATGCTTCTGTGTAGTTTTTATGGGAAGATATTTCGTTTTTCACCATAGGCCTCAATGCTCTCCAATTGTCCACCTGCTGATTCTAGAAAAAGATTGTTTCAAAACTGTTCAATCAAGAGAAAGTTTGATCTCTGTGATCCGAATGCCCATATCAGAAAGAAGGTTCACAGAATGCTTCTGTGTAGTTTTTATTTGAAGATATTTCGTTTTTCACCATAGGCCTCAAAGCTCTCCAAATGCCCACTTGCAGATTCCACAGAAAGTGTCTTTCAAAACTGCTCAAGCTATGGAAAGTTTCATTTCTGTGATACAAATGCAAAGAACAGAAAGTAGTTTGACAGTATGCTTCTGTTTAGTTTTTATGTGAAAATATTTCTTTTTTCACCATAGGCCTGAATGCTCTCCAAATATCAACTTGCAGATTCTACAAAAAGACTGTTTCACAACTTCTCAATCAAAAGAAAATTTCAACTCTCTGAGGTGAAAGCACAGATCAGCAAGGAGTTTCACAGAATGCTTCTGTGTAGTTTTTGTGTGAAGATAATTCGTTTTTCACCATATGCCCCAAAACGCTTCAAATGTCCACTTGCAGATTCTACAAAAAGAGTGTTTTGAAATTGCTCCGTCCAAAGAGAGGTTCAACTCTCTGAGATGAGTGCACCGATCAGATAGAAGTTTAAGAGAATGCCTCTCTGTAGTTTTCATGGGAAGATACTTCATCTTTAGCATAAGCCACAAAGCACTTCAAATATCCACTTGCACGATTCTACAAAAAGAATGTTTCAAAACTGCTCGATCAAAAGAAAGTTTCATCTCTGTGAGATGAATGCAAAGATAAGAAAGAAGTTTCACAGAATGCTTCTGTGTAGTTTTTGTGTGAAGGTATTACGTTTTTCACCATAAGCCTCAATGTTCTCCTAATGCCCACTTGCAGAATCTACAAAGAGTGTTTCAAAACTGCACAGTCAGAAGAAAGGTTGCACTCTCTGAGAGGAATGCACAGATCATAAAGAAGTCTCGCAGAATACTTCTGTGTAGTTTTATCCACTGCATTCCATCCCATTGCATTAAATTCCCATCAATTCAAATCCACTCTTCTCCACTCCACTACTCTCCAGTCCACTGAATTACTTTGCTACCAATTTGCCTGCATTCCTGTCCACTCAATTCCACTCCACTCCATTCCATTCCATTCCATTCCATTCCATTCCATTCCATTCCGTTCCATTCCATTCCAGTCCAATCCATTCCACTTCTCTAAAATCCGTTTCTTCTCCATTCCAATCCACTACGCTCCATTGCACTTTTTTCCATTCCATTCCATTCCATTCCATTCCATTCCATTCCATTCCATTCCATTCCATTCCACTCCACTCCACTCCACTCCACTCCACTCCACTCCATTCCATTCCATTCCATTCCATTCCATTCCGTTCCATTCTTTTCCACTAGAATCCTTTCCACTCCATTCCAATCCATTCCATTCCATTCCATTCAGTTGATTCCATTCAATTCCTTTCCATTGCATTCCATTCTATTCCTTCCACTCCATTCCATTCCATTCCATTATTTTCCACTAGAATCCAATCCACTACATTCCATTCGATTCCATTCCTTTCCATTCCATTGAATTCAAATCTACTCTTCTCCATTCCATTCTTCTCCACTTCACTGCATTCCATTCCTTCCCTTTCACCTCATTACCCGTCCACTCCATTCCATTCCATTACATTCCACTCCATTCCACTCCACTCCATTCCCTTCTTTTCTTCTCCATTCCACTTCACTGCACTCCACTGCAATTTTTTACATTCCATTCCATTGCATTCCATTCCATTCCATTCGATTCCATGCCATGCCATGCCATGCCATTCCATTCCATTCCATTTCCCTCCACTCCATTCCTTTCTTTTCTTCTCCATTCAAGTCCACTGCAATTTTTTACATTCCATTCCATTGCATTCCATTCCATTCCATTCGATTCCATGCCATGCCATGCCATGCCATGCCATTCCATTCCATTCCATTTCCCTCCACTCCATTCCTTTCTTTTCTTCTCCATTCAACTCCACTGCACTCCACTGCAATTTTTTTCCATTCCATTCCATTCAATTGCATTGCATTAATCCGTTCTTTACATTCCGTTCCTTTCCAGTCCATTCCATTCCATTCCATTCCATTCAATTTCTTGCCATTCCATTCCATTCCATTCCATTCCATTCCATTCATTTTTTTCCATTGCTTTCTTTTCCACTAGAATCCACTCCACTCCACTCCAATCCATTCCATTCCATTCAATTCCAATCTAATCTTCTCCACTCCACTCCTCTCCACTGGACTGCATTTGATTCCATCCCGTTCGCCTCCACTCCAGTCCACTATATTCCATTCCATTCCATTCCATTCCATTCTATTCCATTCCATTCCATTCCATTCCATTCCATTCCATTCCATTCCATTCCATTCCATTCCATTCCACTCCATTCCACTCCACTCCACTCCACTCCACTCCATTCCATTTCATTCCATTCCACTCCATTTAGTGCTTTCCACTCTTTTCCATAGAATCCTCTCCATTCCACTCCAATCCATTCCATTCAATTCAAATCCACTCTTGTCCACCCCACTCCTCTCCACTGCACTGCATTCCATTCCTTCCCATTTACTTCCAATTCAATCTACTCCATTCTATTCCATTCCATTCCATTCCACTCCACTCGACTCCCTTCCTTTAATCTCCATTCCACTCCGCTGCACTCCACTGCACGTTTTTCCAATCCATTCCATTCCATTCCATTCAATTACCTTCCATTCCATTCAAATCCATTCTATTCTTTTCCACTGCAATCCACTCCACTCCACTCCAATCCATTCCATTCTATTCCATTCAGTTCAAATCCACTCTGCTCCACTCCACTCCTCTCCACTCCACTGCTTTTAATTCCTTCCCATTCGCCCCATTCCAATTCACTCCATTCCATTCGATTCCATTCCAATCCACTCCACTCCACTCCCATCCTTTCTTCTCCATACCACTTGACTGCATTCAACTGCAATTTTTTCCATTTCATTCCATTCCATTCCATTCTATTCCATTCCATTCCATTGCATTGCATTTCGTTTCATTCCATTCTGTTCCTTTCCGTTCCATTCCATTCCTCTCCACACAACTACACTCCAATCAACTGCAGTCCATTCCATTCCATTGCATTCCTTTCCATTCCTTTCCATTCTACTCCAATCCACTACACTGCAATCCACTGCATTCCTTTCCATTCCATTCCATTACATTGCATTAAATTCCTTTCAGTACAAATCCACTATTCTCCACTGCACTACTCTCCAATCCACTGAATTCAATTCCTTCCCATTCGCCTGCATTCCACTCCACTCCATGCCATTCCATTCCTTTCCATTCCAGTCCATTCCACTCCACCCCATTCACTTTCTTTCTTCTCCATTCCACTCCAGTGCACTTCATTGCAATTTTTCCCATTCCTTTCAATTGCATTCCATTCTTTTCTAATAGAATCCAGTGCAGTCCACTCCGATCCATTCCATTCCATTCAACTGAATTCAAATCCACTGTTCTCCATTCCTCTCCTCTACACTCCACTGTATTCCATTCCTTTCCATTCCATTGCCTTCCATTCCATTCCATTCCAGTATTCCACTCCATTCCACTCCACTCCATTCCCTTCCTTTCTTCTCCATTCAACTCCACTGCACTCCACTGCACTTTTTTCCATTCCACTCCATTCCATTGCATTCCATTCCATTCCATTCCTTTCCATTCCATTCAATTCAATTCAATTATTTTCCACTGGAATCCACTTCGCATCTCTGAAGTCAATTCTGTTCCATTCCATTCCATTCTATTGCCTTGCATTCCATTCCATTCCATTCCATTCCATTCCATTCCATTCCATTCCATTCCATGCCACTCCATGCCAATCCATGCCACTCCATTCCATTCCATTCCATTCCATTCCATTCCATTCCATGCCTTTCCATTCCATTCCGTTCCATTCCGTTTTAGTCCATTCCATTTGATTCCATTCCATTCCATGCCATGCCCCTCGATTCCATTCAATTCCTTGCCATTCCATTCCATCCCATTCCATTCCATTCCATTCCAATCCATTCCATTCCCTTCCATTCCATTCCATTTCATGCCATTCCTTTCCATTCCATTCCATGCCATTCCATTCCATTCCATTCCGTTCCATTCCATTCCATTTCATTCCATTACATTCCACTCTATTCCATTCCAAGCCATGCTATTACATTGCATTGCAATCCATTCCATTCCATTCCTTTCCATTCCATTCCAAGCCATGCTATTCCATTGCATTGCATTCCATTCCATTCCATTCATTTCCATTCCATTCCGTTCCTTTTCATTCCATTTCATTCCATACGATTCCATTCCTTTGCATTATTTCCACTAGCATGCATTCCAATCCAATCCAATACATTCCATTCCATTCCATATTTTCCAAATCCACTCTTCTCCACTCCTCTCCTCTCCACTCCACTGCATTCCATTCCTTCCCAATCGCCTCCACTCCATTCCAATCCATTCCATTCCATTCCCTTCCATTCCAATCATTCCATTCCATTACACTACATTCCACTCCACGCCACTCCCTTACATTCCTCTCCATTCCAGTCCACTGCACTCTACTACACTTTTTTCCATTCCAGTCTACTCCATTCCACTCCTTTCTATTCCATTCCATTCCATTCCACTCCATTCCATTCCATTCCATTCCACTCCATTCCATTCCATTCCACTCCATTCGATTGCATTCAACTCCATTCCACTCCACTACACTCCCTTACTTTCTTCTCCATTCTAATCCACTACACTCCAGTGCCCTTTTTTCTGTTCCATTCCATTCCATTGCATTGCATCCCATTCCGTTCTATTCCATTCCATTCCATTCCATCCATTCCATTCCATTCGATTTCATTGCATTCCATTCCATTTCATTCCATTCCCCTCCAAGCATCTCCACTCCTATCCAGTGCATTCCATTCTATTCCATTCTGTTCTATTCCATTCCATTCCACATGTATCCACTCTACTCCCTTGCAATCCACTCCACTCCACTCCTCTCCATTCCATTCCTTCCCATTCCACTCCACACTCCTACACTCTTCTCCATTCCATTTATTTCAAATACACGGCCCTCCTATCCACTCCATTCCATTCCATTCCATTCCATTGCATTCCTTTTCATTAGTTTCCATTGTATTACATTCCATTCCATTACTTTCCATTCCATTCCATTCTACTCCAATTCACTCAACTCCAATCCACTGCATTGCAGTCCATTACATTCTATTGTCTTTCATTGCATTCCAATCAATACAAATCCACTCCTCCACTCCACTCCTCTCCACCCCACTGCATTCCATCACTACCCATTCGCCTCCATTTCAGTCCACTCTATTCCTTTCCGTTCGATTCCATTCCATTCCATTTTTTTCCACTAGAATCCTGTCCACTCCACTCCTATCCATTCCATTTCATTCCATTCAAATCAAATCCCCTCTTCTCCACTCCACTCCTGTTCAGTCCTCTGCATTCCATTCCTTCGAATTCGCTGCCATTCTTGTCCACTCCTTTCCATTCCATTCCTTTCCATTCCATTGCATTGCACTCCATTCCATTCCATTCCACTCCATTCCATTCCAATCCATTTCACTCCACTCTACTCCCTTCCTTTCTTCTCCATTCCACTATCTTCCTTTCTTCTCCATTCCACTCCACTGCACTTTTTTCCATTCCATTCCATTCCATTCCATTCCATTCCATTCCATTCCATTCAACTCCACTCCACTCTCTTCCTTTATCTCCATTCCTCTCCACCACAGTCCACTGCACCTTTTTCCATTCCATTCCATACAATTCCATTCCATACAATTCCATTCCATTCCATTCCATTCCATTAGATTCTTTTCCACTAGAATCTACTCCACTCCATTCCAATCCATTCCATTCCATTCCATTCAAATCCACTCTTCTACACTCCACTCCTCTCTACTCCACTGCATTCCATTCCTTCCCTTTTGCCTCCATTCCAGTCCACTCCAATCCATTCCATTCCATTCCATTCCATTCCATTCCATTCCATTCCATTCCATTCCTCCCATTCCCATCCACTCCATTCCTTTCTTCTCCATTCCACTCCACTGCACTCCACTGCACTTTTTTCTAATCCATTCCATTTCATTCGATTCCATTTCATTACATTCCATTCGATTCCATTGCATTCCATTCCATTCCATTCCGTTCCATTTCATTCCTTTCCTTTCCATTCCATTCCATTCCATTCCCTGCCGTTCCTTTCCATTTCTTTCCACATCGTTATATTCCATTGCATTCTTTCCACTAGAATCCACTCTACTCCACTCCAATCAATTGCATTCCATTCCATTACATTCAATTCCACTCTACTTCACTCCACACCTCCCCACTCTGCTGCATTCCATTCCTTCAATTTTGTCTCCCTTCCAGTCCACTCCATTGCATTCCCTTCCATTTCCTTTGACTCCACTCCACTCCCTTCCTTTCTTCTCCATTCCACTCCACTGCACTCCACTGCCCTTTATTCCATTCCATTCCATTCCATTCCATTCCATTCCATTCCATTCCACTCCATTCCATTGCATTCAACTCCATTCCACTCCACTACACTCCCTTACTTTCTTCTCCATTCCAATCCACTACACTCCAGTGCCCTTTTTTCTGTTCCATTCCATTCCATTGCATTGCATCCCATTCCGTTCTATTCCATTCCATTCCATTCCATCCATTCCAGTCCATTCGATTTCATTGCATTCCATTCCATTTCATTCCATTCCCCTCCAAGCAACTCCACTCCTATCCAGTGCATTCCATTCTATTCCATTCTGTTCTATTCCATTCCATTCCACATGTATCCACTCTACTCCCTTGCAATCCACTCCACTCCACTCCTCTCCATTCTATTCCTTCCCATTCCACTCCACACTCCTACACTCTTCTCCATTCCATTCATTTCAAATACACGGCCCTCCAATCCACTCCATTCCATTCCATTCCATTGCATTGCATTCCTTTTCATTAGTTTCCATTGTATTACATTCCATTCCATTACTTTCCATTCCATTCCATTCTACTCCAATTCACTCAACTCCAATCCACTGCCTTGCAGTCCATTACATTCTATTGTCTTTCATTGTATTCCAATCAATACAAATCCACTCTTCTCCACTCCACTCCTCTCCACCCCACTGCATTCCAACACTACCCATTCGCCTCCATTTCAGTCCACTCTATTCCTTTCCATTCGATTCCATTCCATTCCATTCTTTTCCACTAGAATCCTGTCCACTCCACTCCAATCCATTCCATTTCATTCCATTCAAATCAAATCCCCTCTTCTCCACTCCACTCCTGTTCAGTCCTCTGCATTCCATTCCTTCGAATTCGCTGCCATTCCAGTCCTCTCCTTTCCATTCCATTCATTTCCATTCCATTGCATTGCACTCCATTCCATTCCATTCCACTCCATTCCATTCCAATCCATTTCACTCCACTCCACTCCCTTCCTTTCTTCTCCATTCCACTATCTTCTTTTCTTCTCCATTCCACTCCACTGCACTCCACTGCACTTTTTTCCATGCCATTCCATTCCATTCCATTCCATTCCGTTTCACTCCACTCCACTCCCTTCCTTTATCTCCATTCCTCTCCACCAGAGTTCACTGCACGTTTTTCCATTCCATTCCATACAATTCCATTCCATTCCATTCCATTCCATTCCATTCCATTCCATTCCATTGCATTGCATTTCGTTTCATTCCATCCTGTTCCTTTCCGTTCCATTCCATTCCTCTCCACACAACTACACTCCAATCAACTGCAGTCCATTCCATTCCATTGCATTCCTTTCCATTCCTTTCCATTCTACTCCAATCCACTACACTGCAATCCACTGCATTCCTTTCCATTCCATTCCATTACATTGCATTAAATTCCTTTCAGTACAAATCCACTATTCTCCACTGCACTACTCTCCAATCCACTGAATTCAATTCCTTCCCATTCGCCTGCATTCCACTCCACTCCATGCCATTCCATTCCTTTCCATTCCAGTCCATTCCACTCCACCCCATTCACTTTCTTTCTTCTCCATTCCACTCCAGTGCACTTCATTGCAATTTTTCCCATTCCTTTCAATTGCATTCCATTCTTTTCTAATAGAATCCAGTGCAGTCCACTCCAATCCATTCCATTCCATTCAACTGAATTCAAATCCACTGTTCTCCATTCCTCTCCTCTACACTCCACTGTATTCCATTCCTTTCCATTCCATTGCCTTCCATTCCATTCCATTCCAGTATTCCACTCCATTCCACTCCACTCCATTCCCTTCCTTTCTTCTCCATTCAACTCCACTGCACTCCACTGCACTTTTTTCCATTCCACTCCATTCCATTGCATTCCATTCCATTCCATTCCTTTCCATTCCATTCAATTCAATTATTTTCCACTGGAATCCACTTCGCATCTCTGAAGTCAATTCTGTTCCATTCCATTCCATTCCATTGCTTTGCATTCCATTCCATTCCATTCCATTCCATTCCATTCCATTCCATTCCATTCCATGCCTTTCCATTCCATTCCGTTCCATTCCGTTTTAGTCCATTCCATTTGATTCCATTCCATTCCATGCCATGCCCCTCGATTCCATTCAATTCCTTGCCATTCCATTCCATCCCATTCCATTCCATTCCAATCCATTCCATTCCCTTCCATTCCATTCCATTTCATGCCATTCCTTTCCATTCCATTCCATGCCATTCCACTCCATTCCATTCCGTTCCATTCCATTCCATTTCATTCCATTACATTCCACTCTATTCCATTCCAAGCCACGCTATTCCATGGCATTGCATTCCATTCCATTCCATTCCTTTCCATTCCATTCCAAGCCATGCTATTCCATTGCATTGCATTCCATTCCATTCCATTCCAAGCCATGCTATTCCATTGCATTGCATTCCATTCCATTCCATTCCTTTCCATTCCATTCCATTCCTTTTCATTCCATTTCATTCCATACGATTCCATTCCTTTGCATTATTTCCACTAGCATGCATTCCAATCCAGTCCAATACATTCCATTCCATTCCATATTTTTCAAATCCACTCTTCTCCACTCCTCTCCTCTCCACTCCACTGCATTCCATTCCTTCCCAATCGCCTCCACTGCATTCCAATCCATTCCATTCCATTCCCTTCCATTCCAATCATTCCATTCCATTCCATTCCATTACACTCCATTCCACTCCACGCCACTCCCTTACATTCCTCTCCATTCCAGTCCACTGCACTCTACTGCACTTTTTTCCATTCCAGTCTACTCCATTCCACTCCTTTCTATTCCATTCCATTCCATTCCATTCCATTCCATTACACTCCATTCCATTGCATTCAACTCCATTCCACTCCACTACACTCCCTTACTTTCTTCTCCATTCTAATCCACTACACTCCAGTGCCCATTTTTCTGTTCCATTCCATTCCATTGCATTGCATTCCATTCCGTTCTATTCCATTGCATTCCATTCCATCCATTCCATTCCATTCCATTCGATTTCATTGCATTCCATTCCATTTCATTCCATTCCCCTCCAGGCAGCTCCACTCCTATCCAGTGCATTCCATTCTATTCCATTCTGTTCTATTCCATTCCATTCAACATGTATCCACTCTACTCCCTTGCAATCCACTCCACTCCACTCCTCTCCATTCTATTCCTTCCCACTCCACTCCACACTCCTACACTCTTCTCAATTCCATTCATTTCAAATACACGGCCCTCCAATCCACTCCATTCCATTCCATTCCATTTCATTGCATTCCTTTTCATTAGTTTCCATTGTATTACATTCCATTCCATTACTTTCCATTCCATTCCATTCTACTCCAATTCACTCAACTCCAATCCACTGCATTGCAGTCCATTACATTCTATTGTCTTTCATTGCATTCCAATCAATACAAATCCACTCTTTCCACTCCACTCCTTCCACCCCACTGCATTCCATCACTACCCATTCGCCTCCATTTCAGTCCACTCTATTCCTTTCCGTTCGATTCCATTCCATTCCATTCTTTTCCACTAGAATCCTGTCCACTCCACTCCTATCCATTCCATTTCATTCCATTCAAATCAAATCCCCTCTTCTCCACTCCACACCTGTTCAGTCCTCTGCATTCCATTCCTTCGAATTCGCTGCCATTCTTGTCCACTCCTTTCCATTCCATTCCTTTCCATTCCATTGCATTGCACTCCATTCCATTCCATTCCACTCCATTCCATTCCAATCCATTTCACTCCACTCCACTCCCTTCCTTTCTTCTCCATTCCACTATCTTCCTTTCTTCTCCATTCCACTCCGCTGCACTCCACTGCACTTTTTTCCATGCCATGCCATTTCATTCCATTCCATTCCATTCCATTCCATTCCATTCCATTCCATTCCATTCCGTTTCACTCCACTCCACTCTCTTCCTTTATCTTATCTTATCTTATCTTATCCATTCCTCTCCACCACAGTCCACTGCACCTTTTTCCATTCCATTCCATACAATTCCATTCCATACAATTCCATTCCATTCCATTCCATTCCATTCCATTCCATTCCATTCCATTCCATTAGATTCTTTTCCCCTAGAATCTACTCCACTCCATTCCAATCCATTCCATTCCATTCAAAGCCACTCTTCTACACTCCACTCCTCTCCACTCCACTGCAGTCCATTCCTTCCCTTTTGCCTCCATTCCAGTCCACTCCAATCCATTCCATTCCATTCCATTCCATTCCATTCCTCCCATTCCCATCCACTCCCTTCCTTTCTTCTCCATTCCACTCCACTGCACTCCACTGCACTTTTTTCTAATCCATTCCATTCCATTCGATTCCATTGCATTACATTCCATTCGATTCCATTGCATTCCATTCCATTCCATTCCATTCCATTCCATTCCGTTCCACTCCATTCCATTCCGTTCCATTTCATTCCTTTCCTTTCCATTCGATTCAATTCCCTGCCGTTCCTTTCCATTTCTTTCCACATCATTATATTCCATTGCATTCTTTCCACTAGAATCCACTCTACTCCACTCCAATCAATTCCATTCCATTCCATTCCATTCAATTCCACTCTACTTCACTCCACACCTCCCCACTCTGCTGCATTCCATTCCTTCACATTTGTCTCCCTTCCTGTCCACTCCATTGTATTCCCTTCCATTTCCTTTGACTCCACTCCACTCCCTTCCTTTCTTCTCCATTCCACTCCACTGCACTCCACTGCCCTATATTCCATTCCTTTCCATTCCATTCCATTCCACTCATTCCATTGCATTCAACTCCATTCCACTCCACTACACTCCCTTACTTTCTTCTCCATTCTAATCCACTACACTCCAGTGCCCTTTTTTCTGTTCCATTCCATTCCATTGCATTGCATTCCATTCCGTTCTATTCCATTGCATTCCATTCCATCCATTCCATTCCATTCCATTCGATTTCATTGCATTCCATTCCATTTCATTCCATTCCCCTCCAAGCAGCTCCACTCCTATCCAGTGCATTCCATTCTATTCCATTCTATTCTATTCCATTCCATTCCACATGTATCCACTCTACTCCCTTGCAATCCACTCCACTCCACTCCTCTCCATTCCATTCCTTCCCTTTCCACTCCACACTCCTACACTCTTCTCCATTCCATTTATTTCAAATACACGGCCCTCCTATCCACTCCATTCCATTCCATTCCATTGCATTGCATTCCTTTTCATTAGTTTCCATTGTATTACATTCCATTCCATTACTTTCCATTCCATTCCATTCTTCTCCAATTCACTCAACTCCAATCCACTGCATTGCAGTCCATTACATTCTATTGTCTTTCATTGCATTCCAATCAATACAAATCCACTCTTCTCCACTCCACTCCTCTCCACCCCACTGCATTCCATCACTACCCATTCGCCTCCATTTCAGTCCACTCTATTCCTTTCCGTTCGATTCCATTCCATTCCATTCTTTTCCACTAGAATCCTGTCCACTCCACTCCAATCTATTCCATTTCATTCCATTCAAATCAAATCCCCTCTTCTCCACTGCACTCCTGTTCAGTCCTCTGCATTCCATTCCTTCGAATTCACTGCCATTCCAGTCCACTCCTTTCCATTCCATTCCATTCCTTTCCATTCCATTGCATTGCACTCCATTCCATTCCATTCCACTCCCTTCCATTCCAAACCATTTCACTCCACTCCACTCCCTTCATTTATTCTCCATTCCACTATCTTCCTTTATTCTCCATTCCACTCCACTGCACTCCACTGCACTTTTTTCCATGCCATTCTATTCCATTCCATTCCATTCCATTTCATTCCGTTTCACTCCACTCCACTCCCTTCCTTTATCTCCATTCCTCTCCACCGCAGTCCACTGCACCTTTTTCCATTCCATTCCATACAATTCGATTCCATTCCTTTCCATTCCATTCCATTCCACTCCATTCCATTCCATTCCATTAGATTCTTTTCCACTAGAATCTACTCCACTCCATTCCAATCCATTCCATTCCATTCCATTCCATTCCATTCCATTCAAATCCACTCTTCTACACTCCACTCCTCTCCACTCCACTGCATTCCATTCCTTCCCTTTTGCCTCCATTCCAGTCCACTCCAATCCACTCCATTCCATTCCATTCCATTCCTCCCATTCCCATCCACTCCCTTCCTTTCTTCTCCATTCCACTCCACTGCACTCCACTGCACTTTTTTCTAATCCATTCCATTCCACTCGATTCCATTGCATTACATTCCATTCGATTCCATTGCATTCCATTCCATTCCATTCCATTCCGTTCCATTTCATTCCTTTCCTTTCCATTCCATTCCATTCCCTGCCGTTCCTTTCCATTTCTTTCCACATCATTATATTCCATTGCATTCTTTCCACTAGAATCCACTCTACTCCACTCCAATCAATTGCATTCCATTCCATTACATTCAATTCCACTCTACTTCACTCCACACCTCTCCACTCTGCTGCATTCCATTCCTTCACATTTGTCTCCCTTCCAGTCCACTCCATTGCATTCCCTTCCATTTCCTTTGACTCCACTCCACTCCCTTCCTTTCTTCTCCATTCTACTCCACTGCACTCCACTGCCCTTTATTCCATTCCTTTCCATTCCAATCCATTCCATTCCATTTCATTCCATTCCATTCCACACCATTCCACTCCACTCCATTCCACCCCACTCCTATCACTTCTTTTCTTCTCCATTCCACTCCGTTGCACTCCAGTGCACATCTCTCCATGCCATTCCATTCCATTCTATTCCATTCCATTCCATTGAATTCCATTCCTTTCCTTTCCATTCTTTTCCCCTAGAATCCACTCCACTCCACTCCAATACATTCCATTCCAATCCATTCCATTCAATTCAAATCCACTCCTCTCCTCTCCACTCCTATCCTTTACACTGCATTCCACTCCTTCCCATTCTTCTCCATTCCAGTCCATTCCATTCCATTCCATCCCATTCCATTCCTTTCCATTCCATTCAATTGCATTCCACCCCATTCCCCTCCACTCCACACAGTTCTTTTCTTTTCCATTCCACCCAACTGAATTCCACTGCACATTTTTTCCTTTCTGATCCCTGCCATTCCATTCTATTCCATTCCATTCCATTCCATTCTATTCTTTTCCACTAGAATCCACTCCACTCCACTACAATCCTTTCCATTCCATTCCATTCAAATCAAATCCTCCCTTCTTCATTAAATTCCTCTCCACTACACTGCATTCCATTCCATCCCTTTCGCCTCCACTCCAGTCCACTCCATTCCACTCCATTCCATTCCATTCCAATCCATTCCACTCCAGTCCCCTCCCATCCTCTCTTCTCCATTCCACTCCACTGCACTCCACTGCACTTTTTTCCATTCCATTCCATTGCATTCCATTCCATTCCTTTCCATTCCATTCCATTCCATTCCATTGTATTCCATTCCATTGTGTCCATTCTGTTCCGTTACATTCCATTCCATTCCGTTGCTTTATACTCCCCTCCACGTAACTCCACTGCAATCCACTGCATTCCATTCCATTTCATTCTACTCCAATCCACTCCACTCCAATCCACTGCATTCCCTTTCCATTCAATTCCATTTCAATAAATTCCCTTCAATTCAAATCCACTCTTCTCCACTCCACTCCTCTCCACTCCACTGCATTCCATTCCTTCCAATTCGCCTACATGCCACTCCACTCCATTCCATTCCTTTCCATTCAATTTCATTCCATTCCATTCCATTCCATTCCATTCCACTCCGTTTAACTCCACTCCACTCCTTTACTTTATCTCCATTCCTCTCCACTACACTCCACTGCACTTTTTTCCATTCCATTCCATTCCATTCCATTCCATTCCATTCCATTCCATTCCATTCCATTCCATTCCATTCCATTCTTTTCCACTAGAATCCACTCCAGTCCACTCCAATCCTTTCCATTCCGTTCCATTCAAATCCACTCTTCTACACTCCACTCCTCTCCACTCCACTGCCTTCCATACCTTCCCTTTCACCTCCATTCCAGTCCATTCCATTCCATTCCATTTCATTCCATTCCACTCCATTCCTCCCTTTCCACTCCACTCCCTTCCTTTCTTTTCCATTCCACTCCACTGCACTCCACTGCACTTTTTTCAAATCCATTCTATTCTGTTCGATTCCATTGCTTTCCATTCCATTCCATCCCTTTCCATTACATTCCTTTCCATTCCATTCCATTCCATTCCGTGCCTTTCTATTCGTTTTCATTGCACGCCATTATATTCCATTGCACTCTTTCCACTAGAATCCACTCCACTCCACTCCAATAAATTCCATTCCATTCCATTGTATTCCATTCAATTCCATTCGAATCCACTCTACTTCACTCCACTCCTCTCCACTCCGCTGCATTCCTTTCCTTCTCATTCGTCTCCATTCCGGTCCACTCCATATCATTCTATTCCATTTCATTCGTCTCCACTCCACTCCCGTCCTTTCTTTTCCATTCCACTCCACTGCACTCCACTACACTTTATTCCATTCCTTCCATTCCAATCCATTCCATTCCATTTCATTCCATTCCATTCCATACCGTTTCACTCCACTCCATTCCACTCCACTCCTCTCCCTTCCTTTTTCTGCATTCGACTCCATTGCACTCCACTGCACGTTTCTCCATTCCATTCCATTCCATTCTAATCCATTCCATTCGATTCCATTCCTTTCCTTTCCATTCTTTTCCTCTAGAATCCACTCCACTCCACTCCAATACATTCCATTCCATTCTATTCCATTCAATTCATATCCACTCTCTCCACCCCATTCCTATCCCTTCCACTGCATTCAACTCCTTCCCATTCTTCTCCATTCCAGTCCATTCCATTCCATTCCACCCTTTTCCCCTCCAGTCCACACAGTTCTTTTCTTTTGCATTCCCCCCCACAGCACTCCACTGCACATTTTTTCAATTCCATTCCATTCCATTCCATTCCATTCCATTCCATTCCATTCCTTTCCATACTATCCTTTTCCACTAGAATCCTCTCCACTCCACTACAATCCTTTCCATTCCATTCCATTCAATTCAAATCAACTCTTCTCCACTACATTCCTCTCCACTACACTGCGTTCCATTCCTTCCCTTTCGCCTCCACTCCAGTCTCTCCATTCCACTCCATTCCATTCCATTCCACTCCATTCCACTCCAGTCCACTCCCGTCCTGTCTTCTCCATTCCACTCCACTGCACTCCACTACACTTCTTTCCACTCCAATAAACTCCTTTCCATTCCATTCCATTCCACTCCATTGCATTCCATTCCATTGAGTTCCGTTCCATTCTATTAGGCTCCGTTCCATTCCATTCCGTTCCATTATATTCCCCACCACGCAGCTCCACTCCAATCCCCTGCATTCCATTCCATTCTATTTCTTTCCATTCCATTCTATTCTACTTCAATCCACTCAACTGCAATCCACTGCATTCCCTTTCCTTTCCATTCCATTCTATTGCATTAAATTCCCTTCAGTTCAAATCCACTCTTCTCCACTCCACTCCTCTCCACTCCACTGCATTCTATTCCTTTCAATTCGCCTGCATTCCACTCTACTCCATTCCATTCCTTTCCATTGAATTCCATTCCATTCCATTCCCTTCGATTCCATTCCTTTCCATTCCACTCCGTTTAACTCCACTCCACTCCCTTACTTTATCTCCATTCCTCTCCACTACACTCTATTGCACTTTTATCCATTCCATTCCATTCTATTCCGTTCCGTTCCATTCCATTCCATTCCATTCCAATCCCTTCCATTCCATTCTTTTCCTATAGAATCCTCTCCTCTCCACTCGAATCCATTCCATTCCATTTCATTCCATTCCATTCCATTCCATTCAAATGTACTCTTCTCCACTCCATTCCTCTCCACTCCACTGCATTCCATACCTTCCCTTTCACCTCCATTCCATTCCCCTCTATTCGATTCCATTCCATTCCATACCATTCCATTCCATTCCTCCCATTCCACTCTACTGTCTTCCTTTCTTCTCCATTCCACTCCACTGCACTCCACTGCACTTTTTGCTAATCCATTCCATTCCATTCGATTCCATTGCTTTCCATTTCATTCCATTCCTTTCCATTCCGTTCCATTCCATGCCATTCCATTGCTTTTCACTCCGTACCATTCTATACCATTGCATTATTTCCACTAGAATCCACTCCACTCCACTCCAATCAATTCCATTCTATTCCATTCCATTGAAATCCACTCTATTTCACTCGACTCCTCTCCACTCCGCTGCATTCCATTCCTTCCCATTCGTCTCCATTCCAGTCCACTCCATTCTATTCCATTCCATTTCATTCGACTCCACTCCACTCCCTTCCTTTCTTCTCCATTCCACTCCACTGCACTCCACTGCACATTATTCCATTCCATTCCATTCCAATCCTTTCCTTTCCATTTCATTCCATTCCATCCAACACAATTCCACTCCACTCCATTCCACTCCACTCCTCCCATTCCTTTCTTCTCCATTCCACTCCGTTGCACTCCACTGCACGTTTCTCCATTCCATTCCATTCCATTCCATGCTATTCCATTCCATTCCTTTCCATTCCATTCCATTCCTTTCCATTCCTTTCGTTTCCATTCTCTTCCCCTAGAATCCACACCACTCCACTCCATTCCATTCCATTCCATTCCATTCCATTCCATTCCGTTGAATTCAAATCCACTCCTCTCCACTCCACTCCTACCCTTTCCATTTCATTCCACTCCTTCCCATTCTTCTCCTTTCTAGTCCAGTCCATTCCTTTCCATTCCATTCATTTCCATTCCATTCAATTGCATTCCACCAGATTCCCCTCCACTCCTCTCATTTCTTTTCTTTTCCATTCCAACCCACTGCATTCCACTGCACATTTTTTCCATTCCGTTCCCTTCCGTTCAATTCCATTCCATTCCATTCCATTCCATTCGTTTCCAGTCCATTCCATTCCATTCTATTCTTTTCCACTAGAATCTACTCCACTCCACTACAATCCTTTCCATTCTATTCCATTCAAATCAAATCCACACTTCTCCACTAAATTCCTCTCCAAGACACTTCATTCCATGCCTTCCCATTCGCCTCCACTCCAGTCCCCTCCGTTCCACCTGATTCCATTCCATTCTATTCCATTCTATTGTGTTCCATCCCATTCCATTACTTTCCATTCCATTCCATTCTACTCCAATCCACTCCAATCCAATCCACTGCATTCCACTCCATTACATTCCATTATGTTGCATTAAATTCCATTCAATTCTACTCCACTCTACTCCCCTCCATTCCTCTCCACTGCACTGCCTTCCATTCCATCCAATTCGCCTGCATTCCACTCAAGTCCATTCCATTCGATTCCACCCCACTCCACTCCCTTCCATTCTTCTCCATTCCACTCCATAACACGCCACTGCACTGTTTTCCATTCCATTCTATTCCTTTCAATTCCATTCCATTCTTTTCCACTAGAATCCACTCCACTCCACCCCATTCCATTCCATTCCATTCGATACAATTCAAATCCACTCTTCTCCACTACACTCCTCTCCACTCACCTGTATTCCATTCCTTCCCATTTACCTCCATTCCCATCAACTCCATTGCATTCCATTCCATTCCATTCCATTCCATTCCATTCCATTCCATTCCATTCCATTCCATTCCACTCCATTCCATTGCATTCCACTCCATTCCACTCCATTCCATTGCATTCCACTCCATTCCACTCCACTACACTCCCTTCCTTTCTTCTCCATTCCAATCCACTACACTCCTGTGCACTTTTTTCCTTTCCATTCCATTCCATTGCATTGCATTCCATTCCGTTCTATTCCATTCCATTCCATTCCATCCATTCCATTCCATTCAATTTCATTCCATTCCATTCCATTCCATACCATTCCCCTCCAAGCAACTCCTCTCCTATCCACTGCATTCCATTCTATTCCATTCTGCTCCATTCCATTCCATTCCACATGTATCCATTCTACTCCTCTCCAATCCACTCCACTCCAATCCTCTCCATTCCATTCCTTCCCATTCCGTTCCACCCTCCTACACTCTTCTCCATTCCATTCATTTCAGATACACTGCACTCCAATCCACTCCATTCCATTCCATTGAATTCTATTCCATTCCTTTTCATTCTTTTCGATTGTTCTACATTCCATTCCATTACTTTCCATTCAATTCCATTCCACTCCAATTCACTCAAATCCAATCCACTCAATTCCAATCTCCTGCATTGCATTGCATTACATTCCATTCTCTTTCATTGCATTCCAATCAATACAAATCCACTCTTCTTCACTCCACTCCTCTCTACCCCACTGCATTCCATCCCTACCCATTCTCCTCCATTTCAGTCCACTCTATTCCTTTCCATTCCATTCCATTCCATTCTTTTACACTAGAATCCTCTCCACTCCACTCCAATCCATTCCATTTCATTCCATTAAAATCAAATCCCCTCTTCTCCACTCCACTCCTGTTTAGTCCTCTGCATTCCATTCCTTCGAATTCGCTGCCATTCCAGTCCACTCCTTTCCATTCCATTCCTTTCCATTCTATTGCATTGCACTCAATTGCATTCCATTCCACTCCATTCCATTGCATTCCAATCCATTCCACTCCCCTCCACTCCCTTCCTTTCTTCTCCATTCCACTTCCTTCCTTTCTTCTCCATTCCACTCCACTGCACTCCATTGCACTTTTTTCCGTGCCATTCCATTCCATTCCATTCCATTCCATTCCGTTCCGTTTAACTCCACTCCACTCCCTTCCTTTATCTCCATTCCTCTCCACCACAGTCCACTGCACCTTTTTCCATTCCATTCCATTCAGTTCCATTCACATTCCATTCCATTCCATTTCATTCCATTCCATTCCATTAGATTCTTTTCCACTAGAATCTACTCCACTCGACTCCAATCCATTCCATTCCATTCCATTCCATTCAAATCCACTCTTCTACCCTCCACTCCTCTCCACTCCACTGCATTCCATTCCTTCCCTTTCGCCTCCATTCCAGTTCACTCCAATCCATTCCACTCCATTGCATTCAATTCCACTCCTCCCATTCCCATCCACTCCATTCCTTTCTTCTCCATTCCACTCCACTGCACTCCACTGCACTTTTTTCTAATCCATTCCTTTCCATTCGATTCAATTGCATTCCATTCCATTCCATTCCTTTCCATTTCATTTCTTTCCATTCCATTCCATTCCGTGCCATTCCATTCCATTTCTTTCCACTCCATTATATTCCATTGCATTTGTTCCAACAGAATCCACTAAACTCCACTCCAGTCAATTCCATTCCATTCCATTACATTCAATTCCACTCTACTTCACTCCACTCCTCTCCACTCCGCTGCATTCCATTCTCTCCCATTCATCTCCCTTCCAGTCCACTCCATTGCATTCCCTTCCATTTCATCTGACTCCTCTCCACTCCCTTCCTTTCTTCTCCCTTCCACTCCACTGCATTCTACTGCACTTTATTCCATTCCTTTCCATTCCAATCCATTCCATTCCATTTCATTCCATTCCATTCCACACCATTCCTCTCCAATCCATTCCACCCCACTCCTCTAAATTCCTTTCTTATCCATTCCACTCTGTTACACTCAAGTGCACGTCTCTCCATGCCATTCCATTCCATTCCATTCTATTCCATTCAATTCCTTTCCTTTACATTCTTTTCCCCTAGAATCCACTCCACTCCACTCCAATACATTCCATTCCAATCCATTCCATTCAATTCAAATCCACTCCTGTCCACTCCACTCCTATCCTTTCCATTGCATTCCACTACTTCCCATTCTTCTCCATTACTGTCCAGTCCATTCCATTCCATCCCATTCCATTCCATCCCATTCCATTCCTTTCCATTCCATTCAATTGCATTCCACCCCATTCCCCTCCGCTCCACACAGTTATTTTCTTTTCCATTCCACCCAACTGCATTCCACTGCACATTTTTTCCATTCCGTTCCCTCCCATTCCATTGAATTCCATTCCATTCCATTCCATTCCATTCCATTCCATTCCATTCCATTCCATTCCATTCCATTCTTTTCCACTAGAATCCACTCCACTCCACTACAATCCTTTCCATTCCATTCCATTCAAATCCTCTCTTCTCCGTTAAATTCCTCTCCAATGCACTGCATTCCATTCCGTCCCTTTTGCCTCCTCTCCAGTCCACTCCATTCCACTCCATTCCATTGCATTCCACTCCATTCCACTCCAGTCCCCTCCCATCCTCTCTTCTCCATTCCACTCCACTGCACTCCACTGCCCTTTTTTCCATTCCTTTCCATTGCATTCCATTCCATTGCATTCCATTCCATTCCATTCCATTCCAATCCATTCCATTGTATTCCATTCCACTGTGTTCCATTCTGTTCCATTCCATTCCATTCCATTCCGTTGTAATATATTCCCCTCCACGCAACTCCACTGCAATCCACTGCATTCCATTCCATTCCATTTCTTTGCATTCCATTCCATTCTTCTCCAATCCACTCCACTCCAATCCACTGCATTCCCTTTCCATTCCATTCCATTCCATTGCATTAAATTCCCTTCAATTCAAATCCACTCTTCTCGACTCCACTCCTCTCCACTCCACTGCATTCCACTCCTTCCAATTCGCCTGCATGCCACTCCACTCCATTCTCTTCTTTTCCATTCCATTCCATTCCATTCCATTCTATTCCATTCCATTCCATTCCACTCCGTTTAACTCTACTCCACTCCTTTACTTTATCTCCATGCCTCTCCACTACACTCCACTGCACTTTTTTCCATTCCATTCCATTACATTCCTTTCCATTCCATTCCATTCTTTTCCAGTAGAATCCACTCCAGTTCACTCCAATCCTTTCCATTCCATTCCATTCAAATCGACTCTTCTACACTCCACTCCTCTCCACTCCACTGCATTCCATACCTTCCCTTTCTCCTCCATTCTAGTCCACTCCATTCCATTCCATTCCATTCCATTCCATTCCATTCCATTCCATTTCAGTCCATTCCTCCCATTCCACTCCACTCCCTACCTTTCTTATCCATTCCACTCCATTCCACTCCACTTTTTTCAAATCCATTCCATTCCTTTCGATTCCATTGCTTTCCATTCCTTTCCATCCCTTTCCATTACATTCCTTTCCATTGCATTCCATTGCGTGCCTTTCTATTCCTTTTCATTCCATGCCATTATATTACATTGCATTCTTTCCACTAGAATCCACTCCACTCCACTCCAATAAATTCCATTCTATTCCATTCCATTCCATTCAAATCCACTCTACTTCACTCCACTCGTCTCCACTCCGCTATATTCCTTTCCTTCCCATTCGTCTCCATTCCAGTCCACTATATACCATTCAATTTCATTTCATTTGTCTCCATTCCACTCCCTTCCTTTCTTTTCCATTCCACTCCACTGCACTCCACTGCACTTCATTCCATTCCTTCCCTTCCAATGCATTCCATTCCATTTCATTCCATTCCATTCCACACCATTACACTCCACTCCATTCCACTCCACTCCTCTCCCGTCCTTTCTTCTCCATTCCACTCCGTTGCACTCCACTGCACGTTTCTCCATTCCATTTCAATCCATTCTAATCCATTCCATTCAATTCCATTCCTTTCCTTTCCATTCTTTTCCCCTAGACTCCACTCCACTCCACTACAATACATGGCATTCCATTCTATTCCATTCAATTCAAATCCACTCCTCTCCACTCCACTCCTGTCCTTTCCACTGCATTCCACTCCTTCCCATTCTTCTCCATTCCATTCCATTCCTTTCCATTCCATTCAATTGCATTCCACCCCTTTCCACTCCACTCCACACAGTTCTTTGCTTTTCCATTCCACCCCACTGCATTCCACTGCACATTTTTTCCATTCCTTTCCCTTCCATTCCATTTATTCCATTCCATTCCATTCTATTCCATTCCATTCCATTCCATTCCATTCCATTCCATTCCATTCCATTCCATTCCATTCCATTCCATTCCATTCCATTCCATTCTTTTCCAGTAGAATTCTCTCAACTCCACTACAATCCTTTCCATTCCATTCCATTCAATTCAAATCAACTCTTCTCCACTAAATTCCTCTCCACTACACTGCGTTCCATTCCTTCCCATTCGCCTCCACTCGTCTCTCCATTCCACTCCATTCCATTCCATTCCATTCCTTTCCATTCCACTACAGTCTACTCCCATCCTCTCTTCTCCATTCCACTCCACTGCACTCCACTGCCCTTTTTTACATTTCAATAAACTCCTTTCCATTCCATTCCATTCCACTCCTTTGCATTCCATTGAATTCCATTCCATTGCGTTCCGTTCCATTCCGTTAGGTTCCATTCCATTCCACTCTGTTCCATTATATTACCCACCATGCAACTCCACTCCAATCCACTGCATTCCATTCCATTCTCTTTCCATTCCATTCCATTCTACTCTAATCCACTCAACTCCAATCCACTGCATTCCCTTTCCATTCCATTCCATTCCATTGCATTAAATTCCCTTCAGTTCAAATCCACTCTTCTCTACTCCACTCCTCTCCATTCCACTGCATTCTATTCCTTTCAATTCGCCTGCATTCCACTCCACTCCATTCCATTCTTTTCCATTCAATTCCATTCCATTCCGTTCCATTCCACTCCCTTTAACTCCACTCCACTCCCTTACTTTATCTCCATTCCTCTCCACTACATTCCATTGCACTTTTATCCATTCCATTCCATTCCATTCCATTCTATTCTTTTCCAGTAGAATCCTCTCCTCCCCACTCGAATCCATTCCATTGCATTTCATTCCATTCCATTCCATTCAAATCTACTCTTCTCCACTCCATTCCTCTCCACTCCACTGCATTCCATACCTTCCCTTTCACCTCCATTCCAGTCCACTCCATAGCATTCCATTCCATTACTCCCATTCCACTCTACTCCCTTCCTTTCTTCTCCATTCCACTCCACTGCACTTTTTGCTAATCCATTCCATTCCATTCGATTCCATTGCTTTCCATTCCATTCCATTCCATTCCATTCCGTTCCTTTCCATTCCATTCCTTTCCATTCCATTCCATTCCGTGCCATTCCATTCCATTCCGTGCCATTCCATTCCTTTTCACTCCATACCATTCTATTCCATTGCATTATTTCCACTAGAATCCACTCCACTCCAATCAATTCCATCCCATTCCATTCCATTCAAATCCACTCTACTCCCCTCCATTCCTCCCCACTGCACTGCATTCCATTCCGTCCAATTCACCTACATTCCACTCCAGTGCATTCCGTTCCATTTCACCCCACTCCACTCCCTTCTTTCTTCTCAATTCCACTCCATAACACACCATTGCACTGTTTTCCATTCCATTCCATTCTATTCTTTTCAATTCCATTCCATTCTTTTCCACTAGAATCCACTCCACTCCACTCCAGTCCATTCCATTCCAATGGGTACAATTCAAATCTACTCTTCTCCACTACACTCCTCTCCACTCACTTCTATTTCATTCCTTCCCATTTACCTGCATTCCCATCAACTCCATTCCATTCCAGTCCATTCCATTCCATTCCATTCTTTTCTACTTGAATCTGCTGCACTCCACTCCAATCCATTCCATTCCATTCAATTCAAGTCCACTCTTCTCCACTCCACTCCTCTCCACTGCACTGCATTCCATTATTTCCCATTGACCTCAATTCCATTCCACTCCATTCCATTCCACTGCATTCCGTTCCATTCAATGCAAATCCACTCTTCTCCACTCCACTCCTCTCCATTCCACTGAATTCCATTCCTTCCCATTTACCTCTATTCCCGTCCACTCCTCTCCATTCCACTGCATTCCGTTCCTTCCCATTTACCTCCATTCCCATCTTTTCTATTCGATTCCATTCCATTCCATTCCATTCCATTCCATTCCATTCCATTCCATTCCATTCCATTCCATTCCATTCCTCTCCATTCCATTCCACTCCATTCCACTCCTCTCCATTCTCTTCCTTTCTTCTCCATTCCTCTCCACTGCACTCCTCTGCGTTTTTTTCATTCTATTCCATTTCATTGGTTTCCATTCCACTCCATTCCATTCCATGCCATTCCCTTCCATTTCTTTCCATTCCATTTAATTCCATTCTGTTCCATTCTTTTCCACCAGAATCCACTGCACTCCACTCCAGTCCATTCCCTTCCATTCAATCCAAATCCTCTCTTCTACACTCTACTCCTCTCCACTACACTGCATTCCATTCCTTGCCATTCACCTCGACTCCAGTCCACTCCATTCCATTCCAATCCATTCCATTCCATTCCATTCCACTCCATTCCACTCCCTTCCTTTCTTCTCCATTCCATTCATCTACACTCCACTGCACTTTTTTCTTCTCCATTCCATTCTTTCCATTAATTCCTTTCCATTCCATTCCATTAAATTCCATACCATTCAATAGCATTCCGTTCTATTCTTTTCTACTAGAATTCACTCCACTCCACTCCATTCCATTCCATTCCATTCCATTCAAATCCACTCTTCTCCACTCCACTCCCCTCCACTCTACAGCCTTCCATTGCTTTCCATTAACCTCCGCTCCAGTCCACTCCATTCCATTGCATTCAATTCCATTCCATTCCATTCCATTGCACTCCACTCCATTCCATTCCACTACATTCCACTCCACTCTACTCCCTCCCTTTCTTCTCCCTTCCACTCCACTACACTCCACTGCACTTTTTTTCATTCCCTTCCATTCCATTCAATTCATATCCACTCTTCTCCACTCCACTCCTCTTCACTTCACTGCATTCCATTCCTTCTCATTCGTCTCCATTCCCATCCACTCCATTCCAGTACATTCAATTCCAGTCAATTTTATTCCATTCAATTCCATTCCATTCCCCTCCGCGCGAATCCGATCCAATCGACTGCATTCCACTCTATTCCATTCCATTCCATTCCATTCCTCTCAATTCCTATCCATTCCCTTCCATTCCATTCTATTACATTCCTTTCCAGTCCATTCCTTTCCATTCCACTCCATTCCACTCTACTCCCTTCCTTTCTTCTCCATTCCATTCCACTGCACTCCACTGCACTTTATTCCATTCTATTCTATTCCATTCCATTCCATTCGACTCTATTCCATTCCATTATATTCCATTCCATTCCAATCCGTTCCATTCCATTCCATTTCATTCCATTCCTTTTCATTCCTTTTCATTCCATACAATTCCATTCCATTGAATTCTTTTCCACTAGAATGCACTCTACTCCACTCCTATGCATTCCATTCTATTCCATTCCATTCCTTTCAAACCCACTCTTCTCCCCTCCACTCCTCTCCACTCCATGGCATTCCATTCCTTCCCAATCTCCTCCACTCCATTCCAATCCATTCCATTCCATTCCACTCCATTCCACTCCACCCCACTTCCTTACATTCTTCTCCATTCCACTCCACTGCATTCCACTACACTTTTTTCCATTCCAGTCAACTCCATTCCACTCCATTCCATTCCATTCCGTTCCATTGCCTTCCTTCCCATTCCATTCCACTCCATTCCATTGCATTCCACTCTATTCCACTCCACTACAATCCCTTCCTTTCTTCTCCGTTCCACTCCAATGCACTCCAGTGCACATTTTTCCATTCTATTCCATTCCATTGCATTGCATTCCGTTCCATTCCATTCTATTCCATTCAGTCCTTTCCATTCAATTCCATTCCTTCCATTCCATCCATTCCATTCCATTCCATTTCATTCCATTGTATTCCATTCCATTGCCCTCCATGCATCTCCAATCCACTGCATTCCATTCTATTCCATCCCATTCCATTCCACGTGGATCCACACTACTCCCCTCCAATCCACTCCACTCCACTCCTCTGCATTCCATTTCTTCCCATTCCACTCTACTCCCCTACACTCCTCTCCTTTCCTTTCATTTCAAATACACTGCGCTCCAATCCACTCCATTCCATTCCATTCCATTCCTTTTCATTCTGTTCCATTGTATTCCATTCCATTCCATTACTTTCCATTCCATTCTATTCTTGTCCGATTCACTGCACTCCACATCACTGTATTGCATTCCATTACATTCCATTCCATTTCGTTGCATTCCATTCAATACTAATCCACTCTTCTCCACTCCACTCCTCTCCACCACACTGGATTCCATCCCTACCCATTCGCCTCCATTACAGTGCACTCTATTCCTTTCCATTCCATTCCATTCCATCCCATTGTTTTCCACTAGAATCCACTCCACTCCACTCCAATCCATTCCATTTCATTCCATTCAAATCAAATCCCGTCTTCTCCACTCTACTCTTTTCCAGTCCACTGCATTCCATCCTTCCATTTCGCCTCCATTCCAGTAGACTCCTTTCCATTCCATTCCATTCTATTGCATTCCACTCCATTCCATTCCCTTCCACTCCATTCCATTCCAATCCATTCCACTCCACTCCACTCCCTTCCTTTCTTCTCCATTCCACTCCCTTCCATTCTTCTCCATTCCACCCCAATGTACTCCACTGCACTCCACTGCACTTTTTTCCATTCCATCCCATTCCACTCCGTTTAACTCCACTCCAGTCCCTTACTTTATATCCATTCCACTCCACTACACTCCACTGCACTTTTTTCCATTCCATTCCTTTCCATTCCATTCCATTCCATTATGTTCCAATCCATTCCACTCCATTCCATTCTTTTCCACTAGAATCCACTCCACTCCAATCCATTCCATTCCATTCCATTCCATTCCATTCCATTCCATTCCATTCAAATCCACTCTTCTCCACTCCAATCCTCTCCGCTCCACTGCATTCCGATCCTTCCCATTCGTCTCCACTCCACTCCGTTCCATTCCATTCCATTCCTGTCCACTCCATTCCATTCCATTCCTTTCCATTCCAATGCATTCCACTCCATTCTCTTCCTTTCCACTCCATTGTATTCCAATCCATTCCACTCCACTCCACTCCCTTCCTTTCTTCTCCATTCCTCTCCCTTCTTTTCTTCTCCTTTCCACTCTACTGCTCTCCACTGCACTTTTTTCCATGCCATTCCATTCCATTCAAATCCATTTCATTCTATTCTATTCCATTCCATTCCATTCCATTCCATTCCATTCCATTCCATTCCATTCCATTTCACTCCGTTTAACACCCACTCCCTTCCTTTATCTACATTCCTCTCCATTACACTCCATTGCACTTTTTTCCATTCCATTCCATTGAATTCCTTTCAATTCCATTCCTTTCTATGCCATTCCATTCTTTTCCACTAGATTCCACTCCACTCTACTCCAATTCATTCCATTCCATTCCATTCCGTTCCACTCAAATCCACTCCTCTACACTCCACTCCTCTCCACTCCACTGCATTCCATAGCTTCCCTTTCGACTCTATTCCAGTCCACTCCATTCCATTCCATTCCATTCTATTCCATTCCATTCCCTTCCATTCCATTCCATTGCATTCCACTCCATTCCACTCCACTACAATCCCTTCCTTTCTTACCCATTCCACTCCACTGAACTCCTCTGCACCTTTTTCTAATCCATTCCATTCCATTCGATTCCATTGCATTCCTTTCCGTTCCATTCCTTTGCATTCCATTCCTTTCCATTGCAGTCCATTCCATGCCATTCCATTACTTTTCATTCCATACCATTCTATTTCTTTGCATTCTTTCTTCTAGAATCCACTCCACTGCACTCCAATCAATTCCATTCCATGCCATTCCATTCAAGTCCACTCTACTTCACTCCACTACTCTCCACTCCGCTTCATTCCATTACTTCCCATTCGCCTCCATTCCAGTCCACCCCATTCCATTCAATTCCATTTCATTCGACTCCACTCCACTCCCTTCCTTTCTTCTCCATTCCACTCCTCTGCACTCCACTGTCCTTTATTCCTTTCCATTCTGTTCTAATCCATTCCTTTCAATTCCATTCCATTCCATTCAATTCCATTCCATTCCACATCATTCCATTCCACTCCATTCCACTCCTCTCCACTCCCTTCCTTTCTTCTCCATTAAACTCCTTTGCACTCCACTGCTCGTTTCTCCATACCATTACATTCCATTCCTTTCCATTCCATTCCTTTCCTTTCCATTCTTTTCCCCTGGAATCCACTCCACTCCACTCCAATGCATTCCATTCCATTTCATTCAAATCCACTCGTCTCCACTCCACTCTTCTCCTTTCCATTGCATTCCACTCCTTCCCATTCTTCTCCATTCCACTCCAGCCCATTCCATTCCATCCCATTCCATTCCTTTCCATTCCATTCAATTGTATTCCACCGCATTCCCCTCCACTCCACTCAGTTATTTTCTTTTCCATTCCACCCCTCTGCATTCCACTGCACATTTTTTCCTTTCTGTTCCATTCCATTCCATTCCATTCCATTCCATTCCAATCCATTCCATTCTATTCTTTTCCACTAGAATCCACTGCACTCCAGTACAATCCTTTCCATTCCATTCCATTCCATTCAATTCAAATCCTCTCTTCTCCACTAAATTCCTCTCCACTACACTGCATTCCATTCCTTCTGATTCGCCTCCACTCTAGTCCACTCCATTCTTTTCCATTCCATTCCAATCTGTTCCACTCCACCCCATTCCACTCTACTCTACTCCCATCCTTTCTTCTCCATTCCACTCCAATGCACTCCACTGCACTTTTTTCCATTCCATTCCATTCCATTCCATTCGATTGCATGCCATTCCATTTTGTTCCTTTCCCTTCCATTCCATTCCTTTATATTCCCCTCCACGCATCTCTCCTCCAATCCACTGTATTCCATTTCATTCCATTTCTTTCCATTCCATTCCATTCTACTCCTATCCACTCCACTCGAATCTTCTGCATTCCATTTCCATTCCATTACATTCCATTGCATTAAATTCCCTTCAATTCAAATTCACTCTTCTCCACTCCATTCCTCTTCACTCCACTGCATTCCCTTCCTTCCCATTCGCCTTCATTCCACTCCACTCCATTCCATTCCACTCCATTCCATTCCATTCCATTTAATTCCATTCTGTTCCATTCTTTTGCACTAGAATCAACTGCACTCCACTCCAATCCATTCCATTCCATTCAATCCAAATCCTCTCTTATACACTGTATTCCTCTCCACTACACTGCATTCCATTCCTTCCCATTCACCTCGATTCCAGTCCACTCCATTCCATTCCAAACCAATCCAATCCATTCCATTCCATTCTATTCCATTCTTCTCCATTCCATTCCACTGCCTTCCTTTCTTCTCCATTCCATTCAACTACAGTCCACTGCACGTTTTTCCTTTCCATTCCATTCCATTCTTTCCATTAAATCCTTTCCATTCCATTCCCTTCCATTCCTTTAAATTCCATACCAATCATTAGCATTCCATTCTATTCTTTTCCACTAGAATGCACTCCAATCCAATCCATTCCATTCCATTCCATTGAATTCAAATCCTCTCTTCTCCACTCCACTCCTCTCCACTCCACTACATTCCATTCCTTTCCATTCACCTCCATTCCAGTCCACTCCATTCCATTCCATTCCGCTAAAATACACTCCACTTCACTCCCTTCCTTTCTTCTGCCTTCCACTCAACTACACTGCACTGCACATTTTTTCCATTCTGTTACATTCCATTCAGTTCAAATCCACTCTTCTCCACTCCTCTCCTCTTCACTGCAGTGCATTCCATTCCTTCTCATTCTTCTCCATTCCAATATACTCCAATCCAGTCCATTCCATTAAATTCCATTCCATTCTATTACATTCCCCTCCATGCAAATTCAATCCAATCGACTGCTTTCCATTCTATTGCCTTCTATTCCATTCCATTCAATTCATTTCAATTCCATTCCATTCCATTCCATTCCATTCCATTCCATTCCATTCCATTCCTTTCCATTCCATTCCATTCCATTCCATTCCTTTCCACTCCATTCCAATCCATTCCACTCCATTCCACTCTACTCCCTTCCTTTCTTCTCCATTCCTCTCCACTGCACTCCACCTCATTGTATTCCATTCCATTCCATTCCATTCCATTCCATTCCATTCCATTCCGTTCCATTGCATTCCATTCTGTTCCATTCAATTTTATTCCATTCCTCTCCAATCCATTCCTTTCTATTCCATTCCAATCCTTTCCATTCCATTCCACTCCATTCCTTTTTCATTCCATTTCATTCCATACGATTCCATCCCATTGCATTCTTTTCCACTGGAATGCACTTCACTCCACTCCAATCCATTCCGTTCCATTCCATTCCAGTCCTTTCAAATCCGCTCTTCTCCACTCCACTTCTCTCCAACTACTGCATTCCATTTCTTCCCAATCTCCTCCACTCCATTCCAATATTTTCCATTCCATTCCATTCCACTCCGTTCCACTGCATGCCACTCCCTTACATTCTACTCCCTTCCACTCCACTCAACTCCACTACACTTTTTTCCATTGAAGTCAAGTCCATTCCACTCCATCCATTCTATTCCATTCCATTCCACGCCATTCCTTGTCATTCCACTCCACTACAATTCCTTCCTTTCTTCTCCATTCCACTCCACTGCACTCCAGTGCTCATTTTTCCATTCCATTCCATTCCATTCCATTCCATTCCATTCCATTCCATTCCATTCCATTCCATTCCATTGCATTGCATTCCATTCCATTCCATTCCATTCCATTCCATCCATTCCATTCCAGTCGATTCCGTTCCATTCCATTCCATCCATTCCATTCCATTCCAATCCATTCCATTCCACTACATTCCATTCCATTCCACATGAATCCACGCTACTCTCCTCCAATCCACTGCACTTCACTGCCCTCCATTCCATTCCTTCCCATTCCACTCCACTCCCCTACACTCCTCTCCATTCCATTCATTTTAAATACACTGCACTCCAATCCACTCCATTCCATTCTATTCCATTCCTCTTCATTCCATTCTATTGTATTCCATTCCATCTCATTACTTTCCATTCCATTCCTTTCTACTCCAATTCACTGAACTCCACTTAACTGTGTTGCATTCCACTTCTGTCCATTCCAATTCATTTCATTCCAATCAATACAGATCCACTCTTCTCCACTCCAATCCTCTCCACCCCACTGCATTCCATCCCTACCCATTCGCCTCCACTCCATTCCACTCTATTCCTTTCCATTTGATTATTTTCCATTCCATTATTTTCCACTGGAATCCACTCCACTCCACTCCAATCCATTCCATTATGTTCCATTCAAATCAAATCCCCTCTTCTCCGCTCCACTCCGCTCCAGTCCACTGCATTCCATTCCTTCCATTTCACCGCCATGCCAGTAAACTCCTTTCCATTCCATTCCATTCCATTCTCTTGCATTCCACTCAATTCCATTCCATTCCACTCCATTCCATTCCAATCCATTCCACTCCACTCCACTCCCTTCCTTTCTTCTCCCTTCCACTCCCTTCCTTTCTTTTCCAATCCACTCCACTGTACTCCACTTCACTTTTTTCCATTTCATTCCATTCCATTCCACTCCGTTTAAGTCCACTCCACTCCCTTCTTTTATCTCCATTCCACTCCACTACACTCCCCTGCACTTTTTTTCCATTCCATTGCGTTCAATTCCATTCCATTCCATTCTATTACATTCCATTCCATTCCTTTCCACCTGAATCCACTCTACTCCCCTCTATTCCACTCCACACCACTACACTCTATTCAATTACTTTCCATTCCATTCCATTCTACTCCAATCCGCTCCACTCCAATCCACTGTATTACATTCCATTCCTTCCCAATCTTTTACATTCCATTCCATTCAATTCATATGCACTATTTTCCATTCCTCTCCTCTCCACCTCACTGCATTCCAAACCTTCTGATTTGCCTTCATTCCAGTCCACTGTCTTCCATTCCCTTTTCTTCCCTTCAATTCCATTCCATTCATTTCCACTCCACTCCAGTCCCTTCCTTTCTTCTCCATTCCACTCCACTACACTCCACTGAAGATTTTTTGATTCCATTCCATTCCATTCCATTCCATTCCATTCCATTCCATGCCTTTCCATTCCTTTCCATTCCATTCCATTCCATTCCATTCCATTCCATTCCATTCCGTTCAATTCCATTGCATTATTTCCACTAGAATCCACTAAGTTCCACTCCAATCCATTCCATTCTATTCCATTGAATTCAAATCCACTCTTCTCCAGTCCACTTGTCTCCACTCCACTGCCTTCCTTTCCTTCCCATTCCTCTCCATTCCAGACCATTCCATTCCATTCTATTCCATACCATTCTATTCCATTCCATTTCATTCCATTCCACCCCATTCCACTCCACTCTACTTCCTTCCTTTCTTCTCCATTGCACTCCACTACATTACACTGCAGTTTTTTCCATTGCATTCCATTCCATTCCGTTCCATTCCATTTTATTCCATTCCATTCCTTTCCATTCCATTCTTTTCCACTAGAATCCACACTTCTATACTCCAATCCTATCTATTTAATTCCTTTCAATTCCACTCTCCTCCACTCCACTCCTCTCCACTCCACTGCATTCCATTCCTTCCCATTATCCTGCAATCCAGTCCAATCCATTCCCTTCCTCTCCATTCCATTCCATTTCATTCCACTCCATTCCAATCCATTCCTTTCCTTTCTTCTCCATTCCACTCCACTACAGTGCACTGCACTTTTTTCCATTCCATTCCATTATATTCAATTCTTTTCCACTAGAATTCACTCCACTCCACTCCAATCCATTCCATTCCATTACATCACATTCAAATACACTCTTCTCCACTCCTCTTCTATCCACTCTATTGCATTCCAATCTTTCCCTTTCGCCTCCATTTCAGTCCACTCCATTCCATTTTATTCCATTCCGCCCCACTCCACTCCACTCCATTCCCTTCCTTTCTTCTCCATTCCAATCCTCTGCACTCCACTGCACTTTTTTTCATTCCATTCCATTCCATTCCTTTCCATTCCATTCCTATACATTCCAATCCATTCCACTCTCCTCCACGTAACTCCCCCCAATCCACAGCATTCCATTCAATTACATTCCATTCCTTTCCAACTGAATCCCGTCTAGCCCCTCCATTTCACTCCACTCAACTCCACTCCATTCCATTTCTTCCCATTCCACTCAATTCCACTACACTCCTCTCCATTCCATACATTTCCAATACTCTGCACTCAACTCCACTCCATTCCTTTCCATTCCATTCCTTTTCATTCAGTTCCATTGTATTCCATTCCATTGCATTACTTTCCATTCCAGTTCATTCTAATCCAATCCCCTCCTTTCCAATCAACTGCTTTCCATTCAATTCCATTCCATTCCATTGCATTCCATTCCTTTCAATTCAAATCTACTCTTCTCCACTCCACTCCTCTCCACTGCACTGTGTTCCTTTTTTTCCCATTCGCCTACATTCCATTCCATTCCTTTCCATGCCAATCCATTCCATTCCAGTCCAGTCCACTCCGTTCCACTCCCCTCCACTCCCTTCCTTTCTACTCCATTCCATACAACTACACCCCACTGCAATTTTTTCCATTCAATTTCTTTCCATTCCATTCCATTCCCTTCCCTTCCAATCCAACCCACTCCATTCCATTCCATTCCATTCCATTCCATTCCATTCCATTCCATTCCATTCCATTCCTTTCCATTCCATTGCATTCCCTTCTTTTCCATTCAATTCCTTTCCATTCTATTCCCTTCCCTTCCGTTCCATTCCATTCCATTCCATTTCCCTCCATGCACCTCCAGTCCAATCCACTGCCTTCCATTACATTCCATTTTATTCCATTCCATTTAATTCCACCTGAATCCACTCTAATCCGCTTCATTCCATTCCACTCCCCTCCAATCCATTTCATTCCTTCCAATGCCTCTCCAATCCACTCCCCTCCATTCCATTCATTTCCAATTCAGTGAAGTCCACTCCACTCCATTCCATTCCATTCCATTTCTTTTCATTCCGTTCCATTGTAATCCATTGCATTCCACTACCTTCCATTCCATTACACTTCAATCCACTCCACTCCAAACCCCTGCATTCAATTCCATTCCATTCCATTAAAATCCACTCTTCTCCAATCCACTACACTCCACTGCATATCATTCCTTCCCATTCTCCTCCATTCCATTCCAGTCCACTCCATTCCTTTCCATTCCATTCCATTCCAATCCATTCCTTTCCATTCCATTTCATTCCATTCCATTCTGTTCCATTCCATTCCATTCCCTTCCACTCCATTCCACTCCACTCCTCTCCCTTTCTTTCTTCTCCATTCCATTCCACTATATACCCCTGCAATTTTTCCTTTCCGTTCCATTCCATTGCATTCCATTCAGTTCTTTCAATTAATTCCTTTCCATTCCACTCTATTCCATTCCATTCCATTCCATTCCGTTCCATTCCGTTCCATTCTTTTTCATTAGAATCCACTCCACTCAACTCCAATCCATTCCAGTCCATTCCATTCAATTCAAATGCACTCTTCTCCACTCCACTCCTTTCCACTCCAGTGGATTCCATTCCTTCCCATTCGCCTCCATTACATTCCACAACATTCCATTTTATTTCACTGAACTCCATTCCATTCCATTCCATTTCACTCCATTCCTCTGCACTCCACTCCCTTCCTTTCTTCTCCATTCCACTCCACTACACTCCACCTCACTTTTTTCCACTGCCTTCCATTCCATTCAATTCAAATTCACTCTTCTTCACTCCACTCCTCTAAACTCCACTGCATTCCATTTTTTCCCATTTGCCCCCTTTCCTGTCCACTCCATTCCATTCCATTCCATTCCACTGCATTCCACTCCATTTGACTCCACTCCTTTCCTTTCTTCTCCATTCCACTCCACTGCACTCCACTGCTCTTTTTTACAATCCATTGCATTGCATCTCATTCCATTACATTCAATTCCATTCCATTCCGTTCCATTCCATTTCATTCCATGCCTTTCCATTCCATTTCATGCCTTTCCATTCCATTTCATTCCATACCATTCCATTGCATTGCATTCTTTTCCACTAGAATCCAATCCACTCCACTCCAATCCATTTCAATCCGTTCCATTCAATTCTAATCCACTCTTCTCCAATAAATTCCTCTCTTCTCCACTGCATTCCATTCCTTCCATTTCTCCTATATTCCATTCCACTCCATTCCATTCCATTCCATTCCGTTTGATTCAACTCCATTCCTTTCAAATCCATTCCACTTCATTCCACCGCAATCCACTCCAATCCTTACTTCTGCATTCCACTCCACTGCACTCCACTGCACTTTTATCCATTCCATTCCATTCCTTTCTATTTCATTCCATAGCATTCCATTCAGTTCCATTCTGTTCTTTTCCATTCCGTTTCATTCCAATCAATTCCATTAAATTCCTTTCCCCTCCACGCAACTTCACTGCAATCCACTGCATTCCATTCCTTTCCATTGTATTCCATTCCATTCCATTCCGTTCAATTTCATTCCATTCCATGTGATTCCATTCCATTCCATGCCATTCCATTCCATTCCTTTCCCCTCCACCCAACTCCACTCCAATCCAATGCATTTCGTTCTATTGCATTCTATTCCCTTACGTTCCATACCACCTGAGTCTACCCTAATCTCCTGCATTCCACTCCACTCCACTCCAAACCATTCCTTCCCATTCCCCTCCTCTCCAATACAGTCCTCTTTATTCCATTCATATCCAATACACTGCCCTCCATTCCAATTCATTCCATTCCATACTATTCCTTTTCATTCTGTTCCATTGTATTCCATTCCATTGCATTACTTTCCATTCCATTCCTTTTTTCGCTAATCCACTCCACTCCAATCCACTGCATTCCATTCCCTTCCATTGCATTCCATTCCATTCAATTCAAATCCACTCTTCTCCTCTCCACTCTTTTCCACTCCACTGCCTTACATTCCTTCCCATTCACCTCCATTCCAGTCCACTCCATTCCACTGCATTCCACTCCCTTTCCCTCCATTCCATTCCATTTCATTCCATTCCATTTAACTCCACTGCACTTCCTTCCTTTCTTCTCCACTCCACTGCTAAACACTCCACTGCACTTTTATCCATTCCTTTCCATTCCATTCCATTCCTTTCCATTCCAGTCCAATCCAATCCTTTCCATTCCATTCCACTTTTTTTGCATTCCATTACAATCCATTTGATTTCATTCAATTTTTTTCCATTCCATTCCTTCCCATTCCCCTCTATTCCACTCCACTCCACTCCCTTCCTTTCTTCTCCTTTCCATTCCAATACACTCCACTGCACTTTTATCCATTCCATTCCATTCCATTCCATTCCATTCCATTCTATTCCAATTCTTTCTTTCCCACTAGAATACACTCCACTCCAGTCAAATCCATTCCATTCCTTTCCATTCCATTGAAATCCACTCTTCTCCATTCCATTCCTCTGCACTCCACTCCATTCCATTCCTTCCCATTCTCTGCCATTCCATTCCAATCCATTCCATTCCATTCCATTTCATTGCATTCCATTCCATTTCACTGAACTCCACTCCCTTCCTTTCTTCTCCATTCCACTCCACTGCGCTCCACTGCACTTTTTCCATTCCATTCCATTCCACTCCATTCCATTCCATTCCATGCCACTCCATTCCATTCCATTCCATTCCATTCCATTCCCCTCCACACTTCTCCACTACAGTCAGCTGCATTCCATGCCATTGCATTGTAATCCGTTACGGTCCATTCCACCTGAATCCACCCTAATCTCCTGCATTCCACTCCACTCCACTCCACTCCATACCATTCCTTCCCAGTCCCCTCCTCTCCAATACAGTCCTCTTCATTCCATTCATATCCAATACACTGCTCTCCACTCCAATTCATTCCATTCCATTCCGTTTCATTGTATTCCATTATATTGCATTACTTTCCATTCCATTCCTTTTTTCTCCAGTCCACTCCACTCCAATCCACTGCATTCCATTCAATTCGATTCCATTGCTTTCCATTCCATTGAATTCAAATCCACCGTTCTCCTCTCCACACCTCTACACTCCACTGCATTCCATTCCTTTCCATTCGCCTCCATTCCACTCCATTCCATTCCATTCCACTCCATTCCATTCCACTCCACTCTCTTCTTTTCTTTTCCATTCCATTCCACTCCACTCTCCTTTTCTTTTCCATTCCATTCCACTAAACTCCACTGTAACTTTTTTCCCTTAAATTCCATTCCATTCCATTCCATTCTATTCCTTTCCATTCCATTCCTTTCCATTCCCTTAAGACCCGTTCCATTCCACTCCATCCCATTCCATTATTTTCCAATAGATTCCGCTACAATCCACTCTAATCCATTCCATTCCATTCGATTCCATTCCGTAACATTCCAATCCAATCCATTCCTTTCCATTCCATGCCATTCCATTCCTTTTCATTTCATTTCAATTTTTTTCATTCCATTCCATTTCATTCCATTCTTTTCCATTGGATTCCATTCCTTTCCCTTCCCCTCCATTCCACTCCACTCCACTCCCTTCCTTTATTCTCCATTCCAATCCACTACACTCCACTTCGCTTTTTCCATTCCATTCCATTCCATTCCATTCCATTCCATTCCATTCTATTCCATTCCATTTTTTTCCACTAGAATACACTCCACTCCACTCAAATCCTTTCCATTCCTTTCCATTACACTCAAATCCACTCTTCTCCACTCCATTCCTCTCCACTCCACTCCATTCCATTCTTTCCCATTCTCCGCCATTCCATTCCAATCCATTCCATTCCATTCCATTCCACTCCATTTCACTCCAATCCACTCCCTTCCTTTCTTCACCATTCCACTCCACTGCATTCCACTGCACATTTTCCATTCCATTCCATTCCATTCCATTCCACTCCATTCCATGCCTTTCCATTCCATTCCATTCCATTCCATTCCATTCCATTCCATTCCCTTCCACGCAATTCCACTCCAATCCACTGCATTCCATTCCATTGCATACTATTCCATTAAGTTCCATTCCACCTGAATCCACCCTAATCTCCTGCATTCCACTCCACTCCACTCCATACCATTCTTTCCCATTCCCCTCCTCTCTGATACAGTCCTCTTCATTCCATTCATATCCAATACACTGCATTCCACTCCAATTCATTCCATTCCATTCCATTCCTTTTCATTCCGTTCCATTGTATTCCATTCCATTGCATTTCTTTCCAATCCATTTCTTTTTTGTCCAGTCCACTCCACTCCAATCCACTGCATTCCATTCCATTCCATTCCATTGCATTCCATTCCATTCAATTCAAATCCAATCTTCTCCTCTCCACTCCTCTGCACTGCTCTGCATTCCATTCCCTCCCATTCACCTCCATTCCAGTCCACTCCATTCAACTCCATTCCACTCCATTCCATTCCATTCCATTCCATTCCATTCCATTTAACTCCACTGCACTCCCTTCCTTTCTTCTCCACTCCACTGCTCAACACTCCACTGCAATTTTTTCCATTCCATTCCATTCCATTGCATTGCATTCCATTCCATTCCATTCTTTTCCACTAGAATCTACTCCATTCCACTCCATTCCATTCCATTCCATTCAAATCCACTCTTCTGCTCTCCATTCCTCTCCACTCAAGTCCATTCCATTTCATTCCATTCCTTTCTATTCCCCTCCATTCCATTCCACTCCACTCCCTTCCTTTGTTCTACATTCCTATCCACTACACTCCACTGTGTTTTTTTCCATTCCATTCCATTCCATTCTTTTCCACTAGAATCCACTCCAGTCCACTCCAATCCATTTCATTCCATTCCATTCCATTCAAACCCGCTCTTCTCCGCTCCATTCCTCTCCACTCCACTCCATTCCATTCTTTCCCATTCACCGCCATTGCATTCCAATCCATTCCATTCCTTTCCCTTCCATTCCTTTCCATTTCATTGCATTCCACTCCATTTCAATCCACTACACTCCCTCCCTTTCTTCTCCATTCCACTCTACTGCACTCCACAGCACTTTTCCAATCCATTCCATTCCATTCCATTTCATTCCATTCCATTCATTTCCATTCCATTCCATGCCATTCCATTCCATTCCATTCCTTTCCATTCCCCTCCCTGCAACCTCACTCCAATCCTCTGCATTCCATTCCATTGCATTATATTCCATTACGTTCCATTCCACCTGAATTCACCCCACTCTCCTCCATTCCACTCCACTCCACTCCACACCATTCTTTCCCATTGCCCTCCTCTCCAATACAGTCCTCTTCATTCCATTCACATCCAATTCACTGCACTCCACTCCAATTCAATCCATTCCATTCCATCACTTTTCTTTCTGTTCCATTGCATTCCATTCCATTGCATAAGTCTCCATTTCATTCCAATTTTCTCCAATCCACTCCACTCCAATACACTGCATTCCATTCCATTCAATTGCCTTCTATTCAATTCAATTCAAATCCACTCTTCTCTTCTCCACTCCTCTTCACTCCACTGCATTCCATTCCTTCCCATTCACCTCCATTCCAGTCCACTCCATTCCATTCCATACCATTCCATTCCACTCCATTCCACTCCATTCCATTCCATTCCATTCCATTCCATTTAACTCCACTGCACTCCCTTCCTTTCTTCTCCACTCCACTGCTCATCACTCCAATGTACTTTTATCCGTTCCATTCCTTTCCATTCCATTCCATTCCATACCATTCAATTCCTTTTCATTCCATTCCTTTCGATTCCATTGCATTGCATTCCATTCCATTCCATTCCATTTAATTCCATTTCATTCCATTCCCCTCCACGCAACTCCACTCCAATCCACTCGCTTCCTTTCTTCTCCATTCCACTCCACTGCACTCCACTGCACTTTTTTCCTTTCCATTCCATTAATGTCCATTTGATTCCATTCCATTCCATTCCATTTCATTCCATTCCGTTCTTTTCCACTAGAATCCTCTCCAGTCTACTCCAATCCATTCCATTCCATTCTGTTCGTTTCCATTGCTTTCCATTCCATTCCTTGCCATTCCATTCCATTCCCCTCCACTCAACCTCACTCCAATCCTCTGCATTCCATTCCATTGCTTTATGTTCTGTTACATTCCATTCCACCTGAATCCACCCCACTCTCCTACATTCCACTCCCCTCCCCTCCACTCCATACCATTCTTTCCCATTCCCCTCCTCTCCAATACAGTCCTCTTCATTCCATTCACATCAAATACACTGCACTCCACTCCAATTCATTCCATTCCATTCCATTACTTTTCATTCTGTTCCATTGTGTTGCATTCCATTGCATAACTTTCCATTCCATTCCAATTTTCTCCAATCCACTCCACTCCAATACACTGCATTCCATTCCATTCCAGTGCCTTCCATTCCATTCAATTAAAATCCACTCTTCTCTTCTCCACTCATCTCCACTCCACTGCATTCCATTCCTTCCCATTAAACTCCATTCCAGTCCACTCCATTCCACTCCATTCCATTTGATTTCATTCCATTCCATTCCATTTAACTCCACTGCCCTCCTTTCCTTTCTTCTCCAATCCACTGCTAAACACTCCAATGCAATTTTATCCGTTCCATTCCATTCCATTCCATTCCAGTCCTTTCCGTTCCATTCCATTCCATTGAGTTCCATTCCATTCCATTCCATTGCATTCCATTCCATTCCATTCCAATCCTTTCCATTCCATTCTACTCCACGCAACTCCACTCCAATCCACTGCATTCCATTCCATTCCATTCTATTCCATTGCATTCCATTCCACCTGAATCCACTCTAAACCACTCCATGCCACTCCACTCCACTCCACTCCTCTCCATTCCATTCCGTCCCATTCCACTCCTATCCACTACAGTCCTCTGCATTCCATTCATTTCCAATACACTACACTCAACTTCACTTCATTCCATTCTATTCCATTCCTTTTCTTTCCATTCCATTGTATCTCATTCCATTCCATTACTTTCCATTCCATTCCAAGTTTCTCCAAACCAATTCACTCCAATCCACTGTATTGCACTCCATTCCATTCCATTACAGTGCATTCCTTTCTATTCAATTCAAATCCACTGTTCTCTTCTCCACACCTCTACACTCCACTGCATTCCATTCCTTTCCATTCGCCTCCATTCCATTCCATTCCATTCCATTCCATTCCTTTCCATTCCATTCCATTCCATTTAACTCCATTCCATTCCTTTCCATTCCATTCCATTTAACTCCGTTCCATTCCACTCCACTTCCTTCCTTTCTTCTCCATTCCATTCCACTACACTCCACTGCACTTTTTTTCCTTTAATTTCCATTCCATTCCATTCCTTTCCATTCCTTTCCATTCCTTTAAGACCCATTCCATTCCATTCCATTCCATTCCGTTATTTTCCACTAGATTCCACTACAATCCACTCAAATCCATTCCATTCCATTACCTTCAATTCAAATCCACTCTTCTCTGCTCCACTCCTGTCCACTCCACTGCATTCCATTCCTCACCATTTGCCTCCAATCCAGTCTAATCCATTCTATCCCATTCCATTTCATTCATTTCATTCCATTCCACTCCTTTCGACTCCACTCCACTCCCGTCCCTTCTTGTCCATTCCACTCCACTACACTCCACTGCACTTTTTTCCCTTCCATTCCATTCCATTTCATCCTGTTCCATTCCATTCCCTTCCATTCTATTCCATTCATTCTTTTCCACTAGGAACAACTCCACTACACTGCAATCCTTTCCATTCCATTCCATTCACTTCATATCCACTCTTCTCCCCTCCACTATACTCCACTCAAATGCATTCCATTCCTTCCCATTCACCTCCATTCCCGTCCACTCGATTCCATTCCTTTCCATTGCATTCCATTCCACTCCATTCCATTCGATTCCACTCCATTAAACTCCATTCCACTCCCTTCTCTCTTCTCCATTCCACTCCACTCCACCGCACTTTTTCCATTCCATTCTATTCCATTCCATACCATTCCATTCCTTTCCATTCCCTTCCAATCCGTTCCTTTCCATTCCATTCCATTCCATAGCATTCCATTCCGTTCAATTTCATTTCATTCCATTCTTTTCCATTCCATTCCAATCCTTTCCATTCCCCTCCATTCCACTCCACTCCACTGCTTTCCTTTCTTCTCCATTCTAATCCTCTACACTCCACTGCGCTTTTTTCCATTCCATTCTATTTCATTCCATTCTTTTCCACTAGAATACTCTCCACTCCATGCAAATCCCTTCCATTCATTTCCATTCAATTCAAATCCACTCTTCTCCACTCCAATCCTCTCCACTCTATTCCATTCAATTCTTTCCCATTCTCCGCCATTCCATTGCAATCCATTCCATTCCATTCTATTCCTTTCCATTCCATTCCATTCCATTTCATTGCATTCCACTCCATTTCACTCCACTCCACTCCCTTCCTTTCTTCTCTATTCCACTACACTGCACTCCACTGCACTTTTTCCATTCCATTCCGTTCCATTCCATTCCGTTCGATTCCATTCCATTCCATTCCATTCCACTGCATTCCCCTCCACGCAACTCCACTCCAATCCATTGCATTCCATTCCATTGCATTCTATTCCATTACGTTCCTCTCCACTTGAATCCACTCTACTCTCCTGCATTCCACTCCACTCCACTCCACTCCACTCCATACTATTCCTTCCCATTCCCCTCCTCTCCAATACAGTCCTCTTCTTTCCATTCATATTCAATACACTGCACTCCACTCCAATTCATTCCGTTCCATTCCATTCCTTTTAGTTCCATTCCATTGTATTCCATTCTATTGCATTATTTTCCATTCCATTCCTTTTTCTTCAATCCACTCCACTCCAATCCACTGCATTCCATTCCTTTCCATTCCATTGCTATTCCATTCCATTCAATTCAAATCTACACTTCTTCTCTCCACTGGTCTCCATTCCATTCCTTCCCATTCACCTCTATTCCAGTCCACTCCATTCCACTCCATTCCTCTCCATTCCATTCCGTTCCATTCCATTCCATTCCATTTAACTCCACTGCACTCCTTTCCTTTCTTCTCCACTCCACTACTCATCACTCCCCTGCACTTTTTTCCGTTCCATTCCATTCCATTCTTTTCCACTAGAAGCCACTCCATTCCCCTCCAATACATTCCATTCCATTCCATTCGTTTCAAATCCACTCTTCTCCACTCCATTCCTCTCCACTACACTCCATTCCATTCTTTCCCGTTTGCCGTCATGCCATTCCAATCCATTCCATTCCATTCCATCCATTCCAATCCATTCCATTCCATTCCATTCCATTCCATTTCATTCCATTCCATTCCATTCCATTCCTTTCTATTTCTTTGCATTCCACTCCATTTCACTCCACTATACTCCATCTCTTTCTTCTCCATTCCACACCACTGCACTCCACAGCTCTTTTTCATTTCCGTTCCATTCCATTCCCTTCATCGCAACTCCACTCCAATCCATTGCATTCCATTCCATTGCATTCTATTCCATTACTTTCCATTCCACCTGAATCCACCCCACTCTCCTCCATTCCACTCCACTCCACTTCAATCCACTCCATGCCATTCCTTCACATTCCCCTCCTCTCCAATACAGTCCTCTTCGTTCCATTCATATCCAATACACTGCACTCCACTCCAATTCATTCCATTCCCTTACATTACTTTTCATTCCATTCCACTGTATTCCATTCCATTGCATTTCTTTCTATTCCATTCCAATTTTCTCCAATCCACTGCATTCCATTCCATTCCATTCCATTCTATTGCCTTCCATTCCATTCATTTCAAATCCCCTCTTCTCCTCTCCACTCCTCTCCATTCCAATTCCTTCCATTCCTTCCCATTCACCTCCATTCCAGTCTACTCCATTTCACTCCATTACACTCCATTCCATTCCATTTCATTCCATTCCATTTAACTCCACTGCACTCCCTTCCTTTCTCCTCCACTCCACTGCTCAACAATCCACTGCACTTTTATCCATTCCATTCCATTCCATTCCATTCCATTCCATTCCATTGCATTCTATTCCATTCTATTCCATTCCATTTCATTCAATTCCATTTCATTAAATTCCTTTCCTTTCCATTCAAGAACATTCCACTCCAATCCACTCTCTTCTTTTCTTTTCCATTCCATTCCAAAACACTTCCCTGCACATTTTTTCATTCCATTGCATTCCTTTCCATTCCATTCCATTCTTTTCCATTCAATTCTTTTCCACTATAATCCACTCCAGTCCACTCCAATCCATTCCATTCCATTCCATTCCATTCAAGTCCACTCTTCTCCACTCCATTCCTCTCCACTCCACTCCATTCCATTCTTTCCCATTCGCCGCCATTCCTTTCCAATCCATTGCATTCCATTCCATTTCATTGCATTCCACTCCATTTAACTCCACTCCTCTCCCTTCCTTTCTTCTGCATTCCACTCCACTGCACTTCAATGCACTTTTTTACATTCCATTCCGTTCTATTGCATTCCATTCCATTCCATTCCACTGCATTCCATTCCATTAAATTCCATTCCATTCCCTTCCGTTCCATTCCAATCCATGCCATTCCATTCCATTCCATTCCATTCCATTCTTTTTTTCCATTCCATTCCATTCCATTCAAATCCATTCCATTCCATTTAATTCCATTCCATTCCCCTCCACTCAACTCCACCCCAATCCACTCGCTTCCTTTCTTCTCCAATCCCCTCCACTACACTCAACTGCGCTTTTTTCCATTCCATTCCATTAACGGCCATTTGATTCCATTCCATTCCATTCCAGTTCATTCCATTCCATTCTTTTCCACTAGAATCCTCTCCAGTCTACTCCAATCCATTCCATTCCATTCCATTCCACTCAAATCCACTGTTCTCCACTCCACTCCTCTCCCTTCCACTGCGTTCCGTTCATTCCCATTCGCCTCCATTCCAGTCCACTCCATTCCATTCCAATCCTCTCCATTCCATTCCGTTGTTTTTCACTAGTGTCCACTCCACTCCACTCCAATCGATTCCATTCCATTCCATTCAGATCCAGTCTTCTCCACTCCACTGCATTCCATTCCTTCCCGTCGACACCATTCAATTCCACTCCATTCCATTTCATTCCATTGCGTTCCATTCCATTCCATTCCATTCCATTCCATTCCATTCCATTATTTCAAACTATTCCATTCCATTCTCCTCCACGCAACTCCACTCCAATCCACTGCATTCCATTCCATTCCATTCTATTCCATTGCATTCTATTCCACCTGAATTCACTCTACACCACTCCATACCACTCCACTGCACTCCACTCCATTCCATTCCTTCCCATTCCACCCCACTCCACTCCACTCCACTCCTCTCCAATTCACTCATATCCAATACACTGCACTCAACTACACTCCATTCCATTCCATTCCATTCCATTCCAATCCATTCCATTCCATTCCATTCCATTCCAATCCATTCCATTCCATTCCATTCCATTACTTTCCATTCCATTCCTTTATACTCCAATCCACCCCTCTCCAATCCAATGCTTTCCATTCCATTCCATTACATTCCATTCCATTCAGTTCAAATACACTCTTCTCCACTCCACTCCACAACACTGCACTGCAGTTTTTTCCATTCAATTCCATACAATCACATTCCATTCCATTATTTTCACACTAGAATCCACTCCTCTCTACTCCAATCCATTCCATTCCATTCAATTCCATTCAAATCCAGTCTTCTCCACTCTACTGCATTCAATTCCTTCCCAATCGCCTCAATTTCTGTCCACTCCATTCCATTCCATTCTATTCCATTCCATTCCATTCCATTCCATTCCATTCTGTTCCATTCCATTCTCCTCCACGCAACTCCACTCCAATCCACTGCGTTAAATTCCATTCCTTTCTATTGCATTGCATTCCATTCCGCCTGAATCCACTCTACACCACTCCATGCCACTCCACTCCACTGCATTCCATTCCTTCCCATTCCACTCCACTCCACTCCTCTCCATTTCAATCATATCCAATACACGGGACTCAACTCCATTCCATTCCATTCAATTCCATTCCCATCCATTCCATTCCATTCCATTCCATTCCATTCCATTCCATTCCATTCCATTCCATTCCTTTACTTTCCATTCCATTGCATTCTACTCCAATCCATTCCACTCCACTCCCTACTTTTCTTGTGCATCGTACTCCACTTAAGAACATTACATTGCATTACATTGCATTACATTACATTACATTACATTACATTACATTACATTACATTACATTACATTACATTACATTACATTCAAATCCACTCTACTCCACTCCACTACACTACAGTCCATTCATTCCCATTCCTCTACACTCTCCACACCATTCTATTCCATTCCTTTCCATTCCATTCCATACATTTCCACTCTATTCCATTCCACTCCACTCCATTCCACTGCTTTCTAATTTATTCCACTGCATTGTAATCCACTCCACTCCATTCCATTCCATTCTGTTCCATTGCATTCCATTCCTTTCCATTCCCTTTGGTTCCATTCCATTCCACTCCACTCCACTCCATTCCACTCCACTCTACTCTAATCCACTGCATTTCATTGCAATCCATTCCATTCCATTCCATTTGAATCCACTGTAATCCACTCCACTCAACTCCATTCTATTCCTTCCAATTCCACTCCACTCCACTCCATTCCATTTCATTCTTTTCGATTCCATTCTTTTCCATTCCTTTCCATTCCACTCCACTCCACTCCTCTCCTCTCCACTCCACTCCATTCCATTCCTTCCAATTCCACTCCACTCCACTCTATTCCATTCCATTCCATGCCAATCCTCTCCGTTCCTTTCTACTCAATTTCACTACACTGCATTCTACTCCACTCCACTCCACTCCATTCCATTCCATTTCATTCCATTCCATTGCATTCCATTCCTTTCAACTCCACTCCACTCCAATCCACTGCATTCCATTCCATTCCCTTCCATTCCATTCCATTCCACACGAATCCCCTCTACTCAACTCCACAACATTCCAATCCTTCCCATTCATCTCCACTCCACTCCACTCCATTCCTTTCCTTTCCATTGCATTCCTCTCCACTCCACCTCACTCCAGTCCATTCCTTTCTACTCCTTTCTACTACATTGCACTACACTCCACTCCATAATTTTCTTTCCATTCCGTTCCATTGCATTGCATTCCATTCCATTCCCTTCCATTCCATACCATTGCACTCCCAACCACTGTATTCTGTTCCATTCCATTCCATTCCATTCCAATCCATTGAACTCAAATTCACTCTATTCCACTCCACTCCAATCCATTCCACTCCATTCCATTTATTACCATTCCACTCCACTCCACTCCACTCCATTGCATTCCATTTTACTCGAATCCACTCCACTCCACTCCATTCCTTTCATTCCCATTCCACTGCACTCCTCTCCACTCCGTTCCTTTCCATTCCACTCGACTCCATGCCACTCCACTCCATTCCTTTCTACTCCATTACATTACACTGCACTCCACTCCACTCCATTCCATTCCATTCCTTTCCATTCCGTTCCATTGCATTACACTCCACTCCACTGCATTCCTTTCTACTCAATTCCACTACACTTCATTCCACTCCACTCCACTCCACTCCATTCCTTTCCATTCCATTCCGTTCCATTTCTTTCCATTGCATTCCATTCCATTCCATTTCCTACCACTCCAATCCACTCCACTGCATTCCATTCCATTTCATACCTCTCCAATCCACTCCACTGCATTCCATTCCATTCCACTCCATTCTGCTCCACTCCACTCCACTCCACTCATTTCTACATTTTTCCACTACACTGCACTCAACTCAACTCCATTCCATTCCATTCCGTTTCATTCCATTTCATTGCATTCCATTCCATTCCCTTCCATTCCATTCCATTCTGCTCAATTCCACTCCACTCCAATCCACTGCATTCCATTCTTTTCCATTCCATTCCATTCCATCCCATTACATTCCACCTGAGTACACTCTAATCCACTCCACTCCACTCCATTCCATTCCTTCGCATTCCAGTCCGCTCCTCTCCATTCCTTTCCATTCCATTGCATTCCACTCCACTCCACTCCATTCGTTTCTAATCCATTCCACCACTCTGCACTCCATTCCACTCCATTCCATTCCATTCCATTCCGTTCCATTCCATTCCTTTTAAATCCATTCCATTCCTTCCCATTCAACTCCCCTCCACTCCTCTCCATTCCATTCCATTCCACTCCATTCCACTCCATTCCTTTCTAATCCATTCCACTACACTGCCCCCCCTTCCACTCCATTCCATTCCATTCCATTCCATTGCATTCCATTCCATTCCATTCCATTCCATTCCATTCCATTGCATTGCATTCCATTCCATTACATTCCATTGCATGGCATTCCATTCCATTCCATTGCATGGCATTCCATTCCATTCCATTCCGTTCCATTATATTGCACTCCACTCCACTCTAATCCACTGCATTCAATTCAATTCCATTCCATTCCATTCCTTTCCACTCAAATCCACCTCTACTCCACTCCACTCCACTCCACTCCATTTCTTCTCATTCCAGTCCACTCCATTCCATTCCTTCCCATTCCAGTCCACTCCACTCCATTCAATTTCATTCCATTGCATTCTAGTGTACTACACTCCATTCCTTTGTACTCCATTCCACCACTCTGCATTCCACTCCACTCCATTCCATTCCATTCCTCTCCTTTCCATTCCATTCCACTCGAATCCTCTCTACTCCAATCTACTCTACTCCCTTCCACTCCATTCCATTTCTTCCCATTCTACTACAATCTACTCCACTATATTCCATTCCATTCTGTGCCATTCCATTCCATTCCTTTCCATTCCTTTCCACTCCATTCCACTCCACTCCACTCCATTCCGTTCCACTCCATTCCACTACACTGCACTCCACTACACTGCATTCCATTCCTTTCCTTTCTATTCCATTGCATTCCATTCCTTTCCCTTACCTTCCATTCCATTCAATTCCACTCCTCTCCACTCCACTCCAATTCATTGCCTTCCATTCCATTGTATTCCATTCCATTGCATTGCATTAATTTCCATTTCGTTTCATTCCATACCATTCCATTCCATTCCACTCCACTCCAATCCACTCCACTCCACTCCACTCCATTGAATTCCTTTCCATCCTTTCATCTTTCATCCTTTCATCTCCATTCAACTCCACTATGCTACACTCAAGTCCACTCCACTCCCCTCCATTTCAGTCCACTCCATTGCATTCCATTCCAGTCCATTCCACTCCATTCCATTTCATTCCTTTCTGTCGACATGATCTCACTCTGTCACACTGGCAATATTGCAGTGGCAGAATCACGGCTCAAATTTCATTTCACTGTTCAATTCCATTCCCTTCCATTCCATTCCTTTGCATTCCTCTCAACTCCACTCCTCTCCACTCCATTCCATACCACGGCACATCACTCCTCTCCATTCCATGCCATTGCACTCCATTCCACTACTTTCTACTCCACTCCACTCCATTTCTTTCTACTCCATTTCACTACACTGCAGTCCACTCCACTCCATTCCATTCCAATCCATTCCATTGCATTCAGTCCCATTGCCTTCCATTCCATTCCGTTCCATTCCATTCCACTCCACTGCACTGCATTCCAATCCACTGCTTTCCATTCCATTCTATTCCATTCCATACCACTCGATTCCACTCTTCTCCACTCCACTCCATTCATTCCCTTTACTCTCCACTGCAATCCACTCCATTCCATTCCAATCCTCTCCTCTCCACTCCATTCCACTACACTCCATTCCTTTCTTCTCCATTCCACTCCTCTGCACCCCACTCCACTCCATTCCATTCCATTCTATTCCATTCCATGCCATTCCATTCCATTCCATTCCATTCCATTCCATTCCATTCCATTCCATTCTATTCCTTTCCATTCCATTCCATTTCACTCCAATCCTCTCCATTCCAGTCCATTACACTCCATTCCATTCCATTTCATTCCATTCCATTCCATTCCATTCCATTCCATTCCATTCATTCCATTCCATTCCTTTCCATTCCAAGCCATTCCATTCCTTTCCATTCCACTCCATTCCATTCCATTCCATTTCATTCCATTTCCTTTCATTGTTCTTCAATCCACTATTCTCCACTCCACTCCACTCTATCCATTCCATTCCTTTCCATTCCTCTCTACTCTTTCCACTCCATTCCATTCCATTTTATTGCATTCCATTTCATTCCATTCCCTTCCATTCCATTCCATTGCACTCCTTTCCACTCAACTCCACCGCACTATACTACACTCCAGTCCTTTCCTTTCTACTTCATTCCACTACACTGCACTTCTCTCTGCTGCATTCCATTGCATTTCATTCCATTCCATTCCATTGCATTCGATTCCATTCCATTCCCTTACACTCCATTCCATACCACCACACTCCACTCCAATCCACAGCATTCGATTCCATTACATTCAACTCGAAGCTACTCTACTCCACTACACACCACTCCATTTCATTCCTTGCCATTGCACTCCACACCACTCCATTCCATTCCATTCCATTCCACTCCTTTCCCTTCCACTCCACTCCACTCCTTTCTCCTCCATTCCACTACACTTCTCTCCACTCTATTCCATTTCATTCCATTCGGTTGCATTCCATTCCGTTCCATTCCATTCCCTTCCATTCCATTCCACTCCCCTCCACTTTACTCCAATCCACTGCATTCCATTCCATTCCTTTCCATTCCATTTGAATCCACTCTAATCCACTCCACTCCACTCCATTCTTTCTGATTCCTCTCTACTGCACTGCACTGCACTGCTTTCCATTACATTCCATTCCATTCCTCTCGAATCCACTGCACTCCAGTCCACTACTCTCCACTCTGTTCCATAGCACACCACTCCACACCACTCCACTCCATTCCATTCCACTCCATTCCTCTCCACTCCACTCCATTACTTCTACTCCATTCCACTACGTGGCACTCCACTCCACTCCATTCCATTCCATTCTGTTCCATTCTGTGCATTTACATTGCATTCTATTCCATTCCATTATGTTCCATTCCATTCCATTCCATTCCATTCCCTTCCTTTCCATTTTATTCCACTCCACTCCTTTCCAATCTACTGCATTCCATTCCATTCCATGACATTCCATTCCACTCGAATCCACTCTAATCCACTCCACTGAACTCCAATCCAATCCTCTCCATTCCATTCCTTTCCATTCCATTCCAATCCCCTCCACTCCACTCCATTCCTTTCTATCCATTCCAATACACTGCACTCCACTGTACTCCCATTCCATTCCATTCCGTTCCATTCCATTGCAATCCATTCCATTCCATTCCTTTCCATTCCATTCCACTCCACTCCACTCCAATCCACTGAATTCCATTCCATTGCATTCCATTCCATTCCATTTCTTTCCACTCGTATATACTCTGCTCCACTCCACTCCACTATATATATTCCCATTTCACTCCATTCCAGTCCACTACTTTCCATTCCATTCCACTCAACCACACTCCTTTCCACCCCACTCAATTCCTTTCTCTTCCATTCCACTAATCCGCACTCCACTCCATTCCATTCCATTCCTTTCCATTCCATTCAGTGCCCTTGAGTTCCATTCTACTCCATTGCATTGCGTTCCCTTCCATTCCATTCCTTCCATTCCATTTTATTCCACTCCACTACATTACAATCAACTGCATTCCTTTCCATTTCATTACATTACCTTCCACTCGAATCCACTGTAATCCTCTCCACTGAACTCCACTGCACTCCTCTCCGTTCGATTCCTTTCCATTCCATTCCAGTCCCCTCCACTCCATTCCATTCCATTCTACTCCATTCCACTGCACTGCAATTCACTGCAAGCCCTTTCCCATCCATTTGATTCCGTTACATTTTATTGCATTCAATTCCATTACCTTCCATTCCATTCTATTCTACTCCACTCCACTCCAATCCACTGCATTCCATTCCATTTCATTCCATTCCATTCCATTCCTTTCCATTCCATTCCACTCGAATCCACTGTACTCCACTCCACTCCACTGCACTCCATTTATTCCCATTCATCTCTACTCCACTCCACTCTTTTCCATTCCATTCCACTCAACTCCACTCCTTTCCTTTCTACTCCATTCCACTACGCTGCACTCCACTCCGCTCCATTCAATTCTATTCCTTTCCATTCCATTCCATTCCTTTGCATTCCATTCCATTCCTCTCCACTCCAGTCCACTGAATTCCATTCCATTCCATTCCATTCCATTCCATTCCATTCCATTTATGTCGAATCCTTTCTACTCCACTCCACTTCACTCAACTCCACTCAATTCCATTCCTTCCAATTCCATACCAATATCTCCACTCCATTCCTTTCCATTCCACTCCGTTCCACTCTACTCCACTCCACTCCAATTCATTCCATTCCTTCCCATTCCACTCCACTCCATTAAATTCCTTTCTACTCCATTCTAGTACACTGAATTCCACTCCACTCCATTCCATTCCATTCCATTAAACTGGAATCCACTCCACTCCACTGCACTCCACACCACTCCGCTCCTTTCTTTCCCATTAATCTCCACTCCACTCCACACTATTCCATTAAATTCCTTTCCTTTCCATTCCACTCAACTGCACTCCATTCCTTTCTAATCCATTCCACTCCACTCCACTCCCCTCCATTCCATTCCATTCCTTTCTGTACTATTGCATTGCATTCCATTCCATTCCCTTTCATTCCATTCCATTCCATGCCACTCCACTCCAATCCACTACATTCCATTCCATTCAATTCTATTCCATTCCATTCCACTCGAATCCACTCAACTCTACTCCACTCCACTTCACTCCATTCCGTTCCTTCCCTTTCCACTCCACTCTACTCTAATCCATTCCGTTCTACTTCATTCCACTACAGTGCACTCTACTACATTCCATTCCATTCCGTTCCATTCCATTCCATTGCATTCCATTCCATTCCACTCCACTCTACTCCACTCCAATTCACTGCATTCCCTTCCTCTGCATTCCATTCCATTGCATTGCTTTCCTTTCCATTTCATTACATTCCATACCATTCCATTTTACTCCACACCCCTCCAATTCACTCCACTCCACTCCATTGAATTCCTTTCCATCCAATTTCTTTCCTCTCCTTTCAACTCCACTCCATTACACTCAAATCTACTCCACTCCTCTCCACTTCAGTCCACTCCATTGCAGTCCATTCCAGTCCATTCCACTCCATTCCATTTCATTCCTTTCTGTCGAAATGATCTCACTCTGTCACCCTGGCAATATTGCAGTGGTAGAATCACAGCTCAGATTTCATTTCACCGTTCAATTCCATTCCCTTCCATTCCATTGCATTCCATTCCACTCAACTCCACTCCTCTCCACTCCATTAAATACCAGGGCACTCCACTCCACTCCAATCCATTCCATTCCACCCCAATCCACTCAATTTCACTACACTCCACTCCATTCCTTTCTACTCTATTCCACTACACTGGACTCCACTCCACTCCATACCTTTCCATTCCATTCTATCCCATTGCATTCCATTCCATTCCATTCCATTCCACTCCACTGCACTCCATTCCAATCCAATGCATTCCATTCCATTCTATTCCATTTCATTCCACTCAAGTACACTCTACTCCACTGCAATCCCTTCATACCCATTCCACTCTTCTGCAATCCATCCACTCCATTCCATGCCTCTCCACCCCACTCCACTCCACTCCACTCCATTGCATTCCATTCCCTACCATTTGATTCCATTCCATTCTATTGCCTTCCATTCCATTCCATTCCACTCCACTCCATTCCACTCCAGTCCACGGCATTCCATTCCACTCCATTCCATTCCATTCCACTCCATTCCATTCCATTCCATTCCATTCCATTCCATTTCATTCCACTCCATTCCATTCCATTTCATTCCATTCCCCTCGAATCCACTCTACTCCACTACACTCAACTCCATTCCATTCCTTCCCAATCCACTCCACCCTCTCCACTCCATTCCATTCTATTCTATTCCATTCCATTCCATTCCACTCCATTCCCCTCAACTCCACTCCACTACTCTCCACTACATTCCTTTCCTTTCTACTTCATTCCACTACACTGCACTCCTCTCCACTGCATTCCATTCCATTCCATACCATCCCACTCCACTCTAATCCACTGCATTCCATTCCATTCCATTCCATCCCATTCCATTCTATTCCGTTCAACTCGAAGCCACTCTACTCCACTCCACTCCACTCCATTTCATTCCTTCCCATTGCACTCCACACCACTCCATTCCATTCCATTCCCTTTCATTCCACTCCACTCCTTTCTACTCCATTCCACTACACTGCACTCCACTCCACTATATTCCATTCCATTCCATTCCATTTAACGTGAATCCACTCTAATCCACTCCACCCCACTCCACTCCATTCCTTCCAATTCCTCTCCACTCCATTCCAATTCACTGCATTCCATTCCATTCCTCTCGAATCCACTACACTTCACTCCACTCCTCTCCACTCCATTCCATAGCACACCACTCCACACCACTCCACTCCATTCCATTCCACTCCATTCCACTCCACTACACTCCATTCCTTTCTACTCCATTCCACATCACTGCACCTCACTCCACTCCATTGCATTCCATTCTGTTCCATTGCATTCCATTCCATTCCATTCTTTTCCTTTCCATTCCATTCCACTCCACTCCACTCCACTCCATTTCATTCCTTCCCATTGCACTCCACACCACTCCATTCCATTCCATTCCCTTCGATTCCCTTTCACTCCACTCCACTCCTTTCTACTCCATTCCACTACAGTGCACTCCACTCCACTACATTCCATTCCATTCCACTCGAATCGACTCTAATCCACTCCACTCCATTCCTTCCAATTCCTCTCCACTCCATTCCAATTCACTGAATTCCATTCCATTCCTCTCAAATCCACTGCACTTCACTCCACTCCTCTCCACTACATTCCATACCACACCACTCCACACCACTCCACTCCATTCCATTCCACTCCATTCCACTACACTCCATTCCATTCCTTTCTTCTCCATTCCACTACACTGCACTTCACTCCACTCCATTGCATTCCATTCTGTTCCATTGCATTCCATTCCATTCCATTCTTTTCCTTTCCATTCCATTCCACTCCACTCCACTCAAATCTATTGTATTCCATTCCATTACATTGCATTCCATTGCACTCGAATCCACTCTAATCCACTCCACTAAACTCCACTCCACTCCTCTCCATTCCATTCCTTTCCGTTCCATTCCAGTCCCCTCCACTCAACTCCATTCCTTTCTACTCCAGTCCACTACAGTGCACTCCATGGCTCTCCCATTCCATTCCATTCCTTTCCATGCCATTCCATTGCAGTCCATTCCATTCCATTCCTTTCCATTCCATTCCATTCCATTCCAATCCACATCATTCCATTCCATCGCATTCCGTTCCATTACATTCCAGTTGAATACACTCCACTATACTCCACTATATATATTTCCATTCCTCTCCATTCCAGTCCACTCCTTGGCATTGCATTCCACTCAACCACAGTCCCCTCCCTCCACTCCATTCCTTTCTACTCCATTCCAATACTCTGCACTCCACTCCACTCCATTCCATTCCATTCCTTTCCATTCCATTCTGTGCCCTTGCATTCCATTCTATTCCTTTCCATTGCGTTCCATTCCGTTCCATTCCCTTTCTTTCCATTTTATTCCACTCCACTCCATTCTAATCGACTGCATTCCATTCCATTCCATTGCATTCCATTTCATTCGAATCCACTCTAATCAACTCCACTGAACTCCACTCCAATCCTCTCCATTCCATTCCTTTCCATTCCATTCCTGTCACCTCCACTCCACTCCATTCATTTCTATTCCATTCCACTACACTGCACTTCACTGCACTCCCATTCCATTCCATTCTATTCCGTTTCATTTTATTCCATTCCACTCCATTTCCTTCATTCTATTCCATTCCACTCCATTTCCTTCATTCTATTCCATTCCACCTCACTCCACTCATATCCACTTCATTCCATTCCATTCCATTCCGTTCCATTCCTTTCCATTCCATTCCACTCGAATCCACCGTACTCCACTCCGCTCAACTCCACTCCTTTCATTCCCATTCAATTCCACTCCTTTCCGTTCCATTCCACTAAACTCCACTCCACTCCACTCCTTTCCTTTCTACTCCATTCCACTAATCTGCCCTCCAATCTGTTTCTTTCCATTGCATTCCTTTCCATTCCATTCCGTTCCTTTGCATTCCTTTCTATTCCATTCCATTCCATTCCATTCCATTCCAATCCACTCCAATCCACTGCATTCCATTCCATTCCATTCCATGCCATTCCATTCCACTTCAATCCATTCTACTCCAATCCACTTCACTCAACCCACTCAACTCAGTTCCATTCCTTCCCATTCCATACCACTCTCTCCACCCCAATCCATTACATTCCATACCATTCCACTCCATTCCACTGTACTCCACTCCACTACTCTCCACTTTGTTCCATTTTTTCCCATTCCACTCCACTCCACTCCATTCCATTCCTATCTATCCATTCCACTACACTGAATTCCACTCCATTCCATTCCATTCCACTGGATTCCACTCCACTCCTCTGCAATCCACACCACTCCATTCCTTTTTCCCATTCAACTCCAATCTACTCCACATCATTCCATTTAATTCCTTTCTATTCCATTCCACTCCACTACACTCCACTCCATTCCTTTCTAATCCATTCCACTACACTCCACTCCACACCCCTCCATTCCAATCTATTCTGTTCCATTGTATTGCATTCCATTCCATTCCCTTCCATTCCATTCCATTCCACTCCACTACAGTCCACTGCATTCCATTCCATTCCTTTTCATTCCATTCCTTTCAATTCTGTTCCATTCCATTCCATTCCATTGCACTCGAATCCTTCTACTCTACTCCACTTCACTCCATTCCATTCCTTCCCTTTTCACTCCACTCCACTCCACTCCATTCTATTCCTTCCAATTCCACTCCACTCCACTCCACTATATTCCATTCCATTCTTTTCCATTCTGTTTCATTCCTTTCCATTCCATTCCACTCCATTCCACTACACTCCACTCCATTCCATTCTACTCCATTCCACTACACTGCACTCCACTACAATCCATTCCATTCCGTTCCATTCCATTGCATGCCATTCCATTCCATTACCTTCCATTCCATTCCATTCCACTCCATTCCACTCCACTCCAATACTCTGCATTCCATTCCATTGCATTGCATTCCTTTCCATTTCGTTGCTTTCCATACCTTTCCATTCCACTCCACACCACTCCAATCCACTCCACTCCACTCCATTGTATTCCTTTCCATCCCATTCCTTTCATCTCCATTCAACTCCACTCCACTGGACTCAAATCCACTCCACTCCTCTCCACTTCAGTCCACTCCATTGTACTCCATTCCAGTCCATTCCACTCCATTCCATTTCATTCCATTCTGTCGACATGATCTCACTCTGTCACCCTGGCAATATTGCAGTGGCAGAATCACAGCTCAAATTTCATTTCACCATTCAATTTCATTCCCTTCCATTCCATTCCATTCCATTCCACTCAAATCCACTCCTCTCTACTCCATTCCATACCACGGAACTCCACTCCACTCCACTCCATTTCGTTCCACTCCATTCCACTCAATTCCTCTACACTCCACTCAATTCCTTTCTACTCCATTCCACTACAGTGCACTCCACTCCACTCCATTCCATTCCAATCCATTCCATTCCATTCCATTCCGTCCCTTTGTATTCCATTCCATTCTGTTCAGTTCCATTCCATTCCACTCCACTGCACTCCATTGCAATCCACTGCATTCCATTCCATTCTATTCCATTCCATACCACTCGAGTCCACTCTACTCCACTCCACTCCATTTGTTCCCATTCCACTCCATTCCAATCCACTCTATTCCATTCATTCCCGTTCCACTCCAATCCACTCCATTCCATTACTTTCCTCTCCACTGCACTCCACTACACTACACTACACTCCATTATTTTCTTCTCCACTCAACTACTCTGCACTCCAGGCAATCCATTCCATTCCATTCCACTCCATTCCATTCTATTCCGTTGTATTCCATTCCATTCCATTCTATTTCCTTCCATTCAATTCCATTCCACTCCTCTCCACTCCACTCCAGGCCTCTGCATTCCATTCCATTCCATACCATACCATTCCATTCCACTGCATTCCATTCCATTCCATTGCATTTCATTCCACTCCTCCCAAATCCACTCTACTGCACTCCACTCCACTCAACTCCATTCCATTCCTTCCCATTCCACTCCACTCTCTCCACTCCATTCCATTCCATTCTATTCCATTCCATTCCATTCCATTCCACTCCATTCCACTCAACTGCCCTCCACTACACTACACTACACTCCTTTCCTTTCTACTTCATTTCACTACACTACACTCCTCTCCACTGCAGTCCATTCCATTCCATTTCATTCAATTACTTTCCATTGCATTTGATTCCATTCCATTCCCTTCCATTCCATTCCATACAACCCCACTCCACTCCAATCCACTGCATTCCATTCCATTCCATTCAACTCGAAGCCAATGTATTCCACTCCACTCCATTTCATTCCTTCCCATTGCACTCCACACCACTCCATTCCATTCCATTCCATTCCACACCACTCCACTCCACTCCTTTCTACTCCATTCCACTACCCTGCACTCCACTCCACTACATTCCATTCAATTTCTTTGAATTCCATTCCATTCCATTCCATTCCCTTCCATTCCTTTCCATTCCACTCCACTCCACTTCACTCCAATACACTGCATTCCCTTCCATTCCTTTTCATTCCACTCGAATCCACTCTAATCCACTCCACTCCACTCCATTCCTTCCAATTCCACTCCACGCCACTCCAGTCCACTCCATTCCTTTCCATTCCTCTCGAATCCACTGCACTCCACTCCACTCTTCTCCACAACATTCCATAGCACACCACTGCTCACCACTCCACTCCATTCCGTTCCACTCCCCTGCACTCCATTCCTTTCTACTCCATTCCACTACACTGCACTTCACTCTACTCCATTGCATTCCATTCCATTCTGTTCCATTGCATTCCATTCCATTCCATTCTTTTCCATTCCTTTCCATTCCACTTCACTCCACTCCACTCAAATGCACTGCATTCCATTCCATTCCATTCCTTTCCATTGCATTCAATTCCACTCGAATCCACTCTAATCCACTCCCCTCAACTACTCTCCACTCCTCTCCATTACATTCCTTTCCATTCCATTCCTGTCCCCTCCACTCCACTCCATTCCTTTCTACTCCATTCCACTACACTGCACTGCACTCCACTCCCATTCCATTCCATTCCTTTCCATTCCATTGCAATCCATTCCGTTCCATTCCCTTCCATTCCATTCCATTCCTCTCCACTCCTCTCCAATCCACTGCATTCCATTCCATTGCATTCCATTGCATTCCATTCCATTCCATTCCATTCCATTCCATTCCATTCCATTCCATTCCATTCTCTTCCACTCGAATACATTCTACTCCACTCCACTATGTATGTTGCCATCCCACTCCATTCCAGTCCACTCCTTTCCATTCCATTCCACTCAAACCCACTCCTGTCCTCTTCACTCCATTCTCTTCCACTCCATTCTACTACTCTGCACTCCATTCCATTCCATTCCTTTCCAATCCGTTCTGTGCCCTTGGATTCCATTGAATTCCATTCCATTCCATTCCCTTCCATTCCATTGTATTCCAGTCCACTCCATTCAAATCGACTGCATTCCATTCCATTCCATTCCATTCCATTCCATTCCATTACATTCCACTCGAATCCACTCTAAACGAGTCGAATCCACTCTAATCCACTCCACTGAACTCCACTCCACTCCTCTCCATTCCTTTCCAACCCATTCCAGTCCCCTGTACTCCACTACTTTGCTTTCTAATCCATTCTACTACACTGCACTTCACTGCACTCCCATTCCATTCCATTCTATTCCATTCCATTTTATTCCATTCCATTCCATTTCCTTACATTCCATTCCATTGCATTTCATTCCATTCCCCCCAAATCCACTCTTCTGCACTCCACTCCACTCAACTCCATTCCATTCCTTCCCATTCCACTCCACTTTCTCCATTCCATTCCATTCTATTCTATTCCACTCCATTCCTCTCAACTATATTCCACCCCACTCTACTCCACTCCTTTCCTTTCTACTTCATTCCACTACACTGCAATCCTCTCCATTGCATTCCATTATACTCCATTTCATTCCATTCCATTCCATTGCATTTGATTCCATTTCATTCCCTTCCATTCCATTCCATACCACCCCACTCCACTCCAATCCACTGCATTCCATTCCACTCCATTCAACTCGAAGCCACTCCACTCCACTCCACTCCATTTCATTCCTTCCCGTTGCACTCCACACCACTCCATTCCATTTCATTCCGTTCAATTCCATTCCAATCCTATCCACTCCATTCCTTTCTACTCCATTCCACTACACTGCACTCCACTCCACTACATTCCATTCCATTCCTTTGAATTCCATTCCATTCCATTCCATTCCATTCCATTCCTTTTCATTCCACTCCACTCCACTTCACTCCTATCCACTGCATTCCATTCCATTCGTTTCCATCCCACTCGAATACACTCTAATTCACTCCACTCCACTCCACTCGATTCCTTCCAATTCCACTCCACTCCACTCCAATCCACTCCATTCCATTCCATTCCATTCCTCTCAAATCCATTGCACTCCTCTCCACTGCATTCCATAGCACACCACTCCACACCACCCCACTCCATTCCATTCTGCTCCATTCCACTCCATTTCTTTCTACTCCATTCCACCACACTGCACTTCACTCCACTCCATTCCATTCCATTGCAATCCATTGCATTCCTTTCCATTCTTTTCCGTTCCTTTCCATTCCACTCCACTCCACTCAAATCCGCTGTATTCTATTCCTTTCCATTCCACTCGAATCCACTCTAATCCACTCCACTCAACTCCACTCCACTCCTCTCCATTCTATTCCTTTCCGTTCCATTCTTGTCCCCTCCACTCCACTCCATTCCTTTCTACTCCATTCCACCAAACTGCACTCCACTCCACTACATTCCATTCCATTTCGTTGAATTCCATTCCATTCCATTCCATTCCATTCCATTCCCTTCCATTCCTTTCCATTCCACTCCACTTCACTCCAATACACTGCATTCCATTCCATTCCTTTTCATTCCACTCGAATCCACTCTAATCCACTCCACTACACTCCATTCCTTCCAATTCCACTCCAATCCACTCCATTCCATTCCATTCCCCTCGAATCCACTGCACTCCACTCCACTCTTCACACCATTCCATAGCACACCACTGCTCACCACTCCACTCCATTACATTCCACTCCACTCCACTCCATTCCTTTCTACTCCATTCCACTACACTGCACTTCACTCCACTCCATTCCATTCCACTCCTTTCCGTTCCATTGCATTCCATTGCATTCCATTACATTCCATTTTTTTCCATTCCTTTCCATTCCACTCCACTCCACTCAAATCCACTGCATTCCATTCCATTCCATTCTGTTCCATTCCATTCCATTCCATTCCATTCCATTCCATTCCTTTCCTTTCCTTTCCATTCCATTCCACTCGAATCCACTCCACCCCACTCCACTGCCTTCCATTCCATTGCATTCTATTCCATTCCATTCCACTTGAATACACTCTACTCCACTCCAATCACCCCACTATATATATATTCCCATTCCACTCCATTCCAGTCCACTCCTTTCCATTCCATTCCACTCAAACCCACTCCTCTCCACTTCACTCCATTCTTTTCTACTCCATTCCACTACTTTGCACTCCACTCCATTCCATTCCATTCCTTTCCAATCCATTCTGTGCCCTTGCATTCCATTCAATTCTATTCCATTGCATTCCATTCCATTCCCTTCCATTCCATTGTATTCCAGTCCACTCCTTTCCAATCGACTGTATTCCATTCCATTCCATTCCATTCCACTCGAATCCACTCTAATCCACTCGAATCCACTCCACTGAACTCCACTCCACTCCTCTCTATTCCATTCCTTTCCATCCCATTCCAGTCCCCTGTACTCCACTGCATTCCATTCTAATCCATTCGACTACACTGCACTTCACTGCACTCCCATTCCATTCCATTCTATTCCGTTCCATTTTATTCCATTCCATCCCGTTTCCTTCCATTCCATTCCATCCCACACCACTTCACTCCAATCCATTGCATTGCATTCCATTCCATTCTCCATTCCATTCCTTTCCATTCCATTCCATTCCTCTCGGATCCACTCTATTCCACTCCACTCCATTCATTCACATTCAACTGAACTCCACTCCTTTCTATTCTATTCCACTAAACTCCACTCCACTCCACTCCTTTCCTTTCTACTCCATTCCACTACTCTGCATTCCACTCCGCTCCATTCAATTCCATTCCTTTCCATTCCATTCCGTTCCTTTGCATTCCATTCTATTCCATTCCATTCCATTCCGTTCCATTCCACTCCACTCCATTCCAATCCACTGCATTCCATTCCCTTCTATTCAATTCTATTCCACACGAATCCATTCTCCTCCCCTCCACTTCACTCACCTCCACTGAACTCAATTCCATTCCTTCCCATTCCATACCACTCTCTCCACTCCATTCCATTCCATTACACTCTACTCCACTCCACTCCACTTCATTCCATTCCTTCCCATTCCACTCCACACCACTGCATTCTATTCCTATCTACTCCTTTCCATTACACTGAATTCCACTCCATTCCATTCCATTCTACTGGAATCCACTCCACTTCACTACATTCCTCACCACTCCACTCCTTTGTTTCTCATTCAACTCCACTCCACTCCACATCATTCCATTAAATTCCTTTCCATTCCATTCCACTCCACTGCACTCCACTCCATTCCACTACACTCTATTCCTTTCTAATCCATTCCACTACACTACACTACACTACACTCCATTACATTCCATTCCACTGCATTCCATTCCATTCCATTGCATTTCATTCTATTCCTCACAAATCCACTCTACTCCACTCCACTCCTCTCAACTCCATTCCATTTCTTCCCATTCCACTCCACTCTCTCCACTCCATTCCATTCCATTCTATTCCATTCCCCTCCATTCCACTCCATTCCACTCCACTCCTTTCCTTTCTGCTTCATTCCACTACACTGCACTCCTCTCCACTGCATTCCATGACATTCCATTTCATTCCATTCCATTCCATTGTATTTGATTCCACTCCATTCCCTTCCATTCCCTTCCATACCACCCCACTCCACTCCAATCCACTGCATTACATTCCATTCCATTCAACTCCAAGCCACTGTACTCCACTCCACTACACTCCTCTCCATTTCATTCCTTCCCATTGCACTCCACCCCACTCCATTCCATTCCATTCCTTTCCATTCCATTCCATTCCAATCCACTCCACTCCACTCCTTTCTACTACGTTCCACTACACTTCACTCCACTGCACTACCTTCCATTCCATTCCTTTGGATTCCATTCCATTCCATTCCCTTCCTTTCCATTCCACTCCACTCCACTTCAGTCCAATCCACTGCATTCCATTCCATTCCTTTCCATTCCACTCGAATACACTCTAGTACACTCCACTCCACTCCATTCTTTCCAATTCCACTCCACTCCACTCCAATCCACTCCATTCCATTCCATTCCATTCCTCTGAAATCCACTGCACTCCACTCCACTCCTCTCCACTCCATTCCATAGCACACCACTCCACACCACTCCACTCCATTCCATTCCACTCCACTCCATTCCTTTCTACTCCATTCCACTACACTGCACTTCACTCTACTCCATTCCATTCCATTCCGTTCCATTTCATTCCATTCCATTCCATTCCATTCCACTCCACTGCATTCCAATCCACTGCATTCCATTCCATTCCATTCCATTCCACTCATATCCATTCTACTCCACTCCACTTCACTCACCCCCATTCAGTTCAATTGCATTCCTTCCCATTCCATACCACTCTCTCCACTCCATTCCATTCCATTCAATTCCATTCCACTCCTTTCCACTCTATTCCACTCCACTCAACTTCACGTCATTCCATTCCTTCCAATTCCACTCCACTCCACTGAATTCCATTCCTTTCTACTCCTTTCCATTACACGGAATTCCACTCCATTCCATTCTATTCCACTGGAATCCACTCCACTCCACTGCACTCCACACCACCCCTCTCCTTTCTTTCTAATTCAACTCCACTCCACTCCACATCATTCCATTAAATTCCTTTCCATTCCATTCCACTCCACTCCACTACACTCTATTCCTTTCTAATCAATTCCACTACACTACACTACACTCCCCTCCATTGTATTCCATTCCACTGCATTCTATTCCATTCCATTGCGTTTCATTCCATTCCTCCCAAATCCACTCTACTGCACTCCACTCCACTCAACTCCATACCATTCCTTCCCATTCCACTCCACTCTCTCCACTCCATTCCATTCCATTCTATTCCATTCCACTCCATTCCCCTCAACTCCATTCCACTACACTTCACTCCACTCCTTTCGTTTCTACCTCATTCCACTACACTGCACTCATCTCCACTGCATTCCATTACATTCCATTTCATTCCTTTCTGTTCCATTGCATTCGGTTCCATTCCATTCCCTTCCATTCCATTCCATACCACCCCACTCCACTCCAATCCACTGCATTCCATTGCATTCTCTTCAACTCGAAGCCACTCTACTCCACTCCATTCCACTCCCCTCCATTTCATTCCTTCCCATTGCACTCCACACCACTCCATTCCATTCCATTCCATTCCATTCCATTCCATTCCACTCCACTCCTTTCTACTACTTTCCACTTCGCTGTACTCCACTGCATTCCATTCCATTCCATTCCTTTGAATTCCATTCCATTCCATTCCCTTCCATTCCTTTCCATTCCACTCCACTGCACTTCCATCCAATCCACTGCATTCCATTCCATTCCTTTCCATTCCACTCGAATACACTCTAGTTCACTCCACTCCACTCCATTCCTTCCAATTCCACTCCACTCCACTCCAATCCACTCCATTCCTTTCCATTCCATTCCTCTGAAATCCACTGCACTCCATTCCACTCCTCTCCACTCCATTCCATAGCACACCAGTCCACACCATTCCACTCCATTCCATTCCACTCCACTTCACTCCATTCCTTTCTACTCCATTCCACTACACTGTACTTCACTCCACTCCATTCCATTCCATTCCATTGCATTCCATTCCATTCCATTCTTTTCTGTTCCTTTCCATTCCACTCCACTCCACTCAAATCTGCTGCATTCCATTCCTTTCCTTTCCACTCGAATCCACTCTAATCCACTCCACTCAACTCCACTCCACTCCTCTCCATTCCATTCCTTTCCATTCCATTCTTGTCCCCTCCACTCCACTCCATTCCTTTCTACTCCATTCCACTACACTGCACTCCGCTGTAATCCTATTCCATTCCGTTCCGTTCTGTTCCATTGCAATCATTTCCATTCCATTCCATTCCATTACATTACATTTCACTCCACTCCACTCCAATCAACTACATTTCATTCCATTGCATTCTATTCCACTCCATTCCATTCCACTCCACTCAAATACACTCTACTCCACTCCACTCTATTCCACTATATATATTCCCATTCCACTCCATTCTAGTCTACTCCTTTCCATTCTGTTCCACTCAAACCCACTCCTCTCCACTCCACTCCATTCTTTTCTACTCCATTCCACTACTCTGCACTCCACTCCACTCCATTCCATTCCATTCCTTTCCAATCCATTATGTGCCCTTGCATTCCATTCAATTCCATTCCATTGTGTTCCATTCCATTCCATTCCCTTCCATTCCATTGTATTCCAGTCCACTCCATTCCAATCGACTGCATTCTATTCCATTCCATTACATTACATTCCACTCGAATCCACTCGAATCCACTCCACTCCACTCCAATCCACACCACTGAACTCCACTCCACTCCTCTCCATTCCTTTCCATTCCATCCCATTCCAGTCCCCTGTACTTCACTGCTTTCCTTTCTTATCCATTGGACTACACAGCACTTCACTGCACTCCCATTCCATTCCATTCTATTCCATTCCATTCTATTCCATTCCATTTTGTTCCATTCCATTCCATTTCCTTCCATTCCATTCCATCCCATTCCAATCCACTCAAATCCACTGCATTGCATGCTATTCCATTCCATTCCATTCCACTCCTTTCCATTACATTCCATTCCACTCGAATCCACTGTACTCCACTCCACTCCATTCATTCCCATTCATCTCCACTCCACTCCTTTCTATTCTATTCCACTAAACTCCACTCCAGTCCACTCCTTTCCTTTCTACTCCATTCCATTACTCTGCACTCCACTCTGCTCCATTCCATTCCATTCCTTTCCATTCCATTCCGTTCCTTTGCATTCCATTCCATTCCAATCCATTCCATTCAATTCCTTTCCATTCCATTCCGTTCCTTTGCATTCCATTCCATTCCATTCCATTCCATTCCATTCCACTCCACTCCATTCCAATCCACTGCATTCCATTCCATTCCATTCTATTCAATTCTATTCCACTCGAATCCATTCTACTCCACTCCCCTTCACTCAACTCCACTCAACTCAATTCCATTCCTTTCAATTCCATACCACTCTCTCCACTCCATTCCATTCCATTCCATTCCATTGTATTCCAGCCCACTCCATTCCAATCGACTGCATTCCATTCCATTCCCTTACATTACATTCCACTCGAATCCACTCTAATCCACTCCTCTGAACTCCACTCCACTCCTCTCTATTCCATTCCTTTCCATCCCATTCCAGTCCCCTGTACTCCACTGCATTCCTTTCTAATCAATTTTACTACACTGCACTTCACTGCACTCCCATTCCGTTCCATTCTATTCTGTTCCATTTTATTCCATTCCATTCCATTTCCTCCCATTCCATTCCATCCCACTTCACTCCACTCCAATCCACTGCATTGGATTCCATTCCATTCCATGCCATTCCACTCAACTCCACTCTACTCCACTCCACTCCACTCCATTCATTCACATTCAACTCCACTCCACTCCTTTCTATTCTATTCCACTGAACTCCACTCCACTCTTCTCCTTTCCTTTCTACTCCATTCCACTACTCTGCACTCCACTTCGCTCCATTCCATTCCATTCCTTTCCATTCCATTCCTTTCCTTTGCATTCCATTCTATTCCATTCCATTCCATTCCACTCCAATCCATTCCAATCCACTGCATTGCATTCCATTCCATTCCATTCCATTCCATTCCATTCCATTCCATTCCATTCCATTCCACTCGAATCCATTCTACTTCACTCCACTTCACTCAACTCCACTCAACTCAATTCCATTCTTTCCCATTCCATACCACTCTCTCCTCTCCATTCCATTCCATTCCCCTCATTCCACTCTACTCCACTCCACTCCACTTCACTCCATTCCTTCCCATTCCATTCCACTACACTCTACTGCATTCCATTCCTTTCCACTCCTTTCCATTACACTGAATTCCATTCCATTCTATTCCATTCCACTGGAATACACTCCACTCCACTGCACTCCTCACCACTCCACTCCTTTCTTTCTCATTCAACTCCACTCCACTCCACATCATTCCATTAAATTCCTTTCCATTCCACTCCAGTACACTACACTCTATTCCTTTCTAATCCATTCCACTTCACTCCACTCCACTCCCGTCCATTGCATTCCATTCCACTGCATTCCATTCCATTCCATTGCATTTCATTCAATTCCTCCCAAATCCACTCTACTGCACTCCACTCCACTCAACTCCATTCCATTCCTTCCCATTCCACTCCACTCTCTCCACTCCATTCCATTCCATTCTATTCCATTCCACTCAACTCCATTCCACTACACTCCACTCCTTTCCACTCTACTTCATTCCACTACACTGCACTCCTCTCCACTGCATTCCATTACATTCCATTTCATTCCATTCCGTTCCATTGCATTCGATTCCATTCCTTTCCCTTCCATTCCATACCACCCCACTCCAATCCACTGCATTCCATTCCATTCCATTCCATTCTATTCAACTCGAAGCTGCTCTACTCCACTCCACTCCATTTCATTCCTTCCCATTGCACTCCACACCACTCCTTTCCATTCCATTCTGTTTCATTCCATTTCATTCCACTCCACTCCACCCCAATACTTTCTACTCCATTCCACTACACTGTAATCCACTCCACTACATTCCATTCCATTCCTTTGAATTCTATTCCATTCCTTTCCATTCCATTCCTTTGAATTCCATTCCATTCCATTCCCTTCCATTCCTTTCCATTCCACTCCACTCCACTTCACTCCAATCCACTGCATTCCATTCCATTGCTTTCCATTCCACTCGAATACACTCTAATACACTCCACTCCACTCCATTCCTTTCAATTCCACTCCACTCCACTCCAATCCACTCGATTCCATTCCATTCCATTCCTCTTAAATCCACTGCACTCCAGTCCACTTCTCTCCACTCCATTCCATAGCACACCACTCCAAACCACTCCACTCCATTCCATTCCACTCCACTCCACTCCATTCCTTTCTACTCCATTCCACTACACTGCACTTCACTGCACACCATTCCATTCCATTCTGTTCCATTCCATTCCATTCTTTTCCATTCCTTTCCATTCCACTCCACTCCACTCAACTCCACTGCATTCCATTCCTTTCCATTCCTTTCCATTCCACTCGAATTCACTCTAATCCACTCCATTCAACTCCACTCCACTCCTCTGCATTCCATTCCTTTTCATTCCATTCTTGTCGCCTCCACTCCACTCCATTCCTTTCTACTCCATTCCACTACACGGCACTTCCCTGCACTTCCATTCCATTCCATTCCGTTCCATTGCAATCGTTTCCATTCCATTCCCTTCCATTCCATTCCATTGCACTCCACTCCACTCCAATCCACTCCATGCATTCCATTGCATTCTATTCGGTTCCATTCCATTCCATTCCACTCAAGTACACTCTACTTCACTCCACTCCACTATTTATATATATTTCGATTCCACTCCATTCCACTCCACTCCTTTCCATTCCATTCCACTCAAACCCTCTCCTCTCCACTCCACTCCATTCTTTTCTACTCCATTCCACTACTCTGCACTCCACTCCACTCCATTCCATTCCATTCCTTTCCAATCCATTCTGTGCCCTTGCATTCCATTCAATTCCTTTCCATTGCATTCCATTCCATTCCATTCCCTTCCATTCCATTGTATTCCAGTCCACTCCATTCCAATTGACTGCATTCCATTCCATTACATTACATTCCACTCGAATCCACTCTAATCCACTCAAGTCCACTCTAATCCACTCCACTGAACTCCTCTCCACTGCTCTCCATTCCATTCCTTTCCATCCCATTCCAGTCCCCTGTACTCCACTGCATTCCATTCCAATCCATTCGACTACACTTCACTTCACTGCACTCCCATTCCATTCCATTCTATTCTGTTTCATTTTATTCCATTCCATTCTATTTCCTTCCATTCCATTCCATCCCACTCCACTCCAATCCATTGCATTCCATTCCATTCCATTCCTTTCCATTCCTATCCATTCCACTCGAATCCACTCTACTCCACTCCCCTCCACTCCATTCATTCTCATTCAACTCCACTCCACTCCTTTCTATTCTATTCCACTAAACTCCACTCCACTCCTTTCCTTTCTACTCCATTCCACTACTCTGCACTCCACTCCATTCCATTCCTTTCCATTCCGTTCCATTCCTTTGCATTCCATTCTCTTCCATTCCATTCCACTCAACTCCATTCCAATCCACCGCATTCCATTCCACACCATTCCATTCCACTCGAATCCATTCTACTCCACTCCACTTCACTCAACTCCACTCAACTCAATTCCATTCCTTCCCATTCCAGACCACTCTCTCCACTCCATTCCATTCCATTCAATTCCATTCCACCCCATTCCACTCTACTCCACTCCACTCCACTCCATTCCATTCCTTCCCATTCCACTCCACTCCACTGTATTCCATTCCTTTCCACTCCTTTCCATTACACTGAATTCCACTCCCTTCCATTCCATTCCACTGGAATCCACTCCACTCCACTGCACTCCACACCACTCCACTCCTTTCTTTCCCATTCAGCTCCACTCCAGTCCACATAATTCCTTTAAATTCCTTTCCTTTCCATTCCTCTCTGCTCCACTCCACTACACTCCATTCCTTTCTAATCCTTTCCACTACACTCCACTCAACCCCCCTCCATTCTGTTCCATTCAGTTCCATTCCATTCCATTCTGTTCCATTTCTTTGCCTCCATTCCATTCCCTTTTATTCCATTCCATTCCACTCCACTCCACTCCACTACATTGCATTCCTTTCCATTGCATTCAATTCTATTCCATTCCATTCCATTCCATTTCACTCAAATCCGCTCTACTCCACTCCACTCTTCACTCCATTCCATTCCTTCCCTTTTCACTCCACTCCACTCCATTCCATTCCTTCCCATTCCCCTACACTCTAGTCCCCTATATTCCATTCCATTCTGTTCCACTCCATTTCATTCATCATTTCATTTCACCATTCCATTTCGTCATTTCATCATTTCATTTCATCATTTCTTTTCATCTTATCATTTCATCATTTAATTTCATTTCATCATTTCATTTCATTGACAAATATATTTAAGTGCTAATGTGATGCCCAAGAGACAACCTATTTCCCTTTGTAAAACACCTCCTGCAACAAAAGGCAACCTCTCATGGCTCTCTAAGTCTACAGGGATACCAGCCTCTCTTCAACCACCCAATTTGATTTAGAACCTCAAACACCACCTCAGTTTCTTTAAAACCTAAAACATAAACACAACTCTTGATTGTAAGTGAGCCAAGAGTTTCTTGTCTCTTTCTCTGCTCAATGCTTATGGCCGTGTCTCCCCAACTACGTTCAGTGGAAGAAAAGATCCCCTGGACAAAAAAGTTTGAGAATTGTTTTTGCAGGACTTCTCAGAACCTTTAAAACACAAATCCTCATCCACAGGGATCTTCAGGAGGGAGATGACTGATGCAGCACAACTTTCTTTCACAGGGGCATCGTGCAGAAAACAGTATGAGACACAGAAAGGCTGCATTGAGTCTTTTTAAGGGCCTGGGCCTTGGTGGGGATGGGGTAGGATCTCTCCAGATAGCATCTAATGAGTAGGAACATTCAGGTTGCTTTTTTTTTCCTTATTGGCAAAACTGTGCACCATGAATGAAGCTGGTCTCCCTTATCCATATCAAAACTAAACCCAAATTAATTGGCTAAATTGGGTCTCAACACCTCCAGGAGCCATGTGGAAGAAAGTCCCACCACACTTTAAAGTAGCTTACCTCATCACAGTTGAGGAAAGCAAAACGCTTATGACCAGTATGCTGCTAATACAAGTCTGCAGATAATGCTGTATGAAAAATTACTTTTCCCAATCATAGCTGGCACAGTCCACATTTTGCATTAAACTTCCCCCCCCCCCCGTTTTAAATTTTAAACACAGGTCTTTTTCTCTTCTTTTTTTAAATTTTAATTTAATTATACAAGACAGAGTCTCAGTATGTTGCCCAGGCTGGTCTTGAACTCCTGAGCTCAAGCGATACATCCGTCTCCGCCTCTCAACGTGCTGGGATTACAGGCCTGAGACACTGTGCCTGGCCTTAAACACAAATCTTAATTCATTCTTACAATTATCCTGAGGTTAGAAAAATGGAAGGGGAAGAAAAATGGCAAGCAGGTAGGCTGACTTCAGCTTCATTATTTGGAAGGACAGTTTCCTCGGTTAAAACACACTACTGCCCACAAAGGCCAAGATAACAGAAAAATACAGAATTATATAAATAGATTTCATATGTGACAGCTTTTTGAATGGAGACTTTTTCAATGCAAATGACAAACAGATGTGCTTGAGAATAAATGACAATGAATTTTTCTTATCTCAACAGCCGTCCTGAGAGCACGTCTCTACGTCTCTACCTGCATTCTGGAATCAGGGAGAAAGCCAAAACGGATGACAAGACACTAGATCAGCCATGTCCAACCCTTTGACTACAAGGACTTTTCCGCCTATCTGTGGTGGTGGGTATCTTGAAAATTATGCACAAACTTTTTTTTTAAGCTCATCAGCTATCGTTAGCATTAGTGTATTTTATGTGTGGCCCAGGAGCATTCTTCTTCCAATATGGCCCTGAGAAGCCAAAAGACTGGAAACCTATGCACTAGGTCAAAAGACTACTCCTGGAAGCAATTGTAAAGAATTTTTGACATTATCTTGACATGAAAACCAATGGATAGTGGGACAGAATGCAAAATCTTCAAGAATTTTTCTTGTTGGTTTTTTTTTTTTTTTTTTTTGAGTCAAGGTCTTGCTCTGTGGCCCAGGCTGCATTACACTGGTGAGATCACAGCTCAGTGCAGGCTCAAGTGCTCCTCCTGCCTCAGCCACAGTAGTAGCTGGGACTACAGATGCGCACAAACACCCCTGGCTAATATTTTATTTTTTGTAGAGACGGGGTCTCACTATATTGTCCACGTTGGTCTCCAACTCCTTGACTCAAGGGATCCAGGACAGGATAACAGGTGTGAGCCACCACACCTGGCCATGTGCATGAACTTTTAAGAAAAACACAAGGCCCCAGAAAAGTTAAGGTTTTCCCACCTAATTTCCAGGAGATCTTTTGGTGCAAGGATGAGAAGCTCTTAAAAGTACACAGACAACTCCAAAGAATCAAGACAGTTCATTCAGGCTGGGCCAGCCCACTGGGCAGACTGACCTTCAAGAAAGGCCCACCCATGACATACACCAGATGGCTCTCCAAGAATCTGTCCAGGCCTCAGGGTCCCTAAGGTACTGGACAGAGCTAGGAAAGCAAACCCATTTGCTTCTTCCTGCAGAAAACCCCTTGAGGTCAAGATCCCACAATCAGATGAGGATGGAGTGGCTCACCCTCAGTCAACAGGCCAGACTCAAGGTGGTATAATGTCTTAACCAAGGGTGTGGGCCTCCAGGTATGACTCCCAACTCAGTGCTCCTTTAATAACCACTCTTTGTTAATTCTCCTTAATAGGGGTTCCTGGCAAGTTAGTTCTCCCTCAGGCCTTCCGTTTCCTCACCTGCAAGATGAGAGGGCTGGACCAGATGGAAATTTTGGGGGGAAGGGGATGTCGGCATGCAGCACACGCCGCCCCTCGAGCCTCCATCCAAGTTCCCACCACGCACCCGCCCCACAAATCCTGCCCAAGGTGAGGGCTGGTCCCGGGTCCTCCAGCTGCCGCATCAGCGAGTGCAGGAGGGAGGGGAAGCCTCCAAGGGGGCGACGCAGGCTCAATGATGCAACTGGGCCAGGATTGAACTGAGGCCAGGAAGGAGGTGTCCGGCTCGCTACTGGAACCCAGCCTGGGTCCTCGACCCCCTTACCTCCATGGTCGGTATCTCCTGCTGGGTGAGGTCGTTGGACACAGCGCACTTGGTGCGCAGCCCGCGCAGGCTGCCCATGGAGATGCCGATGAGCTTCTGGAGCTGCCCGCACTGCTGCAGCGCACGGCTGTCCGTGGCCCCTGCGCCTCCCTCCGCTGCCGCCGCATCACCCCGCTAACGCCTTCCCTCTTCTCTCCCATCGCCGCCGCGCTCAGCGCCGCTCTATGCAGGCAGCAGCGGCCGAGGCAGGGAGCTCAGGGAGCGGGCGCCTAGGGGAGGAACTCAGGAGCCGGGAGAGCTGGAGAAGGAGCACCACTTGGCGCTGCCCGAGACAGGACGCCGGTAGAGTTGTCAGCCGAGTCTTCCGCTATTGCCCTCAGAGCCGTGGCGATGGCAAAAAGCAACGCGGCAGGGGGCAAAAAACCGTTAAACGCGGCGGCTGCGGGGGCAAAAAGCCGAGAACAGCCACAGCTGCGGGGGACAAAAAGCCGCGGCGGCATGGGGCAAAAAGCCACGGCGGCGGGGGCAAAATGCCGCGGCGGTGGGGGGCAAAAAGCTGGGAAAAGCGGCGGCGGCAGGGACAAAAAGCCGCGGTTGCACGGGGACAAAAGCCGGGAAAAGTGGCGGCGGCGGCGGGGGCAAAAAGCCGCGGCGTCGGAGGGCACAAAGCTGCTGCGGCGGGGCCAAAAAGCCGGGGCGGCTTTGATGACGGCAAAAAGCCGCGGTGGCGGGGACAAAAAGCCGCAAAAAGCCGCGACGGCGGGTGCAAAAAGCCACGGCGGCGGGGGCAAAAAGCTGTGAAAAGAGGCGGTGGCGGGGTCAAAAAGCTGTGGCGGCGTGGGACAAAACCCGGGGAAAGTGGCCAAAAGCCCTGGCGCCCGGGGCAAAAAGCGGCGGCGGCGGGGGGCAAAAAGCCGCTGGCGGCGTGGGATCCTTTGTAATAGAGAAACATTCAGACCTTAATAGCAGTGTTCTGAAATCATATGTGAGGGACAACCCCTCAGAATCCAGCAGCAGTGTTTTGGAATCCTCTGTGTGGGACAAACACTCAGACTCAGCAGTAATGTTCTGGAATCCTATGTGAGGAATAAACACTCAGAACCCAACAGCAGTTTTCTGGAATCCTATGAGAGGGGAAAACACTCAGAACCCAGCCACTGTGTTCTGGGATGCTATCTGAGGGACAATCATTCACACACTCGTAGAAGTCTTCTGTAATCGTTTGTGAGAAACACTCAGAAACCAGCAGCAGTGTTCTGGAATCCTATCTGAGGGACAAACACTCAGAACCCAGAAGCAGTGTTCTAGAATCGTTTGTGAGGGGCAAACATTAAGAATTTCTTAGCAGTGTTCAGGAATCGTATGTGAGGAACAAACACTCAGAACCCAGCAGCTGTGTTCTCGAATTCTATGTGAGGAACAAACACTCAGATCCCAGCAGCCGGGTTATGGAATCCTGTTTCAGGGACAAACACTCAGAACCCAGCAGCAACGTTCTGGAATAATTTGAGACAGACAAAAACTCGGAACCCAGCAGCAGTTTTCTAGAATACTTTGTGACGGACAAACATTCACAACGTCGTAGCAGTATTCTGGTATCCTATGTGAGGGACAAATACCAAGAACCCAGCATCGGTGTTCTAGAATCCTATGTGAGGGCAAACACTCAGAATCCAGCAGCAGTCAGTAGATAGAGGTAACAAACTTAGATATGTGCCAAGTCTAGACACAAGAGACTAGGGGGATAACGACCTTTCAAAATCAAATGCAAGATTTGAAAACTGATTGGCTTGGGGATGAGGAGAAGGCAGGTCTTTAAGGTCAATCCCTGTTTTGCTTTAAGTTGTTAGGGGGTGGTTTTATCACACATTGTAGAATATGTCGTTTCGGTTTTGAACATCTTGAATTAAATTGTCCTAACATATCTTATGAATTTGATTTTCTTCCCTGGGAAGCTAATATTTCAAAAACTTAAAGAGTATAGATTTCCAACTTGTATCCAATTTATAAAATTATCTCTAGGCTGCTGGTTTCAGGAGGAGGCTCATGAATATTCTATTTGCAGAGAATATGAGTTAACAACAGCTTCAATATTTGTGGACAAGCAGTTAACTAAGCCACCTCTCAGTGTATTTAGATTGGAAATCTCAGCTGAAGATATTCAATAATGAACCAAAAGTGACTTAAAAATTCAATATTTAAGTATATTTCATTGTAATTGATTTGAATTTAAGTAGCCATATACAGGCAGTATTTACTACATTGAACAATGCAAATAAGAGAAAAAAGTTAATAACCATCTGTAATATCACATGCCAAAATCCTCATAAATTTATTCTAGCTAAAAGAGTTCATCAGAAGCAGCAACTGAAAGCACCAACTAAACCAGCTGGGGTTAATTCAGTCATTCTCTCAGAACCATCTATTCTCTGAACAAAACAAGTAGAAGAGTTAATTGTGAATCTGCATTTCCCTTGCCTATTTTAAGGTTCTGATGTAGACACTAATTCGTGAAATCCCTCCTGTGGTGTGATATTTCGTTTTACTTGCTTTTTGTTAGGAAAAGAATGCTTCGGCTCTTAATTTAAAATTATGTTTCTCCCTCCTAGGATGAGTAAACTTAGAATGCATTCTCTGACATATCCAAGTTTTTGTTAATATGAATTTGGGGAAAAAAGCATACTTAATTAGCTAAGACTTCTTATTCTAGGCTTGACCCTGTGTTCGACATCTTTTGAATTTGTAGTTGCATAGGCTGCTCTCTGACACTGGTTAGTGATCTGGAAGCTATATTAACGTTAGGGGAGGTGGTGTATGAACATTAGAGGTATCCTTGAGAGGAAAGACTTGTCTTATCTCAATACGTCTCTTTTTCTGCACACAAGAAAATCAATGTTTGAGTCTTCTAAAATCTTCCTATTTCCAAGTTGCAGAGTACCATTGATTCCTAAACAAAGATCTAATTTTTGACTCAGAGACGTGGCAAGATAGTGAATCATCATTATAATTTAACAATCTTCAAGATAAAATTCTCTCTCTGATATTTAGGTTTTGCCCAATTATTAAGTTATTTGGGTGTTTCGTTAAGAATGGAAGACTCTAGTCTCTTGAGCAGAGACTATAAAGGCCTCAGATGATCATTTATAATTTTATGCTCTTTTCTTTAACATATTCAACACATTTGGAAGCAGCCAATATTCCCCAGAGTTGTTGTGTTTTTTAAACCAAATACATGGTTCAGTGGTGGAAAACTGGGCTGAACCAAGCTGTTTTCAGTAAACACTTCATTTCAGGTGACCTATTTCATATTAAATAATCTCTAGATCCTGTCTTCAAAACTAACTAGATCAGATAACCTACCTTAGATTTTCACCTTTTAGGTTCTGTTAGCTGCAGTCACTTTTGAGAAAATGATTGCAATGAAAGGATAGGGTTGTAGATGGTGAAAATGTTTTGACTCATTTAAGCATAGTGGTATTTAATATGAGAATTTAAGTTAGACACATTTGAAAATTATAATGGAGTCTTTTGGCTGAGCTTTAAAAAAAATAGCATTTAAGCTAAAAAGGGAACTGCTAACTCTCCTAAAATCAGAAAGATGTTACAGTAATTCTCCATTCTCTAGAATTATCAGGAAGCACCTTTGTGATGATTTAATTTTGCTCTTGGGAGTGTGAGCCTGTGTAGTCATGGAACCATCAATTAGAATGATGGCTTTCTGATCACAAAGTCATTCTTTCTGAAAACAATATTTTTCATAAATTTGAAAGTGAGAAGTTTTGATCTTGCCATTCCCAAGTAACTCTCTTAGTAAGAGGCATCAGCATGCTTCAGTGACAGCTGTCACCTTCCAGTGCTGAGAGTCATCTTTGAGTTCTCCATTTCACTCCCTACACTCAAATTTAGCTGCAGTTCTCTTGGCCGGTCCTATGAAATACATCCAAGGCCTAACGACTTCTCACCACTAATACCACTCATACTAACAGCATTCTCACCTAAGTCACTACCTTCTTTCTCTGGATTACAATAGCCTCCCAATTTATTTGCTCACATAACCTATTTATTCTACACAGTGCACCAGATACACCCCTTTGAAATGCAAACACAATCATGTTATTCTCTGGTGAAATTATCTCACATATTCCTATAACATTTAAAATTAATTCAAAATAATCCCATGATTATCAAAACCCTACATGTTCTTCCACAGCATGGTTTAGTTCCAAGATATCTCTTCAACTTTTTTTTCACTGTACTGAATTGGTGACTAGGAGTCATGTATTCGTTTTTGCTCAAAAAGTCTTCACTTGTAAATTTTTCAGTTTCTCCTTAATCCACAGGTAACTCTTTCCTCATAAGGCTAATTGCTTGCTTCCTTGAGCAAGCAATCTGCTGAAAGATACCCTTCATTTTCTAACTGATATTAATAATTTTAATCATTCATTATTCCTTTACTATGCTCTATAGTGTATACAATTTCTGTTCTTTGTCATGTTATTAACTAAATTATTTATTTGTTTCAGGAATATATTCCATAAGTATTGTACACATAAAAATTATGTTATTTTTATTGCTGTATGCTCAGCTGCCCAATAACAGTTTGAGGATTAACATATTTGTTAAATGGGCAAATACATTCTTTCACAAATATTAGTTTAATAATTTTATATTAAACTCCCTATATACTTACAATATGAATTAGAAAATTCAGAATCAACATTCCATTGGAAAAAACTAAACAATTTGTTATAAAACATCCTTAAAAGCATCAGAAAGTTAATACTGCAATGAAAAATTACGGGTCTAAATTAAGAATGATATGGAAGCCTGTTTGTGAGGCTTATGTTTGGGTTATCTCTTTACTTAGAGTGACTATAAACCTCAAAACAGAACTAAAGGGAGAAATAACCATATCTAATAACATGGTAAGGGTATTTAAACATCTCTTAGTAATTGAGAAAATTGAAAGAAAAGAAAAAAGAGAAATGGAGAAAGAGAAACAGAGTGAAAGGGATAATGAAGGAGAGAAAGAAGAAGAGAAAGGAAGAGGAACAAAAGTAAAAAGGAGGAAGGGGGAGGGAGGAAGAAAGAAAGGTGAAAAGAAAGAATGGTAAAGTTTTAACAACATAATTTATCATTCTATAATATGAATGTTGGTCTATTTGATGATGTCCCATAGATTCCTTAGTCTCTGCTCATTTTTTATTTGTTATTCTTTCTGTTTCTCAGAGTCAACATTTTCCATTTTCTTGTCTTCAAGCTCATTACTTCTTCTGTGTGTGCAAATATACTCCTAAATCCCTCTGGTGATTTTTTAATTTTTATCATTGTAGATTTCAACTCCAGAATTTCTGTTATCTCTTTGTTGATATTCCTACTTTTTAATATTTTTTCTGACTCCTTTATCTCTTTGTTTATGTTTTCCTTTCGACTTTTGAGTATAATTAGGAGAGTTATTTAAAAGTCTTTGTGTAGTAAGTTTGATGTCTGGGTTTCCTTAGAGACATTTTTTGTCAATTTAGTTTGTTTCTTTGAATGAGCCATACTTTCCCATTCTTTATAGGCCTTGTAAATTTTTTGAAAACTGGACATTATAATAATTATAATTACCATGTGGTTTCTCTGTAAATCAGACCCCCTCTACAAACACACTAATGTTTTTTGGTTTTAAATTTTGTTTACTTATTATATCGTTAAGGTTTTTTTATACAGAGGAATTTTCCAAGGTGATTTACAAAACTGTTTGCTTTATAAGGTGTGGTCACTGAAGTCTTTTTGTTTCCTTAACAAATGTTAAGCTAATGTTTTGACAGTGATTTTCTTGTATGTCATGAACTAAGAAAATAGGCAAATACAACAGAAACAAAAAGAAAAACAAGTAATCATTATCCAGCAAAATATGTCTCTAGGCCATGCAGACTTGCTTTTTGCTGGGTTCTTTAAAGCCGGCACAAAGTGTGTGTTCACTCTTGCACTGACTGAAGTTCAAGTTCACTCTTGCACAGAGCTTGCACTGAGGGGAGGGATCAGCCAAGGTGAATGTGTAGGGTCTTCTTATGACATTTGTCAGCATGTGGCTTAACCTATGCATACATGTGACTTTCTAGACTCTCCCATGTACGTGAATGATTTTGGATGTCTTAGTTTTCCAAATGCTCTTCTCCAACTTTTCTTCCTGTGCTGAAGGTGATCTACTATATGTGTAAACTCTAATTTTTGCCCTAAGCATCTGTAGTTTGTTAGGTATCCTTGCAGAGTTTCTTAATAATGTCTATTCCTTATCTGTTCTGTATTCTAGCAACACAGAAAAAAAAAAAAGCCTCTCATTAGTCCTTTAGGTATCCCCCCAGACCGGTCAAAACAGACACATAATAATTTGCGGGTAAGATCTTCTCTTGTTCCTTTGGACCATGGACCAGGGTTCCTCACTGGGAACGTGGGCTTCTGACACTTCAACACTGCCAATTTTCTGGGGCAAAGCCAAGTTAAAAATGTCACAAAGTTTTCAAGTTGTCTGTTTCTTGAGTCTTTCAGTTGGTTGTTGTAATCTTTTGACCATTTTCCAGAGTTTTGGCAAAATTTATTCTGACAGTTTCTCTTAGTTGTGTGATGTTTCTGTGGGGAAATGAAAGATTGCAGCTGTCTCCACTGCCATTTTGCTGATGCTCCTCTTTTGTCAATTTTTGCCTCATGTTATTATGCTTTGTTATTAGTTCATGTTTTCTAGGGTTGCCATAACCAAGTAACACCAACTGGGTGCCTTCAACAACATAAATTTATACTCTTATAGTCCTGGAAGCTAAAACTCTGAGATTGAGGTGTCAGCAGGGATGGTCCCTTCAAGGGCTATGAGAGAAAGCCTGTTCTGTGCCTTGTTTCTAGCTTCTGGTGGTTTAGTGTCAGTCTTTGGCATTCCTTGGCTAATCTCTGCCCTCATAATCACATGATACTCTCCCTGTGCATACGTCTCCCTCTACTCAAATTTCTTCTTTTTATAAGGACATCAGTCATATTGAATTAAGGCTCATCTGATTTTATCTTAACTTCATCATCTGCAAAGAATCTATTTCCTAATAAGGTCATATTCAGTGGTTAGGATTTCAGCATCTATATAGAGGAAACAATTTAGCTCATATCTGTGCAAACATGATTGTAATAGCTATGTCTTCCCAAAGCATTGACACCCTTATTACTACAATATAAATTTTAAAAATCCTATTCACATTTTAATAGACTATATTGTGTGTTATGAGTATAATGAGTTCAGTGTTCTTATGATTGCTCTTTGCGTGATATTTTTTGTCATCTTTTTACTTTCAATCCATTAGTATCCTTGCACCTTAACGTATGTTGGGATCACTTGTTTTAATCCAGTCTGACAATCTCTGCTTCTTCATTGGATTTTAATCTGCTCACATTTAATATTATAGTTGGTATAATTCTATTTATGTCTGCCATTTAACCGTTTGTTTTGTATATTTCTCAAATATTTTTCTTTATTGCTTTATTTTGCAATGAATGAATATTTTCTAAAATAGGGAACTTTAGATTACTAATGAATTATTTTACTATATATTTTTGAGAATTTTTTTTTTTTTTTGAGATGGCGTCTCACTCTGTCGCCCAGGCTGGAGTGCAGTGGTGCAATCTCGGCTCACTGCAAGCTCCATCTCCTGGGTTCCCGCCATTCTCCTGCCTCAGCCTCTCCGAGTAGCTGGGAATACAGGCGCCCGCCACCACGCCTGGCTAATTGTTTTTTTGTATTTTTAGTAGAGATGGGGTTTCACCGTGGTCTTGATCTCCTGACCTCGTGATCCACCCGCCTCGGCCTCCCAAAGTGCTGAGATTACAAGCGTGAGCCACCGCGCCGGCCATTTTTGGTAATTTTTGTTGTTGTAAGTTTACCATATACGTATATGGAAAATTAATTATTCAAATCGTCTTCCAATTTATACTAGTAAAATTTTAGTAATACATAGAAACATCGTTGTTATACAAATCTCTTTTATTTCCTCCATTTTAAAGTATTATCACTTTACACATTACATCTATTAAAGTTACAAACCAACAATACATTTTAGTAATTGTTACTTTACCATCTATAGTGATTACCTTATCACAATACATTTTTCTTCCACCTACCTCCTTTTTGATGTTACTGGAAAATATGTTACAGACATATTACATTTCTACATGTCAAATACTCAGCAATACATTATGCACATATTATTATTATCATTATCATTGAGACAGAGTCTCCCTCTGTCGCCCAGGCTGGAGTGAAGTGGCACAATCTCCGCTCACTGCAAGCTCCATCTCCCATCTTCATGCTATTCTTCTGCTTCAGCCTCCCGAGTAGATGGGACTACAGGCACCCGCCATCACGCCCGGCTAATTTTTTGTATTTTTAGTAGAGATGGGGTTTCACTGTGTTAGCCAGGATTATCTCGATATCCTGGCCTCGTAATAAGCCCGCCTCAGCCTCCCAAAGTGCTGAGATTACAGACGTGAGCCATCGTGCCTGGTCATTGTACACATATTATTTTATAAACAGTGTATGATAAAGAGAAAACATGCATTTCTACTGTCTTTTATAATGTTAACATTGCCTATACCAGTGCTTTTTTAAAAATGTGGATTCAAATGACTGCCTTGTGTAACTTGCTTTTAGCCTTAGGAATTTATTTTAGTGTTTTTTTTTTTTGTATGGTAGGTCTGCCAGCAACAACTTCAGTTAATATTTCCGTTTATCTCAGTAAGTCTTTTTGTTATCTTCATTTTTGAAAAATAATTGCTGGATAAGGAATTGGTGGCTGACAGTTTTTTTTCCTTTGCATCTTTTGAATATATTTTTCTACTGCCTCTTGCTTTCATTGTTTCTGTTAAGTTAGCTGTTAATCTTACAAAACATAGGTGCACAAAAAATAAACAAGTGCATGAATATTTATAGCAGTAATATTCATACAGTGATAAAGTAGAAGCAATCCACATGCTTCTTGACTCATAAGTGGACACCCTATTTTCAGCTATAAAAAAGAATGAAGTACTTATACATGGTATAATATGGGTGAAATTTGAAAGGATTATGTTAAGTGCACAAAAGGACAAATATTACTTGATTTTATTCACATGAAACATCAGGAATTGGCAAATCATTTGGGATATAAATCAGATTAGTGGACGTTAGGGCTCAGGGAAGCAGAATAGGGTATAACAACTTTATGCATAATGAATCTTTAGAAGGGAAATGATGAAATTGTCCTGGAACATTGTGAATATACTAAAAGCAACTGCATTGTATGCTATAACATGGTTGTTATTAATTTTATATTATGTGATTTTTACCTTAAAAAACAAAAAAGAAAACAGCCTTACTCTATACATAATAAACTCAAGATGTGTTATGAATCTATAGTGAAATCCAAAATACTACAATATTTAAGGAATAGGTAAGTAGAATAACACTAAAATTTAACATAATGAAATATTTCCTTAAAAAGAAAATGCACAGTAATTAAAAAGGGAAATATAGCTAATATTTTTTTCTCTCCGTTAAGCATGCCATTAACTGAGTAAAAAATCAAGCTGCAATATGTAAACTACATTTTCTAAAACCATAAAGAAAATAAGAAATGAAAAGGGATTTGGGAAAAAAATCCAAAGGTACAGTCAACAACACAAAAATGCTTAGCCTCATTAATCATTATGAAAATGCAAATTGTAACAGAAATAAGATAAAACTACAATTCAAAGAGAAAGCCTAAAATTTAAACCCCCCAAAAATTCTGGGTTTTGGAGAGCTGGGATGGAATAAGGCTCCTAACCTTACAACAATGAAAGAACCAAACTAACTTCAAAGTAATGACTTTATTTTATAGCAACCAGGTTGCCAAGAACTGAGTCAAAATGTGAGGGAAAACAAGCACCAGCAAGGAGAAAGAGAACAGATGCACTTACATAGGACAGATGCAAATAGAAACCACTATGACAAGTAAAGCTGGAATAATCAATAAATTCCTAAAGACAAAGTGGGGCTGGTCAGATTGGGAGACCGCTGACAGCTGCAGAAGTTGGGAAAGATCCATCACCTTGAAAACTTTTTCCCCAAAAACCCACTGTGATCTCTCAAGCAATTGGTAAGGAATCCAAGACAGACTATATATGATACAGATCAGGGAGAACAGAACACTTGGGAGGTGACCAGGACTTGGGGGCCGAGCTCTTACGAATGGGATTAGTGCCTTTATAAAAGAAGCTCAATGGAGTCCTTGTGTGCCTTCCGCTATGCGAGGACATAGAAGAAGGCACCATCTATGAACCATGAAATGGGCTCTCTTCAACACTGAATTTCTGAGCATCTCGACCTGAGATCTTACTGCCTCAAGAAGTGTGAAAAAAGAAGTATCTGTTGTTTTTTAGTCACCCAGTTTATGTTATTTTGTTATAAGAGTCCAAATAGACCAAGGTATTCCACTTAATATGTAGGGGAAGGCAACAAAAACTGCCACACTTAGAATCCTCCTGATGCTGGGAGTATGAAAACAGGAAAAACAAAACAAAACTGCTCTTGAAGGTGAAGGAGGAATATCACTGAGCTCAGCAACACAGCCAGGAAAAGAACAGAAGTGTGAGAAGGCTACATTCCTGAGACCCTGAGAAAAAGCACCTGCATAAGACTGAGATGAAATTATTCACCCTAGTTATAATTGAAATCCCCAAAAAAAGAGGAAAAAATAATGGAGAAAAGAAATATTTTTCAAAACAACCGCCAAAAATATTCTAAAAGAAGTGACAGAAAATCAAACTTCAGATATAGGAAACTCAGAGAATGTCAAATAGAACAAAAATAAATACAAATTACATATTGAAACATCTTTAAAAATCAACTTTAAATTTTATATCTTGCTCCAAATATATAGAGATATAAATAGGTTATAATAAAGATAGGGAGAAAGCCATATCATAGAAATACTAAAATAAAGCTGTGGAAGGACTACATTGATCCTAGAAGCAACAGAGTTCAGAACAAGAAAATGTGTCAGTGATGAGAGATAATATGTAACATAATAATCAATTCTCAAGAAGATGTAAACATCCTACTAATTAGGGTATGCAGTTAACGACAGAACCTCCAAATACATGAGGTAAAACATGAAAGAAATCAAAGGTGAACTAGAAAAATCCAAACTTATGTTTGAAGACTTCAACACTTTTGTCTTAGTGATGGACAGACTAGGCACAACCTCAGAATCATATGGAAGACAAGAACAACAATATCATCAACAAGACATCCAATCTTCAATGACAGAAACTCTTTCCTTTCAAGTGAAAAAAAAAAAAACAGTTTGGCATATTCTCTAACAAACCCAGAATTTCTAATATTTGCGGTCTTCCTTCCTTCTTTCCATCTTCCTTTCTCTTCTCTTCCCTTGCCTTCTTCCTTCTTTTCTTTCTTTTCTTTTCTTTTTTCTTTTCTTTTCTTTCTATTTTTCTCCTTCCTTCCTTCCCTCCTTCCTTCTTTCATTCCTCTTATTCTTTCTTCCCTCCTCCCTCCCTTCCTTTCTCCTTTCCTTTCTCCCTCCCTTCTTTTCGTCCTTCTTTTCGCTTATTCTTTCTTTCTTTCTCACTTTCTTGGTTTCTTTCCTTTTATTCTCCCTTCCTCACTCCCTCCTTTTCTTCCTTCCTCCCTCTCTTCCTTTTCTCCTTTTTCCTTCCTTCTCCTCTTTACTTTCTTTCTTTGCCTTCCTCCCTTTTACCATTCTCTCTTCCTCCTTTCCGTCCTCCCTTCCTCCTTCCTTTCTTTGCTTTCTTCCTTTCTTTTTCTTTCTTTCTTTCTTTCTCTTTGTTGTGTTCTTGCTTTCTTTTTTCTCCCTTCCCGCCTTTCTCCCTTCCTCCCTCCCTCCTTTCCTTCCTTCTCTCATTTCCTCCTTCTTTTCTTTCTTCTTTCCTTCCTCCCTTCCTTCTTTCCTTCCTTCTGTTTTCTTCTTTTCTTTTCTTTTCTTTTCTTTTCTTTTCTTTCTTTCTGTTTACTGCAATTCATGTTATTAAAAAAATTAAGCGTGGGAGGCAGAAAAATAAAGAACACTTTAATCTGCAGGTAAATAGATTATGTCTGCTGGACACAAAATAATGGCCTCCCAAAAATGTTCATGTCCTAATTCCCAGAGTCTTACATACAAATATGTTAGGTTGCGTGGCAGTGGGAAATTAGATTTCAAGTGAAATTAAGGTTGCAATAAAATGATGGAGAGATTATCTTAAAAGGGTGGGATCAATGAAATCACAAGCTTCCTTATAAGTGAAAGAAGAAGGCAGAAGAAAGACAACCATGGAGGTGGTGGCAGGAGAAATTACTCAACATCACTGACTTTTAAGATACAAGAATGAGGACCCAGCGCGGTGGCTCATGCCTAATCGCAGCACTTTTGGAGGTTGGGGTGGGTGGATCATGAGGTCAGGAGTTCGAGACCGTCCTGTGTAACATGATGAAACCCCAGCCCTACTAAAAACACAAAAACTTAACCGGGCATGGTGGCACGTGCCAGTAGTCCAAGCTACTCAGGAAGCTGAGGCAGGAGAATCACTTGAACCCGGGAGGCAGTGGTTGCAGTGAGCTGAGATCGTGCCACTGCACTCCAGCCTGGGCGACAGAAGGAGAATCCATCTCAAAAAATATATACATAAATATGAGGTCATGTTCCAAGGAATAAAGGTAGCCTCTGGATGCTGAAAAAAATCAAATACATAGATTGTGCCACATAGCCCTCAGAAAGACTACAGCCCTGCCCAAAACTTGATGTTAGCCCTGTGAGTCTCATTTAAGGCTTCTGAACTCCAGAACTGTAGGATTAACAGTCACTTTATTGTAAGATATGAAGTTTGTGGTAATTGGTTACAGAAGCAAGAGGAAGTTTATATAGTAATTGTATCATGAAAATGAGAACCATAATTTACAACTGCTTTTAATACTGCACTTGGATGTTTGAAATCACGTACATGGAAATGATCTGTATGTGTATGAGGGAGGATAGCAAATTGATGCCAAAATAATGCAAATGCAAATCTTACACTCATTTATATGTAGGTTTAATTTAATCTTTGAAATTACAATGAAATTAAAGGATTATTATATTTTGATGAAATTAGACTAAAATGAACAATAACAAAATAAGAACTTACTTATATTCTTTATGTGGTCAATAAAGAAGTGATAGTGGAAAAAAACAGGGACAAATGAAGGTGATGATTTAGGAGTTGGAAAGATAGCTTAAACTACAAAATTGTATGTAACTAGTGAACACTTAGACACACTGATTGATGAACTTCAGCTTTTGGCTTGGTGAGAGCATAAAATGAGAGCAGCTGAGGTTTGCAAATTTGTAATCTCCCTGTGGAAAAACAGTATTGTGTTAAACACCATTGCTGATTATCATCACATACCTGGCATTCTCTTTTATCTGATATCTAAAATATTTGGTAATTCCTGGTCTTTCTCTTTTCAAACACAGTACAGTTTAATTTCAATCTTAGAACAGTTGTCTTTGAGAAATTCTTCCCTCTACTGCGTCTGTGAATGGGCATAGCATGGTTACATATATACTGTCGCCCCAGAGAACATTTGATAAATTAAAGCCAAATTTCAAAGCAACAGCTTTAACTCACTGGTTTTACTAATTTTTTCCTCGCCAATAGCGACAACGATATTGATACCCTCACACCTTCTAACATAAAGCTTCGCGTTGTCTATTTTTCAGGTGCTGTCATCTATATGATCTCAGTACTTTAAAAATTAGCTTCCAGCATATATGGTGGCTCATGCTTGTAATACCAGCAGTTGAAGAGGCTGAAATGAGAGGATTCTTTGAGCCCAGGATTTCAAGAGCAACCTGAATAACATAGAAAGACCCAGTCTCTATCGAAAGTTTAAAAAAAAGGTGGACATGGTGATGTGCACCTGTTGTCCTAGCTATTTCAGAAGCCAAAGTGGAAGAATTGCTTGAGCTTGGGAGGTTGAGGCTGCAGTGAGTAGTGATTGCACCACTGCACTCCAGCCTGGGCAACAAAGCAAGACCCTATCTCAAATATATATACATAATAAAAATAAAAATCAGCTCTCATTGATTTCTACATAAATATGCACAGGCGATGTCCATATAGACATAAATAATAATATATCTGACAATGGGTCCATATGATCTTCAAAATCTCAAATGTCTATCTGTGTAATTGACTGGTTAGTCTCATTAATGAATAGAGATTCAATTCTACTTTCTTGTTCTAGATAAATGATATAATCTATCTTTTCATTTCACTTTTTTACTGATAACAACATGAAGAATGACACCATAACTATTTTGGAAAATTACTCTGGTAGGAGTAAAGATGAAACAAAAATAGAATTGCATGGAAAACTAGAAAAAAGTATGGTCTTCTGATATTCTATTACATCATATACTAAAGGCCTCATAAAACTCAGATATTTTATCTAAAAATGTTATTTTCATCTTAGGAATGATCAAAGCATGAGACTAGAATTGTATTACAATGACTCTCACAAGCACATGTGATAAAAGGGAGGTGAAAACATCATTAATGATATTTTAAACGTATGTTTTACTTTCCATAAACATGAACTTGATATGATGCAGATTGAAGCAAATCACCCATAATTACATAATAAGAAGGCCTGTGATATTTTATGGGAAAATAAATAGAGAAAATGCTAACAGAAACCATATTAAGCATTAAGCATTATGCAGCAAAGACAAATCCAGTGGTGAAAGATACACACTCGAGTTCTGTTTGTTGTCTTGGAACAATACGGTTTAGAGGTGACTGGTGGGTGAGGAGAACATATGCGAGTTCACCAAACAGAAAAGCTGAATGAGGCAATACCTCTTCCTGACCATATCTCTTACTCAGATAACTATATAATTTATTGTACTGTAAAGGGTATATTTAAAAATCATGTTAAAAGTCATGCAATGAAGTTGTCCAGGGAAATCAAGACTTAACAGTCTCACTCTGACAATAATGAATAACGGGGTTCCCTCAAGATAGACTAGGACATGACCCCACACTGGCCGGTAGTAGTACCAGAAAAGAACCCATGGAAAATCTTTACCTTATGCTTGAGGTAGGCACCAGGCTAAAGTGAAATCCAGACATAAAATTCTATCTAAAATTGATCAACAATAGAAGAAAATATGTGATGTATAGGCATAGAATATCTTTACTGGATCGTTGAAATAGTAAGATATATTCAAATTTTTACATTGTTTTATTTTCCTCCAGTTATGGCTTGAGGTTTGTCTCTGGAGAGTGGCTGTCAATTGGAGCCCTGCCTTTCTGGGGTTCTGGACAGGGGGTTGTGGATGCTTGATATGTGCCTCTCACAGGATACTTCCTTACCCCAGCAGTGGCCAGGTGTGCATCCCACGACCAGGCCCCCCTCTCACAGACCATCTGCTGAGACTAGGAGATGACTGGTGGTTGTTGTCTAACCTGTGTCCTGTGTATTTCTGACAAGAGCCACTCTCAGAGACCCTGGCAGGGAGGAGAGTTAGGTTCCAGTGTAGGTCAGACTAGACACATGGAGGCCACAGGACGAAACACGGGAAGTCAAAGAAGTAGTTTTATTACTCACAGATCCAGAGAGAAGAGGGCAGCTGAGAAGAGGGTTTAGCTGTGTCCCCAGCCAAATCTCATCTTGAATTCCCACATGTTGTGGGAGGGAACAGGTGGGAGGTAATTGAATCATGTGGGCAGGTCTTTCCCATGCTGTTTTTCTGATAGTGAATAAGTCTCACAAGATCTGATGGTTTTATAATGTGGAGTTTCCCTGCACAAGCTCTCTTGTCTTGTCTGCCGCCATGTAAGACGTGCCATTCAACTTCTGCCGTGATTGTGAGGCCTACCCAGCCACGTGGAACTGTGCATCTATTAAACCTCTTTCTTCTGGAAATTACCCAGTCTTGGGCATGTCTTTACAGATGGTTTGAAAATGGACTAATACAGTAGCGCATCTCATAGGGCTGAACAAAATGGGGAAGATGAGTGGGGAGCAAGAGAGAGAAAAGGGGTCTGTGGGACTCCAGCCTTTATTGGGCCCAGAACATTACCCAAATAAGTTTTCCACGGGGCTCTAGTGGGTGGGGTGAGTGCCAGCAGGCACATTTCTTGGCTCCCGCTGCAACTGAGCAGGTCACTCTGGCGTGTGGGGGCTGTCCATGTGGGCTGTGCGGTCTGTGGGGTGAGTCAGGTAGGTTGTATCCAACGGTTCCATAGCGGGGAGTCACCAGGGGGAGGCAACTGTCTAGGGTCAATATCTGGGCCAGTCACACTGAGGAACTGTGAGGGTTACAACTGGAAATTGTCAAGGGAATCTCAACCCAGCTACCATATGAGAGAGTTCAACTTATGTTCAATGTGAATGCCATGGCAATATTAAAATGTAAGAATTCGCTCCATACGTGCTTGAGGTAAATAGGAGAAACCTAGAATTTTTGTAAACAGTGAGAAGATTGGATGCATTTTCCGTCACATATTTTAATAGTAGCAGCATATTATTTATGTCAATCCATCAGGCATTCAGAATTACATGCTTATGAAAATTTTTTGCACCATCAGACAAAAGACAAGGGTAGAAGATATTTTCAACCCTATAAACACTAGTAAATTAAAAACAGAAGGACCTACATGTCCTAATATATCTATGTTGTGAAAGGCTGCCCTGTCAAATACGGGATTTCTTAAACATATTTTAAAAATCGTAGGTGTCAATATTTTTTAGAAACCCATTTAAATTTTCTCTTGCTATCTTACAATGCCTATTTATTTATTTAGTTGTTCTGCTGATTTCGATGTACATCCTAAACTTTACATTTTCTTTAAAGTATGTTTTATATAACTTTATGTAAAATGTTTCCATATCTTCACATTCTCTCCTTGTCCTTTAGTTTTGCTCTTATATGGTGGCCTTGAGTCTTTTCTCTGGCTTTTCAAACCTAGTAAGACTAAGACACTAAAGTAACTTTGCCCGTGGTTTGGTAATGCTTTCTAAAGCACATCCTAAGCTCTTGTGCATACAGGGATCTCCTTTGAGCTCTATGCTTTTGAGATCCCATATACCTAAATTCCAGTACTCCAAATCAGTACTGCTCAGTTTTAGTTACTCAGTTTAAAAATGTCTTTTAATAGCAAGTTAGTTTAGTGCACTATTGCTTCTTTCTTTACTGCTGGTATACATGTATATTCCTTTAAATGAATCTTGGAATTTATTTAAAAATTTTAAATTATACTAATGAAAGTGTATATTGTTGTGAATTCATAGATGAATTTGGAAAGAATTTGTCTTTATGATACTAAATCCTTTTTTTCCAAGAATCGTATGTGCCTTTATGTTTATTCCAGTCTATATTTATATCACTGAGTATATTTATAGAAATGTAGATACATACAGCTCTAGTTATAGATAGATACAAATATAGATATAACATATTAAATCTATATCTATCTCATATAACATATATACATGTTATATGTGTGTGTATACATATATATATACATGTTTGTGTTATTAAAGAGATCCCTTAAAATTTTTCTATTTCCTATAAAATTTTAGGTTGAGCTTGAATTTTCCTTGTATAAACAAGCAAATATTTATACTAGTTTTAATACTGATGTTTAGACATTCTATTTTAGCATTGAATATTTTCACAATTATTATAAATATTATCTAATATTAATAATGTAACTTAAAATATGTAAAATTTTACCTTTGAATTATTTTATTGTTGAATTTAAATTCCTTTAAGTATGGTAGTAAATTTGTATTTTATGTTTTCTCTATGAATATGCAAATTAATCTATCCACTTCTCTATCTCTATGTGGTAACATATGAAAATCAGGCTTCTCTTCTTCTAATAGACATACACACGTTTGCATATAGAATATCAGACTCTTTATAGCATTGAAAATCTTTAAAGACACGTATATGACACTTTAACAAATATATGTTAGCATGTACTGAGAATCCCCTATTTATTTTTTATTTGGACTAATCAATATGATTATTAACATTATTGGATTACCAAATTTGGAATCACATTTTGATCCCCAAGGTGGATATTTGTTTTATTTTTTGGCTAATTTCTTGTCTTACTGTTTCAAATATTGTTGGATATTATTTTTATTTTATTTGGCATTTTGGCTCCAATTGACAGCCACTCTCCAGAGACAAACCTCAAGCCATAACTGGAGGAAAATAAAACAATGTAAAAATTTGAATATATCTTACTATTTCAATGATCCAGTAAAGACATTCTATGCCTGTACACCACATATTTTCTTCTATTGTTGATCTATTTTAGATAGAATTTTATGTCTGGATTTCACTTTAGCCTGGTCCCTACCTCAATATTTGTAAGTGATGTACTCTAGATATTTTTTCTTCAATATCTGGTGGGTTTTATAATTACTACTATATTGGATTTGTAGTAGACATTGACAAAAATTATTCCTGTATGTTTCATAGCTGTATGAAGGAAACCAATATATTTCACCCCAAAATATGTTCCCTTGATATATTTCAAAATGGATGTTCAGAAGGGCTGGAAATGCAAACATAGATGCAAAGATGTCTTTGCATCAGTAGACAATCTGCCTTGATGCAGCCAGGCTTTCTCTGAGGTCTGCCCCTTTGTCTGGATCCAAGAAAGTTTAACTGAGAGTCTGAGGTCTCCAAAGGTCTGAAAGAAACATTTTCTGTCTGTTCTCTCTGAGGACTGCTCCCAGTGAGGTTTCACCTACGTAATAAGTCCACTGTTGCTAGCCAGGGTCCTTTTCTCACATAACCTTTTTTTTTTTCCCTGTGATCCAAAACCCCATTCCTTCTGTAAACTTCATTTGGTAGATAAGCTTCTGCACCCATCGTGTGTCTGGGTCTTCATTCTAAGGGCTCCAGTGTACACACATTGCAGAAAACTGCATGCCTGTTCTACTATTTATCTGCCTCTTATTAGTGATTTTCAGGGAAATTTCAGAAGGCAAAAGGGACATTCTCCTTTAGCCCATACTCAGACAAAATCCCCCAACATTTAACTGATTCCTAATAGCTTAAAATCACCTTGAAAAATCCATATATTTATAACCTTTTCCTCCCTCTATGATTTCTGGTCAGCCTGGGTTTTGTTTTTTATTCCATTTCTTTCATCCTCGAAAAGATCTATTTTATGTCTATTTATTCTCATTTATTGACATTGAGCAAAGAAAATAACTTTCTTGTGAGAAATGCAAGTCTTTTTAAAGAATCAAGCCCAGAGAGATATTAAAATTAGACAGCAGTTCTGTCCTGCTCCTCTTTGAGCTGTGTGTTCATCTAGGCTGCTTGCTGTTGCCACAGTAGCTATAAATTAACCAATAATGCCACACAAGACACTATAATCCACACCCAATAATAGTGTAACAGTACATAGCCAGTCACTAATAAATGTTATTTCCATAAGCCAATGAGAATTCGTGACAAACCTCTTTGCATCATCCCACTTCTTATCCCTTTTTTGCCTTTAAGAAACTGCTTGTTGCAAAGCTCCAAATGGAGTTCATATCCAAGGATACTTGGGTCTGTTTCTTCCAGGCAGCTGTCCTCATTTTGGCTCAAGTAAACTCTTTGAATGACGTTTTGTGCTTCAGCCTCTTCCACTTAGATTAACAACATGGATTTGTGTCACCATGTGCAGCAATTAAAATGTTTACCCTTTTCCCCTCGAGGGCATTGATGTGTTTTCCTGAGCACTTGGAATAGCTGTTTACTTTCTAGATTATGGTTTCTCAACCTTGGTGCTACTTAGGTTTAGGACCAGAGGATTCTTTGTTGTGGGAGGCTGCCCTAGCAATGTTAGATGTTTCGTTGACCTCTAAATTTCACACCTCGACCAGTCTTGACATCCCCACAATAACCCTAGACATTGCCAGATGTCTCCTGTGAAAAACTCTCCACCAGTTGACAGCCAAAGTTCTTGAAATATTGGAATTGTCAACTGAGGGTTTATGTTTTCCAAAACAAATATTTTTCTTTGTTTTTACACATCTACTTCCATCTACTTATCTACTTATTTTTACTTTTGTTTGTAACTTAATTCCATCAAGGAGAGAGGGTGCATTTTCTGTTATGCTAAATTGTGGAAGAAGGTATCGATATTTTATGACCTGATATATGGATGATATGTAGATATTACATGTTTGTATTATCAAATTTCAGGGCAATAATAAAATAAATACTTATAATATTTATATTGTCACTGTATATTAGTTATTTTCTTTCTTCACTACAGGAGTTTTTCAACCTATAGGCTATTTTACAATTCTAGGTTATCCAGTAGATTTTGAAATGTTATGATTAAATACCTACTTCTCAAGCATTCATCTTTGCAAATGAATTAATACCATGCTCTTATAATGCCCATCATATAAAGGGCAGATTAGTCAATATATGGTTCAGTAATAAGTAATATTTATAAGAAAATTAAAAATATAGATCCTTAACTCAGATAACAATAATCCAAATTAAAATTTGATTTAATTACATAATTTAAAATGACACCAGAATACTAGTAAAAATGTAGATAAGTTTATATAATCGTCTTTAGCTGTAGGACTTTATTAGCATAAATTCAAATACAGGAACCAAAGTAAGATTGAGACCTATCGTAAAAGGTTAAAATGTACAAGTTATAGGGGCATGATTAAACTAATTTAAGGCATAATAACATGGAGAAATATTGCAAAACATACATTTTACTGAATTAATTGTTAATAATTATGAAATGAGAACAAAGGTAAAGAGTAGCTACACACACACACACACACCCTCAAACAAGTGCAATATTGTCAAATAAACGTGTGAGGTTCAGCTACACTAGAAATCACACCTGTGTTTTCTCCACAGAAGAGTAAAGATTAAAAATTACAATAATACTTATTGTACATATGGAGGTAAAGATACTCAAAATATTACCCTAAAATACCTTCTTTTTTTTGAGATGGAGTTTTGCTTTTATTGTCCAGGCTGGAGTGCAATGGCACAATCTTGGCTTAGTGCAAACTCAGCCTCCCAGGGTCAAGTAATTCTCCTAGTTCAGCCTCCCAAGTAGCTGAGATTACAGTCATGCGCCACCACACGAGGCTAATTTTTTGTATCTAGTAGAGACGGGGTTTCACCATGTTGGTCAGACTGGTCTCGAACTGCTGACTTCAGGTGATCTACCCACTTCAGCCTCCCAAACTGCTGAAATTACAAGAGTGCGCCTGGCCAACTTTTTGACATATTTCAAGACGGCTACTCGGAAGACTGGAAATAGCTTCTTCTACAAGAATAGCTGAAAAGCTGTATTTGTTGGGGAGATTCGCATTTGTAGAGAAAATCTGCATTGATATAGACAGGCTTTCCCTGAGATACTCCTTTGTCTGGGTTTAGGAAAGACTAACTGAGTCTGGCACGTTTAAATTTCAAAAAACCGTTTCCTATCTATACTTCCCAAGAGGAGGGCTGCTCCCTGGGAGGTTTCATCCATGTAACAAGACCACCTCTGCTGCCAGGCTCCTCTTTCTTCCTTGTCGTCACCTGTCTTTCGCATAAGCCTGATTTACCAACGTACAGCTCTGTGTTTTCTGTAACCTCAGGACAGCATAGACGTGTTAACTTCCTTGCCTTTCCTGGAGTTTTTATATATATAGTATATATTTGTATATCTATTTATAATATACAAATATTTGTATATATATATTTATATATATTATGTAATGTCCAAGTGCTTACTTGTGCACATAATTATATCTGTAAACCTGTTTTTCCTGTTAATTTGTACATTGTCAGTTTGTTTTATAGACACAAATAATTAAACTTCAAGGGAAAATTTAAAGTTTCCTATAGAGAAAAGACAAATATATATGTGACAAATAATATTTAGAGTGTAAGACGCTTTTTAAAGGTATATTTGGAATTTGTGTCAAAACATTTAAATATACATTTGTTTCTTTAAATATAAAATTTCAAATAATTTAAGCTAAATACATAGTATATGCAGAAAATTTATCAATATTTGTATGTAGCAACTTACTGTGCATTACTGTAACCAACTGTCTAACATAAAGAACTAATTAGGGTAGCACCTACATATCAAATATCTCATCTTTTTCACACACCTATTAAATAAGACAAATAACATTTAAACTTTATTTGTAAATGTGCAGAATAGTATTTTTCAGCAGATGGTTTATTTTAGCAAATTCCATCTTCACATTGTGCTATGCTTTTATGAGTTCCAACTGTTAACGGATAATATTTTACTGCTGAATCTATCATTGGTGATATAATTGCTCATTATGTGCCTTAAAACACAAGCACTATAGTTATTTTCAACTTGGAGCAAATTAAAATCTTATCAGCAATTTAAAAAATATAGAGTTGTCTTCTGGTTAATTATTTTAAACTGGTATTTTTCTCTTTATATTTTTAGCGAGTTGTCTTATCAAGGAGAATAACTCAAGCTGATTATTCTTTTTTTTGTCTTCCATCCACCTCGCAGGTGTGTTAATAATTTCATTTCTCAGAAAATGTTCTTTCGTATCCATCTTGCAAGATGAGAGACCTTTTAACATCTTCCATTCAGATGTGATACCAGAAATGGAAAATATTCCAGCTTCATGAATATGGTGATACAAATAGTTATCCGTCTAAACTCTTTCAGTGCCAGATGTTTACTTTACTCTGTGAATGACTCAGTTGACTGGTAATTTCTTCTGAAATCACAAATGAGAGGATCAGAGGTCTGGCTGTTGTCTGTACCTCATATGACTCCCAGTGCAGACAATTGTTTCTATGGAGCATAGACAGTTGAAAGGATTGACTTCCTGCCTAGAATAGTTTCTGCTGTGCTTCTTATCCCTCTTGTGGAGATTTCAGATGATCTGAATTGCTTTTCTATCTTAAGAAAAAACTCAACAATTCTCCCACCTGAGAGGAATGTAAACCGTAGTAAGTTAACAGAAGCAATCTGTAAAGTTTTTAAATTGTTTGTTGTAAAATGCAGCGTTGGTGTCTCCATCACTAAACTTTTTTTTTAATTATTATTATACTTTAAGTTTTAGGATACACGTGCACAGTGTGCATGTTTGTTACATATGTATCCATGTGCCATGTTGTTGTGCTGCACCCATTAACTCGTCATTTAGCATTAGGTATATCTCCTAATGCTGTCCCTCCCCCCTACCCCCATCCCATAACAGTCCCCGGAGTGTGATGTTCTCCTTCTTGTTTCCATGTGTCTCATTGTTCAATTCCCAAGTATGAGTGAGAACATGCGGTGTTTGGTATTTTGTCCTTGTGATAGTTTACTGAGAATGATGTTTCCAGTTTCATCCATTTCCTTACAAAGGACATGAACTCATCATTTTTTATGGCTGCATAGTATTCCATGGTGTATATTTGCCCCTTTTTCTTAATCCAGTCTATCGTTGGATATTTGGATTGGTTCCAAGTCTTTGCTTTTGTGGATAGTGCCACAATAAACATACGTGTGCATGTGTCTTTATAGCAGCACGATTTATAGTCCTTTGGGTATATACCCAGTAATGGGATGGCTGGGTCAAACGGTATTTCTAGTTCTAGATCCCTGAGGAACTGCCACAATGACTTCCGCAATGGTTGAACTAGTTTACAGTCCCACCAACAGTGTAAAAGTGTTCCTATTTCTCCACATCCTCTGCAACATCTGTTGTTTCCTGACTTTTTAATGATTGCCATTCTAACTGATGTGAGATGGTATCTCATTGCGGTTTTGATTTGCATTTCTCTGATGGCCAGTGATGATGAGCATTTTTCATGTGTTTTTTGGCTGCATAAATGTCTTCTTTTGAGAAGTGTCTGTTCATGTCCTTTGCCCAGTTGTTGATAGGGTTGTTTGTTTTTTTCTTGTAAATTTGTTTGAGTTCATTGTAGATTCTGGATATTAGCCCTTTGTCAGATGAGTAGGTTGTGAAAATTTTCTCCCATTCTGTAGTTTGCCTGTTCACTCTGATGGTAATTTCTTTTGCTGTGCAGAAGCTCTTTAGTTTAATTAGATCCCATTAGTCAATTTTGCTTTTGTTGCCATTGCTTTTGGTGTTTTAGACATGAAGTCTTTGCCCATGCTTATGTCTTGAATGGTATTGCTTAGGTTTTCTTCTAGGGTTTTTATGGTTTTATGTCTGACATGTAAGTCTTTAATCCATCTTGAATTAATTTTTGTATAAGGTGTAAGGAAGGGATCCAGTTTCAGCTTTCTACATATGGCTAGCCAGTTTTCCCAGCACCATTTATTAAACAGGGAATCCATTCCCCATTGCTTGTTTTTGTCAGCTTTGTCAAAGATCAGATAGTTGTAGTTATGCGGCATTATTTCTGAGGGCTCTGTTCTGTTCCATTGATCTATGTCTCTGTTTTGGTACCAATACCATGCTGTTTTGGTTACTGTAGGCTTGTAGTATAGTTTGAAGTCAGGCAGCGTGATGCCTCCAGCTTTGTTCTTTTGGCTTAGGATTGACTTGGCGATGTGGGCTATTTTTGGTTCCATATGAACTTTAAAGTATTTTTTTCCAATTTTGTGAAGAATGTCATTGGTAGCTTGATGGGGATGGAATTGAATCTGTAAGTTACCTTGGGCAGTATGGCCATTTTCATGATATTGATTCTTCCAACACATGAGCATGGAATGTTCTTCCATTTGTTTGTATCCTCTTTTATTTCATTGAGCAGTGGTTTGTAGTTCTCCTTGAAGAAGTCCTTCACGTCCCTTGTAAGCTGGATTCCTAAGTATTTTATTTTCTTTGAAGCAATTGTGAATGGGAGTTAACTCGTGATTTGTCTCCCTGTTTGTTTGTTATTGGTGCATAAGAATGCTTGTGATTTTTGTACATTGATTTTGTATCCTGAGACTTTGCTGAAGTTGCTTATCAGCTTAAGGAGATTTTGGGCTGAGACGATGGGCTTTCCTAGATATACAATCATGTCATCTGCAAACAGGGACAATTTGACTTCCTCTTTTCCTAACTGAATACCCTTTATTTCCTTCTTCTCTCTAGTTGCCCTGGCCAGAACTTCCAACACTATGTTGAATAGGGGTGGTGAGAAAGGGCATCCCTGTCTTGTGCCCGTTTTCAAAGGGAATGCTTCCAGTTTTCGCCCATTCAGTATGATATTGGCTGTGGGTTTGTCATTGATAGCTCTTATTATTTTGAGATACGTCCCATCAATACCTAATTTGTTGAGAGTTTTTAGCATGAGCAGTTGTTGAATTTTGTCAAAGGCCTTTTCTGCATCTATTGAGATAATCATGTGGTTTTGTCTTTGGTTCTGTTTATATGCTGGATTACATTTATTGATTTGCATATGTTGAACCATCCTTGCATCCAGGGGATGAAGCCCAGTTGATCATGGTGCATAAGTTTTTTGATGTGCTGCTGGATTCGGTTTGCCAGTATTTTATTGAGGACTTTTGCATCAATGTTTATCAGTTATATGGGTCTAAAATTCTCTTTTTTGGTAATGTTTTTGCCTGGCTTTGGTATCAGGATGATGCAGGCCACATAAAATGAGTTAGGGCGGTTTCTCTCTTTTTCTATTGATTGGAGTAGTTTCAGAAGGAATGGTACCAGTTCCTCCTCATACCTCTGGTAGAATTCAGCTGTGAATCATTCTGGTGCTGGACTCATTTTGGTTGGTAAGCTATTGATTATTTCCACAATTTCAGGGCCTGTTATTGGTCTAGTCAGAGATTCAACTTCTTCCTGGCTTAGTCTTGGGAGAGTCTATGTGTCGAGGAATTTATCCATTTCTTCTAGATTTTCTAGTTTGAGTAGAGGTGTTTGTAGTATTCTCTGATGGTAGATTGTATTTCTGTGGGATCGGTGGTGATATCCCCTTTATCATTTTTTATTGCATCTATTTGATTCTTCTCTCTTTTCTTCTTTATTAGTCTTGCTAGCAGTCTATCAATTTTGTTGATCTTTTCAAAAAACCAGCTCCTGGATTCATTAATTTTTTGAAGGGTTTTTTGTTTCTCTATTTCTTTCAGTTCAGGTCTGATTTTAGTTGTTTCTTGCCTTATGCTAGCTTTTGAATGTGTTTGCTCTTGCTTTTCTAGTTCTTTTAATTGTCATGTTAGGGTGTCAACTTTGGATCCTTCCTGCTTTCTCTTGTGGGCATTTAGTGCTATAAATTTCCCTCTACACACTGCTGTGAATGTGTCCCAGAGATTCTGGTATGTTGTGTCTTTGTTCTCGTTGGTTTCAAAGAACATCTTTATTTCTGCCTTCATTTCGTTATGTACCCAGTAGTCATTCAGGAGCAGGTTGTTCAATTTCCATGTAGTTGAGTGGTTTTGAATGAGTTTCTTAATCCTGAGTTCTAGTTTGATTGCACTGTGGTCTGAGAGACAGTTTGTTATAATTTCTGTTCTTTTACATTTGCTGAGGAGAGCTTTACTTCCAACGATGTGGTCAATTTTGGAATAGGTGTGGTGTGGTGCTGAAAAAAATGTATATTCTGTTGATTTCGGGTGGAGAGTTCTGTAGATGTCTATTAGGTCCACTTTGTGCAGAGCTGAGTTCAATTCCTGGATATCTTTGTTAACTTTCTGTCTCGTTGATCTGTCTAATGTTGACAGTGGGGTGTTAAAATCTCCCATTATTATTGTGTGGGAGTCTAAGTCTCTTTGTAGGTCACTCAGGACTTGCTTTATGAATCTGGGTGCTCCTGTGTTGGGTGCATATATATTTAGGATAGTTAGCTCTTCTTGTTGAATTGATCCCTTTACCATTATGTAATGGCCTTCTTTGTCTCTTTTGATCTTTGTTGGTTTAAAGTCTGCTTTATCACAGACTAGGATTGCAACCCCTGCCTTTCTTTTGTTTTCCATTTGCTTGGTAGATCTCCCTCCATCCCTTTATTTTGAGCCTATGAGTGTCTCTGCACGTGAGATGGGTTTCCTGAATACAGCACACTGATGGGTCTTGACTCTTTATCCAATTTGCCAGTCTGTGTCTTTTAATTGGAGCATTTAGTCCATTTACTTTTAAAGTTAATATTGTTATGTGTGAATTTGATCCTGTCATTATGATGTTTGCTGTTTCTTTTGCTCATTAGTTGATGCAGTTTCTTCCTAGCATCGGTGATATTTACAATTTGGCATGATTTTGCAGTGGCTGGTACTGGTTGTTCCTTTCCATATTTAGTGCTTCCTTCAGGAGCTCTTTTAGGGCAGGACTGGTGGTGACAAAATCTCTCAGCATTTGCTTGTCTGTAAAGGATTTTATTCCTCCTTCAATTATTAAGCTTATTTTGGCTGGATATGAAATTCTAGGTTGAAAATTCTTTTCTTTAAGAATGTTGAATATTGGCCCCCACTCTCTTCTGGCTTGTAGAGTTTCTGCTGAGAGATCCGCTGTTAGTCTGAGTTCACCAATATTTTTCTAACTTTATTTTGTATTAAATTTATTGATGGAGATTTTTCATAATCCAAAGTTCAGATTCATTTAGTTTGATGTAGGGATCCAGAATCCAAATTTTTAACAAATTCTCAAATAGTTCTTGGACTGTACTTTGAAAAACCACTAGCTTTAATCACAGTAGATATAGACGGGATCCCCATCTAAAATTTGGCTTCAATGTCATGATTGATGATGTCACAGATGCACCAAGAAGGTGCAAAAATGCCACAATGAGCCTTTCTCAGGCAAGAAGGGGAGGCTTTCCAAGTTGATTAAACATAGCTTGAAAGAGTGAGGACAGGTCTCAGGTTTTTAATGGTAATTAGGAAGAAGAACTGGGGTGTTTTAATTTTCTGCTGGTACCAATGGATGGAATATCTGGAGTTCCTTATCACCTTATCCAGAGTTGGGGCAAAGGGAAAGAGGCAGGAGTGTTGCTTAAAAGCTGTCAGGATTGGCTGGGTGCAGTGGCTCATGCCTGTAGTCCCAGCACTTTGGGAGGCTGAGGCGGGCAGATCATGAGGTCAGGAGCTTGAGACCAGCCTGGCCAACATTGTGAAACCTTGTATCTACTAAAAATACAAAAAATTAGCCAGACGTGGTGGCAGGCACCTGTAATCTCAGCTACTCGGGAGGCTGAGGCAGGAGAATCACTTGAACCTAAGAGGCAGAGGTTGCAGTGAGCTGAGACCACGTCACTGCACCCCAGCCTGGGCAACAGAGTAAAACTCCATCTAAAAACAAAAACAAAAAGGGCTGCCAGGATCCAGCATCAATCCTGGAGTCAGACCCGTTATTACATATCCAAGATTGAATAGTTTGACATTGTGTTATCTAGTGTGAATCTGAAGTGAATTCTGTTCCTATACCTTGTAATCTTGTCCAGTTTTCTTTTTGAGTCAATTGAATGTATGCTCAGGTACATATGGTGGCATATTTAAATAATAGCTTTGCCTCATATGGTAGATTATATTATTGCTCAACAAATATTCACACTGACCCCTAACTTATATGAAAGAAGGACATAACCCTAACTCATATGACGTTGGTCTTAGCCATATGACTTTCCTTTGGCAATCAATGGAATATTGAAAAATGTGACATGTGTCAGTTCTCAGCCATGGCCTTAGTAAGAGGCATTATGTGTTACCATTCACCCCTGTGAGAGTTGGTAATATCTTCCTAACAACAACAACAAAATCACGACTTGAATAGCTTTGAATTTAAAGTGATTAATATTAAAGCAGACTCTACTAAACCCACAGCCTTAAGCCAAACCTGGATGAGCCAGCCTTGATCTGCCAACTCTAGCCAACTTTTAAACTTGCAATTTGAAACAGAGCTTCCCCAGCAAAACATATTTTGAGTATAGAAATAACACTTGTATAAGACTGAGTTTTGAAGTAGTATATTATTTAGTATTACTGTGAAAATAGTGATACAACTTAGGTCTAAATCAATTTATCTATCTATTATCTATCTATCTATCTAATCATGCTCTTGTCCATTTTGTCTTATATGGTTCTCTTTTTTGGACATTTATCTTACGTTTTTCATTTTTCCTCTTGATTACTTTTTCTCTTTCTTCATACAATCACACCCTGCTTCTCACATATGTTTATGATCCAGAATATAATATTATATTTTAATATGTACATATCTGTTAAATTTATTTTGACCAAATCTTTTATTTATAAATTCAGAGCTTGAAGACTATATGTAGTTAAATAGAAAGCATGTGGATCCAAAACAAACACATGTGGATCCAACAGGTCACGTACCATTCTTAAATTTCCTTGCTTTCGATTTACCATGGTATTTTTGCCCACTCTCTGGCAATACTATATTTTGGGAGTACTATGATTTCTTGGAGCATCGCCGTCAGATTTAACCATTTCCTCCTAATAATCTCTTTCTTACACTCGCTTTTCTCTCTTAATAGCAGTAGATTTTTTCGTTTCACTCTTATCCTCACTTACTAATACTATAAATAACAATATAAATTACCATGAATTACTCAGGAAATAGGCAGAAGCTAACTCTTATTACTGCCCTTATTTTTTATGTGGAGAAACAGGCAACATAGTATAAAATGTGTTCAATGGTAAAGGTAAACTTGACAATGCACCTAGAATTGACAATTCACCTGGAACTAATTTGCACATAATTATTTTTTCAGTTACATTTGTTTAGTTAGTGAATGCATGGATCAATCAATATTTCCACTGGGCTAAGAAAATTTTATTTATTTAAACATACTGGAAGTGTCAATCAGGCTGAAGAATATTTCAGAAATTCTAGGAACAAGAGAGGAATAGCTCCTAAGTGGTAGATTATTCAAAATAGAGCTCAGAAAGATGAAGGCATTTTTAATACTCAGAATATTAATAGGCATGATAACAGAGTCTTCATCTTAAAGTTATCTATCTGTCTATAAAATGATTCATAATGATAGAATGGTAGCTACCTTTGACTGCTTTATAAAACAATTTTTAAGTGTTTGAAATATAAATGTTTAAATTAATATCCACAATAGCCCTTTGAAGGTTGGTCTTTTTATCATCATTTTTTGGATGAGAAAATGAAGACTAGAAAGCTTAAGTAACCTACAATATCTTTCAGATCAGAGAAGGCTCTGCTGTGATAACAAATAACCCTAAAATCCAAGTGTCTTAGTAAAATAAATATTTATTACCATGCTTATTTAAGAAAAGCTCCAGGTTCTGGTGATTCTACAGGGCAGTTGTCCTCACTATGGCAATCCGATTATTCAGGCTAAGGGAGATTCCAAAGCCTGGAGCTTCATAAGCATGTGGGCTCCTAAAGAATCAACCTCTGCCTCTTAAAAGTTCCCACTAAAAAGTAATACACATCATGTCTACTCACGTTTCATTTGTCAAAGATAGGTTCAAGTTCATTCTTATCTTCAAGGGGATAAGAATCACAATCTTCTCCTATTGCTTAGAGAAGAAGAGAACTACATATCTATAGAGATTAATAGCATCTGCCCCAATGGCCTGAGGTTTTCTTTCCAGGCAGTAGAACTTGAACCCCTGCCCAGATATATCTCCAAATTTTATGTTCTTAATCACTGGTCTCTCTATCATTTCTTATTGTGCATTAGTTAGAAAATAATTTTAAACTTATGAGAACTGAGAACAAGAGTAATTCAAAAAAGGAAAGAAACTAAGATAATTTCATGGAGACTCTGATTACTAAACGATTTATAGAATAACTTGAGATTCTAGAGGCTTGGGTATGTATGTTATATATGATACTTAAATCTCTGCCTTAGCCTTTGGTGGTACATGAGGAAGAAATGAAAAAGCTTGGACAAATTTAGAAAAAGCATATACTAAAATAATTAATGTTCTAAGTTACCTTTGATTGACAATGCTTGACTGCCTAGGCAACAAATATTTTAAAAATGGGACAACATATTCTTACTAACTATGATGTTAAAAATGCATTCTGCATCTCAGACAGAAGACTCTGAGTACTGAATTCAGATAAACAATCTATTTGGATACTTGGCATTCTGTGAAATTGAAAATAGAATCTCCCGAGATATCTGTCAACAGAAAAGGGCTTCAGTTAGGATACAAAAGTTAATTAATGATTGATTGACTTGCTGAAATGCTAGTTGAGATATACAGCTCACCATTGCTGCATGGTCACTTGAGAATCCTTATTTTACTTTGCTATAAAATGGATGCATTTGTATTCTAACTGCTTATTTTATTACCACTAGAGGTATGGCTGGAGTTACAGCTTTTTTTTACTGAGCAGTGATGCTGAATTATATTTTTATTTTGAAATGAAAAAGCCTTATATTTCTGCATGGCATATCATGCCAGAGTAGAGAAAAAATCAAATGAAGGAACAAGTCTAGGGTCCAGCCAACTAGATTTATTTTATTGTTATTATTAAAGAATAACCACATATAAACCCAAAACAATGTTAATTTTTCTATTTCACTGGAATTTGCTTTTAAAAGATTCTTCTGTCTTTTGACAACTGAATTGTTCAAAATACCAAAAAATTTAGAAAACTATTAAGCTATTTATAACTATAGCTATTTAATTTTTTATTCATTTGAATGCGATTGAAACAAAAACAGTTTTCAAGTTCATGCAATTGATGACTGGGTTGTAGATTATTTTTAAAATCTATTGTTCTTATGGTTTTATGACAATGAAAAAATAATCAAGAAATGTATAGAAATATGTCTGTAGAATATATATTATTTCATATTTTTTGCAATCACAAGGATGCCACTAAAATTGAGAAACTCCTTTTCTTTTTTTTATTATACTTTAAGTTCTGTGGTACATGTGCACAATGTGCAGGTTTGTGAGAAACACCTTTTCTAATCATTGTGTGGTAAATGTTGACACTTTAAGCAATAAGTTCTTACCATGACTGAAGAAAATATAGCACAGGGAAAAGAAAATTCTTCACTTTCAGTGTCAGTGGCACCTAATAATTTACCAAAACTCACATAAGGAAGCATTAAACGATGGTCAAAGTCTTTTAGAAATAGCCATGGATCTGCCAGGTAAAGTTTCTGGGATTAGTTACATGGATTAACTTTTCAGTTAACACCACTCTTTCAGTATTAGACTTATTTTTGTCCATCAGAAAATATAGAAACTTTGGTTTCTTAAAATGTGTGACATTCCTAAATCAGAGTACACATTTTGGCTGCCAGTTACTGCATACAAAGAAAAAATATAAGAAGGCTGTAGAATGTTTAACATTTTAATTAGATTTGAAGATTAATACTTTGATGAGATTCAAATCTGATTTCATATATGTATATGTCTATCATGCTTATAATAGAAGTTCTGTATTGTATATTCTAGTGATACTTCTGATAGTACCAAAAATAAGCTGTTCTTAATTGAAAAATGAATTGAATTAAAAGGAAAATTTAAAAATGCTGACCATAAAAAGTTGATTTATATACATATATTCACACACATACACACTCAATTGATATTTTAAAGTTAAAACTGTATGCCAATTAGTCTTTAAAAGTCAGGTTTTTTGTACTTCATCTTTCAGTAGGTCCTTTATTGATAGAGTCTAAAAAACAAGATACACGATAATGATTTGTAAAGATGCATTTGACTTCTTTTTGAAATCTATTTAATTATATATTGAAGTCATTGAATATATATTTGGTTACATTTTTAGAAATCAGAAAAGTATCAGAGTTGGAAAACCCTCACCACTTCTCAGGAAAGTAAAAATAGAGCTTTTAATATCTAGTGATGATTTTGCCTTAGATGTATTTTTGCATTTATCCTATCTTTTATAAGGTTAAGAATTGGTCTACTATAGAAAAGGTGTAAGTCAGTATTCTTTAATCATGTAATCTTATAATATGAGTGGAAGAGTATAAAACAACATAGAACAAAATTCAGTGCACATTAAGATAAAAATTTTATAGCACTAGTCAGGTATGCTTTGCTCTTTGATATTGCGTAAATGACTCAATGCTTTAAGTCTGAATTTTCTGCTGTAAAATGGTTATACAATCTTTGCTGAGACTCTCAGCTGTGTTGCAAAGAATAAAGGAGATAACATATAAATAAAGCACTTTCAAAATTGAAAATTGTTATACAAAATGCTACTCAACAGTGTAACTCCACTGGTAACACATTAACTTAAAACCACCTTCTTGTTACCACTATATTCACCTGAATAGAGGTTGAACAGCAATATTGTCTTTTACTTTCTTTCACAACAAACTCTTGGTTTTGAGCAGTCCCTCTCTCATTTCCTAACACCTATATTTAAGTAGTTTAAAATCCTTCTTTACTTCTGTACCTGAAGACATCCCAGGGAAACAGATTGAATAAGATTAACAAACAATGAGAACTTTACAGTAAACTGCATTGTGTCCTCTATTCCCTTTAAATAAGAAAAACAAAATAAAACACTTTATCCCTCTTTTCACTTTTGCTCCATGATCTTTTCTTATCTTTATAATTAGAAACCAAAAATACTATACTAAAGCAGATACTTTATTCACAACTACCATCATGTCTATTACCACCACCATTGCTACCCCTGATTTTTCTAATGTTGCTGATACTGCACCCGTTAATATGTTTCAGTCCCTGATCTGAGCACTTTACATTTATTTTCTTATGGGATCAGCACAGCAAACTTATATGGAGGTTCTACTAGTATCCCTAGTTTAAAATCAAGGAACTATGGTCCAAATAGATTATCTTCTTTTATGTGGCAACAAACTCACTCATTGGGATGAATGAGCATTTAGGGGTGAAGTCAGAGTTAGGAAAGCCCAACACATATTATGTACATAGTAGACAAGTATTTCTATGAAGTTAACTTTCTTCAACTATCCAGCAGAAACAAGTGTGTGTCCTGTAAATGCATGGGGGCCTAGAAAAATAAGTATTAGACAATCCTACCTGCAACAAGAGTACAGGTGAGTGGAAATTACTGGGCAAGACATTATGAAGTTTTCTATAAGTGAAGAAAGATCTTCAGGTAAAATATACATTTAGCTTGTCTTTCTAAAAATTGGAAATATATAATAATGCTCTTCTCTTAATCATCAGTCAGACATATTTTAAAATTTTATCTTTTGTGATACATAAATTGAGTTCACTTAACTCCATTACCCAGTTCTACAAACTTTTGCTGGTTAGCTTCCTTGGTTCTTCATTTTTTCATCCATAACATAGAGATGATAACAGTGCTGTGCCTAAATATTTAGGACTATAATGAGAACTGAAACTGACAATCCGTCTCACTGAGCCTGGCCTGCAAGAACTTTTACACATGAATGGAATAATTGTGACATTACTGGTGATAACTCAAAGTCTATAAATCTTTGTTTTAGAAAATTTTTGGAATTCAAAATATTTTTTAAAGATGTTCAAGTGAAGACAAATCCAGATCTCTATCAAAACACCATTTCTAGAAACTAACAGAAAACCAGCTGAGAACATGGGTCTTGGGGCTTCCCTTAATGTCAGTGAACCAGGGCTAAGATGAAATTTACTGTCTGAGGTCTTTTTAGAAGAAATTCGACATTTTGATTCTTTTATGTGTGCTCAAGTGAACAGTTAAGATTTATCAATGTCCTGTGGTGATAATATACCACAAATTCTCCTCTCTGTAACAAGATTCAGTCAATTAACAAGCTTTGGATGAGAAACTATGGAACTCTCTCCACAGTAGGAGCAATATCTGATACCTTTGTCATTAATAATGTATTTTTCCCTTACCTCCCACAGCTTCTGAATCTAGAAGTCTAATTTTTGAAATGAAATCCCAGGTGATCTTATCTTTTTTTTCTGAAACAATAATCTTCCTCTACTTCAAACCTTATAAGAGATCTTCCCTTGCAGAATTTGAAATCCACTGGTGTGTATCTCAAAGTTAAAAATGAGTTTGTAAAGAATGATTGTCTTACTTAACCTCTCTCAGGCTAGAGGGTGCCATGCTGTGGTAAGTCAGCAGCAAAAAACAAATAGCATTTCAATAAGAAAATCAGCAAAGAATCCAAAAGAAAATTAGATTTTCCCAACACTTCAACTTACCTGAAAATATACACAATTTTCATTAGTTTATATTACTCAGAAAAATCCAAATGTATATTAACTTACTTTTGAACAAATGTGGGTTATAATATTTTCTGCAAAAATTCAAGTTTTCTAATTTGAAACTAAAATTATTTTCTCCAGCTTAAAACAGTTCTCATGTCTTTAATATTTTTTGAAAAAATAACAAAAGTAAACAAAAAATACCATCACCATTTATAAAGAAAGTATATTCATATCTCATTTGTTTTGGTTCTAATGTCACAATTTTGTAATTAACTTTAGGTTTATTATTTAAACTTTGGAATCACTCAAAATGTTCATCACAATCTTCAAATGATGATACTCAGAGTCCTGGATGTCTCAGGATCTCCTGTGTTTTTACGGATCTGTGCATTTTCTAAATACTAACTACACCCCGAGAACATTGCATATGTCCATGCTGATTTCATTCCATCTTCACCTTACAATTTGGAATAAGGTTCCTTTGTCTATGTGTTAATCCTGCTAAACTATGTTAACAAGTTCTTAGTTACCTGGGGTAATGTATTTGGTTTCACTCATTTTCGAGCTTTCCTAAGACTCACGTGAACAGTGTCTTAACATGTAGGTTCAACACTTGCCTGATTTCTCCACTTCAGCTCTATCATTTCCAAAGCTATCCTGGAAAGGCAGAGATTTGAACCAGTAACTATTAATTATTATAAAATTAACTAATTCTATGCATTCATAATATAATTATCCTTTTTATCATATAAAGTTCAATTTCCCCTTTATATGATACATTTGACATGCCTAATTTTTAAGAATTCTGACTTTGTCATATTTATCCATTTAATCATTAAATGTGGGCAGTTATCAGATCATTCCTAGATTTTCTTCTACTTTCAGTTTAATCTATATTCTGTCTCCTCATAATTTATTTCTATACATCTGATGTCTCTATTGTTGAGATTCTTACCATGTAAGATAATAGTTCTTTATCCCTAATTCTTCAAACTATAAACATGACCCTATGGGAGGTTTTTTTTTTTTTTAATGTAATTGTGGTGGCCTGGAGGATCCTTTTGGGTGAGCGCAGAGCTGACTTGTAACAGGACCTGAATCGAGTGGCACAAGATTCTTGGCCATTCATCCTGTTCAATTCTCTTATAATAGGATGATAAAACTACCTTAATATGAGCATATCTCATTGTATTAGTCAAAGTTCTCCAGAGAACTAGAACCAATCAATTATACGTATATATGTATACACATACATATATGCACATAAACACACACATATATACACACACATTTATATTATATATGCACAAATACATCTCTGTGTACATATGTACATATATAAACACATATTATATACAAGAATGTATATTGTATATACATATATAGTATATATGTATAATATAGACACACATATCTATATTATATACACATATATGTGTATATCATTTAATTTATGTTATTTATATGTTATTGTGTATTATATATAAAGACATATTTATATATGTATTATATACATGTATACACACACATAATATACATATATAAACAGAGAGAGATAGAAAGAGAATGAGAGGGATATTTCTTTTATGTTAAGGAATTAGCTCCCAAGATTGTGGGAACTAGCAAGTCTCAAATCTGTGGAGCAGCCTGGAAACACAGGGAGGTGTTCATGCTGCAGTCGTGAGGCAGAATTCCCTCTTCTTTATGAAGCTGTATATTTACTCTTCAGGCCTTCAACTGAATGGATGAGGATAATTTTTTTTTCTCAAAGTCAACTGATAGTAGATATTAATCACATTTACAAAATACATTCACGCAACATCCGACTAGTGTTAAATAACTGGGTGCTATAGCCTAGCCAAGTTGACACAGAAAACTATCACATTTACCTCCATATTTTTCCTGGAAAAGTTGTTTTGCCAAGTATTCTGACATTCACATTTCATTGTCTTTTAATATTCAATCATGGATATTTAATTATTATTCTTTTAACTATCACTTTTGATTTTCAAGGAAATGTCATTAATGTCATCAGCAATAAATTACATCAGGAAACTTAAGCTCTCTGAAGTTTGGTTTCTTTTAATAAATGAGACATAATAATATGTTAAATGGAAATAGTAAAACATATTTTGGTCAAATGTGAGAGACACATACAAGAAACAAGATGGTATGCAAATACAAGGAGGTACACATGATCTCTAGACTATTTAGACTTTTGTCTTTTTGTTTTGTTTGCTTTATCTTCTTTTTTTCTGGTATCTTTTGGATTGAGCAACTTGAAAGTAGGCTTTCTACCCCCTCCCCTAAAGCTCTCCAGATTCCCCAAATGTGCACAATCAAACATTCCATTTGAAAAAGAGAACTTTCAGCAACTGAGATTCTGTTATTAAAAAGTAAGGTCTAGAGAATGGACTTTTCACCTGCTTTTGGCTTTCACTCTCATATCCAAGGCAGTAAGGAGAATAGAAAACAGGACTGTGTACTCCACCCTCAATTAAATTAGGACTATATGAAACATAGAACTGCCAAACAAAATAAAGTTTCTAAAATCGATGAAGTGATATAGAGGTGAAGGACACGGTGTAAGTAAATTGCCTCCAGTTGCAGATCTTTAAAAAAGTGTCTCAAGAACACTCTTTTCCCATGTAATGTGAACAGACAGGACTTTTTTTTTTTTTTTTTGTATAGGCCCTGGTTTGGAATTTAAGAGAATCAGTGGTTACAGAATCAAGTGATAAGCCTCATACACAATTTTTGACCTAAACAATTGATTGGTGAAGTGGGAAGGTGCTGTGGATGAATTCTGCACTGTGCTCAGTTCACAGTCAATACTCAGAGCTGCAGATGAGAAGTATGGGTTAAAATAACATATGTAATACACAGTACTTGAAATATATTGAACACACATGTCAGCTTGGGTTCTCGTTAACATGAGGGAGAACTAAACTTTTAAAATAAAGGTAAAAAAAGGGAAAAAGAGAACCATCACTTAAGCTCTGCAGAGGTGTTACAAAATAAAAGTAGGAAAATAACACGAATGGATACACACACACAAAACCAAATAGATTAGGAATATCATCAGAACAAAAATGTTGCTATCAAGTGGGTAAAAATTTTGACCAAATATCTATCCAAGAATAAAAATATAAAAAACAAATAAGGCCGGGCGCGGTGGCTCAAGCCTGTAATCCCAGCACTTTGGGAGGCCGAGGCAGGCGGATCACGAGGTCAGGAGATCGAGACCATCCTGGCTAACATGGTGAAACCCCGTCTCTACTAAAAATACAAAAAAAAATTAGCCGGGCATGTTGGCAGGCGCCTGTAGTCCCAGCTACTCGGGAGGCTGAGGCAGGAGAATGGCGTGAACCCGGGAGGCGGAGCTTGCAGTGAGCCGAGATGCGTCACTGCACTCCAGCCTGGGGGACAGAGCAAGACTCCGTCTCAAAAAAATAAATAAATAAATAAATAAATAAATAAATAAAAGTAAAATTATTTCTAATATGAGAAGACAAAGTAAGCGTAGAAAAGCTTCCTAAAGAGAGGACAAAATAATTGATGGCTAAGAAAATGAAAAATATATTCTACAAATGAAAGATGAATTAACCATTTGAGTGAAGATATGGCTGAAATTATCGTAAGAGACTTTTTCTTAGTCCAAGTACCGTAGAAAATAAAACCTAATGGGGAAAATATGTGCTAATACTTTGTCATGTATATTTCAGGATAACAAAAGAACATGGGTCTAGAGTATGATGAAAAGAAAATACATGTTAATGAACTACTGAGTTTCACAGAAAACATAACTGGTTGTTTGAAGGTATAGGGCATCTACAGAAAGGCTGTCTGAGAATACTATGACTGAGAACATTCTGACAAGGAGAAAGATAAAGAGAAATTGATTTGCTGACTCTTTCTAATCTTTCCTTCCTTATTGGCCAAATTAGGCTCATGGGATATTTACTTTTCTTCCCTTCTGGTTTATGCTACATGACCCCACCAAGAAGCCTCTGGGCAAGCTGGATTGCACATCTTATAATGCAGACACTTAATTTGACTCTGGGAAGAATAAGAGGAAACAGTTTTCATGGATCCAGTTGGTTGAGCTTATATATGGGAATTCCTTCAACCTATTATTGCCACAGGAAGGGAAGCTGGCCATCCTCTCAGGGGATGATGAGATAACCACAGGCATTAATAGATGGGCATGTCACAAAGTCAAAGCCTGGAAGACAGGTATGGCCAGATAAATCTGGGAAGACTCACAAATTAAGTGCAAAAAGTCAATCCCTTTCACTACTCAGAACTAGTGTCCTCTATGATATCTGATATTATATGACTATCTGAGAAGGAGGTACTCTCACTTCATCCTTGAAAGTAGCAATAAAAATGGTTAACAATGGTTAAAAAGTAAGGTACAGTCTTCACTGCTGCAGCTCTGTCAGGCCTACAAATTATCATCTCTGCCTCTATAAACCATTCTACATTCACCATACCTGCTGGTATAATTTAGTCTCTCCTGCTTGTGTGTCTTGTAGGATAGCGTGGAACTTCATCCTCATGGTTTCTGAAGCTTTAGTGCCTTTCTCTTGTCAGGTTGCAGTTGTTGAATTGCCCTATTCACAGTTATCACTGAAATTGGAAACTTCAAGAGATATTCAATGAATCTACTGAATTCCAGATGTATTTCTCCCTTTTTCCTGCATATTAGCAGACCTAGCTCCTAATAAATGGGTTTGATTATCCCAGGAAGAGCAATGACTCCTTTCTTCATTCTCTGGTTCCCTTCTAATAGTCATAGTCTAAGAAAAACCCTTACTGTCTTTCTCAGCCAAATTATCTATTCATCCTACCCTACTACCATCACCAGAAACTAGAATCACAAATCTATCATGTCCTAAGAATAAGTAGAAAAGAATAACAAATTAGACATGTTTAGGCAAGGTGTTTTTGCTACTTGTTCTGAGACCTGCATATTCTAGTAACAGAGCAGCATATTCTGGTCATTGATACAGTGACTGTGTTTTATCCTGTAGAAGAGCACTTCGACAATGCAAGATATACCTGCATTGAGCCTTAGCTGTCTGTTCAGTATTCCATTCAGCCAACCTATCAAGTCAGCTGTATCTGAATGATGTTACACACTGTAATGGGCTCATTGTTGCATGCCTTGGTCTAAGACAATCTGTGTGAGATATATTAACGCAGAAGGCATTGTGTAAGCCCAGAGGTGGTACTGCTCTTGGAGATATTAGAGGCTTAGAAGACAAGCCCATATTTAGAATATGAATCATTTTGGTATGTGAGAATTATTTTACCACTTAACGTGGAATGGGCCTGATTTGGTCAACAGGCTCCTGGTGTCTGGCATGGGAGCTCAGCATGTCTCTGCCCATAGCAAGTTGGGCACTCAGTAGTGAGAGTAGCTAGGTTAGTCTTTATGTGAAAGAGCCATGTTATTGATACCACATATATCCTTTATCTCTGCCACCATGGCCACTGTCTTAACTCAACTCTCTGTGCACTGGTGTGGTTAAGGACAGAAGGCTAAGTCACTAACTCTACCTGCTCACTGACAGCATTCTCTGATGTGAATGATTTCTAAGCAACATTGATATGAGACACGACTGGCGATGTTTGTGGTCTCTTCAACTTCATAATGCCAGTTCCAGTTCTTGAATCTTTTTTCTAGGCTTCTGAACAAACAAGCAAGGCTACTCACCACTCACCAGAATTCACTGTCCATAACTCACCTGTGGCTTTCTCCAGGGAGAACCCATGTCTCTGCCTATTGGAAGGATGTTCTCAACACTGTCCTCAAGGAGCCTCTTCACTGAGGCCCTAATATGGCTGTAGCACATTTTTTACTCGGGCAAATAGAACTCGTTTATAGACCTGGGACATGTCCTTGTCCCTTTCCTCAAGCTATGGTTGTGACTTGAGAGAAAGGCTTTGGGGTACCAGCAGTACATGTAATCAAGTCTGAACCATCGGTTAGAGCCCAACCCAGGATGCAGCACTTCCACTTATGAAAAGTGTTGCTTCTGTGCCTGCCTGACATTGTGATTCAGTGGATCTGATGAAGCATAGATCGTGATGAGCATGTCAGGTTACCATGTCTTATCCTATTGTCTCAATCTTTACTAGGTGCTTTAAAACTCTGGAGATAAGTGGTATACTGATCCTGTGAGGGCTCACAGAAGAGTTCACTTATGCTTTTTAACCACCACAGTTACATAAACTACTATCTTATTTGCTAGGCCATGTGGCAAAAGAGGCAGTAAAGCTTACACTAGAACATGGGACTGCCACTGATCTCTTTACTGCTTTGGGTCCTACTTTAAACTGGCAGCCTTCTGTGTGACCCAATAAATATTCCTGAGTGTAGTATGTCTTCCTAAGATCAAAGGGGCTCACCAAGTTCTTTGACTTTTCATAGTGGTAGGTGTTATGGCAAGGAGGGACAAAAACTTGTCTTTTTCCTTTGTGGGGATGTCCCAGCGTGCCTCAGATGACTGTACTCCTAAAAGTTTTATCAATGTATCATGCATCTGAATTTTCATGAAGTTTATTTCCTACACTCTGGCACATATTTCTTACAAGGACATCTAACTCCATAGAAAGGAAAATGAATGATATAAACAGAACACTAAAAATACAAATGGCTCTTGAACACTAAAAGATTTTTAGTCTCATTTCAACAAGATACATGCAAATTAAAATTACATTTTGACACTATTTTCTGTCTTTTCAGATCATCAAAGAAGAAAAAGTCTGTGTTAGAGTGAGAAATAGGTTCACTTACATGTTGCCGAATATAAATCAGAAAAATGTCTATGACAGTCAATTTAGCAATATCTATCAAAACTTTCTTTTTTTATTATTATGCTTTAAGTTTTACGGTACATGTGCACAATGTGCAGGCTTGTTACATATGTATCCATGTGCCATGTTGGTGTGCTGCACCCATTAACTCGTCATTTGGCATTAGGTATATCTCCTAATGCTGTCCCTCCCCCCTCCCACCACCCCATAACAGTCCCCGGAGTGTGATGTTCTCCTTCCTGTGTCCATGTATTCTCATTGTTCAATCCCCACCTATGAGTGAGAACATGCAGTGTTTGGCTGTTTGTCCTTGCGATAGTTTACTGAGAATGATGGTTTCCAGATTCATCCATGTCCTTACAAAGGACATGAACTCATCATTTTTTATGTCTGTGTAGTATTCCATGGTGTATATTTGCAACATTTTCTTAATGTAATCTATCGTTGTTGGACATTTGGGTTGGTTCCAAGTCTTTGCTATAGTGAATAGTGCTGCAATAAACATACGTGTGCATGTGTCTTTGTAGCAGCATGATTTATAGTCCTTTGGGTATATACCCAGTAATGGGATGGCTGGGTCAAATGGTATTTCTAGGTCTAGATCCCTGAGGAACTGCCACAATGACTTCCACAATGGTTGAACTAGTTTACAGTCCCACCAACAGTGTAAAAGTGTTCCTATTTCTCCACATCCTTTGCAACATCTGTTGTTTCCTGACTTTTTAATGATGGTCATTCTAACTGGTGTGAGATGGTATCTCATTGTGGTTTTGATTTGCATTTCTCTGATGGCCAGTGATGATGAGCATTTTTTCATGTGTTTTTTGGCTGCATAAATGTCTTCTTTTGAGAAGTGTCTGTTCATGTGCTTCACCCACTTTTTGATGGGGTTGTTTGTTTTTTTCTTGTAAATTTGTTTGGGTTCATTGTAGATTCTGGATATTAGCCCTTTGTCAGATGAGTAGGTTGCGAAAATTTTCTCCCATTATGTAGGTTGCCTGTTCACTCTGATGGAAGTTTCTTTTGCTGCACTGAAGCTCTTTAGTTTAATTAGATCCCATTTGTCAATTTTGGCTTTTCTTGCCATTGCTTTTGGTGTTTTAGACATGAAGTCCTTGCCCATGCCTATGTCCTGACTGGTATTGCCTAGGTTTTCTTCTAGGGTTTTTATGGTTTTAGGTTTAACATGTAAGTCTTTAATCCATCTTGAATTAATTATTTGTTTTTTTGAGATGGAGTCTCGCTCTGTTGCCCAGGCTGGAGTGCAGTGGTGAAATCTCAGCTTACTGCAAGCTCCACCTCCCGGGTTCATGCCATTCTCCTGCCTCAGCCTCTCTGAGTAGCTGGGACTACAGGCACTTGCCACCATGCCTGGCTAATTTTTTTTTGTATTTTTAGTAGAGACGGGGTTTCACCGTGGTCTCGATCCTCTGACCTCGTGATCTGCCCACCTTGGCCTCCCAAAGTGATGGGATTACAAGCGTGAGCCACCGTGCCCAGCCAAAGTAATTTTTGTATAAGGTGTAAGGAAGGGATCCAATCTCAGCTTTCTACATATGGCTAGCCAGTTTTCCCAGCACCATTTGTTAAATAGGGAATCCTTATCCCATTGCTTGTTTTTGTCGGGTTTGTCAAAGATCAGATAGTTGTAGATATGTGGCATTATTTCTGAGGGCTCTGTTCTGTTCCATTGATCTATGTCTCTGTTTTGGTACCAGTACCATGCTGTTTCGGTTACTGTAGCCTTGTAGTATAGTTTGAAGTGAGGTAGCATGATGCCTCCAGCTTTGCTCTTTTGGCTTAGGATTGACTTGGCAATGCAGGCTATTTTTCGTTCCATATGAACTTTAAAGTAGTTTTTTCCAATTCTGTGAAGAAAGTCATTGTTAGCTTGATTGGGATGGAATTGAATCTGTAAATTACCTTGGGCAGTATGGCCATTTTCACGATATTGATTCTTCCAACCCAGGAGCATGGAATGTTCTTCCATTTGTTTGCATCCTTTTTTATTTCATCAAGCATTGGTTTGTAGTTCTCTTTGAAGAGGTTCCTCATATCCCTTGTAAGTGGGATTCCTAGGTATTTTATTCTTTGAAGCAATTGTGAATGGGAGTTCACTCATGATTTGGCTCCCTGTTTGTCTGTTATTGGTGTGTAAGAATGCTTGTGTTTTTTCACATTGATTTTGTATCCTGAGACTTTGCTGAAGTTGCATATCAGCTTAAGGAGATTTTGGGCTGAGAGGATGGGGTTTTCTAGATATACAACCATGTCATCTGCAAACAGGGGCAATTTGATTTCCCCTTTTCCTAATTGAATACCGTTTATTTCTTTCTCCTGCCTGATTGCCGTGGCCAGAATTTCCAACACTATGTTGCATAGGAGTGGTGAGAGAGGGCATCCCTGTCTTGTGCCAGTTTTCAAAGGGAACGCTTCCAGTTTTTGCCCATTCAGTATGATATTGGCTGTGGGTTTGTCATAGATAGCTCTTATTATTTTGAGATACGTCCCATCAATACCTAATTTATTAAGAGTTTTTAGCATAAAGGATTTTTGAATTTTGTCAAAGGCCTTTTCTGCATCTATTGAGATAATCATGTGGTTTTTGTCTTTGGTTCTGTTTATATGCTGGATTACATTTATTGATTTGCATATTTTGAAGCAGCCTTGCATCCCAGGGATGAAGCCCACTTGATCATGGTGGATAAGCTTTTTGATGTGCTGCTGGATTCGGTTTGCCAGTATTTTGTTGAGGATTTTTTTATTGATGTTCATCAGGGATATTGGTCATCAGGGATATTGGTCGAAAATTCTCTTTTTTTTTTTTTTGTTGTGTCTCTGCAAGGCTTTGGTATCAGGTTGATGCTGGCCTCATAAAATGAGTTAGGGAGGATTCCCTCTTTTTGTGTTGGTTGGCATAGTTTCAGAAGGAATGGTACCAGCTCCTCCTTGTACCACTGGTAGAATTCGGCTGTGAACCTGTCTGGTCCTGGGCTTTTCTTGGTTGTTAAGCTCTTAATTATTGCCTCAATTTCATAGCCTGTTATTGGTCTATTCAGAGATTCAACATCTTCCTCATTTAGTCTTGGGATAGTGTATGTGTCAAGGAATTTATCAATTTCTTCCAGATTTTCTGGTTTATTTTTATAGAGGTATTTATAGTATTCTCTGATGGTAGTTTGTATTTGTGTGGGATCAGTGGTGATATCCCCTTTATCATTTTTTATTACATCTATTTGATTCTTCTCTCTTTTCTTCTTTATTAGTCTTGCTAGCGGTCTATCAATTTTGTTGATCTTTTCAAAAAACCAGCTCCTGTATTCACTGATTTTTTGAAGGGTTTCTGTGTCTCTATTTCCTTCAGTTCTGCTCTGATCTTTGTTATTTCTTGCCTTCTGCTAGCCTTTGAATGTGTTTGCTCTTGCTTCTCTAGTTCTTTTAATTGTGATGTTAGGATGTCAATTTTAGATCTTTCCTGCTTTCTCTTGTGGGCATTTAGTGCTATAAATTTCCCTCTACACACTGCTTTGAATGTGTCACAGAGATTCTAGTATATTGTGTCTTTGCTCTGATTGGTTTCAAAGAATATCTTTATTTCTGCCTTCATTTCTTTATGTACCCAGTAGTCATTCAGGAGCAGGTTGTTCAGTTTCCATGTAGTTGAGTGGTTTTGAGTGAGTTTCTTAATCCTGAGTTCTAATTTGATTGCACTGTGGTCTGAGAGACAGCTTGTTAAAATTTCTATTCTTTTACATTTGCTGAGGAGTGCTTTACTTCCAACTATGTGGTCAATTTTGGAATAGATGTGGTGTGGTGTTGAAAAGAATGCATATTCTGTTGATTTGAGGTGGAGAGTTCTGTAGATGTCTATTAGGTATGCTTAGTGCAGAGCTGAGTTCAATTCCTAGATATCCTCATTAACATTAACTTTCTGTCTCTTTGATCTGTCTAATCTTGACAGTGGGGTGTTAAAGTATTCCATTATTATTGTGTGGGAGTCTAAGTATCATTTTAGGTCTCTAAGGACTTGCTTTATGAATTTGGGTGTTCCTTTATTGGGTGCATATATATTTAGGATAGTTAGCACTTCTTGTTGAATTGATCCTTTTACCATTATGTAATGGCCTTCTTTGTCTCTTTTGATCTTTGTTGGTTTAAAGTCTGTTTTATCAGAGACTAGGATTGCAACCCCTGCCTTTTTTTGCTTTCCATTTGCTTGATAGGCCTCCCTCCATCTCTTTATTTTGAGCCCATGTGTTTCCCTGCCCGTGAGATGGGTTTCCTGAATACAGCACACTATTGGGTTTGACTCTTTATCCAATTTGCCAGTCTGTGTCTTTTAATTGGAGAATTTAGCCCATTTACATTTAAGATTAATATGGTTATGTTTGAATTTGATCCTATCATTATGATGTTAGCTGGTTATTTTGCTCATTAGTTGTTGCAGTTTCTTCCTAGCATTGATGATCTTTACAATTTGGCATGTTTTTGCAGTGGCTGGTTCCGGTTGTTCTTTTCCATGTTTAGTGCTTCCTTCAGGAGCTCTTTTAGGGCAGGCCTGGTGGTGATAATAAAATCTCTCAGCACTTGCTTGTCTGTAAAGCATTTTATTTCTCCTTCACTTATGAAGCTTAGTTTGGCTGGATATACAATTCTAGGTTGAAAATTCTTTTCTTTAATAATGTTGAATATTGGCCCCCACTCTCTTCTGGCTTGTAGAGTTTCTGCTAAGAGATCAGCTGTTAGTATGATGGGCTTCCTTTGTGGATAACCTGATCTTTCTCTTTGACTGCTTTTAACATTTTTTCCTTCATTTCAACTTTGGTGAATCTGAAAATTATGTGTCTTGGAGTTGCTTTTCTCAAGGAGTATCTGTGTGGCATTCTCTGTATTTCCTGAATTTGAATGTTGGCCTGCCCTGCTAGATTGGGGAAGTTCTCCTGGATAATATTCTGCAGAGTGTTTTCCAACTTGGATCCATTCTCCACATCGCTTTCAGGTACACCAATCAGACGTAGATTTGGTCTTTTCACATAGTCCCATATTTCTTGGAGGCTTTGTTCTTTTCTTTTTATTCATTTTTCTCTAAACTTCTCTTCTCTCTTCATTTAATTCATTTAATCTTCCATCACTGATACCCTTTCTTCTGGTTGATTGAATCGGCTACCGAGGCTTGTGCATTCATCACATATTTCTCGTGGCATGGTTTTCAGGTCCTTTAAGACTTCTCTGCATTGGTTATTCTAGTTAGCCATTCGTTTAATATTTTTTCAAGGTTTTTAGCTACTTTCCCATGGGTTCGAACTTCCTCCTTTACCTCAGAAAAGTTCGATTGTCTGAAGACTTCTTCTCTCAACTCGTCAAAGTGATCCTCCATCTAGCTTTGTTCCATTGCTGGTGAGGACCTGCATTCTTTTGGAGGAGGAGAGGCACTCTGATTTTTAGAATTTTGAGTTTTTCTGCTCTGTTTTTTCCCCATCTTTGTGGTTTTATCTACCTTTGGTCTTTGATGATGGTGACGTGCAGATGGGGTTTTGGTGTGGATCTCCTTTCTGTTTGTTAGTTATCCTTCTAACAGTCAGGACCCTCAGCTGCAGTCTGTTGGAGTTTGACAGACATCCACTCTAGATCTGTTTGCCTGGGTATCAGCAGCAGAGGCTTCAGAACAGCAAATATTGCTGAACAGCAAATGATGCTGCCTGATCGTTCCTCTGGAAGTTTTGTCTCAGAGGAGTTCCTGGCTATGTGAGGTGTCAGTCTGCCCCTACTAGGGGATGCCTCCCAGTTAGGCTACTCGGGGTCAGGGACCCACTTGAGGAGGCTGTCTGTCCGTTCTCAGATCTCAGGCTGCGTGCTGGGAGAACCACTACTCTCTTCAACGCTGTCAGAGTGGGACATTTAAATCTGCAGAGGTTTCTGCTGCCTTTTGTTTGGCTATGCCCTGCCCCCAGAGGTGGAGTCTACAGAGGCAGTCAGGCCTCCTTGAGCTGCAGTGGTTTCCACCCAGTTCGAGTTTCCCAGGCACTTGTTTACCTACTGAAGCCTTGGCAATAGCAGGCATCCCTCCCCGAGCCTCTCTGCTGCCTTGCAGTTTGATCTCAGACTGCTGTGTTAGTAATGAGAAAGGCTCCATTGGCATAGGACCTCTGAGCCAGGCGTGGGATATAATCTCCTTGTGTGCCATTTGCTAACACTGTCAGAAAATCACAGCATTAGGGTGGGAGTGACCCGATTTTCCAGGTGCTGTCTGTCATTGGCTTAGAAAAGGAATTCCCTGACCCCTTGTGCTTCTTGGGTGAGGTGATGCCTTGCCCTGCTTAGGCTCAGGCTTCGTGCACTGCACCAAATGTCCTGCACCCACTCTCCAACAATCCCTAGTGAGATGCACCCAGTACCTTCAGTTGGAAATGCAGAACTCATTCCTCTTCTGTGTCACTCACGCCGGGAGCTGTAGACTGGAGGTGTTCCTATTCGGCCATCTTGGTTCCACCACATAGAACAATTTCTTATAAATCCCTTTTGCATGGGAGGGGTGGTAGGGGATAGGGGCTGAGCAGAGTGGGAAGGTCTGCAAAGGGTGTTTCTATAGGCTGAGACCTGGGAACCCAACCTCACCCCTTCCTGTCTTTAGCCCTTTCTCTGTGATGGCCATGCAGGCACCTTGTGCTCCAACTGCCTAGGGTGTGGGCCAAAAATGGGCTGTCACAGATGCAGCCTGCAGTCCTCAGGGTGGCCCTATGGCTGGCTGTTCAGATACTTGCCCATGGTCCACTGTGTGCCTGCCCTGTGCGGGGCATGGGATGTGGCCCGTGCACCACAAAGGGCCTCCTCTAGTGACCCTCACTGGATTTCCACAGGGTCTGGTGTGAGGAGGGCTCAGAAAATACTTTAGGGCTGACTGAAGTGGGGCCCAAGATGGACACTGCTCCAATGCCCCACTTGGGAGAGGACTCTCCTTAATTATGGAGATCCAGTCTCTCCAGAGGGTTGTGATCCAGGCACAGGCACAGTGGCTGCACCATGCCGTGATCCAGGCCAATGATTGTGAGCCTCTCCTTCCAGTGCTTTGGTCCTAGGGCTGCCGCCAAGGTAACTATGGTGTCGGACTTCCCATTTGAGGACCTAAGCCTTGCTGGTCGGGGGGCACCAGGACTCTGAGGCCTGTGTCCCCCAGTGTCATGTGGGCCTGGTCTCTGTGGCATCTGGGTTTTTGGGACTTTGGAGAGTGGGAGGCAGACGAGTTCATGATCAGTCTTTTGGCTTGGGAGCCAGAAAGCCTGGGTGCTCAATACAGACAATCTCAGGAGGATGTGGCCTTCCTGCCTCCTAGCATACTTTTCCCTTCTTGAGATGGGCCCAGCTGCCCTCTGAGCAGGTTCTTCACTGATTCCCCAGCCCCTCCAGCAGGGGCAGTGGGCCCTGCCCCCTCTTCCTGGGCAGAGGCCTTGACTATGCCAATGCAACTGCCTGCTTCAGGTCCCTGGCTGGCTGACAAGATCTGCCAGGCCTTTTGCTGTTCCTTAGGGGCCTGAAGGCTGGGTAGGGTGGGGCTGAGGTCAGCCAACTTCTTGCTGCCTTTGGAGCTGAGATGGAACTCAAGAGAGCTAAGTAGGAAGGGAAGAGCTGGTGGGTGCTCACGGCTTGATGGAGCCGTGTGGTATCCACATCTGCCCTAGCTCCTTCCTGCCTATGTACATTGGTACAGCTTGGCTTAAGCCAGTTTGGGTTGTAGTTTCTGTCATTTGCAACTCCAACAATTGTAGCAGACGTACCCTCTGTGCCTCAGCTTCCACCCTCAGCTTCCACCCTTCATGCCTTGGGGAGAGGCTTTTCCTTGATTGGCAGCACCAATGGACAAGCCAAACCTCATCCAGGCCAACCCTCCCTGGGGTGGAAAATTCCTGCTGACACCAGCCTCCCTGGGGCGGTCCCCCAAGAAGGAGGCCAGCAAGTGCCTGAGTCCTGGGCTGTGCCTGAGCCCGGGTGATTCAGGTATTGAGTGGTTCTGTCTGGGGGCAGCCCAGGTCTTGCTGAGAGGTAGTGTGGCCACAGCTAAGAGGTTCAGGGAGGCAGCCAGGGCTGAATCCTAGACAGATTGAACATGAGTCTGTAGCCCACTCACCACACAGTGGTGGCTCACTTAAACTTGGATGACAATAGCAGCTGTCGGGACCCAGGAAGACACTGCCCAGGTGTGGCCCTTCTCCTTCCCTGGGTAGAAGGTGTTGGGTATCTCTGTCCACTGAGGTCCTTGATTTTCACACCTGTGAGGTGAAGTTCCCAGCACAGGGGAACAGAACCACTTCAGGGTCCACGTGGTGCCTAGGCCTTACATCCTCCTTGGGAGCGGCCTGGGGCTGAGGGCTTTGAGAGCCAGTGGAGAAGAGTAAATGATACCCCAGGACTAGGGAGAGGCAAAGCCAAAACAGGGTCACTGGATGGCAAAATTCCATTCTATTTTGTGGCTTCAAGATTAGAATGGTCAGCCTGGCTGATGTTGTAGCCCATTCATCCTCTCCCTCAGCTCTGGCCCCACTGTCCATGGCCACAGGCTTCAGCTTATGCAGCTCCTCCTGGGATGTTCCCTATCAGGATCTCATCCTTTAGGCAACTGGAAATCACGGCCACCCACACAGCCCCAGGGCCCTGGGTTCACTGGGCCCCAAGAGATTCAGAGCTATGGGGTGTGGGACACATGTTCACAGGCAGCCAGACAGAAAAGGGGCTCGACGTGGCTGTGGATCTCCCGGGAGCTGACACGTGTCGGGACACATGCACGCTGGGTGGGAACTGGAGTCTTGGGCTGCTGTGCCTCCCGCCCCCAGGGTGTGAGCCCAGCAGACACTTCATGGCTCTTATCCACACAGGACCACTGGCTCAGATTCCTCCCAATGGAGCAGCTGGAAAATCTCTCTCAGCAGGGTCCAAGGCAGGATCCCCAAAGAGGCTGCCTCCAGAAACTGCTGAGAAATGAGGTCCAAGGACTCTGAGCCCTGACCGGCACAGTCAGAGGAAACTCAAGGCCGGGCTAAGACCCCTGTCCCCTCCCATCAAGGGTGGGCATGAGACCCCATCTCTCCTTGCCTCCGTTTCCTCACCTGTAGAGTGGCTGTGGGAGTAAATGACATTATCTACATGGGCTGAGCAGTTTGGAGGCACTGAGCTCTTGCAATGTGGATGTTCTTGTTGAAGGTAGGGCTTTTACAATGGCCACTGCTGTAGGGCCCTCAGCATCTCCATACACCATCCTCCCAGAAAGATAAACTCTGGCCATATCTCAGCACCAGACACCCCAAAGGGCCTGCCCAGTAGGACCTAGAGTCACACTCCCACCCTGCATGACAGGGGACCCTCTTTTAGAAGACCTTGCTCAGTGTAGCAGAGGGGTCAGGATGTAGTGACTGGGGTAAGATGATGGCTGGGGCACCTCTGTTCAAGAAGGCGTCCTTAGTCCATCTGCAGCAGGGTTATATCACTGTCATGAGTGGACCCTGTGCAGAGCTAGCATGCCCAGTCCTCACAGGAGCTTCCCCTAGCTATAGCGCACCTTGGCCAGCATGCCTTAAGCATGCACTCACCTCGACCAACCGGGGGGACCTCATCATGGGTGCTGGGATTAGGAGCCCACCTTACATGTGACCCCCAGCCCCTGCCAAAGGATGAGGCTGCTCTGGTGCAGAGGGAGGATGGAGAAGGACGCGCCTTCAGGCTGGCCACAAAGAAAGCTCTTGGCAGGACACCCCCAACCAATGTAGCAATTCATCAGGCAATTGACGGCCCAGATGTGGATATTTTGTCTGTGACCTGCCATCCACTCTTGTCTGGGTGCTAATGTCCAAATGTTTTACAAGTATATTACCAGAAAGAATTATTCCCGAGAGGCAGCCATTTGTGGGAAGGTGTTAGAAAAATGTTGTTTTCATCACTTCATCCTTACCATGAACAGAGGGCCAGGCAAACTGGCTTCTGAAGCTTTGGTAGGGTGTAGGCTGAGCAGGAACCTAGTGGACCCACCAAACCTCCCTGCTGCAGGAGCTGCTTCCTTGCATGCGGGGCCCAGTGTAAGTAAGCAGCACGGACGCTAGAGCTTTTGGAACTCCTGCCGCAGTGGGTGCCAGAGAGAAGGGCTCCGCTCCATCTCTCTTGGAGGGTGATCCAGCAGCAGCCAGGGCAGGGGTTGCTGCCCTTCCTCAAAATGTGCTGGAACCCCCCTTTAGGAATTGGCTAAAGGAGAGCTGTCTGTCCTGTCCCTGCAAGAGAAGGGCTGGCGATGGAGGGGCTGACCATATGGGGCCCCCAGAATCGTGGAGGCAAGAGTCAGCAGGACGAGAGGGGTTCCCTTAGCCTGTGCTTCTTCTAGATGGATGGTCCAGGCCAACCTGCATTCCAGCCAGCCCAGGGCACGCACTGCCTGGAGGACTAGGGTAGCAACCTGGGGATGGAGCATTCTGCCCTCCACCTGAGGCACATGAGGAGTCTCTGAGGACAGCTAGATGGGCCAGTGGGTCACCTCAACAACCCTCACCATTTCATCTCATCTCATCTCATCTCATCTCAATTAAATTTCCTTTCATTATTTCATTTCATCTCACTTCATTTCATCTCATTCATTTCATCTGATTTCATTACATCTCATCATTTCCTCTCATCATTACATCTCATCTCATTTCATCTCATCATTTCATCTCATCATTGCATCTCATCATTTCATCTCATCTCATTTCATCATTTCATCTCATCATTCATCTCATCATTTCATCTCATCTCATCATTTCCATTTCATTATTTCATTTCATCATTTAATTTCATCATCTCATTTAATTTCACCTCATTTCGTTATTTCATTTCATTTTTTTCATTTCATTATGTCATTTCGTTTCATCTCATTACATTTCGTCTAATTTCATTTCACCTCATTTCATATCATTTCATTTCATCTCATCATCTCTTTTCATCTCATCATTTCATCTCATCATCTCATCAACTCATTTCATCTTATCCCATTTCATCATTTCATCTCATCTCATTTCATCATTTCATCTCATCATTCCATCTCATCTCATATCTTCTCATCTCATTTCAATTTCATTTCACTTTTTCATTTCATTATTTCATCTCATTTCATTATTTCATCTCATCTCATCTCATCACATCTCATCATTTCATCATTTGATTTCATTATTTCATCTTATTTCATCTCATCATTTCATCTCATCTCATTTCAATTTTATTTCAATTTCCTTTCATTTCATCTCATTATTTCATTATTTCATTTCATTTCCTCTCATCATTCATCTCATCATTTCATATCATCATTTTATCTCATCATTTCATTTCATCTCATCTCATTTCCTTTCATCTCATTTCATCTCATCTCATTTCATCATTACATCTCATTATTTCATCATCATTTTATGTCATCATTTCATGTCATCATTTCATCACATCTCATCTCATCTCATTTCATCCCATCATTTCAGCATTTCATCTCATTTCATCTCATCATTTTAACTCATTTCATCTCATCTCATCATTTCCATTTCATTTCCATTTCAGTATTCCATTTCATCATTTCATTTCATTATTTCATTTCGTTATGTCATTTCATCTCATTACATTTCATCTCATGTCATTTCATCTCATCTCATCGTTTCATCACTTCATCTCGTCATTTCATCTCATTATTTCATCTGATTTCATGTCATCATATCATGTCATCATTTCATCTCATCATTTCACCACGTCTCATCTCATCATTTAATCTCATTATTTAATTTCATTTCATCTCATCATTTCATCTCATCTCATCATTTCATCATTTCATCTCATTTCATCTCATCTCATTATTTCCATTTCATTATTTCATCATTTCCTTATTTCATTTCATCTCATTTCATTATTTCATTTCATTATGTCATTTCATTTCATCTGATTACATTTCATCTCATTTCATTTCATCTCATCTCATTTCATTATTTCATTTCATTATGTCATTTCATTTCTTCTGATTAGGTTTCATCTCATTTCATTTCATCATTTCATTTCATCATTTCATCTTACCTCATCTCATTTCAATTTCATTTCAATTTCATCATTACATTTCTTAATTTCCTTTCATTATTTCATTTCATCTCAATTATTTCATTTCGTTGTTTCATTTCATCTCATCTCATCATTTCATCTCATTTTTCATCTCATCATTTTTCATCTCATTTCATCTCATCATTTCATCTCATCATTTCAGCTTATCATCTCATCTCATCATCTCATCTCATCATTTCATCTTATCATCCCATCTCATTTCATCATTTCATCTCATCATTCATCTCATTTCATCTCATCATTTTAACTCATTATTTCATTTCATCTCATTTCAATTTCATTTCATTATTTCATATCACTTCATTATTTCATTTCATCATTTCATCTCATCATTTCATCATTTCATCCATCTCATCATTTCATCTCATCATTTCATCATTTCATCCATCATCTAATCATTTCATCTCATTTCATCTCATCTCATCTCCTTTCAATTTCTTTTCAATTTTGTCATTTCGTCTCATCATTTCATCTCAAAACTTCACCTCATCTTATCTCATCATTTCGTCATTTCATCTCATCATTTCATCTCATCTGAAGTCATCTGATCATTTCATCTAACTGAAATGATGTAATGGAATCATGAAATGAAATGGATAGGATGCCCTCAGTGATGTTAAATTTAAAAATTGTTTGTTTTCATGTATTCATTTTTATATTTATAGGTATTTATATTTATATTTACTTATATTTCTTTTTACTTATTTTTACTTATTTCTTTATTTATAGACAAGGTCCTGTTCTGTGGCCTTCGCTGGAATGCAGTGGTGCATTCACAGTTCACTGCAGCCTCGAGCAAACCTCCCACCTCAGCCTCCCAGGTAGCTGGGACCCCAGGTGCGCACCACCACACCTGGTTAACATTTTATTATTTGTAGAGATGGAGGCTTGCTATGCTGCCCAGGCTGGTCTCAAACTCCTGGGCTCAAGCAATCCTCCTGCCTTGGCATCCCAAAATGCTGGGATTACAGACATGAGCCACAGTGCCCAACCTATTTATTTATTTATTTATTTATTTATTTATTTATTTATTTAACAAAGACAAGGTCTCACTATCTTGCCCAGGCTGGTCTTCAACTCCTGGCCTCAAATGATTCTCCAAACTTGGCCTCTCAAAATGTTGGGATTACAGGTATGAGCCACCATGCCTGGCCTAAAAATAGTATTATATTTTTGTGTTATATAATTTTCAATTAGGTAATATGAATATTCTGTACAGGAAATATGCCCTTAATTACATAGGCATAAACATTTGTTACACTGAGAAAAATCTAATAGAGCTAAAAATAAAAATTAATTTGGAAAGGTCATTAGATACTCATACATTCTTATGTTTACACATTCTTTCATAGATTCATATGTTCTTTTAACAGTATCAATGGTTTGGAGTTATGTGTACAAAACCATGACCGATATGTAATACAACTAATACAGGCTAATAACTAATAACTAATACAACTAATAATTACAATTCAAGGCATATTATATACAAAGCTTTAACTTCTCATCAACGGATTTTGTTTTTTTTCTTTCTGTTTTGGCAGATACTATGAACACAACATTCAATTCACAGACACTATGGAGCCCTTACTAAGCATAAAGTACTGTGAAAGGCCAGGGCTAGGGCAGAACTGGGACAGGGCCAGGGATAGGACAGAACTGGGGTAGGGTCATGGCCAGAGAAAAACCAGGGGCAGGGTCAGAGCCAGGGACACGACAGGACCAAGGCCAGGGCCAGAAGCAGGGCAGAACCAGGGCCAGGGCAGGGACATGGCAGGGCAAGGGCCATGGCAGGATCAGGGCCAGCAGAAGGCCAGGGCAGGGATAAGGTAGCACAGGGCCAAGGCAGGGCAGGGTCAGTGTAGAGCAAGGAACGGGCCAGGGTATGGCAGGGCAGGGACAGGGAGGTCCAGGGCCAGAGCCAGGTCCAGGACATGGACAGGGCAGGGCCAGAAACATGGCAAGACCAGAAAGGGGACAGGGCAAGGGCAAGGCCAGAGAAGGACCATGGAAAAAACATGGCCAGGGAGGGTCCAGGGCAAAGGCAAGTCCACGGCAGAACCAGAGCCAGGACAGGCCAAAGGCAGGGCCAGGGCAGGGCAAGGCCAGGGTAGGGCAGGGCCAGTGTAGGGTGAGGGTAGGGCCAGGGAGAGTTCAGGGCCAGGATAGGACTAAGATATCACGGGGCCAAGGCAGGGCCAGGGCAGGGCCTGGGGATTGTCAGGGCCAGGGCCAGGGTCAAGGCTGGGCCAGGGACAGGGCCAGAGCAAGGGCAGGGCCAGGGAGAAGGCAGAACCAGAGAGGATCCAGAGCAAGGGCAGGGCCAGGGCAGAACCAGGACCAGGACAAGGCAAAGCCAAGGCCAGGGCAGGGCAAGGCCAGGGCAGGGCAAGACCAGGGAAGGGCAAGGCGAGGGTAGAAAAGACCAGGGTAGGGCCAGGCCAGGCCAGGGTAGGAGAAGGCCATGGTAGGGCCAAGGCCAAGGCAGGGCAGGGCTAGGGTAGCACAGGGCATGGCCAAAATCAGGGCAGGGCCATAGCAGTGGCAAGACTAGCAACAGGGCCAGGGCAAGCACTGGACCAGAGCATGGTGGGGACAATACAGGGCCAGGACAGAGGATGGCAAGGCAGGTCCAGGGCCATTTCATGAACTCGGTAGGCCTGGGGTCAGGCCAGGGCAGGGCAAGGGCAAGGCCAGGGAGAAGGCAGGGCTGGGGCCAAGGCAGTGCCAGGGCAGGGCAGGGCAGGAACAGTGCAGGGACAATGCAGGGTAACGGCAAGGCCAGGGCATGGAAGGGCAGTGCACAACCAAGGAAGGGCCAGGAGAGGGCCAGGGCAAGGTCAGGGCCAGAACAAGGGTACGGCTGGGGCCACGAATATGGTAAGACCAGGGCTGGGCCCAAGCTGAGATATGCAGGGCAGAGCATGGCCTGTGCAAGGCAGGGCCAGAGCCAGGCCATAGAGAGAGTAGGGCAAATGCCAAGGCAAGGCTAGGGTAGTGCCAGGGCTGAGGCAAGGTCAGGGAAGGTCCAGGGCTGAGTCAAGGCTACAACCAATACAGGGCAAAGGCCAGGGCAGATCTAGGGCACAAGCAGGGCAGGCTAGGGCACGGCAATGGCAAGACCAGGCCATGGCAGGGCCAGTCCAGGATAGAACAGGGCACAGGCAGGGCAGGGCCAGGGGCACGGCTGGGGCAGGACAAGGACCAGGACCAGGGTCCAGGCCAGGGCAAGGGTATGGCCAGGGCAGAGATGGGGCCAGAGCCAGGGTCTGGGCAGGGCCAAGGCAGGTCCATTGCAGGGCCAGGGTTCAGACCAGGGCCAGAGCAGGGCTCGGGCAGGGCCAGGGCCAGGACCAGGAAAGGGCAATATCAGGACAAGGGCCATGGCAGGACCAGCAACGGGGCTAGGGCCAGGACAGGGACAGGGACAGGGACAGGGTCAGGGCTAGGGTCAGAATAGCATGCCAGGGTAGAGCCAGGCCAAATTAGGGCCAGGACAGGGTCAAGACCAGGGCTGGGCCAGGGTATGGCCTTAAGTAGCGAAGGGCCAGGGCCAGGGTCCATGCCTGTGCCAGCGCCGGTCCAGGGCAGAGGCAGGGCCATGGCCAGGTCTAAGACAAGGCTGGGGCAGGGCCAAGGTCTGGGTCAGGGTCAGCACAAGACCAGGACAGAGACAGGGGAGGGACAGGGTCATGGCAGGACCAGGGTCAGGAGTCAATGCCAGGCGAAGGCCACAGATAGGACCAGGTCTGTGCTATCTTGGCACAGCCAAGGCAGGGTAGGGCAGGGAAATGTGCTAGGGCCAATGTGAGGGCCAAGGCGGGGTCAGGGCAGGGCCAAAGGGAGGGCAGGGCCAGGACAGGGTTGAGCAGGACCAGGGTAGCGCAGGGCATGACCAACCAGGGCAGGTCTATGGCTGGGGCCAGGGCAGGGCCAGGGCCGGGGCAGGGCCAGAGCCAGGGCAGGGCCAAGGCAGTGGCAGCTCCAGGGCAGGGTCAGGGTTAGGACCACGGACATGTCCAAGGACAGTGCCAGGGCAAGGGCAAGGGCAGGGGCAGGGGCAGGGCCAGGGTCATCTAAGAACCAGGAACAAAGCCAGGCCCAGAGCAGGGCCAGGACAGGTACCTGGCAGGGCTAGGGTCTGGGACAGGGCCATGGCAGGGCCAGGGTCAGGGCCACAACCAAGTCTGTGCTATGGCCAGGTCCAACACAGTGCCCAGGTGACGCTAGGGTGAAGGCCAAGATAGGGCCAGGGCAGGGTCAAAGCTAGGCTAGGGCCAAGGCAGGGCCATGGCAGGCAAGGCAGGGCCAGGAAAGCATAGGGCCAAGACCTGGGCAGAGCCAGGGAACAGCCAGGGCAGGGCCAGGGCCAGGACCATGGCCAAGACCTGGGCAGGACCAGGTTTGGGGCAGGGGCAAAACAAGGGCAAGGACAGTGCAGGTTCTTGGCACAGCCAGGGTCCAGGACAGTGTCAGGGCAGGGCCAAGGCAGGGTCTGGGCCATGGTAAGACCAGCAACAGGGCTGGGGCTAGGCCAGTGACAGGACCAGAGTCAGGGCAAGGGCCAGAGCAGTGCAAGGCCAGGGTAGGGCCAGGGCCAGGGGAGAACCAGGGCAAGGTCCCAAGCAGGGAAGGGCCAGGGCCAGGATAGGTGAGGGCAGGGCCATGAGAGGGCCAGCAGCTAAGTTAGGGCAAGGGCAGGGCCAGAACAAGGTAAGGGTCAGGGCCAAGGCAAGGGTAGGGACAGGGCAAGAAATATGGCAGGACCAGGGGCAATGCCAAGGCCAGAGCTGGGCCAGGGCTGAGTCAGGGCAGGGCAGGGCAGGACAGGGCATGGTATGGCCAGTGGAGGACAGGACAAGAGCCAGTCCAAAGAGAGAGCAGGGCTGATGCCAAGAAAGAGCCAGGCTAGTGCCAAGGCTGAGGCAGTGTCAGAGCATGTCCAGGGCAGGGCCGGGGCCAGGGCCAGAACCGAGCCAGGGCACAGCCAAGGCAGGGTAGGGCAGGGAAATGGCACGGCCAGGTCAGTAATGGGACAGGGCAGAGCAGGGCAAGGCGATGGTAGGGGCAGGGGAGGGACAGGCCAAGGCAGGCCAGGACACCTCCAAGTCCACTTCAGGGCCAGGGCTATGGCAGGACAAAGACCAGGGCCAGGGTCAGGGCCAGGTCTGTGCTAGGGCCAGGTCCAGAGCAGGACCTTGCAAAGACTAGGGTGAGGGCCAAGGTAAGGCCAGGGCAAGGTCAAAGGCAGAGTAGGGCCAGGGCAGGGTGATGACACACCCAGAGCACAGCAGGGCAGGGTGATGGCAAGATGAGGGGCAGACCACTGCCAGCTCAGGGCCAGGGAAGGGACAGGGCAGAGCCAGGAAAGGGTCTGGGTCAAGGCCAGGACCAAGGCAGAGCGGGGCCAGGGCCATGGCAGAGTCAGGGCAGGTCCTTCACAAGACCAGGTTCCAGGCCAGGGCCAGGGCAGCAGCAGGGGCAGGGCCTGGATAAGGGCAGGGCCAGGGATATGGCAGGACCAGGGCTAGGACCAGGACCAGGCCATAATGAGGGCAGGGCAAAACCTAAGGCAGGGTCAGGGCAGGTCCAGGGAGCCGCCAGCACCAAGCGGGGCCAAGGCACAACCAGTACAGGGTAAGGCAGGGCAATGGCACCATTGGGCCATGACAGGGCAAGGTCAGTGCCAGGAGAGGGCAGAACAGGCAGGCCCATGGTGGGGCCAGAGCAGGGATGGGCCAAAGCAGGGCCAGGATATGTCCAAGGCCAGGTCAGGGCCAGAACAGGAGCAGGACCATGACCATTGGCAGGGCCAGTGCCATGAAACGACCAGGGTCAGGACAAGGGGCAGGGCCAGAGGCAGGGCCAGAGTCAAGGTCAGGCCAGCACAGGCTCAGGGCAGAGCCAGTGCCAGGGCAAGACCAGGGCAGGGACAGGGTAGCACAGGGCCAGGATGTGCTCTGGTCAGGATGAGACCAGAGCAGGACAGGGCCGAAACAGTCCAGGTAACAGTAGGGCAGGTACAGGGCAAGGCAGGGCAGTACAGGTCCAGATCCACGGCAGGGGCAGGGCAAAGCCAGGCGCATTGCCAATGCACCGGCCCTCCCTACAAGGCTCCTACCACCTGGCCACTGCTGCAGCCCATCCATCACTGTAAGCCTGACCCCCAATCCTGGTTGCAGCCACCTGCCCTCCTAGTGCGGCCGCTCTCCTACCGCTCCGGTGCACTGCGGTCTCCGTCGCTGCCACCCACCCGCAACGAGGTGAGCCACGGTGTCACAGGCTCTGGGTGTCTCCTCCTCCTCCTGGCACGGAGCAGCTGGGCGGGCAAAGCCGGGCAAAGCCAGAAAAGCCTAGAGGAAGATGTGAGGGGTGGAAGGGTTAGAGCCTCAACTTGTCATGCCGGCCACTGGGTGGCAGGGGCCAGTTTCAGCAAAGGCACTCACACCCACCCTCCAAAGTCCAGCCTCTCCTTTTGGCCCAAGCTGGCTAGGAACTGGGGTCTGGGGTGGGTGTGGAAACATCACAGCACCCAGCTCCCCACTCCACAGGAACCATTGGGCCCATCGTGGCTGCACTCGTCGGGGAGCAGGAGAAGCAGAAAAATTCAGACCCAGCCAGCCCTCTGCACCCAGGTGCCAATTCCTGTTCCAGATGCCTCCACACACAGGGCCCTGTCCCCCGTGGTGTCCCCAGGGGTGCCTGGCAGCCTCTGAGGCCCAGACTCAGAGTGCACATGCCCAGGAACCACGGTGGGTGTGGGGGCTCTGCCACGCTCAGGATTCCCATGCAAATGCTGCGCGCCTGCCACACTCCAGTATGACCAAGAGTAGGTCAGCCTCTGGAGTGTGGAGTCAGGGAGAGGAGAACCACTCCTTCCTTGGATGCCAACTCTGCTGACCGCCGCCAGCAGTGCAGCCCCTGATAGCAACGAACTCGCCCCACTTCCACGGTTAGTCCTGCCCTCAATAGCGCCCCCCACCTCCATCCCCCAATGCTGCCAGTAGCATATACCCGATAGTGCCCTAAGCTGTCCTCCTCCATGGGCATTGCAGCCCCAGAAAGCGCCCATAACCCACCCTCCCTGCTGTGGGCAGTGCAGCCCTGTACAGTGCTACCAACCAGTACCCCTAATGCAGGCAATGACACCCCAGATAGCGCCCCCAACCCACACTACACTGCAAAAGGTGCAGCCCTGGATAGCCCCTGTCCTACCACTCTGGTCGTGCTGCAGTCTCTGTCACCACCACCATCAACCACAGTGAGGCAAGCCAGTGGGGCGCAGGCTCTAGCACCCAGCAGCTAGGCATGGAGCAGCTCTCGCCGATGGCCGGCTCCTACCACTCCCACCACGCTGCTGTCTCCGTGGGCCATCTTCTTTGACTACGAAGGAATGAAACTAGGTATCAATAAGAAGAGTGACTTTGGAAAGAATACAATCACAGGGAAGTTAAACACTACTCTCCTGAATAAATGACTAGCGGGTCAACGAAGATACTAAGACAAATTCAAAAATTTCATGAAACAAAGGATAATGAAAACACAGTATACCAAAATCGTTACGCAGAAAACAGGACAAAGGCAGAGATTTATAGCTATAAGAGCCTACCATCTAAACAAAAGAAAAACTTCAAATAAACAATACATCTTAAAGAACTAGTAAAGTAAGAACAAACTAAACCGAAAATAAGAAAATAAATAAGATCGTAGCAGAAATAAAATTGAAATAAAAAACACACAAGATTAAACGAAAAGTTGGTTTTCTGGAAAGCTAAACAAAATTGACAAACTTTTAACCAGGCTAACTAAGAAAAAAAGAGACAAGATTCAAATAAATAAAATCAACAGATAAAAAAAAGGAGACATTACAACTGATACATCAGAAATTCAAAGGATCATAACTGGCTATTATATGCCAATAAATTGGAAAGCCAAGTAGAAATTGGCAAATTCCTAGATTCATACAACCTACTTACATTAAACAATGAAAACATCCAAGACCAGAACAGATTGGTAACAGGTAATGAGATCGAAGCCATCAGAAAAAGTCTCCCCGGTAAAGAAAAGACCAGGAACTGATGTCTTCACTGCTGATGGCTTCACACCAAACAATTTAAAGACCTAGTACGAATCCTACTCAAACTATTTTGAAAAACAGGAGGAAATACTTCCAAACTTATTCTATGAGATCATTATTACTGTGATACCAAAATCAGACAAAGGCATCAAAGAAGGAAACTACAGGCCAGTATCTCTAATATCGATGCAAAATTCCACAACAAAATACCAGTGAATAAAATTCAGTAATACATTAAAAAGATAATTCATCATGATCAAGTGGGATGTATCCCTGGGATGCAGGGGTCACTCAACATACAATGTGATACATCACATCAACCAAATAAACGACAAAAGCAGTATGATCATGTCCACTGAAACTGAAAAAGCATTTGATGAAATTCAACATCCCTTCATGCTATAAATCCTCAAAAAAACGGGTACAGAAGAAACACACTGCAACATAATAAAAACTACAAAAAAGACACCCACAGCTAGAATCAGATGGAATGGGGAAAAATGGAAAGTTTTTCCTCTAAGATCTTGAATATGATAAGGATGCCCACTGTCACCACTGTTGTTTCACACAGTACTGGAAATCCCAGCTAAAGCAATCAGTGCAGCACCTGATATGGCCCCCAACCCGCCCTGCTCCCTGCCACCAGCAGTATAGCCCCCCCGCAATAGCGCACCCAAGACACCCAAACCACCCTGCCTCCCTGCACCATGGGCATTGCAGCACCCCAAGCGCCCTCAACCCGAAACTGCCACCCCCCCCCGCAGCCGCGCAGTGCAGCCCCGGATAGCACACTTAGCCCACCTCACTGTTGCCTGCAATACAGTCTGGGATAGTGCACTCAACTGGCTCTCCGCCGAGGGCATTTCCATCGAGATGGAAATGTAAAAAATTTCTTCGAACAGGATGACACAACCTATCAAGACCTCTGGGATACAGCAAAGGCAGTGCTAAGAGGAAAGTGTGTAGCCCTAAACACCTATGTCAAAAAGTCTGAAAGAGCACAAACAGACAATCTAAGTTTGACAATAAGGCCATAGTTAACAAAACAGCATGGTACTGGTTTAAAAATAGGCACATAGACCAATGGAACAGAAGAGAGAACCCAGAAATTAACCCAAATACTCACAGCCAACTGATCTTCAACGAAGTAAACAAAAACATAAAGTGGGGAAAGGACACCCTTTTCAACACATGATGTTGGGATAATTGGCGAGCCACATGTAGGGGAATAAAACTGGATTCTCATCTCTCACCTTATAGAAAAATCTACTCAAGATGGATTAAGAACTTAAACCTAATTCGTGAACTATAAAAATTCTAGTATATAACACTGGATAAGCCTTTCCAGATATTGGCATATGCAAGGATTTCATGACCAAGAACCCAAATGCAAATGCAATAAAAACAAACATGAATAGCTGGGACTTAATTAAACTAATTAGCTTTTGCACAGCAAAGGGAAGAGTCCACAGAGTAAATAGACAACCCACAGAGTGGGACCCCTGACCCTGACCCCTCACCCCAACCCTTAACCCTAACCCCAACCCTCACCCTCACCCTAACACAACCCTAACTTCTAATCCCTAATCCCTAACCTCTCTTAACCCCAACTCTACACGTTGACTCCTAACCCCTAACTCTGACCCCAACCCCTATCTCCAACCCCAAACACTAAACTTAACCCCTAACCCTTAACCCTAACGACAACCTTAACCCTAGGTTCACTACTACGTTCGTACTGACTATTTCAACGTTGATTACTATTATCGCTGTCTTAGTACCGCATGGCAGTGAGGGGATTGCGAATCTTATATTAATATTTTTGTATTGAGGCAGTGCATTAGCATTACAAGTGCTTGTTACATGAGCAACGGGGGTGTCATATTTTGGGTGTCACGTCTGCATTACGAATGCTGCATTTGTCTTCCAAGGCTGCGGTGTGGATCTCTCATTGCGGCAGCCTCACAATGGCTGGGGAGAACCTCGGTGGGCAGGACTCAGAGGGGCTTCTGGTTTCCCGTTTTCCACAGTGAACCCTTCTAACTGGTCTCTGACCCTGATTATTCAGGGCCACAAACAGGAAGGATTTTACTCACCGTCGATGTGGCCCCAACTTGTCCCAAAGTGAGGCAGTGTCCCCAAGGTCTGTGCTGCGGAGAACGCTGCTCTGCCTTCGCGGTGTCCCCCAGTCTGTGCTGAGCAGAACGCAGCTTCGCCCTAGCGGTGCCACCGGCCTGCCTGGGTCTGTGCTGAACAGAATGTTGGTCCACCCTCGCTGTACCTCCGAAGCCTGCGCAGAGGATAACTAAGCTCCGCCCTCGCGATGCTCTCCAGGGCTGTGCTGAGAAGAACGCAGCTCCATCTTCGCAAAGGCACAGCACCGGCGCAGGCGCAGAGGGGGCACACAGCGCCGGCGCAGGCGCAGAGGGGGGCGCACAGCGCCGGCGCAGGCGCAGAGGGGGGCGCACAGCGCCGGTGCAGGCGCAGAGGGGGCGCACAGTGAGCATCTACTCTTCTTATTGATACCTAGTTTCATTCCTTCGTAGTCAAAGAAGATGGCCCACGGAGACAGCAGCGTGGTGGGAGTGGTAGGAGCCGGCCATCGGCGAGAGCTGCTCCATGCCTAGCTGCTGGGTGCTAGAGCCTGCGCCCCACTGGCTTGCCTCACTGTGGTTGATGGTGGTGGTGACAGAGACTGCAGCACGACCAGAGTGGTAGGACAGGGGCTATCCAGGGCTGCACCTTTTGCAGTGTAGTGTGGGTTGGGGGCGCTATCTGGGGTGTCATTGCCTGCATTAGGGGTACTGGTTGGTAGCACTGTACAGGGCTGCACTGCCCACAGCAGGGAGGGTGGGTTATGGGCGCTTTCTGGGGCTGCAATGCCCATGGAGGAGGACAGCTTAGGGCACTATCGGGTATATGCTACTGGCAGCATTGGGGGATGGAGGTGGGGGGCGCTATTGAGGGCAGGACTAACCGTGGAAGTGGGGCGAGTTCGTTGCTATCAGGGGCTGCACTGCTGGCGGCGGTCAGCAGAGTTGGCATCCAAGGAAGGAGTGGTTCTCCTCTCCCTGACTCCACACTCCAGAGGCTGACCTACTCTTGGTCATACTGGAGTGTGGCAGGCGCGCAGCATTTGCATGGGAATCCTGAGCGTGGCAGAGCCCCCACACCCACCGTGGTTCCTGGGCATGTGCACTCTGAGTCTGGGCCTCAGAGGCTGCCAGGCACCCCTGGGGACACCACGGGGGACAGGGCCCTGTGTGTGGAGGCATCTGGAACAGGAATTGGCACCTGGGTGCAGAGGGCTGGCTGGGTCTGAATTTTTCTGCTTCTCCTGCTCCCCGACGAGTGCAGCCACGATGGGCCCAATGGTTCCTGTGGAGTGGGGAGCTGGGTGCTGTGATGTTTCCACACCCACCCCAGACCCCAGTTCCTAGCCAGCTTGGGCCAAAAGGAGAGGCTGGACTTTGGAGGGTGGGTGTGAGTGCCTTTGCTGAAACTGGCCCCTGCCACCCAGTGGCCGGCATGACAAGTTGAGGCTCTAACCCTTCCACCCCTCACATCTTCCTCTAGGCTTTTCTGGCTTTGCCCGGCTTTGCCCGCCCAGCTGCTCCGTGCCAGGAGGAGGAGGAGACACCCAGAGCCTGTGACACCGTGGCTCACCTCGTTGCGGGTGGGTGGCAGCGACGGAGACCGCAGTGCACCGGAGCGGTAGGAGAGCGGCCGCACTAGGAGGGCAGGTGGCTGCAACCAGGATTGGGGGTCAGGCTTACAGTGATGGATGGGCTGCAGCAGTGGCCAGGTGGTAGGAGCCTTGTAGGGAGGGCCGGTGCATTGGCAATGCGCCTGGCTTTGCCCTGCCCCTGCCGTGGATCTGGACCTGTACTGCCCTGCCTTGCCCTGTACCTGCCCTACTGTTACCTGGACTGTTTCGGCCCTGTCCTGCTCTGGTCTCATCCTGACCAGAGCACATCCTGGCCCTGTGCTACCCTGTCCCTGCCCTGGTCTTGCCCTGGCACTGGCTCTGCCCTGAGCCTGTGCTGGCCTGACCTTGACTCTGGCCCTGCCTCTGGCCCTGCCCCTTGTCCTGACCCTGGTCGTTTCATGGCACTGGCCCTGCCAATGGTCATGGTCCTGCTCCTGTTCTGGCCCTGACCTGGCCTTGGACATATCCTGGCCCTGCTTTGGCCCATCCCTGCTCTGGCCCCACCATGGGCCTGCCTGTTCTGCCCTCTCCTGGCACTGACCTTGCCCTGTCATGGCCCAATGGTGCCATTGCCCTGCCTTACCCTGTACTGGTTGTGCCTTGGCCCCGCTTGGTGCTGGCGGCTCCCTGGACCTGCCCTGACCCTGCCTTAGGTTTTGCCCTGCCCTCATTATGGCCTGGTCCTGGTCCTAGCCCTGGTCCTGCCATATCCCTGGCCCTGCCCTTATCCAGGCCCTGCCCCTGCTGCTGCCCTGGCCCTGGCCTGGAACCTGGTCTTGTGAAGGACCTGCCCTGACTCTGCCATGGCCCTGGCCCCGCTCTGCCTTGGTCCTGGCCTTGACCCAGACCCTTTCCTGGCTCTGCCCTGTCCCTTCCCTGGCCCTGAGCTGGCAGTGGTCTGCCCCTCATCTTGCCATCACCCTGCCCTGCTGTGCTCTGGGTGTGTCATCACCCTGCCCTGGCCCTACTCTGCCTTTGACCTTGCCCTGGCCTTACCTTGGCCCTCACCCTAGTCTTTGCAAGGTCCTGCTCTGGACCTGGCCCTAGCACAGACCTGGCCCTGACCCTGGCCCTGGTCTTTGTCCTGCCATAGCCCTGGCCCTGAAGTGGACTTGGAGGTGTCCTGGCCTGCCTTGGCCTGTCCCTCCCCTGCCCCTACCATCGCCTTGCCCTGCTCTGCCCTGTCCCATTACTGACCTGGCCGTGCCATTTCCCTGCCCTACCCTGCCTTGGCTGTGCCCTGGCTCGGTTCTGGCCCTGGCCCCGGCCCTGCCCTGGACATGCTCTGACACTGCCTCAGCCTTGGCACTAGCCTGGCTCTTTCTTGGCATCAGCCCTGCTCTCTCTTTGGACTGGCTCTTGTCCTGTCCTCCACTGGCCATACCATGCCCTGTCCTGCCCTGCCCTGCCCTGACTCAGCCCTGGCCCAGCTCTGGCCTTGGCATTGCCCCTGGTCCTGCCATATTTCTTGCCCTGTCCCTACCCTTGCCTTGGCCCTGACCCTTACCTTGTTCTGGCCCTGCCCTTGCCCTAACTTAGCTGCTGGCCCTCTCATGGCCCTGCCCTCACCTATCCTGGCCCTGGCCCTTCCCTGCTTGGGACCTTGCCCTGGTTCTCCCCTGGCCCTGGCCCTACCCTGGCCTTGCACTGCTCTGGCCCTTGCCCTGACTCTGGTCCTGTCACTGGCCTAGCCCCAGCCCTGTTGCTGGTCTTACCATGGCCCAGACCCTGCCTTGGCCCTGCCCTGACACTGTCCTGGACCCTGGCTGTGCCAAGAACCTGCACTGTCCTTGCCCTTGTTTTGCCCCTGCCCCAAACCTGGTCCTGCCCAGGTCTTGGCCATGGTCCTGGCCCTGGCCCTGCCCTGGCTGTTCCCTGGCTCTGCCCAGGTCTTGGCCCTATGCTTTCCTGGCCCTGCCTTGCCTGCCATGGCCCTGCCTTGGCCCTAGCCTAGCTTTGACCCTGCCCTGGCCCTATCTTGGCCTTCACCCTAGCGTCACCTGGGCACTGTGTTGGACCTGGCCATAGCACAGACTTGGTTGTGGCCCTGACCCTGGCCCTGCCATGGCCCTGTCCCAGACCCTAGCCCTGCCAGGTACCTGTCCTGGCCCTGCTCTGGGCCTGGCTTTGTTCCTGGTTCTTAGATGACCCTGGCCCTGCCCCTGCCCCTGCCCTTGCCCTTGCCCTGGCACTGTCCTTGGACATGTCCGTGGTCCTAACCCTGACCCTGCCCTGGAGCTGCCACTGCCTTGGCCCTGCCCTGGCTCTGGCCCTGCCCCGGCCCTGGCCCTGCCCTGGCCCCAGCCATAGACCTGCCCTGGTTGGTCATGCCCTGCGCTACCCTGGTCCTGCTCAACCCTGTCCTGGCCCTGCCCTCCCTTTGGCCCTGCCCTGACCCCGCCTTGGCCCTCACATTGGCCCTAGCACATTTCCCTGCCCTACCCTGCCTTGGCTGTGCCAAGATAGCACAGACCTGGTCCTATCTGTGGCCTTCGCCTGGCATTGACTCCTGACCCTGGTCCTGCCATGACCCTGTCCCTCCCCTGTCTCTGTCCTGGTCTTGTGCTGACCCTGACCCAGACCTTGGCCCTGCCCCAGCCTTGTCTTAGACCTGGCCATGGCCCTGCCTCTGCCCTGGACCGGCGCTGGCACAGGCATGGACCCTGGCCCTGGCCCTTCGCTACTTAAGGCCATACCCTGGCCCAGCCCTGGTCTTGACCCTGTCCTGGCCCTAATTTGGCCTGGCTCTACCCTGGCATGCTATTCTGACCCTAGCCCTGACCCTGTCCCTGTCCCTGTCCCTGTCCTGGCCCTAGCCCCGTTGCTGGTCCTGCCATGGCCCTTGTCCTGATATTGCCCTTTCCTGGTCCTGGCCCTGGCCCTGCCCGAGCCCTGCTCTGGCCCTGGTCTGAACCCTGGCCCTGCAATGGACCTGCCTTGGCCCTGCCCAGACCCTGGCTCTGGCCCCATCTCTGCCCTGGCCATACCCTTGCCCTGGCCTGGACCCTGGTCCTGGTCCTTGTCCTGCCCCAGCCGTGCCCCTGGCCCTGCCCTGCCTGTGCCCTGTTCTATCCTGGACTGGCCCTGCCATGGCCTGGTCTTGCCATTGCCGTGCCCTAGCCTGCCCTGCTTGTGCCCTAGATCTGCCCTGGCCTTTGCCCTGTATTGGTTGTAGCCTTGACTCAGCCCTGGACCTTCCCTGACCTTGCCTCAGCCCTGGCACTACCCTAGCCTTGCCTTGGCATTTGCCCTACTCTCTCTATGGCCTGGCTCTGGCCCTGCCTTGCACAGGCCATGCTCTGCCCTGCATATCTCAGCTTGGGCCCAGCCCTGGTCTTACCATATTCGTGGCCCCAGCCGTACCCTTGTTCTGGCCCTGACCTTGCCCTGGCCCTCTCCTGGCCCTTCCTTGGTTGTGCACTGCCCTTCCATGCCCTGGCCTTGCCGTTACCCTGCATTGTCCCTGCACTGTTCCTGCCCTGCCCTGCCCTGGCACTGCCTTGGCCCCAGCCCTGCCTTCTCCCTGGCCTTGCCCTTGCCCTGCCCTGGCCTGACCCCAGGCCTACCGAGTTCATGAAATGGCCCTGGACCTGCCTTGCCATCCTCTGTCCTGGCCCTGTATTGTCCCCACCATGCTCTGGTCCAGTGCTTGCCCTGGCCCTGTTGCTAGTCTTGCCACTGCTATGGCCCTGCCCTGATTTTGGCCATGCCCTGTGCTACCCTAGCCCTGCCCTGCCTTGGCCTTGGCCCTACCATGGCCTTCTCCTACCCTGGCCTGGCCTGGCCCTACCCTGGTCTTTTCTACCCTCGCCTTGCCCTTCCCTGGTCTTGCCCTGCCCTGGCCTTGCCCTGCCCTGGCCTTGGCTTTGCCTTGTCCTGGTCCTGGTTCTGCCCTGGCCCTGCCCTTGCTCTGGATCCTCTCTGGTTCTGCCTTCTCCCTGGCCCTGCCCTTGCTCTGGCCCTGTCCCTGGCCCAGCCTTGACCCTGGCCCTGGCCCTGACAATCCCCAGGCCCTGCCCTGGCCCTGCCTTGGCCCCGTGATATCTTAGTCCTATCCTGGCCCTGAACTCTCCCTGGCCCTACCCTCACCCTACACTGGCCCTGCCCTACCCTGGCCTTGCCCTGCCCTGGCCCTGCCTTTGGCCTGTCCTGGCTCTGGTTCTGCCGTGGACTTGCCTTTGCCCTGGACCCTCCCTGGCCATGTTTTTTCCATGGTCCTTCTCTGGCCTTGCCCTTGCCCTGTCCCCTTTCTGGTCTTGCCATGTTTCTGGCCCTGCCCTGTCCATGTCCTGGACCTGGCTCTGGCCCTGGACCTCCCTGTCCCTGCCCTGCCATACCCTGGCCCGTTCCTTGCTCTACACTGACCCTGCCCTGCCTTGGCCCTGTGCTACCTTATCCCTGCCCTGGCCTTCTGCTGGCCCTGATCCTGCCATGGCCCTTGCCCTGCCATGTCCCTGCCCTGGCCCTGGTTCTGCCCTGCTTCTGGCCCTGGCCTTGGTCCTGTCGTGTCCCTGGCTCTGACCCTGCCCCTGGTTTTTCTCTGGCCATGACCCTACCCCAGTTCTGTCCTATCCCTGGCCCTGTCCCAGTTCTGCCCTAGCCCTGGCCTTTCACAGTACTTTATGCTTAGTAAGGGCTCCATAGTGTCTGTGAATTGAATGTTGTGTTCATAGTATCTGCCAAAACAGAAAGAAAAAAAACAAAATCCGTTGATGAGAAGTTAAAGCTTTGTATATAATATGCCTTGAATTGTAATTATTAGTTGTATTAGTTATTAGTTATTAGCCTGTATTAGTTGTATTACATATCGGTCATGGTTTTGTACACATAACTCCAAACCATTGATACTGTTAAAAGAACATATGAATCTATGAAAGAATGTGTAAACATAAGAATGTATGAGTATCTAATGACCTTTCCAAATTAATTTTTATTTTTAGCTCTATTAGATTTTTCTCAGTGTAACAAATGTTTATGCCTATGTAATTAAGGGCATATTTCCTGTACAGAATATTCATATTACCTAATTGAAAATTATATAACACAAAAATATAATACTATTTTTAGGCCAGGCATGGTGGCTCATACCTGTAATCCCAACATTTTGAGAGGCCAAGTTTGGAGAATCATTTGAGGCCAGGAGTTGAAGACCAGCCTGGGCAAGATAGTGAGACCTTGTCTTTGTTAAATAAATAAATAAATAAATAAATAAATAAATAAATAAATAGGTTGGGCACTGTGGCTCATGTCTGTAATCCCAGCATTTTGGGATGCCAAGGCAGGAGGATTGCTTGAGCCCAGGAGTTTGAGACCAGCCTGGGCAGCATAGCAAGCCTCCATCTCTACAAATAATAAAATGTTAACCAGGTGTGGTGGTGCGCACCTGGGGTCCCAGCTACCTGGGAGGCTGAGGTGGGAGGTTTGCTCGAGGCTGCAGTGAACTGTGAATGCACCACTGCATTCCAGCGAAGGCCACAGAACAGGACCTTGTCTATAAATAAAGAAATAAGTAAAAATAAGTAAAAAGAAATATAAGTAAATATAAATATAAATACCTATAAATATAAAAATGAATACATGAAAACAAACAATTTTTAAATTTAACATCACTGAGGGCATCCTATCCATTTCATTTCATGATTCCATTACATCATTTCAGTTAGATGAAATGATCAGATGACTTCAGATGAGATGAAATGATGAGATGAAATGACGAAATGATGAGATAAGATGAGGTGAAGTTTTGAGATGAAATGATGAGACGAAATGACAAAATTGAAAAGAAATTGAAAGGAGATGAGATGAGATGAAATGAGATGAAATGATTAGATGATGGATGAAATGATGAAATGATGAGATGAAATGATGAGATGGATGAAATGATGAAATGATGAGATGAAATGATGAAATGAAATAATGAAGTGATATGAAATAATGAAATGAAATTGAAATGAGATGAAATGAAATAATGAGTTAAAATGATGAGATGAAATGAGATGAATGATGAGATGAAATGATGAAATGAGATGGGATGATAAGATGAAATGATGAGATGAGATGATGAGATGAGATGATAAGCTGAAATGATGAGATGAAATGATGAGATGAAATGAGATGAAAAATGATGAGATGAAAAATGAGATGAAATGATGAGATGAGATGAAATGAAACAACGAAATGAAATAATTGAGATGAAATGAAATAATGAAAGGAAATTAAGAAATGTAATGATGAAATTGAAATGAAATTGAAATGAGATGAGGTAAGATGAAATGATGAAATGAAATGATGAAATGAAATGAGATGAAACCTAATCAGAAGAAATGAAATGACATAATGAAATGAAATAATGAAATGAGATGAGATGAAATGAAATGAGATGAAATGTAATCAGATGAAATGAAATGACATAATGAAATGAAATAATGAAATGAGATGAAATGAAATAAGGAAATGATGAAATAATGAAATGGAAATAATGAGATGAGATGAAATGAGATGAAATGATGAAATGATGAGATGAGATGAAATGATGAGATGAAATGAAATTAAATAATGAGATTAAATGATGAGATGAGACGTGGTGAAATGATGAGATGAAATGATGACATGATATGATGACATGAAATCAGATGAAATAATGAGATGAAATGACGAGATGAAGTGATGAAACGATGAGATGAGATGAAATGACATGAGATGAAATGTAATGAGATGAAATGACATAACGAAATGAAATAATGAAATGAAATGATGAAATGGAATACTGAAATGGAAATGAAATGGAAATGATGAGATGAGATGAAATGAGTTAAAATGATGAGATGAAATGAGATGAAATGCTGAAATGATGGGATGAAATGAGATGAGATGAGATGTGATGAAATGATGACATGAAATGATGACATAAAATGATGATGAAATAATGAGATGTAATGATGAAATGAGATGAGATGAAATGAGATGAAAGGAAATGAGATGAGATGAAATGAAATGATGAGATAAAATGATGATATGAAATGATGAGATGAATGATGAGAGGAAATGAAATGAAATAATGAAATAATGAGATGAAATGAAAGGAAATTGAAATAAAATTGAAATGAGATGAGATGAAATGATGAGATGAAATAAGATGAAATAATGAAATCAAATGATGAAATGATGAGATGTGATGAGATGAGATGAGATGAAATAATGAAATGAGATGAAATAATGAAATGAAAAAGTGAAATGAAATTGAAATGAGATGAGAAGATATGAGATGAGATGGAATGATGAGATGAAATGATGAAATGAGATGAGATGAAATGATGAAATGGGATAAGATGAAATGAGTTGATGAGATGATGAGATGAAATGATGAGATGAAAAGAGATGATGAGATGAAATGAAATGATATGAAATGAGGTGAAATGAAATTAGACGAAATGTAATGAGATGAAACGAAATGACATAATGAAATGAAAAAAATGAAATGAAATAACGAAATGAGGTGAAATTAAATGAGATGATGAAATTAAATGATGAAATGAAATAATGAAATGGAAATGATGAGATGAGATGAAATGATGAGATGAATGATGAGATGAAATGATGAAATGAGATGAGATGAAATGATGAGATGCAATGATGAGATGAAATGATGAGATGAAATGAGATGAGATGTAATGATGAGAGGAAATGATGAGATGTAATGAAATCAGATGAAATGAATGAGATGAAATGAAGTGAGATGAAATGAAATAATGAAAGGAAATTTAATTGAGATGAGATGAGATGAGATGAGATGAAATGGTGAGGGTTGTTGAGGTGACCCACTGGCCCATCTAGCTGTCCTCAGAGACTCCTCATGTGCCTCAGGTGGAGGGCAGAATGCTCCATCCCCAGGTTGCTACCCTAGTCCTCCAGGCAGTGCGTGCCCTGGGCTGGCTGGAATGCAGGTTGGCCTGGACCATCCATCTAGAAGAAGCACAGGCTAAGGGAACCCCTCTCGTCCTGCTGACTCTTGCCTCCACGATTCTGGGGGCCCCATATGGTCAGCCCCTCCATCGCCAGCCCTTCTCTTGCAGGGACAGGACAGACAGCTCTCCTTTAGCCAATTCCTAAAGGGGGGTTCCAGCACATTTTGAGGAAGGGCAGCAACCCCTGCCCTGGCTGCTGCTGGATCACCCTCCAAGAGAGATGGAGCGGAGCCCTTCTCTCTGGCACCCACTGCGGCAGGAGTTCCAAAAGCTCTAGCGTCCGTGCTGCTTACTTACACTGGGCCCCGCATGCAAGGAAGCAGCTCCTGCAGCAGGGAGGTTTGGTGGGTCCACTAGGTTCCTGCTCAGCCTACACCCTACCAAAGCTTCAGAAGCCAGTTTGCCTGGCCCTCTGTTCATGGTAAGGATGAAGTGATGAAAACAACATTTTTCTAACACCTTCCCACAAATGGCTGCCTCTCGGGAATAATTCTTTCTGGTAATATACTTGTAAAACATTTGGACATTAGCACCCAGACAAGAGTGGATGGCAGGTCACAGACAAAATATCCACATCTGGGCCGTCAATTGCCTGATGAATTGCTACATTGGTTGGGGGTGTCCTGCCAAGAGCTTTCTTTGTGGCCAGCCTGAAGGCGCGTCCTTCTCCATCCTCCCTCTGCACCAGAGCAGCCTCATCCTTTGGCAGGGGCTGGGGGTCACATGTAAGGTGGGCTCCTAATCCCAGCACCCATGATGAGGTCCCCCCGGTTGGTCGAGGTGAGTGCATGCTTAAGGCATGCTGGCCAAGGTGCGCTATAGCTAGGGGAAGCTCCTGTGAGGACTGGGCATGCTAGCTCTGCACAGGGTCCACTCATGACAGTGATATAACCCTGCTGCAGATGGACTAAGGACGCCTTCTTGAACAGAGGTGCCCCAGCCATCATCTTACCCCAGTCACTACATCCTGACCCCTCTGCTACACTGAGCAAGGTCTTCTAAAAGAGGGTCCCCTGTCATGCAGGGTGGGAGTGTGACTCTAGGTCCTACTGGGCAGGCCCTTTGGGGTGTCTGGTGCTGAGATATGGCCAGAGTTTATCTTTCTGGGAGGATGGTGTATGGAGATGCTGAGGGCCCTACAGCAGTGGCCATTGTAAAAGCCCTACCTTCAACAAGAACATCCACATTGCAAGAGCTCAGTGCCTCCAAACTGCTCAGCCCATGTAGATAATGTCATTTACTCCCACAGCCACTCTACAGGTGAGGAAACGGAGGCAAGGAGAGATGGGGTCTCATGCCCACCCTTGATGGGAGGGGACAGGGGTCTTAGCCCGGCCTTGAGTTTCCTCTGACTGTGCCGGTCAGGGCTCAGAGTCCTTGGACCTCATTTCTCAGCAGTTTCTGGAGGCAGCCTCTTTGGGGATCCTGCCTTGGACCCTGCTGAGAGAGATTTTCCAGCTGCTCCATTGGGAGGAATCTGAGCCAGTGGTCCTGTGTGGATAAGAGCCATGAAGTGTCTGCTGGGCTCACACCCTGGGGGCGGGAGGCACAGCAGCCCAAGACTCCAGTTCCCACCCAGCGTGCATGTGTCCCGACACGTGTCAGCTCCCGGGAGATCCACAGCCACGTCGAGCCCCTTTTCTGTCTGGCTGCCTGTGAACATGTGTCCCACACCCCATAGCTCTGAATCTCTTGGGGCCCAGTGAACCCAGGGCCCTGGGGCTGTGTGGGTGGCCGTGATTTCCAGTTGCCTAAAGGATGAGATCCTGATAGGGAACATCCCAGGAGGAGCTGCATAAGCTGAAGCCTGTGGCCATGGACAGTGGGGCCAGAGCTGAGGGAGAGGATGAATGGGCTACAACATCAGCCAGGCTGACCATTCTAATCTTGAAGCCACAAAATAGAATGGAATTTTGCCATCCAGTGACCCTGTTTTGGCTTTGCCTCTCCCTAGTCCTGGGGTATCATTTACTCTTCTCCACTGGCTCTCAAAGCCCTCAGCCCCAGGCCGCTCCCAAGGAGGATGTAAGGCCTAGGCACCACGTGGACCCTGAAGTGGTTCTGTTCCCCTGTGCTGGGAACTTCACCTCACAGGTGTGAAAATCAAGGACCTCAGTGGACAGAGATACCCAACACCTTCTACCCAGGGAAGGAGAAGGGCCACACCTGGGCAGTGTCTTCCTGGGTCCCGACAGCTGCTATTGTCATCCAAGTTTAAGTGAGCCACCACTGTGTGGTGAGTGGGCTACAGACTCATGTTCAATCTGTCTAGGATTCAGCCCTGGCTGCCTCCCTGAACCTCTTAGCTGTGGCCACACTACCTCTCAGCAAGACCTGGGCTGCCCCCAGACAGAACCACTCAATACCTGAATCACCCGGGCTCAGGCACAGCCCAGGACTCAGGCACTTGCTGGCCTCCTTCTTGGGGGACCGCCCCAGGGAGGCTGGTGTCAGCAGGAATTTTCCACCCCAGGGAGGGTTGGCCTGGATGAGGTTTGGCTTGTCCATTGGTGCTGCCAATCAAGGAAAAGCCTCTCCCCAAGGCATGAAGGGTGGAAGCTGAGGGTGGAAGCTGAGGCACAGAGGGTACGTCTGCTACAATTGTTGGAGTTGCAAATGACAGAAACTACAACCCAAACTGGCTTAAGCCAAGCTGTACCAATGTACATAGGCAGGAAGGAGCTAGGGCAGATGTGGATACCACACGGCTCCATCAAGCCGTGAGCACCCACCAGCTCTTCCCTTCCTACTTAGCTCTCTTGAGTTCCATCTCAGCTCCAAAGGCAGCAAGAAGTTGGCTGACCTCAGCCCCACCCTACCCAGCCTTCAGGCCCCTAAGGAACAGCAAAAGGCCTGGCAGATCTTGTCAGCCAGCCAGGGACCTGAAGCAGGCAGTTGCATTGGCATAGTCAAGGCCTCTGCCCAGGAAGAGGGGGCAGGGCCCACTGCCCCTGCTGGAGGGGCTGGGGAATCAGTGAAGAACCTGCTCAGAGGGCAGCTGGGCCCATCTCAAGAAGGGAAAAGTATGCTAGGAGGCAGGAAGGCCACATCCTCCTGAGATTGTCTGTATTGAGCACCCAGGCTTTCTGGCTCCCAAGCCAAAAGACTGATCATGAACTCGTCTGCCTCCCACTCTCCAAAGTCCCAAAAACCCAGATGCCACAGAGACCAGGCCCACATGACACTGGGGGACACAGGCCTCAGAGTCCTGGTGCCCCCCGACCAGCAAGGCTTAGGTCCTCAAATGGGAAGTCCGACACCATAGTTACCTTGGCGGCAGCCCTAGGACCAAAGCACTGGAAGGAGAGGCTCACAATCATTGGCCTGGATCACGGCATGGTGCAGCCACTGTGCCTGTGCCTGGATCACAACCCTCTGGAGAGACTGGATCTCCATAATTAAGGAGAGTCCTCTCCCAAGTGGGGCATTGGAGCAGTGTCCATCTTGGGCCCCACTTCAGTCAGCCCTAAAGTATTTTCTGAGCCCTCCTCACACCAGACCCTGTGGAAATCCAGTGAGGGTCACTAGAGGAGGCCCTTTGTGGTGCACGGGCCACATCCCATGCCCCGCACAGGGCAGGCACACAGTGGACCATGGGCAAGTATCTGAACAGCCAGCCATAGGGCCACCCTGAGGACTGCAGGCTGCATCTGTGACAGCCCATTTTTGGCCCACACCCTAGGCAGTTGGAGCACAAGGTGCCTGCATGGCCATCACAGAGAAAGGGCTAAAGACAGGAAGGGGTGAGGTTGGGTTCCCAGGTCTCAGCCTATAGAAACACCCTTTGCAGACCTTCCCACTCTGCTCAGCCCCTATCCCCTACCACCCCTCCCATGCAAAAGGGATTTATAAGAAATTGTTCTATGTGGTGGAACCAAGATGGCCGAATAGGAACACCTCCAGTCTACAGCTCCCGGCGTGAGTGACACAGAAGAGGAATGAGTTCTGCATTTCCAACTGAAGGTACTGGGTGCATCTCACTAGGGATTGTTGGAGAGTGGGTGCAGGACATTTGGTGCAGTGCACGAAGCCTGAGCCTAAGCAGGGCAAGGCATCACCTCACCCAAGAAGCACAAGGGGTCAGGGAATTCCTTTTCTAAGCCAATGACAGACAGCACCTGGAAAATCGGGTCACTCCCACCCTAATGCTGTGATTTTCTGACAGTGTTAGCAAATGGCACACAAGGAGATTATATCCCACGCCTGGCTCAGAGGTCCTATGCCAATGGAGCCTTTCTCATTACTAACACAGCAGTCTGAGATCAAACTGCAAGGCAGCAGAGAGGCTCGGGGAGGGATGCCTGCTATTGCCAAGGCTTCAGTAGGTAAACAAGTGCCTGGGAAACTCGAACTGGGTGGAAACCACTGCAGCTCAAGGAGGCCTGACTGCCTCTGTAGACTCCACCTCTGGGGGCAGGGCATAGCCAAACAAAAGGCAGCAGAAACCTCTGCAGATTTAAATGTCCCACTCTGACAGCGTTGAAGAGAGTAGTGGTTCTCCCAGCACGCAGCCTGAGATCTGAGAACGGACAGACAGCCTCCTCAAGTGGGTCCCTGACCCCGAGTAGCCTAACTGGGAGGCATCCCCTAGTAGGGGCAGACTGACACCTCACATAGCCAGGAACTCCTCTGAGACAAAACTTCCAGAGGAACGATCAGGCAGCATCATTTGCTGTTCAGCAATATTTGCTGTTCTGAAGCCTCTGCTGCTGATACCCAGGCAAACAGATCTAGAGTGGATGTCTGTCAAACTCCAACAGACTGCAGCTGAGGGTCCTGACTGTTAGAAGGATAACTAACAAACAGAAAGGAGATCCACACCAAAACCCCATCTGCACGTCACCATCATCAAAGACCAAAGGTAGATAAAACCACAAAGATGGGGAAAAAACAGAGCAGAAAAACTCAAAATTCTAAAAATCAGAGTGCCTCTCCTCCTCCAAAAGAATGCAGGTCCTCACCAGCAATGGAACAAAGCTAGATGGAGGATCACTTTGACGAGTTGAGAGAAGAAGTCTTCAGACAATCGAACTTTTCTGAGGTAAAGGAGGAAGTTCGAACCCATGGGAAAGTAGCTAAAAACCTTGAAAAAATATTAAACGAATGGCTAACTAGAATAACCAATGCAGAGAAGTCTTAAAGGACCTGAAAACCATGCCACGAGAAATATGTGATGAATGCACAAGCCTCGGTAGCCGATTCAATCAACCAGAAGAAAGGGTATCAGTGATGGAAGATTAAATGAATTAAATGAAGAGAGAAGAGAAGTTTAGAGAAAAATGAATAAAAAGAAAAGAACAAAGCCTCCAAGAAATATGGGACTATGTGAAAAGACCAAATCTACGTCTGATTGGTGTACCTGAAAGCGATGTGGAGAATGGATCCAAGTTGGAAAACACTCTGCAGAATATTATCCAGGAGAACTTCCCCAATCTAGCAGGGCAGGCCAACATTCAAATTCAGGAAATACAGAGAATGCCACACAGATACTCCTTGAGAAAAGCAACTCCAAGACACATAATTTTCAGATTCACCAAAGTTGAAATGAAGGAAAAAATGTTAAAAGCAGTCAAAGAGAAAGATCAGGTTATCCACAAAGGAAGCCCATCATACTAACAGCTGATCTCTTAGCAGAAACTCTACAAGCCAGAAGAGAGTGGGGGCCAATATTCAACATTATTAAAGAAAAGAATTTTCAACCTAGAATTGTATATCCAGCCAAACTAAGCTTCATAAGTGAAGGAGAAATAAAATGCTTTACAGACAAGCAAGTGCTGAGAGATTTTATTATCACCACCAGGCCTGCCCTAAAAGAGCTCCTGAAGGAAGCACTAAACATGGAAAAGAACAACCGGAACCAGCCACTGCAAAAACATGCCAAATTGTAAAGATCATCAATGCTAGGAAGAAACTGCAACAACTAATGAGCAAAATAACCAGCTAACATCATAATGATAGGATCAAATTCAAACATAACCATATTAATCTTAAATGTAAATGGGCTAAATTCTCCAATTAAAAGACACAGACTGGCAAATTGGATAAAGAGTCAAACCCAATAGTGTGCTGTATTCAGGAAACCCATCTCACGGGCAGGGAAACACATGGGCTCAAAATAAAGAGATGGAGGGAGGCCTATCAAGCAAATGGAAAGCAAAAAAAGGCAGGGGTTGCAATCCTAGTCTCTGATAAAACAGACTTTAAACCAACAAAGATCAAAAGAGACAAAGAAGGCCATTACATAATGGTAAAAGGATCAATTCAACAAGAAGTGCTAACTATCCTAAATATATATGCACCCAATAAAGGAACACCCAAATTCATAAAGCAAGTCCTTAGAGACCTAAAATGATACTTAGACTCCCACACAATAATAATGGAATACTTTAACACCCCACTGTCAAGATTAGACAGATCAAAGAGACAGAAAGTTAATGTTAATGAGGATATCTAGGAATTGAACTCAGCTCTGCACTAAGCATACCTAATAGACATCTACAGAACTCTCCACCTCAAATCAACAGAATATGCATTCTTTTCAACACCACACCACATCTATTCCAAAATTGACCACATAGTTGGAAGTAAAGCACTCCTCAGCAAATGTAAAAGAATAGAAATTTTAACAAGCTGTCTCTCAGACCACAGTGCAATCAAATTAGAACTCAGGATTAAGAAACTCACTCAAAACCACTCAACTACATGGAAACTGAACAACCTGCTCCTGAATGACTACTGGGTACATAAAGAAATGAAGGCAGAAATAAAGATATTCTTTGAAACCAATCAGAGCAAAGACACAATATACTAGAATCTCTGTGACACATTCAAAGCAGTGTGTAGAGGGAAATTTATAGCACTAAATGCCCACAAGAGAAAGCAGGAAAGATCTAAAATTGACATCCTAACATCACAATTAAAAGAACTAGAGAAGCAAGAGCAAACACATTCAAAGGCTAGCAGAAGGCAAGAAATAACAAAGATCAGAGCAGAACTGAAGGAAATAGAGACACAGAAACCCTTCAAAAAATCAGTGAATACAGGAGCTGGTTTTTTGAAAAGATCAACAAAATTGATAGACCGCTAGCAAGACTAATAAAGAAGAAAAGAGAGAAGAATCAAATAGATGTAATAAAAAATGATAAAGGGGATATCACCACTGATCCCACACAAATACAAACTACCATCAGAGAATACTATAAATACCTCTATAAAAATAAACCAGAAAATCTGGAAGAAATTGATAAATTCCTTGACACATACACTATCCCAAGACTAAATGAGGAAGATGTTGAATCTCTGAATAGACCAATAACAGGCTATGAAATTGAGGCAATAATTAAGAGCTTAACAACCAAGAAAAGCCCAGGACCAGACAGGTTCACAGCCGAATTCTACCAGTGGTACAAGGAGGAGCTGGTACCATTCCTTCTGAAACTATGCCAACCAACACAAAAAGAGGGAATCCTCCCTAACTCATTTTATGAGGCCAGCATCAACCTGATACCAAAGCCTTGCAGAGACACAACAAAAAAAAAAAAAAGAGAATTTTCGACCAATATCCCTGATGACCAATATCCCTGATGAACATCAATAAAAAAATCCTCAACAAAATACTGGCAAACCGAATCCAGCAGCACATCAAAAAGCTTATCCACCATGATCAAGTGGGCTTCATCCCTGGGATGCAAGGCTGCTTCAAAATATGCAAATCAATAAATGTAATCCAGCATATAAACAGAACCAAAGACAAAAACCACATGATTATCTCAATAGATGCAGAAAAGGCCTTTGACAAAATTCAAAAATCCTTTATGCTAAAAACTCTTAATAAATTAGGTATTGATGGGACGTATCTCAAAATAATAAGAGCTATCTATGACAAACCCACAGCCAATATCATACTGAATGGGCAAAAACTGGAAGCGTTCCCTTTGAAAACTGGCACAAGACAGGGATGCCCTCTCTCACCACTCCTATGCAACATAGTGTTGGAAATTCTGGCCACGGCAATCAGGCAGGAGAAAGAAATAAACGGTATTCAATTAGGAAAAGGGGAAATCAAATTGCCCCTGTTTGCAGATGACATGGTTGTATATCTAGAAAACCCCATCCTCTCAGCCCAAAATCTCCTTAAGCTGATATGCAACTTCAGCAAAGTCTCAGGATACAAAATCAATGTGAAAAAACACAAGCATTCTTACACACCAATAACAGACAAACAGGGAGCCAAATCATGAGTGAACTCCCATTCACAATTGCTTCAAAGAATAAAATACCTAGGAATCCCACTTACAAGGGATATGAGGAACCTCTTCAAAGAGAACTACAAACCAATGCTTGATGAAATAAAAAAGGATGCAAACAAATGGAAGAACATTCCATGCTCCTGGGTTGGAAGAATCAATATCGTGAAAATGGCCATACTGCCCAAGGTAATTTACAGATTCAATTCCATCCCAATCAAGCTAACAATGACTTTCTTCACAGAATTGGAAAAAACTACTTTAAAGTTCATATGGAACGAAAAATAGCCTGCATTGCCAAGTCAATCCTAAGCCAAAAGAGCAAAGCTGGAGGCATCATGCTACCTCACTTCAAACTATACTACAAGGCTACAGTAACCGAAACAGCATGGTACTGGTACCAAAACAGAGACATAGATCAATGGAACAGAACAGAGCCCTCAGAAATAATGCCACATATCTACAACTATCTGATCTTTGACAAACCCGACAAAAACAAGCAATGGGATAAGGATTCCCTATTTAACAAATGGTGCTGGGAAAACTGGCTAGCCATATGTAGAAAGCTGAGATTGGATCCCTTCCTTACACCTTATACAAAAATTACTTTGGCTGGGCACGGTGGCTCACGCTTGTAATCCCATCACTTTGGGAGGCCAAGGTGGGCAGATCACGAGGTCAGAGGATCGAGACCACGGTGAAACCCCGTCTCTACTAAAAATACAAAAAAAAATTAGCCAGGCATGGTGGCAAGTGCCTGTAGTCCCAGCTACTCAGAGAGGCTGAGGCAGGAGAATGGCATGAACCCGGGAGGTGGAGCTTGCAGTAAGCTGAGATTTCACCACTGCACTCCAGCCTGGGCAACAGAGCGAGACTCCATCTCAAAAAAACAAATAATTAATTCAAGATGGATTAAAGACTTACATGTTAAACCTAAAACCATAAAAACCCTAGAAGAAAACCTAGGCAATACCAGTCAGGACATAGGCATGGGCAAGGACTTCATGTCTAAAACACCAAAAGCAATGGCAAGAAAAGCCAAAATTGACAAATGGGATCTAATTAAACTAAAGAGCTTCAGTGCAGCAAAAGAAACTTCCATCAGAGTGAACAGGCAACCTACATAATGGGAGAAAATTTTCGCAACCTACTCATCTGACAAAGGGCTAATATCCAGAATCTACAATGAACCCAAACAAATTTACAAGAAAAAAACAAACAACCCCATCAAAAAGTGGGTGAAGCACATGAACAGACACTTCTCAAAAGAAGACATTTATGCAGCCAAAAAACACATGAAAAAATGCTCATCATCACTGGCCATCAGAGAAATGCAAATCAAAACCACAATGAGATACCATCTCACACCAGTTAGAATGACCATCATTAAAAAGTCAGGAAACAACAGATGTTGCAAAGGATGTGGAGAAATAGGAACACTTTTACACTGTTGGTGGGACTGTAAACTAGTTCAACCATTGTGGAAGTCATTGTGGCAGTTCCTCAGGGATCTAGACCTAGAAATACCATTTGACCCAGCCATCCCATTACTGGGTATATACCCAAAGGACTATAAATCATGCTGCTACAAAGACACATGCACACGTATGTTTATTGCAGCACTATTCACTATAGCAAAGACTTGGAACCAACCCAAATGTCCAACAACGATAGATTACATTAAGAAAATGTTGCAAATATACACCATGGAATACTACACAGACATAAAAAATGATGAGTTCATGTCCTTTGTAAGGACATGGATGAATCTGGAAACCATCATTCTCAGTAAACTATCGCAAGGACAAACAGCCAAACACTGCATGTTCTCACTCATAGGTGGGGATTGAACAATGAGAATACATGGACACAGGAAGGAGAACATCACACTCCGGGGACTGTTATGGGGTGGTGGGAGGGGGGAGGGACAGCATTAGGAGATATACCTAATGCCAAATGACGAGTTAATGGGTGCAGCACACCAACATGGCACATGGATACATATGTAACAAGCCTGCACATTGTGCACATGTACCGTAAAACTTAAAGCATAATAATAAAAAAAGAAAGTTTTGATAGATATTGCTAAATTGACTGTCATAGACATTTTTCTGATTTATATTCGGCAACATGTAAGTGAACCTATTTCTCACTCTAACACAGACTTTTTCTTCTTTGATGATCTGAAAAGACAGAAAATAGTGTCAAAATGTAATTTTAATTTGCATGTATCTTGTTGAAATGAGACTAAAAATCTTTTAGTGTTCAAGAGCCATTTGTATTTTTAGTGTTCTGTTTATATCATTCATTTTCCTTTCTATGGAGTTAGATGTCCTTGTAAGAAATATGTGCCAGAGTGTAGGAAATAAACTTCATGAAAATTCAGATGCATGATACATTGATAAAACTTTTAGGAGTACAGTCATCTGAGGCACGCTGGGACATCCCCACAAAGGAAAAAGACAAGTTTTTGTCCCTCCTTGCCATAACACCTACCACTATGAAAAGTCAAAGAACTTGGTGAGCCCCTTTGATCTTAGGAAGACATACTACACTCAGGAATATTTATTGGGTCACACAGAAGGCTGCCAGTTTAAAGTAGGACCCAAAGCAGTAAAGAGATCAGTGGCAGTCCCATGTTCTAGTGTAAGCTTTACTGCCTCTTTTGCCACATGGCCTAGCAAATAAGATAGTAGTTTATGTAACTGTGGTGGTTAAAAAGCATAAGTGAACTCTTCTGTGAGCCCTCACAGGATCAGTATACCACTTATCTCCAGAGTTTTAAAGCACCTAGTAAAGATTGAGACAATAGGATAAGACATGGTAACCTGACATGCTCATCACGATCTATGCTTCATCAGATCCACTGAATCACAATGTCAGGCAGGCACAGAAGCAACACTTTTCATAAGTGGAAGTGCTGCATCCTGGGTTGGGCTCTAACCGATGGTTCAGACTTGATTACATGTACTGCTGGTACCCCAAAGCCTTTCTCTCAAGTCACAACCATAGCTTGAGGAAAGGGACAAGGACATGTCCCAGGTCTATAAACGAGTTCTATTTGCCCGAGTAAAAAATGTGCTACAGCCATATTAGGGCCTCAGTGAAGAGGCTCCTTGAGGACAGTGTTGAGAACATCCTTCCAATAGGCAGAGACATGGGTTCTCCCTGGAGAAAGCCACAGGTGAGTTATGGACAGTGAATTCTGGTGAGTGGTGAGTAGCCTTGCTTGTTTGTTCAGAAGCCTAGAAAAAAGATTCAAGAACTGGAACTGGCATTATGAAGTTGAAGAGACCACAAACATCGCCAGTCGTGTCTCATATCAATGTTGCTTAGAAATCATTCACATCAGAGAATGCTGTCAGTGAGCAGGTAGAGTTAGTGACTTAGCCTTCTGTCCTTAACCACACCAGTGCACAGAGAGTTGAGTTAAGACAGTGGCCATGGTGGCAGAGATAAAGGATATATGTGGTATCAATAACATGGCTCTTTCACATAAAGACTAACCTAGCTACTCTCACTACTGAGTGCCCAACTTGCTATGGGCAGAGACATGCTGAGCTCCCATGCCAGACACCAGGAGCCTGTTGACCAAATCAGGCCCATTCCACGTTAAGTGGTAAAATAATTCTCACATACCAAAATGATTCATATTCTAAATATGGGCTTGTCTTCTAAGCCTCTAATATCTCCAAGAGCAGTACCACCTCTGGGCTTACACAATGCCTTCTGCGTTAATATATCTCACACAGATTGTCTTAGACCAAGGCATGCAACAATGAGCCCATTACAGTGTGTAACATCATTCAGATACAGCTGACTTGATAGGTTGGCTGAATGGAATACTGAACAGACAGCTAAGGCTCAATGCAGGTATATCTTGCATTGTCGAAGTGCTCTTCTACAGGATAAAACACAGTCACTGTATCAATGACCAGAATATGCTGCTCTGTTACTAGAATATGCAGGTCTCAGAACAAGTAGCAAAAACACCTTGCCTAAACATGTCTAATTTGTTATTCTTTTCTACTTATTCTTAGGACATGATAGATTTGTGATTCTAGTTTCTGGTGATGGTAGTAGGGTAGGATGAATAGATAATTTGGCTGAGAAAGACAGTAAGGGTTTTTCTTAGACTATGACTATTAGAAGGGAACCAGAGAATGAAGAAAGGAGTCATTGCTCTTCCTGGGATAATCAAACCCATTTATTAGGAGCTAGGTCTGCTAATATGCAGGAAAAAGGGAGAAATACATCTGGAATTCAGTAGATTCATTGAATATCTCTTGAAGTTTCCAATTTCAGTGATAACTGTGAATAGGGCAATTCAACAACTGCAACCTGACAAGAGAAAGGCACTAAAGCTTCAGAAACCATGAGGATGAAGTTCCACGCTATCCTACAAGACACACAAGCAGGAGAGACTAAATTATACCAGCAGGTATGGTGAATGTAGAATGGTTTATAGAGGCAGAGATGATAATTTGTAGGCCTGACAGAGCTGCAGCAGTGAAGACTGTACCTTACTTTTTAACCATTGTTAACCATTTTTATTGCTACTTTCAAGGATGAAGTGAGAGTACCTCCTTCTCAGATAGTCATATAATATCAGATATCATAGAGGACACTAGTTCTGAGTAGTGAAAGGGATTGACTTTTTGCACTTAATTTGTGAGTCTTCCCAGATTTATCTGGCCATACCTGTCTTCCAGGCTTTGACTTTGTGACATGCCCATCTATTAATGCCTGTGGTTATCTCATCATCCCCTGAGAGGATGGCCAGCTTCCCTTCCTGTGGCAATAATAGGTTGAAGGAATTCCCATATATAAGCTCAACCAACTGGATCCATGAAAACTGTTTCCTCTTATTCTTCCCAGAGTCAAATTAAGTGTCTGCATTATAAGATGTGCAATCCAGCTTGCCCAGAGGCTTCTTGGTGGGGTCATGTAGCATAAACCAGAAGGGAAGAAAAGTAAATATCCCATGAGCCTAATTTGGCCAATAAGGAAGGAAAGATTAGAAAGAGTCAGCAAATCAATTTCTCTTTATCTTTCTCCTTGTCAGAATGTTCTCAGTCATAGTATTCTCAGACAGCCTTTCTGTAGATGCCCTATACCTTCAAACAACCAGTTATGTTTTCTGTGAAACTCAGTAGTTCATTAACATGTATTTTCTTTTCATCATACTCTAGACCCATGTTCTTTTGTTATCCTGAAATATACATGACAAAGTATTAGCACATATTTTCCCCATTAGGTTTTATTTTCTACGGTACTTGGACTAAGAAAAAGTCTCTTACGATAATTTCAGCCATATCTTCACTCAAATGGTTAATTCATCTTTCATTTGTAGAATATATTTTTCATTTTCTTAGCCATCAATTATTTTGTCCTCTCTTTAGGAAGCTTTTCTACGCTTACTTTGTCTTCTCATATTAGAAATAATTTTACTTTTATTTATTTATTTATTTATTTATTTTTTTGAGACGGAGTCTTGCTCTGTCCCCCAGGCTGGAGTGCAGTGACGCATCTCGGCTCACTGCAAGCTCCGCCTCCCGGGTTCACGCCATTCTCCTGCCTCAGCCTCCCGAGTAGCTGGGACTACAGGCGCCTGCCAACATGCCCGGCTAATTTTTTTTTGTATTTTTAGTAGAGACGGGGTTTCACCATGTTAGCCAGGATGGTCTCGATCTCCTGACCTCGTGATCCGCCTGCCTCGGCCTCCCAAAGTGCTGGGATTACAGGCTTGAGCCACCGCGCCCGGCCTTATTTGTTTTTTATATTTTTATTCTTGGATAGATATTTGGTCAAAATTTTTACCCACTTGATAGCAACATTTTTGTTCTGATGATATTCCTAATCTATTTGGTTTTGTGTGTGTGTATCCATTCGTGTTATTTTCCTACTTTTATTTTGTAACACCTCTGCAGAGCTTAAGTGATGGTTCTCTTTTTCCCTTTTTTTACCTTTATTTTAAAAGTTTAGTTCTCCCTCATGTTAACGAGAACCCAAGCTGACATGTGTGTTCAATATATTTCAAGTACTGTGTATTACATATGTTATTTTAACCCATACTTCTCATCTGCAGCTCTGAGTATTGACTGTGAACTGAGCACAGTGCAGAATTCATCCACAGCACCTTCCCACTTCACCAATCAATTGTTTAGGTCAAAAATTGTGTATGAGGCTTATCACTTGATTCTGTAACCACTGATTCTCTTAAATTCCAAACCAGGGCCTATACAAAAAAAAAAAAAAAAAGTCCTGTCTGTTCACATTACATGGGAAAAGAGTGTTCTTGAGACACTTTTTTAAAGATCTGCAACTGGAGGCAATTTACTTACACCGTGTCCTTCACCTCTATATCACTTCATCGATTTTAGAAACTTTATTTTGTTTGGCAGTTCTATGTTTCATATAGTCCTAATTTAATTGAGGGTGGAGTACACAGTCCTGTTTTCTATTCTCCTTACTGCCTTGGATATGAGAGTGAAAGCCAAAAGCAGGTGAAAAGTCCATTCTCTAGACCTTACTTTTTAATAACAGAATCTCAGTTGCTGAAAGTTCTCTTTTTCAAATGGAATGTTTGATTGTGCACATTTGGGGAATCTGGAGAGCTTTAGGGGAGGGGGTAGAAAGCCTACTTTCAAGTTGCTCAATCCAAAAGATACCAGAAAAAAAGAAGATAAAGCAAACAAAACAAAAAGACAAAAGTCTAAATAGTCTAGAGATCATGTGTACCTCCTTGTATTTGCATACCATCTTGTTTCTTGTATGTGTCTCTCACATTTGACCAAAATATGTTTTACTATTTCCATTTAACATATTATTATGTCTCATTTATTAAAAGAAACCAAACTTCAGAGAGCTTAAGTTTCCTGATGTAATTTATTGCTGATGACATTAATGACATTTCCTTGAAAATCAAAAGTGATAGTTAAAAGAATAATAATTAAATATTCATGATTGAATATTAAAAGACAATGAAATGTGAATGTCAGAATACTTGGCAAAACAACTTTTCCAGGAAAAATATGGAGGTAAATGTGATAGTTTTCTGTGTCAACTTGGCTAGGCTATAGCACCCAGTTATTTAACACTAGTCGGATGTTGCGTGAATGTATTTTGTAAATGTGATTAATATCTACTATCAGTTGACTTTGAGAAAAAAAAATTATCCTCATCCATTCAGTTGAAGGCCTGAAGAGTAAATATACAGCTTCATAAAGAAGAGGGAATTCTGCCTCACGACTGCAGCATGAACACCTCCCTGTGTTTCCAGGCTGCTCCACAGATTTGAGACTTGCTAGTTCCCACAATCTTGGGAGCTAATTCCTTAACATAAAAGAAATATCCCTCTCATTCTCTTTCTATCTCTCTCTGTTTATATATGTATATTATGTGTGTGTATACATGTATATAATACATATATAAATATGTCTTTATATATAATACACAATAACATATAAATAACATAAATTAAATGATATACACATATATGTGTATATAATATAGATATGTGTGTCTATATTATACATATATACTATATATGTATATACAATATACATTCTTGTATATAATATGTGTTTATATATGTACATATGTACACAGAGATGTATTTGTGCATATATAATATAAATGTGTGTGTATATATGTGTGTGTTTATGTGCATATATGTATGTGTATACATATATACGTATAATTGATTGGTTCTAGTTCTCTGGAGAACTTTGACTAATACAATGAGATATGCTCATATTAAGGTAGTTTTATCATCCTATTATAAGAGAATTGAACAGGATGAATGGCCAAGAATCTTGTGCCACTCGATTCAGGTCCTGTTACAAGTCAGCTCTGCGCTCACCCAAAAGGATCCTCCAGGCCACCACAATTACATTAAAAAAAAAAAAAACCTCCCATAGGGTCATGTTTATAGTTTGAAGAATTAGGGATAAAGAACTATTATCTTACATGGTAAGAATCTCAACAATAGAGACATCAGATGTATAGAAATAAATTATGAGGAGACAGAATATAGATTAAACTGAAAGTAGAAGAAAATCTAGGAATGATCTGATAACTGCCCACATTTAATGATTAAATGGATAAATATGACAAAGTCAGAATTCTTAAAAATTAGGCATGTCAAATGTATCATATAAAGGGGAAATTGAACTTTATATGATAAAAAGGATAATTATATTATGAATGCATAGAATTAGTTAATTTTATAATAATTAATAGTTACTGGTTCAAATCTCTGCCTTTCCAGGATAGCTTTGGAAATGATAGAGCTGAAGTGGAGAAATCAGGCAAGTGTTGAACCTACATGTTAAGACACTGTTCACGTGAGTCTTAGGAAAGCTCGAAAATGAGTGAAACCAAATACATTACCCCAGGTAACTAAGAACTTGTTAACATAGTTTAGCAGGATTAACACATAGACAAAGGAACCTTATTCCAAATTGTAAGGTGAAGATGGAATGAAATCAGCATGGACATATGCAATGTTCTCGGGGTGTAGTTAGTATTTAGAAAATGCACAGATCCGTAAAAACACAGGAGATCCTGAGACATCCAGGACTCTGAGTATCATCATTTGAAGATTGTGATGAACATTTTGAGTGATTCCAAAGTTTAAATAATAAACCTAAAGTTAATTACAAAATTGTGACATTAGAACCAAAACAAATGAGATATGAATATACTTTCTTTATAAATGGTGATGGTATTTTTTGTTTACTTTTGTTATTTTTTCAAAAAATATTAAAGACATGAGAACTGTTTTAAGCTGGAGAAAATAATTTTAGTTTCAAATTAGAAAACTTGAATTTTTGCAGAAAATATTATAACCCACATTTGTTCAAAAGTAAGTTAATATACATTTGGATTTTTCTGAGTAATATAAACTAATGAAAATTGTGTATATTTTCAGGTAAGTTGAAGTGTTGGGAAAATCTAATTTTCTTTTGGATTCTTTGCTGATTTTCTTATTGAAATGCTATTTGTTTTTTGCTGCTGACTTACCACAGCATGGCACCCTCTAGCCTGAGAGAGGTTAAGTAAGACAATCATTCTTTACAAACTCATTTTTAACTTTGAGATACACACCAGTGGATTTCAAATTCTGCAAGGGAAGATCTCTTATAAGGTTTGAAGTAGAGGAAGATTATTGTTTCAGAAAAAAAAGATAAGATCACCTGGGATTTCATTTCAAAAATTAGACTTCTAGATTCAGAAGCTGTGGGAGGTAAGGGAAAAATACATTATTAATGACAAAGGTATCAGATATTGCTCCTACTGTGGAGAGAGTTCCATAGTTTCTCATCCAAAGCTTGTTAATTGACTGAATCTTGTTACAGAGAGGAGAATTTGTGGTATATTATCACCACAGGACATTGATAAATCTTAACTGTTCACTTGAGCACACATAAAAGAATCAAAATGTCGAATTTCTTCTAAAAAGACCTCAGACAGTAAATTTCATCTTAGCCCTGGTTCACTGACATTAAGGGAAGCCCCAAGACCCATGTTCTCAGCTGGTTTTCTGTTAGTTTCTAGAAATGGTGTTTTGATAGAGATCTGGATTTGTCTTCACTTGAACATCTTTAAAAAATATTTTGAATTCCAAAAATTTTCTAAAACAAAGATTTATAGACTTTGAGTTATCACCAGTAATGTCACAATTATTCCATTCATGTGTAAAAGTTCTTGCAGGCCAGGCTCAGTGAGACGGATTGTCAGTTTCAGTTCTCATTATAGTCCTAAATATTTAGGCACAGCACTGTTATCATCTCTATGTTATGGATGAAAAAATGAAGAACCAAGGAAGCTAACCAGCAAAAGTTTGTAGAACTGGGTAATGGAGTTAAGTGAACTCAATTTATGTATCACAAAAGATAAAATTTTAAAATATGTCTGACTGATGATTAAGAGAAGAGCATTATTATATATTTCCAATTTTTAGAAAGACAAGCTAAATGTATATTTTACCTGAAGATCTTTCTTCACTTATAGAAAACTTCATAATGTCTTGCCCAGTAATTTCCACTCACCTGTACTCTTGTTGCAGGTAGGATTGTCTAATACTTATTTTTCTAGGCCCCCATGCATTTACAGGACACACACTTGTTTCTGCTGGATAGTTGAAGAAAGTTAACTTCATAGAAATACTTGTCTACTATGTACATAATATGTGTTGGGCTTTCCTAACTCTGACTTCACCCCTAAATGCTCATTCATCCCAATGAGTGAGTTTGTTGCCACATAAAAGAAGATAATCTATTTGGACCATAGTTCCTTGATTTTAAACTAGGGATACTAGTAGAACCTCCATATAAGTTTGCTGTGCTGATCCCATAAGAAAATAAATGTAAAGTGCTCAGATCAGGGACTGAAACATATTAACGGGTGCAGTATCAGCAACATTAGAAAAATCAGGGGTAGCAATGGTGGTGGTAATAGACATGATGGTAGTTGTGAATAAAGTATCTGCTTTAGTATAGTATTTTTGGTTTCTAATTATAAAGATAAGAAAAGATCATGGAGCAAAAGTGAAAAGAGGGATAAAGTGTTTTATTTTGTTTTTCTTATTTAAAGGGAATAGAGGACACAATGCAGTTTACTGTAAAGTTCTCATTGTTTGTTAATCTTATTCAATCTGTTTCCCTGGGATGTCTTCAGGTACAGAAGTAAAGAAGGATTTTAAACTACTTAAATATAGGTGTTAGGAAATGAGAGAGGGACTGCTCAAAACCAAGAGTTTGTTGTGAAAGAAAGTAAAAGACAATATTGCTGTTCAACCTCTATTCAGGTGAATATAGTGGTAACAAGAAGGTGGTTTTAAGTTAATGTGTTACCAGTGGAGTTACACTGTTGAGTAGCATTTTGTATAACAATTTTCAATTTTGAAAGTGCTTTATTTATATGTTATCTCCTTTATTCTTTGCAACACAGCTGAGAGTCTCAGCAAAGATTGTATAACCATTTTACAGCAGAAAATTCAGACTTAAAGCATTGAGTCATTTACGCAATATCAAAGAGCAAAGCATACCTGACTAGTGCTATAAAATTTTTATCTTAATGTGCACTGAATTTTGTTCTATGTTGTTTTATACTCTTCCACTCATATTATAAGATTACATGATTAAAGAATACTGACTTACACCTTTTCTATAGTAGACCAATTCTTAACCTTATAAAAGATAGGATAAATGCAAAAATACATCTAAGGCAAAATCATCACTAGATATTAAAAGCTCTATTTTTACTTTCCTGAGAAGTGGTGAGGGTTTTCCAACTCTGATACTTTTCTGATTTCTAAAAATGTAACCAAATATATATTCAATGACTTCAATATATAATTAAATAGATTTCAAAAAGAAGTCAAATGCATCTTTACAAATCATTATCGTGTATCTTGTTTTTTAGACTCTATCAATAAAGGACCTACTGAAAGATGAAGTACAAAAAACCTGACTTTTAAAGACTAATTGGCATACAGTTTTAACTTTAAAATATCAATTGAGTGTGTATGTGTGTGAATATATGTATATAAATCAACTTTTTATGGTCAGCATTTTTAAATTTTCCTTTTAATTCAATTCATTTTTCAATTAAGAACAGCTTATTTTTGGTACTATCAGAAGTATCACTAGAATATACAATACAGAACTTCTATTATAAGCATGATAGACATATACATATATGAAATCAGATTTGAATCTCATCAAAGTATTAATCTTCAAATCTAATTAAAATGTTAAACATTCTACAGCCTTCTTATATTTTTTCTTTGTATGCAGTAACTGGCAGCCAAAATGTGTACTCTGATTTAGGAATGTCACACATTTTAAGAAACCAAAGTTTCTATATTTTCTGATGGACAAAAATAAGTCTAATACTGAAAGAGTGGTGTTAACTGAAAAGTTAATCCATGTAACTAATCCCAGAAACTTTACCTGGCAGATCCATGGCTATTTCTAAAAGACTTTGACCATCGTTTAATGCTTCCTTATGTGAGTTTTGGTAAATTATTAGGTGCCACTGACACTGAAAGTGAAGAATTTTCTTTTCCCTGTGCTATATTTTCTTCAGTCATGGTAAGAACTTATTGCTTAAAGTGTCAACATTTACCACACAATGATTAGAAAAGGTGTTTCTCACAAACCTGCACATTGTGCACATGTACCACAGAACTTAAAGTATAATAAAAAAAAGAAAAGGAGTTTCTCAATTTTAGTGGCATCCTTGTGATTGCAAAAAATATGAAATAATATATATTCTACAGACATATTTCTATACATTTCTTGATTATTTTTTCATTGTCATAAAACCATAAGAACAATAGATTTTAAAAATAATCTACAACCCAGTCATCAATTGCATGAACTTGAAAACTGTTTTTGTTTCAATCGCATTCAAATGAATAAAAAATTAAATAGCTATAGTTATAAATAGCTTAATAGTTTTCTAAATTTTTTGGTATTTTGAACAATTCAGTTGTCAAAAGACAGAAGAATCTTTTAAAAGCAAATTCCAGTGAAATAGAAAAATTAACATTGTTTTGGGTTTATATGTGGTTATTCTTTAATAATAACAATAAAATAAATCTAGTTGGCTGGACCCTAGACTTGTTCCTTCATTTGATTTTTTCTCTACTCTGGCATGATATGCCATGCAGAAATATAAGGCTTTTTCATTTCAAAATAAAAATATAATTCAGCATCACTGCTCAGTAAAAAAAAGCTGTAACTCCAGCCATACCTCTAGTGGTAATAAAATAAGCAGTTAGAATACAAATGCATCCATTTTATAGCAAAGTAAAATAAGGATTCTCAAGTGACCATGCAGCAATGGTGAGCTGTATATCTCAACTAGCATTTCAGCAAGTCAATCAATCATTAATTAACTTTTGTATCCTAACTGAAGCCCTTTTCTGTTGACAGATATCTCGGGAGATTCTATTTTCAATTTCACAGAATGCCAAGTATCCAAATAGATTGTTTATCTGAATTCAGTACTCAGAGTCTTCTGTCTGAGATGCAGAATGCATTTTTAACATCATAGTTAGTAAGAATATGTTGTCCCATTTTTAAAATATTTGTTGCCTAGGCAGTCAAGCATTGTCAATCAAAGGTAACTTAGAACATTAATTATTTTAGTATATGCTTTTTCTAAATTTGTCCAAGCTTTTTCATTTCTTCCTCATGTACCACCAAAGGCTAAGGCAGAGATTTAAGTATCATATATAACATACATACCCAAGCCTCTAGAATCTCAAGTTATTCTATAAATCGTTTAGTAATCAGAGTCTCCATGAAATTATCTTAGTTTCTTTCCTTTTTTGAATTACTCTTGTTCTCAGTTCTCATAAGTTTAAAATTATTTTCTAACTAATGCACAATAAGAAATGATAGAGAGACCAGTGATTAAGAACATAAAATTTGGAGATATATCTGGGCAGGGGTTCAAGTTCTACTGCCTGGAAAGAAAACCTCAGGCCATTGGGGCAGATGCTATTAATCTCTATAGATATGTAGTTCTCTTCTTCTCTAAGCAATAGGAGAAGATTGTGATTCTTATCCCCTTGAAGATAAGAATGAACTTGAACCTATCTTTGACAAATGAAACGTGAGTAGACATGATGTGTATTACTTTTTAGTGGGAACTTTTAAGAGGCAGAGGTTGATTCTTTAGGAGCCCACATGCTTATGAAGCTCCAGGCTTTGGAATCTCCCTTAGCCTGAATAATCGGATTGCCATAGTGAGGACAACTGCCCTGTAGAATCACCAGAACCTGGAGCTTTTCTTAAATAAGCATGGTAATAAATATTTATTTTACTAAGACACTTGGATTTTAGGGTTATTTGTTATCACAGCAGAGCCTTCTCTGATCTGAAAGATATTGTAGGTTACTTAAGCTTTCTAGTCTTCATTTTCTCATCCAAAAAATGATGATAAAAAGACCAACCTTCAAAGGGCTATTGTGGATATTAATTTAAACATTTATATTTCAAACACTTAAAAATTGTTTTATAAAGCAGTCAAAGGTAGCTACCATTCTATCATTATGAATCATTTTATAGACAGATAGATAACTTTAAGATGAAGACTCTGTTATCATGCCTATTAATATTCTGAGTATTAAAAATGCCTTCATCTTTCTGAGCTCTATTTTGAATAATCTACCACTTAGGAGCTATTCCTCTCTTGTTCCTAGAATTTCTGAAATATTCTTCAGCCTGATTGACACTTCCAGTATGTTTAAATAAATAAAATTTTCTTAGCCCAGTGGAAATATTGATTGATCCATGCATTCACTAACTAAACAAATGTAACTGAAAAAATAATTATGTGCAAATTAGTTCCAGGTGAATTGTCAATTCTAGGTGCATTGTCAAGTTTACCTTTACCATTGAACACATTTTATACTATGTTGCCTGTTTCTCCACATAAAAAATAAGGGCAGTAATAAGAGTTAGCTTCTGCCTATTTCCTGAGTAATTCATGGTAATTTATATTGTTATTTATAGTATTAGTAAGTGAGGATAAGAGTGAAACGAAAAAATCTACTGCTATTAAGAGAGAAAAGCGAGTGTAAGAAAGAGATTATTAGGAGGAAATGGTTAAATCTGACGGCGATGCTCCAAGAAATCATAGTACTCCCAAAATATAGTATTGCCAGAGAGTGGGCAAAAATACCATGGTAAATCGAAAGCAAGGAAATTTAAGAATGGTACGTGACCTGTTGGATCCACATGTGTTTGTTTTGGATCCACATGCTTTCTATTTAACTACATATAGTCTTCAAGCTCTGAATTTATAAATAAAAGATTTGGTCAAAATAAATTTAACAGATATGTACATATTAAAATATAATATTATATTCTGGATCATAAACATATGTGAGAAGCAGGGTGTGATTGTATGAAGAAAGAGAAAAAGTAATCAAGAGGAAAAATGAAAAACGTAAGATAAATGTCCAAAAAAGAGAACCATATAAGACAAAATGGACAAGAGCATGATTAGATAGATAGATAGATAATAGATAGATAAATTGATTTAGACCTAAGTTGTATCACTATTTTCACAGTAATACTAAATAATATACTACTTCAAAACTCAGTCTTATACAAGTGTTATTTCTATACTCAAAATATGTTTTGCTGGGGAAGCTCTGTTTCAAATTGCAAGTTTAAAAGTTGGCTAGAGTTGGCAGATCAAGGCTGGCTCATCCAGGTTTGGCTTAAGGCTGTGGGTTTAGTAGAGTCTGCTTTAATATTAATCACTTTAAATTCAAAGCTATTCAAGTCGTGATTTTGTTGTTGTTGTTAGGAAGATATTACCAACTCTCACAGGGGTGAATGGTAACACATAATGCCTCTTACTAAGGCCATGGCTGAGAACTGACACATGTCACATTTTTCAATATTCCATTGATTGCCAAAGGAAAGTCATATGGCTAAGACCAACGTCATATGAGTTAGGGTTATGTCCTTCTTTCATATAAGTTAGGGGTCAGTGTGAATATTTGTTGAGCAATAATATAATCTACCATATGAGGCAAAGCTATTATTTAAATATGCCACCATATGTACCTGAGCATACATTCAATTGACTCAAAAAGAAAACTGGACAAGATTACAAGGTATAGGAACAGAATTCACTTCAGATTCACACTAGATAACACAATGTCAAACTATTCAATCTTGGATATGTAATAACGGGTCTGATTCCAGGATTGATGCTGGATCCTGGCAGCCCTTTTTGTTTTTGTTTTTAGATGGAGTTTTACTCTGTTGCCCAGGCTGGGGTGCAGTGACGTGGTCTCAGCTCACTGCAACCTCTGCCTCTTAGGTTCAAGTGATTCTCCTGCCTCAGCCTCCCGAGTAGCTGAGATTACAGGTGCCTGCCACCACGTCTGGCTAATTTTTTGTATTTTTAGTAGATACAAGGTTTCACAATGTTGGCCAGGCTGGTCTCAAACTCCTGACCTCATGATCTGCCCGCCTCAGCCTCCCAAAGTGCTGGGACTACAGGCATGAGCCACTGCACCCAGCCAATCCTGACAGCTTTTAAGCAACACTCCTGCCTCTTTCCCTTTGCCCCAACTCTGGATAAGGTGATAAGGAACTCCAGATATTCCATCCATTGGTACCAGCAGAAAATTAAAACACCCCAGTTCTTCTTCCTAATTACCATTAAAAACCTGAGACCTGTCCTCACTCTTTCAAGCTATGTTTAATCAACTTGGAAAGCCTCCCCTTCTTGCCTGAGAAAGGCTCATTGTGGCATTTTTGCACCTTCTTGGTGCATCTGTGACATCATCAATCATGACATTGAAGCCAAATTTTAGATGGGGATCCCGTCTATATCTACTGTGATTAAAGCTAGTGGTTTTTCAAAGTACAGTCCAAGAACTATTTGAGAATTTGTTAAAAATTTGGATTCTGGATCCCTACATCAAACTAAATGAATCTGAACTTTGGATTATGAAAAATCTCCATCAATAAATTTAATACAAAATAAAGTTAGAAAAATATTGGTGAACTCAGACTAACAGCGGATCTCTCAGCAGAAACTCTACAAGCCAGAAGAGAGTGGGGGCCAATATTCAACATTCTTAAAGAAAAGAATTTTCAACCTAGAATTTCATATCCAGCCAAAATAAGCTTAATAATTGAAGGAGGAATAAAATCCTTTACAGACAAGCAAATGCTGAGAGATTTTGTCACCACCAGTCCTGCCCTAAAAGAGCTCCTGAAGGAAGCACTAAATATGGAAAGGAACAACCAGTACCAGCCACTGCAAAATCATGCCAAATTGTAAATATCACCGATGCTAGGAAGAAACTGCATCAACTAATGAGCAAAAGAAACAGCAAACATCATAATGACAGGATCAAATTCACACATAACAATATTAACTTTAAAAGTAAATGGACTAAATGCTCCAATTAAAAGACACAGACTGGCAAATTGGATAAAGAGTCAAGACCCATCAGTGTGCTGTATTCAGGAAACCCATCTCACGTGCAGAGACACTCATAGGCTCAAAATAAAGGGATGGAGGGAGATCTACCAAGCAAATGGAAAACAAAAGAAAGGCAGGGGTTGCAATCCTAGTCTGTGATAAAGCAGACTTTAAACCAACAAAGATCAAAAGAGACAAAGAAGGCCATTACATAATGGTAAAGGGATCAATTCAACAAGAAGAGCTAACTATCCTAAATATATATGCACCCAACACAGGAGCACCCAGATTCATAAAGCAAGTCCTGAGTGACCTACAAAGAGACTTAGACTCCCACACAATAATAATGGGAGATTTTAACACCCCACTGTCAACATTAGACAGATCAACGAGACAGAAAGTTAACAAAGATATCCAGGAATTGAACTCAGCTCTGCACAAAGTGGACCTAATAGACATCTACAGAACTCTCCACCCGAAATCAACAGAATATACATTTTTTTCAGCACCACACCACACCTATTCCAAAATTGACCACATCGTTGGAAGTAAAGCTCTCCTCAGCAAATGTAAAAGAACAGAAATTATAACAAACTGTCTCTCAGACCACAGTGCAATCAAACTAGAACTCAGGATTAAGAAACTCATTCAAAACCACTCAACTACATGGAAATTGAACAACCTGCTCCTGAATGACTACTGGGTACATAACGAAATGAAGGCAGAAATAAAGATGTTCTTTGAAACCAACGAGAACAAAGACACAACATACCAGAATCTCTGGGACACATTCACAGCAGTGTGTAGAGGGAAATTTATAGCACTAAATGCCCACAAGAGAAAGCAGGAAGGATCCAAAGTTGACACCCTAACATGACAATTAAAAGAACTAGAAAAGCAAGAGCAAACACATTCAAAAGCTAGCATAAGGCAAGAAACAACTAAAATCAGACCTGAACTGAAAGAAATAGAGAAACAAAAAACCCTTCAAAAAATTAATGAATCCAGGAGCTGGTTTTTTGAAAAGATCAACAAAATTGATAGACTGCTAGCAAGACTAATAAAGAAGAAAAGAGAGAAGAATCAAATAGATGCAATAAAAAATGATAAAGGGGATATCACCACCGATCCCACAGAAATACAATCTACCATCAGAGAATACTACAAACACCTCTACTCAAACTAGAAAATCTAGAAGAAATGGATAAATTCCTCGACACATAGACTCTCCCAAGACTAAGCCAGGAAGAAGTTGAATCTCTGACTAGACCAATAACAGGCCCTGAAATTGTGGAAATAATCAATAGCTTACCAACCAAAATGAGTCCAGCACCAGAATGATTCACAGCTGAATTCTACCAGAGGTATGAGGAGGAACTGGTACCATTCCTTCTGAAACTACTCCAATCAATAGAAAAAGAGAGAAACCGCCCTAACTCATTTTATGTGGCCTGCATCATCCTGATACCAAAGCCAGGCAAAAACATTACCAAAAAAGAGAATTTTAGACCCATATAACTGATAAACATTGATGCAAAAGTCCTCAATAAAATACTGGCAAACCGAATCCAGCAGCACATCAAAAAACTTATGCACCATGATCAACTGGGCTTCATCCCCTGGATGCAAGGATGGTTCAACATATGCAAATCAATAAATGTAATCCAGCATATAAACAGAACCAAAGACAAAACCACATGATTATCTCAATAGATGCAGAAAAGGCCTTTGACAAAATTCAACAACTGCTCATGCTAAAAACTCTCAACAAATTAGGTATTGATGGGACGTATCTCAAAATAATAAGAGCTATCAATGACAAACCCACAGCCAATATCATACTGAATGGGCGAAAACTGGAAGCATTCCCTTTGAAAACGGGCACAAGACAGGGATGCCCTTTCTCACCACCCCTATTCAACATAGTGTTGGAAGTTCTGGCCAGGGCAACTAGAGAGAAGAAGGAAATAAAGGGTATTCAGTTAGGAAAAGAGGAAGTCAAATTGTCCCTGTTTGCAGATGACATGATTGTATATCTAGGAAAGCCCATCGTCTCAGCCCAAAATCTCCTTAAGCTGATAAGCAACTTCAGCAAAGTCTCAGGATACAAAATCAATGTACAAAAATCACAAGCATTCTTATGCACCAATAACAAACAAACAGGGAGACAAATCACGAGTTAACTCCCATTCACAATTGCTTCAAAGAAAATAAAATACTTAGGAATCCAGCTTACAAGGGACGTGAAGGACTTCTTCAAGGAGAACTACAAACCACTGCTCAATGAAATAAAAGAGGATACAAACAAATGGAAGAACATTCCATGCTCATGTGTTGGAAGAATCAATATCATGAAAATGGCCATACTGCCCAAGGTAACTTACAGATTCAATTCCATCCCCATCAAGCTACCAATGACATTCTTCACAAAATTGGAAAAAAATACTTTAAAGTTCATATGGAACCAAAAATAGCCCACATCGCCAAGTCAATCCTAAGCCAAAAGAACAAAGCTGGAGGCATCACGCTGCCTGACTTCAAACTATACTACAAGCCTACAGTAACCAAAACAGCATGGTATTGGTACCAAAACAGAGACATAGATCAATGGAACAGAACAGAGCCCTCAGAAATAATGCCGCATAACTACAACTATCTGATCTTTGACAAAGCTGACAAAAACAAGCAATGGGGAATGGATTCCCTGTTTAATAAATGGTGCTGGGAAAACTGGCTAGCCATATGTAGAAAGCTGAAACTGGATCCCTTCCTTACACCTTATACAAAAATTAATTCAAGATGGATTAAAGACTTACATGTCAGACATAAAACCATAAAAACCCTAGAAGAAAACCTAAGCAATACCATTCAAGACATAAGCATGGGCAAAGACTTCATGTCTAAAACACCAAAAGCAATGGCAACAAAAGCAAAATTGACTAATGGGATCTAATTAAACTAAAGAGCTTCTGCACAGCAAAAGAAATTACCATCAGAGTGAACAGGCAAACTACAGAATGGGAGAAAATTTTCACAACCTACTCATCTGACAAAGGGCTAATATCCAGAATCTACAATGAACTCAAACAAATTTACAAGAAAAAAACAAACAACCCTATCAACAACTGGGCAAAGGACATGAACAGACACTTCTCAAAAGAAGACATTTATGCAGCCAAAAAACACATGAAAAATGCTCATCATCACTGGCCATCAGAGAAATGCAAATCAAAACCGCAATGAGATACCATCTCACATCAGTTAGAATGGCAATCATTAAAAAGTCAGGAAACAACAGATGTTGCAGAGGATGTGGAGAAATAGGAACACTTTTACACTGTTGGTGGGACTGTAAACTAGTTCAACCATTGCGGAAGTCATTGTGGCAGTTCCTCAGGGATCTAGAACTAGAAATACCGTTTGACCCAGCCATCCCATTACTGGGTATATACCCAAAGGACTATAAATCGTGCTGCTATAAAGACACATGCACACGTATGTTTATTGTGGCACTATCCACAAAAGCAAAGACTTGGAACCAATCCAAATATCCAACGATAGACTGGATTAAGAAAAAGGGGCAAATATACACCATGGAATACTATGCAGCCATAAAAAATGATGAGTTCATGTCCTTTGTAAGGAAATGGATGAAACTGGAAACATCATTCTCAGTAAACTATCACAAGGACAAAATACCAAACACCGCATGTTCTCACTCATACTTGGGAATTGAACAATGAGACACATGGAAACAAGAAGGAGAACATCACACTCCGGGGACTGTTATGGGATGGGGGTAGGGGGGAGGGACAGCATTAGGAGATATACCTAATGCTAAATGACGAGTTAATGGGTGCAGCACAACAACATGGCACATGGATACATATGTAACAAACATGCACACTGTGCACGTGTATCCTAAAACTTAAAGTATAATAATAATTAAAAAAAAAGTTTAGTGATGGAGACACCAACGCTGCATTTTACAACAAACAATTTAAAAACTTTACAGATTGCTTCTGTTAACTTACTACGGTTTACATTCCTCTCAGGTGGGAGAATTGTTGAGTTTTTTCTTAAGATAGAAAAGCAATTCAGATCATCTGAAATCTCCACAAGAGGGATAAGAAGCACAGCAGAAACTATTCTAGGCAGGAAGTCAATCCTTTCAACTGTCTATGCTCCATAGAAACAATTGTCTGCACTGGGAGTCATATGAGGTACAGACAACAGCCAGACCTCTGATCCTCTCATTTGTGATTTCAGAAGAAATTACCAGTCAACTGAGTCATTCACAGAGTAAAGTAAACATCTGGCACTGAAAGAGTTTAGACGGATAACTATTTGTATCACCATATTCATGAAGCTGGAATATTTTCCATTTCTGGTATCACATCTGAATGGAAGATGTTAAAAGGTCTCTCATCTTGCAAGATGGATACGAAAGAACATTTTCTGAGAAATGAAATTATTAACACACCTGCGAGGTGGATGGAAGACAAAAAAAAGAATAATCAGCTTGAGTTATTCTCCTTGATAAGACAACTCGCTAAAAATATAAAGAGAAAAATACCAGTTTAAAATAATTAACCAGAAGACAACTCTATATTTTTTAAATTGCTGATAAGATTTTAATTTGCTCCAAGTTGAAAATAACTATAGTGCTTGTGTTTTAAGGCACATAATGAGCAATTATATCACCAATGATAGATTCAGCAGTAAAATATTATCCGTTAACAGTTGGAACTCATAAAAGCATAGCACAATGTGAAGATGGAATTTGCTAAAATAAACCATCTGCTGAAAAATACTATTCTGCACATTTACAAATAAAGTTTAAATGTTATTTGTCTTATTTAATAGGTGTGTGAAAAAGATGAGATATTTGATATGTAGGTGCTACCCTAATTAGTTCTTTATGTTAGACAGTTGGTTACAGTAATGCACAGTAAGTTGCTACATACAAATATTGATAAATTTTCTGCATATACTATGTATTTAGCTTAAATTATTTGAAATTTTATATTTAAAGAAACAAATGTATATTTAAATGTTTTGACACAAATTCCAAATATACCTTTAAAAAGCGTCTTACACTCTAAATATTATTTGTCACATATATATTTGTCTTTTCTCTATAGGAAACTTTAAATTTTCCCTTGAAGTTTAATTATTTGTGTCTATAAAACAAACTGACAATGTACAAATTAACAGGAAAAACAGGTTTACAGATATAATTATGTGCACAAGTAAGCACTTGGACATTACATAATATATATAAATATATATATACAAATATTTGTATATTATAAATAGATATACAAATATATACTATATATATAAAAACTCCAGGAAAGGCAAGGAAGTTAACACGTCTATGCTGTCCTGAGGTTACAGAAAACACAGAGCTGTACGTTGGTAAATCAGGCTTATGCGAAAGACAGGTGACGACAAGGAAGAAAGAGGAGCCTGGCAGCAGAGGTGGTCTTGTTACATGGATGAAACCTCCCAGGGAGCAGCCCTCCTCTTGGGAAGTATAGATAGGAAACGGTTTTTTGAAATTTAAACGTGCCAGACTCAGTTAGTCTTTCCTAAACCCAGACAAAGGAGTATCTCAGGGAAAGCCTGTCTATATCAATGCAGATTTTCTCTACAAATGCGAATCTCCCCAACAAATACAGCTTTTCAGCTATTCTTGTAGAAGAAGCTATTTCCAGTCTTCCGAGTAGCCGTCTTGAAATATGTCAAAAAGTTGGCCAGGCGCACTCTTGTAATTTCAGCAGTTTGGGAGGCTGAAGTGGGTAGATCACCTGAAGTCAGCAGTTCGAGACCAGTCTGACCAACATGGTGAAACCCCGTCTCTACTAGATACAAAAAATTAGCCTCGTGTGGTGGCGCATGACTGTAATCTCAGCTACTTGGGAGGCTGAACTAGGAGAATTACTTGACCCTGGGAGGCTGAGTTTGCACTAAGCCAAGATTGTGCCATTGCACTCCAGCCTGGACAATAAAAGCAAAACTCCATCTCAAAAAAAAGAAGGTATTTTAGGGTAATATTTTGAGTATCTTTACCTCCATATGTACAATAAGTATTATTGTAATTTTTAATCTTTACTCTTCTGTGGAGAAAACACAGGTGTGATTTCTAGTGTAGCTGAACCTCACACGTTTATTTGACAATATTGCACTTGTTTGAGGGTGTGTGTGTGTGTGTGTAGCTACTCTTTACCTTTGTTCTCATTTCATAATTATTAACAATTAATTCAGTAAAATGTATGTTTTGCAATATTTCTCCATGTTATTATGCCTTAAATTAGTTTAATCATGCCCCTATAACTTGTACATTTTAACCTTTTACGATAGGTCTCAATCTTACTTTGGTTCCTGTATTTGAATTTATGCTAATAAAGTCCTACAGCTAAAGACGATTATATAAACTTATCTACATTTTTACTAGTATTCTGGTGTCATTTTAAATTATGTAATTAAATCAAATTTTAATTTGGATTATTGTTATCTGAGTTAAGGATCTATATTTTTAATTTTCTTATAAATATTACTTATTACTGAACCATATATTGACTAATCTGCCCTTTATATGATGGGCATTATAAGAGCATGGTATTAATTCATTTGCAAAGATGAATGCTTGAGAAGTAGGTATTTAATCATAACATTTCAAAATCTACTGGATAACCTAGAATTGTAAAATAGCCTATAGGTTGAAAAACTCCTGTAGTGAAGAAAGAAAATAACTAATATACAGTGACAATATAAATATTATAAGTATTTATTTTATTATTGCCCTGAAATTTGATAATACAAACATGTAATATCTACATATCATCCATATATCAGGTCATAAAATATCGATACCTTCTTCCACAATTTAGCATAACAGAAAATGCACCCTCTCTCCTTGATGGAATTAAGTTACAAACAAAAGTAAAAATAAGTAGATAAGTAGATGGAAGTAGATGTGTAAAAACAAAGAAAAATATTTGTTTTGGAAAACATAAACCCTCAGTTGACAATTCCAATATTTCAAGAACTTTGGCTGTCAACTGGTGGAGAGTTTTTCACAGGAGACATCTGGCAATGTCTAGGGTTATTGTGGGGATGTCAAGACTGGTCGAGGTGTGAAATTTAGAGGTCAACGAAACATCTAACATTGCTAGGGCAGCCTCCCACAACAAAGAATCCTCTGGTCCTAAACCTAAGTAGCACCAAGGCTGAGAAACCATAATCTAGAAAGTAAACAGCTATTCCAAGTGCTCAGGAAAACACATCAATGCCCTCGAGGGGAAAAGGGTAAACATTTTAATTGCTGCACATGGTGACACAAATCCATGTTGTTAATCTAAGTGGAAGAGGCTGAAGCACAAAACGTCATTCAAAGAGTTTACTTGAGCCAAAATGAGGACAGCTGCCTGGAAGAAACAGACCCAAGTATCCTTGGATATGAACTCCATTTGGAGCTTTGCAACAAGCAGTTTCTTAAAGGCAAAAAAGGGATAAGAAGTGGGATGATGCAAAGAGGTTTGTCACGAATTCTCATTGGCTTATGGAAATAACATTTATTAGTGACTGGCTATGTACTGTTACACTATTATTGGGTGTGGATTATAGTGTCTTGTGTGGCATTATTGGTTAATTTATAGCTACTGTGGCAACAGCAAGCAGCCTAGATGAACACACAGCTCAAAGAGGAGCAGGACAGAACTGCTGTCTAATTTTAATATCTCTCTGGGCTTGATTCTTTAAAAAGACTTGCATTTCTCACAAGAAAGTTATTTTCTTTGCTCAATGTCAATAAATGAGAATAAATAGACATAAAATAGATCTTTTCGAGGATGAAAGAAATGGAATAAAAAACAAAACCCAGGCTGACCAGAAATCATAGAGGGAGGAAAAGGTTATAAATATATGGATTTTTCAAGGTGATTTTAAGCTATTAGGAATCAGTTAAATGTTGGGGGATTTTGTCTGAGTATGGGCTAAAGGAGAATGTCCCTTTTGCCTTCTGAAATTTCCCTGAAAATCACTAATAAGAGGCAGATAAATAGTAGAACAGGCATGCAGTTTTCTGCAATGTGTGTACACTGGAGCCCTTAGAATGAAGACCCAGACACACGATGGGTGCAGAAGCTTATCTACCAAATGAAGTTTACAGAAGGAATGGGGTTTTGGATCACAGGGAAAAAAAAAAAGGTTATGTGAGAAAAGGACCCTGGCTAGCAACAGTGGACTTATTACGTAGGTGAAACCTCACTGGGAGCAGTCCTCAGAGAGAACAGACAGAAAATGTTTCTTTCAGACCTTTGGAGACCTCAGACTCTCAGTTAAACTTTCTTGGATCCAGACAAAGGGGCAGACCTCAGAGAAAGCCTGGCTGCATCAAGGCAGATTGTCTACTGATGCAAAGACATCTTTGCATCTATGTTTGCATTTCCAGCCCTTCTGAACATCCATTTTGAAATATATCAAGGGAACATATTTTGGGGTGAAATATATTGGTTTCCTTCATACAGCTATGAAACATACAGGAATAATTTTTGTCAATGTCTACTACAAATCCAATATAGTAGTAATTATAAAACCCACCAGATATTGAAGAAAAAATATCTAGAGTACATCACTTACAAATATTGAGGTAGGGACCAGGCTAAAGTGAAATCCAGACATAAAATTCTATCTAAAATAGATCAACAATAGAAGAAAATATGTGGTGTACAGGCATAGAATGTCTTTACTGGATCATTGAAATAGTAAGATATATTCAAATTTTTACATTGTTTTATTTTCCTCCAGTTATGGCTTGAGGTTTGTCTCTGGAGAGTGGCTGTCAATTGGAGCCAAAATGCCAAATAAAATAAAAATAATATCCAACAATATTTGAAACAGTAAGACAAGAAATTAGCCAAAAAATAAAACAAATATCCACCTTGGGGATCAAAATGTGATTCCAAATTTGGTAATCCAATAATGTTAATAATCATATTGATTAGTCCAAATAAAAAATAAATAGGGGATTCTCAGTACATGCTAACATATATTTGTTAAAGTGTCATATACGTGTCTTTAAAGATTTTCAATGCTATAAAGAGTCTGATATTCTATATGCAAACGTGTGTATGTCTATTAGAAGAAGAGAAGCCTGATTTTCATATGTTACCACATAGAGATAGAGAAGTGGATAGATTAATTTGCATATTCATAGAGAAAACATAAAATACAAATTTACTACCATACTTAAAGGAATTTAAATTCAACAATAAAATAATTCAAAGGTAAAATTTTACATATTTTAACAGTTACATTATTAATATTAGATAATATTTATAATAATTGTGAAAATATTCAATGCTAAAATAGAATGTCTAAACATCAGTATTAAAACTAGTATAAATATTTGCTTGTTTATACAAGGAAAATTCAAGCTCAACCTAAAATTTTATAGGAAATAGAAAAATTTTAAGGGATCTCTTTAATAACACAAACATGTATATATATATGTATACACACACATATAACATGTATATATGTTATATGAGATAGATATAGATTTAATATGTTATATCTATATTTGTATCTATCTATAACTAGAGCTGTATGTATCTACATTTCTATAAATATACTCAGTGATATAAATATAGACTGGAATAAACATAAAGGCACATACGATTCTTGGAAAAAAAGGATTTAGTATCATAAAGACAAATTCTTTCCAAATTCATCTATGAATTCACAACAATATACACTTTCATTAGTATAATTTAAAATTTTTAAATAAATTCCAAGATTCATTTAAAGGAATATACATGTATACCAGCAGTAAAGAAAGAAGCAATAGTGCACTAAACTAACTTGCTATTAAAAGACATTTTTAAACTGAGTAACTAAAACTGAGCAGTACTGATTTGGAGTACTGGAATTTAGGTATATGGGATCTCAAAAGCATAGAGCTCAAAGGAGATCCCTGTATGCACAAGAGCTTAGGATGTGCTTTAGAAAGCATTACCAAACCACGGGCAAAGTTACTTTAGTGTCTTAGTCTTACTAGGTTTGAAAAGCCAGAGAAAAGACTCAAGGCCACCATATAAGAGCAAAACTAAAGGACAAGGAGAGAATGTGAAGATATGGAAACATTTTACATAAAGTTATATAAAACATACTTTAAAGAAAATGTAAAGTTTAGGATGTACATCGAAATCAGCAGAACAACTAAATAAATAAATAGGCATTGTAAGATAGCAAGAGAAAATTTAAATGGGTTTCTAAAAAATATTGACACCTACGATTTTTAAAATATGTTTAAGAAATCCCGTATTTGACAGGGCAGCCTTTCACAACATAGATATATTAGGACATGTAGGTCCTTCTGTTTTTAATTTACTAGTGTTTATAGGGTTGAAAATATCTTCTACCCTTGTCTTTTGTCTGATGGTGCAAAAAATTTTCATAAGCATGTAATTCTGAATGCCTGATGGATTGACATAAATAATATGCTGCTACTATTAAAATATGTGACGGAAAATGCATCCAATCTTCTCACTGTTTACAAAAATTCTAGGTTTCTCCTATTTACCTCAAGCACGTATGGAGCGAATTCTTACATTTTAATATTGCCATGGCATTCACATTGAACATAAGTTGAACTCTCTCATATGGTAGCTGGGTTGAGATTCCCTTGACAATTTCCAGTTGTAACCCTCACAGTTCCTCAGTGTGACTGGCCCAGATATTGACCCTAGACAGTTGCCTCCCCCTGGTGACTCCCCGCTATGGAACCGTTGGATACAACCTACCTGACTCACCCCACAGACCGCACAGCCCACATGGACAGCCCCCACACGCCAGAGTGACCTGCTCAGTTGCAGCGGGAGCCAAGAAATGTGCCTGCTGGCACTCACCCCACCCACTAGAGCCCCGTGGAAAACTTATTTGGGTAATGTTCTGGGCCCAATAAAGGCTGGAGTCCCACAGACCCCTTTTCTCTCTCTTGCTCCCCACTCATCTTCCCCATTTTGTTCAGCCCTATGAGATGCGCTACTGTATTAGTCCATTTTCAAACCATCTGTAAAGACATGCCCAAGACTGGGTAATTTCCAGAAGAAAGAGGTTTAATAGATGCACAGTTCCACGTGGCTGGGTAGGCCTCACAATCACGGCAGAAGTTGAATGGCACGTCTTACATGGCGGCAGACAAGACAAGAGAGCTTGTGCAGGGAAACTCCACATTATAAAACCATCAGATCTTGTGAGACTTATTCACTATCAGAAAAACAGCATGGGAAAGACCTGCCCACATGATTCAATTACCTCCCACCTGTTCCCTCCCACAACATGTGGGAATTCAAGATGAGATTTGGCTGGGGACACAGCTAAACCCTCTTCTCAGCTGCCCTCTTCTCTCTGGATCTGTGAGTAATAAAACTACTTCTTTGACTTCCCGTGTTTCGTCCTGTGGCCTCCATGTGTCTAGTCTGACCTACACTGGAACCTAACTCTCCTCCCTGCCAGGGTCTCTGAGAGTGGCTCTTGTCAGAAATACACAGGACACAGGTTAGACAACAACCACCAGTCATCTCCTAGTCTCAGCAGATGGTCTGTGAGAGGGGGGCCTGGTCGTGGGATGCACACCTGGCCACTGCTGGGGTAAGGAAGTATCCTGTGAGAGGCACATATCAAGCATCCACAACCCCCTGTCCAGAACCCCAGAAAGGCAGGGCTCCAATTGACAGCCACTCTCCAGAGACAAACCTCAAGCCATAACTGGAGGAAAATAAAACAATGTAAAAATTTGAATATATCTTACTATTTCAACGATCCAGTAAAGATATTCTATGCCTATACATCACATATTTTCTTCTATTGTTGATCAATTTTAGATAGAATTTTATGTCTGGATTTCACTTTAGCCTGGTGCCTACCTCAAGCATAAGGTAAAGATTTTCCATGGGTTCTTTTCTGGTACTACTACCGGCCAGTGTGGGGTCATGTCCTAGTCTATCTTGAGGGAACCCCGTTATTCATTATTGTCAGAGTGAGACTGTTAAGTCTTGATTTCCCTGGACAACTTCATTGCATGACTTTTAACATGATTTTTAAATATACCCTTTACAGTACAATAAATTATATAGTTATCTGAGTAAGAGATATGGTCAGGAAGAGGTATTGCCTCATTCAGCTTTTCTGTTTGGTGAACTCGCATATGTTCTCCTCACCCACCAGTCACCTCTAAACCGTATTGTTCCAAGACAACAAACAGAACTCGAGTGTGTATCTTTCACCACTGGATTTGTCTTTGCTGCATAATGCTTAATGCTTAATATGGTTTCTGTTAGCATTTTCTCTATTTATTTTCCCATAAAATATCACAGGCCTTCTTATTATGTAATTATGGGTGATTTGCTTCAATCTGCATCATATCAAGTTCATGTTTATGGAAAGTAAAACATACGTTTAAAATATCATTAATGATGTTTTCACCTCCCTTTTATCACATGTGCTTGTGAGAGTCATTGTAATACAATTCTAGTCTCATGCTTTGATCATTCCTAAGATGAAAATAACATTTTTAGATAAAATATCTGAGTTTTATGAGGCCTTTAGTATATGATGTAATAGAATATCAGAAGACCATACTTTTTTCTAGTTTTCCATGCAATTCTATTTTTGTTTCATCTTTACTCCTACCAGAGTAATTTTCCAAAATAGTTATGGTGCCATTCTTCATGTTGTTATCAGTAAAAAAGTGAAACGAAAAGATAGATTATATCATTTATCTAGAACAAGAAAGTAGAATTGAATCTCTATTCATTAATGAGACTAACCAGTCAATTACACAGATAGACATTTGAGATTTTGAAGATCATATGGACCCATTGTCAGATATATTATTATTTATGTCTATATGGACATCGCCTGTGCATATTTATGTAGAAATCAATGAGAGCTGATTTTTATTTTTATTATGTATATATATTTGAGATAGGGTCTTGCTTTGTTGCCCAGGCTGGAGTGCAGTGGTGCTATCACTGCTCACTGCAGCCTCAACCTCCCAAGCTCAAGCAATCCTTCCACCTTGGTCTCCCAAATAGCTAGGACAACAGGCGCACATTACCATGCCCACCTTTTTTTTTAACTTTTGATAGAGACTGGGTCTTGCTATGTTGCCCAGATTGCTCTTGAAATCCTGGGCTCAAAGAATCCTCTCATTTCAGCCTCTTAAACTGCTACTATTACAAGCATGAGCCACCATATGGGCTGGAAGCTGATTTTTAAAATACTGAGATCATATAGGTGACAGCACCTGAAAAATAGACAGCACCAACCTTTATGTTCAAAGGTGTGAGGGTATCAATATTGCTGTGGCTATTGGGGAGGAAAAAAATGAGTAAAACCAGTGACTTAAAGCTGTTGCTTTAAACTTTGGCTTTAACAAGTGTTCTCTGGGGCGACAGTATATATGTAAACCATGCTGTGCCCATTCACAGATGCAGTAGAGGGAAGAATTTCTCAAAGACACCTGTTCTAAGATTGAAATTAAATCATACTGGGTTTGAAAAGAGAAAGTCCAGGAATTACCAAGTATTTTAGATATCAGACAAAAGAGAATGCCAGGTATGCGATGATAACCAGCAATGGTTGTTAACACAATACATCAAATCAGTATTTGAATTAGTTCTTGAATTACAAGGACAAATGGATCAAGTCTTGACTCTTTAGTAGATTAATCTTATTATGCTGAGATGTCTTTTCCCCTGTTTTTCCACAAGGAGATTACAAATTTGCAAACCTCAGCTGCTCTCATTTTATGCTCTCACCAAGCCAAAAGCTGAAATTCATCAATCAATATGTCTAAGTGTTCACTAATTATATACCATTTTGTAGTTTAAGCTCTCTTTCCAACTTCCTAAATCATCACCTTCATTTGTTCTTTTTTTTCCACTATCACTTCTTTATGGACCATATAAAGAATATAAGTAAGTTCTTATTTTGTTATTGTTCATTATAGTCTAATTTCATCAAAATACACTAATCCTTTAATTTCATTGTAATTTCAAAGATTAAATTAAACCTACATATAAATGAGTGTAAGATTTGCATTTTTATTATTTTGGCATCAATTTGCTATCCTCCCTCATACACATAGAGATCATTTCCATGTATGTGATTTCAAACATCCAAGTGCAGTATTAAAAGCAGTTGTAAATTATGGTTCTCATTTTCATGATACAATTACTATATAAACTTCCTCTTGCAGCTGTAACCAATTACCACAAACTTCATATCTTACAATAAAGTGACTGTTAATCCTACAGTTCTGGAGTTCGGAAGCCTCAAATGAGACTCACATGGCTAACATCAAGTTTTGGGCAGGGCTGTAGTCTTTCTGAGGGCTATGTGGCACAATCTATGTACTTGAGTTTTTTCAGCACCCAGAGGCCACCTTTATTCCTTGGAACATGACCTCATTCTTATCTCTTTTTTTTTTTTTTTTGAGATGGAGTCTCCTTCTGTCACCCAGGCTGGAGTGCAGTGGCACGATCTCAGCTCACTGCAACCTCTGCCTCCCAGGTTCAAGCGATTCTCCTGCCTCAGATTCCTGAGTAGCTTGGACTACAGGCATGTGCCACCATGCTCAGCTAATTTTTTGTATTTTTTTTAGGGATGGGGTTTCACCATGTTAGCCAGGATGGTCTGGATCTCCTGACCTCGTGATCCACCCACCTCAGCGTCCCAAAGTGCTGGGATTAGGAGTGAGCCACCGCGCTGGGTCCTCATTCTTGTATCTTAAAAGTCAGTGATGTTGAGTAATTTCTCATGCCACCACCTCCATGGTTGTCTTTCTTCTGCCTTCTTCTATCACTTATAAGGAAGCTCGTGATTTCATTGATCCCACCCGTTTAAGATAATGTCTCCATCATTTTATTGCAGCCTTAATTTCACTTGAAATCTGATTTCCCACTGCCAGGCAACCTAACATATTTGTATGTTAGACTCTGGGAATTAGGACATGAACATTTTTGGGAGGCCATTATTTTGTCTACAGCAGACATAATCTATTTACCTGCAGATAAAAATGTTCTTTATTTTTCTACCTCCCTCTCTTAATTCTTTTTAAATAATATGAATTTTCGTAAAGAGAAAGAAAAGAAAAGAAAGAAAGAAAAAAGAAGGAAGGAAGGAAGGAAAGAACGTAGAAAGAAAAGAAGGAGGAAATGAGAGAAGGAAGGGAGGGAGGGAGGAAGGGAGAAAAGCAGGAAGGGAGAAAAATGAAAGCAAGAACACAAGAAGGAAAGAAAGAAAGAAAGAAAGAAAGAAAGAAAGAAAGAAAGAAAGAAAGAAAGAAAGAAAAGAGGAAGGAAGGAAGGAAAGGAGGAAGAAAGAATGGTAAAAGGGAGGAAGGCAAAGAAAGAAAATAAAGAGGAGAAGAAAGGAAGGAAAAAGGAGGAAAGGAAGGGAGGGAGGAAGAAAGAAAAGAAGGGAGGGAGGAAGGGAGAAAAAAGGAAAGAAAGCAAGAAAGTGTGAAAGAAAGAAAGAATAAGAGAAAAGAAAGAAGAAAAGAAGGGAGGGAGAAAGGAAGGGAGGGAGGAGGGAAGGAAGAATAAGAGGAAAGAAAGAAGGAAGGAAAGAAGGAAGGAAGGAGAAAAAAGAAAGAAAAGAAAAGAAAGAGGAAAAGAAGAAAGGAAGGAAGATCGCAAGGGAAGGGAAGAGAAGAGAAAGGAAGATGGAAAGAAGGAAGGAAGACCGCAAATATTAGAAATTCTGGATTTGTTAGAGAATATGCCATACAGCTTTTTTTTTCACTTGAAAGGAAAGAGTATCTGCCATTGAAGATTGGATGTCTTGTTGGTGATATTGTTGTTCTTATCTTCCATATGATTACTGAGTTTGTGCCTAGTCTGTCCATTACTAAGACAAAAGTGTTGAAGTCTGCAAATATAATTTTGGATTTTTCTAGTTCACCTTTGATTTCTTTCATGTTTTACCTCATGTATTTGGAGGTTCTGTCGTTAGCTGCATACCCTAATTAGTAGGATGTTTACATCTTCTTGAGAATTGATTATTATATTATATATTCTCATCTCTGATACCTTTTCTTGTTCTGAACTCTGTGGCGTCTAGTATCAACGTAGTCCTTCCACAGCTTTATTTTAGTGTTTCCATGATATGGCTTTCTCCATATCTTGATTATAACCTATTTATATCTCTATATATTTGGAGCAAGATATAAAATTTAGAGTTAACTTTTTAAAGATTTTTTGAAGATGTAATTCGTATTTATTTTTGTTCTATTTGACATTCTCTGAGTTTCCTATATCTGAAGTTTGATTTTCTGTCACTTCTTTTAGAATATTTTCGGCAGTTATTTTGAAAAATATTTCTTTTGCTCCATTATTTTTCTCTCTTTTCTTTTTGGGATTTCAATTATAACTAGGGTGGGTAATTTCATCTCAGTCTTATGCAGGTGCTTTTTCTCAGGGTCTCAGGAATGTAGCCTTCTCACACTTCTGTTCTTTTCCTGGCTGTGTTGCTGAGCTCAGTGATATTCCTCCTTCACCTTCAAGAGCAGTTTTGTTTTGTTTTTCCTGTTTTCATACTCCCAGCATCAGGAATATTCTAAGTGTGGCAGTTTTTGTTGCCTTCCCCTACATATTAAGTGGAATATCTTGGTCTATTTGGACTCTTACAACAAAATAACATCAACTGGGTGACTAAAAAACAACAGATTTTTTTTCACACTTCTTGAGGCTGTAAGATCTCCAGTCAAGATGCTCACAAATTCAGTGTTGATGAGAGCCCATTTCATGGTTCATAGATGGTGCCTTCTTTCTATGTTCTCACATAGCTGAAGGCACACAAGAACTCCATTGAGCTTCTTTTATAAAGGCACTAATCCCATTCGTAAGGGCTCGGCCCCCAAGACCTGGTCACCTCCCAAGTGTTCTGTTCTCCCTGATCTGTATCATATACAGACTGTCTTGCATTCCTTACCAATTGCTTGAGAGATCACAGTGGGTTTGTGGGGAAAAAGTTTTCAAGGTGATGGATCTTTCCCAACTTCTGCAGCTGTCAGCGACCTCCCAATCTGACCAGCCCCACTTTGTCTTTAGGAATTTATTGATTATCCCAGCTTTACTTGTCATAGTGGTGTCTATTTGCATCTGTCCTACGTAAGTGCATCTGTCCTTTTTCTCCTTGCAGGTGCTTGTTTTCCCTCACATTTTGACTCAGTTCTTGGCAACCCGGTTGCTACAAAAATAAAGTCATGACTTTGAAGTTAGTTTGGTTCTTTCATTGTTGTAAGGTTAGGAGCCCTATTCCATCCCAGCTCTCCAAAACCCAGAATTTTGGGGGGGTTGAAATTTTAGGCTTTCTCTTTGAATTGTAGTTTTATCTTATTTCAGTTACAATTTGCATTTTCATAATGATTAATGAGACTAAGCTTTTTTTGTGTAGTTGACATTACCTTTGGATTTTTTTCCCAAATCCCTTTTCATTTCTTATTTTCTTTATGGTTTTAGAAAATGTAGTTTACACATTGCAGCTTGATTTTTTACTCAGTTAATGGCATGCTTAATGGAGAGAAAAAGTATTAACTATATTTCCCTTTTTAATTACTGTGCTTTTTTCTTCTTTAAGGAAATATTTCATTATATGCCGCGGATTTCTAACCCCCGCCGCCACGGCTTTTTGCGGTTTTTTAACCCCGCCGCCGCGGCTTTTTGCCCCTGTCGTCGCGGCTTTTCGCGACTTTTTGCCCAGGCCTCCGCGGCTTTTTGCCCCCATCGCCGCTGCTTTTGCCGCTGCTGCTTTTTTTCCCCGCCGCCGCTGCTTTTTTTCCCCGCCGCCGCCGCTTTTCCCAGCTTTTTGCCCCCGCCACCGCGGCTTTTTGCAGCTTTTTGCCCCCGCGGCTTTTTTTTTTTTTTTTTTTTTTTTGCCCCTAAAACAAAAAAAGAAAGAAAAAGAAAAAAAAAAAAAGTATGCCTTCACACGGTAGATAACATTCAATTCAAAATGAATCCAAGATAGAGATATAGAACAACATCAAATTATAGAAAGTCCAAAATAAAATATAGAAGAAATGTTGCATAATCTTTGGCTAGGCAAAGGATTACTAGATAGATTTAAGAATCGCAAGCCGTGAAAGAATTATTGATAAATTAAATATCAGGCAAGTTACAAAGATCTGCTCTTTAAAAGGTATTGTGAAGAAAATCACATATACCTTAGAATGGGAAAAAATATTTGCAAAAGCACATATTGGATAAAGAACTAATATACTTCCATAAATGTACCTTATCAACTCAAAAGAAAAAGATGGACAGATTTTAACAGTTTACCACATAAGATATAAAAAATGCAAATATATACATGAGAATATACTCGTTATTTATTATAAGGAAAATACAATTTAAAATCGCAATGAAATCTTACAATGTATGTACTATGACTAACATTTTAAAAATTAAAAAAGCAACTGCTGGAGAAGATCTGGAGCAGCTAGAACTCTTTACGGGTGGTAATGAAACACATCCTTAGCTACTTTGGAAAACAATTTTGATGAAGATTTAGAGAAGATAACATTTGCTTACCTATGGACTCACCAATACCAAGTTTAGTTTTTTACCAAAAGCAAATGCAACAGATATCATACAATAACCAATATACAAATATTTATAGCACCTTTATTTTAAGAGTCCCAAAGTAGAAACAGTCCAAATGTTCACCATCTGGTAAATAAACAGTGTAACGTGTACAACGAAATATTACTTAGCAGTTTTTTTTAAAAAAAGGAAAAAAAATACATGCAAAAACAGGAATGAATCTCAAAAACTGTGCAAAGTAGAAGAAGCCATAAGCAAATGCTACAAAATGCATGAATCCATTTATGTGACTTTCCTGAAAAGGCAAAATCATATGGCTCAAATACTCTGTGATTGACAGAGTACAGTGTTTCGGGAGAACATTTGACTGCCAAAAAGAAAACAGGAGCTTGTTAGGGTGATGGGAGTGGTGATGGTGTTTACATGTACTATATCGACATTTGTTAAAACTCCCAGAACTATCCAACTAAAAGTGGTAAATTGTATGTATGTAAATTACGTCACAATAAGCCTTAATATAAAATATCGATATAGCATTCGTTAGATATGCTCAAAGCCTCTTTTGGGTCTAGTGACCTTTCCCTCAGGTCACTGAGGGAGATTGTTTAGTTTCCAGCTCCCATTCATTAGACATTGTCTTCTTCAGGGACTTCATAGCAATATAGACAAAAATATCATAATACGATTTAATAAAACCTAAGGGTTACCCAAAAGACATATCTAACAATTGTATTTATTACAGTTTGAACTAAAAAAAAAAAGTCAACACCATTCTCCATCTTGTTCCTGACAAAGATGCTTTAATATCTATGCAAATTCTATTTGCTTCTATCTCTGATGCCCTGCCCTTCCAGCTGCCATTTCCAACCATTCTACTTAAGATACTTATCTTGCATGTTCATTCCCAGTCTTTTAGTTACTTTATTAAGTGCTAAAGTACTGCCTCATATTTTTGTTTTTCTGATTTGTGTGTTTGGCTTTCTTACCTGTACTCTACGCTATTAATAGGTTGAGTGAAACTATGATGTCTTTTAAAAATATATTTTTAAATAACGTTGTTTCACTGAGAAGAATTTTTTTTAAAAAGCTATTAATTATATGAAGATAAAAGGAGAGTTAAATCTCATCTCTATTGGATTTTATTGCACATGCATTTCCTTCTTCCCAGCTGGCCCCTCCTCCCACAAATCTCAACTGGGTTCCTTAGAGATGTGCCACTGTGATGTCCCAGCCCTGCATTACTGTGTAGTGTCTTCAGCTAGCTGGACATTTATCATTCTATTAGATTATGAACTTGCCCTAAACTTAAATGCTTTTATTTTCTTTCCTCATTGTGTGCGATCTGGCAATAGAGCTTTCAGTGCTCATCACTCCTTAAATTCTGTGCTCTTTCAGAATGCCATTTTCCATTTTTATTTAAAAACTATTATGAACCAAAAATACAAAGCCAAGAATCATAGACTATACACCACAACCATCCAGTGTAATGACAAACACACCTCCAAAAAAACTAAAATTATTTTTTATGCAAACTTGCTTTATCCAAAACGGTCTTATAAACTCTTAAAACACTGCTTTCACAAGCAAGTTTACTTCTAGTGACACTTTCCAGACATAAACGATGCGAGAAATAGAGTAGTGCTAAATCGTGTCAAAGCTTGACCATGTTTGGTTATTTTTAAAGTGTATATAATGTTAACAGGTGAGGTAGTTAAATTTATACCAAGTAAAATTTTGCTAGTCTTTCTACTTTGTGATAACCGATGTAAATTCTTAAGATTTTCTTGATATTTCTAAAATTTTAAACATGAAACAAAAAAATGATAAAACCACAGAATTAATATGAGAGATGAGACATTGTGGAAATTAATACAAATAACTATTCATTTGTGAGTATTAACTTATTTTCATATGTTTTTGCCATTTGAATTATTTTATGTAAATGTTTCCTTGATTTATAAATATGTTTTGTAATTGAATTATCTAAAACAATTGGTGACTCTTTGCAAGTATTGGAAATGTATATATTGTCAAAATATTATCTATCTTTTTTCTAGAAACAATTCTAAAAGTTTTCTACACAAAGTTTTATTTTCATAATATTGACATGCCATTTATTTCTCAGCCTATTATTTTAATGAAAATATTCTTCTCTTACATCTACTTTAACTTTCTTTTACATTTATTGCTTAATTTATTTGGAGTTGATTGTCATATATTCTTATTTCTAATTTTTATTAAAATAGATTTAGTGTTTTAACATATAGCAAAATCAGTGTTGATTTTCAGATTCTAGTCTCATCAGTTTTATTAATTATAAAAATATTTTTATTTTATGTCAAGTTTTTCTTAGAATCTACTGGACTTCAACTTTTACTTTCTCAGCATGCATTACTATAAGCATATTTTTTCTCTTTCTATTTATTTGTATGTTTGCTGAGGTTAAACCATGCTTTCACTCATGATCTTAGTAGATTATTTGGAATACATAAGCTAGTAATTTTTTTACTATATTTATTTAATAGATGGTATATGTGAGAACAATAACTAATCACAAAACCTGACCAATAAAATGAATTCTCCAGTTTGATTTTTCCTATTCATTCAACTCCCATTACACCTGTTAAAAAAAAAAATTTTCATTTTTAGTTCCATTCACTTCCTTTTTTTAAAAAAAAACCATTATATATATATGTGTGTGTGTGTGTATATATACATAGAATGGATATATATATATATATATATATATATACATCGACATATATATGGATATACATATAATGGATATTTAGAGAATACCTATAAATTAATGTATTCCTGGTTCATGTAAACTATTTATTTATTTAGTTTATGAATGCTTATGTAACTTAAATCTTTTGCTCAGCATGATGATTCTGGGGATTTATTCACATTACTAAAGTTAAACACTGTTCCCATGTTTCTGGACCATTGATGCTTCTTACTTTTCTGTTCTGTTTCGTGTGCTTACTATTCGGCTAGGTTGTGTTTAGTAATTCTGAACATTTCATATGGATTCTTCTGTATGTCCTCATATCATTCCTCCATTGCTGTATATCCTGTATATCATTCCTCCATCTTGCAAATATCTCCCATCTTTGTGCTGCTTGTTTCGGGGATCTGTCCACGATAATTTGGTTAACAGACATTGTTAATTTTGAAAGACATTGATTTATGAGTCTTTTTTTTTTACAGTTTACATTTTGTATGTTGGTTAACAAATTATACCATAAAATGTGATATCATATCTTTAGCTTTCTGAATTTCTTCTATAATTGTTTGACTTAAATTATGAATATATATATAATCCAGCTGGATTGATTGGAAATGTGGGTGTTCAAATTTTTGTGTGAGGTAGTAGTTGAATTTCATTTTATTTATAAATATGGATATTAATTTTTCAAGCATGATTTATTGAAGCATTCGACTTTTTCCTATGATCTACAATGTCAAAATTCTGGACTGTATTTCTGGGATCCTTGTTACGTTTCCATAGGTTTTATGTGTCTATCCTTGTGCCATTATCTCACTCTTAAGTAATGTAGCTTAATAATTGTGTGTCATATCTTCTAAGGGATGTCTTCACAGTTTGTATTCTTCATTCTTGGGTTTTGGACTTCCATGTACGTAGAGAATTACTGAAGAAATTAAACCCATAGTCTCATGCACACGTGCATGTGCACACTCACATGTACTCAAAAACCACACCTCTGTTGAATTTTTGTTTTACTAGAATTTCACTAAACTGATAGATCAATTTAAAAAAACTCAACATTTGTCTTATATTAAGTCATCCAATTCATGTATATGATATAACATAAATGTTTTCTTATAAATAATCTCGATTTTCTGTATAAAGGTATTGCATTGCTTTTGATGGATTTACTGGTAGGTGCTTTATGCATTAGAAACTAATGTAAATGTTATATTTTTATCACATTTTCTAAATACTTTTCCTAGTGTATAGTGACATAATTTGAGGATATTGACATTAATTTTTTTATGAATATATTTACTGTACTTTTAGAACAGTTTTATGTGTACAGAGCAATTGAGCAGATAGGTCTCGTTTATCTCCTCACCGTGTACACAGTTTCTACTAGTACTAAAGCCTTACATTAGTATGGTATATTTCTTACAATTAATAAACCAATATTAATATAATATTAACTGAAGTTGATTATATGCAGATCTTCTAGTTTTTACTTAATGACTCTTTCTGTTCTAGGATCCCATTCAAGATTTCACATTACATTTAGCTGTTGTATCTCCTTAGGTTTCTCTTGGATATGCCATTTTTCAGACTTTACTTGTTTTTGATGACCTTGACATTTATGAAAAACACATTTTCAGGTGTGTTGTAGGATGCCCTTCTATTGCAATATGTCTGATGTGACTGATGCTTTTCTGATTAGTAGAGATGTGTTATGAGGTTTTTATTTTCACATTTAGACCTTTACTGAGCAAATGTCTCCCACTTTGACAGGGACACTCTGCAGGAAACAATTGAGAGGTCCGTGGCACACATGTGAGATGAGAAGATGTCATTTGTGCCTTCATGCAGTTGGTTAGCCATGGTCATCAACCACAGTAGCTACAGAAGAAGGTATGGCCATGGCCATTAGGAAAGTGAGCCTGAGGTGTTCCACTGTGGTGCCTAAGAGGTGTTCAAGATGGCCAACCTTTCTTTAGGCTACAACTTTTGACATACAGTCTTCTATGTCCTACTTTCATCCATTCTGTATCATTAGAATTTAGAACTGTTTGTTTTAAACAGTATATAGGTTGATACTGTATCCTGTCTTAGAGATTTATCCTTTAGCTGGAGCTAAAGTTACATATTTATCATAATTACCGGTATATTTGGAATTTTTCTATGTTAATTGTGTGCTTGCATGCTTTCTATTTATCAAACCTCTTCAATTTCTTTTTTTCTTGCCCCTTTGAATACTTTTCTTTGATTGATTTCTACTCCCTGCTAGTTTAGAAGTTAACCTCTATAAAAAATTTACAATATATATCAAAAAAGATAAAGTGGTAGCCACACTACACATTTGGATCTCCAGGTGCAACAATACCAGATGCATTTTTTCTACAGCAACTGTGAAGCTTCTAGAGTCTAGCTTTTACTCTCAGAGATAACATGATTGCTAGAGACAACAGGTAAGTTTCTGCTAATAAAGCCTGGTTTTGTGGTTGGGTGGTGCCCTTGGCTGCCGTGCTCCTGTGTAGCTCCTAATTTGGATGCTGGCCTTCCCAGAGATTGTGAAAATGATCAAATAATCTTTAATAAACTCCCATTTGCTGATGCTATCTTAAGTGGATTCTCTTTGTATCTAAGAACCCTGACAAAATAAATTTGGGTGCTTTGTTGTTTGAGATATAAACTTTTCTGACTATCCCATTGTTAATGTCACAGTGCATCATATCCCTTTCTTGCCCAGTGTTTTTAATCAAAAATTTCATTTTGTCTGATGTTGATTTTGTCACTTTTGCTTTTGCTTGGTATGCATCTATCTGTCCGGTATATCTTTGAGTAACCTTTTATATTTAGCTTTTTTAAACAATTTTTTTCTTACACTTGTTTCTTATAAACAGCATCTCAATTAATTTTGCTCATTAACCAAGTTTGACAGTATTTGCGTTTTAATTGGAAATTCAACTCTATTCATATTTAGTGCAACTGCCTATGTTTTACTTTAGTTCTTCATTTTATCATTACCATTCTATTTATTTCATTGTATCTTCTTTACAAATATCCTTGTTGTCATTGGCTTAAACCTGTAACTATGCATGTATTCTCATTTTTTTCTTGTTAACTTGAGAATTTTGCTATCTTTTCTCTTTTTTTTTAATTATACTTTAGGTTTTAGGGTACATGTGCACAATGTGCAGGTTTGTTACATATGTATCCATGTGCCATGTTGATTTCCTGCACCCATTAAGTCGTCATTTAGCATTAGATATATCTCCTAATGTTGTCCCTCCCCCCTCCCCCAACCCCACAACAGTCCCCAGAGTGTGATGTTCCCCTTCCTGTGTCCATGAGTTCTCATTGTTCAATTCCCACCTACGAGTGAGAACATGCGGTGTTTGGTTTTTTGTGCTTGCGATAGTTTACTGAGAATGATGTTTTCCAGTTTCATCCAGGTCCCTACAAAGGACATGAACTCTTCATTTTTTATGGATGCATAGTATTCCATGGTGTATATGTGCCACATTTTCTTAATCCAGTCTATCATTGTTGGACATTTGGGTTGGTTCCAACTCTTTGCTATTGTGAATAGTGCCACAATAAACATACGTGTGCATGTGTCTTTATAGCAGCATGATTTATAGTCCTTTGGGTATATACCCAGTAATGGGATGGCTGGGTCAAATGGTATTTCCAGTTCTAGATCCCTGAGGAATCACCACACTGACTTCCACAATGGTTGAACTAGTTTACAGTCCCACCAACAGTGTAAAAGTGTTCCTATTTCTCCACATCCTCTCCAGCACCTGTTGTTTCCTGATTTTTTAATGATGGCCATTCTAACTGGTGTGAGATGGTATCTCATTGTGGTTTTGATTTGCATTTCGCTGATGGCCAGTGATGATGAGCATTTCTTCATGTGTTTTTTGGCTTGCATAAATGTCTTCTTTTGAGAAGTGTCTGTTCATGTCCTTTGCCCACTTTTTGATGGGGTTGTTTGTTTTTTTCCTGTAAATTTGTTTGAGTTCATCGTAGATTCTGGGTATTAGCCCTTTGTCAGATGAGTAGGTTGCAAAAATTTTTTACCGTTCTGCAGGTTGCCTGTTCACTCTGATGGTAGTTTCTTTTGCTGTGCAGAAGCTCTTTAGTTTAATTAGATCCCATTTGTCAATTTTGGCTTTTGTTGCCATTGCTTTTGGTGTTTTAGACATGAAGTCCTTGCCCACGCCTATGTCCTGAATGGTGTTGCCTAGGTTTTCTTGTAGGATTTTAATGGTTTTAGGTCTAAAATGTACGTCTTTAATACATCTTGAATTAATTTTTGAATAAGGTGTAAGGAAGGGATCCAGTTTCAGCTTTCTACATATGGCTAGCCGGTTTTCCCAGCACCATTTATTAAATAAGGAATCCTTTCCCCATTTCTTGTTTTTGTCAGGTTTGTCAAAGATCAGATAGTTGTAGATACGTAGAATCATTTCTGAGGGCTTTGTTCTGTTCCATTGATCTATGTCTCTGTTGTGGTACCAGTACCATGCTGTTTTGGTTATTGTAGCCTTGTAGTATAGTTTGAAGTCAGGTAGCATAATGCCTCCAGCTTTGTTCTTTTGGCTTAGGATTGACTTGGCGATGCGGGCTCTTCTTTGGTTCCATATGAACTTTAAAGTAGTTTTTTCCAATTCTGTGAAGAAAGTCATTGGTAGCTTGATGGGGATGGCATTGAATCTATAAATTACTTTGGGCAGTATGGCCATTTTCACGATATTGATTCTTCCAACCCAGGAGCATGGAATGTTCTTCCATTTGTCTGTATCCTCTTTTATTTCATTGAGCAGTGGTTTGTAGTTCTCCTTGAAGAGGTCCTTCACATCCCTTGTAAGTTGGATTCCTAGGTATTTTATTCACTTTGAAGCAATTGTGAATGGGAGTTCACTCATGATTTGGCTCTCTGTTTGTCTGTGATTCGTGTACAAGAATGCTTGTGATTTTTGTACATTGATTTTGTATCCTGAGACTTTGCTGAAGTTGCTAATCAGCTTAAGGAGACAATGGGGTATTCTAGATATACAATCATGTCATCTGCAAACAGGGACAATTTGACTTCCTCTTTTCCTAATTGAATACCCTTTATTTCCTTCTCCTGCCTGATTGCTCTGGCCAGAAATTCCAGCACTATGTTGAATAGGAGTGGTGAGAGAGGGCATCCCTGTCTTGTGCCAGTTTTCAGAGAGAATGCTTCCAGTTTTTGCCCATTCAGTATGATGTTGGCTGTCGGTTTGTCATAGATAGCTCTTATTATTTTGAGATACGTCCCATCAATACCTAATTTATTGAGAGTTTTTAGCATGAAGAGTTGTTGAATTTTGTCAAAGGCATTTTCTGCATCTATTGAGAAAATCATGTGGTTTTTGTCTTTGGTTCTGTTTATATGCTGGATTACATTTATTGATTTGCATATGTTGAACCAGCCTTGCATCCCAGGGATGAAGCCCACTTGATCATGGTGGATAAGCTTTTTGATGTGCTGCTGGATTCGGTTTGCCAGTATTTTATTGAGGATTTTTGCACCAATGTTCATCAAGGATATTGGTCTGAAATTCTCTTTTTTGGTTATGTCTCTGCCAGGCTTTGGTATCAGGGTGATGCTGGCTTCATAAAATGTGTTAGAGAGGATTCCCTGTTTTTCTATCGATTGGAATAGTTTCAGAAGCAATGGTACCAGTTCCTCCTTGTACCTCTGGTAGAATTCAGCTGTGAATCCATCAGGTCCTGGACTCTTTTTGGTTGGTAAGCTATTGATTATTGCCACAATTTCAGAACCTGTTATTGGTCTATTCAGAGATTCAACTTCTTCTTGGTTTAGTCTTGGGAGGGTGTATTTGTCGAGGAATTTATCCATTTCTTCTAGATTTTCTAGTTTATTTGCATAGAGGTGTTTGCAGTATTCTCTGATGGTAGATTGTATTTCTGTGGGATCAGTAGTGATATCCCCTTTTTCATTTTTTATTGCATCTATTTGATTCTTCTCTCTTTTCTTCTTTATTAGTCTTGCTAGCGGTCTATCAATTTTGTTGATCTTTTCAAAAAACCAGCTCCTGGATTCATTAATTTTTTGAAGGGTTTTTTGTGTCTGTATTTCCTTCAGTTCTGCTCTGATTTTAGTTATTTCTAGCCTTCTGCTAGCTTTTGAATGTGTTTGCTCTTGCTTTTCTAGTTCTTTTAATTGTGATGTTAGGGTGTCAATTTTGGATCTTTCCTGCTTTCTCTTGTGGGCATTTAGTGCTATAAATTTCCCTCTACACACTGCTTTGAACGTGTCCCAGAGATTCTGGTATGTTTTGTCTCTGTTCTCGTTGGTTTCAGAGAACATCTTTATTTCTGCCTTCATTTCATTATGTACCCAATAGTCATTCAGGAGCAGGTTATTCAGTTTCCATGTACTTGAGTGGTTTTGAGTGAGTTTCTTAATCCTGAGTTCTAGTTTGATTGCACTGTGGTCTGAGAGACAGTTTGTTATAATTTCTGTTCTTTCACATTTGCTGAGGAGCGCTTTACTTCCAACTATGTGGTCAATTTTGGAATAGGTGTGGTGTGGTGCTGAAAAACATGTATATTCTGTAGATTTGGGGTGGAGAGTTCTGTAGATGTCTATTAGGTCCACTTTGTGTAGAGCTGAGTTCAATTCCTGGATATCCTTGTTAAATTTCTGTCTCGTTGATCTGTCTAATGTTGACAGTGGGGTGTTAAAATCTCGCATTATTGTTGCGTGGGAGTTTAAGTCCCTTTGTAGGTCACTCAGGACTTGCTTTATGAATCTGGGTGCTCCTGTGTTGGGTACATATATATTTAGGATAGTTAGCTATTCTTGTTGAATTGATCCCTTTACCATTATGTAATGGCCTTCTTTGTCTCTTTTGATCTTTGTTGGTTTAAAGTCTATTTTGTCAGAGACTAGGATTGCAACCCCTGCCTTTTTTTGTTTTCCATTTGCTTGATAGATTTTCCTCCATCTCTTTATTTTGAGTCTATATGTGTCTGTGCACGTGAGATGGGTTTCTTGAATAGAGCACACTGATAGGTCCTGACTCCTTATCCAGTTTGCCAGTCTGTGTCTTTTAATTGGAGCATTTAGCCCATTTACATTTAAGGTTAATATTGTTCTGTGTGAATCTGATCCTGTCGTTATGATGTTAGTTGGTTATTTTGCTCGTTAGTTGATGCAGTTTCTTCCTAGCCTCAATGGTCTTTACAATTTGGCATGTTTTTGCAGTGGCTGGTACTGGTTGTTCCTTTCCATGTTTAGTGCTTCCTTCATGAGCTGTTTTAGGGCAGGCCTGGTGGTGACAAAATAACTCAGTGTTTACTTGTCTGTAAAGTATTTTATTTCCCCTTCACTTATGAAGCTTAGTTTGGCTGGATAGGAAATTCTGGGTTGAAAATTCTTTTCTTTAAGAATGTTGAGGGGTGGAGCCAAGATGGCCGAATAGGAACAGCTCCGGTCTCCAGCTCCCAGCCCGAGCGACACAGAAGACTGGTGATTTCTGCATTTCTGCTTGATGTACCTGTTTCATCTCACTAGCGAGTGCCAAACAGTGGGTGCAGGACAGTCGGTGAAGCACACTGTGCGCGAGCCGAAGCAGGGCAAAGCACTGCCTCACTCGGGAAGTGCAAGGGGTCAGGGAGTTCCCTTTCCTAGTCAAAGAAAGGGGTAACAGATGGCACCTGGAAAATCGGGTCAGTCCCACCCTCACACTGCGCTTTCCCAACGGGCCTGGAAAACGGCACACTAGGAGATTGTGTCCCGCACCTGGCTCGGAGGGTCCTATGCCCACGGAGTCTCGCTGATTGCTAGCACAGCAGTCTGAGATCAAGCTGCAAGGCGGCAGCGAGGCTGGGGGAGGGGCACCCGCCATTGCCCAGGCTTGCTTAGGTAAACAAAGCAGCCAGGAACCTCGAACTGGGTGGAGCCCACCACAGCTCAAGGAGGCCTGTATGCCTCTGTAGGATCCACCTCTGGGGGCAGGGCACAGACAAACAAAAAGTCAGCAGGATTCTCCAGAGACTTAAATGTCCCTGTCTGACTGACAGCTTTGAAGAGAGTAGTGGTTCTCCCAGCACGCAGCTGGAGATCTGAGAACGGACAGACTGCCTCCTAAAGTGGGTCCCTCACCCCTGAGCAGCCTAACTTGGAGGCACCCCCCCAGTAGGGAAAGACTGACACCTCACTCGACTGGGTACTCCTCTGAGACAAAACTTCCAGAGGAACTATCAGACAGCTGAATTTGTGGTCTCACAAAAATCCGCTGTTCTGCAGCCATCGCTGCTGACACCCAGCCAAACAGGGTCTGGAGTGGACCTCTAGTAAACTCCAACAGACCTGCAGCTCAGGGTCCTGTCTGGTAGAAAGAAAACTAACAAACAGAAAGGACATCCACACCAAAAACCCATCTGTACATCACCATCATCAAAGCCCAAAAGTAGATAAAACCGCAAAGTTGGGGAAAAAACAGAGCAGAAAAACCGCAAACTCTAAAATGCAGAGCACCTCTCCTCCTCCAAAGGAGCGCAGTTCGTCACCAGCAACGGAACAAAGCTGGATGGAGGATGACTTTGACGAGTTGAGAGAAGAAAGCTTCAGACGATCAAACTACTCTGAGCTACGGGAGGAAATTCAAAACAATAGCAAAGAAGTTAAAAACTTTGAAAAAAAATTAGAAGAATGGTTAACTAGAATAACCAATGGAGAGAAGGGCTTAAAGGAGATGATGGAGCTGAAAGCCAAGTTTCGAGAACTACGTGAAGATTGCAGAAGCCTCAGTAGCAGATGCGATCAACTGGAAGAAAGGGTATCACTGATGGAAGATGAAATGAATGAAATGAAGCGAGAAGGGAAGTCTAGAGAAAAAAGAATAAAAAGAAATGAACAAAGCCTCCAAGAAATTTGGGACTACATGAAACGACCAAACCTACGTCTGATTGGTGTACCTGAAAATGACGGGGAGAATGGAACCAAGTTGGAAAACACTCTGCAAGATATTATCCAGGAGAACCTCCCCAATCTAGCAAGGCAGGCCAATATTCAGATTCAGGAAATACAGAGAACGCCACAAAGATACTCCTCGAGAAGACCAACTCCAAGACACATAATTGTCAGATTCACCAAAGTTGAAATGAAGGAAAAAATGTTAAAGGCAGCCAGAGAGAAAGGTTGGGTTACCCACAAAGGGAAGCCCATCAGACTAACAGCTGATCTCTCGGCAGAAACTCTACAAGCCAGAAGAGAGTGGGGGCCGATATTCAACATTCTTAAAGAAAAGAATTTTCAACCCAGAATTTCCTATCCAGCCAAATTAAGCTTCATAAGTGAAGGAGAAATAAAATACTTTACAGACAAGCAAACGCTGAGTGATTTTGTCACCACCAGGCCTGCCCTAAAAGAGCTCCTGAAGGAAGCACTAAACATGGAAAGGAACAACCGGTACCAGCCACAGCAAAAACATACCAAATTGTAAAGACCATCGAGGCTAGGAAGAAACTGCATCAACTAATGAGCAAAATAACCAACTAACATCATAATGACAGGATCAGATTCACACAGAACAATATTAACCTTAAATGTAAATGGGCTAAATGCTCCAATTAAAAGACACAGACTGGCAAACTGGATAAGGAGTCAGGACCCATCAGTGTGCTGTATTCAGGAAACCCAACTCACGTGCAGAGACACACATAGACTCAAAATAAAGAGATGGAGGAAGATCTATCAAGCAACTGGAAAACAAAAAAAGGCAGGGGTTGCAATCCTAGTCTCTGATAAAATAGACTTTAAACCAACAAAGATCAAAAGAGACAAAGAAGGCCATTACATATTGGTAAAGGGATCAATTCAACAAGAAGAGCTAACTATCCTAAATATATATGCACCCAACACAGGAGCACCCAGATTCATAAAGCAAGTCCTGCGTGACCTACAAAGGGACTTAAACTCCCACACAATAATAATGGGAGATTTTAACACCCCACTGTCAACATTAGACAGATCATCGAGACAGAAAGTTAACAAGGATATCCAGGAATTGAACTCAGCTCTAAACAAAGTGGACCTAATAGACATCTACAGAACTCTCCACCCCAAATCAACAGAATACACATTTTTTTCAGCACCACACCACGCCTATTCCAAAATTGACCACATAGTTGGAAGTAAAGCTCTCCTCAGCAAATGTAAAAGAATAGAAATTATAACAAACTGTCTCTCAGACCACAGTGCAATCAAACTAGAACTCAGGATTAAAAAACTCACTCAAAACCGCTCAAGTACATGGAAACTGAACAACCTGCTCCTGAATGACTATTGGGTACATAATGAAATGAAGGCAGAAATAAAGATGTTCTTTGAAACCAACGAGAACAAAGACACAACATACCAGAATCTCTGGGACACGTTCAAAGCAGTGTGTGTAGGGAAATTTATAGCACTAAATGCCCACGAGAGAAAGCAGGAAAGATCCAAGATTGACACCCTAACATCACAATTAAAAGAACTAGAAAAGCAAGAGCAAACACATTCAAAAGCTAGCAGAAGGCTAGAAATAACTAAAATCAGAGCAGAACTGAAGGAAATAGAGACACAAAAACCCTTCAAAAAATTAATGAATCCAGGAGCTGGTTTTTTGAGAAGATCAACAAAATTGATAGACTGCTAGCAAGACTAATAAAGAAGAAAAGAGAGAAGAATCAAATAGATGCAATAAAAAATGAAAAAGGGGATATCACCACCGATCCCACAGAAATACAATCTACCATCAGAGAATACTACAAACACCTCTATGCAAATAAACTAGAAAATCTAGAAGAAATGGATAAATTCCTCGACAAATACACCCTCCCAAGACTAAATCAGGAAGAAGTCGAATCTCTGAATAGACCAATAACAGGTTCTGAAATTGTGGCAATAATCAATAGCTTACCAACCAAAAAGAGTCCAGGACCTGATGGATTCACAGCTGAATTCTACCAGAGGTACAAGAAGGAACTGGTACCATTCCTTCTGAAACTATTCCAATCGATAGAAAAAGACGGAATCCTCCCTAACACATTTTATGAAGCCAGCATCGTCCTGATACCAAAGCCAGGCAGAGAACCAACCAAAAAAGAGAATTTCAGACCAATATCCTTGATGAACATTGATGCAAAAGTCCTCAATAAAATACTGGCAAACCGAATCCAGCAGCACATCAAAAAGCTTATACACCATGATCAAGTGGGTTTCATCCCTGGGATGCAAGGCTGGTTCAACATACGCAAATCAATAAATGTAATCCAGCATATAAACAGAACCAAAGACAAAAACCACATGATTATCTCAATAGATGCAGAAAAGGCCTTTGACAAAATTCAACAACCCTTCATGCTAAAAACTCTCAAATTAGGTACTGATGGGACGTATCTCAAATAATAAGAGCTATCTACAACAAACCCACAGCCAATATCACACTGAATGGGCAAAAACTGGAAGAATTCCCTCTGAAAACTGGCACAAGACAGGGATGCCCTCTCTCACCGCTCCTATTCAACATAGTGCTGGAAGTTCTGGCCAGAGCAATCAGGCAGGAGAAGGAAATAAAGGGTATTCAATTAGGAAAAGTGGAAGTCAAACTGTCTCTGTTTGCAGATGACATGATTGTATATCTAGAAAATCCCATTGTCTCAGCCCAAAATCTCCTTAAGCTGATTAGCAACTTCGGCAAAGTCTCAGGATACAAAATCAATGTACAAAAATCACAAGCATTCTTGTACACCAATCACAGACAAACAGAGAGCTAAATCATGAGTGAACTCCCATTCACAATTGCTTCAAAGAGAATAAAATACCTAGGAATCCAACTTATAAGGGATGTGAAGGACCTCTTCAAGGAGAACTACAAACCACTGCTCAATGAAATAAAAGAGGATACAAACAAATGGAAGAACATTCCATGCTCATGGGTTAGAAGAATCAATATCGTGAAAATGGCCATACTGCCCAAAGTAATTTATAGATTCAATGCCATCCCCATCAAGCTACCAATGACTTTCTTCACAGAATTGGAAAAAACTACTTTAAAGTTCATATGGAACCAAAAAGGAGCCCGCATCGCCAAGTCAATCCTAAGCCAAAAGAACAAAGCTGGAGGCATCATGCTACCTGACTTCAAACTATACTACAAGGCTACAGTAACCAAAACAGGATGGTACTGGTACCACAACAGAGATATAGATCAATGGAACAGAACAGAGCCCTCAGAAATGATGCCGCATATCTACAACTATCTGATCTTTGACAAACCTGACAAAAACAAGAAATGGGGAAAGGATTCCCTATTTAATAAATGGTGCTGGGAAAACTGGCTAGCCATATGTAGAAAGCTGAAACTGGATCCTTTCCTTACACCTTATACAAAAATTAATTCAAGATGGATTAAAGACTTAAATGTTAGACCTAAAACCATTAAAATCCTACAAGAAAACCTAGGCAATACCATTCAGGACATAGGCGTGGGCAAGGACTTCATGTCTAAAACACCAAAAGCAATGGCAACAAAAGCCAAAATTGACAAATGGGATCTCATTAAACTAAAGAGCTTCTGCACAGCAAAAGAAACTACCATCAGAGTGAACAGGCAACCTACAGAATGGGAGAAAATTTTTGCAACCTACTCATCTGACAAAGGGCTAATATCCAGAATCTACAATGAACTCAGACAAATTTACAAGAAAAAAACAACCCCATCAAAAAGTGGGCAGAGGACATGAACAGACACTTCTCAAAAGAAGACATTTATGCAGCCAAAAAACACATGAAGAAATGCTCATCATCAGTGGCCATCCGAGAAATGCAAATCAAAACCACAATGAGATACCATCTCACACCAGTTAGAATGGCCGTCATTAAAAAAGCAGGAAACATCATGTGCTGGAGAGGATGTGGAGAAATAGGAACACTTTTACACTGTTGGTGAGACTGTAAACTAGTTCAACCATTGTGGAAGTCAGTGTGGCGATTCCTCAGGGATCTAGAACTAGAAATACCATTTGACCCAGCCATCCCATTACTGGGTATATACCCAAAGGACTATAAATCATGCTGCTATAAAGACATATGCACACATATGTTTATTGCGGCACTATTCACAATAGCAAAGACTTGGAACCAACCCAAATGTCCAACAATGATAGACTGGATTAAGAAAATGTGGCACATATACACCATGGAATACTATGCAGCCATAAAAAATGATGAGTTCGTGTCCTTTGTAGGGACATGGATGAAACTGGAAAACATCATTCTCAGTAAACTATCGCAAGCACAAAAAACCAAACACCGCATGTTCTCACTCATAGGTGGGAATTGAACAATGAGAACTCATGGACACAGGAAGGGGAACATCACATTCCGGGGACTGTTGTGGGGTGGGGGGAGGGGGGAGGGACAGCATTAGGAGATATACCTAATGCTAAATGACGAGTTAATGGGTGCAGGAAATCAACATGGCACATGGACACATATGTAACAAACCTGCACATTGTGCACATGTACCCTAAAACCTAAAGTATAATAAATAAAATTTAAAAAAAAAAAAAAAAATGTTGAATATTGGCCCCGACTCTCTTCTGGCTTGTAGAGTTTCTGTGGAGAGATCAGCTGTTAGTCTGATGGGCTTCCCTTTGTGGGTAACCCGACCTTTCTCTCTGGCTGCCCTTAACATTTTTTCCTTCATTTCAACTTTGGTGAATCTGACCATTATGTGTCTTGGAGTTGCTCTTCTCGAGGAGTATCTTTGTGGCATTCTCTGTATTTCCTGAATCTGAATGTTGGCCTGCCTTGCTAGATTGGGGAAGTTCTCCTGGATAATATCTTGCAGAGAGTTTTCCAACTTGGTTCCATTCTCCCCGTCATTTTCAGGTACACCAATCAGACGTAGGTTTGGTCTTTTCACATAGTCCCAAATTTCTTGGAGGCTTTGTTCATTTCTTTTTATTCTTTTTTCTCTAAACTTCCCTTCTCGGTTCATTTCGTTCATCTCATCTTCCATCAGTGATACCCTTTCTTCCAGTTGATCACATCTGCTATTGAGGCTTCTACAATCTTCGTGTAGTTCTTTAAACTTGGCTTTCAGCTCCATCATCTCCTTTAAGCCCTTCTCTCCATTGGTTACTCTAGTTATCCATCCTTCTAATTTTCTTTCCAAGTTTTTAACTTCTTTGCTATTGTTTTGAATTTCCTCCCGTAGCTCAGAGTAGTTTGATCGTCTGAAACCTTCTTCTCTCAACTTGTCAAAGTCATCCTCCATCCAGCTTTGTTCCATTGCTGGTGAGGAACTGCGTTCCTTTGGAGGAGGAGAGGTGCTCTGCTTTTTAGAGTTTGCAGTTTTTCTGCTCTGTTTTTTCCCCATCTTTGTGGTTTTATCTACTTTTGGTCTTTGATGATGGTGATGTACAGATGGGTTTTTGGTGTGGATGTCCTTTCTGTTAGTTTTCCTTCTACCAGAGGACCCTCAGCTGCAGGTCTGTTGGAGTTTACTAGAGGTGCACTCCAGACCCTGTTTGGCTGGGTGTCAGCAGCGGTGGCTGCAGAACAGCAGATTTTTGTGAGACCACAAATTCAGCTGTCTGATAGTTCCTCTGGAAGTTTTGTCTCAGAGGAATACCCGGCCGAGTGAGGTGTCAGTCTTTCCCTACTGGGGGGGTGCCTCCCACTTAGGCTGCTCAGGGGTGAGGGACCCACTTTAGGAGGCAGTCTGTCCGTTCTCAGATCTCCAGCTGCGTGCTGGGAGAACCACTACTCTCTTCAAAGCTGTCAGTCAGACAGGGACATTTAAGTCTGTGGAGTTTCCTGCTGACTTTTTGTTTGTCTGTGCCCTGCCCCCAGAGGTGGAGCCTACAGAGACAGGCAGGGCTCCTTGAGCTGTGGTGGGCTCCATCCAGTTCGAGCTTCCTGGCTGCTTTGTTTACCTAAGCAAGCCTGGGCAATGGCAGGCGCCCCTCCCCCAGCCTCGCTGTGGCCTTGCAGCTTGATCTCAGACTGCTGTGCTAGCAATCAGCGAGACTCCGTGGGCATAGGACCCTCTGAGACAGGTGCAGGACACAATCTCCTAGTGTGCTGTTTTCCAGGCCCATTGGAAAAGCACAGTATTAGGGTGGGACTGACCCAATAGTCCAGGTGCCATCTGTTACCCCTTTCTTTGACTAGGAAAGGGAATTCCCTGACCCCTTGTGCTTCCCGAGTGAGGCAATGCCTCGCCCCGCTTCGGCTTGTGCACAGTGCACTTCACCGACTGTCCTGAACCCACTGTTTGGCACTCCCTAGTGAGATGAAACTGGTACCTCAAGCAGAAATGCAGAAATCACCCGTCTTCTGTGTCACTCAGGCTGGGAGCTGTAGACTGGAGCTGTTCCTATTCGGCCATCGTGGCTCCACACCCTTTGCTATATTTTCTTAAAGGAAAGTACCTAATTTATGCATCTAATCAAACATATATCTGAACAATTTTATGCAATCAATAAACCAACTATTTTTCCTACCAGATTGTTTACTTTTTTCCTAGTCTTTCTTCTCAAGCTGAGGAGACCTTTAGAGGGTTTTAACCTCCCCATTTCTCTTATGCATACATGACACATGAAACTCAGTAAAGGCTTTTGCTTTGCCCTTTGATCTCCAAACATGGATGCTGCATTCCCCTCTGAATCAGATTTTGTGTGAGTTCTTTCTTGAATCATTCCCACATTGGGGTTATTTTGGTGTTATAGTCTATGAGATACCTATTGTTGAGTGCAAATATTTTCTTTTATCTTGACAAATAATATCTTGGAGGATTATAGTGTTATCACCTGATTCTCTTTTTGACCCATACACATTATTTCAACAACTTCATGTTAAAATTAGAATTTTCATGTGAGTTCAATTTCTTGTTATTTATAATGAATAAGTCCTTTCTGCCTGGAAAATTATAAAATTTTCTCTTCTTCTTAGAGTTCAGAATTATTATGTGGGAATGTCTAAGCATATGTCTTGTTTTAAATGTCTTTTTTCATCAATCCTACCATGAGCTCAGTGTTATTCTTATAATCACAGCCCATGTCTCTTTGAAGGCTAGGGAAATTATTGCCTCTTTATTTCATTTTACACACACACTCACACACAATGTGAAAATGTTGGTGAAAAATATTGGCTGTTTTTACTGAACTCTAATTCAACTCTCAGCAGAAACTATTCTCTTTTCAATTCCTCTAGTTAGTGTGACTTTTAAAAGTATACTTTTTAACCATCAGTCTTTGTGATGTATTTGAATTTCCCCTCTTTTGTGATATATTTGAATTTCCCCTCTTTATCTATGAAAGGAGTCAAACTCTGTAAAATATTTGAAGAGATTTATTTTGAGCCAAATATGAGTGATCATGGCTCATGACACAGCCCTCAGGAGGTCCTGAGAATATGTGTCCAAGGTGGGTCAGGGTGCAACTTGGTTTTATACATTTTAGGGAGACATGAAACTTCAATCAAACACATTTGAGAAATACATTGGTTTGCTCCAGAAAGGTGGGACAATTCGAAGTGAGGCGGAGGGTAGGGGGGCTTCCAGGCTATAGGTAAATTTTAATATTTTCTGGTTGACAATCTGTGGAGTTTGTCTAAAGACCTGGATTCAACAGAAAGGAATAATAAAAGATTGTGGAGACCAAGGTTCTTTTGAAGTCCAATAGTGGCTGCCTGTAGAGACAATAGACGACAAATGTTTATTATTCAAACGTTTAAAAGATGCTGGACTCTTGGTTAGTCTCTTCAGGATTGGAAGGGGCTGGAAGAAAAACAGCTAGCTATGTTAATAGAGATTCCTTACAGATGCAAATTTTTCCCCCACAGAGGATGGCTTTGCAGGGTCATTTCAAAATATGGCAAAGAAACATGCTTTGGGGTAAAATATTTTCATTTTCTTCTTTGTTACATAACGTTATACCAGAGTCAGATTGGAAAGTAAGTCACGATATATAAGGTTAAATAAAACCTATCTGGTGAGAATTTATCTTTTGTAGGGCATGATTTCCCAGGCCCCTTAGATAGGAATTTGGGCAAGATAAGAAAAAAATCAGAGCTTAGTCTTCATCTTATTAGTTTATTGTTCTCCACATTAGTATATTCAAGTTGATATCTGTTTCCTTTAGCAGCTCTATTTTTTTATTTTACTTTTTTTTAGCTCTCACACCTGCATATCCTTAGGTTTTGTATTAGTTTCCTGTGGCTGCTCTAACAAATTACCAGAAGCTTAGTGTCTTAAAACAACGCAATTCTATTATCTTATAGCTCCAGTAGGCAGACATCCAAAGTAGGTCTGACTGGATAAAGGGACAGTGTTGGCAGGGCATGTCCCACCTGGAGGCTCTGGATGAGAAACTTGCCTTTTCCAGATTCTAGAGGTTGCCAGCATTTCCTGACAGTGGCTGATCACTCACATCTCCACTTGCCCGTCCCTTCTTTTCCTTCCCATCTCCTGCCTGTCTGCCCTTAAGCACGCTTTAACCTAAAGACCATGGATTCTAGCGCCTCATCCCGACAAGCTAAGACGGCAATCCACCCCGGCATGCCCCATGAAGACCTGCGGAGTCAGGCGGGCAATACCGGGACGGCCCTCCTGACCTTGTGACTGTAATACAACCACAGCCACATTATTCAAAAGAAGACAAATGCTGTATTGAGCTGTCTTGGATATCCAGGAGGTCTTTGAGAGAGTGGACAGTGGGAAGTGGAGCTGTAGTTGCGACAGACTCGATGCTCTGGGCTGCCTGCCGCAGTCACGAGCAGGAAGGCGGACTGCCTGAGCACAGCACTGTGGTGCGTTTTTGAAGAGATTATCCTCCTTTTCTTCCTCTTGTGGTAAATTGTGAAAGCCTGGAGTAAACATTCAAATGAGCTGCTGGTTACTGTCCACCTGGAAGCTGAAATGCAGTCTGTTCCTCTCTGCCTTCAGCAGCTCTTTGTTTAAACTCATTTACAATTTAATGACTATAACAATACCTAACTCAGAATCTTAGGAAAGTTTTGCCAAGGTATTTTGTTTAAAATAGTAATACCTGCATGCTCTGTGCTATGAACAGGGATGCTAATGCTAGTTTTCCTTTTATACGGAAAACTTTCAGTTAAAAAACACCCATTTTCCATATCTCAAGGCATATACTTAGGCATCCTGTTGGCCTGAGTTCAAATTGTGGCCCTGCCACTTACTACCTGGGTGACTAGAAAATGTATTTAAACTCACAGAGTTTCAGTTTTCTGCTGTATCAAATGAGGATTATTTTGCTTACCAAGATGATTATTGATACAATAACAGCTAAAGGTTACCAAGCACATATATGATACACAGTAGAGAGTAAATATGAGTTAATTTCTTCTCTTTGTTCTTGGATCATTGCTCTCAGGTTATGGCTTCAAGGGTAGAGCTCCCCTTCATGACTTGAGCTAGGATAGGCTTTAACTAGCCTCAAAGGCGCTTCCCATGAAACCCAGTTTTGTTAAGGAAGGTGAAATAGCGGCATTTGGCCTGATGCTGAATACTCCTGTCACAACCGACCTGTCACATGCCACTCCCAACTCTCGAACTCCTACGATTATTCTGGAGGGTCCTGAAGGTAGGTATATTCAGGTCCTTTATTGAGCTGGTCTAAAATACGTGAAGAATTCTATCTCTTCAGTTAGACCTAGGCCTAGATAGTTGACATCACTTAATGCAAGCTAACTACATATCCTGGCCATCTGTCCCTGTCCCCATATTCTAATCACAGGGTCTATTGCTTGCAATCAAGAACATTATGTGTAACATAATTCACAGCAGAAAAGACACTGCCAAATGATCTTCAGATAAATATAAGGATTCTAATATTAGTCACCAGCCTTAGTTAGAACAAAACAAAATCTAAAACAACAATTATAACTATTCAGAGATGGACATCTGTTAGCCTATAGCTCATTTTGTTGAAGCAGTTAATTGAATTAACTATTGTCACCTGGAATTAAGTCAATACCATAATGTGTTTGAGGAACTTAAGTGAAATAGTTTGTGATGACTTTGCCATTTGAAAGCTTAGTTTAAAAATTTAATTATGAAACACAGTATGGTATAAGGAAAAAAAACCTTGACCCTTACCTCAAAGTATACACATACATCAACTCAAAATAGATCACATACCTAAATATAAGCCTTGGAAATTATTAAACTTTTAGAAGAAGATAGAATAAAATATTTGTAATCATGGGTTAGACAAAAAATACTCATTAGTTATAAGAATATAAAATTTTGTTAACATTTTAATTTAAAAAAAATTAAAATGTACTTTATAATGATTAAAAATATTCACTCTTCTCATGAGGTCAGGAGATCGAGACCATCCTGGCTCACACAGTGAAACCCCGTCTCTACTAAAAATACAAAAAAAATTAGTCGGGTGTGGTGGGCGCCTGTAGTCCCAGCTACTCAAGAGGCTGAGGCAGGAGAATGGCGTGAACCCGGGAGGTGGAGCTTGCAGTGAGCAGAGATTGCACCGCTACACTCCAGCCTGGGCAACAGAGAGAGACTCCGTTTTGAAAAAAAAAAAAAAAAAAAAAAAAAAACTCTTCAAAAGAGAAAAAAATCAAGCCAAAGATTTAGGAAAAGCTATATATATTTTGAAAAAAGCTAAAAAAAAAACCCTCACAATTCATATTAATAAGATAACAATAAAAATGGGTGAAATATTTAAACAGAAACTTAGTAAAAGAATGGCCCATAAGCACATGAATAGATCGTTAATATCGGTAGTCATCAGAGAAATGCAAATAAAAATCACAAGATACCTCATCATGCTCATAAGAATAGCTAAATTTAAAAGGACTAATCATGCCAAGTGTTTCTGAAGATGCGGAGCAACAGAAACCCTATGTGTTAGGTGGGAATGCAAAGTTAAGCTGCCCCTTTGGATAACAATATAGCAGTATTTTATGAAGCTAAATATATGCTTACATATGACCCAGTAACTCTTCTTCTAGTTATTTACTCAAAAAAAATGAATATATATATATATATATATATATATATATATTCACAAAAGAATGTATATGTGAATGTTCATAGCAGCATTCTTAAAAATAGCCCAAATCTAGTAGGAGCACACATGGCTATCAATTGGTGATAAACAATAATGGTGATATGATTTGGATCTATGTCCCTGCTCAAATCTCATGTCAAATTGTAATCCCTAATGTTGGCAGTGGGGCCTGGTGGGAGGTGATTGGATCATGGGAGTAGATTTCCCCCCTTTGATGCTGTTCTCATGATAGAGTTCTCACAAATTTTGGTTGGGTCTCTGGTGCCTCCCCACTCTCTCTTTCTCATGGTCCAGCCATGTGAAGATGCCTGCTCCAACTTTGCCTTTTGCCGTGAGTAAAAGCTCCCTGTGGCCTCCCCAGCCATGCTTCTTGTACAGCCTGTAGAACTGTGAACTAATTAAACCTCTTTGCTTTATAAATTTTCCAGTCTCAGCTATTTCTTTATGGCAGTGAGAGAATGGACTAATACAAATCAGATCCTTAAGCCTATGGAATAGTAAATACTCAGCAATATAAATGAACATAGTTATTCCCCCAAACATTATGCTAAATTAAAACAGTAAGACACAAGAGACTATTATATGATCTCATTTATATAAAACATAAGAAAAGACAACTAACTATAAAGACACAAAGCAGAGCAGTGGTTCTATGGGACCAAAGGTAGGAGAGGAGATCAACTGCAGAAGGACATAAGAAACGTTTACAGCATAAGGGATTTTTCCTGTATCTTGATTGTGGGAGTGGTTACAAGTTTGGATTACTTATTAAAATGTTGTATGTAAATATATCTTATATCAGGTGTTCCCCACCCCAAGGCCATGGAATGACACCTGTCCATGGTCTGTTAGGAGCCAGGCTGCACAGAAGGAGGTGAACTGTCCATGAGCCAGCATTGCAGCCTGAGCTCCACCTCCTGTCAGATTAGTGGTGGCATCAAAATCTCACAGGAGTGAGAAGCCTATTGTGAACTGTGCATGCAAGGGATGTAGGTGATTGAGTGCTCCTTATGAGAATCTAACTAATGTCTGATGATCTGAGGTGGAACAGTTTCATCCTGAAACCATCTACCCTCCCCCACAGGATCCTGGTGAAAAATTATCTTCCATGAAACTGGTCTTGGTGCCACAAATGTTGGGGACTGCTGCTTTATACACTGTACTGAATTTTGTCCCCTTTAAATTAATATGTTGAAGCACTAGCCCCCCAGTATAATGGTATGTGGAGATAAAACCTTTGGGAGGTAATCAGATTTAGATAAGGGTAGGGGTCCCCATTATGAGATTAGTGTCCTTATAAATAGAGACACCAGAGCGCTTTCTCTCTCTCTCTCTCTCTGCTGTGTGAGAACATAACAAAAAAGCAGTCATCTCTAAGTCAGAAAGAGAGCCTTCACCTGACTTTGCTGCCAGCCTTATCTTAGGCTTCACTCTCCAGAACTGTGAGAAAATAAATTTCTATTGTTTAAACCAATCAGGTTATGGTATTTTGTTATAAAAGCCTGAGTCAATTTAGATAGCTTAATATTTTTTAAAGAAAAATAATGATAAACTGAAATATTTAATTTCTTAAATCGAGAGCTAGACTTAAATGCAATGGCTATTTACAAGTTTTGCCTAGATAATTAGCAGAAATAGCTAGAAACCATAATCAAGATTTGTTCCTGTGAATTTCCCATGTATTTCATTTGACTTACAGCCTTGTCAGGATGTTTTGCCCAATTAACATTACTATCAATGATTCATCTTCCTTTTTTCTGCATGCCTTTTCAATATTCCCACCAATTCCATAATCAAAATCGTATCCTACCACACTTCAGAAACAAACTTCAAAGTCCAATCCAGGTAGCAAAATCTGCACACCAAATAATTGCAAGATATTTCTAACACTCATCAACAAAACATCAAAGGAATATATGGGGAAATTGATTCTGAGAGGGCTAGGCAAGTCCAAAAGGAAATATAATACAGGAAACAAATTGTAAAAATTGATACACCTGGAAGGTGACAGTTTTAATTTTTGGTATAATTGGTTGAATGAAACTGTATTCAAAGTGAATTATACTAAGTAAAATTTTGATGAAAAAAATTTCATCTTAAAACACATAAAATAGAAGCCAAAAACTTAAGGAAATAAAAATGGTTGAGATAAGATAGCATATACAATTTATTCATCCATCCTCTAATTTTATCTTACGGAAGAGACCTCAACACTCTCTTTCCTGAAGCATTAAAAATGCATCAGCGAGAAGAGTGTCAACATATTTGAAAACTGCTCCAGTGACTATTCTCTATATACCAGAAATAAGGTGGAAGATGCTGCCTTGGAAATGAGCTGGTGAGTCCAGTGAGAATGGTGACTGAAGCCAAATGACAGCACTTAAGAATGAAGGGAAGATTGGGAATTGCTACTATAACATGTACGAAGAAAAGAAGTGATGTAGAAGATAGTGACTTAAAGGGATCTTTGATAATGGCTAAGTGTAGGGTTTCTAGAATCAAAGTGCAGGAGTAGCCTATTAAAGTCTTGTTTTTTCTATATAAGCCAAATACTTATTTCTAGTGCTACTAATTCTGACTTGAGTCATAATGATAGAGAATAATGGATGCTCCTCTTGTAGTTGCATTATCTGGGTACATTCAGAGTCCTAGAATCCTTGATAAGAAGAGGAAGCTGATTCTCTTCACAAAAGATACAGCAAAAGGATCACAAATGCAAACTTAAACGGTTCCAGTGGGCTTTCTCAAAGGATCCAGAGAGTTTTTGTTTTTTTGTTTGTTTGTCTTGAGGAAAGAAAACAGAAATGGTGTTTTGAGAAAAAGGTGGCTGCCAAGACATTTAGGGGTTTTAAGAATCTTGATGGGTCACCACTCAGGATTTATGGAGTTTTAACTGAGAGTGTCTCAGAATAGGTCTGAAAACCCATTCTGTGGTTATTCCTTAATTTCTGAACATAGAGTTGGAATACATATGTTAGCATCTAGCAGAATCCTCACTTTGACTCTTAAACTCATGGGGATGAAAGTATTTAAATTCATAAGGATCAAGTTTACACTCGCTGAACTCTGGCAGTCTGACAAGATATTAAACAAAAGCAAAGGCACATCACTGGAGAAATTTTAAAACAAAATTGATGTCCAGATAATGGGACTTCCTAAGGGCTAACTAAGGGCTATCTTATTACTAGAAACTTTAGGAATCTCTGTATAACAATTACATAGTGCTAGAAGGAGCCATGAAGGAGATTATCTAACCCTATCCCCTGATCTATCACATGAAAAAATCAATGGAAACTTTGCTGAATTCAAATCCATGGTTACTGATTTTCAATCCCAGAGGCATGCTTTTGGGAAGAAAAAAATATGACATAGATTATCTCTTGCTCTGTTTTACACAATTTAAGTATATTAAATTTAAGTATATTTAAGTATATTAAATTCAGATCACAGATTTGGTAAGGCCACGAGCTGAGATTCAATCCTTGGACTCTCTAACTTTCAAACCTTTGCTTATTCTTGGAAGTATTAAAAAAGAAAGTGAAAGTTTACACTTTTAATTGTCATAGTGTTGCAATTTTATGGGTGGAAGAATGAGAATGACATTATAATTTACTTCAGGTGTAAGCTTAGTATATCAGTCCTCTTATGACTGGGTCAAGAGGAATCTTTTCACGTTAGATGAGTATAAATGTAGATGAGCAGGGTTTTTTTTGTTGTTGTTCCTGTCATTGTTTTGCCATTGTGTACACAGGCATGTTTGGTGGCAGCATTGGTATGGCTTACAGGTCTCAAAGGTGGTAAATGGTAACACTAATAATAGCAATGATATGGCCAACATTTATTGAACATTTCTTATATGCAAGAGGAGAGAATATTATATCATCTTTTTACCCTCTTCACCAGTTCTTGGTTTCATTACTTAGATCTTCTCAGAAGATAAGATCCACAAGTAAATTTGTGACTGTAATGGTATTTTAACAGTACCCAGAATAAAGTGATTGTTTCATTAATCCAGAGTAACTATAAAGGCAGGCCTTTCAGAAGAACAGAATAGATGACTCACATTTGCACCACTTTTTACCTAATAAAGTTCCATTTGTCTTGGATGAGTGTCTCTATTAAATAACAGCAGAAAATAAAATGACAGCAATATATCTCTTTTCCTTTGCTTGTGCCAGAGGGAAAGGAGCAGTACCAGGCAAAGCCCAAAAGCATCTAGCTCCTATTTGATGTAACAGTTTTTCCCCTGCAATCAGTTGCTGCTTCAAGTTAGCTATGATCTTCTTTTTCCTCCTTCTTTGTATTGTTAAATGCTGAAAAGGCACCTCTGCCCCAGTTTTCAAGAATTAAAGAAAGCCTTTCTTACTTCTCTTCTTTAAAGTCGGTAAGAGTTCTGCAACAAGAAAAAAGAATATGAGCTATGGCAGACAGAAAAATGCAGTCTCAGTGGTTTAGTAATGAAGTTGATAGTTTCAGGAGAAAAAGAAAATCCCATGTGGCAGATCCATACATGGCAGGATATTCTCAGAATAAATGTGAATCATTTCTGGAGTTGTTCCCCATGTTGTTTTAAAAGGAACTTTATTTTATTTTAATTTTATCATAAAAATATAACTTTATTTTTGTCAGATATTTATGTAACTAGTAGATAACTAAAATGGAGTAGAAAAAAAACCTGATGCTCAAAGAAACACCTGAAGATTGAATATTTTCTTTTTAATAAAACACTGAAGTTAAGGAAAATGCACAAACTCATAAAGAACATAAAACCTGTTATTCAGAGAGTAGGGGTGGGAAACAAATGGGATATTGATTAGCTTGTTCTTTTAATGAATTTATCCTTAAGAGAACTTCTGATTTTCCACTGACCTACTTCCAGATATAGTTTTAAAATTACAATAGTATAAAATAAACATCTTAGCCTAGAACACAAAACAGGAAGTGCAGGATTTTCTTCTCTAGACTATAGCAAGCTTTGCAGTTAAAATAGTAATATGTGCTTATAAAGATTTTCTTTAAATGAAGGTAATGATATTCTTGGTGAATTTTCAAACATAGAGATTAATTGTATTTGATTTTGTGTTGTGAAGGTTAATTTTATATATCAGTTTGGCTTGGCCAAAGGTGACTAGATATTTGACCAAATATTATTCTCGGTGTGTCTGTGAGGATGCTTCTGGATGCAATTAAAGTTTGAATCAGTAGCCTGAGTACAACAGATTACCTCCCCTCTGCTTCAGTATGGGTGGGCTCATTCAGTCAGTTGAAGAGCTGAATAGAACAAAAAGTCTGAGAAAGACGGACCTTTTCCTACCTATCTTGAGTTGGGACATAAGTCTTTTCCTGTCTTCAGGCTTGAACTGAAATATCAGTTCTTCCTGGATCTTGAATCTGTTCGCTTTGAAAACGAATCAGCACCATTATCTCTCTAAGTTGGCAGGCCTTCGAACTGAGATTGAAATAACACCATTGTCTCTCCTGGTTCTCCAGCTTGCCTACTGCAGAACTTGGGGTGTCTCAGCCTGCTTAATCATGTGAGCCAGTCCTCATAATAAATCTTTCCTTCCTCTGCCCACTCTCATATACATTCATATACATACATACACACACACACACACACACACACACACACACAGACACACACATATATGTATTATATCAGTTCTGTTTTTCCAGAGAACCCTGATACATTCACAAATTCACTTAAAAATGAAATATGTTTTTAATTATATATAGATATTTATTTACACACTCATATTTGCAATGTGTTATGCACACTGTAATGAATATTTAAATCAAATTACATATAATAGTATATAGAGGACAGAGCAACAGAGAAAGAAACACATTAAAAGGTATAGGCTAAAAAGTCATCAAAACTTATAAGGAAAAGTAGAGAATGAGTACACATTTTGGAAGTTCAAAAATCTGAATTCCATTTCTAGTGTAACATTTACTAGAAATCAAATCTCAAGTATATTGTGGGAATTAAGGATAGGGTGTGCAGGTCATTTCCTTCAATTCTGTAACAAAGTAGGAGCTTTGACAAATTCAAATTGTTGTTGGGACTCAGCTTTGGGAAACTAGATAGCAGGAAAGTCTTGGGCAGTCACCACCACTCACCATTTCCATAAGTAGTATGACCAAGGAGGGAACCTGCAAAAGGAATGAAGCAAGCACAAGAGAAACAAGAGGGCAAGGCCACACCACACACTGAAGTCAGAGTAAGTCTTTGATCCCTGCTGAAACAGAGGTAACCCGAAATAGATTTTCATCACTAAATTATGTGACCCAGAATGAAGGCCAGCTCTGAAGTCTGCAGTCAATGTTTGGCTATACTCAAGTTTATTGAAAAATTGCATAGGTAACAAAATTCCTCATGTGGCCAAGTCCAGGTCATGAATTGGCTTAAAAGCATCATATTTTCCATGAAGAAACCATATTTCCTTCAGGTTAGAATTGGCCATTTTCTTCACACACACACACACACACACACACACTCCACACACTCTTCTTCAGATATATAGAGATATAGATATGTGAACATATACATATAGTCTTCTTTAGTAACATGCTGCTAATTATCTTTTGTACATCAGAATCATACAAATGGCTTGTTACAGTGTAGATTGCCGAGCCCATCTCCAGATTTACTGATTCAGTTTATTCGGAATGAGCCCATGAAATTCGCATTTCTGACAGTTTCCCGCATAATCCCAGAGGCCACACATGGGGAACTATTGCCTTAGCACAATACATGGCAATTTGCAAGGCAGGGATGAAATTCTGAATGAATACATAGAGGATTGATAATTTCTGATAAAACTTGTTTGTTGGAGTTACTGTGCTCAGAAACTGAGGCCAGCTGAGTTCTTTAGTAGAGAGACTTTGAAAATTTATTTGACAGAGGTTGGCTAGAACAGAAAGAGAAAGAGAAACTAGGAATTTAAAAAGTCACTGATAAATGCTATTTGGGTATTAATATTATTATTAATCATTTAAACATCTTAAACTTGTGCTGCACTTTTTACCACTGAATCTGTAAATAATTTAATGAGGACGTTCTCTGAGAAGTCATTTTCAATGTACACACTGTAGCTTATGGGCTAATTTCACACCAGTCACAGCTTTTGTATTATTTATCTTGCATGTTAATCCCCGTTACCTTCTAACTTTGAGTCCTCTGCTTATGTGCCCATGCAGAAAAACAATTATATTTTTAAATCTCGCTGATAATGTAATGGTTGCCATGTTTAAGGAATTAAAGGTATTTTTAGATCTTCTGACTTACGTATTCAGCTAAAGCTAAATAGAACCATAAGAATTCACATTCTAGGGGTATCACAGTAGAAATAGTAGAAGAAAAATTAAAACAGAAATGGTTAAAATTACTTACTTCTGTAGAACAAGACTAAGATCATGAGAAGTGGGGATAGAGAATGTGACTATTCATCGGAATACATTGTTTTGTAAACATGTACGTGCACTGTTTTCATTATTTAAAAAACAAAAATAAATATGCCCAAACACATAGCACATATATAAATAACTATTCCAATATTCATTTACTTTAGGGGTACCATGTTTACTCTCTTTGTGGAAAAAGTGGTATTCTGTACAATACATTTGTCATTTAATCACAATTATCTTGTTTTCATTTCATTGTGCATATTTTACAGATTTTTATCTCCCAGACTTTTTTGGAGAATTTTTATCTTTATACAAAATCTAAAGAATAGGGCCATGGCCAAGCATTTACTCTTAAGCCAGAGTCACCATTTGTAAACTTTAACTTTTAATACCACACTCGTGCATATATAATGCCCATATGTATATGTGTGTGTATGGTGTTTTGTAAGTAATTTGCAGGTATTATATTTCATTTTGTATACTTCAGCATGTGCCTTCGTAGAATAAGAAAAACTTCCTATATAATCACAGTATCACACCTCTAACATTTCAGTTAAATTCTGTCATCACCACTTCTAAATCCACACTCAAATCTTCTCAATTACCCTAAAAGTGGTTTTTATGGTCTTAAAAAAATTTCTCACCCAGGTAATGTTACAAGTTGTATTTATTTATTGCCCTTTTAATCTCTTCACAGCTAGAACATTGCCCATGAGTCTTCTCAAGATACTGATTTTTTGAGGCTTGAAGTCCATTATTTTGTATAATTAATCAAATCATATTCTAGATGTGTAAAATTATTTACTAATGATCAGTTTTACATTAAACATTTTCTGACAAAAATAAAATGTAGATGGTATAGTGTTCTTTCATTGTGTTGTGTCAGGGGGCACATAGATTGTTCCAAAATTGTTGATGCAAAATTTGATCATTTAAGTCGGTAAACTACGGATATTTCTATTTTAAAGGTATATTGTTGCTTTATAAATACAATTTTTAAGCAACCTGTGGGACAGTATTTTGAGACAATGTGTTTGTCCTATTCTCCAGTGACTTCTTACCAAATAATTTTGAATACATCATAGTTCTTGCCTAAATATTAGTTTAGTGGTCACAAGATGATGATTTTTCAAATTACAGTTTATTTTACTTTTAGATATTACCTCATTAGTTTTTGAACACCTCCCTGCTTTCTAGCTAAGCAAGATTCTCTGAGTCGATGTATTTTCCTGCACACAACTAGAAGTAAACTACTTTTATAATAGTTAAGTAACTCTTAGAAAAATAATTGTATTTAGAAACAAATATCTGGATTAGATAATTGTATTTCAAATACATCATTGGATAGAATTAGAAAAAATATCTATATATTTACATTTATACGTATAAATATCTGAGTTCACATTGACATTTCCAATTCAGATTTAACATTGCAAAATTTTTCCTTTATTTTTAAAATTATTTGTATTAATTTTATCTTACAATAGAAATCTTGGTTCTTACTAACATTAATATATTTACTTATTTAATATTGTGCTCATAGAATAAATTCAAAATAATAACTCCAATACTACTTCTAAAAATAAACCTACTATTGAAGTTTAGTATTTATTTGCAGTTATGTTTGTTCTTACAGTACAGCCCACTAGAGATATAAAATCATTTTTCTGCTTTCAGAATTTAGTTGACTGGAGTTATTATTATTATTATTATTTATTATTATTTTTTACCTCAGACATGCAAAGAACAAGCAAGAGCATTATTCTTACCATTACAACAAGAAAGAAATTTGGACAAAAGAAAATCAGTTCACTTTCTGGGATCCATCAGAAACTGAGGCTGGAGGCAAACAGCTAACCTACAATCTGTGGAGAGACAGGCACCTGCTGGGAATTACAAGACCTGAGGGCTTGCTTGCTGGAGCAGATGCTGCCAGACAACATATAAGCTGGTGAGAAGATCAAATCAGCAATTCAATGAATTGCTAAAGGCCAATTGTGGGCTTGCATGGTGACTTTAGATATAGAGGAATTTGACCTATTTGACCTACTTGTAGGCAACTTCTGCTTCCCAGGTTCAAGAGATTCTGCTGCCTCAGTCTCCCAAGTAGCTGGGACTACAGGTGCACAACACCATGCCCAGCTAATTTTTCTATTTTTAGTACAGATGGGGTTTCACCATGTTGGCCAGGATGGTCTTGAACAGAGCTTTATAAATGATGCATATTAAAGTTATGATTAATGATATAGATGTATCCATAATAACAGTTGGAGATTTCCATACTCTTTTATCAGTAATTGACAGAAGAAGTAGGGAGAAAATCAGTAAGTTTATAGCAATCTAGACATAATCATTGGCAAATTTGACCACACTGACATTCATAGAACACTCCACAAACAACAAAAGAATACACAATCTTCTAAAGTGTACAAGGAACATTGATCCAAATAGTTCATATTAGTAGCAATAGAACAAATCCTGGAAAATTTAATGGAAATTAAATCATATGAATTAATTTTTAGTCAACAACAAAAATTAATAGGAATCAACAACCGAAACATATCTAGAAAATTCTTAAATAGTTAGAAATTAAATTATTCACTCCAAAGTAACTCATAGGTCAAAGGGGGCACGTCAAGAAAAATTAAAAATTAGTTTGATGCAAATAAAAGTAAAATACAATATTTTAAACCTCTGGAGCTTAAGATAAACTAGTGCTTAGAGGAAAAAGTAATTATGTAAATTATTACATTAAGACCCCAAAAGCAAATGCAACAAAATAAAAAATAAATAAGTGAGACCTAATTGAACTAGAAAGCTCTGCAGAGCAAAACAAATAATCCACAGAGTAAACAGACAACTTACAGAATGGGAGAAAATATTTGCAAACTATGCATTGGACAAAGAACTTATATCTAGAGTCTTCAAGAAACTCAAACAAATCAGCAAGGAAAAATAAATAATCCGATTAAAAAGTGGATAAATTACATGAATAGACATTTTTCAAAAGAGGATATACAAATGGCAAAGAAACACATGAAAATATGCTCAACATCACTAATCATCAGGAAATTGCTAATTAAAACTACAATAAGATACCATCTTACTTCAGCCAGAATGGCCATTATTAAAAAGTAAAAAAAAATAGATGTTCTTAGAGATATGGTGAAAAGGGAGTGCTTTTCCACTGCTAGTGGAAATGTAAATTAGTACAGCCTCTATGAGAAACAGTATGAAGATTTCTCAAAGAACTGAAAGATCCGCCGTTCAACCTAGCAATCCCACTACTGGGTATCTACTCAATGAAAAAAAAAAAAAATCATTATATCAAAAACACACTTGCATGTGTATATTTATTGCAGCAAAAATCCCAATTGCAAAAATATGGAATCAACTTTTTCTTGATTTTTTTTTTCTGTATTCATTGTATGTTTCTTGGCTTGCAGTTATCATGAGGCTTGCAAATACTATCTTATAACCTATTATTTTAACCTGATAATGTTGTTTGCATAAACAAACTTTAAGCAAGCAAAAAGGAAACTAGTAAAAATTATTTGCCTTAACTTTATCCCCCCAACTTTTTAACATTTCGTTGTTTCTAATTATATCTTCTTATACTGTCTATGTCTTGAAAAGTTGGCATATTTATTATTTTTGATTGGTTCATCATTTGATCTTTCCACTTAAGATTAGTCTACAGACCACACCTATAGTGTTGTAATAGTCTGTGTTTTTCTGTATACTTACTGTTACCAGTGTACTTCCAGGTGATTACTTACTGCTCATTAACGTCCTTTTGTTTCTAACTAAAATACTACCTTTAGAATTTCTTGTAGGACAGGTCAGGTGTTGATGAAATCCCTCAGCTTTTGTTTGTCCTGGAAAGTCTTTATTTCCCTTTCATGTTTTGAGGATTTTTTCACCAGATATATTATTCTAGGGTAAACGTTTCTTCCTTCAACACTTTAAAGGAGAAAATTATCCTACTCTCTCCTAGCCTGTCAGGTTTCCACTGAAAAGTCTGCTGCCAGACGTATCGGAGCTCCATTGTATGTTATTTGTGTCTGTTCTCTTGCTGCTTTTAGGGCCTTTTCTTTATCTTAGATCTTTGAGAGTTTGATTATTAAATGCGTTAAGGTAATCTTTTTTGAGTTATATCTGCTTGGTGTCTATAACCTTCTTGTTTCTGGATATTAATATCTTTCTCTAGGTTTAGCAATTCTCTGTTATCACTTTACCTAAACTTTCTACTCCTTTTTCCCTACTTCTTCTTTGAGACCAATAACCCTTAGATTTGCCCTTTTGAGGCTGTTTTCTAGATTCTGTAGGTGTCCCTCATTATTTTTTATTCTTTTTTTGTCTCCTCTGACTGTGTATTTTCAAATAGCTGCTCCTCAAGCTCCCCAATTGTTTTTTCTGCTTTATCAATTCTGCCATTAAAATATTCTGATCCATTTGTCAGTATGGCAGTTGCATATATTAGCTCCAAAATTTCTGCTTTTTTTTTCATTTATTTCAATCTCTTTAATAAATTTATCTGATATAATTCTGAATTACTTCTCTGTGTTATATTGAATTTATTTGAGCTTCCTCAATACAGCTATTTTGAATTCTTTGTTTGAAAGGTCATGTATCTCTGTTTCTTCAAGATTGGTCTCTCGTTTCTTATTTAGTTAATTTAGTGAGGTGATGTTTTCCTGGATGGTGTTGATGCTAGTAGATCCTCTTCAGTGTCTGGGCACTGAAGAATTAGGTATTTATTGTAGTCTTCACTATCTGGGCTTGTTTATACCTTTCCTTCTTCAGATGGCTTTCTGGATATTTGAAATGATTTGGGTGTTGTGATCTAAGCTGTATCTGCTTTAGAGGACACCTTAATCCCAGTAATGCTGTGGTCCTCACAGTTTTGTAGAGGTAATGCCTTGATGATAGTGGACAAAATCCAGGAGAATTCTCTGGATTACCAGGTAAAGACTCTTGTTCCATTCCCTTACTTCCTCACAAACAAGTGGAGTCTCTCTCTCTCTCTCTCTCCCTCTCTCTTCTGAGCCACCTAAAGCTGGAGGTAGAGTGACAGAAGCACCCTTGTGGTAACCACCACTATGACTGTGCAGGGTCAAACCTAAATCTAGCACAACACTGGGTCTCGGCCAAGGCCTGCTGTAACCATTCCCTGGCCACTACCTATGTTTGCTCAAGGCCTTATGGCTCTACAATCAGCAGGTGGCAAAGCCATCCAGGCCTGTGTTCTCTTCAGGGTAGCAAGTATCCCCAGGGCCCAGGTGGTTCCGGAGGTGCCATCTGGGTGTCAGGGACTGCAGTTAAAATCTTAGAAGTCTATCTGGTGTTCTATTGTACTGTGGCTGAGTTGGCACTCAAACCACAAGACACAGGCCCTTCCACTTTTCCCTCCCCCGTAGCCACTGCCACCCCAGATTATGAGGAATTCTACCAGACTACTGTCAATGTTCCCTAAAGTCTCAAGGGCTCTTAAGTCAGCTTGTGATAAATGCTGCCTGGCCTGGGACTCATTCTTCAGGGCAGTGGGCTCCCCTGTGGCCCATGGAAGATCTAGAGATACTGTCCAAGAGTCAATTCCTGAAATCAAGGACCCCAAGATCCCACTTGATGCTCTACCATCCTGTAGCTATGCTGGTACCAAAGGTGCAAGACAAAGTCCCCTTTACTTTTTCCTCTGCTTTTCTCAAGCAGAAGAAGCTTTTCCTCATAGCCACAACAGCTGGGAATGTACTGATACTCAACTGAAGTGAGCAAGTCTCAGAGGTTCACCCAAGGCCCTTGACATAGTACCTGTTTATTGCTGCTGATTGTTCAGGTCCCAAGGGCTCTTCAGTTAGAAGGGGATAAATGCTGCCAGGACTATGTCCTTCTCTTCAAGGCTGCAGGTTCCCTTCTGGCCCAGTGTGTTCTAGAAATGTCATCTGGGAACTAGGGCCTGAAAAGAGATATCTCATGACTCTGACTAGTGTCCTATCCTACCGTGGCCCAGCTGGTATTCAACATGCAAGACAAGTCCTCCTCACTCTTTTCTCTCTTTTTCTCAAGCAGAAAGAAGGGGTCTCTTTTTGGAGCCATGAGCTGTGTAGTTTTGGGTTAATGTAGGAGTGAAATGAATACTCTCTTAGCTGCTCTAGCTGATGTCTCAGTAGGTCACGTGTCCCCCACACACACCCAGTTCACTGTCTCTGGGCCCATTTCAGCCCTAAGACTCACATTAGCACATCAGAGTTGCAGTCCTTGTGGCCTAGATTGCCTTTCAAGTTTACTTAGAGACCCAGGGCACTTTGGCCCTTGGTAGTGAGGTTTTTCAGAACTCAAGTTCAGACTGCTGGGATTGGTGATTCCCCTTTGGCTAGGGTTGGTTTAAATGCTCCATTTGTAGACATGCATTAGTTCAGTTTGGTCTGGTTTTCATTTCTGCTCTAACAGAATAGCACTGCCTCACAATTGCTATGTTCATAACAGGAGTGCCTCACAATTGCCATGTTCTCCCTCCCCTGCCACCCAGAGACAGGCTCTCTGCACCATGCCTCTTCTTCCAAGGTGTGAGGGAGGGGTGGCATCCACCATTCAAGACTATTTATTCTATCTTTTCAATTCCTCTTTCAGTGATATATAGTTAAAACCAGGTACTATGAGGGCTCACCTGATCTTTGGTTCTTATGAAGATGTCTTTTCTGTGTAGATAGTTGATAAATTGGTGTCCTTGCAGGGAGGATGATCAGTGGAGCCTCCTATTCCACCATCCTGCTCCTCCCTCTCCCTAAGAGAACTTAACAAAAAAATAGATAACGTGAGTTGTCCTATAATTATTAATGAAATTGAATTTTTAGCTAAAAATTTTCCCAAACTCAGATGTCTTCACTTATTCATTCTACAAATCTTGTAAGAAAAAATATATAATACATCTTTACACAATATTTAAAAAGAACTCTGAGGATTTAAATAAATACAGAAATATACCATATTTGTGGATAGAAAAATACAAGATTACTAATATGTCAATTATCTCCAATTTGATCCAGAGGATTAATGAAATCCTGTTCAAAATTGCTGCAATATTTTCAAGGGTGTGAATAACTAATTCTAAAGTATATATCTGGGAAGGTAAAGAAACTAAAATAGCAAAAATAATTCTACCAAAAAAAATAATTTTCAGGACACTCACTGTCCTTCTGCAGGTCTTCATATACAGTTACTATAGTTAAATCTATGGCACTGGGGAATGGATAGATCTATAAATCAAAAGGAACTAAAACAAAGACCCCAGAAATACACCCAAGCACATATAGTGAACACATTTATGACAAAGTTGCAAATACAATTTAACAAAATAGAGATGGAATAACTTTACTAAAATTCAGAGAGTTATGTGCAATAAATAAGAAAATATAAAACAAAAAACAAACATCCTTAACTTATACCTCACAGTTTATACTGAACTCAAAATTCATCATAAACATAAGTATAAAATATACAACTATAAAAATTGTATAAGAAGTTATAAGAAATGGTCTGTATGATATTGAATTTGACAAGTTATTACTTCAAAAGCATTATCCATAAGAAAAAAAATGTTTTCTAGTTTAAGAGCTTTTAATGTATAACATAATTTTATCAAATCTAAAACCTTAAATTTTAGTGCTCATGCCCTTTAAAAGAAAGTGTTACATTTAAAAAGAGGCTATATACTGGGAAAAATATTTGCAAATTATGTATCTTATAAAACACATATCTAGACTATTAAAAAAAACAAAACTCAGACAAACCCCAACAATAACAAAACAACAAGCCAAATAATAAATGAATAGACTATCTGAAGAGACATTTCAACAAGAATGATATTTATGTAGAAAATAAATATTGGAAATTATGCTCAGCATCATTAGTCATTAAGAAAATACAAAATCAAATCACACTAAGATACTATATAAACCTTATTAAAATGGAAAAAACAAAGTAAAACAACAACAACAACCAACAACAAAATACTGACAGTATAAAATATCGTGAGATTATAGAGCAACACAAATTCTCACTTATGTTTTGTTTCAGTTAAAAATGTCACTGTCAATTTAGAAAATAATTTGACAACTTTTTAAAGGAAAGCTTATACACACACACAGACACACAACACACACACACACAAACATATGTTTATCATAAGACTGAGGACTTGCACCTCCAGATTTTCATCCAAGTGAACTAGAAACTATATGCACACCAAAAATTATGAGAGTATTTGTAGCAGCCTTAATTATAATGACCAAAAACTGGAAATAACCTAAATGTCCTTCAACAGCTGAAGGACATTTGTATAAATTGTGGTACATCCATACAAGGAAACATCACTAGGCAATAGAAAAGATCTCATTATTGATTTATGTGTCAACATGAATGGATCATAACAGCATTTAGATAAGTGAAAGAACAAAGCCACAAAAGCTATTTACTGTGTGATTCCGTTAGCTGGCATTCTGTAAAGGTAAAACCATAAGCAACAGAAAATAATAAAAAGGAGCCGAACTTACAACTTTGGAAAGAGTATTTTAACTACATTCTGTAAGGTTAAAGATAAAAATAAATCTTCTAATTCATCAGTACCTTTGTTTCTCACAGGAATATGGGCTAGTAATTTTAAAAATGGTTTGTATACATACTAGAATTGAGCAAATAAGCAAATAAATTACAGATCATGGGAGCCAGGTTTCTCACTACATAGAAAGAAGTTGTAAAAAGGCATGGAAGTGGAAGCTGGAATAAACACTTTGGTACTATTTTAAAGCCAGACATCATTCTGCACTATAGTTTATTTTATCATGCATACTGGTAGATAATAAAATAAATACTGAGAAGTATCTACATCTGGAGGAAAGGACATCTATTGCTCACACCCAATTTATAAATATAGAAGGAATTAGGAATATAGAAAATCACCATGAGGATGTAACTGTAGTAAGTATAGTACGCACAATGCATTGATGAAAGCTAAAAGTGTGGGAGACTTTATAAAGAAAAAAGCCATTGCATAGACTCAAAGTAACACCCCAAATTATTTATTAATGTGGTAGTTTTAATACATGTGCACATATTATTGGTTAATCTTCCCTCTAGAGGGTGGAAATTAATTCCTCTCCCCTTGAGTGTGGGTTGTACTTGGTTTCTCATTTCTCATCAATAGATTATGCAAAGAGAAGAATAACTCTCAGTATAGCAACTTGGAAGACACCACTTTAACTAATCAATGTGAGCATCACCAATAATAACTCATACTGGTACCATATACCCCCTGTTTGATTCAATGAGAGGGCACTTAACATTATGGAGTTCTCCTCTAAAATTTTCAATCCCAGTTGAATTTTGACAATATCTCAGAGAAACCCAGACTTACTTTTAAAAATAACTGGACTGTATCTTTCAAAACCAAAAAGGTTGTCACTATAAACTTTTTAGGATGGGCAAAATCCAGAATGCCAACAAATGCTGATGAAAATGTGCAGCAACAGGAACTCTCACTCATTGCTCCCGAGAATGCAAAATGGTACAACCATTTTGGAAGACAATTTGGCAGTTTCTTACAAACATGTGTTTATTATGTGATTCAGCAATTGTGGTGTTGTTATTTACCCATAGGATTTGAAAACTTATGTCCACCAAAAAACCTGGACACAGATGTTTATAGCAGCTTTATGGATAATTGCCAAAACTTGGAAGCCACCAATATGTCTTTTACTAGGTGAACGGATAAATAAACTGGTGTATCCAGACAATGGCATATCATACAGTACTTTGTTGGTAACTATCAAAAAATGTCTGTCTAATGCTTTAATTTCTTACTTTTTGATTCAGTTCAAGGATAAAGGCCTGAGAACCTGCGTGACTCACTGGTCTAAGTCCCAGAATCCTAAGAACTACGAACCTGGAGTTCTGATATCAGAGATAAGGAAAACATGAAATGTCCCAGCCTTAAATAGAAAATTTGCCCTTTCTCCGCCTTTTTAATTGCTATTTTGTTTTGTTTAGTAGTATTTATTTTGGCATTTAGAAAAATCTAACTTTGTAGACTCATATATAATCACACACTAAAACCTTTTATGATATTCAAGTTTCCCTTGTCTATCTCTTTATTGTAAAGACCATCTTTTATTAAATTCCTCAGGCTGGGTTAATAAATATAATATTCTATAAATTCTTTCTTCTTTGAAATTGTTTTTCTATTAGTTTTACGATTTAAATCAGTTCATCTTAATGTGACATGTATTTTAATTAACTTCATTTCTCATTCTATTTTTATTTTCTTCTTGTCTCTCCAAAGGTATATCACAATGTGGTATAATTTAAAGCAATCACTTTCTTTTGAAAACCATTGAAAACAGTTGCCTGTATTTCATTTTTGTTGTACTATATTATGTTCTATCCATACTCTCAACAGATTGGATAATGCCAACCTGCACTGGAGCTCCCACTTGCCTGAATCAGCAGCCTGAGAGGCCCCACCCTTCCTGGGCATAGATTGTGGTACAGCATAGCCTTCTCTGCTCCATACCCAAATAGATATTCAGACACTTGGAGTAGCTACTCACTTGCATTAGGAGTTTAGGCCCCTCCCACGCTCAATGAAGACAGTGTGAGGCCAAGGAGGTGTGCCAGCTCTACAAACAGGCACACCTCTAGGTGCCTGGTGGCTGCTCAGTGTATTTTTTCTTGGTGCTGATGCTTGTGCCTGCCATCAGGAGACCTGTAAGTGGGCCTTCCTAGTCTGGCCATGCCTATTGTATTAGTCTGTTTTCACGCTGCTGATAAGGACTACTTGAGACTGGGTAATTTAGAAAGGAAAGAGATTTAATTGACTCACAGTTCCACATGGGCTGGGGAGGCCTCACAATCATGGTGGAATCTTGCAGGATCTGACCAGCAGCCGGCAAGGCAACGCGGCTCTGTCTTTGTTCCCAGGTGGATCGGCAGGTCAAGAAATAAAAGACACGCACAAGATAGTGAAAGCTGGGTCCAGGGGGGTCACGGCTGCTGCCAATGCACTGGATATACCAGCATTTATTATTAAGTTTAGTGAGGGCGGGGGTAGGTTAGTGAGGGATTTAGGGTCATTTGATTGTGAGGTGAGATGGTCACATGGGGATGAAATAATTCTTTAACATAACATCGGTAGGCTCAAGTACAGTATACAGAGATAAGAATTTACAATATACTGTGTACATCAGTAATTTCTAACAGAACCTTAAAACAGAAACACAGTCTTTCCATAACCTATGATAATCAAGATATCAATCAGCAGTAACAGTTGCAGCAAAAGCTGTTTACAAACAATCAATAGAAACAAGATGTGAAGCTAGACAACTAGTTAGACCAGAAATTCTCAGAAGGGATTGTTAACCCTAAAGATGCCTAGAAGAGCCGTGGCAAGGTAAGGGCGTTTATAGCCCTATCTTATCCATATGAACAGGCGCCCCTCGTGGGTCCATTTATAAGCTCTCCACAAGGTCACATTCCATTCCCAAAGCTATGAACATCTACTTTTCTGGGATAGGAATCTTGGTGATGTGAAACCTCCTTGACTGCACATCCGTTCATAGGCTCTCTGCAGGAGGAAGAACATCACACGCTGTTGGCTCATTCTGGCAGCCCAACCTGACACTGTCTTTACACAATCCTGCATGCAATTTTATATTTACAATAATCAGGAGCATTTCATCTTTTATTCTGTAGCGATAGTTTCAAGGGGGTCTCCCTACAGTGGAAGGCAAGCAGGAGAAAATTCACATCTTACATACATGGTGGCAGGCAAAGAGACAGAACTTGTGCAGGGGAACTACTCTTTATAAAACCATCAGATCTTGTGAGACTTATTCACTCTCATGAGAACAGCACAGGAAAGATCTGCCCTCATGATTCAATTACCTCCCACTGGGTACCTCCCATGATACATGGGAACTGTGGGAGCTACAATTCAAGATGAGATTTGGATGGGGGCACAGACAAACCATATCACCTATCATGCCTCACCTCCAGACTCAGCAGGGAGCTCAGACCACTATGCACTTCACAGGTTACCCCATTGTCTGAAGCAATAGAGAACTTCTGCTGGTGAACAAGGATCAAGTATACATACAGCCACATAGGCCACAGCCAACTTCTTACCCATAAGCATCATCTACTGTCCTGTAGGTTGTACTGCACAGCTCAATATAAAACCTGCCAACAGAAGAGCAGAAGCAAATCCTAAAGACCCTACCCAGAATTCTCTACAGTCACACACCTTAGGAAGGGGGGAAATGAAAAGAAAAAAAAATCAGGGAGAAATAAAGAAACAAATTCGATTCACACAAAAATCGTTACAAAAATTAGAAGTGCCAGTGTCTACAAATGTGAAGGAATCAGCAGAAGAATTCTGGCACCATGAAAAAAAAAAAAAAATGCTGTGACAACACCAAAGGATCACACCAGCTCTCCCGCAATGGTCCCAACCAAAATGGAAACTTAGAAATGATTAATGAAAATGTGAAGCATGGCCTCCAAGGAAGCTCGACAAGATCAGAGACAAGACTGAAAATCAGCACAAAGAAACTTTGAAAGCAATCCAGGAAATGAAGAAAGAGATAAACATCTTTAAAAAATCAATCATAGCCTCTGTAATTGAAAACCTCACTTAAGGAATTTCAAAATACAATTAAATCATTATCATTAAACTACACCAAGCAGCAAAAAGAATTTCAGAGTTTGGAGACTAGTCTTTTGAATTAAAACAGTCTGACAAAAATAAAAGGAAAGCAATTTTTAAAAATAAACAAAATATTCAAGAAATATGGGATTATGTAAAGTAAGCAAACTTAAGAATTACCAGCATTCTTGAGAGAGAGGAAGAAAAGGGAAATAACCTGGAAATATATTTAAGGGAATCATCTAAAAAAATTTTTTTTATCTTGCTAGAGAGGTAGACATCCAAATATAATAAATCCAGAAAACCCTGTGAGATACTATTAAAAACATGCATCACCAAGGTATTTAGTCACCAGAATGTCCAAGGTCGATGCGAAAGAAAAAGGCTTAAATGCAGCTGGAGAAATCGGTCAGATAATATACAGATAATATATGGAGCCTCTTCAGGCTAACAGTGGACTTCCCAGCAAAAGTCTTACAAGCCAGGGACCATTCTAAAAGAAAATAAATTCCAACTAAGAATTTCATATCCTTCCGTACTGAGCTTCATAAAGGGAGACATAAAATCTTTTCCACACAAACAATCATTAAGGGAAGTGTTACCACTAAACCAACCTTAGAAGACATCCATAAGGGAGTTCTAAGCAAGGATATAACAGGACGATACCAGCTACCACAAAACACACCTAACCCACTAGCACATGGTCCACAGGCCCTATAAAGCAACTATGCAGTAGAAACTACAAAGCAATCAACTAATAACATAATAATAGGATTAAAACATCACATATCAATATTATCCTTGAATATCTTAAAAGACACAGAATGGCAAGTTAGATTAAAAAAAAAAGAAAAAGAAGACCCATCTCTCTGCTGTGTTGAAGGGACACATCTCATACATAATGATGGCCACAAGCTCAAAGTAAAGGATTGGAGAAAATTCTCTTATGCAAATGGAAAGCCAAAAAAGAGGAGAGGTTGTCATTTTATATCAGATTAAACAGACTTTAAACCAACAACACTAAAAGGAAAAAGATAATCAAGGGCATTGCATAATGATAAAGAGTTCAATTAAACAAGAAGACATATTATAATTATTCTAAATATGCGTCCAACATTGGAGCACCAGATTCATAAAAATAAACACTTCTAGACCTGCAAAAAGACCTAAATAGCCACACAGTAGTTGTGGGGGAAGGGCTTTAACACCCCACTGACAGTGTCAGACAGATCATTGAGGCAGAAAACTAACAAACAAATTCTGGGCATAATTTTGAAACCTGACCAATTGGACCTAATAGAATTCTACAGAGTACTCTACTCATCGACCACAGAACATACATTCTTCTTATATGCACACAGAACATACTCTAAGATTGACCACTTGCTCAGCCATAAAGCAAGGCTTAATAAATTCATTAAAAAATTATTGGTGTTGACTTCTCAAAACCACAAAATTATGTGGTAATTAAACAAATAGCCCCATTAAAAAAGTAGGGGAAGCGTACATACAGACACTTTTCCAAAGATTTACAAGCAGCCAACAAAGATCTGAAAAAAAAAGTTCATCATCACTAATCATCAAAGAGATTCAAATCAAAACCATAATGAGATACCCTTTCACATCGGTCAGAATGGCTATTATAAAAAAGTCAACAAAGCAACAGATGCTGGTGAAACAGCAGAGAAAAGGGAATGCCTATATACTATTGGTGGGAATGTATATTAGATCAGCCACTGTGGAAAGACACATATATTCTCCCACTCTGCATATTGTTTGTTTACTCTGTTGATTATTTGTTTTGGAGATTTCTGAAATAACTTAAAACAGAATTGTCATTTGACTCAGCAATCTCATTCCTGGGTATATACCTAAAGGAAAATAAATCATTTTATCAAAAAGACACATGGACTTGTATGTTCATCATAGCACTATTCACAACAGCAAAGACATGGAATCAACTTAGGTGTCCATCAGTTGTGGATTCGATAAAGTAAATTTTATATATATATATGGCATATATATTATAATATATTATATATAAATATATATAAGTATTATATGTAAATATAATAAGTATTATATATGTATATTATATGTAAATATTATATATGCATTATATATAAATTATATATAATGCATATATATATACACACACACACACGCACACACACACACACCATGGCATGCTACATAGCCATCAAAAATAATAAAAGTCATGTCTTTAGAGCAACATAGATGGAGCTGGAGGCCATTATCTTAAACAACTTAATGCAAGAACAGAAAACCAAATACCACATCTTCTCACTTATAAATGACACCTAAGCATTGGGTACATGTACATAAAGATGGAAACAGTAGACTCTGGGGACTCTTAAAGGGGTCAGAGAGGGAGGAGGATAAAGGCTGACAAGCTACTTACTGGGTACTCTGTTCACTATCTGGGTAACGAGATCATTCCTACTCCAAGCCTCGGTGGTACAATATACCATGTAACAAACCTGCACATGCATCCCTTGTTATATCCCTTGTTGGCCAGGCTGGTCTTAAACTCATGACCTCAGATGATCTGCCTGCCTTGGCTTCCCAGAGTGCTAGGTTTACAGGTATGAGCCACCGCCCCTGGCTTATATCTCATGTATTTAGGCTTTATTGTGGTGTATGATGTGAGGCATGGATTCAATATTACCTTTTTCTGAAAGGTTATCCAAACTTTTCAGTAAATATTACTATTTACTAAATGTCATTCTTTACTCCAGTGCTTTGAAGACTTTGCTTTCTAATTCTAAATTTTCTATTTTGTTTCACCAGTCATTTTTTTTCTCTCTTACCATGTGCCAGTACCATCCAGTGTAATTTTAGAAATTCTGTAACAAGCTTATTTATTTACTGGTTGGCAGATCCACTCTATTTTCAGGGTTTTTCAAGCTATACTTACATGTTTTTTTCTTCCAAATGAGCAGTAGAACCAACTTGTCTCCAGAAATAAACAAAAAGCCTTATTAAAAAGTTCTCTTTTTTGAATTATGAGAAAAACGGTGTATATATGTTTACTCATTATATCAGAGGCTAAAATAATATCTTTCCATTTGTTCAAGTCTCATTTTGTATCTTTCCATAAGTAAAGTTTTATAATTTTCCCCAAGCTTCTCATTTAATTTATCCTTGGGTATTATATATTTTTATGTAGCTATTTTAAATATGACTTAATATTTTATTGTCTTTTAACCAATTCTTTATGTGAATGCTATTAATTGTATAGGTGAATTTTATCTTCTGTTAAATTATTTATTTCACCATTGATATCATTTGCAAATGGAAATCATTTTATTTCTCCTTTCCACATTTGATTGTATAATTGTTTTTTCTGGTTTAATTGTATTGTCTAATACTTTCAATCAAATATTAAATAATAATGGAGATAGATGAATCTTTTGCATTTTACTTACTTTCCACCATAGCTAAAATAAATACCACATTTATTTTAATGGCTATTTAATATTCCATAATATGAAACAATAATTTTTTAAACCAGACCTAAACAATAATTTTTTAAATCAGATGGAAATTTAAGGAATTTTCATCTTTAGCTATAACAGAAACTTCTGAAAGACATTGGTTTATAAGCCATTGTAAATTATATAAATATGTATGTAGAAAATATAGTTGAACTGTCAGATCAAGCAGTGTCTTAAATTTTTATAGATGTTTCAAAATTTATCTTAATATACACATACTTTTCAAAGCAATATTTATGAATTTCTGTTTCTTTTTATTCTTGTCTACATATCGTATTATTCAATACTTTTTTGACCAAGTAACAGAAAAATAATATATATTTGTAATTTTATTTTGTATCCAATACAAAATATGCAAAAATATAAAGCATACATTAAAGAAAATTAGCATGGGACTCATATCCTGAAAGAATATTAACATTCTTCTTTTGGAAAGTAATGATTTACTTAATAATATATTATTTTTATTACATCAATTTAGTTCTTTGCAAATCTTTGCCAGTATTCTTAGTCAGTTTGAAGTGTATCTGTTTGATGTTTTTGTGGTGATTGTACCATGCACAAAACTTTAAAAAATTATATGGTATATTTTGTTATCTTCATTGATAGGTTTTATGGCATACTTAGAAAGGCCTTCTAAACACCAAATTTATTAAAGACAATGACTCAGGTTGTTTCTAGCTAAAATTTCTTATGTCTTATTTTTTTACACATATCCATTCTATCTATTTGGAAGGTATTTTGGTGAAAAGTATGGTTCTTTTTTTTTTTTAGATTTTCACAAAGTTTCTTGGAAGATTTCATTCATTTTCTATATTTTCCAATAAATTAAGCAGTGTTACAATTATCTCTGCCAGAAAAAAATAGCTAACTCTTTCATATTACTTACATATGCCACTCACTCTTCTAAAGCCTTTCATCTAATCATCCTAGCATCATTATGAGAAAAGTTATGTGATTTTCTTTATTTTACAAATAATGCAAACTAAAGAACAGAGTGGTTATGTAATGTGACCAAGTTCATATAACTGGTGGGGGTAGGGCTGAGATGCAAACCTAGGCTGTCTAAGTCTGAAGTCCATGTGCTTTTTACCATGTCAAGATACTCGTTGGAAGAATTTCTCTGTGAATTTGCCAGTATTCCCCTCTACCACTGACAATGTGTCATTTACTTTAGAAACCTGTGTTCTGTCAACTTCACCTGCAATCTTTTGCTGTGGGTTCTTCTCACCGAATCTTTCTGTCCCGTTTAACATTAAATTTAGAAGCTCTTCACATATTTTATTACATGTGGTTTCATGAGCATTGTCCTTGTGCAGGAGGAATACAAGGCCCTAAGCTGGGAAGGGTGTCATGCTTGGTCTAATGCTTTGACATCGCTTTCCTTAAAGTCTTAATATTTTTTTATAAGCAGTCTCATTTTCATTTTGCACTGGGTACCACAAACTAGGTAACTTGTCCAATATATATATATGTTTCATGGATATTTCTGTTTGTTTAATCAATGCTAGGAATCCTACATTTCCCTTTTCTTGTTTCCTTTAGGTGATTGCAGACACAATAAAATAAAAGTAGTAGTCCACACTGCCTCTTTTTTTTTTTTTTGGAGACGGAGTCTCACTCTGTTGCCCAGGCTGGAGTGCAGTGGCGCAATCTGGGCTCATTGCAAGCTCTGCCTCCCGGGTTCACACCATTCTCCTGCTTCAGCCTCCCGAGTAGCTGGGACTACAAGCGCCCGCCACCACGCCTGGCTAATTTTTTGTATTTTTAGTTGAGACGGGATTTTGCTCTGTTAGCCAGGATGGTCTCAATCTCCTGACCTTGTGATCCGCCCGCCTCTGCCTCCCAAAGTGCTGGAATTACAGTCTTGAGCCACTGCGCCCGGCCCCACATTGCCTTTTTAAGTCAAATTCAGCAGGTTTAAATAGTTTTCCTAAGGTCACAAATTCATAAGTGAGTATTGAAGCCAGAAGTGCTTTATTTCACCACCACTCTTTGCTGAGAACAACAACCTCACAGAATTAAAAGAATGGCTTTTTGGAGATATAGCACCATTAACATAGTGTATAAAATTGAGTCATGTCTTTGGGCCACATGACAAACTGAGTGCACACAGCTGTCATTCCGTCTCCACCACATTGAAATGCTGCATAAATTATAATTAAAAATATTACATTGCTGAGCTTGAAAGATAGGCAGGAAACTAATGTCTAAAGAAGTAAGTGCCACATGTTCTTGCCTAGGCCCACCATGTTCTCAGACTGCATATTGACGCCAGAGAAAGAGATGAGTCCAAATGCCAGGTCAAGAGACTCTATAGGATGTTTCCTGACATGGGGAAGCTACACCTCAGGTATCTTCTTAGAATCTGGAGCTTCAAAAATCTATTCAGTTCTCAAAAAATAGGATAGAAAATTTTCAGCTCAGTGCTATGGAAATAATGAGACATATTGACTTTTATCTAGAGCTTAGTGTAGCAAAATAAAGTATTACTAATAAAAAACTGAAAGCTCAAGCATTTCTTTATTAAGGTTTGTAACTCAAATTTAAAATGAATTTATTATGCATGATTCCAAAGCCTCAAAATTAAATGAAATCTGATCCTGGGTCATTAAAACTTCTGGAGGCTTGAATAGGAATAAACTTCAAACTGCTTTGTAATGAATTGTTTATACTTCAGGCCTTACAAGATGCAAAGAATGATAGAACTTCAGTGAAGATAAGCTTACAATAGAAATAAAATTATAAATATAAATAAAATTATATTTGGAAGATCAGTGGGCATAATAAACAATATAATTAATGCACCAAGAATGATAAATAATGAAATTAGCAGGAGAAGCCCCCAAAATTGTTGATTAAAATGATTAAATAGGTAAAAAAATAGTAGCATCTTTTAGGAAAAAATTGGATTATATGAGAAAGAAAGTTTAATTGAAAATGAATCAACTAGAAAAATTATGAAAAGCTAGCCCTTATATCCAAGTCACTTTAAATAAGATACAGCTGATTATACTCAGCTGAAGAAAGAATTTAAGAACTGACTAATTGATTCAAGAAAATTGTTGCAATACATAAAGAGATGGAAATTGTGAGAAAAAGACTAACATAAAAGATGGAATCAGCAAAGCTAACACAATTAGAATTCTGGAAGAGTGAATAAGGAGAACAAAACAAAATATTTAAGAAGTTAAGATGTAGTGATATTTCCAAATTTAAGAAAGATATTAATATTCAAATTATCCCAGGCAGAATAAATTGCACACCTACACATATCTCACTGACAGTGAAGAACACCATAGACAAAGGTAAAATATTAACAGGAAACTGCCCATTCTATTTTCTGGTCTGAATGCGAAGAGCTTAGAAGACATCACTCTCATCTCCAAGACAAGAAAATAGGCTGAAAAAAATGGAAAATCAATAACCTTTCTTATATCCACTAGAGAAGTAAGATTATAGAGCAAACCACCACTCCAAAATCTGCAGAGATAGACAGGTAAAATGGAATCACCGTCTACCTGGAACATGCTGAGGACACAAAGATTAGGTGACCACCTGCTAAAGATGAGCATGTGAGAGAGATGAAAACTCCTGGGGGACAACGTTAGTGGATCCCCCTCCCCAACTATAGTGTGTTTTACATCCAGCAGCCCTACCAGGTTACCAGAGTGAAAATCAGAAAAAAAAATCTTTTCCTGCTTCCAGCAGCAGGAAGGGAAAAGCAATTTTGAAATACACCCAGAGAGCTCCTTTCTTCTTAATGAAGGCCTGCCTTCAAGGGAAGCTATTTTATCAGAGCCCAACACAGGCCTCACTTGCCTGAGGGAAGAGAAATACTCAACTCCAGCTCTTTTTAGCCTTCTTGTCTCCCATAAAGAGGAGGAGAGGGGAATCTAGGAAGCACTTGCAGAAATCACAACCCTTGGACACAGGCTTACCAAAAGATTCAGAGCTAATTATAGGTCTAGAGAATGCTCCACAACCCTGCATCTTACTGCCACAGTAGCAAGGATCCTGTATAACATCAAGGGATGACAGCTAAAAGAACTTTAAGCTTCAGACCCTATTTTAAAATGAGTCTCAAAAGATGCCCAAAGACAACCGGGGAGATGATAACAGGACACTAAAGGTAATTTTAGCCTCTGACAAAGCTGCTACAGTAAACAGTAAGTGCTGCCAGACTCCTAATCAGATATGCATAAGACCTCACTCTAAGAATGGACTTTTCTCTGTTCCCTTTAATCCAATATACACTTTCCTGCCCTCAAATGCATGTGTTCTTTTATGAATAGTGTCATATCATGCCTACAATTTCCATCCCTACTGGCTAATCTGACAAACCAGCAATGGTTCCTAATTATCTGTGCATACTAATGATAGAGAACAAGGTATTCAGCTTGGGTCAAATGGGCAGTGTGATGACTCATTTTTTTTTTTTTTTTGGCACAACGAAAGGCTTGTCAAAAATAAACAGAAGGAAGCCATAAAGAAACTTATTCATAGATGTGCTTGCATATGGTTGAACAGCACAAATTTAGAATACTTTATTATATAGCACTTAAATTAATGGCTCTGCAGCCATGAGAACATCTTAGAGGCAAAACATGAATGGCAGGCTGTGAAGGAGGTTTGCAGTCCCCTCCAGCACATCCCTAATGAAGATGCTATCACTAATACCCTTACAAATCTCCATTTCTATGAAGTCACTTCAATATTAGTTCTGTTCTGAAAATTGTCACATGTTCATGGGCCCGAAATTTGTTTTTTAAGTAATTCATTTTAAATTAATTTGACCACTGCAAGTACATCTTACCAAGATTTATTCTCAAACTCTAAATGAGACATTATAAATTATTTTATTTAAAAGACATGGGAAGAAAGAGAAAATCAGAAACAAACATGGAAAAAAGCAAAAAGAGAAAAAGTGCAGTGAGTGGTACAGAAAGTATTTGTTTAGGGGCAAGACAAGTTCTGGCTCCACTATTAACTCTGCAAGGGTTCTCGCACAACTTTTTATTTTTTTTTTTTTGTACTCAGTCTTCTTATGTGTTATGAAAGAAGAATAATAGCTTATTTAGCCATTTCATAACATTGGGCTAAGAGACCAATTAGTAATCAAAGAAGAGTACTTTGAAAGTACAAAGTATAATATAAATGTCATCATCATAATTATTTTGCTAATTAATACATCTTGGAAATATTTAAATTTTCCAATTGTTTACCAGCACTAATAGCCATCATTTCTTTGCTGTCTGATTTTCCTTAATGGTCCTCAATCTCTTCCATAAGGGCTTACAAAAACACAGAGAAACACACACACTTGATTAACACCTTATGTCCTTGATTAGCTTGTTAGTTTTCCTGGGCCATGAAATGCCAAGATATCTGATTAACCATTACTTCTGAATGTGTCTGTGAGTGACTTTCCAAAAGAAATTCACATTTGAGTTCGTGGGCTGAGTAAAGCACATTGACCTCCTCAATACAGGTAGACAACATTAAACCTGTTGAAGATCTGGGTAGAATAAATTGCCAACAAAGTTTGAATTATCTCTTTGCCTGTCTGAGTTGGACATAAGTCTTTTTCTGCCCTCGAAGTAGGACTTATACCATTGGATCTTCTAATATTCAGGACTTCAGATTGAGAATAGAATTTACACCATGACTTTTCTGAATATCCAGCTTGCAAATGACACATCACAGGACTTCTAATCCTCCATAATCATGCAAACTAATTCCTTATAATAAATCTCATCTTAGATATAAGATATATATTTATCTTATCTTATATCATCTTAGATATCTTCTATGTCATCTTAGATATAAGATATCAGGTGTGTATAAACCACATACACCTGATATGGTTTGACTGTATCCCCACCCAAATCTTATTTTGAATTGTAGCTCCCATAATCCCTATATGTTATGGAAGGGGCCCAGTGGGAGATAACTGAATAATGGGGGTGGGTTTTTCCTGTGCTGCTCTTGTGATAGTGAATAAGTCTCATGAGAACTGTTTGTTTCATAAAAGAGCAGTTCTCTTGCACATGCTTTCTTGCCTGCTGCCATGTAAGACGCACCTTTGCTCCTCTTTCATCTTCTGCCTTGATGATGAGGCCTTCCCCAGCCATGTGAAACTGTGAGTCCATTAAGCCTCTTTTTCTTTATAAATTACCCAGTCTTGGGTATGTCTTTATTAGCAGTATGAGAACAGACTAATACAGTAAATTGGTACAGGTAGAGTGGATGCTGCTATAAAGATACCTGAAAATGTGGTAGCAACTTTGGAACTTGGTAACAGGCAGAGGTTGGAAGAGTTTGGAGGGCTCAGAAGAAGAAAGGAAGATGTGAGAAAGTTTGGAGCTGCCTAAAGACTTGTTGAATGGTTTTGAACCAAAAAGTCCAGGCTGACGTGGTCTCAGATGGAGATGAGGAACTTACTGGGAACTGGAGCAAAGGTAATTCTTGCTATGCTTTAGCAAACAGACTGGCAATTTTGCTCCTGCCCTAGAGATCAGTGGAACTTTGAACTCTAGAGACATGATTTAGGGTATCTGATGGAAGAAATTTCTAGGCAGCAAAGCATTCAAGAAGTGAGTTGGGTGCTCTTAAAAGCATTCAGTTTTATTCATTCACAAAGATACAATTTGGAATTGGAACTTATGTTTAAAAGGAATGCAGAGCATAAAAGCTCAGAAAATTTGCAGCTTGATGTGATAGAAAAGAAAAAGCCATTTTCTGAGGAGAAGTTCAAGCTAGCTGCAGAGAATTGTGTAAGTAATGAGAAGCCAAATGTTAATTGCCAAGACAATAGGGAAAACGTCTCCAGGGCATGCCAGAGGTCTTCACAGTAGCCCCTCCCATAACAAGCCAGGAGGCATAGGAGGGAAAAATGTCATGGGCTGGGCCCAGGGCCTTATTGCTTTGTGCAGTCTCAGTACTTGGTGCCCTGCATCACAGCTGTGGCTAAAAGGGGCCAACATACAGCTCAGGCCATTGCTTCAGAGAGTGCAAGCCTCAAACCTTTGTAGCTTACATGTGATATTGTGCCCGTGGGTGCACAGAAGTCAAGAATTGAGGTTTGGGAACCTCTATCTCGATTTCAGAAGATATATGGAAATGCGTGGATGTCCTGGCAGAGGTATGCTCATAGAGAACCTCTGCTAGGGCATTGCAGAAGGGAAATGTGGGGTGGAAGCCCCCACACAGAGTCCCCACTGGGCCACTGCCTAGTGCAGCTATGAAAAGAGGGCCACCATCCTCCAGACCCCAGAATGGTAGATTCACTGACAGCTTGCACTATGAACCTGAAAAAACCTCAGACAGTCAAAGGCAGCCTGTGAAAGCAGCCAGGAGAGGGGCTTTACCCTGCAAAGTCACAGGGGTGGAGCTGCCTAAGACCATGAGAACCTACCTCTTGCATCAGTGTGACCTGGATGCAAAACATGGAGTCAAAGGAAGTAATTTGGGAGCTTTAAGATTTGACTGCCCTACTGGATTTGGACTTGCATAAGGCCTGTAGCCCTTTTGTTTTGGCCAATTAACATTGGCAAGATAACATTGCTCATGTGTATGTACTCAATGCCTGTATCCCACTGTATCTAAGAAGTAACTAACTTGCTTTTGATTTTACAGGCTTATGGAGAGAAGGGACTTGCCTTTTCTCAGATGAAACTTTGGACAATGGGCTTTTGAGTTAATGTTGAAGTAAGACTTTGGGGGACTGTTGGGAAGGCATGATTCATTTGGAAATGTAAAGATATGAGGTGGAATGATATGGTTTTGCTTTGTCCCCACCCAAATCTCATCTTGAATTATAGCCTCCATAATCCCTATGTGTTGTGGGAGGGATCCAGTCAGAGATAATTGAGTCATGGGGACAGGTTTTTCCCATGCTGCTCTCGTGATATTAAATAAGTCTCACAAGAACTGACAGTGTTATAAAAGGGGAGTTCCCCTGCACACTCTCTTGCCTACCACCTTGCAAAACATGTCTTTTCTTCTCCTTCACCTTCTGCCATGATTGTGAGGCCTCCCCAGCCATGTGGAACTGTGAGTCCATTAAACCTCTTTTTCTTTATAAATTACTCAGCCTCTGGTTTGTCTTTATTAGCAGCATTAGAACAGACTAATATAGCACCCTAATGGTTCTGTTTTTCTGGAGATCCATGACTAATGCAGCCTATATCTGCAGCTCTTCTTTGAAGGAAGCTTTGAGCTCCAGAAGCCTCTTTGCCAGTTATGTAGGGAGCTAGAAGTAATTACGAGTATGTAGGCCTGGCTTGGTGGCTCACGCCTGTAATCCCAGCACTTTGGGAGGCCAAGGTGGGTGGATCACCTGAGGTCGGGAGTTCCAAATCAGCGTGACCAACACAAAGAAACCCTGTCCCTACTAAAAATACAAAATTAGCCGGGTGTCCTGACACATGCCTGTAATCTAAGTTACTAGGGAGGTTGAGGCAGGAGAATTGCTTGAACCCGGGAGGCAGAGGTTTTGGTGAGCCAAGATCACACCATTGCACTCCCTCCTGGGCAACAAGAACAAAACTCCATCCAAAAAAAAGAAAGAGTGTGTGTCCCCTACAGCATATTTTAGCCAATGACTGCCTGATGAACAGTATGAAAGAAACCCTAGAAACCATAAGCTATGTTTGGTAGTATGTGACATAGCTAACTTGTGGGAAGAGGCTTGTCTTAGGCCATTCAGGGTGCCATAACAAAATATCATATATAAGATGATTTATAAAAGAAACATTTATTTCTCACAGTTCTAGAGCCTGGGGAGTCCAAAAGAAAAGCAACAACAAATTTGATGTTTTGTGAGTACCCATGTCCTGGTTAATAGGCCACTGTTTTCTTCCTGTGTCTTCACATGGTGAAAGGGAAGATGGAGCTCTCTGAGATCTATTTTATAAGAGAACTAATCCATTCATGAAGCCCCCACCACAGGTGATTTATAACCTAATCACCTCCCAAAGGCCCCATCTCCTAACATAATCAACTCAAGGATTAGGATTTCAACATATAAATTTGGTGGGAGGACACAAACATTCAGTCTGTAACATGGCTGAAGCTGCTTCTGCAGCGTGTCAACTGACCTACACCCTGGTGTGACCTCTTTCTTTTCTCTGTCCTACTTTTTCTCTCCTTTAAGAGTTTCTCCTGTGCAAACTTCCTCAGTGAATCACTTGTGCAAGGATCCTCTTCTGAGAGTCCACTTCTGGATGTTAGACATAAGATAACATTGCTCAATCTTTCTGTTTTGGCCCTCAAGTATTCCATGCGGGGAATTTTCTAACTGCCTCTCTGATCTAGGGTGCCCTGTGTGCTAGAGGCACTAGTGTCATCTGTGAAACTTTCAATGGTCAGGACATATAAGAGAATATTTCAATAACTTTGAAACTGGTGAGGCCTCAGAGTTTTCTTTCAGCAGAAAATACTATTATTAAAGAGCAACACATGTTTAATATTTCAGTTTTCACATGTGAAATTAACCTTGTTTCAAGAATGCTTTTTTTATTTTAAATAATTTGAAAAATGCTATAAAACAAAGAAATAGCTATGAGTCTAGGTACCTGGATACAATATATTAAAATGCAAATAAGAGTTTATATTTATATTAATATCTTCTTCTCAATTATGAGACTGGATTTCCAAATAATTTTTGATACCTTCTTCCATGGCTCTCTAAATATCATAATACCATAGATGATAAATCAGGATACAAAATTCCTCTTTTTGGGACTCTCCGTAAATGATTGGTAAATTGGGGGCATCTTCTTTAGTTTTACTGCTTCTTCTCAACTCCTTCTGAAACCCACTACTTTCTGGAAGCACCGTGCAAGAGTATGTGAGGATGCTATGATAGAAGTGTTCACTCCAGGAACAATCCAGGTTATAGGCAATTCTAAGCATATATTCCTATGAACATTTCCTTGACTCTTATTCAATTACACAGAGTCACTGATTTTGTTTTTTTAAAAAACATTTAATTTAGGTTCAGGAGTATATGTGTAGGTTTGTTGCACAGGCAAACTGCTTGTCTCGGGGGTTTGGTATGCAGATAATTTTATTACCCAGGTAATAATCATAGTACCCGGTAGGTAGATTTTTTATTCTCTCCCTTCTACCACCCTACACCCTCAAGTAATCCTGTGTCCATTGTTCCCCTTTTTATATCTATGTATTCTCACTGTTTAGCTGTCACTTCTAAGTGAGAATGTGTGGTATTTGTTCTTCTGTTCCTGTGTTAGTTTGCTTACGACAATGCCCTCCAGTTCTATTCATGTTGCATCTACATAGTATTCCATAGTGCATATGTGCCACATTTTCTTTATCCAGCCTACCATTGATGGGTATTTAGGTTGAGAATCATTCATTTTCTTTTTTTTAATCATAAAATTTATATATTAAAATAATTGCAACTAACCTACTAGTATGTATTAAAGGTCTAATGTGGTATCACATCTTTCCAAACCAATCTCCTCACACACAAACGCTCTCACTCACAATTTTCATGAATAGGATTTATAGATCCTAAAATTGCAGTATTTCAAAGGACACTAAATATCATTACATGTAACTACTTCATTGAAAAATGAGGCCATTATAACAAAGATGTTTTAAAATAAAATCAGCTAATTAGCATGAGAAACAAAAAAAGAATTGCACTAAAACCATTGTCGTTTCCAAAATATTAACCTATTTATTATTTTCTTTTATAAAGAAAATCCCACTACCATAATCTATCAGAAAAACAACTGGCCATTTCACATTTTATTCCACATATATTTTATTTCTGCATAATATGATAAACTCCTTAAACCAAATAATGACAGCATTTTATCTCCTAATCACACCTGCACCATCCGCAAAATTACAGCCATCATGAATCTTCATGCCTCTGCTTGATGTTTCACCACAAAGAATAGAAATGAAGTATCACTGATAAACTAACTCTAGCACCTAGTCTTATTTTTTTCTCATTAAAAAATAAAGTTTAATTCAGTCTCTAATGCCAGTCTCTGGCAATAGAAGGCCTTTAGAGTGAAAATAAAGCATAGCAAATTAGCTGCACATAGATATTTGGACATCTCTTCTGTTTTCTTTAATCTCTAGCACATATTCACCCATCCCATGAGTACACAGAAACGGTCTTGAATATGGTCTATTTTAATATTTAGGAAAGTCTTCCTCTTTAAAAATTGCTAGATCTTCAAGGAGAAGTGATGAGTTTATTTCACTGTTTTGTTAGAGTAGCATTCTCCTCATTCGGTCTGTGGAGAGCTGTCCCTCGTGCTGAAGAAAACTTGATTTTCCTCTCTCTCTTTCCCGGTTCCCCCACCACTCTTCGTTCTCAGTTCCTCTGATTCTTGGGAAACCCCGCCCCCACTCAATTTATTTCCCCTCCTAGCTTCTTCCTGGGGAGCTTCAGAATGGCAATGGGGTGGGGGGGAGACACAGAGGGGTCGCAACTAGCACTGATACCTGCTCCTCACCTTGTACCATGTCCCCAGAACTTACCTCCCAAGCAGTCAGCCCCGCTGGTCTCTGCTTTCCAGACCATCAAACTTCGCTGTCTCTGTCCCTTTCTGGGAAAATGTCCATGTGCCGACCTGCAAACCAGCCTCATTCCCAGCATCCCAAGTCCCTCAGACCACCCCTCCTCCCACGCAGCTGCGGGCCTCCCCCTCTGTGTGTCTCACCTGCTTCCAGTCTTGTTGGCAGATGCAGGTGTCCCGTGGCTGCCGAGGCGGGACCTGCGCTTTTATAGGCTTCGGGGAAGGGGGAGCGCTAGGAATCCTGGGAGGGGCTTCCCCAACTGACCAATGGGATTTCGCCTCAGAATGACTTTCCAAAGATTACCTCATAGGATGTGGCCCACGCTTCAGAATAAAAGTCTGGCATCTGCCCAAAAACTGGGCTAGGGGATTTTTTTGGATGGGGAAGGAGCATTCATTGTGGACAACAGAGTCTCCACACTCTCTCCAATCCCCTCCTGAGTTCCTGAGCTCCAAGTTGGTTCAGGTGTCCTGGCTGGTACCTGTTTCTTCCCATTCCCAATTTTTGCTATTGCTCCTGGTTCAGGAAAGAAAAAGATGGTAAACTGTTTTTGGAAAAAGTAAGGGATGTGGAGAATATTAAAGTCCAGCTCCACCTAGGAAAACTGACGTCTGTGAAAATGGAGGGCTCAGAAGACTCTGGGGCAGAGGTGGGACTTAAGCCTGAAGTTTTGATTCGTTGACTCGAAACCCAACTTATAAAATTCAGCTTACTTGTAGTGCTATACGGGGCAGGCTCTGAACCAAAAAATGAAGAAACGGGGGTGCAAGTTCAGATTTTTCTTCTCCAACTTGGGCATAGTTGTGCCTCAGTTTTTGCAATGGTGAATTAGTGGTAATAGTAGAGCATTTGCTGAGGAATTAATGATAGGGTGTGGATTGCGTGTTGGAAATAATCAGGGCATGGGCTAATGTGAGTTGTGTGAGGCACCTGCCTCAGAGGCAAAATTTAAAGGGGCACCAAAAACTCAATAATCAAGGTAAATAATATTTCAGGCCAGGTGCAATGGCTCATGCCTATAATCTGAGCACTTTGGGAGGCCAAGGTGGGAGGATCACTTGAGGCCAGGAGTTCAAGATGAGCCTGGGCAACATAGAGAGACCCCGTTTCTGCGAGAGAAAGAGGGAGAGAGGGAGAGAGAACGAGAGAAAGAGAGAGAGAGAGCGAGAGAGAGAATGGCATCTGTGGTCCCAGCTACTTGGGAGGCTGAGGTGAGAGGATCACTTGAGGCCAGGAGGTCGAGGATGCCGTGAGCTATGATTGCACCACTGCACTCCAGCCTAGGTGACAGAGCAAGACTCTGTCTCAAAAAAAAATCAATGCAATGTTTTAAGAAATCAAAATGTATGCCAAAATCCACAAAGAACAAAATATCAAAAATATAGATAAAGGCAGAACCAGCCTTTCTGAATTTTCCTTTTGCCAGAGGTCCCAATATGGCTTGGCATGGCACTAGCAATCATGTCTGTTTATCATAAGTTTTCTAATAATGCAGCTGTTATTCTTTCCTGATCTATTCCACCCATTCATTTCCTCAACAAACTTGTTGTACTAGGCACTGGAGATAACATACATGAATTCAGCAACCAACTTTGACTTTATGGAGGGTAAAGACGTGAAAACTCTGCTCACATGTTGGTATGGGCATTGGGTTGAAGGAACAATCAGTGTAAGGGCCTTGCTGGGGGTGGGGGAAAGAACAGGCCCTGGGGGGTGAGCAAGCATAGAAGGGACAATTAAGATATAAATCAGGGACAGCTGGACAGGACCTGATCATTCAGGCCAGGACCAAAGTGAAGTTCCTCAGGTTGCACAGGAAGACCTGCCACCCTTTCTCTCTCCCCTTCCCTAAGCTTTTACTCTGTGCCAGGGTCAGTGCCAAACATTCTACCTGCTGAGTGCTCTGAAGGCCTCAGGGCAGCTCCATGAGATAGATCCCGGCCAGGCACGTTGGCTCACCCTCGTAATTCCAGCACTTTGGGAGGCTGAGGTGGGTGGATGACCTGAGGTCAGGAGTTCGAGACCAGACTGGCCAACATGGTGAAACCCCATCTCTACTAAAAATACAAAAGTTAGCCGGGTGCAGTGGCGGGGCCTGTAGTCCCAGCTACTACAGAGGCTGAGGCAGGAGAATTGCTTGAACCCGGGAGGCAGAGATTGCAGTAAGCTGAGATCGTGCCACTGCACTCCAGCCTCGGTGACAGAGTGAGACCTCGTATATATAAAAAATAAAGGAGCCAGACATGGTGGCTCACAGCTGTATCCCAGCACTTTGGAAAGCAGAGGTGGGTGGATCACTTGAGGTCAGGAGTTTGAGACCAGCGTGACCAACATGGAGAAATCCTGACTCTACTAAAAATACAAAATTAGCTGGTGTGGTGGCATGTGCCTCTAATCCCAGCTACTTCAGAGGCTGAGGCAAGATAATCGCTTGAACCCGGGACACAGGAGTTGGGGTGAGCCAATGAACAAAATATCACAAGATTGTGCCACTGCACTCCAGCCTAGGCAACAAGAGCAAAACTCTGTAAAAAAAAAAAAAAAAAAGAAGAAGAAAGAAAGAAAGGGAGAGAAATAGAGAGAGAAAGAAAGAAAGAAAGAGAAAGAAAGAAAGTAAGAAAGAAAGGGAGAGAAATAAAGAGAGAAAGAAAGAAAGAAAGAAGAAAGAAAGAAAGAAAGAAAGACAGACAGACAGACAGACAGACAGACAGAAAGAAAGAAAGAAAGAAAGAAAGAAAGAAAGAAAGAAAGAAAAAGAAGGAAAGAAAGAAAGAAAGAAAAGTTAGTTCTTTTTGGCCGGGTGACTGTAATTTTTCACCATGTTGGCCAGGCTGGTCTCAAACTTCTGACCTCAAGTGATCTCCCTGCCTTGACCTCTCAAAGTGCTAGGGTTACAGGTGTGAGCCACTACATGCAGACTCATTCTTAAGTTAGAAGTAACTATAATATCAATTCTTATTTTGACATTGCCAGAGTTTCTGTGTTGCCTGACACAATGTTACCTGTTTATTGGACAGACTGCTGTCTAACTTCATTCTCATTGTTTCAGAATGCTACCCAAATTAAAATTTTCATCCCATTGTTTTCAGATCCAGAGATTACCTCAGACCAGTTTTATGTTATTTCTGGATTATTTCTTTTCTCATGGTCTTTGTAGTAGGATCAGTCAAGCCTTTAAGAAGACATACTAGGCCAGGTGCAGTGGCTTACGCCTGTAATTCCAGCAATTTAGGAGGCCAAAGCAGGTGGATCACCTGAGGACAAGAGTCTGAGACTGGTCTGGCCAACATGGTGAAACCCTGTCTCTACTAAAAATACAAAAGTTATCTGGGCGCGGTGGCACACACCTATTTTCCCAGCTACTCAGGACGCTGAAGGCAGGAGAATCACTTGAACTTGGGAGGTGGAGGTTGCAGTGAGCTGAGATTACGCCACTGCACTCCAGCCTGGACAACGGAGTGAGATTTCATCTAAAAAAAAAATACAAATTATGTGACTACAAATATGACCATGCTTCTTTCCCTTTATAAAATTTTTGAATCTTGGCCTTTGATTATGAAATATTCTACTTATGTAGGTACTACTTATCATATAAACATGAATTCAATTTTCATTAAAATGTTTCTGTTACTTCTGCATTTTTTCATCTTCCCTCCACTTGTCCATTACTTCATGTTTTCCAGAAGAACTTACAAGTCCTCAGTAAATGATATCTTAAACATGTTTTTTGGATTTTGCTATCTATAGTCTGCATTATAATTCTGTTGAAAGGAAGGTCATGTTTTATGTTTCTGATCAGTAGTTTGAGAATGCATGAGGTGCTGTTAAATTATGATATTTTTGTGTGTGGAAATATTGGTCAGTTCTTTTTTCTTTTCTTTTTTTATTTTTCTTTTTTTTTTTTTTGATACATAGTCTTGCTCTGTTGCCCAGGCTGGAGTTCAGTGGTGCAGTCTGGGCTCACTGCAACCTCCACCTCCTGGGTTCAAGTGATTCTCCTGCCTCAGCCTCTTGAGCAGCTGGGATTATAGGTGCATGCCACCACACCCAGCTAATTTTTTGTAATTTTAGTAGAGATGAGGTTTCACCATGTTGGCCAGGCTGGTCTTGAACTCTTGGCCCCAAAATGCTGGGATTAAAAGTGTGAGCCACCATGCCCAGCCATTCAATTATTTTCTCATATGAACATTTTTAAAACATAACAAATGCTGAAATAATAGTAAAACAATCTCTTATGTACCCACCATGTAGATTCAATAATTAATATTTTGCCATGTTTTGTATGTCTGTATCCCTGTGTTTATTTTGTGTACTGAGACATCATGATATTTTACTCCCAAAAAATTAAATATGCATTTTCTACCAAAAAAATGAGCTCCCAGTGGGGCTTGGTGGCTCACGCCTGTAATCCCAGCACTTTGGGAGGTGGAGGCGGACAGATCAGCAGATGTCAGGAGTTTGAGACCAGCCTGGCCAACACAGTGAAACCCTGTCTCTACTAAAAATACAAAAATTAGTCAGGCATGGTGGTCCATGCCTGTAATCCCAGCTACTTGGGAGGCTGAGGCAGGAGAATCACTTGGACCCAGGTGGCCGCGGTTGCAGCGAGCAGAGATCTCACCACTGCACACCAGCCTGGGCAACAAAGCAAGATTCTGTCTAAAAAAAAAAAAAAGGAAAAAAAAAGCAGCTCCCCCCATATAATGAAATACCATTATCACACCTTAGAAGATTAACAATATTATCCTAATATTATAGACTATCCAGTCTATGTTCACATTTTTCCAATTGTCCCCAGGATGCCTTTCATAGTTTTTTAGATTCCAGGAGGTAATCAAGATTCAAGTTTGCACCTGGTTGCTGTCTCTTAAAAATCTAAACTTTTCTTTCTGGCCAGGAGTGATGGCTCATGATTGTAATCCCAGCATAATCCCAGCACTTTGGGAGGCCAGAGCAGGCAGATCATCTGAGGTCAGGCGATCTCACTGTGGATCTCCCTAGCCAACATGGTGAAACCCCCTCTCTATTAAAAGTACAAAAATTAGGCCACGCGGTGGCTAATGCCTGTCATCTCAGCACTTTGGGAGGCCAAGACAGGCAGATCATGATGTCAGGAGATCAAGACCATCCTGGCGAACATGGTGAAACCACATCTCTACTAAAAATACAAAAAATTAGCCAGGCGTGGTGGCACGCGCCTCTAGTCCCAGCTAGATGGGAGGCTGAGGCTGGAGAATCACTTGAATCTGGGAGGCAGAGGTTGCAGTAAGCCAAGTTTGTGCCACTGCACTCCAGCCTGGGAGACAGAACTAGACTGTGTTTTAAAGAAAAAATTAGCCAGGTGTTTGTGGTGGTGCATGCCTGTAATCCCAATTACTCAGAGGCTGAGGCAGGAGAATCAGTTGAACCGGGGAGGTGGTGGAGGTTGCAGTGAGCCAAGATCGTGCCCCTGTACTCCAACCTGGGCAACAGAGTGAGACTCAGTTAAAAAAAAAAAAAAAAAAAAAAAAAGGCCAGGCACAGTGTCTCCCACCTGTAATCTCAGCACTTTGGGAGGCCAAGCGAGACAGGTGAATCACCTCAGGTCAGGAGTTTGAGACCAGCCTTAACAACAAGGTGAAACCCCATATCTACTAATAATCCAAAAATTTGCCAGGAGTGGCAGCACGTGCCTGTAATCCCAGCTACTCAGGAGGCTGAGACAGGAAAATTGCTTGAACCCAGCAGGGAAGAGGTTGCAGTGAGCTGAGATCGCGCCACTGTACACCAACTTGGGCGACTGATCAAGACTCTGTCTAAAAATAAAAATAAAAATAAAAATGCAGTACACCAGTGCATATCCCTTCATTGTTGGTGGACATGTGGGTTGTGTTCATTTTTGTCAGTTACAAATGATGCTGTTGTGAACATCTTTGTATTTCTATTTCTATTCGGTTACCATTAGTGTGTATTTATGTACAGCATAAAGCAAAAGGTAAAACCATAGGTTACAGGGTAAATACATCTTCAGTTTACTAGGTATTATTGGTTTCATCCCAATGTTAACACACCAACTGACAGTATTACAATGTCTGATAATTGCCAAATCTTCGCATTCTTGTTGACCCTTAATTTTGTTAAAATTTTAATTTTTGAGTTTTTTGGTGGGTATGGGGCAATGATTGTGATATTAATTTACTGAGCCTTTTCTTCTCTGTAACAGGCCCTGTCAAGATATATGTGTGGTGTGGCAGGGGTAGGAGCCCCTAGAGATAGAATGGGCTCTGGAATCCTTAATCATCCTATGTGAAAAAGTTCGTGGGGCAGTGATTTTTTTTTTGAGACAGAGTTTTACTCTTGTTGCCCAGGCTAGAGTGCAATGGTGCAATCACGGCTCACTGCAACCTCCACCTCCCAGGTTCAAGTGATTCTCCTCCCTCAGCCTCCCAAGGAGCTGGGATTAGAGGCATGTGCCACCACACCCAGCTAATTTTTTGTATTTAGTAGTGATGGGGTTTCACCATGTTCGTCAGGCTGGTCTTGAACTCCTGACCTCAGGTGATCCACCCCCCTAAGCCTCCCAAAGTGCTGGGATTACAGGCATGTGCCACTGCATCTTAATATTTCCTGTGTGCAGTGTTGTAGCCAGGGTGCAAAGCCACTTCTTAATGATTCTGCCATCTAAATATTATATCTTCTTGCTTCCCTTTGAGATATGCTCATTCCTCCATACAATTAAACAATCTCAATTACTCTTGAGGGAACATAAAATCCTCACTGTCTAATCATGGGTCCTTCCAAATTATTTGTTGGCTTGTGTTTAAAATATGAAAAAGGCAATGTAGATTTTGTTTTCTTCTTACTGCTTAACCTGAACATAATGTCATAGATACCTCCTAGCCCGTTGCTAAACCAAGGAGAGTCACTTCAATAATGAACAAGACAGGAGGGAAACTACATTGATAATTTATCATTACACTATCATTACATACGTGGAACTCATCAATGATGCTTATGAAAAAATTGAGTCATTTGTGGAAAAGTGTAAAGAGAATATAAGAGGTGTCTCAACGGAAGAGAAAAAGCTATAGAAAATAATTATAAAAAAAGAGTGTTAAGATGTGAACACAAATTCAGAGATTCAGAAGCACAAAGGGCTAAGCTAAGGGAAAAAAGTTATCAATATTTTCTTATTCATTATGGAGAGCAGGATGAATTCTTAAAAGGTCAAATAATTGTGAGTCTGATATATCTGATGATAATTTGTATTTCTAATGTTGTAAATGGTTGTGAATTCATAGTCATTATTCCTATTTCCTTTAGACTAGTGACTGAGTTTGACTGACAAAAACACACTGGGTTAGTATTGTTATCTATGTGTGTTCATCATACTATGTGTTAAAACAAGTCCATCAATTTTTGTCTTGTGTTTGTTGTCATTTCATTTTATTTTTAATTTCTTTGGGACAGGGTCTCTCACCCAGGCTGGAAGTGCAGTGGCATGATCACAGCTCACTGCACCCTCTACATCTCCAGGCTCAGGTGATCCTCCTACCTCAGCCTCTAAAGTAGCAGGGACTACAGGCGTGAGCCACCACACCTGGCTAGTTTTTGTATTTTTTGCAGAGATGGGATTTTGATATGTCACTCAGGTTGGTCTCAAACTCTTTGACTCAAGTGAGCTGCCTGCCTTGTCCTCCCACAGTGCTGGGATGACTGGTATGCACCACTGCCCCTGGCCTGTTTTCATTTTATTAGTCAAATCTCACTATTTCCTTAGCATTTCTCTTCAATTTAGCTTAGAAAATCTATTCCTATTTTAAAACATATACAATTATTTGGGTGTGGTTGCACATGCCTGTAATCCCAGCTACTTGGGAGGCTAAGGCAGGAGTATCACTTCAACCCAGGAGACTGAGGTGGCAGTTAGTCGAGATCGCTCCACTACACTCCACCCTGGATGACAGAGTGAGACAAAACAAAACAAAACAAAACAAAGAAGGTTTTCTGGAGATCATTTTTACATTTATTCAGTCTGTTTTGACTATAACTTAATGTAAAGAATTCAGTAAATATAACTTCACTCCTACACACTATTAGTCAATGTACCTAACATGATTTATTGAATAAGCCAGTCCATTCCCAACAACATCAAAAGTAATTACATTTCCCAATATAAATTAAAACAGTAATTATGGAAAATAATATGGAGATTCATCAGAAACTAAAAATAGAATTATTGTATGTTCCAGCAATCCCACCTGTGGGTGTATAGCTAAAGGAACTGAAATCAGCATACTGAAGAGATAACTGCACTACCATATTCACTGCAGCATTCTTCATAATAGCTAAGATATGGAAGCAATGTAGGAGGCCAGCATTGGATGAATGTATAAAGAAAATGTTATATATATATATATATATGTACTCACATATATATACATATATATACACATACATATATATACATATACACACACACATACACAAAGGAATATTATTCACTATTTTATCTTTATTTATTTTTTATTTTTTATTTATTTTATTTCATTTTATTTTATTTTGAGACGTAGTTTCGCTCTTGTTGCCAGGCTGGAATGCAATGGCATGATCTCGGCTCACTGCAACCTCCACCTCCTGGGTTCAAGCGATTCTTCTACCTCATCCTCCCGAGTAGCTGGGATTACAGGCATGTACCACCAAGCCCAGCTAATTTTGTATTTTAACTAGAGACGGGTTTTCTCCATGTTCGTCAGGCTGGTCTCGAACTCCCGACCTCAGGTGATCCACCCGCCTCGGCCCCCCAAAGTGCTAGGATTACAGGCGTGAGCCACCGTGCCCGACCTTACTATTTACTCTTTTTTTTTTTCCTTTGAGATGGAGTTTCCCTCTTGTTGCCCAGGCTGCAGTGCAATGATGCGATCTTGGCTCACTGCAACCTCCGCCTCCTGGTTTCAAAGGATTCTCCTGCCTCAGTCTCCCAAGTAGCTGGGATTACAGGCACCTGCCACCACTGCCAGCTAATTTTTGTATTTTTACAAAATTTAAAAGTAAAGAGGGTGTTTCGCAATGTTGCTCAGGCTTGTCTTGAACACCTGAGCTTGAGTGATCCACCCGTCTCAGCCTCCAAAAGTGCTGGGATTATAGGCGTGAGCCACAGCATCCAGCCAAAAACACAGATGAGTATATTAATAGCCTGAAGCACTGTAAAATATTGCTGAGAAAACAGATCACTAATATCATCATCATAGAGCACAAAATAAGTTCTGGTATTATTAAGAATATCATAGCTCTGACTAACACATACATGGAAAACTTATTCTACTAGAAATTAAATTATACTAATACTATTGACAATCACTTTTATAGCTGTCACTGTAAACTCAAACACAAGAAATAAATTTATCACCAGAAAACATAAAACAAGTACTTAGCCTTACTGCTGAGAAGCCTCTAGTTGTGTTTTACTGAACGGCACCTCAGTTCTTGGGCTAAAGTTTGAAATAGCAACTGGAAGGACAGCTTTAACATTAAAATGGTTTTATTTTTAGGGTTGTCATGTTATAAAAGCTATTCTTACATAACTAAGCTGTTGGAAACAGACCAGGTTTTGTGAAAGTTTTTCACCAGGTGTTTCATGTTGTCCTCACTGCAACCCTAAACAATGCAAATGCTTCGTAAGCCACTGTAATGCTAACTCAGCTGATAAATTAATAAAATTCTGTTTCTTTAGGCTGGGCACAATGGCTCAGACCCGTAATACAAGCAGTTTGGGAGGCAGAGGTGGGTGGATGAGGTCAGGAGATCAAGACCATCCTGGCTAACACGGTGAAACCCCGTCTCTACTAAAAATACAAAACATTAGCCAGGCGTGGTGGCACTTGTCTGTAATACCAGCTACTTGGGAGGCTGAGGCAGGAGAATCACTTGAACCCAGGAGGCAGAGGTTGCAGTGAGCTGAGATTGCACAACTGCACTCCAGCATGGGTGACAGAGAGAGACTCCATCTCAAAATAATAGTAATAATAAATAAATAAAATAAAAAATAAAAGAAAATTATCCTACTGTAATGTCCTAAGCTAGAAAATATTTGTTAACATTGTTAACAGGACTGAATGGACATGGATGCACTACCCAAAGATTCTCCTATTTCAAGGTCATCTTCAAAGAGAAAACATCAATTTCACTGTGTTTCTTGCTTACCCAAGTCAAGAGTTACCAAAGCCAAGACATCCAACTGCACAGAGCTTGGACCTAGAGCAGCAGGAGGGCATATGTAAGTCACAGAATTGGGAGAGGGAGCAGAAAAATGATTCATCTGTATCGGGTGTGGTCTGCAATTTGTAGGATGTAGAATGTAGCTGGTGGATAGAGAAAGAGAATTAGAAAAAAATTAATGCTCATTCAGGTTTATTTTATGAATGAGCCAAAAGTCATATATGGATATTCACAGTAGGTAGAATGATCAGAGCAGAAGTAGCACTTTTGGCACATAGTTATTGGGATTGAAGGAGAATTCATTTTAGCTTTAATTTAAAAGTAGATTTAATTACTTTTGTTTTAATTAATTCTTCTAAAGCTTTTAATTTTAAGAGAGTTTGTAATTTTACTTTGGCAAAATATACATAGCATAAAATTTGTCATTTTTTAACAATTTTTAAGTGCATAGTTCAGTGTCACTAAATACAGTTACCTGATTGTACAACCGTCACCATCATCCATCATCTCTAGAGCTGTTTCCCTTTCAATTGCCCAACTGAAACTCTGTATTCTTTAAACAATAGCCCTTCCTTAATCTCTTCTCCCAGTACCTGGGAACCATCATTCTACTTTTGGTTTCTATGAATATTACATGCTGCATACCTCATATAAGTGGAGTTATGCAGTATTAGTTTTTTGTATCCAGCTTTTTTCACTTGGCATTATGTCAAGGTCCATCAATGTTTTAGCATGCACCAGAATGTCTCTTTTTAAGGCTAATAATATTCTACTGTATGTCTGTACCGCATTTTGTTTATCCATTCCTCTGTCAATGACTGCTTCCAGCTTTTGGCTATCATGAATAACGTTGCTATGAACATGAATTTGCAAATATCTGTTGAAGTCCCTGCTTTCAATTCTTGTGCGTTTAAATGCAGAAGTGGATTTGCTGACTCATACAGTAACTCTATGTTCCATTTTTATTTATTTAATTTTTTTTTTGAGACAAAGTCTGGCTCTGTCACCCAGGCTGGAGTGCACTGGTGTGACCTCGGTTCCCTGCAACCTCCACCTCCCAGGTTCAAATGATTCTTCTCCCTCAGCCTCCTGAGAAAATGGGATTACAGGCACCTAACACCACACCCAGCTAATTTTTGCATTTTTAGTTGAGACAGGGTTTCACCATGTTAGTCAGGCTGGTCTTGAACTCCTGACCTCATGATCTGGCTGCCTCAGCATCTTAAAGTGCTGGGATTACAGGCTTGAGCCACTGAGCCCAGCCTATGTTCCATTTCTTTGTAATTTAGGAAACACTGTACTCTTTTCCACCATGACTATGCCGCTGTAGAGTCCACTGGCAATGCACAAGAGTTTCAATTTGGCTACATCCTCAGCAACACTTATTATTTCCTGGTTTGTTGATGATTGCCATCTTAGTGGGTATGAAGTGGTATCTTATTTTGGTTTTGATTTGCATTTCCTTAGTAATCAGTGATGTTGAGCGTCTTTCATGTGCTTGATTGCCAGTTGTATATCTTTTTTGGGAAAATTTCTATGTAAGCCATTTGCCTTTTTTTTAATTGGGTTGTTTATTTATTGTTGAGTTGTAGGAATTCTTTATATATTTTGCATATTGATCCTCTATCAAAGATATTATTTGAAATATTTTCTTCCATTCTGCCAGTTGTCCTCTGATTGCACAAAAGTTTTAAATTTCAATGAAGTCCAATTTACTTTTTTTTTGTTACTTATGCTTTTGGTGTAAGAAAGTTTTTAGTTTATACTTTTAAAGATATCATGTCTCCTGCCTCACATGTACCACTGGACAAAGTCCCTTTTATGTGCTCATCTTCTGTCGGAGGTAAATGTATTTTTTAAATTGGAGAACAAAGATAATTGCAAAATTGGCATGGGGAACTAAGATAATTATGAAAGTTCCAGATACAAAGAGAGAGGGCTCAATATGCCAGCAGTTCTCTACCAATCCATCCTAGAAGTCTTCTTTTAGGATTGACTAAATAATGCAGGGGATGGGTGCAAGACACTCAAGTGTTTCAGAAGCATTCATAGAGCACAGGCAGAGCAGATTTAGCATAATTCTTAAGAGGTGCCCTATGTTTTATAGAATGGCAAATGAGCATTGGCTCGTAACAAGAGAGACAGCCTGTCCTTTAAATCTATCTTTTTTTCTTGAGATAAGGTCTCACTCTGTTGCCTAGGCTGGATTGCAGTGGCGTGATCTTGGCCTACTCCAGACTTGACCTCCTTGACTCAAGCAATCCTCCCACCTCAGCCTCCTGAGTAGCTGGGACTAGTAGTAGGCACCACCATACATGGTTTATTATTGTTAATATTTATGTTAGAGACAGGGTTTCACCATGTTGCCCAGGCTGGTCTCAAACTCCTAAGCTCAAGCCATTCTCCCATCTCAGCCTCCCAGAGTGCTGGGATTACAGGCATGAGCCAAATTCTTGTCATGGTGACTCATTTTCATGGTTAAAATATCCTGAGTTGACTGTGTCCTGTTGGGAGGCGGGATGGAGGAAGCTACTTACGGAAAAAGAAGAAGAAAGGGAAGCACACCAGAAGCAAGAAAGTGTCAATTTCTACATCAAGGACTCCATGATAAAGAAAAGTACAGGTAGCCTGTTTTCATAGCTGACCAATGGACTGTGGACTGCACCTGCATCTACCAGGTTCTTCTGGAATCGTCCCAGTTTTAAATTTTTGACCTGATATTCATGAACACAGTGCTACTGGTCAGACCTTTGTCAAGGTTTAAGCTTCAGAATACAAGGTCTTCATGCAGTGGGAGGCCTGGTTAGGGTTTATGATTCTGCCCTGGGGCATCTGCCCCTTCTGACCTGGAGGTAAACATGGTGTCTACTATTTACCTCCACACTTGAGCAGCCAAGGATGGACTGAGCACAGAGGCTCACATCTGTAACTCCAGCACTTTAGGAGGCCAAGGCAGAGGATTGCTTGAGGCCAGGATTTCAGGACCAGCCTGTGCAATATAGTGAGACCTTGTCTCTGTAAAAACAAACAAACAAACAAAACGGAGGATGGGTGGGTGGCAGGGAGCAGTTCAACATGGGAAACCACTAATATGAGCTGGAAGGACCCCTAGACAAGCCCCCATTAACAGATGAGAATCTGCCCTGGGATTATACCCTAAGGTAATGCATTGAACTTTTCTAGAGTTTAAAAATAATCAATCTTAAAACCCCCAACATACTGCTACTGTTTGCTACTTAATAATGTTTTCTAGTCCGGGTGTGGTGGGCTCATACCTGTAATCCCAACACTTTGGAAAGTTGAGGCGAGCAGATCACCTGAGGTCAGGAGTTCGAGACCAGCCTGGCCAACATGGTGAAACCCCGTCTCTACTAAAAATACAAAAAAAATTTAGCAGGCCATGGTGGTGTGTACCTGTAACCCCAGCTGCTTGGGAGGCTGAGGCAGGAGAATCCTTTGAACCTGGGAGGCAGAGGTTGCAGTGAGCTGAGATTATGCCATTGCACTCCAGCTTGGGTGACAAGAGCTAAACTCCGTCTCAAAACAAAACAAAACAAAATTTAAATGTAATTGAGTTGAATATTTAAACTTTTAATTGACATTTCAAATTAGATTCTAATTCAATTTAAAAGAGCATCTCATAGAAGTAAATGTACTCAATTATGTTAACTCTGGTTTCATTTAAGCGATTTGTTTTGTGAAGGGACACAAATCCAACCAGATTTTAACAGTGTATAAATATGTATTTATTACGGTAATTACAATGACAATACTCTCAACTCCCCATTTGAATAAAGGAGAGCATCTGATCTGTGTTCTGGGACAGCATGCACTACGGGTGTGTGGAAATACCGATGCCCTCAGCTGTGTGGCAGGCTCAGTGGGACCTGGAGTGCAGGAGCCCCTGGGCTATTCACTTCTGGCCACTAAAGTCATTGTCCATTTACCCCCAACTGCTATAGAAATATTATTTTCAGTGATTGTCATGATGCAAAAGAAAAGAAGCAGGGAGATTTATTAAACTTTACATATAAGTTATGTTACTAAATCAAGTCTACTTTCTTCTGGCTTAACTAAAAATCTATACTAGTATTTATGCCTTTTGGAAAATAGAGATGCCAATTTAAATATCATGAAGCAAAGCAACTGATTATTAGGCGAAACGGCCAAGTACAACTGCGGAATTGTAGAGGTTATGGGTTACATGTATAAGAATATTTCATAGCAATAACCTTTTAAGACTATGTGAAGAGACTACACAGTGAAGCAGAAATTAGAACAGAATTAATAATACTGTGTACACTCTCAGTTCACCAATTGTCAAAACTAGCTTTATGATTCAGGAGGGTGTCTGCTCTTTTGCAATTGGAAAAAAAGAAAGAATATTTTATTTTTTGACTCTTTAGATTTTCTTCAATAACAGTATTTCCAAGGCTAAGTAAGGGAGTTGCAAGTAGCACCAAGAGAAAAAAGCAGGCTTGAGCACCTTTTTAAAATGGTCTTAAAATATGTAAAATGGAGCCAGGTGTGGTGGCTCACTCTTGTGATCCCAGGACTTTAGGAGCCTGAGGTGGGAGGATTGCTTGAGGCCAAAAGTTTGAGACCAGCCTGGGCAGCATAGCAAGATCCCCATCATTATAAAAAAATTAAAAAATTTAAAACAATTAGCTGCATGTGGTGGTGCATTCCTTAGAGTCTTAGTTACTTAGGAGGCTGTGGTAAGAGGAGGTCTTGAGCCCAGGAGTTCAAGTCTGCAGTGAGCTACAATTGCACCACTGTCCTCCAGCCTGGGCAACAAAGTGAGACCCTCTCTCTCTCTCTCTCTTTCTCTCTCTCTCTCTCCACTCTCATATATATATATATATATATACACACACACACACACATATATATATATACACACACACACACACACACACATATATATATATATATATATATATATATATATATATATACATGGAAAAGGGTAGGGGCCAAGAATATCAAAGACATTATTGAAGAAGAGTAAAGATTTGTCCTGCCAAATATCAGAACTTTTATAAAGCTACAGCAATTAAGACAGTGTGGTCTTCACTGATAAACTGACTAATGAAACAGAATAGAGAGCTCCCAAACAAATCTCCACAAATTTAATCTTTGATATGTGATGTAGGTGACATGGCAGATCAGCAAGGAAAGAAACGACTTTCCAATAAATAGAATAGAAAAATAATGGTTATTGATATAGGAAATGAAATTATAATCCTACTTCACTCTATATACAAACATTAAATTCCAGATGTACCAAAGACTTACATGTCAGAAACAAAACTTTAAAACTTTTAGTAGAAAATATAAATGAATGAGACACAAAAAGCCATTAATCATTAAAAATATTAGACATTTTGACTATCACAAAATTAAGAACTTTTTATATCAAAAAGTGGAAAGATTAGCTGGGCACAGTGTCTCAAGCCTGTAATCCCAACAGTAGATCACCTGAGGTCAGGAGTTTGAGACCAGTCTGGCCAACATGGTGAAACCCCATCTCTACAAAAAATACAAGAAATTAGCCGGTCATTGGTGGCAGACTCCTATAATTCCAGCTACTTGGGAAGCTCAGGCATTAGAATTATCTGAACTCTGGAGGTGGAGGTGGCAGTGAGCCACTGCACTCCATTCCGAATGACAGAGGGAGACTCTGTCTTAAAAATATAAAATAAAATAAAATATAAAAGTAAGAAAGTGAAAAGATAAACTATAAACTAGAAGAAGATATTTGCAGTACCTAAAACCTATGAAAGATTAATATCACATCAACAAAGTAAAAGGAGCTCCTATGAATTAATTTTAAAGATAGCAACCCAACAGAAAATTGGGAAAAGACATTAATAGGGATTTCACAAAAGAGAAAGCCCCCAAAACATAAAAATTTTCTTACGCTCATTAGTAATCCAGAAAATGCACAAGATACTACATATCTATTCTCTCCACAAATATAAAGAAGTTTGAAGATACCAAATGTATTAGTCCACATTCACACTGCTGTATGTAAAGACATACCTGAGACAAGGAAGAAAAAGAGGCTTAATTGGATTTAGGGTTCCACATTCCACATGGCTGAGGAGGCCTCAGAGTCATGGTGGTGGATGAACAGCACTTCTTACATGGCCAAGGGAGTATGAGAAGGAAGCAAAAGAAGCAAAAGATGAAACCCCTGATAAACCTATCAGATCTTCTGAGACTTATTCACTATCACAAGAATAGCATGGGAAATATGAGCCCCAGGGATTTAACTACCTCCCCCTGGGTCCCTCTCCCAACATGTGGGAATTCTGAGTGATACAATTCAAGTTGAGATGTGGGTAGGGACATGGCCAAACCATATTATTCCACTCCTGGCCCCTCCAAATCTCATGTCCTCCCATTTCAAAACCTACCATGCCTTCCCAACAGTCCCCCAAAATCTTAACTCATTTTAGCATTAACTCAAATGTCCACTGTCCAAAGTCTCACCTGAGACAAGGCAAGTCTCTTCCATCTATGACCCTGTAAAATCCAAAGCAAGGTAGTTACTTCCTAGATACAATGGGGTACAGGTAATTGAATAAATACAGCTGTTCCAAATGGGAGTAACTGGCCAAAACAAAGGAGTTCCAGGCCCCATGCAAGTCCAAAATACAGCAAGGTAGTCAAATTTTAAAGCTCCAAAATAATGTCCTTCAACTCCTTGTTTCACATCAAGGTCATGTTGATGTAAGAGGTGGCTCCCAGGGCCTTGGGTAATTCTGCCCCTGTGGATTTGCAGGGTGTAGCCCACCTCCTGGCTGTTTTCATGGGCTGATGTTGAGGGTACGCAGATTTTCCAGGCTCACGGTACAAGCTGTAAGTGAATCTACCATTCTGGGGTCTGGAGGACAGTGGTCCTCTCCTCACAGCTCCACTAGGAAGTGCCCCAGTAGGGACTCTGTGTATGGGCTCCTTTCCCATATTTCCCTTCTGCACGGCCCTAGCAGAGGTTCTACATTAGAGCCCCACCCCTGCAGCAAACTTCTGCTTGGACATCCAGGCATTTTCATACATCCTCTGAAATCTAGGTGGAGGTTTCCAAACCTCAATTCTTGACTTCTGCGCACACACAGGCTCAACACCATGTGGAAGCAGCCAAGGCTTCATGCTTGCAATCTCAAATGCATAGCCTGAGTTCTATGTTGGCCCTTTTCAGCCATGGCTGGAGTGGCTGAAACGCAGAGCACCAAGGCCCTAGGCTACACGCAGCACAGTGAACCTGGGCCTGGCCCACAAAACCATTTTTTCCTCTTAGGCCTCTGGGCCTATGATGGGAGGAGCTGCTGTGATCACCTCTGAAGTGCCCTGTAGACATTTTCCCCATTGTCTTGGGGATTAACATTCAACTTCTTACTTATGCAAATTTCTGCAGACAGCTTGAATTTATCCTCAGAAAACGGGATTTTATTCTCTATGACATTGTCATGCTGCAAATTTTCCAGATTTGTATGCTCTGCTTCCTTTATAAAACTGAAGGCCTTTAATATCACCCATTACCTCTTGAATGCCTTACTGCTTAGAAATTTCTTCCAGCAGGCTGGGTGTGGTGGCTCACGCTTGTAATCCCAGCACTTTGGAAGGCCGAGGCGGGCAGATCACGAGGTCAGGAGATCGAGACCACGGTGAAACCCTGTCTCTACTAAAAATACAAAAAATTAGCCGGGCGTGGTGGCGGGCACCTGTAGTCCCAGCTACTCGGAGAGGCTGAGGCAGGAGAATGGCGTGAACCTGGGAGGCGGAGCTTGCAGTGAGCCGAGATTGCGCCACTGCACTCCAGCCTGGGCGACAGAGCGAGACTCCGTCTCAAAAAAAAAAAAAAAAAAGAAATTTCTTCCAGCAGATACCCTAAATTATCACCCTCAAGTTCAAATTTCCACAAATCTCTAGGGCAGAGGCCAAATGCTGCCATTCTCTGCTAAAACATAACGAGAGTCACCTTTGCTCCAGTTCCTCATCTCCATCTGAGACCAGCTCTGCCTGGACCTTATTGTTCATAACACTATCAGCATTTTTGTCAAAGCCATCCAACAAGTCTCTAGGAGGTTCCACAATTTCCCACATTTTCCAGTCTTCTTCTGAGCCCTCCAAACTGTTTCAACTTCTGCCTGTTACCAAGTTTCAAAGTTGTTTCCACATTTTTGGGTATCTTTTCAGCACTACCCCACTCCACCGGTACCAATTTACTGTATTAGTCCATTTTCACACTGCTGATAAAGACATATCTGGGTCTGAGAAGAAAAAGAAGTATAAAGAAAAAGAACTATAATTGGATTTACAGTCCCACATGGTGGGGGAGGCCTCAGAGTCATGACAGGAGGTGAAAGGCACTTCTTACATGGCAGCAGCAAGAGAAAATGAGGAGGAAGCCAAAGCAGAAACCCCTGATAAACCCATCAGATCTCATGAGACTTATTCACTATCATGAGAATAGCACAGGAAAGACTGGCCCCCATGGTTCAATTACCTAACCCTGCATTCCTCCCACAGCATGTGGGAATTCTGGGAGATAGAATTCAAGCTGAGATTAGGGTGGGGACAGAGCCAAACCATATCACCAAATATGAAGAGACTGTGGATCAAAAAGTCATTTCGAACTAATACAGGAAGTGAGAGTTTAAATTAGAACAACCACTTTGGAAAACAATTTGGATTATCTTATAAAAATGAGCATTCTCATATTTTATGGCAAAGTGATTCCTCTACAATAGGCCCTGGAGAAACTCTTTCCCATATGTACCAGAAGTAGTAAACAAAGAAAAGAAATGTTCATGTAATGCCATTCATAATAGCAAAAATCTGGAAATAAGCCAAATGTTCATTAATAGGAGAAAGGGTAAATTAATAGGGGAATGGGTAAATAAATTATAACCTTAAAAAACTAAATAATATGTCATTTAGGGCAATCATATATATGAAATAAAACAATTTTTTTTTAAAGGAAGGGAATCCTAAACATAAATTCAGGGTAGTAGTTACCCTGGGGCTGAAGGTTGTAAATCAGGAAAAGGGACAGAGGAGGAGCAGATGTTAGGATCAGAACCCTAGTTCTTGGGTTGTGTTGTGGGTTCACAAGTGATTACCATATTATTCAAATACATTTACATAAAGGCCCAGGCACAGATAAGGATGAAATCGGAGCCAAGGTATGGTGTGATCCAAGGAATATGATTAATCCAATTTTGTGCACCTTAAGCCATTTGAAAAACAGGAAAGCAAAACAACCAAATAATTTTTAAGAAATTGAATACAGGGTGCTATGTTCTGAATGTGTCCCCTTAAAATTAATCACCAATGTCATAGGATTAGGAAGTACGGCCTTTAGGTAGTGATTCAGTCATGAAGGGAGAGTCTTCGTGAATGGGTTTAAGGTCCTTACACAAGGACTGGAGGGAGTGGGCTTCCCCTGTTTTGCCCTTCTGCTTTCTGCCTTATGAGAACACAGTGCATCCCCTCCTGAAGACACAGTGTGCAAGGCGCCATCTTGGATGCAGAGACCAGGCTCACACCAGACACCAACTGTGCTGGCACCTTGATCTTGGACTTCTAGCCTATGGAACTGTGAGGAATACATTTCTGTTTTTCAGAAATTACCTAGCCTAGTGTATTTTTTATATAGTAGCACAAACTCATTAAGGCATAATGCCTCGTGTCATTTTCTTCTACAATTTTCTTTGTTGCCTCTTTAGCAGTGTGTCATTTTATATTTGACCTTCATAATATCTCTTCCTTTTTGTTTTTCACATTTCTGTTCCAAGTGTATTCTTAGATACATATTTTTCACTATTTGTTAGTATCCAGGTCAGAAAGTCCAGGATACATTCTTTTAAGGGTTCAGTTTCTGCAACAACAAAGTATTAATGCCTCCTGTAAACTTGGTATTTCCTTTCCAATTGTAACTGTCATCTGGAAGCAAAGTGCAATTACAGTCTATGAGTGTGAAGTTGATTTTTAATGTATCTAGAGTATGGTTAAATGCTGGTTTTTAATCACACAGTCATATTGATTGCTTGGCACACTAGGGTATCAGTTGCTAGTTATCTCTGTATTTATCCAAGCTGTTACAGAGGGAAAGTACAGACTGTGAAGTTGGACCAGCTGTCATACCCACAACATTTGGGGAGCTTTGATTTTTTTTTAACCTTTAGCTGCTTAACTGTCACATGTAGCAGCTCAGGTGAAAGGCACTTTTATTGTGGGGACTTTCCCTTAGTGCTCTGTGGCACAAAAAAGCAGACCTATGTAGAAGCATTTAAGTATTTTGTGTGCCAACAGGAAAGTTAAAGGAACAAATTCTTATTGTATCTTTTAGTCCCTGAACACAAAACCACAGTGACAGTAAATAGGTCAAGGCATTGTATCCAGAGAGGGTCAGCCTTGGTCTTGGAGAGTGAGTCCCCCTCACCCCACTGTCAAGACTCACTGAGCAGAGGGGAAGTTCAGATGGAACATGCAGCGAATAGCAAACACGGTGGGGGGCGCTAACTGTCATGCACTGGCATTCCATGCCATGGTCAGCTGACCTGTCTTCTACTTGACAACAGGCAGGTTGAGAAACATTTTCTTGGAGAGTTTCTTGATTCTTGCCAGTTGTGGCAGGATAGACTGACTTAGAGGAGCTCAGGAAGGTTGTTAAACAACACAGAAACACAAGATGAAATGTACTCCTCAGCAGACCTATGTTAGAGCAGCAGGTCCTTGAAGCCTCAGCCACTCCTGGGATACAATATAATGCCCCTAATGATTTGAAGTTTGGTGGAGAGTGGGTCGCTAATCCCTGTGTCTAGAGACAGAAAGAGACATAAACAGCAAAAAGTTATAAAATAAGTGTGCCTAACATCTGCTTATTGTGGGTGGTAGGGATTTAAGATATAAGAATTTAGCTGCATGTGGAAGCTCACATCTGTAATCTCAGCACTTGGAGAGGCCAACACAGGAGGACGGTTTGAGCCCAGGAGTTTGACATGAGCCAGGCAACATAGTTAATCCCCATTCGTACAAAAATGTTTTTGAAGAAAAGTAGTTGAGTGTGGGGGCTCATGCCTGTAGTCCCAGGTACGTGGGAGGCTGAGGCAAGAAAATCGCTTAAGCCTGGGAGATTGAGGCTGCAGTGAGCTCTGATCACCACAATGCACGCCAGTCTGTGAGTCTGGAGACCCGACCTGGCGCCTTGAAGCGGGGTCCCCCTGCACTGGTAGAAGTTAGCTCAAGGAGGTTCTGAGAACAGGATCCCCAGGGGTCCGGCCCTGGAGGACCCGAAGCCCCCACTCCCAGAACGTCTCCTACTACATGCCCGCTCCAGCAGCCACTGCGACTGCCACAGAACCTCCGCCCACGTGTCGCCGAACCTGTTTAAAGGGGCCAAAGCCAGAGTTTGAAGAGCAAAGCAGGAGTCGGCCTGGGCAATGCGCATGCGGGAGGCACGAGCCGGTTCTCCCGTGACGGTGACTCCAACGGTTGGCTGAGGACGATTCCCTGAGCCTTGACAAAGCAGGAGCCCTCCGTGGCAGTGCGTCGGTGTTGAGGCTCCAGCCTGACCAATCTGAGGGGTCGACAAAACAGATTCGTGACAGTATGCTACACGGAGGGCCTACCAGGATGCAGAAACAGCAGATGGAGTCCGGGGAAAGCAGTGCGGCATCCCAGCCTCAGGCCTGCCCATATGGTGTTCGGGTGAGTCCCCTCCAAAGTCGTGCCCCCCGTGATCTCGAAGACAGGTCTGCTTCTGTGCCCAAGGGCTGCTGTCTCACCCGTGGGTCATTCTCCCCAAGAGTAGAAACCCGCAGCCTCAGTGATTGCCTGGGGGGGTGTGTTTCTCTGCCACTGCTGTATGTCTGTGTGCGTATGTTTCCCATTCTCTCTTCTCTCTCTATCTCTCGCTCTCTGTTTCTCTTGCTTTCTCTGTCTGTGTGTGTGTGTGTGCCTGTGTGCATGTGTGTTTAAGTGCCCAGTGCGCTACAAAGCGATCTCTTGCATGTCAGCGTGTCTTTAGTGGGCCTCTTTCTGCGTCTCTGCTGGGTCATGTGGGCAGTTGTCAATCGTTTCCATGGGGATTCCACTTTGGCTTTGTGAAGGCCTCGACAACGTGAGGAGAAGCGTCGGTCTCAGAGAAAGTGAAATTTCATCCCAATCCTGAGCTGCCTCGTTTCCAGAATCAAGATGACCACACTCCAACCAAAAAAAAAAAAAAAAAAAAAATCCTCAAGGAGCTCATCGTCTTGCAGGAGGGGAGCAGACCAATGTGAAAGGAGATGGTTCTATCTCCTCGCGGCCCTTCTCTCAGAAATGAAGCCACGCTACCAAACAATCTTAAAGAAGAGGCTGAGAACAGGACATGACAAGAATGCCTGTCAATGGAACGCTAGCCTTTCAGGACAAGTCACCTGTTTGGTACTCCTCCCGTTATGCCCGTGGCGGTGGTTTCCAGGTGTTCCATGGTTTCCAGGGCTTCCAGGGTTCCTGGTTTCCAGGGCTGGCGCTGGGTGCAGGGGAGGTTGCCTCAGGGCTACCTGGGCGGTGGAGGATTGGGGGTGGGGTGAATTTTGCAGAAGCCTCCTTGCTCCTCTGGCAGGCATTTCCAAATGTGGCTTGGGTCAGGCACAGGCCCCCTCCTGGTTCCCGGGTGTTCTTTGATTTTCCTTGGTATTGATGGAAAGGTCACTTGTTCCCCCGTTCCACTGGTCACATGCCTGGAAACGACGGTTTGTTTCCCGTCGCCCCATATGCCTCTGGTGACACACATTCACGCTATCTGCTCTGGGATAAGCCAGTGCCACGCGTGGTCGCATGGTCTCCACCTCGGATTCTCCCCTGTTCCTGTCTGCACCTGTCCTGTAAAGCGCGGTCTGCTTTCCGGAGCCCCAGGGCTTTTAGAAGCGGGGCAGGCTTCCAAAGGAGGAGGGAGGCAGAGGGCTGATGGATCAGTGAATTTTCAGCTGACACCACGCCTTGAGACCCATGGGATCATTCTGTGCTGCAGCGAGGCCGTGCCTGCCTCACCAGGTGTGGTGAGCCCATTCTATCTCACTCAGAGGGGGCCAAAATCGGATCTGAAGGGGAGTCCCGAGAACCCAGCAGGCGTCCTGAAGCTCCCCCTCCCTCGGTGGAAGTCGGCTCAAGGAGGTCCCGACGACAGGACTCCTGGGGGTTTGGCCCTGGGACAGGACACCCGTGGCCCCCTCTCCCTGGTCGCCCCAAACTGGACCCCGGATCCAGTCGCCCCCGAGGTTGCAACAGGAGCCCCTCTGCTACAGCGCAGTAGCCATTGTTTAAAGGGGCCGCAGCCTGACTTCCAGCACCGGAGCTTTAGTCGGCCTAGCCAATGTGCCTCCGCGAGGCTCTAGCTGATTGTCTCGTCACAGTGATTTCCACTGTTGTCTTAATATCCAGTCCCTGAATTTTGGCATAGCAGGATTTCTCCATGGCTGTGCTTCGGTGAAGGGGCTTCATGCCTCCGGCCTGTCTTGCAGGAGTTTTAATACCCTTCCCATCCTGTGCTGCCTCCTTGCTAGGATCAAGAGGATCGCACCCCAGCCAAGGACAAAGGCCTCACAAATGCTCATTGTCCACCCACAGGAGGGTGCCCACAGACCTTCAAGAAGATGGTTCTCACTTCTCTCGCCCTTTGCCCTCATTGAGAAATCTACCCACAGCTACGCAATGGGACGGAGAAGGAAGCCGGCAACGAGATGGGGCAAGCATGTCTGTCACTCAAACGCTGGCCTTCCTGGTCAAGTCACCCATTTGGCACTTTTTCCCGGATGCCGGTGATAGTGGCATTGTGCTGTATCCTGCCTGGGCGTTGGCCTCTGCTCTGTCTTCCCTCTTGCTCTGTCTGCCCAGTTCCTGTGAAGCCTAGAGGCTTCTTAGTCTGGCTCAATGTCTTCAACAAAGAACACTTCCCAGTCCATTAGGGAGAAATTTCGTTGGGGTCCCTTTCATGATTGCTTCCCTCTCCAAACCTATTTCTGGATGATAGAGTGTGATGATCCTGGAGTTCTGGGCTTCCGTACTTGTCTTGGACAGGGAAGCTCCCTTTTTCTGCATGTCCCAATTGATGGCTTCGTGGTCAGTCCAGAAAGAGCGGGAGGCAACCCCACCGTGGCTGACCTTTGCCTTCTAGGAAAGTTGGTGTTGCATCCCACCTACCATTCCTCTCTCATTCCTGAGGGCCATCCGGTTCCTCTGCTTCTGGGGAAGTTGCCTTCAAGCACTGAATCTTTTGGCTGCCACGGATGTCAGGGAGCCAAAGGGACTGGGTTTTACTGGGTGCAGGGGAGGTGGCATCGGGTACCTACTGGTGGCGGGATGTCAGTGTGGTGTAGTTTGTCGAAACCTCTTGGCCCCTCTGGCAGTCATCCCTGAATGTGGCTTGGACTCAGGCACAGGCCTGTCTCACAGGTTTTCTAGTGTGCTTGGCTTTTCCTCGGCTTTGTGTGGGAGGCCCCAGTGACCCACCTGCACACACTTGGACGTCACTATCCGTCTCAGCATCGCCCCATACGGCCTCAGAGACACACGCTGACTCCGTCTGCTCTTGGGGAACATTAGTGCCACGTGTGGTCACATTGGCTCCATCTCGGACTCGCCTCTGTCTCTCTTTGTACATGTCATGGAAAGCAGTGCCGAGATGCCAGAGCCCGGGACCTTGGAGATGAAGTCAGGCTACTGCTACACCCAGGAAGGAGGGAGGCAGTGGGCTCACGGGTCAGTGCATTTTCAGCTGACATTACGACTCGCAGCCCTTGGGATCTTTCTGTGCCCCAGCGAGACCCTTCCCGCCCCACTACATTGTAACCCCATTCCTGATCACCCTGTTGGATCCATAATCAGATCTGAAGAGGAGTCGGGAGAGCCCAGCCGGACCCTGAAGCTCCTCCTCCACCGGGAACCGAAGCAGAAGACCGATCAAGAAGATCCTGATGACAGGACCTCTATGGGTCCAACCCTTGGGTCTCCCGCCGGACCCTCTTGTAGTCCTCTTCCCACCCGCCGCCTCGGAATGCGCTGCCGCGGCCACCGCTGCCCCAGTCCCCTCAGCCGCGCGTCGCCGCCATTTTTTGAAGGATCCGCGGCCTGACTCCGGAGAAATGGGGGATTCGGCCTCGCCAGTGCGCATGCGCGAGGCCCGAGCCTCCGCTTTGGTCGCAGTGATTGCCATCGTTGCCCGAGGATGGGTCCCTGAGACTTGGCGAAGTAGGAGCCCTGTGTGATAGTGCGTCAGAGTCGGGGCTGAGAGCAGTCCTGGCCAGGGCATTAACAGGATGGTCTCCGGAGACTGGGATTCTCGGAGGGTCGACCACCAGGAAGAAACCTCAGAAGGAAGAAACCTCAGAAGGAAGAAACCTCAGGCGGATCGCCGGGGCGGCAGCGCGAGATCCCAGCCTCAGGCCCGGATTCCGGGAGGGTCAACGAGGCCCCGCTCCCAATCTTCACTTCACCCGCCGCTGCCCCAGTCCCCGCAGCCGCCGCTCGGCGGTTATTTTTCTTTTCTTTCTTTCTTTTTTTTATAGTCGGAGTCTCACTCTGTCATTCAGTCGAGTGCAGTGGCGGGATCTCAGCTCACTGCAAACTCTGCCGCCCGGGTTCAAGTGATTCTCTTGCCTCCACCTCCCGAGTACCTGGGGCTAGAGGGATTAGTCAGAGGCCAGGGCATCAACAGGACGGTCTCTGGAGGCCGGGCAGAGACCAGGATTCACGGAGGGTCGTCCAGGAGGAAGAAACTGCGGGCAGAGGGCCAAAGAAGCAGCGCGGGATCCCAGCCTCAGGCCTGCACCGACGGTGTACAACTGAGTCTCTTCAAAAAGGGAGAGGTTTGCTTGGGTGCCCGTGGGCTGCTCTCTCACCAGTGGGTTGTAGTCGCGGAGAGCAGAACCCTGAAAATTCAGGGGCTGCCTGGGGGTAGGTGTTAGGGTGCCGCTGCTGTATGTCTTTGTGCGTTTGTGTGCGTATGTCTCTCTTATTTCTCTCTCTCCCCTTTCTCGCTCTTTTGCTCTGTGTCCGTCTGTGTGTGCATGTGTGTGTGTTGGGACACATGTGCTCTGTGCAGCAGAGGGCAGTGTCTTCTACGTCAGCCTTTCTTCTGGTCAGCCTCTCTCCGCGTCTCTGCCTGGGTCGTGTGGCCGGTTGTCAGTCATTTTTCCGGCGGTTCCAGTTTGGGTTTGTGAGTGTCCAGATGAGGTGGGGAGCTGCGTCTCTCTGGTAAGGATTTAAATCACCTCCCCACCCTGAGGCCTCTTTTCTAGCATTAAGGCCTCCAGCCCCCAGCCAAGATAAAAGCCTCACAGGAGAGGTCATTGTCTACCTGCAGGAGCTGTGTAGAACGACCTCAAAGAAAATGGTTCTCATTTGTCTCTCTCTTTCATCTCACTGAGAAATCTAGCCACAGGATAACACAGGTTTTGAGAGGATGGGAACGGGACGTCAGTGTGCAGACTGTGTTTCACATATTATTACACATAGTCTAGTGAGGGTTCTGCAGATAGCTGGCATTTAAGTTTGTTTTATTGAATCAAGGAAAAGAAAAAATACTGAGGAAAAAATGACACAACTTGCCTGCCAGCCCATCTGATTGTTACAAATTTAATAGTAATTTTAATTTATCTTCTCATGTAAATGTCCTTGGCAGTGATACCTAATTTCCTAAGATAGCCTTGCTTTATTTTGTATGATTAAGATGTCATGCATATCAGAGTATCTGGAAATTCTTCCCGACATCCTTGACATATGTGATTAATCACATTTCCAAAATAACACACCAAAACGAATAACAGAAAATCATTTTAAGTTGTGGTTCCTTCATGCATGAAACATTTCATGTGTGTCTGGCACTCTTCCTGCCCCAGATTTCATCTTAAACAACCTAAGTATTGAAATGCTTGTGCCCTTTGATTAATTTTTCTATGTAAATACTTTGATAATAAGCTACATTGAGGCCGGGTGCAGTGGCTCACACCTCTAATCCCAGCTCTTTGGGAGGCTGAGGCCAGTGGATTACGAAGTCAGGAGATCAAGACCATCCTGGCCAACACGGTGAAACCCTGTCTCTTCAAAAATACAAAGAATTAGCCAGGTGAGGTCAGGCGCTGGCTCATGCCTGTAATTCCACACTTTGGGAGGCTGAGGAGGGTGGATCACCTAAGGTCAGGAGTTTGAGACCAGTCTGCCCAACATGGCAAAACCCTACTAAAAATACAAAAAATTAGCCTGGTGTGGTGGCAGGCACCTGTAATCCCAGCTACTCGGGAGGCTGAGGCAGGAGAATCGCTTGAACCCAGGAGGCAGAGGTTGCAGTGAACTGAAATCATGCCACTGCACTGTCAGGCCTGGGTGACAAGAGTGAAAGTCTGTCAAAAAAAAAAAAACACCTGGTCTATACTAAAAATACAAAAATTAGACCCTGAATGTCACGTCCAAATGAGAAAGACATTGTTTGGCTCAAATTGTCTGACACTAAGGAATAGTGCAGACTAGCCAAGGGAGGTGACTGACACCTGTAATCTCAGCACTTTGGGAGGCCGAGGCTGGTGGATCACCTGAGGTCAGGAGTTGGAGACCAGCCTGATCAACATTGTGAAACTCCATCTCTACTAAAAAAAAGTACATGAAAATTAGCCGGCTATGGTTGTGCATGCCTGTGAATCCCAGCTACTCGGGAGGCTGAGACAGGTGACTCGCTTGAACCCAGGCAGCGGAGGTTGCGGTGAGCGGAGATCACGCCACTGCACTCCAGCCTGGGCAATGAGTGAAACTCTGTCTCAAAAAACAGAATAGTGCAATGTAAGGGCAGATTTATGTATGTATTTATTTATTTATTTTCAGAGAAGCAGAGAATCTGGAATTTTGGGTGAAATGTCTCAATTTCTAGAAGCTGAAAATGCTCTCATATGTAAAATTCAGATCAGCCTATATCAAGCTTCTCCTTGTTCTATGTGTGAATAGCATGGGACAGAGGCAACAGCGTAAGCCAAGGCAGGATGGTAGGATGGGACAGGTGGCCAGGGCTGCTGCACTGGGGGCCATGGAGAAGGATTTGGCTAGAAATGCAGGTGGAACCAGACCATGAAGAGTCTAAAACACAGACCTGAGGACTCTGACCTTTATCCAGGGGGTGGCAGGAAGCCATGTTAGGTGAAGGAACAAGGCTGTTTCTCCCTCAGCACTAGTGCAAGGAAAGGCCAGGGAGGCCCTCAGTGGAAGCTTGCTGCTGGATTTGTTGACGTGCCTTTTCTCCTGCGTGCACGATGGTCAGAATGGCCTGGGGTACTGGACACATCCTGCCAGGAATTGAGGGCCCCACAGCTATAGCACCTCTCTTCCCTTTAGTTCTTTGGAAGGATGAGCAAATTATTCAGCCTCTCTGAGCCTCAGTTTTCTCATCCATAAAATGAGGACGGTATACCAACCTCGCAGGTCACGAGGATATTATGAAATCAGGTGAGCACAGCATAGCAGGTGCATTTTTGGGTCCTATTATTACAAGTGAACCAAGTTGCCTTGTAGAAAAGGCACAGGCTCAGGGGACCTGTATTTCAATCCCACTATGCCCCTGTAATGCCCACCTCTCAGGGATGATGGAAAGATTAAATTCAGGGAGATGATGCTTGTGCAGCATCTGATACCCAGCAGATGCCTAAGAACCTAACCTACCACCCACTTGAGCAAGCACAAGCAGTCCTGTTCCTCCTGCAAGCACTGGGGATGCTGCCTCCCCCGTTGCCTTAGAACACTGCTCCTCCTCCCTCTCTGCAGGGGGCATTTTGTAGGCCTCAGTCACTGGGCTTACTGTCCTCTCACCTGCCTCTCAGCACGGGGCTCAGAGCATGCATTCTTCACCCTTGCAAGAAGCTTCTCTACACATCCCTGCCCCCAGGCTTGCTGAGTTCATTCACCCATTGTCTTATTTATAATCAGGACACAGTTGCTCCCTACTGCGTAGATGAGGAAATGGAGACCTAGAAAGGGAAGGAAAGACCAACACTTTGAGCACCTGCAATGTGCCTGAGGCAATGTACCCATTAGCTCTGCTTCACAACAGCCCAAGAGGGAGGTATTATTCTTCCCCTGTGTAAATGTGGGTGTTGAGGCTCAGAGAAGGGCAGTGACTTGTCCAAAGTCACACAGCAAGCAATGGTCAGTGGCTGAAGGCAAACCCAGGTCTTTCTGACTTCAGAGTGTGGGATTTAGAACAAACATGTGCAACGTGAGGTTGACAGATCCATCCCCCAGGGCTGTTTCAAGGACCAGATGGGGTCATAAGTGTGTGAGTAACTGACATGATGCCCAAGGACTGGGAGTAGAAGCAGAATCCCATCCACCTTCACCTAATCATACAGAGAAAAGAGACAGGAGCCCAGAGAGGGCAGTGCTGTGACCAAGCTGTCAGCAAGCAGTAGGCAGAGCCCAGGCCCCGGCTTTCCCGTGCCCACCCCTTCCCAGTTCAGGGCAAGGCCGCCTCTCCAGAGCCTTTCCCTCCCCCAGAGAGAAAACTCCCCAAGTTTCTCTGACTAGACAAGAGAGCGAGTGAGAGCAGAATCTTCCACTTGGGCACACACACCTGGAGCCTGAGGCTGAAAGCTGGAATCCCAGACTTTGACACTCAAGAAGGCCCCTCCACACCCTTTCAGCACCCTCCACCTGGGACCTTTATGAGCACCTGGCTTCCCTCCCAGGGGAGAGGGGGTGTCCCAGAGACACTGGGGCCCTTAGAAAGCACTGTGAGTTGGCAGTAATGGCAGCAGCATGGTGGGATTGCGGGTGGTGTAGGAAGCAGGGGAGGCAGATCACAGCACTCAGGACGGCCAGAGCTGAAGGCATCAGAGTCCCCTGCCCCTGATCTGCAAAAAAAAACCCACGGCACATTCCCCTCCCACTCCACACCTCCCACGGCTCCAGAGGAGGAGCGGCGAGGCCTCGGGAGGGCGGCAACCACTGCTGGCCAGGCCTTGGTGTTCTCCTGTTGAACTGCACAGGTTGTCAGCGTCAAAGTCGCTCTGTGACCATGATGGGTCAACACAAAGCAAGGTCACTTGGTAGCTATCATGGCTCAGCTCATGCAAAACATGGACAAAAATGACCTCACACCCCCTCCCCTGTGTCTATGTCATGACCACAACCTCTTTGTCAATTGCAGCATTAGCTTTGGTCTTGTCTTCCTTCCTTCCAGGTAAAATTGAGGAAGATGCCAGGTAATAGAATCCACCCTTCCTCTGACAGCATCCAATCTGGAGCAAAGGCTTCCTTCAACCCTCCCCCAAACCCCCAGTACAAGCCCAAATTCTGGAACAAATCCTTTCCAACACCTCCTTCAGAGATGCTCCCTGGCTCCAGGCAGTGCTTGCTCACCTCACTGCAGCAGGAAGCCCAGCTTGTGAACTGCACGTGTGCTGCAGGTGGTGGCTGGATGCAGGGTATTGACAGATGGATCCCATCAATACCCCCACTGCATAACCATGTAAGCATATCATCCCCCATTTGCACATGAGGAAACGGAGGTTCACAGGGTGGGGAAGGGGAAGACATAATTTGTCCTTCAAATGCGATACTGGTGAGATGTGAGAGGCAGCACCACTCATAGCTCAGTGAGGCAGTGGGCACACCAGGACCCTCCCCGGCAGATCAGGTGTGTGGTCACCCCCATTACACAACATGGCAGGAGTTGGGGAGACCACACATGGGTCTCGCTAGCTCTCCACTGGCCCGACCTCCCTGCAGACCCCCAGGACAGGGTTAGCATCTGCTTGCTGGCAGGCCTGGCCACCAGAGGTCCTTGCTTATATCTAAGGTCCCTGTAGTTGTGGTTCAGAGGGTGGGGGCTGCTCCTGAGATTCAGCACCACACAGGCACTGCACAGCGCTGTGCCATGGTGGTGGGCACTCGCTTTTCAGATAGGGCCCATGTTGGCAGTGGGCATGATGCATCATTTACCCTATCCTGAGTGGAATAGGTGGTTTTATAGAAAACAATTTGGGCCAGGTGCGGTGGCTCACACCTATAATCCCAGCACTTTGGGAGGCCAAGACGGCAGATCACAAGTTCAGGAGTTCGAGACCAGCCCAGCTAATATGGTGAAACCTTGTCTCTACTAAAAATACAAAAATTAGCCAGATGTGGTGGTGGGCGCCTATAGTCCCAGCTACTCGGGGGACTGAGGAAGGAGAATCACTTGAACCCGGGAGGTGGAGGTTGCAGTGAGCCAAGATCAGGCCACTGCACTCTGCACTCCAGCCTAGGTTACAGAGCAAGACTCCATCTCAAAAAAAAAAAAAAAAAAGAAAGAAAGAAAAGAAAAGAAAAGAAAAGGCAAGGAAAAGTATTTGTATTTGTAGATGAATGAAGGTGATCCCTTTGAATGTTGGAAGTGATTTTATTTTAGCCATTGGTCTGGCACTCATTCTGATGGGGTGACAGGCATCCCTGCCTTAGTCAGCAGAGCACAGCAGTGTGCTACATCTCTCCTCATCTGAAGATTCAGGCCATGAGCAGGAACGCCTGTCCTTGTGTCACACCAGCAGAGAGGATGTGCCTGGTGGCACCGTTCACTGCAAAGGCAGAAATGACCCAGAAAGAAGAGGGAGTGTGTTCCCGGGGGTGTGACTTTTGACCCAGCATGGGGGGCATCTCCATTCCTTGGCCAGGACCCCCAACCTGAACACAGAGGCAGAGAACATGTGAAGGGCTCCCATTCCCAAGTGGTCCAGGGTGCAACTCTGAGCCTGTGGTCCTGGTCACTGCCCTCTTCTCCACAGCATGGCTGCCACCATCCTGGGCTGGGGCACAGAGGGGCTTTGCAGAGATCAGCATAACCAAAGCATCGCTGAGACGCTGCAGTAGGAAACCGTGACGCCTTATTGGGCTGCCAAGGCAGCCTAAGCTATTTGTTGCTGCAGTCAGTGTCCCCGGACAGCTGTGTAGCTGTCACTGCCTCTGGTGTGTCCATTTTTCTTCTCTTCTCCTGCCTGAGCTTCCGCTCTGAACTCTGTCTCTAACTTACAAGAAATCAAGCTCACTGGATTCTGAGTTCTTTGGGGTCAAGGACTGTGTCAGTAGTTCATGTCTCTTTCTTTTTTTTTGAGGCAGAGTCTCACTCTGTCCCCTAGGCTGGAGTACAGTGGCGCGATCTTGGCTCACTGCAAGCTCCGCCTCCCGGGTTCACGCCATTCTCCTGCCTCAGCCTCTCCGAGTAGCTGGGACTACAGGTGCCCGCCACCACGCCCGGCTAATTTCTTGTATTTTTAGTAGAGACGGGGTTTCACCGTGGTCTCGATCTCCTGACCTCGTGATCCGCCCGCCTCGGCCTCCCAAAGTGCTGGGATTACAAGCGTGAGCCACCGCGCCCGGCCCTTGTGAGTTCTATACACCCTCGATAAGCACCGATTCTGGGCCAGGCCAGACACCCAGCTGGACCCAGGGGATACTGAGGTGAGTAAAGCCAAAGTGCCTCCCTTCAGCAGGAGGCACAGTCACACCAAAGTGATAAAGGCACAAAACCCAGAGGCAGCAGAGGAGCAAGGATTGCTTTGTTCCAGGAGGCTGTGACCTCAGGAAGAGCTTTCAGAGGAGGACATCTGTGCAGGGCTTGGAAGGATGAACACAAATTTGCCCAGCAGACAAGGGAGCCAAGGAAATCCTGATGGAAGAGAACAGCTTGGGTAAGAGTGTGAGCCACAGGATTGAGGGGCACAGACATGGAATTGGAGGAGCAGAAAGAATGAGGGGGGATAAATTTGGGAAGTCAGCAGAGGTCAGTCACAAAAGGTTTTAAATCCTGGTGAAGTAGCAGTGGGTGCCGCACAAGTGACATGGGCCTGGAGGAGATGCTGTTAGCTCTGAGTGAAGATGGAGCATGCCATCCACCAGGGGAATCACAAGATGCAATAGAAATAACAACCCTGAGAAGCCTGCACAAAGGATGAGGGGCCCAGGGGTAGCACCAAGAAGGTCCCTGTCAGAGGCCAGCTTTGAACAGAGACAGAAAAGACTCTTGAGGGCCTCAGCTGCTGCAAACCTCCTCAACAAATCATATTTTACCTTCAAATATTTGCTAAAGAATACTATTAGAATAGCAATGCTCCATTGATAATAATTACCCCTCACTGTACATTTTTTTACAATTCTTAAAGTGCTCTTGGGTCCAGCGTCTCATTGGAATCCCCATATAATCCCATTTTGCAAATAGGCAAACGAGGCCCTGTGATGTCACACTGAGGTTTGCAGCGTTCCAGATAGAAAATAGGGAGTAGTTTCAGCTCAGCCCTGGGTATAAGGCCCAAAGTTCCTTTTCTGGGAGAGGGTCCTTGAGGCCATTCAGCAGCCCATAGTCCAAGTCTTCCTCTTCCTTGAGCTTCTCCACGCCTGTGTCCAAAGCCTCCTTCTCCTCCTCCTTTGTTCTCAGGTACCACTACCAGTTGTTGAGCAGGGTGGCCTCCTGCTGCTGCCTGTCCTAGGGTGCATCCTGCAACATGGGTGCATTCTGGTTCAGCCAACACCTGCACCACCTGCAGCCCAGGGCTCCTGTGGTGGACCTGAGGTTCCTCCCTATCAAATGGAGATGCGCTGGGGTTACTGCCTTTGCTGGAGCCCATGTCCAGGTCATCTTGGGGTGGCCAAGGGTACAGGGCCCTGGGGACAGGCCAGAGGGCTGCAGGGGCAAAAACCAAGAGGATGAGGGGATCTCTGAGTTAGACCGCCTGGATCCACATCCCAGAGACTAGCTGCAAGGCCTGGGGAAGCCTGGTTCACCTCTCTGGACGTCAGTTTTCTACCCTGTAAAGTGGGAGGTATAAGAGATTCACTCCTACAGTTGTCTCTGAGCTTTACAGCAGGTAATGTGTGCAAAGTACTTGGCACAATGCCTGGCACATGGTAAGTGATAATAAACAGGGCTACTATGATATCATCATCTGAGCTAGGTCACTCATGCACTTCTCCAATCCTTCAGGGTTCCCCTCCGTCCCTCACAGGGTAGCAGCAAGTGAAAGGGATGCCTCTGGCCTTGAGGAACTCATATCTTCTCATTTCCCAGGGGCCTCCATCCAGTGCTCACACATGCCTGGCATGCAGTAGGCACCTCATCCACATCTGGTGAAAGAGTGGAAAACAAGTCATTGTCATGTATTGTTTGGCACTGAATCTACAATAGGGGACAGAGAAGTGCGTGACTGTGGTTGTGCCCACAAGGTACTGTCCCTGAACTTTCAGGATCAAGAGGCCTTAGCAAGTCTAGTACCAGGGAGTGGGCACTGTGTGGTGGAGTAGGAGGCAGGTCCTAAGAAAGGCAGTGGGGTAAGGAGAGGAGCTTTGCCTTTGGGTCTGGGAGATCCTCCACCAGGACCTCACCAAGGGCCCCGGACAGGTCATCCCTCCAAAATCTCTCTATGCTCCTCTGTGTAATGGGTTAGCCTGGAAGAGATACTTGCACAACCATGTTCAGAGCAGCATCATCCACAATAACCAAAAGGTGGAAGCAACCCAAGTGTCCATGGATGATGGACGGACGGATCAACAAAATGCTGTCTGTGCATACAGCGGAATATTGTTCAGCCTTGAAAAGGAAGGAGATTCTGACACCTGCTACGTCAAGAATGAACCTTGAGGACATTAGGCTGAGCAAAATAAGCCAGACAAAAAAGACAAATGCTGTATTATTCCACTTTTCCAAGGCACCTAGAGTAGTCAAGTCCATAGAGACAGACAGGAGAATGGTGGCTACCAAGTCCTGGAGAGGGTGGTGAATGGGGAGTTGTTTTTTAATGAGTTACAGGGTTGTAGTTTTACAAGATGAAAAGCATTCTGGAAAGTGGTTGCACAACATTGTGAATGTACTTAATGCCACTGAAATGTGTACTTAAACATAGTTAGACAGTAAATTTTACGTTTATTTTACCACAACTTTTATAATGGGGTAGTTATGCCTGACTCCTTGTGTTGCTGTAGCGATTTCATGAGATAACAAATAAGGAACCACCCAGCATGTTGCCTGGCACATAGTAACTGCTCAAAAAATCACAACTGGATTTACTGAAGATAAAGTTACCTGACTTCTCTGAGGCTTGCTCTCCTCAGCTGAAAATTCTTCCAATATTAGATGAGACCCTACTGTATTATACTGGGTTCATAAATAGCACTCCCCCTTTTCCCTTCCCACAGAGTGCAGTGAATAGAAGACACTTCTCCACACCCGAAAAGCTCCATGCTGATTGCGAGAAGGAAATGCTGGATGGAGGGGTTCCTGGAACTACTGTGAGGGGTGAGCTTCCCCAGATGTCTAGAAATGAGGCAGGGGCCCGACATCTTCCACCCCCACTAAGGTTGCCTTGCAGTTCCCAGCTGGCTCTAGACTTCCTAGAAACTGCCACTTTTCTGCCTCCATTACCTCATAGCCCAGTCAGCACCATTATCATCATCACCATGATCAACGTCCCCATCCTTACAGTCACCACCACTATCATCATCACCATCACCATTCTTACTCTCACCATTCTCACCATCAACACCAGCATATTCACCATAACTATCACTATCATTATCACCACCTTCGCCATCACCATTCTCACCATAATAATTATTGTCACCCTCCCCATCCTCATAATCATCATCATTATCATCATTACCATCACTATCATCATCACCATCACCATTCTCACCCTCACCATTCTCACCATCATCGTCATCATCATCATCGCCATTATCCTCACCATAACTATCACTATTATCAAAACCACCTTTGCCATCATGATCCTTATCATCACCATCACAATCACCACCATCACCATGTTCACCTTTACCATTCTCACCGTCATCATCACCATCATCATCCTCAACATAGCTATCACTTCATTATCACCACCTCCACTTTCACCATCACCATCCTCACCATCATAATCATCACCATCACAATGATCCTTGCTACATGGAGCCATGCATTCTGGGTATGAGGGATCTTGGGTCAGGGGCATCTAACATATCTTGTAGGATAGAAACGCAGTCCCTCAGGGTCTCACAGTTGGTGGAGTAACTGATTCTTGTGAGGTCATGTTCCTCTGGGTGATGTGGGATGTCACAAGACCAATAAATACAAGCTGAAGCCCATCGCATCACTTCTTTTTTTGTAAAATAAGCTCCATCATCAGTAGTAATTGTATGATAGCAGAGAATAAGAACTCAGCAAATGTAAATAATTTGATGCTATGAGAAGCATATGAAGGGGAGTCCATATTCTGATATGCATCTATTCCAGTGAGGGCAATTCTTTACCACTTCCATGAATGAAGGGAAAGAATATTATTACAATGTTACCAGAAATCTGTCTGATCTAGGCAAGGTAGTTCCTCTTTCCAGGGTCTCAGCATTGCTCATTGTTGGCAGTCAGGGCACTCATCTGGGCAGTAGGCAGCACTGGTGCAGGGAAGTTCATGTGATTGGAAACATGTAGCATCCTCTCCTGCTATCATCGCCACATTGTCCATGAACCCACTGGGCAAAAGCTGAGGAAGCTGGGAAATAGGCTGACTGGTATCCACAGATCAGCCATCATATGGCCCTTTATTGGTAGCCTTTCCTACACAAGGATACTAACACAAGGTTCTCATAACCAGAATACAGTCATCCATATCAGGATATCAGCACTCACCCAGCACTACTGTCCAATCAACAGATGCTATAATCTCATTCAAATTTTCTCAGTTGTGCCCTAAATACATTTTTTTAAACTTCGTAATCCAGGATCCAATCCAGGATTTCCAACCGCATTAATTGTCATGTCTCTTAAGCTCCTTCAACTTCAAACAGATCCTCTGTTTTGCCCTATTTTTCACAACCTTAAGAGTTTCAAAGAACATAAGAATTTCCTTCTGAAGGATGTGTTCACCTTTTTCCATCTGACGTTTTTCCACATCCAGACTTAGGTCATGTATCGTTCACAAGAAAACCACAGAAATAATGCTGTGATCTTTCTAGGACATCACAGCAGGAGTCATACGATCAAGTTTGTGCCAGATTTCTCCACCACAAAGTCATCATTCTTCCAATTGATAAGTATTTCATATGAAGAGATTAATTACATATACACATGAATGTATATTTGTATGTCAAATTTATACAAAATAGTATTTCAAGTCTAACCAATATAAAAGTTATTAATTAGATCTGTTTAATTTTATTTCCTACTAAGTCTTCAAAATCTGGTGTGTGTTTTACCCTGACAGCACATCTCAGTCCAGCCTAGCCAATTTCAAATTCTCAATATTCACATGGCGTGGCTACCATATTTGTCAGGGTAGCACTAAAGCACTAAAGATCTTCTTCCTTGGAGAAGTTCTAAGCTTTCAAAATGTTTGGTAAATACATTTTATGAAATTCTTCAGAATCCATAAATAGGCAATTACACATTTAGTAACCCATAGAATACAACATGACATTAAAAAGTGAATTCCTCGACAAAGAAGAAGGTAGGCAAAATTTTCTTCAGACCAAATGGACAAATCAATTATGATTACCTAACATGCCCATTATTATTTATTAACATCCTTCATTAATACCACCAAACCCCATCAACAGGTAAATGAAAAATGCATTGAGGCCTATCTGAACAATGTCCCAATTCCTTACCATTCTTACTTCTTTTGCAAGCAGAAAAGACTAAGTATTAGCAAAGACTATTCAGATAGTTTGTTCTTATGCCAGTAGTTGTGAATTCCTGGAGGTCTACATGATATCAATTATGTACTTCAATACCTCTCACAAGTACTTTTCCTATTTGGCCATTTTCTGCAGTATATCCATGCTCCCATTTTCTCTATTCTTTTATTTCTATCCTAGACTTTTCTTTCATCCTATAATTCTTTATCCTGAAAATATTAATTTAAGGATAACGTCACAAAATAGTATCTTTCTTCAGATGATACTCCAAATTGGTACCTAATATACAGAAATGACTATCATGGACATAACCCACAACATGTGAAATGTATGGCTCATTCTGCTGATATTATAAAGGAAAGTTAATGACAACTGAATTTCTAGTCATTTTCCACCCAAACAGTTGCTTATAAAATGGCAGGGAATTGTAGGTATGTACGCGGTGGCTATTTTTTGGTGGGGTGTTCAGCAGCTCTCCTCTTCAGCCCCCCTTTTCTTTGAGGACCATTTCGATGAGCACCAACTGGGCCTGACCCAACCTACCAGCCCCAGCCCTAGAGGTGATCATGATGCCCAGCTCTGGCAAAATACTCTACCCTTGGATCATAGCAACTGTTTCAGTACTTTTTTTTTTGGAATCATCAGGAAGGACTCTTGCTTTTTCTATTGCTGTGGTCTGCAAGGACAAAGTAAACTGGGTTATTTGTAGCACTATCTCTTGCTACAGAGAGAGAAGAGAGTCATCTTCGGAAGGAAAAAATGCGGCTAAAACAAAAGGAAAAGTGTCAAGAGAAGGAAGGAGAACATTTCTTGATGATTTTATATAAGCCCCTGGATCCAGCTAAGCATGACAGCGACTTGGGTTAAAGTTCTGTCACTTATAGGATCATTGACTTAAACATAAAATAAAGTATTAAAGCTATGAACTTTTAGATGAAAATACAGAAAAAAACTTTGTAATATTCAATTAATCAAAAATGTCTTAGATGAAGCCCCAAAAACCAAATGCACAAGAACAATTAATAAATTGGACCCCATCAAAATTAAGAGCATCTGCTGTTTGAAAGATAGTGTTATGAGAACCAAAAAGAAAACTCAAGGAGAAAATACTGGCAAATCTCATATCTAATAAGGGATTTGAATCCAGAGTATATAAAGAAAGTATTAAAATTTAATAATGAGAAAATAAGCAAAGAAAAAAACAAAAAAGGAAGAAGCAAAAAAATAAATGTGAACATACACTTTACCAAATATATACAGATGGCATGTAAGTACATAAAGAGATACTAAATATTATTAGGCATTATGGAACCACAATAAAATACTATTGTACACACATGAAAATGTCTAAAATTTTAAAAGAAGGCCCATACAAAGTGTTGGCAAGAGTGTGGAATTCTCATATACTGCTGATAAAAATATAAAATGGTACAACCATTTTGGAAAACATTTTGACAGCCTCTTAAAACTAAACCTAAACCTATTAGCTATTACACTCTTAATATTTACTCAAAGTTATACGAACTTATGTACATGAATGTTCATTGCAAATGTATTTGTATAAGTCCAAAACTGGAAGCAATGCAAAAACCAATCAACAGGCAAATGGATATACAAGTTGAGACCAATCTGCACAATAGAATACTACTCAGTAATAAAATTAATGACCTATTGATGCCTGCAATATAGCTGAATCTCAAAATAATTATGCTGTGTGAAAGACGCCAGACCCCTCCATAAAAGGGTCCATACTACACTTCATTTGTATAAATGTCTAGACAAGGCAAACTATTTTATGGTGACAGATTGGTGATTGCCAGGGAGAGTGGTAAGGTAGGAAGATACAGAAAGTTTGGGATTATAAAAGGGCAAGGGGAAACTTTTATGAGTGCTGGATATGTTCATTATTTTTATTTTGGTGATGGATTTGCAAGTACATATAAAAAATAACACATAATGGAAGTAGAAACAGTATTTTTGTTTCATTCTTAAAAAAGCACAATTTACTTACTAATGGGATGTGTGTGCCTGTTGGGCACACAGCACAACTTTTCAAATCTTAAAATCGGACTGGATCTCAACCACTGGACCTTATTCCTATTCCACATTGACTTTAGCACAATACTTGCTTTTATCGTGGTAATTAACAACACCCACCTTAAAGGTAAAGAAATGTACTTCTAACTGCTTTTGAAACTATGAACTGCCTCAGGCTAGTAGTTCTTAAGATCTCCAGCAAATGTTGCTTTGTTTCCCTCAAAAATATACAGCCCGGGCAACATGGCAAAACCCCGTCTCTACTAAAATTACAAAACTTAGCCAGGCGTGGTGGTGCACGCCTGTTGTCCCAGCTACTCAGGGAGGCAGAGGCTGCAGTGAGCCTAGACCTCACCACTCCACTCCAGCCTGGGGGACAGAGTGAGACCCCCCATCTCAAACACACACACATACATATACTCACAAGCGATGTGCTGGTGCCCCTGTCAGTTAAACACGGCATCTCAGGGCACCTTAGCACACAGTGTGAGAGCTGTGGTCCTAAGCACTTCAATTAAAAGTGAAACATCTCTGGCTGGATTTTTAGAATATTTACTTTTTAATGTTTTATATTATATTTATGATTTATGTTTTACTTAATTTATCTGAATACAAGAATCCAGACATTTGGAAGTAAAACAATGAAACATATGCCCTGCAAACACTAATCAGCACAAAGCTCATGTTGCTATGTTATTAACAGTTTAGACTTAAGCCAAGAAACCATGCTACAGATAAAAAAGATTTTACGATGTCAGTCACTAGAAAAGTATGCCAATTTTAAATATGTATAATTATAAAATATCTCTTCAAATTATTTACTACAGAAACTGATATAACTAAAAGAAAAATGGACTCATCTACAATACAGATTTTAACATACCTTTCAAAAACCAATGGAACCAACAGAAAAAAAATCCGTAAGAGAAAGGGAGATTTGATGAACACAATGAACAAACTTGACATAAACTGAATATACAGAACACAACACTCAACAACTACTGAATACACATCCTTTTCCAGTGCACGTATCATATTTACCAACATAGATTATATGTTGGAATTTAAAGGGACTCATCACAGAGTATTCAGTCGTGGGATTTTGCCTAAATTTGTCTTGCCTTCAACAGAGTTCAAATACAGTTAAATTCTTATTTCATCTAAAGAGTCCTATCCTCTTTTTTGGAAATTTTACCACAACAATCTAAATTTGCATAACAACTGAACCCAGCCCTTGGAACTTGAAGTTTATTCTAGCCAAAGGCAGATTAAACTGTCTAAGTAGTAATGTCCTTCAAATTGTTGTCCCCTGCTCCAGTAATGGAGTGTAGCTCCAAGAAGCTAACAGACTATTTGTCCTTCATAGTATACATTCTATGTTACATCAAAACACGGTATAAAGCCTTGAAATCAGCAGCAGAGAAAAAATGAGATCAACAACCATCTAGCTGTGACCTCACTACTTAGTAATTATGCTTTTAGCTGATTCCTTTACTTGATTCCTAACTGCTTATTTCTGGCATGGTAGCCCTAATCCCTGACCAAGCTGACATTTTAAGAAGTGAGCAGAATGAAAAGGCTCTACCACCAGTGATCAGTTTAACAAGCTGCAACACTAGTCACTGGCTGCAACTCTAGTCACTGGCTGAAACTCATATTGTGGGTTTTAAGAGCTCAGAATTAACATGGAAATACTATTGACTCCAAAAGAAACCCAGATATCTCTGAGAATCCAGCAAAGATAGAAAGGGTCCTCTCAATAGTCACCATTCACATTTTGCTTTGTTTTGATAACTATGTTATTACATACGGAGAATATCAAAAAATATGCCTTTTCCTCATTGTCAATGCTAACCCTAAAATGGTAAGGCTCTTGCAGGTTGGAATCCCCAGGCTCTCACTGGCCCTTCAGCAGAAGGCAGTGAAGTCACCTGCAAGAGTGATCACCCAAAAGCTTCCAGGCTGGAAAGTTGAGACTCAGTTCTTGCAGTTCCCAAATTCACAGTTCTCTTGGGATATGGTTATTTATGGAGCTCCCAAAGATGAGAAATTCCACCCAGGAAATTCTGTTTATAAAAATTATTCACATTTAATTATCTCAGGAGACATTAACACAGCAATGTTGAAAATTTCCCATTAATTTTTAATACCTGGAGAAAAACTGAACAATTATTTTTTAAAATATGAAAAGCTTCATATAATACAAATTATACTCCCACATGTGATTCAATTTCTATTCATTAATGCCGGAGAAGTTAATAATTACTAATTGCCTTTGGTAAAAAAAAAAAAAAAAAAAAAAAAAAATCATTCATCATTGGAGAAGTGCAGAAGGTTTAAAAGAGATAAGAATTAGTTTTTGGCCTTGGGGCATTTTATGCTTTCCAAAAGATTTTGCTCTTTTTTTTGGCTCCTGGCTTTCTCTCTCTCTCTCTCTCTCTCTCTCTCTTTCTTTCTGATTTCAGTCTCTTTTGATTTCTCCTGCTTAGAAATAAGGAGAGAACTTTGGATGTGGAACGTGGAGGAGGAGGAACACGAAGTGAGGGTCTGCACTTGGGGTGGTCAGCACTGCGGATGCCCAGCAAAGGCACTGCCTGGTCTACATCACGGAGGGGTCTCTGCGCCCCAGTCGGCATCGCAGCTGATGGTGAAACTTTTGGTGTGGCGGAAGAGTGTCCCCAAACTTTGGAAGGTATCTGCTGCATCCTCCACAGTCATGTATGCCTGCCGAGGGCGATCTTCTCGGGGAGCAGAAAGTCTCGCTCATGGACCAGGGCTGAGGCACTTGCGCGGTGCAGCCCTGGCGGAGGTTCAGGCGGCCCCGGTGTCGCAAGCGGCTGTGAGTGATGCTTCCATGGGGCCGGAGGGGTCCCAGGAAGGCTGCAGACCAGGGCTGAGCAGCGGGCAGCATGGTGGCCGCGATGGAAGGTGACGGGGTTCTCAGCGCCAGGGGACCCAGCAGAGCCCGAGCCCGGGCATCCCGCGTCTCCAGCAGCACCGCGGAGAGTCCTGGCGTTGGTGACGCGGCGGCCACTGCACGAGGCCCACGACCCAGTCCCAGAGGCCAGCCCATCGTCAGTTAACATCAGGAACCCCGGGCCAGCTGAGGCCCGGGCCCCACCGGCAAGACAAAGGGCAGAGGGTCCGCAGGCGGGGCCGAGAGCCGGCAGCGCAGGCCTGGCTCCACCGGCGCGGAACTCGCAGGGCACAGCAGGCACCGGGCAGCTACCAAGGCTTCCAGAGGAGGCTGTGCACCCGCGCAAAGGCTCCTGCCTGGCGTCCAGCCTCTCCGCGGGGACTCCACGTGCACCCCCTCCTCATGGTCCTTGTCTAGGGCCGCGGCAAGGTACTCGCTCCCAGGGCGCGACTCCGGGGGCACAGGAGCCTGGGCTGAGCAGCTGGAGTAGGGTGAGCACCGCCAAGAACCCAGTGAGAGTGGCGCCCCAGGGCGGCACAGGAGGCCGCATTTAACGTGTCAATCATCTCAAAGATTTTATGACATCTTCTTTTTTTGACATCTTATAATATCTATAATGTCTATTATATCTTGTGATATAATTATTAACACCACTTCATTGTGATTATTATTTTTATACCAACACATCTTCAATTATTAATATTCCCAGCTGCTAGAGAAAAATAAAAACGACTAGTTTTGAAAGCCTTACTTCTGCCAATGGAAGCATATTCTAGCATGTCGCCAATGCAATCCAGTTTCCACCACTTTCACAGAAAACGTTACTGCACAATTATACTATCCCACCCTTATATACTTTGTGTGTGTGTACTTGTGTGTATGTATGTATGTTTTATATATATATATATATATATAAAGTATGCCAGAGATCAACAAGTATTAGAAAATTAAATACACACAGGTCATGTCAGTGCTATGTATAATGTGGTGAACTAAGTATAGACGTTCAACAGTGTGGGATCTAGGCTGGAACAAGACTCCTAGTCTTAAGCAATTCTTTCTAGGTTCAGTCTCTGGAAATAATGCTTTGTATCAAATGTGTGAGAAAATTAATGGGTTTTAAAGACTATTCTATGTCAACTATAACATTTCATTTGGGGATTTCTGTCCCTTATAATATCTACCTCATTTTGGATGGATTCCTTGAGGCCTGGTTTATTTTTTTCCTTTCTACACATCGCTGCTCAGAGTGATGAATGGAGTTGTATTTTGAATAAAATAGCTAAGCATCCTTTTGTGAGCAAGGAGCATGATGGTATTTAGACCTACCATTTCTCGTTACGGTGGTTACGGTTACAGTGGGGCTGGGGTATTTACCTGGAGCCTGGACGTCCACTGGGACATGATACCCACCAGGATTTTTTTGTGTCAACCTGGTCTCTGATGTCTACCTGGGGACTGGGTATGCATCTAAGGCCTGATGTTTACCTGGAGCCAGATGTGCACCTGAGGCCTGATGTCTATCTGTGGCCACCTGGGGACTGATGCACACCTGAAACGCAGGTATTCACCTGGGGCCTGATACCCACCTGTAGTATGGGTGCTAACCTTGGGGCTGATGTTCAGCTGGCGTCCACTGTCTACCTGGGCCTGGTGTACACATGGGGCCTGGGCGTGCACCTGGGACTTGATGTTTAAATACTGTGTGGAGTTCTCTTAGGGCCTGTTGTTCACCTGGAGCCTGGGTGTACACCTGGAGCCTGATGTCCCAGGTGGACACCTGGGTCCCAGGTGATCTTCAGGCCCTAGGTGAAAACTGCAGGCTCCAAGTGGACAACATGGCCCCAGTTTCCAGGTAAACACTAGAATCCAAATCAACACCAGGCCCCAGATGGACACCCAGGCCTGTGGTGGACATCAGACTCCAAAAGATCATCTGGCTCGAGGTGAACATCAAGCCTCAGGTTGACACCTAGTCCCCAGGTGGATATCAGGCCCCACTTTGACACCAGTCCCTGGGTAGATACCTAGGCCTCAGGTGGATATCCAGTCTCTAGCTAAGCATCAGGCTCCAGGTGGACCCAGGCCCTAGCTGACTGGGGACTAGTGTTCATATGGGGCCACATGTCCATCTGGGCCGTAAGTGTCAACTTGTAGCCTGATGTCAACCTGGGAGCTGGTGTTCATTGGAGGACTAAAGTCCTCCTGGTGCCTGATGTCCAACTTTGGACTTTGTGTCCACCTGGAGACTGATGTCCACTTGGGACCAGATGTCCAACTGGAGCAAGATGTCCACCTGTAGCCTAGAACTTCACCTAAGGCCTGATGTTCCCCAGGGCCTATGTATCTACCTAGGGACTTGTGTCCAGGTGGGGCCTGAGGTCCATATGGGGCCTGGAATTAACCTGGGACCTGATGTCCACCTGGGGCCTGGGTCCTCCTCTGGAGTCTGATATCTATCTGAGGCCTGGGTGTCCTCCTGTGGTCTGATGTCCACTTGTAGGCTGGTGTCCACCTGGGGCCTGGGTGTCCACCTAGGAACCTGATGTACACCTGAAATCCAGTGTCTATCTGGGTACTGATGTCTACCAGGAAAGTGATATAAACCTGGGGCCTGATAGCCACCTGGGCCCTGAGTGTCCACGTATGTTCTGATTTCCACTTTTGGCCTGAGTGTCCTTCTAGGGCCTGAGTGCCACCTGGGTCCTGATGTTCACCAGGAACCTAGGTATTCACTTCAGACTTGATGTTCACCTGGGGCCTAATGTCCATGTGAAACCTGGTATTCACCTAGAGCCTGGGCATCCACCTGTGGCCTGATGTTCAGTTGGCGACTAGGAATTCCACTAAGGCTTGATGTCCACCTCGGGCATAGGTAACCACTTGTGGTCTAGTGTTCCCCTGAAGCCTAGGTGTCAACCCAGGGCATAATGTCCTCTTGGGGCCTGCTGTCCACCTGCAGACTGGTGTCTGCATAGGGCCTGGTATCCCCCTGGGGTCCGGTGTCTGCCTGGGGCCTAGTGTCCACCTGAAGACTGAGTATAGACCTCGGACCTGATATATGCCTGGGGCCTATTTACCCACCTGAGGAGTAGCATTCATCTGGGGCCTCATGTCCACCTAAGCCCTGGGTGTCAACCTGGTGCCTAATGGCCACCATGGATCTGGGTACTCACTTGAGGCCTGGTGCTCCCATAGGGCCTAGGTATACACCTGGGGAATGATGTGCAGGTGGAGGTGGATGTCTTCCTGGGTGCTGGTCTTAACCTGGGGACAAGGGTCTCCCTGGGGACCGGTGTTCATCTGGAGCCTTATATGCACCTTGAACCTGCTGTCTACCTAGGGCCTGATGTCCATCTTAAGGCTGGGTGTCCAGCTGGGGCCTGGTTGTCCACTTGGGGCCTAATGTCCACCTAAGACTTAGTGTTGACCTAGGGTCTGGGTGTCCACCTGGAGCCTGATGTCCAGCTGAAGATGCATCCACCCGAGACCTAGGTATCCACCCAGAGTCTGGTGTCGAACTGGGGCCTTATATCCACCTGGGGACTAGATATCTACCTGAGGCTTGATGTCCACCTGGAGCCCGATATCCACCACAGAGCTGGGTGTCCACCCAGGTTCTGCTATCCACCTGGGGCCTGGTGTTCATCTGGGGCCCAGTGCCCACCTGGAACCTGGGTATCAACATGGGGCCTGGGTGTCCACTTGGAGCATGATGTGCACCTGGGGCCTGAGTTTCCACCTAGGGCCTGATGACCACCTGAGGCCCAGGTGTCCACCTGGGGTCTGATGTCTACCTGAAGCCTAGGTAACCACCTAGGGCATGGTGTTACCTGTGCCTTGATTTCCACCTGAGCCTGGTATACACCTGGGGCCTGGGTGTCCATCTGAGGCCTGATGTACACCTCAAGTCTAGTGTCCACTTGTGGCCTGATGTCAACTTGGAAGCTGATCTCCATAGGGGGACTGATGTTCTCCTGGGGCCTGATATCCAAATGGGACCAGATGTTCACCTGAGGCCTGGAGTTAATCTGGGGCCTGATGGTCACCAGGGTCCTAGGTGTACACGTAGGGCTTAGCGTACAACTAGGGCCTGATGTCCACCTGGAGTCTAGTATCCACCTTGGCTCTGATGCTACTTGAGGCCTGGGTGTCTACCTAGAACTTGAGTCTCCAACTGGGCCCTGATGTCCACCTGAGGCCTAGTGTCCTTATAGGGCCTGATATCTACCTAAGGCCTGGGTATTTTCTTGCAGCCTGATGCTCAGCTGTAGGCTGGTGTCCATATCAGGCCTGGGTGTCCACCTGTGAGCCTGATGTACACCTGGAGTCCAGTGTCCCCTTGGTTACTAATACGTACCAGGAAAGTGGTATATACTTGGGGCCTGATATACACCTGGATCCTGTGTGTCCACTTGAGCCCTGATGTCCACCTGGGGCCTGGTGTTTACCTGGGGCCTACATCTACCCACTACCCAAAGTCAAGTTGGGAAAAGGGCCCAGGATAGGTGAGGAGCACAGAACAGGGACATCATTCATAAGAAATTCTGCTGTAGAATGGGTGCTCTAAGCTCTTAAAACAGCCTCTGCCTCAGGAAAGACTGTCCAGGGCATAAGAAGCCCAAACACAGGGTGGGATAACAGGTTTGCATCTGACACTGCTGGGAGCCCTGGGGGCCTCTGCCCTTTTGGCCATGTTGTCTCCTGCCTCTTATGGTGGTGGGATTCTGGGCTCTGATTGCAGCAGGTGGATTCACTTAGCTCTCCTCCTCTTTTAGCATTACTGTCTTCCATAATAAACCTCTCATTTTGATCTGCCAGGCTGTCAAATGCTTTGATTGCCCTCTCTGTTTTGTTCCAATGGTTCATCAATCCAAATATCCACAATAGAAGGACAGATTTTAGTCTCTTCATACAGTGGGATATTTCACAGTGATTAAAACAAATAAAATAAATGCTTGTATATTGATATGTAAAGTTGTCCCACATCAATAACTTTTAAACACATGTTATGATCCCATATCAATTAACTGGTTACATATCTATACATAATGTTTGCCACTGCTTAAACAAAACAAAATCTAAGCTTTAGACTCCAAATGGAATTATAGGGGAGTCTTGCTGTCTGTGTTCTGCAGTTCTGTCATGTTTGAAATTGTCAAATAAACATGGTGCCTTTCCGGTAGCCACTCAGAATTCCTCCTCTCTGTCCACAAAGCATTGTCACCCTCCCTGTCCCATTTGCCCCAGCCCCGTGGAGCTTGCTGAGCTGGCACCATCATCTCTTGTAACACACAAAGACATTGAGGACCAGAGAGGGGAAGCACCTTGTTGACATCCCACAGCTCTGAGTCAAAGTGGAGTTAGACTCCCTTACTAGCTGTTTCCTAAAGTGCTGCGAGCCCTAGAGGCCCAGGAATGTAAGGGCTGGAGCCCAGGGCTTTCTGTCCTGAAGTAGGGGAGGTGGGGCTGCCGCTCACCGCTTGAGTGCATTTCTTCTCAAGTACGATAAGGACTGCTTTGTAAGATGTAAAATATAAATGGCTGCCTGCAAATCTGTCAGGTAATGTGTTTGTCTCCCCTATGGGACTGTAAACTTGGTATAAGCAGGGACCTGTCTGAATCACCCCAGTGTCCCCACCACCAGGCCAGAGCCTGATATATATATATATATATATATGTGTGTATATATATATATATATATATATATATATAATGACTGACTTCATTAAATACCAACACATTCTAGGTGCCAGGTACTGCTCTAGATGCTGGAATCTGCAGTGAGTAAGATACCCAGAATCCCTGCCCCTGTGTAGCCCTTACTGTAGTAGAGCAGAACAGATGATGTTAAGTAAGCATGCAGGGTGTGAGATGGGCAGGATAGCTGCATTGCGAAAACGGGCAGGTGCAAAGCGGACACTCAGGAAAGAACCTGAGGGTTGAAATGTGGATATGATGGAGAAAAGTCGCCCCTAATATGAGTGCAGACACTCCAGCTACAATAAGAAACGAAGGTGGAGAAGGAAGCAAAGAGGCAAGCAGCTGGGGAGATGTGGGGGGTGGGATCCAGGGAAGGCTCTCTCTTTATTGCATCTATTTTCAAATTGAAATAGGAAGCACGGCAGCAGGTGTAAGTAAGGCTGGCGAAGGTTTTAGAGGTTTAAGGAGGAAGGAGAGGGCACGATACTGTTGCTTGGGGACAGGGCAGCACGTCCAGAGCTGGGTGCCTGGGCTCCAAGGCAAGTCACTTCATCTCTTCCTGTGCTGGCATCTCCTCAGCTGTGAAATGGTGATGATTATAGAACAGATTCATAGAGTTTTATGATAATTAAATCAGTTGGTATTCATAACATTCTTAGAATATTATATATATTTATATTAAGATAACAAATAAAATAAAGAAGCCAGGCCGACTTAAGACTCAGGAAATGAGTGAGTTTGTAGGACATCATCCAGGGCCCACTGGAGGTTTGGGCTTGATAATTAAATGGGAGCCCCGTCCCAGAAGACAAGGCCAGTCACGGTCGCCCACCGCTGATTCTAGGATTCTAGGGCAATCCGCCCTGTGGACCGCGTGGAGAGGTCAGGCCAGAGCCTCGGAGGCCCGACACTCAAGCGCTGCCACGCAGGACTCCCGCGTTGCCCAGCCTCAGGGACTGGTTTCTAAGACAACCATGGGAACCACTGTGACAGGAGAATCACCTCGCGCCTCGCGCATGCGCACTGGCTGGGACAGCTCACGCTCCGCTCCCGGCAGTCAGGCTGCGTCCCCTTTAAATAAAGGCGGCTGCTCCGCGGCAAAGGGGGCTCCTGCTGCAGCCCCGGCTGCGGCTGGATCCCGGGTCCAGTATGGGGCCGCGTGGAGGAGGGGGCCGCGGGTGTCCCAGGGCCAAGCCCCCAGGAGTCCCCCGTTCAGGACCTCCTTGAGCCGAGTTCTACCTATGGAGCAGGAGCTTCAGGGCGCCTGCAGGGATCTCAGGACTATTCAGATGTGATTTTGGACCCCTCCGGGTGAGAAAGGATGGGTTCACCACATCTGGTGAGGTAGGCAGGGCCTCGCTGGAGCACAGAATGATCCCATGGCCTTTGAGGCGTGGTGTCAGCTGAAAATTCACTCATCCGTGAGCCCTCTGCCTCCCTCCTCCTTTGAAAGAGCAGTGGACTGCCACGTTTCTAAAAGCCCTGGGGCTCCTGCAAGCCGACACCCCTTTCCAGGACACGTGCAGACAGGGACCGGGCGAATCCGAGGTGGAGACGATGCGATCAGGTGCGGCACTGACGTATCCCAGAGCAGATGGCGTGAATGCGTGTCACCAGAGGCATATGGGGCGCTGGCCAAACCGACAAAGATGTCCAGGCATGTTCCCGCTGGCAAGGGGGAAAAAGTGGCCTTTCCCTGAGTGCCAAGGGAAATGAAAGAAGACCTGGGAACCAGGAGACGGCCTGTGCCTCAGTCCAAGCCACAGTTTGAAATGCCTGCCAGAGGAGCAAAGAGCTGTCTGCAAGATTCACCCCACCCCCAACCTTCCACCGCACAGGTAGCTCTGAGGCATCCTCCCCTGCACGCAACCGCAGACCCAGTCCGACACAGTCCCTTTGGTTTCCTGACGTTCCTTACAGCCAGAAAATACAGGGAGTCAGTCCGCCTATAAGGAGAGGAAAGGATGTCCCTCAGGAGTGAGACAGGAAGTACAGAGGAAATGCGACAGCACCTGTCCTAGAAGACCAGGTCAGTCAAGGTCGCTAAGCGGTGATTCTAGGACTCTAGGGCAATCCACCCTGTGGACCCCGTGGAGAGGTCAGGCCGGAGCCGCGGAGGCCCGAAAACCAAGCGCTGCCCCAGAGGGCTCCCGCGTTGCCCAGCCTCAGGGACTGGTTTCTAAGACAACAGTGGGAACCACTAGGTTGGGAGAATCAGCTGGCTCCTCGCGCATGCGCACTGGCTGGGCCAACTGGCGCTCCGCTCCTGGCAGTCAGGATGCGTCCTCTTTAACTAACAGCTGCTGCGCCGCGTCACAGGGGGCTCCTGCTGCAGCCCCAGCTTTGGCTGGATCCGGGGTCCAATTTGAGGCCGCCTGGGGGAGGGGGCCGCTGGTGTCCCAGGGCCAAGCCCCCAGTAGTCACTTGTTCAGGACCTCCTTGAGCCGAGTTCCCTCGATGGAGCGGGAGCTTCAGGGCGCCTGAGGGGTTCTCAGGACTCCTCTTCAGATGTGATTTTTGACCCCTCCAGGTGAGAATGGATGGGCTCACCACATCTGGTGATGCAGGCAGGGCCTCACTGCAGCACAGAATGATCCCATGGCCCTCGAGGCGTGGTGTCAGCTGAAAATTCACTGATCCGTGAGCCCTCTGCCTCCCTCCTCCTTTGAAAGAGCAGTGGACCGCCCCGCTTCTAAAAGCCCTGGGGCTCCGGCAAGGCGACACCGCTTTCCAGGACACGTGCAAACAGAGACCTGGCGAATCCGAGGTGGAGACGTTGTATCCCAGGGCAGATGTCGTGAATGCGTGTCACCGGAGGCATATGGGGCGATGGCGAAACCAACAAAGGTGTCCAGGCGTGTGTCCGGTGGCAAGGGGTAACTAGGGGCCTTTCCCTGAGGGCCAAGGGAAATGAAAGAAGACCCGGGAACCAGGAGGGGGCCAGTGCCTCAGTCCAAGCCACAGTTTGAAATGCCTGCCAGAGGAGCAAAGAGTTTTCTGCAAGATTCACCCCACCACCAACCCTCAACGGCCCAGGTAGCCCTGACGCATCCTCCCCTGCATGCGACACCAGTCGCAGTCTTGTGCAGTCCCTTTGGTTTCCTGACATTACTCACAGCCAGAAGATTCAGGGAGTCTGTCCGCCTATGAGCGGAGAAGAGAATGTCCCTCAAGAGTGAGAGAGGAATTGAGAGGGAATGTGACACCACCTGTCCTAGAAGACAGGGCCAGTGACGGTCGCCTAGCGCTGATTCTAGGATTCTAGGGCAATCTGCCCTGTGGACCCCGTGCAGAGGTCAGGCCGCAGCCTCGGAGTCGCGACACCCAAGCGCTGCCATGGAAGACTCCCGCGTTTCCCAGCCTCAGCGACTGGTTTCTAAGACAACCGTGGGAACCACTGTGAAGGGAGAATCAGCTCGCGCCTCGCGCATGCGCACAGGCTGGGCCATCTCGCGCGCCGCTCCTGGCAGTGAGGCTGCGTCCTCTTTAAATTAGGGCGGCTGCACCACTTCACTGGGGCTCCTGCTGCAGCACCGGCTGCGGCTGAATCCGGGGTACAGTTTGGGGCCGCCTGGGGGAGGGGGCCGACGTTGTCCCGGGGCCAAGCCCCCAGGAGTCCCGTGTTCAGGACCTCCTTGAGCCGAGTTCCACCGCTCGAGCGGGAGCTTCAGGGCGCCTGAGGGGTTCTCAGGATTCCTCCTCAGATGCGATTTTTGACCCCTCCGGGTGAGAACGGATGGGCTGACCACATCTGGTGAGGCAGGCAGGGCCTCGCTGCAGCAGAGAATGATCCCATGGACCTCCAGGCGTGGTGTCAGCTGAAAATTCACTGATCCGTGAGCCCTCTGCCTCCCTCCTCCTTTGAAAGAGCAGTGGACTGCCCCGCTTCTAACAACCCTGGGGCTCCTGCAAGCCGACATCCCTTTCAAGGACAGGTGCAGACAGGGACCGGGCGAATCTAAGGTGGAGACGATGAGATCAGGTGCGGCCCAGACGTATCCAAGAGCAGATGGCCTGAATACGTGTCACCGGAAGCATATGGGGCGATGGCGAAACCACAATGGGGTCCAGGCATGTGCCCGGTGGCAAGGGAGAACAAGTGGCCTTACCCTGAGTGCCAAGGGAAATGAAAGACGACCTGGGAACAAGGAGGGGTACTGTGCCTCAGTCCAAGCCACAGTTTGAAATGCCTGCCAGAGGAGCAAAGAGCTTTCTGCAAGATTCACCCCACCCCCAACCCTCCAACGCCCAGATAACCCTGACGCATCCTCCCCTGCACGCGACCCCAGACCCAGTCCAGCGCAGTCCCTTTTGTTTCCTGACATTCCTTACAGACAGAAGATTCAGGGAGTCTGTCCGCCTATGAGCAGAGGAAAGGATGTCCCTCAGGAGTCAGACAGGAAGTGCAGAGGAAGTTCGACAGCACCTGTCCTAGAAGGCAAGGCCAGTCACAGGCGCCCAGGAGTGATACTAGGATTCTAGGGCAATCCGCCCTGTGGACCCCGTGGAGGTGTCAGGCCTGAGCCTCGGAGGCCCAACACCCAAGCCCTGTCACGGAGGGCTCCCGCGTTGCCCAGCGTCAGGGACTGGTTTCTAAGACAACCGTGGGAACCACTGTGAAGGTTGATTCAGCTCCCGCCTCGTGCATGCACACTGGCTGGGCCAACTAGCGCTCTGCTCCTGGCAGTCAGGCTGCGTTCCCTTTAAATAACGGCGGCAGCGCCGCGTCACAGGGGGCTCCTGCTGCAGCACCAGCTGTGGCTGGATCCGGGGTCCAGTTGCGGGCCGCCTGGGGGAGGGGGCCGCGGTTGTCCCACGACCAAGCCCCTAGGAGTCACGTGTTCAGGACCTCCTTGAGCCGACTTCCACCAGTGGATGGGGAGCTTCAGGGCTCCAGCGGGGTTCGCAGGACTCCTCTTCAGATGTAATTATTGACCCCTTCGCGTGAGAACGGATGGGGTAACAACATCTGGAGAGGAAGGCAGGGCCTCGATGCAGCACAGAATGATCCCATGGACTTCGAGGCGTGGTGTCAGCTGAAAATTCACTGATCCGTGAGCCCTCTGCCTCCCTCCTCCTTTGAAAGAGCAGTGGACTGCCCCGCTTCTAACAACCCTGGGGCTCCTGTAAGCCAACACCGCTTTCAAGGACAGGTGCAGACAGGGACCGGGCGAATCCAAGGTGGAGACGATGCGATCAGTTGCGGCCCAGACGTATCCCAGAGCAGATGGCCTGAATGCGTGTCACCGGAGGCATATGGGGCGATGGCGAATCCACAATGGTGTCCAGGCATGTGCCCGGTGGCAAGGGAGAACAAGTGGCCTTTCCCTGAGTGCCAAGGGAAATGAACGAAGACCTGGGAACAAGGAGGGGTACTGTGCCTTAGTCCAAGCCACAGTTTGAAATGCCTGCCAGAGAAGCAAAGAGCTTTCTGCAAGATTCACCCCACCCCCAACCCTCCAACGCCCAGATAACCCTGACGCATCCTCCCCTGCACGCGACCCCAGACCCAATCCAGCGCAGTCCCTTGTGTTTCCTGACATTCCTTACAGACAGAAGGTTCAGGGAGGCAGTCCGCCTATGAGCAGAGGAAAGGATGTCCCTCAGGAGTGAGACAGGAAGTGCAGAGGAAATGCGACAGCACCTGTCCTAGAAGACAAGGCCAGTCACAGGCGCCCAGCGGTGATTCTAGGATTCTAGGGCAATCCGCCCTGTGGACCCCATGGAGGGGTCAGGCCGGAGCCTCGGAGGCCCGACACCCAAGCCCTGTCACGGAGGGCTCCCGCGTTGCCCAGCCTCAGGGACTGGTTTCTAAGACAACCGTGGGAACCACTGTGAAGGTTGATTCAGCTCGCGCCTCGTGCATGCGCACTGGCTGGGCCAACTCGCGCTCCGCTCCTGGCAGTCAGGCTGCGTCCCCTTTAAATAACGGCGGCTGCGCCGCGTCACAGGGGGCTCCTGCTGCAGCACCAGCTGTGGCTGGATCCGGGGTCCAGTTTCGGGCCGCCTGGGGGAGGGGGCCACGGTTGTCCCACGACCAAGCCCCCAGGAGTCCCGTGTTCGGGGCCTCCTTGAGCCGAGTTCCACCTATGGAGCGGGAGCTTCAGGGTGCCTGCGGGATTCTCAGGATTCCCCTTCAGATGCGATTTTTGACCCCTCCGGGTGAGAAAGGATGAGCTCACTACATCTTGTGACGCAGGCAGGGCCTCGCTGCAGCACAGAATGATCCCATGGACCTCGAGGCGTGGTATCAGCTGAAAATTCACTGATCCGTGAGCCCTCTGCCTCCCTCCTCCTTTGAAAGAGCAGTGGACTGCCCCGCTTCTAAAAGCCCTGGGGCTCCTGCAAGCCGTCATCTCTTTCCAGGACACGTGCAAACAGGGAACCGACGAATCCGAGGTGGAGACGATGCGATCAGGCGCGGCACTGACGTATCCCAGGGCAGATGTCGTGAATGCGTGTCACCAGAGGCATATGGGGCGATGGCGAAACCAACAAAGGTGTCCAGTCGTGTGTCCGGTGGCAAGTGGGAACAAGGCGCCTTTCCCTGAGTGCCAACGGAAATGAAAGAAGACCTGGGAACCAGGAGGGGACCTGTGCCTCAGTCCAAGCCACAGTTTGAAATGCGTGGCAGAGGAGCAAAGAGTTTTCTGCAAGATTCACCCCACCACCAACCCTCCAAGCCCAGGTAGCCCTAACGCATCCTCCCCTGCACGCGACCCCATGGGCAGTCTGGCCCAGTCCCTTTGGTTTCCTGACATTCCTCAGAGCCAGAAGATTCAGGGAGTCTGTCCGCCTATGAGCAGAGAAGAGAATGTCCCTCAAAAGTGAGACAGGAATTGCAGAGGGAAAGCGAAAGCACCTGTCCTAGAAGACAAGGCCAGTCACGGTCGCCTAGCGCTGATTCTAGGATTCTAGGGCAATCTGCCCTGTGGACCCCGTGCAGAGGTCAGGCCGCAGCCTCGGAGTCGCGACACCCAAGCGCTGCCATGGAAGACTCCCGCGTTTCCCAGCCTCAGCGACTGGTTTCTAAGACAACCGTGGGAACCACTGTGAAGGGAGAATCAGCTCGCGCCTCGCGCATGCGCACTGGCTGGGCCATTTCGCGCGCCGCTCCTGGCAGTGAGGCTGCGTCCTCTTTAAATTAGGGCGGCAGCACCACTTCACTGGGGCTCCTGCTGCAGCACCGGCTGCGGCTGGATCCGGGGTGCAGTTTGGGGCCGCCTGGAGGAGGGGGCCGACATTGTCCCGGGGCCAAGCCCCCAGGAGTCCCGTGTTCAGGACCTCCTTGAGCCGACTTCCACTGATGGAGCAGAAGCTTCAGGGCGCCTGCGGGGTTCTCAGGATTCCCCTTCAGATGCGATTTTTGACCCCTCCGGGTGAGAAAGGATGGGCTCACCACATCTTGTGACGCAGGCAGGGCCTCGCTGCAGCACAGAATGATCCCATGGACCTCGAGGCGTGGTGTCAGCTGAAAATTCACTGATCCGTGAGCCCTCTGCCTCCCTCCTCCTTTGAAAGAGCAGTGGACTGCCCCGCTTCTAACAACCCTGGGGCTCCTGCAAGCCGACACCTCTTTCCAGGACAGGTGCAGACAGGGACCGGGAGAATCTAAGGTGGAGACGATGCGATCAGTTGCGGCCCAGACGTATCCCAGAGCAGATGGCCTGAATACGTGTCACCGGAGGCATATGGGGCGATGGCGAAACCACAATGGTTTCCAGGCATGTGCCCGGTGGCAAGGGGGAACAAGTGGCCTTTCCCTAAGTGTCAAGGGAAATGAACGAAGACCTGGGAACCAGGAGGGGGCCTGTGCCTCAGTCCAAGCCACAGTTTGAAATGCTTGCCAGAGGAGCAAAGAGCTTTCTGCAAGATTCACCCCACCCCCCACCCTCCAATGCCCAGATAGCCCTGACGCATCCTCCCCTGCACGCGACCCCAGACACAGTCCAGCGCAGTCCCTTTGGTTTCCTGACATTCCTTACAGCCAGAAGATTCAGGGAGTCAGTCCGCCTATGAGCAGAGGAAAGGATGTCCCTCAGGAGTGAGTCACGAAGCACAGAGGAAATGTGAAAGCACCTGTCCTAGAAGGCAAGGCCAGTCACGGGCGCCCAACAGTGATTCTAGGATTCTAGGGCAATCCGCCTTGTGGACCCGGTGGAGAGGTCAGGCCGGAGCCTCGGAAGCCCGACACCCAAACCCTGCCACGGAGGGCTCCCGCGTTGCCCAGCCTCAGGGACTGGTTTCTAAGACAACCTTGGGAACCACTCTGACGGGAGGAGCAGCTCGCGCCTCGCGCATGCGTACTGGCTGGGACAACTCGCGCTCTGCTCCTGTCAGTCAGGCTGCGTCCCCTTTAAATAATGGTGGCTGCGCCGCCTCATAGGGGACTCCTGCCTCAGACCCGGCTGCGGCTGGATCCGGGGTCCAGCTTGGGGCCGCGTGCAGAAGGGGGCAGCTGGTGTCCCAGGGCCAAGCCGCTAGGAGTCCCGTGTTCAGGACCTCCTGGAGCGGTGTTCCACCGATGGAGCCGGAGCTTCAGGGCGCCTGCGGGGTTCTCAGTACTCCTCTTCAGATGTGTTTTTGGACCTCTCCGGGTGAGAAAGAATGGGCTCACCACATCTGGTGAGGCAGGCAGGGCCTCGATGAAGCACAGAATGATCCCATGGACCTCGAGGCGTGGTGTCAGCTGAAAATTCACTGATCCCTGAGCCCTCTGCCTCCCTCCTCCTTTGAAAGAGCAGTGGACTGCCCCGCTTCTAAAAGCCCTGGGGCTCCTGCAAGCCGATACTGCGTTCCACGACACGTGCAGACAGGGACCAGGCGAATCCGAGGTGGAGACGATGCGATCAGGGGCTGCACTGACGTATCCCACAGCAGATGGCGTGAATGCGTGCCATCGGAGGCATATGGGGTGATGGTGAAACTACAATGGTGTCCAGGTATGTGCCCGGTGGCAAGGGGGAAAAAGTGGCCTTTCCCTGAGTGCCAAGGGACATGAAAGAAGACCTGGGAACAAGGAGGGGTACTGTGCCTCAGGCCAAGCCACAGTTTGAAATGCCTGCCAGAGGAGCAAAGAGCTTTCTGCAAGATTCACCCAACCCCTAACCCTCCCCCGCCCAGGAAGCCCTGACGCATCCTCCCCTGCATGCGACCCCAGACCCAGTCCGGCGCAGTCTCTTTGGTTTCCTGACACTCCTTACAGCCAGAAGATTCCGGGAGTCAGTCTGCCTATGAGCAGAGGAGAGGATGTCTCTCAAGAGTGAGACAGGAAGTGCAGAGGAAATGCGACAGCACCTGTCCTAGAAGACAAGGCCAGTCTTGGTCGCCCAGCGCTGATTCTAGGATTCTAGGGCAATCCGACCTGGGGACCCCGTGGAGAGGTCAGGCCGCAGCCTGGGAGGCCCAACACCCAAGCGCTGCCCCGGAGGGCTCACGCTTTGCCCAGCCTCAGGGACTGGTTTCTTTTTTCTTTTCTTTTTTTTTTTTTTTTGAGACGGAGTCTCACTCTGTCGCCCAGTCTGGAGTGCAGTGGCGCAATCTCGGCTCACTGCAAGCTCCGCCTCCGGGGTTCACGCCATTCTCCTGCCTCGGCCTCTCTGAGTAGCTGGGACTACAGGCTCCCGCCACCACGCCCGGCTAATTTTTTATATTTTTTTAGTAGAGACGGGGTTTCACTGTGTTAGCCAGGATGGCCTCGATCTCCTGACCTCGTGATCCGCCCGCCTCGGCCTCCCAAAGTGCTGGGATTACAAGCGTGAGCCACCGCGCCCGGCCTCAGGGACTGGCTTCTAAGACAACCTTGGGAACCACTGTGACAGGAGGATCAGCTCGCGCCTCGCGCATGCGCACTGGCTGGGCCAACTCGCGCTCCGCTCCTGGCAGTCTGGCTGCATCCCCTTTAAATAAAGGCGGCTGCGCGGCGGCACAGGAGGCTCCTGCTGCAGCCCCAGCTGCGGCTGGATCCGGGGTCCAGTTTGGGGCCTCGTGTGGGAGAAGGCTGCTGGTGTCCCAGGGTTTAGCCCCCAGGAGTCCCGTCAGGACCTCCTTGAGCCGAGTTCCACCGATGTAGCGGGAGCTTCAGGGTGCCTGCTGGGTTGTGATTTTTGACCCCTCCGGGTGAGAAAGGATGGGCTCACCACATTGGGTGAGGCAGGCAGTGCCTCGCTGCAACAAAGAATGATTCCATGGCCCTCGAGGCATGGTGTCAGCTGAAAATTCACTGATCCGTGATCCCTCTGCCTCCCTCCTCCTTTGAAAGTGCAGTGGACTGCCCCGCTTGTAAAAGCCCTGGGGCTCCTCCAAGCCGACACCGCTTTCCAGGACAAGTGCAGACAGGGACCGGGCGAATCCGAGGTGAAGACTATGCAATCAGGAGCGGCACTGACGTATCCCACAGCAGATGGCGTGAATGAGTGTCACTGGAGGCATATGGGGCGATGGCGGAACAAACAAAGGTGTCCAGGCATGTGCCCAGTGGCAAGGGGGAACAAGTGGCCTTTCCCTGAGTGCCAAGGGAAATGAAAGAAGACATAGGAACCAAGAGGGGGCCTGTGCCTCAGTGCAAACCACAGTTTGAAATGCCTGCCAGAGAAGCAAAGAGCTTTCTGCAAGATTCACCCCACCCCCAACCCTCCACAGCCCAGGAGGCCCTGAAGCATCCTCCCCTGCACGAGACCCCAGCTCCAGTCCAACGCAGTCCCTTTGGTTTCCTGACATTCCTTACAGGCAGAAGATTCAGGGAGTCAGTCCGCCTATGAGCAGAGGAGAGGATGTCCCTCAAGAGTGAGACAAGAAGTGCAGAGGAAATGCGACCCCACCTGTCCTAGAAGACCAGGCCAGTCACGGTCGCCTAGTGCTGATTCTAGGATTCTAGGGCAATCCGCCCAGTGGACACCGTGGAGAGGTCAGGCCGGAGCCTCGGAGTCGCGACACCCAAGCTCTGCCACGGAGGGCTCACGCGTTGCCCAGCCTCAGGGACTAGTTTCTAAGACAACCGTGGGAACCACTGTGACGGGAGAATCAGCTCGCGCCTCGCGCAAGCGAACTGGCTGGGCAAACTCGGGCTCCGTTCCTGGCAGTCAGGCTGCGTCCTCTTTAAATAACGGCGACTGCGCCGCGACACAGGGGGCTCCTGCTGCAGCCCGGGCTGCGGCTGGATCCAGGGTGCAGTTTGGGGCCACGTGTGGGAAGGGGCCGCGGGTGTCCCACGACCAAGCCCCAGGATTCAGGTGTTCAAGACCTCCTTGAGCCGAGTTCCACCGATTTTATGGGAGTTTCAGGGCACCTGCGGGGTTCTCAGGACTCCTCTTCAGGTGTGATTTTGGATCCCTCCGGGTGGGAAAGGATGGGCTCACCACATCTGGTGAGGCAGGCAGGGCCGCTCTGCAGCACAGAATGATCCCATGGACCTCGAGGCGTGGTATCAGCTGAAAATTCACTGATCCGTGAGCCCTCTGCCTCCCTCCTCCTTTGAAAGTGCAGTGGACTGCTCCGTTTCTAAAAGCCCTGGGGCTCCTGCAAGCCGACACCGCTTTCCAGGACACGTACAGACAGGGACCGGGCGAATCCGAGGTGGAGACGATTCGTTGAGGCGCGGCACTGACGTATTCCAGAGCAGATGGCGTGAATGCATGTCACCGGAAGCATATGGGGCCATGGCTAAACCAACAAGTGTGTTCAGGCCTGTGCCCGGTGGCAAGGGGGAGCAAGTGGCCTTTCCCTGAGTGCCAAGGGAAATGAAAGAAGACCTGGGAACCAGGAGGGGACCTGTGCCTCAGTGCAAGCCACAGTTTGAAATGCCTGCCAGAGGAGCAAAGAGCTTTCTGCAAGATTCACCCCACCCCCAAGCCTCCACCGCCTGACACATCTTCCCCTGCACGCGACCGCAGCCGCAGTCCGGCGCAGTCCCTTTGGTTTCCTGACATTCCTTACAGCCAGAAAATTCAGTGAGTCAGTCCGCCTTTGAGCAGAGTAGAGGATGTCCCCCAAGAGTGAGACAGGAAGTGCAGAGGAAATGCGACAGCACCTGTCCTAGAAGACAAGGCCAGTCACGGTCGCCTAGCGCTGATGCTAGGCAATCCGCCCACCCATGAGGTGAAACATGGAGTCCCAGGAAGCTTCCTTGCCTGAGAGAGGTATGTAAGCCAAGAGCTCCAGGGTCATCATACCTGCCCAATACAGCAGAAACATGTTTGGAGAGAGATACAGTCATGACACGGATCTCCAGGAAGTGTCTCCCTGATGGACTTGGAAGTCACCTTCGTAGAAGATATTCAGCCAGACCAAGAGGCATCTAGGCCCCTCAGAAACAGCGGAGACAGAGCAGGCGGCAGGAGAGAGCAGAGGCCAGAGCCCAGGAAGGGTACAGCACCGTGCCATCGCCAGGGGCATAAGGGGAAGGTTGTGAAATGGGTGGCTTGTCCAGACAGGCCAGCGTTCCAGGGACAGGGATTTTTGCCGTCTTCCATTCCCGGCTTCGTCTTCAAGATTGTATCGTGGTGTGGCTTTATTTCGCAGAGAAGGGCCAAGGAAAGGTACAATCATCTTGGACATGGGTCCGCTCCTCTCCTGCCGGACAATGTGCTCCTGTGGGGCTTTTGTCCTGGGCTGGAGTGTGGTCCACTTGATCCTAGAAAAGAGGCCCTTCAGGATGGGGATGAGACTTCCATTACTCCGGGACGGACGCATCTCCTCACGTGATCGAGGCCTTCACAAACCCAAAGTAGAAGCACCGCGAAAACGATGGACAACCAGTCACAGGACCCCGGCAGAGACGCAGAAAGAGGCTCACCAAAGACCGGCCGACATGCAAGAAATCACTTTTTACGCACAGGGAACATTCGTGCAAAGACACACACGCACACGGGCACACACACACACCGACAGAGAGAGGGAAAGAAGCACAGAGGGTGAGAGACAGAGAGAGAAGAGAGAATGGGAGAGACACCCACACACGCAATCCTACAGACGTGACACAGAAGCACACACCCCCAGGCAACCCCTGCGGCTGCGGAGTTCTGCTCTCCATGGCAATGACCCTCGGGTGAGAGAACAGCCCACGGGCACGTAGGCAGACCTGTCCTGGAGATCTCGGGGGCACAATTTCTGGGCAGACTCACTCGAACACCGTCAGGGCAGGCCGTGGATGCCACGCTGCTTCCCCCGGACTCTGCCTGTGGTTTCGTCATCCTGGTCGGCCCTTTGGGACTCCTGGCAGCCGGAGACGTTCCTGTGGACCCCGTGGAGAGGTCAGGCCGGAGCCTCGGAGGCCCGACACCCAAGCGCTGCCAGGGAGGGCTTCCACTTTGCAAAGCCTCAGGGACTGGTTTCTAAGACAACCGTGGGAACCACTGTGACTGGAGAATCGGCTCGCGCCTCGCGCGTGCGCATTGGCTGGGCCGCCTCGCGCTCTGCTCCTGGCAGTCAGGCTGCGTCCTCTTTAAATAATGGCGGCTGTGCGGCGATACCTTGGGCTGCTGCTGCAGTCGCGGCTGCAGCTGGATCCTGGGTCCAGTTTGGGGCCGCGTGGGAGAGGGGGCCGCGGGTGTCCCAGGGTTAAGCCCCCAAGATTCCCGTCTTCAGGACCTCCTTGAGCCGACTTCCACCGATTGTGGGGGAGCCTCAGGGCGCCTGCTGGGTTCTGAGGACTCCTCTTCAGATCCGATTTTGGTCCCCTCCGGGTGAGAAAGGTTGGGCTCACCGTGTCTGTTGATTCAGGCAGGGCCTCACCGCAGCATAGAATGATCCCATGGCCCTCAAGGCGTGTTGTCAGCCGAAAATTCACTGATCCATGAGCCCTCTGCCTCCCTACTCTTTTGAAAGAGCAGTTGCCTGCCGGGCTTCTAAAAGCCCTGGGGCTCCTGCAAGCTGACACCTCTTTCCAGGACACGTGCAGATAGGGACAGGGTGAATCCGAGGTGGAGACAATGTGATCACGCGTGGCCTTGGCGTATCTCTTAGCAGATGGTGTGAATGTGTGTCACCGGAGGCATATGGGGCGATGGCAAAACCAACAATGGTGTCCAGGCATGTGCCCCTTGGAAGTGGGGCAAATGTGACATTTCCATCAATGTCGGGGAAAATCAAAGAACACCTGGAAACCACCGCCACGGGCATAAGGGCAGGAGAGCCAAACGGGTGACTTGTCCTGAGAGGTTAGGGTTCCATTGAGAAGAATCATGCCATGTCCTGTTCTTAGCTTCTTCTTTTAGATTTTGTGATGTGGCTTTGTTTCTCAGACAAGAGCCACGAGGAGATAGTACCATCTCCTTTCACGTCGGTCTGCTCCCCTCCTGCAAGACAAGCAGCTCCTTTGAGACTTTTTTTTTTTTTTTTTTTTTTTTTTTTTTTTTTTTTTTGCCTGCAGTGTGGTCATGTTGATCTTAGAAAAGAGGCAGCTGAGGATCGGGATGAAATTTCAATATCTTTGAGGCCGACGGATCTCCTCACTTCGTCAAGGCCTTCAGAAACCAATGTGGAACTGCCCCGGAAACTATGGACAACCGGCCACATGACCCAGGCAGAAATGCAGAAAGAGGCCCACTAAAGACACGCTGACATGCATGAAACCTCTTTGTAGCTCACTGGGCACATTGTTACCAACACACACACACACACACACACACACACACAGAGAGAGAGAGAGAGAGAGAGAGATAGAAAGCAAGAGAAACAGACAGTGAGAGACATAGACAGAAGAGAGAATTGGAGACAGAGGCACACAGATATACAGCAGTGGCAGAGAAACGCACATCCCCAGGCAATCCCTTAGTCTGCGGGGTTCTGCTCTTCGGGAGTACGACCCTAGGGTGAGAGAGCAGCCCACGGGCACACAGGCCGACCTGTCCTCGAGATCACGGGGGGCACGTCTTTTGTGGGGACTCACCCGAACGCCGTCCGTGCAGGCCTGAGGTTGAGATGCTGCGCTGCTTTCCCAGGACTCCCTCTGCTTTTTCTGCATCCTGGTCAGCCCTCCGTGTATCGTGGTGTCCTGAAACTGTTTTTTCAAGCCCCTGGATTGGTCAGGCTGGAGCCTCAACACGGACGCACTGCCCTGAAGGGCTCCTGCTTTGATAAGGTTCAAGGAGTCGTCCTCAGCCAACCGTTGGAGTCACTATGACAGGAGAATGGGCTCGCGCCTCGCGCATGCGCATTTCCCAGGCCGACTCCTGCTTTGCTGTTCAAAGCCTGGCTGTGGCTCCTTTAAACAGGTTCTGCGATGCGTGGACTGGGGTTTCTGTGGCACTCGCGGTGGTTGCTGGAGCGGGGATGTAGTAGGGGACATTTTGGGAGTGGGGGCTTCGGGCCCCCCAGGGCTGGACCCCCTGGAGTCCTGTCCTCAGGACCTCCTTGAGCCGATTTCTACCGGTGGAGGTGGTCCCTGCTTCAGGGTGCCGGTTCTGGTCTCCGGACTCATAGGCTGGCGTGCATTGTTGTGATCACAGCTTACTGCAGCCTTAATCTCCCAGATTTAAGCAATTTTCTTGTCTCAGCCTCCCACTTACCTGGGACTACAGGCATGAGCCCCCACACTCAACTACTTTTCTTCAAAAACATTTTTGTACGAATGGAGACTTACTGTGTTTCCTGGCTCATGTTAAACTCCTGGGCTCAAGCCGTCCTCCTGCTTTGGCCTCCTCAAGTGCTGAGATTACAGGTGTGAGCTTCCACATGCAGCTAAATTCTTATATCTTAAATCCCTACCTTCCACAATAAGCAGATGTTAGGCCCACGTATTTTATAACTTTTTGCTGTTTATGTCTCTTTTTGTCCCTGGACACAGGGATTAGCAGCCCACTCTCCACCAAATTTCAAATCATTAGGGGCATTATGCTGTGTCCCAGGAGTGGCTGAGGCTTCAAGGACCTGCTGCTCTAACATAGGTCTGCTGAGGAGTACAATTCATCTTGTGTTTCTGTGTTGTTTAACAACCTTCCTGACCTCCTCTAAGTCAGCCCATCCTGCCACAACTGGCAAGAATCAAGAAACTATCCAAGAAAATGTTTCTCAACCTGCCTGTTGTCAAGTAGAAGACTGGTCTGCTGACCATGGGGGCATGGCAGGGCTTGACAGTGAGCGCCCCCCACCGTGTTTTCTCTTCACTGCACGTTCCACCTGAACTTTCCCGTCTGCTCAGTGAGTCTTGACAGTGGGGTAAAGGGGGACTCACTATCAAAGACCAAGGCTGACCCTCTCTGGATACAATACCATGACCTAGTTACTGTCACTGTGGTTTTGTCTTCAGGGACTAAAGGATACAATAAGAATTTGTTCCTTTAATTGTCCTGTTGATGCACAAAATACTTAAATGCTTCTACATAGGTCTGCTCTTTTGTGCCACAGAGCACTAAGGGAAAGTCCCCACAATAAATGTGCTTTTCACCTGAGCTGCTACGTGTGACAGTTAAGAAGCTAAAGGTTAAAAAAAATCAAAGCTCCCCAAATGTTGTGGGTATGACAGCTGGTCCAACTTCACAGTCTGTACTTTCCCTCTGTAACAGCTTGGATAAATACAGAGATAACTAGCAACTGATACCCTAGTGTGCCAAGCAATCGATGTATCTGTGTGATTAAAAACCAGCATTTAACCATACTCTAGATACACTAAATATCAACCTCACACTCATAGCCTATAATTCCACTTTGCTTCCAGACGGCAGTTACAATTGGAAAGGAAATACCTAGTTTACAGAAGGCATTAATACTTCATTGTTGCAGAAACTAAACCCTTAAAAAAATGTATCCTGGACTTTCTGACCCGGATACTAACAAATAGTGAAAAATATGTATCTAAGAATACACTTGGAACAGAAATGTGAAAAACCAAAAGTAAGAGATATTATGAAGGATCACATATAAAATGACCCACTGCTAAAGAGGCAACAAAGAAAATTGTAGAAGAAAATGACAAGAAGCATTATGCCTTAATGAGTTTGTGCTACTATATAAGAAAATACACTAGGCTGGGTAATTTCTGAAGAAGAGAAATGTATTTCTCACAGTTCCATAGGCTAGAAGTCCAAGATCAAGGTGCCAGCAGGATTGGTGTCTGGTGAGGGCCTGGCCTCTGCATCCAAGATGGTACCTTGTGCACTCTGCCTTCAGGAGGAGATGCACTGTGCCCTCATGTGGCAGAAGGCAGAAGGGCAAAACAGGGGAAGCCCACTCCCTCCAGTCCTTGTGTAAGGACCCTAAACCCATTCGTGAAGATTCTCCCTTCATGACTGAATCACTACCTAAGGGCCCTACTTCCTAATCCTATAACATTGTGATTAATTTTAGGGGGATACATTCAGAACATAGCACTCTATATTCAATTTTTTAAAATTATTTTGTTGTTTTGCTTTTCTGTTTTTCAAATGGCTTAAAGTGCACAAAATTTGATTAATCATATTCTTTGGGTCATAGCATACCTTGGCTCCTATTTCACCCTTGTCTGTGCCTGGGCTTCTATGTAAATGTATTTGAATGTATTTGAATAGTATGGTAATAACTTGTGAACCCACAACACGACCCAAGAACTAGGGTTCTGACCTAATATCTGCTCCTCCTCTGTCCTTTTTCTTGATTTACACCCTTCAGCCCCAGCGTAACTACTACCCTGAATTTATGTTTAGGATTCCCTGCCTTTAAAAAAACATTGTTTTATTGCATATATTTGATTGCCCTAAATGCCATATTATTTAGTTTTTTAAGGGTATAATTTATTTACCCATTCTCCTGTTAATGAACATCTGGCTTGTTTCCATATATTTGATATTATGAATGGCATTACATGAGCATTTTTTTAAATACTTCTGGTATATATGGGCAAGAGTTTCTCCAGGGCCTATGGTAGAGAAATTACTTTGCCATAACGTATGAGAATGCTCAACATTATAACATAACCCAAATTGTTTTCCAAAGTGGTTGTTCTAATTTAAACTCTCACCTCCTGTATTAGTTCGAGATGATCTTGTTGATCCACAGTCTCTCCATATTTGGTGATATGGTTTGGCTGTGTCTCCACCCAAATCTCAGCTTGAATTCTATCTCCCAGAATACCCACATGTTGTGGGAGGGACCCAGGGTGAGGTAATTGAATGATGGAGGCCAGTCTTTCCTGTGCTATTCTCTTGATAGTGAACAAGTCTCATGAGATCTGATGGGTTTATCAGGGGTTTCTGCTTTGGGTTCCTCCTCATTTTCTCTTGTTGCTGCCATTTAAGAAGTGCCTTTCACCTCCTGCCATGACTCTGAGGCCTCCCCCACCATGTGGGACTGTAAATCCAGTTACAGTTCTTTTTCTTTACACCTCTTTTTCTTCTCAGACTTGGGTATGTCTTTATCAGCAGTGTGAAAACAGACTAATACAGTAAATTGATACCAGTAGTGTGGGGTGCTGCTGAAAAGATACCCAAAAATGTAGAAGTGACTTTGAAACTTGGTAAGAGGCAGAAGTTGGAACAGTTTGGAGGGCTCAGAAAAAGACTGGAAAAGGCGAGAAATTTTGGAACCTCCTAGAGACTTGTTGAATGGCTTTGACAAAAATGCTGATAGTGTTTTGAACAATAAGGTCCAGGCTGATGTGGTCTCAGATGGAGATGAGGAACTTGTTGGGAACTGGAGCAAAGGTGACTCTCGTTATGTTTTAGCAAAGAGAATGGCAGCATTTTGCCCCTGCCCTATAAATTTGTGGAACTTTGAACTTGAGAGAGATGATTTAGGTTATCTGCTGGAAGAAATTTCTAAGCAGTAAAGCATTCAAGAGGTGACTTGGGTGATGCTAAAGGCCTTCAGTTTTGTAAAGGAAGCAGAGCATACAAGTTTGGAAAATTTGCAGCCAGACAACGTGATAGAAAAGAAAATCCCATTTTCTGAGGATAAATTCAAGCAGTCTGCAGAAATTTGCATAAGTAACGAGAAGCTGAATGTTAATCCCCAAAACAATGGGGAAATTTTCTACAGGACATGTCACAGATCATCACAGAAGCCCCTCCCATCACAAGCCCAGAGGCCTAGGAGGAAAAAATGGTTTTCTGGGCTGGGCCCAGGTTGACAGTGCAGTGTGCAGCCTAGGGCCTTGGTTCTCTGCATTTCAGCCCCTCCAGCTATGGCTGAAAGGGGCCAATATAGAACTCAGGCCATGGCCTTGAGAGTACAAGCATCAAACCTTAGCAGCTTCCATGTGGTGTTGAGCCTGCACATGCATAGAAGTCAAGAATTGAGGTTTGGAAATCCCCACCTAGATTTCAGAGGATGTATGAAAATACCTGGATGTCCAAGCAGAAGTTTGCTGCAGGGGTGGGGCTCTGATGGAGAACCTCTGCTAGGGCTGTGCAGAAGGGAAATGTGGGGTTGGAGCCCCTACACAAAGTCCCTACTGGGGCACTTCCTAGTGGAGCTGTGAGGACAGGGTCACTCTCCTCCAGGCCCCAGAATGGTAGATTCACTGATGGCTTGCACTGTGAGCCTGGAAAAGCTGCAGTCACTCAACATGAGCCCTTGAAAACAGCCAGAAAGTGGGCTACACCCTGCAAAGCCACAGGGGCAGAACTACCCAAGGCCATGGGAGCCCACCTCTTGCATCAGCATGATCTTGATATGAAACATGGAGTCAATGGAAATCATTTTGGAGCTTTAAAATTTGACTACCTTGCTGGATTTCAGACTTGCATGGGGCCTGTAACCCCTTTGTTTTGGCCAATTTCTCCCATTTGGAAGAGTTGCATTTACTCAATTACTTTTACCCCCACTGTATCTAGGAAGTAACTAGCTTGATTTGGATTTTACAGGGTCATAGGCAGAAGAGACTTGCCTTGTCTCAGATGATACTTTAGACAGTGGACATTTGGGTTAATGCTGTAATGAGTTAAGACTTTGGGGGACTGTTGGGAAGGCATAATAGGTTTTGAAATGTTAGGACATGAGATTTGGAGAGGACATGAGATTTGGAGGGGCCAGGAGTGGAAAAATATGGTTTGACTATGTCCCTACCCACCTCTCAACTTGAATTGTATTGCTCAGAATTCCCACGTGTTTGGGGAGGGAACCAGGGGGAAGTAGTTGAATCTTTGGGGCTGGTCTTTCCCATGCTATTCTTGTGATAGTGAATAAATCTCACAAGATCTGATGGGCTTATCAGTGGTTTTGTCTTTTGCTTCTTTCGCCTCCTTCTCATATTCTCTTGCCACTGCCATGTAAGAAGTGCTGTTCATCCACTGCCATAACTCTGAGGCCTCCTCAACCATGTGGAACCCTAAATCCAATTAAGCCTCTTTTTCTTCCCTGTCTCCGGTATGTCTTTATCAGCAGTGTGAATGTGGACTAATACATTTGGTATTGTCAAACTTCTTAATAATTGTGGGGAGAATAGATGTGCAATATCTTGTGCATTTTCCTGATTACTAATGAGGTTGAGAAATTTTTTACATTTTGCAGGCTTTCTCTTTTGTGAAATCCCTATTGATGTCTTTTCCCAATTTTCTGTTGGGTTGCTATTTTTAAAATTAATTCATAGGAGCTCCTTATACTTAGTTGATCTGAATGTAATCTTTCATAGGTTTTAGGTACTGCAAATATCTTCTAACTTATAGTTTATCTTTTCACTTTTTTACTTTTATTTTTTAATTTCTATTTTTTTTGACACAGAGTCTAGCTCTGTTATTCCAACTCCTGACCTCAGGTGATCTACTGTTGGGATTACAGGCTTGAGACACTGTGCCCAGCCTATCTTTCCAATTTTTGATGTAAAAAATTCTTAATTTTGTGACAGTCAAAATGTCTTATCTTTTTTAATGGTTAAATGGCTTTTTGTGTCTCATTCACTTACATTTTCTACTAAAAGTTTTAGAGTTTTGTTTCTGACATGTAAGTCTTTGGTCCTCTGGAATTTAATGTTTGTATATAGAGTGAAGTAGGAATATAATTTCATTTTGTTTCCTATAACAATAACCATTATTTTTCTATTCTATTTATTGAAAAGTCCTTTCTTTCCTTGCTGATCTGCCATGTCACCTACATCACATATCAAATATTAAATTTGTGGAGATTTGTTTGGGAACTCTCCATTCTGTTTCATTAGTCAGTTTATCAGTGAAGACCACACTGTCTTAATTGCTGTAGCTTTATAAAAGTTCTGATATTTGCCAGCACAAATCTTTCCTCTTCTTCAGTAATGTATTTGATATTCTTGGCCCCTTCCCTTTTCCATGTGTGTATATATATAGATATATATAATAGATCAATATTTTAAATATTAAATAAAATATCAATATATTATATATGGATATATATATTATATATTATATATATATTTATTTATAGAGAGAGATAGGGTCTCACTTTGTTGCACAGGCTTGAGGACTGGTGCAATCATAGCTCACTGCAGACTTGAACTCCTGGGCTCAAGAACTCCTCCTACCTCAGCCTCCCAAGTAACTGGGACTCTAAGGCATGCACCACCTCATCCAGCTAATTTAAAAAAAAATTATTATGTTTTGTAATGATGTGGATCTTGCTATGCTGCCCAGGCTGGTCTCAAACCTTTGGCCTCAAGCAATCCTCCCACCTCAAGCTCCCAAAGTGCTGGGATCACAAGAGTGGGCCACCACACCTGGCTCCATTTTCCATATTTTAAGACCATTCTTTAAAAGCTGCTCAAGACTGTTTTTTTCTCTTGGGGCTACTTGCAACTCCCTTACTTAGCTTTGGAAATACTTTTAATGAAGAAAATCTAAAGAGTTGAAAAATAAAATATTATTTCTTTTCTTCCAATTGCAAAAGAGCTGACAGCCTCCTGAATCATAAAGCTAGTTTTGATAAATTGGTGAACTGAGAGCATACATAGTATTATTAATTCTGTTCTAATTTCTGCTTCACTGTAGAGTGTCTTCACATAGTCTTAAAAGATTATTGCTATGAAATATTCTTATACATGTAACACATAACCTCTACATTTCTGCAGTTGTACTTGGCTGTTTAATAATCAATTACTTTGCTTCATAATATTTAAATTGGCATCTTTATTTTCCAAAATGAGTAAATACTAGTATAAATTTTTAGTTAAGCCGGAAGAAAGTAGACTTTATTTACTAACATAACTTATATGTAAAGGTTTAGTAAATCTCCCTGCTTCTTTTCTTTTGCATCATGACAACCACTGAAAATAATATTTCTATAGCAGTCGGGGTAAATGGACAATGACTTTTATGGCCAGAGGTGAATGGCCCAGGGGCTCCTGCACTCCAGGTCCCACTGAGCCTGCCACACAGCTGAGGGCATCAGTATTTCCACACACCTGTAGTGCACGCTGTCCCAGAACACAGATCAGATGCTCTCCTTTATTCAAATGGGGAGTTGAGAGTAGTGTCATTGTAATTAAAGTAATAAATATATATTTATACACTGTTTAAATCTGGTTGGATTTGTGTCCCTTCACAAAACAAATCACTTAAATGAAACCACAAGGTTAATATAATTGAGTACATTTACTTCTATGAGATGCTCTTTTAAATGGAATTAGAATCTAATTTGAAATGTCAGTTAAAAGTTTAAATATTCAACTCAATTACATTTAGATTTTTGTTTTGTTTTTTTTCGAGGTGGATTTTAGCTCTTGTCACCAAGACTGGAATGCAGTGGCGCAATCTCAGATCACTGCAAGCACCTTCTCCCGGGTTCAAGCAATTCTCTTGCCTCAACCTCCTGAGTAGCTGGGATTACAGGTGCCTGCCACCATGCCTTGTTAATTTTTGTATTTTCAGTAGAGATGGGGTTTCACCATGTTGGCCAGGCTGGTCTTGAATTCCTGACCTCATGTGATCCACCTACCTCGGCCTCCCAAAGTGCTGGGATTACAGGTGTGAGCCACTGCCCTCGGCCTTTTTAGATTATTTTACTTTATTTTAGTTACTTATTTTTATGACTTTATTGTTATAAAAATGCTAGCTTTTTAAAAAAATCAATCAATATAACAAGGAACATAGAAGATGATCAACAAGCATTCCCACCTCCATGATCTGTAAATAACTGTCATCAATCCAAAAGCTGACACATGGTGGATCCCTTCACACCGGTTCCCAGTACAAAGTAGCCCCTTGCTTGTAGAAAACATTATTATTATCATTAGTATTTTCAAGATGGAATTTGAGTCTTGTACCCCAGGCTGGAGTGCAATGGTCCAATCTCAGCTCACTGCAACCTCTGCCTCCCAGGATCAAAGTATTCTCCTGCCTCAGCCTCCAAGCAGGTGGGATTACAGGCATGCACCACCATGGCCTGCTAATTTTTTGTATTTTTAGTACAGACAGGGTTTCATCATGTTGGCCAGGCTGGTCTCGAACTCTGACCTCAGGTGATCCACTTGCCTCAACCTTCCAAAGTGTTGGGATTACAGGCATGAACCACCACACCTGGACTAGAAAAGACTATTCAATAGCAAACAGTAGCAGTATGCTTGGGGGTTTTAGGATTGATTATTTTCAAATCTCTAGAAAAGTTCAATGCATTACCTTAGGCTATAATCCCAGGGCAGATTCTCATCTGTTAACAGGGGGCTGGTCTAAGGGTCCTTCCAGCTCTCAGATTAATGGTTTCCCATGTTTAACTGCTCCCTGTCACCAACCCATCCTCGGTTTTGTTTGTTTGTTTGTTTGTTTGTTTGTTTGTTTGTTTTTACAGAGACAAGGTCTCACTGTATTGCCCAGGCTGGACTTCAACTCCCGGCCTCAAGCGATCCTCCTGCCTTGGTCTTCCAAAGTGTTGGAGTTACAGATGTGAGCCTTTGTGCTCAGCTCATCCTTGGCTGTTCGAATGTGGAGGTAAATTGTAGATGCCAAGCTTACCTCCAGGTCAGAAGGGGCAGATGCCCCAGGGCAGAATCATAATTCTAACCAGGCCTCCCACTGCATGAAGACCTTATTTTCTGAAGCTTAAACCTGGACAAAGGTCTGACCAGTAGCACTGTGTTCATGAACGTCAGGTCAAAAGTTTAAAACTGGGACTATCCAGAAAAACCTGGTAGATGCAGGTGCAGTCTGCAGTCCAATGGTCAGCCACGAAAACAGGCTACCTGTTCTTTCTCTTTACCATGGAGTCCTTGATGTAAAAATCAATGACACTTTCTTGTTTCTGGTGTTCTTCCCTTTCTTCTTCATTTTCCATAAGTAGTTTCCTGCATCCCATCTCCCAACAGGCCACAGTCAATTCAGGACATTTTAACCATGAAAATGAGTCTCCATAACACGAATATAGAGGCCAGGCCAAGTGGCTCATGTCTGTAATCCTAGCACTCTGGGAGGCTGAAGTGGGAGAATGGCTTGAGCTTAGGAGTTTGAGACCAGCCTGGGCAACATGGTGAAACCCTGTCTCTAACCAAAAATAAGTGAATAAAAAAAATAAGCCATGTATGGTGGTGCATGCTACTAGTCCAGCTACTCAGGAGGCTGAGGTGGGAGGATTGCTTGAGTCAAGGAGGTCAAGTCTGAAGTGGGCCAAGATCATGCCACTGCAATCCAGCCTGGGCAACAGAGTGAGACCTTATCTCAAGAAAAAAAAAAGATTTAAAGGACAGACTGACTCTCTTATTACAAGCCAATGCTCATTTGCCATTCCATAAATCCTAGGGCACCTCTTAAGAATTATGCTAAATCTACTCTACCTGTGCTCTATAAATGTATTCACTATTGTAGATGCCACTAAGAACATTCATGATTCACCAGAGGAAGTAAAAATAACAGCATTAATGGGAGTTTGGAAGAAGTTGATTCCAACTCTCATAAATGACTTTGCGGGGTTCAAGACTTTAGCAGAGGACATAACCACAGATGTGGTGAAGATAGCAAGATAACTAGTATTAAAAGTGGAGCATGAAGATGTGAGTGAATTGCTGCAATTTTTTTTTTTTTTGAGATGGAATTTTGCTCTTGTTGCCCAGGCTGGAGTGTAATGGTGCGATCTCAGCTCACTGCAACCTCCGCCTCCTGGGTTCAAGCAATTCTCCTGCCTCAGCCTCCCGAGTAGCTGGTATTGTAGGCATGTGCCACAACACCCGGCTAATTTTGTATTTTTAGTAGAGACGGAGTTTCACCATATTGGTCAGACTGGTCTCGAACTCCCAACGTCAGATGATCCACTCGCCTCAGCCTACAGAAGTGCTGGGATTACAGGCATGAGCCACCGCACCTAGCCAGATTGCTGCAATCTTAATGGATGAGGAGTTGCTTACTATGAATGAGCAAAGAAAGTGGTTTCTTGGGATGGAATCCACTCCTGGTGAAGATGCCGTGAACATTGTGGAAAGAACAACAAAGGACTTAGAATATTCCATAAACTTAGTTGATAGAGGAGTGGCAGGGTTTGAGAGGATTGGTTCCAGTTTTGATATAAATTCTGCTGTGGGTAAAATGCTACCAAACTGGCCGGGCGCGGTGGCTCACGCTTGTAATCCCAGCACTTTGGGAGGCCGAGGTGGGCGGATCACAAGGTCAGGAGATCGAGACCACGGTGAAACCCCGTCTCTACTAAAAAATACAAAAAATTAGCCGGGCGTGGTGGCGGGCGCCTGTAGTCCCAGCTACTCGGAGAGGCTGAGGCAGGAGAATGGCGTGAACCCGGGACGCGGAGCTTGCAGTGAGCCGAGATCGCGCCACTGCACTCCAGCCTGGGTGCCTGGGTGACAGAGCGAGACTCCGTCTCAAAAAAAAAAAAAAAAAAAAAAAAAAAATGCTACCAAACTGTACAGCATGCTACAGTGAAATCTTTTGTGAAAGCAAGAGTCAGTCAATGCGGCAAACTTCATTGTCATCTTGTTTTAAGAAATTGCCACACCCTCTCCAGCCCTCAGCAACCATCACCCTGATCAGTCAGTAGCTATCAACACTGAGGGAAGACCATCCAGCAGCAGAATGATCATGACTTGCTGAAGGCCCAGATGATGGTCAGCATTTTTTGGCAATGAAGTATTTTCAAAGTAAGGTATATACATTATATTTTAGACATAATGCTATTGCACACTTAATTGACTACAGTAGTTTAAACATAACTTTTTTTTGAGATGGAGTCTGGCTCTGTTGCCCAGGTTGGAGTGCAGTGGTGTGATCTTGTCTCACTGCAAACTCTGCTTCCCAGGTTCAAACAATTCTCCTGCCTCAGCCTCTTGAGTCGCTAGGAATACAGGCGCTCACTACCATTTTTGTATTTTCACAGGGTTTCCCCATGTTGGCCAGGCTGGTCTCGAACTTCTGACCTCTGGTGATCCACCCGCCTTGGCCTCCCAATGTGCTGGGATTACAGGCGTGAGCCACCATGCCCGGCAACATAACTTTTATATGCACCAGAAAGGAAAAAATTTCTTGTGACTTGCAAAAAATTTCATGTGACTTGCTCTATTGTGATATTCCCCTTATTGTGGTGACCTAGAACCAAACCTGCAATATCTCCAAGGTGTGCCTGTAGCCCTGAAAGCAGAGCTGGGGTAAAGACTTGGTTATGGATGGTTTATTTGGGAAGTGATTCCAAGAAGCAAGAGTGAGATGTGGGAAGAGTGAGCCAGGCAAGAAAAAAAAGCCAAAATAATGGCATGCCATTGAGGCTGCTCCCATGGACTTTTTTTATGCGGGACCTTCCGAGAGACTCTGGAAAATTATCCAGGACTGTCCACCTGAAACATGAGCCTCAAGCATTTGCTCACCTGTCCCACACTGGTTGAAGTCTTCCCCTGAGGCTGTTAACCTGCAAGAGTTTCTGGGCTGTATTTGTGCTCAGGCAAAATCCTACAATAGTGGAGATGTCCCGGGTCGGAAAGTGTAGCTTGAGTTTGCTGGCAGCACAAGGGAAGCCTGTGCTTCCATGAAACTCCCCACGGTGGCTGAGACTGAATGAAAGGTGTGCTGAGAAGACATGACGCAGTCGTCATTGCACTGAGGAATCGTAGCCATCGATCTTGGCAAGAGGACCCCCGCCCTGAATCCTGCGCTTGAGAAGGCGCCTCTCTGGCTCTCCACTGACTGTACCCCGGCCCACCCAGAGCTCTCACCCTCTCTTCTAGGGCACACACTGGGCCCTCAGGCCCCTGGCCAAATGTACCTGAGCCTGCATGGCCTCTTCCCTGGGTCCATTTCAAAGTGAAAACTGTGCTTGTCCAAATGGTGCCCAAGGCTCTGCTGTCTGAAGGGGTGAGAATTGTGAATGGAGCTTGCATGGGGCCTAGGGAGTCCCCCACACAGGGGTACGCAAGGCTTCTCAAGTAAGGACAGAGCTAGCTATGATGAAAGAAAAAAGTTTAGCCTGGGGCTGAGGATCAGCTCTCCCTTTGCTACCACATTCCCTGGCAGAGCACCAAGGAATCAGAGAATTCTACACTCGACTTTGACCTTGTGGGTTATTATGGCGGTATATTTATTGAAGTAGAAGAATAGAACATATTTAGCTATTTTTTAACTTCATTTATAATTCATAATTATTTAGACATAATGCAAATATGGGCTGGAATTCATGTTCTGATTTTTGAGGCCTTGAGCTAAGGAAAAGGGACCCAGGGAAATGTGGCTTTATATGCTTAGATGACTTCATGGAATCCCCAACTTCATTAGCTTCTGTGATGACTCAACCTTGTTACTAAAATCCACTTTGTATTATCTTTAAAAACCAAGGGATATTATGTAGGTCAGCAGTTAGAAGGCACTTGACTCAAAATACCTATGAACCAAAAGATATAAATGACTAAAAGCAGGAGGATTATTACCTGAAGGGGTGGAGTGTTGATCTCAGGATATGACCTGTGAGATCCTTCCTGCTGCCTCAGTGCTGGCGGAACATGGGGCAGGAGAGCCCCAGGAGCAACACATATCTGGGACAGGAGGGAATGCAGGGAGGAAGGAAAGAGAAATAGGCCCTTTTTGTTTTTGTTGATGCATGACAATTATAATTATTTCTAGAGTACATGTGATATTTGGATACATGCACACAATGTGTACTGATCAAATCAAGATAATTTGCATATCCATCACCTCAAACATTTATCATTTATTTGTGTTAGGAACATTCCACATCTTTCCTCTAGCCGTTTTGAAACGTATAACAAGTTATTGTTAACAATCATCACCCTACTATGCTATTGAACACTAGAAATTCTTCTGTTCCTTCCATCTAACTGTATTTTTGTGCCCATTAACCAACTTCTGGGAAGGGTAAAAGAGTGGGTGGATGAAAAGGGCCCTTCTTAAGGCAAAGAAAATCTTACAAGAAGGGAAGACATCTTAGGAGGAAAAATAAAAAGGTGGACCATGGGCTTACTGTGGGGACTACAGAAATTGAATGGCGAACAAAAAAACCAACTTAGTGATGTGAAAATAAATCTCAATGTCATTCCTTTCACAAGTCCAATGTTTGATATTCTTTTGGCAAGCTGGATGCGAGGTAGGAATCTTTCTTTGAGTCATACATTTTCATGATTATGATTATTATTGAATAATAGCTGACAATTATTGAGAGCAATTATTGAGGACAATTATTGAGCTTTGACAAGCTCTTTTCAAAGGCATTTACATATATTTTCTCCCCTTCTAATTGCTAGACATTCTTATTATTCCCATTTTGTAGATGAGGGATGCACAGGCATAAAGCTTATGTGGAGGCAGAGAGCAGCTAAGTAACCTGACCATGGCCCAACAGCAAACAAATGATGGGGCCACATGCAAATCCAGGCAGAACCCTTCTGTTATATGGAGCTCAATGTTTTCTTGTTTTCATCTTGTTATGAATACACCTATTTGCAAAGGGGTTTTGAAGCTACATTAAAACATTTTGTGGTCGTGCGCGGTGGCTGATGCCTATAATCCCAGCATTTTGGGAGACCAAAGTAGGCAGATCGCCTGAGCTCAGGAGTTTGAGACCAGCCTAGCCAACGTGGTGAAACCCTGTGTCTACTAAAAATACAAAAACATTAGCTGGGCATGTTAGTGTGCACCTGTAATCCCAGATACTCTGGAGGCTGAGGCGGGAGAATCGCTTGAACCCAGGAGAGGAAGGTTGCAGTAGGCCGAGATTGCACCACTGCACTCCAGCCTGGGTGACAGAGTGAGACTCTGTCTCTAAATAAATAAATAAATAAATAAATAACATTGAATTTTGAGCTCCTGGCCATATCCCTAGATTGTACTCATATGTATTTTGATGTCTTCTAAGATTTATTCTTAGTGCATTTTTTAAGTTAAAGTATTTACTGAGCATCTACTGTATATCACGTTCTGAGATAGGCATCAGCAGTGCAGGGAACATATGGCACAGTCTCTGCCCTCAAGTAACTTTCACTCACCACACATATTTATTAGGACACCGATATATGTGTGAATATAAGATAGTATGATAGACATTGCAACAAGTAATTATTTACTGTAAACCTATTTCATAGGATTTTAATCTTAAAGTACTTTCACCTTATTTCCAAAAGAAATGTATTGCATAACTTTAAAGGGATTCTCAGTTTGAAATCATCATATGAACTGCAGTAGCATCTGCTGGTGAAATACTGCTTTGTATCTATTAGAATAGTCCAAACAATTGGGAGAGAACTGCATTATGAGAGCTGTTAAAGTTACTGTCTAGAAATCTCAGAAAAGAAGAGGAAGTTCTATGGTAGATGAATAAGATGACATCTAAACTGTTCTCTTAAGCTACTGAAGTTCTGTGGATATCTCACAGCACAAAGTTCAAGTGTATGCCCACAACTCCTCATGCCACAAGATGTGACACCTTTCCAATCTCTTTTTGCAAAAGTTTCCAATTCTGTCTCTTATAAGAGTACTTTTTATACCCACATATTCCGGACTTTGTGGTGCATGCAAAGACAAGATAGGAAGGGGGCTTCCATTTGTTGATGCCAGCTGCTCTATGGACCAGGCCCTGCCCATGCATCTTTGTTGGTTCTTTTATCCCTACATCAGCCATAGCCCGTAGGCATTAACATCCATTGTACAGATGAGGAAATCGAAACTCTAACAGAATATGCAATTTACCCAGAGTCATGCAGTTTGTGTAAGAGTTGGAATGAAAATCCAATCTGAGTCTCAAGTCCCCTTCCACAATATGGTTTCCATTTCATTTTGCTATCACCTTAGCTGGGATATGTCTGCCCTAAAAAATAGTAAGTAGGAATACTTGTCTCTATGCCTTAACCTGACATCCATGGGCTTCGTTTTTGTATTTGGAGGTGTCATAAAGTTATAATAATTTGATTTTATTTGAATAGTGAGTATTATACTACTCAGTCTAGAGATCTGTGACATCCCAGTCTAAACTGGATGATAGTAATGAAGCTTCTTCAAGGAGACAAGTATGAGTAATAAAGTAGAAATAAGTTGAATTTCTATGGAGTTGCTACTTCTGAATTTAAAGCTAGCTGAGGTTAAACGGATATCCAAAAAGATCGCTATAATCTTCACTTGAATAGTATAAACATTTATTATTTTTTACATATTTATTTATTTATGGAACACAGATGTAATTTTAAAACAGAATATTTTCAAATTGTATTAAAATATATTAAAAACATAAAACATTATGACCCAATAGAGTTTTTCACAGTAACTCAGTGTTAGTTTAAAATGTGAAATTCAATCAATATAATTCACCATAGAATATAGTGTGTATGTCAGTATAATGTATATCAAAATTGGAAAGAAGTAAATTTATCTTTGTTTTTTAGTAAGATGAAATTAAAATTTTAGGGAATTTCAACTTTCATTTTAGATTCCAGAGGGTACCTGTGCAGGTTTATTACATGGGTGTATTTTGTGATGCTGAGATTTGGGGTACAAATGAAGGTGTGACTGCCCGTCTTGAACTTGCACCCAGAGCAATCTCCCCTGATCAGCAGAGGGTAAACTAACTTGAATTACACTTGAATTTCTTGGTAGAGCAGGTCACAAATGGCAAATTGTGGTCCAGAGACAATAGTGTCCAACGGTCTAAAATGAACCTGCCATATCACTTAGGGTACAGGCCTTAACACAAATACATTTCAGAAAGGGGTCAAACCCTTGTTTAAAGATAAATGTAAGCTGGATGTGGAGGCACACATCTATAGTTCCAGCTACTCAGGAGGCTGAAGCAGGAGGATCCCTTGAGTTCAGGAGTTTAAGACCAGCCTGGACAACATAGGAAGATCCCATCTCAATTTTTAAAAATGAGAAAAAAATAGTTAAACTTAAGCATATTAACATTTTAAAGAGTTTATTTAAGCAAACAGAGATTCATGGATCAGCCAGCTCCAAACTGAAAGTGGCTGGAAGATCTACCAGAGGCATTTGTAGGCTGAATGTAGAAGTAGAGTAGAGAAATTATTTGTTTGGCAAAAATTCGGGCAGTTGTATTATTTGAACTATCCTGGTGGTAGGTCTCTCATTACACAGCTAATACTCAGTGGGCCACTTGTTGGTGGGCTAAGCTTGTTTCATTTTGTTTCATTTTGCCTATGTAGGAACTCAGGCCATGGGAGCTATCTCAGCCTAATGCTCTCCCATTACATTATTTTACACCTCTCTGTATCAGGGTAAGTAGGGGTCTTCCCCACAAGGCTTCTTACCAGCCTGTTTCCCTCAGCAAAATGAAACTGTCCCTTTTGCCTCTGTAGGCAATCTTCTGAACAGGGCTTTCCTAATATTCTTAACTCATCTTATTTTATCTTATCCTCTTCTCTGTACCTTGTTTACATGCTTCTGGAACACTTGTGTGTCTTGCACCCATCCCCTGCATTATTTAGGCAGTCCTAAAAGAAGACTTCTAGGATGGATTGGTAGAGAACTGCTGGCATATTGAGCCCCCTCTCTTTGTATCTGGAGCTTTCATATTTACCTTAGTTCTCCAGGCCAATTTTGCGATTATCTTTGTTCTCCACTTCAAAATACATTTACCTCTGACAGAAGCTGAGCACATAAAAGGGACCTTGCCCGGTGGTACATATGAGACAGGAGACATGATATAGTTAAAATTATAAACTAAAAGCTTTCTGGCACCAAAAGCATAACTAACAAAAGAAAAAAATAAATAAATTTAAAAATTTTTTTGCAATCAGAGGACAACTGGCAGAATGGAAGAAAATATTTCAAATAATATCTCTGATAAGGGATCAATATGCAGAATATATAAAGAATTCCTGCAACTCAACAATAAATAAACAACCTAATTAAAAAATAGGCAAAGGACTTACATAGAAAATTTCCCAAAAATGATATAAAACTGGCCATCAAGCCCATGAAAGACGCTCAACATAACTGATTACTAAGGAAATGCAAATCAAACCATAGTAAGATATCACTTCATACACATTAAGATGGCAATCATCAAAAAACCAGGGAATAACAAGTGTTGGTGAGGATGTAGCCAAATGGAAACTCTTGTGCATTGCCGGTAGACTCTACAGTGGTATAGTCATGGTGGAAAAGAGTACAGTGGTTCCTAAATTAAAAATAAATGGAACATAACCTGGGCTCAGTGGCTCATGCCTGTAATCCCAGCACTTCAGGACACCGAGGCAGCCAGATCACGAGGCCAGGAGTTCAAGACCAGCCTGACCAACATGGTGAAACCCTGTCTCAACTAAAAATACAAAAATTAGCTGGGCGTGGTGCTGCGTGCCTGTAATCCCAGCTACTCAGGAGGCTGAGGCAGCAGAATCACTTGAATCTGGGAGGTGGAGGTTGCAGTGAGCCTAGAGTCAGACTCCGTCTCAAAAATAAATAAATAAATAAATAAATAAATAAATAAATAAATAAATAAAAATGAAACACAGAATTACTATATCAGTCAGCAAGTCCACTTCTGGGTTTAAACTCACAAAAGTTGAAAGCAGGGACTTCAACAGATATTTGCAAATTCACGTGCATAGCAACATTATTCATGATAGCCAAAAGGTGGAAGCATTCATTGACAAAGGAATGGATAAACAAAATGTGGTACAGATATACAGTGGAATATTACTCAGCCTTAAAAAGGGACATTCTGTGGAATGTGGTTTGAAAACCACTTCTGTAAGGCGTTGTGTAAATGTACAAAATCCAAACCAGGGTAATAACCTCAAAATATAAAATTTAACTTATAATATTAAGACCCTGATAAATTTCACTCTCTGCTTCATAGCAAATAATTTGTTTTGAATGCAGATATATTTTGTTAAGTAGAAGACTATGCACTAAAATATAGTCCTTAAACCAAAATCCCATGTATAAAACCACATTTTCTATTGATTTGCATTCTTTAAGTGTAAAAATGGATTCACATTTCTATGTGTAAAATGCCAGATTCAAAATACTTTTACTGCTATGATCCATGTCTTATTTACTGAGGAGGAAAATCATATTAACCCAGAATCAGGGTTTTGTGACCGTTCATTTTAAATATAATTGCCTCTACTATTTCTAAGTCCCTGTTCTGCAACCCTGTGTCTCTTTTAAATTTGAAAAACAGTTTTGATGGGCCCTGTATTGAGTATTATTATTTCCCAGAGGTACTATTAATAGTTTATGGCCAGACCATCCATCCCTGAGTTTCCATTAAAAGAAAGAGGGTCTATGGCACTGCAACTTTTTCCCATCATTGACCATCTGCCCTTGCTCCTCAGGAACTCCCCGTGCCTCCCTGCATATGTCTATCCCTGCAAATGCCAAGGATATGGAATAAGTGAGCCTACTGCCCCTGTGGCACTGCAGGGGGACTCCTTGGTGAAGTGTCTACATCTATCTGATGTCTCCTCACTTCTTCAATCTGTTCACTAATGTAGAATTAGGTCAGGCACAAGCTATCACAAAAAAAGAAACATAGAGTGTTTGATGTCCACAAATGTATTCACTGTAGGTAACTTAGAAATACATATGCACAAAATCCAAACCAAATATACACCCTAAATATCACCACTAGAAACAACTATTTTGGAATACTTATAGTACTCTCATTATTATTTTAATTAGTCACTTGTGATCTCTTTTACTTAAAACTTAAAAACTGAGTACTAAATGATTTTTTAAGATACCCAACTGGTAGAAAAACCTAATCTACTATTTTCACAAAACTTCAACACAATAAACACTTATTGCAAAAGCGGGAGCATTCCCTTTGAAAACTGGCACAAGACAAGGATGCCCTCTGTCACCACTCATATTCAGCATAGGACTGGAAGTTCTGGCCAGGGCAATCAGGCAAGAGAAAGAAATAAAAGGTATCCAATAGGAAGAGAGGAAGTCAAATTGCCTCTGTTTGCAGATGACATGACTGTATATGTAGAAAACCCCATTGTCTCAGCCCCAAAACTCTTTAAGCTGCAACTTCAGCAAAGTATCAGGATGCAAAATCAATGTGAAAAAATCACAAGTATTCATATACACCAGTAATAGACAAGCAGAGAGCCAAATAATGAGTCAATTCCCATTCACAATTGCTACAAAGAATAAACTGCCAAGGAATAGAACTTACAAGGGATGTGAAGGACCTCTTCAAGGAGAACTACAAACCACTGCTCAAGAAAATATCACAGGACACAAACAAATGGAAAAAAAAGTCCATACTCATGGATAGGAAGAATCAATATAATGAAAATGGCCATACTGCTCAACGTAATTTATAGATTCAGTGCTATTCCTATCAAGCTACTTTTGACTTTCTTCACAGAATTAGAAAAAAACCACTTTAAATTCCATATGGAAACAAAAAAGAGTCCATACAGCCAAGATAATCCTAAGCAAAAAGAACAAAGCTGGAGGCATCACGCTACCTGACTTCAAACCATACTACAAGGCTATGGTAACCAAAACAGCATGGTTTTGGTACCTAACAAATATATAGACCAATGGAACAGAACAGAGACCTCAAAAATAATACCACACATCTACAACCATCTGGTCTTCGACAAACCTGACAAAAACAAGCAACAGGGAAAGGATTCCCTATTTCATAAATGGTGCTGGGAAAACGGGCTAGCCATATGCAGAAAACAGAAACTGGGCCCCTTCCTTACACCTTATACAAAAATTAACTCGAGACAGATTAAAGACTTAAAACCACAAAAACCCTAGAAGAAAGCCTAGCCAATACCATTCAGGACGTAGGGATCAGCAGACTTCATGACTAAAACACCAAAAGCAATTGCAACAAAAGCCAAAATTGACAAATGGAATCTAATTAAACTAAAAAGCTTCTGCACAGCAAAAGAAACTATCATCAGTGTGAACTGGCAACCTAAAGAATGGGAGAACATTTCTGCAATCTATCCATTGAACACAGGTCTGATATCCAGAATCTACAAGGTACTTAAACAAATTTACAAGAAAAAAAACTCCATCAAAAAGTGGGCGAAGGCTATAAGCAGACACTTCTCAAAAGAAGACATTTAGGGCCAGGCATGGTGACTCACTCCTGTAATCCCAGCACTTTGGGAACCCAGGGTGGGTAGATCATGTGAGGTCAGGAGTTCAAGACCAGCCTGGCTAACATGGTGAAAAAAAAAAAAAAAAAAAAAAAAAAGACACATGCACACCTATGTTTACTGCAGCACTATTTACAATAGCAAATACTTGGAACCAATCCAAATGCCCATCAATGATGGACTGGATAAAGCAAATGTGGCATGTATACACCATGAAATACTATGCAGCCATAAAAAAGAATGAGTTCATGTCTTTTTCAGGGACATGGATGAAGTTGGAAGCCACCATTCTCAGCAAACTAACACAGGAACAGAAAACAAAACACTGCACTTTCTCATTCATAAATGGGAGTTGAACAATAAGAACACATGGACACATGGAGGGGAACATCACACACCAGGGCCTGTCAGGGGGTGTGGAGCAAGAGGAGAGAGAGCATTAGAATAAATACTTAATGCATGTGTGGCTTAAAACCTAGATGATGGGTTGACAGGTGTAGCAAATCACCATGGTACATGTGTACCTATGTAACAAACCTGCATGTTCTGCACATGTTCTGTCCCAGAACTTAAAGAAAAAATAATAAAAGAGAGAAAATCTCTTAAAACTTCATAGAATCTCTGACTTTATTAATATAGTCAGCATACAACAAGGTAATCATAAAGGTATCATGAGAAATAAAATTTCATGAAAGCATATGTTTGTAGAAATAGCTTGTTTCAGGAAAAACATAGTCTTATTTTTAAAAAATTGTCTCATAATATTTTATGGCATAAAATAGCTTCTTTCCTGCCAGCCATGTATATCTTTACAAAATACACATAGTAATCAACTAATAGACAATCCTCATCAGGTTCAATGAAAATCAATTGTTAAAGTAATATAAATTAATATACATTTATTAGGGAAATTCCATGAATTATCTTTTGGACCAAAAAACTATCTAGTCTGTAAATGGATCAGGTTTAGTGCATTTACAGGGTAGGTACTGAGGCCAGAAACATTCAAGAGAGAGATTCGGACTTCAGAAAGAGGAACTTGAGAGAGTTAGCTGCAGAGCAAAAGCACTAATTCAGGACTGGTGGAATAGGATAGCATATAAAAGACATGGGGAAGAAGAGAATATTTGTTTCCATGCATGCATGTATTGATACAAGCAAGTTTCCATCAAAAAATGACTTTCTTCTAGAGGTTCATGCGGCGTAAACATTAACACGTTTCCTTTATTGCCTCACAGATCAGCTTTTCCTCCAAAGATTCTCTTTCTGGAAAAGTAAAGTCCAGAAAGAGAAATATTTAATTGTTACAGTCATAAAAATTATACTTATTCACTAATACTGCAGCCAGGGTAGAAGAGAGAGAACTTCCAACTTTAGCCGTACTTTCATCAACTTTTCTTTCTATTTTTAAAGACAAGCATACAGGAATGAAAGTGAGTGTTGTTATTCTGGAGAAATTCTCTTAAATTTATGAAAGAACAAATTACTCATAATGATGAGATTTTGTAATCAGTAATACATTTGTTATTATAGTTTTTATCAGCATGCCTCAACTGTGAAGGTTGGGACTTTCTGCTCAACATGATACCCTATTATAGTAATACACCACATAACAATGTTTGGTCAAAGACAGACTTGTATATACAATGGTAGACCCATAAGACTATCTTACTGTATTTTACTGTACCTTTTCTATGTTGATGTTTGCTTAGAAACACAAATATCTGCCATTGTATTACAATGGCCTACAGTATTCAGTAAAGTAACATGCTATAAAGTTTTGTAGCTTAGGAGCAATAGGCTATACCATATTGCCTAGTTGTGTAGTAGCGGGCTACAATTTAGGTTAGTGTAAGTACACTCTATGATGTTTGCAGGAAAATGAAATTGTCTAACAATGCATTTTTCAGAAAGTATCTCTGTTATTAAGCGATGCATGATTTTATTCCCCCTCCCTCCCCTCACCTGACTCCTCATTTCTTCATACCTTGCTTAACTCATCATTTGTCAATTCTTGCCAGTTCTTACTCCTCTGCAGTGTATTTAACATTCATCCTTTCACTATTATTTCCATTGTCATGTCTCATATTTCTATTCTCTATCACCTGGAAAATTGCAAAGTTTCCATGATATGGCACATTGTGGCCTGAGAATATTTATATGTACATTTTCCATTCTATTGCACTCTGTCATGAAATTCAGTGACCATAGTAGTTCCTTGTTCAAAAGCCACCAATGGCTTTAAAGCACTTATCTAAAAGTGTTCAAGTAGCCTGGTCAAATATCAACATAGCTTACAGTGATTTCACTCTTATTCTACATAAAGGTTATGATTTAATCTGGACATATCTTGTTCTTTCCTGATTCTTATCAGACCATTTCTTCTGTCCTCTAGAATATAGATTTCATGTGGCCAGAAATTTTTTCTGTTTTATTCTCAGCTATACTCATGGTCCCTAATGATGTGTAGGCATTTAACAAATATTAATAGCAAGAACTTTTTAATGAATCAGTTCATAAATACATGAATATTTCAAATAGTTTTGTCCACATTTTTTAACCTCTGGAAGTCTCCCCCTTTTTTTATTTTTGAATGCCGTTGACCACAGTGAGTGGTTTGGTCTCATCATAAGGGAAGATGGATCAGAATGAGTAAGAATTCTTTGATGAGTTTTAGGAAAGTGGAAAGATGTCCTGTTATTGTTTATTCAACAAATGCTTACTGATTAACTCCTGTGTTCAAGGACCTGATTCCTTTGTTACTATCTTCAAAGGCCTCAAAATCTAGAACTTGAGATAGAAACTAAACCTACTTAGGATATATTGTTTATTTCAATATTTTCAGATTTAATCATAAAATAAAATGGGAAAACGTAGAAGTCAGTTATTTTATTTACTTGGATACATTGGAGAATCTCTGAAAAGGTCACTCAGAAGCCAGATTCGAAGAACGAGTTGAAATTTACTGGAGACATAAATAGAGGAAAGGAACAGTTAGAAGATAGCCCATGAGTGGATTTAAGAATTTTCAGACCAGTTGTGGTAGCTCATGCCTGTAATTTCAGTACTTTGGGAGGCTAAGATGGGAAGGTCACTTGAGGCCAGGAGGTCAAGACCAGCCAGGTCAACAGAGTGAGACCCCATCTCTACAAAAATGAAAAGCAAAAAATTAGCTGGGTGTGGCGGCACACCCTTGCAGTCCAAGCTATTCTAGAGGCTGAGATGGGAGGATTGTTTGAACCCAGGAGTTCAAGGCTGCAGGGAACCATGATTACACCACTGTACTCCCCCAGGCTAGGTGATAGAACACAACCCTGTCTCTTAAAAAAAAATATGACTTTGAAACATTATGATAAAGTCCTGAAAGTGCTCTTAGTTGCCCATCCATTTGCACAATGGAATAGCATGTGCTGTGATAACAGAAGTGTAGGGTGCCATGAGAGCCAATTGGAAGATCATCATACCTGGATTATAGGAAGAAATAAGGGAAAGCAGCAAGGAAGATCAGGGAATGTAGAAGCTGACACATTTCAGGTGACTCAAACGTAAGTGGGTGAAGAAAGAATAGGTAAAGCTCTACTTTAAAAAAGGAAGAAAATAAACAGCATCAAATTTAAGAAGTTATAAAAATTTATTTTAAAAAGCAAGGTATATGAGGATAACAATAACAATAAAATCATAAATCATAAAAAATATAATTGCAAAATCCTGCCTGGCTTGTTTAAAAAAGAAACAATAATAAAATAGATAAGTTTCAATAAAATTTAATCAAAATAAAGTACAAATTTAAAAATTAGAAATAAAGCATATAACAACAGATGTGAAGATATTTAAAGTTATAAGTTAATACTATATTAATATTTTAAGTCTTAATAAAGTAGAGGTGAATATAGCAATAACAAAGTAGTATATACTAAAATAGAGTAACTTTCCTCCAAAAAAACATTTACAAGCAATGGACTTATAGATTTCCTTCAATAATCAAGAAATGTGAAATGTCAACAAAATGTTCAATGACATAGAAAAATGGGGGGAAACCAAATTTTTAACCAAACTTTTGTAAATCTGATATATAATCTGATAATGGCAACGGTGAAGAAAATTACAGAACTTCTTTCAGATAAACATACGGAAAATCTTAGAAAACCATACCAATGTATTAATAGAAAGTAATATAAAAATCAGAATAAATATCATAAACTTATTGAACAAAACTCAAGATTGATTTCTGATTAAAAAGAAAAATACAGTTATAGGGAAAAGTGGAATTACTAACATCTAACTAATATATTAAGGATGCCAATCTAAAATTTGCTAATAGCATCATATTTACAAAATAATAACTATTAACATGAGAAGGAATGTAGGATTTAATAATTAGCATTATATTACAATTGTGGGAATTCTGATCAATGCAATAAAATATCAAGCAGAAATAACTAATTCAAAAGAGGTGATAACTCATATTATTTACAAATATTACAAGTATAAGGAAACTTAAAGTGATCATTTTCTATAATTTATTATAGTAAATTGTTAAAGTCTACCTTAGGAAAATAACACTAAGAGAAAACGTTAACAAAAATATCTTTGGAGTTATTTATGTTAATAAAATTCGGAAAAACCTAAATATTTAGCTAGAAGGAAATGGTACATTGATATAGACTGGCATTAAACTTAGTTTCTTTATTTGATTAAACCTAGTTTCTATGAGACATTTGTATCATTCAAAGTTGTATGTATAGGCACTGACTGAAACACAAAGTGGATTATAATATTGAATATGTGATATAATGGCAACCATGAAGAAAATATCAGAGAACCAAATGGAAGGAAAAGAGCAGAACCTGAATAATGATTACCTTTGGGCAGTGGGATCTTAGTTCCTTTTACTCTTCCTACTAATTTAAAATTTGCAAATTTATTACCTTGAGAATATGAGAATACATTGTATTTATAATTAGAAAACATAAAATGAGTGCTAAATAAACAAATATACCAAATTCTGTTTAGAATTCACTTCCCCAAGAAACTTTCCTTGATTAATCCCACGGGCATTGATCATTATTTTATATGGCACCCCCATACTTATGTATTCATTTTCTACCATATTAATTTGCATGTTTTAGAAAGTCAATTTATAAGCATAATTATGGCATTTCTACATTTATATAGTGTAGTCTCCAAACTGAATTATAAGCTTGAGGATATGAGGAACCACAGTGTATTTCCAACTGTATTTATACAACAAATCATGTGGTACTTTTCACAGAGTGAATGTTGTTAACTTACTGAACAACTGATGAAACATGGAAAAGATGGCAATGTCTGACAAGAGGAACAAACGTGAAATAAAATCCAACATTCTGTGTAATTCTTATTGTCTCTTAACCCTACTTATTGAATTACGAAAACTACATATACAAAAATTTGAGCATTATACTCTTTAGCTGTACATTATCATTTCAAAACAAACTTATACATGGCTCTCACTATTACAATAATCTTCCCATTGTAAAAACTTTTAAGCTGTAACTTTCTGCCATCACTACATTACCTTTACATTAGCTTATGCCATACTTCTTTCTGAGTTTCTGTCAATATTCATCTGAAGTATTTTTGTGTAAAAATTAGATAGTAACAGGAAAATAGATAACTGCTTCTAATAGGTAGAAGTCATTACTACAGTTTTGCCTATTAACACATACACACTATTTCTTCATGTCCCAGATGTTCAGGTATATGGGAATGAAAAAAATTAATGAGTTGGAACCTCTTGATTCAGTTATTCTGGTGACAATCTGTATAGCTCATTGACGATTGTTTTACCCTCGACAAAGTGGCTGCAATTGTTACTTGCAGATGTAGCCACACTTAATTTCTTTTCTCCACTCCCCACTGCATTGTATTTGTTATTCTTGATATGAGAAATGTGTTAAGAAACATGCCACTAACTGCATGTGTTCCCTATACAATTAGCTACAGAAAGAGGTGATAACTCATATTATTTACAAATATTACAAGTATAAAGAACCTTAAAATAATCATTTTCTATAATTTATTATCAATTGTTAAGTTTATTTTAACAATTATTGATTAAGCTACAGAACACGATTAGTGTTTCTTACTTTAGCCAGATGTAAACATGTGATGCAGTAATATAGTGAAGAATATTACTCGCTTCAGGGGATAGGGCTTTGGTCAAGAATTTTGAGAAACTCTTGAAAAAGGAAAAGAAAACCCCCCATGATAGTAATACAATTCCAAAAGCAAAAGGAGAAAAAATGTAAATGTATAAAATCAAAAAATACTTTAAGGTAAGGCAAAAGTAGATATAGAATGGTGAGCCACATACAAATTGTGAAAGTGAGTAATGGCCCAGAAATCAAAGGAGAGGGAAAAATATGGTAGGTGAATATGGTTGCAATGCTAATTAAAAAATGTTATTAGCAGCTAGCACAATTCAAGCTTTGAATAAATAGAAATAGAGTGTTTATAACAGTATCCTTAATCTACTGGTGACAATATTAATTGTTGAAATATACTTAAAAGAAGTTAGTGAAAGCAGAGAATGAAAGACTATTGAACTTTTCTGGATTGTTTTGTAAAAATTTGCCTATATCCAACATAGAGGCACAAAAACAAAATACTGGAAATAGAGAGCAAATCTCAGCCATTCAAATGAGGTCAGCTGTTAATTCTTTGGCCATAGGCTGTATTCCTACAAGCAAACTTTGGCTAAAATATGTGATTCAATACAGATACTCATTTTTCAAGTGTTTACAACCTGTTTGAGTCCATTTGGACTGCTGTAACAAATTACCTTAGACTGGGTAATTTATAAACCAAATTTATTATTCTCAGTTCTGGGGGTTGGGAAGTCCAAGATCAAGGTGCCAGCAGAGTTGTTACCTGGTGAGGTTTGTTTCTCAAACTTACTGCTGCATCTTCACATGGCATAAGGGCAAAAGGGGCAAAGTAGCTCCCTATGGGTTCTTTTATAAGGGGACTAACCCATTCATGATGGCTCCCCAACCCCCTTAACCTACTCACATCCGAAAGACCTCCCCTCTTTATTTATTTATTTATTTATTTATTTATTTGAGATGGAGTCTTACTCTGTTGCCCAGGCTGGAGTGCAGTGGCACAATCTCAGCTCACTGCAACCTCTGCTTCCCAGGTTCAAGCAATTCTCCTGCCTCCCAAGCAGCTGGGATTACAGGCGTGTGCTGCCACACCTGGCTAACTTTTGTATTTTTAGTAGAGATGGGGTTTTACCATGTTGGCCAGGCTGGTCTTGAACTCCTGACCTCGTGATCTGTCCACTTCGGCCTCCCAAAGTGCTGAGATTACAGGTGTGAGCCACTGTGACCAGCCTGGCCTCACATCTTAACACCAACATATTGGGAATTAGATTTCAATATATGAATTTTGGACAGATATAAACTTTCAGCCCATACCACAAACCAAGGATGAATGTTTGAGGCATCTGTCAAAATACACATTTGAAAAGATCAGAACGTCTGGAATGCCAAATGAATTACATTAGTAGAGGCAAATTCTAACAATGAAATGAAAAGAACTGCAAACAGAAAGAATCACAGAGAGAACCATTTAATTTTAACACTGAGAAAAAAACCTTGAATGTGGGTTGTGGGCGGCAAGCCACCCAGGCGCCGAGGCAAGAGACCGAGGACACAAGCTATTCCAGTATAATAAAATATAAAACATATAAAACAAGAATAGTCATACCAGATATAGATCTTAGATATGATTATATATGAATATCATTAATCATTAGTTGGTAGTAATTACTCTTTATCCCAATATTATAATAATCCCTGCTCTATAATCATAACCTAGGAAAAACCAGGCCATACAGAGATAGGAGCTAAGGGGACATAGTGAGGTGTGACCACAAGACAAGAGTGCGAGCCTTCTGTTATGCCTGGACAGGGCCACCAGCAGGGCTCCTTGGTCTAGCGGTGACGCCAGCATCTGGGAAGATGCCAGTTGCCAGGCAGACCGTGGCCTAGCGGTAGCAAAACGTGTCAAGGAACAACACCCGCTACTTAGCAGACCGGGAAACGGAGTCTCCTTTTCCCCGGGGGAGTTTAGAGAAGACTCTGCTCCTCCACCTCTTGTGGAAGGCCTGACACCAGTCAGGCTTTCCCGCAGTTATCTGGAGGCCTAACCGTCTCCCTGTGATGCTGTGCTTCAGTGGTCACGCTCCTAGTCCACCTTCATGTTCCATCCTGTACACCTGGCTCTTCCTTCTAGATAGCAGCAATAAATTAGTGAAAGTACTAATAGTCTCTGATATGTAGAAATAATGGCATAAGCTGTCTTTCTCTTTGTCTCCTCTCTCTCTCTGGCTCGGCTGCCAGGCAGGGAAGGTCCCCTGTCCAGTGGACACGTGACCCACGTGACCTTACCTATCATTGGAGAAGACTCACATTCTTTACCCTGCCCCTTTTGCTTTGTATACAATAAATAACAGCAAAGCCAGACATTCGGGGCGACTACCAGTCTCTGCGCATTGGTGGTAGTGGTCCCCTGGGCCCAGCTGCCTTTTCTATCTCTTTGTCTTGTGTCTTTATTTCTACACTCTCTCATCGCCGCACACAGGGAGAGACCCACCAACCCTGTGGGGCTGCTCCCTACAGTGGGTCTCATTCAATTGTACAGTAACTCAATGTATACAGCATCAACACTTTTAAAACATTGAGATAAAATATTTTTGGATTTTATCAAATTTGATGTAATGCTAGAAGAAGAATTCATACTTTGAAAGGACTGTGATAAATTAAAGGATTTATTTAGTTCTGTTTGCACTTGCTACATGCTGTTTCCAATATGAATATTTTCACAAGATTTACATGTCTAATACATGAGTTGGCTCCTGACCTTGAAGCAATTGTTAGCAATAGATAGACTGGTAAAAAAAATTATCTTCTGCTGTCCTGCATGGCCATGGACATGGACATCTTAGTATTTATGCATAATAAAAACTTTCAGTTCAGCTTAGTAAATATTTATTGACAATGTGCTAATCATGAGGAGGACTGTGGATAAAGGTGGATGATAAAAATAAATTTAAGTTGGGAAAACTACCACCACTACATCTACAAGGGCTGAAAGTATATACAAGTCAGAAGCACACAGAAATCACTGAACCACAGAGTAAATGGCCATAAGTGCTGTGATATACCCAAACCATGTCCTACTTATATAATCCTTTAAATGGATAAATAATACATTAATTCTGACTGGGAAGGGAGAAAGTTTCTAGGGACAGTTCTTTAAAAAGTTGCATCAGTTTTGATTAATACATAGAAAGAGACTGTTACAGAAGAAGAGCTAGCTAACGGAAGACCTAGCACAATTTTATTCTTGCACAGTATCAGGGAACGCAACAGTTTTGTCAGCAGTAGCTACTTTTAATTTCTTTGGATACTTGAGATCATCTGGGAAGATTGTGGCAAGTAAGGCTGCTGATGAAGACTTTCATTAATAAAGGATTTATCAGGAGCTGGGCACAGTCGCTCATGCCTGTAATCCCAGCCATTTAGGAGAATGAGGCAGGAAGACTGCTTAAGTCCAGGAACTAGAGATTAACCTGGGCAATATAGCCAGACCGCCTTCTCTACAAAAAATAAAAAACAATTAGATGGGCATTGTGGCACACATCTGTGGCCCCAGCTATTGGGGAGACTGAGGTAAAAAGATCACTTGGGCCCAGGAGTTTGAGGCTACAATAAGTTATGATTGTGATGGCAGCAGTTGCTGCCATCATACCAGCTGCAGGGGGGAGGTGTGGCTGGGGTTGTACTCTCCCTGGAGTTGGCAGGACGGGGACAAGTGGGAGCCCTGCCCCTTCCCAGTTGGAATGGGAGCTGCCTGGGTGCTGCTGCAGCTGCCCAAACTGCAGCTGTAGCTGTAAACCTGGACCTCCCACTCCATGGAGCAGACAGGGTTTATCCAACTCCCCTACTCAGTCCCCACCCTAGCCCACCACACAGCCACCCAAACCAATGCTGCAGACTCAGGCATCCCTGCACTCTTGGGGAGCCTGGGAATGCCCCTCTTGCCCCTTGCAGGCTTGGAGACACCTCCTCCTGCTGCCTGGTCTCTCCCACCTCCTGGCTCTGTGCTCTGATCTCAGAGTGGGGGTTGGGACCCAGCAGGGTGCTGTCACAGCCCAGCCAGGTGTGCACACATTGGAAGCAGTGCTGACATGCCAGTCCCCTGCCACCTCAGCCCCCTCTGGACTTTGGACACCGAGAAGAGGAGCAGGAGCATGGGAGGGGAAGCTGAGGGGGTCCGAGGGGATCTGGGCACTGGCCTGCAAGTGCCCCTTGATGCCAGCAGCCTGGGTGCCATGGATGGCTGTGAGAGGCAGACAGGCTCCTGGGTGGAAGGGGATGTGTCCCCAGTGAAGCCCCACCTGCAGGCTGGGCTGCCAGTCCTGCAGACTGGAGGGGAAACTCATGGTGCTTTTTCCTGGGCTCGCCCATGGCTGCCCATGGACCAATGGGCATACACTTCCTCCCCTCTGACATCCATAAAAGCCCAGGACTCAACCAGAACAGGGCAGAAGACAGAGGATGGAAGACTAGAGGCAGGAAGGAGCTATCCTTTCTGCTGATAGCTGGAGACAATGGGAAGGCCAGCTACTTTCTCTGCTGAATGCTTCAGAGACCTGCAGAGATGTCTGGGAACTACCAGCTACAGACAGGAGCAACACTCTCCAGGGCTTCCCTTTCTGCTGAGAACTGAACACTCGACAGAACAACCTAGAGAGGAGCAACCCACTATGGGTCCCCTTTGAGCTTTTCTAACACTTAATAAAGCTCCTCTCCTTTAACCCTTCACTTGTCTACCTACACCATTCTTCCTGGATGCAGGACAAGAACTCGGGCAAAGATGCCACCAACCACAGTTTTCCAACCAGAAAATCGACACCCCAAAGATTCCATAACAGTTGCACCACTGCACTCCAGCCTAGGTGACAGAGTGAGACTCTGACTCTTAAAAAAAGAAAAAAAAGGAATTATCCACAAGTTATTAGATAAGACTGCTGATAGCTTCTAATTGCGATAACTTCCCGTTTGAAATGGAAGGGATGGAAGTTAACATCAGGTCAGTTTTACCAAAGTTATAACCCTGCTTTTGACCTCTTTCAGCTCCAGTCAGACATTAGCAATGCTCAGTTACCTTCAATATTAAGCCAGTCCTGACACGAAACTGGCAGCATTTGAGAACACTGACCCAGACTTGAAGGTAGATCTGGAATTAGGATTGCTGCTTTAAGCCCAGTATCAAGGTATACGATGAATCATGAATTTCTCATAAACCAAATTTAGTGGATTTTTTTCCTATAATTGTGATGATAACTTTGCCTTGATTATATATTAAAACAATTCATTTGCTGTATCTTCATTACTGTCCCAAATGTTTTGGGTTGACATACTGATGTTAGCTAGTGGTATTGGTCTCAAGTTTCAGTAGCTGCTCCAATGTAAAATGATCACACATAAATCTTAGGTTTTTACTCACATGATACCTTGTCTGATACTATCTTCATCTATCAAATAAAGGGTTTAGTATTTTCTTAGTCAATGTGGGCTGCTATAACAGAAAACATAGACTGAGTGGCTAATACAACAAACATTTGTTTTTCATAGATCTGTAGGCTGTAAATCTGAAATCATGGTGTCTGCATGGTTGGGTTCTTGATGAAGGCTGTCTTTCTGGTTTACAGATGGCTGTCTTATTTTATCCTCACATGGAGGAGAGAAAAATCTCTCTTGTATTTCTTCTTAGAAGGGCACTACTTTCCATGATCTAATTACCTCCCAAAGGGTTACCTCCTAATACCAACACATTGAGAGTTAGGATTTCAACATATGAATTTGAGAGATTTGCAGTTATTAAACTATCAGTGTCAACTCAGTTCAAGCTTGAATTTGTTTTGCTTTGGGTGACAAATCTCTAACCAATTTGAATTCATCTTTCCCCAGTCTGTTTCAGTGTTGTCTTCTTTCTCCTTCACCGCCAACAGTTAGCAAGATGTCAGTTTTACTTGAGGCTAAGTCTGTTTCAGTTATCACAATACAGAACTCTGTGAGCTATATCTTAGTTGCCCCTTTCATAATATTTTTTCATTATGGAAAAAATACATTCTAAACATTGTTCCTATTCTAAGAAACTTGGCTGCATCTTTGCAACAAAAATGATGTGGAAATTTGCCAAATACAGCTGTAGAGAAAGGTAAAATCATTGCTCTGAATTATTTATAAAATCACAGAAATTAGGGACAGACACTAAATAAGGATGCATTATTCAGTGACCTGAAACAGATATTTTCTTTAGTTTCTCATGTAATTTGAAATGTACTGCAATTTACATCCTCACTGTTATAAACATATGGTGTTTCTCTTTTAGTGAAAAGCACCCAACAGAACTTGTTAAACAAATGAGTTTTTTCTCTTCCCATCTCTAAAAGCAATTTTTATACCAACACATCTACAAATATGTTTTAATAGACCTAACCTCTCTATGATGTCATTTCCCCCTGAATACCAGAATATATATTTAGTCCTGTAGAATTATCTAGCTCTCAGATGCTGAGTTACTATTTCCCAGGAGTTTCATTGCCCAAAGTAATGTGTACATTTTTCTCATTTTAAATTTCACCTCACATGGTCCTTTGGTTTTGTAACATTTTGTACCTGTTTTGATTGTTTTTTTCTTCTCTATGGAAATTATTTGCCAAGTAAGGAGAAAAAGTGTTGATGTTTTTCCTTATTCAAAAATTATGGTAGATGAAAAAAATCTGATTAAATAATTCTATTACAGTCTTTCTCTATGGAAATTATTTGCCAAGTAAGGAGAAAAAGTGTTGAGGTTATTCCTTACTCAAAAATTATTGTAGATGAAAAAACTCTGATTAAATAACTCTATTATGGTCTTTCTCAACTTTTTACTAAGATAAACATGAAGGCAGTGAAAAGGTGAAATTTTCAGCTATTGAAAATTTGGAATGCAGGACATCATGCCTAGATTTGAGGAAATGTATCAATAATTTAGCAAGGGATGGTAGTAGATACACAAGAAGCAATTAGAAACAAAAAGGCCTTGGATTCTTTTCATGATAAAGAAAATACATTCTGAAAGCAAGTACAAAGACCCTTTGTATTTCCTTTATAACCTGTTCCCTAACAGAATACCAGGGCCTTTGCCAATGGAAAAACTGTGTAGATGTGTTTTTCTCTTCTGGTGCTCACATGGTCATAGGATGGGGATGCTCTCTCTTCACTATTTCTCTAACCAATCTTATTACTATATCAATTAATATCAAAACATTTCAAGTCTAGTTACTGTCAAGAGAGTAAACTAGAGTGGACTCCTGACTCATAACAAGGATTCAGATCTAGAGTTCTCATAGAGTGAAGAGATTATGTTTGCAACTGAGAAACGAATGTAAAAACTGTAAGGAATCCCTGGAGAGTCTGAAAGTCCCTGAGCCCTGATACAGAGAGCAAATGGCAGTTTAAGGCTGACCACCTCTCATTCCCTCCACTATTTCTCGCATAAGAATATTACAGTACACTCTTCACTGCTCTCTCTGCTTCAAGGTATATCTCCTAATGCTATCCCTCCCCACTCTCCCCTCCCCCCCTCCCCCCCTCCCCCCACCCCACAGCAGTCCCCGGTGTGTGATGTTCCCCTTCCTGTGTCCATGTGTTCTCATTGTTCAATTCCCACCTATGAGTGAGAACGTGCGGTGTTTGGTTTTTTTGTCCTTGGGATAGTTTGCTGAGAATGATGGTTTCCAGCTTCATCCAAGGACATGAACTCATCATTTTTTATGGCTGCATAGTATTCCACAGTGTATATGTGCCACATTTTCTTAATCCAGTCTATCATTGTTGGACATTTGGCTTAGTTCCAAGTCTTTGCTATTGTGAATAGTGCTGCAATAAACATATGTGTGCATGTGTCTTTGTAGCAGCATGATTTATAATCCTTTGGGTATTTTATATACCATATTTTCTTTACCTGCTCATTTGATGATGGACATTTAGATTGTTTCTACTTTTTGGCTATTGTGAATAATTCTGCAATGAATGTGGGAATGCAAATATCACTTCAAGATCTTGTTTTCAATTATTTTGGAAAAATGCCCACAAGTGGGATTGCTGCATCATATGGTAGGTCTATTTTTTAATGTTTTGAGGACCCTCCATACTGTTTTCCATAGTGGCTCTACCATTTTACTTTCCTACTGACAGTACATAGGGTTCCAATTCAATTTCTCCACATCTTCATCAACACTTGCTATTTTCTTTTTTAAAAAATGGTCATACGGTTATGAGGTGATAAATCCTATTGTGATTTTAATTAGCATTTCCATGATGATAAATGATGTTTGGTATCTTTTCATATCCCTGTTGGTCATTTGCATGTCTTCCTGAAAAATATCTATTTAAGAACTTGGCCATTCTTAAATTGGGTTATTTATTTGCTTTTGAGTTATAGGTGTTTCTTATATATGTTGGATATTAAGCCCTTAGCACATATACGATTTTCAAATATTTTCTCCAGTTCTCTAGGCTGCCTGTTCACTGTGTTGTTTCCTTTTTTGCACAGAAGCATTTTATCTTGATGTAATCACTCTAACCTATTTTTGCTTTGGTTGCCTATGCTTTTGGTGTCAAATCCAAGGAATTATTGCCATGACCAATGTGATAAAGCCTTTTTGTTTTCTTGTAGGAGGTTTACAGCTTTAGGGCTTACATTTAAGTTTTCAATCCATCTGGAGTTAACATTTGTGAACAGTGTAAGATAAGGGTTCACTTTCATTCTTTTGCATATGGATCTCCACTTTTCCCAACAATATTTGTTGAAGAAATTATCCTTTCTCCATTGTGTAGTTTTGGCACCCTCATCAAAGATCATTTGACTATATGCATGTGGGTTTATGTCTGGGCTTTCTTTCTTTTTTTTTTTTTTTTTTGAGATAGAGTCTTGCTCTGTCACCCAGCTGGGAGTGCAGTGGTGTGATCTTGGCTCACTGCAACCTCTTCCTCTTGGGTTCAAGTGATTCTCCAACCTCAGCCTCCCAAGTAGCTGGGATTACAGGTGCCCCCAACCACACCCAGCTAGTTTTTGTATTGTTTCATAGAGACAAAGTTTCACCATGTTAGCCAGGCTGATCTTGAACTCCTGACCTTAGGTGATCTGCCCACCTTGGCCTCCCAATGGGCTTTCTATTCTGTTCCACTAATCTATACTCTTCCATTCATCTATATGACTAATTTTATGTTAATATCACACTATTGGGATTGCTGTAGCTTTGTAGTAGATTTCAAAGTCAGAAAATGTGAGGCTTCTAATTTTGTTTTTCTTTCTTAGGATTGTTTTGGATATTCAGGGTCTGTTGTGGTTCCATATGGATTTTAGAATTGTCCTTTCTATTTCTCTAAAATTATCATTGGAATTTTTATAGGGATTACATCAAATCTGTAAATTGCTTTGGCTAGTATTAGAATTTGAAAATATTCTTTCAATTCATGAAAATGAGATGTCTTTCCATTCACTTGTGTCTTCCTTAATTTCTTTCAGCAATGTTTTGCAGTATTCAGTGTACAGGTCTTCCCCCACCCCGACAAAGTTTATTCCTAAGTATTTTATTCATTTTGATGCCATTGCAAATGGATTGTTTTCTTAATTTCCTTTTCAGAATGTTTGCTGTTTGTGTTTTTTTTGAATCTTTACTTTGAATCTTGCAACTTTGTTGAATTAATTTTATTAGTTCTAAGAACTTTTGTTGAATCTTTAGGGATTTTTATATATAGGATGATGTTTTCTGTGAATAGAGAAAATTTTACTTCTTCCTTTCCAATTTTGATGCCTTTTATATCTTTTTCTTGCTCAATTATTTTAGCTATGACTTTATGTACTTCATAAAGGCATCCCTGCCTTGTTCCTGATCCTGATCTCAGAAGAAGAGATTTCAGTTTTTCTTCATTAATATGATGTTAGCTGTGGGTTTTTACATATGGCCTTTATTCTGTTGGAATAATTTCCTTCTATTCCTATTTTTTCAAGTGTTTTTCTAATGAAATGATGTTGAATTTCATCAAATGCTCTTTCTCCATCTACGGAGATGAACATGTGATTTTTGTTGTGTTAATGTGGCATATTATATTGATTTTCACATGTTGAACCCTTCTTGCATTCCAGGAATAAATCCATCATAATTATGGTGGATGATACTTCATAGTGCTGTTGAATTCAGTTTGCTGGTATTTGTTGAGGATTTTGCATCTACATTCATTAGCAATATTTATTTTTTTTTCTTGTAGTGCCATCGTCTGTCTTTGATATTAGGGTTATGCTAGCTTCACAAAAAGAGTTTAGAATTATTTTTTCTTCTTTAATTTTTTAGGAATGTTTGAGAAATATTGGCATTAATTCTTCCTTAAATGTTGGCAGAATTCTCTAGTAAAGTCATCTGTGCCTGAGGTTTTCTTTGCTGGAAGATTTTTGATTACTGATTTAAACACCTTACTAGCTATAGATTTGTTCATATTTTGTATTTCTTGATTCAGTATTGTAGGTTGTATATATTTCCAGTAATTTGATTTTTTTCTAGGTTATCCAATTACTACCATAATCATTCACAGCAGTCTCTTACAATTTTTTTTTATTTCTGTGGCATCAATTGCAATGTCTACTTTTTCATTTTTAATTTCATTTGGTTGAATCTTTTCTCTTTTTAATTGCCATATTCCATTGTATAGTAATACCACAGTTTTTTTAATCTATTCACTTGCATTGGTTCTACTTTCTGGTTATTATGAAAATATGTGTGTGAAAATATCCTTTATTTGCATTAATCTTTATTATTTCCTTCCTTTTGCTGGGTTTGGGCTTAGTTCTTCTTTTTTTAGTTCCTTGAATTGTAAAGTTAGGTTGTTTATTTGACATCTTTCTTCTTTTTTAAGGTAGGCATTTATTGCTATAAATTTCCCTCTTTAGTACTGCCTTTGCTGCATTTCTCAGTTTTACTATGTTGTGTGTTTTTTTTTTTTTTTTTGTCAGCTTGTTTTCTAACATTCTTTTTGATTTCTTCTTTGACTCATTGGTTTTTCAATAGTATGTTGTTCAATTTCCATATATTTTATTGAATTTTTTCTTCACTCTATTTTTGGTCAAAACAGATTCTTGATTTCCTTTGTCTTAAATTTGGTTTTTTTTTTTTTTTTTTTTTTTTGGAGATGGAGTCTGGCTCTGTCGCCCAGGCTGGAGTGCAGTGGCTCGATGTCTGCTCACTGCAAGCTCCGCCTCCCGGGTTCACGCCATTCTCCTGCCTCAGCCTCCCGAATAACTGGGACTACAGGCGCCCGCCACCGCGCCCGGCTAATTTTTTTGTGTTTTTAGTAGAGACAGGGTTTCACTGTGTTAGCCAGGATGGTCTCGATCTCCTGACCTCGTGATCCGCCCGCCTCGGCCTTCCAAAGTGCTGGGATTGCAGGCGTGAGCCACCGCGCCCAGCCGCTTAAATTTGTTAAGACTTGTTTTGTGACCTAACATGATCTATCCCTGAGAATGTGTCAGGATGTGTCACTTTGCCAGATAATTTATATACCTCCATTTTTGAAGGGTTGATATTTGGAAACTCATTTTGTTCCTTTTATTGGGCCATGTTTCCCTATTTCCTTGTGTGCCTTTTAATTTTGTGTTGCGATTCTAGGACTTGAAAACAAATAACCACTTCTCTCTGTTTTTACAGACTGGTTTTGCACTAGGAAATCCTTTCACCAGTCAGCCCAGTTAGAGATTCTGAGGTGTGTCAAATCTATTCTGTGAATGTGTTGTCTCTGGAATTGTGTGTAAATTCTTAGAAAAATTTGCAGGTCTTTCTTCAGGAGCTTGTAATCTCTTGCTCTCTTTGTTATCTATCTATAGTACTGTAGGTTCTCTGAAATTGCTGTAACCCCCTAGCTCTCTTTTGTTCTCAGCAGTCCTCAGACATCAAGAGTATCTGGTCAGATAGAAAACAGTCCCTCAGGCTGACTGGGAAAAGTTGGAATTCTGGATGCACATTCCAGCTTTTTCCTTCTCCAAGGAGAAGCCAGGAGTTGAGGGTTTTCTCCCACTCACTGCATATTGATCCAGGGAAGGATGGTATGATAAGTGAATGTATGCTAACCCAAACTGCCTCAACTCATTTGTTCTTAATATCCCCAACCTGGAAAGCTTTCCTGTTAGCACTTAAATTCAGGCAAGACAGAAAACGATCACTTGGCAACTCCCCTGAAGTCTGAACACTGAATGTGTGTTTCAGTATTCTCTTTCACTCCTGTGGGGGAATCAGGAACTGTATTCTCCCAATCTTGTTATACTGAGTCACAGGAGGAATGATGGTGATTGAGTGACAGTCCAAACTGTGGCTTTATCAGCAGGCATGCAATCTGGCATCCTTTCCTGTTAGCCCTTAGATTCAGGGTAGATAGGTGCTGGTTCCTTGGGCAGCCCTGCCCTCCCAAAAAGTCAAAATGTTGGACATATGGTCTAGACTTTTCTTTCTCTCCCTAGAGATGAGCTGGGAGTTTGGAGCTTTCTCTCCATTGCGTTGTACTGCTGAGGGAGGATGAGAGAGTGCAACAAATTTACCTGCTGGATTAGATGTGCCTGGCTTGAAGCCTACCAGGGAATCCAGAGTCTTTAAATTCATTTCTTTACTTTTCACAAAGGGGATTTATCTGTATATTATTGTCCAGCTGGTGTCTCCTTGGAGAGGAGGGTGGAGGGGCTTTGAGGCTTTCTATTTCATCATCTTGCTGGTGTCCTGAAAAGAATTTTAAACTGGGCTCCTTTCCCCGCATTGTTGGAGAATGGACCCTGGCTGATTATAGGTACTCATGAAATACTGGGTAAATTATTATTTATCATTTACGTACAAATATTTAAAATTTTTATTATGGGAAGTAAGTTTTTAATCACCATTAAAGTTTGTTGAAGCACTAATTCATTACTGTGAAAAGTGGGGAAGGAAATAAAAATCAAGCATTTGTCTATTTGCCTTGCTTTTCCTGTCCAAACTGTGTTTTGGTGTAATCAATACACATTTGGGAGGAAATGTTCTTTTAGAAATTATTCCAACTAATAAATGAAGAAAAAAATGAAAGAATGTAGGACCCTGTTAAACACCTAGTAAAATAATGGTTGAAGCAAGTTTTATAATGAATGCTAAAACTGTTAGGTGAAAAGTTGATGCAGACCTTTACTGTGGAGGAATGTAGCTGACATTAATTTCTTATCTGAATTACATTTTTGAAACTTATTGACTCTTTGAATTTAAAAGAGATTTTGGTGTCATTATTTTTTCTTTTACACTCTCTTTTTTCACATAAAGATCAACTATTAACTCATTGGTTTTACGGTCTTTTGGAAAGAGACTATATAAATCTGCTTTTTGTATGAAGATCTCTTTTACACTGTCAGAGAAATTTTATCTTAGATAAGCTCTGATTTCATATTTCAGTTTTATTTTGAATTTCTTGCTTTGTCTTTTGTTTTATCAGCACCTTGTTTAATTTAAAATAGACTCAATGTCAACAGTCAAGGAGATAACTCAGGAAACTAATTTATCCAGAAATACAAATATTTTTGCACATATTTTATCTTTTGTTTTAGATCTTTAATATGTAATTTCCAAAAATGAAATATGGACAGTTTGCTTGATTTCTGAGCATAGTCAATGAATAATTTTACCAAAATAAGCAAACATTTTTTGAGCTTTTTTTTTTTCCTTGAGACTGAGTCTTGCTCTATCACCCAGGCTGGAGTGGGGTAGCATGATTTTGGCACACTGCAACCTCTGCCTTCCAAGTTCAAGCAATTCTCCTGCTTCAGCCTCCTGATTAGCTGAGACTACAGTTGCCCACCACCACACCTAACTAATTTTTTGTATTTTTATTAGAGACGGGGTTTCACCATGTTGGCCAGGCTGGTCTCGAACACCTGACCTCAAGTGATCCACCCACCTCGGCCTCCCAAAGTGCTGGCATTGCAGGTATAAGCCACCACGCCCAGCCTGGAGCATTTTGATATAATGAATTACTGGGGAAACCTTTTAATATAATGTTAGACAGTCCATTTAAAAAGAATCCAGTAGAATTATTATATTTTTTATATGACTATATTTCACAGTGAAGTCACTTAGCACTCTGTATTTATAATGTTTTGAAAATACATATTGGTTGCTGATTTTATATTCCAAACAGAAATTATAGGACACCATATTATATAAATGCAAGAATTCAATATTAATTTTCACACTTTAAAACAATAATCTTGGCCGGATGCGGTGGCTTGCACCTGTAATCCCAGCACTTTGGGAGGCTGAGGCAGGCAGATCACCAGGTCAGAAGATTGAGACCATCCTGGCTAACACGGTGAAACTCCGTCTCTAATAAAAATTTTTAAAAAATTAGCCAGGCATAGTGGCGGGCACCTGCAGTCCCGCTACTCGGGAGGCTGAGGCAGGAGAATGGCATGAACCCAGGAGGCAGAGCTTGCAGTGAGCAAAGATGGTGCCACTGCACTCCAGCCTGGGCAACAGAGCGAGACTGTCTCAAAAAAAAAAAAAATCTTTTCAATTTTTAAAAATTTTCTCAAACTACTCATCAGAGAAGTTTAACATCTCCATTAACATTTCTATGATGTTATACAAAAATATTTTCTTTCTTTCCCCAGAATTATTAGGGCAAAATCTCTCCCTCTGACTATACACACCTGGTATTGTTATTTTAATTGTTTAATTGTTTCTATCTCTTCCTATGCTGGATGATTGTTCTCTTTTTGAGCTTTCTTGCAGTAACCATTTTAAATAGTCCCTAGACAACTTTCTAGACTCTAGGACCCACATTAATCTTCCTGCCATTGCAGTTTCTGTCTTCTCTGAGAGTCTAGCTTCTATGAGAACAAAATAGTCACATCTTCTATAAAGAAGAATTTCCAGTGTAAAGACCAAAAGTTTAAGTGAATTGTAAATGAAAGATTCCAGTTAGAGGAGAAAATATTTCATTTTAAGATGAATATTTCAGATCACAATTACTATATTGAAGATGAATCTCACTATAGCCACATTAATTACGTCTATTTCAATTTAAGGGGACACAGTAACGAATCTTACCTCTTTGAAAAGAAATCAAACCAGAAACATGGTGGAGAAGTATGAGCCCTGACCAAGAGATTTTCTTGGAAGACATAGATTGACTTATAGCAAATGTTATCTGAAGTAGTAAAATCTGACACTTTATTTTTATAGAAAACAGGCAATAAAAATCTTTCTAAATTAATGCATAGATACTTTTGTAAAAATAACATAAAAATATCTGATTAACTTATATACACAAGTTCTTTAAGTTCCAAAATAAAGAATGAGTGAAGTTTATTGTTTGCCTGACTTTTATTCTTTTCAATCCATAATTAATTCCATAGGTAGAATAATTTATAATGTAACGTTAATCACTACATCATTTGATTAAAAAATACAGATATTTTTAATTTTTCTTCCCATTATATTTACTCAAATTATTTTTCATCGCTTTAATATTTCTTTAGTCACTCGTCCCACAATAGTTGACTAAGTTTGGTATTTCTTGGTTTTGTAAAAAATTTCCCAATTCAGCTCCTGAGCACAATGAATACTTTTCTCTCCTCTTCCTTTGTATTCTTCTTAGGTCCAACTCCATGGCTTTCCTTTTGTACTCTCTAGGCCAAGAATGTCCTTGCTTCTTCCTACCATTTAACCATTATTTATTTTTCATGGCTGTATTAGCCCGTTTTCACACTATCATAAAAGACTTTCCTGAGACTGGGTAATTTATAAAGGAATAAGGTTTGATTGACTCACAGTTCTGCCTGCTGGAGAGGCCTCAGGAAACTTACAATGATGGTGGGAGGGTAAGCAGACACGTCTTATATGGTGGCAGGCAAGGCAGAAAGTAAGCACGTGAAGGAGGAACTGTCACTTATAAAACCATCAGATCTCTTGAGAACTTAACTCATTATCATGAGAACAGCATGGGGGAAGCTGCTCCCATGATCCAATCACCTCCCACCAGGTTTCTTCTTTACATGTGGGGATTACAATTCAAGATGAGATTTGGGTGGGGACACAGAGCCAAACCATATCAATGGCCAAAATAGTATATATTTTTCTTTTCTCATGTATTCCTGACTAGGTCCTTTCTGAATTTCTTCCGTACTTTCAACCTGTCCCACAAAAGGCAGAGCTTATTCATATTTCTTATCTTGTTATTTAAAAATTAATTTTGCTTGAGTTTGAGAATAATAGTCAACAGGCAGGGGATGAGCAGGCCATCAACAGCATCCTTTATTTTGGCAGAAATTATTCTGAATCAAACTTACCTTGCATCATGGGTATAATTACATGATCTCAAAAAGAATTAAAAATCTCTATCGCTTGAACCACAGTTTCCCTTAGCATATTTAATATACTTCATTTTTGTCAGCTAAGAAATGTTAGCTAATATTTTTACCATTAAAAAGAATATCCTTTGGCAAAAGTATCTCTGTTTCATTAGTACATATTGAGAGAGTTGGACCCTATGGCTTCCCAGCTTGCTCAGGAGTGGGGAAACTAGGGTACCAAGATAGGTAATCTTCTGTTTTGATACTTATATCCTGACTGTACACAGTATCAAATCTGAGTCTTGACCTAGCAGGCACCCATTAACACAACATGAGGAAAGGAAAAATTCATTTATGTAACTACAATGGCTGCAGTAGTTATTTGGTAGTCCTCTTTTGAAAAATTTCCTTTTAATTGAAATGAAAGTTTATAAGTGATCATACTGTAAATGATATTTTATAATGTTTTATTACAAAAACTCAAACACTCCAGGAGTGAATTAAATGTAAATTGAAATCTCCCTCTCTCTACAATCCCACTTGCCTCATCATTTCCTCTGTTCCTTAGAAATCCACCAACAAAAATTTAATTAGAACTCAAATACTCTCACTCATAAAAGGCATATGTGTACTTTTTAAAAAATGGGATTATGCTAATTATGATTTGTAGTGACCTGATATTTCATTCAAAAATACATTGGATATCTTGCCATCATTTAAAATGACTGTAAAATGTTAATTTTTACCAGTATTTTTATAAAACATATCTATTGAAAATTTAAGACATTACCATCTTTGCATTTTTTTATAAACTTGTAGAATGAACAGCTTTGCAAATATTGGTTAGCACACTTGTTCAATTATTTAATAGAGATCTAATCTGAGGAGTTGAGAATTTTCAACTCTTTCTCAGGACCATTCCTTTGGAGTGATTTTGGAAATGTAGGTTATTTTTTATTGTATCAATGATGGTACAGATCACATGCAGCATGCATTGGGCCAAACAGTGCATTGAGACAAACAGTCCTATATAAGGAATAATTGCTTCATATGAAGGCCCAGTAGTACCTCTTGGAGAAACATGACAACATGAAGTATTTCACTGTCTACTTTAAGAAATGTTGCACTATTTGTGCATTTTACAATAAATACCTATTGATCTTATAATCTGCAAAACAATATACTATTATTTAAAGTTTTTTTTTTTTGAGACAAAGTCTTGCTCTGTCACCCAGGCTGGAGTGCAGTGGCACAATCTTGGCTCACTACAACCTCCGCCTCTCTGGTTTGAGTGATTTCTTGTGCCTCAGTTTCCCAAGTAGCTGAGACTACAGGCACGTACCACCATGCCTGGCTAATTTTTGTATTTTTGTATTTTTAGTAGAGAAGGGGTTTCATCATATCGGCCAGGCTGGCCTTGAACCCCTGGCCTCAAGTGATCCACCCACCTCCGCCTCCCAAAGTGCTGGGGTTACAGGCGTGAGCCACCATGCCTGGCCTATTATTTAAAGGATTTAATCTTCTCCCATCCCAACAGCAATGGAATTTTTCAATAAATCCAAAAAATCGTTTCTTTGAAAAGGCAAATAAATTAGATGACAAAAAAGAGAGAGCCTATTAAAATATAACAAGAAAAGTGGAAAACTGGATAATTGAAAATTTCAAAAGAATGCAATATGTACCGTTTGGTCATTATATTTGAAAATATATATGAAGAGGTTAATTTTTTAGGGAAAATTTAACTATAAAAATAAATCTAGGGAAATGAGAACATTTGAAGATACCAACAATAGACAAAAATGAAACCGGGTATAAAGTTGTAGCACCTTTAAAAGCTCAAGGCCCAGCTGTGTCTCAAGCAGGTCCTCTTAAACTTAATGGAAAAGTTAATTCCTGTGTTGTTCAAACTATTCTTTTGGTTAATGGGAGCAAAGGAAGCATATCTCTCCCTCCATTTATTTCTTAAAACAACTGAAAACCAAAAGAAAAATCAATGTACAAAGAAAAAAACTCCACCAATTTTGTTAAAAATAAACACCATTAAAAATTATAAACCAAACTTTGAAGGCTAGTTGTTAGTGCCATAACAATTTAGCCTTTCTTCAAAAATGGTGAGAGTAGATGCAGACACCTGAGCAAATATGGCATGCTAAACACACACAGAGACTTATTTTCCCACCTGAAACTATAACATGATGGCAAATGGCTTATTGAAGTGATATAAAAAGAAAACAGCAACATTTTTGAAAATAGGAAGTCCATAAATGGCTGTTAACTGACTTAGCTTACCAAAAAGTGCAAAATTGTAAGTAGCGGGGAAATCTGATTCTGCAAAATGTTCATAAATCGGTTGCACGGGATACCTCTGAAAGTAGAAGTAAAGGTAGGGCTAAAGCCCAGGAAGATTGGTTGGAAGACTGTTTCCAGTGCCCACTCCATCAAGCCTCGTGAATGCCTCTAGGTTCTGCTGGTGGAAAGGTAGATATTTGCTGTCTAGAGAGGTAACAGGGAATCTCAGTACTGGCAGTATCATCTTCATTGGTCATACATAAATTAGGGGGGCAAAATGAACAGTAACTACTGAAAGCTAGATCTCCCCAATTTTCACTTCTATCTAGATTCAAAACATAACAGTCTATTAGTCTTATATCCTCAGAGAAGACTGGAAGACTCTACTTGGAAGATCATGATCAGCCCAAAGGAACAGACCAATGGATATGTCATGATGGACTTTTCTGGGAAAACTTCTCGACCTGATTGCCCTGTCTGGAAGCCACAGTTGAGAATTATTACCTAAGAACCTGAAGCTTACCGTAAACGTTTATTGTATTGCTCTTGAACACAAACAGATGACCAAGAATCACGAGATTCTAGGTACAGCCAATAACAAACACAGAAACAAAAAATAAACAAAACAACTGGAAGTAAACAGAGTCTATACAGTGTGGGAAAAAAGTAATTATTAATATCCTCAGAGAGGGAAGATAAAATAATACAACAAGAACAAGTTGTGATATAAAATGGATATTCAAAAAATAGAATTCTTAAAAATTAAGAAATTTACTGCAGAAATATATAACTTAATGGGAGATTTGGAAAGTAAAGCTGACTGCATCTCCTGGAAAAGTTAGTGTAAACAGAGTTGGGAATGAGAAAGGGAAAGTTTAATGAATTAAATAATTGGTCCTATAGGGCCAGCAACAAATACAGGCATTTGGGAAAAGAAAAAAATACAATGAAGTATGATATATATAAATAATTTTTTGAAATGGATACGAGTTAGTGTGTGAATTTCAGATTGAATGTGTCCACTAGAATTCAAGCCAGTGGTGAAAATAGACCTAGACCAACACACACACACACACACACACACGAAAAAATCAGCACACTCCGGAAAAAAAAAAAAGAAGATACTTCAAATTTCCAGAGAAGAGAAATAAAAATGGTCACTAGAAGACAAGAAAAGCCTTATAAATTGCAAAACAAATTCTTTCTAATGCAGAATAGTATTCCCAACCAAATTGTAAATCAGATAGGAGGAAACAATAATAAGCATTTATAGCATAGCAAGATTCTAAAACTCCACATCCAGTACATCCTATCTCAGGAATTTACTGGAGAAGAGTTTCACTAAAATGAGGAAGTAAATGAGGAAAGAGTAGGGTATAAAGTACAGAGAATCTCCTGGTTGTTAGATGTACAGTATGTGTACACAGCAACCTGTGTAAATTAGAGCTATCTAGAAAAAAATTTCGAAAAGATAAATCTGATAAAATGTCTAATAATTCTGAATGCATTATGAGACTCATTAGAAAACTTGGGTAGAGTTTGGAGTTGGGTCTTTGACACGTACATAGAAAACCAAACAAAACAAAAATTTTAAAAAATTGTCAGTTTAAGGGAAAAAGTGTGTAGAAATGAAATTCAATCATTTCTGCTCCATGTTTCAGGTGTGAGTAACATTTACCTAATTATAAAAGTACTAGTGTTACTGGAAAAAGGGGTCCTGATCCAGACTTCAGGAGAGGGTTCTTGGGCCTCACACAGGAAAGAATTCAAGGTGAGTCGCAGAGTACAATAAGAAGAAGACATAGTTTATTGAAAGCTACTTCCTTTTAGAGTAGGGCATCCTCAGAAAGCAAGCGAAGGAATGCACCCTCTTTGCTTTCAGTTTTTCTGTTATAGGAGTTTTGTCTGTGTAAAGATTAATTGAATTGTCTATGTAAAGACTAAATTGGAAACAAAATAACAAGAAGAAGGAATTTATGCATAATCTTCAAATCATGAGGAGTAAAATTCATACAGGACCTATCACTTAAAGAGTTTCATAGTGGCTACCAGTGGGCATTTTATGATGTTTATCAATGTGATTCTTGAATGTAAAAAGGACTATAAGATTTCATATTCTGAATTAATGTGCAGAATATTATGTTACATTTTTAACCAATTTTTAAAATTTTTGAATTTAAATTAGAAATCTTGTTCTATTTATAAATCTAGTACATTAAAAAAAATTTTAAGGGGGACTTTGATTAATGTTTCCTTCCATTTACAACTTAGTTAGTTAAACTCCCTTAAAGACTTTAAACTACATTTATAAATTTAATATGTTCAATTATCTTTGTGAACATTTTAATTATTGGACTAACAAATAAAGCCTTCCAGAGTAGTTAAACAACCCTTATAGAGCTAATAAATTAAACTCACAAAATCATGAATCTTAAATTATCTTAAATGTTAAACCACCACTGGCAACTCGTAAAACTGCTTATAATTTCAACTAAAAAAAAAAGCAATATCTAAAATATTCTGTTACACATTTAAAATTGGAATGTAAAATGCTAATCTATAGTTAAATACTAATACAACTGTGAATAAATATCACATCTCTAAAGTATAAATATTATAGTTTTCATATACTTCATCATCTCTAAACTTTTTTTCAATGTTTTCCTGGGATAAAAAAAATCATAAAAACAATTACATTCTCTTAAGCAAATGGAGTTATCACCTCAGTGAGTTGTGGCTACTTTTTCAGGTTGTTTACCTATCAGAGATTTTGACTGGAAAATGAGACCTGGAGCTTCAGATACTCAGGGTAATTGTTTGTTTTTCCCTCATTAATATGGGAACAAATTCTAACGTTGTAAAAGTTATGTTAATAGAGATTCCAAGCCCATGAACTTTAAGTGAGATGGTCATGCAATCCATGTTTTCTAGATCCATGTTCCCTATATCTTTAGCCTGATTTTAATATCTAACCTCCCTATTCTGATTGTTTAGGTACTAAATTAAATTCAAAAATCTATTTACTGTATGATTCTTGACAGAGTTCTTTTTATATTCTTCATACCTGGTGAAGTGATAACTTTTCTAGATATTTAAATGGCATACAAATTTATTATTTAATCTCGTGTGTATAACTGATTCTGTGATCACATTTCCCAAGGCCAGATAAATGACTGTAGCCAGACAGATGTAGGACTAGGTGTAAAAAGAGATGTTCCCACAGATTATATAGTTGCTGTGTAGAGAAAACTCTCTATGTTTTTCATCTAGTCTCACACCACAAAGATCAATCAGCAACACAGAAGACTTCTGTGACTAAATGTGTGGGTTTTTTCCTCCATACATACACCAAGGAGCAGACACCAGCTGAATGTCCTGTAATTCAGTTCTGACACTACACTCTCTACCTGGAGATTGTGTCAGAGCTCACAGGTCAGTCGCCAAGACTGCCCACCCTCAACCTACCAGCCACAAGTCCAGGCCTCTGAACTTCTGACCTACTGGCTTTAAGTTGGGTTCTCATGACCCCCTCTTTGGGTTTGATTAATTTGTTGGAGTGGCTCACAGAACTCAGGGAAACACTTACATTTACTGGTGTATTATAAAGGATATTGCAAAGGATACAGATGAAGAGACACTTAGAGCAATGCATGGGGGAAGGGAGCAGAGCTTCCATGCCATCCCTGGGTGGGCCACCCTCCAGGAACATCCATGTGTTCAACTATCCAGAAGCTCACTGAACCCTGTCCTCCTGGATTTTCATGGAAGTTTCATGATATCAGCATTCCTCCCTCCAGGGTATAGGGTGAGACTCTCTTCTGAGATGGTCTTAAGACCCACAACCAGAAAGGCACGAACATAAAAATGAAAAAAGGCCATGAGAAGGTGACAGGCCTGCTCCTGAGGCCTAACGCACCCAATATTATAACAAAAGACTGTACCATTCCAAGATAATAATAGAAAAGATACCAGCACTGTGCCTGTGTAACATATATTTCATGTTAGCGAAAAGCAACAAAGACAATATAACATTAAAAGACAGAAAAAAATTACATGCCGCATTGACTATCATTGAATCACAAAGTGAATACAAATTTTTGATGCATTGTTTCATTAACTCAAACTCCCCTACCCACACCAATACAACTCCTCTGATGTAAGTGACATAAAAATACATAAATAGGTTTTAAAGCAGATATAAGATAAATGCAATATATGTAGTGTGAGCTTAGGGAAAGATAAAAGGGAAGATATATTTTATCTGAGAAATATATACCACACTAGAAACAGCAAAAATGAAGAATAGATGTTTTCAAGATTTACTCAAATAAATGGTGTATAAGAAAAAAATTGAGCAAAACAAAATGAAAAAGAATAAATAAATAACAAGGGTACAATGATATTTATAGTTGTTTGAAGACAGACAAAGCTGACCTAACATGTTACCATGTATATTTTATCCAGTTTTCCAATTTTGTTTTTATTGCTGGAAGGTTAGTTTGGTCAGAGTTACTTCACCATTTCAGCAAGTATAATTTTCCAAACTGACACCCCTTACTTTTTATATCTTATTTTTTATCTTATTATCACATATTTTATAATATTATATATTCCATACTGAATTATACAGTAAATAAAAAAATAAAATATGAACACAGCAATTTCATAGAAATGGTGAGGTTTTTTTTAATTGAAGCAGAAGTTCATGACTTGAAAATAGAATGATGCAGTAAAGAAATAAACTCGAACTCATTTTACGGAAGAAGTGAAAACAATTTGCAACATCAAAATAATTAATCAGAACCTCAATCCAGATAAAGAAGGAATGGAGAAAAAATATGAAAATTGGAAGGCAATGAAAATACAATCACAGATATTGATCAAGTAATTAGATAAGATCATTTTCTTAATTTCACACAAATATATTGGAAACACTGGATTATATCATTTTTTCCATATGAAAATATAAGCAACCAAAATGACAAGAGTTATAAAATCTCAGTATCTTATTAATGCAGAAAAAGATGTTGAAGGTATAAAATTCTGAACATTCTCCTCTCAACAAACAGACAAATCAGCAGGCATGAACATTTTCAAGAAGAAATGTATCAAGACATGAAAGTGCTGATAACTCAATGCTATTTAAAGTTTTCCACTTCTAATTCTAGCTATGACAAGTTAATTTGTATCAAGCCATCCCACCTGGCAAGAACAATTATGAAAGCTGAATAAAATTAATTAGAAATAAGTAGCTATTTAAGGGCTTCGTATAGCAATCAAAGCATCCAGAACTTGAGTGTGTAAGCTCCCAGAAAGAAGAGAAACACATTGAAGTGATTTCAACATTCTCCACAACCTTTCATTTGGATACATTGGCTGAGCAGATAGCTAAGAAGAAGATGGTAGCTCAGAGATTTTAGAAATCTGATAGGCCTGCATAGACAAAAATTGGGATTCATGACTATCACGGTGGTCAGGGCTTGATAAAGGGCCAGTAGAAACAAAACAATTTCGTTTTGTTTTTCCTTCACAGCATTTTCTGATTCTTTAGTTGCAGAAAATGAGCAACTAAGAAGCTTAACATAAAATGGAGCTACCCGACTAAAAGGAAGTTAAGCAGACCTCTCAGCAAAAAGATAGACAAAACTGGAGTTCAACAAGGAACAGAGGACCTAGAAATCTCCCTAGGCATTGAGACCCCTAAAAAGCTAATCCCTAGCTGAAAAGGCAAACTAGAAATGCACCAGCTGCCACAAAAACTGAAATCTAGCCTCAAGGCATTTCAGTCTGATTGGACCAAGAGGATCTACCTCTAAGCCAGAAGAAAACTACAACTTCTTTGGAGGGAGATCCCATCTAAAGACGTTTTCTCTTAGGTCAATGTCTGGCTTTTGATCATAAGTAACCAGGCATATCAGTCAGCAGGGCTAAATGATGCATGCACACACATGCACATGCACAAACACACAAACAGACAGTGAGAGGGAGAAGAGAAATCTATAGCTTTAAATGTTTCCATGTACAGAAAATAAAAGTACTTCCAAATATATTTATGAATAAATATTGTATTTATACTAAACTTGACCAAAGCTGAACACATGTATTCTCTTCCCATCCCTTTCCCTTCATCTCTTTCATATACACTACACACAATAAAATACAGGCCTATTCCACTAATAAATATTAATGCAAATATTCTAAAACCATACTTTACAATTAAAAGTTGCAATCACATTAAAATCATACTTCATAATCAAGTAGTGTTCACGTTACTAAGCAAGAATGGATGACTATTTGGAAATAGTTTAATATAATTTATCATCTTAACAGAAAAACAATAATCTCCAGAAACTTCAACATATATTACCAATTAAATAATATTAATACAATAGTATTATAATGAGATAGATGTAATTTAACCCAAAATTCAGAATTTATGTGATGGTGTTTGGGTACAGGGCCTTTGGGAAGTAACAAGCTTTAGATGATGTCATGAGGGCAGGGTACTCATGATGGAATTAGTTCCCTTATAACATAGATACCAGAGAGCTTGCTCTCTTTCCCTGCAATGTGAGGACAGAGTGAGAGAACTTGACTGCAAGAGAACGCTCACCAGATAGCAAACCGTCACAGATCCTGATCTTGGACTTTCCAGCCTCCAGATGTGTAAGAAAATACATTTCTGTTTAAACCACTCAGTCTGTGGTATTTTGTGATGACAGTTCGAGCAGAATAAGACAAATAATGACACTATTCATGATTGTTCCCGTCTACCAGTCACCAAAACAAGTTCTAACAAGATTAAATTCCCCCAAAAGGTAAACTTAAAGCCTAAAAATTAGAATAAATTGTAAATAAAGATTAAAAATATAACTGGAGGCAATCAAAAAATATATATTCTAAGGAGATTGTTAAAGCTATATGAAAAATGTAGGCTAAAAATCTCATTGGACCACTATTCATAAATCTAAATAATTCTGAATAATAATTATGGGCTATGGTTATGTTGATCCTGGTAAATCCATATATGTTAACATGATGTGGTAATTTGTAAATGTTTATAAAGCATTCTTGTATATTAACAAAACAATATGAAGTGTCAAATTAAAAATCCTGAATAAAAAATTGCATATAAGTTATAATTCCAAGTATGTTTGAAAAATTACATATTAAATTAATGGACGTAAATGCAACAAACTATTCATAGTAGAATTTTATTTTACAGCAACTCAGAATAATGAAACAAATCCTTTGGCTTACAACTTTCAACTAGGAATGGTGATTTTCTTACTATTCCATTCAGTAGGATATAGGTAGCATGGTTGTATTCTCAGTTTGTCAGTGTTCTCCTGGCATCATTATTAATAGTGTCCCTATCACTTTCACAAGTTTCCTAGTTTGCAGAATAAATTATATGGTTATCTGAGATATGGGAAACCTAATTTTCTTCCTTCTTCCCCAGTAATAATCTGTACAATTCTGGACAACTCACCTATCCATAAAACAATTTGATCTCTACCTTAAAATAGATACATCTCTGCTAGTTAACCTCATAGAAATATTGTAAGGATTAATGAGGAGATGCTTGGAAAATACTTTGAGCTCCTCAGAGAAAAGTGCTATGATATTGCCACTAACAAATTTATTTACTAGCTTGCTGAGTAGAAAGTTAAGGGAAATCAAGATTTTGTGGGTATCAGCAACAAAACCAAATCAATCATGCGTGTTCTGGCAGCCCATTTTATATAAGTTCCCCAGAGTACAGTAGCTAGTGAACATAGAACTTCTCCAAAAAAAAAATATATATATATACATATATATGAACACAGAACTTCTCCATATATAAATATATATAAATATAAATATATATATGTATATATATAAAATTAGAGACACATAGGCTAAATTTTGACTCCATATAGGCTGTTCAGTTAGCAGTTATGAGTAAATGTATTGAACTTCTCTTTCCTGGTGAAAATATTGTGTTCCATCAAGCACTAATCATATGGAATGTTCAGAAGTTGAACAAAGACTGTTCATTAAGCTTCAAAGGGACAGATCTGAGCCAGCCAGCACTTTGTAACCTGGCAGTCAGGCCTCAAAATCAAGCCTATTATTTTAGTAGGCCAATTAAGTTCTTTAGAAACTCAGTGGAAAGGTGGCATCTTCACACATTTTCAGCACCTTATAAATTAGGTACTTTGGCCTGGCACTAAAATGTCCTTCTTGAACTTAAAAATCAAAATCAATAAATCAATCTACTTCTCAGGCAACAAAGAAGCAGATGAAAGGCAACAACGGGGCAGATTAAACTTCTAGCAATGAATCCCAAATATACAAGAGACTTAGTTTGATTAAGATGACAAAAAAACACCTGGAGGAAGGGCAGTCAAGTCTGGCTCATGGTCTCTTTGTTCTTCTAAAAACCTACATCCCTTGCATCAACTACAGTACTATAGTCGATACTTTGAAGTTGAAGCGTAATATCTTATTTTTTCTGACATTGCAAGTATGTAGCAGATCACAGAGTTTTTTTTTTCTTTTTTCTTTTTTTTTTTTTGAGACGGAGTCTTGCTCTGTCGCCCAGGCTGGAGTGCAGTGGCGCGATTGTCACTGCAAGCTCCGCCTCCCGGCTTCACGCCATTCTCCGGCCTCAGCTTCCCGAGTAGCTGGGACTACAGATGCCCGCCACCACGCCCGGCTAATTTTTTGTATTTTTAGTAGAGACAGGGTTTCACCGTGTTAGCCAGGATCGTCGCGACCTCCTGACCTCGATCACAAAGTTGATTCTCTTTTCACTTGTCAAGTTCTTACCCTGTCTATCTAAAATTCATATGTTGACCTATTTCATGTCTGTCTTTAAGAACAAATCATCTCTCTTCCCACTCTCTGTCATTTTGATCTCTTTCTCTTTGCTTTGTTCTGGAGGAGAGAAAGGTGTATCTGTATTATTTTCTTATTTGTCAGAATTAAATAGCTGTTCTTGGAGAGTGGTGAGCAGTTCTTTACGTAAAGGAGAACTAGTTACTTAGTTTCCTACCATTTACAAAAAAGTAAGAAAATACTGAAAACCAGTATCTTAAAATATTCATTTTATTCAATTTTATTTTAACTGGGGCACAGATATAAGGAACAATTTTTAGTCGAATAAGGAATAAAAATATTTGTTTATAAATCCTCAAGAATATTTATGTCTTGAAATTTTTTATATTTCTGTTTCTATGACATTCAAATGGGCAAAATTTTTTCTAGAATTTAGACAGATTTACAAATAATTGCATAAATATGTCTAGAAATTCAAAAATTAAAAGAAAAATACAACAATGAGAATGTGAATTGAACTTGAAAAATACCCTAATTGTGAAAACCAAACTTTCATATTATTTTAGTGTTTTCTGATTTACATTTTGGGAATTCTTGCCTTCATTGTGTTTTTTTCCTTAGATTTTCTCTACATACTGTTCACAAAACTCAGTTAAAAGCTGTTTTAGAGATTGTCTAGGCAAAGGGCTGCATGCTCAGTCATTGACTGTTACTTACATTGGTACAATTAGGGGCATTAAATTTGAGTTCATTGGATTTATGCTTCTCCCCACACAGGCTGACTATTTTAGCTGTTGCTGCTTGGAATACATATTGGCTTAATTAATCAGTACTATTTGGAATTCTGTGAAAATGCAAACTAATTATGAACTTTCCCTGATAAGAGACAATTTTGGCTCCTGATTATTTGCTTTTCCCTACATTTATATAACAGCAATCTCATGAAATCGAGCATTAGACCAGCATGTTATTGATTTGCACTTTAGACATGTGATTACCTCTGAATTGCTTTCCTTTCTGATATCCTCAGATGCAAAATCTTGAAAGAGAGCATGCAGTCAGACATTTATTTGATTCTGTTTGATAATTGTTTTTCCTCTCTGTTTCCGTTAGCATTATTTGTGGAAGACCATAGCAGTGGGAGTTCTTATCACAGAAATCTTGTGACCTCTGCATTTGGTAGCTATAGACTGCAATGAGTTTATCTCTTCATAGGGGAAACTGAGAAGAGATTACTGCTACCCACTACCCAAGCTCCGGGTTTTTTTACAAGGCTTCTGCGTAAATGACAACTACATAGCTTCAATGGATGATCTACCTCTTGCTTGGAAGTGTGGCAGCAGAGTTGATGGTCATGGATTTAAGCTATAGTCTCATCACTAGTTTATTTATAGTAAACGCTCTGGGGGTGACTTTTAGTGCTAGATTCTGTGCTAGACTCTGGTGTTGAAATATGTGTCAGCTATGGCCTCAGCTCTCAAGGCATTAGTTGTGTTTGTGTGTATTGTGTGTTCTGAGGGAGGTGTTAGGTGTTGGTTGAAAGAATGAGGAAGGGGAGCAAGATTTGAGGAGAAAACAAACAGGTACACGTACATGGTTTCATTGAATAATCTGCACTTCTGAAATGTCAATACATCCATCTGATTTAGTCATAATTGAATTAGAATCATCCTGAGTGGCAGTGGAAAACATTGAATATTTTTTTCACACTGAAGCGTGTGAAAAACACGCAATATTGTGACATTATTGTTTACTGGCTGTCACTTAAACTCACAAAACACCTCTGTTTTATCATCTATAATAAATACAGACACAAAATTCTGTTTTATATATATGTATATATCTTGCAAAATTATTGTGATGATGAAAAACGAAATGTAATACACACTGAATAATGCATAGTAGATGGTAAGCACTAAATAAATGGCTATGTAAGCAGTGATTCCTCTCTTTGTTATCTTCATTATTACAATTTCTACATAGGTTTTATTTCAGTGATTTTTGTAGTAATGACTCTGCTTATTTTATAAAAATACTTCATGCCAAACAGTACAAAGAAAACAAAATAAATCACCCCAAATTTTCAGAAACAACCAGTGTTAACAGTTGGTGAAATTCACTTGGGTGATTTTTTTTTTTGTTTCTTCTTTGCACTTTTTGGTATTATTCAAGTTTAAAAGGAATAAGCACATATGATTATTATAATAGCTGTAAAACAGTTATATGTGTTTCAAATTTCATACTCCAAAAAGTTTGGATATAGATGGAAGATACATAACTATATGTATATTGAGAGAGAGCTAGCAGAATAGATAAAAAAATAATTTTATAATAAAAGAATACTATATCTGCTTTTTTAACTGGAAGTATTAAATTTATCTATGTGACTTCATTATTTCCAGAAGGTCACATTTTTAAAAAAATTTTAAAAACATTAGAAGATTGAGTCATTATTGGCCGGGCGCGGTGGCTCACGCTTGTAATCCCAGCACTTTGGGAGGCCGAGGCGGGCGGATCACGAGGTCAGGAGATCGAGACCACGATGAAACCCCGTCTCTACCAAAAATACAAAAAATTAGCCGGGCGTGGTGGCGGGCTCCTGTAGTCCCAGCTACTCGGAGAGGCTGAGGCAGGAGAATGGCGTGAACCCGGGAGGCAGAGCTTGCAGTGAGCCGAGATCGCGCCACTGCACTCCAGCCTGGGTGACAGAGCAAGACTCCGTCTCAAAAAAAAAAAAAAAAAAAAAAAAAGAAGAAGATTGAGTCATTATTATTTATTTCTTAAATTTTAATTATATGTATGTCTATGAATAATTTATGCACAAACAAATATATATAAGGTCAAATCCTAAGAAAATTTACACACTTTAAGGAATTATCACAGAACAAATACCTCCACAACTACCACTCAGAATAATATATATTTTTTTTGGCAAAATAGATTACTACTCCTTCATTTGTCTTCAAAGATACCCACTATTTGGAGTTTACTTTTCTTAATGTTTTAATATTTATATACCCAATCTGTGGTAGGCCAATAATGCCTCCTAAAGGCATGTCCATGTCTTAATCCATGGAGCCTGACCTTATTTGAAGTAGGACATTTGCAGATATATTTAAGAAATTTGAGGCCGGGCACAGTGGCTCACGTCTGTAATCTCAGCACTTTGAAAGGCCAAGGCAGGTGGATTCACCTCAGGTCAGGAGTTTGAGACCAGCCTTGCCAACATGGTGAAAACCCCGTCTCTACCAAAAATACAAAAGTTAGCTGGGCGTGGTGGTGGCGGCACCTGTAATCCCAGCTACTCGAGAGCCTGAGGCAGGGAGAATCACTTGAACACAGGAGGCAGAGGTTGCAGTAAGCCAAGATCGTGCCATTGCACTCCAGCCTGGGTGACAGAGCAAGATTCTGTCTCAAAAACAAAAAAAAAAAGAAGAAGAAAGAAAAAAGAAATTTGAGAGGAGATCATCTTGGGTTATCTGAGTGAGCCCTGAATGCCATCACAAGTGTCCTTGTAAGAAGGAGACAGAGGGAGCAAAAGGCAATGGGACGATGGAAACGGAGAAGTTTGAAGATGCTGTGATGCTGGCTTTGAAAATGGAGGAAGGCCCACAGGATGGAAGAGGCCATGAACGGATTATCTTTTGGAGTCTCCACTGAGAATATAGCCCTTCTGCCATCTTGACTTTAGGTCAGTGAAATGAATGTTGTACTTCTGGTCTCTCTGAGAGAGAATAAATTTCTCTTGTTTAAAATCACTAAGTTTGTGATAAGTTGTTACAACAGTCTCAGGAAACAAATACACACTCTTTTATTTTCTTTTATTGCTTAACATTATGCATGTGTTATGTTGTGTTATGTTGTGTAGCCACAACTACTATGTTGTTACATGTAGTTCTAATTTGTGCATTTTCATTACTGAATAACATTCAATATGCAATTTTAAAAATTCATCTTTTTTTAAACAAATAATGCTGCTATGAACATCCTTGCTTGTATCTTGTGGTATAAATATCAGTGGGTAGCTGCATCCATGTACTTTTTCTCCAGCAGTCTTTGAGAATTTCCCTTGTTCTGTATCTTCATTTGTAATTGTTATTGTTAGTCTTTTAATGTTAGACAAACTAGTATGTGTAGAATGGTATGTCATTACAGTTTTAATTTAAATTTCTCTAACAAATAATGAACCGTTTTCATCAGGACTGAGACTAGGGTGAAGCAAGAGAGGCATATAGGGTGCACAATTTAAGGATGTGTTTATTCCCTTTCCTTTCTGTCCTTGTTTGTGATGAATTGTTTCTACTTTATCAAACAAAAAGTGTAATAGGTATACAACTGATTTTTGCTTTTCGTGCATTTGTTATAAATCCAGTCACCTTACCCACCTGGCTTTTATTTCTAATTGTTTGTAGATAATTTTTGACATTTGTACATAGCTGTGCCATCTCCAAAATAGTGCTTACCTTTCCTTTTCAATATTTACAAATTTAACTTCTTTTAATTGCCTTATCACACTAGCTGGGGCCACTATAAATCTTTTATACTTCTTTTGATGTCTATAGAAACTGTAGTGATGTCCTCTCTTTTATTAACTTCTCACACTGGTAATTTCTGGTCTCTCTTTCTGTCTCACTGTTTATCTTTCTGTCACTCTCTTCCCCTCTTTCTCCGTATGTATGTATGTGTGTGTGTGTGTGTGTGTCTGTATAAAATAATTTAAATATACAGATAGTCCTTGACTTAATGATGGTTTGACTTACAATTTTTTGACTTTACAATACTGCAAAACAATCACAATTTCAACATAATGTACCATATTCAATACATTATATGAGGGATTCAACACTTTCTTATAAACTATGCTTTCTGTTAGATAATTTTGCCCAGCTGTAGGCTAATGTTAGTACTCTGAGCATGTTTAAGGTAGGCTAGGCTAAGCTATGATGTTTGGCAGGTTGGTTGTATTAAATGCATTTTCTACTTATGATATTTTCAATGTATATTGGGCTTATCAGGATGTAACCCTATCATAAGTTGAGGAACATCTGTACTATAATTAGGCAATTGTAAAGAGATTCATTATTTTTTCCAGGAAAAACTTTTTTTGTTGTTGATTTTTCTCTTATATGTCTGCTGTATTAGTCAGTTTTCAAATTACTATGAAGATACTACCTGAGACTGGGTAATTTATAAATAAAAATGCTTTATTTGATTCACAGTTCCGCATGGCTGGGGAGGCCTCAGGAAACATACAATCATGACGGAAGGTAAAGGAGAAGCAAAGCACATCTTACATGGCAGCAGGAGAGAGAGCAGAAAAAACTGCCACTTTTTTTTTTTGATACAGAGTCTTGCTGTGTAGCCCAGACTGGAGGGCAGTGGTGTGATCTCAGCTCACTGCAATCTCCGCCTCCTGGGTTCAAGTGATCTCCCTGTCTCAGCCTCCTGAGTAGCTGAGATTACAGGCGTGTGCTGCTATACCCAGCTAATTTTCTGTATTTTTAGTAGAGATGGAGTTTTGCCATGTTGGCCAGATGGTTTTGAACTCCTGATCTGAAGTGATCCACCCATGTCAGCCTCCCTAAGTGCTGGGATTACAGGTGTGAGCCACTGCACTGGACAAAACTGCCACTTTTAAAACCATCAGATCTCATGACAACTCCCTCACTATCATGGGAATAGCATGGAGGAAACCATCCCATGATCCAATTACCTCCCACCAAGTCCCTCCTTCAAAACGTGGAGATTACAATTAGAGATGAGATTTGGTCAGGGACACAGTGCCAAACCATATCATCCTCATTTTTTTTCAATAATTTCTTCATCATATCTCATCATGTATTTATTTACATGTATTTTTAAATTGAGTACTAGGCATTATATATGAAAAACTGAAAGTAATTTGAGGCCCTGGAAATGTTAACATTCTCTAGAGAGGAATTACATTTGCTCTTTGCAGTAAGCTAAGGGCACTAGCAGGTTACTTTAATGCACCCATAAGTGTACAGATAATTAGACACTAGTTTTATTTCCCTGAGTGGGCTGGTCTTTATTCGAGTGTAGTCCTTGCCCCCAACTCAAAGCCTGGAAGGTACTGTGCTCCAATTCTCCCCACCACATTCCCTTTCACACTCATACAGTTGCATGCATTTAGCTGCCAAAAGTATTCCTCAGTTTGCAATCTATTTTTTAGCTTCCTAGAATCAGTAAAAATCTTGAGCTGAAAAGTGATGCTCAATGCCAACCTCATCTCTTGGATCTTTGCTTTGCAATTTTCCATTGCTTTGTTAACACTTAGTGTCTTGAAGAAAATTTTATTGCTGTGTTCCATGGAAGAGTTGACATCAATTACAAATCTGCAGTTACTGGTAGAAGTTCCTGTGGTTTCTATTTTACCTTCAGATTTTACTTTTAGACTGCTCAAGTCTACATCGTTTTATAAGAGATCATGTTGTGAGGACAGTTTTTTTTTTAATTCTCTTCTGCAACCTCTGGAGTTTTGTAAATTGCATTATTCTTATTTTACCAAAATTTATGCCTTTTATTCTATAGTCTGCAAGAAGTTTTCTTTAGTTGTTTAATCTATGTGCTGTATTTATAGGACTTATTTTTCATCTGTCATTTCATAAAATGTCTCTATTTACTTTCTCCTTATTTTGGCTCATTCTTTGGCTAGATTTTTGGGGTGATGTTATCTGAGATCTTTTATGTCTATTTGTTGCTTGAATGACTGTTTGGGTTTTGCATAGTTTTTCAGCCATCCTTTTATTTTCTTAAGAATGTCCTGATAACATGTTTCCCCTATAAATCTACATCCAAATCCTTCTTTAATTTAAGGAATCACTACATGATAGTGAACTTTTAATTCTCTTTTATTCCAATTTGAGTTATCAATGTCAGTGCCAATTATTCAATATACCATTGCCTGCACTCTTCACATATTATCTTGTTTATAATCACTTGAATCTTTTTTGTTTATTAACATACATAGCTATACTCCCCCCAGAGGAATAGGGAACTCACATATGCAAAAGAAAATCCATGGGAACACCCACAACACAATTTATCCATTATCCAGAATTACTGAGTAAAGGTTCTTGGGATAAGAGTTTTCAACACAAATAGAATATGAAAAGCTATAATATGCATACAAAATGTGAGAGGACTTGGACATTTAAAAAAGGACTTCTAGTTGAAAACTAATGTGTAGACTAACTAGCAGAAAAGATATAGGTGGAATTGATGAGCATAAAAGTATTAAATAAAAACAAAAAATAGGAGTACATGATAAATATTTTCAAAGTATGATATCTGAAAAGGCCAATACAATACACTTTTGACAATTTCCAAAAACAGTAGAAAGAAGGAAGAAAATTTTTAAAACAGAAAAAGGTACTACACCTACAGATATGAAGAAATTTTAAAACCTCAAGCGGTAGTCATTAAATATGATTTTTAAATGCATGCACTCTGTGACTCACCTTTTGACTCTTTTGTTATCACCTCTAGCAGATGCTCAGTGGTCTGACAGGATCAGTAGCAACACAGCACCATTGCCAAGCCACAGGGAAGCATGAAGCAAAAGAAAACCTCAGTAATATTGATTTTGTCTTTATTTAAAATGTTAATATGTTGTTCTTCATGGATTTCCTGCATTAATTTTGATTTAATAAAATATTACATTATCATTTACCTCGATTACTGAGTTTATTTGACATCCATTTAAGTTTTTCACCTTAGGCAGCAAGGGCTTCACGTTCTTCACTCTGAGTCAGGACCTGCACAAGACCTAAAAATTTTACATTTATGTCCACTTAGGCAGTTGAGGTCTTGCCTTCTAAGTTTCTCTATAGCTCACTACAAAGAAGTGGTGTTGATGTAGGGAGAGGGCTACACTCTCGTAGTGCTAGCTCCAGGAAGATGCCTATGTTCCCCTGATAGCACTACAGAGTTTAGCAATTTCTGCCTTCACTGCTTATTTTACTTTTTCTCTTCCTCAGTTTGTTTCCCTTCCAGACAGCCAGGTCATGGGCACTGAAACTAGAGGAATAAGGACTGAAAGCCCACTTATGTAACCTTGAATGAGTTATTTTACTTGTCTGAGTCTCAATTTTCTTATATATTAAGTGAGGATAATTTTTAATTTATAAGATTGTTGTATAAATAAATATGTACAGAAAGTCCATCATACACCTAGTCCACAGCATGGACTTAATAAATGTCATTTATCTTTTCTACTCTATTTCTGCTTCCCATTCTTCAACTTACTACTACACAGCTAATCCATTAGCTAGTATATAGTAGAAACTGAAAAAAATTTGAAATGCATTTCTTTTATTGCTATAATTACAAATATGTTACACAGACCTACCTCAATTGTAGAGTTCATCCATGTAGTTGGTTCAGTTATGTTTAATATTAGTTTAATATTTCAAACATAGCAAAAAAGTTTGTTAGTTACTTATAATACATGGAGGAAAGTAATCAATAGGCTTCTTAGAAACACTCTGATTCCTGATCTAAACCCCAATCTTCAGTGAAATTGCTTTGGTAATGTATACAATTTCAGAAATTTATATTTTTGCTTCTAAAATCTCAATGTATTTAGTTAAGAGAAATAAAAATAACTTTAGCTGATTTTATAATGTATAAAGTTTATTTTAAACCTTTGCCTTTAAATGAAAAAAATAATGTTATTAGAGGTTTTATACTTTTCTGTAGATAACATCAGGCTAATTTTCACTAGACTGTAAATATTCTTATGTGGACAGGCAAATCGGCACTGAATATACAATAGAGTTTCTTTTCTATGGATTGTGCCTAAATTACATCAGTCTAGAACAAACATATTTAATTAAAGCCGATAAATTCAGGTGTTCTATGATTGTTATACTTTTCTGTTTTCAATGAAAAATAGCCAGACCTGTTCACTAGGGCTTGCTGTAATTATGGATTTTAATGTGAAAAAGCTATCATTTGACGTTCCACCAAGAAAATGTTTTTCCATTTTAAAGAGCTTTAAGATTTGTTATTTGAGTTAGTGTCCTTTGAATACTGGCCGAGAGAATAGGGTTTTTTCTTTTTCAATTACATATGTATTTCTTCATCTATTTAGAGGCTCTGAGGTCAGACTAGATTAAAAATACACACACGCATTTGTCTCAAGAATGGTGGAAAGTTACCTCCTTGGTGAGTGCAATATGCAAGATTGTGTGTGGTTTGGTCTCTAATCTTTCATTTCATTTCCAACATGAAAAAATAACCTTCCTAAGGCAAGAAAAAAACATTGTACTTGGGGAGTTGCTTTTTTTAATTATTATTATACTTTAGGTTTTAGGGTACATGTGCACAATGTGCAGGTTTGTTACGTATGTATCCGTGTGCCATGTTGTTTTGCTGCACCCATTAACTCGTCATTTAGCATTAGGTATATCTCCTAATGCTGTCCCTCCCCCCTCCCCCCACCCCACAACAGTCCCCGGAGTGTGATGTTCCCCTTCCTGTGTCCATGAGTTCTCATTGTTCAATTCCCACCTATGAGTGAGAACATGCAGTGCTTGGTTTTTTGTCCTTGCGATAGTTTACTGAGAATGATGGTTTCCAGTTTCATCCATGTCCCTACAAAAGAAATGAACTCATCATTTTTTTACGGCTGCATAGTATTCCATGGTGTATATGTGCCACGTTTTCTTAATCCTGTCCATCGTTGTTGGACATTTGGGTTGGTTCCAACTCTTTGCTATTGTGAATAGTGCCGCAATAAACATACGTGTGCATGTGTCTTCATAGCAGCATGATTTATAGTCCTTTGGGTATATACCCAGTAATGGGATGGCTGGGTCAAATGGTATTTGTAGTTCTAGATCCCTGAGGAATCGCCACACTGACTTCCACAATGGTTGAAATAGTTTACAGTCCCACCAACAGTGTAGAAGTGTTCCTATTTCTCCACATCCTCTCCAGCACCTGTTGTTTCCTGACTTTTTAATGATGGCCATTCTAACTGGTGTGAGATGGTATCTCATTGTAGTTTTGATTTGCATTTCTCTGATGGCCAGTGATGATGAGCATTTTTTCATGTGTTTTTTGGCTGCATAAATGTCTTCTTTTGAGAAGTGTCTGTTCATGTCCTTCGCCCACTTTTTGATGGGGTTGTTTGTTTTTTTCTTGTAAATTTGTTTGAGTTCATTGTAGATTCTGGATATTAGCCCTTTGTCAGATGAGTAGGTTGCAAAAATTTTCTCCCATTCTGTAGGTTGCCTGTTGACTCTGATGGTAGTTTCTTTTGCTGTGCAGAAGCTCTTTAGTTTAATTAGATCCCATTTGTCAATTTTGGCTTTTGTTGCCATTGCTTTTGGTGTTTTAGACATGAAGTCCTTACCCACGCCTGTGTCCTGAATGGTATTGCCTAGGTTTTCTTGTAGGATTTTAATGGTTTTAGGTCAAACATTTAAGTCTTTAATCCATCTTGAATTAATTTTTGTATAAGGTGTAAGGAAGGGATCCAGTAAACACATTCAAAAGCTAGCATAAGGCTAGAAATAACTAAAATCAGAGCAGAACTGAAGGAAATAGAGACACAAAAAACCCTTCAAAAAATTAATGAATCCAGGAGCTGGTTTTTTGAAAAGATCAACAAAATTGATAGACCGCTAGCAAGACTAATAAAGAAGAAAAGAGAGAAGAATCAAATAGATGCAATAAAAATGAAAAAGGGGATATCACCACGGATCCCACAGAAATACAATCTACCATCAGAGAATACTATAAACACCTCTATGCAAATAAACTAGAAAATCTAGAAGAAATGGATAAATTCCTCGACAAATACACCTTCCCAAGACTAAACCAGGAAGAAGTTGAATCTCTGAATAGACTGATAACAGGCTCTGAAATTGTGGCAATAATCAATATCTTACCAACTAAAAAGAGTCCAGGACCTGATGGATTCACAGCCGAATTCTACCAGAGGTACAAGGAGGAACTGGTGCCATTCCTTCTGAAACTATTCCAATCGATAGAAAAAGAGGGAATCCTCTCTAACACATTTTATGAAGCCAGCATTGTCCTGATACCAAAGCCTGGCAGAGACACAACCAAAAAATGGAATTTCAGACCAATATCCTTGATGAACATTGATGCAAAAATCCTCAGTAAAATACTGGCAAACTGAATCCAGCAGCACATCAAAAAGCTTATACACCATGATCAAGTGGGCTTCATCCCTGGGATGCAAGGCTGGTTCAACATACACAAATCAATAAATGTAATCCAGCATATAAACAGAACCAAAGACAAAAACCACATGATTATCTCAATAGATGCAGAAAAGGCCTTTGAAAAAATTCAACAACCCTTCATGCTAAAAACTCTCAATAAATTAGGAATTGATGGGACGTATCTCAAACTAATAAGAGCTATCTATGACAAACCCACAGCCAACATCATACTGAATGGGCAAAAACTGGAAGCATTCCCTTTGAAAACTGGCACAAGACAGGGATGCCCTCTCTCACCACTCCTATTCAACATAGTGCTGGAAGTTCTGGCCAGAGCAATCAGGCAGGAGAAGGAAATAAAGGGCATTCAATTAGGAAAAGAGGAAGTCAAATTGTCCCTGTTTGCAGATGACATAATTGTATCTCTAGAAAACCCCATCGTCTCAGCCCAAAATCTCCTTAAGCTGATTAGCAACTTCAGCAAAGTCTCAGGATACAAAATCAATATACAAAAATCACAAGCATTCTTGTACACCAATCACAGACAGAGAGCCAAATCTTGAGTGAACTCCCATTCACAATTGCTTCAAAAAAAATAAAATACCTAGGAATCCAACTTACAAGTGTTGTGAAGGACCTCTTCAAGGAGAACTACAAACCACTGCTCAATGAAATAAAAGAGGATACAAACAAATGGAAGAACATTCCATGTTCATGTGTTGGAAGAATCAATATCGTGAAAATGGCCATACTGCCCAAGGTAATTTATAGATTCAATGCCATCCCCATCAAGCTACCAATGACTTTCTTCACAGAATTGGAAAAAACTACTTTAAAGTTCATATGGAACCAAAAAAGAGCCCGCATCACCAAGTCAATCCTAAGCCAAAAGAACAAAGCTGGAGGCATCACGCTACCTGACTTCAAACTATACTACAAGGGGAGTTGCTTTTGATCGAAGAAAGGGGCAATAGTTCTTTCCTGAAAATGGTGACAAGAATGAAAAATGGAAAGAAATCTCTATTTTAACTAGAAGTAATGATTTTGGAGGAGGAATAGGGAGAGTATATGTGAAGAAACAAGGAAGGAAACTGAGAGTAACAGTCATGATGCCAGTTTGTGAAAGGGATGAGGCTGACCAACATGACTTGCGGCCATATCACAAGATTTTAGTTTTCATGTAAAATATTTATATTCTCATCATTTTTTTCCTATATTACTAGGGCAATCAAAAGAAGAATTTTGGCTTTGTACAGAATTTTCCTATGTGTTGATGAAGTAAAAATGCCAAGTATATTCACATTTTCAAGGTTTTACTGAGAATAAAGTTTATACCTAGAAATGATTTTAATACAAGCAATGGGATATTCTAGGAAAACAAAACGGAGAGACAGGGTCTAACAGGAGTGATGTAGCAGAATTAACATAAATGCTGATATGCTTTGGTTCTGTGTCCCCACCCATTCCCACGTGTTGAGGGAGGGAAGCGATAGGATTATGGGGGGGTGGTTTCTCCCATGCTGTTCTCGTGATAGTGAGTCTGACGAAATCTTTTGGTTTTAAAAGAGGCAGTTTTTTCCTGTGCTCCTGCTTCTCTCTCTTCTGCCACCTTGTGAAGAAGGTGCCTGCTTCTCCTTCACCTTCTGCCATGATTGTCAGCTTCCTGAGGCCTCCCTAGCCATGCAGAACTGTGAGTCAATTAAGCCTCTTTCCGTTATAAACTACCCAGTCTCAGGCAGTTCTTGATAGCAGTGCAAAAACGTACTAATACAAATGGAAAAGATATTATCAATTTCATCCTCTCCAGAACTTTCATCATTTCACTAGATTTATGAGATATATTTTTCAATCTCCTTGAAAATCAACAAAAGCCCTTCATTATCCAGTCTCATTCTAAAATAACGTATTTGTTTTATATTGGCACCATGACAATTTCAACAAATTAATGGCTTCAGCAACATAAATTATTATCTCACACTTCTGTAGGCCTGAAGTCTGAGTGGGCTCCACCAGCTCCCCTGCTCAACGTCCGGCAAGGTCCAAACGAAGGTGACAATCAACAGGGATCTTATAGGGAAGCTCTGGTAAGAGTACATTTCCAGGTTTATTAAGGTTGTTGGCAGAATTTAGTTGTTTGCAGTTGTATCAGCATTCCCAGTATCTTGTACAGTTGTAGGTCATTGTTTTCTTGCCTGTGTCAACTGGTGGTTGCTGGTGTCAGCTCCTAGTAACCTGTCTCCAGACTTCCTACGTGAGCCTCTACGTTGCAAAACCAGCAATGATGCCTCCGAACCTTCTCAGGCAGAATCTTTCTAATTTCTCCCTCTGCCAAGCCTCTCTTTCTCCAGCTAAAGAATGTCCTCTGCTTTTAAAGGTTCATATGATTAGATTGGGTTCACCTGGAAAATTAAAGATGCTTGCCCTATCTTAAGGTTTGTATCCTTAGTTACAGCTACAAAGTCCATTTTGCCATATTCACAGATTCCAGGAATGAGGATGTGGACATCTTTGGGAGGCTACTGTGCATACCACAAATACTAATCTCTCAATAATCTGTTTATGGACTATTTTTTGGCCATTACTTCACTGAAATTCATACTCTGCATTTTGTTAAATAATAACTCTCCGAGCTGAAGCACAGTAATGCAGAAAAACCTAGATGATTCAAAATGAAAAACATTGATAGAGTAAAAAGAATATCAGAAATCATTGGTTTTTGAGACTAATGTGCAAGTTTACTTTTCCATATTTTTTGATAGTATTTTTCCTTGTTTTTAATTGTGGTATACTTTAGATAAGATGAAATGCACAATTTTTAAGTCATTATTCAATGACTTTTGATAAAAATACATGATTGAGCCACCCACAGCCCATAGAACATCGACATTACCCCAGAAATTTCTCATGCCACATAACAATCAATTCCCATCACCCTCCAGCCATTATCCTTGTTTCTATCACTACAGATTAATCTTGCCCATTATGAAACTTTATATGAATGTGATCATACAATACATACTTTTGGTGTCTTTTTTTGTAGTACTTTTGAATAGTTTTCAATTATTTGACTATATCACAGCTTTTACAATCCATTCTCCAATTTTAGGGGCCTTTGAGTTCTCTTCAGCCTGGGGTTACAAGAATAATTATACTGCTATCTTTATGTCTGTTAGGCTTGACAATATTTCATAATCATGTATTCTTAGAATAATGTGCAATTCATTTATTTAAGCAGTCATATTGATTTTTTTTTTTTTGAGGCGGAGTCTCGCTCTGTCGCCCAGGCTGGAGTGCAGTGGCGCGATCTCGGCTCACTGCAAGCTCCGCCTCCCAGGTTCACGCCATTCTCCTGCCTCAGCCTCTCCAAGTAGCTGGGACTACAGGCGCCCACCACCACGCCTGGCTGTTTTTTTTTTTTTGGTATTTTTAGTAGAGACGGGGTTTCACCGTGGTCTCCATCTCCTGACCTCGTGATCCTCCCGCCTCGGCCTCCCAAAGTGCTGGGATTACAAGCATGAGCCACCACGCCTGGCCAATCATATTGATTTTTAGGTAAATTTTTTTTATTTAAATTTTAGGGTACATGTGCACAACGTGCAGGTTTGTTACATATGTATACATGTGCCATGTTGGTGTGCTACACCCATTAACTCATCATTTGCATTAGGTATACCTCTTAATGCTATCCCTCCCCCCTCCCTCCTACCCCACGACAGGCCCCGGTGTGTGATGTTCCCCTTCCTGTGTCCAAGTGTTCTCATCGTTCAATTCCCAACATACGGTGTTTGGTTTTTTGTCCTTGTGATAGTTTGCTGAGAATGATGGTTTTCAGCTTCATCCATGTCCCTACAAAGGACATGAACTTATCATTTTTTATGGATGCATAGTATTCCATGGTGTATACGTGCCACATTTTCTTAATCCAGTCTATCATTGTTGGACATTTGGGTTGGTTCCAAGTCTTCGCTATTGTGAATAGTGCCGCAATAAACATACGTGTGCATGTGTCTTCATAGCAGCATGATTTATAATCCTTTGGGTATATACCCAGTAATGGGATGGCTGGGTCAAATGGTATTTCTAGTTCTAGGTCACTGAGGAATCACCACACTGACTTCCACAATGGTTGAACTAGTTTACAGTCCCACCAACAGTGTAAAAGTGTTCCTATTTCTCCACATCCTCTCCAGCACCTGTTGTTTCCTGATTTTTTAATGATTGCCATTCTAACTGGTGTGAGATGGTATCTCATTGTAGTTTTGATTTGCATTTCTCTGATGGCCAGTGATGATGAGCATTTTTTCATGTGTCTTTTGGCTGCATAAATGTCTTCTTTTGAGAAGTGTCTGTTCATATCCTTCGCCCACTTGTTGATGGGTTTTTTTTTTTCTTGTAAATTTGTCTGAGTTCTTTGTAGATTCTGGATATTAGCCCTTTGTCAGATGAGTAGATTGCAAAATTTTTTTCCCATTCTGTAGGTTGCCTGTTCCCTCTGATGGTAGTTTCTTTTGCTGTGTGGAAGCTCTTTAGTTCAATTAGATCCCATTTGTCAATTTTGGCTTTTGTTGCTGTTGCTTTTGGTGATTTAGACATGAAGTCCTTGCCCATGCCTCTGTCCTGAATCGTATTGCCTAGGTTTTCTTCTAGGATTTTTATGGTTTTAGGTCGAACATGTAAGTCTTTAATACATCTTGAATTAATTTTTGTATAAGGTGTAAGGAAGGGGTCCAGTTTCAGCTTTCTACATATGGCTAGCCAGTTTTCCCAGCACCATTTATTAAATAGGGAATCCTTTCCCCATTGCTTGTTTTTGTCAGATTTGTCAAAGATCAAATAGTTGTAGATGTGTGGCATTATTTCTGAGAGCTCTGTTCTGTTCCATTGGTCTATATCTCTGTTTTGGTACCAGTACCAAGCTGTTTTGGTTACTGTAGCCTTGTAGTGTAGTTTGAATTCAGGTAGCATGATGCCTCCAGCTTTGTTCTTTTGGCTTAGGATTGACTTGGCAATGCGGGCTCTTTTTTGGTTCCATATGAACTTTAAAGTAGTTTTTTCCAATTCTGTGAAGAAAGTCATTGGTAGCTTGATGGATGGCATTGAATCTATAAATTACCTTGGGCAGTATGGCCATTTTCATGATATTGATTCTTCCAACCCATGAGCATGGAATGTTCTTCCATTTGTTTGTATCCTCTTTTATTTCATTGAGCAGTGGTTTATAGTTCTCCTTGAAGAGGTCCTTATCCTCCCTTGTAAGTTGGATCCCTAGGTATTTTATTTTTTTTGAAGCAATTGTGAATGGGAGTTCACTCATGATTTGGCTCTCTGTCTGTTATTGGTGTATAAGAATGCTTGTGATTTTTGTACATTGATTTTGTATCCTGAGACTTTGCTGAAGTTGCTTATCAGTTTAAGGAGATTTTGGGCCGAGACTATGGGGTTTTCTAGATATACAATCATGTCATCTGCAAACAGGGACAATTTGACTTCCTCTTGTCCTAATTGAATGCCCTTTATTTCCTTCTCCTGCCTGATTGCCCTGGCCAGAACTTCCAGCACTATGTTGAATAGGAGTGGTGAGAGAGGGCATCCCTGTCTTGTGCCAGTTTTCAAAGGGAATGCTTCCAGTTTTTGCCCATTAAGTATGATATTGGGTGTGGGTTTGTCATAAATAGCTCTTATTATTTTGAGATATGTACCATTAATACCTAATTTATTGAGAATTTTTAGCATGAAGGGCTGTTGATTTTTAGGTAAATATTTTTTAAGATTACCTGCCCCAAACATAAACTACTTATTGAGCCCTGCTTGTATTTTGAAGGGCATATGCACATACACGCTCAGAGTTGAATGTGGCTACTTTAAATGACTTTTGCCATTCTCATAAAATGATTAGCAGATTATCCAGCTTATAAACTTGATGACATTGCTATATAAGATACCGGAAAACAAATTCCATTATATAATATTTACAGAGATGAGTTTTTGAAATTGATAAGCCACTTTTCCAGATTTATAATGCTAAATACAGTTGTTTGGATAAGGACATTCTTTTTTTTTTTTTTTTTTATTATACTTTAGGGTTTTAGGGTACATGTGCACAATGTGCAGGTTTGTTACATATGTATCCATGTGCCATGTTGATTTCCTGCACCCATTAACTCGTCATTTAGCATTAGGTGTATCTCCTAATGCTGTCCCTCCCCCCTCCCCCCACCCCACAACAGTCCCCGGAGCGTGATGTTCCCCTTCCTGTGTCCATGAGTTCTCATTGTTCAATTCCCACCTATGAGTGAGAACATGCGGTGTTTGGTTTTTTGTCCTTGCGATAGTTTACTGAGAATGATGTTTTCCAGTTTCATCCATGTCCCTACAAAGGACATGAACTCATCATTTTTTATGGCTGCATAGTATTCCATGGTGTATATGTGCCACATTTTCTTAATCCAGTCTATCGTTGTTGGACATTTGGGTTGGTTCCAAGTCTTTGCTATTGTGAATAGTGCCGCAATAAACATACATGTGCATGTGTCTTTATAGCAGCATGATTTATAGTCCTTTGGGTATATACCCAGTAATGGGATGGCTGGGTCAAATGGTATTTCTAGTTCGAGATCCCTGAGGAATCGCCACACTGACTTCCACAATGGTTGAACTAGTTTACAGTCCCACCAACAGTGTAAAAGTGTTCCAAGAGAATAAAATACCTAGGAATCCAACTTACAAGGGATGTGAAGGACCTCTTCAAGGAGAACTACAAACCACTGCTCAATGAAATAAAAGAGGATACAAACAAATGGAAGAACATTCCATGCTCATGGGTTGGAAGAATCAATATCGTGAAAATGGCCATACTGCCCAAGGTAATTTATAGATTCAATGCCATCCCCATCAAGCTACCAATGACTTTCTTCACAGAATTGGAAAAAACTACTTTAAAGTTCATATGGAACCAAAAAAGAGCCCGCATCGCCAAGTCAATCCTAAGCCAAAAGAACAAAGCTGGAGGCATCACGCTACCTGACTTTAAACTATACTACAAGGCTACAGTAACCAAAACAGCATGGTACTGGTACCACAACAGAGACATAGATCAATGGAACAGAACAGAGCCCTCAGAAATGATGCCGCATAGCTACAACTATCTGATCTTTGACAAACCTGACAAAAACAAGAAATGGGGAAAGGATTCCCTATTTAATAAATGGTGCTGGGAAAACTGGCTAGCCATATGTAGAAAACTGCAACTGGATCCCTTCCTTACACCTTATACAAAAATTAATTCAAGATGGATTAAAGACTTATATGTTAGACCTAAAACCATTAAAATCCTACAAGAAAACCTAGGCAATACCATTCAGGACATAGGCGTGGGCAAGGACTTCATGTCTAAAACACCAAAAGCAATGGCAACAAAAGCCAAGATCGACAAATGGGATCTCATTAAACTAAAGAGCTTCTGCACACCAAAAGAAACTATCATCAGAGTGAACAGGCAACCTACACAATGGGAGAAAATTTTTGCAACCTACTCATCTGACAAAGGGCTAATATCCAGAATCTACAATGAACTCAAACAAATTTACAAGAAAAAAACAAACAACCCCATCAAAAAGTGGGCAGAGGACATGAACAGACACTTCTCAAAAGAAGACATTTATGCAGCCAAAAAACACATGAAGAAATGCTCATCATCACTGGCCATCAGAGAAATGCAAATCAAAACCACAGTGAGATACCATCTCACACCATTTAGAATGGCCATCATTAAAAAATCAGGAAACAACAGGTGCTGGAGAGGATGTGGAGAAATAGGACATTCTTATAGATACCTGGCTTCATAACTAATACAAGCAATTTATCATAACATACCCACAGTTAATTTTTTTCTTCACTTTTGCCCTACAATGGGTGCTCTTAAATTCCTTTGTAATATCTTTAAAGGCACAGAAGTAAGAATTGGAAAGAAAAATAAGCCTGAGAAGTCTTTGGGCTCCAAAAGTCTTTTCTTTTGGTAACCATAGCAGCTTGTGACTCAATAAAATGATAAAAAGAGGAGCGCCTCTGCCCGGCCGCCCTATCTGGGATGTGAGGAGCGCCTCTGCCCAGCCGCCCAGTCTGGGAAGTGAGGAGCGCCTCTGCCCTGCCGCCTATCGTCTGGGAAGTGAGGAGTGCCTCTAGCTGGCCGCCCCATCTGGGAAGTGAGGAGCACCTCTGCCCCGCCGCCCCGTCTGGGATGTGGGGAGCGCCTCTGCCCAGCCACCCCATCTGGGAGGTCTACCACGGAGGCCAGACGCAATGTGGTGGCTGGACGTGGTGGCTCACGCCTGTAGTCCCAGCACTCTGGGAGGCTGAGGCAGGTTGATCACTTGAGGCTAGGAGTTCAAGACCAGCCTGGCCAACATGGTGAAACATATGAAAAATACAACAGACAAACCAACCAACCAACCCAGCAACAACAAAACAGGTATACCCTGGAGCCATACTCTAATTTTTTCTATTTTCCTCCCTTTCTGATCCTTTATCCCACTTTCTTTTACTTTCTCTTCCTTCTCCTTCTTCTTTGTCAAAGACATAGAGGATTGAGTTATTATCATTGATCCATACAAAGTCCCTCTCTCATTTATTTCCTTTAATTCCCACCCCCCATTTCTATTCCCCGTCTTCCCATATGCAACCTTCCTAATATGTTTGATATGCATCTTTTTGTTTGTATGTATTTTTAGAAAATGTTTATTGTTTTGTGTGCAAAAAAAAAATTAAAAAAGAAATATAAAAGAAAAATAAATATTTCCACTAACTTTCAAAAAAAGTGATAAAAAGACTTCATATTTTGGGGTTAAAAAAACTTGAACATGTTAGTTTTTCTGACAAAGATAATCAGATACGACAATTACTAAATCAGGATATTAAAACTATCATCTCAGGATAATAACAGTTACGTATTTTCCTGTTGCAACTTTAGATTCTTTGTTGTTGTCATTGTCCCTTAAGGAAAACCTATCTGTCCTTGTGCCCCAGTAGCACTCCACGTCTTTGGTAGATGTGAGTTTACATTTTTTATCACTACTCTTCTGCTTGAAGAGCATGCTTTAACATTTCTTGTAGTGCTTTTCTGGTGGTAACAGGTTCTTTCACCTATTATTTTAACCTTATTAAAGTGTTAATTTTGTCTTTTGAAGATTATTTTCACTGAATATATAATTCTGAAATGACTTATTATTTCTTCTCTATACTTTAAATAATTTTTAGATTTTCATTTAGCTTACATTTGTTCTGATGAGAAGTCAGAAGTATTTTTATCATTATTCCCTTTTCTATTACATGCCTTTTCTCCTGCCTACAATTACGAATCTTGAATTGGATTACTGTGTTGATATTCTACATCTCTCCACTGTCTTCCTTCTTTTCCTCTAAATCCTTGGACATATTTTAATACCAGTTTAATAATGCTTGTTTTTATTTTTAACAATATCCTGGCTATATTAGGTCTGTTCCTATTGCTTATTTTTCTCCTAATTTTCTCATAGTTTTCTGCTATTTTTGCATGTTTAATAATTGTTTTTATTTTATATTTGACATGTTTCATACTATATTATTTATATTCTAGACTTCTGTGTTTGGTAGAAGTGTGTTAAATTTTATTTTAAGCAGACAGTTAATTTACTGGCACATTAGTTTGATCCAGATGGTGCTTATTTTTAAGTTTTTAAGGCTGATTTAAGAGTATTTCTTCTGATAGGAGTAGATGAGCCCTACTTTGGAAGCTGACTTTCCTGAGTTCTTATTTAAACACTGGGAGATGCTCAGTGAGTCTTTTCACTTTGGCTAGTTGAACTCTAATTGCTCTCAACATTGTTGAACCAGTGAAATCCTCATTCCGCTCATTGCCCCTTAGAAACTGTTCTCTGTGTGGCCTTGTGAAATCTTACTCTGTACATGCATAATATGTTGTTCACTCAAAAAATTCAAGAAGACTCATTTGTAGATTTTTAGATCTCTTTCTCCGTTCAACTCTTTCTTCTCTGGAATGTTCTTCATAAATTCCAGCCACCTCAGCTGCATCCTACAATCGGTTTCTCCATTCAGAAAAATTGCTGCTATCTATTTGAGCTATTGTTTCTTTTTCTGCAGTTTTGGAAGTATCCCTATATAAAAGGCCAGCTTTAAATGTGGAGTTCACTTCAAGGATCACGACTCTATGCTGTGTGTTGTACAATGCTTTAAAACGGGCACATGGTACATTTTGTCTAGTTTTATAGCTGTTTACAGCAGAAGATTCAGTCTGAAATCCATTATTTTATTATGGCCAGAACCAGAAGTCAAGCACTCTGTTTTTTAAAAAAGCACATATTGTGTACCTGCTATCTTCCATGTACCATAACAGGTGTGTTCAAACACATAGTCAAGTCAGCTTTTACTATTTGTTGTTCCCCATGAAGGGCTTACATTTTATTTTATTTTTTTTCGGAGAGAGGGCTTAGGCAGATTTTTATTCAATATCTATGCATTTGCTCATGCTATTTCTGGTATATTTTTACATACTTCCTAAATACTGTTTGTCTTGCAAGATTTACGGCACTACTTTTTTGCATGTTTTTCTAATTCATCTCCAAAATCAACTTTTCCCAACTTCATATGTTCATAAGATACTTTTAAATTCACCTCTGTTATAGCATTTACCCTGTTGAATTATGGCTGTCTCTGTATGCGTCATAAAAACCTAGCAAAATTTTAGGCTGCAACTGCCACCTTCCCCTCTTTGTGACCCAGCTTGTCACAGTTACAAGTTCACATATTAGGCCATTTCTAAGGGTTCATTGTACTGAATACATGCTACCTAATTTAACTCACATGATAATCTTTTGAGGTATATAGTATAATTATCATTATGTTTAATAAGTGAATTGAGTCTCAGATAAGTTAATTATTTATTCTAATTTACTAATGTCAGTGTTAGAACTGAATTCTGAATTCAAGCTCCGTGTTTCCAACTCCAAATCTACTAATCATCACTATACCACATTTATCATGCATTGCCTTTACTCTTGTTAGCCTGATGAATAGGAAAATAATACAATAATCCTTAAATATCAGTACTATCTCATAAAATTTCATATAACTCATACAATTTTAATCACAATTGAAAAGGTCTATACAGCTTAATTAGTCTAACTCCCCATTCAATGGCCATATTTTCTCTACAGTATTCCTAACCATAAGACTTTTTTTGACCCTGCTGTGTCCCCTATCCCTTAAAGCAATCCATGTATGATAGTAATTATTAATTTCTTAGAGTAGTTTACATATGCCATCCTAAAACTTGTATCCACCATTTCTTTCTCCACCCTTAATGGCTGTATAAAATTTGTCCCCTTGGTCATTCATTGGCAAGCCCTCAAATATTTGAAAACAACTAGTGTTGCCTTAAGTCCTCTTTCTTTCAAGCTAAGCATCTTTAGTTGTTTTTCTTTGCTCTTCTTCTTAGATTGGTTTCTACTCTTTACATCAAATATTTTCTGTTTCTGGCCGAGATTTTAAGAAATCTAAAACTATGAAACATACTGTCCTGTATGATCATAGTAATCTGTGAGGCCATTATTATCTTAGGTGTTATTACAAAGTTCTTACTTTCCCTTTCCAAGATGAACGACATAGCAACATGAATAAAGAAAATTTTCCCTCTAGTAACTGGAAGAGTTAGAGTAACTATGATTTACAGATGAAAACCTAGGGCCAGAGCCTTCCTGTAGGATATGAGACTTCCTTTTCAAGAGGTGGCCCCCTATATAATATTTTTAAATTATCTGCCCTCTTCCTTCAATTCTGTCACTCTGTTATGCCCTTTGAAAAGAAACAGTGAAAGAGTTATATTTGGAAATCTGCCCCATGTTTTTTCTGATCACTGGAATGCAGAGGTGAATATGGATTTTATGAGTCTTTAGAGTTAGGGAGTAAATATTTTCAGTAATTAATTCTACAGTCTTAGAATTAGCTCTCACTGTAAATCAACAGCTGAATGGTGGGAGTTGGACATAATGGAGAAAATATGGACTAAAGAGATTATGAATATGTATTGTAGAGAATCCATATTTTAATAGGGTGAATTAAGTAAACTCTTGGATGAATTAAAAGGTTAGGTTCTGGTTGGATGTGGTTTTCCCTTATGTTCCAGAAATATGTCAACTCCCGATTTACAACAAAGGCCCAAATTCACAAAAAGAGAAAGACACCTCCTTCCCTACCTAGTAGAAGAAACTAATATTGCCATCAGACCATCCATATGCCATTATTTTTTTACATTACTCAGGCTATAATAGGCAGTGAACTTTCAATAATATATCACCTGATCTTTTGGTGTTTCTATTAGAAACCTGTAATCTTTCCCTGATAAAGAGAATGAGCCCACGAGCCAATATACCTGACAAATGCGTAAAGGTAGGGGCAGTGCCCAGGTGTCCCTGAGAAGTCTATCTCTGCCACTGCTTTCTCAGGGCCGCGGAGGGTACGTATCTCATGCAAGCACACACTTGCACTCACGTATGTGTATGTTTACCCTCTGGATTAGCCCAATTCTCCATTCAACTTAAGTTTTGCCTCATATTTTGGGAGTTCAGATTAAAAAACTGATCTAATCCATCCACATTTCTGGCATCTCAAAGCTTATATGGTATCAATGACCTCATGATCCTTTAGATTTATTATTAATATCTGAGTATTTACTTTCAAGGGTTAATTAACCTTGGTGAAATCTTAAAATCTTCAGCTAAAGATATACTACATGGCAGGCATACAATTTTGGAACTGCTTTGTTATGAATCTATACAAGGTAAATTGGCAGTGGTCACATATTAAAGTAGCTGCTTGAACAAACCTTAATGGCACAGCTTCCATCTCAGGACTTACTAAGATCCAGTGGTTGCTTAAAGAGAAATTAGTTCATTTGCTATAATTTGTTGAGGAAATCACCAATACAATATGCCATTAGAGTGCACATATTTCTTATAAGATACCTGTGGTAAAGCTCTTCCTGTCATCCTAAACTGGGGAACATACTGAAATTAGCTTGCGTCATGAAAGTTTAGATGCAGCTGAAAATTCAGAGACAATTGTTTTATCTTAAAAGCTATTTTCAATTTTCCATTGCCACATTTAAAAGTTAAGGTTTATACAGAAATGTTCTCAAGTGATTATAGAACAAGTGCAGGAAAATAGAAAAATAAAAATATGTATTTCAAGGCATCAATTCTAATTCTGCTTCTAAAAATAGTCAGTGTGCAAAGCTGCGGTTGCCAGGGATTTCTTCAATGAAGCTGCATCGTCACCATCAACTACATTTTCAGGATCCACAATCTTCATAGATATACTTCATTTTTTAATATTATAGAGGAAGAAAGTGTAATAATTTGGTGGGAACTCCCTCCTATGTATGATATAGGAAGGTAGACAAATTAGCATCTGCCCGTGCTATGATGATCACAGGAACACTCTTGCAGCTGACAATTCCAAGAAATTACTGTCCTTGAATAACATCAAGCTTTAAATTTTTGATTACTGAAATTTCAGTAACAAATATTGCAATCAAAATTGCATTTCATAAAACTTTGGATTCATTCTACGATAGTAATATTCAGCTTCAGGTGAATAATGACATTGATACTCAGCCTTTCAGTGTTCGGCCAAATATTTATTTGATGTATCTCTACTTTATATATATTTGCAGATTTTAAAATATTTTTTCTGCTGTGTATCATCATAACTGATACACATACACATACATACACACAAAATCTTATGGAAGGCAAATGCAAACATATACACAAAGAACATATTATAGGACAATGTGAAAAAAGAAAACATTCAAAGCAGAGATCATTACATAAGATCTCAAACTAAACATATCTTCACTGTTATATGTAATGAAATAAAATTAATAATTAAAGCAAAAGACTTATATTGGACAAGAAAAAATGTGTTGATAATTCTGTTAGCTCCACCCAAATCGTTTATCTGACTTTCAGTACTCTGTTCTGTGCCCCAGGAGGTGAACTCCTAAGACTTTATCATTCAGGTTCCTCTGCCAGCTAGCTCCTAGTTGAATTGGATTAATGTAAGGCACTGGCAGTGGGTCACATGGCAGAAGGAGAGAGAGAGAAATCCTGATATCTATTCCCTGCTTTCTTCCTAATTCTGCATGAGTGTAGTTTCTACCAGATAACGCTTCTCCACAGCACCAGCTCTTCCTAGGCTTCAATAATGCAAATTACACACCTTTTCCCTTCAGGTCTAGGGATGGTAACAGCGTTTCACTGTTCCTGGTGTCTGAGTATTACAGCAACCTTTGCTGGGGTTTTAAATCCTGCTCTAACTGAGGTAAGTAGTCCATTTGCCAAAGTCTCTATTGTGGACCATTGAAGCAGCTTTCTTTTTCTTTTCTTTCTTTCCTTTTTAATAATAGTGATGGGGTCTCCCTATGTTGCCCAGGATGTTCTCAAACTCCTAGGCTCAAGTGATCTCCTGCCTTGGCCTCCCAAAATGCTGGGATTACAGGTGTGAGCCACCATACCAAGCCTGAAGCAGATTTCTGTTTTATACAAGGGTTCTAATTAATGTAGAAGCTATTACAAAATGGGGTATGTAAGAATATCCCTTTCTTAGGGAATAACAGGTAGCTATACCTTGTACTGCCTACCACACAGAAAGAGCAGAGTGACTGAGAGGCTTCTCTGGATTTTGGAAGTAACATTACTACATTTGTGTGTATTCAAACCTATTACAGGCTAACTCACAAGTCTACTCATTTAGAACAAAGAGCTCTTTGCAGCAGGTTCAGTCTGTGCTGTAGGCTCCTCTGCTGTATGGGTATTTTGACTCAGTAGATCTAAGTATCTGGCTTAGAGTAATGCTATTTGAAGCTTCTAAGTAACCCCAAGAAGACAATCGCAGTTCACCTAACTAATGATTTTGGAACAAAACTATGTCCCCTTCTGCCAAATATTTTTATCTATTTAAGAAGTCTGGCTTGTCACCATGTAACTATGTGATTTGAAGTGTTCACCATCAACTGGGTGCTACCCAAGTTATCAAGTCTTAAAATTGTGCTTGAAAATTAGCAGGTTATTATAAAATGGAATTGATATGGATGACATTAAGGCTGAACAGGAAGAGGAGTCACGAGTATATTGAATGAGGAGGTGGTTCAGACCTTTATATTGAATGAGGAGGTGGTTCAGACCTTTATTAGCTATTCCTGCTTGGTTATCAAATTTTCCTCAACTCTCATTCATATTCAACAGGGGAATCCCCTAAAGAGGAGGTGCTCAACAATCAGGTAGATTAGGTGTCTGATCTTTCCTGTGGATATCTATCAAGATTTCTCCCAGTGATACTGGTGCTTACGTAGTGGAACCATGCAAAAAGTAATCATAGTTGCATGGATGGTAAATATGCATGAACTCAACACAGTGGACTACCCGTTAGCAACCCTGATCTGTCTACTATCACTGGGTGTCCAACTTGTCAACACCAAGGGCCAGTGTGTTCCTGATATGGCACCATTTCATAGGGATACCGACCAGGCACCTGGTGCCAGGGTGATTACATTGAATCCTTTATATTGTGGAGTAAGCAATCATTTGTCCACATAAAACTAAATACACATTCTAGAAATGGGTTTCTCTTCTCTGCCCTCAATGCTTCTACCAGTGTCACCATATGTCACTTTATAGAGTGCCTTATTCATTGCCATAACATCCCATACTACATTGCCTTTGACAAGGAAACTCATTTTATAGCAAAACAATTGTTACAAAAGATCCATGCCCATGAAATTCATGTTTCCCCACATGTCCCATCACCAGTAAGCAGCTGGCCTGATAGAATGATGGAATGGCTTCCCAAAGGCTCAGTTTCAATGCCAGGTGTGACACAATATTGTTTGAAATTGTGGTGCTGGCCTAACAGATTAAACTATTAGCCAATACATAAGCCATATTTCCAAAAGCCAGAATATGTAGGATCAGGAACTAAGAAGTAGAATTATTTTACCTAATATTCTATTTACAGAATTTTATTTCCCTTCCTGGAAACTTGTATTTAGTAGCTTTGGAGGTTCTCTTTTCCAAGGAAGGAACATTTCTTTCAAGAAATATAGCTATGTTTCCATTAAATTTGGACCTGAAATTGCACCCTTGCTATTTTTAGCTCCTAATGCCATTGACCTAACTGGCAATAAAGAGTTTAACTATACTGAATGGATTGATTAATTCTGATTAACAAAGGAAAATTAGGCAAGTAGGCCTAGTTGGAATCCAGGAGATCTGCTGTGGAGCCTTTTAGCACTTATATGTCCCATAAAGAGCCACCAAATAAAGACGGATCACTAGGGACTTTGATCCTATGAAATGAGGATTTGGCTCATCCCATGAGACAATAATTCCTGTACTACAGAAGTAGTAAAGTTTGCTTGAAAATGGAACTGATAATAGAAAAAGGAAATTATGATGATAAAATTTAGCCTCATGACTAAAAGTGAAAACAGTAGTAGCTAATTTACATGTTTATGTTAACAGAATATTTCTTTCCCCTCACTCTCCTTGCTATGTCATATAAAGAGTACTGATAGTGGGTGACATTAACAGTTATAATCCAGTTGGGAATAAGACTGCATTGCTGACACCCCGCCACAATTTAAATTATGCTAGGACTGTGATCTCCCTTTACTAGAGATCCAATTTTCTTAATCTAAGCAAGAGGCAAGAATGAATGCGAAGTAGGAGTAATGTTCTGGTAAGTTTCTATTGACTTCATGGATTTATTTTCTTCCATTGTCTATCTTGCTCTGTGCTCATGGATGCAGAGCCATGCAGTCAACATCTTCCATATTCCTTTGTAGCTTGAATTTCAGCAGAAGGCACTCAGTGGGAGGCTCCTGTAGGGTTCAAGTTAGGTGGAGAGGAGAATGGGTTATTTCTTCCCAGATTCCCTCTGCTTTGGTTCTGTGCTTCTGCCAGGGGCTGCATCTCTCCATAACTAGCACTCTTGCTATGTGACCTTTCCTTGAAGCTCCAGAACTCGCTTAGCTCTAGTAATACTATCTTTTCTCTTGTCTCTTTATGGCTTCCTGTGGTTGGTGTCTTTGTTCCTCTGCATCTCTCTCTCTTATTTTTTTTAACCCTAGCTACATCTCTGTAAACAGACTCTTTAGGTTCTTGACAGTGGTAACTCTGAGAGGAATCATGATTCCTTCCAGGATTACATTCAGTAACAAAGCCAATGATTTATTGCATACAAGCAGCAACTCTAATAAAAATTAACTGAAAAGCTTGAAAGTGAAGCTTTGGGCAAAAGAATTACAGGCAAATAGAAATCAAAAAAAAAAAGCAAAGATCACAATATTTAGAACAAACAGGTTTTATTCGTGGTTGGTAAAAAATATGAAGTAGGTCAAGGCACTTTGTATCAATAAAGAGGTCAATATAAATAACTGTCATAAATATTTATTAAATATGTATGCAAAATTCAGAAAGCAAAAACTTCAGAAGCATTTTTTAAAAGATAATTTATAATGCTGTATTTTCAGCTGATGGAAGATCAAGTGAAAAAACATAAGTGAGATTTAGGAGGACATAAGCAATTAATGGAGGATAACTAATATGTGCATATTTATTCAAATACTCATGGAATAATAGCCAAAGTGGACAAAGTATTGGGCCTCAATGAAAACCTTAGCATATTACAAAAAGTAAAAATAATGTAAAATTTAGTCCATGATGACAATGTAATAAAACTGAAAATTATTTCTGGGAAGTGATATTGCCTGCAATTGTTAATTTCTACATTTTTAAAAATAATTATTCTATTATTTTGTTCAGTAAACATTGTACTTTTTTATAGTTAAAATATCAAAATACTCAAATATATACAAAATGTTCATAATATATAATTTTTAAAATACCATACAAATATCAAACTTAGAAGAAGCATAAACAATTGTAGCTGTGCTAATAGCCCTCAATGAATTCAGAATGTTATAATTAGATATTGAAAGAAGGGTAAGAAGTACATGTATAGTAACGGGACAGTGCACAGTCACAAGTTGGGTATAGCCTTATAAATTGTCTATTTTAAAGTATATGTATATAGTAATTTGCTATTCAGAAATGTTGAATCATTTAAAAATAATTTTATGATTACAGAAACAGGATGTGTGTATCAGAGAAAAGTTTTTAAATGCGGAGGAGCAAAATGTATTGAAATAGTCCTATAAACAAGAAACCACCATTGTTAGTACCTTTGCCTCTAGCCTTACATATTATTTTTCATCAAATATACACTTTGTAACCTCTTTTTCAGTCAATAATTTTCACATTTTTATTTTCATGCATTTCCATTATATATAATATCCATGCTGTATTTAGATGTCTTTAATTAATTAAACATTTTTCTTTAGGGCTGATTTCTTTAAACCGGTCTCAGTGCAGTCCTGCACATTGTATCTAATTGTCCGCCCCTTATTTTTTTTTTAATCTAGAATTACCCCGCTTTTTAAATGGTACTGACTTGTTGAAGGAATGAGGCCAATTGACCTACAAAATGGCATACCTTAGGGCTTTGCTTGATTGCTTTCTCTGTCTAAATTTACACCTAATGCCTTAATGGCTGCCAGGTAAACACGCTTGACTAGAATAAATCACAGGTGAAATTTTGTACCTCATGTTGTACTACATCAGAAAATTTGTAATGTCAGGTTGACCCACAGTTGAGACACTAAGAGTGATCATTGGTTTGTGTGATATCTGATATCTGATACTGATATCATCCTTCAGTTAGACTGCCCCTTTTGCAAGTACGGGATGCTATGAATGTCTACTTCCCCATAAGCCTTCACTTAATGAATTTTAGCAACAATGTTTCTCTTTCATAAGCTTCCACTGAAATATAATATAATTGAATTGTGCAAATCATAATTGTATAGCTCAAGGAATTAGTTCAGAGTGAACACACGCATGAAACTACCAACCTGGGTCAAGAAACACTCAAAGGACACATAGGAGGCTCCTCATGCCCCAACCACATTATTTCCCTCTCCCTTCTCCCAAAATGTAACTACTGTCCTGATGTCAAATGGCAAAGAATAATTTACCCCCTATAAATAGACTAATACAGAATGTGTTTGTATTTGTTCCTCTTGTTCAAAATTATGATCAAGATTCACAGATGTTATTGTGTGTATCTTTATCATATTCATTTTGATAGATGTAAAGTAGTATGATCTATTCATATACCACTATTTATTCTTTCCTGTCTTGCTAGACATTGCTTTCCTTCTGTGGCTAAATAATCCATTTGTGAACATTGTTATGTTTCTATTACTGCATATGTGCATACAATTCTGTTGAATGCATACCCAGAAATGAAATTCTTGGTTCACACAGGACGCATGTGTTCAAATGTGGTAGATAATATGAAACCTGTTTCCAAAGTGTTTGTTCGAAATTCATCCTGACAGCATAAGAGATTCCCAGTTGCTTCAAAACCACATCAACACTTTAAATTATTTTCTATCTTTTAACTTTTCTAGTGAATGTGTAGTATTTCTCCCGATGGACTTAATTATTATTTAAAGACAAGTGAGGTTGGACATCTTTTAAAAGGTTTATTAGATATTTGTATAATCTCTTCTGTAACCTGCTTTTTCAAAATACTCGCCCATTTTCCTATTGGGTGGCCTCTCTTCTTATTGTTGGAATTTTTATGTATTCTGCATATAAGCCATTTGTCAATTATATAAACTGCAAATAATCTAGTTTCACTTGCTTTTGCTCTCTTATTGGTGCCTTTTTAGAGAAGAAAACACTTAATTTTAATACAGTTCAAATCATTAATGTTTTTCATATTCTGCTTAAGAAATATTTGCCTTCCCAGGCCCTGAAAATATTCTTTACTATCTTATAAAATTATTGCTTTTCCATTCCCGTTTAGATCTACATGAATGAAATGGTTTTGTGAATGAAGTGAGGTAAAAATCTAGATTTCTTTTTCCATACTGATACAGGATTCTATACTGTTATATTGGTCTATCTATGCTTGTGATATTTACCTTTCTTCATAACTATGGTTTATATTATAGCCTTGATATCTGGGACTGTAAGTACTTTGTTCTTTTTTGAGATGTTAGCTGTTCTTAGCCTTTTGCATTGTCATCTAAATTCTAGAATCCACGTGTCAATTTTTGAAGATAAAGAAGCCTCTTGGAACTATGATTGATATTGTAATCAACAGATGAATTTAGGAAAATGGGCATCTTTATAAATTTAAGTTTTCAATTTATGAACACATTCTATCTCTTGATTTATTTAGGTTTCATTCAATGTTACCCAATAAAGTTATATAGTTCTGTAGAGATTTTGCATATATTTGATTAAATTTATCTCAAGTATTTGATGTTTGGATGCTGTTCAAAGAGGTATTTTTTTATATTTTAATCTATTTATTGTATAAAGAAATACACTTTTAAAAACATTGGCCTTATATCAGAAACCACACAAAACTGTGATATTAATTCTAATAATTAACTAGAAAACTATCTTGTACATTTCAAAACAAATGTATAGTGTGAAAATGGGAGTGGCATTTTACCATTCTGGTCTTTAGTCTTTACTCCTTGCCCTCTTGCACTGGCAATGAATGGATTAGAATAAAGTAGGATGGAGTAATGAGAATAAGTAATCTAGCCTCATATTTTATCTTGCAGACAAGATGTTTAACATTTCACATTAAGAAGGATTTTGCTGCAGATTTTTTCATTTTTTGAAGATTATGTTTATCAGATTAAAACGCTACAGTTTGCTGAGGTTTTCAATTCTAAAAAATACTATTATCAGAGATTTTAGACAATCATTAGATTTTTCTTTTTATTCAGTAGTAAATTGCAGTAATAGACTTTAAAATGTTTGTGGCAAATTTGAGCAGAAGGAGGATAACCTTTCAAACACAAAAGTTGCAAGTATAAGAAACCACAAAATATTTTTACTGAGATTTTCAGATTCACCAGTTGTTTATGTTTTGCTCCATTTATTTATGATCTCTCCTCCTCTCTCATTCTTCTCTTTTTTTAATTATTTAAGACTAATATGTCAAATTTGCCCTTCTACCCTGTTAGGGTTTGGCTGTGTCCCCACCCAAACCTCATCTTGAATTCCCACATGTGTGGGAGGGACCCAGTAGGAGGTAATTGAATCATGGGGGCACGTCTTTCCCATGCTGTTCTCATGATAGCAAATAAGTCTCAAAAGATCTGATGATTTTATACAGAGGAATTTCCCTGCACAAGCTCTCTTCTCTTGTCTGCCACCATGTGAGACATGGCTTTCACCTTCTGCCGTGATTGTGAGGCTTCCCTAGCCATGTGGAACTTGGATGCAGAGCCATGCAGTCAACGTCTTCCATATTAAATCTCTTTTCTTTTGTAAATTGCCCAGTCTTGGGTGTATCTTTATCAGCAGCATGAAAACGGACTAATGCATACCCCTAAATGTATTTGACTTTCTAAAAAAAGGACATCTCCCTATAACCAAAGTATAATTATCAAAATCAAAAAAATTTACTCGTTAATTTTTTAATGTTAAAACATCCTTGCATTTCTGAAATTAAAGGAAGTTCGTTAGTCTACATTAAACTTTTAAAACATGCTACTGAATTAGTTTAAAAATATTTGCATAAGAGTTTTACTTCAATTTGTATATGACACCTGTATTGTGTTTTTCTTTCATGTACTGCCCTGTAAGATTTCTTATCAAGATAATGTGGCCATCATAAAATGTGTTGGAAAGGGTTTCTGCAATTACAGAAACTAAGTGTTATAGAACTCTAAGTGTTATAAAAGAATTACTATTCCATTATTAAATCTTTAGAAGAATTTGCAGGCAAATCCTGGCATGGACTATTCCAAAATTGAATATGTTAAATATTTAATTTCATTAATGTAAATCAGGCTACTCATATTTTGTTTTTTTTCCAGTGTCTGCTTTAGTAAGTAGCATTTTTATTAGAATTTGTCCATTTTTTCTAAATTTTCAAATTGTTGCCAAAATTTGTTCATAATATCCTTAAATAAATTTTTAAAAATCACATGTATTGATGTATAATTTACATTCATTAGAATTTACTCTTCTTAGACATCCAGTTTGATGATTATTGATAAATTACATTCATTAGAATTTACCCTTCTTAGATATACAGTTTGATGATTATTGATTAATGTATATAATCATATAACTACCACTGCAATCAAGGTATAGAATACTCCCATCACCCCCATAAATTCCCTCAATTTCCTTTGTATTAAGTCTGCAACCCCTACTTTTATACCCTGGCAACCACTGATCCTATCTGTCTCTATAGTTTTGCCTTTACCAGAATATCATACAAATGGAATGAAACAGTGTATTGCCTTTCATGTCTTTTGCAAAATTATGTTCTTCCATGGATTTTAAGTTTCTTCTTTTTAAATTGCTAATATTAACCTACTATCTCTATATAGAAAGCTTTATCACTAGCTGATTGATGTGCATTTGAGTTGTTTCTAGGTTGAAGGTATTGTGAATAATTTTCATATAGGGATATACATGAACTTCCCTTGCTCCCTTTTTTGGGGGTAAATTCTTAAGAGAGGAGTTTCTAGGTTGTATGTAAGAGAATATTTAAAATGATAAGAAACTGCCAAACTGTTTTCCAAAGTTACTGTATCATTTTGCATTCCCACTAGCAAACTGAGAGTTTTGTGGTCCACATCCTCACTATCACTTGGTACTTTCAGTTGTCTATAATTTTTAAATTTTAACCAATTTAGTTATATGTGTAGGGGCATCTCATTGTGGATTTAATTTACATTTTTCCAGTGAATAATAATGTTGATCATTTCATATTCTTACTTGCCATTTGCATAGCTTCTTTGGTGAAGTATCTGCTCAAATGTTTCCTTACTTTAAAATTTTAAAAATTTAAAATTTTTTTATATTCTGTTAATATTTTACAACTGAAGTTCACAACACACTGCAAGGGTTAATTCAGACACACTGGCAGAAATTGCAGTATCTGATAATCTATATATATTACTTACCAATAATTGGTACAGAGTTGTGATTATTGATTAAGAAGCCTGAGAAAGAACTAGGACAAAGCACTTCTGAGCCTTTAGAGAACGTATTTTCTTGGACTGGATTTGCCAAAACAAAATTGATCTTTGGCTATATGTTTTTGGTCATATCTCAAAGAATAATAACTTTAGAAGATAATTCCAAATATCCAGAAAAATGCTTATCTCGAAGTCTACTTCTGAACCTTTAAACTTGACCCAACTTCCCACATATCTTTTCCAGGCAATTACTTTGGCTTTCTCTAATTCATTCTCTAGTCAGGATCTCAACCTTTTATTTTCCCCCAGTTTTCTTGAACTAATAGTATCTGTGAAACATATTCTTGGAAAGCAAAGCAAACAAAGAAACACACAGTTAATCAAAAGTTAACAATTGATGAACAATATCATGGCAAATGTTAGCATACCATACCAGTAGTATGCTTCTGTTGTTTGCTTGCAGATCTAATGAAATCATAACATACGACTCTCAGAAAACAGCAAGGTAAAAATGACTTCTTAAAGATGTCCTAGACTTAACAGCAATCAGGCTCTAGGTAGGAGACTGGGTCCAGTTGATTTTTAACTTTTATTCCAATAAGATTTTATCTTTATCAGAAGGAATGATATTTTTTAAATGGTAGTTAAAACAGGTAAGAAATGAGAGATTATTACACAACAGTACACTCTATAGTATGTGATAAACGTCTGTGTCTCTTTTGACTTAACAGTCTGAATTAAAATACTACTATTTCATTAATCAATATGATATTTAAATCACCAAATTAAAAATGATCACTCTGTGTTAAAATTTTCTCTGATGACACTTCACTATGCAGAACATGGTAATTACTTTGAGAAATCATCTATTCCAAGGTAACTGGGCAGTTACAATATTTTATCAGGTAAATTACCAGTCACCATCAACATTCATCACAGACTCATTTGGATTTTATTACGGATTGACATTTACTTATTTGCCCAACTTTTAAAATTACAACAGTTGCACGATTGCCCCAGGGTGCAACTGTAGAAAACTAGCACACTAATTACATTAATTATCATAAATAAAACGTTATCAAAGAGTAGCATGTAATAACATAGCATTTTTTAAAAGCAACTTAGGGCATCCCTATAATACCTTAAATTTAGGTATTACATTGAAATTTTCAAGACTGCTTTACCTCTATAGTTTTAATCTTTAACACCTCAGCCATAGGAATGTTATTATTAATGCCATTTCAGAAATAAAGAAGCAACAGCCAAAACAGCTGTATGATTACCCTAAGATCATACACAGCTGGAACATTTTAAGGTTAAGTCAAAAACCACATTTCCTAAACTTCCAACGTTCCATTTTTTGCCCCTATATTTTTCTGCCTTTTAGAGATGAAAAGTAAAATATTTATCTTTTATCCTCCAAAGTATCAACACTTTAAGTGAACTAAAGATCCAAAAGTGAGTCTGATCTGCTTGCTTTTTCTCACCTCTATTGCTACTGACCTAGTCAAGCAAACATCATCTTTCCTCTCAAGTACCTGTAACAACTCCCTTCCTTCTTGCCCCATAAAAATCCATATTATACAGAGAAACCCAACTGACTTTTAAAATATAAATGAGATCATGCCATTTTTTTTGCTTAAAATGATCCGTGGATTCTCAACATACTAGAATAAAATCTAAATCACCAAGTCCTATAAAATTCATGTAATCTGACCCCCCTCCCATTTCATCTCCTATCACTCTGTATCCCCTCATTATTCTGCTTTTTTTTGTCTGATTGTTGAGCCTATTGCCAAGATTCAGCCTGCCTCTGAGTCTTTGTTCTTCTATTTTGCCCTGTTTGGAATGCTCTACCCCCAGGTTTCGCAGAACTGGTTTCAAATTTCTACTCCTCAAAGAGACTTTCTTAAATAACTGAACCTAAACTGACCTTTCCTCTTTCTCCTTCTTTCCTACAGCGTATCCTCTAGTCATTCCTTATCACATTCTGTTTTATTTTTATGCCATTTTTCTTTGCTTTCAGAAATTATCAACTCCCACACCTTAGAAGTCCACATAAGAGCTTGTGTATCTTGATTACTACCTGTAACAGAAGCTATGCATTCTTCACTCTTATCTCTAAAGGCTGCTCTGGAAATCACCTGCAACCTCAGTTGATGGTTCTCATATATTCTAAAGAGCTTTCTACCTCAACGTCTCTCAGCCTGAGGCCATTCTCTGAGTATTCTTCCTAGCAGACAAGAAATGCCAGGAAGTTAATGGCTCAAGGTATTAGGCTGGTGCAAAATTAATTGTGGGTTTTGCTATTAATACAACCTTCAGTCCATAGATAAAATCAGGAAATTACTATGTGCATGGCTCCTTCATTCCTCAGGTGGCCAATTATAAAGGTGTGTTCTACATCTTTCACAGTCTCCAGCATGACTGAACCCTAGTTGCACACAGTAGAAACCAACTTACTCATGTGCACTTCATTGCCTTTCATTTCTCTATTTTGTTGTTAAATAAACTCACACCGACTTCCCTGTCCCCAGTGCCTGATTGGACTCATCATACATACTATTGTCCTCTTCCCTGCTTTTTGTTTTCACCATTTTTCTTCCCCACTGGCTTGTCTTGTCTCCACTAATGATCTTCTTTCTATAACTTCCCTCTCTGAGCCATATGCTTTTATCTCTCACCAATGTCCCGGATCACTGTCTTGAAGGTGGTTATCTCCACATGGCCTTTTTGTCTCCAAGTTTTGATAACTAATACTGCCCTTCATCCCTTCATGCCTAGAGAAGGTAACAGTTGCAGGGTACATACAGAATTACCCCTTTTGGTTTATCTATACACTATACACAGCTTTTAAATTGCTCTTTTATTATATTCTATTCAAATTAAACAAGTATATTGTGTATTTTCCCTAGTACACTGATAGGTACCATTTGTACATTCAGGTTTTAGTGTATATTCAAAGAGAGATTTTCCTTTCTTTCTTCCTATGAGATTTTTCACTTATTTCTTGAAATTGGCTTAAAGAATACAGCATATCCAAGTTTTAGGGGAAAAGAGACTCGGCACTAAAAACAAAAATACTTTGCTATGCACTAAATTCACAAGAACAATTTTTCTTTATCTATTTCTGCTTCTTCTTTAATTCCTAGAGAAACTACTTTTTGTCTGATATCTCTTCTTTCTTCAGAAACCTTATTTTTGTTATAGCTCAAAGAAAACCTCTTGGGCTTCTCTTTTGGAGGCAAACCTTCTCTTTGGAGTAGCATAAAGACATTCTATTCTTATTTACTTCTCTTCAGTTTTTTTTTTATTTTATGAGGAATTAAGCGTATAGAGTGAAATACACACCTATTAAAGGTATACACCCATGTGACACACATTTTAATCTGAACACAAAACATTTCTTTCACCTCATAAACTTCTCTCATGCCCCTTTCCAGTCAAGATTGCTGCAACATAAGGCAACTGGTGATTTGGTTTCTATCACCGTAAGTTAGTTCTGCCAGTTCTCGAACTTCATATAAATGAAACCATAGCACATGTAATCTTTGGGTCTAGCTTATTTCACTCAGTGTAAAGTTTTTGAAATTTGTCTGTTGCTGTGTCTTGATAGTTTGTTCTCTTTTGTTACTGAACAGTGTTGGCTAAAAGAGTCAAACTCTGTAAAATATTTGAAGAGATTTATTCTGAGCCAAATATGAGTGACCATGGCCTGTGACATAGCCCTCCTCAGGAGACCCTGAGAAAATTTTCCCAAGGTGGTTGGGGTTCAGGTTGATTTTATACATTTTAGAGTGTTAAAACATACTAAATATGGCCTGAGAGGGACTCCATACTTCTATACTAGAATCTTTGTGGACAAACTGCAACCCAACTTAATAGGTAGACAACATTGAAAAACCTAACTTAGGAGTATGCACCTGTCACAATAGCTGAGTGTTGGCCAATCCCAGCAGCCATACTTCAACCACTTGTACACTATTGAGTGTTCAAACTGTGTTCAACTAAGGCAAATGCTAAGCTGTAACCAATTCAGTTGTTTCTGTACCTCACCTCCAATTTCTGTACCTCATTTTCCTTTTTATGTCTATAAATCTTTCACCACATGGCTGTGCTGGAATCTCTCTGAATCTGCTGTGATTCCAGGGACTGCCCTATTCTCAAATTGTTGATTGCTGAATTAAACTTCTTTAAATTTAATTCAACTGAAGTGTTTCTTTCAACAGCTGGTGTCAGAAGTGGGATCTGAAGTAGAGCCTTAACAATCCCCAGGAGTGCTAAGTGAACAAGCAAGGTACCTGCAAAGACCTACTTTTGTCCCTTGATCTCTCAAAGTGCCTGGGGATCATGGGTAAGTTCTCACAGATTTCAGAACTCCATGGATTTGTATTAGGAACTCTCTGAGTTTCTTTGAACAAATTTGTGATCAAAACAGTTTGAAAATGAGGACAGAAACTGAACTGGGTCCAGGATCAGATTTGATCTGGTAATTAACTGACTTGGATCCAGCTGGAGGCCTCTCTCTCTCTTTTTTTTTTTTTTTTTTTTTTTTTTTTTTTGAGATGGAATCTTGCTCTGTCACCCAGCCTGGAATAGAGGGGCGTGATCTAGGCTCACTGCAACCTCTGCCTCCTGGGTTCAAGTAATTATCCTGCCTCAGCCTCCCGAGGAGCTGGGATTACAGGTGCCCACCACCATACCCAGCTAATTTTTGTATTTTTAGTTGAGACGCGGTTTCACCATGTTGGCTAGGCTCATCTTGAACTCCTGACCTCAAGTGATCTACCCACCTGTGCCTCCTGAATTGCTGGGATTACAGATGTGAGCCACCATGACTGTCCCAGTTAGAGGCCTCTTACCTTTGGCTGAGTCAGAAAGAAACTGTTAGTAAATGGTAATATCGCAGTGGTTGTAAAATTTGGCTTTTAGAAATGCACAGGGATTTTTGAGTCCTACCCCTTCATTTCATTTTTCTTGTGCACTTAGGTTGGAAAAAATTATTGGCTAAGTCAATCAAGGGAATCTAAGAGTAAAGCCAATATTTTAGGTAAAAATGGGATCCTTAATTTTTGAAAGTCTGAGTTTCTTCCATCTTTTCATTTTTTATTTTATTTATTTATTCATTATTATTATTATTATTTTGAGATGGAGTCTCTGTCACCCAGGCTGGAGTGCAATTGTGCAATCTCAGCTTACTGCAACCTCCGCCTCCTGGATTCAAGTGATTCTCCTGCCTCAGGCTCCCAAGTAGCTGGGATTACAGAGGCATGCCACCATGCCCGGCTAATGTTTTGTATTTTTAGAAGAGATGGGTTTTCACCGTGTTAGCCACGATGGTCTCAATCTCCTGACCTTGTGATCCGCCTGCCTCAGCCTCCCAAAGTGCTGGGATTACAGGTGTGAGCCACTGCGCCCGGCCTAAAGAAATAGAATTTTATTAATTTATCAGCCGAGTTAGCATTACAGCAGCTTACGAAGCATTTGCCATTGTTTAGGGTTGCAGTGAGGACCACATGAAACACCTGATGAAAAACCTTCACAAAACCTGGTCTCTTTCCAACAGCTTAGCTATGTGAGAATAGCTTTTATAATATGACAATCCTAAAAATAAAACCATTTTAAAGTTAAAACTGTCCTTCCAGTTGCTGTTTCAAACTTTATCCCAAGAACTGAGGTGCCGTTCAGTAAAAGGCAACTAGAGGCTTCTCAGCAGTAAGGCTAAGTACTTGTTTTATGTTTTCTGGTGATGAATTTATTTCTTGTCTTTGAGTTTACAGTGACAGCTATAAAAGTTATTGTCAATAGTATTAGTATAATTTAATTTCTAATAGAATGAGTTTCCCATGTATGTGTTAGTCAGAGCTATGATATTCTTAATAATACCACAACTTATTTTGTGCTCTATGATGATGATATTAGTGATCTGTTTTCTCAGCAATATTTTACAGTGCTTCGGACTATTAATACACTCATCTGTGTTTTTGGCTGGGTGCTGTGGCTCACGCCTGTAATCCCAGCACTTTTGGAGGCTGAGACGGGTGGATCACTCAAGCTCAGGAGTTCGAGACAAGCCTGAGCAATATTGTGAAACCCTCTCTTTACTCAAAATACAAAAATTAGCTGGGCATTGGTGGCGGGCACCTGTAATCCCATCTACTTGGGAGGCTGAGACAGGAGAATCATTTGAACCCAGGAGGCAGAGGTTGCAGTGAGCCGAGATTGCACCATTGCACTGCAGCCTGGGCAAAAAGAGGGAAATTCCATCTCAAAGGAAAAAAAAAAAGGTAAATAGTAAGATCGGGCATGGTGGCTCATGCCAGTAATCCTAGCAGTTTGGGAGGCCAAGGCGGGCAGATCAGCTGAGGTCGGGAGTTCAAGACCAGCCCGACCAACATGGAGAAACCCCATTTCTACTAAAAATACAAAATTAGCCGGACTTGGTGGTGCATGCCTGTAATCCCAGCTACTCAGGAGGATGAGGTAGGAGAATCGCTTGAACCCAGGAGGTGGAGGTTGCGATGAGCCAGGATCATGCCATTGCACTCCAGCCTGGGTAACAAGAGCAAAACTATGTCTCAAAATAAAATAAAATAAAATAGTGAATAGTATTCCTTTGTGTGTGTGTGTGTGTGTGTGTATCACATTTTCTTTATCCATTCATCCAATGCTGGCCTCCTAGGTTGCTTCCATATCTTAGATATTATGCATAATGCTGCAGTGAATATGGTAGTGCAGTTATCTCTTTAGTATGCTGATTTCAATTCCTTTAGCTATACACTCACAGGTGGGGTTGCTGGAACATACAGTAATTCTATTTTTAATTTCTGATGAATCTCCATGTTATTTTCTTTAATGGCTTTATTCATTTACATTGCAAAATGTAATTACTTTTTTTTTTTTTGAGATGGAGTCTTGCTCTGTTGCCCAGGCTGGAGTGCAGTGGTGTGATCTAGGTTCACTGCAAGCTCCGCCTCCTAGGTTCACACCATTCTCCTGCCTCAGCCTCCCAAGTAGCTGGGACTACAGGTGCCAGTCACCTGCCCGACTAATGTTTTTTGCATTTTTAGTAGAACGCTGTTGGGAATGGACTGGTTTATTCAATAAATCATGTTAGGTACATTGACTAATAGTGTGTAGGAGTGAAGTTACATTTACTGAATTCTTTACATTAAGGTATAGTCAAAACAGACTTAATAATTAAATGTAAAAATGATCTGGAGAAAACCTTCTTTTTTTGTTTTGTTTTGTTTTTTGAGATGGAGTCACACTCTGTCATCCAGGCTGGAGTGTAGTGGGGCGATTTTGACTGACTGCAACCTCAGTTTCCCAGGTTCAGGTGATACTCCTGCCTCAGCCTCCTGAGTAGCGGGATTACAGGTGTGTGCCACCACACTTGAATAGTTGTATATGTTTTAAAATAGGAATAGATTTTCTAAGCTAAACTGAACAGAAATGCTAAGAAAATAGTGAGATTTGACTTGATAATTATGTGTCTGAATGAATCAGCCAATTAATAAAATGAAAACAGGCTAGGGACAGTGGTGCATGCCTGTAATCCAAGCACTTTGGGAGGCTGAGGTGGGTGGATCACCTGAGGTCAGGAGTTCAAGACCAGCCTGACAAACACGGTGAAACCCCATCTCTACTAAATACAAAAAAGTAGCTGGGTGTGGTGGCACATGCCTCTAATCCCAGCTACTTGGGAGGCTGAGGAAGGAGAATCATTTAAACCTGGGAGGTGGAGGTTGCAATGAGCCGAGATCATGCCATTGCACTCCAGCCTGGGCAACAAGAGCAAAACTCTGTCTCAAAAAAAAAAAAAAAAAAAAATCACTGCCCCACCAACTTTTCCACATAGGATGATTAAGGATTTCAGAGCCCATGCTACCTCTAGGGGCTCCTACCCCTCCCACACCACACATATATCTTGACAGGGCTAGTTACAGAGAAGAAAAGGCCCAGTAAGTTAATATCACAATCATTGCCACATACCCGCCAAAAAACTCAAATTAAAATTTTGACAAAATTAAGTATCAACAAGAATGTAAAGATTTGGGAATTATCAGACATTCTAAGACTGTCAGTTGGTGTGTTAACATTGGGATGAAACCAACAATAGCTAGTAAAATGGAAGATACGTTTACCCTGTAGCCTATAGCTTCATCTCTTGCTTTATACTGTACACTATACACACTATACACACTAATGGTAACCAAATAGAAACACACAAATGTTCACAACAGCATCGTTTGTAACTGACAAAAATGAACACAACCCACATGTCCACCAACAGTGAAGGGATACACACTGGTGTACTGTATTTTTATTTTTATTTTTATTTTTATTTTTATTTTTATTTTTTGAGACTGGGTCTTGCTCAGTCACCCAGGTTGGAGTGCAGGACGTGATCTCAGTTCACTGCAACCTCCGCCTCCCAGGTTCAAGCAATTCTCCTGTCTCAGCCTCCCAAGTAGCTGGTCTTCCTGATGGGTGCCGCCACTCCCAGCAAATTTTTGTATTATTGGTAGAGACAGGGTTTCACCTTTTAGGTAAGGCTGGTCTCAAATTCGTGACCTGAGGTAATCCACCTGTCTTGGCCTCCCAAAGTGCTGGAATTACAGGTGGGAGCCACCATGCCCGGCCTTTTTTTTTTTTTCTTTTTTTTTTTGAGACTGAGTCTCACTCTGTTGTCCAGGTTGGAGTATAGGGTGCAATCTCGGCTCACTGCAACCTCCACCACCTCCCAGGTTCAACTGATTCTCCTGCCTCAGCCTCCCGAGTAACTGGGATTACAGGCACCCACCACCACGCCTGGCTAATTTTTTTTTTTTAACAGAGTCTAGTTCTGTCACCCAGGCTGGAGTGCAGTGGTGCAAGCTCGGCTCACTGCAACCTCCACCTCCCAGATTCAAGTGATTCTTCAGCCTCAGCCTCCCGAGTAGCTGGGACTACAGGCGCGTGCCACCATGCCCAGCTAATTTTTTGTATTTTTAGTAGAAATTTGGTTTCACCGTGTTCACCAGGATGGTCTCGATCTCCTGACCTCATGATCCGCCTGCCTTGGCCTCTCAAAGTGCTGAGATGACAGGCATTAGCCACTGCATGGCCTAATTTTTGTAGTTTTAATAGAGATGGGGTTTCACCATGTTGGCTAGGGTGGTCTGGAACTCCTGAACTCAAGTGTTCTGCCTGCCTCGGCCTCCCAAAGTGCTGGGATTATAGATGTGAGCCATCATGACTGGCTGGTGAACTGTTTTAATAGAATGCAGAAACAATGCTAAGTGTGAATCTTAAATACTTAATATTGAGTAAAAGGAGCCAGATGCAGCAGGATACAGACTTTTACTCCAATTCTGTAAGAGAAAATCCAGGCAAAACCAGACTTTGCCTTAGGCTTTTAAAAAATGCATAATAAGGCCAGGCACTGAGGTCAGGAGTTCAAGACCAGCCTGACCAACATGTAAAACGCTGTCTCTACTAAAAATACAAAAATTAGCCAGGCATGGTGGCACATGGCCTGTGCCTGTAATCCCAGCTACTTGGGAGGTTGAGGCACGAGAATAGCTTGAACCCGGGAGGCGGAGGTTGCAATGAGTCAAGATCATGCCATTATACTCCAGCCTGGATGACAGAGCGAGGCTCCATCTCTAAAAAAAAAAAAAAGATAAAAAAAGAAAGAAAAAAATACATAATAAAATTATAAAGAGAACCAAGGAGAGAACCACAGATATCCACAGGTAATGTGGATATCTGTTATATCTGTTACAGTAAGAATGAAATAGAGGAAAGGAAGGTGAATAGAAAGAGATTTCTCCATTCATCAAAATTTTAAAGTCATGTTTCTCCTCAGGTTTTTCTCCAAGTTCAGTCTGAAATGGTGAAAGCAGCCAAGCACGGTGGCTCATGCCTGTAATCTCAGCACTTTTGGGAGGTAACAGAGAGAGACTCTGAAAAAAAAAAAGAGAGAGAGAGAGAACAATAGAGTGGTTATCAGGTAGAGAGAAAGGGAGGAAATAAGGACATGTGAGTCAGAGATACACAGTAGCAGATATGTAGGATGAACAATCCTATACATCTATATACAACATGAGGACTATAGGTAATAAAATTGTACTGTATATGGGATTCATGCTAAATAAGATTTTACCTTCCCTTGCCACACCAAAAAATGTGGGTATCTGTGATAGATATGGTAATTTGCTTCACTATAGTAACCTTTTTACTATGTATATGTATTCTATAACATCATATGTGTACCTTAAATATACACAACAAAACTTATTTTAAAAAAGAAAAAATTGGCCAGGTGTGATAGTTCACACTGGTAATCCCAAAACTTTGGGAGGCCGAGGCGGGCAGATCACAAGGTCAGGAGTTTGAGACCAGCCTGGCCAACATGGTGAAACCCTGTCTCCACTAAAAATACAAAAAAATTAGTGGAGTGTGGTGGCACACATCTATAATCTTAGCTACTCAGGAGGCTGAGGCAGGAGAATTGCTTGAACCTAGGAGGCAAGGATTGCAGTGAACTGAGATTGCACCACTGCACTCCAGCCTGGGTGACAGTTCATCTCAAGAAAGAAAAAAAAAAAGAAAGAAAGAAAAAAAAAGAAAATATTTTTGCCAGGAGTGGTGGCTCACATCTGTAATCCCAGGACTTTGGGAGGCTGAGGCAGGAGGATTGCTTGAGCCCAGGAGTTCAAGAACAGCCTACAGTCTGGGAAACATAGTGAGACCCCATCTCTATAAAGAAAATGAGGCCAGGTATGGTGTCTCATGCTTGTAATCCCAGCACTTTAGGAGGCTGAGGTGGGCAAATCACAAGGTCAGGAGTTCGAGACAAGCCTGGCTAAATGTTGAAACCCCATCTCTACTAAAGATACAAAAAATTAGCCATCTGTGGTGGCGCGTGCCTGAAATTGCAGCTACTCAGGAGGCTGAGGCAGTTGAATTGCTTGAACATGGGAGGCAGATGTTGCAGTGAGCCGAGATCTCGCCATTGCACTCCAGCCTGGGTGAAAGGCCGAGACTCCATCTCAAAATATATATATATATATATACATATATGTATATATATATATATATATATATGCATATATGTATATATATATATATATAAAGAAAAAAATTTATGAAACTATGCACAACAAAATTAAAATGTTGACTCTAAAATGAGCTACTGAATGACTGGGGTGCATGAGAGAAAAGGTTACTTAACATTTTTATACCTATTGAATTGTATCCTATGTATGCATTATAAATTTAAATGTGCAATAATGCAGATAACTGAAGTGTGGGTATGCTTTGATTAGGACTTTGCATTTCCCATTTGCTTGAATTCCTTATGATTCTAGATGCATATAAATAGAAATACAAAATGTAAGGAGACACGGGACTTCTGATAGCCCTTTCTTCTTTCCACATTCTGTGTCTCTGGCTGTAGTTTGCCATATGAGTCCATATGGCAAATGAGCAAAATATTTTTCAGATGGATACCTGTGACCAAGCATTGCAAGTTAAAGATATTTCTGAATCTTGGACCTCTTATTTACAGTGAAGGCCCCTCATGCATAGTAAAGCAGAGAGGAATGGAAAAGGTTGCTACAGCATTGATAAGCAATTTCTGGTGAGCAATAATTATAGGTAATGTAAAATGAGGCAATTATTGCTTTTCATCATATCTTGAAAGAATTCTTACAGTCAATGATTTTGAAAAAAAAAAAATCTAAGTTCACTCCTTTCTTTTCTATAATGAAAAGACATTATCCAGTAGAAGTTCAAGAGTAAAATCTGAAGGCAGCTTATCTGACCTGGCCACATGGTCTTGCCACTTGTTAAAGATAACTTTCTACACACTAACCTCTCCAGACCTCAGATCTTCCACTCTCTAAAATGGAAACCTAGTAATATTTGCCTCTAGAACTGCAGCTGAACTGAGCATTTTAGAGAAGGAACAAACATACACATGATATATATATAGTCAGATTATGAACCCAGTGTAGCCCAGAATTCAAAAATTTCTCAGTAATAGAGATCCTCAAGAGAAAAATGAGATTTAGCCTATCTCAGTGACCTTTCATGTGGCAAATGAAAAGTGAAAGTCCATAATGAGAAAGATATGGGCAGCCAGTGACACCATCCATTCAATGTAGACTCTCCACATCTCTGACAGTCATTATGTGTTGTACCCCAACCTGCTTATTTTTTGATCAAAACATGCATAAACCTCAAGCCTCAGTAAGAAATATTTATGGACAACCAGATATTCTGTGTTTCCAGTCAAAACTCAGGTAGACCACATTTTATGTGACAGGAGAAGGCAGAGTTGATGCCCAGTTAACACTGAGATCATCTCTGCCTGCAGCTTCCTATCACCATAGCAAGCTCTTTCCCTGCAGTCCATCGTCTGTATCTACCCTTTGCTACATAGATAGCAAATATAAGCATCTGAAAAGATGCTCAACACCATATGTCACTAGGGAATTCAAATTAAAACAATGATGAGATACCACTACACATCTATTAGACTGGCTCAAATCCAAGCACTAACACCACCAAATGCTGATGAGGATATGGAGCAACAGGAACTCTCATTGATTGCTGCTGGGAATGCAAAATGGTAAAAGCCACTGTGGAAGGCAATTTTGCAAATGCCTGCAAAACTAAACATATGCTTACCATATGATCTGGCAATTGCATTCTTTGGTATATACTTAAATGACTTGAAAACTTATATCCACTCAAATTCTGCACATGAATGTTTACAGCAGCTGATATATAACTGACAAAGATTGGAAGTAACCAAGATATCCTACAATAGGGAAATGGATAAACTAACTGTGAAACATTCATACAATGGAATACTCTTCAGAAATAAAAAGAAATGAACTACCAAGGCATGAACAGGCATGGAGGAATCTTAAACACGTATTTCTAAGTGAAAGAAGCCAAAGTGAAAAGGCCACATAAGTATAGAGTTCCAATTATATGGAATACTAGAAAAGGCAAAACTAGGCAGACGGCAGTATAAAAAGTTCAGTGGTTGCCAGGAGCTTGAGTGGAGGGAAGGATGAATAGGTGGAACACAGAAGATTTTTAGGGCAGTGAAACTTTTCTGTGACCCTATAATGGTGGATATATGTCCTTAAGCATTTGTCAAGGCCCATTAATGGTAAAACACAAAGAGTGAATCTTAATACAAGCCATGAACTTAATAATATCAATATTGGCTCATCAAACACAACATATGTACCACACTAACAAGATGATAATAGAGGAAGTGTGTGTACTATGGTGTGAGGTGGATATTAGAGCTCAGTATGCCTTCTGATCTATTTTTCTGTACACCTACAACTGTTCTAAAAATTAAGTCGCTTCCTTCCTTCCTTCCTTCCTTCCTTCCTTCCTTCCTTCCTTCCTTCTTTTCTTTTCTTTTCTTCCCTCTGTGGCCCAGGCTGGAATCTAGTCAGCTCACTGCAGACTCCCTGCCTCCAGCTCCCGTGATTCTCCTGCCCCAGCCTGTGGGCTGCCTGGGATTGCCAGCACACGCCACCACCGCTGCCTGCTTTTTCTCCTTTGGCTGGAAGCACGGTTTCGCCATGTTGGCCAGGCTGGTCTCCAGCTCCTGACCCCGAGTGCTCTGCCCACCTCGGCCTCCTGAGGTGCTGGGACTGCAGACGGAGTCTCTCTCACTGGGTGCTCGGTGTTGCCCGGGCTGGAGTGCAGTGGCATGGTCTTGGCTCACTGCAGCCTCCGCCTCCCAGCCGCCTGCCTTGGCCTCCCAGGGTGCTGGGATTGCAGCCCCTGCCCGGCTGCCGCACCATCTGGGAGGTGGGGAGCGTCTCTGCCCGGCTGCCCCATCTGGGAAGTGAGGAGCGCCTCTGCCAGGCCTCCCCATCTGGGAAGTGAGGAGCACCTCTGCCCAGCAGCCCATCATCTGGGAAGTGAGGAGCGCCTCTGCCCGGCCGCCCCGTCTGGGATGTGGGGAGTGCCTCTGCCCAACCGCCCCGTCTGGGAGGTCTACCGTGGAGGCCAGAAGCAATGTGGAGGCTGGACGTGGTGGCTCACGCCTGTAGTCCCAGCACTCTGGGAGGCCGAGGCGGGTTGATCACTTGAGGCTAGGAGTTTGAGACCAGCCTGGCCAACGTGGCGAAACATATGAAAAATACAACAGACAAACTAACCAACCAACCCAGTGACAACAAAACAGGTCTACCCTGGAGTCATACTCTAATTTTTTCTATTTTCCTCCCTTTCTGATCCTTTATCCCACTTTCTTTTTCTTCCTCTTCCTCTTCCTTCTCCTTGTTTGTCAAATAGAGGATTTAGTTATTTTCATTGATCCATATAAAGTCCCTCTCTCATTTATTTTCTTTAATTCCCACTCCCCATTTCTATTCCCCGTCTTCCCATGTGCAACCTTCCTAATATGTTTCATATGCTTCTTTTTGTTTGTATGTGTTTTTAGAAAATGTTTATTGTTTTGTGTGCAAAAAATTAATAAAAATTAAGTCAATTATTTATTTATTTATTATTTGTTAATTTTTTTTCCAGATGGAGTCTCACTCTGTCACCCAGGCTGGAGTGCAATGGCACGATCTTGGCTTATTGCAACCTCTGCCTCCCGGGTTCAAGCAATTCTGCTGCCTCAGCCTCCCGAGTAGCTGGAATTACAGGCACCCACCACCATGTCCGGCTAATTTTTTGTATTTTTAGTAGAGGCGGGGTTTCACCATGTTAGCCAGGATGGTCTTAATCTGCTGACCTCGTGATCCACCCACCTTGGCCTCCCAAAGTGCTTGGATTACAGGCATGAGCCACTGCATCAGGCCTTATTTATCTTTTTGAGATGGGGTTTAGCTCGTCACTCAGGCTGGAGTGCAGTGGTGCAATCATGGCTCAATGCAGCCCCCACCTCCAGGGCTCAAGTAACCCTCCCACCTCAGCCTCCTGAGCAGCTGGGACCACAGGCATGTGCCACCATGCCCAGCACATTTCTTAGACCTCTGAAAAGTTGCTTAACACCATATGTCACTAGGAATATTCAGTATTTAACTAGAGGCGTCAATGGGCTCTGAAATATCCCCTTGTAAACTCTATAAAAAGCGTGTTTCCAACCGGCTGAATGAAAACAAAGGTTTACATCTGTGAGATGAATTCATACATCGGAAAGCATTTTCACCGAGAACTTTTCTAGTTTTATAGCAGGATATTCGTTTTTTCAATATTGGTCTCAATGGACTCCAAAATGTCCCTTTGTACAGTCTACAAAAATGCTTGCCAACATACTGAATTGAAACAAATGTTTAACACTGTGAGATGAATTGTCACATCACCAAACATTTTTACAGATAGTTTGTATCTAGTTTTTAATCACAAAATTTGGAATTTTTCACTATAAGCCTCAAAAGGCTCCAAATTGTCCCCTCTTAGCTTCTACTAAAAGAGAGTTTTGAACCTACTGTACAGAAAAAAAGTTTAACTCTGTGAAATGAATCCCCACATTGCAAAGCTATTTCGCAGATCGCTTGCTTCTAGTTTTTATCACAAATTATTTGACTTTTCACTGTAGGCCTCAATGGGCTCTGAAATGTCCCTTCATAAATTCTACAAAAAGAGTGTTCCAACTTAGCTGAATCAAAAGAAAGTTTAAACTGCGTGAGGTGAAACCACAAATTGCAAAGCATTTTCACATACAGCTTCTATAGTTTCTATCATATAATATTCAGTTTTTCACTATAGGCCTCCATGGGCTATGAAATGTCCCCTCATAGGTTCTACAAAAAAGTGTTTCCAACATGCTGAATGAAAACAAAGATTTAACTTTGTGAGATGAACCCACACATCACAAACCATTTTTATAGATAGATTTTCTCTAGTTTCTATTGTGGAATATTCAATTTCATACTATAGGCCTCAATTTGCTCTGAAATTTCCCCTTGTAGATTCTACGAAAAGAATATTTCCAACCTGCTGAATCAAAACAAATGTTCAGTTCTGTGAGATGACATGCAAAGCTTTTTCACAGATAGCCTGTTTCTAGTTTTTATTGTGGGGTATTTCATTTTTCACTATAAACATCAATGGGCTCCAAAATGTCCCTTCGTAGATTCTACAAAAAAAGTATTTCCAACCTGTTGAATCAAAACAAAGTTTTAACTTTGTGAGATGAACCCACACATCGCAAAGCATTTTCACCCATAGCTTGTTTCTAATTTTTACCATGGGTTATTGGTTTTTCACTAAATGCCTCAATGGACTACAAATTGTTGCCTTGTAGACTGTACAACCAAAGAGAATTTCCAACCTGCTGAAGCAAAACACAGGTTTAACTTTGTAAGATGAATCTACACATCGCAAAACATTTTTACAGATAGGTTGCTTTTAGTTTTTATCAAGAGATATTTGATTTTTCACTGTATGGTTCAATGGGCTATGAAATCTCCCCTTGTAGATTCTACAAAAAAAGTTTCCAAACTGACGAATCAAAAGAAAAGTTCAACTTGTGAGATGAAATCACACATCACAAAGTATTTTCAGAGATAACTTCTTTATAGTGTTTATCGCAGGATATTAGATTTTCCAATATTAGCCTCAGCGAGCTCTGAAACGTCCTTTTGTAGATTGTACAAAATGAGTGTTTCCAACCTATGGAATAAAAAGGAAGGTTTAACTCTGTGAGATAAATCCATACATTACAAAGCGTCTTCACAGATGGCTTGTTTCTAATTTTTATTGTGGAATATTCGGTTTTTCATTAAAGGCCTCAAGTGCTCCGGAATGTCCCTTCATAGATTCTATAACAAGAGTGTTTTAAAACTGCTGAATCAAAACAAACATATAACTCTTTGAGAGGAATCCACACATCACAAAGCATATTTTCAGATTACTTTTTTCCAGTTTTTAAAGCATGATAATCGCTTTTTCACTGTATGCCACATTGGGCTCAGAAATGTCTCATACTGGATTTTACAAAAATAGTGTTTCCTACCTGCTGAATCAAAACAACAGTTTAAATCTGTGAGATGACTCCAAACCCCACAAAGCATTTTCACAGATAGTTTTTTCCTAGTTTTTATCGTGGGATATTCGGTTTTTCAGTATAAGCCTCAATGAACTCTGAAATGTCCATTCATAAGTTCTATAAAAGCATGTTCCCAACTCCCTGTATAAAAGCAAAGGTTTAACTCTGTGAGATGAATCTATACATTGGAAAGCATTTTCACGGATAGCTTGTTTCTAGCTTTTATGACAAGACATTCAATTTTTTACTATTGGCCTCAATGGGCTCAGAGATGTCTCTTTGCAGATTCTAGAAAAAAAAGTTTTTTATTTTTCTGAATAAAAATAAAGGTTTAACTCTTTGATATGAAATCACACATCACAAAGAATTTTCACAGATAGCTTGTTTCTAGGGTTTATCACTGGATATTGGGTTTTTCACTATAGGCTTCAATGGAGTCTTAAATGTAACTTCTTAATTCTACAAAGAGTGTCCCCCAACCTGCTGTGTGTAAATAAAATAAAGGTTTCCCTCTGTGAGATAAATCTTCACATTGCAAAGCATTTTCCCTGATAGCTTGTTCCTAGTTTTTATCTCGGGAGATTTTTTTCACTATAGGCTTCAATGGGCTTTGAAAGTTTCCTCTGTAGTTTCTACAAAAAGTGTTTTAACCTGCTGAATCAAAACAACGTTTAACTTTTTGAGATAAATCCACACATCAAAAAACATTTTCAGCAGCAGAATTTTTTTTTTTTTTTTTGAGATGGAGTCTCGCTCTGTCGTCCAGGCTGTAATGCAGTGGCGTGATCTCGGCTCACTTCAAGCTCTGCTTCCCGGGTTCACGCCATTCTCCTGCCTGAGCCTCTCAAGTAGCTGGAACTACAGGCACCCGCCACCATGCCAGGCTAATTTTTTGTGTTTTTAGTAGAGATGGGGTTTCACCGTGTTAGCCAGGATGGTCTTGATCTCCTGACCTCGTGATCCACCCGCTTCAGCCTCCCAAATTGCTGGGATTACAGGCATGAGCCACCGCACCCAGCAAAAAAAAAAAAGGTTTTACTATGTGAGATGAATACACACATCACAAAGCGTTTTCAGAAATAAATTTTTGTTTTTACCATAAAATATTCATTTTTTAACTATAGACTTCCATAGGTATGAAATGTTGTGTGCTCTAGAAAAAAAAGGATTCCCAACCTGCTGAATAAATACAAAGGTTTAACTTTGTGAGCTCAATTCACACATTGCCAAGCATTTTCACTGATAGCTTTTCTATAGTTTTTGTAACGGGATAATCAGTTTTTCAGTACAGGTCTCAATTTGCTTTGAAATGTCCTCTAGTACATTGTAGAAAAAGAGTGTTTCCAACCTGCTGAATGACAAGATAGTTTAAACTCTGTGAGATAAAATCACATATTGCAAAGCATGTTTAGACAGCTTCTTTGTAGTTTCCCCCCCTCCCTCCCCACAGGCATTTGGTTTTTCACTATATGCCTCAATGGGCTCTGAAATGTCCCCTCATAGATTGTACAAAAAGAGTGTATTAAACATGCAGAATCAAAAGAAAGTTATAACTCTGTGAGATAAATCCACACATAGCAAAGCATTTTTACAGATTGGTTGTTTCTAGTTTTTATCATGGGATATTCTGTTTTTCACTCCATGCCTTAATGGGCTTCAAAATGTTGCTTTGTAGATTCTATAAAACAAGCATTTACAACCTGCTGAATCAGAAGAAAGTTTAACTCTGGAGGTGAATCCATACATCGTAAAGCCTTTTCACAGAGAGCTTTCTTCTTTTTTTTTTTAGTGTGGAATATTTGCTTTTTCAGTGTTGGCCTCAATGGGCTCCAAAATGTCCTACTGTAGATTCCACAAAATTAGTGTTTCCAACCTACTTAAGCAAGAAAAAAGTTTTAACTCTGTGACATGACATCACAAAGCATTTTCATAAATAGCTTGTTTGTAGTTTTTATCACGGGATATTTGGTTTTAACACCATAGCCTTCAATGGGCTTCAAAACGTCTTTTCTTAGATTCTACAAAAAAGTGTTTCCTACCTGGAATGAAAACAAAGGTTTATCTCTGTGAGGTGAATCCACACATTGCAACATATTTTCACAAATAGCTTATTTCTAGTTTTTATCGCGAAAAATTCGATTTTTCACTATTGGCTTCAATGGGCCCTGAAATGTCCCTTTGTAGATTCTACAAAGATAGTTTTTCCAACCTGCTGAATCAAAACAAAAATTTAACTCTATGAGATGAATCCACATATTGCAAAGTATTTTCAGAGATTGATTTTTCAGTTGTTTACATCATGAAACATTTGTTTTTTACTATAGGCGTCAATTCGTGTGAAATGTCCCATTGCATATTCTACAAAAAAAGTGTGCCAAACCTGCTGAATAAAAACAAAGGTTTAACTTTGTGAGATGAACCCACACATTGCAAAGCATTTTCACAGATAGCTTGTCACTAATTTTTATCTCACAGTGTTCGTTTTCTTAATATAGGCCTCCATGGGCTCCAAAATGTCCCTTTGTAGATTCTACAAAATGAGTGTTTACAACCTGCTGATTAAAACAAGGGTTTACCTCTGTGAGATGAATCCATACATTGCAAAGCATTTTTACAGATAGTTTGTTTTCAGTTTTTATTGGGGGATATTTGGTTTTTCATTATAGGCCTCAAAGGTCTCAGAAATATCTTCTTTTAGATTCTACTAAGAGAGTGTTTGCAACCTGATGAATATAAACATAGGTTTAAGTCTGTGAGCTAAATACACACATCGCAAACATTTTCAGATATAGCTTGTTTCTAGATTTTATCACAAGATATTTGATTTTTCACTAGAGGTGTCAATGGGCTCAGAAATGTTCCCTCATAGATTATACAAAAAGTGTGTCTCCAACCTGCTGAATCAAAAAAAAGGTTTAACTCTGTGAGATAAATCCACACATTGCAAACTAATTCAGAGAGAGTTTTTTTTTCTAGTTTTATCACAGGATATTGGTTTTTCACTATAAGTCTCAATGGGCTTGGTAATTTTCCTTTGTTGGTTCTACAAAAAATGTGTTTCCAACCTGCTGAATCAAAACAAAAGTTTAACTCTGCAAGATCAACTCACACATTGTAAAGTATTTTCAGAGATAGTTTGTTTCTAGTTTTTATCAAGAGATACTCATTTTTTTTTATTGTAGACTTCAGTGTGCTCTGAAATGTCCTTTCACAGATTCTACAAAAACAACCTGTTGAATTAAAATAAAAGTTAAACTCTGTAAGATGAAATCATACATCACAAAGCATTTTCACAAATATCTTGTTTCTGGTTTTGATCATCGTATATTTGGTTTTTCAATATAAGCATCAGTGGGCTTTAAAATGTTCCTTCTTAAATTTTACAAGGAGACTGTTTTCAACTTCCTGAATAAAAGCAATGGATAAAAAAAAATCTGTGAGATGAATCCACACATTACAAAGCATTTTCACAGGTAAATTTTTTTTAGTTTTTCTCATGGAATATTGTGTTTTTCAATATAGGTTTCAATGGACTCTAAATTGTCCTCTCTTAAATTTTACAGAAACAGTGTTTCCAACGCACTGTATATAAACAAAAGTTTACCTCTGTGAGATAAATCTACATACACAAAGCATTTTCACAGATACCTTGTTTCTAGTTTTCATCATAAAATATTTGGTTTTTCACTATAGGCCTCAAAGGGCTCCAAAATGTACCTTCGTGGATTCTACAAAAGAATCAAAACTAAGGTTTTACTCTGTGTGATGAATTTACACATTGCAAAGCATTTTCATAGATAGCTTGTTTCTAGTTTTTATTGTGGGATATTTGGTTTTTTACTATAGGCCTAAAAGGGCTCAGAAATTTCTTCTTTTAGATTCTACTAAAAGAGTGTTTCCAACCTGCACTATAAGAAAAAAGTTTCACCTCTGTGAGATAAATCAACATATCACAAACCATACTCACAGATAGCTTGTTTTTAGTTTTTATCACAGGATATTGGGTTTTTCACTAAAGCCTCAATGGACCTTGAAATGTACCTCTGCAGATTTTACAGAAAGAGTGTTTTTAACCTGCTGAATCAAAACAACGTTTAACTTTTTGAGATGAATCCACACTTTGCAAAGCATTTTCACAGATAGATTTTTTCTAGTTTTTATTGCAAGATATTGTTTTTTCACTACAGGCCACTATGGGCTTCGAATTATCCCCTCATAGATTATACAAACAGCGAGTTTCCAAGATGCTGAAGCAAAACAAAGGTTTAACTTTGTAAGATGAATCTACATATTGCAAAGCATATTTTGCAGATAGCTTATTTCTAGTTTTTATTGCTGGAAATTCGGTTTTTCACTGTAGGCCTCAATTTACTCTGAAATATCCTATCAAGGATTCTACAAAAAAAGGGTTTCCAACCTACTGGACCAAAAAAAAGGTTTAACTCTGTGAGCTTAAATCACACATCACAAAGCATTTTCAGAGGCAGCTTTATATAGATTTATTGCAGGATATTCAGTTTGTCACTATAAGCCTCAATGTTCTTTGAAATGTCTCTTCATAGATTGTACAAAAACAGAAATTCCAACTTCTTACCTTAGGCCTCTGCAGGCTTAAAAATTACCCTCGAAGATTCTACAAAAAGAATATTTCTAGCCTGCTGAAGTTTAACTCTTTGAGATGAATCCACACATCACAAAGCATTTTCACGGATAACTTCTTTCAAGATTTTATCGCAAGATATTCGTTTTTTGCTATAGGCCTCACTGAGCTCAGAATTGACCTCTCTTACATTCTAGTAAAAGAGTGTTTCCAAAATGCTGTATAAAAATAAAGTTTTAACTCTGTGTGATGAATCTACACACCACAAATCATTTTCAGATATAGCTTGCTTCTAGTTTTTGTCACGGGATATTCTGTTTTTCACTATAGGCCTCAAAGGGCTCCAAAATGTCCCTTTGTAGATTCTACAAAATGAGAGTTTCTAACATGCTGAATGTAAACAGAGGTTTACCTCTCTGAGATAAATCCATACATCACAAAATGTGTTCAAAGGTAGTTTTTTAATTTAGTTTTTATCACGTGATATTCAGTTTTTCACTATAGGCCTAACAGGCTCTGAAATTTCCCTTTGTAGATTCTACAGAAAGAGTGTTTCCCACCTGCTGAATCAAAACAAGGTTTTAACTATGTGAGATGAATCCACACATCTAAAGCATTTTCACAGATTGTTTGTTTTTATAGGGGGATAGTCAGTTTTTTACTACAGGCCACAGAAAGCTCAGAAATGTCTTCTTTTAGATTCTACTAAAAAAGTGTTTTCAACCTGCTGTATATAAATATAGGTTTAGCTCTGTGAAATAAATCCACACATTGCAAACATTTTCACAGATAGCTTGTTTCTAGTTTTTATCATGGGATGTTTGGTTTTTCACCATAAGCCTCAATAGGCTCCTAAATGTCCTTTGGTAGATACTACAAAATGTTTCCAACTTGCCATATAAAAACAAAGGTTTTAACTCTGAGATGTATCCATACATCACAAATCATTTTCACAGATAGATTATTTCTAGTTTTTATTGTGGAATATTCTGTTTTTCACTAGAGGTCTCATTGAGCTCCAAAAAGTCCCTATGTACATTCTGCAAAAGAGTGTTTCCAGCCTGCTGAATCAAAACAAAGGTTTAATTCTAAGAGATCATTCCAAATATTGCAAGACACTTTTACAGATAGGTTGTTTCTAGGTTTTATCATGGGATATTTAGTTTTTTAATATAGGCCTCAATGGGCTCTGAAATGTACCTTAGTAGATTCTACAAAAAGAGTGTTTTCAACTGGCTGAATCAAAGCAAAGGTATAACACTGTGAGAGAGATGCACACATCACAAAGTATTTTAACTGATAGCTTGTTTCTAGCTTTAATTCAGGATAACCAGTTTTTGACTATAGGCCTCAATGGGCTTCAAAATGTCCCTTCTTATATTCTACAAAAAGAGTGCTTTAAACCTGCTTAATCAAAGCAAAGTTTTAATTCTGTGAGATGAATCCAAACATTGCAAAGCATTTTCACATATATCTTGTTTCTAGTATTTAATGCAGGATATTTGGTTTTTCACTGTAGACCTCAATAAGCTCTGAAATTTCCCCTCGTAGATTCTACAAAAGAGTGCTTTCAACCTGCTGAATAAAAACAAAGGTTTAACTCTGTAAAATGAAATGACACATTGTAAAGCATTTTCACAGATAACTTGGTTCTAATTTTTATCATGGGATATTCAGTTTTTTACCACAGGCCACAATGGGCTGCAAAATGTTCATTTGTAGACTCTACAAAAGGAATGATTTTGGCCTCCTTAATCAAAACAAAGATTTAACTCTGAGAGGTGAATCCATACATTGCAAAGAATTTTCACAGACAGTTTTTTCTAGTTTTCATCACAGGACATTCTATTTTTTTCATACACTTCTTCATGGGCTCCACAATGTCCCTTAGTAGATTCAACAAAAAGAGTGTTTTCAACATGCTGAACAAAAACAAATGCTTAACTCTGTGAGTTGAATCCACACATCACAAAGCATTCTCTTATATAGCTTGTTTCTAGTTTTTATCTCAAGATATAAGGTTTTTAAATGTAGGCCTCAATGTTCTCTGAAATGTGTCTTCTTAGGTTCTATAAAAAGAGTATTTCCAACCTGCTGAATCAAAACAAAGTTTTAACTCCATGAGATGAATTGACACATCACAAAGCATTTTCACAGATAACTTTTTTCTAGTTTTGGTCGCAGGATATTCGGTTTTTCACTAGTGGCCTTTATGGACTCCAAAATGTCCCTTCATAGAGTCTACAGAAAGAATATTTCCAACCTGCTGAATCAAAACAAAAGTTCATATCTGTGAGATATATCCACACATTGCAAAGCATTTTCACAAATAGCTTGTTTTTAGTTTTTATCGCGGGAAATTTGGTTTTTCACTATAGACCTCAATAGACTCCAAAATGTCCCCTTGTAGATTGCACAAAAAGAGTGTTTTCAACATGCTAAATCAAAACAAAGCTTTTAATCTGTGATATGAATCCATACATCACAAAGCATTTCCATACATCACAAAGCATTTCCACCATCAAAACAAAGGTTTAACTCTGTGAGATGAATCCACACACTGCAAAGTATTTTCACAGATAGCTTTTTTCTATTTTATGCCACGGGATATTCGGTTTTTCACCATACTCATCCATGAGCTCCAAAATGTCCCTTTGTAGATTCTACAAAAAGGTCTTTAATCTGCTCACTCAAAACAAATGTTTAACTCTGACAGATGAATCCATCCATCACATAGCATTTTCACAGATAGCTTGTTTCTACTTTTATCACAGGATATTCAGTTTTTCACTGTAGGCCTCAATGGGCTCTGAAATTTCCCATTGTAGATTCTACAAAAAGTGTGATTCCAGCCTGCTGAATCAAAACAAAGGTTTAACTCTGTGAGATGAATCCTCACATTGCAAAGCGTTTTCACAGATAGCTTGTTTCTAGTTTTCATCATGGGATATTTGGTTTTTCACTATATATCTCAATTGGCTCCAAAATGTCCCCTCATAAATTCTATAAAAACAGTGTTTCCAATCTGCTGAATCTCGATAAAGGATTAACTCTGTGAGGTGAATATACACATGGCAAAGAATTTTTACTGATAGATTCTTTCTAGTTTTTTTGGCAGGATGTTCGGATTTTCACTGTAGGCCTCAATGGCCTCTGAAATGTCCCCACCTAGATGGTACAAAAGGACTGTATACAACATGCTTAATAAAAACAAAGGTTTATCTCTATCAGAAGAATCCAAACACTGAAAAACATTTTCACAGATAGCTTGTTTCTAGTTTTTATCATGGGATATTTGGTTTTTCACTAATGGCCCTAATAGGCTCTGAAATGTCCCTTCTTAGATTCTACAAAGACAGTGTTTCCAACCTGCTTAATCAAAACAAAAGTTTAACACTTTGAGATGGATCCAGACATCACAAAGCATTTTCAGAGATAGATTTTTTATTGTTTTTATCACAAAATATTCATTTTTTTAATTCAGGCATCAGTGGGTGTGAAATGTTCTTTTGTATATTCTATAAAAAAGTGTTTTTAACCTGCTAAATAAATACAAGGTTTAATTCTGTGAGATAAATCCACACATTGCAAGCATTTAAAAAGATAGCTTGTTTTTAGTTTTTATCACAGTATATTTGGTATTTCACTATGGGCCTCAATGGGCTTCAAAATGTCATTTTGTAGATTCTACAAAAAGAGTGTTTCCAACCTGCTGAATCAAGACAAAGGATTAACTCTGTTAGATGAATCCACACATTGCAAAGAATTTTTACTGATAGCTTGTTTCTAGTGTTTATTATGGGATAATCTGTTGTTCATCAACCAGCTGAATCACAAGAAAGTGTAACTCTGTGAGATGAAATCACACTTTGCAAATAATTTTCAGACACAGCTACTTTGTAGTTTTTATCATGGGAAATTCAATTTTTCACTGTTAGTCTCAATGGGCTTTGAAATGTCCTTTTGTAGATTGCACAAAAAGAGTGTATCCCATCTGCTGAATCAAAACAAAGGTTTAATTCTATGAGATAAATCCACACATTGCAAAGCATTTTCACAGCTAGCTTGCTTTTAGTTTTTATTGTGTGATATTGGGGTTTTCACTATAGGCCTCAATGGGTCCTGAAATGTTTCTTCATAAATTCTACATAAAAAGTGTTTTAAATCTGCTGAATCAGAAGAAAGGTTTAACTGTGAGATGAATCAACACAATGCAAAGCATTTTCACAGATAGCTTGCTTCTAGTATTTGTCATGGGATATTTGGCTTTTCCATATAGGCCTCAATGGACTCTGAAATATTACTTTGTAGACTCTACAAACTGCTGAATTAAAACAAAGGTTTAACTCTGTGAAATGAATCCACACATCACAAAGCATTTTCACAGATAGTTTATTTTGACTTCTAACTGTAGGCCTCAGGGGTTTGAAATGTCTTTTCTTTGATTCTATGAAAAGTGTGTTTCCAACCTGTGGAATCATAGTAAATGTTAAACTCTGTGAAATGAATCCAGACATTGCCAAGCATTTTCACAGATAGCTGGGTTCTAGTATTTATTGCGGGGTATTCGTTTTTTTTACCATAGACCTCAAAGGGCTCAGAAATGCCCATTCGTAGATTCTACAAAAAGAGTATTTCAAATTTGCTGAATCAAAACAAAGGCTTAACTCTGTGAGATGAATCCACACATCTCAAAGCATTTTCACAGATAGTTTGTTTCTACTTTTTATTGTGTGATACTTGGTTTCTCACTGAAGGCCACAATGGGCTCCAAAATATTTCTTCGTTGACTCTACAAAAACATGGTTTCCACCCTGCTAAATCAGAAATAAGGTTTAACTCTGTGAGCTAAATCCACACGTCACAAAGCATTTTCACAGATGGCTTGCTTCTAGTTTTTATTACGGGATATTTGGTTTTTCACCATAAGTCTAAATGGGCTCCGAAATGTCCCTTCTTAGATTCTACAAACACATTGTTTCCAACCTGCTGAATCAAAAACAAAGGTTTAACTCTGTGAAGTGAATCCACACATGGCAACGCATTTTCAGACTTAGATTTTTTATTGCTTCTATCATGAAATATTTGGTTTATTACTATAGGTGTCAATGGCTGTTAAATGTCCCTTTGTATAATCTATAAAACAAGTGTTCATAATTGGCTGAATAAATACAAAGCTTTAACTCTGTGAGATGAAATCACACATTGCAAAGCATTTTCAGACATAGTTTCTTTTTAGTTTTTATTGACGAACATTCATTTTTTCAGTATAGGCCTCAATGTGCTCAGAATGTACCTTCGCAGACTGGACAAACAAAGTGTATCCAACCTGTGGAATCAAAGCAAAGGTTTAATTCTGTCAGATAACTCCAAACATCACAAAGCCTTTTCACAGATAGCTTGCTTCTAGTTTTTATCGTGGGATATTCTGTATTTCACTATAGGCCTCAATGGGCTCTGAAATGTTTTCTCCTAGATTCTATAAAAAAAAAAGTGTTTCCAACCTGCTGAATCAGAAGAAAGGTTTAATTCTGTAAGAAGCATCCCACATTACAAAGCACTTTCATAGAAATCTTGCTTCTAGTTTTTGTTGCAAATATTCCATTTTTCACTACAGGCCTCAATGGGCTCTGAGGTGTCCCTTTGTTGATTCTACAAAAAGAGTGTTTATGAACTGTTGAATTAAAACAAAGGTTTAACCCTGTGAGGTGAATCCACACATCACAAAGCATTTTCACAGAAAGCTTGTTTGTACTTTTTTATTGTGGGATACTGGGTTTTTCACTATAGGCCTCATTGGGCTTCAAAAAGTCTTTTATTAGATTCTACGAAAAATGTGTTTCCAACCTGCTAAATGGAAACAAAGGTTTCACTCTGGTGAGATAAATGCACACATTGTGAAGCATTTTCACAAATAGCTTTTTCTAGTTTTTATCATGGGATAATCAATTTTTCACTATAGGCCTCAATGGGCTTTGAAAGGGCCCTTTGTAGATTCTACAATTAAAGTGTTTTCAACCTGTTGGAACAAAATAAAGGTTTAACTCTATGAGATAAATCCACACATCACAAAGCTTTTTCACTGACAGTTTTTTTCTAGGTTTTATTACGGGATATATACTTTTTCTTCTCTCTCTTTTTTTTTTTTTTGACATGGAGTTTCGCTCTTGTTGCCCAAGCTAGAGTGCAATGGCGTGACATGCTGCTCACCACAAGCTCCGCCTCCCCGGTTCAACCCATTCTCCTGCCTCAGCCTCCCAATAGCTGGGATTACAGGCATGTGCCACCACACCCGGCTAATTTTGTATTTTTAGCAGAGATGAGGTTTCTCCATGTTGGTCAGGGTGGTCTTGAACTCCCAACCTCAGGTGATCCACCCGCTTCAGCCTCTCAAAGTGCTGGGATTACAGGCGTGAGCCACCATGCCTGGTGGGATATATATTTTTCATTGAACGCCTCAATGGGCTTCAAAATGTCCCTTCATAGATTCTACAAAAAGAGTGTTTCCAACATGCTAATTAAAATAAAAAAAAACTTTAACTCTGTGAGATGAATCCACACATCACAAAGCATTTTCACTGATAGCTTGATTTTAGTTTATATTGAAGAATATTTTGTTTTTTCAATGGGCTCCAAAATTTTCTCTTGTAGATTGTACAAAAAGAGTGTTTCCAGCTTACTGAAGCAAAAGAAAGGTTTCACTCTGTGCGATTAGTCCACATATCGTAAAGCATTTTCACAGATAGCTTGTTTCTAGTTTTTACTGCCAGATATTCTGTTTTTCACTCTAAGCCTCCATGGGCTCCAAAATATACCCTTGTAGATTCTACAGAAAGAGTGTTTCCAAACTGCTGAATTGAAACAAATGTTGAACTGTGTGACATAATTTTGCACATCACAAAGCATTTTCACGGATAGCTTGTTTGTAGCTTTTATCGCAGGATATTCGGTTTTTCACTATAGGCTTCAATGTGTTTTGAAATGTCACCTCTTAGATTCTACAGAAAACGTGCTTCCAACCTGCTGAATCAAAACAAAGCTTTAACTCTGTGAGATAAATCAACACATGGTAAAGCCATTTGACAGAGAGCTTTCATCAAGTTTTTATCGTGGGGTATTCCATTTTTCTCTATAGGCATCAATGGGCTTTGAAATGTCCCTTTATAAATTCTACAAAAAAAAGTGTTTAGAGGCTGCTGAATCAAAACAAAGATTTAGCTTCATGTGATTAATCCAGATAGCACAAAGCATCTCACTGATAGTTTGTTTCTAGTTTTTATCACAGGATAATTGGTTTTTCACTAAAGTCTCAATTTGCTTCTAAATGCCCCCTGGTAGATTCTAGAAAAAGAATGCTTCCAACAGGCTGAATCACAAGAAATGTTTAACTCTGTGAGATGAAACCACACATCGGAAAGCATTTTCAGTCATGGCTTCTTTGTAGTTTTTATCACGGGATATTTGGTTTTACACTATAGGCCTCAAAGAATTTTGAAATGTCCCCTCATTGTTTGTACAAAAAGAGTGTATCCATCCTTCTGAATCAAAACAAATGTTTAACTCTGTATAATAAATCCACACACCCTAAATAATTTTCACCATATCCCCCAACAAGGAAACTCTTGTTCTCCCAGCTTCTCTGGGAGTCCTGCATGATTCCTGCAGGATGAGAAACAGGCAGCCATGTCTGGCTTTTACCTGGTAATCTAAGCTCTGTTTCATTTCATCTGCCTATCCTTTCTCATTGTAGAGGGGGTCTTTCACTGGGCTGTTGCTGGGTGGGACTACCTCTTACTGGGGATCTTTTGTCTGTCAGGGATTTCAGAGAGCAAAAGGGAATTCAGGTAGGCTGGCTGCGCTCCAGGTTGTGGGTAGCAGTCTCATTGAGGGGGTTGGGTTAGTTTGCATTTTGCAGGAGACTTTTCGGTCTTCTGACAGGAATCCTTGAACATGGCTTGGACTCCAGCACAAATCTGCTTGTTCTCCCAGGCAAGCCTTGGTTTTTCTTTGCTTCCACAGCGCCCCTCAACAGCACTCCTAGACACCCCTTTTCAGGCTTGCAATCGCCCCAAACGTCCTCTGAGACACCCTCTCAACGTCATCTGCACCCGTGTGATGCTAGTTCGAGGTTTGAGAACACTGCCTCACCTTGGACTTGCCTTTATCATGGTTCCTGCCTTCCAGAGCGCTGTGCTGAGAAGGAGGAGCCCCTGCAAGACCCAGAATGAAGGGACGTAGTGAGCTCAAGGGCCAGGCCATCTTCCACTGACACCCACCTCTGGGGTCTCAGGTATGATTCCATCACCCGGACACCCCTCAACAACTCACCGGACTGTATTTCCATTCCCATGCAACTGGATTCTTGCACACAGCCTCTTTCTGGAACAGAGTCAGAAGAGCAGTTTCCAGCACCCACCTCACAGTTTGGAAACGTCTCCTCCTCCAGTGGGACCCGAACTCGGAGACGTCCCGAGGAGGCCTTATTGTCGAGACATTTAGGGTCCCGCAGTGGGTTGTCGCAGGCAGCATTTTCCCAACACCAGGAGCGCTCTGCCTGCACCATTTTCCTCTGCTTAGGTAAGCTGACAGCACTGACAACTGGGCACCCAAGACTACCTCACAAATGCGAATGCGTCAGTCTCTGGGCACCAGGAGCGAGTGGTGAGCCATGGCTCGAGCCACAGTGGCCACCGTGGCCTGGAGACAACTCCCTGTGGCTTGGTGGAGGAGATTTCTGTGGACGTGCATCAGTGTTGGACTCTCCCCTGTGGTCTCTGGGGATCCACGGGAGAGTCCCCTGATTCTAGGAACTGGTAGGCAGCCAGCCTGAAGAAACCTCAAGTGGAGCCTCAGGAATAAATCACGTAATTCCTAAGGATCCAAAAGGAACCGCAGGATGTGTCAAGCGTGCCTCATGGTCTCCTTGTGGGGTCTGGGGTGGTTTGCAGTCTGCAGGAGGCATCTGGGTCCTCTAGCTGGAATCCTTGAACGTGGCTTGGATTCAAGCACAAGTCCGCTACTTCTCGCAGGCGGGCCTTGATTTCTCTTTGATTTTATGGGGGGTCCACAGTGCCAATGAACAGAACTTGTAGATACACTTTTCAGGCTTGCAATCGCCCCAGAGGGCCTCTGAGACACTCTCTCAACCTCATCTGTACCCGTGAGAGGTCAGTTCGAGGTGTGAGAACACTGCTTCACTTTGGAGTTGCCTTTGTCGTGGTTGCTGCCTTCTCAGAGAGCCGTGCTGTGAACAAGAGTCCCAGCGAGGCCCCGGTGAAGGTGTTCTCTCTGGATCTGGAGGAATCATAACTTTTATCAACTCTGTAGGTAACCTGGCCTGTGTGAATTCATGCACTGGTCTCCATTTCTGGGAAGAACTTCAGCACCAGCAGCACACACCACTGTGAGGGCGTGGAAAAGTATCTCTTTGGGTAGATGGATATAATCCTCCTGTAAAGCTTCATTTGCAAGAAAACGGCTATCACCCTTTTCCACCTGTGGAATAAAGAGCCTTCTTACACGTCCAAGATCACCTGTGTTTAATATAATTTTGTTAGATCCCAGTCATCTCCGTCTTCTTCAGAGGCACTACTTGGGATTGAGATTTGAGATGTAAAAATAATACTAGATTTTGTATCCCTGTGAACCAAAGACATTGAATGAATATACCTCAAGCCCTGGCTACCTTGCAAAAGGAGACCCTTCAACTCTGCTTCTTGAAAGTAACTTATGATTCTGCAGTTTTCATTCACTTCAGTATCAGCTAAATTTCCACCATGACAATATTCATCCTCTGTCGGCATAGCACCATCTTCTGCCCAGGCAGAGAAATACGGAACTGCATGAGGAAGCCATCCAGGCACTGCAGTAGAGCCTAAGCTCCTCTCAGAGCGCTTTGCTCACTGCAGAGTTGGCCTAAGGCTTTTCTGATCACCTAATGCGGTGCATGCATCCATCCTGCCTCTTCACACAGTAAACACAGAACCAAAGCCTCTAGAGCAATTGTCTGCAGCTCCTGAAACTGCTGTGCGCCGTAACCTCGCGTTGCTGTCAGTCACTGCAGTTATGTCAGCAGGCCACGTTTCATCTCCCACCTCCTGAGCACTGGCTTCCATGTCTTCACCACAACAATCATCCCCATGCCCCTAACAGAATCCGGAGTGAAAGGATCCGAATTCATTCGGAGTCTGTTGCACATCCAATTCCCATTTCCTGATTTTTCTGTATCACGAAGAAGAACCGTTCCGGAGTTTAACAGAGCTAGGACCAATCCCTCTAGCTCTGGAGAGGAAAACCGGAGGTGCAAGTGGCGGGTGGCAGAGCCGAAGCTTGCAGGAGGTCCACTGGGGCACCGGGGATCCCTCAGCGACCAGCAGGGCCCTCCCCACCTGGGTCCCCACAGTCCTGCGACGCCTCCCACCGGTACCCCCAGCACTCGCCAGAACCAATGGCCCAGGAAGCAGGTGCTGCTGGCCACCAGGAGCCCAAGAAGGCTCCCCGCACCGGTCACACAGACCGCTGCCAGGACGGTCAGCGCTGGGCAGGGCCCCAGCAGCTCCTCCTCCTCCAGCTCCCAGGGCTGCTGGGCCTGGCGGGCAAGGTTCCGCTCACCCCACCCCCCGAGAAGGAGACTGAGACACACAGGGACCTCAGCTTGTCTGGTGCTGGAGCCTGGGCTGTGAGAATGCAGCTCAGCCTTGCGGCAGGAGGGAACCTCGCGTGCCCCCTGGTGGCCGCGGGCAGAAGCTGTCACTCCCCATGGGCCGGGGCGCCTCAGCCCCGCAAGGGGCGGGCTGAAGGTGCCACCCCCATTCATAGACCAGGAATCAGAGCCCTGGGCTGTCAGAGTCTGGTCAAGATTCTCCCAAACTGAGCGGGGCCGGAGACCAACTCAACCCCAGCTGCAGTGTATGCAGTGTAGACAGATCTGGACTTTAGCCATTCAGGAGACCACCCCTTGCCTCACCCGTACATGCCCGGCCCACCTTTCCCTTCCTCTCCTGGACCCCACACCCCTCTCTCTGAGTCGCTTCCTCTCTTAAACAAATAGAGGTGACAGCGAGTAACACATCGGTAACAAGAAACTAGCAGGTGCTCAGTAAAATGGTCTACGCTGGCCTCTTCCACAGTCAAGGCGAGCATTAACGGGAAAATGAGTTACGGGCATTGGAAGTGGACAGTCGCAGCAGCCCCTCCGCCTCCCTCCCGCTTTGCCTTCCCAAAGTGCCAACTGGGGCCCCGAAAGGGTGTAAGCGAAGATCCCGTCACCTCCCAGCTGGGGGCGTGCTGTCCGCGGTTTTCAGGATTCTGGGCGTGGAGCCATCCTCACAGGACCCTCAGAGGCGGGGAGGAGAAACAGCACACCCATTTGACAGGTGCAGAGACTGAGGTCCATGGGGGCGGGGTAAGCGGTCCAAAGCGGCAGGACCTGTGAATAGCAGAACGAGGATTCCAGCAGGTCCGCAGCCAGTCACTGGGTGAGCCCCTGCCATGTGGGGATCGCTGAGGTGCAGGCATTCTGATAAGCACCAGGTTGAGGAACTCATGGCACTCCATCCTGACTTCTGGGGCGCCTTCTGAAACACAATACGGTAAAGGCTGTGCAACATGTGTGAGGTCCAGCATGTGCACGAAGCAAAAAGGGATAGATTGGGGTGGTAGTACAGGGACAGAGTCACAGTTGGGACCCTTGAGAAGGCAGTTGGAGTTTTTCTGCCCGGGCAGGAGAAGCCTTCTGGGCACCCAGGCTGGCATGTGTAAAGGCATAGAGGCAAGCTCCCCCTGACACACACGCCTGGAGGGGAAGCTCTAAGTGCTGTACACAAACTGTTCACACTGCACCCTTCTCGCTGGACTTGCTCCCCCCACAGCACCTCCATCCTTCCAGTTAGCTATCCAGGTCAGCACCCTCACCCTCTCACACCGGGTGCCCCCACATTCGAGAGACAAGAATTCAGTTGCTTCTCACCCTCCATGGCTGCTCATCACCTGGTCTGAGTCCCATCCTCTCTCTCCCCCTACCTGGTCTCTGCTTCCGTCCTTGACTCCTGACATCTCATTGCAACTCAATACTATGTCAGATCATGTCACACTTCTGCGCTGATGCAAGAACTGTGTGGTTCCTTCAGTTCAGTGTCCACCAGGATTTGATATTCCCAAGGCATGTCTCTCACTCCTGTGTTCTCAGTTTACCTTCACACAGGAAAACACTTCTTCTTCTTGAAGTGTGCTCTTATGTGGCTACTCTTGGTAATCAAATATCTGTGTTATTACATTTGAAATTACTTTAATTGTCCTTACCCCCTAAAGATATTTAGCTATATATTCAATGCTAGCTTGAATAATAATTTTTCTAAGCATGCTTTTTGACTTTTTAAAATTTAAGATGACATTGGATGATTTTATTATGCATAGCACGATGTTTTGAACATTCCACATATAGATTGTTGAATGGTTAAATCTAACTAATAACAAATGCATTATCTAACATCGTTATCATTTTTGTTGTGAGAACACTTATCATCCACTATCATTGCAATTTTCTAGAATGCAATATATCATCAGTAACTGTAGCCACCTTGCTATAAAATAGATTTCTTGAAATTTATTTTATCTATCTAATTTTAATTATGTGTCCTCTGACCAACATCTCCCCATCCTGTTCCCCTCTCTAACCACTCCAGCCTGTGGTAACCGCCATTCTGCTCTCTACTTCTATGAGACCAACTTGTTTAGATCCCTCATAGAAATGAGATAATGCAGTATTTTTCTTTCTGCACCTGGATTATTTCATTTAATATACTGTCTTCCAGGATCATCCATGTTGACAGTAATGACAGCATTTTATTCTGTTGTATGACTAAATATCATTCCCTTGTATGTGTTTATGTATGTATGTACATACACACATGTATGTATACAAGCATATGTAGACATACCATTCTTCAAATATATTATTTTGCATTTATTTTTATTAAAATTATATTTCTCCCTTATCTAAATACTGATAAAAATGAGGTATTTTAAGTCCTTCCTCTTAATAAACGCCAAAGTTAAAGGGCAGTTTCCCTGTTTTTTAATAAGATTATTTTTCTTGCTGTTTTTTTTAGTTCCCTGCAGATTCTGCATATTACTGCTTAATCGTAAGTATAGTTTGGATTTTTTTTCCATTCTGTATAATGGCTGTTTCCTCTGTGGTTTACTTTTCTTTGCAAAAACTTTTCAGTAGTTTAATTCAGTCCCATTTATTTATTTTTGTTTTTGTTGCATTTGCTTTTGGGTTATTTGTCATAAATTATTTACCTAGGCCAATGTATGGAAGAGTTTTTACTAGTTTTCTTCTAGAATTGTTACGGTTTCAGGTCTTAGATTTAAGTCTCTAATCCACCTGGAGTTCATTTTTGAATATGGTGAGAGATACAAACCCAGTTTCATTCTTCTACATGTGGCCACCCAATTTCCCCAGCACCATTTATTACGTATGTGTATGTTTTTGTCTGATTTGTCAAAGGTTGTTATTGTTTGGCTGTGTTTGTTAGATTCTCTATTCTGTTACATTGTTCTATGTGTTTGTTTATTTATTTATTTATTTATTTATTTATTTATTTATTTATTTTGAGACAGAGTCTCGCTGTGTCACCCAGGCTGGAGTGCAGCGGCGCCATGTCGGCTCACTGCAAGCTCCGCCTCCCGGGTTCACGCCATTCTCCTGCCTCAGCCTCTCCGAGTAGCTGGGACTACAGGCGCCTATGTGTTTATTTTTATACCAGCAAAATGTTGTTTTAGTTACTGTATACTTGTAGTATAAATTGAAGTTGAAGGAAAGACAAAGGAAAGTCTTTGTCTTTATTTTGAAGGAGAGTTTTAGCAAATATAAGTGTTCCTAAATTGCAATTTTTCTTTCAATACTTTGAACTGCCTTGGCCTGAAAGAATCTGAGAATTGCACTGATATTTATGTAATAAGCAGATTTTCTCTTGCTGCTTTTAAAATTCACTTTTTGTCTTTGACTTTTGACAATTTTATTAAAATATGTCTTGGTGTAAGGTTCTTCATGTTCAATCTACTTAAGGACTCTTGAACTTTATGAGTCTGGATGTCCACCTCCCACCTCAAATTCAGCAAGTTCTCAGTCAATATTTCTCAAAATAAGCTTTCTATTCTTTCCTCTATTTCATCTTCTTGTATCCACATAATGCATATATTGCTTTACGTGATGATGTTTTATAAGTCTCATAGGTTTTTTTTACTCTTTAACTTTTGCTATTTTTTTTCTTTTTTGCACCTCTGACAAGATAATTTCAAGATACCTGTTTCCCACTTTGCTATTTCCTCTTCATGACTGAATCTGCTGTTAAAACACTCTATTAAATTTTTCAGTTTAGTCATTATATTCTTCAGCATTAACATTTCGATGTTTATTTTAATCATTTCTATGTATTAGTGTAACTTCTGATTTTCTTTAGGTATTGCTTTCCTAATTTTGTTTAGTTGTCTATACGTGTTCCCATATAGTACCCTGAGCTTAGTATCTAAAACAATTACTTCCAGTTTTTAAAGGCACTTTGTCAATTCCTATTTATTTAGGGTCTACTATTGAAGTTTTATTGCTTTACTTAAATTGTGTCATATTTTCCTGATTCTTCATGATTCTTGTGGCCTTGTGCTGGTATAAATATTTTTGAGAAGGTGGTCACTTTTTCTAGTCTTTACAGGTTGGCTTCAACAGGAAAAGTTCTTCACCATTAAGTGTGGCCTGGTGTTCTTGTTCGGTCAGGTGGTTGAGCCTGTTGGTGGATTTGGCCAACTGGCAGTGCTTCATGGTCAGAAACGTATGCTGGTTTTACTCCCCCTGATTTGTAGCTTTGTTGGGTGAGGCCACTTGAAGCATTGTGGGGCACACTGAGACTTGCATGTACCAGTCACTGAGTGTTTCAGCCCCTTTCTTTGATCCTAGTTATCTTCAAGTGGTCTAAGTATTAAAATTCTTCCAGTGTTTGTTTTCAGGCAAAGCAGAAGTGTGCCCATCAGGCAGCACTCCCCACATAGATGTTGAATATCCACTTTGATCTACTTTTCTCCCACTGGAAAAATAATGGGCTGAGGGTATACTTCTCAGCACAGTATTGTTCTGGATATGGAAGTGGTAAAGCAAACAAAGTAAAAGCATTCCTCTTTTCCTTTCTAATGAGCCTGTCTTTGCTTTTGAGCTCTTTTTGGGTGTTGCAATCTCACACTGGTATTTGGAGTTCTCACAAAAGCGTTTTTTCCTGTGGGTAGTTGCCAAATAGATGTCTCTTTGAGGGATTCAGGGCTGGGCACCTACTATTCCACCATCTTACCAGACTACCTCTACACCCAACCACTTCCATCTCTCAATCTCTCAGTAATTTGTAAAATAGGAAAATCCAAACATGTCTAGAAATCATTACTAAAACTAACAGATGAGTTGAGTGAAGCCACAGTATATAAGCCAAATGTGTAAAAAGCCAATGTGTATTTTTATAGACTGGCAGTGAAAATCGAACCTTACCCTGAAAAACCTCAAGAAAGTACTGAGGAAAATTAAAGGATACCCCAATAAATAGAGCTATCACGTTTACATATCAGAATATTCAATATAATTAATATGTAAATTTTCCCCAAATTAATATACAGCATCAACACAATTCAGTAAAATTTCAGCAAAGAGCTTTGTAAAATTTGATAAGCCAATTCTTAAAGTACTTTGCAAATATAAAGAATCTAAATTAGTGAAAACAATAACGAAAAACAGTCACATTTAGAGACATATTATCTGAAATAAATACTATAAAGCCACAGTATTCACAACAGCGTGTTGTTACCTAAGGAAATAAGTATAAATAATTGTAATAATATAGGAAACTCAGATTATATATATACACACACATATATATAAACACACACATAAATGTGTGTATATAGATGTATATATTTACACACATATATAATTTTTTATTAAGGAATGTATGAAGACAATTCAAAGGGAAGAATAGATATTTACATAAATACTCTTGGAGAAGTTGAATACCCATATGTAAATATGTGAATATTGATTAATCAAAGTACATCTGAAAAATTAACTTCAAATGAATTTGAGATCTAAGTGTAATAGATAAAATTATATGTTTTGTATGAATAAAGCATAGGAGAAATGTATTGTGATCCTGGGATAGGAAATGGTTTCTTAGATAGGCTACACATGCAGAAAACATAAAATAAAATGTATAAATTGAGTCTTCATAAGACACTGTTAAAAAATAAATTGACAACCATAGCCTGAAATATTGAAATACATATATTTGATAAATGTTGGTGTTCAGATTTGTATATACATAATTCATACAACTCAGTTAAAAGCAGGCAAATGACCTGACAAACATTAATGGGCAAGGTCCATTAGCTGCTGATGGGTAAACACATTGTGGCGTGCCCATAAGATGGACTATTTCTCAGCAAATAACAAGTAAGAAATTATGATATGTACAACTTGGATGATTCCAAAGGAATTATTATGAGTTAACAGAAGACACTAAAGACTACGTAAATGTTAACATCACAATTCTGTGAAATTTTTCAAAAGGCAAATCTAGTAACTGAAATAGAATAATTTTGTCATGGGCATCATGTACAAGGAGAGAATTTAATTGAGCTTTGCGTGGTCATGGAAATGTTCTACCTCATGTTTGTGGTAGTGATTATACAGTCACATGCAACATATTTTGAAATGATAATGTGTAAAATTTTACAAATTATTCATTTATAACTGATGAATTTTAAAGAATGTAAATTGAACCTCAATAAAATTATTTCAAATTATGCTATGGAAGAATGTGTGGGACAATTGGAGCGTGCTCAAAACATAGTGAATGTCTGCAATCATTTAGAAAAACTGTATTTTAGTATTTATTTAAGCCAAACAGATGCTCTCCCTGTGACTAAGCAACTTTCCTGTAAATATATATACCACAGAAATGCATCCTTGTAATCATGGCAGCTTTCTTTATAATGGCTAAAACAGGGAATGTATCCAAATGTTTGTCAACAGTAGAATGAATAAATTCTGATATATTTGGAAAGAAATCTTTCAGGACAGGACAGAGTGGGATAATATATTCAAAGTATTGAAAGAAAAACTTCTAATTAATACCACTTATATTTGCTAAAACTCTCCTTCAAAATAAAGGAAAGACAAAAACCTTCCTTCGTCTTGTCTTTGACTCCAATTTATACTACAAGGATACAGTAACCAAAATAACATTTTGCTGGTATAAAAAATAAACACATAGAACAATGTAACAGAATAGAGAATCTAACAAATACAGCCAAACAATAACAACCTTTGACGAATCAGACAAAAACATACACATACATAATAAATGGTGCTGGGGAAATTGGGTGGCCACATGTAGAAGAATGAAACTCACCTTATCCAAAGATTAACTCCCGGTGGATTAGAGACTAAATCTAAGACCTGAAACCATAAAATTCTAGAAGAAAAATCTAGTAAAAATCTCACAGTAAATCACAGAGGAAGCAGACATTACACAGAATGTGAAAAATAATCCAAATTCTACTTACAATTAAGCAGTAATGTGCAGACTCTGCAGGGAACTAAAATAAAATCAGCAAGAAAAAAGAATCTTTAAAAAATGGGGAAACTGCCCTTTAACTTTGGCTTTTATTAAGAGGAAGGACTGAAAATACCTCATATTTTTATCAGTATTTAGATAAGGAAGAAATATAATTTTAATAAAAATAAATGCAAAATAATATATTTGAAGAATGGTATGTCTACATATGCTTCTATACATGCATGCATGTACATATATACATACATAAACACATACAATGGACTGACATTTAATTATACAACAGAATAAAATGCTGTCATTACTGTCAACATGGATGATCCTGGAGGATATTATATGAAGTGAAATAAGCCAGGCACAGAAAGAAAAATACTGCATTATCTCATTCATATGAGGGATCTAAACAAGTTTTGGTCTCATAGAAGTAGAGAGCAGAACGGCGGTTACCAGAGGATGGAGTGGTTAGAGGATGGGGAGATGTTGGTCAGAGGACACATAATTAAAATTAGATAGATAAAATAAATTTCAAGAAATCTATTGTATAGCAAGGTGGCTACAGTTATTGGAGATATATTGCATTCTAGAAAATTGCAACGATAGTGGATAAGTGTTTTCACAACAAAAAAGATAACTATGTTAAATAATGCATTTGTTATTAGTTAGATTTAGATTTAACCATTCAATAATCTATATGTGGAATGTTCAAAACATCATGCTATACATAATAACATCATCCAATGTCATCTTAAATTTTAAAAAGTCAAAAAGCATGCTTAGAAAAATTATTATTCAAGCTAGCATTGAATATATAGCTAAATATCTTTAGGGGGTAAGGACAATTAAAATAATTTCAAAAGTAATACAGAGATTTCATTACCAATAGTAGCTACATAAGAGCACACTTCAAGAAGAAAAAGTGTTTTCCTGTGTGGAGGTAAAATGAGAACAAAGGAGTGAGAGACATGCCTTGGGAATATCAAATCCTGGTGGACATTGAACTGAAGGAACCACATAGTTCTTGCATCAGCGCAAAAGTGTGACATGATCTGACCTAGTATTGAGTTGCAATGAGATGTCAGGAGTCAAGGATGGAAGCAGAGACTAGGTAGGGGGAGAAAGAGGATGGGGACTCAGACCAGGTGATGAGCAGCCATGGAGTGGGGGGGGGGGGGGTGAGAAGCAACTGAATTCTTGTTTCTCAAATGTGGGGCCCACAGGATGTGGGTGTGAGAGGGTGAGCGTGGTGGCCTGGATAGCTAACTGGAAGGATGGAGGTGCTGTGGGGGGAGCAAGTCCAGGGAGAAGGATGCAGTGTGAACAGTTTGTGTACAGCACTTAGAGCTTCCCCTCAGCCCTGTGTCAGGGGGAGCTTGCCTCTATGCCTTTGCACATGCCAGCCTGGGTGCGCAGAAGGTTTCTCCTGCCCTGGCAGAAAAACTCCAACTGCCTTCTCAATGGTCCCGAAGGTGACGCTGTCCTTGTACTCTCACGCCTGTCTCTCCCTCTTTGCTTCATGCACATGCTGGACCTCACACATGTTGCACAGCCTTTACCGTATCGTGTTTCAGAAGGCGCCCCAGAAGTCAGGATGGAGTGCCATGAGTTAGTCAACCCGGTGTTTATCAGAATGCCTGCACCTCAGTAATCTCCACACGGCAGGGGCTCACCCAGTGACTGGCTGCGGACCTGCTGGAATCCTAGCTCTGCTATTCACAGGTCTGGCCGCCCTGGGCCGCTCACTCCGCCCCCAGGGACCTCAGTCTCTGCACCTGTGAAATGGGTGTGCTCCCTCCCCTCCCCGCCTCTGAGGGTCCTGTGGGGACGGCACCACGCCCAGGATCCCGAAAACCGCGGGCCGCGCGCCCTCTGCTGGGAGATGACGGGGTCTTCACCCACACCCTCTCCGTGTCCCAGTTGGCGCTGGGGGAAGACAAAGCCGGAGGGAGGCGGAGGGGCTGCCGGCGACGGTTCACTTCCTGGGAATTGGATTCATTTTCCCGTTAATGCTTACCTTGACTGTGGAAGAGGCCAGCGTAGACATTTTACTGAGCACCTGCTAGTTTCTTGTTACTGATGTGTTACCCGCTATCACTCCTATTTGTTTAAGAGAAATAAGCAGCTCAGAGAGCGGGGTGTGGATCCTGGAGAGGAAGGGAAAGTTGGGCGGGGCATGTACCGCTGAAGCAAGGGGGGTGTGTCTCAGGAATGGCCGAAGTCATGATCTGCCTACACTGCATACACTGCGGCTGGGGTTGAGTTGGTCTCCGTCCCCGCTCAGTCTGGAAGGATCTTGACCAGACCCTGCCACCCGAGGGCTTTGATTCCTGGTCTATGAATAGGGGTGGCACCCCCAGCCGGCCTCTTGCTGGGCTGAAGGGCCTCCGCATACGGGGTGTGACAGCTTCTGGCCGCGGCCACAAGGGAGCGCGCGAGGCTGCCGCTGGCCGCAACACGGAGCTGCATTCTGGCAGCCCAGGATCCAGCCCCAGACAGGCTGAAGTCTCTGTGGGTCTTCCTCTCCTTTTCGGGGGCGGGGTGAACCGAACCTTGCACGTCAGGCTCAGCAGCCCCAGGAGCTGGAGCCTGAGGAGCTGCTGGGGCCCTGCCCAGCGCTGACCGGCCTGGCAGCGGGTCCCAGTGCGACCAGTGAGGGGAGTGGTGCTTGGGTTCCTGGTGGCCAGCGGCACCTGCTTCCTGCGCCACTGGTTCTGGCGAGTGCTGGGGGCGCTTGGGGGAGGTGTCGCGGGACTGTGGGGACCCGGGCGGGGAGGGCCCTGCTGGTCGCTGAGGGATCCCCAGCGCCCCAGTGGACCTCCTGCGAGCTTCGGCTCTGCCACCCGCCACTTGCACCTCCGGTTTTCCTCTCCAGAGCTAGAGGGATTGGTCCCAGCTCTGTTAAACTCCGCAACGGTTCTTCTTCGTGATACAGAAAAATCAGGAAATGGGAATTGGATGTGCAACAGACTGCGAGTGAATTCGGATCCTTTCACTCCGGATTCTGCTGGGGGCATGGGGATGATTCTTGTGGTGAAGACACGGAAGCCAGTGCTCAGGAGCTGGGAGATGAAACGTGGCCTGCTGAGAGAAATGCAGTGACTGAGAGCAACGCGAGGTTACGGCGCACAGCAGTTTCAGGAGCTGCAGACAATTGCTCTAGAGGCTTTGGTTCTGTGTTTACTGTGTGAAGAGGCAGGATGGGTGCATGCACTGCATTAGGTGATCAGAAAAGCCTTAGGCCAACTCTGCAGTGAGCAAAGCGCTCTGAGAGCAGCACAGGCTCTACTGCAGTGCCTGGACGGCTTCCTCATGCAGTTCTGTATTTCTCTGCCTGGGCAGAAGATGGTGCTATGCCGACACAGGATGAATATTGTCATAGCGGAAGTTTAGCTCATGCTGAAGTGAAAACTGCAGAATCATGAGTTACTTCAGAGAAGCAGAGTTGAAGGGTCTCCTTTTGCAAGGTAGCCGGGGCTTGACCTATATTCACTCAAAGTCTTTGATTCACAGGGATACAAAATCTAGTATTATTTTTACATCTCGAGTCTCAATCCCAGAGGCTGCCTCCGAAAAAGACGAAGATGACTGGGATCCAACAAAATTATGTTAAACACAGGTGATCTTGGACGTGTAACAAAGATCTCCAGTCCACAGTTTGAAGAGGGTGATAGTCGTTTTCCTGCAAATGAAGTTTTACAGGAGAATTATGCCCATCTACACAAAGATATTTTTTCACTTGCCCTCACAGTGGTATGTGCTGCTGGTGCTGAAGCTCCTCCCAGAAATGGAGACCAGTGCATGAATTCACACAGGCCAGGTTACCTCGATACCACAAGTGCTTTCCCGAGAGTTTACAGAGTTGATAAAAGTTATGATTCCTCCAGATCCAGAGAGAAGACCTTCAGCAATGGCCCTGGTAAGAATTTGGTACCGCTGTCTGCGTCTAGAAAGAGGGAAGAACAGTAACAAATAGAATTGAAGCCTGGAAAGTTCAAAAATTTGCTTTTAGAAGAATAACTCAAGGAAGCACAGATGGCAGAGGCTGCAGCTGAAGCAGAGCGCTCTGCTGGCGGGACAGCCACCGTGTCCAGCACCCAGAGTAATTGGCCATTCAGCATAGTGGAAGGCACATGAGCTGCTCCATCAACCTTCCTGTATACTCACCTACTCATGTCCCACTTCCTCCAGAAACTGTGACAAAAGGAAGCTAGGTTGAAATCACTGCTGGAATCCCGTTTATAATTACTTTCACTATTGGTGTCAGTAGTTTTACTGCTTGGGACTTTTATTTGTGAATTACAGTTGAAAGCTGCATTTTTACCTATGTCAGGCTTTCGTCTGATCTTACCTGTCTTTCCTCTGTAGGATGCCAGTCGCTATTGGATATTACACCATCCTGTCCAGGGTTAGCCACTGTGGTGGTGTGCTGCTTATAGCTTGCTGTTGCATTGTAATAAAAGATACCTTTCCCTGTAGTGACTTGTAAGAAGAACTCAAGGGCATTGTTACAAAAATATTCTCCCTTCAAAAAGAGAAAAGCTAAAAGACTCATTACTACTCAGCCTTCAATACACCTGTGTGTCAACCTTGTATTTCTTTTTTTATAAAAAACTGTAAAATACACTTTTAGATCCAACTGTTAGTGCTTTGTAAGCATTGCATGAAGCCTGAGATGATAATTCTGTGGAAGCATTCCCTGGGAATTTGCTGTCTTCGCTGTAAGCTTGTAGCATTAAACAAACATTGTAGTTCATAGGCTTTCTCTTTGAAACAATTATGTGAAATGTACAGCTGTTCTTGAGGAACTTTGAAGCTAGTGCATTGAAAAATGCTCTTTTCCCCTCCTTTGTAATGCTATATTAATGAAATATAAGAATTACTGGTTTTATAATTTTTTTTTCTGGTAATGTTCTTCTCTGACTCTTTAAAAATGTCCCCTCGCTCCTCCCAACTTATATACTAGACTGTGTGGCTAGTCTGATTCTAAATGTTTTGCCCAGTTTCTCCTCAATATTCATGTATATAAATTGATCCTGGTGATCATATACACGGCTGTTTGAAATGCCAGAATGATTTCTGACATTCCAGGCTTTTCACAAAATATATATTATTTGTGATTTGTCATTTGACTAATAATAACAGCTAAAAGAAGTTGCAAAAAATAAAAATAAAATAAATGGCCGGGCGTGGTGGCTTAAGCCTGTAATCCCAGCACTTTGGGAGGCCGAAGTGGGGGATCACGAGGTCAGGAGATGGAGACAATCCTGGCTAACACGTGAAACCCCATCTCTACTACAATACAAAAAATTAGCCAGGCGTGGTTGCAGGCACCTGTAGTCTCAGCTACCCAGGAGGCTGAGGCAGGAAAATGGCGTGAATCCAGGAGGCGGAGATTGCAATGAGCAGAGATCGATCACGCCACTGCATTCCAGCCTGGGTGACAGAGCAAGATTCCATCTCAAAAATAAAATAAGAGACCAGAGGGTGGAGCCAAGATGGCCGAATAGGAACAGCTCCGGTCTCCAGCTCCCATCCCCAGCGACACAGAAGACGGATGATTTCTGCATTTCTGCTTGAGGTACCGGTTTCATCTCACTAGGGAGTGCCTAACAGTGGGTGCAGGACAGTCAGTGAAGCGCACTGTGCGCGAGCCAAAGCAGGGCGAGGCATTGCCTCACTCGGGAAGCGCAAGGGGTCAGAGAGTTCCCTTTCCTAGTCAAAGAAAGGGGAAACAGACGGCACCTGGAATATCGGGTCAGTCCCATCCTAATACTGTGCTTTTCCAACGGGCCTGGAAAACGGCACACTAGGAGATTGTGTCCCGCACCTGGCTCGGAGGGTCCTATGCCCATGGAGTCTCGCTGATTGCTAGCACAGCAGTCTGAGATCAAGCTGCAAGGTGGCAGCGAGGCTGGGGGAGGGGCGCCTGCCATTGCCCAGGCTTGCTTAGGTAAACAAAGCAGCCAGGAAGCTCGAACTGGGTGGAGCCCACCACAGCTCAAGGAGGCCTGCCTGCCTCTGTAGGCTCCAACTCTGGGGGCAGGGCACAGACAAACAAAAACTCAGCAAGAACCTCCACAGACTTAAATGTCCCTGTCTGACTGACAGCTTTGAAGAGAGTAGTGGTTCTCCCAGCACGCAGCTGGAGATCTGAGAACGGACAGACTGCCTCCTAAAGTGGGTCCCTCACCCCTGAGCAGCCTAACTGGGAGGCACCCCCCCAGTAGGGACAGACTGACACCTCATTCAACCGGGTACTCCTCTGAGACAAAACTTTCAGAGGAACTATCAGACAGCTGAATTTGTGGTCTCACGAAAATCCGCTGTTCTGCAGCCACCGCTGCTGACACCCAGCCAAACAGGGTCTGGAGTGGACCTCTAGTAAACTCCAACAGACCTGCAGCTGAAGGTCCTGTCTGGTAGAAGGAAAACTAACAAACAGAAAGGACATCCACACCAAAAACCCATCTGTACATCACCATCATCAAAGACCAAAAGTAGATAAAACCACAAAGATGGGGAAAAAACAGAGCAAAAAAACTGGAAACTATAAAAAAGAGAGCACCTCTCCTCCTCCAAAGGAACGCAGTTCCTCACCAGCAACGGAACAAAGCTGGATGGAGGATGACTTTGATGAGTTGAGAGAAGAAGGCTTCAGACGATCAAACTACTCTGAGCTACGAGAGGAAATTCAAAACAATAACAAAGAAGTTAAAAACTTTGAAAAAAAATTAGAAGAATGGATAACTACAATAACCAATGGAGAGAAGGGCTTAAAGGAGATGATGGAGCTGAAAGCCAAGTTTCGAGAACTACGCGAAGATTGCAGAAGCCTCAGTAGCAGATGCGATCAACTGGAAGAAAGGGTATCGCTGATGGAAGATGAAATGAATGAAATGAAGAGAGAAGGGAAGTTTAGAGAAAAAAGAATAAAAAGAAATGAACAAAGCCTCCAAGAAATTTGGTACTATGTGAAAAGACCAAACCTACGTCTGATTGGTGTACCTGAAAATGATGGGGAGAATGGAACCAAGTTGGAAAACACTCTGCAAGATATTATCCAGGAGAACTTCCCCAATCTAGCAAGGCAGGCCAGCATTCAGATTCAGGAAATACAGAGAACACCACAAAGATACTCCTCGAGAAGGGCAACTCCAAGACACATAATTGTCAGATTCACCAAAGTTGAAATGAAGGAAAAAATGTTAAGTGCAGCCAGAGAGAAAGGTCGGGTTACCCACAAAGGGAAGCCCATCAGACTAACAGCTGATCTCTCAGCAGAAACTCTACAAGCCAGAAGAGAGTGGGGGCCGATATTCAACATTCTTAAAGAAAAGAATTTTCAACCCAGAATTTCCTATCCCGCCAAACTAAGCTTCATAAGTAAAGGAGAAATAAAATACTTTACAGACAAGCAAATGCCGAGTGATTTTGTCACCACCAGGCCTGCCCTAAAAGAGCTCCTGAAGGAAGCACTAAACATGGAAAGGAACAACCGGTACCAGCCACTGCAAAAACATTCCAAATTGTAAAGACCATCGACGCTAGGAAGAAACTATAGCAACTAACGAGCAAATAACCAACTAACATCATAATGACAGGATCAGATTCACACATAACAATATTAACGTTAAATGTAAATGGGCTAAATGCTCCAATCAAAAGACACAGACTGGCAAACTGGATAAGGAGTCAGGACCCATCAGTGTGCTGTGTTCAGGAAACCCATCTCACGTGCAGAGACACACATAGACTCAAAATAAAGGGATGGAGGAAGATCTATCAAGCAACTGGAAAACAAAAAAAGGCAGGGGTTGCAATCCTAGTCTCTGATAAAATAAACTTTAAACCAACAAAGATCAAAAGAGACAAAGAAGGCCATTACATAATGGTAAAGGGATCAACTCAACAAGAAGAGCTAACTATCCTAAATATATATGCACCCAACACAGGAGCACCCAGATTCATAAAGCAAGTCCTCAGTGACCTACAAAGGGACTTAAACTCCCACACAATAATAATGGGAGATTTTAACACCCCACTGTCAGCTTTAGACAGATAAACGAGACAGAAAGTTAACAAGGATATCCAGGAATTGAACTCAGCTCTACATAAAGTGGACCTAATAGACATCTACAGAACTCTCCACCCCAAGTCAACAGAATGTACATTTTTTTCAGCACTACACCACACCTATTCCAAAATTGACCACATAGTTGGAAGTAAAGCTCTCCTCAGCAAATGTAAAAGAACAGAAATTATAACAAACTGTCTCTCAGACCACAGTGCAATCAAACTAGAACTCAGGATTAAGAAACTCACTCAAAACCGCTCAAGTACATGGAAACTGAACAACCTGCTCCTGAATGACTATTGGGTACATAATGAAATGAAGGCAGAAATAAAGATGTTCTTTGAAACCAACGAGAACAAAGACACAACATACCAGAATCTCTGGGACACATTCAAAGCAGTGTGTAGAGGGAAACTTATAGCACTAAATGCCCACAAGAGAAAGCAGGAAAGATCCAAAGTTGACACCCTAACATCACAATTAAAAGAACTAGAAAAGCAAGAGCAAACACATTCAAAAGCTAGCAGAAGGCTAGAAATAACTAAAATCAGAGCAGAATTGAAGGAAATAGAGACATAAAAAACCCTTCAAAAAATTAATGAATCCAGGAGCTGGTTTTTTGAAAAGATCAACAAAATTGATGGACCGCTAGCAAGACTAATAAAGAAGAAAAGAGAGAAGAATCAAATAGATGCAATAAAAAACGAAAAAGAGGATATCACCACCGATCCCACAGAAATACAATCTACCATCAGAGAATACTACAAACACCTCTATGCAAATAAACTAGAAAATCTAGAAGAAATGGATAAATTCCTTGACAAATACACCCTCCCAAGACTAAACCAGGAAGAAGTTGAATCTCTGAATAGACCAATAACAGGTTCTGAAATTGTGGCAATAATCAATAGCTTACCAACCAAAAAGAGTCCAGGACCTGATGGATTCACAGCTGAATTCTACCAGAGGTACAAGGAGGAACTGGTACCATTCCTTCTGAAACTATTCCAATCGATAGAAAAAGAGGGAATCCTCCCTAACACATTTTATGAAGCCAGCATCATCCTGATACCAAAACCTGGCAGAGACATAACCAAAAAAGAGAATTTCAGACCAATATCCTTGATGAACATTGATGCAAAAATCCTCAATAAAATACTGGCAAACCGAATCCAGCAGCACATCAAAAAGCTTATCCACCATGATCAAGTGGGCTTCATCCCTGGGATGCAAGGCTGGTTCAACATACGCAAATCAATAAATGTAATCCAGCATATAAACAGAACCAAAGACAAAAACCACATGATTATCTCAATAGATGCAGAAAAGGCCTTTGACAAAATTCAACAACGCTTCATGCTAAAAACTCTCAATAAATTAGGTATTGATGGGACGTATCTCAAAATAATAAGAGCTATCTACGACAAACCCACAGCCAATATCATACTGAATGGGCAAAAACTGGAAGCATTCCCTCTGAAAACTGGCACAAGACAAGGATGCCCTCTCTCACCACTCTTATTCAACACAGTGCTGGAAGTTCTGGCCAGGGCAATCAGGCAGGAGAAGGAAATAAAGGGTATTCAATTAGGAAAAGAGGAGGTCAAATTGTCCCTGTTTGCAGATGACATGATTGTATCTCTAGAAAACCCCATTGTCTCAGCCCAAAATCTCCTTAAGCTGATTAGCAACTTCAGCAAAGTCTCAGGATACAAAATTAATGTACAAAAATCACAAGCATTCTTGTACACCAATAACAGACAAACAGAGAGCCAAATCATGAGTGAACTCCCATTCACAATTGCTTCAAAGAGAACAAAATACCTAGGAATCCAACTTACAAGGGATGTGAAGGACCTCTTCAAGGAGAACTACAAACCACTGCTCAATGAAATAAAAGAGGATACAAACAAATGGAAGAACATTCCATGCTCATGGGTTGGAAGAATCAATATTGTGAAAATGGCCATACTGCCTAAGGTAATTTATAGATTCAATGCCATCCCCATCAAGCTACCAATGACTTTCTTCACAGAATTGGAAAAAACTACTTTAAAGTTCATATGGAACCAAAAAAGAGCCCGCATCACCAAGTCAATCCTAAGCCAAAAGAACAAAGCTGGAGGCATCACGCTACCTGACTTTAAACTATACTACAAGGCTACAGTAACCAAAACAGCATGGTACTGGTACCACAACAGAGACATAGATCAATGGAACAGAACAGAGCCCTCAGAAATGGTGCCGCATAGCTACAACTATCTGATCTTTGACAAACCTGACAAAAACAAGAAATGAGGAAAGGATTCCCTATTTAATAAATGGTGCTGGGAAAACTGGCTAGCCATATGTAGAAAGCTGAAACTGTATCCCTTCCTTACACCTTATACAAAAATTAATTCAAGATGGATTAAAGACTTATATGTTAGACCTAAAACCATTAAAATCCTACAAGAAAACCTAGGTAATACCATTCAGGACATAGGCGTGGGCAAGGACTTCATGTCTAAAACACCAAAAGCAATGGCAACAAAAGCCAAAATCGACAAATGGGATCTCATTAAACTAAAGAGCTTCTGCACAGCAAAAGAAACTATCATCAGAGTGAACAGGCAACCTACACAATGGGAGAAAATTTTTGCAACCTACTCATCTGACAAAGGGCTAATATCCAGAATCTACAATGAACTCAAACAAATTTACAAGAAAAAAACAAACAACCCCATCAAAAAGTGGGCAGAGGACATGAACAGACACTTCTCAAAAGAAGACATTTATGCAGCCAAAAGACACATGAAAAAATGCTCATCATCACTGGCCATCAGAGAAATGCAAATCAAAACCACAGTGAGATACCATCTCACACCAGTTAGAATGGCCATCATTAAAAAATCAGGAAACAAGAGGTGCTGGAGAGGATGTGGAGAAATAGGAACACTTTTACACTGTTGGTGGGACTGTAAACTAGTTCAACCATTGTGGAAGTCAGTGTGGCGATTCCTCAGGGATCTAGAACTAGAAATACCATTTGACCCAGCCATCCCATTACTGGGTATATACCCAAAGGACTATAAATCATGCTGCTATAAAGACACATGCACATGTATGTTTATTGCGGCACTATTCACAATAGCAAAGACTTGGAACCAACCCAAATGTCCAACAACGATAGACTGGATTAAGAAAATGTGGCACATATACACCATGGAATACTATGCAGCCATAAAATATGATGAGTTCGTGTCCTTTGTAGGGACATGGATGAAACTGGAAAACATCATTCTCAGTAAACTATCGCAAGGACAAAAAACCAAACACCGCATGTTCTCACTCATAGGCTGGAATTGAACAATGAGAACTCATGGACACAGGAAGGGGAACATCACACTCCGGGGACTGTTGTGGGGTGGGGGGAGGGGGGAGGGACAGCATTAGGAGATACACCTAATGGTAAATGACGAGTTAATGGGTGCAGGAAATCAACATGGCACATGGATACATATGTAACAAACCTGCACATTGTGCACATGTACCCTAAAACCCTAAAGTATAATAAAAAAAAAAAAGAAAAAAAAAAGAAAAAAAATAAAATAAAATAAAATAAAATAAAATAAAATATAAAAATAAAAATAAAAAGAATTTATGTTTTGTTTGTTTCCTCATTAATGTTGGTTGAAAGCATGTTTGCACTTGTCTTTGACTTGCATTTTATTAACATCGATTGGCGTATTACAAGTCCCTCAGAGCTTACCTTAATTGTCTAAAAAGATGTAAGAAAAAGGGCCTGTGGGAAGGACTATGAGGCGGAGGGCCTGGTGTGAGCACATGCTGGGCAGGAGGATGACCAGCACCAGGGAAATCCCCAAACCCAGCAAGTCAGGGAGCCAAATGAAAGCCTTTCATCCTGTATCGGCCACCTAACCCCATCGACACTCCAAGTGAACATTCTCTTTTAGAGGTACTCATTGTCCTGTTTTTTTCTGTAATCTTGTAAAGGAATCTGATTTCTCCCATTAGCCTTTTCGCAGGACTAAAATTTCACATTAGAATGCTATTTTGTAGAATTCTTTAGAATGCTATTCTTTAGAATTCAATCTATTCTTAGATTAGGCTGCAAGGACATTGAGGAAGTTACTGTCAGTCACTTATACCCCACAGGGACATTAATTCACCAGAGCTTTGGTGGGGGAGTAGAGGAGCTCATTACAAGCAGGTCTGGATGCTGCACAGAGTGTAAAGGGGAGAGTAGGACCCAGGACACCTCGGCCTGGAGATAGCTCCAATGCTGGGACATACTGTTATTATCCCCATTTTACAGAGGAGGAAACTGAGACACAGGCAGGTAATGTGATCAAGACCACGCTGCCCCGCAGTAGAAGAGCCAGGATCTAAACCCAGGCAGCCTGCCTTGCCATCAGAGCTCTCACCCACAGCCTGGTGCTGCTGTTAAGCAGGATTGCCCTGTGGCCAGGGGCACAGCCTCTGGGTTCACATTCCAGCTGCTCTACCATTTCCAGCTGTGTGACCTTGGGCAAGTTACTTGTCCATGCTCAGTGTCCTCTGCAAAGTGGGTATAGCAATACCTGCTTCGTGGAGTCCCTTAAGTGAGTTAATAGCTGTAACATGCTTAGAATAGTGCCATACGCATCATCACCATCCAGTACATACGGGCTATTTTGCCTGAATCACAGATGGACAAATATCCTTGAAGGGTCTAAAATCTAAGATCCTGAAATGCCTGGCAGTGGGATCCTGAAATCCTCTGGCAGCATTCTAACATCTTTTGGCTGCAGAATTGGATCCTGCTTCCCAGGGCTAGAAGGTTTGGGATCACCTGCTTACCCAGTTCAGCCCCAAAGTAGGCAAAGAAGGTTTTGTCACAGGCTTGCCTGGGGACCAGCACCTGTAACCTCCCCCATCCCTCCCTTGCATGCTCCCTCACCCTGATTCACACATGCACTCCAGGCCTTCTGGGCCCAAAGAGAAGGAGAGAAGGTGGGGAGTGGGTTCACTGGTCCACCGAAGCATGCTGCCTCCAGCCCTGCTGAACTGGTGGGTCCAGGGAATGGGCCTGGAGCTGAAGGGGTCTTGCCCTCCCTTTAACTTTAAGCCTTGATTTGCAGTGATCCAAGAGCTTCATCTCTTCCTGTGAGCCTGTCTGGATGTTTATTCTGGATGGCACCGGCCCCTTCTGGCAGGGGTGCACAGGCCAGGGCCTGGCTGGCAGCCATGGCCGGTGAGGAGACCTTGGCAGATGAGAAGACCTTCTGCTTCACCTTCAATGTATGGATCTTCTCCTGGCTCTCAGTACATTCCTCCTGAGCCATGTTGGTCCCCAGTTCAATGACACCTTCTGCAGCAGCATCATAGTGTCCAGGGGTATAATCTGGAGTATGTGCCAGTGCTACTCCAAGGTATATGGTTGTGGGGCTGAGTGGAGCCAGAAGGGCTGGATCTTCTACCTCTCTTCCATGTATCAGCCCCATCCTTCAATCATCTTCTTGTTCTTTCATTTTGACTCCCTGTTTAATTCTGTCTTCTCTTCTGAGCACCCATCCATTTATCCATTCATCCATCTATTCATCCATCCATTCATCCCAGCATCCATCTATCAATCCATGCATCCATCCATTTATTTGTCCAACCACCCATCCATCTATCTGTCCATCATTTAGCACAAGGATTGATCAGAAGCCTCCTGGTTCTGGAGCCATAGACCAGACACCATGGGGAGACATGATGAAAAACAACATATGATTTGTGTGCTTGAAACAAAAGCTAATGAGTGCTTACCACCTGCCTGGCAGTCCTGCATTCAGGATGCAGTTCTCCCCTCATCCTGAGCTTTTTGGTACCTTCTGTAGTTTCATTTTGTAGTAGAGAAGGCTGAGCCTCATAAAGTGGGGTCACACAGCTGCGTAGTGGAGTTTGGATTGGAACTCAGATGTGTGTGACTTAGGCATCACCCTCTGCCTTGAGTCCTCCACTCCAGGGTCCCAGAGCTGCTGAGCATTCTGGGGTTGGTCAGCTCTAACCTTGATGGCATGCATTGAGCAACTCTCCATATTTTGGAGTCTTAATGTATTCCTAGCCTTAGTGATGGCAAGAACCCTGCTTTGGGAGACCTGCGTTCTAGTTCCAGTTCTGTGCCAAACTTTCTGAGTGATCTTTGTCTTTCTGAGTCCAGTATTTGCATCTGCATAATAGGACACAAGCACCAATTTTCACAGTCTCATAGGGGTATTACAGAGGTCAGAGAGGAGAAGAGATATGTGAATATTTGTAGACTGTAGAGTGTTTTGTTTAGGTGAAGGGCTGTCAGCTCCTGACAACCCTCTGGAATGAAGATGTCAGAAGTTGTAAACCTTTAATGCCCAGAGAGGTGGAATGACTCTTCCAAGGTCACATAGCTGGTCAGAGACAGACCTAGGGGAAAAAAAAGGAGAGAAACATGGATTCTAACTTGGGCTCTGTCTCCAACTGCCTGGGAGACTGCTCAAGCCCCTTCCCTCTCTAGGCCTCAGTTTCTTTGTTTGTACAATATGTGATACAGGATGAGGGGATGGACAGGGAGGATATCTGGGGGACCTGCTAGACCTCACCTCTAGGGACAAGGCTGGGGAATCCCCAGAGTTCCCATATTGTCCTTTACACCTGGGTGGCTGTGCTCAAGGATTCCGGGAGGTGGGAATCCTGTGGCCCTGGACTTCCTAGCCCTTCCCCTTCTGTGGGCCCACCCTGGGCTGTCAGCTTGTTTTGTGCTGGAGTGGTCTGAGCTGTTTTATGGTCATTTCCCAGGCAGTTTATGTTTGCATCACCTCTGTCCATGCCATGTCCTGAGCAGAGGTCCTTGGGAGCAGAAGTCCTGGGGGCCAGAGCTACCCATGTCACCACTAGCCATGGTAGTCCTCTTCCCCATGAGGAGGCTGCACCCTGAGAGATGGCAGCTGGTGGAACGGAGCATCTGTCCTGACCTCCCCCTTAACCAGGGGTGGCTTTGGGGCTGTGAGCAGAGATACTGGAGTGGCAGTGGGAAGCGAAGTGGAGGAGGAAATATTGCGGGGTACGAATGAATCACAGTTGATAGACTCATGTCTTCATGTGCTTTGAAGGCAGTGTGGTAGGGTGCAGATGGCATATGTTTTGGTGACCTACAGCCTTACATTCAAATACTTGTTACCTCAAGTTTCATGTCTGTGACCTTGGCAAGGGGAGCTCCCCAATCCTGAGCCTTGCACAGCTGAGTGGGAGAAACCAGGGGGGTCTTGTGTTGTCAGGGACCTGGCATCATGCCTGGCACACAGTACTGGCAAAATCTTCATTCTCAAGATTGGCATTTGTAGCTCTGGGGGATACACACAGAGGTCTCTGTATGTACGGGCAGGTATATGTGGATAGGCGTGGGTCTGTTAGTGTGCCGGAGTGCGTGTTTCAGGGACACAGGATGTTAGAACCAGCACAAGGTGACTTCAATAAGGGAAAGGAGGAAAGTGCATGGTAAACCAGGAAGACACTCTAGAGATAAGGCTTTCTGCACCCCACATGGTCTCTTGGTGCCTGTGCCATTGTAGCCTTCAGTGCTCATGCTTGTCCTACCCTCAGGGTCCTCCCCTGGATCTCAGTGCCTGGCCTGTGGAAAGCTTCAGTAAAAGGGAAACATAAGGAAATAGAGTTAGCTAATTAGGGTAATTAAGTGAGAGGCAGCCAATATCAACATGCATTAAGCTGTCCCTGATGTTTAGGGACTGGAGGTCTGGTGGCAGAGACAATTTGCTGCATGATGGGGAGATAGTAGATTCACAGAGAAGGGGAGGAAGTAGATTCACCGAGAAGGTGAGCTGGGCTTTGTAGGTTAAGTAGAAATTCACCAGGCACAGAAGATGTGGGGAGATGCTCCAGACAGAAGAGCAACATGATCAAAGCCATGTGGTGAAAGAACAAGGCAAGTGGGTCAGCAATGCTACTAGAGGGGGAGGAGAACAAGATCAGAGTGGAAAGGGAGGGGCCTGAGCTCCCAAATGTCCATTTGTAGAATGGACAAAAACAGTGTTTCCAAACTGCTGAATCAAAAGAAAGTTTTAACTGTGTGACATGAATGTACACATCACAAAGCTGTTTCCCAGATGGCTTCCTTCTAGTCTATATCTCAGGATATTTGCTTTTTCTTCATTGTCCTCAATGATCTCCCAAATATTCCTTCTGAGATTCTACAAAGACAGCGTTTCCAAACTGCTGAATGAAAAGAAAGGTTTAACTCAGCGAGATTAATGCAAATATTATAAAGCAGTTCCTCAGGTAGCTTCCTCCCAGTTTTTATCCAGGGATATTCACTTTTTCACCATTGGCCTGAATGAGCTCACAAATGTCCTTTTAGAGAATGAATTAAAAGTGTTTCCAATCTGCTTAATCAAAAGAACGGTTTAACCCTGTGAGTTGAATGCACAGTTCACAAAGCAGTTTCTCAGGAACATCTTTCTAGTTTTTAACTGAAGATAATTTTTTCACTATATGTCTCAATGAGCTCCCAAAAATCCCTTTGCAGACTGTACAAAAACTGTGTTTCCAAACTGCAAAGAAAGGTTTAACTCCGTGAGATGAATGCACACATCACAAAGCGGATTTTCAAATAGCTTCCTTTTAGTATTTATCCTGGGATATTTACTTTTTCACCATTGGCCTCAAGGAGCTCCCAAATGTCCATTTGCATAATGGAAAAAACAGTGTTTCCAATATTCTGAATCAAAAGAAAGGTTTAAGTCTGTGAGATGAATGCACACATCACAAAGCAGTATCTCAGAAAGCTTCTTTCTAAGTTTATGTGAAGATATTTTCTTCTTCACCTTAGGCCTCAATGCACTCCCAAGTATCTCCTTGCAGATTCTACCAAAGCAGTGTTTCCAAATTGTTGAAGGAAAAGGAAGGTTTATCTCACTGAGATGAATGCACACATCACAATGTGGTTTCTCAGATAGCTTCTTTCAGGTTTTTATCCTGGGATGTTAGCTTTTTCCCCATTGGCCTCAATGAGCTCCCAAATATCCATTCATAGAATGCACAAAAACAGTGTTTCCAAACTGCTAAATCAAAATAAATGTTTAACTCTGTGACATGAAGGCACACATCACAAAGCACCTTCTCATAAAGCTTCTTTATAGTTTTTAATCAGAAGATATTTTCTTTTTCACCATAGGCCTCAATGCATGCCCAAATATCCTTTGGCAGATTCTCCCAAAAGTGATCCAAACTGCTGAATAAACAGAAATGTTTAACTCTGCCAGATGAATGCACATCTCACCAAGCAGTTTCTCAGAGAGCTTCCTTGTAGCTCTTATCCTGGGATAATTTTTTTTTACCATTGGCTTCAATGAGATCCCAAATGTCCTTTCAGAAAATGGAAAAAACAGTGTTTCCAAACTGCTGAATCTGAAGAAAGGTTCAACTCCATGACATGAATGTACACATCAGAAAGCAATTTCTCAGAAAGCTTCTTTCTAGTTTTTATATGAAGTTATTTTCTTTTTCACCATAGTCTTCAAAGTGCTCCCAAATATCCCTTCACCGGTTCTACAAAAACAGTGTTTTAAACTGCTGAATGAAAAGAAAAGTTTAGCTCTGTGAGATGATTGTGCACAACACTGAGTGGATTCTCAGATAACTTCCTTCTAGCTTTATCCTGGGATATTCACGTTTTTTCTGTTGGCCTCAACGAGCTCCCAAATGTCCATTCACAGAATGGACAAAAAAAGTGTTTATAAACTGTTGAATCAAAAGAAAGTTTTAACTCTGTGAAATGAATGCACACATCAAAAAAAGTTTCCCTGAAAACCTCTTTCTCCTTTTTTCTGAAGATATTTTCTTTTTCACCAAAGGTCTCAAAGCACTCCAAAATATCCCTTCGCAGATTCTACAAAAACGTGTTTCCAAATGGTTGAATGAGAGGAAAGGTTTAACTCTGTGAGATGAGTGCACACTTCACAAAGCAGTTTCTCAGCTTCCTTTTCGTTTTTTTCCTAGGATAGTCACTTCACCATTGGCCTCAATAAGATCCCAAATGTCCATTCACAGAAAGCACAGAAAAAGTATTTCTAAACTGCTGAATCAAAATAAATGTTTAACTTTGTGAGATGAATGCAAAAATCACAAAGCAGTTTCACAGAAAACTTCTTTCTAGTGTTTATCTGAAGATATTTTCTTTTTCACTAGAGGCCTCAATGCTATCCCAAATATCCATTCACAGATTCTACAAAACTGTGTTTCCAAACAGTTGAATGAAATGAAGGGTTTAACTCTGTGAGATGAATGTGCACTTCACAAAGTGGTTTCTCGGATAGGTTCCTTGTAGATTTTTTCCTAGTATAGTTGCTTTTTCACCTTTGGCCTCAATAAGCTCTCAAATGTCCATTCACAGAAAGCACAAAAAAAGTGTTTTCAAACTGCTGAATGAAAATAAATGTTTAACTCTGTGAGAAGAATGCGCACATCACACAGCAGTTTCACAGAAAGCTTCTTTCTAGTGTTTATCTGAAGATATTTTCTTTTTCACCATAGGCCTCAATGTGCTCCAAAATATCCATTCACAGATTCTACAAAAACTGTGTTTCCAAACTCCTGAATGAAAATAAACCTTTAACTCTGTGCAGTGAATGCACACATCACAAAGCAGATTCTCAGATACCTTCCTTCTAGTTTTCATCCTGTGATAGTCCCTTTTTCACCATTGACCTCAATGAGCTCCACTATATCCATTTGCTGAAAGTTCACAAACAGTGTTGCCAATGTGCTCAGTCAAAAGAAAGGTTTAATTCTATGAAATGAATGCACACATCCAAAAGCAGTTTCTCAGAAAGCTTCTTTCTAGTTTTGATCTGAAGATTTTTTTTCACCTTTGGCCTCCTTGCACCCCCAATTACCCCTTTGCAGATTCTACAAAACAGTGTTTCCAAACTGCTCAATGAAAAGGAAGATTTAACTCTGTGAGATGAAGGCACACATCACAAAGCAGTTTCTCAGATAGCTTCCTTCTAGTTTTTATCCTGGGATATTTACTTTTTCACCATTGGCCTCAATGAGCTCCCAAATGTCCATTCGCAGAATGGACAAAAACAGGGTTTCCGAACTGCTGAATCAAAAGAATGGTTTAACTCTGTGAGATGAATGCACACAACACAAATCAGTTTCTCAGACAGCTTCTTTCTAATTTTTATCTGAATATATTTTCACCATAGGCCTCAATGTGCTCCTAAATATCCATTCATGGATACTACAAAAACAGTGTTTCCAAACTACTGAATGAAAAGAAAGGTTTAACTCTGTGAGATGAAAGCACACATTACAAAGTTGTTTCTCAGATAGATACCTTCTATTTATTTTTATCTTGAGATATTCACTTTTTCACCATTAGCCACAATGAGCTCCCAAATACTCATAAGCAGAATTGAAAAAAATTAGCGTTTCCAAACTGCTGAATCAAAAGAAAGGTTTAAATCTGAGATATGAATGCACACATCAGAAATCAGCTTCGCAGGAAGCTTCTTTCTATCTTTTATCTGAACATATTTTCTTTTTCACCATAGGCCACAATGGGCTCCCAAAATTCCCTTTGCAGATTCTACAACAACAGTGTTTCCAAACATCTGAATGAAAAGAAAGGTTTAATTCTGTTAGATGAATGCACACCTCACAAAGCAGTTTCTCAGGTAGCTTCCTTCTCATTTTAATAGGGAGATCTTCATTTTTTTGCAATTGTCCTCAATGAGCTCCAAAATGTCCCTTCAGAGAATGGACAAAAACAGTGTTTCCAAACCGTTGAAACAAAAGAAGAGTTGAACCCTGTGAGAGGAATGCTCACATCACAAAGCAGTTTATCAGAAAGCTTCTGTCTACTTTTTATCTGAAGATATTTTCTTTTTCACCATCAGTCTCAATGAGCTCCCAAATATCCCTTCCAACATCCTAAAAAAGCAGTGTTTCCAAACTGCTGAATGAAAAGAAAGGCTTAACTCTGTGAGATGAATGAACACATCACAAAGCGTATTCTCAGATAGCTTCCTTCTCGTTTTTATCCTGGGATATTCAGTTTTTTGCCTTTGGCCTCAATGAGTTCCCAAATGTCCATTCACAGAATAGACAAAACATTGTTTCCAAACTGCTGCATCCAAAGAAACGTTTAAGTCTCTGAGATGAATGCAAACATCATAATACAGTTTCTCAGAAAGATTCTTTCTATTTTTTATCTGAAGATATTCCCTTTTTCACCACGGGCATCAATGCACTCCCAAATATCCCTTTGTAGATTCTGCCAAAACAGTGTTTCGAAACTGCTGAATGAAAATAAAAGTTTAACTTTAGGAGATGAATGCACACATCAAAAAGCAATTTCTCAGATAGCTTCCTTCTAGCTTTTGTCCTGGGATATTCACTTTTTCACCATTGGCCTCAATGAGTTGCCAAATGTCCATTTGCAGAATGGAAAAAACAGTGATTCCAAAACAGATGAATCGAAAGAAAGGTTTAACTATGTGAGATGAATGCACACATGACAAAGCAGTTTCTCAGAAAACTTCTTTCTAGGTTTTATCTGATATTTCCTTTTTCACCAAAGGCCTCAATGATTTCTGAAATATCCCTTCGGGATTATACCAAAGCAGTGTTTCCAAACTGCTGAATGAAAAGAAAGGTTTGAGTCTGTTACATGAATGCACACATCAAAACGCAGTTTCTCAGATAGCTTCTTTCTAGTTTTTAACCTGGGATATTCTACTTTTCTCCATTGGCCACAGTGAACTCCCAAATATCCATTCATAGAATGGAAAAAAATGGTGTTTCCAAACTGCTGAATCCAAAGAAATATTTAAATCTCTGAGATGAATGCACACATCACAAATCAATTTCTCAGAATTCTTCTTTCTAGCTTTATCTGAAGATATTTCCTATTTCCTCAAAGGCCTCAATACACTCACTAATTTCACTTTGCAGATACTGCAGTAAAAGTGATTACAAATTGCTGAATGAAAAGAACGGTTTAAGTCTGTGAGATGAATGCACACATTAAAATGCGGTTTCTCAGATAGCTTCCTTCTAGTTTTTATCCTGGGATATTCCATTTTTCTCCATTGGCAGTGAGCTCCCATATATCCATTCGTAGAATGGAAAAAAACGGTGTTTCCAAACTGCTGAATCCAAAGAAATATTTAAATCTCTGAGATGAATGTACACATCACAAAGCAATTTCTCAGAATTCTTCTTTCTAGCTTTGTCTGAAGATATTTCCTATTTCCTCAAAAGCCTCAATGCACTCACTAATTTCACTTTGCAGATACTGCAGTAAAAGTGATTACAAACTGCTGAATGAAAAGTAAGTTTAAACTCTATGAAATGAATGATACATCAAAAAGCAGTTTCTCAGATATCTTCCTTCTAGTTTTTATTTTGGCATATTTGATTTTTTGCCTTTGCCCTCAGTGAGCTCCCAAATGTCCATTCACAGAATGGACAAAAACAGTGTTTGTGAATTTCTGAATCCAAAGAAATGTTTAACTCTGTGAGATGAATACACACATCACAAAGCACTTTCTCAGAAAGTTTCTTTCTAGTGTTTATCTGAAGATATTTCCTTTTTCAACATAGGCCACAATGCACTCCCAAATATCCCTTCACAGATTCTGGCAAAACAGTGTTACCAACCTGCTGAATGAAAAGAAAATTTAACTCTGAGAAGTGAAAGCACATATCATGACGCAGTTTAACAGATAGCTTCATTCTAGTTTTTATCCCAGGATATTCACTTTTATGCCATTGGCCTCAATAAGCTCCCAAATGTCCATTTGCAGAATGGACAAAACATTGTTTCCAAACTGCAGAATCCAAAGAAATGCTTAAACCTGTGAGGTGAATGCTCACATCACAAAGAAGTTCCTCAGGAAGCTTCTTTCTAGATTTTATCTGAAAATATTTAGTATTTCATCAGAGCTCCAAAATTTTCCTTCACAGATAATGTGAACACAGAGATTGCAAATTGCTGAATGAAAAGAAAGTTTTAACTCTACAAGACGAATGCACACATCACAAAGTGTTTTATCAGGTTGCTTCCTTCAAGTTTTTATCCTGGGATATTCACTTTTTCACCATTGGCCTCAAAGAGATCCCAACAGTCCATTCACAAAATGGACAAAAACAGTTATTCCAAAATGCTGAATCCAAAGAAAAGTTCAACTCTGTGAAATGAATGCACACAGAAGTTTCTCAGACAGCTTCTTTCTATTTTTTATCAGAAGATATTCCCTTTTTAAAGAAAGGCCTCAATGGGCTCCAAAATATCCCTTCACAGATTCTACCAAAAGAGTGTTTCCAAACTTTTGAATGAAAAGAAAGTTTCAACTTCACAAGATGAATGCACACATCAAAAAGCAGTTTCTCAGATTGTTTCCTTCTAGTTTTTATCCTGGGATATTTGCACTTACACAATTGGCCTCAATGAGCTCCCAAATGTCCATTTGCAGAATGAACAAAAACATTGTTTCCAAACTGCTGAATCTAAAGAAAGTTTTAACTCTGTCAGATGAATGCACACACCACAAAGCAGTTTCTCAGAAAGCCTCTTTCCAGTTTTTATCTGAAGATATTTCCTTTTTCACCATAGGCCTCAATGTGCTCTCAAATATCCCTTTGCAGATTTTACCGAAACAGTGTTTCCAAACTGCTGAATGGAAAGAAAGGTTAAAATCCAGGAGATGAATGCACAGATAATAAAGGGGTTTCTCAGATAGCTTTCTTCTAGTTTTTATCCAGGGATATTCTCTTTTTTGCCCTTGGCCTCAATGAATTCCCGAAAGTCCACTTGCAGAATAGACAAAAATATTGTTTCCAAACTACTGAAACCAAAGAAATGTTTAACTCTGTCAGATGAATGCACATATCACAAAATAGTTTCTCAGAAAGTTTCTTTCTGTTTTTTATCTGAGGATAATTTCTTTTTCACCATAGGCCTCAATATGCTCCCAAATATCCCTTTGCAGATTCCATCAAACCAGTGTTTCCAAACAACTGAATGAAAAGAAAGTTTTAACTCTAGGAGATGAATGCACAGACCACAGAGCGGTTTCTCAGATAGCTTCCTTCTAGTTTTTATCCTGGGATATTCCCTTTTTCACCATTGGCCTCAATGAGTTCCCAAATGTCCATTCACAGAATGGACAAAACCAGTGTTTAAAAATGCTGAATCCAAAGAAAATCTTAACTCTGTGAGATGAATTTACAAATCAAAAAGCAGTTTCTCAGAAAGCTTCTTTCTAGTTTTTTTCTGAAGATATTTCATTTTTCAACATAGGACTCAATGCAATCCCAAACATACCTTCGTAGATTCTACAGAAGCAGTGTTTCCAAACTGCTAAATGAAAAGAAAGGTTTAGCTCTGCTTGATAAATGCGCACATCTCAAAGCAGTTTCTCAGATAGCTTCCTTGTAGCTTTTATCCTGGGATATTCACTTTTTCACCATTGGCCTAAAAGAACTCCCAAAGTCCATTCACAGAATGGACAACAACAGTGTTTCCAACCTGCTGAATCTGAAGAGTCATTTAACTCTGTGAGGTGAATGCACATATCAAAAAGCTGCTTCTCAGAAAGCTTCTTTCTAGTTTTTATCTGAATATATTTCCTTTTTCACCATAGGCCTCAATGTGCTACCATATATTTCTTCATAGATTCCATGAAAACAGTGATTTCAAACTGGTGAGTGTAAAGAAAGGTTTAACTCTGTGAGATGGATGCACACATCACAAAGCAATTTCTCAGATAGCTTCCTTCTAGTTTTTATCCTGGCATATTCACTTTTTTTGCCTTTGGCTTGATTGAGCTTCCAATATCCATTCCCAGAATGGACAAAAACAGTGTTTCTAAACTGCTGAATACAAAGAAACGTTTAACTCTGTGAGATGAATGCACACGTCACAAAGCAGTTTCTCGAAAAGCTTCTGTCTAGTTTTTATCTGAAGATATTTCCTTTTTCAACATAGGCCACTTTTTGCTCCCAAATATACCTTTGCAGATTCTACCAAAACAGTATTTCCAAACTGGTGAATGGAAAGAAAAGTTTAATTCTCAGAGATGAATGCCAACATCACAAAGCAATTTCAAAAAAATCCTTCTTTCTATTTTTTTTTCTGAGGATATTTCCTTTGCCACCTTAGGCCTCAATCCACTCTCAAATATCCCTTTGGAGATTCTACCAACACAGTGCTCCAAACTGCTGAATGAAAAAAAAAGCTTTTACTCAAGGAGACTAATGCACACTTCACAAAGCCATTTCTCAGATAGCTTCCTTCTAGTTTTCATCCTGGACTATTTGCTTTTTCACCATTGGCCTCAAGGAGCTCCCAAATGTCCATTTGCAGAATGGACAAAAACAGTGTTTCCCAACTGCTGCATCCAAGGAAAGGACAACTCTGTGAGATGAATGCACACATCACAAAGCAGTTTGTAAAATGCATCTTTCTAGTTTTTATCTTAAGATATTTACTATTATATCAAAGGCCTGAGTGCGCTCCCAAATTTCTCTTCGCAGATACTGTAAAAAGAGTGATTCCAAACTGCTGAATGAAAGAAATGTGTAACTCTTGGAGATGAATGCACACATCACAAAGTGGTTTCTCAGATAGGTTACTTCTAGTTTTTATCCTGGGATATTCACTATTTTGCCATTGGCATCAATGAGCTCTCAAATATCCATTCACAAAATGGATGAAAACAGTGTTTACAAACTGTTGAATCCACAGAAAGTTTTAACTCTGTGAGAGGAATGCACACATCACAAAGGAGTTTATGAGAAAGCTTCTTTCTAGTTTTTATCTGAAGATATTTCTCATTTCATTAAAGGCCTCCATGCGCTCCCAAATTTCCATTCGCAGATACTGCAAAAACAGTGATTCCAAACTGCTGAATGAAAAGAAAGTTTTAACTCTAGGAGATGAACGCAAACAGCACAAAGTGGTTTTTCAGATAGCTTCCTTCTTGGTTTTGTCCTGTGATATTCACTTTTTCACCATTGGCCTCAGTGAGTTCCCAAATGTCCATCTGCAGAATGGACAAAAACAGTGTTTCCAAATTGCTGAATCCAAAGAAAAGTTTAACTCTGTGATACAAATGCACACATCACAAGGAAGTTTCTCAGAAATCTTCTTTCTAGTTTTTATCTGAAGATATTTCCTTTTTCACCATAGGCCTCAATGCTCTCCCAAATATCCCTTCACAGTTTCCACCAAAACAGTGTTTCTAAACTGCTGAATGAAAGGAAATGTTTACCTCTGTGAGATGAATGCACACATCACAACACAGTTTCTCAGTAAGTTTCTTTCCAGTTTTTATCAAAAAACATTTCCTTTTTCACCATAGGTCTCAAAGCACTCCCAAATATCCCTTCACTGATTCTACCAAAACAGTGTTTCCAAACTGCTTAATGAAAAGTAAGGTTCAGCTGTGAGAGATGAATGCACACATCACAAAGCAGTTTCTCAGGTAGCTTCCTTGTAGTATTTATCCTGGGATATTCACTTTTTCATCATTGGCCTCAATGAGATCAAAATGTCCATTTGTAGAGTGGAAAAGAAACAGTGTTTCCAAACTGCTGAATCCAAACTAACGTTTAACTCTGTGAGATAAGTGCACTCATCACACAGCAGTTTCTCAGAAAACTTCGTCATTTTCATTTAAAGAAATTTCCTATTTCATCAAAGGACTCAATGTGCTCCTGAAATTCTCATCACAGATATGGTAAAAACAGTGATTACAAATTGCTGAATGAAAAGAAGGGTTTAATTCTAGGAGATGAATGCACATATCACAAAGTGATTTCTCAGATAGCTTTCTTCTAGTTTTTATCCTGGGATATTCCCCTTTTTGAAATTGGCCTCAATGAGCTCCCAAAAGTCCATTCGCAGAATGCAAAAAAAAGACTGTTTCCAAACTGCTGAATCCCAAGAAGCGTTTAATTCTATGAGAAGAATGCACTCATCACAAAGCAAAGTCTCAGAAACTTCTTTCTATTTTTTATCTGAAGATATTTCCTTTTTCAACATAGGCCTCAATGCGATCAAAAATATTCCTTCGCAGATTCTACCAAAACATTGTTTCCAAACTGATGAATGAAAAGAAGAGTTTAATCCTGCAAGATGAATGCATACATCCCAAAGCAGTTTTTCAGAAAGCTTCTTTCTAGTTTTTATCTGAAGATATTTCCTATTTAATCAAAGACCTCAATACACTCCCAAATTTCCCTTCACAGATACTGCAAAAACTGATTCCAAATTGCTGAATGAAAACGTTTTAACTCTAGAAGAGGAATGCAACCATCACCAGGCAGTTTCTAAGATAGCTTCCTTCTCGTTTTTATCTTGGGATATTTGCTCTTTCTCTATTGGCTTCAAGGAGTTCAAAAATGTCCATTCACAAAATGGACAACAACAGTGTTTCCAAAATCCTGCATTCAAAAAAGGTTTAAACCTGTGAGATGAATGCACACATCACAAAGCAGTTTCTAAAAAAGCATGTTTCTAGTTTTTATCTGAAAATATTTCCTATTTCATCAAAGGCCTCTATGCGCTCCCAAATATCACTTCTCAGATATTGCAAAAAATATTGATTCCAAACTGCTGAATGAAAAGAATATTTTAACTCTAGGAGATGAATCCACATATCACAAAGCAGTTTGTCAGATAGCTTCCTTCAAGTTTTTATCCTGGGATATTAGCTTTTTTGACTTTGCACTCACTGAGTTCCAAAATTTTCATTTGCAAAATGGACAAAAACAATGTTTCCAAACTGCTGAATCAAAAGAAAAGTTTAAGTCTGTGAGTTTAATGCCCACATTACAAAGCAGTTTTTTAGAAAATGTCTTTCCAGTTTTTCTCTGAAGATATTTTGTCTTTCACCATAGTCCTCCATGCACCTCCAAATATCCCTTCACAGATTCCACCTAAACAGTGTTTCAGAAATGCTGAATGAAAAGAAATGTTTAACTCTGTGAGATGAATGCATACATCACAACACTCTTTATCAGAAAGCTTCCTTCTAGTATTTACCCCGGGATATTCACTTTTTCACCATTGGCCTCAATGAGCTCCCAAATATCCATTTGCAGAATGGACAAAAACAGTGTTTCAAAACTGCTGGTTGCAAAGGAACAGTTAACTCTGTTATATTAGTGCACACATCACAAAGCAGTCTCTCAGAAAGCTTTTTTCTAGTTTTCATATGAAGATATTTCCTGTTTCATAAAAGGACTCAATACACTCCCAAATTTCCCTTCAAAGATACTGCAAAAACAGTGATTCCAAATTGCTGAGTGAAAAGAAGGGCTTTTATCTAGGAGATGAATGCGCACATCACAAACCTTTTTCTCAGATAGCTTTCTTCTATATTTTATCCTGGGATGTTCCCTTTTTTGCCATTGGCCTCAACGAGCTCCCAAATGTCCATTTGCAGAATGCACAAAAACAGTGTTTACAAACTGCTGAATCCCAAGTAAAGTTTAACACTGTGTGATGAATGCACACTTCAAAAAGCAGTTTCTCAGAAAGCATCTTTCTATTTTTTAGCTGAAGATATTTCCTTTTTCACCATAGGCCTCAATGCGCTCACAAATACTCTTTCACGGATTCTACCAAAACCTTGTTTCCAAACTGCTGAATGAAAAGAAGAGTTTATCCCAGAGAGACGAATACACACATCACAAAGCAGTTTTTCAGAAAGCTTCTTTCTAGTCTTTATCTGGAGATGTTTCCTATTTAATCAAAGGCCTCAATACACTCCAAAATTTCCCTTCACAGATACTGCAAAAACAGTGATTCCAAACGGCTGAATGAAAACAATGTTTTAACTCTAGGAGACGAATGCAGCAATCACAAAGTGGTTTCTCAGATAGCTTCCTTCTAGTTTTTATCCTGAGTTATTTACTGTTTCTCTATTGGCTTCAAGGAATTCCAAAATGCCCATTTACAGAATGGACAAAAACAGTGTTTCCAAACTGCTGCATCCAAAGAAAGGTTTAACTCTGTGAGATAAATGCACAATCACAAAGCAGTTTCTCAGAAAGATTCTTTCTAGTTTTTATCTGAAGATATTTCCTATTTCATCAAAGGCCTGAGTTCATTCCCAAATCTCCTTTCATAGATACTGCAAAAACAGTGATCCCAAACTGTTGAATGTAAACTATTCTTTAACTCTAGGAGATGAATGCACCCATCACAGAGTTGTTTCTCAGATAGCATTCTTCTAGTTTTTATCTTGGGATATTTGCTCTTTCTCTATTGGCTTCAGGGAGTTCCAAAATGTCCATTCACTACATGGACAAAAATAGTGTTTCCAAATTGCTGAATTCGAAGAAATATTTAACTCTGTGAGATGAATGCACACATCACAAAGCAGTTTCTCAGATTCTTTCTAGTTTTTATCTGAAGATATTTGCTTTTTCAAAATAGGCCTCAATGCACGCTGAAATATCCCTTTGCATATTCTACCAAAACAGTGTTTGCAAACTGCTGAATGAAATGAAAGTTTTAACCCTGTGAGATAAATGCACACATCACAAAGCATTTTGTCAGTTAGCTTCCTTCTTGTTTTTTTCCTGGAATATTCACTTTTTTACCATTGGTCTCAATGTGAACTAAATGTTGATTCACAGAGTGGACAAAAACAATCTTTCCAAACAGATGAATCCAAGTAAAGTTTTAATTCTGTGAGATGAATGCACACATCATCAAACAGTTTCTCAGAAAGCTTCTTTCTAGTTATTATATGATGATATTTCCTTTTTCACCATAGGCTTCAAAGCACTACGAAATATTCCTTCACAGGTTCTACCAAAACACTGTTTGCCAATGGCTGAATGAAAAGAATGGTTTAATTCTGTGAGATGAATGACCACAACACAACGTGGTTTCTCAAGTAGATTCCTGCTAGTAATTATCCTGGGATGTTCACTTTTTCACCATTGGACTCAATGAGTCCATTTGCAGAATGGACAAAAACAGTGTTTCAAAACTGCTGAATAAAAAGAATGGCTTAACTCTGTAGATGAATACACACATCACAAAGCAGTTTCTCAGAAAGCTTCTTTCTAGTTTTTATCTGAAGATATTTCCTTTTTCACAGTAGGTCTCTAAGCGCTCCAAAATATCCCTTCGCAGATGCTACCAAAATAGTGTTTCCAAGCTGCCCAATGAAAAGAAAGGTTTAACTTTGTGAGATGGATGCACACATCACTAAGCACTTTCTCATATAGCTTCTTTCCAGTTTTTATCCAGGGATATTCCCTTTTTCACCATTGGCCTCAATGAGCTCCCAAATGTCCATTCACAAAATGGACAAAAACAGTTTTTCCAAAATGCTGAATCCAAAGAAATGTTTAACTCTGTGAGATGAATGTACTTATCACAAAGCAGTCTCTCAGAATGCTTCTTACTAGTTTTTATCTGAATGTATTTCATTTTTCACAATTGGCTTCAATGTGCTCCCAAATACCTCTTCACAGAATTAACCAAAACAGTGTTTCCCAAATGATGAATGAAAGGAAAATTTTAACTCTGTGAGATGAATGCACACATTAGAGCATGGATTCTCAGATAGCTTCCATTTAGTATTTATGCTGGTTTATTCACTTTTTCAACATTGGCCTCAATAAGATCTCAAATGCCCTTTAGCAGAATGGACAAAAACAGTGTTTCCAAACTGCTGAATCCAAAGAGAGTTTTAACTCAGTGAGATGAAAACAGACATCACAAAGCAGTTTCCTAGAAGGCTTATTTCCAGCTTTTATCTAAAGACATGTCTTTTTTCACCATAGGACTCAATGTGCCACAGAATATACCTTCACAGATTTTACAAAAACAGTGTTTCTAAACTGCTGAATGAAAAGAAAAGTTTGACTCTGTGAGATGAATGCACACATAACAAAGTGGTTTGTCAGATAGCTTCCTTCTAGTTTTTATCCTGGGATATTCCCTTTTTCAACACTGCCCTCAATGAGCTCACAAATGTGCATTGACAGAATGGTCAAAATAGTGTTTCCAAACTGTTGAATCCAAAGAAAGGTTTACCTCTGTGAGATGAATGGACAATTCCAGAGCAATTTCTCAAAAGCTTCTTTCCAGTTTTTATCTAAAGACATTTCTTTTTTCACCACGGGCCTCAAAGTGCTCCCAAATATCCCTTCACAGATTCTATCAAAACAGTGTTTCCAAACTGCTGAATGAAAAGAAAGGTTTAGCTCTGCGAGATGAATGCATACATCACAAAGTGATTATACAAACAGCTTCCTTCTAGTTTTTATTCTGGTATATTCCTTTTTTTGCCATTGTCCTCAATGAGTTCCCAAATGTCCATTCACAGAATGGAAAAATCAGTTTCCAAACTGCTGATTTCAAAGAAAGATTTAACTCTGTGAGATGAATGCACACTTCACAAAGCAATTTCTCAGAAAGCTTCTTTCTAGTTTTTATCTGAAGATATTTCATTTTTTCCCCATAGTCCTCAATACCCTCCCAATATCCCTTTCCAGATTCTACCAAAATACTTTTTCCAAACTGCGTAATCCAAAGAAATGTAAAACTCTGTGAAATGAATGCACACATCACAAAGCAGTTTCTCAGAAAGTTTCTTTCTAGTTTTTATCTGAACATATTTCCTATTTCATCAAATGCCTAAGTGCACTCCCAAATATCCCTTTGCAGATTCAACCAAAACAGTCTTTCCAAACTGATAAGTGAAAAAAAAGTTTTAACTCTGTGAGATGAATTCACACATCACAAAGCGGTTTCTCACATAGCTTCATTCTAATTTTTTATCCTGGGATATTCCCATTTACACCATTGGCCTCAATGAGCTCCCAAATGTCCATTTGCAGAATGTAGAAAAGGACTGTTTCCAAACTGCTGAATCTAAAGAAACGTTTAACTCTGTGAGATGAATGCACACATCACAAAACAGTTTCTCAGAAAGCTTCTTTCTAATTTTTATCTAAGGATATTTCCTTTTTCACAATAGGCCTCAATGCATTCCCAAATACACCTTCGCAGATTCTTCCAAAACAGTGTTTCCAAACTGCTGAATGAAAACAAAGTTTAACTCTGCAAGATGAATGCATACATCAAAACATGGTTTCTCAGATAGCTTCCTTACTGTATTTATCCTGGGATATTCACTTTATCCTCATAGGCTTCAGTGAGCTCAATAAGTCCATTCGTTGAGTGGGCAAGAACAGTGTTTCCAAACTGTTGAAAACAAAGAAAAGTTTACCTTGGTGAGATGCATGCACACATCACAAAGCAGTTTCTCAGAAAGCTTCTTTGTAGTTTTTATCTGAAGATATTTTCTATTTAATCAGACATCTCAATGCACTCCCAAATTTCCCTTCACAGATACTACAAAAAAATGTGATTCCAAACTGCTGAATGAAAAGAACAGTTTAACTCTAGGAGATGAATGCACACATCACAAAGCAGTTTCTCAGATAGCTTCCTTCTAGTGTTTATCCTGAGATATTTGCCTTTTTACAATTGGCCTCAAAGAGTTCCAAAATGTCAATTCACAGAATGGACAAAAACATTGTTTCCAAACTGCTGAATACAAAGAAACTTTTAACTGTGGGAGATGAATGCATACATCACAAAGCAGTTTCTCAGAAAGTTTCTTTCTAGTTTTTATCTGGAGATATTTCCTATTAATCAAAGGCCTCAATACACTCCCAAATTTCCCTTCTCAGATACTGCAAAAACAGTGATTCCAAACTGCCTAATGAAAACAACATTTTAACTCTGGGAGACGAATGCACCCATCACAAAGCAGTTTCTCAGATAGCTTCCTTCTATTTTTTATCCCAGAATATTTGCTCTTTCTCTGTTGCCTTCAAGGAGTTCCAAAATGTCCAACCACAGAATGGACAAAAACAGTGTTTCCAAACTGCTGCCCCCAAAGAAAGTTTGAACTCTTGTGAGATGAATGCACACATCACAAAGCAATTTCTCAAAAAGCATCTTTTTACTTTTTTATCTGAAGATATTTCCTATTTCATGAAAAGCTTGAGTGTGCTCCCAAATTTCCCTTTGCAGATGCTGCAAAAACAGTGATTCCAAACTGCTGAATGGAAAGAAAGGTTTAACTCTAGGAGACGAATGTACACATCATAAAGCAGTAGTGGAGTCTGCAGAGGCAGGCAGGCCTTGTTGAGCTGCGGTTGGCTCCACCCAGATCAAGATTCATGGTCACTTTACCTACTCAAGCCTCAGCAATGGTGGGCACCCCTCCCCCAGCCTCACTGCCACCTTGCAGATTGATTTCAGACCGCTGTGCTAGCAAAGAGCAAGGCTCCGTGTGTGTGGGACCCTCCAAGCCAGGCATGGGATATAATCTCCTGGTGTGCCATTTGCTAAGACTGTTGGAAAAGCACAGTTTTATGGTGGGAGTGACCTGATTTTCTAGGTGCCATCTCTCACAGCTTTGCTTGGCTATGAAAGGGATTTCCTGAGAGAAGAAGGCTTCAGATGATCAAACTTCTCTGAGCTAATGGAGGAAGTTCAAACCAATCACAAAGAAATTAAAAACCTTGAAATAAGATTAGATGAATGGCTAACTAAAATAACCAATGCAGGGAAGTCATTAAAGAACTGATAGAGCTGAAAATCATGGCACAAGAACTATGTGACAAATGCACAAGATTCTATAGCTGATTCGATCAACTGGAAGAGAGGGTATCAGTGATTGAAGATCAAATGAATGAAATAAAGTTAGAAGAGACATTTAGAGAAAAAAGAATAAAAAGAAAAGAAAAAAGCCACTAAGAAATATGGGACTATGTGAAAAGACCAAATCTACATCAATTGGTGTACCTGAAAGAGACAGAGTGAATGGAAACAAGTCAGAAAACACTCTGCAGGAGATTATCCAAGAACTTCCCCAAACTAGCAAAGCAGGCCAAGATTCAAATTCAGGAAATAAAGAATGTCACAAACATACTCCTCGAGAAGAACAACTCCAAGACACATAATTGTCAGATTCACCAAAGTTGAAATGAAGGAAAAAAAGTTAAGGGCAGCCAGAGAGAAAGATCAGGTTACCCACAAAGGGAAGCCCATCAGACTATCAGTGGATCTCTTGGCAGAAATTCTACAAGCCAGAAGAGAATGGGGCCCAATATTCAACATTCTTAAAGAAAAGAATTTTCAACTGAGAATTTCATATCCAGCCAAACGAAGCTTCATAAGTGAAGGAGAAATAAAATACTTTACAGACAAGCAAATGCTGAGAGAATTTGTCACCACCCGGCCTGCCCTACATGAGCTCCTGAAGGAAGCATTAAACATGGACAGGAACAACTGGTACCAGCCACTGCAAAAACATGCCAAATTGTAAAGACCATCAAGGCTAGGAAGAAACTACATCAACTAAATAGCAAAATAACCAGCTAACATCATAATGACAGAATCAAATTCACACATAACAATATTAACCCTAAATGTAAATGTGCTAAATGCTCCAACTAAAAGACACAGACTGGCAAATTGGACAAAGAGTCAAGACCCATCAGTGTGTTGTATTCAGGAAACCCATCTCACGTGCAGAGACACACATAGTCTGAAAATGAAGGGATGGAGGAAGATCTACCAATCAAATGGAAAACAAAAAAACCAAGGGTTGCAATCCTAGTCTCTGATAAAATAGACTTTAAACTAACAAAGATCAAAAGAGACAAAGAAGGCCACTACATAATGGTAAAGGGATCAATTCAGCAAGAAGAGCTAACTATCCTAAATATATATGCACACAATACAGGAGCACCCAGATTCATAAAGCAAGTCCTTAGAGACCTACAAAGTGACTTAGTCTCCCACACAATAATAATTGGAGATTTTTAACACCACACTGTCAACATTAGAAAGATCAATGAGACAGAAAGTTAACAAGGATATCCAGGAACTGTACTCAGTTCTGCACCAAGCAGACCTAATAGACATCTACAGAACTCTCCACCCCAAATCAACAGAATATACAATCTTTTCAGCACCACACCACACCTATTTCAAAATTGACCACATAGGTGGAAGTAAAGCACTCCTCAGCCAATGTAAAAGAACAGAAATTATAACAAACTGTCTCTCAGACCACAGTGCAATCACACTAGAACTCAGGATTAAGAAACTCATTCAAAACTGCTCAACCACAAGGAAACTGAACAACCTACTCCTGACTGACTACTGGGTACATAAAAATATGAAGGCAGAAATAAAGATGTTCTTTGAAACCAATGAGAACAAAGGCACAACATACCAGAATCTCTGGGACACATTCAAAGCAGTGTGTAGAGGGAAATTTATAACACTAAATTCCCAGAAGAGAAAGCAGGGAAGATCCAAAATTGACACCCTAACATCACTATTAAAAGAACTAGACAAGCAAGAGCAAATACATTCAAAAGCTAGCAGAAGGCAAGAAATCACTAAGATCAGAGCAGAAGTGAAGGAAATAGAGACACAAAATACCCTACAAAAAACCAGTAAATCCAGGAGCTGGTTTTTGAAAAGATCAACAAAATTGATAAACTGCTAGCAAGGCTAATAAAGAAGAAAACAGAGAAGAATCAAATAGATGCAATAAAAAATGATGAAGGGGATATCACCACTGATCCCACAGAAATACAATCTACCATCAGAGAATACTACAAACACCTCTGCGCAAATAAACTAGAAAATCTAGAAGAAATGGATAAATTCCTTCCTCGACAAATATACCCTCCCAAGACTAAACCAGGAAGTTGAATCTCTGAATAGACCAATAACAGGCTCTGAAATTGTGGCAATAATCAATAGCTTACCAGCCAAAAAGAATCAAGGACCTGATGGATTCACAGGCCGAATTCTACCAGTGGTACAAGGAGGAACTGGCAACATTCCTTCTGAAACTATTCCAATCGGTAGAAAAAGAGGGAATCCTCCCTAACACATTTTATGAGGCCAGCATCGTCCTGATACCAAAGCCTGGCAGAGACATAACCAAAAAAGAGAATTTCAGACCAATATCCTTGATGAACATTGATGCAAAAATCCTCAATAAAATACTGGCAAACTGAATCCAGCAGCACATCAAAAAGCTTATCCACCATGATCAAGTTGGCTTCATCCCTGGGATGCAAGACTGGTTCAACATATGCAAATCAAAAAATGTAATCCAGCATATAAACAGAACAAATGACAAAAACCACATGATTATCTCAATAGATGCAGAAAAGGCCTTTGACAAAATTCAACAACACCTTCATCCAAAAAACTCTCAATAAATTAGGTATTGATGGGACATATCTCAAAATAGTAAGAGCTATCTATGACAAACCCACAGCCAATATCATACTGAATGGGCAAAAACTGGCAGCATTCCCTTTGAAAACTGGAGTAAGACATGGATGCCCTCTCTCGCCACTCCTATTCAACATAGTGCTGGAAGTTCTGGCCAGGGCAATCAGGCAGGAGAAGGAAATAAAGGGTATTCAATTAGGAAAAGAGGAAGTCAAATTGTCCCTGTTTGCAGATGACATGATTGTATCTCTAGAAAACCCCATTGTCTCAGCCCAAAATCTCCTTAAGCTTATAAGCAACTTCAGCAAAGTCTCAGGATACAAAATCAATGTACAAAAATCACAAGCATTCTTGTACACCAATCACAGACAAACAGAGAGCTAAATCATGAGTGAATTCCCATTCACGATTGCTTCAAAGAGAATAAAATACCTAGGAATCCAACTTACAAGGGATGTGAAGGACCTCTTCAAGGAGAACTACAAACCACTGCTCAATGAAATAAAAGAGGATACAAACAAATGGAAGAACATTCCATGCTCATGGGTAGGAAGAATCAATATCGTGAAAATGGCTATACTGCCCAAGGTAATTTAGAGATTCAATGCCATCCCCATCAAGCTACCAATGACTTTCTTCACAGAATTGGAAAAAACTACTTTAATATTCATATGGAACCAAAACAGAGCCCGCATCACCAAGTCAATCCTAAGCCAAAAGAATAAAGCTGGAGGCATCATGCTACCTGACTTCAAACTATACTACAAGACTACAGTAACCAAAACAGCATGGTACTGGCACCACAACAGAGACACAGATCAACGGAACAGAACAGAGCCCTCAGAAATGATGCCGCATATCTACAACTATCTGATCTTTGACGAACCTGACAAAAACAAGAAATGGGGAAAGGATTCCCTATTCAATAAATAGTGCTGGGAAAACTGGCTAGCCATATGTAGAAAGCTGAATCTGGATCCCTTCCTTACACCTTATACAAAAATTAATTCAAGATGGATTAAAGACTTAAATGTTAGACCTACAACCATTAAAATCCTACAAGAAAACCTAGGCAATACCATTCAGGACATAGGCGTGGGCAAGGACTTCATGTCTAAAACACCAAAAGCAATGGCAACAAAAGCCAAAATTGACAAATGGGATCTAATTAAACTAAAGAGCTTCTGCACAGCAAAAGAAACTACCATCAGAGGGAACAGACAACCTACAGAATGGGAGAAAATTTTCACAACCTACTCATCTGACAAAGGACTAATATCCAGAATCTACAATGAACTCAAACAAATTTACAAGAAAATAACAAACAACCCCATCAAAAAGTGGGAGAAGGATATGAACAGACACTTCTCAAAAGAAGACATTTATGCAGCCAAAAAATACATGAAAAAATGCTCATCATCACTGGCCATCAGAGAAATGCAAATCAAAACCACAATGAGATACCATCTCACACCAGTTAGAATGGCCATCATTAGAAAGTCAGGAAACAACAAGTGCTGGAGAGGATGTGGAGAAATAGGAACACTTTTACACTGTTGGTGGGACTGTAAACTAGTTCAAGCATTGTGGAAGTCAGTGTGGCGATTCCTCAGGGATCTAGAACTAGAAATACCATTTGACCCAGCCATCCCATTACTGGGTATATACCCAAAGGACTATAAATCATGCTGCTCTAAAGACACATTCACAGGTATGTTTATTGTGGCACTATTCACAATAGCAAAGAGTTGGAACCAACCCAAATGTCCAACAACGATATACTGGATTAAGAAAATGTGGGACATATACACCATGGAATACTATGCAGCCAGAAAAAATGATGAGTTCATGTCCTTTGTAGGGACATGGATGATACTGGAAATCATCATTCTCAGTAAACTATCACAAGGACAAAAAACCAAACACTGCATGTTCTCACTCATAGGCTGGAATTGAACAATGAGAACTCATGGACACAGGAAGGGGAACATCACACTCCGGGGACTGTTGTGGGGTGGGGGAGGGGGGAGGGACAGCATTAGGAGATATACCTAATGCTAAATGAGGAGGTAGTGGGTGCAGCAAACCAACATGGCACATGGATACATATGTAACAAACCTGCACATTGTGCACATGTACCCTAAAACCTAAAGTATAATAATAAAAAAAATGACTAAATAAATTTAATAGCCTTTTTTTCTTTTTTTAGGCAGGGTATTGCTCTGTTGCCCAGGCTGCAGTGCAATGGCATGCTCATGGCTCACTGCAGCCTCGACCTCCTGGGTTAAAACAATCTTCATAGCTGAGCCTCCCTAGTAGCTGCGACTACAGGTATGTGCCCATCACACTCAGCTAATTTTTTATTTTTTACAGGCAGAGTTTAGATATGTTGCTTGAGCTTCTGGGCTCAAGCAATCTGCCTACCATGGCCTCTCAAAGTGCTAAGATTACAGGCATGAGCCACCATGCCCAGCCTTTAATAGACTTTTCACCAAGTCATACAAATATCTAGTAAGCACATTTAATAACACTCAACATCATTATGCACTAAAAAAATGCAAATTAAATCTACAATTAGAATGGTTATAATAATAAAAAGACATCTAATAATAGCACAGTAAGGATATAGAAAAAATGGACTTCTCATATATACTAGTAGAAATATAAAATGCTAGAGACATTTTGGAAAATATTTAAAAAGGTTGTACATAAATATACCAAACAATATAGCAAGTCTATGACTAGGAATCAACCCAAGAAAAATAAAAACATATGTTTACAAAAAGACTTGTATATAAATGCTCATAGCAGCCTTATTCACAAAAAGGTGGAAACAGTCCAAGTATTTGTCAACTAGTAAATGAACAAAATGTAATATAACCACACACTGGAATATTATTCATAATGTAAAGACAAGTTGATACAAACTATAATCATCCACAAAAACAGTATTCTACATGAAAGAAAACAGGCTCCAAAAGCTTCATATTATGTTTTCTTTCATAGGATATGCTCAGAAGAGGCAAATCTATAGAGACAGAAACCAAATTGTTAATTGACTAAGACTGGGAGTGAGAATGTGGATTAACTGAACTGTTTGGAGTGATAAAAATATATTACAACTGGATTGTAGTGTGATTGTACAACTTTGTAAGTTTTCTAAAAGGCATTACATTTTACACTTAAAAATGTGTAAATTTTATGATATGTAGGTGATACATCAGTAATGTGTAAAAATATGCCCACTGTATACTTATGTTGCTATATCTGTTGTATGTGTGAATACTTCAATGATTCTTTTCTTATTAAGATTCTCAAATTCAGAGGTACTTCCCTTTTGCTTTATCTCTAATTTCCTTTTTACATTATCTAATCACAATGAACACTTAATAAATATCACAAATGGTTGACTCACTTCTCTGTAAGAATTGTGAGGCCTGACCAGGAACAGTGGCTCATGCCTGTAATCTTAGCACTTTGGGAGGCCGAGGCAGGTGGATCACTTGAAGTCAGGAGTTTGAGACTGGCCTGGCCAACGTGGCAAAACCCCATCTCTACTAAAAATACAAAAATTAGCCGGGCATGGTGGCACACACCTAAAGTCGCCCGCACCTAAAGTCCCAGCTACTCAGTAGGCTGAGGCAGGGGAATTGCTTGAACCCGGGAGGTGGAGATTGCAGTGAGCAGAGATCGTGCCACTGCACTCCAGCCTGGGTGACAGTGTGAGATTGTCTCAAAAAAGAAAAAAGAACTGTTAGGCCTTAGTCTATTCTGTTTATTGTTTATTCTCTTTTGGTATTTTTAAAATAAGTGCTCTTGTGTATAAACACATTTAATTTTCATGGTAATACTGTAAGAGATTATTTCCCTTCTTCTAAGAATGAAAAAAAAAAATACGTGATGCACACAAGTTAAGTAACATAGTGTGGCCAGGCGGTGGTCAAGTTAGGATGTAGATGAGCCCAGGATGTCTGAGTCCTGCATATTTTCACTTAACCATTGTTATTATCTTGCTTCTCACCTGAACACAGTTACTTGTGAAGTACGTGTATTTTATAAAAACTTTTTTAAGAATTAAGAAAATATATCATAGGAGAGTGCTTTGTTGTGAAAGAGAACTTTTTTATTTCATGCTATAAGAATTTTAATGATTACCAATGTTTTAGAAAATTATGTATTAGGAAACAAAAATAAATTTACAAGTAGAAAGGGAAGAAACATATGATACTATAGAAAAAACTGAGGTCCTCATTTCTAGAGATAGCCTTAACTGGCAGCTTTTACTACAATGACCCTTTATTACTTTCTTACAAAATAAAACCAAAATATGAGACCCTATAGCTCTCTAATCCTGAACATTAATTCTTAATTTCTAAGGCTGTGATTTAACAAACTGATACAAGTTCCTTTTGTATAAACCAAAGAGAGTGGGACTCAATTCATATCCATAGAAAATATCAGGAACTTTTCACTTCCATAGTTGATTGAAATTTTAGAACCTTGAGGAATAAGCTTGATCTGCTTAAGCTTTTTCACTTAAAAATAATATTCTTTTATTAAACTGTCTATATGTAACTGAAGGGAAATTGTAGAAATATCTTCTGGATATCTCATGTCTATAAGACTGGAATTTCTGTCCATTTTTGTTTGGGGTGTACTCTCATGTCCTAAAACAGCACCTGGAAAAAGGAAAGCACATATCTTAATGTTTAGTATTGCTGTAACAGAATACCTGACACTAGGTAATTTAAAAAGAAAAAAGGTTTATTTGATGCTGGTGGCTGGAAAGTTCAAGATTGGGCAGCTGCATCTAGTGAAGGTCTTGTGCTGCTTCAACTTATGGCAGAAAGCAGATGAGTGAGAACTCACTCTGTGACATGAAATTAATCTACTTATGAGAGATCCACCCCCATGATCCAAACACTTCCCATTAGGCCCCATCTCCCAACACTGTCACATTGGAAAACAAATTTTAATATGAGTTTTAATGGGGGCAAGCTACATCTCAACCATAGCAGTACTCAAGAAATACTGAATGAGCAAATGAATCAATGAATCAAAAATACTTGACAAAAACTGAGTTTTCTATGTTACCACTTCTCCATTAATTATTATGTACTACGGGTAAGCATATAACAAAAAATTCATACTTATTCTTTTCAGCTTTTTTCTGCAATTATCTTCTAAAAACATAATGTTTTAACTCCCCCACAAAACGTGTGAGAGCTTTTAAAGCAGGTGGACTTTGACAATATATTTCCTTATTTCATGATGATCTGATTCAATGTGCAAATGATGTGGTTAATCATACCAAGTAATTCCTGAAGGCTGCCTTTACTCTGATTTCCATATCGTCCTGTAAACAAAGACTTGTGAATGCACAATAAAAGACTAATTGGTATACATATACTGCTTTCAATATTCAAATTTTTACTATATGATATACTTGCTGCTACCAGCATTGTTAAATAGAAAATGTGTTCTATTATATATCTTTTTGAGTATATTAGAATCATAATACTTTGATAAGCATTAGGAAAACATTACATCTGTGGACAACTAATACTATAGATTACAAATTTCTCATAACTCTAAATATTTATTTTGTATAAATTCATCTCTCTTTGAATTCTTAAGTAACAACACTTATTCAATTTTATTATTCATCTTCTTAAGATGTCTGAGTAAATATTTAATGATATGCTTTTATCAGCAAATGAAAACTTACTTAAGAATATTTTCAGTTCAGTTACCCAGGATGAACAAAGTCACTTAGTTATCCATAGTCATAGAAAGAAATGACAACAAAAGAATGTAAGATGAATAGAAAAGTATAAAGTAGCAACTATAAATTTAATTATTTAAGACATTTATTTTATCTATTTATGTTTTGTAGAGACAAGGTTTTGCTATGTTGTCCAGGTTGGTCTCAAACTCCTGGCCTCAAGCAATTCTCCCAACTTGGCCTGCCAAAGTGCTGGGAGTACAGATGTGAGCCATTGCACTCAGCCACAGATTTATTTATAATTGATTTAAAAATAAGCATAAGTCATTGCAATAATGGTTCTCTTTCCTGGTTACTAAAATTTCCAAGGGAGAAAAACTAAAAAATTTGCCTATGTGTATATTTTTCATAATACATATTTATATATATGAGTATACTATTTATTAATTAGTTAAATTTTTTACAAGGATTAGTAAACATACATTGTGGCCACGCATTTCCACAAATTGAATACATAATCATAAAGTTATTGATATGGAAATACTATTAATGATTAGAAAATATTTTAAGGATTAAAATATTCTATTTTATTTAATATTTTATAATTGTAGTGATGCTGTGATGAGCTTTCCTGATGTCTCCTTCAGAACGTAGGTACTCATCTCCCCTGCCTCTGGGAGACATGAATGCTGTTGTGTCTGAGCTGAGTCTCCCCATTTGGAGTTACCCTCAGCCAAAGGGGGTTGTTTTGCCAAAGTCATGTCCCCTCTACAGGGGTCAACAAGACCCAATGTCTGATAGATGTGGAGCTGTAGGGGTTCAGGTCCCTTGGCTTAGGATGATACAACATGGAACAATGACTCCAATTTCAGTGCTCCCTGTTGGATCAACTGAAGACTTAGCTGTAGCTGTGTTGGACTTCAATTTCTCCCCCCGTCAGTCCTATGTTATTTATTCTCTCCCAGGTGTTGATCCCCCGGCCAAGGGTGCTCCCCAGGTTTCTGTCCTTCATGCACATTTTTGTCTCAGCCTGTATCCTGGGAAATCTGAGCTTAAACAATTGGTTTCAGGTGTCATCTAAGAAGTCAGACTTGAAAATGGATTTTGAAGTTGGACTACTAGCCAGCCAACTAACTGTGGGAGCCCTGTCTTTAATGGTAGGTGGAAAAGTGATACCTGTTTTGCAATCAAGGTACAATAACAACATTGACTGGAATGAAATAACAGAGGACAGGAATGCAGTTCTTGTCACAATCTCTCAGATTTTTGAGAAGTTCAGATTTTGCAATAATTATAAAGACAGCAAAATCTGATGGCACTTGCTGGCTGCCATTGTTGCACTGGAGAAGGGTGATGAAAATCTGAGGAAGTGTAAGGGCCTCCTCAGCAACACAGAAAGCTACTTTGATATGCTGCAACTGGAAGGCAGAAAAGCTGGGAATAATGCCTGGAACTTAATTATAAGATTCGCTGACCCACAGTGAATATTGAATGTTCAGCCCTGGCAAGTCTACCACACTAAAGTCAGGCTCTGGATAAGTTCAGGTCCCTGATTGGCAGGAGCACAACCTTGAGAGGGAGTGCTTCCTTAAAATTTGTGTCCTAGGTGCCTCACTGGCCTCACCTTAGATTTGAGACTGCCTCTGAGTGGGGAAATCCAGTGCTGCTACTGCTGAGTAGGGGCTCCATGAAGCTGGTTTTATAACTATCAGAAACATTGCAAACTGGATTCAACCACTGTTACAGTAAGGAACTGCCAATGCTAGAGTGGAGAATGTGCAAAAGCAAAGGAAGTAGACAGGAAACCCACAATACCAAACAAAAAGTGAATCATTTCTTCTTCCTGCAGCCTTGCAGTCTCTCTAGTGAGCCTTATTGCTAGATCTTAAGCAGGCAAAGCAGAAATGTTATTTGCAGAGTCCCAGCACCAACTTACAAAGTTGAATTTACAAAGCTTAATATGACAGAGTGAAGCTGAGAAGTGATCATTTAGTAACTCTTTTGGTAGAGTGGCAGGAGTTAAAATTTCATGGTAGTGGGTAGGAAAGACAATTGGGAGAGAGAATTTTGGGACAGTGAATATATGATAATCTTCAAATTTGCTAGAACATGATGCATAAAAATGGGGATCAGTAACTGGAGGGGCATGAGAAATATATATATACACTTGAGGATATATATATAATATACATTTTTTATGTATGTATATATATATATGTATATATATTTAAGGATAAAAGAAACAATAGCATCTTTGTGTGCCCATGGGAATGATCCAACAGGAGGGGCAAAAAAGAAATACTGCAATATAAATTAGGAAACATTGCTAGAATAATGTTCTTGATTTAGTGAGGTAGAACAGTGCAGGGTTTGGCCTTAGACAGAGGCACTGAGAGTTTGTGCATATAAGCAAGGATAGCAAAGTTCATTAGAACTGATAAAACTGGTTCTGCAGATGTGATAGAAGGAACATGTGAATGTTCTCACTACTTTTCTCAGTGATGTAGAAAGCAAGGCTACCATCTGAAGGTGAAGAAAAGTCAGGGAGTGTTGCGGGAAGTCAGGGAACTCGAACGGAGGGGCTGGCTGAAGCCACGGCAGAAGAACATAAATTGTGAAGGTTTCATAGACATTTATTAGTTCCACAAATTAATACTGTTATAATTTCTTATGCCTGTCTTTAGTGCAATCTCTGAACATAAATTGTGAAGATTTCATGGACATTTATCACTTCCCCAATCAATACTCTTATAATTTCCTATGCTTGTCTTTACTTTAATCTCTTAGTCACGTCATCTTCATAAGCTGAGGATGTATGTCACCTCAGGACCCTGTGATAATTGTGTTAACTGCACAAATTGTTCGTAAAGCATGTGTATTTGAACAATATGAAATCTGGGCACCTTGAAAAAAGAACAGGATAACAGCGATGTTCAGGGAACAAGGGAGATAACCATTAGGTCTGACTGCCTGGGAGTAGGGCAGGACAGAGTCATATTTCTCTCATTACCGAAAACGGGTAAGAGAAATATCACTGAATTCTTTCCCCAGTAAGGAATATTAATAATTAACAGCCCTGGGAAAATAATGTATTCCTGGGGTTGTGGGGGGGCACAAAAATGGCCACTCTGGGAGTGCAGTTGCAGATAAGGGATGAAACAGGCTCTTGTCTCCTGCAGCACCCCCAGGCTTGCTAAGATTCAGAAATTCCAGCCTGAGGAATTCTAGTCAGACTGGTTCTCTGCTCTTGAACCCTGTTTCCTGCTAAGGTGTTTATCAATGACAATGTGTGTCCAGCAGGACATGGACTTTCATTAGCAATTCAGTTTCACCCTGACCTTGTGATCTCACCCTGAACTTCTGCCTTATGATCTTTTATTGCCCTTGAAGCATGTGATCTCTGTGACCCACACTCTATTTGTACACTCCCTCCCCTTTGAAAATCGCTAATAAAAACTTGCTGGTTTTGTGGCTCGGGGGCATCACGGAACCTGCTGACATGTGATGTCTCACCCGCACACCCAGCTTTAAAATTTCCATCTTTTGTACTCTTTCCCTTTATTACTCAGACCAGCCAACACTTAGGGAAATAGAAAAGAACCTATGTTGAACTACTGGGGGCATGTTCCCCCAATAGAGGAGAATATTTAAATTTTTTTTTATTTTGTTCAGAAGAGTGGTAGACAGGAATCGGCAAAAAACAGGCCCTCTTGAACTTAGTGGTCATGTATTTAAAATCTGTTGGTGTAGTTGTGTGTTCTCTTCAATTATATTTGACTGTGAAGAAAGAGGTATGGACTAGGCTGACATTTGGATAATACTAGTGTTTGAGTTTTGAAAGGATAGAGGGACATGTGATTGGTTATAATAATGGATTGTTGAACCTAAGAAGACTAAAGTGCCACAAGAAATGTATGACGAACAGTGAAAGATGGTAAGGTGAATGCATAGTAAGTAGCATCAGGTCAGGCACAGAAAGCGAGATATACAGTGTGTGGAAAAGAAAGACTCATTGCTGATTAATTTTGACCTTAGTTCCAAACCATTTTGAAAGATACAAATTAACACACAATCAAGTAAGCATGTATTATATAAATAATAAAATATTTGGTGTGGAAGTGGGTTTTAAGATAAAGAGATTTCCTCCCTACTAGTAATTTTTTTACAATTCTAGGTATTATAGAAAGCAAAGTGGTTAGATATGAAACAGATTTCTATGGTCCAAACCAACATAAGATGCTAGATATTTGTTACAGACCTATCATTTTGTCTTTTGTATAATAGAAATTATGTAAAAACTGAGCCACTAACTAGATGCTCTGAGAGAATTTAACTGGAAAATCAGGAAATATTAAACCTCTGTCCTTTGAGAACAGAAAACCAACATTCTTGAACATACAATAACCAATTATATGATGAAGCATACCTTCCTCTTTTTGTGCTAAATAGAATAAGGATTAGCAAAAAATAATTGAGCTACTTTCTCCAAAAAAACAATTTGCTTTTGTAAGATCAGAGTAACTAACTACCTTTGGCAGAATCCTGAAATAACCTGCAATGACCCAACTCCTTGCATAATGCCCTCTTTTTAAGTGTGGGTGGTATCTCTGCATTGCTTTTAAACAATAGAAAGTGGCCAAGGCATTGGTGTGTCACTCCTGTAATTATGTTATATGGCAATTAAGTGGAGGTATTTTGCAGATAAATGAAGATCCTGAGTCCACTGACTTTGAGAAAATCAAAGACGACAGTATTCTGGGTGGACCTGCCTTAAATGAGGCAAGCCCTTTAAAAGAGGGACTATCCTGTCTTTTGATTCTCTGTCTTTGAAAAGGTAAGGCTGCCAGGTTCAGAGAGAGGCTGTAAGAGGTCCACATGGGAAGGGGCTGTAAGGGCTTCTGGGGATAGGAAAGGACTTAGCTAACAGTCAGTAAGAAAGTGGGAATTCAGTCCTGTAGCCACAAGGAACTGAATTCCACCAACAACTATGTGTGCTTAGAAAAGGATGCCAAGATTGAAAAAGAAATGCAGTTTGACATCTAGATTGTGGACTTCTGAGACCCTGAGCAGAGCACTCAGCAAAGCTGTGCCATAACCTTCCCAAACTGCAAGATAATTAACGTTATTTAAAGCTACTAAATTTGTGGTGATTTGTTATGCAGCAATAAAAAGCTAATACACTAAAATAAATACAGCACATTTAACAAGTCTAACACTTTTCTCATGAAGATTTGCTTTGAGAACCTTGCTTCACTGTTGCCCACAAGTTCAAAGCTATCATATCATAAACTCTGCCCAACCCAACCAGTTGCCTGTCGTGCAAGACCTGTCTTCAAAACTCACTTTCCTGACTTCCTCCTATTAAGAAATCAATAAAACTGTCAAGTTGATGTTCTCCTTCACTACATAGGTTTCACAAAGTGAGTTTTGGTTGAGCTTCAGGTTTTCTAGTGGTCTTTTGGAGAATGAACATTAATTTAGCCTGTAATATTTTAAATAATATTGATAAACAAAATAATTAGGTAACCATATAGAAGCATGAAAAGAAGTTTAAATGTGTACTAAATTAATAAATATATCTCTACTAAATATAAAGTGAATTAAACGTGTGTTCTGCTGTTTTTCTAAATATTTTCAGAATGTTTCAAGTTCTGGCTCATTGTAGGTAGATGGTACAAAGTTACAATCTGAAAATATATTATAAGTAACCCCCTGATGTTCACTTTTGTGGGGCTAATTTATTGAATCATGATTAATTTTCCACAGACACAAAAATAGAAAATGTTCTAAGCTGCCTTTATGTTTCCAACTGTTTTTTAGGGCAGAATGAACCTCCCAGTTGTTACAACAGAACTCAGTGTCCCACTGCCACAGAAATAAATTATTTACCTTGCACTGCTTTCCAAGTACGCAAATCTAAACTAAGAAAAACAGTCAAATAAGTAAAACTTGTCTAAATTTAAATCACCACAGTTGTTATTCCATGAGTTCCTTCAGAGGCAAAATTTAAAAGCATTATTTGTAAAGTTTAGGTACATAACCAATAAAAACTTTGAAACTATAAATTTTTAAATAGCCCAACACTGACCGGTATAATGCTTTCTTTCCAAACAGGTGGACATGGATATAGATTAGCTCAAATTACCTTAGTCTTAATTGACTTCAGTAGCACACAGTAGGTTATTTGCTTCTTTTTACTAATACACGCTTGGCAGCATATTTCTGGTTCCTTATGAATAAATAGTAGAGAGTATCCTTCTTCACCAATGCACAGATTAAAGAGTGTATCCATATTTATAGAAATTTTAACTTATTAACATCAGTTAAATAAATACATATAATAGAAATTTTTAATTAAAATCATTTAATAGAAATTTTAATTTATTAACATCAGTTAACCAAATACGTAAGTGTGTCATTTTTAGCCAACTAATATTTCTTGATTGCATACTCTGCATTTGTCTGTATTAAGCACATAGTATAGATCAGGGGTCAGTAAACTACGGCCTTTGGACCAAGAGTAACCTACTTCCTATTTGTCTATGGTTCATAAACTAAGAATTTTTACATTTTAAAATAGTTGAATAATAACAACATTTCCTGGCACATGAAAACTAAATGAAATTTAAATTTCAGTGTTTGTAAAGAAACTTTTATAGGACCATATCACACTCATTCACTTACATATCATCCATGGCTGTCTCTGTGCTGCAATGGCAGAATGGAGCAACTGGAACAGAGAACATATATGGTGCTCTCATTGCTTTTCACTGCGGCTCAACACTCTACAAAATCACAATTATAACTCAAAGGTGTTTTGAGTGTCATGTATATTGTTTAAAATTTTGTTTTATTTATTTATTTATGTATTTAGTTATGGTACATATCCATTTCATCAAAACATAAAAAGAAGAGAAAGTGAACTTTGAATGTTACTATTTTGTGGCAAAGTGAAGTGTGAATGTTTGTTATGAACTTAGATGACAAAACATTCTGTTTATTAAGTGATGACACTATCGCTAGTTAAAAGAACCATTACCAGACTGTATTATTTCATTTTCATGCTGCTGATAAAGACATACCCGAAACTAAGAACAAGAAAAAAAAATGGACTTACAGTCCCACGTGGCTGAGGATGCCTCAGAATCATGGTGGGAGGCGAAAGGCACTTCTTACGCGGAAAGAGAAAAATGAGAGAAGCAGAAGCAGAACTCCCTGATAAACCCATCAGATCTTGTGAGACTTATTGACTATCATGAGAATTGCATGGGAAAGATCAGCTCCCATGATTCAATTACCTCTCCCTCAGTCCGCCCACAACATGTGGGAATTCTGGGAGATATAATTCAAGTTGAGATTTCTGTGGGGACACAGCCAAACCATATCACAGACTAAGCAACCATCATAATATTCCCAATCCATAGGAAACCAATGGCCAAAAAAAATGAAGAAATCTAAAATGAGATTTCTTATCAGTGTGGTTTTCTTCCCAAGAAAGAAAAAAAATGAAAACGAGGCTGCAACGTAACTTTTCAAGTACCTCCTTTGTTAGTCAAGGAAAGCCACTTACCAATGGTGAGTTAATTAAGTCATGTGTGTTTGCAGGTGCTGAAGAAATTTGTCCATAGAAAATAAACTTGTTTAAATTTTTAGTCTTTGGGCAAGAATAGTTGATTGAATTGTTGAGGACTTTGGGAGGAGCATCAAAAAAAGAACAAAACAATTTTTTTTTCCTGGTTTTACTTCGTTCCTGATGAATTGACTGATGCTACCAACACTGCTCAGTCATTATTCCTTTGTCAAGTACTTGGTGCTGAGTTTGAAGTGACCGAAGCATTAGCCTCTGTGAATATCTACGATGATATTTTCAAAGAAGTTTAGAAAACTCAAATTAAATACAAACTGGAATGGAATCTGTTAAGATTTTAAAAGCTTATTCATTGTATTATTCATTAGCAACATTTTATAAAAAATGTTTGACTCCGTTATGTGTTATTGAACCACTAGTGTCAGTGATGAACATTATCTTAAATATCCTGAGTTCTTTCACCAAAGGGTAGTCTGATGACTTGACAGAGTTTTTTTTTTTTCTTTTTCTCTTTCTGTGATGTTTTTGGCTCCAGAATGAGATTACATTATTTTTCTAGAGGAGAAGAGGTATTATCTTGATAATGTTTCTTAATGAATTTAACCTAAAACTCCAAGAAAAAACAGTGTTTATATGTGAAAAATCACACTATGGTAAAGTCATTTTGACAACTAACATTTTTGAATCACAAGTAATGTCACACTGCTTTATATACTTCCTGTGCTACCAAAAGTTGAAACAAGAAGCAAATCTCCATTCTCACACAAATTATAGTGGATGTTATTTGCTTAAATCTCAGCTGCATTAACATAGTTCAAACTTTGGTGCAAATGCAAAAGAAATTTATGCATTTCAAAATCTAAATTTGCAATTGAGGAGTTTCAACTTAATTTTTAATTAGAAGGATTAATCTGCAATGTACTGACATGCTAAAAGGCAAATATCAAAGAAAACCTAATAGATTCCATTGATATCTTCCAAATGATGAATGTACTCAACTAAAATCATGCTTGTGGATTGATATCAATATCATCAGTATTTGACAATACCTGTCTGTGTAAAAACACAGCTTCAAATATGAAATACAGTCATGCATTACTTAATGATGGAAATATGCACTGAGAAATGGGCTCTTAGGCTATATTATCATTGTGTTTTTTACAGTGTACTTAACACAAATTGTGAGGTGTAACTTAGGCTCTATGCTCCCAGGCTACCAACCTGCACAGCATGTTACTGTATTGAATACTCTGGGCAATTGTAACACAATGGGAAATATATGCATATCTAAACATAGAGAAAATACAGTAAAAATACAATATTACAATTTATGGGAACACTATCATAAATGCAGTTCATTGTTGACCAAAACATTATTCTGTGACACATGAATGTACATAAAATCTAATAATAAATCAGCACTGAGATGAATATTTGTAGTCAATTAACTTTGACCTCCAAATAAGCAAAATGCTATCCTTCCAAATATTTTTATTCTTTTCATCAGTAGATTTAAGATTGTACTCAATTCTTATTATTTAAATTTCATAAAAATTGTAGAATTCCATTGTCTCTCTTGTTTTATGACTACTTATGTAATATCCTAAATTTTGACTCTTAGCCTAAAAACCTTAAATATTTACTATCTGGCTCTTTATAGAAAATTTTCTGATCCCTGATATAGATTCCTGTTCTCTGAAAGATCACAGAACTTATATATAAAAGGATAAGTAACAATGTAAATTAGAGTTTTTAATATGACTCATGAGAAACATTGATAATAAGGAATGTTGGGGGAAAAAAGAAAGACTTCTCAGGGGAATGGGATTTTAGTTGTGCCTTAAAAGATGCATAGGGTGGAGGCAGAAGAAGAAAGCACAGAGAAAGCTACTTCATGCAGGGGACATGACATGCACAAGAGACAAAACGTCAGAAACACAAAGGGTATGTTTAAGGAACCATGAGTAGGCTATTTTGACTAGATAGGAGACTTAATTTACAAGGATATAAGAAGAGAACTTAAGTGGGTAAAATTGCAAAAGCTCTTGAATGCCAGGCTAAAGAGTACAGTTTATTTTGTGGCACTTTGAAGACTTGCAACGAACTACTCCTGTATGAAAATTTTTGTTGATCCTTCATAACTTAAAATACATTCTCCTTGATATTTTGTCAAACTACTTCAGACAGAATAGAGATTATAAAAAAGATTCAAAGATGAAGAAAGACCAGCAAAAAGAACACAGTTGAAGAATATTTGGCACTAGTTCATTCTAGTGTTATCTATCTCAAAAAGCTGTAAAATAAAATATCTTAAATAGAGAAGATGAGCTTAAAATTATATACTCTATTGCTTCATAGAAAGAAGTGAGAAATTCAATTTTTTAAACTTTAGTGCGATTGTTAATATATGCTGAATGTGCCACAACAAGATGTCACTGACTAAAATAACACTGGTTATTTCAAACCAGGTCATTTTTATTTGACTCCTGGTTATAATCAACACTTAATCCAAATCCAAGCTTTTGTCCTCAGTTCGTGGTAGAGAAACTTTTGAAAAAAAAAAGGTGGTGGTGGAAGGGGAAGAACTGACGAACCAATAACCTAAATTGCTTTCTAGTGCTTTGGGCATGATACAATCTCAAGGTGGTTTGGAGATTCACTTTTGAGTAGCTGTCCCTGAAGGATGAGAAGATGAGTAGAGCCCCTTCCACAACCCCAATTGCCTTTATCTTTGAGAGGTTTATTCAAAAGTTGTTTTTAAAACTGCAACAGATGTGTCCTAATCTGTGCACAAAATGCTTTGCTATTATCCACCCATCTAATTATTAATTGAAATGTCTGGATTTGTATCTTTCAAATTTGACCCAATAAAAGGGCATCCAGGTTATGCCCTCTCTCACCACTCCTATTCAACATAGTACTGAAAGTTCTGGCCAGGTCAATCAGGCAAGAGAAAGAAATAAAGGATATTCAATCAGGAAAAGAGGAAATAAAATTGTCTCCATTTGCAGATGACATGATTGTATATTTAGAAAACTCCATCATCTCAGCCCCAAATCTCCTTAAGCTGATAAGCAACTTCAGCAAAGTCTCAGGATACAAAATCAATGTGCAAAAATCACAAACATTCCTATACACTAATAACAGAGAGAACCAAGTCATGAGTGAACTCCCATTCACTATTGCTACAAAGAGAATAAGCTACCTAGGAATACAACTTACAAGGGATGTGAAGGACTTCTTCAAGGAGAACCACAAACCACTGCTCAAAGAAATAAGAGAGGACACAAACAAATAGAAAAACATTCCATGCTCATGAATAGGAAGAATCAATATCATGAAAATGGCCATACTGCTGAAAGTAATTTATAGATTCAATGCTTTCCCCATCAAGCTACCATTGACTTTCTCACACAATTGGAAAAAAAAAAAACACTTTAAATTTCATATGGAACCAAAAAATAGCCCTCATAGCCAAGACAATCTTAAGCAAAAAGAAAAAAGCTGGAGGCATCACACTACCTGACTTCAAACTATACTACAAGGCTACAGTAACAAAAACAGCATGGTACTGGTACCAAAACAGATATAAAGACCAATGGAACAGAATAGAGGCCTCAGAAATAACACCACACATCTACAACCATCTGATCTTTGACAAACCTGATAAAAACAAGCAATGGGGAAAGAAACCCCTATTTAATAAATGGTGTTGGAAAAACTGGCTAGCCATATGCAGAAAACTGAAACTATACCCCGTCCTTACACTTTATACAAAAAATAACTCAAGATGGATTAAAGACTGAAATGTAAGACCTAAAACCATAAATCTCTAGAAAAAAACCTAGTCAATACCACTCAGGACTTAGGCATGGGCAAAGACTTCATGACTAAAACACCAAGGATCTGATTAAACTAAAGAGCTTCTGCACAGCAAAAGAAACTATTATCAAGGGGAGGAGCCAAGACGGCCAAATAGGAACAGCTCTGGTCTACAGCTTCCAGCATGAGCAACACAGAAGATGGGTGATTTATGCATTTCCATCAGAGGTACCGGGTTCATCTCACTAGGGAGTGCCAAACAGTGGGTGTAGGACAGTCGGTGCAGTGCACTGTGCATGAGCCGAAGCAGGGCGAGGCAGTGCCTCACTCAGGAAGTGCAAAGGGTCAAGGAGTTCCCTTTCCTAGTCAAAGAAAGGGGTAACAGACAGCACCTGGAAAATCGGGTCACTCCCACCCTAATACTGCACTTTTCCAACAGGCTTGGAAAATGGCACACCAGGAGATCATGTCCCACACCTGGCTCAGAGGGTCCTATGCCCACGGAGTCTCACTGGTTGCTAGCACAGCAATCTGAGTTCAAACTGCAAGGCAGCAGCGAGGCTGGGGGAGGGGCGCCCGCCATTGCCCAGGCTTGCTTAGGTAAACAACGCAGCCAGGAAGCTCAAACTGGGTGGAGCCCACCACAGCTCAAGCAGACCTGCCTGCCTCTGTAGGCTCCACCTCTGGGGGCAGGACACAGACAAACAAAAAGTCAGCAGGAACCTCTGCAGACTTAAATGTCCCTGTCTGACAGCTTTGAAGAGAGTAGTGGTTCTCCCAGTACGCAGCTGGAGATCTGAGAACAGGTAGACTGCCTCCTAACGTGGATCCCTGACCCCCGAACAGCCTAACTGGGAGGCATCCCCCAGTAGGGACAGACTGACACCTCACTCGGCCAGGTACTCCTCTGAGACAAAACTTCCAGAGGAATGATCAGACACCTGAATTTGCGGTCTCACGAAAATCCGCTGTTCTGCAGCCACTGCTGCTGACACCCAGCCAAACAGGGTCTGGAGTGGACCTCTAGCAAACTCCAACAGACCTGCAGCTGAGGGTCCTGTCTGTTAGAAGGAAAACTAACAAACAGAAAGGACACCCACACCAAAAACGCATCTGTACAACACCATCATCAAAGACCAAAACTAGAAAAACCTACAAAGATGGGAGAAAAAACAGAGCAGAAAAACTGGAAACTCTAAAAAGCAGAGCACCTCTCCTCCTCCAAAGGAATGCAGTTCCTCATCAGCAACGGAACAAAGCTGGACGGAGAATAACTTTGACAAGTTGAGAGAAGAAGCCTTCAGACAATCAAACTACTCCGAGCTATGGGAGGAAATTCAAACCAATGGCAAAGAAGTTAAAAACTCTGAAAAAAAAATAGACAAATGTATAACTAAGATTTCTATTCAAGGAAGGAGGAAGAGTTAAGAATTGAGGACACAGTGATAAAATGAAACATTCTAACTACTTGGTAGAAATGGTATTATTCATTAGATCTGACAGTTAACTATTAGGCAAAGGTAATGGTGTTGTTTTTGCCATAAGTGTTACAGCGCATTTTTTTATTATACTTTAAGTTTTAGGGTACATGTGCACAACGTGCAAGTTAGTTACATATGTATACATGTGCCATGTTGGTGTGCTGCACCTAGTAACTGGTCATCTAACATTAGGTATATCTCCAAATGCTATCCCTCCCCCCTTCCCCCACCCCACAACAGTCCCCGGTGTGTGATGTCCTCCTTCCTGTGTCCATGTGTTCTCATTGTTCAATTCCCACCTATGAATGAGAACATGCGGTGTTTGTTTTTTTGTCCTTGTGATAGTCTGCTGAGAATGATGGTTTCCAGCTTCATCCATGTCCCTACAAAGGACATGAGCTCATCATTTTTTATGGCTGCATAGTATTCCATGGTGTATATGTGCCACATTTTCTTAATCCAATCTATCATTGTTGGACATTTGGGTTGGTTCCAAGTATTTGCTATTGTGAATAGTGCCACAATAAACATACGTGTGCATGGGTCTTAATAGCAGCATGTTTTATAATCCTTTGGGCATATACTCAGTAATGGGACGGCTGGGTTAAATGGTAATTCTAGTTCTAGATCCCTGAGGAATCGCCACACTGACTTCCACAATGGTTGAACTAGTTTACAGTCCCACCAACAGTGTAAAAGTGTTCCTATTTCTCCACATCCTCTCCAGCACCTGTTGTTTCCTGACTTTTTGATGATTGCCATTCTAACTGGTGTGAGATGGTATCTCATTGTGGTTTTGATTTGCATTTCTCTGATGGCAAGTGATGATGAGCATTTTTTCATGTGTCTGTTGGCTGTATAAATGTCTTCTTTTGAGAAGTGCCTGTTCTTACCCTTCACCCAATTTTGATGGGGTTGTTTGTTTTTTTCTTGTAAATTTGTTTGAGTTCATTGTAGATTCTGGATATTAGTCCTTTGTCAGATGAGTAGATTGCAAAGCTTTTCTCCTATTCTGCAGGTTGCCTGTTCACTCTGATGGTAGTTTCTTTTGCTGTGCAGAAGCTCTTTAGTTTAACTAGATCACATTTGTGAATTTTGGCTTTTGTTGCCATTGCTTTGGGTGTTTTAGACATGAACATGCACTTGCATTTAAAATTTAGATTGTATATTTTTTTGTGGCCAAGAGCATAAATGTAGATTCACTTGTCCTTTCAGCCCTCTGCACATGGACACTGGCTGTATCCAGGGAAACTGGTTGGGTCACAGTGACATAAGGATAAGCTGTCCAAGGCATAGAGGAAAATAGTTCACTTCATCTCAGGACTCTCCTTAGGTCAGTGTGACTTGCAATCAGCCTACATAAATTTCTGATCATCATTTTTCTCTTCTTGTGATATTTCTTGACCACTCAAGAGGCAGCCTTATTTTTCACATAAGCCCTTCAGCCAAGTACACTTTTGTTTCCCCTGCCCCTTTCTTAACCTGTGAAATCATCCATGTCAATCAATACCAAGGAAGTTTATTTGTGAGCTCACTTCTCCAAGAAGGCACACACAAATAAAGTCAGCGAATGAAGTTTATGTAAACTAACTTTATGATGTCTCTTTGGAGTCATTAAACTAGAAGTGCTGGATGATGTGATATCTCTTTGAGAGAAAAATCCTTGAAACTTTATAAGATATATTATTATTCTATTTTTTTATTTAATAGATTCTCCCTGCTCTTTTCTTCATAAAATATTTTGAAAGACCCAAAGATAAGAAATTAATGTATATAATCTGAGAAAGTGGAATACATTGTGACAAAATCTAAGAGAAATAAAATATTCATTTTGCTATTTTGAATATAAATATACAATCAAATTATTCAATCCAAAACACATACATTGAAATCTTATATATACTTCACTGAGACAGGTTCTATGAGTTTCCAAAAACAAACAAGACAGAGATGAGGGCTAAATAAACAAAAATTTATCCAAATATTGACATAGTATGTGAGTGGCATGCAAATGTAAGCAGATTCAATAAGATCCAAAGAATGGTCTCTTGAAGAGAGTCTCAGCAGAGATTGGTAGAAAGGGGCTCTGTGGAGAGTCAGGCATCTTTGGTCATGTCTTGTTTTGTGATATTTTTTGAAATCTTGCTTTATTTATTATGCATTTTCTTCATGACATTATACTTTATTTCTTAATTAAAAAAAAATCTCTAAATCCATAGGGTAAAAGTACAATTTTGTTACATGTATAGATTGCACAGTGGTCAAGTCAAGGCTTTAGGGGATGTGTCATCTGAATCATGTATAATATATTGTACCCATTAAATAATTTCTCATCATCTACCCCCTCCTGTTCTTTCCCCCTCTGAGTTTCCATTGCCTATCATTCCACTCTCTACATCTATGTTAAACTACATTTTACATAACTTCTCACAGGCATATATCTTACCTACCCTCTTTGTTCACTCAGTTTCTCTTTCTGCCTCTCTTTTATTAGGTTGCATTTTTGAATTAATCCCTATAGGTAAAACATGATTTCACCAGGTCCATCTATCAGAAAGTTTCCACTTCGCCTGTGTGGCTCTCCTCAGAGCAAGTCTGAGCAGTTCACTTTCACAAACCATTAGAACTCAAGCTCCAGGAGAGCAGGAATTATCTGTGTTCAGTAAGTTCACCACTGACTTGCTGGCTTTCTATTCCAGACTCTGCTTTGGATATTCTCTTTATGCTCTACAACATCAAATGCATCTATTCCTTAACATATAAATATTTGTTTACTTTTTTTCTTAGCTGAATAGTTTCCTTTTTCAAATATCAATCCCTGTCAACATAGCTTTCGATTACACTTGGGAGTACTTGGACGGCATATCTGTGACTTTCAGAATAGGAGTTGTACAGTGCCTGGCATTGTACATCAAGAGAAACATTCATAGATGCTTCATACAATGATGCTGCTGATGATGATGAGAAATTTTTTCAAGAATTATGTGCTGGTATTTTATAAATATGAAAACTAAATACTTAAAAAGGTTATTGAGTTTGCACAATGAAAAGTAGTAAAAGTAACGTGCTGCTTGTTCCCTTAACCAAACCACCAATCCATATCTATTACTCAATTTTTAATTAAACAGTAGCATTTTCAAAGCATCAGCATTACTGCGCACTTTGCAGCTCAGACACCACCCTTATTTGACATAAACTTAAAGATTTATCTTCTCCTGTAGAACAACACTTAGCATAATATTCCTTCATTTCTCAATTTCAAAAGCTTGGATTGTCTGCTGCACACTGTGTTTTCCTTCACAAAAAATAATACTCTAAGTAAGTTTATATCAAGTTTCAGAAGATCTAGAAACTTTGTCTTCCATTTGCCCTGTTAGCTGACACTTAAAAGACTCATGAGTTTCTTGGATTTCTCACTCTTGTGTTTCCAGTGGCAAACTTCTAGAATAATCTTTACGTAAATAGAAACATGCCTCACAGTGCTCTGCAGCTGCCATCAAGATGAAAACACCAATCTTTTCACCTTACTCTGCTTACACCCAGCTAAGGAGCATCTGTAGTCTAATCTCATTGGCTTCCAAACAAACAATTTTGATAATTTAATCTGTCTTCATAAAGAAAGCATTTGTTTATTATTTTTTTTTTTCATTTCAAGCGTTTTGTGAAGTATTAATTAACAGGATCAGATATTCAGAAATTATTTCATGTAGTCCACAAAGAACACTTCCAAATTTGAGAATTTTGCTATTGTATAGTACGGCCACAGTTGGCCAGTTCTGGTGACTTTGGATGCAAGGCAATAGTGGACATATTCCGAATCCAACTCTAGGGAGACACCTTGGGATGCCAGCTAGGCAGTATTGATTCTAGTTGCTTTACTCAGGGAGAGAGAGGTAAAAGCTACAGCTCACTACTGTAAGAATTAGGATTCTCCTGCCAGTTGAGAATTCCAGTTCCATTATAGCCTTCAAAAGCATGAATCTCCAGTGTTATTTCAGAGTATAGCTGGCATAAATTTCCAGAGCAGAGAATTATTACAGCTGAGAATACAAATTAAATAAAAATCCAGTGTAGCCAGTTATGTAAAGTTTCAAAGTCTAGAATGAGAGTACTATCTTCAGTTGATTTTCTTTTCTTTAATTTAAAACTATATACATGACTTCACATAAAGTATCTGAATGTCAATTCAAATAAATTACTTCACAGTTAAAAAAGATTAGTATAAAAATGTATATGACTCAGAGTTGGGAGTGGGAAGTGTGAGAGTAATAGTTTGAAGGCAAAAAGTGAGTCTGGTAAAGTGTCTTACATAATGTTCATAAGAAAAACGACAGGCTGATACAAACAGTATCTTTGTAGCTATTAATGGTAATGTATAGGGAGGATTTGGACAATTTGTGTCATTTTAGAATTGATAATTATATACGTTTTCTTGATAAAAATGCTGAACTAGACTGAACTATGCATATTCCAAAAGGAAAATCTCTGTTTCCTAAAAAAAAAATATGAGCATTTATGTCAATAATATAGAGCTTTGTTTTTGTGGCAGAAACTCAAAAGTTGAGCAAGGAGGAAAATGGTCCAAAATGAAAGAATAAATTTAGGAGTTATGGAGTTGGACCTTAAACTTAATCTTAAATTTCTCTCAATTGCTTTATTTAAATTGTGTGTACATACCAGCCTAGGAAGTAAAAAACTGATGAAGAATCATTACAAAAAGTGACAGACTATTTCTATTTATAAACACACACACACAAACTTTTTAATTGACTTGTTTTTAAAGACATTTTTTAAAACAAGATGGGGTTTTAGATTTTATTTGTTGATAATTTTTCTAAAAACTGTAATTTTCCCTCTAACTGGCTATGATAGGCAGAATTCTAAGATGGTCTCCAGGATTCCCAACTGTGGTGTACACATCCCTGTTTGATCCACAGAGCTGTAAATGTGATGAGTTTTACTCCTGTGATTAGGTTACGTTCTATGGCCCAGCTAACCTCAAGATATCGAGGTTATTTGGTTATGCCTGACCTAATCAAGTGAGCCCTTTACAAGCAGACAGTTTTTCTCTCAGTGGTCAGGCAGAGAGGGCAGAGAGATTTTCTGTGTAAGAAGGTTTTGATACAAAGGATGTCGTCCGCTGCTGAAGTGGAAGGGGCTGCCTGAGGGGGACCTGAGAACAATGTCTGTAAGCTGAGAGCTATCCCAGGTCCACAGCTAGAAAAACAGAAGGGGCCTCGGTTCTACAACTGCAATAACAAAGTCTGACAACAACCTGAATGAGCATGAAAGCAGACCCCTTTTAGAACCTCCAGTTAGGAGTGCAGCCTGGTGGATGCTGCTTTTAGCTTACAAGACCTTGAGTGGAGAACCCAGCCACACTGCCTGACCCTGACATACACCACTTGGGACTAATAAATAGAAGTTGTTTAAGACCACCAAGCTTGCCATAATTTGATAGCGAACAACAGAAACCAAGTATACTAACCTTTCCCGACATGATTGTTTTGTGCTTTGGTTGTCATAGTCTCAGAAGCCCCAAGCTAGACAAAGCAGAATAAAGACAGTATGGGGCGTGCAGTATTCTCTTACATCAAATTTTATCTTTTTGAGAGGAAAAATAGGTATTATTTGTGTAAAATGCTTTGTTACTCTGTTTCTTTTGATAAACTGGAAACACCATCAAGAATTGTAATTTTATAATTAGTGTGTACATGTCCTTCATTATATAACTTTCATACTCAGATGTTTGGGAAGAAGAGAAAAAAAAGGCTGAGGGTGGAAAAAGCGGTAGAGTGACAAGAGGGAGAGGGAGAAAGAGAATATAGAGATACCAGAAAGCCAAAAATGGCTTACTTGCAAAGGTGGAAATGATGCAGTGTTCCTACACATATTTTCCAACCTTGTTCTTGCAACATTTATTCCTTTCAAATGCTCACAAAATGATTTATATTTTTCCTCCTAGTCAGGCTTAAATGAACACTGATTCTGTAACCGTAGGTTCAAGAAAAAGCTAGATTCAACTTTGAGTGTTTATTAGGTGCTACGAACTGAACTGTGTCCCCTCAAAATTCATATGCTAATGTCCTAACCCTCATCATGGATATATTTTATTTAAGGAAGTGATTAAAGTTAAATGGGCTTATAAGGATGGAGTCCTAATTTGACAGAATCAGTGTCCTTACAAAAGGATACACCAGAGAGCTCCTTACTGCTCTCCACCATGAGGACGGCCATCTGTAAGGTAGGAAGAGAGCCCTCATCAGGAGCAGAATCAGCCAGCAACTTGATCTTGGACTTCCCAGCCTCCAGATTTAGGAGAAAATAATTTTCTATTGTTTAAGTCATCCAGTCTGTGGTATTGTGTTATGGCAGTCCACCCTGACTTATACATTAATAATATTAAATTATTGTTCATTTTATGTTGCTAGTGCCATATCATCCCTTTTAGGTTAAATTTATTAGTCCTATACTTTCTTGTCCACTTTAATGATAGTATTTAATATCTATAGAAATTTTGTGACCATGATAATTTTAACATTCCAATAACATTAATTTTTATCCAGAAGAATATGAAAATGTTTGAGGAAATCACAAACTGTCATTTCTAAGGACAAGGTATTTCATCATTCTTTAAGAACATTAACAGGGCTGGGGGCGGTGGCTCACGCCTGTAATCCCAGCACTTTGGGAGGCCAAGGTGGGCAGATAACGAGGTCAGGAGTTTGACACCAGCCTGACCAACATGGTGAAACCCCATCCCTACTAAAAATACAAAAAAAATTAGCTGGGCATGGTTGTACACTTCTTTAATCCCAGCTACTCAGAGGCTGAGGCAGGAGATTCACTTGAACCTGGGAATTGGAGGCTGCAGTGAGCAGAGATTGCACCACCGCACTCCAGCCTGGGCGACAGAGGGAGACTCCATCTCAAAAAAAAAAAAAAGAAAAAAAAGAACATTAACAGATAAGGTTATTTGTAACCTGTCTAAAAACTCTAATGCATTCTTAATCTAAATTACCTTTACTTTTACCAATTTATTAACATATGCACATTTCCCACATAAAAGTTTGAAGGTATTTTCAAAGCATTTAAAATTCATATCCTTTCAGATACACTTGACACCAACAAATTGCTATAACTGAATTTGGATTTTATTAGATTATATGAAGTCATTAGTTTAGATATCACTGTAATGAATTCAACAAACATTTCTTGATTGCATCCATTTATTCAACAAATAGGTACTGAATAACTACTGCATGTCAGACCTTCTCTTGAGTTCTGAGTATAAAATGGGATAGATTTAAGCTCTCTATATACCTGGCACTCTCCAAAGTGCTGAAAGTAAAAGAATGAATAAGACATGATCCCTTCTGTCCTGATTTGCGTCCTCCATATGGAATTAGATATGCAAGGCACATCTATCAGGACATGTTTATGAAGGACAAAGGAGAGGAAGACAGAGAAGTGGGGAGAGCCTTCAGACCATGATGTTGTTTCACTCTTTTGAGTTAGAGGTGGAGGAAAAAAGATTAGAAAGATTCTAGAGTCTGAGAAAGTTTTGGCTGGGTTTATGGGGAGTCCTCAAGCCATGGTCACCTGTCAAGGGATTCCAGCCTTACTTCCTTTAGTGTCCTCATTGTGCTGTGGTGCTGGCTACCAACAGCCTGAAGTAAGCATGGCCTCAGCACAGTGTGACGGAGGATCCAGCAGAGCAGAAATTGGGCTGTTAGTCAATTATGCTTTCTAAAGAAGGAGTGGTGAATTTTTATGGCCATCAGACTCCACCTGACAGTGCAGATCTACTTCGTCCTGCATTTAGGGAACAGCTTCTCCATGATTCCTATGGTCTCTCTTCCTTAGGGGAAATTTGGAAAGGAGTTAGTGGGAGGAACTATATCCTTTCCTATTTCAGGTGGTCTCAAGATTACAGCTGGTATTCATCCTTTCTCTTCTCCATTATTTCATATTGTATTCACCCTTAGTTATCACCTCAGTTAGCTTAGCTGGTATTACAACCAAAACTTTCTACCTGAGTGGACTGAGACCTTGGTCTGTATCCTTTTCAGACTCACCTGCTGCATGTGCTCATTCACAGTTAAGACAGAGCAAGTTATAATCAGAAGGTACCTAAACAGATCACTTTGGTTCTACATGTCCTCATTTACCTCATTGTGTAAAAGAAGCCCCATCACTTTCTTCCAATCAGAATCAGTTACTCCTGCCACACTGATGATGTCCATTCTTTGATGATGCTCTCTGTAGATGGGGAGTCCAAAGTTCCTTGTTTGGAACCGTATGTTATAAATTATTGAAATCCATACTGTGCACCCTGGCAAGAATATGCTTCCCTTGGGGACCAGCACCTCCAAACCTGCAAAGCCTAGGGTTACAAGAGCAGAGGTGCAAAGATTAGAAGCTCAAATCCCCAGCAGATTACTAGGAAAGATGTTATGTGGCGCTGCTCCTGCTTTTACCCTTTGTCTCTGGACCTATGTATGCTTTCTATTGAGGACAGAGTGCCATATAGAAGTCTCTGATTGAATACATATATTGTATCCTGAAGAATGGTGCCTTTTTCTTTCAAAGTGTTGCCTTCTAGATGTTAGTTTAGCTATGCATTCAGAAGACTGTTCCAGTGTTCAATGAGGCCATCTTGCTTCTGGTTAGTGTGGTATGTAATATGACCAGTGGTCAGATGGTATGTTCTGGCAGTTCCCTTAGTGAGATGCTGTATTGTGTGAGATCCTATAATTTTGAATTAGGCATTCTGTCAGCCTCTAGATGGTGCTAGCTAAGGATCTGTGGGCAAGAATGACAAACCTTTACCTTGAATAGGTATCTATCTCTGTGAGGGGAAACTTCTGATTCTTTCAAGAAAGAGGCCTGATCTGGTTATCTTACCATCTAGTGGCAAATTGGTCTCAGTGAGAAATAGTGCTGTATCAGGTTCGCTTTGGTCTCTGTTACTGATAGATTTGGCATGGGTTGATGGGTAGCCTGTATTTCTGCCACTGTGGACAGTCAGTCCACGTGTCTGTTGTGCCAGTTTGATAGTGGCGAATCCGTAAAAACTGGCTGGTATTTACTGGCAGAGCCATTTTATATACTTTGCAACACTTTATAATACTTTACTCCGCACTACTTTACAGTGGTTCTTTCATCATGGATGGTTTCTGGTGGACATTAATGTGCCATATAAAATCTTCACACTTCGCACCCACCGCCCTATGTCTATCTATATGACTCCATTCCAGACCTCATGTTCTCCGCTCTCCATTTCTTTTCCATCTAAGCTCCTAACCAGACAACTAGGCCATTGGCAATAGCCAAGGAAGGTATATACTCATCCTACAGTCTCCTCATTTCACAAAGTCTGTGACCAGGTGAACTTCTAGAAGGTTTGCCCATTGGAAGATTTTTTTTTCCCCTCTACACTGACTTTCATGGCTTAACTCCTTTGGCTAAATAGGGGACATCTCTTAAGGGAAAGCCTAACTCCAGATATCCCTATGGAATCACCTGAAACTTTTGTTGAGCCTACATGACAGTTAAATGTCTCTCTCCCACCCAATCCTCTTCCATCACCTGGGACTCTTTTTCAAGAGCATTGCTGAATAAATCTTGTGGATGCAAATTTCAGAGTGTCAGAGTCTGTGTCCTGAATAATTTGATTTCTTATGTATTATAATATGTTGTGTAATTGTTCATTTTATTTCTTCTACACTATGAGCAGGTGTTGAATACGAATAATAACTTACTCTGTTTCAACACCCAGAATCTGACACAGGGGAAAACAAATAACAGGCATTTAATATATGTTTTATGAACAAATGTGTTAGAGCCATTTAGTAAATTATATTCAAAAATATATTCACGCTACAGATAGGTACGTGATGCTTTTTTATTTTTAATTTTTTAGACCTGAGCTAAAGAATCACTGTTTTATCCATCCATTTTCCTTATTCTTTTTTCTATGCTCCCTCTTCCATATGTGTTCACCTGTTGATTGGACTTACCCTTCAAGGTTTAATTCACAGGCTCCCTCCTTTTAGAAGCCTCTTTTGATATCTTCAGGCAGTGTTGAATTTTCCTTCCTTTGTGTTCTCACAGCACCTTATTCGAGTAACAATATTAAACATTGTAATTATTTGTTTATATGAAAGTTATAATTTCTTGATTTCTATATTCTGTTTTTTATTTTCATGGTTTCATTTAGCTACAATATTTTCTCATTTTTCCCCAGGCAAGTTAACTAGTATTTTCCTTTGCTTTCATTTGTGAATAATAATTGTGCTGTTTATCTAAATTCAAAATTGTTTGTCTTCATACTGTGTGCTACTACATTGCCTTCCAGAACTTAGTGTGGTAAATAATAATTTTTATATTATTCTGATTATCTTTATTTGTAGGTAATATATTTGTCTGCCTAGAAGTCCGCATGGTTTTTCCTTTGTCATTGAAGTTTATAAACATGAGCAAAAATATATCTGGATAGAGATCATTATTCAACATTTGTCGTTGAAATCCTATCTTTCTTGTTTCTTTCTTACATACCATTTCCTTTTTTGAAAATTTCGTCAAATATAGTCATACCTCTTCAATTTTTATTTTTTCTCTGTAAGGTTTTCTCTCAGAATTTCCATTTTAACCACAATGAGATACTATTACATAACAACTAGAAGGACTATAAGCCAAAAGACTAATAATACCAAGCGATGGCAAGGATTTGGAAAAACATGGAAACTTCATACGCTGCTGGTAAAAATGGAAATGTTAAAGCTACTTTGGAAAACAGCTTGGCAGCTTCTTTAAAAAGTTATACATCTATATTACCATAAAGTCTAGCAATTGCACTCCTAAGTGTCTACCCAACAATAATAAAGTATAAATGTTCATACAAATCATTGCTTGGGATTGATCATAAGTATCATTGCCTTGAACTTAAAAAATATCCAAAAGTCCATCAACTAGTGAAAGGATAAACAAAATGAGGTATATGTCTATAATACAATACTACCCAGAAGTAGAAAGGAACAAACTGATGATATGTGCAACAACATTAATGAATCTCAAAAGCATTATTTTAAACAAAAGAAGCCAGGTATAAAAAAATGGCATATAGTAAGATTCCATTTCTATGAAATGTCTAGAAATATGACAGAGACAGTACAGCCCTGGTTATGTAAGGCCAGGAGTGAGATCCTGGATTGACTGCAAAGTGTCATGATGATAATTTTGGGGTTGATTAACATGTTTTAAAAACTGGATTCTGATCATGGTTATAAAATATGTATAAACATGGTTATAAAAGTTATGAAACTGTATATTTGAAATGCATGAATGTTATGATACGTAAATTATGTCCCAAGAGCTATTAAAATTTTTCATTTCATTTCGTTTTGCTATTGCTCTTGACAAAGATTGAAATATTTGAGCTAACCTTCTAAATGAATATTTTGATTTTTAGTTGAGTTTATTCTGCTCTCTATTTTTTATTTTTTAAACTTTTATTTTAAGTTCAGGGGTATAAGTGTGGGTTTGTTACCCAGGTAAACTTGTGTCATGGGGGTTTTGCACAGATTATTTCATCACACAGGTATTAAGCCTAGTATCTGTTAGTTATTTTTCTTGATCTTCCCCCTTCTCCCACCCTCCACCCTCTGAAAGGCCCCAGAGTATGTTGTTCCCTTCTATGTGTCCATGTGTTCTCATTATTTAGCTCCCACTTATAAGTGAGAACATGCAGTATTTAGTTTTCTGTTCCTATGTTAGTTTGCTAAGGATAGTGGCCTCCAGCTCCATCCATGTTCCTGAAAAGGACAATATCTCATTCTTTTTTATGGCTATATAGTGTTCCATGGTAAATATGTACCACATTTTCCTTATGCAGTCTATCATTGATAGGCATTTAGGTTGACTGGGATCTAATTAAACTAAAGAGCTGCACTACAAAAGAAACTATCAAGAGAGTAAACAGACACCCTACAGACTGGGAGAAAATTTTTGCAAACTATGCATTTGACAAACATCTAATATCCAGCATCTGTAAGGAATTAAACAAATTTACAAGAATAAAACCCAAACAACCCCATAAAAAGTTGGCAAAGGACATGAACAGACACTTTTCAAAAGAAGACATACACGCAGCCAACAATCATATGAAAAAAGCCCACATCACTGATCATTAGAGAAATGCAAATCAAAATCACAATGAGATACCATCTATCATCAGTCAGAATGGCTACTATTGACAAGTCAAAAAATGCTAGTGAGGTTGTGGAGAGGTAGCAAGGCTTATACACTGTTGATGGGCATGTACATTAGTTCAGCCATTGTGGAAGATTGTGGCGATTCCTGAAAGACCTAAAGACAGAAATACCATTTGACCTAGCAATTTCATTACTGGGTATAGACACAAAGAAATATTTGACTCTATTAAAATTATCTAAGCAACACTGAGGTATAATTACAGACATATTAAATTGGCTAAAATCCAAAACTGCCAGCAAGAATGTGCAGCAAAAGAAACTCTCATTCTTTGCTGATCAGAATGCAAAATGATATAGCCACTTGCAAAGAAAGTTTGTTTAGTTTATTTACTAAACTGAACATATCCTATGATTCAATAATTGTGCCCTTAGTAATAAGCATACTCTTTTTATGGCTGCAACATTATAACTTAATGGATGTCACATCCTCTTGATTCTCATTGGCTATATTACTAGATTTTTTAAAGTCCATGCTTTTTTCTTTTAAAAAATAGGTTTTGCTTTAATGTGTTTAATTTCGTTTGTATTTGTATGTATTAACTAGCTACATATAAAGTGAAGCTTGCTCAGGAATTCCACAAATATATATAAAGAGTGAAGCTTATATATATAGAGAGAGTGAAGCTTGCTCAGGAATTCCACAAACACCTTCACATTCCAAATGGGACCTTCAGGTTTGCGTTGACACCTATCAGTAAGTAGAGTGTGTCCCTTATAAAACGTTTTTGGTTTTAATGTTTTTATCTACTGATTATCCCTCTTGGAATGCGAAGGGGTTTCGGGGAGTCTTTGAGCTCATGTCAGTGAGCACTGACACAGCCTTCCTTCCTAATCTTCATCCATTTAACACATTGGGTTAACCATGATTAGCATATCTGGTTGCTAGGAAATATTCAGCAAGAGGATCCATCAAGTTCTTTTAAACTCATCCCCTTTTCAACCCAGATGATACTCTGTAACTCATTCATCCTTCCAACCTCTGCTGGTAGGAATTTAGTTGTGGCAGTGTGTGCTTAAAACCTTTAGTGTCATTGGGAATTATGGGAACAGTTATAACGTTGGCATTGGGGATTTTGCTGCTGCACTGTGCGAGAAGTTTTTCTTATTTGTTGGGACTGCCCAAATTTAAATACAATATTATTCCCCTTTTAACTTGGCTATTTCATGGCCTTACTACCCATATTAGAAAAATTTCCCAGTGTATTTAGCATGCATTATGTAAAGTCATTCTGGAAAATATTGCATTTTAACAACTTCTTCAGTTATCCCCACTAACTACTCATAGCTCTAGTAACAGCTCCTATACATCTCAGCTTGACATTTGAACATTTCTATGTATTTCTCCTGAGGACTCTCTCTGCCTATAGAGCCAGCAGTGATTATTTTATTCCATCAATTTGACCTCTTATTCATCTCTTCCAGAAATTCCTCAGTGCTTTGGTGCATCAATAGTTTGTTTCATTTTTTCCATTGATACTACATAATTCTTTTTCTTTTTTTCATTTCTTTGGACATATGAGTGGGATTTTTTTTAGGGCAAGAGAAATAAACAAATGGCTTAATTTCATCATCATGAAAGAGAGTTCCAGATTTAGAATGCTTTTTCGCAATTTCCTCAAATACAGTTCTTAATTTCTATTGCAGTTATTTTGGATACAAACTCAATACATTAAGTTGACATACTTGTGATATCTAAATCTTTTCTTTAAAAGCATTACATAAATCAAAATCACTGCATTTACATTATATACTACATTTCTAAATAATATTTTTGAGGTTCCAATGAACAGTTTTGGAGGCTCTCTCTCTTTCCCTTACCCCGGGTATTGTCCATTGTTAAAAATATATAAATAAATATGTTTGTGTGTATGTGGGAGGGTATATATATGATCAATGGTAAGTCAGGCACACAAATGATTGGTTCTTAAAATCTGTTTGTGTTAATATTGGAAAACCCAAGTGACAAGAAAGGACTTAGTTATATTTTTAGCTGTTAGATCCAGTGGATATTGACATAATTGGAACACATAGAGGCTCTCAATCTTTGGCAGGGTTTAATCAGTTAAATCCTCATCTTCAACACTGCAGGGTGCTTAGTCAAGGGTAGAGCACAACTGAAGAGCCACAGAAACAGAAGCAGCAAAAGTTGGCTATGGAATACAAATGAGATGTCTATGACCTAATCACAGAATTCTGTTAATTTTAATTCTGGTGAATTAAAGCTTAAAACAATCTAAAAAGAGATTACCATCTATCTTTTGGTCACTAAGTGACTATGACCTTAATTTTTATGAATTATTGAATGCTAAATGAATTCATACAGTGGTTATTTTCACTTTTTGGTAGCAAAACAATATGTAATCACTTTTTAACTATACTTTGAATTACATGATGATGTTACAAATTCAGCTGTCATTTAGATCATTTTTCATGGCTTTCAGTTCTTTATATGATTTGAATCTTACATGCATCATGTCTGTGGAATCAAATCCCAGGTAAACTATATTATTGTATAAATAGAAAATAAGTTCATTTTTTATCATGGAACTGTAATGGAACACCAGTTGAACTAAAATAAAAATAGTCAATTTAGAGTTCTTGTCCGGATTTTCATCTCCATGATATCCCAAATATGAGTATATGATCTACACATAAGGCTGGTCTCCTGTTGTAGAGGAAATAACACTGATGCTGATTTATGATCTTTGGGAATGACTTTGAAGTTACAAAGGTTATTTCTACAAAAATTTCTGTGTGTTTTGGAGGCAGGTGAAGGGAGAAATACGATGAACGGAATAGATAGTAAACTTTTCATGCTGTCAGTAGTCCCAGATTCTTAGTGATTCCATGTCCACTATTTTCCAAATTACATTAGAAGAAGCATAATTGCGTTTAGCCATTTGGTTTGTGCTGAGAAAATTGTTCACGCCTAAGAAACCTGAACACCATAAGCCGGGCACTGTGTCTCACGCTTGTAATCCCAGCACTTTGGGAGGCCGATGGGGGCGGATCACGAGGTCAGGAGATCGAGACCACGGTGAAACCCCGTCTCTACTAAAAATACTAAAAATTAGCCTGGCGTGGTGGCGGGCGCCTGTAGTCCCAGCTACTCGGGAGGCTGAGGCAGGAGAATGGCGTGAACCCGGGAGGCGGAGCTTGCAGTGAGCCGAGATCGCACCACTGCACTCCAGCCTGGGAGACAGAACGAGACTCCGTCTCAAAATAAAAAAAAACCCTGAACACCATAGTGTCTGGGAGAGGACAGACAGAAGAGTGCAGTCAGTACTCATGACCAGCAAGGTAGTAAGCCAGACTTCTCAGAGGGGCATTAGTAGAAGGTTTAAGTAGAAAATTCTGTACTTTCTCCACTACTGCCCAGAAGGAAGATTGACCCAATCCAGAAATATATTTTGATTTCAATTTGTAATTTTATTATGAAAATAATTATATTTAAAAGTTATGCTATGCATACATATGCAGTTATTATATATGCATATATAGTAATCTATACCATCTATCAATTAATCATCTAATGAGAGAAAGCACATTCTAATGATGAAATTTTCTCATTTTTCAACACTAATATTTTTGTTTTTTAAAAAGTGGATACTAATATTACATTTTAATATCAATCACATTATATTTTAACCTGTTTTTTAGAAAATTTATTTATCTTATTACTGATTTTGTTTATTTACTTCATCTTTCAAGTTTTTCCACAAATCTTTGTTAATTACTCTTCTGATCATGACTCATTTCTTTAATGGTACTAAATTTTATCTTCCTTTTTTCTTTTATGTTTATATATTAAAATTTCTAGGTTTTTTTTCACTTTTAGTAGACTCGTCCATTAAATGTTTATTTCCCTCAATTTATATTTTTATGCTGAAATTTTAATTGTTTTCCTCTTAGTAAAGTATATTCAACTCATTTTAACAACTTTAAATTGCAAAATAATTATTCTATTCTTTTTAGTATTCCATTTCAAGCATTAAGGAACAAAACTAGAAGCAGGTTTCCAATCTCCACAGCCTGTGCTGTTTTTATTAGTCCACACTGCTTTCTCTAATAGCGTGGGATGACCTACTTAGTTCTCATCGAGAAGCCAAAGCATCACTTCAATTTGGACATGTAGGTAATCTTGCATTATCTAGACTATTAAGGAAATCAGAATTATACATAATCCAATCAGGGTGAAGCAAGTTCACAAAACCACCTTCCTACTTTCATCCAAAATGCTTTATTACCATATACTTTGGAGACATTTTGCTGAGCTCCAGTATATGGAAATGGTGGAAAGGGAATCTTCTACTCTCTGAGAAGCCAAATAACCAGTATATGGCATTCATATAGTGAACTAGGTCAGTATAAACCAGGGCATGTTTCAAAACATGATTTTAAAAGCATTATGGGCTTCCCCACGGGCACAGAAATATAAAGTAAAACAATTATATGTCATTTCACACCCATCATATTGAAAAATAAAACTTCCCAATATTCCCAACATTGGCAATGATATGAAAAAAAACTAAGAATCTTTGTAAATGGTGGCATTATATTTGATACAACAGTATTGAAGAATATTTTTCCAATATCTGCTAAAATACGTGCATATCCTACATCTCATCATTTCCACTGCCAAGTGTATACCCTTGGAAGAGCAATTCTCAAACTTTTTTTTTTTCAGGACACCTTTAAACTCTGAAAAATTTTTTAAGGCCTTAGGAAGTTTTATTTTTGTGAATTATATATGTCAACATTTACCATACAGAAGTTAAACCTGATAAACTTTGTTTATTAATTTATTTTAAAATCGCATAGTAGATTTGGTACTTGTTAAAATGACATATTTTATGAAAAGTACTTTTTCCAAATTAAAAATTGTGACAACAGTGGCGCTGTTTATATCTTTTTATCTCATTTAATAGGAGACGGTTGGATTCACATAGCTGCCTCTGCAATCATTCTGATTCAATATGTTGTTCTGGTTGAACTATATGAAGAAAATCTGGTCCCACATAGATATGTATTTGCTAAAGGAATTAGTATTTTAATATTTTTATATAATTATGGATATTCTTTTTATACGATGTGCTATTATACTATATCAAAACCCAATTAGTAGGACTCAGTAAATAGTTCCTTAAAAATGCTTACTTCCATGGAAACTGTAGCCATGTCAATAAATGTTTTGGACTCTTTTACACTAAAATCCATTACTTTGTTTTAAAAATTTTTTAATTTGAAAATAATAATTTTATGTATTTCTGGGGTACCATGATGTTTCTATATGTGTATACATTGTGGAATGACCAAATCAGGCTAGCATATCCGTCACCTCAAATATTTATCATTTCTTTGTGGTGAGAACATTTAAAATCCTCAGTTTTAACTATTTAGAAATGTGTAGTACATGATTATTAACCACAGCCACCATACTATGTACCAGAACACCAAAACTTATTCCACCTTTCTAACTGAAACTTTGTGCCCATTGATCCAGAAATCCTGCTACTGGGTAAATATCCAAATGAATTGAAATCAGAATGTCAAAAAGAGGCCTGCACCCCCATACTCACTATAGCATTACTAACAATAGCAAAGATGTAGAAACAACCTTTCTTGTACTATGAATAAGTCTATACTCATGCATAATTTTATAACTTCACCTATTGGGCATTTGAAAAATATTGGCTCACTGGGTCATACAAATCTTCCAAATGCATCGTATGAAATTTTAATTGTATAGTATGAAAAAATGAAAAGTGAAAAAGGCAAAGGATTATCTGTATTATTATAATTTTTTTAGCCTTATGGATGCCCTTAAAGAATCTTGGGTACTTCCAGAATTCCCAGATCAAAATTTGAGAACTGACAATTTCAAGTAGCTCTTGCAGATGTGCACAAAAAAGCATAAATGATGTGGTTAAAGTCTTATACTGAGGGAAACAGGAAACATTTGAATGCTCAATAGAATAGTTGAGAACAAGTTATCACACAGTTGAATTAAGTGAACTCAGTATAAATGTATCCTCATGGAAAATTTTTCAAAATTTTAGTAGAAACATTAAGTTTGGTATGATACAATTTAGGTAAAACGCAAGAACCCATGAAAGTGGCATATATCACTTATAGATATGTAAATACATTGTAAAATATAAAAACATGAATGGAAAGAATATGTTTGGCATCGGTAAGAGTCAGAGAGTAAAAATGAGTGTCAGGTGGCAAGAAGCCTTCAAACACTAGAAAGAGCACATGTGAAAATAAAATGGATTAAAAATGAGTTAAGGTTCAGGTTTTCACTTTTAAAACAGTGTTTACTGAGTGCATCAAGTTGTGTGATATTATATACTATTACTGAAAAAACAGGCATAGACAGGAAAGTTACTAACATCAGACTAGATGAGAGAGGGAAAATTGATCTTTTTAAAAACCTCAGAAAAACTACCTGATCAGAGTCAACAAATACAACTAGCAGAAAGAGTCTCGACTGCTCATCAGAAGTAGTGAATTAAAAGTTTGCATTTAGAGTACTGGACTATGTAACTATTGAGTTACAGACAGATATAGACAGACAGATAGATACATGATAGATAATAGATAGATAGATAGATAGATAGATAGATAGATAGATACATAGATACATAGATAGATATGATAGATAGATAAATAGATAGATACATACATACATGCATAGATTCATAGATAGATAATTAGCGCTTGCCTGTAGCTATTGAGCTTTTGGCCTATGTAATCTGTAACAAAGACCTGATATTAAATTCCAAACAATATGAAAACATTATCTTAATACTTCAAGTGTGACTTTTGGGCCATAGAGAAGCATATCAGAGCCTAAATTAATTGCAAATAATGGTGTGGGCTGGGGATGATACGAAGTAGGGGAGAAACAGTCCTTGACTGACAGTGGAGTTTGCCTGTAAGATAAATAGAAAAATATTTCCCTCTAAAGTAAATGTTCCTGATACCATGTGTTCCCAGAATTGGTACCAGACCCTTCCTGAGACATAAGATAATATATTCAAGTTCCAAGAATTCCCAAATAGGAAGGGGAAATAAATTCCAGATACCAATACTTAATCTAGGCTTTAAGTCTCAAATATGAACAGGCAAACAAGAACCAAGAATGCTTTTAGGAAGTAAAGCACAATGAAAAAGAACACCAAACTAAAACAAACAAACAAACAAAAACCAAAACAGAATAAAAGAATAAAGAAAAATAAAAAAGTTATATGTATCTAATTAACATCCATTGAGATATTTGAGAAGATATCATATTTAAATAATTAACTATTCAAAAAATATTAATAAATGTTGCTTTAAAAATATAGGTTGATTATAATTAAATGAATCTCAATGGAAGAACTAATTAGTAGAAGAGATACAGCTGAAGATAAAAAGAGTGAACTCTAGGAGGGAGCCAAGGAATTGCCTTAGAGAGCACTGAAAATGAACAAAGATTAAAAATGTGAAAAAAAGTTAATCAACACAGGGTAATATTCTAATGCATGTCTAATAAAAATTATAAAAAGAAAGGACTCAGAAAATGCAAAGGAGGAAGAGAGAGAAGGGGAAGAAGAAAACAAAATAATCCAGAGCAGAAAAAGATATGAAACTTCAAATTCACAGGACACACAAAATGACTCCTGAGTAAAAAGCAAACAAAAAGCAATCTTACAGAGTTAAAAATTTAATAAAGGAAAATGAACAAATAAAGCATTTAAAATGACACGTCAGGTATTTTTCACAGTTTTTTGCTGATGTTATACCAGTTGTGTGTGTATCTACATATGCATAAATTTATTCACTTATTTAATTATTTATTTATATGAAAGACACACCTATCTGTTTTTCATCAATACCAGCTGATTTTGGAAAGAAGAGATGTTACCGGAATTATTATTATTATTATTATTATACTTTTAAGTTCTGGTATACATGTGGCAGAACGTGCAGGTTTGTTACATAGGTATACACATGCCATGGTGGTTTGCTGCTCCCATTAACCTGTCATCTACATTAGGTCTTTCTCCTAATGCTCTCCCTTGCCTAGCCCCCCACCCCCAGGCAGGCCCTGGTATGTGATATTCCCCTCCCTGCATCCATGTGTTCTCATTGTTCAACTTCCATTTATGAGTGACAATATGTGGTGTTTGGTTTTCTGTTCCTGTGATAGTTTACTGAGAATGATGGTTTCCAGTTTCATCCATGCAAAGGACATGAACTCATCTTTTTTTATGGCTGCATAGTATTCCATGGTGCATATGTGCCACATTTTCTTTATCCAGGCTATCATTGATGGGCATTAGGGTTGGTTCCATGTCTTTGCTATTGTGAACAGTCCTGCAATAAACATATGTGTGCATGTGTCTTTATAGTAGAAAGTTTTATAATCCTTTGGGTATATACCCAGAAATGGGATTGCTGGGTGAAACGGTATTTCCACTTCTAGATCCTTGAGGAATTGTCACACTGTCTTCCACAATGGTTGAACTAATGTACACTCCCACCAAGAGTGTAAAAGTGTTCCTATTTCTCCACATCCTCTCCAGCATCTGTTGTTTCCTGACTTTTTAATAATCGCCATTCTAACTGTCATGAGATAGTATCTCATTGTGGTTTTGATTTGCATTTCTCTAATGACCAGTGATGATGAACATTTGTTCATATGTTTGTTGGCTGCATAAATGTCTTCTTTTGAGAAGTGTCTGTTCATATCCTTTGCCCACTTTTCGATGAGGTTGTTTGTTTCTTTCTCATAAATTTGTTTAAGTTCTTTGTAAATTCTGGATATTAGCCCTTTGTCAAATGGATAGATTGCAAAAATTTTCTCCCATTCTGTAGGTTGCCATTTCACTTGGATGATAGTTTCTTTTGCTGTGCAGAAGCTCTTTCCTTTAATTAAATACCATTTGTCAATTCTGGCTTTCGTTGCCATTGCTTTTGGTGTTTTAGTCATGATGTCTGCCCATGCCTATGTCCTGAATGGTATTGCCTAGGTTTTCTTCTAGGGTTTTTATGGTTTTAGGTCTAACATGTAAGTCTTTAATCCATCTTGAATTAATTTTTGTATAAGGTGTAAGGACAGGGTCCAGTTTCAGTTTTGTGCATATGGCTAGCCAGTTCTCACAATACTCTTTATTAAATAGGGAATCCTTTCCCCATTGCTTGTTTTTGTGAGGTTTGTCAAAGATCAGATGACTGTAGATGTGTGTGGCATTATTTCTGAGGCCTCTGTTCTGTTCCATTGGTCTATATATCTGTTTTGGTACCAGTACCATACTGTTTTGGTTACTGTAGCCTTGTAGTATTGTTTGGAGTCAGGTAGTGTGATGCCTCCAGCTTTGCTCTTTTTGCTTAGGATTGTCTTGGATATATGGGCTCTTTTTTGGTTCCATATGAAATTTAAAGTAGTTTTTTCTAATTCTGTGAAGAAAGTCAATGGTATCTTGATGGGTATAGCATTGAATCCATAAATTACTTTGGGCAGTATGGCCGTTTTCACTATATTGATTCTTCCTATCCAGGAGCATGGAAGGTTTCTCCATTTGTTTATGTCCTCTCTTATTTACTCAAGCAGTGGTTTGTAGTTCTCCTGGAAGAGGCCCTTCACATCCCTTGTAAGCTGGATTCCTAAGTATTTTGTTTTCTTTGTAGCAACTGTGCATGAGAGTTCACTCATGGTTTGGCTCTCTGTTTGTCTATTCTTGCTGTATAGGAATGCTTGTGATTTTTTGCCCATTGATTTTCTATCCTGAGACTTTGCTGAAATTGCTTATCAGCTTAAGGAGATTTTGGGCTGAGACAATGGAATTTTCTAAATATACAATCATGTCATCTGCAAACAGAGACAATTTGACTGATTCTCTTCCTATTTGAATACCATTTATTTCTTTCCCTTGTCTGATTGCCTTGTCCAGAATTTCCAATATTATGTTGAATAGGAGTGGTAAGAGAGGGCATCCTCATCTTGTGCTGGTTTTCAAAGGGAATGCTTCTAGCTTTTGCCCATTCAGTGTGATACTGGCTGTGGGTTTGTCATAAATAGCTCTTATTATTTTGAGATACGTCCCATCAATACCTAGTTTATTGAGAGTTTTTAGAATGAAGGGCTGTTGAATTTTGTCAAAGGCCTTTTCTGCATATATTGAGATAATCACGTGGTTTTTGTCTTTGGCTCTGTTTATGTGATGGATTATATTTATTGATTTGTGTATGTTGAACCAGCCTTGCATCCCAGGGAGGGAGCCAACTTGATCGTGATGGATAAGCTTTTCGATGTGCTGCTGGATTCAGTTTGCCAGTATTTTATCGAGGATTTTTGCACCGATGCTTATCAGGGATATTGGCCTGAAATTTTGTTCTTTTGTGTGTGTGTCTCTGCCAGGTTTTGGTGTCAGGATGATGCTGACCTCATAAAATGAGTTTGGGAGGAGTCCCTCTTTTTCTATTGTTTGGAATAGTTCCAGAAGGAATGGTACAAGTTTCTCTTTGCACCTCTGGTAGAATTTGGCTGAAAATTCATCCAGTCCTGGGCTTTTCTTGGTTGGTTGGCTATTAATTACTGCCTCAATTTCAGAACTTGTAATTGACCTCTTCAGGGATTCGAATTCTTCCTGGTTTAGTCTTTGGAGTGTGTATGTGTCCAGGAATTTATCCATTTCTTCTAGATTTTCTTGTTTATTTGCATAGAAGAGTTTGTAGTATTCTCTGATGGTAGTTTGTATTTCTGTGGGATCAGAGGTGACATCCCCTTTATCAATTTCTATTGTGTCTATTTGATTCTTCTCTCTTTTCTTCTTTATTAGCCTAGTTAACTGTCTATCTATTTCGTTAATCTTTTCAAAAAAACAACTGGATTCATTGATTTTTTGAGGGGTTTCTCATGTCTCTATCTCCTTCAGTTCTGTTCTGATTTAGTTATTTCTTGTCTTCTGCTAGCTTTTGAATGTGTTTGCTCTTGCTTCTCTAGATCTTTTCATTGTGATGCTAGGGTGTCAATTTTAGATCTTTCCCACTTTCTCCTGTGGGCATTCAGTGCCATAAATTTCCCTCTAAACACTGCTTTAGCTGTGTCCCTGAGATTCTGGTACTTTGTGTCTTTGTTCTCATTGGTTTCAAAGAAATTATTTATTTCTGCCTTATTTTTGTTGTTTACCCAGTAGTTACTCAGGAACAGGTTGTTCAGTTTCCATGTAGTTGTGTGATTTTGAGTGAGTTTCTTGATCTTGAGTTCTAATTTGATTGCACTGTGGTCTGAGAGACTGTTATGATTTCTGTTCTTTTGCATTTGCTGACAAGTGTTTTACTTCCAATTATGTGGTCAGTTTTAGAATAAGTGTGATGTGGTGCTGAGAAGAATGTATATTCTGTTGATTTGGGGTGGAGAATTCTGTAGATGTCAATTAGGTCAACTTGTTCCAGCGCTGAGTTCAAGTCCTAAATATCCTTGTTAATTTTCTGTCTCATTGATCTGTCTAGTATTGACAGTGGGGTGTTAAATTCTCCTACTATTATTGTATGGGAGTCTAAGCCTTTTTGTAGGTCTCTAAGAGCTTTATTTCTAAATGGGGGTGCTTCTGTATTGGGTGCATATATATTTAGGATAGCTAGCTCTTCTTGTTGCATTGATCCCTTTACCATTAAGTAATGCCGTTCTTTGTCTGTTTTGATCTTTGCTGATTTAAAGTCTGTTTCATCAGAGACTAGGATTACAAACCCTACTTTTTTTGCTTTCCATTTGCTTGTTAAATATTCCCCCATCCCTTTATTTTGAGCCTATGTTTGTCTTTGCACATAAGGCGGGTCTCCTGAATACAGCACACTGATGAGTCTTGACTCTTTATCCAATTTGCCAGTCTATGTCTTTTAATTGGGGCATTTAGCCTGTTTACATTTAAGCTTAATATTGTTATGTGTGAATTTGATACTATCATTATGATTCTAGTGGTTATTTTGCCCATTAGTTGATGCAGTTTCTTCATAGTGTCAATGGTCTTTACAATTTGGTATGTTTTTGCAGTGGCTGGTACTGCTTTTTCCTTTCCATATTTAGTGCTTCCTTCAGGAGCTCTTGTAAGTCAGGCCTAGTGATGACAAAATCTCTCAGCATTTGCTTGTTTGTAAAGGATTTTATTTCTTCTTCACTTATGAAGCTTAGTTTGAGTGGATATGAAATTCTAGGTTGAAAATCTTTTCTTTAACAATTTTGAATATTGGCCCTCAATCTCTTCTGGCTTTTAGGGTTTCAGCAGAGAGATCAGCTGTTAGTCTGATGGGCTTCCCTTTGTGGGTAACCCGACCTTTCTCTCTGGCTGCCCTTAACATTTTTTCTTTCATTTCAACCTTGGTAAATCTGATAATTATATGTCTTAGGTTTGCTCTTCTCAAGGAGTATCTTTGTGGTATTCTCTGTATTTCCTGAATTTGAATGTTGGCTTGCCTTGTGAGGTTGCAAAAGTTCCCCTGAATAATACCCTGAAGACTGTTTTCCAACTTGTTTCCATTTTTCCCATCACTTTCAGGTACACCAATAAAATGTAGATTTGGCCTTTTCACACAGTCCCATATTTCTTGGAGGCTTTGTTTGTTCCTTTTCATTCTTTTTTCTCTAATCTTGTCTTCACCCTTTATTTCATTAAGTTGATCTTCAATCTGTGATATCCTTTCTTCCACTTGATTGATTTGGCTATTGATACTTGTGTATACTTCAGGAAGTTGTTGTGCTCTGCCTTTCAGCTCCATCAGGTCATTTATGTTCTTCTCTAAACTGGTTATTTTAGTTAGCAGTTCTCTAAACTTTTTTCAAGTTCTTAGCTTCCTTGCATTGGGTTCGAATGTGCTGCTTTAGCTCAGAGGAGTTTGTTATTAGCCACCTTCTGAAGCCTACTTCTGTCAATTCATCAAACTCATTCTCTGTCCAGTTTTGTTCCCTTGCTGGCTAGGAGTTGTGATCCATTGGAGAAGAAGAGACATTCTGGTTTTTGGAATTTTCAACTTTTTTGAACTGGTTTTTTCTCATTTTCATGGATTTATCTACCTTTGGTTTTTGATGTTGGTGAGCTTTGGATGGAGTTTCTGTGGATGTCCTTTTGGTTGATATTGATGCTATTCCTTTCTGTTTCTTAGTTTTCCTTCTAACAGGTCCCTCAGCTGCAGGTCTGCTGGAGTTTGCTGGAGGTCCACTCCAGACCATGTTTGCCTGTATCACCAGTGGAGGTTGCAGAACAGCAAAGATTGCTGCCTGTTCCTTCCTCTGGAGTCTTTGTCCCAGAGAGGCACCCACAAGATGCTGGCTGGAGCTCTCCTGTATGAGGTGTCTGTTGACCCCTGCTGGGAGGTGTCTCCCAGTCAGGAGGCACAGGATTCAGGGACCTACTTGAGGAGGCAGTCTGTCCCTTAGCAGAGCTCAAGCACTGGCTGGGAGATCCACAGAGCTGGCAGGCAGGAACATCTAAGCCTGCTGAAGCCGCACCCACAGCCACCCCTTCCCCCAGGTGCTCTGTCCCAGGGAGATGGGAGTTTTATCTATAAGCCCCTGACTGGGGTTGCTGCCTTTCTTTCAGAGATACCCTGCTCAGAGAGGAGGAATCTAGAGGCAGTCTGACTACAGAGGCTTTGTGGTGCTGCAGTGGGCTCTGCACAGTAAGAACTTCCTGGCTGCTTTGTTTACACTGTGAGGGGAAAACAGCCTACTCAAGCCACTCCCCCTACCTAGCTTGAGTGTCTGAGCTCGATTTCAGACTGCTGTGCTGGCAGTGAGAATTTCAAACCAGTGGATTTTAGCTTGCTGGGCTCCGTCAGGGTGGGATCTGCTGAGCTAGGTCCCTTGGCTCCCTGACTTCAGCCCCCTTTCCAGGAGAGTGAATGATTTTGTGTCACTTGTGTTCCAGGCACCATTAGGGTATGAAAAAAGCTCCTGCAGCTAGCTCGGTGTCTGCCCATATGGCCACCCAGCTTTGTGCTTGAAATCCAGGGCCCTGGTGGTGTACACACCCGAGAGAATCTCCTGGTCTGTGGGTTGTGAAGACCATGGGAAAAGCGTAGTATCTGGGCTGGAGTGCACCATTCCTCACGGCACAGTCCCTCATGGCTTCGTTTGGCTGGGGGGGGAGATCCCCAATCCCTTGTGCTTTCATGGTGAGGCAACACGCCACCCTGCTTCTGTTCTCCCTCTGTGGGCTGCACCCATTGTCTAACCAGTCCCAATGAGATAAGCTGGGTGCCTCAGTTGGAAATGCAGACATTACCCACCTTCTGCAGTAATCTCGCTGGGACCTGCAGACTGGAGCTGTCCCTATTTGGCTATCTTGCCAGCCACCTTGTTACCAGAATTCTAAGTGTGAGTTCAAAAAAGTTAGGAAATAGTATCATATCATTTTTACATAGTTTTTCGTCTAATTACTACGTAAATGCAGTACAATTTCAATTCTAATTCTAACAAGGCAGTTTACAAAATTTGAAAATCTGATTCTCAGGTTCATTTGAAAGAAAAATAGTATTCAATGTTTATAAATTTGGTTGGTGTTATCCTACAAGAAATCAAATTATATAATAAAGTTAGAGTTATTGAAAGAGTATGCCTTCGGCACAAAAATAGACAAGTAGATACTGAAAAAAAAATAAAAGTGCATCTCTATGTACTTTTGAGATTTAGCCTGTGGTGAAGTCAGTGATTTATATAAGTACAGAAAAGATAGCTTATTCAATCTATGGTGTTGAGTAACAGCTCTTTTGGAAATAAACTTTTATTTCATTAGCAAAGGTAAATTAAAATAATTAAAGCTAGTAAAGAGTATAAAAATTGAATTACTAGAATGAATATGAATGGGAATATTTTTGTGGCATTAATAGGATCTTTTTTTTGTCACCTTACAGATCTTGTAGCAGCCTCCTTTATGCCCAGCATGCCTTATGCCCATTATTTTACTTTATTTCAATCTATAACTCTCATCTCCATCTGATATCATATATTTGTTTATTGTATGTCTCTTTTAACTAGAGTATAAATTACAGAATGCAGAGATAGATTTCGCTTAGTTTTATTTGCAGTATCCCCAGTGATTTGAAAAATGTCTGGCATTATATAAGTACTCAAATTTCTTGAGTAAAAGAATGACTTATTACGACTATTGAGAACATATTTTCATTCGATAACTTTAGTCTATGAAACAGAAATACAAACTTATATAATGGAATATAAAAATTATGTGTTTAGCTTGCATAGGAGATATTAAACTTCTGATTAAAACTCCATACTTTCATTTGTAAATTAGGAAACAAAAAGTGTTTTTCTTCACCATGCTTTGCACTACTACCATTTTCAACATATAAAACATTCTTTTGAAAATAAAGTTTTGAAGAAAATAAAAGTCATAATGTTTCATCTCGCATATGCAAAAATAGCTGTCTAATGATGTTGCCTCTTTGTAAAATGGCATTGGCAATGAAAAATCATTATTTTGGAAGATCAAAATATTGTATTATTGTAACCATTTCCAATTCTTGCACCATCTCAGTTGGAATCTTTTATTTATTTTTTTTTAATTTCCAAATATGTATTCTTACCTCATCTTTAATTATAGACTGTTGTTACTTATTTTAAGTTGATTTCAAAGGGGAACAAATTCTTTCTTGCTTTTTGAAAAGTGCATTAACAATAAATTATGACTTGGCTTATAACAAATGAAACAACTTGCAAAGAAAAATAGTCAAAAATTGATTTACAAAATAATGCTCATAAACATCCATGGATAGGCTCATTAATTAAATAGTGGGTTTAAAATAAACATTTCATAATTACATTTGAAACATTACAATCTCCCACATCTTGATTCTTAATTTCCAAAAAAGATTCAATGAGTTGGATGCATGTAAAATGAAGATGATTCAAATTTCATTAATTTGCAGCTTTGTAATACATTAATACTTTATTTTCCTTAATTCACAAGAAAACCTTAGAATTTTTGGAAAGAGTGTGAGTGTGAAAGGATTATCTATGATTAAAAAGTTCAATAGTTACATTATATAGGTAAACTATACTTGGTAAAGGAAATATGAACAACACTATTAAAGATAAGATTATAGATGTAATGGAGGTTTTTTTCAACAATGATTGGGTTTCTGTAGGCAAACAGTTTATACCAACAATGCCTGGAAGAGATTTAAGCCTACTGTTGGACAAGCTATGTGGCTAAGAAATGAGAAACTTTAGTTATAATTTTAAAAACAGCAACAAATTATGGTTCTCATAAGTAAAAATTTTCAAGTGAAAAGAAAAAAGCAAACAATAAATTATGTTAGAAGACTTTAAATGAGTATAATATTGACATTATCTATTTCATAGGCATACACTTTTAGAAGAAAATTAAATATCTAATAATGTTACTTAAGACTCATCATTTGTCAATTTAAACTTTCCTTTGTATCATTTTTAACACTTTAAAAATGTTTAACTTAAAAATATTTTGATCATTTTTCTCTAGCCTGGTGTCATATTTATAGAGCTATTGAGAGTATGCTGTCAGACTAACCTAATTTTGGAGGCCTTGCTAATGTTTCATTGATTCTATATGAAGCTACCATTGACATTTTGTTGATGCTATGTAAAACCAACAGCAAACTTATTTTTTGAATGCAGAGGAATCCCCACCCCTCAAAATAATGGAAACCTAAAAGAATATGTATTTTTTCCCATTCTAATAGGTGTAGCAAAAAATATATTTTTTTTTGTATTTGGATATACTAAAAAGAAACTAGATCAAGGCAAGTGATCTGAATTCATGTCTTAAAGGTAAAATGGTCAAAAATGGTCAAAGCCAATCACTCTATATCTTATGGTAATAATTATATTAAATACTGGAATTAATAAAAAATTAATTAGTTCTGACCTTTTTACTTTGTCTTTTATTTGTCAGTACATAGCTTAAATACCCCTAAAACATACAGGAACTCAAAGATTTGTGTTTATTTGGGAGGCGGTTGTTGGAAGCACAAGTGAGGCAATGGGAAAGTTAGAGAGGAAATGGAGGAAAGCCTTTAAGAGCACATTGATAAGCAGCTTAGTTATTCAACAAGGATTTCATCTCTTTGGGAACTATTGAAAGAGCTATGTGAGAATTGACCTTAGACTTGGCCCCCAACCTGCAGTTATGCTACAGTATTTATCCATCATTAGGGTCAATCTATGATTGAGAGCATTCTCTGGGATATAAAATTTTCAACACTTTTAGACTGCACTGTGTGCAAGATATGTAGAGAGTTACTGATAATAAAATGGCAATTTGTCAGTGTGCCTAATCACCATTGGTGTCAGTGAATCTTAATGGTAGAAAAGTTGTTTTTGCCTTTTCCTATGCCATAACCTGTAAATACATCTGAGTCATTCACACAACTTAATAGAGACCAGTATAGCCCATCTTAGGTATACACTCAACAGTCTCTTGAATTCCTAAAACTATAGTTTTATCTTACATGCTAGGATTTTCCAGCATTCTTCTGATCGCATGGTTCCATCACAGTGTATGCTCCTTGTCATTCTTGCTGTTGTGCTACTGATCCATTGGCCTCATTTTCCAGGTTGACTTTTGCCTCTCACTCCCCTACTTAGCTCATTATCTTCCTCTTCTTTGATTTTGTCGTCATTCATGGAACATTGTTAACTTCTGTTCTCTGCTCTCATCTCCACAGGAAGTAAGATCAGGTAACTCCCATTTCCCATTATATCTGTGTGTCCCATTATGAGATTTCCCATAATACTGAGAAAAGTCTAACTTAAATCAAGGAAAAACAATATTGCCCCATTAAGAGTAAACATTCCTATTTCATCTTTATGAGTAAATTAATCGTGTTAATTACCAAATAACTTTATTCTAAATATGTAATCAAAACTTACAGCTGGCCTGGTTGTCATCTCAATAAATATAGGAAAGCAATGACTTTGCATTTCACTCAATGCCGCAAAAGAATATTTGCATTAATACATATTTAAATTTGACTCATAGTATTTTTGAGAAATTCATGTTTTCCCCCAAGTCTTGAATGAGCTCATAATGCAATTTTATTCCAAACATTTTAAATAAAATAGGAACATGATTGAAGACACATGACATAATATACTGAGTGATTAATAACATTTGCTTAGCATTTCCTAAAGTAAATTATGCTGAGATTGAATTCAATGATTCAAGAAGTCTTATTAGAGCAACTTAAAGTGTCCCAAAATTGATACACTACATTTTATTTGCACAGAAAATAAAATCTACAATTTCTTCTCTCTTGAAATCTCAACTTTCTGAAGGAAAATGCATAGGCAAGAATACAGGGAAAGTGCTTTTTCTTAAATTACACAAAAATTCTTTTTAAATTATTTTGTGAACATTTGGTTATTATAAATTTTAAAGTGTGTTTCAGTTGGAATGAAAAACATTAAATGAAAATAATTTTTCTATAATAATTTTCCACTCAGGGACAGTGACAAATATTTTTGTGCTATTAAGAGCAAAACTCTTTTATTGAAAGGAAAAGTAGTATTCACGGTTTTAATTTGGCAGTGCAAATGTATCAACCAACTACTTGTGTTGCTTCTCTTCACCAGGATAAATACAATACCTAAAGATGGAATTGGGTTCTCCATTCTTGAGTCCAAAATATGCACTGATAAACAGTTACAAAGTGTTAGGTGAAATATTTGGCAGACACCAAAGTACCAAAGACAGAAAGCTTTATTAACTAGACAAGGAAAATAATAATTTAAACCTCTTTATTCTTAGGACATTTTCACAGCTATAAGAATTTTAAAGTAGGAAATATTAATGAAATATAATTTGTACTAGTTACTCATTAAAAACACACAAAAGATGACAGCAAGAGTTCGGGCTTATTAAGGAACAACATAGCATTCTAAAGAATAGATTTGCCTTGAGAAAACTTCTGATTATAATGAAGAACATTGGTTTCGAGTAAGTATTAACATTATTAGAAATTTTACACAGAGTTCTGGGAAAATAACTACCAAATCATCAATACCAATTCTCATTCATCCCTGACAAAAATGATAGTAAGCTCCATAATAGATTTTATCTTGCCAACTTATCTTCTATATCAAAACCTGATAAAGCAATACAAAAAATTTTAAAAACCATATACCAGTTCCCTGGACTATAGACACAACATTTACATAAAAGGTTATCAAATAAAATTGAAAAAGCAAGAGAAATAAATAAAAGGCATCCAAATAGGAAGAGAGGAAGTCAAACTATCTCTCTTTGCAGTCAATATGACTCTATACCTAGAAATCCTTGTAGTCTCTGCCCAAAGGCTCCTAGATCTGATAACAACTTCAGCAAAGTTTCAGGACACAAAATCAGTGTACAAAAATTAGTAGCATTTCCATACACCAGTAACACCCAAGCAGAGAGACAAATCAAGTACTCAGTCCCATTTACAATAGCCACTGAAAGAATAAAATACCTAGGGGCTGGGCACGGTGGCTCACGCTTGTAATCCCAGCACTTTGGGAGGCCAAGGCAGGCGGATCACGAGGTCAGGAGATCAAGACCACGGTGAAACCCCGTCTCTACTAAAAATACAAAAAAAATAGCCAGACGTGGTGGCGGGCGCCTGTAGTCCCAGCTACTTGGGAGGCTGAGGCAGGAGAATGGCGTGAACCCAGGAGGCGGAGCTTGCAGTGAGCCGAGATTGCGCCACTGCACTCCAGCCTGGGTGACAGAGCGAGACTCCATCTCAAAAAAAAAAAAAAAGAATAAAATACCTAGGAATGCAGCTAACCAAGGATGTGAAAGATCTCTACAATGAGAATTATAAAACACTGCTGAAAGAAATTAGAGATGACACAGATGGAAAAGCATTCCATGCTAATGGATCTGCAGAATTAATATTGTTAAAATGATCATACTACCCAAAGCAATTTACAGATTCAGTGCTATTCCTATCAAACTATCAATGTCATTTTTTACAGAATTAGAAAAAACTTTTTAAAAATTCATACAGAACCAAAAAGAGCCTGAATAGCCAAAGAAATTCTAAGCATAGAGAACAAAGCTGAAGGCATCACACTACCTGACTTCAAATTATATGGCAAGGCTACAGGAATTAAAACAGCATGACACTGGCATAAAACAGACACATAGACCAATGGAACAGGTTAGAAACACAGAAATAAAGTCACACAACTACAACCATCTGATCTTTGACAAAACTGACAATAACAATCAATGGGGAAGGGACTCTGTGTTCAATAAACAGTACTGGGACAACGGGCTAGCCATATGCAGAGGATTGAAACTCAACGCCTACCTTTCACCATATACAAAAATCATCTGAAGATGAATTAAAGACTTAAATGCAAAACCTAAAACTATAAAAATGCTACAAGTAAACCTAGGAAATGCCATTCGGGAAAAGGGCCCTGGCAAAGACTCCATGATGACTCCAAGAGCAATTTCAACACAAACAAAAATTGACAAGTGGCACCCAATTAACTAAAGAGCTTCTGCACAGTAGAAGAAACTATCAACAGAGTAAAAAGATGACCTAAGGAATGGGAGCAAATATTTGCAAACTGTGCATCCAACAAAGGTCTAGTATCCAGCATCTATAAGTAACTTAAATCAACAAGCAGAAAACAAAGAACCCCATTAAAAATGAAAAAGGACATGAACACTTCTCAAAAGAAGGCACACACATTTTCAACAAGAATATGAAAATAAATGCTCAGTATCACTAATCATTAATTAGAGACATGCAAATCAAAACAACAATGAGATACCATCTTGCACTAGTCAGAATGGCTATTATTAAAAAGTCAAAAAACAAAGGAGCACTTATACACTGTTGGTGAGAACGTAAATTAGTTAAGCCACTGTGGATATCAGTCTGGAGATTTCTTAAAGAATGTAAAATAGTACTACCATTCCACCCAGCAATCCCATTACTGGATATATATCCAAAGGAATATAAATTATTTAACCATGTGGGCACATGCACACGGATGTTCATTGCAGCACTATTCACACTAGCAATTACATAGAATAAACCTAGGTGCCCACCAACAGTGGACTGGATAAAGAAAATGTGGTACCTATACACTATGGACTGCTACACATCCATAAAAAAGGAAATCCTCTTTTTGTAGCAACATGGATGAAACTAGAGGCAAATTAATCCTAAACAAATTAATGCAGGAACAGAAAACTAAATATTGCATTTTCTCAGTGGGAGCTAAACATTGAATTCATATGGACACAAAGAGAATAACAGATACCCGGGCCTACTTGAGAGTAGAGAGTGGGAGGAGGGTGAGGATTGAAAAACTACCGATTGGACATTATGCTGATTACCTGGTTAACAAAATTATCTGTACACCAAACCCCCATAACATGCAATTTAGCCATGTAGAAAACCTGCATATGTACTCCTTGAATCTAAAATAGAAATTAGAAAGAAAATTTAAAAAGTGAAAAAATCCCTCTCAGGAGGGCATAAGGACCTAGTAGGTAGATGTTAGGCTTGGTGAGAAGAATCCTGGAACAGAGTGTGGGGCTTTCAAGTTGTGTAATCAGAGAGCACTAACCTCCCTCAGCACAATCAGAAGGTGAAGCTGGAGTTCATACTTATTGTTGCAACTGTATGATATGGTAGAACTTTAGCCTAGAGCCTGTTCTGCTCCCTCAAATTAACAGCTGAAGGAATGTCTGAATTGACAGTGTTAAACACTTGGCTACAGCCCATTTCACTGGACATTTTGCAGGAGGCCATCTTCCTCCCAAAAAGACAAGTCATCAAATGGCTAGACTTATACAAATTAATGCTGAGCTCTGAAACCTGGTTGAAGAAAGTGCTTCAACTGTGTCAAATGTAGTCCATAAATTTAAAAAAAAAAAAGGACTGAGAATAATTATGGGATTTAACAATATGAGGTCATTTGTCACCTCAAACTGAGCTATTTCGGTGAAGTAGTGAAGTCAAAGTTGGTTGAAGCCAGTTGGAGAGGATGGAGGGACAAGAAGTGGAGAAAAACAGTAGAGAAACTATTTGTGAAAGTGCTGTAATGGTTAATTTTATGTGTCAACTAGGATAAGGGATTCTTAGATAGCTGATAATACATTATGCATATTTCTGGGTATGTCTCTGAGGGTGTAACTGTGAGTTGTCTATCAGGAGAGTTTAGCATTTGAATGAGGAGACTGAGTAAAGAAGATCACTCTCATCAATGTGAGCAGACATCATCCAATCCATGAGGATCTTAATAGAACTAAAAGATGGAAGAAGAGCAAGTGTGCCCTCTCTCTTCTTGAGCTGAGATATCCACCTTCTCCTGACCTTGGACATCAGAGCTCCTGGTTCTCTGGCCTCTGACTCCAGGACTAACACAAACTTCACCCCACCACTTCCTCACCCATTACCCTCTACCTGCTGGTTCTCAGGCCTTCAGCCTTCGATAGGGAGGTACACCATCAGCTCCCCTGGTTCTTGGCCGCCAGACTAAGATTGAATTACACCACCAGCTTTCCTGGTCCTCCAGTTTCAGGCAGCATATCCTGGGGCTTCTTGGCCTCCATAAGCATGTGAGTCAATTCTCATAATAAATCTCCTCCTACACATGTTTATGTGTCCCATTGGTATTGTTTCTTTGGAGAACACTAATACAAAAACACGTGAAATACTGCGGAATTTTCCTCTCTTCCCTCTTTCCTTCCTTCCTTCCTTCCTTCCTTCCTTCCTTCCTTCCTTCCTTCCTTCCTTCTTTCTTTTTTATAACAGGTAGTTCAGCATGTCTGTTTGTGATGGGAAGAATGTATTAGAGAGTGAGGAACTGGTAATTCAGGAGGAAGTGTGGACAACTACTAAAGTAATGTCTCTGAATAGATAAAAGGAGATAAGTTCAAGCAGGACAGTAGAAGAGCTGGTTCCTGACAGGAACACTGAGGACTTTTCAATAATAACTTGAGTAAAGACAGTAAAGTGCACCAAGGCAGATTGTTTGGTAGGCTTGGTCATGTCATCCTGTGGAAATTCTTTGTTGATTGCTTTTGTATTCTCAGTCAAAAGGAAGACAATGTTGTCACCTGAGATTGAGAAGAAGGAATATGGAAACTTTAGGAAAGCTGGCAATCAAATAAAATTAAATGTTTACTTGCAGAGAGTGATTTTCCATGCCTATTTTGTTCTCATTCAATGATTAGGACTATATAAGTTTTATTCTGATTTGAAATGATTCCTTAGTTAAAAAATTGGATTTTCACTTGAGATTCAGGGAACAATGTGTCTTATGTTATTTTGGATCAATAGATAACTTTTGTTCTAATTTCTGATAGCAGTCACTCTTGACTTAAATATGTGTCAAATCCCTCAGTAACTAGTATCACGGGCCAAGTAAACTAAGTGGCATGATTGTGGTGCAAAATAATGTGGGTTAAAGAAGAGAGAGAGAGAAAAAAAAGCATCTAATTGAGGAAGATACAGAAAGATCTCTTAGAATAAATGGCATTTCAAATTTGATCCATAATTATGAATGACATTGATAAAAGACACCATATATGAGAGAAATAGTGTTAAGTTAGAATTTTCAGAAGTGTTTATAATTAAAATTATAGGAAAAAAGGTAAAAGGAGAGGTAAAGCATTTGAGTTCATCAAGTTATTGAAACATTGCTCGGCTGTCAGGTACTCTGCTAAGCATTGAATAAATAAGAGAAAGCTCATATCTTCATGGCATTCATAGCCCAATCAAGGAGAGACATAATTGGCTATCTCCCCCATGGCTGGAAATTTCTAGGTCAAGAGAGTCCCAAACATGTTTTAAAGGAGAGAGTAAAAAGCCAAGAGACTACGGAGAACATTATGTACTGTAATGTGTGCTGTTTAGTCCAAATAGATAGTTATTAGCACACAGACATGAAAAACATGGCTGTTTTTGTTGAATTTTTCTTAAGATTTGTTTTATTATGAACATGTAGAAACATCCTTTAATTTACTACTTTGAATATGTAGCCTTTATTTCTGCTTACTCCACGTTTTCAGGACACAGTAGCTTTCCCAGCTTTGCTGCTGTGACAGCTGTATGCTTGATCTGTTGGGCTGATTATACCAGCTAGAAGTAACCTTTGAAATTTTGCCATTCAGTGGAGCATGAGGCCATTCACAATGGAATTCTCTTAAGGCAAGCTGAAAACTATTGGCAAGTTGCATAGGTCATAACTACTATTAAACTTCATTTTCTTCTATAATAAAGAAGTTTCTTGTTACACAAATTTGTTGCTGCTCTTAACTTGGTTTAAGACGTAACTCCATTAGCTGACGGTCTACATTGCCTTGACTGAATAACTCAAATAACAAAATTATTGTAAATTTAGTTTTCCTCTGTGGAACAATGCAAATAATTATTTTTGGAGTAATAACTGATATAAAGTACAGAGAAATCTTAAATTTGTCATTAAAAGAATATTGCAGGCATTTTAATTTGTATTAGCTCAGATTTTATGTATAACCAACCCCTTACCCCCATTCTGTGAATTTCCTTAACATTTTCAACTTTTCTAATTTTCGTTTGGCAATCTTAATAGTGGAAAAGGCTGCATTAAGGATGGAACAGACCTCTTCTCCGCTTTGATGAGTTTTTGTCCTTAGGCATTGATGGCAAGGCTGCAAGTGTGTCTGAACTATGGTACATCTGGGCTCTGAGTGTAGCGCTCACACTCAAACCCAAGACTTCAGGCTCCTAGTCCAATGCCTCACATGTAGCTTAAGTATACATTGTTCTCTTACTAATGTAATGTATGTGTCTCCTTTATCATGTTGGGGTATAAAAGTAAAATCACATCTATCTTAGTAAATCAAGCAACTGTGAACTCCAGCAACCCATCTCTTCAGAAATAACATTTTTCCCTCCCTCCTCAAATCAATTTGGTAACCTAGTGCTGTCATACTCTAAAAAATGTCATTTGGTGACAAAGTCATGAGCTCTAATTGCTGATCCCATTTCAGCTTAACATGCGGGTGAGAAGGAAAAACTTTCTTATTGCCATGATCAGCTATGACCATCCATGCGACTCCAACACTGCAGACCTGGACTCTATATCTAGGCACTTTTCTTAAACAATGATTTCATTTATAGACCCAGGCAACATCCCCAGAGTGCTAGCGTGGCTGCAACAGAAGGAATTTGTATTGGTGTTAACCAGGCTTCTAGTGACAAATTAGGTCCTGCTTTTGAGTGTGAGTCACTTGTTCAGAATCCCCTCACTCGTGAAGATACTAGGAGATTCTGTAGCTCCTAGTTTCTTCTGCCCTTGACCTTAGATTTGGTCACTTCAGTTGATCGGAGATATTCCCTATTCCATTTTAAGGTGCAATAGTCTGATGTTTAATTTCATTCCTTTTCTCCTAGGCTACTTCTTGGTTTCCTATGTAATTTTTTTTATATCTCATAGCAATCTTTAGTAGTTTCTTTCACTAAAATACAAATGTAACAAAACAAATGAAAAACAAAAACAGCAAAAAGCGAAAAAGAAAATATTGGAACTCCATCCCAGTATGGACACAGTGACATGTCAGTATATTTGGAGTTGCACCTTCTTTGGGGAATATAGTAAGAACTTATGTGCCTTTTTAAATATCAAGGCAATCAATAAAAATGCAGGTCATAGAACAATTAAAGTTTTTATAATGCATTGATAGCACAATAAAGACATATTTGTAAAGGAAGGAAATAAGTGAAATCTGTTACAAGTTTCAGAAATCTTACTCCCACCACCGGCCTTTTTTGAACTTGGCATAACATAGGGAAGAGAAAATTTGAGGCTTACAAACTCAAATATACTTTATTAATGTCATGATACATATTTAAATTATTACAAGGCAGTGGATGTTTCTAGTCTAACTTTGACCATCGTTTATGTAATTCAAAAACTCCTTCTATTTGGCATATTTCATTGGGGTGCAAAAATTATATAACTGAGAGGTCAGATAGGGAAATGCTTGATAATAGAGGTTTCCAATTGTTCTCATTGCTGAACTATTCATATATAAGAAAATATCAAATAAACCACTTATGGCACAAGCCCCTTGCTGTGAACCAAAAGTAAACCCCATATAATTCAAATTTCAACATTCCTTATCAGAATTAATACAATAAATCAGATACAACTTGCAGTTCTTCAGAATAATGTAATTTGCAAATGTGTTTAATTACCCCAAAATCGTGATTCATACTAAACTTAATGTAACACTTGCTAGCAGAATGACTTAATCAATTTGTCATGATTTGAAATGCATTTATCCTCTGAAACAAAGGGCAGAGTTCAACTTATAAAATAATGGGCAAATTAGATTAAGTAATAGTCCTCAGAGCATATGAAGTCAACAGCTGGAACAGAACTGAGTCCTAATACATGGTTCTTTTATTCAACCCTCCAATAATACTTTACCTTGTGTCTTTAATTACATAAAGATTCTTTTGTGGTTTTGTTTTCTGCACAGAAATGTTCCCGAAGTTGGATTAGCTGATTACTCTGTAGATAAAGCTATAAATATATTAATTTAAAGAGAAAGAGTCACTTGAATTTTAAGATTGTGTTGGATTCACCAGATGTTAGAGAGTTTCTCTGAAGATTATCAAGGGCATGACATTTAGCATCTAGTTGGTCAAGATATTAATCCACATATCCCTTTCTCTCAAAAAGCTGTTTGCAGGGAGGAAGGTAATCACATATGCGATTTAGGCAATTAAGTGAATAAACTGAAAAAGGTTTAGCGATTGTTTTAAAATTCACACACTAATAAAGGTCAGAGGTCAAATATCAATAATTTTTAAATTCTTAACAATGATAATGGTATATCTAATTCCCAACAACACATTGATTCCAGGCTCTAAAATAAATGTGGTTTTTTAAATACCTCAAAACTTTCATATAATAGGTGAGAAAGTGATAATATATGACCTAATACATATCACTTCTGACAAAACATTTTCAGAGACATTAAATCCATTTTTAAAATCTCTCCAAATGAAATAACATGAGATAACTACATTTAATTATGTATAAATTGTCATGAGACGAATTTCAAATATCTTTAGTTATAGGATTCGTTTAAGCTAGCAAAAACTTTTTGGTATAATGCAAGCAAATATATTAAAATATATAAAACCATGATGCCAGGGCCCACCATTGAAAATTGACCATCCTGGTTTAAAGGGTAAGGGTCTTGTTTAAAATAAAAATACGCTTGGATGAGGTATTAGTTTACAAGGAGTTTTCACGAGTAATATCTCAGCTATTCCTATAATAACCCTCTGATATAGGCATTTTATTGTTCTTGTTTGTAACATGTAAATGTCTAGGATCAAAAATATTAAGAAAATGTTCTATGTCAACCAGTTAATTAGAACCTGATTCAAACCTAAGTATTTTGATTCAAGAACACCATAATAGAATCTATTACATTGTGAAGCAATGCTATAAAATGTGTCCTATGTACACATTATGTTCAATGCACTTCTATATACCTTCATGTACCTTTTATCAGAAATTAACAAATAATTCACGTTAAAACAGTGTGTGTTTGTGTGTGTGTTTTGGGGCTTGGGGATTATAAGCTCAGTTGAAAATCTAATGAAAGCCAGTGATTTCCCCTCCCAGGAAAATTCACCTACATACATATTATTCACTCGTGGTTTCAATTAATTTCATGACCTCTTTCATGTCTCCCAAGATTAATAACCCCATTTTATAAAACCCTTCAAGTATGGACATCTTAGAATAGGATGAGTGGGACACAAATGCTTGAGGAGGCTTAGCAATATGGTGCACAGCTGTGAGGAAGCTGGAGCTTAGGAAAGAGAGGAGATGTAGAAAGTGGTAGGAGGGCGCCAAAGCTTGAGTCTCATGGTCCTTTGTGTTCAAGGGTGTCCCTGCACATTCTGTCTTTAAATTTTGGGGGATAAGCTGCTCATAATCTTTTACTTTCTCAAACTGAAGGTATTTTGATTTTCCCAATGTCTAGAATTTCTGTATTCTGATTATTATATTGTGTGTCCACATTTCCCTGTGTCTCCTCCAATCATCAAGGACATATGAGTCATTCAGTGTTCCAGGAAGAAACCAGTGGCATGCTCATATTGGGATAACTCAAGAAGTATCTTACTGGACCCTCTTAAAAAGTTTTGGACACAGTATAGAGAATCCACAAAGAATAGTGCAGTATCTAAGGGTTAGTAAAAGTGAGTTATTACTAACCTTGGGTCTTGGGGGGTGAAAGGGTGGAGTAATTATTAGTCTGGCAGTAAAAGAATTGGGTGGAAACAATCTTAATTGATCAAAGGATCAATTAAGGATCATTTAACTAAAGCACCTGAACCCAGGCAAAATACCTGGGTTCAGATCATGGATATAATACTCAAAAATATCTATGGCTTTGGTCCCAGAACACTTCCATGCTGAGACAATCACTCAGTCTGGGATCTATTAGAATAAATCCCCTGTCTTCCCCTTCAGACGCTTTGACTTCCTGCATGGTCTCCCCATTGGCCGGTGGAGGTCAGCGTGAAGCATGAGAGAATCATCAGCTGTGGCCTATTCAGGTCACTTCCCAAAAGCGAGTTAAGCCTAGATCCTAATGGGCACACAGAATATATCTAGCAAAGCAAAGCAAGCAAGAAAGCATGTACACGCACACACACACGCACACACACACACACACACACCCCCCACTTTTCTTGCTTCAGTCAAGTCGTGAGTATCATTTACTCAAGGTAGAATTCAAGTTGCCTCTCTTTTTAGGAAGTCCTTTTTGATGCCCTGCCCCAGCTGTAGTTACAGGCTTTACGCTGAAACGGCATTCCCTGTACTTTGAGTTGAGCCACTACTCTGGCATTTGAATTGCCCTTCAGCCTTATGCAAATAATTACTTTTCTACAGTTTTAACTTCTTTATTAGTTAAGAAATGCCTTAGACAAAATGGAGAGGCTTTGTTTTATACAGTTTAACTCTTTCCCAACACTTCGATAAGAGTTTGAGTAACAGACTGAGGGCTCTGAGAATTTGATTTTGCCTATTTTAATGTGGAGTATAATCACCAGTAATTTTTTCTTAAAGGACATATCTATCTTTTTTCTTTCTTTCTTTTTTTGTTTTTTTGCTTTTAAGCTCTCCTGACTAAAAAGCACTTTATCTGGGTTGCTTAGATACTAATGTTTTCTTCTATGCTTTATGAAAACATTTTTGAATGCCTTTGAAACAATTTTTTCAACCTTTTAATTTTCTCAGGCATGGAAGACAGATGCATTCTAATTTTGATTTACGTACTATGCATAAATAAGATTAACATCGTACTTTTTCACATATTAAGTTTTTTTTACTTATTTGATACATACTTTAATGTGATATATTCATAAATAATTATAATCACACATGGGACTTATTAAGTGTCTATAAGGGGATACAGTATACTAAGTAAAATCAGAAGGGAAAGTTTATTTATTATTGGGGGCATGAGGAAAGGCTTTCTTGGTAGTTGTGCTGAGGAATGTACCAACAGAGGCCTTTTGAGGTGGTTGTGACTAACCCAACCATCTGTAGAGACAAACAAGGTGATCCACCCTTCTTGTTCTACTCTGCTCCTAAGATCGTATTTCTATTTACTTCCAGCACCTCAGATGCATAGACTGTCAGACTTAAGAGGAACCTAGTTCAACTCGGTGGTGATGAACATGCTATCTAGGAAATAGCACGTTTTGAGTGCTGTTGGCTCCAAAATAAATAGCCAATTGGCCCCAAAATAAATAGCCAATTCAAGTCTAGTTTTGTCTAGAAGCCAGATCTTTTGTCCCACTGATCAAGGTTCATGTTGCCTTCACACTGTCTTTGATGGAGATGTTCAGCTAACCTTAAGGAAACTGAGAATAAAGGTGCTGAAAGTGCTGACACTGCAGGGAATAGAGGGAGTAAATGTTTCAGAGAGATGACAAGAATAAATCTACAGTCCTGCCTTGTCTCTTAATACAAAAGCATAATCTGTTCAGATTCCAAGCATGTTTCTACCTGAAAGTATATTTTCAATCTTCTTGTAGATTGAAAATCTCGAGTCTAGAGATATTGTGAATGAAGAATAGGATTTAGGGCTGAGTCAACAAATCAAACCTTTCGAAAGGAAAATAAAGAATTGCATATTATAGAAGTGGTTAAGACAAAGAAGCATAAAATACACAATTTGACATTGCTCTTGGATTGGAAATGTATGTTCCATACATGGCAGGGCTTTGACAAGGATCGAAAACAATGTCTTATTTCCTAGTGATTGTAGATAATAAGCAAGGAAATTATTTATACCGTAAAGTCCACACTGTAACTTAACTGGGACCATAGGTTAATGTTCATGAAAGTGGAAAAGGAGGCTGTATATAATATAGGAATAAATCTTTTTATAACATTTTGCTGCATCTACAACAGAAAGCACCGCTCTCCTGTTTTCACTAAGTCACTGGCATAGCTTTTACTAAAAACTGAAGTGGTATTTAACAACATCCTAGTGCTCTATAATGCAGAATTGTAAGATGAGGTAGAATGTTTGATTCAGGAAGTTCTCATCTTCATTTATGAACGTTTTACAGACTATACATTTTTCAGTTTTCCTTAGTTTTTAACCCGTTGTTCTTTTTCTATTCCAGGATCCCATCCAGGCTGTATTACGTTTAGTTGTCATGTCTCCACTTCTTGCTTTTATGGTTTCTTAGCATAAAATCCTTCTCTGTCGCTTAAATTATTTTCAAATATTCTTAACTGAAATAATGAGATAAACATAGATAAAAAGTGTGAAGATCAGGATAACAAGAACAAAATTTCTTATATTTTGTATTTCTATTACATCTGCCTCCCTAATTCTGTGCCTTGGCTTTCGCTTCCTGATATTTTTAATATGAATTGAATTTACAAATCGATTTTAGTTTAGGGGTGCATTAATATTTTGAAACATAAGAAGTGACATGTGAGGAGGCTGTACACGTGAGCAGGAAATCCCAAAAGAGGACCTTTTTCTTTGTGCCATGGAAATACAAGTTAAGAATATTTAAGCCTTTTATTGAATCTGCCAATTACATTTTAGCCTCTGTGCTCATTTAAAAGAATCACAGGAAAACAGGCAGCTTTTGCCAACATAGCTAACAAGACAGAATTAATACAGGAAATATTAACAACACTTTAAAGAACATCATAATTATGACATGACGTTCAAAGCAAAGATATGCTAAGGGAAGTATAAAATTAAGCTGGGAAATACTTTAAAAGAGATAATTACTTTGGGGAATCTAGGATCAGTTAAAATTGCTTGGAATATATACATATATAGTTTCAGTGTACATTATATATGAATGATTTTTCAAGGCTCTGGTGAAGAAAAGAACACAAAGATGAATAATCTCTTCAAAGGAGCTTATACTGTAGTGGGGGAGGGGGCATGACAGATGTATGCACAAATCATGAAAAGGCAGGTGTGTAAGGAAGTGCTGAGTGTGGGTTGAGTATGGAAGTGGTCACTCTCAACATTCTAAATTAGGTGCTCTGTATGAGGCCACTCTTAAATATTACCCCAGCCCAGCCCCGAGATCGGAAGAGCAAGGGAAGATGGAAGAACCAAAAGGCAGCCTGCAGGTAGGGGACATTTAAAGTCACAGCATATTGCCTGTGAAGAATGAATCTTGTTTCTTTCATGAGCATTACACCCACAGGGATCTACTAAACATCTTTGATGTTTAACAGAGCCTGTTAGCTTCACAATGCAAATGGTAAGGAAAATGACCAATTGGCTGTTTAAGAGAGCAAAGATGTACTGGTTTTAGTCATTATTGACTTCATTTTTAGTAATTGTTGACTTTGTAATAGAACTAAATGGCCAGTGAGTGGCCCAATTAGTTCTGATTCCCATTCTGTATTGTGTGTTTACATAAATTTCCCTGCTATTAGAGTTGACAAAGACAAGACAGACTATATGAACAGTAAGCTATGGTGACAGTCTCTTTACAGTCACAGTAAAATATAAGATCTTAGCATCTTTTAACTGTGAGTTAACACATATGAATGTCTCCGAAAACAAAACATTTGGTAGAACGTCAAGCATATAAAAACACTCCATGCCACAGCCCAAAATAACAGTGGAGCCAGAAACTATAAAGTTACAGCGAAGAAATCATTAGTGAACTAGAGAAAGCAATTATCCTAATCCCATTTGTTTACTTTCCTTACAACTCATTGGATCCCTACAGGAAGATTAAATGGGGTAGTGATGACAACTGGAGCATATTTGTATACAATTTGGATTGATTTGCCTTATGTAGAAGTGGCATTGTTACAGCATTATTTAAAATGGTTTTTAAAATAAATTTACCTAATGCTAAATGACAAGTTAATGGGTGCAGCACACCAACATGGCACACAGATACATATGTAACAAACCTGCACATTGTGCACATGTACCCTAAAACTTAAAGTATAATAATAATAAAAAAAGAAAGAAAAAAAGTGGAAAAATAAATAAATAAATAAATAAATTTAAAATAATATAATTGAATGTACCATTGCATAGTTTTTATTTTCTATGTAAGAAAAGAAAACGAGTGGATATCTGTTTCGCTTGTTTTCTTTGTTTGTTTTTTTGCTTTGTTTTTGTTTTTGTGTTTGTTTTGAGACAGAGTCTCGCTCTGTCGCCCAGGTTGGAGTGCAGTGGCGCGATCTCGGCTCACTGCAAGCTCCGCCTCCCGGGTTCACACCATTCTCCTGCATCAGCCTTTAAGTTTTCACAAAATATAAATTCTCCTGAATAAATGTAGGGTATTCAATGTATTCAAATATAAGAGGCTCATGTAGTTCATTCAAAAGGAATTGAGCTTAGAATGAAATTGAACATGTCAAAATAAGTTTTCCCATTAGGCATCTAAAAGTGTACTCTATATTCTTGCTACAGTTCATTACATCTCCCTCTAATATTATTTTATGATTTAATACTGCTACCTTCTAATTGTACCCGATGGTGTTAGCCATGACTACCAACAATAGAGTTAGGAAACAATGACAGATGTTATTAATACAAGACAGAGGAAAAACAGGGAAGAAGAAAGGAAAGACCAAACAGGGAAGACCATGAAGATCAGAGAGCAATGATTAGAAGAGTTAACTTGCTAGATACTATGATTTGTTTACCAATTTACGGGACCAATAGCCCAGGAAACAAATACTACACATTTTGCTGTTTGAAATTCAATTTGGTCACAAAAGTAATAACGTATAAACTCTCACAAGTCATAAATACACATTAAAACTTCATGAATAGAATTAATATACTACTACCTGGGAAATTAATATACTACTATCTGGGAAATAGTTACAACAAATCCTTCCGACTAAGAGTAGCACTTTAATATGAGCTCATACAAACAATAAGAACACCAATAACCCACAGATAAAGTGAGAAAACGACATGAATAGACACCTATAATGTTTGTACTCTCTTTACTTAATTTTTCATTCTATTGACAAATATTTTATTGAATGATATGGTAGGCACTGTGGGCATGGAGGTGGCTATAATGAGTTTCTTTTTCTTGAGGAATACACTGTCGCTTCGTTAGATACAGAAGTGTATATTAAAAAGATATTAATAAAATATTGAGAAAAGACAAGGAAAAGACCCAGGAGTAGGGTCATAAAAAAGACTTGTCAAGTAAGGAAGTGGTCAATAACAGTAAAGTGGGTGGATGAGAAGGATATTCCAGGGAAAAACACACTGAAACCCATTCGTTTCTGTGAATGTGGAGTCCTCTGACTCAACTATAAATACTTAGTAGCATGAGACTTTTGACTTGTGCTCTGTCTCCTTCTCTGCTTCTGGATATTTATATTTAAGAAGAGGAATCTATCATGAAAAGAAGACAGATCATGTATCAGAAATTTCATTTCCATTATACTGATATAATATACAAAGGATTGACTTTTAGAAAAGTGGTATTTGAGACAGTTCAGAGACAGAATAGAAAATGTCTGGGCCGTAATTGTGCCATAAATGTCAAAACCGTTTAACTACTCCAGTTCGATAATGCATAATAAAATTGCACATACTTAGTGATACTTTCCAAAACAAAATTTAAATCCTGGAGATTTAAAAAGAAAAGATACATTTACCCATTATGAAATAAGAATTGTTTAGTATAACTTATGTTTTCAATTGTGCAAGAAGTAATGTGACAAATTTTAGAGTAATGAAGTATGCAAGGATATTTCCTAAGAAGTAGTTTCATGATTCCAAAAGGGGATGCAGAGAATATACAATTTTCCAAAAGGGGATGCAGAGAATATACAATTTTCCAAAAGGTAATGTATGCATATACATAGGTTACATCATAGTAAATATCATCTCTCTCCGGATACTTTGCTGGCTCACATATCTTCATGGTTCCTTGAATTTGTGATTACTTACTTCTACCTCCTCCTTAGCTTTCAAATATAATTATCTTAAATAGCACTTGTCTCTAGTTATTGTATATTGTATTAGAGGATAATGGAAATGCAAGTAGGCTGAAATTTCTGCATGAGGTTTGAGGAGACAAAGGGAAGTTTTAATATGTGATTTTGTTATATTTTGAGGTCAGAACTCACACAGCTTATCTTTCCCAGAGGTGGGAGAAACAAAAGCAATAAATAAAATCTTCAGTTGCCATTTTCCTTGCTCTTCCTCTCTACTCTTTCAATTTAGAGGAAAAAGATCACTTATTGCTATTTAGAATTATATGCTGCATATCTTGTGATCTATATCTCCTCTCTAATTATGGGAGGTTTTTCACAATCTGTTTCATCAAGATTTGGTGCTAAACAGAGTTCTCATCACTTAAGTAACTGTTCCCTGACTACTCAATAATAAAATGCCACTCACCCAATATTTTCCTTAGCTATATGAAGTAATAAATATATATCATTCTTTTTAATTTTTTATATCTTACTGATAAATATAATAAACTAGCTTCCTAATTACATTAAACATCTTTGTCCCAATTTCAGTCTGTTCTCTAAAGACTGACACAATTCTAAGTCATTGAATCTCAACATATCCAACTTTATTTAGACTTCTTAATGAAAATCTCATGTTTCTTGTGTCAGAAATTAAGTAGCTCTGAAAAAAAATACAGCCCTAAATGCAAGTTCCTACTCCATTCCTCCCATTCTAAATGTAACTATTCATTGAAAAATACTTTCCACCTGTCTGTTTCTTTAAATATATACCTCTACATTTCAAAATCACATGTTTATAATGGTATTTTGAATTTTTTCAGCTCATAATGGTATCCATTATTTTGACTTCTCAGTATTGGAGATGTGCATGTAGTTCTTTTATACCACAACTTCAACCACCCCAAACACATTTTGTTTTTTAAAAATTTTTTCCCTTGAGTTTTATATCATAATCATTGTTAGATCTCAAGTCTAAATTTACCTTATTAAGACTGTGTAAATATTATTCATAGTTGAACTATAGTGTGATAATTTCATTTCATTTCTTGCAACTCTGCTATTCCAGGAGTTAATAATTGCCTCTTTTTCATCTGCTCAGTTCTCTATATCACTAATTAGTCACCAAATTCTCTGCAATAATATATATCCCCTCTTAAAATATAACAACAAATTTGGAAATTAATATAACATCATTTTTTTTCTCAAGGACATTCCTTCCGAAGCCCTCTGTCCTCTTGATTTGGTCTAGTATAAATGATCTTTGAGCTTGCTGCACAATTGCCAACCTAGAATTTCCTTCATCTTTCTCATGGATCAGAGCCCTTGTATCCTGGAGCCAATGCCTTCCACTAAACGAAGTTTATTCCTTGTTTTCATCATGATTCCTGACAAAAGACTTGGGGGAAATAACTTTTTGAGAACTTGCATGTCTAATAAAACACTCATTCTATGCTTATAAGTAAATGACAGTATAGTTACTTATGTAATTCCGGTTTGGTAATCCTTTTACTTCAGAATTGTGGAAGCATTGTTTCATTGATTCTAATTCCTAATGTTGCAGGTAGAGAAATTCATTGCCATTCTGCCTCTTTATTATTTCAATGTCTATTGACTTTTTTTTTCATTCCAGAAGATCTTAGGGTATCTAATTGTCCCCAAAATTCTAAAATGTCACTGTAATATAATGAGATGAGAGTGGCTTTTCATTACTTAAAAAATAAATTTTTTATTTTAAAACTGTTTTACATTTACAAAAAGTTTGATGATAGCGGAGAGATTTCTCATATACTTCACATTTAAGCCTTCCATTATTAACATCTTATACTGGTACTGTATGTTACCTTTGTTACAACTAGTGAATCAATTCTGATTATATATGTGTATATATATATATATATATATATATATATATATATATATATATAATTTTACTTTAAGTTCTGGGATACGTGTGCAGAACGTGCAGATTTGTTACATAGGTATACATGTGTCATGGTGGTTTGCCACACCCATCAACCCATCATCTAGGTTTAAAACCCTGCATGCATTAGGTATTTGTCCTAATGCTCTCCCCCCTCTTGCCCCCTACACTCCAACAGACCCCAGTGTGTGATGTTCCCCTTCCAGTTTCCATGGATTCTCATTGTTCAGCTCCCACTTATGAGTGAAAACAGGCAGTGTTTGGTATTCTGTTCCTGTGTTAGTTTGCTGAGAATGATGGTTTCCAGGTTCATCCATATCCCTGCAAAGGACATGAACTCATTCTTTTTTATGGTTGCATAGTATTCCATGGTGTATTTGTGTCACATTTTGTTTATCCAGCCCGTCTCGTGCCAGTTAGAATGGTGATTATTAAAAAGTCAGGAAACCACAGATGCTGGAGAGGATGTGGAGAAATAGGACCACTTTTACACTGTTGGTGGGACTGTAAATTAGTTCAACCATTGTGAAGACAGTGTGGAAATTCCTCAAGGATCTAGAACCAGAAATACCATTTGACCCAGCAATCCCATTACTGGATATATACTCAAAAGATTATAAATCATTTTACTATAAAGACACATGCACACATATGTTTATTGCAGTACTATGCAGTGTTTTTAATCAAATCATATCAAGGGGACATACTATTAATATGACTTATCAATCTTGATGTGGCTGAGGTAATGCTTGTCAGGTTTCTCTGCTGTAAGGTCATTCTTTTTTAGCCTTTCATGCTGTACCCTTTAGAAGGAAGTCACTATGCACATTCCACACTTGAGGATTGGAGAGTTATGCTCTCCTTACTTGAGGACAGAGTATTGACAAAAATTGTTTGGAATTAATATACATGGGAAATTTGTTTCTTGTCTCCCATGTATTTGTTGAATTGTTCATTTATTTAGATCATTATGTCCTAATAAATATTTATGTTATGCTTTAGCTTATAATTTAATACTACATTATTTAGTTTATTGCTCCCCTCCCCACTTTTTTTAAACCATTTGTTATTGGAAACATTTTAGTTGACTCTTGTGTCATTTTCACATACCTTATAATTATGGATATTTTTGGAGCACTTTATTACTTTCTGACACTATAAGATGTTCCAGGCTCATCTTGTGTATTTTCTTTTTTTTTATTATACTTTAAGTTCTAGGGTACATGTGCACAACGTGCAGCTTTGTTATATATGTATACATGTGCCATGTTGGTGTGCCGCACCCATTAACTCACCATTTACATTAGGTATATCTCCTAATGCTCTCCCTCCCCCCTCCCCCCACCCCACGACAGGCCTCAGTGTGTGATGTTCCCCACCCTGTGTCCAAGTGTTCTCACTGTTCAGTTCCCACCTATGAGTGAGAACATGCGGTGTTTGGTTTTTTGTCCTTGCGATAGTTTGCTGAGAATTATGGTTTCCAGCTTCATCCATGTCCCTACAAAGGACATGAACTCATCCTTTTTTATGGCTGCATAGTATTCCATGGTGTATATGTGCCACATTTTCTTAATCCAGTCTATCACTGATGGACATTTGGGTATATTTTCTTTCCTAGTTCAATGATTAGTCATTTCTTCAGGCAGCCTTGTTCCTTTCATTGAGAGTGGCTTGATTTATTGAAATCAAGGTGTGGCTACTAGGTGTGCTCAGTGCTACTGGGGTGACATTGTTTGTCATATACGCATATACTAATTCATGTATATACCCATATGTAGAATTTTTCTACTTTAAACTATGTCTGCGTTAAGGTAAACATGAGTTTTTATCAATGGATGTCTCTGACGCTAATGCATTACCACATAGATTGTTCTAGATTCCTCCTCTTCTTTATCTGCAACTTCCCACTCCAACAATTAGAAACCTGGCTCCCACTGTATTCCACTCGTTTGCTTAGTTATTTAATTTAAAAAAGTATAGCGATATCAGAATTGTTAACCTATAGTCTCATGGAACACCACTTTATTAACTGGAGTATAGTACTCAAAGACAATTTATTTTGCCTTTAATCTTCCATATGCAACTCATTTCTAAAGTTACTTAGATCAGTACCTTTACCCTCTCCACTCTCATGACTTTTTTCATATTTTTGTAATATAGTTAGACTGTTATTTTGTGCATTACATATTGGGATCCTCCAACCTTCTAAATTATTTTTTCAAAGTTTGCATATAATTCCTCCTTTGTGCTATAAACTTCTGTGAGTTCTGACAAATACATAGAATCACATATCCACCATTACAATATTATACAGAATAACTAAACCTTTCTAAAAAAATGCCTTGCACTTTACCTGTTCAATCTTCTTACTCTAAACCATTGCAAACGTCTTCTTTTTACTATCCATGTAGTTTTGCCTTTCCCAGAATGTCATATAATTGGAATAATATAATGTATAGCCTTTTCAGACTGTTATCTGTTGTTTAGCATTGTGTATATAAAACTCATTCATGCCTTTTTGTAGCTTAATAACTCACATATTTTATTGCTTAGTAATATTTAATTATGTGGATGTACATTTTGCTTATTCAGTCACCTGTTAAAGGACATCTTGGTTGCTCTAAGTTTTTGGTGATTATGAATAAAGCTCCTATAAACATCTGTATGCAAGTGTTTGTGTGAAGATAACTGTTTAAATCAGTTGGATAAAACCTATTAGCAAACCATAACACTCTGTTCAGCATTGTAAGAATCTGAAAACAGTCTTCCAAAGTAACTATACTATTTTGCCTTTCCACTGGCAATGAACGAAAGATCCTGTTGCTCTATATCATTGCCAGCATCTAGCATTGTCAGATTTTGAGTTGTTGTTTTTTTTTTTTTTTTTTTTTTTTTTTTTGAGACGGAATCTCGCTCTGTCACCCAGGGTGGAGTGCGGTGGTGCAATCTTGGCGCACTGCAAGCTCCGCCTCCTGGGTTCACACCATTCTCCCGCCTCAGCCTCCCGAGTAGCTGGGACTACAGGCACCCGCCACCACACCCGGCTAATTTTTTGTGTTTTTAGTAGAGACGGGGTTTCACCGTGTTAGCCATAATGGTCTTGATCTTCTGACCTCATGATCTGCCCGCCTCGGCCTCCCAAAGTGCTGGGATTACAGGCATGAGCCACCGCACCCTGCCAGATTTTTCGGTTTTAGCCATTCTAGTATGTATGTAATGGTGTATTAGTCCGTTCTCACATTGCTATAAGGAAATATCTGAGACTTGGTAATTTATAAAGAAAAGAGGTTTAATTGACTCACAGTTTTGCATGGCTGGGGAAGCCTCAGGAAACTTACAGTCTTTGTATAAGTCACCTCTTCACAGGTGGCAGGAAAGAGTGAGTGCCAGGAGGGGAAATGCCAGACATTTATAAAACCATCAGATCTCATGAGAACTCACTCACTATCACGAGAACAGCATAAGGGAAGCTACCTCCATGACCCAATTACTTCCACCTGGTCCTACCCTTGACACGTGGGGATTATGGTGATTACAATTCAAAATGAGATTTTTGGTGGGGATGCAGCCAAACCATATCAAATGGTATCTCATTGTTTTACTTTGCAATTGACTAGTGACAAATGATGTGGGATATATTTTTGTACAATTACTTGCCATCTGTATATCTTCTTTTATAAGGTATATGTTCAGGTCTTTTTACACTTTTTAATTGACTGGTTTCCTTACTATTGAGTTTTGAAAGTTCTTTGTATATTTTGGATACAATCCAGTATATTAGATATGTATTTTGCAAATTTTTTTCCAAGTCTATGGCTCATCTTTTCATTTTTGTAACAGTGTCTTTGGCAGAACAGAAGTTTTTAATTTTAATGAAGTCCAACTTATCTTTTTATGGTATTATGCTTCTGATGTATTTATGAACTCATCTCCAAATCAAGGTTCTAGAAGCTCTTTATTATACATTTAAGCCCATAATCCATTTTAAGTTTATTTTTGTTAAAAGTATAAGATACATGTTTATTTTTTGCATAGAATGTCGAATTGCTTCTGCATTATTTGTTGAAGAAACTATCCTTTACTCCACTGAATTGCCTTTGCTTCTTGGGCAAATATCTATTGATTCCCCTTATCTGGGTCTATTTCTGGGCTCTCTATTCTGGTCTGCTAATCTATGTGCCCATTCTTTCACCAATACCATGTTGTCTTGATTACAACTTTATAGTAAGCTTTAAAATTGTGTCATGCAAGTTCACCAACTTTGTTCTTCCTCTTTAGTATTCTGTTGGTTGTTCTAGTTATTTTGCCTTCTCATATAAATTATTGAAGCATTTAAGACATATGTATTAGGGATTTTTATTGGAGTTGTGTGGAAACTATAGAGCAAGTTGGGCACAACTGACATCTTAACATCAAATATCTGTGTACTTATTTACATTTTATGTATTTTACCAAAATCTTATAGTTTTCTATATATAGATAGTATATATATTTTCCTAGATTATTTATACCTATTGCATTTTTGGCAGTAATGTAAATAGTATTTTTATTTCAAATTCTAATTGTTCATTGACGACATATAGAAAAGCCATTGATTTTTTTATATTAACTTTTTATGTTATAAATGCAGATAATTTTTTAACAATTTTTTTCTGGACACTCAGAATGCTTCTCAATCTATATATTGGTATCCCTTGGTTCTCCACATTTGTTCTTGTTTTTTCCATCTTCTATTCCTGTCTTCTCACTGTTCTCTTTTTGTCAAATTCCTCTTACAAATTATGAACCTTTCCTGTACTGTTGTATTTTTTTTAAATTTTCCTTCTCCTGGTTTTATCATTTTTTGTTTTTGCTTTTTTGCTCAACCTCCTTTTATAAACTGAAATTTTTAATCGGTGTTGAGAATGGAAAAATATATTTTTCTTTTTAGCCATTGGGCACACTACCTTAAAGTCTAATGTCCTCAGTGAATACTTTAAATTTGATGTGAAATGTTTTAAAAATATAATAGTTTTAGGTTTAATATTTTATGAATTTCAGAGATATTGATCTTTTTTAATAATCAGATTTAACAATATGTGTTATGATTGAAGATATCATGTATAAAAACTTATAATTAAAATTCTAAATGGAAACTTGGACCCTCAGTATCTGTAAGTTGAAATTCTTTACAGGAAAAATGCATTAAACTCTCCTGGGGCCTCCATTTTTTATTAGTTACATAAATTAAAATGCATGTTATTGAAAACGTTCTATATTTTCCCCAATCTATTAAACTCAGTGTCCCACTAATATATTTTGCCTTTTTTTGCCACTTCATGTTATATTAGACATATGGCAAGAGCTTTTTCTTTTTTAATTTTTTTTAAACTTTTAAGTTCAGGGGTACATGTGCAGGATGTGCAGGTTTGTTACATAGGTAAACATGTGTCATGGGGATTTGTTGTGTTGATTATTTCATCACCCAGGTATTAAGCCTACTTTATGGGTAGCTCTGTGACATAGAAGTAGAAAATAAATGCCATACTTGTCCACACAAATTTGTTTAGCAATAATGAATTTAAAATGAAATAAAGATAAAAGGATGAGCGAACGTAGGATTGGAGGAGAAATGAATGAAAAGAGAAGAAAAGAAAAAGCTTTTGTATTAGGAGAGGATCGGGAAAGATAACTAATGCAAAAGCTTTTTCTTTTCTTCTTTTTTCATGTTATATTTATCATCCAATCGTATGTCCTCTCATCTTTTTAACCTTATTTCATCTATTTTAAATCCAGTATTGCTGAACAACTTTGTGTGGACAAGTACAGTACTTATTTTCTACTTCTATATCACAGAGCTGCCCATAAGCCCTCAAGAAACCTACAGCCAATCACACGAAAGTCTCTCTTTAAGAATCGGAGCTGATACACAAGGCCACTCTAGAAGATCACTTCTCCCTAGTTCACAGTTTAGAAAATGCAACTTTCATTCTTATAAATATTCCATTTACATAAACTATATTGACAATTCTTTTGATAAAATAAAGATTTATTTATAAAGGAAACAAATGTTTCATGATGAAGTCAGTTTCTGTGAAGAGAGTTTGAGTTCTTATAAAAATTTTAAGTTGATTATGTTGAATGAATAAATATATGTCCCACATAATCACTTCTATTATTTTTTATTTAGTCTTTAAGTGGTTAGCTGAATACATGTCTGCTAAGTCTTTTCACTTTCAAATCCTTCTAGTAGGATAGCAATATTAATTTTCTCTGAGGATGTTAAGTTTCTGCAATAGCTTCCCTAAGCCAGCAGTTCTGAGATGTTTATTGTAATATACAAGCAAAAAGGGAGCCCAGCACAATGAAAATTAAAATAGAATTTGGACATCTACATTTGCTATTCAATTTTGTCATCATTTTGCAAGATGAATTATGACAGATCATCTTATTCCTCACAATTCCAATTTTATATTTGTAAAATGGGAAGGCTAATAGTGTTTTCTAGATGATGTTTCTCATAAATCAGGTTTATAAACAGACAATGAAAAATATAGCATAAATTAAATCTGTTTAGACAAATTATTCAAATGCCAGCCCACTCCCAAATTATTTTAGCCATTTTGGAAATGGATTTCAACTTTTTAGATTAATATGTTTTCCTTGGGTAGGAAGTCAGTTAATTGAGCAATTTGTTGGGCACTGTCAAAATGAATTTGGATATAGAGGATAATCTAAAGTGTAACTAGTCTGCTAGTGTAGCTAAAATAGTTTATTAAAAGGGATTCAAATTTTGACAGAAGTACAGTCATACTTATGAATCCTCTTTATGAAATATGATATTACAAAAACTAAAAACAACAAACAAGAAAGAAAGAAACAAAACTAGATTACTTTTAACAGGTGACTATCTCAGATTACTTCCTTACCCAGAAACTTGGTCTAGTCTCACCACTTGACAGTCTTACAGTATGGCAGCATCCTGAATCTCAGCTTACAAATATATTCACAATAACACAGCACAACATTGTTAAAAATATTCAGTATATAATTGTTCCCTGGAAAAGGAAAATTACAGTGATTTGAAACCCCACATGTGCCACAGACTCCCAGTGTCCCTCTGCAAGGAAAATTTCCAATCCTTTGATGATTGTTTCTATAGTTGAGTTTTCAGATCCTCTTCTTGAAATCTGTTGTAGTAATTTGTGGGTGTTGTCTAACAGTTGAGCTATCCAGGTCTGCTTTTGTGTTGTGGTTACATTGATAACTGCTTAGTACTGACTGTGTGCTCTGCTGGTATTGTTTTTCATGGGGTGGTTTGTGGCATGCTAATCTCTCATCCATGTAGAACATGTGCTACCCTGAGCATCCTGTATAGAAAGAGGGCTCTTGGGATTTCACCTCAAGATTCACGGTTGTTCTGCCGAAGTCCCAATCTCTAGCACGGCTGTCAAATGAGATATTACCTTGGAGTAGAAATGGATGCTTCCATTTAGTGTTTGTCATCTTATGCTATCTCAGAAGTTCACTCAAGAGATTATTGTGTGTATCATAGAGTGATACCCTCTCAACCTATTTACGGGCTTTACCTTCTTTTCTTTTTAAGGATTTGAATCAACTAAATATTTTTAAAGTCAAACCATTTATAGGGCAATTATACCAGGATTTACTTTTAATAAATACAACAGAAATTCACCCCAATTCTGGTGTAATTCCTGCCTCTAACAAAAAGATTTGAGGGGTCTATTTCTTTTATCTAGGGAGATATGGTTACAATTTATCAGGTACTTATAAGGTGCTATTTTTTAATGGAAAGAATTTTACATACACTGTCTATTTACCAAATATAATTGAACTGTTTAGGGCTATTTTCATCCACAAATGGGGAAGTTAAATATGTTAAGTAATTTGCTCATGTCACACATTTAGTGTGTGATAGACAATTTGATTCTGAAGTCTATTTTTGATTCCAAAATCTGTTTTTTAATGTAACCTACATGTAGGACACATAACCTTTCAAATTTGTCTCTACTGGTACTAGTGAGTAACTTTAGAATGACAAAATCTAGTCACTTCAGTGATAAAATATGGTTTCCAGTTTATAGCTGTGAGTCTGCATTTCAGCACCTTCTAGGCTGTTTCTAGTAGGAAGCATAAAGGTAAGGGTTAAGATTCCTCACTTGGTTAAAAAGGCCCCTCCTTACCATGTTATAAGCAACTTGAAGGTATCTGTCAGTACAGATAATAAAAATAAATTATTTGAAAAGACCAAATGAGGAAGCATAAACAAGTATATCTTTATCTTGGTGAAGTAATTGGAGAAAATGTCAACAAATAGTTGAATATGTATCCTTTTGTAAGACTATAAAACAAAATATCATGCATATGAAAGAAAGGGGAAAAAGTGGAGAGGAAAACATCTGATTAATGAGTTAATAGAACCAACTGAATATTTTTAAATTCAACCATTGAAAAGCAGTAGGGTTGAGATAGTAAAAACAAAGCAATGAAGTGACTGTTAATTTTTTTAACTAATAAACTTTATGTTTTACAGTAATATTAGGTTACAGCAAAATTCAGCAAAAAGTGCAGAGTGGTTTCATATATCCTGTCCCCACCCATTCATGACCTTTCCCATTTCCAACATCCTATATCAGAGGGGTACATTTTTATGATTGATGAATATACATTGACAAATTATTGTCATCTAAAGTCAATAGTTTATGTTAGGATTCATTCTTGGTGTTGTACATTGAATGGGATTTGAAATATGTATAATTACATGTATCCATCTTTGCAGTATGTACAGAACAGCTTCACTGCTCTAAAAATCCTCTATGCTCTACCTACCTATTCATTCCTTCTTCCCCCAATCCCTGCAACCACCGATTTCTTTACTGTCTTCATAGTTTTACCTTCTCCAGAATGTCATATAGTTGAAATCATACTGTATGTTTCCTTTTCAGATTGGCTTCTTTCACGTAGTAATATGCCTTCATGTACCCTCCATGTCTTTTCATGGCTTGATAGCTCATTTCTTTCAGCACTAAATAATATTCCATTGTCTAGACATACCATAGTTTATCTACTTGGCCACTGGAGGATATTTTGTTTCCTTCCAAGCTTTGGCAACTATGTGTACAGCTACTTTAAATACAGATTTTTCAATTTATTTGGATTCATTTGGGAAAATACCAAATTTTCAATTCATTTGACATAATACAAAAAAGTGCAATTGCTGGATTATATGGTAACAGTATGGTTTTGTAAAACACTACCACGTATCTTCTAAAGTGGCTGTACCATTTTACATTCTCATCAGCAATAAACAAGAACTCCTGCTGCTACATATCCTCACTGGTATTTGGTGTTGTCAGTATTTTGGATTTTGGTCATTTGTATAGGTATTTAATGGTATCTTATTATAGTTTTGATTTGAAATTCCAAATGATATATATGTTGAATGTCTTTTCTTAATGATAATTTGCCATCTATATATCTTTAGTGAGGTGTCTATTCGGGTCTTTTGCCCATTTCTCAATCAGGTTGTTAAATTTCTTATTGTTGAGTTTTATTTTTCTCTTTTAGCCCACTAATGTGATGACTAAATTAATTGATTTTAAAAAATTCAATCAGTTTTATATATCTGATATACATCCCAGTTGGGGTATAATTATTTTAATACATTGTTGTATTATATTCGCTAATGTTTTGTTGAAGATTTTTCTATCAATGTTCGTGAGAGTTATTGAATTATACTTTTCTTTTCTTCTAATGGCTGTCGGATTTTGGTATCAGGGTAATGCTGTCCTCATAGAATGAGTGAGAAAGTGGCCCCTCTGATTCTATCTTCTGGAAAATAATTGTAGAGAATTTGTATAATTTCTTCTTTACATGTTTTTGGTAGAATTTACCAGCCAACCCAGTTGGGCCTACTACTTCCTGCTTTGGAAGATAATCAATTGTTGATTCAATTTTTAAATATAAGCCTATTCAGATTGTCTATTTCTTGCATTGGTTTTGGCAGATTGTGTCTTTCAAGGAATTTGTCCATTTTGTCTAGGTTATCAAATTTGTGGGCATAGAATTGTTCATAATATTCATTTATTATCATGTTAATGTACATAAGATCTGTAGTGATGCTCTCTCTTTTATTTCTGATACTAGTAATTTGTGTCTTCTCTTTTTTATCTTCATGAGCTTGGCTAGATTTTGTTCAATTTTATTGATTTTTTCAAAGAACCAGCTCTTGGTTTTATTGATTTTCTGTCATTTCCTGTTTCTATTTTATTGATTTCTACTCTAATTCTTATTATTATCTATTCTTTTCCTTACTTTGGATTTAATTTGCTCTAATTTTCTAGTTTTTCTAAGGTGAAGCTTAGATTATTGATTTTAGATCTTCTTTACTAATGTATACATTCAATAGTATAAATTTCCCATTAAACACTGCTTTCCCTGCATCCCACAAATTTTGACATGTTGAGTTTTTGTTTTCACTTAAAATGTACCAATGTGTTTTTAGACATGTTTTTAATATGTAAGTATTTGAGGGGTTACAATTGTCTTCTTGATATTAATTTCTAGTTTAATTCCATTGTAGCCTGAGAGCACACACTGTATGATTTTTATTCTTTCAAATTTGTTAGGGTGTGTTTCACGGCCCCAAATGAGGTCTATCCTGGTAAATGTTTCACGTAAGCTTGAGAAAAATGTGCAATCCACTGTTTTTGTATAAATAGTCTATAGATGTCAATTATAGCCAGTTTATTGATAGTGCTATTGAGTTCTCCTATGTCCTAATTGATTTTCTGCCTGTGGGATCTATTTCTCATAGAGGAGTGTTAAGGTGTCCAAGTGCTATAGTTAATTTATCTATTTCTACCTGTCGTTCTATCAGTTTTTGCTTTACGTATCATGATGCCCTTCTCCTAGGAACATACATATGAAGGATTATTATGTCTTCTTGGAGTATTTTCCCCTTTGTTATTATGTAATGCCCTTCTTTTTTTTTTTTTTTTTTTTGAGACAGAGTCTCGCTCTGTCGCCCGGGCTGGAGTGCAGTGGCGCAATCTCCGCTCACTGCAAGCTCCGCCTCCCGGGTTCACGCCATTCTCCTGCCTCAGCCTCCGAGTAGCTGGGACTACAGGCGCCCGCCACCGCGCCCGTGTAATGCCCTTCTTTAGCCCTGATAGCTTCCCTTGCTCTTGAGTCAGTTCTGTCTGAAATTAATATAGCCGCTTCTACTGTTTTGTTTAATGTTAACATATTATTATGATGGTGCAAAAGTAATTGCCATTTTTGCCATTAAAAGTAATGGCAATGGCAAAAGTAATGGCATTATTTTTAATGGCAAAAACCACAATTACATTTGCACCAACCTAATTCATTTCCACTCCTTTACTTTTAAACTATACATGTATTTATATTTAAAGTGGATTTATCGTAAATATCACGTATTGGTTATCGTTTTTTGATGAACTTTGACAATCCCTAGCTTCTAATTGGTGGATTTAAAACATTGATGTTGGCCGGGTGCGTTGGCTCAAGCCTGTAATCTCAGCAGGTGGGTGGATCACAAGTTCAGGAGATCGAGACCATCCTGGCTAATACGGTGAAACTCTGTCTCTACTAAAAATACAAAAAATTAGCCAGGCATGGTGGCAGGCACCTGTAGTCCCAGCTACTCGGGAGGCTGAGGCAGGAGAATGGCGTGAACCAGGGAAGTGGAGCTTGCAGTGAGCCAAGATCACATCATTGCACTCCAGCCTGGGTGACAGAGCAAGACTCCATCTCAAAAAAAAAAAGTAAAATTGATGTTTAAGGTAATTATTGTTATTGTTGCATAAATATTATAATATCTACTGTATTTGTTATTTTTTATTTGTTACCTTTTTTGTTCTTTCACAATTTTTTCTGTACTTACTAGTTTTAGTTGAGCTTTTTTTTTTTTCTTTGACAGAGTATTCCTCTGTTGCCCAGGCTGGAGTGCAGTGGTGCGATCTCCACTCACTGCAACCTCTGACTCCCGGGTTCAAGTGAGTCTCCTGCCTCACCCTCCGGAGTAGCTGGGATTACAGGTGCATGCCACCATGCCAGGCTAATTCTTGTATTTTTAGCAGAGACAGGGTTTTGCCATGTTGGCCAGGCTGGTCTCGAACTCCTGACCTCAAGTGATCCACCCGCTTTGGCTTCCCAAAATGCTGGCATTACAGGCGTAAGCCACCACACCCAGCCTAATCGAGCATTTTTAATGTTCCAATTTCCTATTCTATCTTATATATCAACTACATTCTTTTTAAATTACTTTTATTCAGTGGTATTTCTGGAATTTGCAATATATATATTGAACCAATTCACTTCCACTTTCAAATCACACTATATCATTTAACATCTAGTGCAAGTATCTTACAATAATAAGATATTCCTAGTTCTTTCCTCCTGCCACTTGTATAATTTCTGTTATTCTTTTCACTTATATTTAAGTGTGCACATACACATACGTATATACTATACTTACAAATATTAAGTATATACACATTATTGAGGCCAGGTATGGTGGGCTTATGCCTGTTATACCAGCATTTTGGGATACCAAGGCAGGATAATTGATTGAGGCCAGGTGTTCAAGAGCAGCCTGGGCAACATAGCAAGACCCTGTCTCTACCAAAAAACAAATTAGCTGGGTGTGGTGGCATGTGCCTGTAGTCCTAGCTACTCAGGAAGCTGAGGCAGAAGGATCGTTTGGGCCCAGGAATTTGAGAGTACAATGAGATGTAATCATGCCTCTGCATTCCAGCCTGGGGACAAGAGCGAGAATCTCTCTCACACACACACACACAAATATATATATATATATTTATATATATATTTATATATAAATATATATATTTATATATAAATATATATATATTTATATATATATTTATATATTTTTATATATATTTATATATATTTATATATTTTTATATATATTGATATATATTTATATATTTTTATATATATTTGTATATATTTATATATATATATTTATATATATTTATATATATTCGTATATATTTATATATATATATTTATATATATTTATATATATTTATATATATATATATACACACACATCACTTTTGAAAGATAATTTTTCAAGATACAAATTCTGTTAGTTTTTTTTTTTATGTGTATGTGTGTGTGATTTTTTCGTTGTTGTTTTGGTCTCTCTCTACATTTTAAATATTTCACTCCACTCTTCTCTTCATTGTATGCTTTGACAAGTCAGATTTAATTATTATCCTTACTCCATTACAGGGAAGGCATTTTTTTTCCCTCTGGCTCTTTTCAATATTTTTTCTTCAGCTTTGATTTTCTGAAATTTGAATATATTATGACTAGGTGTAGTTTTTTTATATGTTTTTTTTTTTTGCCATTTATCCAGCTTCATGTTCTTTTGTTTCCTGGATCTGTGGTTTGAAATACAGCACAACATCGTGCTCTTCTTTAAAAAGTCTGCTCTTAGGAGACACTATTTTGCTAGAGCCTAACTTGCTGGGGCTACATCAGAGCCTAAACTCCCCAGGAGTTGGAAAGTACTCACCTCCAACTCCCTCCACTCATGCTGCATCACCTAGGGGTGGAAAATATCCAAGTCCTTGTTAAGTTCACAGTCCAGGGGCACAGGCTCACCAAAAGCCTGAGTCCTAATATCGGATGATAGAATGTTTTATCTCTCCCCACAACTTCTTAACCCTGTATTAATAAAGACCTATATACTGTAGTTTGTTTTACACAGTATATTATTTCTGCCTTAAAAAAAAAAAAAAACTACCAAGCATACTGAAATGCAATAAACACAGTTTGAAGAGATCGAACAAGCCTTGGAATTATCAGACCAAAACTTAAAGGATGTCCACTGTCACTATTTATTCAAAATAGTACTGGAATTCCTAGCCAGAGTAATGAGGCAAGAGAAATTAGACAAAAGAAAGAGATAAAGGACATGCAAATTGGAAAGAATAAAGTTAAATTTTTCCTGCTTGCCCACCACATGATCTTATACATAAAAAACTCTGAGGACTCCTAAAAGTCCTAAAGACTCTGATTAGAATTAATAAACAAATTCAGTGAAGTTGCAGGATACAAAGTCAACATGCAAAATTAATAGCATTTCTATATACAGTAGTAAACAATCTGAAAAAATATCTCATTTACAATAGGTATAAAAAATTAAGATGCTAGGAATAAGTTTAATCAAGGAGGTGAAAGAGCTCTACAGTTAAAACTATAAAACTGATGAAGGAAATTGAAGAGGACACATATTAATGGAGAAATATCCTGTGTTTATGGATTTAAAGAATTAATATTGTTAAAATGCTCATAGTATCCAAAATGATCTATAGATTCAATGAATTGCTTGTAAAAATACTAATGACATTCTTCTCATAAATGGAAAAAGTAATCCTAAAATTTGTATGGAATCACAAAAGATCCCAAATAGCCAAAGCGATTTTGAGCAAATAGAACAAAGCTGAGGTTTACAATATGTTACTACAAAGCTATAGTAACCAAAACAGAATGGTACTGCCATAAAAATAGACGCATTGATTAATGGAACACAATGGAAAACAAAGAAATGAGTCCATGCATTACAGCCAACAGATTTTTGATAAAGGTACCAAGAACACATATTGAAGAAAGGAGAGTTGCTTCAGTAAATGATGCTGGGAAAACTGGATATATGTGGAAGAATGAAACTAGATCCATATCTCTTACCATATATAAAAATCAACAGAAGAAGGATTAAAGACTTAAATGTCAGACCTGAATAAATAAAACTAACAAAAAAAAAACAGAGAGAAAACATATCATGACATTAGGGTCTGGGCAAGAAGTTTTTTAATAAGATCACAAACTCACAGTCAACGAAAGAAAAAATAGACAAATAGAATTACATCACACTAAACAACTTCTGCACAGCAAAGGAAACAGTCAACAGAGTGAACATACAACATGCATAATGGAAGAAAATATTTGCAAACTATGTATCTGACAAGGAGTTAACATACGGAATACATAAGAAGCTCAAATAACTCAATTTTAAAAAGCAAATAATTTGATTAAAAATGGGCAAACAAAAAAGAATGAGATCATGTCCTTTGTAGGAACACGAATGGAGCTAGAGGCCATTATCTGTAGCAAATTTACACAGGAACAGAAAACCAAATATCACATGTTCTCACTTGCAAGTGGAAGCAATGATAAGAACACATGGACACACAGAAGGGAACAACACACACTGGGACCTGTTGGAGGGTAGGGAGGCGGGAGGAGGGAGTGGATCGGGAAAAATAACTAACAGGTACTAGGCTTAATACCTGGGTGATGAAATAATCTGTATAACAAACCCCCATGACACAAGTTTACCTATTTAACAAACCTGCACATGTACCCCTGAACTTAAAATAAAAGTTAAAAAAATAAAAATAAAAAATAGGCAAAATATCTGAATAGACGTTTCTCAAAAGAAGACATACAAATAGCCGATGCATATAACAAAAAATGCTCAACATCACTAATCATAAAGGAAATGAAAATCAAAACCACAATGAAATTTCACCTCACTCCAATTAGAATGACTATTATCATAAAGACAAAAGATAACAAATGTTTGTGTGTAAACGTAAAGAGAGGAACTCATATACTGTTAGTAGGACTGTATATTAGCACAGCCATTGTGAAAAACAGTACAGAAGTTCCTCAGAAAATTAAAAATAGGACTACCATGTGATCCAGAAATCCCACTACTGGGCATATATATCCACAGAAAATAAAATCAGTATGTTAAAAAGATATCTGCACTCCCATGTTTTTGCAGCACTATCCACACTGTGATGATATAGAATCAACTTAAGTGTCCATCACCAAATGAATGGATAAAGAAAAATGGTCTATATGAATAATAGAATACTGTTCTGTCATACAAAAGAATGGTATGCTGTCATTTGCAGCCACATGGATGAACCTAGAAGACATTATTTTAAGTGTAATAAGCCAGACAAAGAAAGGCAAAAATCACAGCATATCACTCATATATGAAATCTAAAAAGGTTGATCTCATAAAAGTAGAGACTAGAATAAGGTTACCAGAGGCTGGAGAAGGTAGGGAGGAGACAACATGGGGAAAGATTGGTCAACAGGTATAGTTACAGTTAGACAGGAGGAGTAAGTTCTGGTGTTCTATTGCACAGTAGGGTGCACTATGGTTAACGATATTGTATTGTATATTTCAAAATAACTAGAAGGGAGGATTTTGAGTGTTCTTACCATAAATAAATGATAAATATATGAGGCAATGGATATGTTCAATAACCTAATTTGATTACACAATGTATGCATGTATTGAAACATCACACTGTACCGCATAAATATGTACAATTATTATATGTCATTTAAAAACAAAATATAAAAAAGAGTATAAAACAATTTTAACCATGTGAGATGTAGTTAAAACTGTGGTTGGTCAGATAGATACATTCTGAGATGCTTATATTAAAAAATACTGGTAGAGAAAAGTCAATAATCTAAATATTCATTTCAAAGCCAAGAAACAGAAAAAGTCAAACCCAAAGAATGCAGAAACATGAAATATTAAAAATTAGAAATAATCAAAGTCATAGACAACTAATTAAAATACAGTGTTTCAACAAAGCCAAAATTTTGTTCATTAAAATATCAATAAAATACAAAATTATCTGAAAAGAGCAATAAAAAGCAAATAAATAATATCGGGAGTGGAAAAAGTAGACATTATAAATTTTATGGACATTTTTAAAACTTCTGAAATATATTATGTACTTATTCTCTTAAAGTTAAAAATATAAAGAAAATGGAGAATTCCTGGAAAAATGCATCTTACCAAAACTATCAAAAACAAAATAAAAGATATAAATAGTATTACGTCAAAGACAAACTAAATGTCTAAATTTATTTATTTACCAGAAAAGTTTAAACTCAGAGAGTGTTATTGTTGAATCTTCCAAACTTTTAAGGAAGGAAAACATTCAACTTTAATAAACCCTTACAGAGCATAACAGATTGAGACTACTTCATATTTTTTATATAACAGTATAACCTAAAATTTAAAATCTGAACAGGACATTACAAAAATGAAAATTATATGTCAGTTTCTCTCACAAACAAAGATACAAAAAATGTTACCAAAATATTAGCTAAGTGAACCCAGTGCAAAATATCACTCTAAAAATATCTAATTGTTTTAACATGTGAAAATAAATCAATATAATCCTCTACCTGAACAGAATAAAGGAGAAAATCATATTAATTAATCATCTCAATAGAGATGGAAAAAGTATCTGATAAATTTTAATGTATTTTAAATAAACACTTAGCAATCTATAAATAAGTGGAAAACTTCTTAATCTGATAAAAGGATATCTTTAGAAAGTCTACAGCCAATATGATATCAAGTGATAAAATATTGAAATATTTTTCCAGACAGTAGTAAATGAGACATAATTTTCTGTTGTTCTTACTTCTGTCAATATTGTCATGGAGATCTGGGACAATGCATGAGGCCAAGAAAAATAAATAAAACTAATAAGCAGGAAAAAGAAAGACAAAACAAAAGACACAACAATCTTTCATTAGGAATACAGAAAAGAATGCTACTAGTTTCACCTGGGTAAATCACAATTCCTTGCAGAAGAAACAGTTGACCTTATAAGACGAGGGGGAAACACAGGGCCAGAAAATTGTAGACAGAACATTCAATCATAATAAGCATTATCAATATATGGAATCATGAAATGATTTGGCATACTCAGGGAATGATATAAAATAAATTACAGATATATTAGTCTGTTTTCATGCTACCGATTAAGACATACCTGAGATGGGGCAATTTACCAAAGAAAAAGGTTTATTGGAGTTAGAGTTCCATGTGGCTAGGGAGGCCTCACAATTATGGTGGAAGGTGAAAGGCATGTCTCACATGGAAGCAGACAAGGGAAGAGAGAACTTGTGCAGGGAAACTCTCCCTTGTAAAACCATCAGATCTCATAAGACTTATTTACTATCATGAGAACAGCACAGGAAAGACCTGCCGCCATGATTCAATTACCTCCCACACTGGGTCTCTCCCACAACATATGGGAATTCCAGATGAGATTTGGGTGGGGGCACAGCCAAACCATATCAACAGAGTACCTATGCTACTCATAAAATATAGAGGAATTTTTAAATAGAGTGACTGGCAAATTCCTTTCTCAGAAAAGGACAGTGAGTGGGCAAAGAAACACAGAAAACAAGGTGAGGTATACATGGGAAATATTGTAGGGTGGACAAGGAATAAGATACTTGAAGGAAAAAAGTAACGGCTAAGAAAAGTATATTAACAATAGATTGTGGAGCATTTTGACAGTCTAAATAACTTAAAATAGTATACTCAGGCATGTGTAACCATTGATGTTCTTAGCAGAGAAGTGATGTTATCATATTACTTAAGGGAGATAAATATGAAGACCATGATTAGAGTCCATAGAATTGGGAAAAAAACAGAGATAGACCCTTTAGAAAGCTGTTGTCATAGTCATAGCAAAAAATAATGAGATTTGGACTAAAATCAATCATAAATTTGGAATGAAAAGACAGAATAGATTCTAGATACATTAGAAATGATAGGAGATAGTATCACCAGATCCTTCAGGTGTCATTTTCCAGCTGGAAACTGTGGCCAGTGGCACCTTTGCCCAAGTTTTGCTAGGGGCCACTGTGAATATTTCACTCACTCGACCTGGCAGGCTGTGTTTGGCTTACACTACTGGCCTAGATTCCACACCCGCCAAGGTCACACAAGGTGTGGAACAGTGAAGAAACATGAGCAACAAGTGCAGAGTCCACCCACTGCACAGAGCCAGGCATGCTGGCTGCTGTGATGGGGCAGGCAGCTCCAGGTGCTGGCAGAGGCACCAGCTCTGTGCAAGCCTGAAGCTGGATCAGATGCACCACAAGCAGCTTCTGCTGTGGGCACCCACATGTGGAAAAGGTGAATGCAATGGAACCCAGAAGATTGGAGATGCCAGAAACCACAGAGCCCCAAAGAGGGTGTCAAAGCCCTGGCTTGGGGATCCCCTAGGTTTGGGCTTCCTGAAGGGCCACAGTTCTTCTCTCCTTCTTGTCACCCAGAATTTGGTGAGCCGTGGTGAGCATGCCTGTTTCAGCCCTATTTGTGTTACAGCTCTTTATCAGTCCCACCATTCAGCAGGTCCTGAGTTTTTGTTCTGTGTCCAGGAAGAATGAGGTATGTGCACAACTAGAGGGTGAGCAAGGTGGAGAGGAGTTTTATTGAACAACAGAACATGTCTCATGAGATCCAGAGTGGGTAGCTCCTTTCTGCAGATGGGTGGTCCTGACGAGTGCAGCCCTCAGTGGAGAGGAGGCCTGGAGTGGGTAGTTACTTTTTGCAGGCAGCTTCTCCCAACAAGCGTCCAGCTCTCAGAAGAGAGGAGACCTGTTGTGAGTAGCTCCTTTCCCCAAGCAGGTTGTCCCAATGAGTCAAGGAGACCTAAATTGGCTAGCTCCTTTCTGCAGCTGGAACTTCTGCCATCTGTGTGAATCTGGCTGAGTCTGGGGTTTTTATGGGCTCAGAAAAGAGAAAGTGCATGCTGACTGGTCCATGGGCAGCCATGGGTGGGCCTGGAAAAAGGACCATAAGTTCTCACTCTGGGCCTCAGACTCCACCTGGAAGTGGCAGCTTGGCCCCCAGGTTCCTAGCTTGAAGGAGGGGTTTCACTGGGGAGCCGCCCCTTTCCATCCAAGAATGTGACAGCCTCCTGTCATCATCAACATGTTGTTTGCAGTGCCCTGGCTGTCTGGGCCAAGGGATGCTTGCAGGCCCACACCGAGCTGCCCTCAGCACCCCTGGTCTCCCTTCCATGCTTGTCAGTGCCTGAAGTCTGGAGGAGTCTGAGGCAGCAGGGGTCTGGTGTGTCAGCACCACCCTCGGTGTGTGCGCACCTTGCCAGATTGGGCTCAGCTACAACTTTGCTCTGATTGGAGCAGGCACCAGGAGCAGGGGGAGGCCAGAGAGTGGGAACAGGTACTTCAGAACCTGTGGTGGTAGCAGGGTCTTCCTGGGTCCCTGAGAGAACAGGGATGCCCAGGTCCAGAGTTGTGCTGGGTGGCTGCAGCTGTGCCCAGGAGCACGGGGCTCCTGCCTCACCTAGTCGGTAGGGGGCAGGGCTTCACATTTTCTTGACCCCTGCCAGCTCTGCAGAGCCTGCAATGCCAGCCACACCTCCCCTTCTGCAACTGGTGTCTTCACAGCAGCCACTCCAGCCACTGCCATCAAACCCCCCCCACTGAAGATGTACACCTAACTGCCATTAGGATAGAGTCGAAGACTGTTCTTAACTGCTTCCTGCTGACAGAGCACATTGTTTTGGGGAAGAGGGCAGTCAGATCTCTCTCAGAGGCCTATCTAAGAGTCCCTGGTAAGAAGGGAGCCATTGTTTGAGGCTCTAGTCTCATGACCACTTTGAGTTTAATGGTCTTTATGCAAGAAGATAAACACAATTTACAGGAGGTAAAGTATGTGAAGGAAAAAAATCTAGTGTCAAAGATAGCAGAAATAAGAATTAAAATAAACTAATCATTCTGAAAACAATGTTGTGGTTGGAGCTGTTTCACCCTGGTGAAAGAAGTTCAATCTTGTATGGGGGCAGTTAAACTTTAAAAGAGAAATAACTGTTTAGGGGAGTAGATAATCCCCTGGGAGTTCAGGATTAAGGGGTTCTCAACAAAGATGTCTTATGGTGATGAACAGAACAAAAGTGAAATCAGTAAGTATAGGATATCCATGGAGGGTTAGTTGTTAGCACTTCTCTTTTATAATTTTTAGTTTGAGGTCCATGATTTATTTACTCTGGTACTTCAGGTGCACTCCTGAGTCAACAGAGGTAATTTTGTCGGCTTCCTATGCCTTTTTTTCAAGCATAATGAATCCAAGAATCTATTCCAGTGACATTTACTGCCATAGGAGTAGAAAGAAGTGTAGTGTAAGGTCCCTCCCATTCTGTTCCTACATGGAAGGCTTGGTGGAAAATTTTAAGAACTTTCCATTGGCTGGAAGCTGGTAGATGAAGCTTGCCATCCTCTGATTATAGCCATCCTGAACAGTGAAGGGTGTATCCCCAAGAGGCAGCCCATTCTATCTCCACAGAATAATGCTGAGGTTTTATTTCTTTTAAGGAGCCCTCTCAGATCAGAGGGGTCTCAAGTGCATCAGAAATCTGGGGCCCTTTCACTGCTGATTTATATGCTTTGTCTGACAACATATTTCCCTCAGCTATTTATCCATCCTTTTTTGGTGGCCTTTACAGTGTATTACTGCCACTGCTTGTGGAAGGAAGACTGAGAATAATAGTCTGTTAATTTTCTGATGGTATTTAATGGGAGACCATTAGCTGTGAGGAAGTCCCTCTCTTTCCAGATAATGGCATGGGCATGGAGGACCAGGAAAGCATACTAAGAATCAGGAAAAATGTTAACTGCTTTCTCCTTGCTTAATTCCAGCACTCTCATGAGGGCGATTAGCTCAGCTAGTTGAACATTTGTGCCAAGGAGAGAGCCACACTCTCAATAACATCATTCAGGGTGACTATTGCATACTATGCTTTATGGATCCCTTGCTCTACGAAGGAACTTCTGTCCATAAAGAGAGTCCAGTCTGGGTTCTGTAAGGTTTTTTTTTAGGTCCTGTATGATGGCATAGGTTTGTACTACTATTTGTTCACAGTCACGTTTAAGATCCCCAGCTTCCTCTTGGAGGAAGTTGGCTGGGTTTAGAAAGGGATTAGTTCTTAACTGGATTGCAGATCTTTCTGATATTTGAGGAGGCAGTCGTCCATTAGCCAGAGAGTCTCCTTAGAAGACAGCAGTCCTGCCAAATTATGTGGGGTATAAATTGTTACGTTATTCCCCACGGTTAACTTAGTAGCCTCTGGTACCACTGCAACTGCTTGGAGGCAGGCTGATCATCCTTTAGCTACCAAATCAAGCTCCTTACTTACTTAGCCTACAGGCTGCTGGGCTGGACCTCAGGCCTGGCTTAGAACTCCCAGGGCCATTCCCTTCCCTTCTGAGACATAAAGATTGAACATCTACCCAATGGGAAGACTGAGGCCTGGTGCTTCAGGCAAGGCTTGTTTTAATTGGTCAAAGGTCCTTTAAGCCTCTTGTTCCCAAGTTAGGGAATGTGTCTTAGCTGCCTGAGTTTCCTTTATTAGGTGACATAAGGGATGAGCTATTTTACTGTACCTGGGTATTCTTAGTCTAGAGAATCCTATAATGTCCAAGAATCCCCTCAGATGCTTGAGGGTTGGAGGAGGGTAAAGGAGGAGATGAGCCTGATTCTTTCCTCACCTAGTGCCCTGGTACCCTCTGACAAGACTATACCTGCGTACTTCACTGAAGTCTGACAGAGCTTAGCCCTAACTTTTAAGAACTTATATCCTCTGTTAGCCAGAAAATTAAGAAGAGCCTTATTGTCCCCCCGAGATAATTCCTCAGTGGGGGCGTGAAGGAGAATGTCATCTACATATTGTAAAATGTTAATCTGAGGATAAAGGAACTCAGAGAGATCTATTGACAATGCCTGCCCAAACAGATGGGAGCTGCCTTGGAATCCCTGAGGTAACACTGTCTAGGTTAGCTGGGTGGCCTTGTTGGAGAAATTCTTGAATGCAGACAAATACTGGGAGTTGGGTTGTAGCAGAATGCAGAAAAAGGCATCCTTTAGGTCCAGGACTGTGAACCATTTAGTTCCCTCAGGTACTTGAGTTAGCAGGGTATAGGCATTGAGAACCACTGGGTGAATTGAAACCACAGCTTCATTAATGAGGCAGAAGTCCTGGATCAGTCTCCCTTCCCCATTGGGTTTTTGAGCCCTGAATATCAGGGTATTACAAGGGCTGTTGGAGGGTTTGAGAAGATGCTGCATTCTGAAGTTATCAATGATGGCTTCTAGTCCTTTTATAACTTCTGGTTTTAGGGGATGTTGTCTCTGCTTAGGGAAGGAGGTAGAATCCTTAAGATGGATCTGAACCGGTGTGGCAGTTGTGGCTAAGCCAATTTTCCCTGAGTTGCCCAAACCTCTGGGCTAATATCAGTCTCCACTAGGGGGAGACAAAGAGTTTGTCCTGGAGCCATAAGGATGGTGGTTCTCATACAAGCCAAAATATCCCTGCCCAACAAAAGAGTTGGGCTTTAAGGCATGATTTAAAAGGCATGAGTAAACAAGTGGTCTCCCCAACTACAACTAAGGGGTTGGGAAAAATATCAGGGTAAAGGATTTCCTGAAACACCCCTCACAGTCACGCTAAGAGGAGGGGGAGCCTGGATTGGAGAGGAGAACTGAAAGGCCCACCCTGGTGTCCAGGAGGAGGTCCACCTTCCTCCCATCAACTCCCAGAATTAACTGGGACATCTGGATGGTAATGGTGGTCTGAACCACCAAAGCCAGGGAGAAAAGCTCCAGGACCAGTCAGTCTTGCTGGACCATTTGGGAGACTGGCTCTGGACCCAGTGACCTGTGTCTCTGGGGATAGTCCACCCTCCAGTGGTTCCCATTACAAATTGGACAGGCTCAAGGTGGCTTTCTCACGTTGCCTGGATAGTCCTTCCTAAAGTACCCTGACTTGACACATTTGTAGCCGATAATAGGTACCTGTCAGAGACTCTGGGGTTTGTGAGCCTACAAGGCAGCTATTAGAGCCTCTGCCTTATTCTTGTATTTCCTTTCTTTTCTGGACTTCCTCCTAATCCCTATTGTAATAACAGAGGTGGCCACTTTCAGGAGTTTCTCTAAAGTACTGTTTGGTCCTATAGACTGTTTGGAAGTGTCCTCCTGATAATCAGGGTCTGCCTGAGTTATAAACTTATTCTTTAGGATCAGTTGTCCCTTGACTGAATCAGGAGATAGAGCGGTGTGCTTTACCAAGGCCCCTGTTAGCCTTTCCAGGAAGGCAGTGGGATTCTCACCCATTCCCTGGTGTATCATGGATAGTTTGGGGTAACTGAGAGACTTAGTTCTAGTTCTTCAATTAGCCCTCCAGCATGCACATCTGAAAGTGTTGCCTCTTCTGTTCTCTCACTTCATCATTGGGGTACCATTTATGGTCCTCCAATGATACCTCTAGTCTTCCAATTGGATGAGGCTCATCCCCTTCCCTGGCACTATATGAGATACAAAGCTCATTCCTGAAAGTCTCTGCTGCTTGCAGGGCAGACTGCCTTTCCGTGGTAGTCATGGTCTGATTCAAAAGTAACATAACATCCTTCCAAGAGAGTTCAAATACTTTGGTTAAATTCTGGAGAGCCTCTATATACCTGTCAGAATGATCTAAAAATTTGCCAGGATCTCCCTTAATTTGCCTTAAATCCTGTATAGAAAAGGAGACCTAGATCTTAACGGGGCCACATTCACTAGGCATATGTTGTGGGGGCAGGAGTAAGACTGGGACCTGCCTAAAACGAAGATTTCTAGGCTGGGGCAAGCTTGAGAGAGGACCTGGATAGGGAGGCTTGAAGGGAGTTGAATCTCCTACTGGAAGTACCTCTGGGGTTTGCTTCCCTAGTTCCCTGAAGCCTCTCCTGAGATGGCCACTAGGAGGACTGAATCAATCCTACAGTGTTGGCAAAGGTCTGGATTACCCTGCAAGACAATGAAAGCCTGCACATACGGAACCTCAGATCATTTGCCTTCATGTTTACAGAGAGGGTCCAGCTTCAGGATGGTATTGAAATTTATGCTTCCTTCTTGAGGCCGTGCTTCTCCTTTCTGCAGAACATAATTTGGCCACGGCTATGTGCAAAGAAATATGAGGCACTTTTTCTCAAGAGTCTGATGGTCAAAGGAGTCCCAGTGATTCAAGATACACTCTAGAGGAGTGTAGGCTGAAGACGATTGCTTACCCATCTGGAAGAGAGGACAGAGGAGGAAAAGGCATTTTTTCCTCTCTCCAGAATCTGAGGATCAAGGGGGTCTCAGTGATTCAAGATGCACTCAAGAAGAGTGCAGGCTGAAGATGATTGTTTACCCATCTGAAAAGAGGGTATATATCGGCAGCTAATGCACATATTTTTGGTTTCTTCTTCTAATACACAAGAAAGAGGGAGCTTTTATTCTATCAAATTTTGTTTTTATAGTTTGTTTATAGATTTCGTTCTATCAAATTTTTTTTAATATTTTTACCAGTTAGAGGGGAAATAATGCCTGTTTTCATCACACTTAGTGAAATATTTGACTCACATGAATATTGGAAAACATCTCTGGGTTTTTTTAATTCAAATAACAGAAAATTCCAACCACAGAGATTTGTGTATTTTTTTTTTCACTTAAAGTGTTACAGTAGATAGCTAGTCAGAAATGAGCAGGGTAGGAGAGGGCTCTCCCCACAACCCACCACCAGGAGTGTCAGGCAACCATCAAGTGATGGATAGGCAGTTATTAAATTGTCTTTCTAAAATAATAATTGATGACAGCAGGCACCAGGGAAAGGCAGTCTCCCAATAGACAGAAAAAAACCTAAAACTGGTGATCAGGTTTTTTTCAGCAATGAAGAATGGAGTATACGAATTAATCCAATAAGATTGCAGCACCTGGGTGAGTGGACTCAGGCATGTTTATTAAGAGGTGAAATGGCAGAGTTTAACTGGAATATGACCTTCTAGGGACATTCCACTGGTAAGAGAAGAAAGCCTCAAGTGAGCCTGCGTACAACTCCAGTAAATACACAGCACATGCAGCCCCTTCAAAGTGCTGGCAGGCCACTGCACATGGACAGCCCACTCCAAGGGAACAATCAGGGGAGAAGGAAGTCAAGACCCCAGAAGCATGCCAACATATAAAGCCCAAAGTCAAAATGTCAGACCTGCACTTCATCTCTCAAGTCGCCTACTCAGCTCGCTTTCAAGTGTACATTCCTCCTTTTCATTCTTGCTCTAAAGCTTTTCAATAAACATTCACTCCTGCTCTAAAACTTGCCTTGGTCTCTCCTTCTGCCTTATGCCCTTCAGTTGAATTTTTTCTTCTGAGGAGGCAAGAATTGAGGTTGCTGCAGAGTCATACAGATTCGCTGCCGATAACATACTTTGGTGCTGAGTGACTCAGACGTGTTCCACTGCCAGCAAAAGTGCTTTGTCCGTAAAAGAAGGAACCAATGGCAATGGTTGTCCTCCTTTCCTCTTCCGAGCCTCAGAAAAACCCCAGAGAACAATTAGTTTGTTTAATAAATGCGTTCTACTCCATCGTGCTGATTTAAGGTACTAGGTATTTAAAATAAAACCTTGGGCACATGAAAATATTAGAGTTTGTTAGAGCAGACAGTGACTCATGAATCAAGCAGTGCTAGACCCCAAGGGGTTCAGGCCTTCATTGAGAGGTCTCAAGGGGAAAACTTTTATAAGGTGTTTGTGGAAACAAGACAAAAAATGATACTTGGTTGGTTAAAGTGGAAAGTCCCTAGTTAGAGGTTAGTTGGCAGTTTCGTATTGGTTAAGCCTAAGTTTCGTTTTATTGTTTTCAGCTTGCGTTTTGATTTGTTTATGGAGGAACCTTAGGTGCTGAAGTCATCTCAGCTCAGTCTCTCAATAAATTTAAAAAAAAAAAAACAGTGTATAAAGCTTAATGGAACTTCATTTTCTTCACATGTTGTTTTCAGGATCCCCCTCCCTCATTTTATTTTGCAGTTGTTGGTCAATCGCAATGCAAGAAATTCAAGAGAACATTAACATTAAATAGATTTTTTTAATGGAATGACCATACGGAGATTACTCAAACTTGACATGACCCTAACAACTACAGGAAATGATCATGCCAATACAATCCTTGAAAGTGTCATTGAATCTACATTTCCCATCTATGAGTTACACCAGTTTTTAGGCAAATCACTTGAACCAGAAATCTAAGTTATTTGCAATTTCTGTGTGCTTTACCGCTTATCAAGTAAGCCCCTTAAGATTTTTGATATAAATCCCCACCTCTAACCCCATTTCTGCTGCCATAGGACGTATCAGAAATAGAGACTGAAAATGATAAGAAATCAAATACAATAAATATTTTATTAACAAAAAAATTAATTTTACTTACATTTGTTTGTGTGCATATGATAGCATATATATTTTGCTTGAGATATTTGAAACTGTTTAGTTATTTCACATGCTTATTTATGCTAATATGTACTTAAATTTGAAATTCAATACTGAGCACAGTGGTACATAATTACATACATAGCCCAATCACTCATATTCTCCCTTCCCACTAGAATTGCTTTACATGCTTTTGGTATCTTTTCTTTTGTGAATGGTTGAATCTTTACTACCTTGTTTAACTCTGTCTGCTCATTAACATTAATAGTTTTTTCTAGTTCCAATGGTGTAGAATTTATGGATATTTACTATTTTAGTCTCACTCCCCAAAATGCAGAGTCTCATTACAAACATTTCACAACTTTATATATATATATACACACACACACATATATATATTCTTATTGTCTTCTTTGAGTAAGTAAGAAGTCATTCTTCTTATAAAATCAATATTATAGATCAAGTAACTTTTAAATGATTGATTTGATAGTATAAAAATGTAATTAAATGGCATATTGACAAATTGTTGACCAGTTTTCCAGTGACAATATAATATAGCTTAGTAATGGATACTTTACAAAATGTTGCTGGAGCTTTCTAGGTTGCAGAAAGCTGCAGGGGTACATCGTTCTTATCCTGATCACAAAGAAAAAAAATACAAATATCTACGAAACCCTAACTTTTCTGAAACTCATCAGAGACCTGGGTATTCAAGCCAATGTGTTGAACTAAAGGCCAAAGGGAGACACATCCCTTCAAAGGGCCTATGAACCATTTCATCTTGAGCAGAACACAAGAGAAACAAAGAAGCTGCCCTACTAGTTGGTAAGACAAAACAACTGAAATTTCAATTTTCTTTTTTTTATTATTTTATTATTATTATACTTTAAGTTTTAGGGTACATGTGGACAATGTGCAGGTTTGTTACATATGTATACATGTGCCATGTTGGAGTGCTGCACCCATTAACTCGTCTTTTAGCATTAGGTATATCTCCCAATGCTATCCCTCCCCGCCTCCGCAAAACACAACAGTCCCCCGTGTGTGATATTCCCCTTCCTGTGTCCATGTGTTCTCATTGTTCAATTCCCACCTATGAGTGAGAACATGCTGTGTTTGGCTTTTTGTCCTTGCGATAATTTGCTGAGAATGATGGTTTCCAGCTTCATCCATGTCCGTACAAAGGACATGAACTCATACTTTTTTGTAGCTGCATAGTATTCCATGGTGTATATGTGCCACATTTTCTTAATCCAGTCTATTATTGTTGGACATTTGGGTTGGTTCCAAGTCTTTGCTATTGTGAATAGTGCTGCAATAAACATATGTGTGCATGTGTCTTTATAGCAGCATGATTTATAATCCTTTGGGTATATACCCAGGAATGGGATGGCTGAGTCAAATGGTATTTCTAGTTCTAGATCCCTGAGGAATCGCCACACCAACTTGCACCATGGTTGAACTAGTTTACAGTCCCACCAACAGTGTGAAATTGTTCCTATTTCTCCACATCCTCTCCAGCACCTGTTGTTTTCTGACTTTTTAATGATCGCCATTCTAACTGGTGTGAGATGATATCTTATTGTGGTTTTGATTTGCATTTCTGTGATGGCCAGTGATGATGAGCATTTTTTCATGTGTTTTTTGGCTGCAGAAATGTCTTCTTTTGAGAAGTGTCTGTTTTATATCCTTTGCCCACTTTTTGATGGAGTTGTTTTTTGCTTGTAAATTTGTTTGAGTTCATTGTAGATTTTGGATATTAGCCCTTTATCAGATGAGTGGATTGCAAAAATTTTCTCCCATTCTGTAGGTTGCCTGTTCACTCTGATGGTAGTTTCTTTTGCTATGCAGAAGCTATTGAGTTTAATTAGATCCCATTTGTCAATTTTGGCTTTTGCTGCCATTGCTTTTGGTGTTTTAGACATGAAGTCCTTGCCCATGCCTATGTGCTGAATGGTATTGCCTAGGTTTTCTTCTAGGGTTTTTATGGTTTTAGGTCTAACACTTAAGTCTTTAATCCATCTTGAATTAATTTTTGTATGAAGTTTAAAGAAGGGATCCAGTTACAGCTTTCTACTTATGGCTAGTCAGTTTTCCCAGAACCATTTATTAAGTAGGGAATCCTTTCCCCATTGCTTTTTTGTCAGGTTTGTCAAAGATCAGATAGTTGTACATATGCAGCATTATTTCTGAGGGCTCCGTTCTGTTCCATTGGTCTATATTTCTGTTTTGGTACCAGTACCATGCTGTTTTGGTTACTGTAGCCTTGTAGTAGAGTTTGAAGTCAGGTAGCGTGATGCCTCCAGCTTTGTTCTTTTGGCTTAGGATTGACTTGGTGATGCGGGCTCTTTTTTGGTTCCATATGAACTTTAAAGTAGTTTTTCCCAATTCTGTGAAGAAATTCATTGGTAGCTTGATGGGGATGGCATTGAATCTATAAATTACCTTGGGCAGTATGGCCATTTTCACGGTATTGATTCTTCCAATCCATGAGCATGGAATGTTCTTCCATTTGTTTGTATCCTCTTTTATTTCATTGAGCAGTGGTTTGTATTTTTCCTTGAAGTGGTCCTTCACATCCCTTGTAAGTTGGATTCATAGATATTTTATTCTCTTTGAAGAAATTGTGAATGGGAGTTCACTCATGATTTGAATCTCTGTTTGTCTGTTATTGGTGTATAAGAATGCTTGTGATTTTTGCACATTGATTTTGTATCCTGAGACTTTGCTGAAGTTGCTTATCAGCTTAAGGAGATTTTGGGCTGAGACAGTGGGGTTTTCTAGATATACAATCAAGTCATCTGCAAACAGGGACAATTTGACTTCCTCTTTTCCTAATTGAATGCCCTTTATTTCCTTCTCCTGCCTGATTGCCCTGGCCAGAACTTCCAACACTATGTTGAATAGGAGTGTTGAGAGAGGGCATCCCTGTCTTGTGCCAGTTTTCAAAGGGAATGCTTCCAGTTTTTGTCCATTCAGTATGATATTGGCTGTGGGTTTGTCATAGATAGCTCTTATTATTTTGAGATACGTCCCATCAATACCTAATTTATTGAGAGTTTTTAGCATGAAGCTTTGTTGAATTTTGTCAAAGGCCTTTTCTGCATCTATTGAGATAATCATGTGGTTTTTGTCTTTGGTTCTGCTTGTATGCTGGATTATGTTTATTGATTTTCATATGTTGAACCAGCGTTGCATCCCAGGGATGAAGCCCACTTGATCATGGTGGATAAGCTTTTTGATGTGTTCCTGGATTTGGTTTGCCAGTATTTTATTGAGGATTTTTGCATCAATGTTCATCGAAAATATTGGTCTAAAATTCTCTTTTTTTGTTGTGTCTCTGCCAGGATTTGGTATCAGGATGATGCTGGCCTCATAAAATGAGTTAGGGAGGATTCCCTCTTTTTCTATTGATTGGAATAGTTTCAGAATGAATGGTACCAGCTCCTTCTTATACCTCTGGTAGAATTCAGCCATGAATCCACCAGGTCCTGGACTTTTTTTGGTTGGTAAGCTATTAATTATTGCCACAATTTCAGAGCCTGTTATTGGTCTCTTCAGAGATTCCACTTCTTCCTGGTTTAGTCTTAGGAGGTTGTATTTGTCGAGGAATTTATCCATTTCTTCTAGATTTTCTAGTTTATTTGCATAGAGGTGTTTATAGTATTCTCTGATGGTAGTTTGTATTTCTGTAAGATTGGTGGTGATATCCCCTTTGTCATTTTTTGTTGTGTCTATTTGATTCTTCTCTCTTTTCTTCTTTATTTGTCTTGCTAGCGGTCTATCAATTTTGTTGCTCTTTACAAAAAACCAGCTCCTGGATTCAATGATTTTTGAAGGGTTTTTTGTGTCCCTATTTCCTTCAGTTCTGCTCTGATTTTAGTTATTTCTTGCCTTCTGCTAGCTTTTGAATGTGTTTGCTCTTGCTTCTCTAGTTCTTTTAATTGTGATGTTAGGGTGTCAATTTTATATCTTTTCTGCTTTCTCTTGTGGGCATTTTGTGCTATAAATTTCCCTCTACACACTGCTTTGAATGTGTCCCAGAGATTCTGGTATGTTGTGTCTTTGTTCTCGTTGGTTTCAAAGAACATTTTTATTTCTGCCTTCATTTTCTTATGTACCCAGTAATCATTCAGGAGCAGGTTGTTCAGTTACCATGTAGTTGAGCGGTTTTGAGTGAGTTTCTTAATCCTGAGTTCTAGTTTGATTGCACTGTGGTCTGAGAGACAGTTTGTTATAATTTCTGTTCTTTTACATTTGCTGAGGAGAGCTTTACTTCCAACTGTGTGGTCAATTTGGAATAGGTGTGGTATGGTGCTGAAAAGAATGTATATTCTGTTGATTTGGGGTGGAGAGTTCTGTAGATGTCTATTAGTTCCACTTGGTGCAGAGTTGAGTTCAATTCCTGGATATGCTTGTTAATTTTCTGTCTCATTGATCTGTCTAATGTTGACAATGGGGTGTTAAAGTCTCCCATTATTATTGTGTGGGAGCCTAAGTCTCTTTGTGGGTCACTAAGGACTTGCTTTATGAATCTGGATGCTCCTATATTGGGTGCATATATATTTAAGATAGTTAGTTCTTCTTGTTGAATTGATCCCTTTATCATTATGTAATGGCCTTCTTTGCCTCTTTTGATCTTTGTTGGTTTAAAGTCTGTTTTATCAGAGACTAGGATTGCAACCCCTGCCTTTTTTCATTTTCCATTTTCTTGGTAGATCTTCCTCCATCCCTTTATTTTGAGCCTATGTGTGTCTCTGCATGTGAGATGGGTTTCCTGAATACAGCACACTGATGGGTCTTGACTCTTTATCCAGTTTGCCAGTCTGTGCCTTTTAGTTGGAGCATTTAGCCCATTTCCATTTAAGGTTAGTATTGTTATGTGTGAATTTGATCCTGTCATTATGATGTTAGCTGGTTATTTTGCTCGTTAGTTGATGCAGTTTCTTCCTAGCCTTGAAGGTCTTTACAATTTGGCATGTTTTTGCAGTGGCTGGTACCGGTTGTTTCTTTCCATGTTTAGTGCTTCCTTTTGGAGCTCTTTTAGGGCATGCCTCATGGTGACAAAGTCTCTCAGCATTTGCTTCTCTGTAAAGGATTTTATTTCTCCTTCATTTATGAAGCTTAGTTTGGTTGGATATGAAATTCTGGGTTGAAAATTCTTTTCTTTAAGAATGTTGAATATTGGCCCCCACTCTCTTCTGGCTTGTGGAGTTTCTGCCCAGCGATCAGCTGTTAGTCTGATGGGCTTCCCTTTGTGGGTAACCCGAACTTTCTCTCTGGCTGCCCTTAACATTTTTTCCTTCATTTCAACTTTGGTGAATCTGACAATTATGTTTCTTGAAGTTGCTCTTCTTGAGGAGTATCTTTGTGGCATTCTCTCTATTTCCTGAATTTGAATGTTCGCCTGCCTTGCTAGATTGGGGACATTCTCCTGGATAATAATCCTGCAGAGTTTTTCCAACTTGTTTCCATTCTCCCCGTCACTTTCAGGTACACCAATCAGACATAGATTTGGTCTTTTCACATATTCCCATATTTCTTGGAGGCTTTGTTCATTTCTTTTTATTCTTTTTTCTCTAAACTTCTCTTCACACTTCATTTCATTCATTTCATCTTCCATCACTGATACCCTTTCTTCCAGTTGATTGCATCGGCTACTGAGGCTTGTGCATTCATCACGTAGTTCTCATGCCATGGTTTTCAGCTCCATCAGGTCCTTTAAGGACTTCTCTGCATTGGTTATTCTAGTTATCCATTTGTCTAATTTTTTTTTCAAAGTTTTTAACTTCTTTGCCATTGGTTCGAACTTCCTCCTTTAGCTCGGAGTACTATGATCTTCTGTAGCCTTCTCTCAACTCTTCAAAATAATTCTCCATCCAGCTTTGTTCCTTTGCTGGTGAGGCACTGCGTTCCTTTGCAGGAGGAGAGGTGCTCTGATTTTTAGAGTTTCTGGTTTTTCTGCTCTGTTTTCTCCCCAACTTTGTGGTTTTATCTACCTTTGGTCTTTGATGATAGTGACATACAGATGGGTTTTTGGGTGGATGTCCTTTCTGTTTGTTAGTTTTCCTTCTAACAGTCAGGACCCTCAGCTGCAGGTCTGTTGGAATTTGCTGGAGGTCCATTCAGACACTGTTTGCCTGGGTACCAGCAGTGGTGGCTGCAGAACAGCAGATATTGGTCAACCGCAAATGCTGCTGCCTGATTGTTCCTCTGGAAGTTTTGTCTCAGAGGAGTACCTGGCCGTGTAAGGTGTCAGTCTACCCCTACTGGGGGGTTCCTCCCAGTTAGGCTACTCAGGGTTTAGGGACCCACTTGAGGAGGCAGTCTGCCTGTTCTCAGACCTCAAGCTGTGTGCTGGGAGAACCACTACTCTCTTCAAAGCTGTCAGACTGGGACATTTAAGTCAGCAGAGGTTATTGCTGTCTATTGTTTGTCTGTGCCCTGCCCCCAGAGGTGGAGCCTACAGAGGCAGGAAGGCCTCCTTGAGCTGTGGTAGGCTCCACCCAGTTCGATCTTCCTAGCCCCTTTGTTTACCTACTCACGCCTGGGCAATGGCGGGCACCCCTCCCCCAGCCTCACTACCGCCTTGCAGTTTGATCTCAGACTGCTGTGCTAGCAATGAGCGAGGCTCTGAGGGCACAGGGCCCTCTGAGCCAGGTGCAGGATATAATCTCCTGGTGTGCCATTTGTTAAGCCCATTGGAAAAGTGCAGTATTAGGGTGGGAGTGACCCAATTTTCCAAGTGCCATCTGTCACTCCTTTCTTTGACTAGGAAAGGAAATTCCCCGACCCCTTGCACTTCCTGGGTGAGGCAATGCCTTGCCTGCTTCAGCTCTTGCACGGTGTGCTGCACCCACTGTCCTGCACCCACTGTCCAGAACTCCCCAGTGAGATGAACCCGGTACCTCAGTTGGAAATGTAGAAATCACCCATCTTCTGCGTCGCTCATGCTGGGAGCTGTAGAGTGGAGCTGTTCCTATTCGGCCATCTTGGCTCCACCTCCTCAACATTTTCTTAAAACACCAGTTTGTAGTGATCAGCTTAGAATCTTGGGCATACTAACAAACATTTTTTTCACAGGCTTCTAGTATGTGTACTTACAAGAAACGGGGGGACAGATCAGGTCACCTGAAAGAACTCACCCTTGTCCCCAGTCCTCACAGCCAGTGGTACACAGATAAACATCTCCTTCCACTTTTTGGACTCTCATCTCATACAAACTGAAAGCATTAAGAAACTGGACCAGGGGCAGAAAACTCTCCCACACTTAATAGTTCTTCAAAAACCCAATCTTCCCTCTGGGGTAGAATAGAATCAGCAAGTCATTCACCTTTTAGGAGAGGGGAAGAACCCTCCAGCAGCCAGGTTTAAGCAACTGCAAACATCTTGATAGAGGATAAAACAAATGTTGTATGCCTCTGAGGGAGAGGCAGGAAAACCCCAGGACACACCACGAACCTTATACTATGTAACAGAATTTTAATGCTGGTTAAGGGGCAGAAAATCCTCCTGCCCAAAGCTCTAAGTAGAACTACACTGCCATTGAAGAAGGAACAGAAGCACAGCCACCTGCACTTGAGAGAGATATGGAAAATGAGAAATGTGTCCAGAATCTTGCACAGACAAAAAGCAGAGATCTGCTGTCACTAGAAGAGGAGCAGGCAATTCTCTATTGTCAAAGACCTCAAATAATATAAGTGCTGTTTGACAAAACTCTACCAATGCTGATTAAGAAACAATTCATCAATATCAGAAATAAATTTAACAAAAGAATATTATGAAAAACCTTGTGACAATACATTCAATCAATTAGATAAAATGCACAAACTCCTCAAAATACACAAGCTGAAAAAGTTCACTTAAAAAGAAATGAATTTCCTGAATAGTCCTATATGTATTGTTAAAAGAAACTTAGACACATTAAAATTTTAAGGAGTTTATTGGATCAAGCAGAGATTCATGAATTGGCCAGCACTAGACCTCAAGCAGCTTAGCACTCCACTGAGGGGGTATGAGGGGAAACTTTTATAACATGTTCACAGAAGCAAGACAAAGAAAATATATTTGCTTGCTTAAAGTGAAATACCCCTAGATATGTTACAGGTAGTTAGACATGTATGAGCAGGACAGAAGAAGACTCTCCCCCACCTACTAGGAATGTTGGGTGATGGCTTGGCAACGACCACATTGCATCTCTAAATGTGGTAAGTTGGCAGCCAGCACCAGGGAGAGGCTATATCCTGATGGTCCACACCTGTTGCACTAAAGTGTTAATTGAAAGCTGATGCCAGGGAGAAGCAACTTCCTGGGTATGTGCATTAAGAGACAAAATGGTGGAGTATGACCTTCCAGGGGTACTTCACCAGGAAAGGGAGGAAAAGCCTCAGATGGGTGTGCCTACAACTTCCTAAACACACTGTGCCTGCTCATCTCCTAAGGGTAAGGAGGGAACTGCACATGTGAGCAGCTCACCCTAAGGGAAGAATCGTGGGAAAGGGTTGCAAGACTCCTGAAGGGGGCCAGTCCTATAAATTCCGAGATTCACAATTAAACACTGCACTTGACTTTCACTTGCCTGCTTGGATCTCTTCCAAGTGTACTTTCCATTCTTTTTAAATAAACTTCTACTTCTCTGAAACTTGCTTCAGACTCTTTTTCTGCCTTATGTTCTTCTGGAAGAATTATTCTTTTTTTCTGAGGGGGCAATTGTTTTTTTTCCTGAGGAGGCAAGAATTGAAGTTGCTGCAGACCCACATGGATTTGCTGCTGATAACTCGCATGCCTTCCACTGGTAATATATTTATGTGGTGAGACTCCAATATTTGCCACTGGTAACAGTTATATGTTAGTTGGTGGTTTCTGATGGTTAAGCTTAAGTTTTGTTTTACTGTTTACAGTGGGCTTTGATTTGTTTGCTTATGTAGGAATCCAAAGTGCTGTATGCCTAATGTTCTCCCAACTAAAATTTTAAAACAGTATTAAATAAATTGAAATTTTAGTTAAAAACTTTCCTTGAGAAAGTGATGTATCTAGATGGCTTCATGGATAATTTGTACTAGGTAATAAAGGAGAATATAATATCAATTCCATATATTTTCAAAAAAATGAGAGAGAAGCAATCATTTCTAAAATTATTTTAGAAAACCAGCACTACCCTGATACCACAACCAGACAAGGTCATAACAAGAAAAGAAAACTATAGATCAATAGATCAATATTCCTCATGTACATAAAGGCAAAAATCCTCAGGAAAATATTAGCAAATTAAATTCAACAATATATAAAGATCTTGGTTAATCTTTATATTGTGGTCAAATGGAGTTAAAGCTAGCTATGCAAGATTGGAGAAACATTCAAACACATTTCAATTTTAATTCACCATATAAACAGACTAAAATTGAAAAAAGAATTGTAAATAAATACAGAAGAAAGCATTTGACAAAATTTAACATCCATTTATGCAAATACCCACAGAAATGTAAGAACACAAGAAAATTTCTTCAAACTGACAAAGTACACTGTAAGACAAAAAGCTATAATACTGTGTCTAATGATCAAATACAGAGTGATTTCTGCTTACAACTTTGAACAAATCACGGGTGACCAAAAAAGTCAAAAAATTAGAAAAGAAGAAATAAAAATCTCTTTATTCACGGATTACATAACCATCTGCATAGAAAAATTTAAATGCATCTACTAAGAAAGACACTAGTTCCATTAAGTAGCTCATAGACTACAAAAGAGGTCACTTCAAGGTCATAGACCACAACATTAATATACAAAATTCATTTGTGTGTGTGTGTTTGTATATATAATATGGTATATATTATATATTATATATATATTATATATAATAAAATATATATTATATTATATTATATATAATATATAAAATATAATTATATAAAATATATATTATATATATTTTATATATATTATATATAATATAATTTATATATTATATATATTTTATATATATTATATATAATATAATTTATATTTTATATATATAAAATATAAATTATATTATATATAATATATATAAAATATATATTATATATTATATAAAATATATATATTATATATTATATAAAATATATAATATATATAAAATATACATTATATATAAAATATATATTATATAATATATAATATATATAAAATATATATAATATAATATATAAGATATATAAAATATATATAATATATAAGATATATAAAATATATATTATATAACATATAAAATATATATTATATATTATATAAAATATATATATTATATAATATATAAAATATATATTATATATTATATAATATATAAAATATATATTATATAATATATAAAATATATATTATATAATATATAAAATATATATTATATAATATATAAAATATATAATATATTATATAATATATAAAATATATAATATATTATATAATATATAAAATATATAATATATTATATAATATATAATATATATAAAATACATTATATTATATGTAATATATCAAATATATTATATAATATATATAATATATATAAAATATATTATATAATATGCTGGTTATATGTATATATAATATATTAAATATATTATATTATATATTATATATATACTTATAACCATCAATCAATTGGAAATTGAATTAAATCATACCATTTAAAATATAATTAATATATACAAAATACTTAGGAATAAATCTAATAAGAGATAAATAAAATTTGAACTTTAATAAACAAAAAGATCTCTGAGAAAATTAACAGAATCCTAAGTAAATCGGGAGATCATGATGAGCTCAATATTGTTAAGATGTCAATTTCCCCAAACTTACCTACAGATTTAATGCAAACCCAATCAAAACCTGTGTTTCTTTCTTTTTTTGTGTGTCAGAAATTGACAAACTAATTATAAAATTAAATGTAAGTAAAAAGAGAGAAATAAATGTGAAGAACTTAGTCTACCTATAGTCAAGACTATGTATTATTGGCCTAACAAGACATAGAAATAGAACTACACGTCCATGGAAAACAAAGCTGCCAAGATAATTTGATGGGAAATCACGAATCTGGTCTGAGAAAGGGAGGTGAGATGAAATAATCCAATTTTCTCCCACAACTTTCACACAAATTCTCCATTCCTACCCATCTTGAGACCCACTTGTATTTTTCCTTACTGTGGTGAAAAGTATAGTCTTTCTAACAAATTGCAGTGGAACCATTAGATATTTCTATATACAAAAGTTAATATTAACCCTTACTTTATAAGAGTATATAAAAATTAACTCAAAAAAGGTCATATGTATAAGAGCTAAAATTGTAAAGCCATACAGAAGCAATGAATAAGTCTGTGTTGTATTGGGTAAGGCAAAGCTTTTTTTCATAAGACAGAAAAACCCCAAACAATAAAAGAAAATTGATGAATTGAATTTCCTCAAATTAAAATCTTAAGTTCTTTCAAATGGATTAAGAAATAAGTCACAAATAGGGATAACATATTTCAAAACACATATGTTACAAAGGACTTGTATCCAGATCACCTGAAGAATTTTACAATTGAATATAAAGAAAACAACCCAATAAAAATGTGCCAAGTAAATAAGCAGACACTTCAGCAAATAAGACATATGGATGTCAAACAAGCACATGATAACAAGCTCACCATCTTTGGTCATTAAGTAAAACCACAATGAGATACCACTAGAATCCCACTAGATTGGTAAAATGGAAAAGTACAATAAAAATAAGTCTCAACATGGATACAGAGCAATTGGAGCCTCATATACCAATGGTAGGATGTGAGAAATTAAAGTAATTTTTGAGACTAGTTTGGCCATTGTTGGATGATGAAATCTACCACAGGCTCTTTGCACGTTCTTGCTGAGTATGCCAAAAATGCAAAGTCCTGACCACTCTTTACATGTTTTTAATAGTTCACTGTTCATGTCTTGTGTGTACAGTGAGCAACCCTGAGAGATGAGATAGCATATTTTCCAGGATAAAGAACAGACCTACTTATTGCTTGCTATAATGGAGGTGGATTCCTCAACTGTAATGTTCTTCTCCTATAATTTAACCCACCACCTATGTAGGAATCCTCCTAAGTTCTCCATAACTCTACTACGAGACTTGATGTGCAAGGAGAAGTGGTATGAACACACAGACGCTCATGCTGCTTGCTGTGTAATAAAGTTCTTTGTCTGACCCAGAGACCTCAGTCCTCTATCAACGTCTAGGAAACAGTAATGTGCTGATTTATTATATTATAAGTTGGGTAACATTACTCTTAGATCTGATAGCAGTTTTTCAAAAATATTAAGCATACACTTATTTTATTATACAGCAATTCCACTTTTACACATGTATTGAAGGGAACTGAAAACTAAGGTCCAGACAAGATCTTACAGAAACCTTTGTAGCAGGTTCATTCAAAAGCACTCCAAACCGAAAACAGTCTAAATGCCCATTAGCTTTGAATGAATACAAATACTGTAGTGCATCCAAAGAATACTGTTCAGCAATGAAAATGAACCAACTAATGATGCATGCAACATGATGAATCTGAAAAGCATTATGCTAAGTTAAAGAAGTCATGTACAAAGTCTACACACATCATAGATAATTCCATTTATATTTCATTCTGGGAAAGGCAAAACATCAGAGACAAAAATCATCTCAGTAGTGGCAATTGATTGAGGGGTGGTGTATGAGAAATGACTGCAAAGGGGTACAAAGGAACATTTTTGGGTGATGAAATGTCATATAACATGACTGTGATGGTGATTATACAACCACATATATTTGTCAAACTCATTGAATTTTATACTTAAGAAAGGTAAATTTTTCTGCATTTTGATTGTCCCTTTATAAAAAATGTTAGCTAAAAGTTCAGTTAAATGTTTTTGTCTTCATATGACTTGACATACTTATTAGAAACTTCAATGCTTGGCATGAAAGGAGATAAGTAGTTTCCTGCCATTATAGAGTCAATTTGCTATAGAGAAAAGTACTATTTCCAGAAACAAGGATGCCTGGGATCAAGTCCTGGATTTTTTTTAAACAATAGACCATATCTGAGACTTCTAGAATCTGAATTACTTTAGAACTACAACAAAGTGTACTATGGATAATTTCTGAGGTAAGTTCCAATTTATTTATTTATTTATTTATTTATTTATTTATTTATTTATTTATGTATTTGAGACTCAGTCTCGCCTTGTCATCCAGGCTGGAGTGCAGTGGCCTGATCATAGTTCACTGTAACCTTGAATTCCTGGGCTCAAGCTCTCCTTCCACTTTAGCCTCCTGAGTCGCTATGACTGTAGATAGGTTTTTTTTGATAGAGTCAGGGTCTCACTATGTTGCCAGGGATGGTGACTTTCAATGTTTACATGTTCCTTTTAAAGCTTTTAGAGTCACCTATGCAAACTTCCTTTACTCAAGAGTTATTGCCTAAATATCCTGTAATATTTACTTCAGACGTGGCAAACTACTAATATCTGATAGAGTTTAGTGGGCTAATTGGGAGATTTAGGTAATTGCTTTAAATAAATGTTTCAAGTTAGCTTGGACACCGTAAAATTAAAAGCCATCAATAATCAGGAGCTAAGGCAGTTTCTGATAATTCCTCAGACTTTTACCAGCAGTTGTGCTGATATTTTTCTTTCATGATTGTAATTGCAAAGTTTGGCCCCATGCCTGGATACAGTTTGTTCACTTTCTCACCAGGGAAGCTGAACTCTTCTCTCAGTTGTAGTAGGGATACAAGTCCAGTGAACTGCCCATCTTTCTTTTTCTTGCATAAAATGAGACTCTTCATAAGGGTTCACAGTTGGCAAATAATTCATGTTGGCACAGGATGTAAAACGACTCAAAGCAAATTTGCAGCTGAAATTAAAGTCAGTTGTCTGCTCTGAAGAACAAAGAGATTTTTACTCTCAGAGTTTTTTGCTAGTGGAAATGCATTTACTGAAATCCTATTATATTCTCCTTCAAAGTATTCAGTCATTCCAATTCCATTGTACACATTTTCAGCACTTCCTGTGCTATACTAAAAACTAGTGTGGGAATTTGTTATTTTAAACTTCATTTGTAGGTTAGTAACTTCCACAACAGGTTTACCAACTCTCTCCCTTGTAGTATATCTTATAAGAGCATGAATCTTTAAATTAGGTTTTCATAAAAATCGCAGGAAGGACTTAAATAAGTATGATATTTGAACCTTACCCTCGGAGAGCCTGATTTCTGAGGTAGGATCTGAGAGTTATTTTTAAGCAGGCACATGGCTGACATTCATGTCAATAGTTGCTTGATAAAACTTCAGGATCTGTATCTCAGCACATTCACTTAACAAGATTACTAGCATTAACGTGGGCTTTTGTGTCACGTCTCCTTTGACCTCCACATCCAATCACCTGTCAAGTTCTATGGACACCGACTTTTCAATGATATTCATTCCCAATGCTTTTTTGATTTCTGCTGATATAAAGACAGAATGCACATTCAAATTTCTTCACCTTGACCATTGCACCAGCATCCCCAATCCTCTTGACTCTAGTCTCGTCCTTCCAAAACATTTAACGAATGATTTCCCTCCAAAAACATTTCATGTATGATATACCTCCTTGTTTCATGACACTGGTCCATTCAAAAACATTTTAAATCCCTCTAATTTCTATGAAGTAAAGTTCAAACCTTTTATTCAAGCCCCTTTATGATTCAAACTTGTCCTGAATGTTCACTGTTATGCTATAATCTTCTTTTGCTTGGAATGCCATCCTTTGCAATCTCTACCTGATACAATCTTACTCCATCTTCTAATGTTTAATTCAAATACTATCTCCTCCATTGTGGCAATTTCTAATGTTCTAAAATTGAAAACTTCCATAGCATTTATGTACATGTCTATGATGCATACTGTACATAATAGACACTCAAAACACTTAATAAGTGAAAAATGGTCACGAGATTAACTCCAATTTCTATGACTCATTTTCTCCTCATAGCCGATTGATCATTCAGCCATTTTGATTTTTAAATGTAATATTTAATGAAGTAAAACCATGTAGGGAAAAGTATGCTAAACATAAATATGCATTTAGATGAATTTTCATAGTGAACACATTGATATATCTAGAAACAGCATATGACCAGCAAACCAGAAGCAGCCTCATGGCCCCTTTCCATTCATATTTCTCATCAAAGATAACCATTAACCTGACTTCTAATGGCATAGATTACATTGCTTGTTGGTAAACCTGACATAAATGAAAACATACAGAATGTACAATTTATATTCAGCTTCTTTTGTTGAATATTGTGTTTTTGAGATTTGCTCACATTGTTGCATTTTAGCAATGTTTTCTAAATTTTAATCTCTACATAGTAATCCATTATATAAAAGTACTATAATTTATCTGCTTTATTCGCATGGATTGTTTCCTGCTTTTTAGTTTTTTGATAATGTTACTATATTCATTTTATACATGACTTTTGAAGATTGTATGTAAACACAAAAAGTGTACACCTAGAATTGGAATTGTTTAGTCAAACACTATTGATTTTATTTTCTAAATATTTCATCAATATACCCTCTTCAAATGTACTTCCGCTTCCCAAATTCAAGCTCAGATAATATTTAATTGGGACTAATAAAGCAGCCCCCAAACTGGTCTTTATGACTCTATTTATCACTATCATCCATTTTGACCAATTTTCACAAAGCAATCTGCACAAAACACAATTTTCATCATGTCTTCAATTGCCTGAAAACCTTTTACAGATTCCCTGTATAAAACTGAAGTTTTATATCTGACATGTGAGTTACTTCATGATCTGGACAGTGCTAATTTTTCAGTCTGTAACTTCCAATTCTTATTATCACAGATAGTATTTTTCTTTTAGTGATCTAAAATTTCATCATAGCCACTATTTTGATATAGGTAGTCAATAAGGACTTTAACACTAGTGTAGAGGTTTGTTTTCTTTGTTGATTTTAGGGAAATTTTTTCTTGGCCTACATGTCACTCCCATTGAATTCTACTCTCATGTTGTCATTGGCTGACACTTGACTCAAAAAACAGGTTTTGGTATTTGCTATGGTCTCAGTGTGCATCCCTCCAACCCAATTAATGTGCTGGAGACTTAATCCCCAATGCAACGGTGTTGTGAGTTGGGGCCTAATGGGGGGTGTTTAGGTAATGAGAGCTTTGCCTTCATAAATGGATTAATGCTGCTATAAAAAGCACTTGCAGGAGTGGGTTTGCCCCTGTCTGCCTTTGCCATGTAAGGGCACAGCAAGAATGCCCTCTCACAATGCCTTTGCCTTGATCTTGGACTTCCCATCCTCTACAACTGTGAGATATAAATGTTTGTTCTTTATAAATTATCCGGTTTCAGGTTTTTTTATGGCAACATTAACTAAAACAGTATTCCTTGAGTTGTTTAACAAATACTGTTGAAGACCCTGATATTTTAGTTTGAATTACGGAAAGTTCAGAATGTTGTTTTCCACCCTTTAGGTTGGGAAAACATTGATTCAGGGGTTCTAATAGTCTGATTCCCTGTGTGGGATTAAGTAGAATCACATAAGATTCCATGAAAGAGGCTTATCAAATAATTGGTGGCATATCATTTAAGAGAGTAATGATTGGGGTTGAAAGATACAGGAGGCAATCAGAGCCTCTTTTTCGAATTTCTAGAACTACTTCCCTGTATGTGGGGAGGAGCAGAAGGGACTAGAAGGCAAAGGTTTTGATTATTTATGATAGAAATGTTTGATGGCAAACTAAAACTTTGGCAACCAATGAACGGGGATAACTGACGTAGACCAGGACTTGGAATTCATCTATACAGTAGAGAAATAGCAATTATTGTAGACTAAGTGCACCACTCCAGTGGAATCAATTAAGACAGAGAACAATGAAATAGTATAAGCGTTGGCAGGCAATTGATCAAATTTTGGGTGTTGAGAAGAAGGAAAAAGATGATCAAGATAAAGGCTAAGAGAACAACGAGCCACGAACTCAGGCTAAAATAGACAATAGGAATTCATCATGTAAATACTTTGAATAAGTAAATAGAATTTCTTACAGAGCTACAAGCTGTTTGAATAAGAATGTTCTTAAGATATTCTCTTGCCTGGGGACTTAACTAAACTAAAAGATTGGGAGCTTCCAAATCTGCAGATTGATATGCTGCATGGTAGGTCTCAGAAACATAAAGATACATGTATAAAATAACCCCTAGTGGGCAAAGACACTCTTATTTTATGAGTTCAATCCAATTTTCTACCTCTATAGATCAGTCTCAGTTTTTGGTAGCTTTATTTGTGTGTGGGGAAAGATAAAAAATACTATAGAAACTGTAACTGAATCACAGGGTGCTAGAATATAGTTGGATCTAGACAGGTCATTGATAGGCAAATATTTATCAAACTTGCAAGAACCATGTTATAGTTTTATTAAAATCCAGAATTTTGGGCCCCTCCTCAGACCTAATTCCTCTGGGAATCTCCAGAGGGTAGAGGGGAAGAGGTAGGAACCAGGAAATTACATTATAAAATAAGCAGCCCAGGTGATTCTTTTGTGTAAAAAAATTTGAGAAACACAATTTAGACAGGATCAAAATGTGATAAAAATGAGTTACAGCAAGAAACTTGTTTAAGTGTTCGTGAAGGGAAGACCTGAAAGAATTTAAGCTAAACTCTTAGGAGGGATTGAGAAATTACTATCCTATGAATCGGAACAGATGACTGATATATAGCTCAAATCAGAGGAGTAAATTCAAAGTCAGATAGAATTAGGATGGCATGAAGAGATCCAGCTCAATGTAATGGAGAGGATTGGGGGCAGAGGTAGAATAGCTTTCTGGAAGGGTTACTCTATAGGTGAATTTAGGATGCAGGCTTATTTCAATAACCTTGGTCATATTTTCAAGTTGGAACTCAGTTTGATAAAGGACTCTCATCCTTTTGTGATGTTGCCCATATGTATTTGTGAGTTTGTGTGTCTCTGTGAGTACATGTATATGTGTATGCATATTTCTAGCCATCTTCCTTGTCTACAGATATGGATCTTGTCAGAGTTTCAAGTCTTTACTAACACAATGTTATGTCTTAATGTTTATTCATAGCCATTGATATTTTCATAATAATAAGAAACAAAGCAACTTTCCAAAAATTTATTGCATAATCTTTAACATAGATAAAGGAAGGGCTTGAAAAAGGGAGAAATTGTCTGTGTTTTTTTTCAGTAAAACATCAGGGAAGTTTTTTTTGTCTTTTTTTTGAGACTGAGTTTTGCCCTTGTCACCCAGGCTGGTGTGCAATGGCACGATCTTGGCTCTCTGCAACCTCTGCCTCCTGGGTTCAAGTGATTCTCCTGCCTCAGCCTCCCGAGTAGCTGGGATTACAGGTGGGCGCCACCACAGCAGACTAATTTTTTGTCTTTTTAGTAGAGATGGGGTTTCACCATATTGGGCAGGCTGGTCTTGAACTCCAGACTTCAGGTGATTCACCCACCTCGGCCTCCCAAAGTGCTGGGATTACAGGCGTGAGCCACTGAACCTGGCCTATTTCTTCTATTTCTTGTAAATGTTTCAGGTCTTTCCTTTTGTCTTTTTTTTTTTTGTTTCCATTTTCTCTTTCCTAGCATGATCTACTTAATAATATTGAATGTTATAAAAATTTTATAAGTATTTGTGTACTGGAAACAAAGATTTATTACAAAGATTTATTAACAAAATCTCAATGCTATAATAAAGATAAAACACTCATTATAATACATTTAGAGAAGTACATTGTTATCTGGACTATAAATATCAGTTTACTTCAAAAATTATTTCTGGTCCCATTATCTCGATTCCCCTGCCCAGAAAAGTTTATTATATCAACTGCAATCCACCTTAGGACTTTTTAAAACATTTACTTTTGAATAACTGTTTTCAAGAATACAAAATAAAAATGACCAGCTTCAATCTCCATTTTGCAATTAATAGAGCAGTTCCTATCAATAACCACTGGGAGGCAGCACATGTATGGTGTTTTCATTATTTTCTATGTAAAGTTATAAACTATGAGTTGATATTACCTGAAGTTAATGATAGTATTTTTATTATTTGCATTGAATCTGTGTTAACATAGATAATTAATGGCTTTAGTAAGACTGGTGAACAGAAAAAGCTAGCTAAACAATGTAAGAAAGTAAATAGCCATGCCTTGTTTGGAGGTCATTGTTTCCCACTGAAGAAAATAAATATAATGTTAAATACCTGAATCTTTTGCCATCTTTACAACTTGCCAAAAAACTAAGTACAGAAAATCTTAGGCTTGTCTATGTTCAATTTGAAAATTGTTTAGAAATAAAAATAATTATGCTTACATGCCTGAGTTAGAAAATAGCATCCAATACAGGAAACTCATTTACAGGCTTGCATGCCTATCTCAGTTAAAACAGATCTCTATTCTGCATAGATTTTCATTTAATATCCATTAAATTGTTACTGTTACTAAAGTGCATTACTGGAAATTTAGACAGTACAGGTCTATTGGAGATGCAGCATAGTAAGTAAATTTCCTGCTCATAACTTACTATTTCCAGCTTTATTAATGTGGAAATTAACATCAACGCATTTTCTTCTGTAGACACTAATGCCTTTAAAAATGTCCAATATTTTTAATTGTTATCAATTTTAAGTATGTCAAAAAACTTTTGGGCTCAAAGGATTGAGAGTAAATTTGACTAATGTAGAGTTTTAATTCACTTATTTTTCAATACCTGGACATAATTCAGTAATAGTGTGTATGATAGAGAATTTTTTTGTAAAATCATAATTCATAAATTTCAACAGAAAAATTACAAACTTTATTAAATACAAGTGATTCATTATTTGCCACATGCAATCTTTAACTGAAATAAAGTTATAATAAAAATACATTCCTATTTAATTATTGAGAATTCTTATACTATATCCAGAAAAAAGAAAAAAAAAAGAAAAAAATTCATGTGTTTGCTTGATTAGCAAAAGGAAGAAATGTCTTACGCCAGCCCTAATTAAGAAATTTTAGTGTTCTTTAAAATGACATGTTAAAGCTCTTTTTTCTTGCTATTAACTTAGACTTTTAGAAAATCTAGAATAATATTTATTTATTATATGTTGACAATAGTAAATGCAATAGCTACTATGTTGGTATTGTTACTATTTATCTTGTACTTGTTATTGTCCAATTATGTAAATTTTTTGGCTTTTATAATGAACCAATCTTTTAGAATAAAACTCCAGGATGCTAGTTTTTGTTACATAATTTGCAGTTATTTTGGAGCCTACCAGACAGAAAGACAGAGAATATTATCATTTAATATTTTAGTCCAACAATTTCTCTTCTCATTCTACAAATCTGCCTACAAAAGTACTGTAGCATCTCCATCTATCTCTCTGGGTCACCCTTTGACATAAATTACAACTAAAGTCCAAACATTTGGTCATAAGAAATAGAGTAGAAGCTCTCTTGACCAACCATCACATAATTTACCCACTGGTTTGTTTTGTCTCTCTTTTGACCTTGAAAACAAATGGACCAATGTTTCAGAAACTGAACATTCACAACAAAGAATTAGCCCACTAGTAAACCTGCGGGCTTCACCCTTACTTGTTGCTTACAGGCTTACAACAGTCAGTCAGGGTTGTTAGTTGCCTATACGGAAGGAGCTAGTTTTGTTGATTGCTGATGTGAGACCTCAATTCTTGTCTTCTTAGTTTAAAAGAATTTAAACGAGAGCGAAGGAGATGTAACATAAACTAATCCATTGCAAAAAGAAAAGAATGTTTTGAAAGTTAAGTGCAGAATAGACAGCATGCCCTGAGAGAGAATTCAGGGCGGCTGCTCATAAGGATGAGATCATAAGCAAAGACCAGCACTAGGGGGACTCCCTTTTTAGGAGTCTTACTTGATTATTCTTAAGGAGGTGGAAAGAGGTGTTGCTAGTAAGCACGTTCTGCATGTTCCTTTGGGTACACTTGCACAGTAGCTGTACATGCTTGTTCATACATCGCAGGTCTCATTAGCATCTTAAATCTCCACCTAAGGGTGTGTTTTTTACTATTATAATAAGCAAAGGGTTACTTTAAGGACAGGTAAAATCAAAGTGCACATGCTGTCTACAGGGGAAATTCCCTACTCAAGATAGCTTTGCTTGAATGAGCCCAACTATGTGAATGCTACGTCTTATTGTGTTGATTGTATGCTCACCATGGTTGCTGCATCCTGAGGACATGATCACTTCCTTGACTACTTATCTGCCTCAGTTTAAGCAGAAAAATTATTTATCCAAAGTACCGGATAGCTCACAGCAGCTCTTGGAAGGCTAGAATAGCCGGCTTTAAGGCAGTATTGCCCTAACATTTGTTAGGAGCTGAAGCAAAATGCACAATTCTGAACATGACCTTCACTCTCTTCCTACATTTGACTCCATTGTACCTAAGTAGGGCCTTATAAACATTATCTACACCTTAAGTCTCTGTGACCTAGAGATACACATATCTGTGGTGCAGTCTGCCTTTGGGAGGACTGACCCAACAAGAAACTCAAATAGGCCCAACAAAAGAGTCCATTAGCCAAGAAATGTTGGGGTTTTGAGTTGCCACATACATTTGAGAAGCACATGCTTCAGGTTGGCACTTCCCTTTTGTCCTAGGAATCCTTGTTTCATGGGAAAGGATATGGCATAAACAGCTTAACAGTTGCTTGGAGTTTATGCAGTCAGGCATCTTGGAGCTATTGAAAGTCAAAGTTAGTAACTGACAACCTAATTTCAGAACCTCTGTCTCTGCTGCTTAGAGAAAGCTGGAAAGCTTCACCACCACTCCCACTAAAAAATCAAATCCTGTAGCTACCACTTCTGAACAGAAAGCAAATCTAGGTCATTTATCTCCTTCCTAATGTGCCCACATCTTATAAGCAAGGCAGGTTGACCAAGAAAATTTCTAGCTGCTACTTCATGGAAGACTAAACTCATAATGTTGGAAATCTCTCAAACCCAGGAAGATTGTTGAATATTGCTGCATGGCCCCAAAGACATACTCTCTGTACACTAGACTTAGGGTTAATTGTGTTTTTTTTTCCAAAGCCGTTTAAGTCAGTTGCACACGTTTTGCAATTACATAATTTAAACACATTTTATATAAACCTATACAAAATAAATAAAAAGAAAATTGTTTCTCTTAAAACTTTGCTGAACACTTTGGAATAACTTGATGAGGGTGAGTTGCTTTTTAAAATGCTATTAAGTGTGGGTGGAAAAATCATTAAACTAAAAAAAGACTTTGCAGTTAGATTGCTTCTCAAGTGGTTTTTAGGTTAGGTCATTATTCCACTTTAAAGAAAACAAAATTTGAAATCAATTGGAGATAGCTCATCATGGGCGTGGCTAATTAAGGAAAGGTAACAGGTTACTTCAGTCAGCCCACACATGTTCAAAGAAAAGACGTTGGCCCTGTGTCAAAAGATTATTAGTAAAGAATTTTTTAGTTGGTTTGAAACTTGTGAGAAAAAAAATCATAAAACTGAGCCTTAGAGGAATGATATCTATTTATTAACTTAAAATTCAAAATTTTACATTAAGCATTTAAGTCATTTATTGACTGAGAATAACCTGACAATATTGCAAACTTTATTTTATGAAATCTCCCATGAACTGACTATTTTTTAAAATAGCCAACAGATTAATCTTGATCCCTCTGAATAAGATGGCTTATTCTGTGTGTCCAGATAATTAAAGTTATGGTTGTAACTTGGATACTTGTGTTAGGTTACTTGGTCTTTAATATAAATTAATTTCTCATGGATTCAGCTGTATTATATTTTTTAAAATGGGTGAAACAAAAGCCTCAATTTATTTTTACCAAATTTTCACAGATAAATTGGAACAAATAATACATTCATACTATTATACTGCTAATAATAATTTGTATAATATAAGATATAGACTAATGGAATGGAACAGAGCCCTCAGAAATAATGCCACGTATCTACAACTATCTGATCTTTGACAAACCTGACAAAAACAAGAAATAGGGAAAGGATTCCCTATTTAATAAATGGTGCTGGGAAAACTGGCTAGCCCTATGTAGAAAGCTGAAAGTGGATCCCTGCCTTACACCTTATACAAAAATTAATTCAAGATGTATTAAAGACTTAAATGTTAGACCTAAAACCATAAAAACCCTAGAAGAAAACCTAGGCAATACCATTCAGGAAATAGGCATGGGCAAGGACTTCATGTCTAAAACACCAAAAGCAATGGCAACAAAAGCCAAAATTGACAAATGGGATCTAATTCAACTAAAGAGTTCTGCACAGCAAAAGAAACTACCATCAGAGTGAATAGGCAACCTACAAAATTGGAGAAAATTTTTGCAACCTACTCATCTGACGAAGGGCTAATATCCAGAATCTACAATGAACTCAAACAAATTTACAAGAAAAAAACAAACAACCCCATCAAAAAGTGGGCGAAGGATATGAACAGACACTTCTCAAAAGAAGACATTTATGCAGCCAAAAAACACATGAAAAAATGCTCATCATCATTGGCCATCATTGAAACGCAAATCAAAACCACAATGAGATGCCATCTCACACCAGTTAGAATGGCCATCATTAAAAAGTCAGGAAACAACAGGTGCTGGAGAGGATGTGGAGAAACAGGAACACTTTTACACTGTTGGTGGGACTGTAAACTAGTTCAACCATTGTGGAAGTCAGTGTGGCGATTCCTCAGGGATCTAGAACTAGAAATACCATTTGATCCAGCCATCCCATTACCGGGTATATACCCAAAGGATTATAAATCATGCTGCTATAGAGACCCATACACATGTATGTTTATTGTGGCACTATTCACAATAGCAAAGAGTTGGAACCAACCCAAATGTCCAACAACAATAGACTGGATTAAGAAAATGTGGCACATATACACCATGGAATACTATGCAGCCATAAAAAATGATGAGTTCATGTCCTTCATAGGGACATGGATGAAGCTGGAAACCATCATTCTCAGCAAACTATCGCAAGGACAAAAAACCAAACACCGCATGTTCTCACTCATAGGTGGGAATTGAACAATGAGAACACATGGACACAGGAAGGGGAACATCACACTCTGGGGACTGTTGTGGGGTGGGGGGAGAGGGGAGGGATAGCATTAGGAGATATACCTAATGCTAAATGACGAGTTAATGGGTGCAGCACACCAACAGGGCACATGGATACATATGTAACAAACCTGCACATTGTGTGCATGTACACTAAAACTTAAAGTATAGTAAAAGAAAAGAAAAGAAAAAAATTTGAAAACCAATAAAAAAATACAAATAATAATACATATTATTAATTAATTAAATCCTGCTGTAAAGATGAGGGTATTAGCAACTTTTAAAAAATGCTCACTATATATCTGCATTGTTTTAAGTTACTATTCCTATACAAAAAGCAACTGAAACAATTACATAGCTAATTATTTCCTTTTATCATATCAGAATTATCATCAGAATTTTGTGTTAAGCAATTTGCGTGCCTTCATTTCTGTATATATCATCTTACTCAGCTTTTATTCAAAATTAATAAATATTTTGGCTGCATTCTGCTATGAAAATGGTGCTTTCTTAGCCCAGCTCTTATGTTGTTTCCCATGACACTGTTAGCTCTGGTCTTGTCACTTTGAATTCCTAACGTTTACCTGGACTGGTATTCTGGTATTTGTTTCTTACTAGGTCTTTTCCAATTCTTGCACTCTGTTCATTTCCTTAATATTGTTTAACCAGCTTTGCTAAGAATTGGTGACTCTTTTAAGGTAAGCTCTTATGCAGAACTTCATCTTGATGACTAGATTTGGGTTCCTATATTTGCTTTGATGACCAAAGTGCCTTGCGTTTTGCCATGATCATCAGATCACCTATGGGTAACACATGAGTGCCATTATTCATGCTTATGGACATCCCCTTCTCTTCTGCATCCTTCCTGGTTGTAACTTTTCTGGTTTTAGCTCCGTGCTATCCATTCATCACCCATTGAACCCAAATATCTAGGATTTTTAGGGGACCCAACTATCTTAAAATAACTATTAATCCTCTTTGGTTCCTGGCATCATTTGTCTTTCCCTTGTACTGCTATGCTATGTTAATTTTTCCAATTTGTTTTTATCAGCCCATATTTCTGAAGCAAATTGATTCTGTCTTGACATTTCTGAGCTGAGTTCTATCCATAATAACTTAACATTTTTATCAGTCTGTATTGCATGCAGCTGCGTATAACAGTGAAACCAATTTAAAATTTCTTAACTAATTAGTTATTAGTCATGTATTTTCCTCCGCTAGAAGACGTCTGGAGTTAATAGGTCCAGAGTTGGTGTATCTGTTCAGTATTCTCCCCAGGACCCAGATTCCTGCTTTTTTCAGCTCCTTCAAGTAAGTTAGCCTGTTACTTTTGTCATTTTGGTTGTATAATGGCCAATTTTGTTTTTGCCAATATTTTAGTTGCTTCTTTTCTCCATGAAGCACAACTTTTATGCTTCTAAACTTTCAAAAAAACTGCTTTATTGGGGTATAACTGACATGCGATAAACTGTATACACTTAAAGTAACTAAATAAATTTGGACCTATACATACCCATAAACACACACACACACACACACACACAGAAAAGAACCTTCAGCTTTTCTGTATCTTGACACATTATTGAGATCAGGCATAAAGTAGATTTCATAGCATTTAGCATCAGTCATCAGTGCCTGGCCAATTAACAACATTCTTATTCCTTGTTTGTGGGAAAGTGTAAATGACCTGGTAACTGGGAGATAGAAAAAGTGTGAAATGCCTCTGGTGTAAATATTTGAGTTATCGTTAGAATTCATCTCAGTGAGCCCAGAAAATTTAGATACTCATATGCTCTTTATATTTTCCATGCAGTAAAATGTTCTGTAATTGGATTTCTGTGTCTTATTTCCTAAATGTTATTCTCTCATAAATGTACTGTTGCTCTTCTCTTCATAAATGTATACCTGCCACGTAATTAAAATAGTAGCTGATGCATGAAAATGTAGGACAGGCAGTGGTGGGGAATGTTAGGGATTTGGAGTAAAATAGAATAAAATTCAAATCTCAATTCCATGATGGACTTCTTTATCCTGGCATCAGGGTTAGAGTTTGGATCAGGGTCAGAATCATGTAATTAACCTCCTAAGTGTTGGTTTTCTTGTCGGTAAAATGTCAATAATAACACATTTCTAATAATGTAGTGATGAGTAGTAATGTAATGCCTGACACAGGTCATCCTCAAAAAATTGATGCTATTAAAAGTGGTATCATTTTGTACTATAACATCTTATCACTTGGCAAGGGTAGGTTTGGATAATGTGAAATAACTCATATTTTCTCTTCCAACTTAAATATCTGGCTGACTATGAAATTATGCATGATATGATGAGCTTTCCTGTCACGCTTTAAGAGGTTTCTATTATGGGAACAAAACTGTTAGGTTATAGAGAGAATGTTCAACAAGTTTAGGGTTGTAAAGTAATTTCTCCCAGTGAATTGAGAAGTTTACATGGTGGAGGGGAAAACATGAGTGGGTTAAGGAAGCACAAACGAGTAAGAAGTTGAATTTCAAGGAGAAAATAGGAGTATTTGCTGTAAATCATGCTTTTTATTTTTTGTTTTTCCCCCCATACTTTTCTTTGGAAAAGTATCAAAAAAGTCAATGTATGTCTGTGTATATATGAGTGTGTGCATAGGTGTATTTGCATGAATTTGTGTATGCTCACACATTTTGAAAGGATACAGAAAGTATATATTTGTTTTTTTGTTTACTCCTTAGTTATTTTCACGTCCCCTCTCTTCTCTTTTTTTCTCACATCTTGCCAAAACCCTGGTTCATAAGAAATATGCTCACGTATGTACGTATCAAAGTAAAGATTCACCCAGCGTTTAAAATGACTACAACTGAAACATATCGGGGACAGTTCAAACTCAAGAGGGTTGTTAACTCTGATTATAACTACTCTGACCATTTGCTGGCCAGATGAAACTCCACTGTGCTATTTTGACTCAAACTCCCAGGGATTGTGCAAAATATTACTTTGGAACTCTAAAAAGAAAACATCTTGGATATAATAGCTATGTACATTTAGAGGTAGGAAATTGCTAATTCAGCTGTAAAATTGTTTCATTTGATTCAAGATGCACTTTTTGAGCTTCCTCTTTGTTGCCAGAAAGCATTGATATATACACATTACCAAGCTATAAACCATATTTAATTTAAACATAACTGGCTTTATTAATCCTCTCTATGTCTCAAAACCTTTTTGTACTATAAAAGAACGTAAGCATCAGTGCATGAAACTCAGATATAGTCAGATGATTTCCCACATTTAGCTGAGATTCCAGCTTAACCACTGAACAAAATAGATGAGTGTGAGGCCATAATATTCATAAGCATAGCATGAATATTTTGATAGCCTTTCTGCCATGAACAAATTTGAAAACTCGTTCTCCCTTTGTATCCAGGCAATTCAAATGCTATATTTGCCAGAAAATGTAATTTTAGAAATCATTAGAATTAATGAAGTCATATTTTCAAACAATAGAAATGTCCACTGCACTAAAACCATTTTCAGATATATGGAAATCCATTTTATTGTATTATGTTCTGAAATTATTATCCTTTTAGTTTGGAGACCAATGATTGTAAGGAATTCCACCAGGTGGCTTTCTGATCCCAAACCCAAACTTCTCCCCTTTCTGAAGTGACTAAACCACCAAGAAAACCTCTAGCTCTTTTTTGAAATACTGTGCATAGGTTTATCAAGTTAGTGAAATAGTCCTACAGGTTTACTGGTAACTGTTTGAGTTATAAACATCTTCAGTAAAACCTTAGAAAATTGAGTTGCATATGAGATATGATCCTACCATTATATCAGTTAAACTTATATCTGCTTTTGCATTTCTGATTTTTAACAGTCAAAAGTAGGATAATCAATAAAAGAAAAAACTAAACTATTTAATTTTTAAAATATATTCCTTACTTCTGTTGTTACATTATGGCATGTTCTTGATAGTAAACATGATGTCAGTGGTGTGAATTAGTTATGATTAAGGATTCAGAATGCCAATTTTAAAGGTTAATTTGGCCTCTTCCATAAAATCAGATCTTCGTCAGTGACGGAAAGCACTGGAAAGTTTTAAATAATTTATGTTAGTACTAACTGGTGTCATTCTTTTAATCTCTTCTGAGGACCTAATAAAGGTGAAAGTGACAGTAACTACCATCTTCTTTGTCTACATAGCTACAAAATATTATAACCAATGTTTCTGTATCCAAGGGGGGAACACAAAGACAACCAGCTAACCCATTCCATCCTCATGAACAGAGAAGGACTTTAGAAAAAAGAGTGTTTTACAGGCCAGAGAGTTCCATGCTCGACTGTCTTTTTGAAAAACTTTTGCATTTGTGGCTACTATTCCTGGTTATCCAATGTAATCCATTTAAAATTGTGACTAATGCCATAATACAGTATTATTTCAGGCCACTGTAGCTGAAGAAAATTTCGTGATGTTGCTCAGGAAAAATCTTGACTTAATGCATAAGATTGTTTTTCTTTTCTGAGATGGCAGATAGAAGGCAGTGTTAGTATGCCTCTCACACTTGGAAGAACAGAATAGTGGGTAGAGATTTTTTTTCCCCTAAAAACCACCACAGGAGCTTAAAATGAAAACCAGAAGAATCCACAGACTCTTTGAAAGAAGTGGCAGACTGCAGCCTGCTTTGTGAGACAGGTGAAAAACCGTAAGTATCCAGAGTATAAGAGGGGGAAAGCCTACCTCCAAGCACACATCCCTACCAGGGAATCTGAAAATCCAGGCCATGGTTTAAGAAACCCTTAATTCTACCAAGAGCTGGAATGGATTTAGGGAGTGGCATGAAATATAAAACAGCAGCAGCAGTAGGAAGTGCCTCGTAGGCATTCCCAGTCTCCAGAGTGGACCAAGGGAAGCCATCTCTGACTGTATTTCACAGGGGCCCTCAGGGAAGTCAGCCAATGAGCTCAAGGAGAGGTCCCAGGGTGAAAGATGCCCCCAACTGGATTTTGTGATATAATCTCAAGTGGTGATAAACTCCTTTGAACAGAACCTGGAAAAGAGTGGGAAGTGTGTCGTAGATAGGAGCATAGGAGCTGGGCACCAAGCCTTGCAGCAGACAAGGAGGGACGTGGCCTGAGAGTCATGCTTGTTTTCTCTGCAGGGAAGCCTATGGCCAGCGCAATCTGAGTTCTGTGCTCAGGCTGTCTGGATCTAAACCCAGTGCTTTTAGCAGAGCACTGTGAGAGTGAGACTGGCCTCACTGACTATGTGGGGGCTGAGTGAGGCTTGCTGCTTCCCACTACTCCCCTCTCCCTTTGCAAACTCTTGTAAGCATCAGTGGCAGTTATACTCCTCTCTGGAACATTACCCCAGCAGCCTGAGAACCAGCCTGTCTACCACAGGGGCTGCAGCCTGCCCCGCCCAAGGATAGTCTGAGCTTAGACCCACTTAACCCTGCCCCCACCTGGTAATATTTCTCCACCGCCCTGGTAGCTTAACACAAAGGACATAAACTTTTGGGAGCTTTATGACCCTGCCTATTCTCTGAAAAACCAGAATACTTCTCCTGGGAAACTTAAGCCAAGCTCAAATCCCACTACTACTACTGCTGCTGGTGCTTTTCTGCAAGCACCACCACCTGACTGGAGGCCAGCCAACATAGGCCATTACAGCACCTCTAGGTAGAATAATACTGTACCCTAGAAGGAGAAAAATGGCTGCATGATCTCGGTTATCACCACTGCCTGTGACACAATGGCTAACCAGAGGTCCTGAGTCCATCCACAGCAGAGGTTCAATACTAGAATAAGCCAGCACAGTAAGCCTATCTACAACCAAGGAATCTCAGTCTATGTCCTTCTTCTGTCACCTCCATCAGAGCAGGTGCTAGGATCCACTGTTGGGAGACTTGAAGACAGGTCACATCAATGGATCTCTTACAGACATTCCTCAGAACCAGAACTGAGTCTGGTGGTCCCACTGGGTGGCTAGACCCAGAAGAGCAATAACAATCACTGCAGTCTAGCTTTCAGGAAGTCCTATTCCTAAGGGAAGGAGGAGGACACTATATCAAACGGACACCCAGTGGGACAAAAGAATCTGAATGGCAAATCATAAGTCTCAGATTTTTCCAGTGATGGGAAGTTTCTTTCAGCAGAAACACAATTGCAGTGCTGGGTGCAGTAGAGAAAGTTTGCACTTCCACCCCAATAGGCAGGCACCTCGTGATCATGAAGAGTCTTGGAGAAGGAGTCTTTGTTCCCCCCAATACACCACTGAAAACACAGCTGGGGCTTCTCGCATGGGAACACAGGATGAATGCACCTATAAACAGCCTTCCTGGAACAATTCAGTGACATTACAGCCTCAAAGGAGGAGCACTCTTCAGATTCAGCCTGTATGAAAGGCAGTTACAAATCCTCGCTAACATTCCTGCAGATGAAAAGAGGTACCTGTCTAATATGTATAGCTAGAACATTGGGACAGAAGTGAGGCTGTGAGGTGGACAGATTTCCTGCTGGCCTAGGAGGGGAGCTGAGGAAGCTCCCACCCTCCGCCCTGATAAAACCTCAGCACATCTAATTGAGAGCTACCCCAGCCACCTTCTTCAAGGCTGGGACCTCTGCTCGCCATTAGGTGTTACATCTAACCACCTGCTCTAGCTACAATGGGTTCCTACCCAGGGCTATCTCCCTTATTGGCCTAAAGCCTGAATCATCCACTCAATAAATAAAATACTGGGGAAAATCTGAACAAATAAATAAAGTGTACACAATGAGATAAGTTTCAAGAGATCCCTGCCATTCCAACCCCACAGGAGACAGTGAACTCACCCGCACACCAGGTACATAACTACTACAACCAGCATCTGGGATGCCAGCATGCAGAGTGTTTATGAGAAACTGTATAGGAAACTCATACAGATTCTTCACACCTAAAAGCATTAAGAATCAAATTAGGCTATAATAAACTATAATAATTAGATCCTTAAGAGGAAAAAAATAAATAAAAAATACAGTCCAATCAAAAATAAATTCAAGAAAAATTTGAAGAAATATTCTACTCAATGAGAAGGAATCAGAAAAGTAATTCTGGTAATATGACACAACAGAACTCTGTAACGCTAAAACAGGGTTCTATATCCCCTCAAAAGATCACACTAGCTCTCCAGCAATGAATCCAAAACAAGATAAAATGTTTGAAATGCAAGATGAAGAATTCAGAAGGTTAATTATTAATCTACTCAAGGAGATACCAGAGAAAGGTGAAAACCAACTGAAAAAAAAAAAAGACAAATCCAGGATATGAGTGCAAAAATTGTTTAGGAAGATAGATATCATAAAGAAAAAAACAATAAGAACTTCTGGAAATGAAAAACACACTTAGATAAATACAAATTGCATTAAAAAGTTTCAATAATAGTCTAGAACAAGTAGGAGAAAGAATTTCAGCGCTTAAAGACAAGGCTTTTGAATTAACCCACTCAGACAAAGACAAAGAAAGAACAATAAAAAATGAACATCATATTTACTAACATCATGTTTACTATCAAGAACACACCATAATATAACAACAGAAGTTTCCAAGAAATATAACATTATTTAAAATGGTAAAACCTAAAAATAATTAGTGTTTGAGGGAGAAGTCCAAAACTTTGAAACGCTTATTTGAGGGAAAAATTGAGGAAAACTTCCCTGGCCTTTCTAGAGATCTAGATATCCAAATATAAGAAGCTCAAAGAACTCCTAGGAAATTAACCGCAAAAGATAATCACTAAGGCAAACAGTCATTACACTACCTAAAGTCAACACAAAGGAAAGAATTTTCAGAACTGTGAGACAAAAGCATCAGCTAACCTATAAAGGGACACCTATTAGACTAACAGCAGATTTCTCAGCAGGCAGCATACAAGCCAGAAGAGATTGAGGTCCTGTCTTTAGCCTCCTTAAACAAAATAATTGTCGGCCAAAGTCCAGCAAAACTAAGCTTCCTAAATAAGAGAGAGAGAAAGTCTTTTTCAGACAAACAAATGCTGAGGGATTTTGCCACTACCAAACCAACACTACAAGAAATGCTAAGAGGATGGTACTGGTACCAAAACAGATATATAGACCAATGGAACAAAACAGAGGCCTCAGAAATAATGCCACACATCCACAACCACCTGATCTTTGACAAGCCTGACAAAAATAAGCAATGGGGAAAGGATTCCCCATTTAATAAACAGTGCTGGGAAAACTGTCTAGCCATATGCAGAAAACTGAAACTAGACCCCTTCCTTACACCTTATACAAAAATTAACTGAAGATGAGTTAAAGACTTAAATATAAGACCTAAAACAATAACAATCCTAGAAGAAAACCTAGGCACTACCACTCAGGACAATGGCATGGGCAAAGACTTCATAACTAAAAAACGAAAACAGCAAAAGCAATGGCAAAGAAGCCCAAATTGACAAATAGGATCTAATTAAACTAAAGAGCTTCTGCACAGCAAAAGAAACTATCATCAGAGTGAACAGGCAACCTACAGAATGGGAGAAAATTTTTGTAATCTATCCATCTGACAAAGGGCTGATATCCAGAATCTACAAAGAAACAAATTTACAAGAAAAAAAAAAACAAAAAAACTTCATCAAAAAGTGGGCAAAAGATATCAACGGACACTTCTCAAAAGAAGACATTTATGCAGCCAACAAACATATGAAAAAAAGCTCATCATCACTAGTCATTAGAGAAATGCTAATCAAAACCACAATTAGATACCATCTCATGCCAGTTAGAATGGCAATCATTAAAAAGTCAGGAAACAACAGATGCTGGAGAGGATGTGGAGAAATAGGAATGCTTTTACACTGTTGGTGGGAGTGTAAATTAGTTCAACCATTGTGGAAGTCAGTGTGGCGATTGCTTAAGGACCTAGAACCAGAAATACCATTTGACCCAGCAATCCCATTACTAGGTATATACCCAAAGAATTATAAATCATTCTACTATAAAACACATGCACACTTATGTTTATTGCAGCACTGTTCACAATAGCAAAGACTTGGAACCAACCCAAATGCCCATCAATGATAGACTGGATAAAGAAAATGTGGCATATATACACCATGGAATACTATGCAGCCATGAAAAGGAAGAGTTCATGTCCTTTGCCGGGACATGGATGAAGCTGGAAACCATCATTCTCAGCAAACTAACACAGGAACAGAAAACCGAATAACACATGTTCTCATTCATACATGGGAGTCGAACAATGAGAACACATAGACACGGAGGGGAACATCACACACTGGGACCTGTTCGGGGGTGAGGGGCTAGGGGAGGGATAGAATTAGGAGAAATACCTAATGTAGATGATAGGTTGATGGGTGCAGCAAACCACCATGGCACATGTATACCTATGTAACAAGCCTGCACGTTCTGCACATGTATTCCAGAACTTAAAGTATAATAAATAAATAAATAAATAAATAAATAAATAAATAAATAAATAAAAAAAATGCCAAAAAGAGTTCTATCTGGAAACAAGACCTTAATATGCACCAAAATAGAACCTCTTCAAAGCATAAATCTCACAGGACCTATAAAATAATACCACAATGTAAAAAAGTATCTAGGTAACAACTACCATGATGAATAGAACAGTATCTCACATCTCAATATAAACGTTGAATGTTAGTGGCCTAAATTTCCACTTAAATGATATAGAATGGCAGAATGGATTAAAAGCCACCAACCAAGTATCTCCTGTGTCTTCAAGAGACTCACCTAGCGCATAATAACTCACATAAACTTAAGGTAAAGGAGTGGAGAAAAGATATTCCACGCAAATGGAAACTAAACAAGACCAGAGTACCTATTCTTATATCAGACAAAACAGACTTTAAAGCAACAACTATAAAAGAAAAAAGACAAAGAAGGACATTATATAATGATAAAAAGATTAGTCCAATAGGAAGATATTACAATGCTAAATTTATATGCACCTAACATTGGAGCTCCAGATTTATAAAACAATTACAACTAGACCTAAGAAATTAGATAGCTGCAACCCCATAGTAGTGGCGAACCTCAATACTCCACTGACAGCAATAGACAGATCATCAAGACAGAAAGTCAACAAAGAAATAATGGACGTAAACTATACCCTAGAACAAATGGACTTAACAGGTATTTACAGAAAATTCTGCTTCATTATGACAGAATATATATTCTTCCCTTCAACACATGGTAAATTCTCCAGGATTCCATATCATAGGCCACTAAACAAGTCTTGATAAATTTAAGAAAGTTGGAATCATACCAAGTATCCTCTCAGACCACAGTGGAATAAAACTGGAAATCCACTCCAAAAGAAACTCTCAAAAGTGTACAAATACATGGAAATTAAATGATCTACTCTTGAATGATTTGGGGGTTAACAATGAAATGAAAATGGAAATTAGAAATGCTTTGAAATGACTAACAGTGACACAACTGATCAAAACCTCTGGGATACAGCAAAAGTGGTGATAAGAGGAAAGTTCATAGCATTAAATGCCTACATCAAAAAGTCTGAGCACTTTGGGAAGCTGAGGCAGGTGGATCATGAGGTCAGGAGTTCCAGACCAGCTGGCCAAGATGGTGAAACCCCGTCTTTACTAAAAATACAAAAATTAGCCAGGCATGGTTGCGGGTGCCTGTAATCCTAACTACTTGGGAGGCTAAGGCAGGAAATTGCTTGAACCTGGGAGGTGGAGGTTGCAGTGATCTGAGATTGCGCCACTGCACTCCAGCCTGGGTGACAGAGCAAGATTCTGTCTCAAAAAACAACAACAACAACAAAAACCTGAAGCACTTTTTGACAACCCAGTTAGGCAACCTAGTTTCATACCTCATGGTACTAGAGAAACAAGAACAAACTAAACCCAAACCCAGGAGAATAAAAGAAATAACAAATAAACAACAACAAAAAAGTAGAAAAGATAAACATCAAAAAGCTGTTTTTCTGAAAAGAAACAAAATTGATAACCATTAGTGGGATTAGCCAAGAAAAGAAGGGAAAAGACCCAAATAAGCTCAATTAGAAATGAAACCAGAACTATTACAAACAATACCACAGAAACACAAACCTAACTTGAAGCAACTATGAACACCTTTACATGCACAAACTAGAAAATCTAGAGGAAATGGATAAATTCCAGGAAATATACAACCCTCCTAGATTAAATCAGGAAGAAACAGAAACCCTGAACAGATCAGTAACAAGCAATGAGATCGAATCACGTAATTTAAAAAAAATCGCCAACAGAAAAATTCAGGATTAGATGGATTCACAGCTGAATTCTACCAGGCCTTTAAAGAATGGGTACCAATTCTACTGAAACTATTCCAAAAGATAGAGAAAGAGGGAATCCTTACTAAATCATTTTATGAAGCCAGTATCATCCTAATATCAAAACCAGGAAAGGACAAAAAAAGAGAACACTACAGACCAATATCCCTGATGAACATAGACATAAAAATTCTCAACCAAATACTAGCTAAGTGGATCCAAAAGCATATCAAAGAGATAATACATCTTGTTCAAATGGGTTTCATACCAGGGATGCAGAGGTGATTTAACATACCCAAATCAAAAAATGTGATACATGACATAAACAGGATTAAAAAAGAAAACTGTATGATTATCTCAGTAGATGCAGAAAAAGCATTTGAAGAAATCCAGCATTCCTTTATGATTAAAACCTTCAACAAAATAGGCATAGAAGGAATTTACCTCAAAGTAATAAAAGCCATCTATTACAAACCCAGAGCCAACATTATACTGAATGGGGAAAAGTTGAAAACACTCTCCCTGAGAACTGGAACAAGACAAGGATGCCCATTTTCACTACTTCTACTCAACATAGTATCAGAAGTTCCAGCCAGAGCAATCAGACAAGAGAAAGAAACAAAAGTCACCCAAATTGGGAAAGAGAAACTCTAATTGTCACTGTTCATCAAGTGACTGTGAACCTAGAGAGCCCTAAAGACTGATCCAAAAGATCTCCTAGACCTGATAAATGAATTCAGTAAAGTCTCAGGATACAAAATCAATGAACACAAATTCACAAATTAGTAGCACTGCTATACACCAACAATGACCAAGCTGAGAATCAAATCAAGAACTCAATCCCTTTTAGCCCAGGTTGGAGTGCAGAGTGTGGTAGCATAATCATAGCTCACTGTAACTTCAAACTCCTGGGCTCAAGTGATCCTCCATCTCAGCCATCCAAGTAGCTGGGACAACAGGTTTGCATCAACATGTCCAGCCAATTTTCTTATTTTGTGTGTGTGTAGAAATGAGGTCTCTCTATGTTGCCCAAACTGGTCTCCAACTCTAGGCCTCAAGCCATCCTCCCAACTCGGCCCCACAAAGTGTTGGGATTACAGGTGTGATCCCCTGCACCCAGCCAATACTATTTCTATGTATGGAATTATTAGCTTTTAATGGAGAAATGATCACCATGTAATAAGGCTGTATAATAAGGCCACCAAATAATAAGTCAATGTTAAAATCATTACTTGATGCAAGTCTAGCAAAGCAAAGTGGATTTTACCTGATTACACAGCTAAAGATTGTTATCTTTGGTAAACAATAACCAACTCAATTTTGTTCTTTGAATTTAGGATATTGCAAACAGTATATACCTTCTTAAATGTGGAAATGAAACAGCACTTTGTTCATTTCTGCCTAGTTTCTTTGAAATTATTCTATCTATATCCATTTCTTTCTGGAAAACCAGTGAATACTGGTTGAGTTTTCTTTATATTTGCCCACACTAGAAAAGAGACAGAAGAACAACAACAAAAAAATAATCAGAGTACAACCCATATTGGGCATTCAGATATTTTTTAATCATATATTTGTGCATGGGTTACTTTGCTTTTTTGAGAATTTGAAAGAAAAAATAATGAAATGATGCTGCCATACTTTGAAACTATGAATTTAAGGGAATAAGATCATTATCTTTTGCCTCCAACCTGTCACATTATTCATAATTTTCTCTTTACTTTGTGTGCATGCTGGCTGCTGAGAGCATATGGTATCCCAAGCAACAATTTATGCTAAAGTGCTCTTTTAAAATTATGGCAGTTCTAGGTCATGTGGTCTTACATTGATATGTTAGTTAACTGTTTATGTCCAAATGACTAAACTGCATGTTCAGACACTGAATATAAACTGAGTCAACAAAAGGATGTATCATCTACTTTGATAATTATTATGCTACTGGAAAAAGTCTTCCTAAGGATACTTTTGAAAAGATGTTTATTCACTCTAGCTTGTCACAGAGGAGTTAAAATTCTATGGTTGAAGAGTTTGATTCTGCATACTGCCTGGAACTATCATCATCTTCTTCATTTTGGCCTCAACAGAAAATCTAACATCTCGGCTCCAGGAATGACTTGGCACATTAGCCTTGTCTTGAGACATCTGCTAAGGCCTAGCAAAGTTCTTTTCCCCTTTTCATGCATAAAGCTGAACATGGCAATGGCGTTTTGTATTAGCATTTATACAGAAATGCATGTATTGAATAACTGCTGTGTATGCCTGGCATCAGAATCAAATATAATTTTTAAAAATACACAGAGGAGCTTCCAGTTTCCAATTCTGCATACAAAGAGCTTAGAAGCCCTTCGCTCCATCCTAACAAATAGAATGCTGAGCAGACTGGAAAATCAACAACTCTACTTGAATCTGTAAGAGAGGGGGGAGCGCAGGGCACATCACCTCCCCCAAGATTGGAGAGAGAGGCAACTGAATACAGAGAGTCACAGCTTACTGGAGGGGAGAATCATGATCAGGAATCACAGCAGAAGGCTAGGTGCAGTGGTTCACCTCTAAAATTCTAAATTCCTTCAGAATTCCTTTAGAAGTTTAGACGTGAACCACTTTGGAAGCCAACTTGAGCTCAAGAGTTCAAGGCTGCAGTGAGCTATGATCACAACACTGCACTTCAGCCTGGGTGACAGGGTGATAATTTGTCTCAAAAAAAAAAAAAAAAAAGAAAGAAAGAAAGAAAGAAAAGAAAACAAGCAAAGAAATTGGTGCAAGAACCAATGCAGAGTAGGAAAATATGAAGTGTGATTGATGAATAGAGGCTTGGTGTGGGCAATTTTGAGGGTTGAAATTTTCGTGCCCCAGTCATGGGGGAGGGACCCCACAACACTTTGAGATTTACCTCCAGGAACTCAAAAAGGTTCCCACGATAAATGCTGAAGAAAAATCCCCTTGTGCTATGGCAAGGGAAGAGGAAAAGAAACCATTTAAAAATATACCAGACCGGCCGGGCATGGTGTCTCATGCCTGTAATCCCAGCACTTTGGGATGCCAAGGCAGGTGGATCACCTGAGGTCAGTAGTTCGAGACCAGCCTTGCCAACATGGTGAAACCTCCTCTTTACTAAAAATACTGGGTGTGGTGGCAGGTGCCTGTACTCCCAGCTGCTTGGGAGGCTGAGGCAGGAGAATCACTTGAACCCAGGAGGCAGAGGTTGCAGTGAGCCAAGACCACGCCATTGCACTCCAGCCTGGGCAACAAGAGCGAAACTCCATCTCAAAATAACAATAATAATAAAATTTTAAAAAAGCATCTGTCCTCAGGAGAAACAAGTTAACCAGAGCCTATTCTGCTAGGTTATTCACAGAGCCTAAATAACCTGGAGGCAGGAAAATACCCAAATCCTGGACCTTCTTGGCTTTCTGTACCACCTACTAGAGAAAATAAAAACTGAAAAGCACCTACGAATTCACAGTCCAGAGGTATAAGCTCACTAAAAGACTGAGACTGAAACATAGGACCATAGAATGGTTCCTTTCTCTTCACCCTTTATCACCCCGTTACTAAAGACCTATTTATAGCAATTTCTTGTACCTAGTACGTTATTTTTGACTATCAAGAAAATGTTATAGAACAAATACTAAATGGCAATAAACAGAATTTGAAAAGAGAACAAACCTCAGAACATGGCAAGGATTTTGGAATGATTAGACCAGCAATTTAAAAACATATATGATTAATATGGTAAGGGCCCTAAAATAATATAGGCAATATGCAACAACAGATGGGCCATGTTAGCAGAGAGATGGAAACATTAGGGAAGAACTGAAAAGTAATGCTAGATATCAAAAGCATTGTAACAGAAATAAATAATAATTTTAAGGGTCTTATTAATCAGCTAATTATGGCTGAGGAAAAAATTTGTAGCTTGAAAGTTGTCAATACAAACCTATAAAGCTGAAAAGCAAATAGAACAAAGACTGAAAAAAAGCCAGAACAGAATATTTCAAAACTTGGGGACAGCTACAAAAGGTGTAACATATGTCTAATGCAAATAGCAGAAGAGAAGAAAGGATAAAATAAACAAAAGAAATAAATGAAACAGTGAAGACTGAAAATTTCCCCAAATTAACTTTAGATACCAAGTCACAGATCCAGGAAGCTCAAAGAACACCAAGCAATATAAATGCCAAAAATCTACACCTACACATATTTTCTAACTACAGAAAATCCAAGATAAAGAAAAAATCTTGCAAAGAGCCAGAGGGAAATGCCACTTTGCCTACATAAGAGCAAAGATAAGATTTATATCTGACTTCGCAGAAACCATGGAAGCAAGAAGAAAGTGGAATGAATTATTTAAGTGTTGATAGAAAAAAAATGTAGAAATCTGTACCTGATGAAATTATCCTTAAAAAATAAAGAAGAAATATAGATTTCCTTAAGACAATCAAAAACTAAGGTAATTTATTACCAGTAGATCTGCCTTGCAATAAATTTTAAAAGAAGTTCCTCAGAGAGAAGGAAAATGAGTGATATGCAAGCGAAATAAGTGACGACATTGATACAAGGGATGATAGATTGGAATTAGTATTATTTTGCTATGATAATATTTGCTATGATATTATTTTGCACTGTCTGTGAAGAGATATAGTGCTATTTGAAAGTAGACTTGCACTAGTTGTAAATGTATATGGCAAATGCTAGGACAACAACTAAAAATTTTTAAAAGAATTATAACTAAAATACTAAAATAGGAATGAAAATGAAATAACATAAAATGCTCAAGTAAAACTACGTAAGGCATACAAAGGGTGGAAGACAAAAATAAGAACAAGGAACAAGAGCAACAAATAAAAAACAGTAACAAATACGATATTTCTTAATCCAATGATACCAACATTTGAATATCAGTGGTTTAAATCAAGCTTGTCCAACCCATGGCCTGTGGGCTGCATGAGGCCCAGGATGGCTTTGAATGCAGCCTAACACAAAACTCGTAAACTTTCTTAAAACATTATGAGATTTTTTTGCGAATTTTTTTCTTTTAGCTTATCAGCTATCATTAATGTTAGTGTATTTTATGTGTGGCCCTAGATAATTCTTCTTTTTCCAGTGTGGCCCAGGGAAGCTAAAACATTGGACACCCCTGGTTTAAATGTACCAATTGAAATGTACCAGTTGAAAAACAGACATTGTCAGAGTGGTTCAAAAAATAAAACTCAATTATGTGTTGTTTATAAGAAACCCACTTTGAATATAAAGAGCTATCAATCTATACCCAAATATAGATTGATAGGTAGAGAGATACAGATACAGGCTAAAAGTAAATTCCTGGAGAAAGATATACCAGCTAAAAATAATCAAAAGAAAGCAGGAGTAGCAGTATTAATTTCAGACAGATCAGACTTCAGAGCAAAGGAAGTTATTTGAGATAAAGAGAAGACACTACACTGGGAGGCTGAGATGGGCAGATCATGAGGTCAGAAGATCGAGAACATTCTAGCTAACATGGTGAAACCCTGTCTCTACTAAAAATACAAAAAAATTAGCCAAGTGTGGTGGCGGGCACCTGGAGTCCCAGCTACTCAGGAGGCTGAGACAGGAGAATGGCTTGAACCCAGGAGGTGGGGCTTGCAGTGAGCCAAGATGGCGCCACTGCACTCCAGCCTGGGTGACAGAGCGAGACTCCATCTTAAAAAAAAAAAAAAAAAAAAAAAAGAGAAGACACTACATAACAATAAAGGGATCAAATCTCTAGGAAGACATAACAATTATTAACATGCATGCACCTAAAAACAGAGTATCAAGATAGACGAGGCAAAACTGATAGAACTACAAGGAGAAAAAGACAAATTCACACTATTATAGCTGGAGATTTCAATACCCTTCTATGATACATGGACACATCAAGCAGGCAAAAATCAGTAAAAACATACTGGAACTCAGCAGCGCTATTCAATCAACTGGATATAATTGATTTCTACAGATTGTTTCATATAACAACATCTGAATACACATTCTTCTTAAGCTCACATGAAACATTCTAATAGAATGGGTTTTCTTTGGGGAATAGAGAGAAGAACTAAATCCTGCTTCCAGAATGGAAAAGTGATATTAATAGAGACTGCTTTCCATGGAGGAGTCATACTTAGGCTACATTTGTACTGCTCAAAGTAAAAATTACTTCCAGGATTTGAAATATGATATTTATAAAGTGCTGAACTTATTACCTGGCAAATTTGCAAGTGCTCAATGTAGGGGAGCTATTTATTAATCTCAGGTTAAGTAGTATGAGCCACAGTAATATACAGGGAAAACAGTTGTGTTTTAATGGAGTTTGAGAAAATAAAAAGGAGAAAAGCCTTTTTTATTACCCTCTAAAGTTTGTTTCTATAATAAATACATCTTTCCATCTTCTCATGCAATACATCTCTTTCATCAAAATAATCATTGTATTCTTTTGACTCCCTAGCTAAATATGGTGGCTCCACTTTAAGATATATTTTTTCTTCATCTTCAAGATCTGGCTGAACAGGGGGTAGCATTAATGGTTTTTAATATTTATGTTCGATTCATTTAATAAGTGCTTCAAGGATACTCCATGACCCAAAGTCTATTTGGTTTACAGATTTTTATGTTATTTTCCACACAAGACTGTGCAAAATGCAATGAATATTCATGTTGTACAAACTGTGCTGAATAATTTATTTGGTTTCAGGTGATGAAGAGGTGTTGGCCTATGAGGTCCTGTTGTTGCATGTGTGGGGGTAAGAGGTGGTGTAAGAATAGTCACCATTTGTGAAAGTGTCATGCAAGGCAGTAAACCATGGCTCCCTTGATGCTTCACACCATCCACACTGCTCAGACACTGAGAGGAGACTAATAACACATCAACTCAAGGAGAATTTCCATTTCTCCAGAGAGGCACCTGCATCCCAGGGAGGCTAATCTCCAAGTTCTTTCTGGTGCCCTGTGAGTTAAATCAGAGAGACATTCTGTCACTACAGTCAGGTGTGACTTTGAAAGTGAATAGCACCTTTGGGAAACAAAAATACCCTGAGGAAGTCAATTCTCAACAAAGAAGAAGAAGGAGGAGGAAGAGGAAATATATATTTATGATATATATATCTCATTCTCTCCCTCTTTTTCTCTCTCTAGCCCTCTTTCTCATCAATCTTCAGGTATCTTTTAAAGTTATTTCCTGAATGTGAGAAAATCAGAAATTATCAGTGTACTAAATAAATCCCCTAACATTCCTGAGTATGCCTTGAATGTAAAGCAATCTTTTTCTAGTTGTATTAATACTCAGAAGTTATAGAATGGGTATTCATAATTAGTATTTAAATTAATTGTTTAATCAGTTTTTCAAAACAAGCCCTGTTAGAATTGAATTGTGTGGCAAATTTTGGCAAGCTGAATAGAAGAGAGTGGAAGAAGGTCTGATATGATTTGGCTCTATGTCCCCACCTAAATGTCATCTTGAATTGTAATCCCCACATGTTGAGGGAGGAATCTGGTAGGAGGTTATTGGATCATGGGGGCAGTCTCCCTCATGCTGTTCTCATGATAGCAAGTGAGTTCTCATGAGATCTGATGGTTTAAAAGTATTTGACAGTTTCTGCCTCCCTCTGTCTCTCTCTGCTGCTGCCATGTAAGATGTGCCTTGCTTCTCCTTCACCTTCCACCATGATGATGTTTCCTGAGGCATCCCTAACCACAAAGAAATGGGAGTCAATTAGATCTCTTTCTTTTACAAATTACCCAGTCCCAGGTCACCCTTTATAGCAGTATGAAAACAGACAGCAGTATGAAAACAGAAAATTGGTACTGGGAGTTTGGGGCACTGCTATAAAGATACCTAAAAATGTGGAAGTGACTTTGGAACTGGCTAACAGGCAGAGGTTGGAATGGTTGGGGGGCTCAGAAGAAGACAGGAAGATGTGGGAAAGTTTGGAACTTCTTAGAGACTTTTTGAATAGTTTTGACCAAAATGCTGATAGTGATAATGGACAATGAAGTCCAGGCTGAGGTGGAATCAGATGGAGATGAGGAATTTATTGGGAACTGGAGTAAAGGTCACTCTTGCTATGCTTTAACAAAGAGACTGGTGGCATTTTGCCCCCGCCCTAGAGATCTGTGGAAACTTTTAACTTGAGAGAGAAGATTTAGGGTATCTAGCAGAAGAAATTTCTAAACAGCAAAGCCTTTGAGATGTGACCTGGCCTTTTCTGAAAGCATACAGTCTGATGTGTTCACAAAGAGATGGTATTAAATTGGAACTTATGTTTAAAAGGGAAACAGAGTGTAAAATTTGGAAAATTTGCAGCCTGACCATGTGGTAGAAAATAAAAATCCATTTTCTGGGGAGAAATTCAAGCTGGCTGCAGAAATTTGCATAAGTAATGAGGAGCACAACGTTAATGGCCAAGACAATGTAGAAAATGTCTCCAGAGCATGTCAGAGATCTTCACAGCAACCCCTCCCATCACAGGCTTAGAGGCCTAGGAGGGAAAAATGGTTTTGTGGGCCAGGCCCAGAGCCCTGCTGTTCTGTGCACTCTCAGGACATGGCACCCTGCATCCCTGCCACTCCAGCTTCAGCCATGACTAAAAGCAGCCAACATACAGGCCCCTCAGCCTGTTGCTTCAGAGGGTGCAAGCCCCAAGCCTTGGCAGCTTCCATGTGGTGCTGGGTCTGCAGGTGCACAGAAGATAAGAGCTCAGTTTGGGACCCTCCACCTAGATCTCAGAGGATGTATGGAAACTCCTGAATGCCCAGGCAGAAGTCTGCTGCAGGGATGGAGTCATGGAGATCCTCCACTAGGGTAACGCTGAGAAAAATATGGGATTGGGGCTCCCACACAGAGTCCCCATTGGGGCACTGCCTGGTGGAGCTGTGAGAAGAGGACCACTGTTCTCCAGACCCCAGAATGGTAGAGCCACTGACAACTTGCATTGTGCACCTGGAAAAGCTGCAGGCACTCAACACCAGCCTGTGAAACCAGCCACGGGGACTACCCTGCAGAGCCACACAGGCAGAGCTGCCCAAGGCCTTGAGAACTCACCTCTTGCATCAGCATGCCTTGGATATTAGACATGGAGTCAAAAGAGATTATTTTGGGGCTTTAAGATTTAATAAATGCCAGCTGGGTCTTGTTCTTGCATGGGACCTGTGGCCTCTTTGTTTTGGCCAATTTCTCCTATTTGGAATGAGAACATTTACCCGATGCCTATACCCCAATTGTATCTTGGAAATAACTAGCTTGTTATTTTATTTTATTTTATTTTATTTTATTTTATTTTATTTTATTTTATTTTATTTTATTTATTTATTTTTTTGAGATGGACTCTCACTCTGTCACCCAGGCTGGAGTGCAGTGATGCAATCTCGTCTCACTGCAAGCTCTGCCTCCCAGGTTCACACCTTTCTCCTGCCACAGTCTCCCGAGTAGCTGGGACTACAGGTGCCTGCCACCATGCCCAGCTAATTTTTTTGTATTTTTTCAGTAGAGACGGGGTTTCACCATGTTAGCCAATATGCTTGTTTTTTATTTTACAGGCTCATAGGTGGAAGGGACTTGAGTTGTCTCAGATGACTTTGAACTTGGATTTTTGAGTTAATGCTGGAATGCATTAGGACTTTGGGGGACTGTTGGGAAAACATGATTGGTTTTGAAATGTGAAAAGAACATGAGATTTGGGAGGTGTTGGGGCAGAATGATATGGTTTGCCTCTGTGTCCCCAAACAAATGTCATCTTGAATTGTAATCCCCACATACTGAGGGAGGAACATGGTGAGAGGTTATTGGACCATGGGAGCAGTTTCCCTCATGCTCTTCTCATGATAGCAAGTGAGTTCTCATGAGATCTGATGGTTTAAAAGTGTTTGACAGTTTCTGCCTCCCTCTCTCTCTCTCTACTGCCTCTATGTAAGATGTGCCTTGCTTCTTCTTTGCCTTCCACCATGTTTCCTGAGCCCTCGCCAGCCATGAGGAACTGTGAGTCAGTTAAAGCTCTTTTCTTTATAAATTATCCAGTCTCAGATCATTCTTTATAGCAGTGTGAAAACAGACTAATACAAGGCCTAACAGTCAGTTGAGTTCAAAAGAAAGACTTTCTAATAGAATCTAGAATTTCTATTATATAAATCATCATAAATAAAATAATTTCTAATTTCACTTTTTGGAAAATTTGTAAATAACACATGAAAATTCATGCCCTTTAAGCTAGAATTATTCTGTATATTAGTTGTTTCTAAATGTATTTTACAGAATACTATTTCAGAGTACATAAATAGGTACACAAAAAAGTTACAACTTGTAAAATGAGTTTACATCTCAATCTACAATCTAGAAACTTTTCTGTGCACACTGCCTTATAAATGGTACTGAAAATTATGTGGTTAAAGTATAATATTTTCTAAATGTTGTGTCCATGAAACTTTTTTTTCCCCTCAGTACACCACCTGTAGAGAAATTCCAAAACAGTGTAGAGCGATCTTGAATTTGAAGAAATAATTTGGATCCTTGGGTTCTGGGAATACAAAGATAAATAAGACACAGTACATACCTTTAAGTAGGGCACAGAAAATTTATCATAAGGAACCACTACAATTATAAAAATATGTTCAATACTACTACTAATAATAAAATCACAAAATTTATGTTTCCAAAGTAGTAAATACTAGGAAGTAACTGACTTTGCCAAGAAATCATGGTCTCACAGAGAAAGTAAAAGGAAAGACTTTTTTCCTTGAGTTATTTTCTGCTTACAAAAAGTCTTTAAAAAAGAATTGGGTTTCAATTTTCTTCCTGATGCTTTTAGTTGACTCCCTAATGGAATAAGTTTTTTGTTGTTGTTGTTGTTCTTCTGGAATACCAATTCTCTTTTGATTGTAATCCTTGTGTATATTATAGTTCTACTATTCAAATTATTATTTGTTGTTCTATGATTCAAATATTTTGTTGTTTTACTTCTTCTGTGAAAACCGAAGTCATGTTATTCTGAAGACTAGAGATGATCCAGCAAAGCCTGTGACTCTCCCTCATTTGGAATCCTACTGGCCCGATCTGTTTTCCACTGCCAACACACTGCTGCTAAAGCTATACCATATCAAACACTCTCCCTAAAGGCTGAGGGACCATTAGAGAAGAGGAGGGCAAGTGAGATTGTAAGAGCCAAACTAGGGAGGTGGAGTGTGGAAGCCAAAGCAGCTCCATCTTGAATGCTAATCTTCCATGTGGGCTTCTGATTAACCTCAGTGCCAGGAGTGCCTCAGATTTTCAGTATATCTATTGTCCCTTATGAACAAATACTTACTGTAAATCCTGCCTTTAGGGCAAATTCCCACCCATTCCCTATGAAGCAAGTGTGCCCTTCCCTTATGGTATATAATCCCTGGGTCTGGCAGGTAATGGTGCAGGTCTCACCACTGCCTGAGACACAGACGTGGCTTCTGTTTGAATGTTTCTATTAAATATTTATTCCTAAGGAAAGAAAAACAAATATGAGTTTGAAAGAATTGGAAAGAGAAAATAGAAACTGTCGACAAATTCTTGAAATTTTTTAAGTAAGGAAAATACAAATCAAATTTTTTTAAAGTAAATTAACCTAACTGAAATAATAAGGATGAATGTGAGAGGGCAGTGATACACTTGAAAGAAATAGTTGAGTGATGGCAGAGAAATCACTGAACGCTTTTCTTATCATTTTGCTGTTGTGTTGTTTGCTTCTACCTTTGTGGCTAAGAAGAATATCTCCAAACTCATTACTTACATTTGGGACTGTGGATCAGGTTCCTTTTACTTCTAATTCAACCAGATTATGTATTAATTAAGTTTTTGGGCGCTGGTCTAGAGTGTAGACAACCACTGTGAAGGTCGCAAACTATTGGGGTACAAATTATGTTTTAACAGGTCAAACATTGCCAGGATAATCATATGTTTTCAGGGACTAGTTGCTGACTTATTCTGTTTCGAGGCAGCAGGATGTGTGATAACTGCTTGAAAGTAAGTAGAAAACCTAATCAAGAATGCCCTTATGCCTTCTGAGATCTGGCAAGAAGAGAAGAGCACCATTATGCTCCATTCCAAATTTAAGGGCAGCTGAGAGCCAGCAAAGTCCAACCTTCTGCATGATGGTGAAGCATGGATTTTCCACCCACATCACAGCTGGCTTCTCGAGTTGTCTCATCAGTGTCACCTACAAAGCATTCTTTGCCTGAGATAATTTGGCAGAATCCCCACCCTGGGACATTGGAATGCGGCCAATCTATCAGCATGGAAGTTAGCTTGCGGGAAGCTCACATGGTTGTTGACTGTAGGGCTGATTGAAGGAGGGTGATTCTGAGCAGCTTGGATGGTAAAATCTCCTTATGGGCATAACAATTTATTACTCAGGTTTTTGGAAGCAATGTACACTATTTTTCAGGCAATAAAAATCTCCACAGATAATCTGATTTTGTTTGCTTATTTTGTTTTTTTTTATTTCATTAAAATATAACCATGTGAAATAAGGGAACATCTATCAGCAAAAGAGTTTGGCAGACCATAAACCTGAGCACCCCAAAAGACCTTGAATTTCAAAATAGGTGCATTCTATTCACAAATGAGGGTACTCTGCTAACTTGACCCAACAGTAGGATTCTTGGGGAATATTTATGGTATTTTATTTAGGTATTTGTAATTAGTGGGAGCATCTAGTCAGCCCCATTGATTTCACCTGCAAACCCACCCTTATAATTAGAAGCAAATGGCTGTCATGATACAGAGTTTATTTGCTCCAAGTTAAAGAGAAAGAGCTGTTTGTGAAAATTTTAGTAAAAATTTTAGTTAAAATTTAGTAAAAATTTAGTAATGTGTTACGAAAGGCTGAAGTTCCAATTGTGAGCCTTGGCATGGTAAAATAAAGCTCTGGTTGTTGTGGTACAAGAGGTCAGGGGAAGGGCTGCTCTAAGACAAAGTTGGCCTGTGAAAACACTCTGCCCATATGTATAGAGCAACAGCCAGTACTACCCTTCAAAGGAAAGATTTGTTAGGAAAAAAAAAAAAAAAGTCAATGGCAGAAGATTCCCACACCAGCTAACCGTAGCAGGTGACCTGGTCTTTTTTTTGTTCTTAAACATGAACTGATAATGGAGAATCATCAGATACTTGAAGAAAATCAACAGCGTAGGAGAGAAAAGCCTGCATAAATGAAGAGGACAACTAATATTAAGGGAAAAAGAAGCTACCTACTTTGAGAATCAGAATAAATACAAGATACTATAGTGACTTGCTCTAGTGAATTGTGCACTTTCCAACCGATTCACCCAGAATCTTAAGGTTATTCAAAATTGTATTTAGTTTGTGCATGTAATAATGGCAAATTTCAATTATTTCACCTGTTGAAGGCATTGTGAAATACTCTATTTTTCTCAAGTCCATTGTGTCACTTTTCAAATTAAACATCCATTCCATGCCTCTGTTCATTTTCAAGTCAGTAGTGGAGAAATGAAGGTGGAGATGACAATATAAGTAAATGCTTTGTATTCAGCAGGTGAATGTCCTTCCTCCCTTCTCTCAAGACACCATATGTAGAACATGCTGCATAAATATTGATACGTCTATATGCTAGGTGAAGTATTCCAACAAAAATTCCACAAATATATGGAGAGTTATATAGATGATAGAGATATACAGGTAGATAGACAGATAATGTTCACATATATCTCCATTTAGAGATATAAACATGGAGATGAATACAGATGTAGACATGACTATATAGAAGTATATGGAGATGTTATTAGCTAGAAGAAAAAAATCTGAGTTATGTCCACATTATCTAGAAAGGTATACGGTTATAGTATAATACAGAGGGAAAACAGTGCCATCACAAACTAGTCAGAAACATACAGAACCTGGGAGGTGGAGCAGAGCATTTCTGTACTTTTCTCTTTAAATCATTTCTCAGTTCGCACAGAGCTCTCTTGGATGGACCTCAGAGTCTTTTCTGTCTCCCTTCCTTCTCTCATGCAGTCTCACCTACTCAGACTTTTCCAAGATTTTCGTCTTCTTCTGACCTCTGTCCTGGAGATGGGCCTCAAAATCTCCAAACTCACCGGCAGCATTACCCTTTTCTGGAATGGTAGAAATAGGTCGTTCCAGTTGCAATGGACAAGCTGACTATTAATGTTCATGTAATTAGAATTAAGCCTGCACAATTTTGATGATGTGTCCAAAGTGGACTGCACATGCTCCAGGGGTGCGTGGAATGATCTATCAGAGTGCAGTAATATAATAGTCACAATTCTGTTTATATTCTGCCTTTTTAAATTATTTAAAATATATATTTTATAATGCTCTATAGTGCATAATTTATACACACACATAGCAGTATATAAAATAAACTAAATATACATACATAAATTTGCATGTATTTCACGCTTAATTTGTTTAGCTGAGAGAGGTGTACTATCAAAGGCTATTCTAGAAGATAAATTATTATTGATATTACTTACTTTAATATGCTAATTTTGCTGCGTTTTATATTAATAATAACTATTACAACAGAAAACAATGTTTTGGTAGGGCACTTTGCTCATGCTTGTAATCCCAGCACTTTGGGAGCCAAGGCAGGAGGATGTATTGAGCCCAGGAATTGATGACCAGCCTGGGCAATTTGGTGAGATCCCATATCTACAAAAAACAGAAAATGAAAACTAGCTGGATGTGGTGGTGTGCACTTGTAGTCCCAGCTACTATAAGGAGGCTGAGGTGGGAGAATTGCTTGAGCCTGGGAAATTGAGGCTGCAGTGAGCTGAGATCACACCACTGCACTCTAGATTGGGTGACACAGAAATAAATAAAATAAAGCACTGCTTTTTTATATCATCTTAAAAAATCTGTATCCCCACTGGGAATAAAGGGAATGAAGAGAGTGAATGAAAAAATAGCTTACCCTGCCCTATAAAATCGTAAATTTAAAGGAAGTATCAAAGAGCTATAACAAATTTAAAGATAATAAAAAGTTAGTGGTTTTCAAAGAACTTGTCAACTCTCACAGGAGAAAGTAGAGTGTGCAGAAGGAACTTTGGGTCACTAGTTGCCTTTAATGTGCTGTGTTCTAACTGTCACCCCATTATACTCTTGTCGTCTTCAGTCTCTGCCACACAGCAGCCATGGGGATCCTCCGCCCTCATAAGTCAGAGTATGTCATTACCCTGGTATCAGCCTTTCAGTTCTGCCCATTTCACTCTGCATAAAATTTAAAGCCCTTATTATGTTCATAGAGCCCTATATGATTGGGTCCTGGCTACCTCTTGAATCACCTTTTTCACTGCTCTTTCCCCTTGTTCACTGTCTTAACATAACAAACACATTCCCTTCTACCTCAGGGATCTGTTTTCCAGTTCTTTCTGCATTTAATATTCTTCTTTTCTATATTCATATGGCTCCCTTTCTCTCCTTTATTCGTATCTCCTCAAATGCCACCACCATTTTAAATGACCATCGTAACTAAACTAGGATCCTTATGTGACTTTATATCCTCTTAAATCATTTCTAATGACCCTGTTAGCCCTTCCTTCTTGGCACACCATACAGGTATTGAATAAAAAGCTCAGCAGGGAAAATTCACTCAGTCCTCCTGACTTCAAATTTCTCATCTAAAAACAGGAAAGAGTAAATCAATTTCTAGGAATCTGCCAATACCCATGCAAGTTCATAATGAAAATATATTTGTTAGATTCAGTTTGGTTTAGTGGCAGTCGTTTTACTCAGCAATCATATTTTTTGGAAGTTTCTTGGGGGATTGGTAATTTTTTCTCCAATATTTAGCAATACTAACGTGTACTCTTGAGATGAGCGAGACTATTGAAACAGATGTCTTTCCAGATGGAGATGATGGGGATAAGTGAAGCAGTGAGGAAGGCTACAAACCCTCTTCTAACATTTGCAGAGTCCAGGGCAAGAGACCCAAAAACATATTTCTAAATATCTAAAGATTATAAATCAAACTATTTTCATGGCCTAGACTAGTTCCCCTGCAGATTCCCCACTCTAACCCAAAACTGTTCCTTAGATACAGAATATGGGATCTAGAGGCTGAAGGGGGCATGATTTTTCCCAGCCAGCCTAGCTGTCTAGCTGTCTAGCAGCCTAACTGGAAATAAGGACCTGAGGTAACAAGGCAGGGCAGAGCCTGGGTGGTGACAGACCCTACCTGGACCTATGACAAGTCAAGCTTCCCAACGAGCCAGAGAGAGCAACTTTCCTCCCCCAATACATCACTTTCCTGAGTCAGAATTTCCAGGCAGGTCTAGCTACGACACCCACTTTCAGACATTTGGGACAGTGAAGCTTCAACACTCTCTGGTTTTCCCAGACAAAGGCTGTAATTTTCTCATTTCACCACCCTCCAACAACACACACACACACACACACACACACAGCCTCCACACACTCCCCCTCTGGTATGAGTGGCTCCATTCAGATCAATTGTCCTTTTCCTGTAATTTTCATAACCCAAGTTATTACCAAACCTCCCAGAACTTTTCTACTTCTTTGTTGTTGTTGTTGTTGAGACAGGGTCTCGCTGTAGTCACCCAAGCTGAAGTGCAGTGGCACAATCATGGCTCGGTGCAGCCTCCACCTCCCAGGCTCAAGAGATCGTCTTGCTTCAGCTTCCTGAGTAGCTGGGACGACAAGTGTGCATCACCATAGTTTTACTTTTGTAGACAGGGTGTCTCACTATGTTACCCAGGCTGGTCTCAAACTCCTGGCCTCAAACAGTGCTCTCATTTTGGCCTCCCAAAGTGTTAGGATTATAGGCGTGAGCCACTGCACCCAGCCCAAAACTTTTCTTATGTACCCCAAATACAACAAAACATCTTTGTGTACTGCTATTTTTAATATGTGGGATCTTGTCAGTCTTCAGTTCCAGAGTAAAGATTCCTCCTTCCCAGGTGTGAGGGCAGGACTGGTCAACCATATCATGCAGATTATCCAGAAAATGGCTCAGTTGTCAGGGGTCCACTGACTCACTCTGACCTTTGGACACTCCACTTAACATCTCAGGAATGTTTTTTCCTTTCTGTATAGTCATTTTAGCAATGAAAAAGAATCTCTACCTCTATCATGAGAACATATACAAGGTCAGTTTTAATACCTCGAGATTACTTCATGGGAAATCCAGAACAATTCAGAAACTTGGGCTATCTTAAATAATGTACCCTCTAGATGTTTTAGAGAAAATGTTAATAATTTTTGTGTCTAAAATTTTATCGAATAATAAACAATTTGCATTCTACTGGTTATCAAAAAGAATCTTTCCTTCAGTTAATCTAAGTTAAATAATAAGTTATAGTAACACCTTTATGTAATAACTAATATACTAGTCATTTAATATTTATATAATGTTAATTATGTATTATTAATTACAAGATATTAATATAAATTTAATTAATAATTTACATATTATTAATTATATGATATTAATGTAAATTTAGTTACAAATAGATAAATTGTTGCTTAGTAAAATATACTATTTAGCTAATAGGAAAGTTGTTATTAATTGAATTCTCACTTAGGATAATTAGACTTTATTTTAGGAGCACAGACTGGACCACTGTATGTACCAAGGTTGAGAGACTGTGGATGGACCTGAGTAAGAACCATCTAAAAAAAGATGATTATTGTAACTGTTGTAATTGTAATTACAATAATAATATTTTAAAAGTTCCAAATACATTTTTTACACATTCTAGGTGTCACATCTATTAACTTTTCATTTAAAGATGTCATATTAGCACATATGTTAACCTTGGCTCTATGGAAAAGTTGAATTCAAACAATAAATATGTCAACATATTTACTGAGTTTCAATTTAGGATAAGGCATAGTGTTCTAAGAGGGATTCAAATTTGGGTAAGACGTCCTTGATCCTAAGCATGTATTAACCAGTGCATAAATTAGTATAGTATAACCTAAAATACACTTAAGTAATACAGCTGTTTAGAAACAGATTACTCCCAGGGAAGAAACTAGACATGGCTTTGCAAATAAAGCCTCACAAAGAAATGGCATCACAGTATTCAGTAAAATACAATTTCTACTCTAAATAAACACATCTGAAAAAAAGCAATTTCTATTTTCATTTATATATATTTAAATGTATATGGTATTCTTGTGTGTGTATAGAATCTTCAAAAAGCCTTTTTACGGCCGGGCGCGGTGGCTCACGCCTGTAATCCCAGCACTTTGGGAGGCCGAGGCGGGTGGATCACGAGGTCAGGAGATCGAGACCATCCTGGCTAACACAGTGAAACCCCGTCTCTACTAAAAATACAAAAAATTAGCCGGGCGTGGTGGCAGGTGCCTGTAGTCCCAGCTACTCGGAGAGGCTGAGGCAGGAAAATGGCGTGAACCTGGGAGGCGGAGCTTGCAGTGAGCTGAGATCGCGCCACTGCACTCCAGCCTGGGCGACAGAGCAAGACACCATTTCAAAAAAAAAAAAAAGCCTTTTTATATGTATTATCATAAACATCCTGAAAGCTGGCCAGCTATCTCATATTATTAATATTACAGATAAGGTTGTGACCTGACAGTTCTCATGAGTTCATAAAACGAGGGCTAACATTGGAATTCATAAGTCTTCGAGTGCTTTTCACTCATACAATGTTTTTCTTTTCAAATGAGACATAGTGAATTTTGCCATGAAAAATCAAATTTATTTTAATATAAGTCTAAGCAATATATAATTAGATAATAGACTTATGAGTCAGTTATGGATCCAATAAAATGGGTAGAGATTAGGTTATCTGAGCTCCTTTTTAAATAGGAGTTGACTAGTCTTAGGCTATTTATCAAATCTGAGATGAGGGTGCTTGGGGGCTCATTTGTTCCATAGGTCAATGTTTAAGCGCTCAGTGCATGTTATCCATTATTACTTTTAGACTCTTTTTCAGTTCAGTGGAAAACCAGTAAAATCTTCAGCTCAAAAAGAAATCCTAGGCAGCAGACACCAAACTCTGTGCCCAGCAGCGGGTGGGGACAGATATTTTAGAACATTGCTCTCACTCTGAGCCAGAGACATTTGCCAGGAAGGCTACTGGTGATAGTTTCATTGTAGCAATTGGCTTCATAGTTCCTAATTCCTCACAATTTCTTCATTGTCAAAAGTGAGAAAGATAAAAGAAGGAAGAGGAAGAACATTTGACATACTATACTAATAACTGCCTAATTCTGCCTGCTTTCACCCCCCAATTTATGTGAGGGAAGTCTGAAAACTGACACTAATCTCAGAAAAAAAAAAATGTAGCTGGAGCTGCAGGGATGACCAAGGTCTGGTCAATAATAAGATAAATCAAGCTCAGAGAATCTCAATACTGTCTGTTTACAAGTAAATTTTTTTACAGATGTAATTTGATTACTTTTTTCTACAGTATTTCTGAAAGGAACATTCTCCTTTGTTCATAATTAATAAACTGGTTTTATTTTATTTTATCTATCTCCACACTAGACTGTGATCCTCTGCTATAGTTTGAATATTTGTCCCTTCCAAAACTCATGTTGAAATTTAATGGCCATCATAACAGTATTAAGAAGTGGAACTCTTAGGAAGTAATTAGGTCATAAGGGTAATCCCCTCATGGATGAGATGGGTGCTGTTAAATAAAGGGCAAGTTCAGCCCTCTCTTGCTCTCTATTGGCCTTTTGCCTTCTGCCAAGGGATAACGCAGCAGGAAGGTACTCATCAGACTCTGATCCCCAGATCTTGGACTGTCCAGCCTTCAACACCTTGAGCCAATAAATTTTTGTTCATTATAAAATTTCCAGTCTCAGGTATTCTGTAACAAAATCACAAAATGGACTCCAAGGTGGAAAAAAATGTATTCTCTTTGATGTCATCTAGCCCTATAATAATGCTGAGCACAGGACAGTTCACAAATGAATACTTAATGATATTAAGTATGTCATACATAAGGAATCCAACTGACAATCTCATGAAACTATCTAGACACTTACAAAAAATAATTGAGTACGGATCTGATATGCAACCCAAATAGAAATACTATAATGAACACCAAGAAACATTCCACTGAAAATGGAAAAGAAGCACTGGCAATATAAGAATAATTTTTAATTTGTAGATTCTACAAATATCTGAAGATTGTAAGTGCAGATAAAACAATACAGTTTTGGCTGGGCACAGCGGCTCATGCTTGTAATCCTAGCACTTTGGGAGGCTGAGGTGGGTGGATGATGAGGTCAGGAGCTCGACACCAGCCTGACCAACATGGTGAAACCCCATCTCTATTAAAAATACAAAAATTAGCCAGGTGTGGTGGTGTGCACCTGTAATCCCAGCTACTCAGGAGGCTGAGGCAGGAGAATCGCCTGAACCCAGGAGGTGGAAGGTTGCAGTGAGCCGAGATCACACCACTGCCCTCCAACCTGGGTGACAGAGTGAGACTCCATCTCAAAAAAAAAAAGAAAGAAAGAAAATACAGTTTTCTTTTCTGATAAATAGGCCTCAAAACTCTGAATCAAAACATTTCCTAGTGGCTCTGGTGGCTCTTTGTAAGACATAATTGTATTTACTTGCTTTGAAACCACTAAACTCTTCGTGTGACTTGTGGGAGTTGATTGTTGGGCCATTATTTTCTAGCTGCTAAAAGAATGCAGTGCATTAGGCTGTGTGAAGTTTTGAGTAAATGGCTCCTTATGTCATATTTGCGAGACAGATGTCTACAAATTGAAGTTTGTTTTTATAATCACGTGCATATTCAGCTCATCCTGACTTTGTGCAATTTACAGTTTGTCCTCAGTTCACACTGGAGTGGTCTAAGTCAATGTTTTCCTCTCCAAGAGAACAATTTTGTCTGCTGCACGTTAACCAGTTGGCTGTCTTCTTAACTGTTAAACAGTATTAAATAAAATATCAATTTCAGTGAATGGATGACTTCTTTGAGACATGTTAAAACAATCCAAATTATTTTTTCACTTGAATGCATTTATTGTAACCGTATATTAAGAACAAAGTTTTTGTCACTGGATATCAAATATTTGCTCAGTGAAATCAAAGTTTCATATGTGTTTTATAAATGTAGACTGGACAATGCAGATAAACAATGTTTCTTCTTTCCTACTGTCTTTTTCATTTTTACACTCTCTCTTTATGACCCTTAATTTGTTGATCACAATATTTGGTGAATGGGAAATATTTACCAAATATTCTTTGATTAAAATAATCTATAAATAAAACAATAGAATACATTAGCCTGCCCATGGCTTTTTCTTTTACAAATAAACAAGCTTTATTTTAGAGCAGTTTTAAGTTTACAGCACAATGGACCAGAAGATACAGGGAGTTTCTGTATACATCCAGTTACTACACATGTACAACCTCCAGGACAACATAGGTACGTTTATTAAAATTGATGAACCTACATTGACATATCATGATCACCCAATGTTCATAGTATATATTAGGGTCCACTCTTGGAGTTGAATATTCTTTGAGTTTCGACAAATTTATAATGACATGAATCCACCACATTCAGAATAGTTTCAATGCTTTATTACTTAATGTGATTAGGGAAATAGCTGTATTATTGTCTACCATGTTTATTAGTTTTATGTTTCTTTCCCTATTTTTAGTTCCTTTTTTCTTATTTCATACTTTTTCTGCCTTTTGTGACTTTAATTGAGCATTTATAAAATATTAATTTTTTTCTTCTTTCTTAGTATATCAGTTACACTTTTTTCTTTTACTTTTTCTAGTGGTTGCCCTCAAGTTTGCAATACACATTTACTATTATTCCTAGTCATCTTTCAAATAACACTCTACTATTTTTTGGCTACTGCAAGTACCTTATAATAACAATATATTTTAAATATAGTAGTCCCTTTTATTTGCAGTTTCACTTTTGCAGTTTTAGATATCTGTGGTAAATCACAGTTTGAAAATATTAAGTAGAAATTTCCAGAAATAAAGAATTTATGTTTTAAATTGCCGGCCACTATGAGTTGTGATGAAATCTTGTGCTGTCCCGCTCCATCCCCCGGGACATGAATCACCTCTTTGTCCAGCGTATCCATGCTGTATATGCTACTGACCCCTTAGTCACTTAGTAACCGTCTAGGTGATTATATGGACTGTTGCAGCATCATAGTGCTTATGTTCAAGTAACCCTTACTTTACCTAATAATGACCCCAACGTACAAGAGTCAAGATGCTGGAACATTGCTATAATTGTTCTATTATTAGTTATTATCATTAATCTCTTACTGTGCCTAATTTCTAAATAAAACTTTATCATAGGCATGCATGTATAGGAAAAAAACATGCTATATATAGGATTTGGTACTAGCCGTGTGGATCTAGGCATCCACTGGGGATTTTGGAATGTATGCCTTGTGGATAGGGGAGATGATTGTCCTATATTCCTCCCTCCCATCCCTTGTATTTTTGCTGTCATTCATTTACTTTTATATAAGCATACACATATATAATAATATAATGCATATGTAACAAACATACATATATACATGTAAGTATATGCATATATAATAAGCATACACAATCAAATACATTGTTGCTGTAATTATTTTGAACAAACTGAGGAATAAGAAATTATAACTTTATTTTACCTTCACTTATTCTTTCTCCAGTGCTCTTCCTTTCCTTACATAGATTCAAGATTCCAACATATATTGTTTCCAACTCTCTTTTCACATGTATTGCAGAGCTTCTTTTCACATGTATCGGAGTGTAAATCTAACGACAACAAATTTCCTTCAATTTTTGTTTGTCTGAGAAAAAAAGTCTTTATTTTTTTTCACTTTTGGAGTGTAATTTCACAGGGTACAGAATTCTAAGTTGATGTTTGTTTTATCTGTTTTTTTTCTCTGAACACTAAATATTTTACTGCACTATTTTCTTCCTTGCATGATTTATAAGGAGAAATCAGATGTTATTTTTATCGCTGCTCCTCGCTAGTTAAGGTTTTCTTTTCTTCTTCTAGATTTTTGTCTAGATTTTTTTTAAATCTTTTGATATTTTGAAATTTGAATATGTTATGCCTAGATGTAGCACTTTTGGCATTTATCTGTTTGGTTTTCTTTGGGTCTCCTGGATTTGTAGTTTGATTATTTAGGGGAAAATCTCAGTCATTATTGCTTCAGATATTGCTTTTGTTTCTTTCTCTTTCTTGTACTTCTGGTATTGCCACATGCATATGTTATACCTTTTGTAGTTGTCGTACAGTTCTTGAATAGTTTTTTTTTCTCTCTGTGCTTTTTAGCTTTGTAGGTTTCTACTGAGATATCCTCAACTTCAGAGATTCTTTCTTCAGTGATGCCCAGTCTACTAATAAGTCCACAAATGGCCTTTTTTGTTTCTATTACAATGTTTTGATTCTAGTATTTCACTTAGTTCTTTGTTAGAATCCCATCTCTCTGCTTGTATTATCCATCTGTTCTTGCATTTTTCATTAAAGCCCAGAGCAGTATCGATCATCATTTAAAAAATATTATTGTCTGACTCTGGTCCAGGTACTATTTTAGTCTCTTCAAATGGTGATTTTTGCCTTTTAGTGTGCCTTGTGATTTTTTTTCTTGGAGGGTGGATATTATATGGTGAGTAAAAAGAACTGCAGTAAATAAACTTTAATATTATAATGGTAAGATGTTGGGAGATGGGAAAACTTCTTTAGTCCTGTAATTAGGATTCAGTCTTTTGGTAACTTTGTGCCCTTGGTTATGTTTCCCAGTATTCCTTCCCCCACCCTCCCACCCCACTGGGAGAGGACAGCTAGAAGAAGCTGGAGTTAGGTGTTTCCTTTTTTTTTGTCACTTGGAAGGCTAGAGCCAGCTGAGTTGGATAGTTTTCTTCCCCCATGTAGATTAGGCTCTGATATAAACCAGCAGGTTGGACTATGGTAAAATAATTTCTCTTAAGGACAGGGCTTTTTAATGTTCTGGCATATGTCAAACTGACTCCTTTTTCTTCCCCCTGCCAGAAGCACGAATGGATTGTCTATAAAATTCACCATGACAACCTGGTAGAGCTCCTAGAGAGAAAAGTTCCAATAGTGTGGACACTGCACATGAGTGAGCCCCCTTGGAGTTTTTAACTTGCTGATTTGTTCATACTGAACCTCCAGGAATTAATCAATTACAGTTTAGGTTTTCTGACCTATGCACTTGTTCCCACAGTGGTTTCTGCTCATGGATTTCTTGTTTGATATGTTGTGATTCTCTGTATTTGCTTTTCTTTCTTTCAATTGTGGGGGTAGCAGTTTTCTCTGTGACCTTACTTCTCTAGTGGATCTAAAAAAAATTCTTGACTTTTTTCAGTTGGTTCAGCTATTTGCTTGTTAGGATAGAGTGGCATTTTCCAAGTTTGTTACATGCTGGGCTGGAAACTAAAAATGAGTGTTTTCTTTCGAAGATGGAATGTATTGATATTTAAGCTGGCAATTTGGTATAAATCTCTCCTTTATTTATAAGGGCCCTTTATTCTATTCTCTTTCCTGTGGCTGGAACTTCCCTAGCTTACATGGCCATTTCAACTAAATGTCCATTATTCAAATTAACTAGGTTACTGGTCTTCATCCAGGATTTGATCTAGCACAACAGAGTCTTATATCAGCTATGCTAGAATTGCTGGATAAAAGCATCTTGGAAAAGAATCAAAATCCTTAGGCAAATAGCTAGAAATACTAGTGCATACCAGAAGTCATATAGAGGCTTCTTATTTCTCAATATTCATTTTCAATGTCTACATGGTTACAATGTAAATTGAAAAGAAAAGTAATCACAAGACAACATCATTTGTTAGTGAATTGACCATTTATAAAATTAGTCTGAATTCACATTTCCCTTCTCTCTAGTGGTTACATGGTCAGTGTTTTGCAAAATATTGAATGCTTTTAATAGGACAACGCAGTGCAGACTAAATTGATTACAATGTGAAATTGGCAACATCAAGATTTCATGGAATCAATAGTATAATGCTAGACAACTGGTGAAATCCAGTGCCAATTTACTACCCAGCAAAGGTATAATGGAGTTAGAACAGGCACACATACACAACAAAACACTAATTCTTAGGGAAAAAAAAAATGAAATGCGTGTGTGTATGTGTGTTTACTAAGATAAATTTTTGGCCGAAATTGTATGAGAACACAGTTGGGACCTCAAAAGAGGATATTTTGATCACCAAAGAAGGAAAATATCTGATTTAAAAAAACACTGATCTTTATTATGCATAAAAGTGTGATTTTTGAGAGGTAATTTAGATATGAAAGTCAAATGCTATATAAAGCCTAGACATTTGACATATCATAAAATTGTGTTGGAAAAATCATTTCTTTATTAACAAAGAAAAATAAATATTTGCTCCATTCATTGTTCAAATAAGTTCATATTTGAACTCATAAACTCATTTCTTGTTACATACAAAATAAACAAATTGAAAATGTTACTTTCTTTTAAAATAGAAAATCCAAAACAAATTATTTTTTAAAATTATTTCCTTGAGTATCCAATTAACATGGTCATTTTCCAGTATTATTATAATTTAATAACAGAATGTGCCATATTTCTAAACAGGATGCTAAAGCTATTCAAATATATGGGCAACTACAAGATTTTAATTTTCATCCCTACCCTCCAGAGATCCATTCTTAATGAATACACACAGATTTTGAGACTGGCAAAACCATGAGGTGTAAAAAACAAACAAACCAACAAACAAAAAAGAAATGAAAAACCCAAGAGAGTATTAAAATATCCCTACTTAATAAGATAGCCACATATCTTCTTCTCAAATTTTACCCCGGTGATGATTCTTACCTTTATCAGTCTTTACTACAATGATTGCAAACTAATATCCCACTAGTCTATGCTCAACATTTCAGTGCAGGGAAGAGGCCTTCTTCCTCATTCTCACTATTATCTATCTTTTTTTTCAAATACACATATAATTTATTACTATTCTTAATCATTTTGATGCTGAAAGACATCCAGATGTTTTCAGTGGGAGCCCACTCAAGCTGGTTCTGGTGCTCCTGTGATGGGCCTACATAATTCTTTTGAGCATTTCCTTACACTCTGTCAAGCCCTTCTTCTGCCTCTGCCCCTCCTACCCCAGCCCTGGAATCAGCCATGTCTCTGAGGAAGCCAGGATTCTTTTAATAATATTATAAAATATAATAAAATGAAAATAATATTAAATAATAAAAATTAAAGTAATATTAAAGATATAATCTGGTTACTGCATATGCTTATTTTTACTCTGGCAAAATAAGCCCTTGCAGCAGCCAGAGGTAGGAAAAAATACACACCGCCATCTCCACCACACACACACACACACCCATAAGTATACAAAGTATACATACACAAACATACATTTCCATGTGCACATATACATGCATATACATAGCCACACAAATTTTAGAAATCAGGAGTTTGCACAGAACCCTACAATTCCAATCCATCCCTGTAGTTTTTTCTCTTGCTTTTCTCTATTTCATATGTGCGTGTTTTCTTCCACAGTGAGAACCCTGACTCCCAACAGCCATTAACACATGAGCAGTCTACAACGTATTTAAAATAGTTTCAGAGTTGGTTCATCTATATTTATTACCTAGGTAACTCTGACATTACTAGTATGCTTTCAGTTCTGATCCAGCAGAAATGAGCCTTTACTCTTTTCATTTGAGAATGAGTCTGCTTTTTCATCGTGTAAAGAGGATGTGTGCTAGCACCCATTTGTTGTTGTAGTGTGTGTGTGCATGTGTGTGTGTGTGTGTGTGTGTGTAGTATTGATAGGGAAAATATCTTATTCCTCATGCATTAGAATTTGTTTCAATCACCTCTTTCCTAACTAACTGTGAGAAATTTGTGGAAAGGAGCTTTAAACAGAATTCAATTAGAATACAAATTACAAACTGAAGAGGGACTTACCCAAATACTTCTTCTCAGTTTATCACTGTTTTTACTCAAACCATCACTTCACTTCATGTTTCTTCAATACTTTGGCTCTCTTTTCAGAGTCAGTTGTGAAGAAATTAAGAAAACTATCATTAAGTGTAGTGACTACCCAGTCAGACAAAAATCTGATTTTGAGGCCTACATTCACCACTTACTTCTCTAAGCAGTTATATATACTCACCTAACGGAAATGCCTGCTTTGTGACTAAAATGAATAATTTATATAAAAGTGTTTAGTATAGGTGCCTGGTACATAAGAAGAGTTTAATAATTATTAGTTACTATATTGTTGTGTAAAGTTTATGGTATCTGCATACACAATTTAATCCACTTAGAATCTTAGCTCGTTATTTTAAATTGTGGCTTTATCCTTTCACATTTTATTTGTATTTCAGAATTGAAACCCACTTAGCAAATTTATTGCTGTATTTCAGTCATTCAGCCTTTATGAGATACAACTGGCAGTCAGTTTTTAATTTTCTTCTCCAATTAGTTTATTATAGTTTAACACTGTTAGCTACATTTACTCAAATTATATATTGCCTAGTTCCTAACTAGCCAATAGATTCATTGTTCATAAAGTGCATTCATTAAAGAGCCAATCTTAAAAATAAAAAGGTTGTAAAGCCTAAAAAAAGAAAGGCATTTGAAAGGTATAGGTGAGAGAAAGTTGGTCCATAAAATGCTGATGTTTCATCGAGTACTGATTTTTCTGCTTTCCTGTGGGAGCATTAAGGAGAGAGTGATCTCATAGATTTCCACTAATGTCGTGACCTATAGCTCCTGCCCAACATTTCTGCTAATTATGGAGTCTTCCTTATCATCTTCACAATGTGCTTACCTGTTTTCTTACGCTAGGCTGACAGCTTGTTCACTTCCGTTGGCCTTAACCTTGGCTTTGACATCCACAGGAGGTAGGCAGGCTGTCAATACCAACATCAGAATAGGGAAGAGACCGTCTGGAAGCTAGAATCTGGGACAACTTTGGCAGCTCCTGCAGATTTGTATTTTTCATGTGATTATCCAGCTAGCTACCCCCAACCTAAAATGTTAGAAGGCATTCCAATGCCAGAGGGCTAATGCATGTAATTAGAGAGGCGTGGTTTTTGCTATTCCCATCCCATCTGCAACAGCTTGACTACCACTGCATTACTCATTAGGAGTCATAAGTCCTGACCTACTGGATACCCAAAGGGCTCAAAGGCTAGGGGTGGGCAGCTTGGAAGAGAGCCGACATTGCTTCTGACCTTGGATAGCCAAAGGAGCCCAAACATGATTTATATTTTGCATCTCACATTTTATAAAAAGATTTTACAAGATTCCACTCTTACGTGTTTCCATGAGACCCATTATTTTTATCTATTTTTGTTTTCTTTTTACATTTTTAAATTTAGGGAGTAGTGTAAGTGTAGTAATATAGCATAGCAAATTAACAGTTTCCAAAAAAGATTCAAAAGATCAAAAAATTAAAATGCGTATTGGAAAAATAACATTCAGTTATTGTTTTCATACTAATAATAGAATGCAATAATGTTTATTGTTAATAATTAGAAGAGATTCAGAAGAACTGAATTTGCAACCCTTTTGTTTCTTTCTGGAAATAGCTCCCACTAATTGGCTTTATCATTTGGGAAACTTAATATTCTAGACAAATCAGGAGGTGTGTAGGAAAACAGGTGTCGAAAGACTGTAGTCTTTGAAATCTTTTAGTATCTCTTTAGCCAGAGCAAGAAAATGGACTGAGTTACAAAAAAAATAAAAAATAAAAAATAAAAATAAATTAAAAAATAAAAGCTTCCCAACAATATCTCTTCTCATCTTGCTTTTGATTTTGAGGGGAGACTTCCAGGGTATTTTCCCAATAGTGACATTATACCCAATGCTATCCTCAGCCTCTCTTTCACATTGATGGCCACAGTGATGTCTGAAAATGGAGAAAAGTTGTATGGAGATGGAGAGAGAGAGGGAGGAGGGAGAAAGTGAGAAAAGGAGGAAAGAAGGAGAGAGAGAGGGAGAGGAAGGAAGGAAAGAGGAGGGAAGGAAGGAAAGGAGGGAGGGAGGAAGGGGGAGAAAAAAGAACACAAAAGAGTTTCACCTATTTATTTTGTACTTGTCAAGGATTTTTTTTCTAAAGAAATGTAAAGCCATGTCACAATAATTAGCAAGAAAAATTACTTCCCCTTTCCCTCCCCTTCCCCATAATAATTCTCTTTTCTGAGAGTTTATCTCATTAAACGACAACCTCATTCTTTAAGTTACGCAGCTCAGTGGTCTTGGGATCATCCTTGCCTCCTCTCTTTCTCTTACATTCCATATCTGAAAATCCTGTTATCTCTACATTCAAAACAAATATTTAGAAGTTTATAATTCCTCTTTACTTCTGTGAATTTCATTCTGGTATAAACTTCTGTTGTTTCATACCTGGAGCATTGCTTTAGCTTTCTAACTGAATTCATGCTTCCATCTCTGTCATGTATCAGAGTCTCAATAAAGCATCAAGAAACATTCTTTTAAAATCATAAGTCAGCTCATGCCACGCCTTTGCTTTTTTAAAAAGGAATGTTTTCCCCTCTGAGAGTAAAAACCAATAACTTGACTATGGCTTAAGAGATGCTATTTATTCAACTTCTTTATCTCCACCCACTGCAACCATGTCACAATTATTTTTTTGAACTCAACTGTTACAATTCCTCCCTTCCCACATCTTCACTTTGCTTAGCAATTCTCAGCCATACAAAACATGTTATTGCTTCTGGAAATTTGCTCTCTCTCTGAAAATATTTCTCAATTTTGCACAAATAACCTGATACCAGTCGGGTCTCCTCTGGCCATTTATTTATCAATAGCTAACATAATGTCTATTTTACTTATTTACCTATACATTATTTGTGAATAATAAATCCCATACTTCCTCTACTAGAAAATATAAATTTTGTGAAGGTAGAACTTCGCAGTTCTATTTATTATTCAATTCCCATGTCCTAGAAGTGATTGGATTCAGGATATAGCAGACGTTCAGTAATTAACTGAGGGAATTAATGTATGATTTTGCAGAAAAAAAAATTTGTGCTATAACAGAAAAAGCTGGGCATAGGCAAAATTGTGAAGGAAGCTTAGTTCACTTTTTATCTCCCTCAATACCCTTCTCATTTTCTTTCTCCTCCTTTTGGAGGCTGGCAGTAGTGGGATGGAAAGAACATGGAGTCTAGGATGGCAAAGATTTGTGTTTCGTCCCTGGTTATATAATATTGGGCAATGTACTTATCTCCCTAAGGCTTGGTTGTTCTCTTCTTCAAAGTGGGAATGATAATCTCACTTTGTAGAATTGTTATAAATATTAAATGATATTAAGGATGTAAAATAAATTGTTTAGTGCAGTTTTGGCACATTGTAGGTATTCAATTAATGCCCTTTTCTTTTTTCTCTTTCAGCATCCCTTCTTTTCTACTTAATGCTACTCAAGAGCCCACAGTACTAAATGCTCTGTTTCAGGGTCTGACAAAGGTCTTGAGCTCTCTGGAGCCTAACGAGGTCTCATACCACTTGCTTATTTTAAAACAATTGCTTTAAATTGAGATTCTAGAGATGTGTGGTATACACACTCTATGGCAATGTATGGCACAGCCACTGTATAGCCATAGACACTATTAAGGATTTGCCCAGATTCTCTCAGGTCCCTTCCGCTCCTCTGTGTATACCTCCTCAGATATCTATGAGCTTCTGCTTGGGGCCAGCACCTAGTATCCTGTGGGGGAACTACTCTTGGGCTACTAAAGCCACTTTCTCCCTGGAATTAGGGAGCCAGAAATACTTAAGAGTTTATATCCACCCACCATCACATCCATTAACTGACTCGTGGGAACAAAAAAGGTCAGTTTTGGCCCAGTGCAGTGGCTCATGCCTGTAATCCCAGCACTTTGGGAGGCCGATGTGGGTGGATTACCGGAGGTCAGAAGTTCGAGATCAGCCTGACCAATATGGTGAAACCTTGTCTCTACTAAAAATAAGAAAATTAGCCTGGTGTGGTGGAGGACACCTGTCATCCCAGCTACTTGGGAAGCTGAGGCAGGAGGATTGCTTGAACCCAGGAGGCAGAGGTTGCAGTGAGCTGAGATCACACCACTGCACTCCAGCCTGGGCGACAGAGCAAGATGAAAAAAAAAAAGTCAGTTTCCTTGCCTCTAAACAGGATAAACTCTGAAATCTCCTCTAGAAGCAGCCTTCCTCCATGGGACTGTGTCTCCTTCAGATCCTCAGGGTGGTCTGCAGCACTGGCTCTTTCGTGCTGATTTCTTAACATACTTGGCAGTTCCTTGAGGCTGACCCCAATCCTGCATATTGAGTCACCACATATCAGGACTCTCTTCTCTGTCTCCCATTCTCCCCGAAGACAAGCACCATCTCTGCCCATGACCTAGGTTGACATTCTTTTAAATGACGGGGAAAGGGGCACTTATTTCCCCTCAAATCATTTTTCTATTCTATAATTATGGCCCCAACTCTGTGCTTAATTTTTCATGGACATTTTGTTTGATCCTTCAAAATGCAATTTGGAAATTAACAAACCAAACATGAATCCTTCCTTTTTTCCCCTCTCATTCCCTTGTAACAATTCTACTTCTCTTTGAACCAATGAAGAGGGCTGATGGCACTGATGTACTAAAAGAGAACTGGAGAAAATAAAACAGTGAATATATATAATTCAAAATAATTTCTCAGTGCATTCTAGGTTAGAAATCAGGATTAGCAAACAAGATTTCACCGTAGCCTACAGATTTCTTATTGGTTTGTTTAAGAGACACCTTGCTATGCTCTAGAAGTGCTGGATGAATAATACATGGCCCCTGTGGACCTAACAGTCTGTGAGACTTTAAATACCATGCAAAATGTGTGCCCAGAGTAAAATGGTAGCACTGAGAAGTAGCACTGAGTTAATGTGGCTTAGTGAAATGCACACTGGAGGTGAGGACACTGAAGTTGTCTTGAAAGATGAGAAAGGTCTAGTCAGGTTAGGAAAAGAGAAAGATCATTTCACATCAAGGGAGTGGCCAGAGAGAAGTCCATAAGACTTACTCAGAGTGTTCTGGGACAAGGACTAAAAACAGATTTGTGTTATTTAAACATATAATACAAGACAGGCACTACTGGAGATGAGGTGAAAGAAAGGAGACAGATTCCGTGTTCATGATTTTGACCATGAAAGGCTTGGAGTAGGGGAATAACATGGCCAGATTTGTGTTTTCTGGTAGTTTTCACTGATTGTGTCAAAAAATGGACTCCAGGAAGCAAAACTGAAATCCTGGCACAGCTGTTGTGAGCCTGAATTAGAACAGGGCCAAGGAAGGATGATTAGGAAGGGGAAAGTTTCCAGAAAGAAACTTCAATGGCAAAAATCTAGAAAAGGTCTAGGAATTCTGCACACCCTCCTTAAATGCCCTTCCCTGGCCTCCACATCACTATTGGCAAGAATTATTAAGATGCCTCAGACTTTCTCTTGCTCCTGGCAAGAAATCCTCTCCATTCACAAGTCAGTAAAAATCTCATTATTCCCTTTATCCTCATTTACATCATTCATCACAAGAAGCCCAGGGACTCCCAGGTCATTCTTCTTCCCTGGATTCTAATCCCCATTTGGCTCTTGAAGCAGTGATATACTCCCCATTCTTTCTGGCTGTCCAGAACACTTTCTTCAAGATTCATTTTTCCTCAAAGCATTTATCACCTTCTGACATGCTGTAGATTTTACTTATTTATTTGATTGTTCCATTCTTTCACCCCTCCCCCACCATCGACATATGTACTAGAATTTAAACTCTATCCTGGCAACAATTTTTGTCAATTTATTCATGGCCGGTGCTTAGGGCAATATTTGACACAATAAACGTTTGTAGAATTAGTAAGTTTGAAAGTAACAACAGAATCTGTCTATCAACTATACTTCTAGGGTAAGAGAAAGAGAGCAGTTGCAACTGATTTCAAGTTTTTGGCTTCAGTGACCTGACAGTATAATTTTAAATATTTGCTAAAATCAGAAATGATTCCCTTCTACAGGCTGTACTAATTTTGTTTTTTTTTTTAATTTTAGTCAGAGAGCATTTCCATAGAACTTTGCAAGCATTGCATGTTTTATTTGTTGCAACCAGTAAAATTTATCTCTGGGGAAAACTTCACAAATATTGAAGTATGACTGTTTTCAGTGCAATGGTGAACAGGAATAATTTGCTAATCCATTTGTTACCCAAGAATGTGAGAAGTCATTGATTTTATGTTAAATATGAGGGGACTTCAGGCTATAAAGATAAATTTTTCCAGGTGCTGTTCTGGAACATTGGCATCAGGAAATGAGAAAGCAAAGGAGGAGAAAAAGGGGTTTGGAGTTGAGAGGAGGAAGATTAAAAGGTAATTCTTTTAAAAAGATTTATAAAGAAAGACAACTTCAACAAAGGATAATAGACAAACAAAAAAAGTGGTAGTTGGTGGAGGGGAGAAATTTGACAAATCGCATCAAGCCCTTTCTCAGCCAAGGATAGCACATTCATATCCTGGTGCATAGTTCAAGCTATTATTTTATTATTCATAAGAAACAACTTGATATCTGGATATCTGACTTTTCATTTAAAATAAACCTCTAACTCCATTCACCAGCCCCTACACTATATTGATCAATATGCCTATGAACCAAACATACATATACAAAACCTTCTATAAAAGATTATACATTTAGGCTCCTGACTAATTTTGGTTGCTGCAGAAGTATTATATGTAGTTATATATAAGTGACTAAGAAGATAGAAGGATTTAAAAAATAGTCTACCAGGAAAGGACGTTAAGTGGGAAAGTGGAAATGGAGCTCTCATTTATTGACTGACTTTTGGGACACCTACAATATTTATATGCCTTTAACATATTCTCAGTTAATCGTTACCAAAATTTTGGAAGATACATATTATCTCCCCTAGTTTATAGATGCCGATACCAAATAAAGTCACTTAGCTAAGCTGTAAAACTGAGATAATGAAAATCTAATCCATGTTTTCCGATTTCAAATGAACTATTTGTCACCAATGTATTTCATGCAATATTGCAAAAGAAAAAATAATTTATATGTATAAAGTTCTAAAAGACTAATTGTACAAAATGAAGCACATGGTCCTCCTGTTAAGATTGCCAGCACTCCCATGCTTTGTTGGCATTTATAAAATTCTACTAAATTTGGCTTAGAAGCAATACATACACTACAAGGGAGCAGTTGTTTTTGAGTGTTTAGGGAAGGAGGAAAGAAAGCAAGAATGCATTGTGGGAGTGCAGACAAAGAGCAGTGTTCTTAGTGTGCAGCGTGACCAAGAAAGATTTCAAGCTTCAGAAAAAGAGTAGGGGAAATAGAGCAATAAACAAGATCAAGCTCCATTATCATAAAATGTAAAGACTAGGTTTCTACCACATTTGCCATGCTCAAATATCTCAAACATTATTATTATTATTATTATATATTATTATTATTTTTGAGATGGAATCTCCTTCTGTATCCAAGGCTGGAGTCCAGTAGCACGATCTCAGCTCACTGCAACCTCTGCCTCCCGGGTTCAAGTGATTCTCTTGCCTCAGCCTCCCGAGTAGCTAGGATTACAGGCACCTGCCACCAGGCCCAGCAAATTTTTGTATTTTTAGTAGACACGGGGTTTCATCATGTTGGCCATGGTTGGCCAGGCTGGTCTCGAACTCCTGACCTCAGATGATCCGCCCTCCTTGGCCTCCCAAAGTGCTGGGATTACAGACATGAGCCACTGCACCTGGCCTCAAACATTATTTTGTATTAGTGTACATACTTCTTATTCAATGGCATCAACATATTTATTCAGGGCCTAAAGTTAAGAAAAGGAAAAATGAACAGAAATTCACAAAGCACTTTTCCACTGAAGAAGAATAGCTATGTAATTACAGAGATATGCTATTTAAGTGAATGGAATGAAATGCCATTGAGATGCCCAGTAAGGATACTGCTAATGCTGTTCTTCTGTGACATTGTAAATGTAATTTATTATGCTTATTTATCTATTTTTGGCATGGTGTGCATAGCCTTATCTCATTTTCCAAGTTCTTTTTTTTTTTTTTTTTTTTTTTATATATATATTTTTTTTATTATTATACTTTAGGGTTTTAGGGTACATGTGCACAATGTGCAGGTTTGTTACATATGTATCCATGTGCCATGTTGATTTCCTGCACCCATTAATTCGTCATTTAGCATTAGGTGTATCTCCTAATGCTGTCCCTCCCCCCTCCCCCCACCCCACAACAGTCCCCGGAGCATGATGTTCCCCTTCCTGTGTCCATGAGTTCTCATTGTTCAATTCCCACCTATGAGTGAGAACATGCGGTGTTTGGTTTTTTGTCCTTGCGATAGTTTACTGAGAATGATGTTTTCCAGTTTCATCCATGTCCCTACAAAGGACACGAACTCATCATTTTTTATGGCTGCATAGTATTCCATGGTGTATATGTGCCACATTTTCTTAATCCAGTCTATCGTTGTTGGACATTTGGGTTGGTTCCAACTCTTTGCTATTGTGAATAGTGCCGCAATAAACATACGTGTGCATGTGTCTGGCTTTGGCTGACCGTTGTGGCTTATGACTATAATCCCAGCACTTTGGGAGGCTGCTTGAGGCCAGGATTTTGAGACCAGCTGAGGCAACATGCCGAGACCCCATCTCTACAAAAAATACAAAAATTAGTTGGGTGTGGTGGTATGTGTCCATAGTCCCAGTTACTTGAGAGGCTGAGATGGGAGGATTCCTTGAGCTAAGGAGGTTGAGGTTACACTGAGCTGAGATCATGCCACTGTACTTCAGCCTGGGCAACAGAGGGAGATCCTGTCACAATCAATCAATCAATAAAACAAACTAATGGCTTAACCAATAAACTTTTGGAACATAAGCCTTCTTTTTTTTTTTTTTTTCCGAGACAGTCTCACTGTCTCCCAGGCTGGAGTGCAGTGGTGCGATCTCGGCTCACTGCAGGCTCCGCCCCCCCAGGGTTCACGCCATTCTCCTGCCTCAGCCTCCGGAGTAGCTGGGACTACAGGCTTAAATATAAGTTTGCCTGCATTATGAGCTTGTCTTGAAGTCAGTAAACAGCTATATACAACTGGGAGCCAGTTATCACATGGTCCCAGACCAACTCCTTTCACGAAGTAGAAAGGGATTTTTTAAAATCCTATCTCAATAACTTCATGAAATTTGGCATAAATGAGTAGATTCTGAACCTTGTCTTTAACATGAGATTATGGAGAAGATTAAATGAGAAAACATATAAAAGTTCAGTGGTTGTTACATCTTAAGCATTCAATAATGGTATTTACTGTTCCTGCTTTTTAGCCATTAATTGAGAGGGAGAAGGAAAAGGACAGTGGAAAGAGAAACAAAGGGTAGAAGATAGAAGAACAAAAACAAGACAGTGTTGTTATAACACTTCATGTTGAGAAATCATTAAGTTTCGTCTAAAACATCTATAGACTTCAAATATTTGAGTGACCTAATAAGCCACAGGATAATAAAAATGCATTAGATGACATGTGTCAGTTAAGTGCAACTATTTTTCAGGGGTCAGTAAATGTACATTTCAATGTTGACCAGGCTTCCCAGGGAGAAGTAATCCCACATTTTTATTGTTTTGTGGGGAAAAGAAAATACTTTGTAATTAGAGTATTATAAATGAATCAATAAATACTGCTAATATTCAAATTAAAAGAACTTAAAAGCAAGATATATGCTAAAAGTTTGTTTCTAATTACATTTTGCAATCAGATTTTATATCACTACCATCTTACATTCTTCAGGATGGTTTACATCTGCAAAATTCCAACTATCTGAACGTCTCTAAATAACAAAGAAATTATCTGCCTATCAAGTGTTCCTAAAGATATACATACAAAATTGATTTTTCTTTTGCAGATTATTTATTAAAAGAATTAAATTATTACATTATTTATAATAAAACCATAAGTGATTTTTAAATTATAAAACTTTCTATTAGTCAGAAAAATCTCTCAGACATGATTATATATCTACCATAAGGCCTCTGGGTAGATAAGATTGTTTCCCCACAAAACACCAACTTAGCACAGAATCACCTATGGTAGAAATATTGGAAGTGAAAGAAATAATATAATATTTCTGAATTTTGTTCCTGATGATAGCTATCAGGTTTCTAGAAGATTTCATTTCAGTATCTTCTAATGGCCCATAATTTATTAAACGTTCTCCAGTCAACACAAAATTAGAAGCATTAGCTTATTTGAATAACTCAGCCATGTTTGTATGTATTATGTGCATAATGTGTTCAATACATATCATATTTTATATAATATTTTATTTCCATTTACTGGCATGTACTTGCCTAGAAGGAGAAAACTATGTTGTTGTTCTTCCTCATCTCTCCTGAGCATTTTCAGTCACTAAAATCTCTAGTTTTTCTAAAGCTGAAATGTATTACATACAAAGGGAATGAATAAAATGCTTTGCAATTTTAGAGATCTCGATCCTCTGAGAAAAGCCAGAAACAACAGATACCATGACAAAGGTAGCCTTCTTCAGTAGAAGAAATTTCTGGAGACAGATTCATAAATATAAAATTATGATTTGAGTTAATCTGGTTTCTTTGTGATTGCTATAGGAAGCTCAAAACATAAAAAGCATTTTTTAAATGAATGGGAACTAAGAAATAGAAATGGTTAGTCTCCTGTAATATAGGAGCAATGTACTGTGGCACAGTAGGATTATTTGTCATGAACTAGCTTGATTTCTAAAAAATGGAAATTAACATTATAAGAGTGCTCAAATGAGCTTTGTGAAAGTTCTCTTTCCTTTTCATATGTATCGTTATTATTCTTTTTATGAACTAATGACAAACTTATTGTAGATAGTAGGAGGACAAGAGCGTGGATATAAAGGAGACACTTTTAATCTGCATGCAATTTTTAACCTAGAAGAGAAAGGGTAAATAAGCATTATATCGTTTATACCTAGAACCAATTAGTAGTCTTCTCAGAGTGTTGTTTAAAAAATTTTGAGGTCACATCTGGATTCAATAAGGCATGATCCATTAGTAATATCCAAAAACACTGGTTAAAGGAGTGACTCTTTCTTTGTTGTTGCTAAATATTTGCCACTCCTAACCTAGAATATTGCTAGTATTTAATGAATGTTAAAAATTTCATGAGACAATCAGTATCTTTTATTAATAGCATTCTACTTTATCCAAACACAGGATAGGGAAAAAATTCAATTTTTGTGTTTCTTGTTATACTGATAACCATCAATTCTCATATCGTCTAAAGATTGTGATTTTGGCAATGCTATGAAATGGTGAAATGAAAAATTAGGAGTGTCTTGATAGAGAAAAAATAATCTATTCTACTCTTCTTCTAGACTTTCTCTCCTTTATACTCTCTTATGCCCCCACCCTTCCAGTCTCTTTTGATCTTTCTTCTTTTCTGAGTAGTATTATTTAAAAATATTCTTATCTCTGAAGCAGCTAAACTTGAATTGATACATGCAGTATATCAGTTCCAAATTTATCAGCAAATATTCAACAGGAACTACCCCTCTGAAGTGCACTTCGGGTTACTGGCAGCCACGAATGCTTTGGAAGCTTGCCTTCCATTTTCCTTGGTTAAATGATGCCTCTTGAAAAGACAAATACTACTATAATTCCTGTTGAGTTGGGACACAAGTCTTCATCTAGCACACTATGATTTCATGAAAGCATAAATCAGACTCACAAGATAATATCTGAGTCAGCTGTTCCTACTTTTGTATTGAAGCTAATTAAAAGCATGAAACAAATGCTTGTCACACATTCTGTCTCATTGAAATAATATAAAAATAAATAGTGGGACAGAAAATTGGAAGATATAGCAATTAGAATAACAATAGGTAATTTTATCCAGAGCAGAACTTGATGACTTAAAATCTGGAAAATCAACCTAACTAAAAGTATCATAAAACATATTAAATATGTTAAATACTCAAGGATTCAAATTAGTACTATGAGAAGATACTAGGGTGGATGGTTGTCAAATAAATCATAGATGCATCTGATGTTACAGGTGTATTAAGATAATATCTTCCTGATTGATATTTTTTGGTTCACAATATGTGTGAGTATTTACAATTGCTCTGTTTAACAAAGATTATATCAGAACACAGTGAAATAGGTGATAAATGTTGTGGCTTAAAGTGCAACAGATTACTTTGGAGGTATGGCGACATCTTTAAATTTAACCCTGGAAAGAAAAGATTCCCTAGGCTAGCAGTAGCCTTCCACATGTCAGAGGCTATAATGATTCACTCCAGCTGTTGGAGCACATCTGAAACATGAGATGCAATTGCAATTGCTACACTTGGGCAAGCTTAAAATAATCTGCTGCTGCGCTCTAAGACCTACTCTTCTTCTGCTCTGGACTAACTAGAGTGAAATTGGGATATTCTAGGAATCAACAGTCCTGTGTCTTTCAAGCCTTAACAGTGACAGATTCCTGCGACTTGACAAAAAATACAGCACTTTTTGATTTAAAATTTTGATTGGGAGAAAGTTTTATAGGGTCCAGAATTTACCCTTCCTACCAGAAGAACTTACTGTACAGGACAAGAGTCTACTGAGATACTTCTTCCTGTTGATTGAAGAGGTCTGGTTATACCCAATCATATAGTCAAAACACAAACTAAAAGAGAAAGGGGCACCAAAAATTAAAATTACTTAATTTTTTGAATATTGACTTGACTGACAAATTCATTTTCAAAAATATAATGCTTTGTAAAAATTATAAATAAAATACCTGCATATAGTATCAAAATTTATATTCCTTAAATTTTAAATATAAGTAGAATAAATATTATAAGTAGAATAATTAAAGTTTTGGCAATGATACTTTGTGGATGACTTTCCCAATTCAAAGTATAAATATTTCTGTCTGAACATTTTCAAAGGTATTATATTTTCACTCCTATTCAAGGTACTTTTGTAAATTAATATTTTACAAGATAAAACTCATCAATGTTCTATTATGATTCATGCCTTTTGATTTATTATTTTCTTGCTAGTTTGCCAAATGTGATATGCTATAGTATGACTGAAACTCTCAATTTCATTTGTGTTAAGCAGCATATTCATAACAAAAAAGTTTTGCTTGTTGTTACTCTGACTTCACCAACTACAGCTTGGTGGTTTTGTGCATCTTGTAGGGTCCAGCAGGAGGCATGGCACATTGACCAGTCCACCAAGTGCCTGGTAGTGACATCATTGCCGGTTTCTTCCAGTCTCCCTGGAGGCTTGAAAGAGTTAGGTGTCCCTCGCCTCTCATGCTCAAGGAGACTTGTCTTATCAGTGAATGCCTTCATGCTGTCCTTGAAAGGAAGGTGTTAGATGTATCATCTCTGAAAAGTGCTGGAGAAAGAAAAGCAAGTTATTTCTGGTCATCTGGCAGACTTCCCCATGCACTACAGTAAGAACTCAATTTACTGCATAATGTGTTTCCTACACTACTAGAAGAGATCACGGCAGATCTACCAACCTCTTCCCAAATAATTCCAAAGTAAATTCTAAATATGCTCCATACTTTATTTGAAAACTGAAAAATTTAGAACAAACTCTAAGAGCACACTGGGACAATAAGTATAAGCCACTGTCTTAGGCTAACAGAGACTTTTGGCAACAGATAGAAACTCTGAAAATAATTTTCATTCTTCCGTTGTATCTACTGATAAATGGACTTGCTTTAAAATCTCATTTATTACCTTTTTAAAGGCAGACCCAGGTTTTATGAAGGCAGAAGCTTATACAATATAAAAGGCCTCCTTTGGGAAAAAGAAGATAAAAATACTTTACGTTTACAAATTGCAAAACAGTAGTGACACACTGATGGGGTTCTTTCAGGGCTGTGCAAGTTAAATGCCCTGAAGCTTGGACCACATCAAGATTTTAAAAATCTGCTTCCTTTCTTTACCATCAAGTCCATGCTGGCTAGTTGACAGTAGGAGTTATCTGAATCTCCAGAAATTGGGTTTGTTTGGAGATGTTGGCAGGAGAGAAGAAGGCCCAGTGAGGGCCAAAACAGAGAAATAAGAGAGGAACCATTCCGTGAGTGAGGAGAAAGACAACTAGCTGACAACCCCAGGGAGTCAAGCCCCAAACTACGTAAGAACTCCTTAATTTAGTCCTTCATTTATGAAGCTTGCGGTTTGTGAACTGGTTTCTGCCTGGGAATAGCACACAAAGCTAATTCTCTGTTGTGTTGGCTTAAATCAGCTCTCTGCTCATCAGACCTGTAGTTTTGCTTTTGTAACTAAGATCCATGCACACTGGAATTACACAAAGTATGAAGTGAAATTTCCTCCTTCTCCCTCACCCTTCCAAGGTGCTGGACTAGGACCTCTGAGGAAGTGGCCCTCTTCAACTGGTGCTGGTATCTCTGAAAGAACACGCTGGGAAGGTTATGCGGTATAGAAAATTTGCAAACTATAACAAACTGCTGCTACTGGAAATACTGCCAGTGCCATGGTGAAGAACCACTATTGTGTGATGGTGATAGGAGTAGAAAACAAACAGGAGAAATGTTTCTTTTCCCTTCTCCAGCTTCCCTGTCTCTTATATTACCCACTACTGGAAGAGCCTAATAGTCATTTGCTGAAAAAAAATGAAATGTGATTTGCAGAGTCCCAGATCCAAGTATACACAGGCGAGTTTAAAGCTGAGACAATAGCGTAAAATCACACATGGCCAGTAGCAAGCATAGTATTCCATTGGCCTGGAGTTAATTTATCCCTTACACCTGCATTCTTCAATAATTTCCATCTACCAGGAACACACATTGCCAGTAGCAAGCATACTATTCCATTGTCCTCGAGTTAATTGATCCCTTACACCTGCATTCTTCAATAATTTCCATCTACCAGGAACTCTAGAGAGTGCAAGTAGAGTAGTGAAAAAAATGGACTAAGTCGCTGCCCTAGTAGAGTTTATATTCTGGGGGGGAAAGGCCAATAGTAATGATTTTAACAAGGATAAGTGCTGCAAAAACAATAAGCAAGAAATTTTTTATGTCCTTTATATAGCAATTGTTATGTCCTTTTATGTCGTTTTAATAGCAATTGTTAACTGGTTCTCCAGAATCGTGCTCTCAATAGGCAATTGGTTCTAAGTAACTTCAGGCAAGCACTTAATTAGCTGTTTCGCGACTTCATCTGGTACTGTGAGTTTCTTGGTTCCATTACAAGGATACAAATGGAATTTTGCTGCTTTCATTTTATGTATTTATTTATTTCTGAGATGAAGTCTTGCTCTGTCGCCCAGGCTGGAGTGCAGTGGCATACTCACCGCAACCTCCACTTCCCAGGTTCAAGCGATTCTCCTGCCTCAGCCTCCCAAATAGCTGGGATTACGGCACCTACCACCATGTGTGGCTAATTTTTGTATTTTTAGTAGAGGTGGGGTTTCACCATGTTGGCCAGGCTGGTCTCGAACTCCTAACCTCAGGTTATTCGCCTGCCTCAGCCTCCCAAAGTGCTAAGATTACAGGCGTGAGCCACCGATTTTAGCTCTGTCTAGGCAACATAATTAATTTCAAATACTTCTCATCGTCCTGATGGTCTATATTTGCACCCCACTTCTGGCCACATTTGATGTATCCAGATACTTTATTATAAGCTACAGAAACTAACTTAAGCCAAAAGAAAATTCACAACATTGAAGATAAAGCGGAAGAAGCTGGCTTGGGGAGCGTAGAAACTAAGTATCTCCAAGGTATTTAGAGGCAGAAAAGGTTTACTAATCTCAACCATGTGCCATTGCTGAAATACATTAAAACATCATATATATATGTGTGTGTATATATATAAGTTTGTGTGAGTCAGTGTAGACTAGCAAAAAATAATCCTCTTCCCTTTAGTGTTATACTTTGCTGTAAAGATTCCAAGAATTCATATAAAACATAAGGGTTATGTTTTATAAATGTTAGTGAAACAAGTCTTACATTTTCTCTGTCCTGGAGGCTCAGACATACAAGAAGGTGGTTGGAGGGGATGTCCAGTAACAGACACCACACTCTCCTCAAAATCACTGTATCTTTCTTTATCCTATGGCTGATTTGGTGGTTCAGATTTTTTTTTCTCTATTTCTTCTACGAAAAAGCAAAAAAAGAGATACATATGCAGAACATGCAGGTATGTTACATGGGTATGCGTATGCCATGGTGGTTTGCTGCACTTATTGACCCATCCTCTAAGTTCCCTCCACAGACTCCCCACCCCCCATTAGGTCCTGTTGTGTGTTGTTCCCCTCCCTGTGTCCATGTGTTCTCAATGTTCCACTCCCACTTATGAGTGAGAACATGTGGTATTTGGTTTTCTCTTCCTGTGTTAGCTTGCTGAGGATGATGGCTTCCAGTTTCATCCATGTGCCTGCAAAGGACACTATCTCATTCCTTTTTATGGCTGGTTCAAATTTATGGTGCCCAGATTCTTTCTTTAGAATGAGTTTTCTTAAGAAGCTTCTCAGTCTTCATATGAAATGGACCTCTGATGCCTCATTCACCAATTTGCCAAACACTGCTTACTAACACTCTCAATTTGCATTGTCACATCTGAAGTCAGCCACCCCCACAAAAAAGGGGTTCTCATTAATTCATGAACCATAGTACCAATTATTTCAACTGAACTCTAGAACAAGGACTCTAGTTATATAAAGCTACTTCTGGCTGTGACAATCTGTAAATCTGTGACGTTCTGACTCTTTGAACTGCCCTTGAGATGACCAGTTTGCTTTATTTGCAAGCCTTGCTTTTCCTGACTAGTTTAGTTAACTAATGGTCCTGGATGAATAACCTGATTTCTACCCTTTACCCACCTATCAGGCTGCTGATAAATAAATAAAGGCCTTGCATTCATTTATTATACATTTCATGACCCAAATGTAATCTACCATTAATTCCATCTACTTCTAATAAATGCCACAATAAAATGCCACTGAATTTCTAGGGGAAAGTTACAGTTTTAAAGATATTGCCCATAAACATGATTTTACTTACCCAAATTCTATTTAGTCTCCAGGAAATAATATGCTAATCTCTCTTCTCCTTTTTTTTTTTTCAAAAAAAATTTAAAAATTATCAAATTGTTAAACAGAAATTTTAAGGCCCTTTCTCTTTTACATTAAGTCACTTTACTCATTTTTAATTATAATATTAAATTAGTAATTTCATCCATATTTTATGATACAACATGACATGAGCTTGGTTCTATAATGTAGTATTTCCATCAAAAATGTAAGTGAAGGTAGTAAACCAAACCTCTGTGAATTTCTTTAACCTAATAAGATACCCTAAACCTTCGGTCAGTTGTATTAAAAGTAGTAATTGGAATAATTATATAATTACTAATAAATAATTAGTTATCTTTTTTTGTAAATTTCTTACACAGAAGGGCAGAAAATTCCTTCATTTATTTCATGTAATTCCATTTAATTCATTTCATCCATTCAAAATCAAATCATTGAATGAGATTAGATGTCATTATTCTAAGTGCTAGAAGCACAGCAGTGAATAAAGCCTTATGGACTTACATTCTTCTGTGGGAAACAGATAATCTACAAATGAAGCAAAATATTGAGTATGTCACTTGGTGTCAAGTGCAGAACAGAAAAATAAAGCAGAGAAGGGAGATAGGAAGCAATAAGAGGGGTTGGTTTTTATGTAAAATGATAACTCAGATGATCACTTAAAGTACACACGTGTTTAAGGTGAGAGAAAAACTTTGCAGGTAGAAGGAGCAGCATGTGCTATGTGATGACATTGACATGTGCCTGCTGAGTTTGAAGAAAAACAAGCAGGTCTGTGTTGTGGGCGCAGAGTTTGGGGCAAGGGGAAGTAGTCAATGGGATCAGAGAGGTCACAGGGGTTAGCACACTGTGAGGACTGTGGCTTTTAATGGGGCCATCATTCCCTTAGAGGATTGAGATAAGAGGAATGACCTGGCCTGGCTTTTGTTATAAAAGATTCATTGTAGCTATAGAGTTTGAGTTTAGATAATAGGGAGGCAAAGTAGAGAGAAGTGGTCATGTTCAAAATGTAGAAAAAGTAGGAATTGCTGACAGATTGAACGTAAGGTAGACGTGAAGCAGAGAAATAAAAGATAAAGGCATGATTTTTTACCTGAACAGGTAGAACGTACATTAGATTTATAGTTGATGTTTTAAAATGATTAATTTAAAACCAGAAATAAGTGGAGAAATTCTTTTGAAAACACGTGCTACTGAATAATATTCTTAGAGACTGCATTAAAATTTGTATATATATATGTAGTTACTATTTTATACATACACATAACAAAATACATAATTTTAATTAATATGAATAGACAGCAAGATAAAACAATTAATTGATTGATCTGTGGATCATTTGATGTGGAAAAGAGATGCCAGCTTCGACAAAAAAATTTATTAAACATATATTGGGAAATTGTACCAGTCGAGGTCCTAGCAAGAAAAAGATGGCTCACTCAATGAATTTAATTGAAGATACTTTAATGAAAGGGCTATTTACAGAGATACGGATAAAGTTAAGGGCACCAACAAATATGGTGAAGCAGCAACATGGAAACTAGCCAGAGCTTGTGCCCCATTCAGTAATAATTTCCTCTGCCTTGCCATTAGGAGTGGTAATGGCAAGGCGGAGGAAATGCTTACCGAATGGGACACAAGCTATAGCCATTGAGAAAACTGTAGGAGCTGTGGACATAGAGGAAGGTAGCCAGGAATAGAACCATGGTGAAGAAGGGAGGAAGTGGGACCAGGGAAATAAAAAATCTGTTCTTTTCCTCCTGTCCTTCTGTTTCTTTCTGGTCCCTCCTATTGGCCTAGGGTAGTCACAATACATAAGATCCCCGGTAATGCAGTCCATGGAGTTCAGCCAAGAGGGAAGAAAGGGGTAGAAATTGAATATAGAGTGACAAATTAAGAATATATAGCACAGAATTTCACATATTTACGGAAGATCTGAAGGTCAACACAAATGAGGAAGGCTCTATGAAATACCAGTAAAATAAACTACAGATTCTATGTCTATGTTGTTATCACAGAAAACTCAGCTGCAACCGCCCGTTTTCTCAGTTAGTCTGTGCTGAAAAGCTCAGATTCTGGGAGAATAACCTCCATCACCTGGCTGGAATCAAGGACTCACATTTGTCAGGGGAAGGTGCTGGCAGGATCCAGTAATCGGAGCCCAATTCTAATCATGTGGAGTTAGTTAGGAAGGGAGTGTGTTTCAAAGAAAGGGGTTATATAGTATTTAAAAATCAACGTGAGGCTCTCTCCTGCAGCACTGAAATATTTATATATTAAGAAACAAAAATCAGGTAAGTTTCTCTAAATGGATACCACTATTTCAGAATATAGGAATGTTATTTAATTCACTTCTCAATTGCAATAAAGTCAAAGCTTGATATTTGTTTTTTTGAGATTTTCTCTCCTTTTTTGTCTGACCAAAACCTTTATGCTTAATTCCAGGTTTTTAAAATTGTTTTTTACGATTTGAAAAGTTTACAAAAGTCTTAAGAAGAGAAGAAGAATGGATCAGTATACAATAATTGTCACTGCTGGGGAGAAACAAAACAATAGATAAAGTCTTGAACTGTGGAGTTTTGTAAATTGCTAAGGTAAAAATAATTATAAAGAGGAAACCCCTTTAACCCAATTTATGCATCTTAATTCACTCAGAGACAATAATAATAATAATCTCATTTATAATCGTGTGCAATTTCATTTCCAGAATTTCACTGAATTTCTTGCTAAAGAGCTGGAAAAAAATCAGCTTTGAGACTCCAAGTTGATAATGGCCTCTTTGTTGGTGACAATATCCACCCCCTCTTTCTGAGACAACTAGTCATGAGATTTGGCTTTGGAAGTGTAAGGTTAAAAAGGGACACAATTTTAAGAAGGAAATTAAAATTCATCAGTTCAGTATTGGCAAATTGTTAACCCTTTTTCATGTTGCTCATGCATTAATTGATCTGGTGATCAGACATGTAAAAATTTTTGATGTGAAGAAATGAGAGTTTGAAAATATATGTATACTTCTTACTAAAATAGAAAATACAGCACTTCAGTAAGGAGCACAGGCAACTTTGGAGCCAAGAAACTCATGATAAAAGGTAGCTCTGTCACATGAAAGCTATGTAAAATTTTTGTGTTAATAAGCTCTCTATCCTAGAGTGTAAAAAGGAGACAAGATTGGCCTTACAAACACGTGGTGAGGTTTAAGTGAGACATCTATGGAGCACAGAGCACAGGACTCAGCACAGAGTGCTATCATTAGATATTATAGAATGAATATTACTCACACTCTAAGGTAAAAAACACAAGTCAATAATCATAAAAACCAACTTTACTCACACTTTAAGGTAAATGATGCACGTTATTAATTATAATTCAGTATGATAATCATGCAGCAATAATATGTATAGTGATATACATATATACTCAAGGAGTACAGGGGAGGGAATTCTAGATGAAGCTGGAGGATTCCTGGAAGAGGTTCATTCATTCATTCATTCATTCAGCAAATATTTATAGAATCCCTACTTTGTGCCAGGCTTATAAGATTCAGTGTTGAATCCTATAGGGAAGGTCATTGCTCTTGTGGTGCCTTCTGCTGTATCAGAAAAAAGTAAAAAATAAATATACAAGTTCATTTAGGAAAGAAGCACTAAATGGAAATAAAACAGATAAAAACATAATGAGGAGAAGGAAGTGAGGAAGCTTAAACTGAAGAGCATGTCAGTTATATATATTTTTTTTCTCTACAGATCCACACTTCATCCTTTGCCCTGTCCTAGACATAGGAACAAAACTTTGAGCTATGGGGCTTCTATTGGGTTTGTTCAGAAGGAAACCCCAGCAAGAAGTTGGAGGGAGGGGGAAGAATGGAGAGAAGTTTTCTACCTTGAGATTAAAATCTGTGCCTAATCATGTTAAGCTAGATAGAGGTTCATTAGGGAATCTTTTATTCTAGTGGTCTGTAACTGTTATGGTCATTAAAATAACGCAACAGATGTTAAAAAGGAATTCAACAAGATTTAAAAATTATACTTAATTAAAATGCACACACACATACACGCACACACTTCTTACCTCTTATAGTACTATTCTTTAAGAGATAATCTGTATTTATATATTTTAATATATCTGCTTCAAACAAATAGAATAATACTTAATGTTAAGATAGTAGAAGTATTCTGAGACTATTCATTATAAGACAAATTAATATTTTTCAAATATAAACCAATAAAATTTAAGAAGATAAAATAAAAATATATAACTCATAGAAAGATAAAATATATTTCTTATCTGTGCATGATAGAATTACATATCAATTAAATAAAATAAAAATAAGATACTGCAAAGCATAGAATTTTTCCCCTTTTCTGTTCAGTTGCTAAACTGCAGGCTTTAAAGAGTGTCTGTATATAGCAGGTATCCAATGAATATTTATTTTTATTTTATTTTTTTGAGAAGGAGTCTCGCTCGCTCTGTCGCCCAGGCTGAAGTGCAATGGCATGATTTTGGCTCACTGCAAGCTCTGCCTCCCGGGTTCAAGCGATGCTCCTGCCTCAGCCTCCTGAGTAGCTGGGACTACAGGCACCCACCACCACGCCAGGTCAATTTTTTATATTTTTAGTAGAGACGGGGTTTCACCATGTTAGCCAGGATGGTCTTGATCTCCTGACCTCGTGATCCGCCTGCCTCGGCCTCCCAAAGTGCTGGGATTACAGGCGTCAGCCACTGTGCCAGGACGAATATTTGTAGAAAGTATGAATGAATGAAGATAATTTAGTAAAATACTTAGTTATAAGACTAAAATATAAAAGAAACCATGAAATTTTATTTTATAAAAAATAACCCTCACAAAATTAGAATTCACAGCAGATGCAAATATGTTCATAATAATGACCAATATAAAAATACTTTCAAGAAAGCATCATAGTGTAACTAGAAAATACTTAATAGTTATATTACTAAGAAATAGAAATTCTATTAAGAATTAACAATTATTAATTAAATGAGAAGTCATAGCAAGTGGTAAATCAAGAGGGAAAACAGAACATTCATTCACCTCCACTTCAGCATTAAGTTCCGTAAAATAACGGAAACGATACATTTTAAAGAAATAGTACAAACCCCTGAGAAAAATAATAACAATTTCCCCGCACCTGTAATTTCAAGAGCTTCTACAAACAGAGAAAGTGAATGTTATAAAATTTTTGGAAGAAAAAATGTAATAAAAAACAAAATAATAAAAACAGGAAAAATCCTATAAGAAAAAAGCACTGCAAAGGTAAATCTTTTCCAGAGGGTAACATTACTTCATATTCAATGAACAGATGAAAAAAGTTGCAAAGAGGGACTCTGGGGCAATTTTCAAAGCATTTACTTGAAAACTGGGTTCAGAATAGCTGGACTCATTGGGCCTTTGAGAAATTAATAAAACGCAAAGCAAGAAAATGTTTGACTTGGCCAACAAAATTAAAGATTGGTTATTTTTAAAAAGACAAAGGAGATGGTAAGCTCACTGCATTCGCTTTAATAAGACGAAGAGAAAAGAAACAACATTGGAAACCATCATTCTCAGCAAACTATCGCGAGGACAAAAAAACAAACGCCACATGTTCTCGCTCATAGGTGGGAATTGAACGATGAGAATACTTGGACTCATTAAGCGGAACATCACACACCGGGGCCTGTTGTGGGGTCGGGGGAAGGGGGAGGGATAGCATTAGGAGATACACCTAATGTAAATGACGAGTTAATGGATGCAGCACACAAACATGGCACATGTATACATATGTAACAAACCTGCACGTTGCACACATGTACCCTAGAACTTAAAGTATAATAAAAAATTAAATTAAATTAAATTAATTAAAAATTTTTTAAAGAAGAAACAACTTTGGGAATGAGATAAGGAACAAAGATGCAGAGAGGAGAGTTTTGTTGTTGCTGTTAAAGAGAATATAGTATACAAATTTACACTCACTGTTTAAAAGCTTGGAAGAATTCGGAAATTTTCTGATGTAATATAAAGTATCAAACGATTCAATAGCATTATCAAATAGCCCAACAATTGTAGAATACATCAAAAAGCTGGCAAAGATACTCAAATGAACACATTTATGTGTTTCTAAACATAAACTAAACTTTGACAGCTATATCACTTACATGGAATAAACAGTTACAGAGCACAGAAGAAAATAAAGCTTTCAGATCTCAGTCTGTGAAAAGCCAGCATAACCAAAGCTGGCCCAAATAGCAAATAATAAAAATATTACCATCAGCATTATCATCATCTAACAACATATTGAATTAATATAATAGTCTAATGTGATTATATTTTATGCCTATAAAGAAAATATTAATCATGTTTATTATTATAATCTATTACATTAGCAGATTAAAAGAGAAAAAACAAAGAATCATCTTGACATATGTAAAATTATTAATAATATGTATCAATTTATTTTCTCATTAAAACACTTCTTAACAAGCAAGAAGAAATCTACCTTAATATGATGAAGGCTACCTTACTGGTAACCTATAGCAAATGCCATAAAATCAGAACAGTTACTATTACATATCATTATAACAGTGTCAGCTAACATTATAACTATTACTATTCAGTATTTAATTGAAATTGCTTGCCAATGTAGTATGTCAAGAAAAGTGTATTATAAAAATTGTTAAGAAAGAGAACAAACATATAGTTGATAGATGACATGATTATTTACTGACACTACCAAAGAGAATAAACTAAAATACCGTATTAGATACGGTTTAATAATTCCCTACTACAGCTATATGCAAGGACAAAGTCAGTAGTAAAAAAAGAATTTTTCTATAACCAAAAATAGCCAGTTGGAAAGCACAATGATAAAATGTATCTTTTTTAAAAAGTCAGGACACATATCAAATACCTTGCAACAAATCTTTACTGAACAAAAAATTTCCAAGGCTTATATTAAAAAAACTATACAATAGGCTGGGCGTGGTGGCTCACGCTTATAATCCCAGCACTTTGGGAGGCTGCAGTGGGCGGATCATGAGGTCAGGAGATCAAGACCATCCTGGCTAACATGGTGAAACCAGGTCTCTACTAAAAATACAGATAGCCGGGCGTGGTGGCGGGCAGCCGTGGTACTAGGGAGGCTGAGGCAGGAGAATGGGGTGAACCCGGGAGGCGGAGCTTGCAGTGAGCCGAAATCGCGCCACTGCACTCCAGCCTGGGTGACAGAGCGAGACTCTATCTCAAAAAAAAAAAACAAAAAAAAAGAATAAATAAATAAATAAAAAATAACTATGCAATAGATTACCTTGTATTTAGATACATTGGTAAGATAGGTAGAGAGATAGATAAATGGAAAGGTTTACATATTAAGATGTACTAATTTAACGTCATGACTGTTAATTATTTATCGATTAATGCATAAATTTAATGTAATTCCAAACAAAGTTCCAGCTAGATTGTTTAAAATAATTTGACAAACTTATTCTCAAATTAATATGAAGGAGAAAATAGGAACAAAAGTATCCAATAATTTTAGCTTTTCACAGTGGCTCACACCTATAATCCCGTAACTTTGGGAGGCCATGGTGAGAGGATTGCTTGAGCTTAGGAGTTTAAGACAAGTCTGGGAAATACAGGGCAGGGCAACCCCATCTCTGAAAAAAAAAAAAAGAAAGAGAGAGAGAATAGTTGAATAATTGTGGGAGTATTTTAAACAGACATAGAAAGTAAAGTCGGCTGTCATTGACTCAAATTTATCAGTCTTTTATATACGGCTTCTTTTCATTCTTGCAAAGAATTCACTACTCTAAAATTATATGCATGGTGAAAGTTTTATATGTAAAATATATTGAAAATAAAATATACATATGTATCATATATGATCATATAGTAAAAGTAGGTAACTCACAAATGAATATAAGAAACTCAATGAACATGTGAAATCTGTTTATTCTTATTAATAATTGTGAAAATGAAATTGAAACTCCAAAGGCCTATCATTTTTTTCTTGCTCATTTTAAATTGGAAAAAGTTGTTAATATCTGATTTTGGGGCAAGCGTATGAAACAGGTAATCTCATGTGGTCTAAGAAGAAACATATATTCCTACAGTCTTTGGAAGGCAATTTGATAGTTACTACCAAAAGTAAATTTACCCATTGATTGAGTAATTACCTTTACCTCCAATATTTTTTTCTCCATATCTATATTCATAACTACACAGAGATATAATAAGGATATTAATTGTAACACTGTTTGTAATGGCACAAAAGAATAAAACCTCAAATGTCCTCTAGTAAAGGAGATGTTAGGTAAATTATGGTATATCCATTCTACAAAACAAATGCAAGCATTAAAGAAAAGGATGTTATACATTATCCCGTGCTAATATCTTCAAGATATATTTTGAAACCTTAAATCCAAATGCTGGTACAACAAATATATTAAGGGATTAGTTATGTAAAATAATAGAAATCAATATATGTATGTTAGAGTCGAGAAAGATAGGCATGTGCCAGCAAAATGAAGATGGGTTGATGGACTACTTTAAGGTTTTTCTTTTTAAATCTTGTATTCTTCAAATGTTTGACAAAAATATGTAACATTTAGTGCTGATACAAGAAGAAAGAAATAGGGAAAAAATATCTATTTTGCTTTTGAATAGAGACTCAATATTGAAAGATGATAGTTCTTCCTAAAAAGTCTCTATGTGCAATGCAAACGAAATGCCTTAACTACAAAGACAAGTGTCAAAATTTGTCAAAAATAATTCTACATGTATATGAAAAAAAATCATGTTTAATATGTCTGTATACAGACACATGAAGAGAAATACAGATGTTGGGATTGGGCCACTACATATTAAAACTATTAAAATTGTATAGTATTGTTTGTTAGTCTTTATATAGACAGGTCAATGGAAAGAATTCTGAAAAGTAAATATCTATCAACCTTTTAAAGTGGCATAGTCTTTTCCAGTGTTTGCTTTTATAAACATTTACCTATCATGATTTTTAGTATTTACATTATAATACTAAATCATCTTAAATTCACTTTAGGAAATAACATGATATTATATTCTACCTTCCTTTTCCCTGGAATAGTTAACCATCCTAGGACCATTTGCTATACAACATATCCTTTGCTCATTGATGTGAAATGACAATTTGGAGCTACGATTAACACTAAAGTGTGTTTCTGGTATTTATTTATTTATTTAGAGACAAGGTCTCACTCTGTCACCCAGGTTGGAGTGCAGTGGTGCCATCTCGCCTCACTGCAACCTCAGACTCCGGGGTTTAAGCTATTCTCACGCCTCAGCCCCCTGAGTAGCTGGGATTATAGGAGCACGCCACCACGCATGGCTTATTTTTTTGTATTTTTAGCAGAGACAGGGTTTCACCATGTTGGCCAGGCTGGTCTTGAACTCCTGACCTCAAGTGATCTGCCCGCCTCAGCCTCCCAAAGTGCTGGGATTTACTGGCATGAGCCACCGCACCCGGCCTGGTTTTGACTCTTTTGCATTGCCTTATCTGTCTCTTTCTCTGCTCAGTGCTACCCTAAGCAATTCTAATACTTTGGAAATTTTTTCATTGTTTTCATTTTTAAGCCATAGCTTATGAACTGTTAAAAATGATTTATTAATCCAGTTAAACTTTAAAAACATTTTGTTGCTTTTGTCCGCATGGAGAAAACTAATAACACTTTTTTTGTTGTTTGTTTTAAAGTAAGTAAGTTGCTTTATTGGTTACCAAGAATGACTGTATATTGCTGGTGAGTTGTTTGGTTTGGTTGCTTTGCTTTCTTTTTTTTATTTTTTTAAAATTTTACTTTAAGTTCTGGCATACATGTGCAGAAGGTTCAGGTTTGTTAGGTAGGTACACATGTGCTGTGGTGGTTTGCTGCACCTATCAACCTGTCATCTAGGTTTTAAGCCCCTCATGCATTAGGTATTTGTCCTAAGGCTCTCCCTCCCCTTGCCTTCCAACCCTCAACAGGCCCTGTTGTGTAATGTTCCCCTCCCTGTGTCCATGGAATCACCAGATTTTGTTTGAAACTTAAAATCAATTTTGGAAGGAGCACCATATTTATAATATTGAGACTTTATGGACAAAGTATATAGCTAATTTATTTAAATGTTTTTATGCCTTTTATCAAAATAAGTGTTTCTTAAACTACAGATCTCAGGCATTTCTTGTTAAATTTATTATTGTGTAGTTTTCATTTTTAGATGCAATTGTGAAAAAAATCATTGTTCTCTATATTGCCTTAATGGTTGTTGCTGATGCTTAGGAAAAATGTTAAATTTTGCATGTTTACTAAAGTAACCAAAAGTTGATACCAACTTCTCAACTTCTATTATTAGTTATGATGGTTATCCAGTTGATTATTTTGTGTTTTCAGGAGACAATATTGTCAATTAAAAATACCATGCATTGCAGAAATGGTGGATATGAGCATATTGTTCTGACTTTAACAGCTTTAATGTTTCATATTAAGCATGATGTTGATGTGGCTTTCCAGATAGATAATCAGATTTGCCTGTGCACAAGACACAGAAAGACTGTGAGGTTGTCAATGAGGAACTTTTTTTTCACTGTTCCTTACCACTGCCTTCTTCAACAGATGTTCTTATTTTATTTCCTTACATGTGTAATATGTTTGTAACATATTACTCTGTCCTACTAAGAGGGCCAAAATGTCTTATTCCTTAAATCTTCAAGTTTCACTGAGATTTTCCAATAAACAGTCAAACTTCAAGTCACTGATCTATCTTTTTTGTTTCATTTCACGTGTGCTAGCATCTGCTGCATGGAGATTTTATTTTAGATTCCTATTAATCTTCTGCTGCTGCCTGCAATTTGATCTTAAGCAGAGTATTAAAGGAGACAGGGAACATTTCAGAAGATGCACAATTCTTGTATATATTGAACAGCACCCATTACAACTACTGATGAGCCATTCTCCTGAAATTAATTCATAATTGATATTCTCTAATGAGTCCTCAGAAATCAGATTCCTGTAAAATACTAGGCACTTTGACATCATGAACATCTAATGACACAGAGTCAACATGATGGTAGTCTTATTTCTAAGATGTCTTTGAAATAAACACTCGCATTTAGCTCACTAGATTTTAGCTTGAGACAGTTTATCAACAAACTGATACAAAGACAAGCTAAGAAGAGATTATTCGGAAGTTTCAAGATACTCTGTCTCTTCTTCTATCATTGATTCCATTCTTTTACTGCTTTCACTTTGTCTCAATCTTCTTGAGAGTTCATTCTTCCTCCAAAGAAAACTTAAATTTCATATTCTAAACAACTTTAAATCAACACTCTGAAAAGTAAAGAAACATGACTTTTTATATTGCTGAAAACTTTAAGTTAATGCGTTGATATACACATTCTCAAATTTTTAAGAAAATGTATTTTTTGAGATTTTGAATAAATAAAATATGGCCTAGAAGCTATACTTGGAACAACCAATGACTTGTGATCTTCTTAAGACATTTCTTAGTTCTATTTTGAGATCTTGTTTTTCAGTGATTCTGTCATATCAGTTTAGTACAAACCTTGAAACTCAGAAAAACTTTTACTAAAATAACTGCCTGGTCATGAGTAAGATTAAGTTGCAACAGAACAAACAGAGAGACTGGCTAAAAGAAAAGCAAAACTTACTTGAACTCAGCATAACATTTTAGATGGTATATTTTTACATTATTGTAAAATTTAAAATTTATGTTAAAATATACATTGTCACACTCATGACTGAAAATAGAGGGATTGAGGAAGCATGCAGAATGGGAGAAAAGTAGGGAAACATCTTTAGTCTAATAAAGAAAAGCTGCCTGAGTAATCGGGTCTTTCTTAGGCAGAACTGTGCTTTGGGCAATGTTTGTTTTTATCCATTCCCGTGGCTTCCTTCTGCCCTCAGCACCTGGTATCCTTATCTGACCTCTTGGCTTTCCAACGTAGAGAAAGGTCTCTATTTTGACAGATCAGAGCTTTATATTTTCATATTTTTCCTATCTCTTACCATTAAAATTTGGCCATCCATATTTATTCTTAGGGTTCTGGTATATGATTAGTTGAAAACAGATGGTGTCTGAGTCAGGACATAGCTCCGTGAAATAAGGAGATTTAGCACAGGCTATGGTTAAGGAGAATGGTAAGGAAATCTTACAGCATTGCAACAGAGTTAGGCCTAATAGCTCGTTTCTGCTTCCCTCTGCTCTTTTCTCTGTTCTCTACTTCCTTTCTCAGCCTTTGTTAACCCCTCAGGAAGGCATCCAATTGTCTTCCTTTGCCTTTATCCTTGCTCCCTTCATTGTTAATTGGCTTCATCACTGTTTAATTTTTCAGAAGAACACCTTGATTAGCCCCATCATTATTTTTTTTTCCTCATGATAGGTCACTAGTTGCCAGCCTGACATACATTCCCTCCTTGAGTGCCTGCTCCGTCTCCATAAAATGTGGCTACAGCTGACAGGAACCCAGGGGATCTGGGACTCTTGGCAGGGCAAGATTTCCTTTGAAGAGGCTGTGGGGCAGGGAGGCAATGCTTGTATCTGAAACAGATGTTTTGGGACATTCGGGAGTCTTGAAGCTCTTCAGATGCCGGGGCTGCCCTGCTGAGTGACTGGTGGGTTTGGCAGCACATTTTGCTTCCTTTAGCTAATCCAGTGGGTTTCAGAGACGCAGAGGGAATAAGAGGAAACGAATAATGCTTTCCTCAGCATCAGTACACTTGTAAGTTTCCCTTAAGAATGTTCCCCCCTTCTGAAATGGTAAGGACATTCTGACGAGAGATTCCAAGACGTCTTGACTTCCTAGCGTGGTGTCGGTAAACACTGACCTGCACACACATCCCTTAATGTGTTTCATTGATTACGTAACTTATCTAAAAAGATAGGTCAGCTCAGGCGAGGCCTCCCTCACACACTTTTCTTTCAATATTGGTGGCTGATAGATCTGCTTGCATGTGTATTGATACGAATGGCCTTGGAAAGAAAGAAATCCCGTCCCCTGTTTAAAAAACTCTGCAAGAATTAACAAGGATAAGTGTAAGGAGGTCAGTTGTCTGTCCCGAGGTGCAGAACCTTAATCTGAAAAGCCCCAAGCAGCTGGTTACCTAGGATTACACAGACCTGGTAGCTTTTGCCCTCTGCCTCTCTTTCTAGCACACACGTGCACGCACACACACAGGCACAGTTTCCCTGGTACTTTCGACATTTATTTTCCATTGTCAAACTTTACTTTCTTTTGGACATTTGGTTTTGCACGTGAATTGTTGGCATGCATAGTCAGCTCGTCCCCTTTTCTCCATTTGTAACATTATTCAAACAGGCGTTCAGACAATGTCTTCATGAGTTTAAGATGTTTGTTTCTTTTGGACCAACACACACTCGCTAGTTCAGGCTTCCTCTCTCTCCTCTCTCCCCGCTCTTTCATGCAAACATACACCGAGTCCTCCTCCACGTGTACCAATGAATGTCTCCTCCGAGGGCTCTTGAGTTCAATGTCACGCTGGGCAGAAGTGGAGCAAGAGTAACGAGCATGTGTGGAGCGCGGACCGGGAGAGACCCTTTCTGGCCAACAGAGGGCAGCCAAGGGGAGGCGCTGGGGCGCGAGGGCTGAGCCGAGCTGAGCCTCGCCTAGCTCCGGCAGCCTCAGCTTCAGCACCAGCCGCACCGGAACCCGGACCGCAGCCACTAAGGGCAGCGGCGGCGGCGGGAGCCAGGCGCGCAGCTAGCAGCTGCGCGGTCGGGAAGCAGCAGCCGCCGCCGCCGCCGCCGCCGCCGCGACGGGCAGCTGGGCTCGCGGGCAGCCGGCTCGGGCCCCCACGCTCTCGGCTACGTGTCCCCGGCGCCGGGCGGCCGGCGAGTCTGGAGCCCGCGCCGTCGCCGGCCGCGTCCTCCAGGCATGGAAGGAGGCGGCAAGCCCAACTCTTCGTCTAACAGCCGGGACGATGGCAACAGCGTCTTCCCTGCCAAGGCGTCCGCGACGGGCGCGGGGCCGGCCGCGGCCGAGAAGCGCCTGGGCACCCCGCCGGGGGGCGGCGGGGCCGGCGCGAAGGAGCACGGCAACTCCGTGTGCTTCAAGGTGGACGGCGGCGGCGGCGGCGAGGAGCCGGCGGGGGGCTTCGAAGACGCCGAGGGGCCCCGGAGGCAGTACGGCTTCATGCAGAGGCAGTTCACCTCCATGCTGCAGCCCGGGGTCAACAAATTCTCCCTCCGCATGTTTGGGAGCCAGAAGGCGGTGGAAAAGGAGCAGGAAAGGGTTAAAACTGCAGGCTTCTGGATTATCCACCCTTACAGCGATTTCAGGTGAGGGCTCCCGGTCGCCGCCCCACCCTCCCTTCAGGCGCGCCCTCAAACGCGCTTCCCCGCGCCTGGGAGGGGGGCGCCCCGGGGACTCGGAGGGCGGGCGGGGGGTGGCGCTGCCGGCGGCGTCGGCTCTGGCTGAGCAGGCTCCATTCGGCGCCTCCGGGTAGTTTCCACCCAGGAGGGGCTCGGAGGATGTGCTCCCGTTGCCCGGGAATCCCGGACGGGCTCTCCTCCTTGGCCTCCTGAACTTCGGGGACAGATCAGGGAAGGATGGAGGCCACGGTGACCCCCCTGGGAGGAGGCGAAGTTGTACCAGGGAAACTTTTACTTCAGAGACGAGAGTGTGAGGAAGCGGGCAGCCACTCTTCCTCGAGCGGCTCCCTCAGGTGGGGTCTCAACCAAGAGGGAAAAGGAGGCTTCTGGGGCTCAGGAGAAGACTGGGTAACCGGAGACAGCGATTCACAAGCCCGAGCAGTTCCTGCCGCGCTCGCCCCTGGGGAGTGTGTTTAGTCTGTTTTTCTTTATAGGCGCTGGGTATCCTCGTTGTGTTTACTCAGAAACAGCGGCAGGCAGGCAAGAGAAGGGCAATTCGCACTTGGATAGTCCCTGACGTGAGGTCTCACCAAAGCCAGGCGCTTCCAGGCAGGGCGGGAGCGTGGCAGGAAGCCTCTAGTTCCTGAAACAGAGAGAGGGGGCGTTGCCAGAGCCCCCTTCTGAAATAGAGCGGCACCCTTTCTTGCTTGACCTTGACTGCAAGTCTGTTTCAAAAATCTTTTTCACGTCCCCCAGCTCGGGAAGAAGGACAGGAAATCTGGCAGCAGGAAAACTCCGCTTTGGAGAGCTAAAATTAAGACGTTTTCTGATGTTATTTGTCGCCCAAGTATTCGTTCGGTGATAAGCAAGTTTACAGACTGTCAAATGAAGGTCGTGTAGTAGATCCTCTTATTAGCGTGCGCACGATTATCTTAGCTCCTGAATAAGGCTGGACTTTCCATTTTAAAATCCAGAACTAGCAACTCCTAATAACTCAGGGTGATATTTATTTATTTGGCCGAACTCGTTTGAAAAGAAAAAAAGAATCAACTAAAGGAGTATGTGCATATACTAAGCATTCTTTATAGGATAAATATAGCAATGTAAAGCAGCCCTGGAATTAGTTTAGAAACTAAGGGAAATTATCACCAACTGCATGCCTTAACGGGAGCTGTCCACAGTTCTGAATGACATTAGCTGTGAAAAACCCACAGTCCCGCCACACAAAGGCTCAGAGTGACAGTCTTTGCCTTCTTTGAGATATTTCTCGTCTCAGAAATCAGTAGCCTCCATGATCTATGCGTAGAGTGAATGGATTTTAGAAAGTGTATAATTTTTAGGTACTTATTTGTAAAAACACACAGCAAAGTCCAAAGGAGAACTTATAAAACCTAATGACGTTTATAGTTTAGAGATCATTGAGTTTGATTGAAAGAGTGTTCATTAAAAAAATTTAAAAAAAGAATGTTCATATTAAAAAGATGTAATAAATAATCAAACCTGAAAGTTTCCTCCAGTAGGAAGATAGGGAAGTAAACTTATAAATGACACTGTTCTAAGATGTGTAAGGTTGTCGTGTTCTTTAGAAATTTAAAGGTGGGAATCAAGTATAGAATACTATCTTTTCCTCAGTCCCCAATGGAAATATATTTCACCTCATTTTAAAATTTTTAAATGAAAATAATTTACATGAAAATAGTCTCCAGTCTTAATAGCAAAAATAAATGTGGTATTTCCAGAAATGTACGAGGTTCAATATTAACATGCAAAAATGCTGAACTTTTAACATTTAATTTCACTCAATAAAATGATTACATATGATGCTTTTATTTCTTCAGCAATGTGAAAAGGACTATCCCTTTTCAAAATGAATCATACATCAAGTAATTAAACTTTTTCCCACTTACTAAATAAAAACATAGGGCCACTTTTCAGGAATTAGAATAGCATGCGAAAATCTTTTGAATGAATGGAATTACAGGATTCTCCTTATTTTCCCAAGGAAATCTTCTGAGACAAAATATCTCTTTAATAAAAACATTGTTACTGAACAAAGGAACAAATTGAAATCAGGTGATGATTTAATTTTATTATTCATTTCAAAGAAATGGGAAATGATTAAAAAGTGAGCTAATACTCTAAACTCCAGTGTGGAGTAGTTTGGAATATTTGACTTTTCCCTTATATAAATGGGAAAAAGAAAATGGCAGGCACAAATTAAGCAATTATAATTATTTAAATCTTTTTAAACTGAAAGATATCTGAAAAATAGATTTTAAAACATAATTAGAATATACACTGGTGTTCTAAAACAAGCTGGAAAAATAATCATGTACTTGTTTACATTCAGAATATATTTACATCTTATTATTTCATTAATGTTTTTTGTATGATCTCAAAACCAATGTAAGATTTTCTAAAATCTATAACGTCAAGATAATGTAATGAAAAAACAAAAATAGGAAAGATGAAATTCTAGCAGTAGTTTTTTTCTACAGGGAAAGCAATGTGTGAGTAATTTTCAACAGATACTAGAAATTTTTGTGGTCATGATCTAGCCTTTACTTTAGGCCCTTTCCTGAAGGATTCTTTCAGGGAGGTGCTTTACTACAATTCCTAAAATACCAAACTTAAGGTCATTAATCATTTAACAACTGAGCGAGTGACACTAAAGAGTAATTTCTATGAAGAGTGGGGAGATATTGCAAATGAAGATATCCAGAGGATTCTTTTCCTTGACACTTTTAATAAGCCTTTGCATGGCCAGAGAAGTTTACTATGTTCTTACTCCAGGGCATGTCGTGACTTTAACACTGTTTCTAGTTTCCCTTCTCAGGATAATTTTTAAGACTGATAGCTTTCTACTTTACTTACCTCAAGGGACAAGGCTATGCTCCCACTGAGACTTTCAGAGAGCTAGCTAGTGCCTCTTTTACCCGCCAGAGCCCAAGAGTGCTATTGCTGTGTCTGGCAGGTAGTTTTCTCTACCCCTGGCGTAAGTAGGGCCGAGGTGCTGTATTTACCTTTTTCCTCAGGAGAGGGTGATGATAGAAACCTTCAGAGAGTAAAAAAGAGTCCAATAGTATAGATACTGTTTGAAATAACTGGGTGGAAGCTACAGAATTTAGTAAACACAACAAGCTCATGTTTTTGTTTATACTGTGGTATATAAGCACCCAAACTAGGGAAAACAGGGATAGTTACTTAAAAACAAATGTAGCTCGATTTTTCTGTAGTGAGAGCATGCTCTTAGTCTTATTGAATTTCATGTGAACAACACACAGACACATTTAATTTGGAGGTTAAATATGATTTTTAAAAATTCATGGTGATTTTATATTAATTAGCTAGAATTTTACTAAGGTTTAAAAGTGATGCTCGGCAAGCATTGTGCTTCCATAGCCAATTGATAGTTATGATATAATCATTTAAATAGATTGAAAGAATATTTAGAATACTTTTGTGGATGATTTTTATTATGCAAGCAATTTATCTTGGAAGAATTTATCACCAGACTATTTGCCATTTTAGGGATTCTGTCATTATTTTGTTCCATCATGCTTACACAAAGGGACTTTTAAAAAGAATGCTCCTTTCCATATATATTGCCAGCCAACATCTTGCTCCTCATAACGGAGGCAGTTTTGTATCTTGACTTCTTATTTTTTTCAATTTCTTTTCATCATTAGTACGAGTGTGTGAAAAGCTTATTGTGTTGTAAGTACTCAAGGACTCTAGAGATGGGAGTTACTTCCTGAAGATACCATCACTTCCGGTCTTCCATCTCTGCTTTGGATTGCAGCCACAACTGTACTGATATCAGAGATCACTGATGTGTTCATTAGGAAAGGGAGGCTTCACCCATATTATACAGTTCATAATAGAATATTTGCTTCCAGGAGCTTCTCACAAGAAAACAATTCAACCTTCTAGGGTTTAAAGACGAATTCGCCTACTATTATGTTATCTTTGTGCTGAACACACTCTGTATCTGCCAGCAATGCTTATTTTATTTGCTTTTCCTATCAACATAGCCAAAATTAACCATAAGAACTTATTTTTTTCTATGTTAGATGAACCTTTTTGTGCTTTAAGTTCAATTACATTTTTCTTAGTGACTCTAGCAACTGTTAGACACAACATGAAATTTCTTCAAAGATTTAAACGTGTGAATTTTAGTTACTTTTTCTTAGTATACATGTAAGTTATGCAACTTTAAATTTTAGCAAATGTTTCACTGTTGCATTTAGTAGATATTATGATTTATACTATTAAAATATTATAAGATACTTTTCATTTTTTTCTGAGCAACGTTCCATTTAAATCTACTTTTGGGGTATGATTATAAATTGAGCATCAGTGAAGAGGTACACTTTACTAATCATATTTAATTACGTGGACTTGGATTTATGAACATGCCTGTTGAATAATGAAAGAAATTTAAATGCATTGGAAAGATATATTACTTATTATTTGTATCATAGGTTCATTTAAGAAAATTGTATTTAGCTTTATCTGCTTGATCAAAAACCACAAACCAAAACAACACCACCACCAAAAAGCAAGATAAATAGTATTTGTAATTCTGCATTATTATACTCAATGCACCTACGTCCTATAGTGAGCAGGAAACCAGCAGAATGCATTTGGTATGATTTTCAGGTGATAATCTTATTCTGAATATAATTCTTGTGTTTAGCAGATAATTCACTTCATTATTTAGCAACAACAATTGGGCTCAGGAAAAGAACTTTCAAATAGAGTCTCTTGTAAGTACAGTGCAAATTATTGCAGATCATTAGCACTACATGAAGAGTACTGAGCATTTGCAGGGTCTGTGACCAATTTACATTTTATCATTTTGTGTAAAGGAGTAACAAACTATGAATTAGGCTGATACTATATATTTTAGTTGTAGAAATAGTGATAATAAAGAAAAAAGTCAGCCGGGCGCGGTGGCTCACGCTTGTAATCCCAGCACTTTGGGAGGCCAAGGCGGGCGGATCACGAGGTCAGGAGATCGAGACCATGGTGAAACCCCGTCTCTACTAAAAATACAAAAAAATTAGCCGGGCGTGGTGGCGGGCGCCTGTAGTCCCAGTTACTCGGAGAGGCTGAGGCAGGAGAATGGCGTGAACCCGGGAGGCGGAGCTTGCAGTGAGCCGAGATTGCGCCACTGCACTCCAGCCTGGGCGACAGAGCGAGACTCCGTCTCAAAAAAAAAAAAAAAAGAAAAAAGTCTGCATGCACTACGAAAATTATATTTTCTCTAAGTACTTTTCTTTCTTCTAAAAATAATTTTCTTTGTGAAGGCATCTGGATGTACAACTTACCATTAGTTTTACAGGAAAAAAAATCAGGATTCCTGTTGCATCCTGGAATTTTATGTTTTTGCAAAATAAACCTTCATGGCTCTGTTAATTCTATTTGTATATATGTGCTACAGAAACTATTCAAGGGACATCTATACATGTAGAAGAATATATATAGAAGTAAAGAATATATATAGAAGTTGATTATTTTTGAGTTGAGCATTTATCTGACACATTTCACCCAACTTTGATAAAATTGATTTCATGACTCTTTCAAGTTATGTTAGTTAATTTTCTCATAGTATTTTTCTGTTTTGTCTAATAGTTGACAACTCAGTTAAAGCAAAGAAGCAACATTCCTCATGCCTTAAATTTACAACTTATAATTTTATTTATGTAAACCTAATTTTATTTTCAGGTCACTATCTGTAACTCTAAAAATATAAGGCTAATTTTACATACATACAAAGTTAGTAAATATTTATAAATTTTAGACTATCAGCTTTGTTGTATACAGTTATTCAGTATTTAAAAAAAGTGCCACAACAAACATCTTTGCACCTTACTCTTCATTGTTTTGGCTAAAGTTCAGGGAATGGAATGACTGCCTGTGAACATTCTAGAGATTCTATACATATTGATTTGACCAATTAATACTGCCTCCAGTTTACAGATTTCTTAAAATGACAAGAATAATGTAGGTTCTCCAAGGTTGACATTCCTGTTATGGTATTTACAGGCTGTTTTAGGACAGAAAGTGTAACCTGTCCTCCATTTCATTCAACATAAAGTGACAAGAGTGATCTTTAAAAAGCAAATCTAATAATATTGTTATGCTCTTTAAAACCCTTTAGTAACTTCCCATTACTCTTAGACTACACTGAACCAACTTTCTATGAGCTTCAAGACCCTGCGTAATTTCAGCCGATATATGCAGCCTCATCATATGCCACTCATTCCAGCACTGTGTTCCAGCCACTTGGGTAAATTTTTAGCTCCTAGAACAACCTGAGTTCTCTCTTGCAACTAAGATTTTAATGTGATATTACCCCCAAGCTTGAAATACTCTTTTCACTTTTTATCACTCCACATAACTCGTTTCTACTCATCTTTTAGATTTCCATTTAATCGTTGTGCACACGCTTATTTTTCTGTCTAGGCTTTCTGTTCAGCAGAATTTATACTTATTTTTATATGTGTCCTTTCCCTGGAATTTAAGCCATGCTAACTTATGAATCTTACTCAGTTTTACATTCCCAATGTTGTTAAAATGCACATAATAGACTTTTCTTGCCAAACTTTCTTAGAGGCTTCATTTTTTTTTCTTCAACTTGTAAGTTCAGGGGTAAATGTGTGGGATGTGCAGGTTTGTTAAATAGGTAAACATGTGCCATGGTAGTTTGCTGCACTGATCACCCCATCACCTAAGTATTACATCCAGATATGGTTTATTTTTAACAGCTTTTTTGAGACAAAATTCATATGCCATACAATTCACCCATTTAAAGTAAGCAATTCAATATTTTCTAGTAAGTTCACAGTTATGCAGCCATCACCACAATCAATTTTAGAATATTTTATCATCCTAAGGAGAAACCCCATATGCATTAGCACTCACTTTCTCTCCTCTCCTGCCCTCCTGCTCAGCCTTAAGCAACCACTAATCCACTTTCTGTCTCTGTAGATTTTTGCTTATTCTGAATATTTTATATCAGTGAAGTCATGCAATATATAGTGTTTTTTTATTGGCTTCTTTCACTTAGCAGAATGTTTTTTCAAGGTTCATTCATGCTGTTACTGTGTCAGTACTTTATTCATTTCCTTGCTTAATAACATTCCATTTTATGGATATACTACCTTCATTTATTCATTTATCAGTTGATGGACATCTGAGTTGTTTCTGCTTTTTGGCTATTGTAGATACTGCTGATATGAATATTCTCGTACAAGTTTTTGTGCAGAGATGTTTTCATTTCTCTTTGGAGTGAAATTTCTGGGTCATCATAAATATTTATTGACTGAATGGACAAAGAATTATTCTCCAACCAGGTCATGAGCACATTTAATCTTAGAGTTAATAAATTCAGATGAAAGCAATGAAAGCTCTACTTTTTTCCTACAGTAATACCTGGCATCTCCTTCCCACTGGCACCTGCAAGTATGTGCCCCAACTATTACATTTCCCTGCCCAATACACAGATGAATAAATGAAACTGCAGAGAAGTTATGTAGCGTGAACATGGTGACATAGATAGATAGTAAGAACTGGGCCAGGAATTCAGTTCTTGTGAATATTAATTTTGTCACTTCAACTCTTTTACATAATAAGAAACAAGGCTGCCAGCATAAATAATTCTCCAAACCTCCTGGGAAACATGATGGATTGAACCTAATCATTTATACTTCCTCTCTCTTGAAGTCACTCCAAAATAATATGAAAAAGCACAGACACATTGGTAAGTAGAAGAAAGAGGAGACATCAGAGAATATAGATCTCAAGAACATTTGTAAAATAGGAAGTTAATGGAGAAATTATTCCACTTCCACAATCCTTCACCCATTGAAATCCAGAAGAGTTCAGGACTTGGAAATGCCAGTTATGAAATAGTTCCAGGAAAGCCAGACTGAAACCAGAATTAAATAAGGGTTTCCTTAGTGAATACAGAACTCCCTGTGCTAACATTCGGATGCTTGGAGCCAGGCCAATTTTTCTCAGTCAGGAAACTGGAGAAAATACCTCCAAAGGGAGACATTTCAAAGTCTTCAGATAAAAAATCATGTTTATTGCCTAATCACTCTGCAGAAATTCCCGCATGTGTACATTGAGGCTGTAATTATATTTTTGGTATGGCATTGGTTAATATGGAACTGAAAGCAAAAGATAACCAGACATTTGAGAAAAGTCTCATGAGGGAAGACTAAATCAAACAGAGAAAGACTAAATCAAACAGCCAAAGAAGGTCCAGAGGGATGACATAAGGAGAAATGATAGTATTATAAAAAATACTCCACAAATGATATCTTCATAAATATTTTATCTGCACAATAAGAACACATTGCTATGAAAAAAAATAGTAAGAAATTTAAAAAACAGCTCTTGGATGAAATGTGTTAGCAGTTAGAGTCTAGGAAGCCTGTCAGAATTAGAACAAAAAGACAAAAGGGAATAGGAAATATAAGAAAATATAGCAAAACCAATAACTAATTTATAAGGTCAAAATCTACCATAAAGTATTCTAGAATGATAAAAAAGAGTGAAAAGGAACATATGGAATTCATGGAGACATTTTTGATAAAATTTTCCAGATAGCAGCAACTGAAATGTCTGTTCTGAGGAACTTATGGAATACTTAGCATCATGAAAGAAAAAGACTGTCCAAGGATCATTACACAGAAGCTTTACAACACCATTGAATAAGCAACAAACAAACAAATGACTAAGACTTTTCAAAGAAAAAGTTACATATCAAGAAGTGGGAATAATACTTTAAGGTAGATGACAATGTAACAAAATCTGCAAAATTCTGAGAGAAAGTCATCTCCATAAGAAATCCATACCTTCCCATAATACAAAGTTTAAATAAAGATATTCAGAAATTAAGAACTCTAGTATTAACTACCCACGTACCCTTTCTTAGAAAGTTATTAGATGACATGTTCCTGCAACACAAGAAATTACACCAAACAACATGAAGACATGGAAGCTAGGAAATGGGCTCTAACACAGAGAAACCTGAAGTCCCAGGAGTACTCCAAAACAGCTAGCCTCGAAAGAAACCAGCCCAGACTGTGGCGGGAAAGCAAAGCGTTCTGGAGGAAGGCCTTCAGGGTAGGAAAAAGAAATAGATGAGTATCAGCATTTGATAAATAACGTTATTAGGTGTTCCAGAGATCATTTGGAATGATATATTGATGACTTTCATATAAATATTTGTAGGGTACATTGGATACAAGTAAATAAACAAGAGACTTTTATTAACTCCAGAATGATCTAAAGGTGTCTAAAAAAGGGAAAAGAATCACAGTTCCTTGCTTGGTTCAGCAGTGCCTACTGGTTATTTGGTCATAATAATGTAAACAAGTTGACTGTTTCAAATAAAGATTGTGGTGCAATTATTCCAGGTTAGTGGGAGGGCAGGAGAAACATAAATGTGGTTTGGGTGATGTCAGAAAGCTAAGTCCTTGTCTTCCACAGTTGGCAGCTAATGAATAGTATTTAAAATTGATAAATTAATTTCTCTTCGAAATATGAACTAAACACTAAAAGAAACAATTATGGTGGTTGAATTCGGAAAGTGATATGTAGGGGTAAAAGGAAAAGGGAGAGGCTTATATTTTCTCCTTATAATCCTTGATGCTATTTTGCTTAAAAAAAAAAAAAGACTGTGGGCGTATATTATTTTGAGGTAACAATGTTAGGAACTGTTTGGGTCAGAATCCAAGCTTCACCACCTTAGTTAATGGACCTTAATTTTCTCAATTATAATAAGAGAAAAATATATATATATATAAAATTCATGGGGTATATAGTATATATAGTGTGTATATATACTATATATGCTATATAAACATTTCTATATACGTAGTGCTTACAAGTTATGCTCTGCATTTAATGCTATTTAAGAGTTAGTTATTTTTATGCATGTAAAATTAAAACAGAATTGAGGCATGTTAGTTGTTTGAAAAATTAAATATTCTCTAATTACATACTCTAACCGTTTCCATAATTCTTGAAGAAAAAAAATATATGAAGGAACAGCCATGTAAATGGTGTGCTGCTATATCCTTTTTACCTTCATGCAAGCCCTGGCAGCAGAAGCCCTGATGTGCAATGCCATATTTTATGTATGCTGTGTGAAATTGGTCTAGTCATGAGGCAGTTAGCATTGGAAAATTTTTTTTTTTTTGAGATGGAGTTTCGTTTTTGTTGCCCAGGCTGGAGTGCAATGGCACGATCTTGGCTCACCGCAACCTTTGCCTCCTGTGTTCAAGTGATTCTCCTGCCTCAGCCTCCCAAGTAGCTGGGATTACAGGCATGTGCCACCATGCCCGGTTAATTTTGTATTTTTGTTAGAGACGGGTTTCTTCATGTTGATGAGGCTGATCTCAAACTCCTGACCTCAGGTGATCCGCCCACATTGGCCTCCTAAAGTGCTGACGTTAAGGCATGAGACACTGCGTCCGGCCGGAAAACTTTTAATATATCCTGTTTTTGCAAAATTTTCCAGTTTAATCTCTTTAGTTGGTATACAGTGCCACAGCATTGAACATTTGGAAATAGCTTTTAGGGAAAATTATAATGGCATTCATTGGGTTGCATGTGCTACTTTCTGTTCATCCTTATTTTCATCAGAAAATGGCATAGTTAAACCATATGGGATGTTATTTCAAATCAGTTAAGTATTATATATGAGGCAAATAAGATGAGTTATAACCTGATAAATCTTTCATTTTCTTTTTTATTGTCATGCTTAACAGTCTTTAAAAATTGTTATTTAGAAATATAATTATTTCTAGTTACAAACGTAAAAGAATTTGAGAAATACTGTAAATTTGACAGAATTTAAAAAAATCTTTGTGATATTTCTAGAGCAGTTGTCACTTATCACCCTTGCAGAATGTTTTAGCCTTATTTTATTAAAAAGACAATGCACCTTATTAAAATTTACACTACCTAGGTTGTTTGAGGAACATGAGCAGAGACTGAAAAAATGAATACAGAAAGTTATTTGATTAGTTTCTTGTTTGTTTGTTTTTTGAGACAGAGTCTTGCTTTGTTACCCAGGGTGGAGTGCAGTGGCATGATCTTGGCTCACTGCAACCTCTGCCTCCTGGGTTCAAGCAATTCTCTTTCCTCAGCCCCCCGAGTAACTGGAATTACAGGTGTGCACCACCACACCTAGCTAATTTTTGTATTTTTAGTAGAGATGGAGTTTTACCATGTCAGTCAGGCTGGTCTTGAACTCCTGACCTCAAGCAATCCACCCACCTGGGCCTACCAAAGTGCTGGGTTTACAGGCATGAGCCACCGTGCCTGGCCTGTTTGATTAGTTTTTAAAGGGAGAACTGTTCCTTATTTTTCCTATAGAAGAGTCATTCTTTGTTTAAATAGTATTTTTTAAAAGTTGTCTCTTTTTCTAAACAATAAATTTGATATTTACCCTGAATATCCATGTAAGTGAATTAGAATGAAAAGTTTGGACACCTGTATTTTCTGTGATCTGGATATATAATGTATAAAAAGCAGAAATACATGCTAGAAGCACCAAGTTATGGTTGAACAAGTATTGCACACTATAAATAATCCCATAATTCTATTGGCTATAATTACTGATTATACTAATCATTCATGATTAGCCATTTGTGTTAGTGATTCTAGGCTTGAAGACTCATATAATACTTCACAAATCACATTAAAGCTATTGACCCTCTGACCCGTGCATTTATTTACAATATTTTGCCTGTAATTTCAAAGATTTGTAGTTTCCTTGAAGCACATTTATTTTTGGAACCCAAGTTAAGACTTCCTGAACTATCTAATATTGTCATGAAGAAATAGAGACACTAAAAACAGTGTATGGAAGATTCAAAGATACAGTTTTGCTTGGGCAAGCTACTTAAGAATTATAGCTGAAGCGGGGCCAGGCACGGTGGCTCATGCCTGTAATCCTAGCACTTTGGGAGGCTGAGCCGGGCGCTGAGACCCCATCTCTACAAAATATACAAAAATTAGGCAGGCATGGAGATGCATGCCTGTAGTCCCAGCAACTTGGGAGGCTGGGATGCGAGGATCGCTTGATCCCAGCAGGTTGAGGCTTCAGTGAGCCAAGATGACACCACTGCACTCCGTCCAGGCTAAATGACAAAGTGAAACCCTGTGTCAGAAAAAAAACATATATATATATGTATGTATGTATGTATGTATGTATATTTAACTGGCTAGAAAGAGTTTCCTTGAGAGGGAGAGAATTCTCTATAAACAACTGGTTTAGTTTTGAGGCTAGCTTCCTGGCAAGCAGGAATTGAAGGGAGACTTGTTCTGGATAGGTCAGGCAATACAATAAGGCACACAATTCTAACTAGAAATATACTTGGGGTGAAAGGAACCTAAATTATTTTTTGCAAACATTAAAGAGTTGATTGAACCAACAGATAAATTATGGAGTTAACTGCTAAGTTCAGTAAGATGGCTGCTTCTAAGATAAATATATTAAGATATATCAGTAACTTTCCTACATATCAACAATGATTGGAATCTATAAAAGAAAAAAAATCACTGACTAAAAAAACTAAAATCATAAGCTATATACCCTAATTTAGAATTAGAAAAATGATGTTACTGAAATAATTGAGTAAAATCCATTTTTATTATTTTTCAGCAAAGTTAAATCCAAAGTTAGGTTTAAATTTACAAACGGTAAAAAAAATTAAAAAATTAATTTATAAATGGTAAAAATAACTGAAATCAGAAATCCTAGAAAAATATTAGTGAATTATTTAATAATAAAGCTATGGAGGGGGAGCTTGCCACCATATGACACTAAAGACTGTGAGTTATTCTAACCTTTCTAAAGGTCAGCTTGATACTTTATATTTTACAAATACTGAAAATGTATAGGGTAGTAAGTTATTGTAAAGAAAAAATATGACAAGATTGCAAAGACATGAGAACAAAGATTCCTATGGTATTTTTCATAATAGCACAAAATTATAAACATATAACCTCATTAAAATTTCAACATATTTTAAACTTCAGGTTATCTATTTCTCTCATATCTCTGCCTTTTTTTCATAGAACATGTCACAATTTACACAATTTATCATACTTAATGTTTCATTTCTTTACTTCGAGGATTGTTTATCACCCCCTCATCTGGAAATTTAAGGCCCACTAAGATGAGGTGCTTTTGTTTGTTTGTTTTTTTACTGTTTGAATTACTGCACTCCCAAGCTCCCAAAGCTAGAAGTAAGCAGGGTATAAAGTAGGCACTTAATAAATTTGAATAAATAAAGAGACTTTTAGCAATATTATGCTTAACTTTGGTTTTTATATATAATTACCAACAACCTTTTTCCCTATGTGCCCTATAAAAAACAATAATTTAGTGTGGACATTTAATCTGCATTTTATTCCTTCACAGAAACATGCATTTGGAAATAAGATTTGAAGCCATTACAATTAAATAAATGCATATTTCTATGAGCTCTATTTACTATAATGCTCGGTTTTATGTAGTTTTTAAAATTGGGATATATATGTATGTGTATATATATATATATATGTGATATCTTGTTGTCTTAGTTCTTTTGAGCTGCTATAAGAAAATACCATAGACTGCGTGGATTATAAACAACAGAAATTTATTTCTGATAGTTCTGGAGGCTGGAAAGTGCAATATCAAGGTGCTGGTTGATTTGCTGTCTGGTGAGAGTCTGCTTGTCACAAATGGCTGTCTTTTCACTCTAACCTAGCAAGGTAGAAGGGGTGAGGGATCTCTTTTAGGAGGGCACCGAACGCATTCATGAGGGCTCTATCCTCATGACCTAATCACCTCCCAAAGGCCCCTCCTCCCAACACCACTATCATGTGGGTTAGGATTTCAACACATGAATTTTAGGGAGACATAAACATTCAATCTATTGTATTTGGCATGGCTCTTCTTTCACAGCCCTATAAAAACTATTTAAATGTCATTGCCTTTAGAATCAGTGCTGTCTTAATCAAAATAAAGTTGAGAATGTATCCCTTTGGGCAATGACATTTAGAAAGAATTACATTACTTTTAGGTATGTATCATTTATTTCCTGTTCCACTTTGCCAAATTGTGCTATTTGATTTAACAGTGCACCTTTAAAACCTTATTGTACAGGGATGGAAAGGTAACATTATGTCCCTCTAGGTTTAATTAATAAAATATTGAGTCAGTATTTTGAAAAAGGATTTTTTTTAATTTTAACTTTTTGTTGACCAGGATTTTTTTTATCGTGTTTACCAAATTTACAGTGAAGAAATAATATTCCAGTGAAAAACGTCCTGAGTGAGCAGTGTTAAATTAGCCCTTGTGTAAATAGAAAATGTATCATAGATCTTAATAAAGGAAAATTGAAGTTGACATGATTTTCAAAAGCAAAAAGAACTTGAGTCTGAAAAGATGCAAAACTAAGATGTCAGCTTAGTTTTTGCATATAAAAGACAGAGCAAGACCAAAATCCAAACAAACAAAAAATCATGGGCAACTTTACAGGAAAACTATCCCCAGCAACCTGAAAGATAAGTGACACAAACCTTCAACAACTGCAAGACCTGTTTTTGCACTATGTGTTGGAGGAAGGAAGCAGTGGTAAGCAAGGGTGTCTGACAGAGCTGAGAATATGGGAGACTCCCACGCAGCCAACAGGAATGGGATGGAACAGCAGCTGAAACTGGGATGGAATTTGCACAATTGGTCTGCCTTAATTTGAAGAGGAGAAATGTGTCATCCCGGTTCTTGGGCAGGCAATGTATCAGAAGAGCCTGGAACAACTTGACATACCAGATATTAAGGAGGTTATGAAAGACTACCAGGATAATAGCAAAAAGAATCGGGATCCCACTTGAAGAAGCCAAAGATGAGCTTCAAAAAGGATAAGAATTTCTATGATTTCAAACCCATCAGATGTTTAAATTTGAGTTTATAATGATGTAAAAAATGATTACCTACCTTCACCTAATACATGAAGAGATAATATAATTAGAAAAGCATGATTTTACCAACCCTATTTAATTAATGAGCCTCACAATAAAAAGGAAGGGGAAAAAAGAAGAGGTCTTAATTTTGAAAAGGAAAGATCAAGACTATAATTAAAGGACAGTACAATATTATTTTTTTTTTTTTTTTTTTTTTTTTTTTTGAGACGGAGTCTTGCTCTGTCGCCCAGGCTGGAGTGCAGTGGCGCGATCTCGGCTCACTGCAAGCTCTGCCTCCCGGGTTCACGCCATTCTCCTGCCTCAGCCTCTCCGAGTAGCTGGGACTACAGGCGCCCGCCACCACGCCCGGCTAATTTTTTTGCGTTTTTAGTAGAGGCGGGGTTTCACCGTGGTCTCGATCTCCTGACCTCGTGATCCGCCCGCCTCGGCCTCCCAAAGTGCTGGGATTACAAGCGTGAGCCACCGCGCCCGGCCTAAGGACAGTACAATATTATTATTTATCTTTCTGTTTTACTCACAGATCTTATTTGTATTTTCAACAAAACTCTAATAATACTGAGGCAAAAAAACTCAATGCAACTTTATGCAGGGAAAATGTCCCAGACATAGTCTCAGAACGATCAGAATCTTAACTCTTTTAATTGGATTTGAATGGATTTTCCCTCTTCTGAAGAGTGAAAACTTTCATGGCTACCAGCATTTTGGGATGCAAATCTTTTTATTATTTGGTTCATGTAGTTCAAATAGAAAGGAGGTATTATGTAATGGAATAGAGGAAGCCTAATAAATTCAAATCATAAATAATCAATATTTTTTAGTATAATTTTTATAAAACAGCAATTCTTTATTTGTTCATTGTTACACTGTTGTGATTCCAGAAAGCGTAAAGTGTTTTCAGGCTTGTTTTGAAAGTCAGTCAAATGTAGAATTATTTTAGAATTGCACACCTTCTGAGTGTACAAAGGGAAAAATCCACTGGAAAACAGCAAAATGATTTAGTTGACTGCAATGTGGCACTGCTTTTACATTTCTTTCCTATGTAAAATAAAACTGATATCTATTCCTTCTGTATCAACAAATCATGTTGGAAAGAGAGAGAAAAGCTCTTAACCTACTTTCCTGTTTTCAATTTTTAACTTTATCATGCTTGTTAATTGCCTGGGTGTCCTTTAACCATCTAGTTCCATGATCCTTTCCCAGAGGCTTGGTTTAATTTTAATAGTGCAGTGTATTCAGCCCTAATTATGAGAGCTCACTGCAGGCAAACAGCAAGAGATAGTAATGACCAAAACGTGTTCTTAAATCAGCGTCACAGCTACAACAGGCACATTGCTATAGACATTGACGAAATACAGCCATGTAAGGCAATATTTAGAAGCTAGTGACATTTGAAAATAGCATTTCTCCCAAGAAACAAATTTTATTACATGTGATTTTTTAAATACCTACTTTTTGTACTGAAAGTACAATTTTTTATCAATTATTTAAGCCAGTCCAACACTCACATATTTAAATTCTTTCATGATCAATAACTAGGCATGAGATGGTTCCATGACTTCACCCGAGTTAGAATGTTCACAAAATATGCTGTGTGACTAGAAATACTGTCTATCATTTTTATTGAAATGCATGCTTCTATGTTGTCTTAAATGTCCGAAATAAGTAGAGATTTTAAGCATTCTCCATCATAGTTATTTTTACATTTATTTAGCTGGGGAAGATTTCCTGCTGAAATGTTGTTTTAACTGGTCACACAGGGGAAAGGCAACACAGTCAGTAAGCTATTCTACAAAAAGTGTTCCAAATGCAGTATTACCTGCTAAGTTCTAACTAGGTGCCAGGTGCTAGTCCAGGTGTCTTTATTTCTGTTACCTCACTGAGTCCTTAGAGCAACCCTATGACAGGTACTGTTTGTTTCCTATTTCAGCTTAGAAAACTGAACTATGGAAAAGTTAGGCAATTATAATGATAGCTTATAAATGGAGAAACTAAGATTTGAACACAGAGACCTGGCTCAGAGCCCAATATCTTAACCACTGTGCTTTGTCCCAGAGGTATTCAGTCATATGCTGATCCAATGACTTAGTCATTTTCTCAGACTTTTAAATTTATACACTTTTAGGAATTATACGTGTTTTTTGTTCTGGGTATATGAATTCTAGTTATTTAGGTGTTATTCTCCAGTGGGAAATGGTGCCTTTTTAGTCAAAGATTGGCTACAATTTTCTGGGAGCTTCATTTCTAGTTCATCATGTTGGATTAGATCCTCTGTGTTAAAACCTAACTATTTCAGATGCTCATTTGTTTTTGCAAAATGTTAAATATTTGACAGTAAAGAGTTAAGGGCAAATCTTGAAAATAGAAATGTTCTTATTCAGGAAGACATGTAAAAAAGAAACAAAACTTCTTTAGACTGTACTTAAGTTTAACACTCCAGAAAACTACAAGAACCAATGAAAACATTCTTCCTAAAAATACTTTTAATTTCCTTTCATTATGTGTTTCTGTATCCTTTTGAATGGTAGTGCTTAAGTACCAAAATGAACAGACTATTTAAATGAAAATAGCAGAGAAGAGCTGTACTCATGATGAAGTCATTGGGAGGCACATGAAAATAGAAGGAGGCTCTAAAACTTTAGCCACAAATATTGAGGAGAGACACAGTTATTACACAAAAAGGTCGGTGTTTGTCATTAGGTTACAATCTAACACTATATAAATGTTATGTATTAGTTTATAAATTAGAGTTTATTATAATAATAATGGATTCCAATTGCTTGGTAAAATTTAGGAGAGTTATTATTAGACTTTGAGTCCACTAAAGGAAAGGCAACTGAGAAAGGCAAGAAACAATGCATACGGTTTCAGATGGCAGATGCTCAAGAAGTTTTTCCATTAACTGTGGTACTGTTGTACCTCTGAGACTGTTCCTTCTGGTTTCTTGTGGTCTGATAGCAGGATATTTCACCTAAGGGAATCACTGCATCCAAAGCAATTATATCATAAGTAGCCATCACTTATCTGGACTGTAGAGCTATATAAATAACCCGAGGAAGCCGAACCCCAAACAGAATTAGAAAGAAACAGATGTACTGGAGAATTTGGGAAAATGCTACTAAAACTTCTCTGTTTAACATTATAGTGTGTGTGTGTGTGTGTGTGTGTGTGTGTGTGTGTGTGTATGTGTTTAATCTTTGGAAAGGTGAGGTAGGTATCACCAGTCTTCAAGATCAGACTATGCTGTAATAATGGATAATTTAAAAATACATTTCATTTATCCTCCTAACTTGAGTAAATTTAAATTTAAATTATTTCTCTATAAGAAACATGCTCAAAACATTTTAATATAAGTTAAAACAAACCCTTGGCTGTCAGTTATGTTTGCTACTTCCATGGTTTACATTTGACCTTCCCAGACTTTAAGAAAGGGGAACTTAGATTTACTCTCTCTCTGTCTCTCTCTTGCTTGTCATTACTCTTTAATCCTGTATTACCATTTCTGTAACCCTTTCATTCAAGTCCTACCTTGAAGAAATAAACAAAATAGAACAATAAAATGAAATTAAACAAGCCAAATAAGTAAACAGTAAATGTCATTTAACCTCCTTCTTTTTAAATATAACACACACTTCCCAGAATTTATTTAATTTAACTCCTTAGTGGCACTTAATACCCCTTTTGGAGGTCTCTGTTTCTTTTCTCTTTGGATTATTTTCCTACATGTCTGCACACTGCTTCTCAAATTTCCCCCAAGGCTCCAGCCCTTTTGCGTTTAGTTTTCGCCTTTAGACAAGGCTCTACAGATAGGCAATTGCTTCAATACAGGTTCTTGATCACCTAGTATGTGCCAGCCACTGCTCAACCAGAGTAGAGCAGTGAAGAAGTCAGATATCACTCTATTTTTTGTGAGCTTCCAATCTTGTGAGGAAGACATGCAGAAAACAAGTAATGAGAGGTTATCACTGATAACAAAGGAAGACTACTGGGTAATATGTGGCAGGGTAGAGCTAGGGGTTTAATCTAATCCAAGGGGTTTGGAAAGCCTCCATGAAGATGTGGGAGTTGAACTTAGAATTCAAAGACAAATAGGAATTAGCCACATGTTTCAGGCATCTGTGAAGACAGAACTGAATACTTGGCAAGTTAAAGTTATAATGAAGCAACTGCTGAAAAAAATTTTGAATCGTTTCCCACCAGTATTAGTTGGATTATATGATATATGGATTGCTAGTAGATATATAGATTGATGGCTAGATAGATAGCTGATCGACAGATGGTAGGTAATAATTAACTACCTCTCAAGGATCATACTGCATGTCCATTTCTTCTAGAATGTATCATCACAACCTTTGCCCATTTTTCCTCTGTTATGATTGTATTTGAATATATTTCCATTCAAGGTTAAGATTTCCCACAAATCTTTCAACATGTAAATGACCATTCCTTTACTTTGCATTCTCTTAGAACTTATTTATAATTCATATCTCATTATCTTGAGACTGCAAATATTCTCTGGTTATTTTAGACCTTCTATTCTTTCCTCTGTTTTATTTCAAATTCCTTCCAGAGCAATTTATGTCTTCTACCTCCTTTTGATTTAGTTTCCTTCCATTATCATTTATCTGAGTGGCCTAAGTGTCTTGTTCCAAGACATGTTCCAAACATATCTTGCTCTGAACATGTTAAAATTTTTCTCCTGATTTTCTTGTACAGAAATACAAATAAAAAATATTTTAATAGTATAATTATGGATATACTTTACTTAATATGATCTCTAACGTATCTGATTGACCAACAAAAATATAAGGTGTATATAGATTTGCTTATGCATATGTGTGTGTATTTGTCTAGTGCAAGTTATGTCTATATTCTTTTTTTTATTTTTTATTTTTATTATTATACTTTAGGTTTTAGGGTACATGTGCACAATGTGCAGGTTTGTTACATATGTATCCATGTGCCATGTTGATTTCCTGCACCCATTAACTCGTCATTTATGTCTATATTCTTTATGTACTTATAAGACACATATTACAATATGGTTGATTTCCTGAAGATTTCATAGGCAATATTCATGATGAAAAAGCAGGTCATACTGGAAAAGCTAAGTGACAAAGTATATGTGAAAATTTGAAGTAAAGTGATATCTCAAAAATAAATATGAGAATAAAGCTTGTTTATATGAAATTCAACCATATAAAAATATACATACACATACATGCACTCACGTCGTTTATAAATTATGTGAAGCAGGGATGCATGCACACAACTGCAGTGGACAGTTCCATGTTTGTCTTGATCTAATCAATGACCAACAGGACGGAGTCTTGGAAAAGTTGTGAAGTGTGATAATCCTTGGTTTGCTCACCAACCTTTTCTTACAGCATTTCTCTTTTCACTCTTGAGCTTATCTTCTATTAAAACAGAAAAGGACCTGACATCAACCATTTATTCATGGTATTTAGATTGAAGTATATTCACACTGAAATGACTTTATTGAATTTTTATACTCTAAGTTTTTATGTCTAATGGTATAACATAATTGTTCACAATAGAAGGAAATGAACAAACTGCTTGGATGCAGGTGGGTGATGGGAACTATTGAGATGGCCTTGAAGTTATATTAGCTTTATTTGGCTCTTTGTGAAGCTAAAGGTGATTTAATACTTTGGAATGGTCCAGGGAAGGGTCAAAAGGTACAGTCCAGTTTGAAAACATGGGGCAGATGTTGAAGAACATAAATTTGTCTTGCTATTTTTGGCATAATTGTGTAATTTTTTTCTCTACTAGTTCATCATGCCTGTGTGTATAGAGAGAATTTAGATGATAGGCTCAAACCACATTTGGGTTTTGGCTTTTGGATGTGTTTGAATCAAGGATCACTAGTGACTCAGTGGGGCTAGAGAATGAGTGTTCTGGATAATTCCCATTATGAGATCTAGTGTGTTCAGGGAAGGAACAGCCAACAAAGGTTTGTATGGGTAATAGATATTATGTGACTAGCAGACAGAATGAGAGAAAGGACTTGGCTGGCCTAGGATATCTTAAGGGACAAAAGTTGATCTCATGCCACATCTGAATTGGGGGCCAAGCTACTATCAGACTTGATATAAGATGAGTTCTACACATTATCTGTAAGTATGTGGCAGTATGCTTCTTGCAAGATATATGTGATAAAATTCAGAGTAGTAGTGAGAATACCGGTTCCAGCAGGGTCATCAAGTCATATTTTCTGGGAAACCATATTGCCATTTATATATATTTTCTAAGTAGCAATAGTTAGGAATCCTGAAGTTATGTGCCACCTACATACAACATACAGTAAGTCCTTATATATGCATGCATATCTTATTATTTTTATTTTAAATATTTAAAAATTTTTATAGAGACATGGTCTTGTTATGTTGGCCAGGCTGGCCTAGAACCCCTGGTCCTTCCAGCAATCCTCCTACCTCAGCCTTCCAAAGTGTTAGGATTACGCGAGTGAGCCACTACACCCAGCCCATGCATATCTTATTGAAAATGCCAAGTATCATTTATTGTACTCTAAAATATATTAATAAAACATTCAGCATTTGTGACATTGAAAAATCTTGTCAATTGATAAAATTGGCTTTTGATTTATCTATAATGACTTAAAATACAGTTAATATTAAATTAACTCTAAGTTGTAGAAGAGGACACAAATTTTCTTAAGTTGTATCTAATAAATGGCATTATATTAATATTTGTGTAATTAACAAAATAAATATTCTCTTTCATTCTTGTGAAACTTTGTTAGAGTTCATAACATAAGCTTAACATAAAATTATAAACAAATACTGTGTATATGTAGATAGAAGATCTGTATAAGATCAATCACAGAAGATTCCTAGAATGAATGTTTTCCTCTTTTTATTCATTATCCTTTTATTTAGCGATTTTGATAGCTGCCTTCTCGGAGAGTTCTGTGGCACTTAAAATATAGACTTCTAAGTTCTCCTCATAAAATTGTTTTAAATTATTAAGTTTTAACTAGAGAGAGTTTAGGATTGTAGTTATTTATCCCAAAGAGCTAATTTATATAATTCATAAAAAGCAACTTAATTAAAGGCATATATGTGATATATATATATACATTCATATATGTCAACTAAAAGCCAATGAAAATTAGCATTTTAATATTAACTTTTAAAACATAACTATCCCATGGAAAGCTGAGTATAATAACTAAAAGGTTTTCACTTAATGCCTTGGTATGGTCTTTTGTCAAAGAGAAAAATTTATTTTGCCTTAAACATTACACAAGAGATTTTACTTAACATACGAAATTAACAATGGGAAATTATTTAGGGGCACATAATTTCATACTTGAAATCACGATTCATGAGATAAATTAGTACTAGAATTTCATACTTGAAATCATGATTCATGAAATAAGAGTACTAGAATGATTCTGCTGTGCCTTTCTTGTGGTAGAGAGCATATGATCAAATTTGTGACCTTTGATTAAGGGGTCTATTTTAAAATGTCTTATCAGTTAATTGTAGCTATAGAAAACTTTATTTGAAGACAAATACATTTCTTTATCACCTCTAACCCTCACTTGTGATACTGGTATAAACAAAGAATTGTGCTACTCAAAAAAGCCACTAATGAGTAGGGATGCTTGGGTGGAATTTGAAAAGATAATCTAAAGAGCTTCTAGTGGCCAAAGATGGAACAAATTGAACAACTGAATAATAAACTAGGATTGAGTTATAAACCCAAAGCATAAGTATCCATGAGATCATACTGATATAAAAAGTATTGAATCAATAAAAAAATGGTGTGGGGGGACTCCAAATAATTTATGTAGCTATTATACCCTCAGGGAAGTGGGCCGTTAATGTCCATTCCTTACCTGTAGGCTGTCAATAGTAATTTCTTTCAAATAATGATTTGAGAAACCTGACTAACATTACAGTTAAGTGATCAAAATTAACAGTCATAAGTCATGTTGATAGTATGTACAGTTGACGTGATGTAATCTTTGCCTCTGTGCTATTCCTCTGCAATACCCATAACCTCAGTCTAATTATGAGAAAAACACCAGATAAATCCTAATTTTTAAGATCATTTTACAAAGTATATGTCGAGTACCCCGCAAACTGTGAATGTGATCAAGAAGAAAAATCATCTGAGAAAACTGTCATGTGAAGCAGAGCCAAGGAGACATGCTAACTAAACTGTAACGTGGTACCCTGGACAGCATGCTGGAACAGAGAATGGACATTAGATAAAAAGTACGAACATGTGAATAAATTATGGACTTCAGTTAATAATAACGTATAAATATTTGTTCATTATTTATAACTGATGTAATATGTAAAAATAGAGAAATTAGGTATGAGATATATGGGAACTCTGTACTTTGTTATTTTCTGTAAACGTGAGACTATTCTAAAGCAAAGGTTTATTTAAAAAAAAAGATAAAACAACCTTTTAGCAGCGAAAGACTCAGGGCAGAATTAATTAACAAGGAATCAGAGAACATAGGTAAAGCTACAAGCCTCTCCAATTAAAAAAAAATTGGATCTTTTGCATAACATTTTTTTCTTATTTTTTATGACATCATTTGCATTTCTGAATTATTAAATATGGCAACCTTCTGTTTCAAACACAGACAACAAGCAAGTCTTTTCAGGCAAAATCTACTTTAGTCAGTTTTTTTTTTTACTTAATTCTCTAAGGACTTTTTAATTTTTTGATGGAATTCAGTTCCTTTATTGCAAACTGGGTTGATAATATATGTACTGATAGCCTGAGAATGAACATTTGTAATACAACTATAAATACTAGCAAGTACTGAACGTAGACAAGTGGCATCTGAAAACATCCTTCTGTCTATTCAAGCTCACTGAGGCCTAAAGAAGTTTTTACTATCATTTCTAGCTTTTGAAGCTTATTATTATTAACAATAACTTTAAAAAACAAAATTCTGTAGATTAGTATAATATAATAATTTCTAGTATTTTCTGCATACATATGCTAATAATTAAGACAGCCTTTGCTTATGCACAGTAGATATGTGATTTAGTAACATGTTCACATTTTGCTTTAGGCACAAGCCTAGTAATCCATTGTTCCCATGGTGTTTTTTGACTGGTCAGGTGCATTGCAATAGTCAAATCAATTTATACATGTAGGTGCAGTGTTGAATAATTTATATTCCACAACATCCTCTCTCTTTCTTTCCTCTCCACCACTCCCATTTCCCCATGACATTGTTGAAATTCAGGAAAGAAAGAATTTCAAAATGCAGATTTTAACTAAAAGATTTAATACTTTTCTTGGAGTAAATATCTTTCTTATGTGAATTATAAACTTTAAACCAATTGAGAAGAAACCCTATTATCTGCTAACTTACATTTAGTGACTTTGTAAAGATAAAGTCCTTAAATATAACAATAACAGATTTTTGACAGTCCTAACTCAATTTAAATTAGTGGTAACTTAGAACCATGTCAGACTTATAAAATATACAGTCTTAATATTTAACTATTGTTTATATTGGAACACTTTACATAGCATTTTACTAGTGAACTATAAATAGTTATACAACTATTGAAATTGATCTTCTTTCTAAATTCTATCTTCATATTTGTTTATCTGACAAGTAATCATCAAAGGACTGCTAGTCATCAAAGTGATGTCATCACTTATCAAAATTTACTCAGCATGTAAGTATTGAATTGCAACTATATGTAACCACGTATTAGGTGCTGAAATAGATTCAAGCAAGAGTAAGGCATGAATCTTGCTCTTAAGGATCTTACAGTCTAGTGGGAGTGTGGGGATGGGGTGAAGCAGTTATATATAGCTATATATATATAGTACTATATATAGTACTTTAATAATATATAATATCAGGTAATCTAATGCATACTGAACATGATTTGCTGGTAATAAACATTAGGGTTAATAGGACAGAGTAATTACTTAAAGCTGGAAAGTTCTGGAGAACTAATGAAGGGATATGACATTTGAGCTGGACCTTAATGACAGGTGGGATTTGGGTAATGGAGTTTGGAGAGAACAGGCCTTTCACGTACAGGATAGAACATAGATGATAACAGAACAGTAGGCAAGGGTTATGGGGATATTAAGGAAGGCATATTGAAAATAAACTTGTTTTCTCTAAAATAACTAAGGAATTGATTTGAGTTTCCTGATTAATAATGCATTTAATTAGTGTTTTGCCACTTTTCAAGGAATTAAAGCTCTTGGTGTTATATTAAAAATAATTTGATTGTATAAAATGTACTTTAGGGCTGTTACTTTTTTCTATTATCCATATGTATCAGTAACTGTAATAAAGTAACCGAGATTTGTGCATATTTATTTGAATCTGTTTTGTAAAATGTGCTGTTTGCTTCACATTTTTAGCAAAAACTGATCTTAGATGATATTGTGGATAGATTAATTGTAATTTATTGCATGGTAGATTCATGTTAGTCTATGTATTGGCCCTATCCTTTGAAAAATATGCATTGAAAGAAGGATTTAATCATTTCCTATAAAAGATACGACTTTTTCCCAGTAGACAGATCCTAAAGCAATAAAGTTTATGTTGGATATAGATCAGATATTAGAGAAATGTATGTTCGCATGTTACAGCAGAGTAAATTGAGACTTCCTTAGATTAAAATAGTGTAGGGGCATGACAATTTAAGAAATTATTCCTGTTAAAAAATGCATGATCCAAAATTATATCATATTTTCTAATTGAGGATGATTCTTAATGACCTCCAGCTTGGGAACTAATGCCTACATCCCTTAAGGAAAACGCACTGCTATGTTTATAGGCTCCTTTGGTAGCAATAGTTTAAAGAAGCATAGGGCCGGAAGTTGGAACTAAAATTCTCTCCCAGCTTCAGTTGTTTAACTGCAAAACATATGAAATGTGTTGGATTTAGAATGTGGCAATTAACTTTTTTCATTATTGAAGAAAAACGAAAAGCTCCAGTAAAGCATTATTTGGAGATGCAGTTTTTTGGTTTTTTGTTTGTTTGTTTTGTTTTTTTCACTTTGTTCCTAAATTTGCCTTTCCTTCTTTTTCTGTCTATGTGGCAGATACATTACATCTATGATTCAAAGCAAATTTCTCCATTTTGGTGAATGTCTAATTTTTTCTCTTCATCTATGACTACATTTTCCACATTTTTACTCTTCATATTTATTTTTTATTAAGAGTTTCCATACTATCAGCCTTAAAATGTAATCAGGTGTTTCCTAATCTTGAAAAGGAGGAAACAACTGTACACCTCCCTTCATTCCAATTACAGAGGGGGATGGGAAACACCATAAACTGATCTAAATAAATAAAAGAATAATCAAATTTCACTTATTCTAGAATGTTTTCTATGACCTTCCTATCTTTGACTTTCATTTGTTAACAGCCCCATTTCATTAACACATAGTCTATAATATCATGTATCTCCACACAAACTGTTGTTCACTGTTTGCAATTTGTTCTTCAGTACAGCCTCATTACCATTGCTTTCATAATGCTAACCTTTCTTTGCATGATCAATCTAAAAGTTTGTTCTTTATCTACATTTCTTTCAGAGAAATTTTCAAATCAGTCTCATTTGCTGCTCCATCTTCCTGTTGGAACGAACTTGGCCCATGACCACCATTTTGGATCTTTTCTTTCTATGTATAGTTTCCCCTTTGGAGGGCTCATGTTCCTCTGTAGGTTCAGTTCTCAAATCTGTACAATTCCTAAAGCTGTTTCCTTGGTCCTGGCATCACTTCTGAGTTTTAGAATATTACAGTTCCAACTGTCTTCTGCCATGTGAATGTGAAACATGTTAAAGTCATTATCTCCAAAATTGAACTTATGATCTCCCCCACATCTACTCTCAAAATGTTCACATTATCATTTCCTAGCTTCTCTGGCATAAGACCTCAGAGTTATATTTGACTCCTTCAACTTCCTCTCTTCAAGTACAGGCAATTCCATCTCTTACTAATTTTTCTCTCACAAGGACTCCTGACTCCATCTCTTCTTCTTTGCCTTCCCCAAGTTAGTTTTTTATATTAAATTTCTTTAAAGTTGCTCTAACTCTCTCAATTTCTTGCTCTGACACATGGTTAATTTCCACAAACTAAAAGTTTTAGATTCGAGAAAACTATTGGAACTTTTCTGGGTTCACTTTCTATAAGGAAAGAGATAGAGACCTAGAGCAGGGTGAATTTTCTCAAGATTATAAGATCTAGGTATACTAAATATGAGAAGTTCAGCCCTTCTACATTCATTCTAATCTTCTTTCAACTGTGCCATAGTACTACTCTTCAGCAGTTTTTCCCCCAACACCAAAGAATTTGCTTTGGTCAATAATAAACGTGAATACAGCTGACAACAAGATACTAGTGGACCACTATTTTAGCTTAAGTGCAGAATGTTTTTTTTATAAAATTGTTTTAAGGGAAAGAGCAATTAATTTGGAAAATAGCAAAGCAGAAAACAAGCATCATGCTTATTACATCAAGTTCTTGTCACAGAATGTAACACTTGCTTATCTCCTAACATCCGTAAAGGTCAGAATTTAGAAATGGCTATCATCTAAATCCAAATTATGAATGTATCACATAGGAATCTTATGCATTTTCCGTAATATATATCTGTAGTGGAGCTAGAGATAAACATATAATTTTGCATGTGTGACTGTATCAGTCCGTTTTCACACTGCTTTAAAGATACTACCTGAGACTGTATAATCTATGAAGAAAATAAATTTAATTGACTCACAATTCCACATGGCTAGGGAGGTCTCAGGAAACTTAAAATCATGGCGGAAGGTGAAGAGGAAGCTAGACACTTCTTATGTGGTGGCAGGAGAGAGAGATTGAGGGAGGAGGTGCTACACTTTTAAACCATCAGATCTTGTGAGAACTTCCTATTATGAGAACAGCAGAGGGGAAGCTGCCCCCATGGTCCAATCACCTCCCACCGAATCCCTCCCTGCACACATGGGGATTACAATTTGAGATGAGATTTGGGTGGGAACACAGAGCCAAACCTTATCAGTAGCTATCTATTTTGATAATCAATACAGATTATTTTTCATTGAGCTACTCTTAGGCATATAAGGAAATTGTGCTATTATCTGTGGCATAAAAAAGGTTGATTTGAGAGGTATAAAATACAAAATCAAAATAAATCTGATGCATGACATTACATAGGAAAGAGCCCTGGATTAGCTACCAGAAAATCTGCCTCCAAATCTTAGATGCCATTAACCAGTCAAGTGATCTTGGCCAAGTCACATACCATTTTAATTGTTTTAGATTTTTCATCTGTAAACATAGAATGAACAAAACATTTTTATATGTCTCATAGAACTGGTGAGAAAACGCAATGAAAATTAATACTGTGAAAATTAATAATGTGAAAATACCTTATGAATAGGAGTTTTTTTTTAGCAATTGGGAACATGGCTATTGTCTGAAAAACTCCAGTAATGTCACAGTAGCTTGACAACCAAGTTGAAACATAACAAGAGAGCTATAAAGTTTAATCACTTTACTAATGTTAGTTGTGTTTATTCCTAAGATTTCATCAAGTTTTAATTCAGAGTATTCTAGAATGTTTGAGTTTATAACTTGCAGACATTTAGATTGATCCGAGGCATGATTTTCTTTCAATGCATGTTTTAAAATTCACTGTAAATTTGTTAATGTCATCAGCCTCTGCTAATATTTTCCCAAACCTACTGACACTGTACTAGTACTTAAAATGTTTTTCAACTCATTACTTTTCTTGGAACTTCTTGGAATTATAGTTTTCATTGTGATGGGGGTTGTGAGTCTTAAGTACCTTTATTTTTTTTAAGTCTGATATATAATTTTTACTCAAAGAATGAATAGTATAGGAAACTAATAGATTTTCCTTGGATGTTTGTTTTACAGCAAACAATTATGAGACTGGGAGCTTCTACCCACCAGGACCAGCATGGGTCTCTGGAGAGAGGTTGTAGGCCAGAGAATAATCCTTGAACTCTGATCTCATGAGAAACCACTAGGTGACTTCAGGGGCTCCTGATGGTTGAAAGTATGCCCACATTCATTCTTACTATGTCCCTATGTGGCTTATTTCTTGAAAGCAGCTGAGGTTTGTAGGACCAGTGAGCCCAACCTGAGTTCCATGGCTCTTCCTCTTCCTCTTATTATACTGATCAAACTAAGTCCTCACTTTACCTTCAAGGATGTGTGGAATATGTCATGTTTTTTCATAGCTTTAATCTAGCCAAGTTTTAGATATTTCACTTTTTAAATCTTCTCTTACACATTAGGCTTTCCATTTCCTTAATCATTCCCACCCCCCTGATTTTTTCTGGATAGCTTCCAATTTGTCTGCATTTTCATGATATTGAGGTGCCCCAAACAATAAAATATTCAAGAAACAGACACATATAGACTGATACTATGATGCAGTGTCTTTATTTATTAAAGCTGTGGTATTTATCCACTCATTTATTCAATTTATTTAGGGAGTTCACTGTAGTTGCAGACACTGTGTTAGATAGACAATGGTGATATAATATAATGGGAAGTAGACAGAGATGTGATCCCTGGCCATGTTACATGTACTGTAGTTGGAGAAATAGACCTTTAAAAACAATTGTCCACATACATACAAAAATACAAAATATTTTATGTATATGAAGGAAAGGACATGATTCAGGGAATGTATTACTAGGCCACCTGACCAAGTCTGAGAGTAATTTCTAAAGTCTATGAATGCTCATTTGGGTTTATTATGTACATATTGTGGTTGTGGCCTTTCTTTATATGTAACAGAACAATGACATGGTTGTTGCCTAATATAGAAGTATCAAGGGGTAGCTTATGAGAATTTATTCCCAAATGTTTTTGTAATCTTATATGAAGTATGAATAAATATCTTTAGGACACATTGCTATGTTTTACGGACTAGTAGTTTAAACTCTAAGCAAAAACAGCATGCTGGCTAAGGAAACAGTTTTACTTCAAATCCTCCTAAACTACTTTTTATATTCCCAGTTTGCCACCCCCTCATTTTCACCTACATAGATATTCTAGAGGCACCACTGCTTGTCCTAGGATTAGATTTAACACATTCTAAGATTCATAGGCTACACAAGTTCAGCAGGAAGAGTACAATGACTGTGGCTCGGAGACCGTGGATTACGCGGGACGAGTTGGTAAGCTCAACTGGGCATGGACAATGTCAAGAAGAGAAGTTGGGGGGAGAGTATTGCAAGTACTTACAGGGAGCGGTTGTGCAGAAGACATTTTAAAAAGGAGGTATGAAGCTGAGTAAATAGACTAGCCTGTCTAAACCTCCTTAATCAGGTTGAGGATTAGTGAGAGAAAAGGTCAGAGAAATTAGAGAGATTAGGTAGAAATGTAAATTAAGACATTTACATCAGTTTTAAATTGCCAAGAGTTTTGGCACAGTTTAATTCTCATAAACATATTCTATAGGTTGATATTTCTCTTTTAATCTTTTCTGTTATTATGTGACACCATATGGGTTTTGAAATGACTTTTGAGTTACTAATCAGCAAACACAACAAAATTATTATTTTAAGAATTGCTATTTTTGATGCATTTATAAGATCTGTTCTTGAGTCTTTACTTTTTTTTCCAGTTATCTCTCTGGTACTAAAAAGAGTCTGAGATTTTATTTCTGCACAAGTTTTCTGTTTTTGTTGTTTGCTTTTTAAGCTGTTGAAGAAACCAGATACACAGCCTGTCGCTTAAATTAACCAAAGGTAGAAGCCATATCTTTAAAAAGTGAGCCAAGATGTGTAAATTACAAAACCTTTTTGGAGAACTTAGTAAATTTATAAATAATTTAAAAATTTCCTCTAAGTTACTGGCCTACATAAAAAAAGCAAGTGCAACATCTGCCTACTAATGGGATTCTGTTATCTATTGAGCAACATCATATCATCCATGTGTGTATTTTCTGTTGAAGCAAAAAAGATTTAATAAGTACCACTAAATGATGAAGGAAAGGATGAAAGAAGATAGGACAAAAACATTTCTTGTTATACCTATGCAGAAACATACATACATGAGTTCTTTGTGGGTACTGTAGTGAATTGGAGTGGATATTCATTTGATTCATTTGTAAGTGACGGAACATTTCTCACTATACTGGCAGTTCTGCTTAAAGTATGCTGTAGGATTGGTGTGAATTGCTCAGAGAATTAACGAAACTCAGTCTTTAATTCTTTAATATTCCATAGCAAATTTTACTCTGCCCACACACCCTCGATATTTGTTACAGACCTGGAAACATATGCTCCTGGTAGAATCATTTTCTTCCTTGATACATCACCCATTCTGCTCCATCAGATAATACGCAGCTGCCAGTGGGTGAAAACCTCAATGCAGTATAATATCAAATAACATCTTTAAACATACTGTTTTAGGGAAAAGAACATATACTAGATAGAAATGTCATTCTTATTTATCCCTGTAGGACACTAAATATGTAGAAATGAGTAGTATTTAACTTCAAAAATTTGTTGTTAAAATAAATACGTAGATGTTGATTATTTTAGAAAATCATGTTGAAGGAAAAAGATATTTTGATATTTGTCATCATAAACAGAACTTAACACTTTTTAAATTGAGATTTTATTTGATCACATTCTTGGCTGTCTTTGATCATGAGCCTACATTTTAATTGGGAAAGCAAAGACTTGAAAATATATTAGGAGCAACCTTTTGGGATACCCTTGGATTTATTTTATATTATAACATCTAAAACATTAGCTGAAAAAGTAAATATGCCACTAGACCTTTTAACTTTTCATGCAATTTAATCCCTTTATCTCCACCTTGTTTCGAGTTCTCTTGGTATTCCTCCTGGCAACCCACGGACTAGCACTATGTTTACTGCTCAATAAATGTTTGCAGTGTTGTCATGTACACAGAAGACTTGACCACTCTCCTTTGTGTCTTTTAGGACTACCCTTTATAAAGCCTAACCTAGAACTCGTACTATTTTATAAGACATTATTGATTTGTTCATGTTTTCTTGAGGATTAGGCTGTATCTAATTCTCTTTGGAGACATAGTGGCAAGCCCAGGAAGCAGCACATATTTGTTGACAAATTAATATTTGTGCCATGATAAATACGCAACCCCAGGAACTCTTTAGCAAATGCTGTCTTTAAATTTCTTTAATACCAGAACTTAATTGAAAGATAACCAATTGATTGTCTCTTTTGGAAACCCAGAGTACCTATGGTGTGCAATTTATGAACATGTCTTAAATTCTCTTTTAGTCATATTTAACTGCCTCGTATTAGGCATATTAGGTCTTCATTTTTGGGGGGCTCCTTGAGGGCAGTATTTGCATATAGTTTGTGTATGCATTTCTCACAGTACTTAGAACAATACCTTCTGTGTACATATTTTTTGAAATTATTATAATGTAACTATTTGGAGAGAATATTTGGTACTACATTTGACTCTTGCTTCCCAAGTGTTTTTTTGCATTTAAGGCATCTGAACTGACTTTGGTCAATGCACCAGTGAGATATCTTTGTGGGCTAAGGCAGAAATAATTCAGAAATCCCTTTTGAAACAGGTGATCTCATAGCTCCTCTGTTTAGAAGTTGCATGCTACTATATGGGCATAAGGACAGGGGAGCTATCACTTTGAGCCTCTGGGAATGTAGGCAAACTCTCAGTGGCTTCTATATCAAAAGGCATAGAGACCAAAGGCCAGACATTGAGCTGTACCTATAGCATCGTAGCCTATTCCCCTTCTCTTGTGAAAACAGTTATGTAAACTACCTGCTCAGATAGGTGACTGATAAGAATAGGTGGAAGTATTGTCATTGCTTCTCTACTAAGTGTACGATTTTTAAAAAGACTTCTCTTAAATTCTTAAATTATTTATCTGAATATGGTGGAAAGAGTGCAAGTACAGAAGTTGGTCTTGGGTTCAAAATCAATTTGCATAACTTTCTGGTTACAAGAAATTAAGAAATGTCCTTAACTAGACGGTTTCGATTTTCCCCTTTTCAAACTTAGACAAGGTTGCGTACCTCTTTGGTTGTTTGAGTATCAAACAAGACCATGTCTTTAAAGTGTCTATTAGCTAATAAATTTTTATTTATTAGTTAATACTTTATTTAATATTTAATACTTATTGCCCTAATGCTGCCTCCTTAATATTCAGTAAGACAAATTGTTATATCTAGAAATCAGGATCATTAACACATTCCAAAGCTTCCATAAAACGTGGACATTTTAAAGACTGAAGGGCACAGTTACGTGTTTGATTTTGTGCTCTCCATCACACCTGCAAACTGGAACAATAATCCAAATGATATGTATGGCATTGGCAGCTTATGTATTAATAAAGAGCATGAAGATTCTTTGACATCTGTAGAGTAACAAGAAACACAGGAAGGTGACTTGTATTATCAGCAAGAGGAAAAATAAACTGGAGGATTTGAAAATATGCAATGTGGTGGGAGGATTACAATAGCAATGAGGGAAAAATCCATCTGAAATTAAAACTCCAAACTTGAATAAACTTTAACTTAGCCATGTAATTGACAGAAAATAATTCAATCACTATTTTCTTTTCATAATTTCACAGTGGTTGGATGAAAGTATATCAGTAAATATAAAACTCTGTAACTCACAGTCATTCAGTTGAGCTTCAAAAGAAAATGTCTTCAATATATGTGTCATGGGACTATCTTATCAGTAAGATAACCAAATGTCAGTATTCTTTCTGTCCTTCTTTAGAAACAGCTAAAATATACACCTCAGTTTATTGAATTGTATACTAGAGTGAATGGTACTAGAATACATTTTTGTTGAGAATGACATGACCACTGACAGTATTTTTGCTTTCCTTAAAGGAATAAATTGTCAAGAGTTAGAAGCAGGAAATAAAATTTAAAAACCACTCAATGGTCCATCAAATGAAAATACTTAGAAGTTAAGGAGTAGTTTTAGATTAAAATTCTTGAAGAGCTCTAAATTTAAACACCAGGAGCTATTTTATACATTATTTCTAAATAATTTAAATTAAGGATTTTTTAAATGGAAAATCTACATGTCATTATGAAGATAGAATGCTACAGGATAGATGTTCTTAATACCCAGGGAGTTCTGCTCTGGTCCGTATCCTTTAATAAAAGCTATAGACTTACAGAAATATAATTCATGGGTTATATTTAGGGAGGAACAGATGTTTGGATTCTGCAAAGTGAAACTTGTGGCCTTCGTTTGAAGTGATTTTGAATGATACAATGTAAGTCCCCTTGAATGATATCTTTGTTCTTGTTGTCTAAAGCAAGAAGACTAAAATAGTTTATTAAAAACATGCATCACAATTCTACCATTTGAGGAGAAATAAAGGCTTATACCTGATTAATTTTGAAATCATCCAAAAGAACAAATGATCGTATTTATTTTTAAATAGAATTGTGTAATGCTATAATAAACCCTCATTAACACAGATAATAATTTGGAATTTGATCATTGGGAAATCAGCAATATATACACTATTTGCTAGGCAATTTTAAATCATTAACACAGATACTAATTTGGAATTTGATCACTGGGAAATCAGCAGTATACATACTATTTGCTAGGCAATTTAAGTATAAAGATGATTGGCATTTAATTTGGCTAGGAATAAGGGCTAAAACAATATTTTTGGAGACTGTTTATTGAGCAGTCTTTATCAAATTATTGTTGACATCATATTATGGCAGAGTATTCACTGTTCAGTAATAGATGTGCTCAGATGCTTAAAATCATGTAGAGAAATTACGATAGGTATTTGGGACAAGAGGAGATCAACTCCAACTGGGATGGAGATCAGGTGAAAGGGAGTTCTGTGAAGGAACTGGAATTTATTTGACTGTTGAAGTAATGTAAGGCAATGTAGAAGTTGAGTTTGGGTTTAGGAAAAGGAAATCCCAGTTGTCATTTTGGGGTGGGGGATGGCAAAGATGATGACTCTGAAAAAGAGTCTTTTTAATTTAGCTTGGGACTGTGTATGTGAAAAAGTTCCAGATACTGAGTTGGGACATATTTAAGAGGATTTTGAATGGTTACATTTCATTTTGTGAGCAATAGGAAAGTCTAGTGGATATAAATAGGAAGCAATTTACTAGGGCAGGTAGAAACAGGAAAATTAGAAAACATAATAATGATGTAAGAACTTCATCCAGGATGATGACAATGGAACAAAATGAAAAGCTGAATTTGAAAAATATTGTATTAGGGAAGATATAGAGCTGGGCAAGTAATCAAATGCCAGAGCTGGGCAGAGAGTGGAGTCAGGGACAAGTCTGAAGTTTTATGCATAGTGGATGGATGAAAGAAAAAAAGCTATGCTATAATAAACAGAAATAAAAATATCAGGTGAATTATTTTGAGACTAGAAGATTAGTTAGTCTAGATGTAAGTCTGGTGAGATGACTGTTCTATTGGGAAATTTGGAAGCCACTAACTATACAGGATATATAGTTATTTGTAACTATATATCCTGCATAGTTAGCAATGCCTAACTTCATAATAGAGGTTAAAGCTAGTGATCGATTTGAGAACCATTTACCTTAACATATTAGTTAAACCTGTGGAGGTTGGTGAGGATGAAGGAGAGGGTGAATAGAAGGAAGAAGAGTTGGGTAGAATTGAGTCATGTGTAATGTCCACATTGTTAATGGTAGAAGAGGAGTCAGATAAGAATTTAGAAAAATGAGTTTATGCTAATACAGAAATATGAGTGAGGAATTATTATAATGTAGAATCATAGAAATCAAAGATTTGGGAGTTTCAAGAAGGAGAGGTGAACAGCTGTAGTTGTAAAATTCCACAAACAAGAGTATGTGAAGCAATATAAGATTTATAATATTGACAGAAGGTTATCACACAATAAAAAAATACAGTTTCAGGAGAAGGGGGAAATAGACAAAACATGTTTACTTTTGCTTAGATTGGTACAAAACTTAATACTTTCATAGGTTTTACATTTCTATTTAATTAGCTTAATTTAATAAACCATTTTCATGGTAGCTAAAACAATGCACCACCCACCCATCTCATGTTCTTATTGGATAAATTGCTAGTTTATTGGAAGACATCTAAATGCCTTTAAATATAGTCTAACTTTGTTTTATTCATTACTTAGGCTAAACTTTCCCTCAAATAGGATCATTTTGCAAGGGTTTACTATTTTAAGAAAGTTAACATATTTCCACTCCAAATTGCCTATGTTTGAGTTGTCTGTATTTTTAAAATATATTTCCTTCCCACCCTCCATGGATAATAAATTTGGCCTTGTGAGACATCAAGGCATTAGACCAAGTAGCAGACCTGGCCAATGAAACTTTTTTGCAAAGTTTCTAAATACATATATTTTACAAAATATCTATCCCAGTGTGAATCTTAGTATTAAGAGGATTGGGAAGAGGACCTAGCATTTAAGAGAAGGCACTTTATGCTAGTTTTCAAAACATATGTACCCAATCATCAGGCTATTAGATTTTAAAAATTGAATCAGTTTTAAATAAAATTTGGGACATGATTTTGAGGACTATTGTTGTTATAAAAATTAAATCCAGCTGGGTATTTATTGGCTTATTTATTTGTTTATGCAGGTTGATAAATAAGTTGTTATAAACGTGCTCAATTCATGTTTCATATTTATAAAATAATTGATATCAAGAGGCCATTCTTCTAAATACGATGGTCCAAACTTTTATATTGCAGCTAGTGATGTTAATTAATCTCCCAGAATACCACTAATTTTGAAACCAGTGACAGTTCACAGAAGCAGCACACTATGGCTGAAGATCAGCCAAAGAGGTGCTATATTTCATGAGAAGTTATCAAAAGCATTTATCTTTTGGGAATTCCATTTCTTTCTTTCAGAAGTGAATCTTAAGTGTGACTTGATGGGACAGATTTATGACATCATTTGACTTCAACTGTAGATAAAATAGGAGTGACTGTAAATCTGGTACCATGTCAGGAAATTAACCAGAAATCTTTTTATTCAATTCTGCTTAATGACAAAGATTTATTTCATCACAGAGAGGGGTGAAAAGAATTTTTCATTCAATATTTAGAGAGAATATTGTAAATACAAGCAGCTTTAGTAGTAGTAAAGTATGGCGATTATTTAAATCTCATTAAAGCTTTAGGTTAGAAATGTCTGACTTCAGGCTGTTTCAAGTCGAGCAGATAACATAAGCAACTGGGGCTGGGGAACCTTAAGAAGAGTGGGAAGTTCTTGTTAGGAACAAGGAGGAGTTCTCCTTACCACAAGCTTTAAAGGGTTGCATGTGGGTAGAGAAAAAAAAGTATGACTGAATTTGAAATTCTTCTTGATTTAGTATCATGGACTAATCTTTACAATGCCACTTTCTCTCTTCTGAAAACCTATAGGGAGAAGATACACTCTACATAAAAAATAAGTGGCCTATGAAAATTATTTTATTAGTAGTTAATATTATATTTATTAGTGATAATATTTTATTTAGCCTATTTTATATATTTCCAGTAAAAACGGTAAAATAGTTACCTAGATTATGACTTTGCTGTAATTATAAAGATCATTAGTTTTCCAGTGAGTGTCCTCCCTGCTTTGCTGGTATTTCAGAGAAAGGAAGTTTCTACATAACAGTTTCTTTCTCCATCCCCTTCGGTTGATGGGGATTTATTATAAGGAAGGAGAAATAAGTAAAGAGTCCTATCACTGTTGATGTCAGGCTTTGTGGAGAACTGGCATCTTATTCAGGATACCACAGAGATTCCAGTGTAAGATGGAATTCCGAAGCTAGGCCGGGCACGGTGGCTCACGCCTGTAATCCCAGCACTTTGGGAGGCCGAGGCGGGCGGATCACGAGGTCAGGAAATCGAGACCATCCTGGCTAACACAGTGAAACCCAGTCTCTACTAAAAATACAAAAAATTAGCCAGGCGAGGTGGCGGGGGCCTGTAGTCCCAGCTACTCGGGAGGCTGAGGCAGGAGAATGGCGTGAACCCCAGGGGGCGGAGCCTGCAGTGAGCCGAGATCACGCCACTGCACTCCAGCCTGGGCGACAGCGAGACTCTGTCTCAAAAAAAAAAAAAAAAAAAAAAAAAAAAAAAAAAAAAAAAAAGAATTCCAAAGCTATCATTTTTGGGTCGTGGCTTCTCTTCATACAGGTTCTATATGCTACACTTTGCATACACTATTGCATGTAGTCCTCACACAGAGTAACTCTTAAGGATAGCAGAAAAAAATGGAAGTTTATGGCAGCTAAATATCTTGCTCCAAATCATCCAGTTAGTGGAGCTAGGATTTTAACTCTGGTCTGCCCTCAAAGTCCAAGCAAGTTCTTTTACAAGTACTTTTTCTCTGGGGCAGGATGAATAGAAGTAGATAGATTATATGATACGTAAAATCGTCTCAAATACACAACTCTTTTATTTTTTAGATATCTAACCTAAGAGCATATTTCTAACCTCTTTGTTTCCTATTTTATTTATTTTAACGTATTCTGTTGTAAAAATGAAAACCCTTAATAAGTAAAATCCAGATCTATATGCCAGACAAATTAAGAAATTATTATTTACTTTGTTAATGGCTCTTTGGCTTATTATAAAAGGTTTTCTTTAAATATCCCCCATTAAAGTGTATGTTTTCATTAAAAATCCAATTAATAAATATTCTTAAAATTTGCTATCTTAGATGCTATCTATCTTATAGCAGAAAATATATAGAAGACAAGATATAGTTTTGAACTTTAAATAACTTAAATCAGTAATGATGGAAGAAACATACAAATAGTAACAGAATCAAAAATAAATTAGGAAACATGTTGAGAATATATGCTGTTCTGAGGGTTGTAAAAAAAACTAACAAATGAGGTGAAAGAAGGATGAATAGGAAAAGCACATGTGATTTTTAGGGCAGTGAAATTACTGGTGTATATACATGTCACTGTGTATTTGCCCAAACCATAGAATGTACACCAACAGTGAATCCTAAGGTAAACTTTGGGCTCTGGGTGATAATGAGATGTCAGTGTTGGTTCATCATTTGTAACAATTTTTTTTTATGGTGGGGGATGTTGATAATGGGGAGGGACTATACATGTGTAGGGGCAGGAGGTATATGAGAAATCTCTATACACTCAGCTCAAGTTTTCCATGAACCTAAAACTACTCTAAAAATAAAGCCTACTAAAACAAAAATAAAAAAGCACACACACACACACACAAACTAAGAAACTCATTGCCAGAATGGGATTTGAGGGAGAAGTAGAATGCTGTTAGGTAGAAAGAGAGCTGGAATGGAAGTAATCATATCTCCTGTATGTGTACCCAGGTAGGCATGAGGGCAAAGCATGAGCAAGTGCCCTCTTGCCTGAGATATGGGATGCTTGTCCTCAGTCATTAAAAGAGGGGGACGGAAAGGCAGGAGGAGGCCATATCCTGGAGTGCCTTGACAAACAGACTAAGTTGTTTTCATTTAATTGAGAGAGTCATTGCTGGTTGTTGACCTAGCAAATTGATTGTTAGGTAAGTTGCTTTGGGAGTGGTGGGACTTGATTAGAAAGAAGAGACAGGAGACTCATGAGGAATTTTAAGCAAAAGGTGGCTCTGCCTAGACCAGAGAAATAAGAATGGAAGGAGGGGATAGATAGGAAAGATGATATGGTAATAAAATGTGCAAGACATAGAAACTGAGAGTTAAGGTAAAGAAGGAGCTTGGGTATCTAAGAGAAATTTTGAGAGTAAAGAGCTAGAAAGACTCATGGGCAATTAGGTAAGAGATTTTCATTAGGTCAATTTTTAAGAACCCATTTATTTTTTTTAAAGAAGGTATACTGCACTTCTAGAATAGGTGATGATTGTGTTTTTTTGTTACCTAAGGAATGAATCCATGCTAACTAAAGACAATATTATGTAAGCATATAAAAGCACCTGTGGTTTTGATAGAGTCAATGTTACTTCAAAAGGATATTATAGGGTTTAACAGAGTTTCCTACTGGTATTGAGGTATCTAATGGCTTCAGACCATAATAAGTATTGCTAGCAAAAAGCTATAGTGTGATAAGCATTATTACTGTAGTAAAGAATGAATGGTGCTTTCTTTTCATCTCTATTGCTCTGAGGGATGGGATATTAGTTTTCCTTCAAAAAAAGCTTCTATCTTAATTACAGAAATGCAAAGATGTCTGTAGAAATGAGTATTTTTCATTAGGTTGCTGGGTGCTTCCCACAAAATTGGATTTCTTGTGGTAAGTGAGGAAGGGTAAATGGGTACTGACTAGGCCACTGGCATTGTGTGCCACAATTATATGCCAGGCCCTGGGATTAGCATATATTGTCTCGTTTAATCCATAAAACCCTGTATATTTGGTTCTATAATAATCTTCTTTGAACAGATTAGAAAATGTGAAATAAAATAATTTAATTGACTTGTCTCCAAATAAAACAGCTGGTAAGACTTTCTGAATGAGGACAGCTGCAGTGGGAATAGTAAAGTGCAAATGGACGAATACAACATACATTTAGGTGTGAGAACTAAACAGCCTTGGTGATCAATTGGATATGGATTTGAGTAGACTTAGGGCCAGGAGTTATTTAGGATGGCTCCATGGTTTCTGGCTTGCAAATCACATATAGAGTTGTTGCATTCCCTGAGATAGGGGATATGTGAGAAATATATGTGGGAGAGGAGATTATGAGTTTGAGCTTAGGCAGGCTGTTTGAGATGCGCGTGAGATACGCCAGGAGAGAGATTTAGCGGGCTACTGATTATGAGGATTAGGAGGCTTAGAAGATAGGAATGGACTGAAGATAAAGCTTTTGGGGTCATCAGTTACAAATTAATTATTAAAGGCATGGATAAGTATATAATATTTCTCAAGGGCAATGTGTAGAATAGAAGATAAAAGGGCTGTGTGTGACACCCAGGGGAACAACAGCCTTGAAGGGGAGGGCAGAGAGAGAAGCTTACAGAAGGGACTTGATAGGAGTGCCCAGAAGTGAAAACTCCTCAGGGTACACACAGTTTCATTTTAGAGTTTAGTGATGCCATTTCTTTGTGAAATAGCTGTTACAATATTGCTCCTCCTCTGCATCTCTCCTCTGTCCTTATTGTGTTGAATGTTATATTTTGCATTTCCATCATAAGAAGAAGACATAAAACCATTTCATTTAAACTGGCAGTATATGTTGTATGACTGACATGGGTATTTGTACAGTTGTTTCAAAAATCGCAGGCAAGTTTTGACAGAAATACTGGTGAAATCTTCAAAATGACAAACGCTTATCCTTTACAACATCCTGAGGCTGGAGACAGGGGAGATAGGGCCTATTATAGTTTTTTCTTCAACTATGACTTTTATTTCAGGAGTCATTCTTAATTAGAGCTGATAGTAACTTTGAAAGGTTTATACACATGTATACCTCACCAAAATGTAGCTCAAATAGTCTAAGTAGGAGTATTCATGTAAAACAAAAATATCTTGGTGAACAGACATTTTTATCGTGGAAGTTTATATTGTTTATACAAAACTCCTTAAATAACATAACTATGACTAGGATAAAGTAACTCATGTTTCTGGAGACATTTCATGATTATACAGTTGTGTTAGTTTATTTTTTCATTTTTACAAGTATATACTGTAACAACTATAAATATTTGATTAACAGGAGTGTCAACAGACTGAAAGAACCCTTACAAAAATAACGCTATAGTTATGTCAAGTGAATTTAGTTAAGCTATATAAACCAGGAATGAAGTTCCTGGTTTTCTCTCAATTTTAATGTAAGTTGAGATAAGAATATTTCAAAAGGTACTTAGTAGTCATAGGCATGTTCAGAATTAAATTAGAACTGTTAAAGATTTTTTTTAGCTGGGCATGGTGGCACGCCTGTAATGCCAGCTACTCGGGAGGCTGAGGTGGGAGGAGAATCACTTGAACTCGGGAGGCAGAGGTTTCAGTGAGCTGAGATCATGCCATTGTACTCCAACCTGGGCAACAAGAGTGAAACTCCGTCTCAAAAAAAAAAAAGAAAGAAATAATTTTTTTTTTTTGAAAAGTAGTGGCAATATATTTGAAGTAGTTGTTCAATAAAGTACTAATAAAAACACAAATTTTAGGTAGATTCTAGTTTCAAATATGCCATAGAACTTGTTCAGTTCTTTTTAGCATCAGACCAAAATTAGTTTTCTTATTTCAAGCAAAAGAAGAATAAAGCATAAAATATTTGGAGTACTGCAAAACTCCAGGGTATTCTAGATTCCATGGCAAAACTAATCTGTATTCCTTGAGATAAATTTGCAGTACTAAAATTGTTAGAGTATCCTATTTATTTCTGTTTTTTTTCTAATCTATGATTGGTAAATTGACATCTAAAATAATTCAAAACATCTTCAAAGAGCCTTCCCAAAGGCTTTCTTACAGATCTTCCAATCTTATGCTTCTTTCTAGTTTCTGTCTATATTTTGTATTAACTATAAGGTAGGTTGCTATTTTGCCTCTTTACTAAATAAGTGGCGGTATGAATGTTTTTGATTTTATTTGTATAATGCTTCATATCACATAATTTTTAGAATTCCATAATCATAATGCCTTGGTTTAAGAATATATTAATTTTACTTAGATTTAGACATATAGCCATTTAAGGAATTACATTTTTTAAAAATAAAATCATTTCTTTGTTCTTTCACTTATTGATCTCACTATATGTCAGTAATAATTTTTCATGGGGGGGGATAGGCTGGTTATTTTCTATATCTTAAAATCTGATTTTTTTTATTTGTTGTAGGTTTTACTGGGATTTAATAATGCTTATAATGATGGTTGGAAATCTAGTCATCATACCAGTTGGCATCACATTCTTTACAGAGCAAACAACAACACCATGGATTATTTTCAATGTGGCATCAGATACAGTTTTCCTATTGGACCTGATCATGAATTTTAGGACTGGGACTGTCAACGAAGACAGTTCTGAAATCATCCTGGACCCCAAAGTGATCAAGATGAATTATTTAAAAAGCTGGTTTGTGGTTGACTTCATCTCATCCATCCCAGTGGATTATATCTTTCTTATTGTAGAAAAAGGAATGGATTCAGAAGTTTACAAGACAGCCAGGGCACTTCGCATTGTGAGGTTTACAAAAATTCTCAGTCTCTTACGTTTATTACGACTTTCAAGGTTAATTAGATACATACATCAGTGGGAAGAGGTAAGATGCATCTTTTTCTTTTTTAAATCTATATCATGAAATTGTTAATTATGGCTGTTTTACAATGAACAACTGTACAATGTGTAATGAGTTTTATGAAATTCAAGTAGAAAAATGTATTTGACTCCTCTTTTCCGTGCATAAGTGATACATTTGTATCCCTAAAATATATGATCAAATAATGGATTTGAATGAACTGAAAAAAGTGATCATTTTGTGCCAATTTATTATATTTTTACACTTGATCTTAGCCAAAAGGCCGAGAAGCGATGCCAATTTATTATATTTTTAAATAAATGCACTTTAATCGACAATTATTATCTTGATCAATACAACCCCTCTCCCCCCTTGTTTTTTTTTAATCTAATATAAATACATCAAGTACCATTATTTTGATAAAGATGTGTAGGGTCTGATTGCTAATCTGGCACATCATTAGCTCTATGAGATAGTGTGGTTTTTGTCTCCTCTAATATTGAAGTTTCACTGAATTCATGATTGGGTAAAACAGATTGTTTCTTTCTTTCCAAATTGTGTATATAAAAGCTTTGATTTTAGCGTATTAATTTTGCTTATTGTTATGCCTTGCCTATAGTAACTTATTATAGTTTTTCCCTATTAGTTCATTTGATAATACTAAAAAGGAAGATATTCATGAGGGACATTAGTACATAGAAAACACAAAGAGTATAGTGAATAAATGGAGTGAATCTGACCAATCAGGCCCATATTTTTGTGAATAGAGCATCTGTTGTTAGGCAGTGGGTGGGACCTGAGAGGGCTCAGCCAACTGGAGTTTCCAAAGATCTGAGTTAAACCATCATCAAGCAAAGGAGTTTATATCCCTATCTTCAAAGTCTATTAACCATTTTGACTTCCTTTTCTTCCTAAGTCTTTTTGTATTAATTATAACCTGAATTTTATTGTCTGCATAAACGTAAGAGTCCAAAAGACTTGTAGAATACCTAAACCAACACTAATGAAAGTCATATAAAGTCATATACTGGCTACAGATTATTGCTTTCCTCCCTACAGAAATACTGTTTAGCATTTTCAAGAGAAATTATGTTTTTAAATATGTCATAAAATGGAAGTTCTGTTTGATTTCTGTGAGGCGGTAGCAGTGTTTTTGTATGTGCTTGTCAGTGACATTTTGGTTCACAGGATTTCAGGAAATGACATGCAATAATAAAACACTGCATAATACACTGATAAAAAGGCATAAAAATGGATCATTCTTAAAATATAGATATGGGATATATTTAAAATCAAATGAAGCACATTTGAGAAATCAGATTCATCTTGTAATTTTTCTCTATATAACACATTCTATCTAAAATGGAATAAATGTTCAGTTCTCAAAGCTTTTTTATGCTAATTTGAGATTAGTACCAAACCAAGATGATTCTTGCTAATAATTGCTAATATTTATTGAAGGCTTATTACATGTCAACTAGTATGTTTGATTCTTTACATATATTAGCTCACTGAATCTTCCTAACAGCACAATGATGTAAATATAATTATTGTCATCATTTTACAGATGAGAACAATTAAATACAATAAGATAACTTGTCCAGATTCATAGAACTAGTAAGAAGTGGAGCTGGGATTCCAAACTTGGCAACCAGACTCAGGAGCTAGTGCTCTTAACTGCAAAACTATATAGGTTCTTACTATGATATATAATGTTTTAGTTATAAATATCTGAATATTCTACCATTTTATAGATTGTCTAGTGAATTATAGGGAACTTTTCTTAAGTAAGACTGTGGGCCATGCAGTGCAACAGTGTTGAACAGTACCTCTTAAAACAAGGCCACAGAAAAATATTTTAACAAATATCCTGTGAGAGGAAAGTCACTGATATAAATATCCAGTCAATTAAAAATACAGTAGCAATGTGACTATTTTTAATATCTTGTGGTTTTAGCCCAGTTACCCTAGAGAATGGCAGCAGGATGAACAGATGGCATCCTATCAGATAAAATGGCAGGCCATGTGGTCATATAAGAGTATACTCCTTAACACCAATGTCCTTTGGCTTCAGGCAGTAATTACAGGCACCTAGATCTGTGTAACATGATGTGTTGTAAAGATGCCATGATAAAATTTAGGAACATCAGCTCGCTGCTGTCATTATTGTAAAATGCAATTTAATATGCACTTACAGACATTTGGTAACCAAGCACATTCAGGCTAGAGTTGTGAGTTGGCAACATATTCTTATAAATAAATGACCTTGGTAATAAATGAACCATAAGCCCATTTAGGTGAAGAATGTCTTCTTGATTTTATGATACCCCCATGTAATATCATATATCATGGGTATTTAATGCCCGTTAGTAATACTGTTCAACAGGGAAGAAACATAGTCATAATCCAGAATTTAATACAAATCATCTTTCCATCTTTCCACATGTTTCTAACCATAATCACCAAGAAACTTGAATGGTTCCAAAACTGGAAATCTCTCTACCTGGTTTTTGTAAATGTCACCAGGATGTGTTTACAAGTAGAAATACAACAAATAAATCAGAAAATGTAGCTCTGTGAGCTTTTGCAATAAGAATGCAGAGGAAGATGTGAGTTCACCCACATGTCTTTGGTTCTAGGTGTTTTAGTATCAAGCTGGCTAATGCTAAATTCAGCAAATTTGGGGAAGTAATGTGTGAAGCCTGGAAGCTGCCACTGTTCTAAATGAATCATTCCTGAGGAAAGCTGCTGCCTTCTATAGGAAGCTGCTTCCATCTTCAACAATACATTTTTTTTTTTTTTTCTGGACTGAATTTGTTCAACTGAAAAACAAGAAGAAGCCCTGATGCCAGATAAATTAGAAAAATATTATGAATGAGATACAGAAGCTTTAAAATTTTGTGCTTATGTTATTATCATTACTAAAGCTGAATTAGTGCTGAATACAGGAGGAAATAGCTGATTTGAGCAACTAATTTATGAAACACATGGTGTTAAGAAGTGAGGAGGGAAGTTGTTTTCATGAACCAATTATAAGATCAATAGATTTGGGATGTAAAAATAACTTTCTGTGACATTACACTGAAACTTTATATATATTGCCAGGTGAGGTAAAAACCAGAGACAATTTAGATAAATCAAGCCAGAAATTTCTTTTCTTGTAGTAGCTAGAAAACTGAGGTGAATCTTTCCAATTTTTACATTTGGTTTTAAAAAACTATTATTTGAATTCAGCATTGTCGTTGTTGTTACTGTATTTAAAGACAGTGACCCAAGCCAGACTGCTATTTCATAACCTATCACAAGGGGAACAAATTCCGTGTGATCTTCCTAGGAGACATACGGTGAGGAAATCCCTGGAAATTAAATGGAATATGTGACAATCACAAGCCACTGAAGAGATAAAGAGTAGATTAAGGGCTTAGGGAATAGGAGATTATTCCGCTTGTGAAGGTGAAGAGTTCCTTTACAGCTGCTGATCTCAGTCATTTTATCAACAGGAGATGACCTTCGAAATTCTTTAGAGGTTTAGGAAATACTAATTGCAAATAGAAATGCTACTCTGTAATGATTATCTCTTTGTAGGACTTAATGTCATAGATAAAGCATAAATTCTTCTTAATTTTAAAAAGTGGGAAATGCATCATTATATAATAACTATGGCTTTGGAATATATAACTGTAATATTTTACTTTTTATTCATCATTTCCTATCTCCCCAACCTCCCTTGGATAGAACTGGGACATATTACAATTAATTAAATACATTTTGGGACAGGAAAGAGGGCCTGTGGTTTTGATCTTATGTATCTATAGCAATTTCAGATGAATAATGTGTCTTGAACATTTCAATGCTTGTCTTGAAACCAATATTAGATTTTTATACTGGCTTAGAGATAGTTTAATATACAAATTATGTATAACAACAGAGCAGTAATAAGGAAATTTATTCCTTAGGGAGCTAATGCAGATTACAGTTTCTATCTTTGGTTAATTTTAGCATTCAAATTGGTGTAGAGTAGAAACTAACTCTTACTATAAATTGCCTATCTATAATTATACAATACATGTTCTAATTACTTTTATATTCTAAAAAACACATAGGATTCTAAGACTTGCCATAAGCAAACAGCAGAGTTTTCCCAAACCTGCCCTGTACTAGAACTCAGAGAGGCTCCCTCTTGCTTATCACATCAAATCTGTGTTTCCTTGCTGTGCCTTCAAGGCTCTCCAGCACATTGTTCCCTGGTCTCACCATTGTCACTTCATGTTTGCACCCAACTCTTTTCTGTTTGTTTGTGTTTCAGTTTTACAGTGCTGCTTGCAGGAAATGATTCTTTCTGCTTCTATAATTTTATTCCTGCTATATCTCCGATTTGGAAAGCCTTTTTTTTTTTTCTATCACTCCTTTAAAAATCAGACTTAAGGCCGGGTGCCCTGGATCACCTGAGGTCAGGAGTTTGAGACCAGCCTGGCTAACATGGTGAAACCCTGTCTCTACTAAAAATACAAAAAGCAGCTGGGCATGGTGGCGGGCGCCTGTAATCTCAGCTTTTCGGGAGCCTGAGGCAGGAGGACAGCTTGAACCTGGGAGGTGGAGGTTGCAGTGAGCCGAGATCATGCCATTGCACTCCAGCCTGGGCGACAAGAGTGAAACTCCGTCAAAAAAAAAAAAAAAAAAAATCAGACTTCAACTCATTTCCAGAAGGTATTCTACATTGACACACTCTACTGTGACAGTCAATACCTTTCCGGTGAAAATTTCTACTGGCTCTACATGCATTTGTTCATGATGATTTGGTTACTAATGCTTTATTACACACATTTTGCTTTCCTTTTGCCAGATATAGATATCGTAGGGAAGAATCTGTGTCAAATTTTGCCCTTGAATCTTTTTGTATATTAGTGTAGGGTTATAAACACAATAAATAATCAGAGCATGTTTATCCACTAAATACTGGCAATCTCCCATGTTCTAAATCCGTTAAATAATAAAAAGAGAGTATCCATTCTTCACTCCCAAGCATTTACTGAGTAATCTCTATGTGGAGATGCTGCAAATAAGGATAGAAGACTGATGCCAGTTTTGTAAGAAAAGCAGATGTGAGCAAATAATCACAGATGGTGTGGGAAGTAGTGGCACAAAAAAGGGAGGGAGCAACACAATTCCTTTGCACAAGAGGAGGCCTTCAAACATACCGAACTGAATTTTGAATCTGGAGTATGGATTACCAGGCTGAACAAGTGGGCCAGGCAGAAGAGTGCGTTCCAGAAGACACGAGATACAAGCAGCCTAGCGCAGTAGATGCAGATTCCCAGATTGAGTTTGGAGATGTAGACCAGAATTTGCGCTAACGATGGACTTAATCAAAAGGTACCTTTGATGCATTTTAGGCAGGATATTTACATTTTAGAGTGCTACAGAATGAAGGGGGTTGGAGGCCACCGTGGATAGAGCTAACAACACCAGTTAGAAGAGAGGTTTATCACTTCCTTGCATTTTTTTGTATGCAGTCGGTGTCAAACACACTACTTTTTTAGATAGCTAAAAAAAGGTTTATCTTTGCCAAGTGCTCTTGCTGTCAAAAAATGTTTGTATCAGTTAATGAAATATGATAAGGCCTTCTATGAAGTCTATTTGCAGTGTTTTACAATTTTAAATATCAATTATATTGGAGGTTTCAATTTTTATGATGGTATGGAACGGATTCTATACCAGAAATTAGTGTATATTTCAACTGCGACGTTATTTTCTATGTAATCTAGGGAAAATCACATAAATTGACTTATTTATGCCCACAAACAATCAAACAGTTGTGAAGTTCAAATGAAATGAATCATATGGAAGTTATCTGAAATATTTAAACTGATATTTCTGTAATATTTATAAATATATTTATGATGACATCTTTCTGAAATTAACACATCTACTAACACCAACATTATTGCATGTGTGTGAATTGCCTGATATTTTCTGCAAGCAAATATTGATTCTGCTAAAGACCACTAGGTGTCCTCTATTGGTTATGTTACTTTAAGGTTGTATCTTCTAAAATGCCGGACTGTTTTCTTTGGAATTATTCATTTACACTCTCCTAGAATCATCTATTTGCTTGGCTAATTCATTTCTTGAAAAAAAGAAAAAAAGATGACTACGGATATTCGTATTTGTATATGTAAAATGATTTCTAACTATACTTTCTTCTCCAATTAAACAGAGTTTTAAGTTCCTTCTCTAAACAATTATTAGTATTGTGAGATAATTGTTTTCAATATTATATTATTTACTTTTTAATGTGATAGCTTAACAGATATGCTGAAGTTTTAACATACAATGTAATGAGTTCTATTTGGAAATGAAATGTTAAGTCAAGGCAATTGCTATGTCGCCCAGGCTGGAGGGTAGTTGGTTCCATCTCGGCTCACTGCAACCTCTGCCTCCTGGGTTCAAGTGATTCTCCTGTCTCAACCTCCTGAGTAGCTGGGATTAAAGGTGCCCCCAACACCCCTGGCTAATTTTTGTATTTTTAGTAGAGACAGGGTTTCACCATGTTGGCCAGGCTGGTCTTGAACTCCTGACCTCAGGTGATCTGCCCACCTTGGCCTCCCAAAGTGCTGGGATAACAGGCGTGAGCCTCTGCGCCCGGCCCCAAGACAACTAAAAAGTTTTAACAGGGTGTGCGTGGTGTATATATACGTATGTTAGAGGTAAGGCTTAATTTCATGAATGCTCTTTGGTCAGTGTCCCGTGGCAGATCTGCATCATCTCAGTGCTTTTGACATGGAAATCTCAGTTAAATGTCAGAATATAAGATCCGATTTGAAATGTGCAGGCTTCCCATTTTAAGATTAAAACATTCAACCTTCTTAATGCCCAGTCCTTGTCCCAATCTGTTTTCTTGTTTTGCAGGTTTTTCTATAATTCAATGGCTATATATTGATAATAATCAGATTGATATCCAAGTTTCTAAATTATGTACCTAGTTGCCTCAATGTCCACATGACTCAGTGACATCCTACAAAGGTATCTCAGAGTTCCTCAAGCTCAGTAGGTTCATTTTTTCTTTGAATCTTCTCCTTTTCCCTTATTTCCTGTTGCTCAAGTCAGAAATCTAAAAAGTATTCTTCTCCTTCTCTTTTAATTTCTAAGAAATAACCAAGTCCTACTGATTCTACTACTTCCCAAGTGTGGTTGGAATCTTGTAACTTCTTCACTTGATCCCCTTATCACCATCCTAGTCCAAGCCAACTTGTCTCTCATTTGGATTTCTATTCTCGATTCATAACTATTTTAAAATTCACCCTTGCTTGCCTTCTCAGGAACTCAAAAGTGGTAGTTTTGAAGAGTAGCTATTACCATATTACCCACCTGCTGAAAATATTTCTGTAATGTTTCATTACTGTCAATATACAATGCAATATTCAAGGCCCTTTGAAATTTGTTTCTGGCCAAACTCTCTCAACCTGAGAAACTCTTTGCTCATTATTCTTTAACTATGTTGAACCTCTTTAGTTTGCCAAATACCACATTTCAAATCCTATGTTTCATGTTCATGAAAATATGTGTTCATGTTTTCTAGAACATTTTTCCTTTCAACAGTTTCAGATTATCCATCTCATTTTATTTAAGCATTGCTTCTTTCAGGTAGAATGAACTAATCTCTCAGACACAATTAGTTTCATCTATAATGGATCTGGTATAGCTCCTTGTGCTTCTGCTTTGTAACATTCATCACTTTTGTAATCTCTCTAAATCTGTGCCTTTACAACTACATATCAGATTCCAAAAGGGCAGATATCATAGCTTTCCTGCATCTTCAGTTCCTAGCATAGTGTTGAGGAAATAACTGGGCTCTAAGATACTTGCTAAATGATTTCAGTTGTTCCCTCAATGGAATTTCAATTCAGTAGGAAATGAAAACATGTAAATAAACAAACCAATAAATAAAACAACAATGTCTTGAATCCAGTATTATAAGCATTTATAGTGTAAACAACAAAACCAAGAGAAAGATATTGTGTTGAGTGTGTGATAGGGAGTAGAAGAGAGGTTCTAGGGAAAGCACACTAAATATGGCCACTTTCATATCTAAGTGTGAAACTATATGACCTTCCAAGTGGCAGAGTCTGGGAAGTCTTCCAAGGGAATTTAGAAATCATGGAAAAATTAATCAACTTCTTCATTGACAGTATGGGGATAATGATGATTTTCTGTCCAATCTCATAGAATCTAAGGTTCAAATGAGATGCTATTGTTGAACATACACTTTGAAACTAAAAAGTTTATAGAAATTTAAGTTATATTATGAATGTTTCTATGAATTTAAAATATAAAAATCTCAAAATAAGTTTAATTATCCCTTTATTGTGCTTATTGCCCTGTCAAATATTGAAAGAATTATAAATACTATTATGTATTACTCTTTTTTTAGAGATAGGATCTTGCTCTTTGCTCAGGCTAAAGTGCAGTGGTGAAATTGTATAGCTCACTGCAACCTTGAACTCCTAAGCTCAAGGGAACTTCCCACACAATTGGGATTACAGGTGCATGACACCACTCCTGGCTAATTTAAAAAATTTTTCTTTTGTACAGACAGGGTCTTGCTATATTGCCCTGGCTGGTCTGGAACTCCTGGCCTCAAGCTATCCTCCCACCTCAGCCTCCCAAAACACTTCGATTACAAGCATGAGCCAGTGTGCCTGGCCCTTATTATGCGTTACTTCTCAAAATATACCAACTGAAGAACTGAAGCAGCAGATGCATCAGGCTAATTTAGGACAAAGCACATTTAGCCTTACATTTGTCCAGTTTCCAAATAGATGTCTTAGTTTTTCCTTTCTTTGTGCATGCAGATACCATATATATTATGGCTACTGCTATTTTAGACTCATTTGTGTGCTATTAGAGTGAAAGTTACTAATACTATTGGTTTATGAAAGTTGGAGACACAATTTGTGATGTGCTTCTGGTTTAAACTTGAAGTCTGATTTAATTGCCAGAGTGTTTTATAATAAGCATGGGTTACTTTAATTATCCTAGTAATTATCTCAGTTGAACGAGTCACTTTAGTTGGTCTTGTATATAGTGCCCCTATCTACAAATAAGAAAGGTGTGATGATACATGATGGACATTGGAAAGGGGTACAGTGATATCCAAGAATATTTTATTGTTACAAATAACTAGGCAAAATCAAACTAATCTCTGATGAAAATGTTAAATATACTTATCTAATGAAAAAGGGAAAATACATGCTTTTTTACTATCATTTTCTACTAAACCAGTCTTTCACTTTAGTCTGATTCGATGTCAAAGATGTTTTTACTAATTTAAAATTTGGAAAACAAGATTATGCCTGCATTATTTCAAAAGAATGATTGATTTAAATATAAACATACTCTTTGAAGTATATCACCAGTTGTCACAGAAAGTCAATTTATGAGGCACTGTAACTGTATTATGAAAGCTCAAGAGTAAATAAAATTAGAGCCCTTCAATTGCAACGGGTAATGGCTGAGAAAGACCTGCTTTGACTTCTTTTTCTGTCTTGCTGATGTGTGCAATTTAGATTTTGTATCAGATGAATCGTGTCTTAGTGTGAAAAGGAAATACATTTGGTTTGTTATATAATTCTGGTGGCTATTTTGAGTTAAGTCTGCCATTTAGACCATTTTTTTAAGACAGCTAAATTCTTTTTCTTATTACATTTTAAAGTGAAAGTAGACATTGAGTAAGGATTCTGGAGACTGGTCCCAGGGCTCCAGATAATTTGAAGCAGTTGCAAAATAAAGGAATGGTAGCTATTTTGATATAATCCTATCTAAGTCAGGAGTAGTGGGATCAGAAAGGGTTTCCCATTGAGATTGTTTATAGGTGGGAATATTTATAATAATTATTTCAATTTGCTCTTTTTTTGTGGAGATGTGAGTTGAGAATGGGGGAATTCAGAATTCTGAAATGAGAATCAGGAGTATCTTGTGCAAGTCATGTTCAGACATTTTTCTCATATTTAAAAAATGTGAATGATAATCAAATGGAAAATTCATATGAAAGTGCTCTGTGAACTCTAAAATTGAAAGTCTAAAGAGCATATTTATATAAGATATAATTAGCGTGTCAAGTTAATTCACAGATTCTTTCACAGAATCTATGAAAGAATGAAATTTTTTTCTTCCTCAATATTCTGGATCGTAGCTGAGATTAAAATAGTAGAATCTGGATTGTGGTAAAATGTGCTTTTAAATTTAGAATACAGGAACTATAACTACCTAAAAGTACCTAGCAGTAATGCTTGGGAGATCAACTAGCTTTGTGAGTGTGACAGTTTCTTAGTGTGGGAAGTGGTTCTCCATTGTGTGAAAGTATTTATTTTGGATGATACTAAGGAGAAGGATAAATGTTCAGAACAACTCCTTTCAGTTAACTGGCAATGAATCACAAGCATTCAAATTCATAGGTTTTAACAATACGGTACAATTAAAACATATTTTCTCATTTTTATCTAGAACTGAAATTGAGAGAAATGTAGCTCTAGATAATCTTTAATCTAGTAAAGATCACTTTTTCTTCTCCTGACACATATTTGTTGTAGAAGCGAGACAACTTTGTAATAACAGTGATTACCAAAGGAGTGCCAGTAATTACCAATGTGTTGGGAAAGACTTATTGAAGAACTTCTAGATTTGTAATATTTTAGGCTCACATAAACACTGACTTTAGAATAATATTAGATGATGTATAGATTGCAAGGTAGTATATGTATTCACTGTCTTCACTGCTAGGTTATGAGTAATGGATTCTCGAAGTTCTAAGTGACCAGTTTTCTGCTCTCAAACGTTTCTTGGGAATTGTGATATTAATAACTAAAATTTCACTATTGGGAATGATTAATTTATGTTTCAAGATCTTTATCATCTTCAAGAGTATCCTAGAAGACGTGAAATATACTTTAAGCTATTACTAGATAACGTGTTAGCAGGCTATTGGTTGACAGGTAGCTGAGAGTAATTCTTTATACAGAAAGGATAGGTGCATGAATATGAGTGTCACAATCTGAGGGACAGAATGTGCATTTATATGAGCAGAAGGTTCAGCCAGAATGTGATGAGTTTAGATTGACTGGCAGAGGAGAAAGGAGGGCACCAGTAAGCAATAAACATTTTTAAAAATTCACAGTTTTGCTGAAGTCTTCCTGCTGCCCCATTACCCGGATTTGCCTAATGTCAAAGATGATTGTTTTATTGTTTCTAAGTGTTATTGGGAACTTAACCAACTAAATCCTTCACCCTTCTCATTTAGTTGAATCGTTATTTCATATATTTCAGAAATTTTCAATGGCTTGAAATGAGGTAAGCTTATGACTTCATGTGAAAAACATTTTTAGTGAGCACATGTCGTGGTAAAATGCTGCAATTTTTGAAGAACTCTGTTTAGTACTACATTTCTTAGATGTGTGATTTTATACAACCAGTTTAACATTGCATATGTAATTATATACTAGCTATACGAAATAAAAATGAGAGACTCTCGTGAAAATTTCATATCTTTATAATTTCAAATATAGAACTTAATCATATATTAATTGGCCATATCTATACCATTTGCTGAGCTGTGCTATCTGATATAAAGATGAACAGTAACCACTGCTAAAAGAGAATTTGTATTTTTGTGGCGGAATTAGAAAAGGAAATAAATAATCATAACAAATATGTGTGAATTCCCATCTATTGTGAATTATTGAATAGAATATTTCGAGAATGGCTCTAAAGCTACATTTTGGCTCCACTGGAAAGACCTCCACAATCTATTTAGAAAGGCTTCTAAGAGAGCAGGAGTGGGGAATAGTGATGTTTTGGCCAGATGATTACAATCCTTTGATTAGTCAATTGAAATAAAAAAGGGCTGTTACATACCATGCTTTACTAAAATGAGATTTCCTGAGTTTAAAAAAAAAAATTATTTAAAATAATATTAATATACTTTTGAGATTGCAAAATAACTTCCTTATGCTAGAATATAATATGAGACATTCATTTGCATTCAAATCATACACATTTTTGAAAGAACCTTAAATGGTTTTTTTGTTGTTGTTTTTAGGGAGAAAGAACAATATATTTTAATTTTATAGGCAGTCTTATAAACTCTGCATTTAGTCAGAGAACTTAACAAAAAGTGAACCTAGTTCCTCTCTCTCCCTTTTTCTTGTAGTATGGATGCCCTTATAGGAGACTCTTAACCAGGAAATTTATCACAATTACTAAATAAACAATTAGAAATATCTAACAGATTATCAAGAAACTGCTGCATTCAGGCACTTGCATGCCCAACAGCAAATCAGTTATCCTGTAGTTCTGAAAACACTTACCTTATTCAAAGTGCTTCACTTGTCTTCACGTTTTCCATGAGTATATTATTGATTTACTTGTAACCCCCAGCTTCTATTTCAGCATGGAGTCACTTCCAACACCTGTGTCTGTTGTGGCTGTTGTCAGAGAATCCATGTATTGATAGATTCTGTTTGAAAAACCAATGCATTCTTTCCACCAAAAGTTGTTGTAAAATATCTCTTCAGTTGTAGGACTGTTTATCGATGGTGTTTTTATTGTCATTGCTGTTGTTACTCTTGTTTTGGGGAGAAATCGCAGGCAGTGAAATTAACCAGAATTTTGGGTTAGATAATAATACCTATTTTCTAATAAGTGAGAGGTCAAAGGATCCCAGCTGTAATTCCTACTCTTAGGAAATCAATTCCTGTCTCTGTGAAGTCCTATTTCAGAGACTCAGGCTGCTATAAATTCCATTGTACCTTGAACTGAAGAATGGAGTAATGAGGTTGAGGAAACCAGCACGATCGACCCCTTAGTTGGAGAACCATTAATTTTATGTTTTTATTAATTGCTATATCATTCATTTTCTGCCTTTCAAAACTGCAAAAACCCACAACATTTGTATAAAAAATAAAAGCAATTAAGGAGATGACTAAATTCAAGATAGGACATTTCCAAATTGGCAAAATGTCTTACTCAACTTGCGAGACCAAACATATCAGATTAGTTATTTTCCTTTCTACCCAGTATAAATCTCTGGATGATAATTTATTTTGTTCAGTTATTATTTGACATGAAAAGCAAATGCTTCAGCTTAAGAACTACAACTTAAATTTGTTATTTTACAATAGTTATTCTAGAAACATATTCTCCTAAATTATATGATTTTTAAAAGTTCATTTTTTTCCAAAGAAACAATCAAAATAGTTTCCTCATAGCTCCATCGTGCAAAGAATGTTATTGTTACAGACTTGAGCCTACAAAATAATACAAAGATTTCATAGAATTTGGGAGTTTCCTTGGAGTGTTTTCCCATAGTTTTTAGAAATCTTGATCCACATGCTCCAGTATGTAGTCTGTAAGTTGTCAATAGTTTCCTGAAGATAATTTTTTTTTTTCAATATTGGGAATGTTATCATGCAGGCTAAAATACCTTAGTAGCTTCTCACAGCAAATGTTAATATGTCACTCCCACTGCATAACCATCATAGCTGGGCTAGCGGTCCTGCTTCTTGTCATCTCATACCTGGATGTAGACTGACTAAGCAGCTTCCATCATGACCACTGCTAGTCATTTTGACAGGGAGATAGATAGCTCTGTAGGGTTTTAAACAATCAGACTCAGAAGTGATATATTTCACTTCCTATAACTTTTTGGCCAAAATGTCACATGGCCTCAACCAACTGCAAGAAAGTCAAGAAGAACAATCCTACCAAGTAACTGGGAGTCAGAGAACTGAAGCAATTTGCTTAATAGCATTCCTTCAGTAGTTGGACTCGCTGAGAGATGGAGACAGGGTATGTCTTGAACAGATCACCAAGTAGGGCTGTGACTAACTTATAACTTTGTAACTGTTATAACTTTGTAACTGTTCAAAATAAAATCACCAACCAGGTTGATCTCTTTGTTTTTCTCTGATGGATGTTTTTGGTCCCAGACAACCATTTAGCTAGCTAATGAGGTCATAGTGGAGGAAATGTGATCTACGTTTTTATAATACAGCTGCTGTATGACCCATTAATTGATTATTCATTTTTTCTTTTTTTGAATAAATATATATTGGATTCATATGCTATGCATATAGATTACAACAATACACAAAAATTAATTTCTTAAATAGCCTAAAGTCTAGTCGTATGAGTAAAAAACAAATAAATGAAAAATTAGAAAAAAAAAAACAGTTCTCTTTGAGGATGTATCACAGCTTTAGAGGCTAGGGAAGGCTCCAGGTTGGAAGTGATACCTGAACTAAGACTTATAAGAAGACTAGGACTTACGAAGAAAGCCAAAGAAATACATTCTAGCCAAGGTAAATTCCTTAAGTAAAAAGACATGTAAGGGATTTTTCAAGAAACTTAAGTCCTCATAGCTTAGGTATACAGAGATGAGGTTTGAAAGATAACTTGGTATTTTGTTTGAAAGTCAAATTAAAGAGTATAGACTTTGTCCCTGACGACAATAAGAAATCTTTGAAAGATTTTAGGCAACACGATGATATTTTTAGCAAGCACACTGTTTACTGTGGAGCCACATGCTATTCTAAGCTCTTAAAAATATTAATTTGATTAGGCCCCATAGTGACTTTATGAAGTAGGTAGTATCATTGTCACCATAAAAAAAGTGAAGAAATTGAGGCACAGAGAGATTAACAATTTCCCCATATTGCACAGCTAGTAAATTATTGTGCCAGGATATAAATCCATACTCTATGGTTCAAAATCTTGAATAGACCTTGTTCCCTCTCTGCTTAAATATGACTGAGACTAGTATATACACAGTTTGGAAAAGAGGCAGGTAAGATTTGAGGCAGGGTCCCTATTGAGTGGCATGTGCTATAATTTGGACAAGAGTGGAAGCATTAGGGGGCCAATGATGGTGCTACCATATGATCTCCCTCCCAAGCTCACAAGATGCTTAGAAAGCTGATAGACACTCTTTTAGGTATTAACAGGAACTGGCACTTACCCTGGGGGACTCCCTCAGAGCAGCCTCTTGGGTATATCAATTATAAATTAATCTTTATTTTACTTACTTTTTGTAAGTGAACTCAACCTGAGTAGGAATTTAAATTACTCCATTAATGGAAATACCAATTTTCAGGCTTCAAAACATTAGATTTAGTGTGAGTTTAATAATTTATTAATTGTGGATGAATATTAGCATAATTTAATTTCCTAACTTTCACACTTAAGAGAATTACAATTCTTAAGATTTAGATTTTTGTCTAAACCAATAAGGAGCATGTTTTTATAAATGTATGTTATAATCAGAGTAATTCTTTTATAAGGAAAACTTACTGACTTGAAATTTTGAGAACACTTGAAATACAAGCAATAAAACCCAGATCTTAAGTGTTACTCACAATATGTACATTTTGCTTATAATGTGTTACTTTTGTTTGGACTTTGTTTTTTAAACAATTCAGACTTAGAAAGTACTTACAAATTAACTACTTTAGGATTCTTTGGCTACCAATAAATTATATTACTATCATATATTTAATTATCTTTGAGTTTTACACCTTACTCTAATTTATGGAGAATCACTTCATTGCCAAGAATATGGTCTGTCTCAGTGAAGGTTCTATATTCACTCAAGAAAATATGTTTTTCTACTATTATGTATTAGAATGTTCTGTAGTAGTCAATTAGGTCAAATTTACTCAATTACCAATGTTGTTCAAATCTTCCATATCCTTACTGATTTTATGACTGCTTGGTCTCACAGTTCTTGAGAAAAGGATATTAATATACTAAACAATGATTTTGCCTTTCTCCATTTCCCCTTTCAGTTCTATCAGTTTTTATTGTAGATACTTGGAAGCTATGCTGTTAATTTCATACATAGTTAGGATTGTTATGTCTTCCTGGTGAATTGCTTCCTTTATCCCTATAAAATGACCTTCTTTACCTCTGATGTCTACTTTGTTGGATATTAATATTGCCACTGTACTTTAATAATCATATAATATATATTTTTTAAATAATTTCTTTTATTTTCTTTTTCTTTCTTTTTCTTTTTTTTTTATTATGAGATGAAGTTTCACTCTTGTTGCCCAGGCTGGAGTGCAATGACATGATCTCACCTAGCTTACTGCGACCTCCGCCTCCTGAGTTTAAGCGATTCGCCTGCCTCAGCCTCATAGCTGGGATTACAGGCACCAGCCAGCATGCCCGGCTAATTTTTTGTAGTTTTAGAAGAGAAAGGGTTTCACCATGTTGTCCAGGCTGGTCTCGAACTCCTGACAGGTGATCCACTGCCTTGGCTTCCTAAGGTGCTAGAATTACATGCGTGAGCCACTGCACCCAGCCTCATATTTTATTTTCAATGTGTGTGTTTAAAGTGAGCTTTTTGTAGATAATGTATAGTTGAGTCTTGCTTTTATTTATCAAACCTGAAAATCTATTCCTTTTAATTGGAATACTAAAATCATTTATATCTTAATGCTTTTGTTCTCTACTAATAAGCATTTTATGCTGAATTGTATACTTATTAATATGCTTCTATTCACCAAAGTTTTTACAAAGATTCAGAAGTTTTTTCCCACTTTTTAACAGTTTTTGATCTATCTTTTCCTTTGTGATTTTTTTAAGTAGGTGATTTTTTGAGAGCTTTATGAAAGAGTTTACAACCTAGATAATAAAACAATAATAGTAATGAGTATTCTCAGTAAGCAGGGCCAGGGCCTGCATTATTTAGGTTTAGGCTTTTGATGGTGCGGGAACATGGGAACCATGTGAAGTAGTGATGTTAGGGAGACACTAATGTGTTCACTTTTCTACTCCAGTCACTCTCTACCTTGAGAGGACCAATTTTTATCACACCAAGAGAAGTAAAGAACAATGTATGAAAATACAAGTTGCTTGGCAATTTATTGTTTATTTATGCCACCAATGTTCCAGTGCTCTCTGTAGACAGAAGTGTTCAAAAAGCTGCTAGTTTTTGAGTTCTCTAACCTGGTGTGGAAATCCATTATTATTTATTTGCCTCTATGCTTTTGTAGAATTCACGAATAAAATTTGATATATTTAAATAAAGGTATCTAAAATTTCACAAAGAAACTAAGAGTATTGTTGACACTTTGATTGTAAATGGCTTATGGGGGTGATTATTTTTCCAATAAATGCCACATTTATGATTATGTTATGACATTTTTCTTGTACACAAGCTCATGGATAATGCCCTGCCACTCAAGTAAAGTAAATGTATGTTTATTTCCATTCATGTCTATTTTCCCTGAAGTTAAACATAGTATTCACAGATAAAACTATATATGATAGACTCTATCTTGACTCTACCCTGAAATGAGGGATTTTAGATTTTATTTTATAAACAAGGAAATTATTTTCTTCTCACAGCATATATGTGGTGCAAAGTAGACATGTTGGGTATTATTTTGACAAAAAGTGACTTAAAAATTTGCCATCTACTGTTATTTCAGGGTTGTGTTACAGTAGAAATGTAGAATGCCATAATCAACTGTTGATGACAGTCTCTTTTGCTTCCCCAGATGAGTGAAAAGTAAAATCACCATGGTTGCACCTGGTCCATAATGGAGCATTTGGAGTGATGGCTCAGTATAATGCAAATCATAATGAGGATGAGGGAGAACACTACACATCTTTCTCACATGATGCAAACTGATCACATGCAATCATATCCAGATTGTTTTGGAGAAAAAATGACATGTGTGACAGTACGAGGCAACATTCCTGCTATTCAGATGTGAAGCCTTCTAGTGACTTGGTGTGATAAATGGCTGATTTTGCAGGTTCTACACTTCTATGTCAGTTACCAGAAAGAAAACTGTCATCTAGACAGAAAGAACAAGATGAATCAGAATTACCAGAATTACAGAATTGTATTTCTTCCTGCCTGAAGGCGTAGTCATCTTATTTGGCATCAGCCCTTAAGAGTTTGACTTTGAGAAATATATTTGGAACAGAAGTGCAGGAAAATGAATGGACCCAGTTATATATATATATACACACACACACACATATATTCACGTTATATATACATATATATGGCATGTGTGTATATATATATGGCATGTGTATATATTGGCATGCGTGTATGTATGTGGCATGTATATATATGGTAATGCTATACATATGTATGTCACATACATATATAAGTATATAAAACTATTACCTTCTCTGTGAGGTTTTTTTATTTTTATTTTTAATTGGATCTTATAACTCTCTGCATCCTCCAAATAAAACCTTCTAATAACTCAGAATTAACTTGACCAGGGCCCTGAATGACTCCCTGCTGACCCTTTCAAACTCAGCTTGTATTGTTTTCCCCTTTTGCAGACTATTCACTAGCTTTATTAGACTTATTTCTGTTTTTTGATGCTTGGTCCTTCCTTAGGAATTTTTACATCTGTTGTTTTCTCTGCCTCCCCAATCTTAGCTCAGATCTTAACCTTCACAAATAGATATTTCCTGAACACCTTTAGCTAAAGTTGCTACTCCTTTACATTTACCTTCTCATCATGAATCTTTGTTTCTTGGCATTTAGAATGGTTTTGTTTATGTGTTTACTGCTTTGCTACTCTGTCTCTACTAGGATGCTGGCTGGCTCATAATTGATTAGTACACAATTCTTAGTGCTTAGACATTACCTGCCACATGGTGAGCACTCAGGAGTGATTGTTGAACGATGTTTCCCAGGAGCAGCACATTGCTGATAGTAGTATTTCAGTGATTTCCACGTCAATATTCAGAAGAGCTGGTCTAAATAGTTGTATAATTATTTTCAACAAAGAAGCATTATTAGATGTTTATTTGTAATTGAAATTAATAGTCTTTCACCAATTATAAAATTGAGAAGTGACAGCAATGTGGTGTGATTGACATACACATGATTTGGGTTGAAATTTTCTTTCTGCTTCTAATGAGCTTTGTTATCATGCGAAGCGTATATTTTCCTATCTGTACAGTAGGGTTAAGAATAGATAACTCATAGGAATGTTGTAAAGACTGAATGAGCTAGTGTCTCTGTAAAGAGTCCAAGGCAAGACCTGAACACAATTCCTGGCACATAAAAGAATTGTTATGAATTGTGAGCACAAAAATTTTGCCTGTAGCATCCCAAATTTTCTTCATTTTGTTGTAAATGTGCCTTCTATGTAAACAAGGTCAGAGATTTAATATTAGAGAATGATCGAAATAGTGGCCTAATAAGACAACGAAATATTTTTTTGGTTTTGGTTTTGGTGTTTGCAATAAAATAATACATTTTAGTAAGTACCCTATGCCAAAGCTTAGCTCATTACAATTTTGAAATTTTATTTTATTTACACTGAATTGATCTATTTTATTAACATATTACTGTTCTATGTTTTTCATATCCCTTTTAGACTTTGAAAAAAACTGTAGGGTTTTCTTCTTTCTTTTTTTAAAGTTTTTCCCTTCCCAGGTTAGAGTGCTTTTTATTCTATAATTTTATAGGTTAAAATATAAATTGGAGTTCTTCATGTTTTTTTTTTTCCCATCTCTTACCTAATCAAGAACAATAGCATCTATAATATGTGAAGGTACTAGGTGCAGTTGGTATTGTTATGAGGTATCAGGAAGATATGGGCAATGAGGCAAGCCTGGGGACTGGGGTGCCCTACCTTATCTTTGCAAATACTCTAGGAAATGGCAAACTGTCACTAATTGTACATATTGTACATGAAGATGAATAGTTTTTTTTTTTGAGACAGAGTCTTGCTCTGTCACCCAGGCTGGAGTGCAATGGCATGGTCTCAGCTCGTTGCAACCCCTGCCTCCCCTCCGAGGTTCAAGAGATTATCCCACCTCAGTCTCCCGAGTAGCTGAGACTACGGGTGTGTGCCACCACACCTGGCTAATTTTTGTATTTTTAGTAGAGACGGGGTTTCACTATGTTGGCTCCCAAAGAGCTGGGATTGCAGGCATGAGCCACTATGCCCAGCCAGATGAATGTTTTTTAATACCAACATGTAGCCTTGCTTTAACAGCTACACACTATTAGATCAAACAATTTTATGAGGAAAACTAAGAGAAATATTTTGAGCAGGAGCCTGAGGACAGAAGAGGGTGCATATGCCTTCTCATTATCTCAGAAAGTCACAGATTCATGGCAAGAAGAGGCCTTGCCTTCCCCTAGAGTTATTCACAGCCTCATTACTTACCACAGTTGACCTAAGGTACCATCTAGACTTATTCCAGTGTGCCCTACATCCCTGCTTGCCTCCATAAACACAAGAGGGCCCAGGCTACTAGATGTTTCTAATTCCCAAATGGCTCCATACATCCATGATTCTGACCCCATCTAATGCCCCTCTCCAGCCCCATCCCTCACACTTTCCACTAGGTCCTGTGGCTTTTGAGGTCTCTATCAATAGAATCCCTCTGTCTTCCAATTCTTCTTTAAATATCTCACCCACTTTTTTTTTCTGTTAAACCAAAACCCAGTGACACTTGAGGGGCAATGCTTCACCTATAGCCCTTGCAAGTGGTGACTTTCTGTTTTCCTCTGCTCATTCTCAGGGTATGCAAGTGAAATAGGTGCATTCCTAGATCCTCACTGTCAATTGTAGTCCATTCTATTCCACTGATTACTTAACTACTCTTTCTCACTGTTTCCATCTCTAATGCATTGGCTCTATTTTCAAAATAAATCTGGAGTCTCACCACTTCTAACCAGCTATATACCCTTACCATTGTATGGAACCACCATCATCTCTTGTGTGGGTTATTGTAACCCTCATAAGTGTTTTATTACTTCTACGCTTGCCATACTTGGGCTTATGTTTCATACAGCAGCCAGAACATTTCTTTGAGAGCCTAAGCCAAATCATAGCATTTCACAGTTTCAAATGTTCCAATGGCCTCTAATCTAATCAAGAGGCCCATAAGGTCCTACAATATCTGACTTGGCTACCTCTATGACCTCACCTTCTATTACAGAGTCCTTGTTTATTTCCTCTAGCCACTCTATCTCCCTGCATTACCTGGAACTTGCCAAGAGTGCCCTTGACTCATGGTTTTTATATGAGTTCTTACCTCTGCCAGGAATATGCTTTCACCAGGTATCTTCTCATCTTTCACTTCTTTCTTTCAAATCTCTATCAAATGTCAAATTATCATCGAGATCTTCCTTGACTACTTTATATAAAGTAATAATCCTCTCTTCATCATTACTCATCCATCCTGCTGTGTTTTATTTTTTGTTCATAGCATTTATCACTTCATGTAGTATACATTTGTTTCTCTCTCTCTCTCCCAGAATGAGAGCTCTAGGAACATGGGATTTTGTTTCATTATTGTGTTGTCCTCTTTGCCTAAAACAATTTAAAGGAGTTAGTAAATTTATAGTCATTATTTGTTGAATGAATAGTTAAATGATCTCATCACACTTTTGAATTCTAATAGTTAGGATTCTTTACATCAAACACGAGGAGATGTTTCTCTACCTGAAAGAAGAACTGCCTTTTTACCCAGCTGCAGAAATAATAGAAGATGGGAAAAGAATTGAGGATACTATTATTGTAGTACTTGAGATTAAAGTTTCTTGAGAATCTCATGTCTAAATCAAACAAAAGGTATTAGATAACCTATTTATTAAAGTCTCAGAGATGGAAGTGATGTGAGGGGAAGCTAAGACATGAAGAGACAAAGCGAACTTGTCTAAAAATAATGGAACTGATTAGTGGCAGGCAGGATTGCATCTCTGACTTGTTAGTCTCTCTCCGGGAATCATTCATTCAGCAATGAATATTTACTGAGTGCCTGCTTGTTCAGTGTCAAGGAGACAGACACAGTTCTCCTCTTGTGGATCCTACAGTTTAACATAAGACATGATACTAAAAACATTAAAATTAAACACATATATTCTTGGGCTATGAAGGAGGAGACAGTATTTGAAAAGTGGTGTATTATGAAAGGAGACTGACACAGTCTGAAGAATACATTAAATCTTTGGCTAGGTGTAATCATGAAGCTGGTGGAGTTTTGGGTGATGAGTGGGGAGTTAAGAGAAAGAGGAAGGAGATATGTTCCTGGCAAAAGGACAAGACACTAGTTCCTGCTGCAAGAAGGAGTGGAGTGCCATCACTCAATGGAAGAAAGGCCTAGTTGTCCTTTGATAAATACCAGACTCCTGCTTCGGTATCATTATTGTTCTATCGACTGCTTACGAAAGCATAATAGGTATTAATTGTATAACCTTATATACAATTTGACCATGAATAAAAGGTTTACTCTTTTAATTTCAGAAATGGGTTCTCCATTAGCCGAAAAGTCTAACTTCAGTCCTGGTGTTCATGTTGATGGGCTTCTTTTTATCTCTTTTTCTTTCATGTTGATGGGCTCCTTTTTATCTCTTTTTCTTTTCTTCAAAGAAGCCTCTCCCTGGCAATCTGTTTCCTTGCAGCTCATCCTTTCTCATCCAGCTAGCTTCCTATTTTTATTGCTGAGTCATCCAATCAGCTTTAATTGTCTCTCTCTCTCTCTCCAGCTGGCTCTGTCTTTTTGGAGAAAAAATTCTGCTACAGGTGCATTTTTTAAAATTAGGAAAATGTGAGTGTCTAAATATGGGCACAGCTAGTCTTTAATGGTGAATTCTGAAATTATAAAAGATGATTAGTAGCTTTTAGCTTTCATTATGGTGACCAACAGTTTTTAAAGCATTCATCCCATCCACAAACTGACCCATAGCACTCAGAAAAATCTTTAAAACAATTCCTTTCACATGGCTTCGATTTGTTGCTTAATTATGTACTTTCTTTTCTTTTTAGAAAGTTTAGATTCATTTAAAATGGGGTCACTTTTTTTTTTTTTTGAGACGGAGTCTCCCTTTGTTGCCCAGGCTGGAGTGCAGTGGCGCGATCTCGGCTCACTGCAAGCTCCGCCTCCCGGGTTCACGCCATTCTCCTGCCTCAGCCTCCTGCGTAGCTGGGACTACAGGCGCCCGCCACCACGCCCAGCTAGCTTTTTCGTGTTTTTTTTAGTAGAGACGGGGTTTCACCATGTTAGCCAGGATGGTCTTGATCTCCTGACCTCGTGATCTGCCCGCCTCAGCCTCCCAAGAAAAAGAATTAATCTTAAGATACACTATTGGTCATCTACAGTTGTTCCTAATTAGTGGATTTCACTAAATGATAAGTAAAACAATTTTTTTTTTCTGCTTAGGTTATTCAAATGTTAATACTAAAATGCTTATATTAGGTTAAACTACTTATTAAAAAATCCACTTATATTGCCAAATAATATATTTTGATTCTTGTTGACAAAATCAAAGATTCAAACTACTAGATTCGTTATGTTTTGTGGGTGAAAGGTTTGTATTTATGTGGTATTCAAAATGTTTCCAGAATGCTTTGTTTATCAAATATTTAATTCCCACTTACTGTAGGTCATATAGACCTAGTTCTACAAATTACTTTTTATTAATTACCCTCTGAACGTAAACTGAATATCCTCATGTTTTTGGGTTCATAAATAAATAATAAAGCTCCATTAGATTTTTTATCCCCCATGCTTTACATTTATTCAGGACACCTTTTCCTGATAGAGTACTACAGAAAAATAGAATTTAATTCAGTGTGATAACATGAGGTGAAATAAGGCAAACATGAGGAATCAGGAGACTTCTATTTTCAGTTTTGTCACTACCTCATTAAATGAGCTCAAAAAAGCATTTAACCTTCCAAGCCTGACTTTTCACTTCTGGAGGAAAAAAAAAAAAAAAAGGTGGAACAATTATGAGAATTAGCTAACAAGAATTTTCAGAAATTGAAAGTGTGAGTTTCCAGTTTCTGGAATAAAGATTGCTAGAAACAAGACCTCTTTGAATACATCATTATCTTGAGCTGAAATCACCCTTTTAGATTGAAGAAGTATTTCCTAGTTATAGAAAAAACAAACACATTTACACTTCTCTCAATGTCTGTGCTCAACCCAGAATCATTGTTTGAGTTGAGAAGGCTGGTGAAAAAAAGACTGGTTTCTAATCTGGTTCTGACATTAAGTTTCTCTGTGACTTTGGTTTAAATCTGAGATCTCAGTTTCCTTATCTGAATAATCAGGGGATTGGATTATGTACTGTATATTGTCTAATCCAGTTTTAACTAGGATTGATGTATCCCAGCCTTCTGGAAGGATGCCTGGCACATAAGAGATGCTCAATAAATAATAGATTGAATGAATGAATAGATCATTAAAGTACCTTCATTTGGTTTGTTAGATAGGGTACTGTAGACTTGTCAGATACAGAGACTGCAAGGATACTTGTAAAGGAGCAATATTACGGGGATGAAGTTTGAATGAACTAATGATTTTCTCTCACTAGCTCAAACACGAAGTGGAGGGGGAGGCTATTGGAACTTTGCTGAGATTTGCTTGGTCATTTTTTTGTACTTATGTTCCTATCCTCCCTCCCTTTTGACTGTAAATGAATTTACATAGCAGAACTGGCTTTGATAATAGTAATCATTATATATGTATGTTAAAATTTCCTCACATAGTTTAGTTCCATAATGCACTCCATATTTGTCTTCTGATACTAGTCAGAAAATTTTAAAAAATTAATTTGAAAATAATTTTAGATTTATAGAATAGTAAAATATTATATAGGGTACTTATATAACTTTCACTCAACTTCTGAAAATGTTAACATTTTACATAAATATAGTATATTTCTCAAATCTAAGAAATTAGATTTGGTGTATTCTACATTGTACATTAGTACAACACTAGCTACACTACAGAGTTTATATTTCACCAGTTTTTCCACTAATGTCCTTTTCCTATTGTAGGATTAAATATACATACTACATCACTATCAGATGTCATGCTTCTTTGGGAATATATGATGTTTCTTAGTCTTTCCTTGTTTTTTGCCACCTTGACACCTTGAAGAATATTGGGCAAGTATTTTGTAGAATTTGTTCTTTTACAATGTTTTCTCATGGTTAGACATTCATTATTAACTTCTTAGGAAAAATGCCGCTTAGATGAAGTGCTCTTCTCATTGTATCTAACTAGGGTTACATAACATCAACGTAACTTAACACTGGTGATATTAACCTTCATCACTTGATTAAGGTGATGTTTACCAGATTTCTCCACTGTAAAGATAGTATTTTTCCTTTTCCATACTCTGTTCAGTAGAAGAAAGTCACTAAGTACAGTTTATACTCAAGGGGAGAAAAATTAATCTCTACCACCTGAGAGAGGAATATCAAAGAATTTGTGGGCCTGAGTTCAAATCACCACACTAATTAATAAGTATTTTGGGGAAGTTATATTTAGGCTATGCAAATATCCTGTTTGTCCTTAAAGTTTAGTCCACTAATTTTAACATTCTTCAATGGAGCTTGGCTGTAGCAAATATTACTGGAGTATTCTAGTGGTGATTTTTCTATCTCCCTCATTTCTTCTATCTCCCTCATTTCTTCTGCATTTATTATTTGAAATTCTTCTATAAATAAAATCTGCTCCAACTAAGTCATTCATTCATTCATTCATTCATTCATTTACATCAGCGTAGATTCATAAATATTTATTGGGTTCCAATTCGGTAATATTCTCATTTATTTTGTTTCTCAAATTGGTCCAGCTTTAGCTAACTCTTTTGATAGGATGCTGTATATTTTTTAGCACTTCCTGATTTTCTGGCACTACACAATGTTCGATTCACCGTGTATTCTCTCTTCCTCAGTTTGAATCTGCAATTTTTCTAGGGCTCCCTAGTTATTTTTGTTGAAGAACAGTATTTAGAATTTTGATGCGGGTGCCAGATATGCTCATTGCTACCAGGGTATAGACGTGTCACTGCTTCTAGGCCCTCCCAAGACAACGGAGGCAATTTTGAACTAGGTTAGTGCCTGTGTATGAAAATATTTCTTAGGAGGCTTGGTTTCCACTTCTTCTCATTACTTCTACTACTTTAGGAGTTTGATGTGACTGATTACAGATTCCTCACTTAAGAAAAAATCAGTTTTTCTACCAGTTAAGTGCTAAAACCATTTTAAAAGCAAATACCAGGAAGGAATAAGATTTCACTACTACTAAAATAGTAATTACTCTCAAAATGATAATTTCACCCTAGATTGCTGTTTCAGACTTTCGTGTTTAACTCCCCACCGAATGCTCCTACCTGAAATTCTGCGTGGTGCTTCAAACCCAATATGTTAAAAAGTGAAATCTTTACATCCCGTCTAGATTGGTGTCTCTCCTTTTTTTTTTTTTTTTTTTGATTGGTCTCAACTGCAACACCATTCATCCAGCCATTTAAGTTAGACTGTCTATCAGCTCACCTATACAATCAATTATTGAGTCCTGATTATTTTACTTCCTAAATATAATATGGAATTTGTTCTTTCAAAATGTTTTCTCATGATTAGACTTGAGTCATTAATGTTTAGAAAGAATACTACAGACCATCTTGCTCTAGCTCGTAACTTCATTGCCTTCCTTACATTGGGTGAATTGCACCTGTTCTCTCACTGCTCTTTATGTTAGCCTTATATTTTTCAAATCCGTTATTCTCACTGCTCTAGCAAATATCTTGCTATGCTGCTTCTCTGTTTAAAGCCTCTCAAATGACTTCCCGTTGTTTACAGAAATCAATCCAGCTCCTTAAAATAGCATACAAAGCGTTCTAAACCTCTATGTTCCTACAATCACTATAGGCTTCTGGTTCAGGTATAAGATATTTCCGTTTTGTAATGCCTCTGTTCTTCTGCTTATCACATCCTCTTAGCAGGAGGAATACCTCCGTGTCCCTTTCTTTACTATTCATCCCCACCCCTCACCACAACACACACCCCTATCTTCCAGGATTCCTTCCCTGACTTCATTTTGTAAGCTTGTTCAGTAGATTTGCAGTGCAACAATGGCTTCCTGCACTTATGTCACTATTAGTATTATTGATTGCTTATAACATGGCAAGAAATCTACTAAGTGCGTTAGGTACTTTATCTTTTTCATCATTCCTAAACTATTATATCTGAATTTCCCATCTGTGTTCTGCCTCTTCTAGTATAATGAGCTCCTGAGAAAATGCATCAGAGCTTACCCTTTGTTGTTTCACCAGAGAGAACAGTTTCTGGCAGATAGTAACTCTACAATATACTTTGTAGCAAATGAATGAGTAGACTCTGGAACAGGTTGGGTTGGGGAGGGAAAAGCTATAGTCTCATTGGAATGTCTTTTTTTAAATTAATATATATTCCTAGAAATTGGTAATGCTTGCTGCTAGGAAGATGTGGATGAGAACCAGTAAAACAACTAATAATGGTTACTCCTTAGTAAATATTTACAATATGAAAACATTTCTCCTAAATTTGTCATCTGCATTTTCTCAAGTAACCTTCACAAAACACTAAAAATGAGATTTTCTCTCAATTTTACAAAAGGAAATTAAGGCTGTGGCAGAAATTGTTAGAGGTTCCTCTAGAGTTCACCATACAATTTTGTTCACTCTACCTAAAAAGTGGGAAATGAAGTGGCAGGGCCAATTTCATGTCAATGGAATATGAATGGAAACAGCATGCTTTATTTCTATGCTTGGCCCATAAAACTTCACCACACTTTCTCTTCCATTCTCCTTTCCATTCTCTGACTTAACCCACGGTCACCACTTGTGGAAGACAGTGGAACCACAGATGGAAGGAACTTGAGTCCTGGAATTTCTAATTGGAGAAGAGACAGTTGTCCATGAGGTACATCTGTTGGACTTTAAATGAACATGATTAACTTGTGTTTTAAAAACCTGAGATACTAGTGTTTAGTTGTTAAACTCCTAGCATCACCCTAACTAATGCAGAGGTTGACAGACATTATTAACTTGTCCAAGGTCACACATTTCTAACATTTCTATAAAACATGTGCAAGCAATTGAAAGCTGGTTTGGTCTGACTTTACAGCTTGTGTTCTCTTAACTTATGTGGCAGCCCTTAGTAAGTATAAATATATATTTTTTCTCTTTTTCAAAATTTGATTTAGGGCTTGCCAAGTATTTTTCAAATCACTGCTCCCACCTCTAGCTCCTACTAAAAGTTTCCTGTTATAAATGATAACAACATTTCCACAGACTTGCCTTTGTCACAGGCATCTTTAAGACTACAATAAATGCTGAGGTATTTAGGACACATTTGCGGGATAAGTAGAGTAAGCAACATTTCTAGGTTTTTGATTGTGTTTGGAAGCATGGTTGTGTGTTTATGGTAATATAGTTACTTTATTTTGATTAAAAAATGGAAGGAAAAATGGAGCTATTTTTCCTATTTTCCTTTCCTATTTTGATGTATCACACATATATTTCAATCAACCAAGTTTGTTTTATATTTAATGGAAGAGCCAAAAGATATTTTTTCATTAACTTCTTTTTCTTCTTTTCCTGGATCTTCAATGTAATGTAAAACAAAGATTATGGTTTTACCAATGTAAAAGACTTAAATTTTGTGGCCGACTTCCAACATTACTGAATATATCACTTTGAAAGTGTTCTTTAAACACTGAGAAAATCTTATTTTCTGTAAAGTAAAAATAATATTATCTTACTCATAGAAGATTAAATAGAATAAACTATTTAATTATAGTTCTTAACATACAGGAGTCAAATCAGTACATGATATTAGTGTTTATTGTCCTTGTGACTATTGTTGTTGTTATTTTAATTTTTTACTATTTTAGGCGCATTCTCAGCACTTAAAATACGCTTAACTTTTCTCATACTTCAAATTGAGCATCTGATAAGTTTTTCTACTTTTCCATTATTCATTTTATTCATTTGCTGAAAGTTGCGTGGTCTCATAGATTGTTAAGTGCTCCATGTATTATCACGTTATGCCCATAGTCTGGCATTGCATTGTGAGGATTTATCTCAGAAGTTATTCCCAGTTTATTCTTTCCTGTTAAATGTAAAATGTATATGAACTGCCAGTCTTCCAATACTTGGCCATAAAAGCCTTTGGAGAAAAAAAAATGCCATCTTTTTTTTTTTCAAGAAAAATGTTGTTATATACCAAATACCTCTTTTAGTCATTTTCATTTGCATACTTCCTGGATGTGTAAAATTATTCAGCATAGTGCTTTTAAAAATGTCTTTATAGACGTTCTTTTATTTTAGTTCATGATTTGCTCAAGTCATTTTGGAAAAATAATTTTGGTGTTTTGAGTTGAATAACTGTTGCATTTCAAGCCATTTTGCAAGTCATCATCATAGAAGATTCATTTGTAATCAGAATTTCTTGGGGACGGAAATGAGATCAGCCCATCATACTCTTTCTTCATCTTTCTTCTGGTCAGAGAAGAGCCAAGACATAGATAATTGAAAATAGTAATTAACCTCAAACCACTTATATTTTGCTTTAAAGTTAGTTTCATGATTTTGAGAAACAGCTTTACTTTTTAAATTAGATTATATTCAGAAAATCATTAATATAGCTTTATTCCTTAAGCTTATAACAAATTTTATCAAGGGGCTTCAGGCGAGAATTGTGAGAAGAGGCTGGAATGACCCACTGAGAATGCTTTCAATCAACCCTTTTATTCTGTAGTCTTGCAATTAAACGCTACATTCTGTACCCACACTAGCATCTCTATGAAGTTTCAGTGTGTTTTCAATAAGCCTTTCCGCAATTAAGGCATAAAACATATCCCAGTATTGTTTCTGGCTTTGGTTTATATTTGGAATAAGATATTAAATGTCCAGAGCAAAACATATAGCCATCTGCGTAAAATGAATGTTTATACTTTACTTCTCTGAGGTCACTTTTTCTCTCACTCTCTATTCCCAAAAGATCATGATTCACTATATTGAGATGCCTAGAATTATCAGGTCAGAGAGCTTAATTTGCAAAGATTTCTGTTAAACAATTAATGTAAATGTGATTGTTTTACGTGAATAAATACTTGTCTACTCATTGTTATTTATATCATCTTGCTTAGAATGAAAGCAGTGAAATCTGGTTACAGGAAATGATGTTTTGTTTTGTTTTTAGCTCAGAAACTCATCAATTGAGATATAGAGACAATTTCCAGCTTTGGAAAATTAAAAACAAATTAACAAAGTTGAGTTACATTTTTTTTTTTCCTCTGTGGTTTTGAAATATATTCCACTCTCCACCTGTGAATATGCAGTTTCCAACTAAATGAACCAATAGATGAATTTCCAAATTTGAATTTCAAATTATTGGGAGTTGGGCGGGTGACATAATCTGGAGTGTGAAATATGGAAGTGGGATAACAGAAAATTGAAAATTCAAAAACATATGAGCACAAATGAAATTCTTTTGCAGTACTGCTTATATGTATCAAATTTTGCTGCTTTAGCTTCTTTTCTGTTTTCATGCAGCTCATTTAGTATTAAAACTATTTAAGGAAATAGAGAAAGAGGAGAAATCATTAAAGAGGAGAAGCCACAGGGATAGTTCACAAATTGGATAATCAGTCCCTAAATAAGTGAGAGATGAAGATATTTGAAAGATTTATCAATAGCAAGAAAGCCTGAGGTAACTTTAAACCACAACCATTGTCAATGTGAAGAAGTGATCTATTTCAAGTCTTTGCTTTCTTTTTGTTTCTCCTTTGGCAGCTTTTGTGAATGAATATCATGACCTGCCACCAGCATTACAAAATACAGAGAACTCTAGTTTGTATTCAGACATGGATATTACAAGTGTATTTCTACTTTTTAAGTGAAGTTTACCACTGATTTCATTAATATGACAGATTTATGTTTTCCTAGGGAATTAGGAGACAGATGGATAGTTATATATAACAGGAATTAATAAATGGGGGAATTCATCATCTTCCAGGATAGAAATGAAAATACAGACTTCTGATCCGCAAGATAAGATATTGAGGGAGGAACTTTTGGAAAATAGCAGTTTGGGTTACTAAAGGATTCTTGGTTGTCAGAGATGAGTATCACATGAGCAACAGATGTCCATTGTTACTAACTGCATTAGCCATACAGGAAAAATAGTATTTGGGGAGCCATTGGTACATCATTTTTCCAGACCTGCTATACATAACAAGAATAAACCTGAGGCTAAATAGCTATGTTTTATTTTTTTTTATTTTATTTTTTTGAGATGGAGTCTCGCTGTGTCGCCCAGGCTGGAGTGCAGTGGCGCAATCTTGGCTCACTGCAAGCTCCGCCTCCCGGGTTCACGCCATTCTCCTGCCTCAGCCTCTCCGAGTAGCTGGGACTACAGGTGCCCGCCACCACGCCCGGCTATTTTTTTTGTATTTTTAGTAGAGACGGGGTTTCACCGTGGTCTCGATCTCCTGATCTCGTGATCCGCCCGCCTCGGCCTCCCAAAGTGCTGGGATTACAAGCATGAGCCACCGCGCCCGGCCGCTATGTTTTAAAAATGATTACTGGACTTATTTTATTACAGTAACCATTTCTCTGTACACTTGAATTTGGGGTGCTCATAAGACTGCAGATTATCTGCAATACCCTGAATCATAATTGAGAATATTTCTACCACAGAGTATAAAACATACTAATTTGGTGATGACTATTGATATGGCAAGTTTTTTTTCTAATTTTACTGAAGAATTTTTAATAAAAATAAAATTACATTAAAGAATTCCTTCCTCCAACAATGTTTGTATTGTAAATATTTAACTATTTGAAAATCATCATAGGGATAGCTGCCAGTTGAGGACAGCTTAAAATATAAATATGCATCTTCCGATATTTAGTTTCCCTTTGTTTCTCTGGAATACACCTTTTGTTTCTCTGGAATACAATACTCTCTGGAACACACACTTCGTTTCTCTGGAATACAATAATTAGGAGAGCTAAGTACCTCTCCTTGTGAGGTCATTTCCATTTAGCTTTTTGAAAACAGAATGGGGCAAAGTGATATATAATAAAGAAGAATGGCTACTATACTTTTCAGTGACATCAGCTGGTATCCTTTGGCTTTGAAACATGTACTCTTCACTTTCAGGGTTCATCAGTATAGCTGGAAGGTTGAGTAAATGCGTACAAACCAAAAGAAGTATAAGGAAACATAAAATACAAGTCAATGGAATCCAAATTATGAACACTTGGGCCTCAGGAAACCAATATTTAATGGTATCACTTCATAATATTTGGGATTGCATAAAAAAGTATGTAGTTACCTTTTAAAATAATAAAATGCAAATGATTTCAATATTAATCAGTATGTGTAGGCTGTCATTATGAATGTGCTTTCCTTTATGCTAGGCACTGGAAATGGAAATTATTGTAATACACACACCTTGTCTCCAAGAGACTTAGTGCCTATGAAGTCAGAAACTTAGAATAATTTTTATAGGTTGAAAGATAAATGAATGATACAGATAATAATTGCCATTAAAGTTTGGAAGACACTTACAATCAAAGATGATTTTCTGGAGGAATTAGGACTTGATCTAGTACTTGAAAATAAAAACACTTCTTGGGTAAGTAGGGAGAAAATTAAACAAAACACTTCTTGAGGAAATTAAATCAAGACTCCAGAAATAACATAGAAACTCCAGAAAATTAAATCAAGACTCCAGAAATAACATATTGACTACTGGGAGATCAGTTATCACCCTTGTGAGTGTGATGGGTTTGTTAGTCTGTATGTCAAAGGTTTTAAACTTGGAATAGGATTCAAATATTTCATAAACTCTGAAAACTTGTTTGTAAATATTTGTGTGTATGGGCAACATACATATTTATAAGAAGCACTTCAGATCTATAATTTTTTTTCAGCTTCCCAAAGAGGTGTAACTTCTCCTAAAGGTTAAAATTCTCTGCTCTATATTAAGATTTGTCTCCAATGTAGTTACTTTTTCCATGATAATTTTCTTAAAATTGACTGTCCAAGTTGTTGCATGTTTTATGCTAAAATAGAATAATTTTAGCAAAGATAGTCTTCCTAGCCTACGAAACAGTTAACTGAATTTTTAAAAGAAAGAATCATATTTGAATATGTTCTCTATAGCATGCTACTGTAGTGGTACAATATATGCATTATAAGACTTTTCATGGCTCTTATTTAAATGTCAGGTTGTGATAAAACTAATAAATATTTATTATATTATTAAGAATGTAATGGTAGGGGCCAGGCACCGTGGCTCATGCACGTAATCCCAGAACTTTGGGAGACTGAAGCGAGCAGGTCACTTGAGCTCAGGAGTTCAAGATCAGCCTGAGCAACATAGCAAATCTCTGTCTCCACAAAAACTACAAAAATTAGCCAGACATGGTGGTGGGCACCTGTAATCCCAGCTACTCAGGAGGCTGAGGCAGAAGAATCGCTTGAACCCGGGAGGTGGAGGTTGCAGTGAGCCAAGATTGTGTCACTGCACTCCAGCCTGGACAGCAGAGCTAGACTCCATCTCAAAAAAAAAAAAGAAAAAGATATAAAAAAAGAAAAATCTCATCTCTATAAGAAATAGAAAAAGTTAGGCAGGTGTGGTGATGCGTCCCTGTTGTCCCAGCTACTTGGGGAGCTGAGGCAGGAGGATGGCTTGAACCCGGGAGGTTGAGGCTGCAGTGACCCAAGATCACGCCAGTGCTCTCCAGCCTTGGTGACAGAGTGAGTCTCTGTCAAAAAAAAAAAAAAAAAAAAAAAAAGAATTTAATAGTAGGACTTAAATTTCAGTGGACATACATAGGTCACAATTCAAAATATTCATTGAATTTATTAATTGTCTTTTACAAGTTGTATTTTATTATTATTAAACAAATCCAAGATAAAGCCAGAGTTTTTGAACAGACATACTTCTCTTTTTGATTGTTCTAGATAAAAAGAGTCTTAAGGAATTTTCCAACTATTCTAAATTTCATAGTAATTGTTTTATGGACATGCCTTTTATTTATGCAGAAGTAATTTGACTATTACAAAACATAGTAAGTGTGCAATTTAAAGAATATTTTAAGTTTTCTTTATCCATCGAGTATTCTCTTCATTCTCCATTAAGCTGTTAAGCTAATTATGGGATACAAAAGCACAGATTAATATCTTAAGTAATAAAAATTATATCATTAAATCTAATAATTAGGCTGGGTGCAGTGGCTCACATTTGTAATCCCAGCACTTTGGGAGGCCGAGGCGCGCGGATCACGAGGTCAGGAGATCAAGACCACGGTGAAACCCCTTCTCTACTAAAAATACAAAAAAAAAAAATTAGCCAGGCGTGGTGGCAGGCGCCTGTAGTTCCAGCTACTCGGAGAGGCTGAGGCAGGAGAATGGCGTGAACCCGGGAGGCGGACCTAGCAGTGAGCCGAGATCGCGCCACTGCACTCCAGCCTGGGTGACAGAGTGAGACTCCGTCTCAAAAAAAAAAAAAAAAAATTTAATAATTAAGAAAAATATTTCACCATAAGATGTCTGGCATTTGAATATATATAAATCATATATACATATATACTTTATATTTCAATATATTTATAATATATTTGTATAGATTATATATGATATTCTATATTTTATAAAGATATAAATATACACACATATCACAATATATATTAATGTATATTCTTGAAATATATAAAACTGAAATAGACTTTCAGTCTTCATTTCAGAAAAAAATATTAATTGTAGCATGAAGTTTTATTTTTAGATTTTAGACTCTATTATTTCTGTATCCACAGTTGTATTTATTGTTAGGCAGACATATGACTTTATATTTTCACAGATAGATCTATAGGGAGGTAATTACTTCAATGTCCTTTATTGAAGGTTTCTTACATTCTCATGGCTATTTTCTGCCAGAATATATAATCCACAGGAAAAAGGGTTCAAGTTCAAGAGGGATTAAATTCTGGAAAGGACATTTATATATAAAAATCACACCTCTTTTAAGTATACCCTCTGTATTACCGCTAAACTCTTCTATAACACAAACCTTATCCTCTCAGTTCCCTATTTAAACTGTGTTCATGAGTTAGTATTTTCTGCGGGATGCAATCATGACCTATTAGCATCATATACAAGACGTTTCTTGATCTGACCTCAATTTATCCTGGCCTCAATTTTTGCTGACACCTAATGCCAAGATCTTTTACATCAGCTTCACACAATTACTCAACATTCCTCAAAAGAGCCATGCCATTTCATCAGGTTGATCACACTTCCTGTGAAATTTCACTCATCCCCTCAGACAGGGTTAGTTGATTCTTCTTCTTTGCCCCTCCTGCATGTTATAACACTATGATAACTTCCTCACATTTTGTTTACAAGTCTGTCTTCACCTTTAGACTGAGAAATCTTGGAGGGCAAGGGCTGCCTCATTTACCTGTGCGTTTCTTGGAATGAATATATAGTATGGCACAGAGACTCCATCATGGTTTACACAATACATTCACACCAGTCAAGGTAGAAATGATGTTGTAGCTATGATAGTTGGACTCTTTAAGGTTTTATGGTCAAAATTACTATCAAAACTAGTAGAGAATGTTAAGATATGCCCAGAGACTTATACACATTGTTCAATTTATCCTACTATTGTGAGACAGCAACAATATCGACAGTATTTTGAGCATTAATATTCCCCGTAATCCAACATGTCAAAGGGAAAAAATGCAACAGTTAGAGAGTTGCTATTTGTTTTTATTAAAATATTTTATTTTACAACAGAGCTGTAATTAATTTATCTATCTTATTGTTGATGGGCATTTATATTACCCCAGATTTTGTTGTTGTTGTTGTGCAAACTTTATTTTACATGTCTTCTTGTGTACATTTCTAAGATTTTTCTCTAGGGAGTATACCGAAGAGTAGAATTGCAAGTTACAAGATATGGGCAGTTTCAGCTTTACAAAATGATGCCAAATTGCTTTCCAAGAAATCAATACAGTGTTCTCCCATCAGCAGAGGAGAGAGAGTTACTGTTGCCTCATGTCTTCTCAAACACATAATACTGTCTTCTTTTCATTTTTGCCACTCTGACTTGAAATGGTATCAGGTTTTGGTTTGAATTTGCATTTCCCTGGTTACAAAGAAGGTAAAGATGTTTTCAGGTTGTGAGTCATTTAAATTTCTTAAATGTCTTTTGCCATTTTTTTCTCCTACTGATTCATAGGAGTCACTTATAAGACACATTTATACAGTTTGGAAATATCTTCAACTAGTTTGTAGCTTGCATTTGTACTTTTTTCTTTGTACTTATTTAATTTTGTCTTTTGATGTACTGAAGTGTTTGATTTGATAGTAGTCAGTTTATTAATATTTTCCATTATTAATATGTGCTTTTAAAAATGTATTTTCTACCCCGAATCATAAAGATTTTGAAGAATTTTTAATTTAAAATATACCTTTCATGATGGGTTATGCCATTTTCCATCAAAATTGATTTTCATATACTGTGTAAACATTTCTTAAATGCATATCTTAGTTTTATGACTTTATCTTTTCTTCCACTGATCTTTGCAAGTGTGCTAACACCAAACTATCTTAATTACTGTAGCCTTATATTAAGCATTTAAAGCTAAGAATGCAAATTTTCCTGCTCAATTCCTATCTTTTAGAACTATCTTAGCTATTTTCATCACCATATAAAGAAGTAATTCTTCATCAATTCACACAGACATCACACACACACACACACACCCATCCCACCCATTTGGAACTTTGATTAAAATTGTAATGAATTTATTGATACATTAGGGAAAAATTGATGTCTTTACAATATTGAATTTTCTTAGTTATGAACATGGTATGTGTTCTTTTGATTTAGGTATTGCTTATTATCATTTTTGAATAAAATTTTATAATTTTCTAAATAGAGTTTGCACATTTTGTTAGATATATTCCAAAATATTTAATACTTAAGTTCTTATTTTAAATAGTATCTTATCGGGGGACCTGCCCCGATAATCACGTAGGTTCTTTTCTATTTTCCTGAGCATCGGCTGTCTTGAGAAATAAAAGGACAGAGTACAAAAGAGAGAAATTTTAAAGCTGGGCGTCCGGGGGAGACATCACACATTGGTAGGATCCATGATGCCCCACAAGCCAGAAAAACCAGCAAGTTTTTATTAGGGAGTTTCAAAAGGGGAGGGAGTATACGAATAGGTGTGGGTGACAGACATCAAGTACTTTACAAGGTAATAGAATATCACAAGGCAAGTGGAGGCAGGGCGAGATCACAGCACCCAGGCGAAATTAAAATTGCTAATGAAGGCCGGGCGCGGTGGCTCACGCTTGTAATCCCAGCACTTTGGGAGGCCGAGGCGGGTGGATCACGAGGTCTGGAGATCGAGACCATGGTGAAACCCCGTCTCTACTAAAAATACAAAAACTTAGCCGGGCGTGGTAGCGGGCGCCTGTAGTCCCAGCTACTCGGAGAGGCTGAGGCAGGAGAATGGCGTGAACCCGGGAGGCGGAGCTTGCAGTGAGCCGAGACTGCGCCACTGCACTCCAGCCTGGGCGACAGAGCGAGACTCCGTCTCAAAAAAAAAAAAAAAAAAATTGCTAATGAAGTTTTGAGCACCACTGTCATTGATAACATCTTACCAGGAGACAGGGTTTTGAGATCAACCGGTCTGACCAAAATTTATTAGGTGGGAATTTCCTCTTCCTAATAAGCCTGGGAGCGCTATGGGAGACTGAAGTTTATTTCACCCCTGCAGCCTCGACCATAAGAGACACAGGTACGCCCCGGGGGGGCCAGTTCAGAGACCTACCCCTAGGTGCGCATTCTCTTTCTCAGGGATATCCCATGCTGAGAAAAAGAATTCAGCGATATTTCTACCATTTGCTTTTGAAAGAAGAGAAATATGGCTCTGTTCCACCCGGCTCACTGGCGGTCAGAGTTTAAGGTTATCTCTCTTATTCCCTGAACAATTGCTGTTATCCTGTTCTTTTTTCAGGGTGCCCACATTTCATATTGCTCAAACACACATGCTGTACAGTTTGTGTAGTTAACGCAATTATTACAGGGTCCCGAGACAATATACATCCTTTTCGGCTGACAGGATTAAGAGATTAAAGCAAAGACAGGCATAGGAAATCACAAGGGTATTTGATTGGGGAAGTGATAAGTGTCCATGAAATCTTCACAATTTATGTTTAGAGATTGCAGTAAAGACAGGCGTAAGAAATTACAAAAGTATTAATTTGGGGAACTAATAAATGTCCATAAAATCTTCACAATCCACGTTCTTCTGCCATGGCTTCAGCCGGTCCCTCCGTTTGGGGTCTCTGACTTCCCCCAACAGTATCTTATTTTAACTTTGACTTCTAAATATTTGTTGCTTGTATGTAGAAATGCAGTTGATTTTTGTTAATTGGTTTTAAATCCAGCAACATTACTAAATTCCCTTATTAATTCTAATAATGTGTTTTTATATTCTTTTGGGCTCCCATTATATATAATCAGATCTGTGGCTAGTTAGAGTTTTGTTTCTTTATGACCAGTATTATTATTTATTTTAATGTCTGTTGCACAGGCTAGGATCTCACGTATAATACTGAGTAGAGAAGGTGACAGCAGGTATTCTTTCTTGTTTCTCATTTTAAAGACAATGCTTTAAAATTTTCACCAATCAATATTATCCCTGTTGCTTTTGCCAGTAATTTTTATTAAAGGTAGTAAGTTGTTCTTCTTTTCTTAGTTTTCTAAGAGCTTTCACCATCCATCAGTTGTTTGTTTGTATTGAATACCCTTTCTGTATTTATCAAGATGACTCACTCTCTCTAGATAGATCTAGATACATCTAGATCTATCTATAGATATATATAATGATATTGTGATCTATTTATCTATATCCCAATATCATTTAGTTTTAATCTAAAATGTCTTAAACTAATTAAATTAGGAAATTTCTAGTGTTGAGACAAACTTGTATTTTACATTCCTGGAATAAATCCAACTTGGTCTTGATGTCTTATACTTTTTTTTATTAACCATTTTGGTGTGCTATTATTTTTAGTATATTTGCAAAAATTTGAAATTTCTTTTATCAAAATGACCTCTTCTGGTTTTGGAATCAAGACTATAAGAACCACATAAAATAGACTATCCTTCTTGTTCTATTCTCTTAAAAAAGTTATTTTTAAATTAAATGTCTTTCTTCCTTGATAATGTCCCATTTTTCATTTGATTTTTTTGAAAAATTTTTAATAATAATTCAGTTTTCAAATTGTTATTTAAATTGTGTTATTTCTACTTTAGTCATGTTTAATGATGTATATTATTTTCCATAATGTGTCTTTACCTAAGTTTCAAATTTGAAGGAATAACAGTGTTCATGGCTTATTTCATATGGTAATTTTCATACCTACTCCTAATCATATTTTTTTAACTTTCTTTGAACTTACTCTTCTGTTCCTTCTCTAACATCTTAAATCAGATGCTTAGTTTATTAATTTCTCATATTTTTTCTGATGTAAGCATTAAAGATTGTCTTTCTCTACATACCACTTTAATACATCATAGAAGTTTCATATATAGCATTTTTATCATTCCTTAGTTTTAAATCTATTATCTGAATGTTTAGTTTATCCTCCTTAACTTTACATGCATATTTAGATTCATTCGTGATGGCTGTTTTGTTATTTCTATTATGAGAGCTTTTAAAAATTATTGTACTTTAGTGGGGTTTGTTTATTTATTTATTTTCAATTTTTTACCTTTGGGGACTGGGTCTTTCTTTCCAAACCCAGGCCTAGATAGATGGTGGGCTTTTGTGGGATGGGTTTTAATCTGGTTTATGTGCTGGAGTTGTGACTTTTTTCCTGTACTTTGAGATATTGAGGGTTCTTTGATCCAACTTTCCACCTGCTTGAGAGCCCTGTGCTTCCCCCAACTCCAGCTTTTTCACTAAGTATAAATACTCCTTTCAAAAATATTCTAAGCCCCTAGAGCTTAGCATATTTCCTCAGGATAAATGCCAGCCCCTCAGTTTACCATCGTGAAATCATATTCTCTTTTTTCCCTATTTTTAATTATTTTTTTCTTTTTTTGTTTTACATCAGCTTAGACATGATATACATACATATGCACCCCTACCCCACACACAATCTGTTCTGTACCAGGTGGAGTTTCTTTATACACGCACTTTGTTATACTGTCTAAAACAAAAATCGTTTGTTCTTTTTCTATTTTTCACTAGGTTTAACACAAAGGAAAATGTTTTAAGGTATAAAAGTGAGAGAAATTTTCTGGCAATGGATGCTTAAGTAGTATAAGAGTCATGGTGTTCTTGATGGTGGAACCATAAACTGAAAGAGTTGGCTGACTTAACATTTCCAACCCTGCCTGGGGAATATTTGACAAAGTTTGAGGTGAAAGTTTGTGTTAAAAAATTAAAGGATGTGAAGCTAATATTTCCCATCAAGTATGCTTACCTTTGAATTTTAATTTTGCTTATATTTTCATTATTCACACACAAGTCAGAAATGTTAATTTATGCCCTTTCTTTCAATGTATTCATTTTTCTCACAAAATGTCTTTTCAAACTTATTTTTTAATCTTCACAGGTGAGTTAATTTTTTTAATTTGTAATCGTTTTTAAACAGTATTACCAGAGTAATACATCTACATTTTAAAATTGTAAATATAATTATGCTAAGAGAAAAATGAAAGTCCTCATCTAACTCCAATAGTTTCATTCACCAGATAACAACTGTTAATTGATTTATCTACATTCTTCCAGTCTCTTTGGCTATGTACTCATGTACAATATACAAAAACTTTATAAAATCTGTGCAATTTTTTAAATTTTGATAATGCTGTCCACATTACTCTGACACTAGTTTTCTTCAGTTAAGAATATATTATGGGCATCTTGCCATTAGTCTGAGAATTACCTTCAGATTTTAAGTAATGGTGCAGAATTTTATCGTGTTTCTACACAACATAATAAATGATTATTTAACTCATGGGCATTTAGATTGACTCTAATTCATTGCCATTAGAAACAATGCTACAAAATTATTCTCCCGCATAACTAATTAATTTTACAGTTCTTTTTGGAGGATAAGTTCTAGAAAAACAATTCTAGAGTTAAAGAAATGAATGTTTTTAATTTTGAAGAGGTATGATTAAAATCACATATTAAGGTTGTTAGATAGTAGGTTAGATTCACAAATAAAGGTACCCATTTAATTTCAAGCATCTACACACTTCAAACACTGGTCTCAAAAATACACTAGTAAGCAAATATTTGGCTTGCTTTTATTGCCTGTTTGATTTAGATTATATGCTCAAACAGGAAGACTTTATACTTCTTCATTTTCAATGGCTTTTAATAAGCCTTAAGTATATAAAATCTGCAATGTTAATAGCAGATAATATACCTGAAAATACAGCAAAGCAAAATAAAGATTTGCATATTTGCTGAGATGTGGCTAACTCCTCTTATTACTCTGCCTGCTCCCCACCAGCAAAATAGTATTATTTGATAAATTTTAACTAAAGTAAATTACTGTTTAGATGCGGTCTTTGGGTAACTTTCTAACTATAAAGCCATATTCCTCTTTGCTTACATTTATGAATTAAGTATGAAAGTCATTTTATACCTATTTTGTCATATTTTGAAGTTGTGTCTTTAATTTTGTTGTTACTGCTCTTTCTATTATCTGTACATGTCTTATCTGAGAAAGTTGTCTATTTACATTTTGTTGCCAATTCTTACGGCTAAAGCATTCATTAGCTCAAGTGAATCATTTTTTTAAAAAGGTTGATATATTTAGCTTCTGTGAGCCTATGACATGTAATTTATCTCCCTTTATTATTAATACATTTTGAAGAACCGTTTATCAGCAGACCACAAAACAGTAGCTCATAGATGCTTTGTCACCTGTATGGCTGGCTCCCCAGTTTCTAACAATACCACTATTTATTAATAAGACCTTTTTAGTGTATCAAAAGCACAGACTTTCTTTCATGTTCCTAACTGGAAAGTTGAATAATGGCATTACAAGCAGAATCGTTAAGAGTGTGTAAGCGCCACCCAGACTGCAGACTGCTTTTGCTGTAATCTTGGCACTGCCACTTGCTGGCGGTATCACTTTAGACACTGGTAATTTCCTTATCTTCTCTGGGTAGCCACATCTACAAAACAAAAACAAAAGTCTTATCTATCTCACAGAGTTGTTGTAAAGATCAAGGAAGTGTTTGGTCTGACCACTTAGAAAATTATTGGCAGCTGGGTTATTTCTACTTGTCATTGTGTCAATTCTGTCTGGAAAGTATATTTCAAAAATCACTTCCACTTGAGGTTTGAATTCATTTGAATAATTTTGTGAAACATCATTTTAGGGCTCATTTCTTGTAAGATTTGATTGGCTAAGTTTTTGTGCTATATTATCTACTTATGATCTACTTTTCTTTGAATGTGCAGAAGCTATTCAAAAGTGATTTTTGCAAATGGAAATAAACCTATTCAATAATAAACACCATATTTTGTCATACTGATCAAAAGGAAAACCAGGAGCCATTCTGTTTCTCTAAGAATGCTTAACATTGTAGCTTCAAACAGTAACTAATATGGAAAGTTTATCATACAACTAGTCGTATTTTAAAAATCTATATTGGTGCATGTTTTCAATAACTGGCAAAGTTTCATTTTCTGTTATGCTATTCTGTTGGGCATGACACTCCACAATTGATTACTGTTTTAATGGTTTTTCTGGCAGTAAAGATTTTGTAGGCAAGAATTGCAGCTATGAATTGGGTACAGGAAGCCTTGTACCTGATTTTCCCTGTAACAAATTCAACCATTCAATGCTATGTTTAGAGTCCATTTTAAATATTCTATAGAAAGAGCATAAAATAAATATTAAATTAAAAAAGCTCCCTGCAAGATATGCCATCATCCATTTTCATCCAATATTCATCTGTAAAAATTAGATGCCATATTACATCATCTTTTAACAACCACTGCAGGCAAATTGTCTTGCTTCTATTTATCACTAGATAGCAGCATTTTATGACTTTTTAATGTAATTTATTCAGAGAAGTGATGGAAACATACTGGCGATTATTCTAGCCATTAGAACATCTATGATCCATATATATCTTAAAGTATATACTTGAAGGGATGTCTGAGAACGGAAGAAAATTGTTTGGAAAAGGTATGCTTGGCAATACTAAAACAGCAAATGGATTCAGACTGCATCAGATATTATGACAACGTACACTTGGGTTATCACCTACAATATTATAGGTTGTGTTTTCCTGCCTTCCTAAACTCCTAAAAGGATGAGAAGTAGGGAACAATATGCCACTCATATCGAACTATAAGAAATAATTAGTTGAAAGATATTCAACCATGTTTTTAAAATTTCATACTTTACTGTATAAGCACTGTAACTGGTTTTCCCTATGGAATTGGACAGATATTTGATTGGATTAGTTTACTTTTGTTGATACTATGTGGGTTCAGATTGCTTCTGATCACTAGAAATAATGAGCTTAAGCACACGTCTACTTTCACTGGTTATTAATATGAATAGAAGTGAAATCTGATCACAAAAAAACCTAAACTTTTTTACCACTGTATCAAAACTGTGTACATGTGTATTTGCTGGAGTTTTAACACACACTTGGAGAAGGTGCCTCTCAAGCACTTGAATCTGAAGAGTGGATTGCAAAGTTATAAATAAGTGTTCTATCTTAATCACAGGAAAAATAAAGACACATTCTGTCACTTTTTCTTGGTCAGCAATCATAAAAGTACTCAATAATAAGCAGCAACATTCTCAACTATTTTAGATAAATGGAAGATGAGAAAGGCACATGTATTAGTTTACTAGGCTATAAGAAAATACCACAGACTGAGTTCTTAAACGACAGGAATTTATGTTCTCACTGTTTTGGAGGCTAAAAGTTCAAGATAAAGATGTCGGCCGGTTTTGTCTGGTTTGAGGCCTCTTTCCTTCGCTTCTGGAAGGCTTCTCGCTGTGTCCTCACATGGTCTTTCCTCTGTGTGCACATCCATGACGTCTCTTTGTGTGTCCAAATGACCTCTTCTTATAAGTACACTGGTCATATTGGATTAGGGCCTATGGTAACAATTTCATTTTAATTTAGTTACTTCTTCAAAGACCTTATCTCCACGTACAGGTACATTCAGATGTACTGGGGGAGTATTAGTCCATTCTCATGCTGCTAGGAAGAAATACCTGAGACTGGGTAATTTATAAAGGAAGGTGGTTTAATTGCTTATAGTTTTGCATGGCTGGGGAGGACTCAGGAAACTTAACAATTATGGCAGAAGACACCTCTTCACAGGGTGGCAAGAAAGAGAATGAATGCCCAGTGAAGCGGGAAGCCCCTTATAAAACCATCAGATCTTGTGAGATCTAACACACTATCACAAGAACAGGCTTGGGGGAAACCACCCCCATGATTCAATTATTTCCACCTGGTCCCTCCCACGACACTGGGGATTATGGGAGCTAAAATTCAAGATGAGATTTGGGTGGGGATACAGTCCAACCATATCAGGAGATTAGGACTTCAACATATGAATTTTGGGAGGACACAATCCAGCCCATAAGGGCACACTTTCCATTCTTTCTCACTTAATATTTGGAAAATACAGATGCATTATCAGAACATATAAATGCTTCCTTTAGCCCTTTTAAACAAACGAAAATAGTGCAGTAGTTAGAATGCCTGAATACAACTAATCATGAATAACTGGAGCTCAGACAGTCATTATTAAAAGGACTCTGGGCAGCCAAAACAGATATCAAAAAGTCCATGTACAAAAGATCATGTGCTTTCCTCACAGGAACACATCTTAGGCCCTTACTCCAATCTGATTTATTTAAAGTTTATACATGTTTGTAACAAAAATTATGATTTGATTTCCTAGGTTTTAGCTGTCATCTCCTAGCTTCTGATTTTACAGGTGAGAAACACAGGCCCCAAAGGTCAATGGCAGAATCCACAGTAAAACTTTCCTTCCTAGTTATATAACCAGAGCTTTCAGATGAGCTGCTTGCTGATGATTTGGGATTGTCTTCTAGCATCTGAGCCTCAGTAGAATCTATTCATTATTGGAAAAGGTTGTTGAAATTACTGTGTGACAAAACACTTCATTAGTTTTTTTTGTTCCAAACCATAAAAGAATCACCTACTCATTAAGACAAGTCAAATGACATAGGCACACAACAAAATCCAGATGTGCCCACCTACTCTCCAAGGTGGGCTACCCAATTTGAGTCTTCACCTGTCCTCTACTTTGCAGAAGCATTTTCCATTTTCAGCTTTTTCTGATAGTTGGCTAGAGACTAGAAAACATAAATAGGAAAAAAATATATTCTTCCCACCTTTTACTCAATCTCCCCATACCCTTTATATTTCAATCCTATAGGAGAGAAGTAAAGTGATTGAGCTTCACTTTTTGGATTCTTCCCACCCAACTTCTGACTGTTTTTCTTCACAGACAACAGTTTTTGCTATTTAAAGTTTAGCCTTTCTGCAAAACCATGTTTAAATACGATTTTTGCAGGAAGTGCTTCCTAACTTCTCTAACCCATATAGAAGTTAGGAGTCCCCAGTAACAGTCACTGGCTGGAATACTTATTTGACATCTTGTGTGTGTATGCCTTTTTCTTAAATTGGTTGCAAACCTGATGACAGAAAGGGGTTTGTTCAACATCTCTATGAATTGGCCATTTCTCAGATCAGGAATTGCCAGTGAAGTGCATTTTTGTCTCCTCCAACTGTTTCTAGTGTGATAGCTTTGAAGTGAGATGTTGTTAAGATCTCTCCTTGCGGAAGAGCTAGCCTGAGAATTTTTGGAGGGATCTACTAATGGCTAGTATACTGGTCGTATAATTTTACATGCAAAAGAGTATTTTCACAGGTTCTGAAGTTCTTACAGCAACTAAAAATTTTATCAAATATGAAAATTCCAATGACTCTACAATAATGTTTTCATTATTAAATACTGGGAACATATTAGGATTTTAAGAGAATATGAGTGATTAACATATTTTGATCGAGGGTATATATGATTTCTGGAAAAAAGAGAGAAAGTAGGAAAAATATTTTGGGGTCAATTAATCAAATATTTTGCTCAGAACTCACCTGTCTCTTTCTTTTTTTTTTTTTTTTGAGATGGAGTCTCGCTCTGTTGCCCAGGCTGGAGTGCAGTGGTGCAATCTCGGCTCACTGCAGGCTCCGCCTCCCGGGTTCACCCCATTCTCCTGCCTCAGCCTCTCCGAGTAGCTGGGACTACAGGCGCCTGCCACCACGCCCGGCTAATTTTTTTTTTTTTTTTTTGTATTTTTAGTAGAGACGGGGTTTTAGCGTGATCTCGATCTCCTGATCTCGTGATCCGCCCGCCTCGGCCTCCCAAAGTGCTGGGATTACAAGTGTGAGCCACCACGCCCGGCCTCACCTGTCTCTTTCTGCCTTGTTGCTGTTTTGATGTGGTTATTGAGAGATAAAGTGTGTGTGTGTGTGTGTGTGTGAGAGAGAGAGAGAGGGAGAGAGAAAATGGAAGCAAGCCTAAAATTGGGAAATTATGCCTAAAACTATAATTATTTTTACAGAGCAAGTCAGGAAAAAATGACAAGACCACACATCTAAACACATTACGGTGATTTTTCCCTGCTAGCTTGATAGTGCTTTTAGTCTTTAGCCTGCTGAAACCAATAGGTGCTGAGTTATGAATAGGCCTGGGCAAATGGTAATGTTTTACTTTTCCTTCTAAGCGTGTTGTCTCTGTGTGCTCTTGATAAGAAAGAAGAAACTTCCATGTTAAGAACTGCAGTGAATTCAGTTTCACATTTATTTCAGTGAAATAGCATAGGATAAAAAAAGATGGAAAAAAAAACAGAAAATGCTACTCTAGTATGTAATGTGTAGTCATCCTGCAGAGACAACTTAATTGATAACACAGCCACTTATCCATGGCAAACATCATGAGTCTAAATATCACACAACTTTTTTTCACAACAATAGTAAAAAGCAACTCTAGACTATTATTTTTCTAACTAAGAAGTATCAGATACTGACAGAACTTTTAACTGTTTTAAAGCCCAAACTTACAGTGATTACCTTTTGTTTTTTTAAGTGGTAGCCTCAGCAGTTTTTATCTGAAAGAGGTAACTTTATCTTTTTAAATTATACTTTAAGTTCTAGGGTACATGTGCACAACGTGCGGGTTTGTTACATGGGTTTGCTTCACCTATCAACTCGTCATTTTCATTAGGTATTTCTCCTAATGCTATCCCTCCCCCAGCCCCCCCACCCCCTGACATGCCTCGCTGTGCGATGTTCTCCGCCATGTGTCCAAGTGTTCTTATTGTTCAATTCCCACCTACGAGTGAGAACATGTGGTGTTTGGTTTTCCGTCCTTGTGATAGTTTGCTGAGAATGATGGTTTCCAGCTTCATCCATGTCCCTGCAAAGGACATCAGCTCATCCTTTTTTATGGCTGCATAGTATTCCATGGTGTACACGTGCCACATTTTCTTAATCCAGTCTAGCATTGATGGATATTTGTGTTGGATCCAAGTCTTTGCTATTGTGAATAGTGCCACAATAAACATACATGAGCATGTGTCTTTATAGTGAGTTATAATCCTTTGGGTATGTACCCAGTAAAGGGATCACTGGGTCAAATGGTATTTCTAGTTCTAGATCCTTGAGGAGTCGCCACACTATGCTCCACAATGGTTGAACTAATTTATACTCCCACCAACAGTGTAAAAGCCTTCCTATTTCTCCACATCCTCTCCAGCATCTGTTGTTTCCTGACTAATGATTGCCATTCTAACTAGTGTGAGATGGTATCTCACTGTGGTTTTGATTTGCATTTCTCTGATGACCAGTGATGATGAGCATTTGTTCATGTGTCTGTTGGCTACATAAATGTCTTCTTTTGAGAAGTGTCTGTTCATATCTTTTGCTCACTTTTTGGTGGGGTTGTTTTTTTCTTGTAAATTTGTTTGAGTTCTTTGTAGATTCTGGATATTAGCCCTTTGTCAGATAGGCAGATTGCAAAAATTTTCTTCCATTCTATAGGTTGCCTGTTCACTGTGATGGTAGTTTCTTTTGCCGTGCAGAAGCTCTTTAGTTTAATTAGATCCCATTTGTCTATTTTGGCTTTTGTCGCCATTGCTTTTGGTGTTTTAGTAATGAAGTCTATGCCCATGCTTATGTCCTGAATGGTACTACCTAGGTTTTCTTTTAGGAATTTTATGGTTTTAGGTCTAAATTTAAGTCTTTAATCCATCTTGAATTAATTTTTGTATAAGGTGTAAGGAAGGGGTCCAGTTTCAGCTTTCTATATATGGCTAGCCAGTTTTCCCAGCACCATTTATTAAATAAGGAATCCTTTCCCCATTTCTTGTTTTTGTCAGGTTTGTCAAAGATCAGATGATTATAGATGTGTGGTTTAATTTCTGAGGCCTCTGTTGTGTTCCATTGGTCTATATATCTATTTTGGTACCAGTACCATGCTGTTTTGGTTGCTGTAGCCTTGTAGTATAGTTTGAAGTCAGGTAGTGTGATGCCTCCAGCTTTGTTCTTTTGGCTTAGGATTGACATGGCAATGCAGACTCTTTTGGTTCCATATGAACTTTAAAGTAGATTTTTCCAATTCTGTGAAGAAAGTCATTGGTAGCTTGATGGGGATGGCACTGAATCTATAAATTACCTTGGGCATTATGGCCATTTTCATGATGTTGATTCTGCCTATCCATGAGCATGGAATGTTCTTCCATTTGTTTGTGTCCTCTTTTATTTCGTTGAGCAGTGGTTTGTAGTTCTCCTTGAAGAGGTCCTTCACGTCCCTTGTAAGTTGGATTCCTAGGTATTTTATTCTCTTTGTAGCAATTGTGAATGGGAGTTCACTCATGATTTGGCTCTCTGTTATTGCTGTATAGTAATGCTTGTGTTTTTGCACATTGATTTTGTATCCTGAGACTTTGCTGAAGTTGCTTTTCAGCTTAAGGAGGTTTTGAGCTGAGACGATGGAGTTTTCTAAATATACAATCATGTCATCTGCAAACAGGAACAATTTGACTTCCTGTTTTCCTAATTGAATCTCCTTTCTTTCTTTCTCTTGCCTGATTGCCCTGGCCAGAACTTCCAACACTGTGTTGAACAGGAGTGGTGAGAGAGGGCATCCTTGTCTTGTGCTGGTTTTCAAAGGGAATGCTTTCAGTTTTTGCCCATTTAGTATGATATTGGCTGTGGGTTTGTCATAAATAGCTCTTCTTAATTTGAGATATGTTCTATCAATACCTAGTTTATTGAGAGCTTTTAGCACGAAGGGCTGTTGAATGTTGTCAAAGGCCTTTTCTACATCTATTGAGATAATCATGTGTTTTTTATCTTTGGATCTGTTTATGTGATGGATTACATTTATCGATTTGGGTAAGTTGAACCAGCCTTGCATCCCAGGGATGAAGTTGACTTGATCATGGTCGATAAGCTTTTTGATGTGCTGCTAAATTCAGTTTGCCAGTATTTTATTGAGGATTTTCGCATCAATGTTCATCAGGGATATTGGTCTAAAAAATTCTCTTTTTCTGTTGTGTCTCTGCCAGACTTTGGTATCAGGATGATGCTGGCCTTATTAAATGAGTTAGGGAGTATTCCCTCTTTTTCTACTGAGTGGAATAGTTTCAGAAGAAATGGTAACAGCTCTTCTTTGTAAGAGGTAACTTTATCTTTTAAGGTAAACAAATAACCAAGAAGATAAATGTACTGTTGATTTTGAGGGAAATATTAAACATCTATTCTTTCTCTAGTTCCTTGCCTTTTCACTTAAGATATTCTTCTAATTTTATTTTGGATAATACAAAAGTTCTAGAGCTATTCTAATTTAGTTTATTCAGTCAGCAACTGTTCCTTTAGTATGTAATTTTGATGTAAATTATGGACTGTTTGCCATGAAAAAATGTGCATAGCATAACACAGAACTTTGCACATAATTTCATGATTCATGGACAACTTCAACCCCACCTAGGGGTCCTAGTTTAAAAACTCTAAGTGGCAATTTGACAGGGAGAAATTACAGCTTCACCTAGACAATCCATGTTCTAATTCTCTGTTCCAATACAGTAACAGCTGGAGTTTTGCTGCTTGCCCCTATGTGTTTCATGCCTTTCTCCCTGTGCATGATTATGTACACAAACTGTGATTTGTTGACATTCCTATTTAATCAGCTGAATTTCTCTTGAATGGGAAGTCAGATTAAATAAATTATAGATTTCAGTCTTTGTGAAAGTCATTGTCACTATGTGTATTTACTGTGATAGAGCAATTTAGAATAACTTTTCTTAATCATCTACTATGTGCAAGTCCCTGTTCATGTGCTGCCTTTTTTAATTGCCTCAATAATCTCAGTGAGGCAAATAACATTACAGAAGCTTCTCAGTTTACAGTTAGGTTATGTCCTGATAAATCTATTGCAAGTCAAAAATATCATAAGTCCGGGCTGGGCTTTGTGGTGCATGCCTGTAATCCCAGCACTTTGGGAGGCCAAGGCGGGTGGATCACAAGGTCAGGAGATAGAGACCATCCTGGCTAACATGGTGAAACCCTGTCTCTACTAAAAATACAAAAAAAATTAGCCAGGTGTAGTTGCGGTCCCCTGTAGTCCCAGCTACTCGGGAGGCTGAGGCAGGAGAATGTCGTGAACCCGGGAGGAGGAGTTTTCAGTGAGCCTAGATCGTGCCACTGCACTCCAGCCTGGGTGACAGAGCGAGACTCCATAAAATAAAAAAAAATCATAGGTCCAAAGTACAGTTAACACTCTGATAAACTCATTGTAAAGTAAAAAAAAAATAAAAAGTCATATGTCGAACCATCATAATTCAGGGAATAGCTATATCATCCACAAGATAGTGAGACACAGAATGACATTTGGTTGTTTGGGTTTTTTTTTAACTGTTTCATATAGAGTCAAATAAAAATTGTAAAGTCATATAGCTCCTTAAGGGGAAGAGCCAGCATAGGATGCTGGACCACAGGATTTCAAAGTCTCTATTCATTTAGCTAACTTATACCTTAAATATATCTTGAGACTATAGAATGACTTACTGAAATTCAAATATGGAATCACCAAGAAATAAAACACATTTTAGCAAAATGAGACAAAACAATTGAAGCTCCACAGCTTCAACATAGCCTGATGTGGTGGCACACACCTGTAATTCCAGCTACTCAGGAGGCTGAGGCAGGAGAATTGCTTGAACCCAGGAGGTGGAAGTTGCAGTGAGCTGAGATTGTGCCACTACACTTCAGCCTGGGCAACAGAGCAAGACTCTGTCCTTAAATAAATAAACAGGGTGTATGAGCATCAAATTCTTAATTTGCATATATTTTGATTGTCCTCAGAGCTACCAACTTGGCCAGAATCCAAGTGAGGTAACCCAGCTGGGAAAGACAGCCCTAAGGATTGAATTTCTCCTTGTGCATGACTGGCCTTGACAGCTTAGATGTTAGAGGGCTTCAGGCTTTTAGCTTTTAGAAGTTTATACACTCTATATCTCTGCATTTCAATTTCTATTGTTCTCTATTACTTGGAAAAAAGTATCCTGCCTTTTTGCTGTATTACCTGTTTTACCATTTGTCTTTCTTTTTCTGGGTAAAGTCATTCCACATCCATAACTTTCCATGACAGAGGTTCCTACAAGTATTTCACCACCACGTCTGCCCTGAGCTCCAATTTCGGATTACTCTTAGATGTTTTAACTCAAACACTCCACAGGCCAGAATTTCCAAGTAACTTTCCTTGCCATGACTAATTAATTTCATTCTTATACCTACACTGGTAGAACTTCTGTACTGTCACTATAATCTAAATAACAGAAGGTAGTAGGGGGAGGTTATTCAGGGATGAGGAAAGTGATGAATTTGGTTAATGTCAGATGTGGGTTACTTAAGGAGACATCTCCTTATGCAGTTATGGTAAAAATCTGGATATTGTACTAGAATTGTGGTTTTGAGAAATAGAAAATCTAAGAATGAAAAATGTATTTTTAATGAATTTTTTTTATTTGTGATAATCTGGAAGATTCCCTTTCCCTCGTGACATTGCTGACTGTGATATTCAATAACCTAAAAATCAGGGAATGCTTTGGTTAGAATTTTCCATAGAAGTCATTCAGTTCAATGATTTTACTTTTCATTTGAGAAAGCTAGGATCCAGAAAAGTGTGGTAACATTTTCAACATTTTGAGCAAGGACTGCTTTTCAGGGCTCTTTTCATTCAGTAGAGAGGGTGGGAAGGCCTCAGTGGCTAATTTCACTAGCATTTCTATTATCTGTGATTGATTCAGCAAGACTATTACCTCTTCCTTCATCTCAGAGAGAGGATACTAGAGGTACTAGTTTATCTGAAATTAAAGTAGAATCATTACATCATGATACCTTGATGTAATATTGGCATCTGAAAAGCAATGGAAGATAATGGTACTATCATCATCAAACAGAAAGAACACTTTTTTCCCTCTGAGCCCTGGGAGGCTGAGGCACTTGGGGAGACATGAAACTTTCATTCCGCTAAGGGAAACCATTTAGTAAATTGCCACTGAAATGCTCTTAAGTGTCCCTTAAGAGGTCTGCCAAGTCTTAATGTAGCTCTCAAAGTGTCTGACCTAGGCCCAGAGAAGAACAGCAGTACTCTAAATTTAAAATTCAGGAATAGACTGGGCATGGTGGCTCACGCCTGTAATCCCAGCACTTTGGGAGGCCGAAGCAGGTGGATCATTTGAGGTCAGGAGTTTGGGACTAGCCTGACCAACATGATGAAACTCTGTCTTTACTAAAAATACAAAAAAATAGCCAGATGTGGTGGCATGCACCTGTAATTCCAGCTACTCAGGAGACGGAGGCAGGAGAATTGCTTGAACTGGGGAGGTGGAAGTTGCAGTGAGCCGAGATTGTGCCACTGCACTCTAGCCTGGGCAACAGAGCAAGACTCTGTCTTTAAATAAATAAATAAATAAAATAATAATAATAATGAAAATAGCTACCCTCCTGTAGCCATTTAAAAGTCCAGAACACATTGTTTTTGCTCCTCTGCTTGGCAGTAACAAGGTTAAATGAGGTTCCTTCTCTGTCTGTTAAACATGTGGATATTCCTATTGGAACTCTGCCCAGGTGTTGTAGAAATTTACCAGCCTCACTGTCTTGCTAAATATGGCCTACCATCAGGGATAAGAGGTTACAATTTGTAGTTTCCTAATATAAATGTAGCACACTGTGTCCTGTGTCTTACATGTGGGGTGTGTGTGTGTGTGAGAGAGAGAGAGAGAGAGAATATATCTCTACCTTTGTCTCTGGATTTCTCTGCTAGTATGCGTGTGTGTGTGTGTGTGTGTATGTGTGTGTGCGTGCATGCGCACGCATGCACGTGCAACTGTAAGGACTAACAAAGTCATTATTCTGAAAATAAGAAAAGGTATGTATAGAATATAGGAAAAACATTTCTGCTTGGCGACCCAAATGATTTAGAGAGGAAGGGATTTGTAATTTTCAAATTAGTTATCCTTTTGGAAAAATAAACAAGTAGATATTTTATTAAACAATATTTTTAAATAAAAGTATTTGGGCACATTACTGGCTTTGTATTTTCATAAAATTTCCAAAATTAAAACAATGTGATTCACGTTATTTTTAAAAATGAAGTAACCAGAATTTTCTCACATTTCTTAAGTGATCTAGGCAAACCATAAGATAACTTTTCATTGCTTCTAAATCTTCATTGGTTTGGCTCTTGTACTTATGTTAAAAAAGACATTACCTAGGGTGGTTTATAAGGCCTTATTCTATGAATATGTTTATGTAAATACATATCCCTCTAAACTATTCAAATGATTGTTTGGATTCATATAGTGATGTTAAAACTAACAACACTTCTTTACATAAGTTCATAAGTACTGATTGCAGTTCAAGGAGCTCAAAAACAGTCCAAGAAACAAGTTCATTCAAGGAAAAGAAAGATTCTTAAGCAAACCTAATATTTTTCATTTAGAACATATGATATAATGAAATAAGATTCAGAAAAGGCCTAGAAATGTGTAAATATGATAATACATAGATTAATTGAAAATCAGTAGCTAATTAGTATCATCTATTGTTTTCTTTCTCTAATATACTTATAGTTCCCATGAAAAATAAAATATTATGCTAATATCAAAAGCCAATCAAATAATGAGCTCCCTATTAGTGTTCCATGGTTAGTCTCATTCTCCAAATATCTTTAATCATTTACACATACACTTAAAGATTCCTTTATTCTTGGTTTATTTTCATTATGAACTCCACACACTTTAAGATTTCCAATATTTAAAACAATTGATTAGAGGACTAACACTACCTGACTTCAAAACTTACTATAAAGCTAAAATAATTAATACAGTATGGTAGTGGCCAAAGAAGAGAGAAATCTAGTAGAATACAGAGCCCAGAAATAGACTTACATAAATAGAGTCAAGTAATTTTTGACAAAGGAATATAGGTAACACAATGGAGAAAAAAATAATCTTTTCAACAAATGGTGCTGGAACAAATGGACATCCATGTGGCAAAAAAAAATGTATCTAGACACAGATTTTACACTCTTCGTGAAAATTAACTCAAAGTGGATCACGGAGCTAAATGTAAAATACAAAACTATAAAACTCCTAGAAGAAAACATAGGAGAAAACCTAGATAATCTTGGATTCAGCGATACTCTTTAGATACCACACCAAAGGCACAGTCTATGAAATAAACAAATGATAACCTGGACTTCATTAAAATTTAAAACTTCTGCTCTGTGAAAGACAATGTCAAGGGAATAAGAGAATGAGAAGACAAGCCAGAGACTGAAAGAAATGCACCAAAAGATACATCTGATAGAGGCCTGTTATCCAAAATATATCAAGAATAATGTACAAAGTACTCAACAATAAGAAAGTCTTTGCTTTAATCTGATTTTAAAAATGGGCCAAAGACCTTAACAAACACTTCATCAAAAAGATGTACAGAGGCAAATAAGCATAAGAAAAAGATGCTTCATATCATAAGTCCTCAGGGAAATGCAAACTAAAACAGCAGTGAGATACCACTATACATCTATGAGAATGACCAAAAATCTAGAACACTGACAACATCAGATGCTGATGAGGATGCAGAGCAACAGGAACTCTCATTCATTGCTGGTAGGAATGCAAAATGGCACAGCCACTGTGGAAGACAACAAGAAGTTCCTTAAAAAACTAAACATTCTTACCAAAGAATCCAGCAATCATATCCCTTGCTATTTACCCAAAAGAATTAAAAACTTACATTAGTGCAAAAATCTGCACACAAATGTTTATAACAGCTATATTTATAACTGCCAAAACTTGGAAGGAAATAGAATGTCTTTCAGTAGGTAAATGGATAAATAAACTGATTGATCCAGACAATGGAATATTATTAAGCACTAAAAAGAAACTAGGCCAAACACAGTGAATCATTCCTGCAATCTCAGTGCTTTGAGAGGCCAAGGTGGGAGAATTGCTTGAAGCTAGCCCCATCTCTACTAATTAAAAAAAAAAAAAAAAAATTAGCCAGTCATGGTGGCCTATGCCTGTGGTCCCAGTTGCTCGAGAGACTGAGGTGGGAGGATTGTTTGAGCCCAGGCGTTTGGGGCTGCCGTGAGCTATGATTGTGCCACTGCACTCCAGCCTGGGTGACAGAGCAAGACCTTATCTGTGAAAAACAAACCAACCAACCAATAAAATGTAACTAGCTATCAAACCATGAATATGTATGGAGGAAGAGTAAATGCATATTACTTAGTGAAAGAAGCCAATCTGAAAAGACTACATATCTTGTGATTCCAACTATATGACATTCTGGAAAGGTTGAAACTATGGAGACCGTAAAAAGATCAGTGGTTTCCACAGGTTTGTGGGAGGGAGGGATGAATAGGCAGAGCATAGATGATTATTAGGGCAGGAAACTACTCTGTATAATACTAAATGGGTCATTATACACTTGTCCAAACCCATAGAAGGTACAAGAGTGACCCCTAATGTAAACCATGGACTTTGGGTAATAACAAAGTGTCAATGTAGATTCATCAATTGTAACTACACCAAAGCCACAATCTATGAAATAAACAATTGATAACCTCACAAACATTCCACCGCAGTATAGGATGTTGATGATGGAAGAAGCTATGTGTGTGTGAGGGCAATGGGTAGATGGGAAATCTCTATATTTTCTGCTCAATATTACTATGAACCTAAAATTAGTCTTTAAGAAGTCTATGAAAGGTTTTTGGACTGTTTTCCTGATGTATTATTCTACTTAATATGAAAGGAAATTTAGCTAATGTATTTTATGGAATGAACTTTTAACCAGAGATGTGATAAAAGTGGTTGGAAATTAACTAGCATTAAATAAACAATTCATTTAGAATATAACTGAAACTACAGACATTATCCTGAGATTTAGAATTGTAGTCTGAAAAAGTACACAAGTACAATAAATTTTTGCATCTATACCTGAAAATTGAAAGGAAAATTGTGTATAAGTGGAGTAATATTCATAGTCATCCAACTGATATCTTGCCTTGATGACTGATTGACATTTTCTGAATAGACTAGGTAGTGTCAAGGATAAGGAAGCTGCAGTGTATCAAAAGATGTGCCCAGTGTTCCCATGAGCCTGAAAATTTATAGATCAGGGAGCTGTCACCTTTAGACAACTTGTCTAACTGTCACATTATTAAAGGAACTTAACTATTAAGCAATGTTCTCTTCTAATTATTGATTCCTGTGACCATCAGATAAATACAAATTATTACATGAAATGCTAGCATCTATTGAAATATTACCGTTGGCCATTAAAAACATGTATTGCCATTCACATGGAATTATAGAACTCTCTAGAAAGCACATATAGGACAAGCCAAACTTTACTCTTGGAATTTAAAATTTATGTTCTACCATCTCCTGTTCATTCTATTTATGATCATTGGTCATAATTTTGTTCATAATCAACCAACATGCAAAAGCCCTAATTGCCTGTAGCTCTTTCATAACAAAGACCTTAACACAGTCAATTCTCCACACCTTTACTTATCACTCCCAAAAGCTACACCTGCAGTAATGGCTTGAGCCATCTCATGCAACTCTAAACTTGACCCACCAAACCTGATCTTTTCCTCTATATAAGCCTTCAAACCTGGAATCCTCCTTTTACAGACAGTTTTCTAGCCCCTATATCACATTATTTCTTCCCTCCTGCTGCAAACCCCACAACTGATTTTTTAATCATATTCTCTTTTACTGACTCCTTCTCTTTCAATCACACCTACTCACACAGTGTATTATGCTGAAAACAGCTTCTGAGGCTGATTCTTACAGTCTGTCTCCAATTGCTGCTCTTACACTAGAGTGAGAGGGAATCTTCTTTTGGTTTAAGGTTACCCACTCTCTTTTATCTTTTCTAGGAATTTATTCTCATTTCTGTAACATAAAGCTCTCTCTCAGAACCACTGTTGTCTTGTCTTTACATACACACAAGCTTGATTTCCTCTACCTTAAAATAAAACAAAACAAAATCATGATCTCTTTTTTCTGCACATAAACTGTCTTTCAAGCTACTGCTTCGTCTGTTGTAACCAAAATATTTTTATTAGGTGTGAGATAAATGAGATGATTCACAGGAGAGCTCAGCATGCCCAGCAAGTGGTAAACTTTCAGGGTAATGTTAGTCATTGCTTATATGACATTCTTATTCGTTACTATTAGCAGCAATAGAGAAAAGCAGAGGTTTCTGGGTGCTGACAGGTATGAAGGCCTCATCTAGCCTGGTGAGTAGGCGGTGAAGTCCTCCTGGAGGGGGTGACTCCTAACTTGAATTTATAAGGATGAGTTAGTAGTAGTAAAAAGATAAAGAGTTTGTAAAGGGATTTCTGGGTCTTTTAAAATTATCATAATGCCTGGTGGGGCAGGAGGTGAGTAGGGTGTCGGCATTTGGAGGAGGGGGTCAGGAATTCTAGCTATCCTGCAACTTAGGCAGTGCTGCACAAGTAAAGATGACCTAGGATTTGACATACACAGCATTTTGAAGTAAAGGAATTGCTGCACAAATGGTGAGATTCTATAACATTTTGTTTGGAATTTAAACAAGTGTTGTTCAAAATTACACAATATCCACTCCATTCTCAGTATTCGAGCGGCCAATGCAACATAACTGTTTCAGTCTGAAGTACTCACTGTGATTCTACCTATGGGGACAAACTTATTAATTCATTGTGTCTTCTCGTGTAGTCATTCCGGAATATAAATGTACATTATTCTATTATCTTTACTTCCCTGCTATTTATCTTATCTATAGGGGATTATATATTTTTTGAATTTTTGTGTATAGGTAGGTTTTATATTGTCTTAGTTCAAGATACTATAACAACTTGGTATAAAGAAAAGTAATGCTGGTACTTTGGTGGCACATAAACAACAGAAATGTATTTCTCACAATTCTGAAGGTTTGATGTCTGAGATCAGGGTGCCCTCATGGTCAGGTTCTGATGAAGGACCTTTTCTAGGTTGTAGACTGCCATCTTTTATCTTCATTCTCATATAAAAGAAAGAGAAAGAGAAAGAGAGCTCTCTGTGACCTCATTAATAAGGGCATTAATCCTACTTGGGAAAGCTCAAACCTCATGAACTAATTACATCCTAAAGGGCTCACCTCCAAATTCTATTTCACTGGGGATTAAATTTCAATGTATGAAATTTAGTAGGCACAAGTATTCAGTTAATGAGATAGATTCTGTGTCTTTAATTTTAATTAATAAAGATGGTGTTAATAGTTCTTTCTTTTTTTATTATACTTTAAGTTCTAGTGTACATGTGTACAACGTGCAAGTTTGTTACATATGTATACATGTGCCATGTTGGTGTGCTGCACCCATTAACTCATCATTTACATTAGGTATATCTCCTAATGCTATCCCTCCCCGCTCCCCACACTGCACAACAGGACCTGATGTGTGATGTTCCTCTTCCTGTGTCAAAGTGAGCTCATTGTTCAATTCCCACCTATGAGTGATAACATATGGTGTTTGGTTTTTTGTCCTTGCGATAGTTTGCTGAGCATGATGGTTTCCAGCTTCATCCATGTCCCTACAAAGGACATGAACTCATCCTTTTTTATGGCTGCATAGTATTCCATGGTGTATATGTGCCACATTTTCTTAATCCAGTCTATCATTGATGGAGATTTGGGTTGGTTCCAAGTCTTTGCTATTGTGAAGAGTGCCGCAATAAACATACGTGTGCATGTGTCTTTATGGCAGCATGATTTATAATCCTTTGGGTATATACCCAGTAATGGGGTGGCCGGGTCAAATGGTATTTCTAGTTCTAGATCCTTGAGGAATTGCCACACTGTCTTCCACAATGGTTGAACTAGTTTACGGTTCCACCAACAGTGTAAAAGTGTTCCTATTTCTCCACATCCTCTCCAGCACCTGTTGTTTCCTGACTTTTTTAGAAGCATTGATCGGACAGGTTTGAAAATGACTTGGTTATGTAGTCTTAAAGTTATAATGGAATGATTATAGCCAACCTTGGTTAGTGATGGCCCACAGAATTGAGGTGCATATTTTTTTACTCTGGAATTGATTTTTAAAACATAGGAGTATTTCAAAAGGTTTATTAAGATAGTCTATTACATACAGCAAAACTACATAAACTTGGGGAATCATAAATATTTATTAATTTAGTCTCTGGTGCTAAGAGACTAAATAATGGTGCTAAGAGACTAAATTATGATGCTGGGCTTGTATATTCGTTTTCTGTTGCTGCTGCAACAGACTGCCACAAATTTAGTGGCTTAAAACAGCAACAGGAGGGAGGAGCCAAGATGGCCAAATAGGAACAGCTGCAGTCTACAGCTCCCAGCATGAGCAGCCCAGAAGACGAGTGATTTCTGCATTTCCAACTGAGGTACCGGGTTCATCTCACTGGGGAGTGTCAGACAGTGGGTGCAGGACGGTGGGTGCAGTCCATTGAGCATGAGCCGAAGTAGGGAAAGGCATCGCCTTGCCTGGGAAGCGCAAGGGGTCAGGGAATTCCCTTTTCTAGTCAAAGAAAGGGGTGACAGACGGCACCTGGAAAATCAGGTCACTCCCACCCTAATACTGCGCTTTTCCAACGGTCTTAGCAAACGGCACACCAGGAGATTATATCCCATGCCTGGCTCAGAGGGTCCTACACCACAGAGCCTCACTCATTGCTAGCACATCAGTCTGAGATCAAACTGCAAGGCGGCAGCAAGGCTGGGGGATGGGTGCCCACCATTGCCGAGGCTTGAATAGGTAAACAAAGCGGCCGGGAAGCTCGAACTGAGTGGAGCCCACCACAGCTCAAGGAGGCCTGCCTGCCTCTGTAGATGCCACCTCTGGGGGCAGAGCATAGCCAAACAAAAGGCAGCAGAAGCCTCTGCACACTTAAATGTCCCTGTCTGACAGCTTTGAAGAGAGTAGTGGTTCTCCCAGCATGCAGCTGGAGATCTGAGAACGGACAGACTGCCTCCTCAAGTGGGTCCCTGACCCCCAAGTAGCCTAACTGGGAGGCACCCCCCAGTAGGGGCAGACTGACACCTCACACGGCCGGGTACTCCTCTGAGACAAAACTTCCAGAGGAACAATCAGGCAGCAACATTTGCTATTCACCAATATCCACTGTTTTGCAGCCTCTGCTGCTGATACCCAGGGAAAGAGGGTCTGGAGTGGACCTCCAGCAAACTCCAACAGACCTGCAGCTGAGGGTCCTGACTGTTAGAAGGAAAACTAACAACCAGAAAGGACATCCACACCAAAACACCATCTGTACGTCACTCTCATCAAAGACCACAGGTAGATAAAACCACAAAGATGGGGAAAAAACAGAGCAGAAAAACTGGAAACTCTAAAAATCAGAGCGCCTCTCCTCCTCCAAAGGAACACAGCTTCTCACCAGCAACGGAACAAAGCTGGACGGAGAATGACTTTGATGAGTTGAGAGAAGGCTTCAGATGATCAAACTACTCTGAGCTACAAGAGGAAATTGACACCCTAACATCACAATTAAAAGAACTAGAGAAGCAAGAGCAAACACATTCAAAAGCTAGCAGGAGGCAAGAAATAACTAAGATCAGAGCAGAACTGAAGGAAATAGAGACACAAAAAACCCTTCAAAAAATCAATGAATCCAGGATCTGTTTTTTTGAAAAGATCAACAAAATTGATAGACCGCTAGCAAGACTAATAAAGAAGAAAAGAGAGAAGAATCAAATAGATGCAATAAAAAATGATAAAGGGGATGTCACTACTGATCCCACAGAAATACAAACTACCATCAGAGAATACTATAAACACCTCTATGCAAAGAAACTAGAAAATCTAGAAGAAATGGATAAATTCCTGGACACATACATCCTCCCGAGACTAAACCAGGAAGAAGTTGAATCTCAGAATAAACCAATAACAGGCTCTGAAATTGAGGCAATAATTAATAGCTTACCAACAAAAAAAAGTCCAGGACTAGATGGATTCACAGCCGAATTCTACCAGAGGTACAAGAAGGAGCTGGTACCATTCCTTCTGAAACTATTCCAATCAATAGACAAAGAGGGAATCCTCCCTAACTCATTTTATGAGGCCAGCATCATCGTGATACCAAAGCCTGGCAGAGTCACAACAAAAAAAGAGAATTTTAGACCAATATCCCTGATGAACATTGATGCAAAAATCCTCCATAAAATACTGACAAACCGAATCCAACAGCACATCAAAAATCTTATCCACCATGATCAAGTGGGCTTCATCCCTGGGATGCAACGCTGGTTCAATGTACACAAATCAATAAATGTAATCCAGCATATAAACAGAACCAAAGACAAAAACCACATGATCATCTCAATAGATGCAGAAAAGGCCTTTGACAAAATTCAGCAACCTTCATGCTAAAAACTCTCAATAAATTAGGTATTGATGAGATGTATCTCAAAATAATAAGAGCTGTCTATGACAAACCCACAGCCAATATCATACTGAATGGGCAGAAACTGGAAGCATTCCCTTTGAAAACTGGCACAAGAGAAGGATGCCCTCTCTTACCACTCCTATTCAACATAGTGTTGGAAGTTCTGGCCAGGGCTATCAGGCAGGAGAAGGAAATAAAGGGTATTCAATTAGGAAAAGAGGAAGTCAAATTGTCCCTGTTTGCAGATGACATGATTGTAAATCTAGAAAACCCCATCTTCTCAGCCCAAAATCTCCTTAAGCTGATAAGCAACTTCAGCAAAGTCTCAGGATACAAAATCAATGTGCAAAAATCACAAGCATTCTTATACACCAATAACAGACAAACAGAGAGCCAAATCATGAGTGAACTCCAATTCACAATTGCTTCAAAGAGAATAAAATACCTAGGAATCCAACTTACAAGGGATGTGAAGGACCTCTTCAAGGAGAACTACAAACCACTGCTCAATGAAATAAAAGAGGATACAAACAAATGGAAGAACATTCCATGCTCATGGGTAGGAAGAATCAATACTGTGAAAATGGCCATACTGCCCAAGGTAATTTATAGATTCAATGCCATCTCCATCAAGCTACCAATGACTTTCTTCACAGAATTGGAAAAATCTACTTTAAAGTTCATATGGAACCAAAAAAGAGTCTGCATTGCCATGTCAATCCTAAGCCAAAAGAACAAAGCTGGAGGCATCACACTACCTGACTTCAAACTATACTACAAGGCTACAGTAGCCAAAACAGCATGGTACTGGTGCCAAAACAGAGATATAGACAAATGGAATGGAACAGAGCCCTCAGAAATAATGCCGCATATCTACAACTATCTGATCTTTGAAAAACCTGACAAAAACAAGAAATGGGGAAAGGATTCCCTATTTAATAAATGGTGCTGGGAAAACTGGATATTCATATGTAGAAACCTGTAACTGGATCCCTTCCTTACACCTTATACAAAAATTAATTCAAGATGGGTTAAAGACTTACATGTTAGACCTAAAACCATAAAAACCCTAGAAGAAAACCTAGTCAATACCATTCAGGACATGGGCATGGGCAAGGACTTCATGTCTAAAACACCAAAAGCAATGGCAACAAAAGCCAAAATTGACAAATGGGATCTAATTAAACTAAAGAGTTTCTGCACAGCAAAAGAAACTACCATCAGAATGAAGAGGCAACCTACAGAATGGGAGAAAATTTTTGCAGTCTACTCATCTGAGAAAGGGCTAATATCCAGAATCTACAGTGAACTCAAACAAATTTACAAGAAGAAAACAAACAGCCCCATCAAAAAGTGGGCAAGGTATATGAACAGACACTTCTCAAAAGAAGACATTTATCCAGCCAAAAGACACATGAACAAATGCTCATCATCACTGGTCATCAGGGAAATGCAAATCAAAACCACAATGAGATACCATCTCACACCAGTTAGAATGGCCATCATTAAAAAGTCAGGAAACAACAGGTGCTGGAGAGGATGTGGAGAAATAGGAACACTTTTACACTGTTGGTGGGACTGCAAACTAGTTCAACCATTGTGGAAGTCAGTGTGGCGATTCCTCAAGGATCTAGAACTAGAAATACCATTTGACCCAGCCATCCCATTACTGGGTAGATACCCAAAGGGTTATAAAACATGTTGCTATAAAGACACATGCACACGTATGTTTATTGCAGCAAAGACTGCAATAATAATAGCAAAGACTTGGAACCAACCCAAATGTCCAACAACAATAGACTGGATTAAGAAAATGTGGCACATATACACCATGGAATACTATGCAGCCATAAAAAAGGATGAGTTCATGTCCTTTGTAGGGACATGGATGAAGCTGGAAGCCATCATTCTCAGCAAACTATCGCAAGGACAAAAAACCAAACACCACATGTTCTCACTTATAGGTGGGAATTGAACAGTGAGAACACATGGACACAGGAAGAGGAACGTCACACACCAGGGCCTGTTGTGGGGTGGGGGGAGGGGGGAGGGACAGCATTAGGAGATATACCTAATATTAAATTGTGAGTTAATGGGTGCAGCACACCAACATGGCACATGTATACATATGTAACAAACCTGCACATTGTGCACATGTACCCTAAAACTTAAAGTATAATAAAAACAAACAAACAAACAAAAACAAATCTTATAGCTCTGTAGATCAAAAGTCCGAAATGGTTCTCACTGGGTCAAATTAAGATGTAGGCAGGCTGCATTTTTTTCTGGAATCTGCAGTGGGGGGCTTGTTTCATTGCCTTTTCCAGGTACTGGAGGCCACCACATTCCTTGGCTTGTGACCCCCAGGAGAAATTTAAATTCTCCTCACTTTGAATCACTCTGATCTTTTTTTTTTTTTTTGAGACAGAGTCTCGCCGTCGCCCAGGCTGGAGTGCAATGGCGCAATCTCGGCTCACTGCAAGCTCCGCCTCCCGGGTTCACGCCATTCTCCTGCCTCAGCCTCCCGAGTAGCTGGGACTACAGGCGCCCGCCACCTCGCCCGGCTAATTTTTTGTATTTTTAGTAGAGACGAGGTTTCACTGTGTTAGCCAGTGGCTAATTTTTTGTATTTTTAGTAGAGACGAGGTTTCACTGTGTTAGCCAGGATGGTCTCGATCTCCTGACCTCGTGATCCGCCCGCCTCGGCCTCCCAAAGTGCTGGGTTTACAGGCGTGAGCCACCGCGCCCGGCCGAATCACTCTGATCTAATTCTAGTCACAGCTCTTCTGATTCTCCTCTTCTGCCTTCCTTGTTCACATTTAAGGTCCTTTGTGACTACACTGGGCCCTTATGGACAATCCAAGGTAATCTCCCTATTTTAAGGCCTGTTGATTGTCAACCGTAATTACCTCAACAACCTTAATTTCCTTTTGCCATGTAATCTAATATTTTCCTAGGTCCAGGGAGTAGGACATAGAAACCTTTCAGGGCAATACATTCAGCCTTCTGAATGGATTGAATCCTTGAAGGTGTCAGCAGGAATGTAGTTTTGAATAGACGACTCCAGTCTATATCTTTCAATGAATATTCCAGAGGAAAGTGGTGGAAGGATATTACATCTAAATGGCAGGCGTATTTTGACACTTTGACCATCCGAAAGGAGTTAACATATCAACATGTAGAGGTTTATCATCTCCTATAAATCAATCTTTTACCAGGAAGAGAAATTCTCACATAATCTATTCCATTGTTGCATTGCTTAAAAAACAGAAACAAAAAACAAAGACCATCATATTTTCTTTTTCTCTCTTTTTATATAGATGTGTATTTCAGAGATTACTTATTACTTTTAATTTATTATTCAGCTTGATGTGCTATAACTTACCTTCTACAAACTATGAAAATATATAAATATTTCTGTATCTAATATCTAAACCTTAGATTGAAATATTAACAATTAAAAACCCAATTATAAATCAGCACTTATTCACTTTTTTGTTTGGCTCTTTTTAATTTTTGTAAGCTCTCACTACTACTATATTCTCTCCTTCATAATTTCACTCTTTGTTTTTTAAGTATTAGGATCTTTGCGGGACCATGGTAGATACTTGCAGAAGACGAAAATATGACCAAAGGGAAAAGGAGAAGAGGTTCATTTACTGTGTGTCTCAAGAGACAGGGCATGGAGATTGGCCTTGAGCTGCGTTGGTGAGGTGCAATTTATGGGGAAGTTTACAATCTATAACTTGATGATGACTGTAGGAAAAATAAGACTTTGTACCTACAACTTGATATAAAGGAAAAAATACTGACCTGAGTCAGCTATTAAAAGTTTATCTGACTACCAATAAGATTACCTTTCTGTTTGTCATTTGTAAACTTTGAGAATTAGACTAAATTTTTAGGATTTAAGTTTAAAAATCTATAGCTTCATGCCTTACATTTGTTCTTTATTCAGTAGTTCTGTGTATATTTAATTATTATACTTGATTTTATAAACGGATACTTATATGTTAATACAAATAATAAAGTTTGGTTTAAAAACATTACTTTTGATATGAGAGGTTGTTTTAGGAAATTTGAAAATGTCATGAGATAACAATGATGACATTTGCACAAAATTAATTGTAGATACTGATTAATCCCATCCAGGTGAGTGAAAGCCAGTATAGTAGACATATAACAGGTATTGCTTTTAATTTATTATATTATTTTTGCATATCTTTCCTCCAGTCTGAGAATAATAAAAATATATTACTTCCCTTTGCTCTTCTTTCTAGAGCAAAAATGCCTGATTTGAATTCTAGTCACATTACACTTTAACTGTGTAGCTTTGGTCAAGTTTGTTAATTTCTCTATGCCTTCATTTTTTTTCATCTGTAAAATGGGGATATTAATAGTATTTATTTTATAAAGTGTTATGAGAACTAAGTGGGTTAGTAAATGTAAAGCACTTAGAATATAGCCCTGACAAAGTGAATGCTCCGTACTGTTGAGCTATGATGATTCAGGAGTCATGCAGTCTCTAAAATTGGCTTAAAGACAGTGTGACACTGTAAGATGTTTGCCTCACCACCTCCCACTCTTATCTAATGCTTCCTGGAAACACTGGCATATAGTTGTTAACACACTGGAGAGGAGTTGACTAGGTGCATTTTTTTTTTTCTCTACAGCAACAGGAAATAAACAATATGTGCTGCATGTTGACTCAGAAGGCTCCACATATTTCACTATCAAGCCTGAATCTAATGCCAGTTTATATTCACTTCCAAGAAGAGACCACCTAATCACTGCCTGGAATATGTTTCCAGCCTGGTGTTGACATCCCTAATACCCTCATTTGAGACCCTTTAGATAGACCTCTGTCTTACTAAGTTGGCCTTCCATTAGACTCCAATTATCCCATTTTGGCTTCTCAGGACACTGTGGTGGGTCATCTAAAAAGAGAACTAGAGTAAACATTAGCAATGGCAACAACCAAACCTTTTCTTACCATTCCTGTGACAAAAATATCCCCTCCTCTCAGTTGTTTAAGTTTGCTTAACTCTGCTGTCATCAATCATAGTAAGCTAGGTTTGTAAGTCTCATCACTACTGTGAGTTCTAAGCACGGGTTCAAAAACCGTGAATTACAGATGGGATACAAAAGAATAGTGACACTACTTCCAACCACCCTAATCTCTGGTTAATGCGATTTTGAAAATTACTAATATTAATATCAACCTAGGCAACAATATCATTTTCTTAATTTTTTTCTTCAAATTCAGTTCAAAGAACAGATGCATTGCTTCGTATTTCTAAGTACATTTAAGGAAATAAAACCTCAAGTATAAGAAAAGCTACTTCATGAGATAAGTTTTGTAATGTCAGAAAAGTTCTTATAAAGCTCATTTTATAATTTGCATATATTTCTTAATATAGATGTTAAAATAACTAGAACTTTATGCTACCTAGGTTTTTTAATGATATATTTATCCTGTAATGCATTATTATTTAAGGACTGGAGGCCAAATATTTTGTAAAATTGGGAATTATTTAATACATAAATAATCACAAATTTACGCTATGCCTGTAATTTTATATTTCTTACATTCCTATGAAAATATGTTTTAAGTTACAAGATATTTTTCAAATTGAATACATGATAATTTGTGAAACTAGTTTTATGTACATTTAGACAAATACAATATGACATAGCACAGCTAATTCCCCATTTTGACATATTAAAATCGTACCCTACCGCCAACACCCAGCACTGATGTCACCCCTCTATTAAGCTTTCTGGATCATTCTAATCAGAAGAATTTTCATCTTGTTCTAATTTCTAGCAATTCATGCATATGTAATTCATGATTCTATTAATATTATTTCCATGTGTTTTTTCCACCTATTAGATCGTAATAACCTTGAAAGCAAGAATAATTTTATTCAGCTCCAACAATATTCTGATTGTACTAGCAGGTTAATAATATTTATTGATTAATTGCCTTTGTAGTGAGAGTAATTGTTAGCAAATAGCTAACTCCATCCCTTCCAAAATAAAGATGATACACATTCAGGTAGAGAATATAACTTGGTGAATGTAGGTCATTCATTTGGTACAGAGACATCAAAAACATTTATAAAAAGAATGCTCTAAGTCTGCATAGAGGGTTAAAAGCCTTAGCATACCTCCTGGGGAAGGGGAAAATAAAAGATTAGGTTCAGGATGATTCACAAATTTGAAAGGTGGGCTGATTGAGAAATTGGGATGAATTGGTTCAAAAAGGCCTATCTCCAAAATACTGCTGGTTTGGTTCCAGAACACCAGAATAAAGTTAATATCACCATAAAGAGAGTCACACAAATATTTTGGTTTATCAGTGCATATAAATGTTATGTTTACACTATACTGTAGTCTGTTAAGTGTGCAATAGCAGTATCTCTACAAAATGTACACACCTTAATTAAAAAATGCTTTATTGCTAAAGTATGCTAACAAGATCATCTGAGCCTTCAACTAGTGATACTTTTTGCTGGTGGGAGGTCTTGCTTTGATGTTGATGGCTGCTGTCTGACCAGAAGGTTGGTTGCTGTAAGTTGGGGTGGCTGTGGCAATTTGTTAGAATAGGACAACAAGGAAGTTGGCCACATCAATTTACTCTTCCTTTCAGAAAAATTTATCTGTAGCTTATGATGCTATTTCATGGCATTTTACACATGGTAGAACTTCTAAATGAAGTCAGTCTTCTTAAACACTGCCTCTGCTTCTGCTTTGTTAAATAAGTTTATCTAATAGTCTAAATCTTTTGTTGCCAGTTCAACAATATTCATAGCATCTTTGTCAGGTGTAGACTCCATCTCAAGAAACCACTTCGCTTATCTATAAGCAACTTCTCATTCATTCAACTTTTGTCATGAGATTGCAGCAATGTAGTCACTTCTTGAGGCTCCACTTCTAATTCTAGTTCTTTTATTATTTCCAACACATCTGCAGTTACTTCTTCCATTGAATTCTTGAATCCGGCAAAGTCATCCATGGTGGTTAGAATCAACTTCTTCCAAATTTCTTTTAATGTTCATATTTTGACCTTCTCCCATCAATCAACAGTGTTCTTAATGGCATCTGGGATGGTGAATCCTAGGTTTACAATTTATTTTGCCCAGATTTATCAGAGGAATCACCATCTATGGCAGCTATACTTCATAAATATATAAAAATATATTTCTTAAATCATAACACTTGAAAGTTGAAAATACTCTTTGAAGCATGGGCTGCAGAATGCGTGCTGTGTTAGCGGTCATGTAAACAGCATTAAATTAATCTCCTTATGCATCTTCATCAGAGCTCTTACATGAGTGACTTGGCGCATTGTCAATAAGCGGCGATATTTTGAAAGAAATCTTTTCTTCTGAGCAGTAGGTCTTAAGAGTGGGCTTAAAGTATTTAGTAAACTATATTGTAAACAAATGTGCTGACTTCCAAGCTTTGTTATTTCATTTATAGAGCATAGGCAGAGTAGATTGAGCATATTTCTTTTTTTTAATTATATTTTAAGTTTTAGGGTACATGTGCACAACGTGCAGGTTTGTTACGTATGTATACGTGCGTCATGTTGCTGTGCTGCACCCATTAACTCGTCATTTAGCATTAGGTATATCTCCTAATGCTATCCCTCCCCCCTCCCCCCACCCCACAACAGGCCCCAGAGTGTGATGTTCCCCTTCCTGTGTCCATGTGTTCTCATTATTCAGTTCCCACCTATGAGTGAGAACATGTGCTGTTTGGTTTTTTGTCCTTGAGATAGTTTGCTGAGAATGAGGACCTTAGAATTTTCAGGATAGTCAATGAACATTGGCTTCAACTTAAAGTCACCAACTACATTAACTCCTAAAAAGAGAGTCAGCCTGTTCTTTGAAGATTTAAACAGGCATTGATTTTTCATCTCCAGCTATTAAATTCCTAGATGACATTTTCCTCCAATATAAGGATGTTTGGTCTACATTGAAAATATGTTGTTTAGTGTAGTCACCTTCGTTCACCTTCATGAATTATCTTAGCTATACCTGCATAACTTGCTGCAGCTTCTACCTTACCAGTTGCTGCATCACCTTGCACTTTTCTGTTCTGGAAATTACTTCTTTCCTTAGACCTTATGAACAAACCTCTGCTGGCTTCAAACTTTTCTTCTGTAGCTTCCTCATTTCTCTCAGCCTTCACTGAATTGAACAGAGTAACTGCCTTGGTCTGGATTAGGATTTGGCTTAGGGAATGTTGTGGGTGATTTGATCTTCTATCCAGACCACTCAGACTTTCTCCATATCAACAACGAGGCTGTTTCTCTTTCTTATCACTCCTGTGTTCACTGAAGTAGCCTTTTTAATTTCCTTCAAGAACTTTTTCTTTGCATTCACAACTTGGCTAACTGTTTGGCATAAGAAACCTAGCTTTTGGTCTGTTTTGGCCCTCAACATGCCTTTGTCACTAAGGTCAATCATTTCTAACTTTTGATTTAACGTGAGAGATATGTGACTCTTTCACTTGGACACTTAGAGACCATTGTGGAGTCATTAATTGGACTAATTACAATATTGTTGTGTCGCAGGGAATAAGGAGTCCTTAAGGAAGGGAGAGAGATGGAGAAACAGCTGAGCTGATTGAGGGAGCAGTCAGAACACATACTTATTGATGAAGTTTGTCATCTTACATGGCATGGTTCATGTCACCCCAAAGCAGTTACATTAGAAACATCAAAGATCACTGATCACAGATCACCATAACAGATATAATAGTAATGAAAAAGTTTGAAATATTATGAATATTACCAAAATGTGACACCTGAAAGTGTCATGTGAGCACATAACGATTGTAAAAATGGCACCAATAGACTTGGTTGATGCAGAGTTGCCTTATCCGAGAAGCACAATATCATTAAGCCCAATAAACCAAGGTATTCCTGAAAACTGTTCCAAATGTAATAGCTATATAGACTTACGGTATTGTGGATAGGATAGGAAAAATAAAACTTTATGATTCATATGCTTCCCTTTTATCATATTCAATGGGCACATTACATTTTATGATCAGTTGTAAGCAAGTTTTATTTTGTATATGCTATTGGGAATCTACTTATCTTACATTTATTAATGTTTACAAATTATAATTTATAAGGCAAATTCCGTGTAATTTTCTCAGAAAATAAATCTTTTTTTTGTTCAGAAAGCTTATATAATGGTTTTTAAGAAACACAAATTCTAAAAATACATCTTATAATGTAAATACTTTTTTTCAGAAACCTCTCTTAATCATTTTTAAAATACTACTGCGAATGTAATTTCCCAAGGCCAAATGTCAGCAGTCAGTAATAATAGGTATCTTAAATCAATCATCTCAACATTTTCAAGCCTCATAGATTTTTTTTAAGTATATAGTGAATGGGATGGCATTAGCGGAGCAATTTGCAAGTCTATTTCTGGAAGACATTATTCATGGTAATAGCACATAAGACCATTTTGTCCTCTTCTTTTCGTTTTGGTTCACTGACCAAAGGACAACATTTATAAAGTAAATGTACAGAAAAGTAAAAAAAAGTAAATGTACAAAAAGTAAAAAAAAAGGATAGTGTTACAGTGTTTTTTAACAATTTTGGGGGGTGGGTTATTGGAAAACCCTCCTCAGGAAAATAAATAAATGAATTCACAGCTGTATTTGCACTAGACACTATTAGCAATGGGATTTTGGTAGCAGAAAATGCAGTTTCCCTAATGAGACAATACCTTAGTCAGCCTGGGGGTTGAGTTAGAAGAGGGCTTTCATAATGATGTTCAGATTTTTGAACTGCAGTGGTGCCTATGTTCTTAGTAAGTTGTTTGGGGAAGAAGAGCAGAAAAGAGTAATAGATTTCGAAGAAAATGATGAGTTTAATTTTAAATGTGTTTAAGCTGAGGCCCTTTGAAGAAATTTGAATAGAGACATTTACATGCATAGATAATATTCTATTATGTACATAGAAATTTCTTAAAACAAGTAAGTTTCTATCATCAACCTTCAAGCATGAATTTCTGTATGCCAAAAATATTTTGCTCAGCAAGGCAAAACAAATGCTAATGCAGGTGTTTGCTCAAATGTTATGTTTCAATAGATCCTTTCCTGACTACCTTAAAAAGAATGAAATGTTCCTCCCTACCCACACACTTCCTATTCTACATTTTCTGCATCTTTTCTCCATATCACAAATCACAATGACATTTAATATATTGAACTTAGTTTTTATCTCGTTTTCCCTATCCACACCACTACAAAGTCCCTCCTTTAAGGCAAGGACTTGTGTTCAATGCTGTATCCTCAATAGCTAAATTGGTGCCAGTACGTGCTCACAATTTTGTTGAACAAATTAATGAATACAGAGTCAATCGTTAGTTCCTGAAATTCTGTATCACCAATCTTTTATGGTAAGACCGTTTTACCATTAAAAGGGAAGAAACATATTTCCCCAATTTAGAAAAGTAATATGATTATATCACTCTCAATCTTGGCTATACACCAGGCTAAAATGCAACAGTTGTGTGTCCACATATAGAAAAACACAGCCACACTTATTTTTATCTTTTTAAAAATCATTTATAGACATTTTCCAAGTGTGTGAATCCTTAATATTATTAGCCCTGAGCAGATTGCACTATATCCAGGTTAATTCTCTTTAAAGTACTTGGAACATTCCTGAAAGAATGAAGGTTTATGGTCAAGCAATGGACTAAGCATAAAGATACCAAATAGGGAGAATATGAAAGGACAATGAGAAGTGCTTCTCATGAGTCTGATGCAATTTCTGTAATTTACTTTATTAGATATTTCATTCCTCAGGGTTAAGGTCTGATTTAAAATCCTTTAGAATGAAAATGCCTCTTGAAGGGTGTATATTTTTTATTTATCCTTTGGCATTAATAAGTTAGCAAAGCAATTTCTACTGTGGAGGCTGAAAGGAGGATAACAATAGATATAATGTCTACAAATGAATGGAGAGAAGATTGGAAGATAAATCACTGCTTAGAAACCATCAGGCTCTCTATTACGATTGGATCTAGCACCACAGTGTCTAAAGAGAAAGGACACGGAATGCTTTCAAATGCATTTATAAACAAAATGTCAATGGTCATAACTCACAGCGACTTTTTAAATATTTTTTGTTATTATTTTTGAGATGGAGTTTCACTCGTGTTGCCCAGGCTGGAATTCAATGGCGTGATCTCAGCTCACTGCAACCTCTGCCTCCCAGGTTCAGGGAATTCTCCTGCCTCAGCCTCCCAAATAGCTGGGATTACAGGCATGTGCCACCATGCCTGGCTAATTTTTTGTATTTAGTAGAGATGGGGTTTCACCATGTTGGTCAGGCTGGTCTCAAACTACTGACCTCAGGTGATCCATCTGCCCTGGCCTCCCAAAGTGCTGGGATTACAGGCATGAGGCACCTGTCCTCATATTGACTTTAAAATAAAGACATTTGTAATAATCTATAGTAAATATCCTGAGTAGAGCAGGTATGGAGATAATTAATTTCATAACTCAAAATTCCCGTGAAGCATCCAGGTTCTTTGATGACATCTTTCATCCCCACCATTCTTAGCTTGTCTATTTCGGTGTTTCATCTATCTTGCCCCAAGTCACAATATGGTATAGCAACTCCAGTTTGCGTGTCCAGATAATAAAATATCCAGAAGAAAAGAGAAAAACAGCTTGTTCTCTGATTGTGTTTTTAAGAGTCAGAAAATATCTCCAAGAATAAACCATGAAACTTAACCATACATACCCAATTTTACACCAATAATTGTCAGGGGGAATGAGATTACTGGGTTTGTTTACTAATCTGGATTTACGTGAATCACTTGGGTACTAGTGGACACACCAACGAAATCATCATCTGTATTTCATTAGGAAGGAAAGAGGAAGCGACCATAATGGGACAATCTATTATGCCTGCTAGAGGAACCAAAAAGAGTATTAGAAACTAGGCATATTTAATTAAACCAATGTAGATATGGAAGAAGTCAAAAATGGGAAACAGCATGAATTGTCCCTTGTACAATCATATCAGATATTAAATTATCAAGTGAGCAATATTGTCCATAATCCTCATAAGTATTTATTTTAATAGTGTGAAATATGAGCATGATAGAAAAGAAAAATATACTTGTCACAGGAGCAAATTGTCACAAAAGAATTTTAAATTCCCCAGCAGGTTTTTACATGTGAAATTTCTTTGTATATTTGTGTTAGAAACATCTAATTCTAGAATGAGTGTAATAATAAGGAATTAGTACTCTATCTACTTATCCATATTACTGAAAGTTTTAATCTTTTTAAAAGTAAGGCACTAACAATGTTTGGTGTGTTTTGTTTACTTTTTTAGATTTTGTTTTTAGACCAGATCAACTATCCAGTTTAAAAATTGGGTTGGATACAATGTAGGTATAAAAGTTAGTCAAATGATCTGAGTAATGCTTTAGATATTGAGTATTAAAGATATTTAGCCCCCAATTCTGTGTCCTCTGTGTAAACCAGGAAAGCAACAATATAGCTTGTCTTATCAGTGTCTTAATTATTGCTTTGCTGAAGTTTCTCTCCCAGCTGGTAAGGTAGTATGGTGGTGAAAAGATTATTGCTAAAAGACTGTTAATAATCAATTGGCCTGCCTAATAAACATGGATATGATAAGGTGAAAAAAGAAATGCGTCAGTTGATTCCATGTTCCAGATGATATGGACTCTAGAAAAATGTGTAATAAAAGAAACATAAGCAGAGGCATCAGAAGAATCTACATGAGAATTTAAAGATGCAATAAAAATACCTTAGAAGTAGGGGAAATGAAAGCGAGAGAGGCACAAAGGAGGAGAAGAAGGAAGAGAGAGAATATCAGATTAAATTAAATATCGATAAAAGATGTTCACGGTGACATAATTAAAAATAAAATGTAGCTTTGGTAATTAAAAATAGCAATAGGAAATCTTCAGTGTACACTAACATTTCATGACATTAATTTTAGACAATCTGGCAAATACCTACAAATTTTTTACTTCAGTCATTTGGTAGCTTTTAGTTAAATCTATCTGGAAGATTTGTGCTTAAGCTAGGTTATCCCATCAAGTTAAATATCTTAGTCATCTCCTGTATGTTAAAATATACTAGCATGAGACTTGGCACCAAATCATAGGATGATGATGATGAGGATGATGATAATGATGCCCACATAATCTACTTGTAAAAATATAGATTAATTAAAATTGTACTTACTAATTTTAAACTTTAAACTATATTAAGACTTTAGATATAAAGTTATATCCTGAATGTTAAAAAAATGGATGTTTGAATTTTATAAAAACAGATAAAGACTGGGAATATTAAATAAATCGTGTATTAGTTAAGAACTATATAGTGAGCAGTTTTTATTTCTTTTGTAATATTGATAACCAAAACAGTAATTGAGATTAAATTAATTAATTAATAAAATAGAACTCTAAACATGGTGAAATGTTACACCCTAAAGTTCCAAAGAGTAAACTCACAGAAGTCTTGAGGTTTCACATATCAAACAAACTTTCAGCCATATGTAACTGTCTTATTTCTGAATTTCTCAAAAGAATTTTTAAAATATAAATCTTTCTACATGGGTAAAACCTTTAATATTACATTTAAAGGAGGAAAAGTAATAACTTTTCCTTATCTACAACAAGGTTCCTGGACAATTCCCTTATCATAAAAAAGATTAATAAAAGAAAAACAAAGCATATATAAGTTTTATATGACATTGAAACCTACAGAAATGAAGAACCAGAGACCCAGGGAAAATACTATATTTTAATGGACAATCATGTAGAAGGATAATTGGAGGACAAAAGGGTATGATCTAAAGGTCATTAGCTGGGGGTAACTTAGCAAGGTCTGTCTGTTCAGATTCTTTCCTGTGTCTGTATGTGACATTCTTTCCCTCTGGATGTAGGGCAGGGCACCAGTCATAAAAGGATCTCCAGGGGAGTGGGAAGGAGACTGTCAGAGTGACCTGTCTAGGCTTTATGACCTGCTTCAGGGAGAAAGGGGTGAGGGGAATTTCGGTTTCTGAGCCTTAGTTCAGGAGAGAAAGGGTGGAAAAAGATCAGAGACCTTTCAACTTCTGTGATTTTATCAGTTTCCCTCAGTTTAAAATACTTAGTTTGCCAAGATCCCATATTTTGATGTATTGTTTTCTGAGCCCCGACATACATAATTTTAAAATAAAGCTACTTAAAAAAAAAGAACCTAATGTTTTGAATAAGTAAACAATTTTTCCATTGTCATGACACTTCTAAGATTTTAAAGCACACTTTAAAATATAATGAGTGTTAATTTTTTTGGCTTACCAATTTAATGGATAACAGAATAAAAAATGATTGATTTTTAAAACTAATAACAGTCATTAACATTTAATGAAATTCTACTCCGTGCTGGGAAATCTTCTACTTTACACATATTAAATAATTTAATCTTCACAATAATTGAGTTAAACACTGTTAGTATGCGCATTAAATGTTATTCTGGGAACAGTTCTATTTCGTTCCGATTTATTATGCTTTTTTTCAAATTTTGCACTTTACATTCCTAAAAACTGATGTGATCAGAAAATTTAACCAAGGTCTTGTAGCTTTCCTGAATCATCTAAAGAAGATTAGATTGTGTAAATGAGACAGTCTTCTTTATTAAGGTAGAGAGTCTACAAATTATTAAATATTTTTAAGGATAACTTTGAGCTAAGGGTAATTTATGGATTTTTTAATCTGATGATCTTGCTCAAGAAAGAGAAAATACTCTTAATATGGTTTTTTAAATATATGATTACAAATGTTACTGATGACTAAAATAGTGAAAATAGCCAATACAAAAACAAAACAAAAATCCTGGCTGCACATGAGTAGAGTGGAAAGACCTATTATGTGTGAAGCTAATACCTGTTTTATGTCTTTACTAACACTATAATTTTGAGCAAGTTCTTAGTGAAAACTTTAACTACCATAGATAGCCGTGTGTGTGTGTGTGTGTGTGTGTGTGCGCGTGTGTGTGTGTTACTTTACATATGAAAGTAAGATAGAGGTGTTACGCATTTTACAAGCAAAAGGCACATCCTTTAAGAATCATGCCAAGGAGGCTGAATCCAAAATCCAGGTGTGTTTTAAAAACTTTCCAGGGACAGTTAAAATGGTCGTTCAAGTGAAGAGTCAGAGTTAGAACTCAATTTTACCCTCATTTGGTTGGCAGGCACTGTGTTAGATGAGGACTATCGTTTGGTCAATATTTTCCAAAGGGCACTTTTTCAAATTCAATCTAAAAGCTATGTTTTTCATGCCACCATGTTTTTGAACTGTATATAACTCTGTGTGTGTGTGTGTGTGTGTGTGTGTGTGTAGCCTAAAATGCCCTCTCCTTTTTACCATCTGTGTTTAGTTAACCTGTGTTAATCTTTAAGATTTAGTTCTGCATGTCAACGTTTAGCTCTGTGAGCAGCTCAGTACTATTCACTTTCAGCTCTGTACTCCTGCAGCTCCTTCCTTTTTTATGGATATTCCTCACTGCATTTTCACCCTGTAAGAAAGTTGCTTGTTTCCTACCAGTCACCCCATTCCTTTACATGGGAATGGGACATTCTTTGTTTGATGTGTTAGCAGAGCCAAGAACAATTTCTGGCACACAGTAGGTGTCAAATGATTTTTGGAGAAGAAAAGGAGGTAGAAAGAAAGACAAAAAAAAAAGAAAGAAAAATCTGTGATGCTGGCAGATGAATAAATTTCCATTCAATTGATATATATTAATTCCATTCTTAATTGGTTCATCTTAATTGTCTTACTTCTTTTGTATGTTATCCATAATTTTAAAACCAATTAAGTGAAATTCCCCTATGTATTGACAACAATATTAAGTTATAAAACATTTCATGAACTTGAAGTAGACAAACATGCAGCAACTCAATTCCTCTGGGAGGAATGCCTATGTATTTTCTTATTCTATAACCATATCAGAGAGAAAGTAACAGTGAAGGGAACAGACTGACATCTTTACTTCATGTGTATGGCTCACCTAATACTGACTTGTCCTTGTTCAAAGCTTTCTGCTTTTATAAAGCTCCTATTCGTTGCACAAGAAACCATATGAGAGTTCTTGCTTGGGTATTTTCCTCATAGGGAGGAACCCGTCCCAGAGTGCAGAAGGGCTAATCTTCCAGAAAACCATTGTGCAGGATCATTTCACTTACCTATGAGGACCTGTAGTCAAGGGAGTCTTTTATTTAGTCTGTCTCCATTTTCCTCTCATTTTATTGTTATCTTTCTTTCCTCTTTTATTTTCTCTTTGAAAAAAATTACTATCAATTTCCATTTGTGATCATGGCTTTGTGTTTTCCCAGCATATAAACTCTCTTGATATTCTGGATTTTGATGTATAAAGCTGCAGCTGCCCTTTAATTTGAGGCATTAAATGATGCAAAATTTAATATTCTAACTTAAAATATATGGAAATATAATTGTGACCTAAATGAAAAATACTACAATCTCAAATACTGAAATAGTAAACTAGTAATAAAAATATTGTGTAATGAAAAATGAGTATTTGATACTTTTAGACTACAAATTTGGGAAAGTAATGACAAGAAAGTGATATTATTTTAAATAAACTACCTTTCCTAAATTAAGTCAATTAGACCTACCTCAACCTAAAAAAGAGACAACCAGTTATAGAGTTTAAAAAAGGAAATCAAATATGCATATAGTTAAGGTGGTATTATACTGGTCAGTGCTAATAGAATCGCAGATTAGGAGAGATGAGAAAAATTCAGTAATTACATTGTTAGAATGATAAAATAAATTCTGGCATCTGTTGGAGACAGAATGATATTGACCTGTGATAGAACTACCCAATTTAAGAGAAACATGACTAATTAGCAGTATTCAGATTTTGTTTATACACAAATCATTATATCACCAACTCAAGTTACTCTGAGAACACATTTCAATTTTATTTTGTTGCCAAAATGAGGATACTCTTCAAAGTAATTTTCTCTCAAAACTGTGTCATGTTCAATGAAGTTAATCTCTAAACCATGAGAATGATATTATCAAATAGAATACTTAATTATTATTATTATTATTGTTGTTGTTGTTGTTTTGAGACAGGGTCTCATTCTCTTGCCCTTGCTGGAGTGCAGTGGTGTGATCGTGGGTCACTGCAGCTTCAACCTCCAGGGAACAAACCATCCTCCCACCTCAGCCTCCTGTGTGACACCACACCCAGCTATTTTTTTGATTTTTTTATAGAGGTGAGGTCTCTCTATGTTGCCCAGGCTGGTCTCAAACTCCTGGGCTTAAGCGATCGTCCTTCCTCAGCCTCCCAAAATGCTGGGATTACAGGTGCAAGCCACTGTGCCAGGCATGAATGCTTAATTATTTTGACCACTCTTTTATAATATCACAATAAAGTTAACTCCTGTGCTTACAAGTTATAACTACCCAAGGGCACAGCCTTTTCCATTAAAATTTTGTTTAATGGTGGAACAGGCATGATTATACATGCAAATATATACTATAGAGAAAACTATTAGTGTGTGTTGGAGGTTTTTAAGGCCACACAAGGCTACAGGGTGAATTGAGCCTGCTATGCACTGGGAATGATGGCAGCTTAATGATGACACTTCCTCCATTCATTGCTCCCACTGGTTTCTGCAGATAGAAAAATCTATAGTGAATTTAATATCATTCCCTTGAAAGAACATTTGGGAATAGGGCGTAGATTTAGTGAGATCAAAGGAAAGATATCCACCCTGTTTATCATTACTCATGAGTTTATTGGTCATTTCCATTGGACCTGCCCTTAAATCTGACAGTTCAATTTTAATTTACCTTTTCATTGCTTTTTCTCTGATATCTTCTTCCCATGATGAATTTCAGTTTAATTTAATTTGACAAAAACACAAAGATTCTTCTGACGAGATAATTATTTTGGGCTATTTTATAAAGGTATTTTGAGTTTACAGGGCAGAGGAAAAAAGGAAGTTGTTAACAAACACAAATGTGTAGCTCCAGCATGCCTAACAAATCCCTTTATGCATTTTTTCTGCTGTCTTTTCTTTCCTTCCCTTCTGAGACAGATTGGCTGCCAGCTACTCTTTCTTTATTTGCGATTATTCCTTTTTATCATCTCATGTTCCTTACTACTGACAATTATGGAAAGCTTATGTTAATATCAGATTGTCTGTAAAATATAATTCTTTATAGACATGAAGATAATAGGAATATTTGCTCTTATAAAATGAGACTGGCATAAAGGATTGCATAGTTAGAGAAAATTGTTGCTTTAAGAGTCTACCCTTGGCCGTGGAAACATACATTGACTTTTCTGTGTGGGCATGACACTTTTAGGAGGATAGGAGTTGTAGGTAAAACTTCCTACTTTGGGAGGCCAAGGTGGGCAGATCACGAGGTCAGGAGATCGAGACCATCCTGGTTAACACAGTGAAACCCCGTTTCTACTAAATTAGCCAGGCGTGGTAGTCCCAGCTACTCCGGAGGCTGAGGAAGGAGAATGGTGTGAACCCGGGAGGTGGAGCTTGCAGTGAGCCGAGATGGCGCCACTGCACTCCAACCTGGGTGACAGAGCGAGACTCCGTCTCAAAAAAAAAAAAAAAAAAGCTTCCTAAAGGTTCACCCACATTTAATTTCCTTGTTCACATTATTTTTACTTAGTGGGAGATAAAGTTTGTGAGGTATCAGGATGGGATTAATCATTTAAATTTCCTTTGTGGAGCAGAATGAAGTGAAATTAACTCAGTGTTTTAAGTTTTCATTACTTAACAAATTACATTTTGTCAGGAAGAATTTTACGACATTTATTATTGGGTCTGAGGATGTAGATGGTAATAATTAGGATACGAGTTTTGCTCAGGTGTTATATGTCACCTCAGTTGTAAGTTCACAGCTACAATGTTGCTCTAACCTATGGGCATAGTTGGAAGAACTAGTATCAAATCAAAATGAAACTGACATAGATAGAAATTGAAGAAGAAAGCTCTTCAAAAATAGGAAGTGGACTTATATGTAATTAGTCTAAAGGGCCCGATATTTGATGGCAACCTCTGTTAAACTTCCATCTCTGTGAATTCAGAGCTACGTATTCGTTATGTTGCACCCCTTTTCCGGGACTCAGATTTTTCATCTGTAAATGATCAAAATGCAGGGTTATTGGATGAATTAGACAAAATGTTTGTAGGGCACCTTATAAAAAGTGTTGTATATGATGAATATTCATTAAATAATTGCTATAAATTCACAAAAAAGAGGCTGAATAAATTTAACATTTTCAACATTTTGTTTATCAATGATGTGAAGTGTTGTTAGAATTGTTTCAGAAATAATTTATATTATCTTAATTTTCTGATATGAGAATACTTAACACTGTTTCCTCTCAGTGTAGGAATTCCATTGTAAGTCTTATACTTGTAAATCTTATATCACTTTCAACGTATGGTTCAATTCATAAATGAAATGTTATAGGGATTCCACTATATATATTTTTTATTTTATTTTATTTATTTATTTTCTTGAGATGGAGTCTCACTTTTGTCCTCCACGCTGGAGTGCAGTGGCATGATCTTGGCTCACTGCAACCCCCACCTCCAAGTTCAGGTGATTCTCCTGCCTCACCCTCCAGAATAGGGGGGATTACAGGCACCCGCCACCACCACTGGCTGATTTTTTTGTACTTTTAGTAGAGATGGGGTTTCATCATGTTGGCCAGGCCGGTCTTGAACTCGTGACCTCAGGTGATCCACCCACTTCGGCCTCCCAAAGTGCTGGGATTACAGGCGTGAGCCACCGCCCCCGTCCTTCACTATATATATATATATATATATATTTTTTTTTTTTTTTTTTTTGGGACGGAGTCTCGCTCTGTCGCCCAGGCTGGAGTGCAGTGGCGCAATCTCGGCTCACTGCAAGCTCCGCCTCCCGGGTTCACGCCATTCTCCTGCCTCAGTCTCCCTAGTAGCTGGGACTATAGGTGCCCGCCACTGCGCCCGGCTAATTTTTTGTATTTTTAGTAGAGATGGGGTTTCACCATGTTAACCAGAATAGTCTTGATCTCCTGACCTCGTGATCCACCCGCCTCGGCCTCCCAAAGTGCTGGGATTACAGGCGTGAGCCACCGTGCCCGGCCTCACTATATATTTTAAATTGCCTACATATATTCAGTATAAAAAAGAAAGATAAATCCAGGTATGAAAAATGTTAAATTTACCTTAGGTTTATTAAGGGACTGTTTCAGAAAAAGTCTTCAAAATGTTTAAAATTTGTTTATATGAATTTGTTTCTAAAACAAAACTATGTCTCAGTACAGAATTCTCCAATTCAGTTTTATGCTAAATATGTCCTTTCTTCAAGTTCTAGTTTTAAATGGTCCATCACATATCCTATATATTTTTCTTAATTCAAATTAATGTTGCCTTTTATTATTTGTCCATTCTGAGAACAAAGTGTCAGTCTTGGTGTTAGGAAACCACTCAATTTACATGAAGTATCATCTGTTCAAGAGGGTTTTGCATACATTTCTTAAGCTATTTTTTTTCTGAGTGACCTGTAGAAAGAAAAGGTGGCAATTCTGCTTTTAGTCTTTTTATCACTTCCACTTTGACAATTCTCACATTCTTAATATTCTACATCACAGGATTCATCTCAAGGAATTACCTTTGTGCCTGTTATTTTTACCTAGTTATTCATTAATAGCTTCACATTGGTGTTTGTATATGTGTCTTTCTGTGTGTGCATATTTGTGTATAAAATTTACCTAAGCGTTTGTTTGTTTGTTTTGTAGACATGGGGTCTCACTGTGTTGGCCAAGCTGGTCACAAACTACTGGGCTCAAGTGATCCTCCTGTTTCAGCTTTCCAAAGTGTTGGGATTACAGGAATGAGCCACTGCACCCAGCTAGAATTTACCTAAATTTTAAATCAAGAGATTTTTCTAGGATTTTTTCTCTGATATCATTCTGCTGTTGGATATCAAGAGAAAGATGTTAGGAAAACACACTTTGGTAAATTGGGAAGGTATGACAGGTATACACACAAAGCATTATGAAACCACAAAATGTGTAGACAGAAATACCATTCTGTTGTTAACCTTCCAGAGTTAGTGTCAAACTCTACAAGTTTAAGGACAGGACCACCAAGAAAACTGTTATCACTTCAAATGCCAGCCACAAATTTGGGAGTCACCAGGCCACCTGTACTTCTGTTCAACTGACTACAAATATGGTAGTTTCCCATGACCGCCCTCCAGTTGGATACTTCACTGAATGATTCACAGAGCTGAAGAGAGCACTATACTTATGATTACAGTTTTATTATAAAGAATAAAAACCAGAACCAGCCAAATGCAAAGTCTTAAACACAAAGCTTCCAAGCCCTCCCCTCATGGAATTAGAGTGCATCACCCTCCCAGCACATTGATGTGGTCACCATCCAGGGAAGTTTCCTAATCCAGAGTTAGGATTTTGTTATGTAGGTATGATTAATCACTGAGCATGTGATTGAACTCAATCTGTAACCCTGTCCTATCCCTGGAGGTCAGGCTGACTCAAAGCCCCAATTTTCTAATCACATTATTGATCATTTCAGTGACCAGCCCCCATCCTGAGATATCTCCTTAGCATAAACTCAAGTGTAATTCAAGGGGCTCATAAATAACACAGACTCATCTTACCTGGGTTTTTTTTTTTTTTCTTTTTTCTCAGGAGCCAGGGACAAAGGCCAGTCAAATTCTTTACTATGCAATGTTAAATATTAAATTAGGTATTTTATCTTAGTAATACAGATTTTCTCTTTTTGCTACCCACTAAAAGTCTGATTTACAAAATATTTTAGCCTTTGAAGAATGACTTTAAGAAATCAACTTAAGTATGCCATAATGGTATTGAACCTTTTTGGTAGTAGAAGTCATCTAAATTGATTGCATTTGTTTAAGATGAATTGGAAATTTTAATCAAATTATTCAATAAATAATATGCCAAAAAATCACACTCAGGAGGATTCAATGAATAGAAAATATTTTTTTAAGAAGTGTGCAAAGAGGAAAACATAAAGATTTCCTATAAAATTAAGTATCAACTAAACATATTAAATTACCATAGCTTAAAAGCTTTGGAATATCTTGATTTGAATGAATAGCTTTCCTATATTTAAGTAAAGTTTTTTAAAAATATAAATCTGATTGGAATGGAATTAAGAAGGCATGACATTTTAGCATGTTTTCTCTTAAAAAAATATTTGTTAAAGGCATTCTAAGTAGAAACAAAGACAGAATCTGCAAAAATGTTTGAATTACACATTCTGAATATGAAAAGTTCAGAATTTGATATTAGTTTAGCAGATACCTTAGCATTTGTAAAGAGGTTTTATTTCCTCAGTTAAAAAGCTTCCACCCTATAGAAAAAGCCAATGGAAGGTTTAAGCAGTGTCGTATTTACGAACCAGAAAATGAATCTTTAAAGAAAATATGAAAAATACTAAAAACAATATGACTGTGTTAAGTCTTCAGATTATTACTAGATAAACAGCATTAGACTCGTAGAGCAGTTGATTTAAGTGTGTGAATATATACAAATAATTTTTGTTATACTTAGTTTTTTTATGGTACGTATACTTTTTTATGAATATAAACACATTGTTTTTATTTCTTAAATATAATTGTGTTTTTGAAAATAATGTGGACAGGATAACTTTTAATTTTGTTGATACAATGAAACCAATTTTTTGGTCAATGTATCACTATTTCAAAAATTATATATTTTTACAATATTCAGGGCCTCCTTTAAATTTTCAGAATTGTCCCATTTTTAACAAAGATTTAATGGTGAATCTACTTATGAAATGCCTATTATAATTATCTACATAATGATGAGCTATGAAATATGACCATTTAGAAATTGTAGGCTTGTGGGATGTTATCATAGGTTCTCACATTTTATGCCAACATCTAGAGTTCTTTGGTAATGTATGAATAAACAGGCGAAGGATAGATTCTCCCATTTTGTGGGTTGTCTTTTTTACTTTGTTGATTGTTTCCTTTGCTGTTCAAAAGCTGTTTAACTTGATGTGATCTCATTTGTCCATTTATGCTCTGATTGCTTGTGCTTGTGGGTATTACTCAAGAAATCTTTTCCCAGTCCAATGTCCTGGGGAGTTTCCTCAATGTTTTCTTTTAGTGGTTTTATAGTTTGAGGTCTTAGATTTAAGGGTTTAATCCATTTTGATTAGACTTTTGTATATGGTGAGAAATAGGGATCTAGTTTCATTCTTTGGCATATGGATATCCAATTTTCCCAGCACCATTTATTGAAGAGACTGTCTTTTCCTCAGTGTATCATCTTGGAACTTTTGTTGCAAATGAGTTCACTGTAGGCATGTGGATTTATTTCTGGGTTCTTCATTCTGTTCTATTTTTCTATGTCTCTGCGTTCATGCTAGTACCATGCTGTTTTTGCTTACCATAGCTCTGTAGTATAATTTGAAGTCAGGTAATATGATTCCTCCAGTTTTGTTCTTTTTGCTCAGGATAGTTTTGGCTAGTGTCTGTGTGTGTGTGTGTGTGTGTGTGTGTGGTTTCAAATAAATTTTAGAATTTTTTTCTAGCTCTTTGAAGAATGTCATTGGTATTTTGATAAAGATTGCATTGATTCTGTAGATTGCTTTGGGTAGTGTGGACATTTTAATAATATTGATGCTTTCAATCCATGACCATAGAATATATTTTTATTTTTTGGTGTCCTCTTCAATTTCTTTCATTCGTGTTTTATAGTTTATATTATAGAGATTTTTTCACTTCTTTGGTTAAATTTGTTCCTAAGTATTGTATTTTATTTGTAGCAAGTGTAAATGGGATTACTTTTTTTATTTCTTTTTCATATTGTTCACTGTTGGCATATAGAAATGCTACTGATTTTTGCATGTTGATTTTGTATTCTGCATCTATACTGAAATTATCAGTTCTGCTAGGTTTTTGGTGGAGTCTTTAGGTTTCTCCAAATATAAAATCATATAATCTGCAAATAAGAATAATTTGACTTCTTCCTTTCCAATCTGGATGCCCCTTATTTATTTCTTGTCTGATTGCTTTAGGAAGAATTTCCTAGAATATTTTGCTTTGGGTGTGTTGCCCTAGGGGGATTTTGGAGCAGCCATATCAAAACAGCAATAAAATTTATTTCATTAAAAGGAAATCTCTTATTTACATTTTATGCCTGAGCTCCATTCCAGTTTCTGAGCCTCCGTGAATCTCAGAGAAAGCTTAAGTGTCAAAGAAGGGGTGAGATGCTCCTGTATGTATCTCACCCCTTCTTCTTTAATACAGAAGAAAGTGACAAAGTTTGTCAGACCAGATAACCACATTTTAAGGTCAAATTGACCTTAGCAAAATTTCACATACATTGGTTATTCATGGGCAATTAAATAATTCCTTGCCCAATATGACTGGTTTTGTTGATTTTCTCCTGCTTGCCTTAAGGATTATCCTCAATTCCCACAGGTTGGATTAGGCTGTAGTGGGCCTAGCTAAGTAATGTGGAATAACTTTTGTTATTGTTTCAACCAGGTGTTCAGATCTATCAGACATTGTTTCTGTAGTGAAGAGAGCAATTATAATAACCCTGGGTTGAGGCCTTTTCTCTCAGATCTAGCCTGAACCTAAATGAATTTAGGTTCCATTTAGGAGGGATTACCTTTATTTTTTCATTAAGTGCAAATGCTGTGGGCAAGATGGTAATACATTTATTTAATAACAGCTTGATAGATTACATTTTATCAGGGTCATGAAAAACAGAATATTTAAATTATAAGGGAACTCAGTAGCCTTCTAATTCAACCTTCCTCCTAACCTGAGAACATCTGTGACCTCTAATTACCCATTATGAGTACTTAATGCACGGGTAGTCACAATTTTATGAAGATACCTAATCGTTATTTCAATGGGCCTGTCAATGATAATAAACAATAACTGCTTATTGAGTCATTCAAAATTTAGAACTTCATTTTGGCCTATCTGGGCTCTGCAATGAACTATCAGTGAAGGAGAAAAGATTGAAGTCCGAAATGAGCCAGTGCTCTAGTGAGGAAAGGCCAGGAATTCCATAGCCAACTTGGATGTTGGGATTTAGTAATAATTTAATGTGTAAGAAACACAGAGCTGTAACAGATGGTGGGAGAATATGACTAATAGAATATTTCACTTTTGCCATATTTAGAGTAAGGGGCATATGTGACTTCCAGGTACAGTTGGCCCTCCCATTCATGGGTCCTGTATTTCTGGATTTCAACAACTGAGGATGAAAAATATTTGAAAAAATCAATAAAAATCAGCATTAAAAAACAAGTACAAATGTAGTATAACAACTCTTTACATAGCATTTAGATGGTATTAGGTATTATAAGTAATCTGGAGATGATTTAAGGTATATGGGAGGATGCATATAAGTTATATGCAAATACTATGTCATATTTTTTGAGGAACTGTGCATAGGTTATATGCAAATACTATGCCATTTTATATCAGTGATGAGCATCTGTGGATTTTGGTGTCTGTGGGAGGTCTTGGAACCAATACCCTATGGATGGGGGATGGATACCAAGGGACAACTTTATATTCTTTTGTAAGGGAAGGAAGACTTTATCATCTGAGTGATAAATTTGAGGCTATAAGGTAAACTGACAGCAGGCAGAGTAACAAGAAAAACAGTATACACATTTATAGTGTGTCCGGGGGCATCATATGACCAAAAAATGATTACTCACAACCTCAGTGAGATCTAGAAGCTTATATATACCCGTTTCTTAGGGGAAAAGCAAGAGAGGATGTAGCCAATCTAGGGGACAGTAAATGATTTTTGAGAAAGATGAATGGGCCCTCAGAAGAATATGTGACAGCCTGTGACAACATCTGTCTGGATGGACGTCCACCCCAGTCACCATTCTTGTGATAAGAGTTAATCTTTCCTGATTGATGAGATTTCTGGGCGGTGATTTAGGACAATTACATTTCTTTCCTTCAGAGGAGGCAGAGGATGTGACTTCTTTAGGTAAATAAGCAGAGCTCAGGGAAAGCCCCTTCATGCGTGTGCTGTTCCCAGGTGCTCTGAGTTTGAAGTAATCAGCATATAAAAATGGCATATTTTGAGGTGCAATTTTCTGAACTTCACTTTGATTGTGATTAATGTTATCATTCTTATTTTATCTGATCTTATATTTGTGTCTCCATCTACTGTTAAAAGGTTTTGTATTCCCAGTGTCTTCCTTTTATTATATACATTATGCCATGTAGAATCCATTTATCCTTATATTGAACCAAAATTTGCTTGTCTTCAACACAACTCTTAGGTATGAATTTTGATGATAAGCTTACAAAAATTTGTAATGACCCTCCTGAGATTTCACTTCTATAAGCTAAATGCTATTTTTGAGTGGATGAGTAAAATATATACCATGTTTCTAGACTTTTCAAATTATGCTTACTGAAACTCTTTTTAAAAGCAAAAAGCTCTTTCAGATGTTACATTTCCAGTGCAAAATCAAATGCAATGATGATAGCTTTACCATAGAAGTCTGTCCTGTTTAATCAAGGAGCAGACTTCAGGACTTTCTCTTGATGATACTTATAGATGGAAATACTAAATAAGTAATTCTAAAATAGTATGTGGACATGATAAGTTTTTTGTTCCACAGTTGCATCATTATATTGCTACATTGCAAAGGAACACTTTAAAGGCTACTTGAAATAGAATACTGTTAAATTTGTTGACTACCGTATTATGTGAGTTCATGGCTGCCTGTTTTTTAAGGTATACTATGTAAACAATCACTTCATTATAAATTCACAGTTTGAGAAATGGGGAGTACATTAAAGAGGGAATGTACTGCTGCTGAAGTTAATGGAGAAGTCAGATTTAATGAAGCCTTTGCAGTTTCTGGAGATATGTGACAGATTTCACCAAAGATGTTATTTATAGACCAGCTTTTCCCTTAGCTCAAGCTCAGATGCAAAATTTGAGGATGAATCTGCTTCTGTTAACCACTATCTCCTTCATGAATTTCTCTGAAAGAATATAAGATAAATCTTGAGATGTAATTAAAATTGTGGCAAAAATTTCTAAGAGTGGACAATTAATGGTCACTGTGTATATATTTTCAATTTATCCTGTGGCTTGGATATATTCTTTTATAAAACCAATGGCATTATGCATCTTAATCTATTAAAATTTTGGCTAATTACAAATAGTAGGTTAAATTAACTTTTTAAAATAGCCAGACAGTTTTTATACCTTATACGTAATTGAACAGTAGTTATTTGATGAAAAATTTTCTTCATTATATTCAAGATTGTTTTTGTTATAAATCCTTTATAGAGTTGTTCAGAGTAATCCTCCACAATCACAAAATTGTACAGATAAAACACCAGAAAGATAATTGTTGGAAATAGGTATTACTGCTAAGTAGAATATAATATGAAAGTTTCCTTTAGCAATGAAATTTCATATTATGATATTGATTATAATCTGAATAAACAATGCCCTTTGTGAGGCAGTATTTTACCTTCTTTTTTGAAAATAAAGAAAACTTTTATCCATCTTTAATCTTCTACCATTTTCTAATTCTCCATGATTGCTCAAATATATCATGTCCTTGTTGACATTGAGAGTTTTATTAGTATCTTGGGATATCATTCATTTTTGTCTGGAAACTTAAACTCTTGTATATACTTCTCCATGTAACTAAAAAAAAAAGGTTGGGAGATTTTATTCAAGTCCCCTTTTGTTTTCATTTGTTCATGTGCTTGATATGACATTAGATGTGCAACAGATAAGAGCATAATATATTTTTCACTCTTTCGTCATTAGTTTGCTGTCTATTATTGCTTACTGACCAATTCTTCATTGTAATACCTAGCCAGGAAATTGGGCAGAAAATTCTCACAATCAGACATGCGTATCACTGAATATGAAGTGACTTTCCAAAATTTAGGCCAGCGAAGTAGATAGATATAATGGATTATGATAAAATGCTAATATGCATCAGAGTTTTCCTTAAGAATAGGGATAATGAGTTGTCATTTTGTGAATTATTAAGATCTGTATGCTTAAGATTATGTAATTTGGCTTTCTGTGCATGGCTTTCAAAAATAGTATGATCCCTTTTCTCTATTTCTAACAAATGCAAAATCCATAGAAATGGAAATTAGCTGCAGCTGTGATTTTATGAATGGTTTCCTAGAAACCACATTAAAGAAAACTTTAATATACAAATGAGTTTTATACTTCCCTTCTAAGCAAGTGCAGATGGGAGATTTGTGAATTTTTATTGTTGCTACCACAATGCATTAAATATGCTTTTTGAAGATGATGGTCGCATTTTCAAGTTTAAGGTAACATTTAGGTAAGTCCAAATATACATGTTTCACAATGAAAACTTTAGAAATCATCTATTAACATGAAAAACTCCTCCATTACCTTTTTTTTAAAATTATACTTTAAGTTTTAGGGTACATGTGCACTGCATGCAGGTTTGTTATATATGTATACATGTGCCATGTTGGTATACTGCATCCATTAACTCCTCATTTACATTAGGTATATCTCCTAATGCTATCCCTCCCCACCTCCCTCAACCCCACAGTAGGCCCCGGTGTGTGATGTTCCCCTTCCTGTGTCCAAGTGTTCTCATTGTTCAATTCCCACCCATGAGTGAGAACATGCGGTGTTTGGTTTTTTGTCCTTGCGATAGTTTGCTGAGAATGATGGTTTCCAGCTCATCCATGTCCCTACAAAGGACATGAACTCATACTTTTTTATGTCTGCATAGTATTCCATGGTGTATATGTGCCACATTTTCTTACTCCAGTCTATTGTTGTTGGACATTTGGGTTGGTTCCAAGTCTTTGCTATTGTGAATAGTGCCTCAGTAAACATACGTGTGCATGTGTCTTTATAGCAGCATGATTTATAATCCTTTGGGTATATACCCAGTAATGGGATGGCTGAGTCAAAGGGTATTTCTAGTTCTAGATCCTTGAGGAATCGCCACACTGACTTCCACAATGGTTGAACTAGTTTACAGTCCCACCAACAGTGTAAAAGTGTTCCTATTTCTCCACATCCTCTCCAGCACCTGTTGTTTCCTGACTTTTTAATGATGGCCATTCTAACTGGTGTGAGATGGTATCTCATTGTGGTTTTGATTTGCATTTCTCTGATGGCCAGTGATGATAAGCATTTTTTTGTGTGTCTGTTGGCTGCATAAATGTCTTCTTTTGAGAAGTATCTGTTTGTATCCTTTGCCCACTTTTTGATGGGGTTGTTTGTTTTTTTCTTGTAAATTTGTTTAAGTTCTTTGTAGATTCTGGATATTAGCTCTTTGTCAGATGAGTAGATTGCAAAACTTTTCTCCCATTCTGTAGGTTGCCTGTTCACTCTGATGGTAGTTTCTTTTGCTGTGCAGAAGCTCTTTAGTTTAATTAGATCCCATTTGCCAATTTTGGCTTTTGTTGCCATTGCTTTTGGTGTTTTAGACCATGAAGTCCTTGCCCATGCCTATGTCTGGAATGGTATTGCCTAGGTTTTCTTCTAGGGTTTTTATGGTTTTAGGTCTAACATGTAAGTCTTTAATCCATCTTGAATTAATTTTTGTATAAGGTGTAAGGAAGGGATCCAGTTTCAACTTTCCACATATGGCTAGCCAGTTTTCCCAGCACCATTTATTAAATAGGGAATCCTTTCCCCATTTCTTGTTTTTGTCAGGTTTGTCACGAATTAGGTATTGATGGGATGTATCTCAAAATAATAAGAGCTATCTATAACAAACTCACAGCCAATATCATACTAAATGGGCAAAAATTGGAAGCATTCTGTTTGAAAACTGGCACAAGACAGGGATGCCCTCTCTCACCACTCCTCTTCAACATAGTGTTGGAAGTTCTGGCCAGGGCAATCAGGTAGGAGAAGGAAATAAAGGGTATTCAATTAGGAAAAGTGGACGTTAAATTGTCCCTGTTTGCAGATGACATGATTGTATGTCTAGAAAACCCCATCATCTCAGCCCAAAATCTCCTTACACTGATAAGCAACTTCAGCAAAGTCTCAGGATGCAAAATCAATGTACAAAAATCACAAGCATTCTTATACACCAATAACACACAAACAGAGAGCCAAATCATGAGTGGACTCCCATTTACAATTGCTTCAAAGAGAATAAAATACCTAGGAATTCAACTTACAAGGGATGTGAAGGACCTCTTCAAGGAGAACTACAAACCACTGCTCAATGAAATAAAAGAGGATACAAACAAATGGAAGAACATTCCATGCTCATGGGTTGGAAGAATCAATATTGTGAAAATGGCCATACTGCCCAAGGTAATTTATAGATTCAGTGCCATCCCCATCAAGCTACCAATGACTTTCTTCACAGAATTGGAAAAAACTACCTTAAAGTTCATATGGAAGCAGAAAAGAGCCCGCATTGCCAAGTGAATCCTAAGCCAAAAGAACAAAGCTGGAGGCATCACGCTGCCTGACTTCAAACTATACTACAAGGCTACAGTCACCAAAACAGCATGGTAGTGGTACCAAAACAGAGATATAGACCAATGGAACAGAACAGAGCCCTCAGAAATAATGCCGCATATCTACAACTATGTAATCAGAAATATTTACCCTTGTCCAAAATACGAAGAAAAAGCATTAATCAACTTATTGGGAAATTACAAAAATGAATTTGGAGCATTATGAATATTATAGAATAAAACTCTACATTTTATTGCACAGTGTTTGGTTATTTTGACATTGCTTGTGTGTAATTTCAGCCTTTATTTGACTGCTTAGGGAGGAAAAATGTGTGAAAGAATTTGACTGAATTTAACCTGAATTTAATGACATGTTATTTTTTCAACATTATTTGACTAAACATTTAATTTGTATTTTAATTCCAGTTATCTGGCTCTTTCACTTGAGTGGAATTATAGAAAAATATATTAATTAATTAATTAATCTATGTTATGGTTAATGTAGGTTTAAACATGTATTGCTCAGTGTTTTATATTTTTCTGTCCACAAATATGTTTACGTTATCATGTGACAACTCAGTAGCTTATTTCTTGTTTCAAAGTCACAGCTGATCAAGGAAAATATTTAAAGCTATTCATTATTTTTAAGCTAATTAACTTTTGGTTATTTGTTTTTATTCTGTATTTGAATTTGCATTTTATGAATTCTCTATACTTTTTCTTTTCCCCATTATCTATAGGATTTAATTACTATTTATCCCCTTCCCAAAGAAGAAGAAAAGGTACATCAGTAAGCCACAGTGTTCTATTTTTTAAGTTTTGTAAAAGAAAATATTTGAAGATCTCAAAGTTAAATGCACATTGTGTGTTACAGATTTTGTAATTCTGTTCAGTATTTTACATGTTTTAAGCCATTGCTTAATTCTCTTCCTACTGGGAATGACAGACAAAAATAAATGATAAAATGTGATAAGTGCAATGGTTACAAGTTCAAGATTCAATGAAAGAACACAGCAATTTAACTTAACCAAGTACAAAAGGATCATAGAAGGCATCTTTAAGGAAGTGATAATTAAACAGATGTGAGGGCCAGGTGGGTTTAAACAGGGACGGGGCTAGGTGTTCTAGGAGTGTACAAGAAGGCAGGGTAACACTGTGCAGCGCATGGCAAGTCATGTTCAGGAAAACTGGAGAACAGAGCTCCGGAGATCTGGTGATAATGTACAACTTGATCATCAATAATTTGCTGCATTTTTTTTCGGAATTAGGAAAGGACTTAAGGGAAAACTATAAATACAATGTGACAGTGCCATCATTAGTTTCTATACATTAACTTCTATAAACATTTTGTACCATTGTACGTGGAGTACAGCCCACAGATTCTTTTTCAGTTTGTAATAGGGCAATATTTTAGGTCTTCTCCTCTTAGATTAATTTTTTTTTCTTTTTTCTGCATGGCTAAAATAAGTTTGTGGTGAGCACTAAATAAGTTTTGTGTGTTTCATCAGGATAAGTTGGTCCCTTTGGATTTCAGTTGTATTCTATTATATAGAAGAAAGACAAGTAGAATACATATTCTCATTCATGTTATAGACATACTTTTTTTCTTTGTAAATTTTAAGAACATGCGATTGAAAATGCCTGCTAGAATTTAAAGGTAAATACACAGTGACTTATTTTCATCAAGGAGAACACATTGGGTATTATTATCAGATTGTTAAAATTATGATATGTGGAGTTTGAACAGCTCAATTAGAAAAAAATAAATAAAATGCCATTAGAAAAATGCAAACAATAAAGGAAATGTGCTATTTATATATTATGAAATACATGGAAATAACAAACACAGGGTAAATTATAGAAATTCAATTATAAAAAATCTGCTGGGCAAGGTGGCTCCTGTCTATCATACCAGCACCTTAGGAGGCCAAGGCAGGTAGATCCCTTGAGTACAGAAGTTCAAGACCAGCCTGGGCAACATGGCAAAACCCTGTCTCTACAGAAAAATGTAAAAATTAGCCAGGCATCCTGTTGTGTGCCTGTGGTCCCAACTACTTGGGAGGATGAGCTGGGAGAATCACCTGAGCCTGGGGAGGTTGAGGCTGCAATGAACCATGATCATGCCACTACACTCCAGTCTGGGTGACGGAGTGAGACTCTCTCTCTCTCAAAAAAAAAAAAAAAATCACTAAAATAGTGAGACAGTATTTTTTTATTCATTTCTGCAGAAGATTATGAGATAAGAGCTGTCAAAGCTGGAGTAGTTACATGGAAAAAAACCACTCACACATTTTTTTAGTTATATTTGTTGGCATAAGTCTCTGAAAAAGTCAGTAAGCAATTCAAACTCGAACATTAAAATTTGTATACTGCTTTAATTCAATATTTAAATTCTATCTGAATGAACAACAAAAGAGATAAATAGCACTATTTGCAAAGATGTTCTTTACAGCATTTATTATCATTATGTAAAATTGAAAATAACAAAAATACCCTAAAATTGGAGATTGATTAAGTAAACTAAGGCCTATCCTGACAATGATAAACATTATATATATATATATATATCTCACAATTTAAAACACTGGGATTTCCTTATGCTGTTAATGCAAGTAACATTTAGTTTGCCTAGAATTATGCAAAAATATGTATGTATGTGTGTGCATATGTGTGTGTGAAAATGATTATATTCAATTCAAATAGTGGAATTGTACATATATTTTTATATATTTAAAATGATATTATTAAATATTTATTTTATTAAAATATTTAAAATAATATATTTTTAAATATGTTCTTTTTTTTTTTTTTTTTGAGACAGAGTCTGGCTCTGTCACTCAGGCTGGAGTGCAGTGGCACGATCTCGGCTCACTGCAAGCTCCGTTTCCCGGGTTCATGCCATTCTTCTGCCTCAGCCTCCCAAGTGGCTGGGATTACAGGTGCCTGCCACCACGCCCAGCTAATTTTTTGTGTTTTTTTGTAGTAGAGACGGGGTTTCACCATGTTGGCCAGGAGGGTCTCGATCTCCTGACCTCATGATCCACCCACCTCAGCCTCCCAAAGTGCTGGGATTACAGGTGTGAGCCACCACACCCGGCCTTATTTAAAATATTTAATAATATTTTATTTCTACTTTAATAATATTTTCTATTATACATAATCTCCTTTTAAAGTTTTAAAATAAAAAGTTTTGTAGATAACAATAGACCATATGGAAACAAGGAAGGAGAAAAGAAAGCAATTAAGCTTTACGAAAATATACTGTGTGGCAGAAGCTGTATGATTTAATACATAAAATAAGTCTAAGAAGTAGGTATTATCATCCGCATTTGACAGATGAAGATATTCATGCTTAGAATCAATTTAGTAGAATTTGAGATTTGTGCGACTGCTGCTAAGTTACAAATAGAAAGTATTGAACCTATGCTTTAAATCTTAAGCAGCTGATTTCTCTTTCCAAATCTGGTTCTCTAGGAAGACAAGGATGGGGAAAAATATCGGTTGTTTCATTGAGAAAGGAAAGAGAGCCCACTGGTACGAAATTAACATGTGACTTAGGAATCTTATTTCACAGTACCTGAAATTTGGAAACTAGAAATTGGAGCAAATCACTTCAGGACCAGGGAATATTTTAAAAGTGTTTTTGAGTGCAATTTAATAAACATGATTTTTCTTTGGCTCTTCACTTGCTATAAGAAATCTTTTTTTAAATTTGTGTGTGTGTGTTTTCTATTGGTATGTCAACTCGATAATGTACATTGATTTTATAATTTTGATGTATCATCTGACCTCTTTATACAATTTGGGTGTTTTTAATCTTACAGCTCTTTTAAAAACATTCATTGACTATTGCAAATGAAGTGGAGAAACTCAGACCAAGCCTTTTTATCAGGCATAAGAAAGAGCATGGGATATATAGTTATATCATATCCTAGTTCCATCACTTACTTACTTTGTAACCTTGGGCAAATGATTTAGATTCACGAAATTGCATTTTCTAGTGAGCAAAATTAAGACAAGTATTTACCTCAAGGAATTGTAGAATAAATAGTAATGTATGTAGAGACCATCTTAGATATTACTTTCTATTTAGCTGTTACATAATACATTCTTCTTCTTATTATTATGATTGGATAGAGAGGATGTTTTAATTTTATTGTAAATGTAATACTTAAAAGTTGAGGTCTTTGCCTCATAGCAATTAGAGGATCTCTATTTCCAAGCTTAAGCCCATTGCTTAATTTACTACTAAAAGTATGAATTTAATATTTCTAAATTGTATACGATAGGAATTGGAATTAGAAGATCACTTCTTCTTAGTTTCACTTGGATTTTGAAAGCTCACCTAGAATTAGGAATACCTTAGAAATCAGTCAGTGGCATTAATAGTGATTTTGCACCCCTTTCCTAACACGGATTAACTATTCAGATTTGTTTTCTTTTTAACTATTATTGCACAGAAGGAGAGTCTAATCTCTACTAGGAATGTTAAATCAATAGTACTAATTCTCCTTTCATATCACAGCCAAAGGAGGGTACTTTCCGTCAAAGATCCGTTAACCTTGGAGTCTACTACAAAGTCAGTACTGTCCTTTAAAATGGACCTTCTCAGTTTCCTAGGTGAAAACTAGGTGTAAAGAACTCTGTAGGTTCTTTACGTAGTTGTAGTCAAATGGCCAACAGCGCAAAGAGTGATTGGGAAAAAGGGAAGGACCGGATCAAATACTCAAGTAACAAGAGAAGAAGATGGGAAGGCAACAGAGTGAATAAAATACCTAGATACAAAAGTTAGCCAGGCATGGTGGCTGGTGCCTATAACCTCAGCTACTCGGGAGGTTGAGGCAGAAGAATTGCTTGAACCCGGGGGGCAGAGGTTGCAGTGAGCTGAGATCTCGCCACTTCACTCCAGCCTGGGCAAAAGAGCAAAACTCTGTCTTAAAAAAAAAAAAAAAAAGACTTAGAGGTGCTTTAAATCAGTGAAACAAACAACAGTACAACACCAACCTTTTTGCAGGAGAATCAATATCTAACATGTTTGGCAAATGTTTTCAAACGGGTATTGTTAAAAAAAAAAACTCATAATCAGCTGTGTATCAGGATTTTCCAGAAAGTAGCTTAAATAGCAATGTAAAATATTTAATAATGAAGATTTTACTTGGTAAAACTTCAGCAGATAACTATCGTATAAACTGAAAGAAGTATTTTTTAAAAAAATTAAGGGCAGTTGAGGTTAGTCAGAGATAAGATTTACTGGAAAAGACAGAAACTGCACCTTGTGATGTTGTGTTTTATGCCTAAGGCTGTACCCTGTTACAGTCTTGAGAACAGAAAGCTGCAGCGTTACCAGCCTGGGCTGTCAGAGGACATAGCTTAGAACTGGAAAAAGAGCCACAAATTTAAAGGCAAATCCTTTGAGAAGGAGGGATCCTCAGAAGGGATGGAACACTCAAATCTTAGTACAAAATCTTCCTAAAACTTCGTCTGACCTAGAAATTATGCATGCTGGTTGAGAAATTGTGCATGTAATTGCAGGGAAACGGGAAAGCAGCTGTTAGCAGCTGTAATAACTGATTGGAGACTTTACCTGCTGCCAACCTTATGGGATGCTGAGCTTGGAGTTCTAGTTTAGCTAAACTGACCACCTCTTGAAATAAAATGTATTTTCAGAGAAGTATAACAAAATCCAGATTTTCTTTGAATTTATTATTACTATTCATTATTCAATTAAAAATTAGTAGCTACATGAAGAAACAGGAAAATTAACCTATACTCAAGAAAACAAGCAGTTGGATAGAATGTGACAATGACATAATTAAAATGTTTCTATTAGCACACAAGAATGTTAGAGAAGAGACATTTTCAAGGACTTAATGGGAAAAAGGAATACAATGCATACACACGGAATTTAATCTTAACAAAGAAATATAAGCCATGAAAAGAATGAAACGAAAATTCTAATGCTGAAAAATGCAGTAACTGAAATGAAAAAAGGCAAACACTGTGTGGGTTTAAAAGAAGATTGGCGGTGACAGGAAATAAAGTCAGTTGAGTTGAAGATGGAACTTTTCTCATGCGAAAGAGAAGAAAAAAATGGAAGAATAATGAGCATGGACTCACAAAATGCAAGTGGTCTAACATAATGTAATTGGAATTCTAGAGTAAGATGAGAGAGGAATTGGGGCAGAAAAAATGTTTTAAAGGAAAAATAGGTGAAAACTTCCCAGAAGACATCAATTTACAGATCCAAAAATACAGTAAACACCAAAAATATTAAATGCAAAGGAAGAAAACCAAACCATATATAGACACATCATAGTCAAACTGCTGAAATCTAAAATTAAGGAGAAAATGATGAAATTACATAGAGTGAGAGGAGAATACAAATGAAAGTGGAGTTTTCACAGGAAACAAAATAATAATGTCTTTAAAGTTAAAGGGATGGGGAGCAAAACTAAAAAACAACAACCAAAACACTGTCAACCAGAATTCTGTATCCATAGAAATTATCCTTAAGTGGTAAAAGTGAATAAGAAATTTTTAGTTAGACAAAAACTGAGAGATTTTATCATTAAGAGACCCTTGTTACAAGACATTGAAGACTTAAGAGTCTGAAGGAATCAGATTACCAGAAAGGCTTAAAAATAATCAGTGTATATAATACATATAATCTGTATATATATTTTCATATTGCAGACTATATTGTTTAACTTTATCACTGAAAAGATGATGGAAAATTCCTTGGTATTAAAAATATTTATTTGATGCAGAACAATCAACGAGACTTACTAAGTTATATTTGCTTCTCTATTATATTTATTATATTTCTGTCTTCTTTTTTTTCCTTTCTTTCTGTTTTTTTGGGGTTTTTTTTTTTTTTTTTTTTTTTTTTTGAAATGGTGTCTCGCTCTGTTCCCTAGGCTGGAGGGCAGTGGCACAATCTCAACTCACTGCAACCTCCGCCTCCCAGGTTCAAGCGATTCTCCTGCCTCAGCCACCTAAGTAGCTGGGATTACAGGTACCCACCACCACACCCAGCTAATTTTTGTATTTTTTGTAAAGACGGGGTTTCACCATGTTGGCTATGCTGGTCTCGAATTCCTGACCTCAAGTTATCCACCCACCTTGGCCTCCCAAAGTGCTGGGATTACAGGTGTGAGCCACCATGCCCAGCCTGCTTCTCTATTATATTTCTCATTTGAGAAGATATCATCAAATAATATATTAAAATGTTCTCTTCCATTATATAGATTAGGGCCAAACATATTTCTTATGTTTGTGTTATAAGATAGTCCCTAGTTTTATGTTTCAATGTCAGAGGGTCTAAATAGCACTGATTTATTTTTTTTTACTTTATTTAAAGATCCTTTCTCTTATTCCAAGTGTTGTATGATTTGCATTTTTTAAAATAAAGGCATATTGCTATTGTTTTTGGTTTTATAGTGCGTGATTTAATTTCACAGCATATAAATTGTAGCTCTGAGAAGAATGCTGATATTTTATTTTGGGTGGATAGAATTGCTAAGTCTTATTGTTTCAATAGCTTTCAAGTCAGGCATGTGATGAATGTATGTGCCTGTTAAAGTTATGTTGTTATTCTTAAATTGTTTTTTCACATTTTTAATTTTATAGGTTGGAAGAAATGTTCCATTTGGATTAATACCTTTTTGTACCCTCTGCTCTGAAAAGAAGCTATATGCTTGTAATTAATTAACCTTGGCTATTTAGCAAATGAATTCAAAATATAAGGTTAGCAGGTTAGCTCTTCTATTATCGAAATCACTTATGCCAACCAATTTCGCTTAACAAATTGATACAAGATGAGCCTAATGTTTAATTTTTTTTGGCTTAGAATCTCGTATAGGCTGTTAAGCTACATTCATAACTCTGTCTCCGTTATCTTCCTCCATAAACTTTTATCAGGCCATTGCTTAACAATTGGTCTTTGACATATTGTGCATGTTATTAATAGTTATGACATTCTACACTTCAGGAGCCTTTCAGGATTGCTCTAAATTTTCAGGCAGAAATGGTCTCACAGCAAACCCTTGTCAAACCCCTGTATTAATTTTTTTTTTTTTTTTTTGAGCTGCAGTCTCACTCTGTTGCCCAGGCTGGAATGCATGGAATGCAATGGCAGGATCTTGGCTCATTGCAACCTCTGCCTCCCTGATTCAAGTGATTCTCGTGCCTCAGCCTCTGAGTAGCTGGGACTATAGGCGCCTGCCACCATGCCCAGCTAATTTTTGTATTTTTTGTAGAGATGGGTGTTTCACTGTGTTGGCTAGGCTGGTCTCAAACTCGTGACCTCAGGTGATCCACCCACCTTGACCGCCCAAAGTTCTGGGATTACAGGCATGAGCCAGCATACCCGGCTCAACATCTTGCAGTGCACAATATGGATATTAGGTAGTAATCAATAGGTGGCTGAAATGAGAAATCTGTGCTCAGTAGAACAGGATTTTCTTATAAATCTCAAAAGCTTTTAGATAATACATCTTAAAGCTGGGTGCCAACATTATGCCAATCTTTGTTCTCCCTTCTCCCCTCCACTGCCCACTTAGCGGATGGCTTCAAGCCCACAGAACTGTGCCCTGCCCTGCTGCACTCCACTGATGACCCTATTGTCAGGTCTCTTTGTCTTCCGGGGACAAAGTCATCACTAGGAATTGTGTAGTTTACAAAACACATAAAAAGCCCTTTCCTGAGAGGTGAGAAAAAACTGAACTCCAGCTCAGGCTCTGCTCTTTATGGGAACACTTTTTTTCCTATATTTTTTAGCCTGGAGGGAAAGCCTTTCTCCAATTCTTGCTGTGCCCTCCATATGGTTTAGCTATGGGCCATTCAGTGGCACATAGGATTTTGGTATAATAAAAACACTTTCTATTTCTTACAGAATGTTGGAGTAAATTAATGCGTACATTAACTAAAGGGGTATCACCTACCTTGGAAAGGCTTGTCAGTACATATGAGACAGTCATCAGAATCTTTGACAAAGAAAGGAAGAGCTGGGCATCATCATATCACTATACTTACAGAAACTCGAAATGACATTTATTCAAAGTGGCTGTGACACAAAACAGGTGCCATGCACCGGCCTTATTAGGCAGCTCCCTGGAATAAGCCTAAACTCAGAGGAGCGAGAAAGGAGCTGACTTGGAGTCTAAGGTTTTAGTTAGATGATTTTGCTTTTATGAGTTTGGTTTTTTTATGGATTGATTATATTTTTGAGTTATAGTGAACAAGCAAGAATTTTTACTTTTCTAATTAGTCCTCATTTTACAAATGTGCAATGTTTTCTACAAAAGTAAAAAGCTTTTCAGAAAAACAAACACACCATACACATCAATTGTGTTGATTTCTCTAAAGCTTACTCTGAACCTGGCACGATTCAGAATTGTGTCCTCAATGCAGTAGTTCTTTCCTCAGAGCTCAAAATCTTAGCTGTCAGAATTCCCCTGAACTCATCAAGACTCATTTGTCTCTGTCAGTTCTCTAGAGCCAGTTCATGCCACCTGCTTTGTCTCACAGCCACTTTGAATAAGGGCAGTTTACAAGAGAAAAGAGAACCTATTCCTTGGAATGTTTTGTATCTCAAGGAATTACACAAAATTTTCTTCACAAAGTTCCATTTGCAAGGAAAAGTGCGGGTTAAGCACTGCCTAAATAAATTAAATGGTGCATAATAAAAATATCCTTTCTATAAAAAACTCAGAATACTGTACACTGGTTCAAATGAATATAATAGAGAGATTCTGACCACTGTCTTTGGCTGAAGGACAACAAGTACTGTAGGATAATCTCTTAATACGCAGTTTAGAAGTGCCTTAGTACCATATGTTGTGATATAAATAAACATATATAAAACTCTGATTATTTGTTTTAATTTAAGGGTAGATTTTGCCTCATTCAAAGAACAGATGATAGAATGAACACAATTAAAGCCATGCTCCATAATTATAATTTCTCTCAATTTAGTTAAAAAGTTGACTGTAAATGATTCTTATGTTATAATTGGCTATATTTTACAATAACAAATTTTTAATAGCTTAAAGGTTGGAAATCACATTCTTTTCTAAAGTTATAGTAAACTAAGAAAAATGCCCACATAGAAGGCTGCTAGAATGATCAATATTATCTTGAAACATTTTTGTCTGCTCAAACATAAAAGCAATAAAGTATTGTAGCTTCACATTTCTATGCTATAGAGCATGACCACAATTGTTTTAGCCCTGTTTTGTTAAGAATAGTAAGATTTGTGGTCCTTGCCTTTGAAGAGCCTACAGTCTAGTCGAGTAAATTGTATTTAACAAATAATTAATATGAGGCAAGTGCTAAAAATCATATGAATGAAGTGCTATGGAAACATAGAAGAGAGAAAGATTAATTATGATGAGGAAAAGCATCTCAGAGATGTCTTTTGTTTGGTGGGTTTATTTTTATTTTTATTTTTATTTTGAGACGGAGTCTTGCTCTGTTGCCCAGGCTGGAGTGCAGTGGTACGATCTCAGCTCTCTGCAACCTCTGCCTCCCGGGTTCAAGCAATTCTCCTGCCTCAGCCTCCTGAGTAGCTGGGACCACAAGTGCACACTGCCACGCCTGGCTGTTCTTTTGTATTTTAGTAGAGACAGGGTTTCACTGTGTTGCTCAGGCTGGTCTCGAGCTCCTGTTCTCAGGCAATCCGCCTACCTTGGCCTCCCGAAGTGCTTGGATTACAGGTGTGAGCTACCACGCCAAGCCTCAGAGATGTCATATTGGAACGTATTTGAAAAAAAGTGTCAGAGCCTACAAAGTAAACTATAAGACAAAAATTATTCTAGCACACAAAAAAATCAGAATGACAGAGAATTGTATGCTTGAGGTACTGGCAAGTGTGGCTGACAGAGGGTCCATATGATGAAGAAAAGGCAAGATAAATTAAAGGGTAAGGGAAGTAGGGGCTACTTACGCTACACGATGGCTACTGAATTGTATTCTGAGGACAACAGAGGGTGTTCTTTAAAAGCATGGGACTAGTAGGGTACCAGGATCAGATTTATAGACAAAGATAACCTTGAAGGCATTACAAAGACTCAATAATGGCAATAACAACAGAGGAATCTGAAGTGAGCAGAGTCCCCTATTTCAGTGGGAACGCTATTTCAAAGCCCCAAACAAAAGCAATTAGAGTAGGAATGGTAGAAGCAGGTATGAGAAAAGAACAGAACAAATTAGAGAAACACTTAAGAAGGAGCAATAACAGTGCCAGTTCAAAGGGAAGAGTCAACAAGAAGAAAAATTTATCAGGGATTATTCAGTTTCACTGTTGCCATAGATTTTTCATGTGAAACAACTGAATTTGGAGTAGAAGTAATGATACAATTGTAAGCATGACCATTATTGCTATTTTTTTATGTGATGATTTTGTGTGTGTGTGTGTGTGTGTGTGTGTTAGCATTTCTTTAATTTTACATCAAGAAACTACACCCCATATTTCTTGGCATTTATATCCAAAATTCCGTTTTTAGAAAAACCTGTCCGCCACCACCGCCATTAGTCTTTTTGTCTATCCTTGCTTCTTTTCCCAGCTATATCCAGGATGTTTGGGTAACTCCTGTTGTTGACTTGTTATTAGCTGTGTGACCTTGGGAAAGATATGGAAATTTGTCCATTCTATCATTTATGTTACCTGTCGAATGGTTATGTTAATAATAGAACCTACCACACAGAGTCAATGCAAAATTTAAATTTATTAACACACAGGAAGTGCTTAGTTTATTCACTTTTTGGTAAATGGAAATTAATTAAAGTTAAACTTTGTTATTTTGAAAGGTTCTTAGTGTGAGCATGAAGAGTATTCTTTAAATCATAATTATCTTGGAAGCCAAGAACCTAAGAGGTTCATTGGCTAAAATTTTACCCCAAAGTACTTGTTCTTAGAATTCATATTAGGATTCTGTAACTATGAAACATCATGAAATGCCTAATGTATACTCCTTACTAATTGTGTAATAGCCAATAGTTTTGCCACTCAAAAAAGCACCATTTATTTAAAAAAAAAACTAGCTTCTTACAGAGATAATTGAGTAAAATTAGAGATGCCAATTTCTTTAGAGAATAATTTCTTCTCTACACAGAAATAGTTACTTGTTCTTTCAAATAGACATACCTGTTTTTCACTCATCATCTTAAAATGCTCCAAAGCACTTAGTATGTGAAAATATATATATATATATATATATATATATATATATATCACAATCATTTCCCCAAAGCCACAAAGTGACATATTAAAAAATTTAAATTTGCTCAGGTTTACCGAAAGCTAATGTTGTGTTGCTGTTGTACAATGTCACTTAAGGCAGGCTTCTGTTTATTTTTGTTTTAGTGTGTTCAGTGCTGTATGATTTATAAAGTGTTTCCAAACATGAGTTAAGCCCATGATTTAGGAGTGGCACCTGATTTGCCTCACTGCGCTGAAAAAAAGAGCTGAGAAGAAAAGCCTTACCTGGTTACAGATTCCGTAATCACTGGAGTCAAAACTCAACCCAAATACTCTGACTTAGGTCAGTCTTGCTTTGTTTGCAGCATTTTGTCCTAATTCGCCTCTGTTTGTTAACAGATTAGACATAGAAATACAGATAAGAAGAAATTAAATATGTGAAAAAACAGGAAAATCCGGAAGCACACTACATATCTTTATTATGAGGAATCTAAAATAACCACAAAATACTGTAAAACTGTCACATCTATAATTTATCACCTTTGGTTTGGGAAAACTTGGCAAATTTGTAGAAAATATTAAAGATAAACCCAATTTTGAAAACAGATTTATAATTGATTATTTGCAATTGATGGTGCTGTAAAATTGCAAAGTAAAACTTCATAGTAAAGATATGGTGAAGTACTCAATCTTAGTACTTCAGAATGCGACCTTATTTGGAAATAGGGTCATAACAGAGGTAAACAGGTTAAAATGAGGTCATTGGCATGGATCCTAATCCAGCATGACTGGTATCCTTATAAAAGCGTTTGATTTGGACACAAAGACACAGATGAAAGAAGTGAAGATGATGTGAAAAGACATAATGCCATCTACAAGCCAAGCAATTCCTGAGGCTACCAGAATGTAGGAGAGAGGCAAGGAACAGATGTTTCCTCACAGACCTCACAAGAAACCAACCTTGCTGATATCTTGATTTCAGACTACTAGCCTCCAGAACTGTGATACAATAAATTTCTGTTGTTCAAATCTATCTGTTTGTGGTACCATAGCCCTTGGAAACTTCCTGTTAAGTTTGGCCAATGGGAGGCGCCAGAAGCTAGGAGAAGAGAAGGTCGCAAGGGAGTTCAGAGCCTTTCTTTTCTTGGCTCCCTCTTTGCAAAGAGGGTTGGTTTCACTCTCCTTTAGGATGCTCTCTCTATATATTTATCTTCTTTGGATTCCTGAAGCTCTCTTTTCGTCTCTTCAGGTCCAAGTGTTCAAGGGCTCCCAGATGGTACAAGCCTCAGGGATCTATGTCATCTCTTACTAACTCTTTCCCAGGCCCTTTAAAATAATTAAAAAAAAAAAAAAAAACTCTGAGGAAAGCATCTGGTTTGCATATGACATGCTTTTCTTGGCAGGGCCGTGACTGATACAGCATCTGTCTTCTAAAAGAGACTTGTTTATCCTTTATGCTACTACTGGACATTGTACATGTGATAACACTTATATTATAATGACTTGCCTGAGTAGTATGTCTTTTCATCTCTAAAAGAAGTTCCTTGAAGCTGCTTATTCTCCATTGTAAAACCAGCACCTTATACAGGCTTTGCCATAATGTAAGTCCTCAATATATACTTACTGAATGAATGCATAGATGAATGTTTATTTTTAAGATGCTGCTATATACTGGCTTGTCTACAAAAGAGAAACCTTGGATAGTTAATAAAATAAGCATCATAGAATAATATTAAAATTAATATGTAAAGAAATTCAAAAGATAATAGGGTCAGGGAAAGAAAGTGAACGTGAAAATAAGATCAGTACATGAAATATTATAATTTGCAATGTACTGGCACTAGGTGGATAACAAATACAGTTCTGTGCTTTGTAACAGACAATGGGTAGGCTAAATAAGACAAGTTGCATAAATCAGTGTCCATAAGTTAAATACAAACCAATTACTAGGTGATATACACATATTCCAAAGACTGAGACTGGAGCAGATGCAAATATTAATTTCCAGTTAATCCTCATGAAGAGATAAGCATGTCATGCAATGAACAATGCTTTCAATATGCTCCTACAGATAATTAAAAATGAGTTTCCTAAGACGTTTTTGTGCCACATTCTCATATGACCAATGCAGTAATGCCCAAATAATGTTCAATAAAGATTACTCCAATGGGAGCAGGCTAAGCAAAACAATATAGATGAGGTGCTGTGACAGAATGGACCAACCTAAGCACACATATGTGAACTGCTTATACTTTTGATCATATAGTGATTAATGCCCATAATATCTTTATTCATAAATGTTATACATAAATATTATTTTTATCCACTAAGATTTTGATCAGTATTTTGTGGCAATGAATTCAAGTCTTACAGGTACTAAGAATGCAGATAACTACTGTCGACTCTTATGGGTAAACACATGTTTTTATAGAAAGCCAACCTAATTATTAGGTAAAAATCACCTATAAATATTTTTAACTACCTGGTTAAGTTTATTTTATGTTTAACAAATAAGAGCTAAAGTGGTAAAAAAAAAAAAAAAAAAAAAAAAGAAATACATTTTAAAATGAATGAATACAGCAAGTTTGTAAAAGACAGAAAATAAAATTTTCCTTTTGGTCCCTCCTAGATTTTCCAAGACAGGTTCCAATGAATAATGAGATTCTATGAATAATGAGACTCAAAATCTCATGCTATTTGGAATGAAAGATATTATTGAATAAATAGTTTTTAAAAATTAATGTGATAAAATCTCACACCCCACATATATTTCTTTTTGTTGACCGAGGGGGACAACATGTCACTGGGAAGTAAACACAATACTCACTGCTTGTCCTTTTGAGAAAACTGCACATTGTTTTTTTCTCAAAATATTACAAATTCAATATCACAGATCCCAGCATTTAAAAAGTAGAACTACTATGGCCTACTTTTCGGACTTATCTACTAACAAATTAGCAGGGCTCTAGAAGGGACAGTGTGTGTATGTTTATGTGTTTGATTTAGAGTGTATCCTATACTTATCAACGTAAACAATAAACACAGTTTTCAGGATCCACAAGCTTCTCTCAGTGTTACCTGATCGTCTTCTTGAACTTCTCATTGTAGTGGTCTGTGATCTTCTCATTATCTTGATTACTTAGGAGGAGAAAACTCAGATTCTCATTTCCCAGTAGCCAGACATTTTTTGGTGGTGGTGTTCAAGTGTAAGCGTTAAATTCCTTCTAATAAAATTGGCTATGATTCCTATAATTAATATATATGGCCATAATTTATGCTAGCATAACTTGATTTTGATGGCCCTCTTTTTGTTCTGGCAATCAGCTTCCAAAATGGTCTTAGTGCCTTCCGTGAAAATTATATATATTTGTTTTAAATTTTATATATTTATGTGTATATATGCACATTTTATATGTATATAAATACCTTTTACATCAGTACCTTTGGGCTGCTGAGATCTTATATGAAGACATTTTTAAAGTTTTTCTTAGCTTAGGAAACTCGGTTGTTTTCTGGACAGTAACACAGAGCTTTCTAATTTTTTTCAGGTTTACTTTTTGCTCCCCATATGCTGAGATTCCCTTCCCTCTTTTCAACAAATTACTGGCTGAAAGAACTTCATTATCTAACTATATTCTTTCTGTTGTTTTCTAATGAATAATAGATCCCCAGGATGAATTTTTCATTTGTTTTCATCTTTCTTCACATTCCATTTTGATTCTCTTCAGCCCCTGAAGGGATTGTCCATAAAATGGTCTCTTCCATCAGGGTCACAATATTTACGTCGTTGGGCCTTCTCCTCAGGCTGTGCATATCTTAGGTTTCCTGCACTCTCAATATAAGCTGCTTATCTTCTTCCAATTTCTGCTTATCTTACTCAGACCCCCAGTCATCGCTGTGCCATCAGGAGATTTTTCCTAGTAGCCAGCATGACCCTGCCAGTCCTGTGATCAGGCTGCCACACCACCATGCTTCTGCCCAGGAGCTGACATTTTGAACAATGTGGGGAGACTGACGGAGATATAAGTTTAAAAAGAGGCCTCTCATACTGCTTGGTAGATATGGAACCATGGAATGCCCAAAGACAAAGTCAAGATTTTGCCCACAACAATTTAGGGTCTACTTTGATGCAAATAGATGATCGATGTGCCAAATGTTCTACGTCATAGACTATGGTTTCAGTAATCCGAAGGGATGTAACCTCCTGGTAAATCCTCTAAGATAAAGTTGTTTCAATCTATCACTCTGGGCAAATCAATAAATTAACTTACACTTGGCACCTTTTAGCTGTGAGCCAGTTAAATGTGAAATGTCATCAACCACAACAGATTGCTTCAATTTTAACATTCATTTATCTGAAATTCTTATTTCTGACAAAATTTAGGAGGTGTTATCAGTAGGAATTGCAGTGGACTACATATAGCAAGTAACTTATATTACAGTGGCTAAAAATTGATTTTTGATTTGCTTTTTTCCAAATAAAGGGAAGTCCAAAGATAGGCCATAAGAAGCTGGTATGGGGACAACATCATTTCATTGGGGATATTATCATGTCCTTTTAGCTTTCTTTGCCACAATTTTCAGGTTGTGGTTCTTGTTCTTATTTTTACAAGATCTTTGCTGTAATTCAGGTAGTTTTTTCTTCAAAAAGAAGAAAAGATGAAGAACCAATGGTAATAGGGTATAGACTATTTGAGTCAACCTCCTTGGAAGCTCAAAGCCGATATTTTGACCGACATCACACGGACATTTCTATTTATTAAGGATGGGTGGGAAATACATTTTTTTTTTATCTTGGCAATGCTCTGACCCCAATGAAATCATGTTTTTTTTTTTTTTAAGAGGAAATTGGGAATACAATCTCTGCCACAGAAGATCAGATTTGAGGCTGTGTGATAATGTATACGCAGGAAAATATCTTTTTGTTTTCGACAATATGAATGTATGCATGAATATTTATATATGTGTGTGTGTGTGTATGATGGGGATAGTGTGGGGATCAAAGGAAAGCATGAAACAAACTCATCCAAAAGTAGGACCAATGTATTAATAAAGAAGTAACAATAAGGGAGTAGTATGAATGTATTCCCATTTTTACCCCACTAGAAATTATGTCTGATTAGAGATTATTCCTGTCCGTTCTGACTGCCATGGTTTAATTATGGTGCAGGAGTCTGTATTAAAGTCACGCAACTTATACTTACGGCTTATTAGCATTGATGAAATCAAAGGCTTCAGAATATGTCAATAAAGGCTCAAAGCAGTCTTACAACTTTTTTTCTAACACAGTTTTCCACAAAGTCCTATGATTCTCTTTATACATAAATCAATAAAGAAGGAACTGTGTCTAGAGTCTGTGGACTTCTGCTCTTGAATATTATCCTGAGAAACTTAGCAGAAGAAATTTTTTTACTTCAATGAGATAACTAATAAGTTAACACATCTATAATATATGGGACATCATATGAAGAACATCATAATTTTAAATGCATAATAGACTCTGGCTGTAATAAGACAGTATGAACTGATAGTATTTAATAAGATACCAAGTCTGATCAAATATGAAGTATAAGAGAGACTTCAGTAATCCTCAAGACAATAGAAAATATTCAGAGACACAATTAGCTTTGGCTTATTAATCAAATTTTTCTATGGTGGACTATTCTAAGGATCAATATGCAGTTAATCCTAGAGTTAACAAAGTTGAGAGCAGTTTATAAAACCAGGAAAATAATTTCCAATAGAGTTACAAAAATATATCTAATACCACAAACTAATTTGCCAAATTCAAATTATAGCATATTTTAATTGGAGGAAGTTTTATTTATGAATATTGTCTATTTTATCCTTGAATCCAAAGAACTACTGAAAGGACTAGAAGAAAAAGAGAAACAAAAGAAGAAAATATCACTTCTTATTTCTTTCTTTAAAAAGTTAGCTTTTTAAAATATATATCACTTTATATGAACCATTCTTCTGGGGATATGGATGGTACACTGTATTTAATCAAATTTCAAAAGTTTTACTCCAGAATACAAGTACTCTAGTAGTTTAAGGAGAAAAAAGTGTTCAGTTTAAACAGGGAGGTAAGGGCTAGAAGGAGAGAAGATGTGAACTGAGCCTAAAAGAATGGGTCAAATTTGGAGGATAAGTCAACTCCATTGAGGAAACCCCTTCCAAAAGAGCAAACATGGAAATGATCTATGTATTTGTGCAATGATGCAATAAACAGTAACACTGGTTGAGATATATGAGGGATATAAATGCAAAATAAGAATAGGGCTGGGATATTAAAAATAGCTGTTAGAGGTTTCCCAATTTAGAATCATGAATTAAAAGTTGACATGCATGTATACATATCAGAAAGGGTCATTCTCTGTGGATCACAGTTTTGTATTTTTTCCTGAAAAGAAAGAGGCATTTTTTGGTGGTAGATTTAATAAAGCATTTTGATGGGTTTATATTTTGTTTTATCCTGTGGGATAATTTTGACATTTTTTTAAGTTGCAATTCAAAGTTTATATATTTGCCATGAAACCAGTAGCAGACATTCTTAGAATCTGAAAAGATATGATGTTTCATAATGTGGTTATAGGTTGAGTATAAAGTAGCTGGATGGACAGGTGAACTCTGTCTGTATTCTCTCTATGTGGGACGTTAGTAAAATTGTAGCCTCATTTTCTTATGGTATCATTGCAGGAATACTCTATTTATTTATACATGAGCCAACCTGTTATAACTTATATACTTGGCATTCCTGGTATGTGATAACAACTATGAAGATAAATTTGGTATCTCTTTAGTTAAGACAGTGGTTTGCATAGAATAAAAGTGTAATACCTTTTGAATTGAATTGAGTGGTACTTATTGCTACATGATTTTGTTCATGTTTCTCTAAGACATCAACAGATATTCAGTAAGCATTTGTTGAATGAATAAATGAGAGTTTAGCAATTTCAACAGCGACTTTATTGATGCTTTTGGGTAAAAATGCTAAGTTTTTTAGGTTTCCTAGTTTGATACTCACTCTGTAGTTAATGTATTATAGTATACCTTCTGATAATGAGAGCTTCTTTGGGCAAGTAATTTGGTTATCTATAAGAAAAAAAGAAAACCTATTACAGCTTGATGGACTTCTCAGAATCTGATGTAGAAGTGTGGCAGCAGTTATCACATATTTTAACATCAGCTGTGATTTTTCTTCTGTCCTCGATATGTTAAAATGAAAACTGTGCACATAGGGTCTACATATCATGAAAAGGTTTTGTAGGCATACATCTAGTTGTATAGTTCTTATCTCTAAATTCTCATAATAATTAAGAAATAAATAGGCCGGGCGCGGTGGCTCACGCTTGTAATCCCAGCACTTTGGGAGGCCGAGGCGGGCGGATCACGAGGTCAGGAGATCGAGACCACGGTGAAACCCCGTCTCTACTAAAAATACAAAAAATTAGCCGGGCGTCGTGGCGGGCGCCTGTAGTCCCAGCTACTCAGAGAGGCTGAGGCAGGAGAATGGCGTGAACCCAGGAGGCGGAGCTTGCAGTGAGCCGAGATCGCGCCACTGCACTCCAGCCTGGGCGACAGAGCGAGACTCCGTCTCAAAAAAAAAAAAAAAAAAAAAAAAGAAATAAATAAGAAAGCATATTACCAATAAAAATTAATAAACACATCTAAAAATACTCAAATTAAAGCCGGATTTTTAGGATAGAAGGATTGAAATTTCCAGAAGACAGATTTCAATTCAACAGAAAGAAGAAATATTTGCAATGAATGCCTCATGAAGTAGTAAATTAGTTCAAAAATATTCAAGTAAAGTCTGCATGCTTTTTTTCATGAGTTTCTTAGACTAAATACCCTAAACAGGTTTCAAATTAATCCCATGAACATTCGCCAAATGTGTATTCTGTTCATGGCTTTCTTGAAAAGGTTTCCTCTACAGGTGTATTCTGAGAGATGGGTAGGAATTCCAAGCTGAGGCAGGATGAGGCCAAGATCACTTCAGTGTGGACAGATTAACAAGCAGGAACAAATTTTGGGAAGGTTGGTTTTCGGATAAAGAACGCTTAAACATTGAGGTAGAAATAAATGTAAAATTATTGAAAAATAGAATTGGAACTATTTGTACCAGGTTTTGAACTCGGCAAGAAATTTGGTCCTAATTTTTATTTGAAGAGTAGTCCTTAAAGGTTTTGAATTACATGATCAAGTCAGTATTTTAATAAGATTGTCTGGCTACAGCCAGATTGTGGGAATAGAGCAGAGAAATACTGAAAGAGACTGCTTCATGATTCAAATAAGGGATGATGGTGGCAATAATGAAATATTAGGAAAGACAGTGCAATGTATTTGAGGTAGACTTTTAAAAATAAGGATACTATTTCCTAATAATGTTAAATAATAGCATTAGGTTTTCAATCAGAATTCATAGGACATATGGATATATAAATTGTTATGGCTTTTTTTAAACTCAGAAATTAAGGAGAAGAAATTTTGAGAAATTTCATTCAATGTATTCTAAGACTGTCCATTGGTCTTAGGATGTTCCCACTGTTAACCTTTCTTTGACATATAGTTTCTATCCTATACCTTTCAGGGAACAATTAGCAGGTGAAAACTTATCAGCAAAGAAAATAACAAGAGGTTGATCAGTGCTTGATGTTTTCTTGTCCCTTGGTATCCCTTTAAATTTGGACAGTTTATGTCCTTTTAAAAATGTTTATCATTATGGAACTTCTTGCAAATTTCTAAATTTCATATATCTACGTTAATGTGGATCTGAAATCTATGAGGCTTTATAGATAATGGGGCAATAGCCACAGTCCCCAACCTTTTTGGCACCAGGGACTGGTCTCATGGAAAACAATTTTTCCACAGTCAGGGGTGGGGCAATGGTTTCAAGATGCAACTGTTCCACCTTAGATCATCAGGCATTAGATTCTCATAAGGGTAACGTGCAACTTAGATTCCTTGCAAGTGCAGTTCACAATAGGGTTCCCACTCCTATGAGAATCAAATGTCACTGCTGTTCTAACAGGAGTCAGAGGTCAGGTGGTGCTTGCTCACCTGCCACCACAGGCAGTGCAACCCAGTTCCTAACAGTCCAGGGACCAGTACCAGTCCGGGCCTGGTCTGTGTAACTACTTTGTCTGGCTTGGATGGTTTATACCTTTGAATGGAGTTTCCTTAATGTAGGCAGGAATTATCTTGATTCTATATTTATCATGAGGAAAATGTGTTCTCTACATATTTCTTTCATACCCTCCTGCACCCCTCCTTCTTCTTTAACATCATATATACTCTCCTATGAGCTCTCATTCCAGGCTTCTTCAGAATTGTATGTATTATGATTTTACATTTTGTTTTATCATAAATAATTCCCTTTTCTAAAACAGAAGTAGGTTATATATTTGCTTCACTATTCTTTTGCAAAATTTAAATTTCAGTTACTTTCTGGATGTATTTATGTTTACTGGTAATGCCAAAGTCTAGGGGTTTTGCCATATGTGGATTGTGCATATGTGTCCTTAACACCCTATGGGTGTCTTCAAAATATAATCAACATTATGTTATAATGTTGTGTTTTTATGTCTCTATATTTCACCAGAACTGTACATTATTAAAATATGGAGATGTACTTTATTAATTTTTAAAGTTGTGGTCTTGCATGAGTTGGAACTTTGTAAATGGGCGTTGATAACTAAAGATTTTTTTCTATTAAATATTACTTCACTCTATCTAAAAACCTCATATTTGCCTTTCATTTCTATCAGGTTTACTTGTTTATATTTTAGTAAATCAAGCTTGCTTTACTTTAAGTTGGTACAACTGGGTAGTATTTCTAATCACATTTTGTATTTTATCTTCTGAATGCCTCTGTATGATTCAGAGTGTGCTCATATAGAATCTTTTCAACAATGTAACCATGGCTACTGTGGCATTCATTGCCATACCATGACCTGGGCATTGTCCTCTAGAGTAATATTTTTTTTAAAGAACGCCAATTCAACAAATAAATAAAAATATTCATGGGGCATGATTTTTAAAAAATTATTTTCTTAGAAAAATAGTAGATTATGTAATCTATATTTAAATTATTGACTAGATGATTACCAATAAAATGATATTTTTATACATACTAATCTGTTAATAACTAGTTAGGTCTGGAAAGTAGCCCTATGGGGCCAGCTTTCTAATATTTGAGCCTGAAATTAGTTAATTCCTCAACTAGAAAAAAAGTAAAAAGATGAGTTACATCTGACATAAGTGCTGTTCAACGTTTTTTTTAGCACTGTAGACTGCATTAACCATATCATATTCCAGAAGACAAGATCACTAAGTTTTCAGAAAACATTACAGTGTTCCTAGCAAATAGCATTTTGGAAAAAATTATTTTGCTAGTGGAATATGTAAAATGAATTAAATATGATTGAAATACTTTTATTCAAAAATTTATGAGAGTTAAAATAGGGTTTTGTAAATAGAAAGTGACGATAGAAGGAGTCCAGCTAGAAAAGCTGTTTAGTTGCTCACACAGAGCCTTACAGGATGGTAGTAAGTTATATAAAGATGAATAATCTTCTCCTTAACTTTAAGGGCCGTGAGCTAAGTACTACTTCCTTTTGTAGAACTTATTACATTGAGCATTATAACTTTTCAAGTAAACTTTTAATTTGTAATAGTTTTATATTTGCCAAAAATGTGTAAATATAGTTTTCATATACTGTGCATAGTTTCTTCTATTTATTAACATCTTACTCTGATACATCTGACAAACTAATGAACCAATACTCATAGATTATTTTTAACTGAAGCTCATACTTTTATTCATATTTGCTTAGTTTTTTAGTCTAACGTCCTCTTTCTCTTCTGGGATCCCATCCAAAAACCACATTACATTAAGTCATCATGTCTCCTTAGGCTCCTTTTAACTAACATTTTCTCTGACTTCCCTTAATTTTTATGACCTTGACAGTTTGAAGAAGCTGTTACAGAAAATGTCATTAAATTAGCGTTTGTCTGATTTTTGTATTGTTATAAAGGGGTTGTAAGTCTTTGGGAGAAAAGCCACAGAAGTAATATACCATTCTCTAATTAAACATTCATATCAAGAGTACATTCTCTGAATATTACATATCGTTGAAGTTAACCTTCATCATCTGCCTGAGGGTGTGTTTCTCAGATTTATCCACCATAATGTTTATCTTTTTCTCCACTTACCATATCGTATCTTGGAAGGAAGTCACCACATGCAGCGCACACTTAATGGGTTGGAAGTTTGCTCCATCTTCTTTAGGGGAGTGAATCTACGTAACTTATTTGGAATTCTTCTGCACAGGAGATTTTTATTCCATTTATCTCTTGATTCAATCACTTATTTATATTATAATGGACTCATGGAAATTTATTTTATACTTTGGCTTATATTCTAATAATACATTATTTATTTTGTTTCTTAACTCGTTTCATTTTTGGCCATGGAGAGCTCATGGAGAATGGCATTAGAAACCATCATCTAGGTACTAGGTATACTCACTGCTACTGGAGGTGTTATTAACTTTTATAAAGTTAAAAATGTATCATTAACCCAAGTAACTGCTTACATCATATTACCTACATGATGAAATTCAAAATCCATTAAAATGGGAGAAAAAGATTGCTAATTTCCCCCAATATTTATTTTCTATTGTGTTCCCTTTAATAGGGCCACTAAATATTAACTGGATATGGACACCAACAATAAACTCAACATTTCTAAGGTCCCTTAGAGTCAGATGTGACAGCTATTGAGGATGGGATATAACAGATATCATTAAGTAACTTTTTTTGTTCTTAAATGGAGGAGACATACCCTTCTTCTACTCCTTTCTTCTTTTGCCAACCTGGAATGTGGATATGATGGCTGACCACAGAGCAGTTTGACAACATGGTAGAATCAGGTCCTCATTCTTCAGTTAGTCATCACAACAGGGCTGGGATGCCAAAACTTAAATGAGAGAGGCATAAAATTTTCTCTTCTAATCATTTTTCATTTAATATTTCCTGTCAAATCACACTCCAGCCTAATTCTAACTATATTTGGTATACCCACTTCAGATGATTATGTGTTCCAGACACTTACCTCTAATCAAATAAAGATTTATTAAGCATTCCATGTGAGCCAGACTCTATAGTAGGAGCTAGGAAGGAATTTGAAAATGAACAAGTTAACAAGTCCCAGCCCTATTGAGACGATACTCTAGTCATATAATAGAATGTTCCTGAACACTCAATTCTTATGTCATACGCACATTCATGTTTCTGAAAAAAATGTTCTTCACTTCTTATTATCTGCAGGGAAATCTCATAATTGTTTAGGAAGACTCATCTGAACATTTACCTTTTGGGGGAAATTTTCTGTTACGTATGCGTATGGTATTAGTCAGTCCTTCATATATGCTTCCGGAGAACCTACTACAAACTTTCCATCTTGATATCAAGTCATACCATTTTTTGGATAGACCATAAGCTCTTGAAGACAGGTTGTCTTTTCATTCAAGTGTTATTATTATTTGCCAAAATGATGTCGGATGTGAAGTGTTTGGTATAATTCAATTTTGTTAATTTACATGGATGATATTCCATTTGAGAGAGGATAATTTTAGTGTCTAATATCTGGGGAATTCCTTCTACTTATTCAGGTAGCAGGGGATCTAGATTAATGATCAGAAGTTTCCATGATGATTTTTGGAATAAAAAACACAGCTTTGCTGTATGGCCTGGATGGTGTTTGAACCAGCCCATGTGAGGCCTGAAGAATAATTACTTGTTCCACAACAAAATGTATTTCAATGATATTCTTTAGATTCTAAATTGCATCTTGTTATAGTGAAAAAAAATTCCTTGAAAATATTCATAACAGCCACATACTGGCTATATCTGTCAATAGCTCCAACATAGCCAGCCTCTCAGATTAGAATATAGCACTCTCTCCTAGTTGAAAATGAGTTGACATAATTGGATTGAATTTTGGGAGCATTTTAAATGGAGTCCTATCTTTAAACACTGGTATCACACATGGCCCACTGAGATGCTCCTGCTGTTGGAGGAACACAGAAACTGAGAAGAATCTGAACTTTCGTGAGTGCAGTTCATGCTCAACCTGCAGCATGCAGGCTTAGAATGTGGTGGTGACTGAAGTCTTTTGCACTATTCAAATGCTTTTTTTTTTCCTTTATTTTTCTCTCCTCCTCAGCCTGTGAGCATATATAAGTTTATAAAGACATATTATCTACTTTATCGTACAGCTCTACGTAACCCAAAGAGCATAAATGTGTCTAACTCCCTGACACAACCAAATCTCTTGAGTTACTTTCACCTCTGAGATATTATGTCGCAATCTCTCTGCTCTGCTATGAGGTGCACTCCTAGTTACAAATAAACAAGATCGATTTAGCAGAAACTGATACAATGCTGACATGTTAAACACCAACCTCACCAGTAATCATTTGTAATGCTCGAAGAAGGAAGCATGTTGTGTATTAGTCATGTTTAAAGGACTTGAAAGTAAGGAAAATCATTATTTTACTCATGCTTTGGGCAGGGTAAGAACTTAGTAAATATTTGCAGACTCGAATATAATAGTGGTATTTTTTTACAAGCAGGCTGAATAGTCGGATAAATTGAATTATGGCAAATAAAAATGATGATGAAAACCATTTGTTCACCAGGCTTAGCTTGTTTGGCTTTCACAAGGTTTCAACCTGGAAGCCAAACCCTTGGGCACAACTTTGTGGTTTTATCTAGTAGTTTATCAAACTAAATAATAGAATATAGCATACTTGCATCATCTGTTTCAAATGTATCTGTCATAAATTTAAAACCATCTTTTTTATTAGTAAGCTTTATATTATTGGTTGATATTATATCGCAGACATTCTATATAGAAAAGTCTGACATGAAATGAGAATGCTTGAAAATGTCAGTTTTTTCGTTGAGGGTGCCCTGAGTTTTGAAGCTTTTCAGTGGCATGATTATAAGTAGGACATACCCTTTGTCTTTTCTTTCCCTATTTTTTTCCCAGAAAAGACAGTGCCTAATGTTTGAGTATAGAAGCAGAGATAATGCTAAATATTTGAGGAAGTGTTGGTGAGCTGAGGCGCACCATGAGCTTTAATTAGGAACAGGTGAAAATTGTGAACATTGAGACTAGCCTGGATTGTAAAACAGGTGGTGTAATCTAACTCCTTTTGGTTTTCAATTACAAACAGGTGAAAATTGTGAACATTGAGGAGAGCCCGGATTGTAAAACAGGTGGTGTAATCTAACTCCTTATGGTTTCAAAAGTAAGATACAGTGGCCTTTGGGAATTTTCTGTAATCGTATTTGGAGAATGGAGAAAAACATGATGACCTTTTCACATACATTTCCAATTCAATATTCATCACATGAACCTTAAGAGTTAGTAATATTTCTATTTGCCAAAAGCTTTCACAGTAGGCTTTTAAGCTTAAGATTAGAATTCATTGATTTATATTGTCCTTTAATTTTCAGTGCTTTTGTTTATGGTAAGTTGCCTTTCTGTAGACAATGTTTGTGTATATATCTGATAATCTTCGGAATTTATAGAATTAAAATAAGTTTTTGGTGAAATTCAGATAAGATGTATTTTTCTGCACATATATAAAGTTATACTATATGTCCCTTTAAATCAGAAATATAGGTAATGATTTTTAACATGGAATTATAATAAACAAACTAGAAAATGCTTACCTTTATATTTATTCAAATATTGATGTAGCTATTTAAGGAATTACCGCAGATTTTTTGTTAAGAAGAATTTCCAAACATTGATCTAACATGTTTGTTTATAGCTTGTCTTTCTAATCTTTCATTAACAAAGACCTAAAAACTATCCTTTATTATTTTCATAATTCGATATTCGTGTAATCCGTGGGTCACCTTCTGACCACGAGTGGGTGCTCCTTTATTCTCAATTTGCAGGCTTGAATGTTTCTCATTTATATACTGTTATTTCTCTTTGAAAAGGATGTTTATTGTGAGTATCTTTGGTGAAGCTGTTTTTATTTTTTCCATCATATTTTTAGTGGGACCTTGGAACCATTACAAAATCTCAACAAGAAGCATGAAAATGGAGTGCGCTTTTATTCTTTTCCCATCCTGTCATAGTCCTCTTAGCTGCTGCTATGGCAACAGACTGGCAACAGTTGTAGAGGAAACCATGCTCAGACTAAGGCCAGATGGAGGGAGTTGGTGCCAGTGGCAGCATTGCAGGGAAGCTGCATAGCAGTGATGAATTGGAACTTGGCTGTGTTCCTCTCCAATAGACAGGCAAGATGGAAAGGGAAGGAAAAGGGCAGAGACTATGGAGTACCACATAAGCTGAGCAGTCACTCACAGGATTGTGGTCCATGTTAATGGGAAATCTAAATTTCCTACCTAGTTTAAAAAAATATGTAAAACATGCTAATGTCTATACGCTATTAAAAACAAGCTTTGTGACATAATTTCTGTTCTAATTGACTTGCTGTGAAACATTCCTTCTACAAATTGATATTGTATTCTATCCCTCTAGTCTTTCAACTAATGACCCCCTGAATTCTTATTATTAACAGTATACAATATATCTCTTTACTGTTGCTGGTGACAGTGGAATTTTTTTTTCCATTAAGAAATGTCACTTTTAGTATGCAGGTTGGAGGCCACTAAATGCATAACATTTTTGTTATAAATATATTAATGATGTTTCTTTAGAGTTAACATGAATTTCCTATTCTCAATGAGCTTTTATGATACAATAATCAAGATTAATATCAAATGAATAAAGAGAATAACAAATGATTTAGTAATAAAATGCAGATATCTATACAGAGCTGTACTTTTAGGCAAACAATTTTTCCTGAAGGAGAGGCTTTAAAGGCTTTCCTAGTCATGAATAAAAATAGCAAAATAAATAAAATAAAACAAAGCAAAATAAAAAATTAAGAAATACATCTGAGTGGTAATTTCCTCTCTTATTGATGAACCCAGTTTGCATTTGTGTTTTTCATTTTTTACTTTTACTTTGTAACCCAGTTTGCATTTGTGTTTTGCATTTTTAAATTTTTTATTAAATTAAAAAATCCTAGAAAACAGAGGTACAGACATGGAATAATGTGATCAGTTGTTATTTAATATTTTGATGAGGTAACAGTACATTTTCAAGAAATTTTAAATTGAAGACCAAATTTGAGGTGGATTTTATTTTCTAAATTGCTGGTATGAGTCATGTGGTAGATGGTATCTCTGATTTAGCTGACAGATAAGAAATGTGGCTGTTTATCAACTCCCAGGGTAAAGCATGTAAGTTGTCTTAAGAACATATGCACTTGAAGCATGGCAATACCATAATTAGTTTCTGAAATGTTTCTTGGGTCTTAAACAAGAAAAATGATCATTTTACAATCTAAGTTTGAGATATATTTTAGCAGATAAATGTAATCTGTAATTAAAGTTCTTTTTATTTTTATTGTGAATTATAGTTATCATTTATCTAATATAAAAAAGAAATGCCAATTTTATTTCATTCCAGTGAACATAACTATACTATCCTTGTTACATCAGCAAGGAGAAGATAAGAAAGATTGCACTTTGAATTATTTACATTTGAACTTACCAAGACATAATGATACCTTTATTATGTCGGGATAATAACATATTGAAGCAAGCTTGATTAGCTAATGTTCCTTATTTCTGATAGGTGCCCAGGGTCATATTAGAGTGATGAAAAATAATACCAGTATTTGAATATGATAAAAATATTATGAATAGCCTCCAACATGGATGTGTGTGTATTTATATATTTACATATACCTATATGCATACATATTTATATATGAAAAATATTAATAAACTAAGCTTCCATATGTGTACTTTTCTAGTTGGCATTTTAATTTTTTAACTAAATATATATGCATTCAGTTTTTAATGAAAACCTTAAAATGTCTTCAAAAATAGAATGTTATAATTTACCCTTCTCCAGCTTCAATAATTTTCAATTCCTTTGCCAAGACAATCCTAAGCCAAACGAACAAAGCTGGAGGCATCACGCTACCTGACTTCAAACTATACTACAAGGCTACAGCAACCAAAATGGCATGTTACTCGTACCAAAACAGAGATATAGACCAATGGAACGGAACAGAGCCCTCAGAAATAATACTACACATCTACAACCATCTGATCTTTGACAAACCTGACCAAAACAAGAAATGGGGAAAGGACTCCCTATTTAATAAATGGTGCTGGGAAAACTGGCTACCCATAGGTAGAAAACTGAAACTGGATCCCTTCCTTACACCTTATACAAAAATTAATTCAAGATGGATTAAAGACTTAAATGTTAGACCTAAAACCATAAAAACCCTAGAAGAAAACCTAGGCAATACCATTCAGGACACAGACGTGGGGAAGGACTTCATGTCTAAAACACCAAAAGCAATGGCAACAAAAGCCAGAATTGACAAATGGGATCTAATTAAACTAAAGAGCTTCTGCACAGCAAAAGAAACTACCATCAGAGTGAAAAGGCAACCTACAGAATGGGAGAAAATTTTTGCAATGTACTCATCTGACAAAGGGCTAATATCCAGAATCTACAATGAACTCAAATTTACAAGAAAAAAACAAACAACCCCATCAGAAAGTGGGCGAAGGATATGAACAGACACTTCTCAAAAGAAGACATTTATGCAGCCAACAGACATGTGAAAAAATGCTTGTCATCACTAGCCATCAGAGAAATGCAAATCAAAACCACAATGAGATCCCATCTCACACCAGTTGGAATAACAATCATTAAAAAATCAGGAAACAACAGGTGCTGGAGAGGATGTGGAGAAATAGGAACACTTTTACACTGTTGGTGGGACTGTAAACTAGTTCCATTGTGGAAGACAGTGTGGCGATTCCTCAAGGATCTAGAACTAGAAATACCATTTGACCCAGCCATCCCATTACTGGGTATATACCCAAAGGATTATAAATCATGCTGCTATAAAGGCACATGCACACGTATCTTTATTGTGGCACTATTCACAATAGCAAAGACTTGGAACCAACCCAAATGTCCACCAACAATAGACTGGATTAAGAAAATGTGGCACATACACACCATGGAATACTATGCAGCCATAAAAAAGGATGAGTTCATGTCCTTTGTAGGGACATGGATGAGCTGGAAACCATCATTCTCAGCAGACTATCTCAAGAACAAAAAACCAAACACCGCATGTTCTCACTCATAGGTGGGAATTGAACAATGAGAACACTTGGACACAGGAAGGGGAACATCACACACCAGGGCCTGTTGTGGGGTGCGGGGAAGGAGGAGGGAAAGCATTAGGAGATATACCTAATGTAGATGACGAGTTAAGGGATGCAGCACACCAACTTGACACATGTATACATATGTAACAAACCTGCACTTTGTGCACATGTACCCTAGAACTCAAAGTATAATAATAATAAAAAAAATGTAGGCCTGGCGTGGTGGCTCACGCTTGTAATCCCAGCACTTTGGGAGGCTGGGTGGGTGGATTACTTGAGGTCAGGAGTTCAAGACCAGTCTGACCAACATGGTGAAACCCTGTCTTTACTAAAAATACAAAAATTAGCTGGGCATGGTGGTGCACGCATGTAATTGCAGCTACTTGGGAGGCTGAGGCAGGAGAATCACCTGAACCTGGGAGGTGGAGGTTGCAGTGAGCCGAGATCGCACCATTGTATTCTGGCCTGGGCAACAAGCGTGAAACTCTGCCTGGGGCGGGGGTGAGGGGGTGGAGGGAATTTGGGTTGGGGGGGAAAAATAATAATTTTCAATGCTTAAGTATTCTTGTTTCATCCATATAAAAACTCCCCTCCCCATATGGTTATAAAGATAATCACAAATAGAATATAATTTAATTATGAAATGTTTGAATATATAACTGTAAAAATAATAGGATTTAAAAAATATAAAAATATTATTGTGCCCAAAATAATTAAGAATATTTGTTTATTTTCATCAGATATTCAATGTTAAAAATTTTTGGATTGTCTTTCTTGAAAAAATTTAAAGCTTTTTTCTAATTAGAATTAAAGATGCATTTTAAATACATTTTAAGCTAAATCTAGAACTAAAAGCAATCTCTGTCTCTCTGTGTCTCTGTTTCTTTCTTTTTCTCTTCTTCCCTAGCTATTTATTCATTAGAGATACCTACTCATTTGCCTTTAGAGTTTCTCAAGATCTGGAGTTTGCTAACTTCAAAATATTCCTTTTTCCCCTTTATTTCCTATAAACTGGTAGTGAAATTCAGGTTTGTTTTTTGGCAAGACTGTACCATAGGTGGTGGTGTGTACTTACATCAGAATGTTGCCCTATCTGTGATGTTTGCAGCCACGACCAACATTTATTATTTTATTAAAGGTTGCAAAACAGTCATATTCTGATTCACGTGCTCCTTTCTACCTTTTTATAAAATACTTCGTTATCCTACAATAAGTTTCATATAAGAAAGGAGAGATAAATGCATGAGTCTTTCCATTTATTTGTTTATTCACTTTATTGTGTTGCATTTTATAACATGTATATACCCATAGTGTTGTTTCTAATTTTTAAGAGATATAAACAATACTGTAATATAAATGCTTATACATATTTTGACAATTTCTACTTTAAAACTGCAAAGTTTTTCTCAGTGCAGGACATTAAAATTCCTCTTCAGCCAACATTCTTTTGTGTTTATGTTTTATTTTTTAAACTATTATTATTATTGTTAATCTCATAGGTGTGGAATGATTTATCATTATTAATAGCTAACATTTGTTGAGTGATTAGTATATACCAGGCCTTCATTTAGACAATTTAGAAGCACAATTTTATTTAATTTACAAGTATTTTTATTAGGTAGCTGCTATTATTATTCTGAGGAACTAAAGTTCTTTTCATTTTTATTGTGAATTATAGTTATCATTTATATAATATTAAGAAGAAAAAAAGGAAAAAGGGAAAAATGAAGGCATAGAAATATTAAGTAACTTGTACATGGCTAGTGAGTGGCAGAGTCAAGATTTTAGCCAAGATAGTTTAATCATTAAATAATAGTGGATCCCAATAGTTGGAATTTGTATTTCTTGATTTTTAGGTATATCGAACCTCTTTACATATATTTATGACCATTCTCCTGCCTCAGCCTCCCGAGTAGCTGGGATTACAGGTGTGCACCACCACTGCTGGCTTTTTTTGTTGTTTTGTTTTGTTTTTTTAGTTGAGACGGGGTTTCACCGTGTTGATCAGGCTGGTCTGGAACTCCTGACCTCAGATGATCCTCCTGCCTTGGCCTCCCAAAGTGCTGGGATTACAGATGTGAGCCACCACACCCAGCTTCATTTTGTCATTGTTAAGGATAAAGTATAGATGTCATAAAATTCTTTCTATGCATTTGGATTTTAATTTGTGAGGCTATAGCCTTCTGAACCTTGAAGAAGTTATCCAAATAATACTCCTCTGACTGTGACTAGTAAACACTAAAGGATACGGTATCTTTTGTACAGTTGTCCTGAGACTGACATGATTATTAAAATAATACAAACAATATATTGTTATTTTAAGTTCCTAATGTATCTAAACTAAATTACATGCACCCCACCTGGCCAAACAGCATGGAGAAGAAGAGTCTAAGAAAATGCTGCATCTACTCTGAAATTTAAAATCTGGTTGAGGGGACAATTCCAATAATGAAGTCGTTAGGAAATGGGGGAGAGAAGCACATAATCAAAGGCTAGGCACAGGGGGCATATCTTAACTCTATGCTTTACAAAATATGAAATTTGTGGCTGGGCACGGTGGCTCACACCTGCAATCCCAGCACTTTGGGAGGCCAAGGCAAGCGGATCTCCTGGGTCAGGAGTTCAAGATTAGCCTGGCCACCATGGTGAAACCCCGTCTCTACTAAAAGTACAAAAATTAGCCGGGCGTGGTGGCGGGCGCCTGTAGTCCCAGCTACTCAGACTCGGGAGGCTAAGGCAGGAGAATAGCTGGAACATGGGAGGCGGAGGTTGCAGTGAGTCGAGGTCACGCCACTGCACTCCAGCCTGGGCGCCAAGAGCAAGACTCCGTCTCAAAAAATAAAACAAACAAACAAAAAAAGTGAAATTTGTTTCAGAAGAAACAAAAATTTGAGTTTTCAGGTACTTTAATATCTTATTCTTAGGAAAATAAATGTAACATTGAGATAGCATTAAATTAGCTATTAGCTTTTCAAAATAAAGATTTTTAGAATTGTTTTTTGAACATTGCCTCTGTCCTAAGCCCTGGAGATATAATGATAAATAAAATATGATTTTCTCTCAAATATAATACGGTAGAATCAGGATTGTTTAACACATTTTCTCCCTGAAAGTAGATATTGCCCTTCGGAAGACTGTCATCATTTTGTTTCTGCTGCCCAGTCAGTTATTATTTGAGCTGCCACCTCTTCAGGTTTGAGTCGGCTTATCAAACCTTGTATAATGTTACTAGTCATTCATCCCTGATATTTTACTCGCTTTGTTAGCATTTTATTTTATGTCACAGTAACTCCTAGGATAAAGAATGAGATAAATAGGACAAACGTTTGTCGAAAGAGAAGTGACACATTTATTGATGTGAATTTTGTTAAATTCTAGAAAAAATGTCACTAGAAATTTTAGTAAATTGGGGAGAAACTTCCTTGCTGAGAATTAACATGCAAAAATGGGAGTTAGCCTCCAGAAAATTATCAACAGACATTATTTTTTCTCAAATAAAATGATTTACATCCCCTAACAGAATGAATTAAGGATACTATGCCCAAGTTATTAATTTTAAGACTTTTTGTGTGATTTTGCAAACCTTGTGACCTATATCACCATGCTGACTGATAAGGGTTAGGTGATATGTTAAGATGAGATAAATTATTGCACAAATATACTCCAATTTTAAACAGATATTATGGGTTATTTAAACTATATTGTAAAATAACAAGTTGATAATTTACCAGTTAGTTCTACCAGATCTAACATTTATTCCCGTAATCCAAAAGTCCTTTACCCATATGTTTGCATGCCACATATTATCCACTAAGTTTAGGCCTCATAAGTATCACTTGTTTCTATGACCAGTACATAAGAATTCTTCATAAACATTTTATTTAAAAAACCATATTTTGTAATTTCACCTTAGTTTGAAAAATCTTGGAAAATTATTCCAGATGAATACATCTATAATTTTTGATCTAAGCTATTGATATTTTATACTGTCAAAATCCACCAGATAATGGCGTAACTTTCTGTTTGTCCTGAATTCCAGAGTTTTGCCAGGGCTGGACATAGGCTACCTGTCTTAGCTAGAATACTAATTTTAAAATAAGAAAAATTATTTTTTTTAAATTACCCAAATTCTTTAAATGTCACCAGTCATGGCATCTATATTGTTGTCCCTGGAAACATCCATGGTACAATTTTCCCAATAAGCATAACATTGTTTCAAGAGAAGATGTTTGTCACTATCATATTCCATATAACATGTATACTATAAAATTATAATTATTTCTAGAATCTTTAATTTATTTCAAAATTATAAATGACAATGCAGACTGTGTTTGTGTGTTTTAGGTGTATGTGCATATGCTAGCATTTTTATGTGTATAGGTCTGAGTAAAACTTATCAACAAAGTAGGCTGGGAAGAGATAAATACTAAAAGTAAACAAAATTTGGAATTAAAATACCTGGGTTTTTCAAACCTTTCATTTCTACTATGGATAGAATGTGGAAATACTGTTTGTCTCCTGACATAGAGATATACATAGACATATGTCAGTCTCATATATAGTGTGAATATGAAGCTATTTTATCCAATCGTTAATTTTACTTAAATCAATATATATTGAGTGCTTTCTCTGCTCTGTGCTAGTAATATACTGAATTGAAACACATTGGTAAATATATTCTAGTAAAAGGTAGAAACATAGACACAAAAAAGAACTTAAAATTGCAATTCCTTATAAATTTTCACAAGACATAGATATTTTAGTGCAAAAACATTCATTTATATAAAAGGAATATATAAAACTATTACATTAATGAGGAAAAATCATGGCCTTGGAGACATCAGAAAATTATATTTAAGTCGGTTTACTTTTTGTTAGAATATAAGATAGTTAAGTTTTCAGATGATCATGACACATCATTATTTCTTTATTCTTGGTGACTGAAATTTATATATATGTGTGTGTTTTGTGAAGATATATATATATACACATATATGTCATTGCAGATTTGTCATTCAATTATGCAAAATAAATAAATAGTTAAAAATCCAGAATCAGTTGAGCTGCAAAACCTCAATAGTTTTTGAGACTAAACTCATATTTAGTCTCAGTATATTTATAAGGTGTGCCTAGTAAAATATTTTACAAGAATTTGTATGAGAAATAGTCTACAATTAATATATACTGCATTGTAAGAAAGAATGATTCTCTCTATATTTTACATTTCACTTGCAGAACATTTTATGAGTTATCCTGGACTAAAAGTTATATTAAATGGTATGAAGGTCCCAGCTTGACCAATCCACTGACTTTTCTAAGCTGTCCATACTCTAGTTTCTTCTCATGCCTCAAAGAGATTTTCTGAGAAAAAAATAAATAAATAAATAAAGGGATGATAACAAGTACTTACATCTTAAAAAGAAATGTGTTAAAATGTAATGTAACACTCACACCTGTGATCCCAGCACTTTGGAAGGCTGAGGCGGGTGGATCACCTGAGGCCGGGAGTTCGAGACCAGCCTAGGCAACATGGTGAAACCTTGTCTGTACTAAAAATACAAAAAATTAGCCAGGCTCGATGGGGCGAGCCTGTAGTCCCAGCTACTTGGAGGCTGAGACAGGAGAATCACTTGAACCGGGGAGGTGGAGGTTGCAGTGAGCGCCAGCCTGGGCGACAGAGCAAGGCTCTTGTCTCAAAAAAAAAAAAAAAAAAAAAAAAAAACAAACTGTTGCTGGTAACGCCACTGTCTCACACAGTTTTAGCAAAGAACTTTGACGAGCATGGATAAGAAGATTTTACTTCAAATTTTATATATATTAAAGAAGTCTAAGATCCTCTCAAAGCTTGATTTAGCTTATTTGTCACATCTATTCTCTCTCTCTCTCTCTCTCACACACACACACACACACAGAGTTTTGGTGAGAGAGAGAGTGGGTTTTGGGAGGGTAAAAATGGCTCCCTGCCTCTAGTGCACCTCTAGTGCTTATTCTGCCTGTACTGAAGGAATTCTTCTAAGAAATGATTTGTAGTAAAATGCTGGATGTGATAGCTAGACATGATGTAGGAGCAGCTGGTGTGACACTCATGACATACGATGGGTGTTAGCTTAATCTGCTGCTTGTGAAGCATGATAAAGGTGCCTAGAAATTCAGTGATTATCTAAAATTTTTAGATGAGGTTGGACAAATGAAGTGTTTGTCTTGGTTTGTTATACTTGGTTATATATTTCCATGTTCTGATAAAACTTCATAAGTGTTAACATGACATTTATATAGGTAGTACTTATTAATCATTTAGGAATATACTATGTCAGATCTTGAATTCATGAAAAATAGAGAACCCCAGCCTAGCTTTCACCACTTCCTTACCTTCTTATAGAGGCCCTGCATAATTTCCTCAAGACCTAGAATTTTATTCTGTAACTTGCTTGCACATATTATTTTTCTCATTCACTCTTCACAATAATCCATTAATTTTTCCAGCTAAAATAAAGGACACGAAGTGTTGGAATTACGTTATTGAACTGAAAATGTCCTATACCATAGCACATGTCTAAATACAAAGCACACCCATAAAATACTGGCAGAATAAGTAAGTAAACAAATGAATGAGGCATACAGGAAGTCAAAAAAGTTCGAAGAGGTTGAGCAATTTACAAAGTCTCTTAATAAGTAACTAGCAAGTCTATGATCAAGTGGCAAAGGTTTGGACAGTGTGAATACTTGAGCACACAAGGTAAGTTAAAGGCCCCTACCTGCTCAAATTTCAAATTTTGTTTTTTGAATGTTTCAACTGATAGTATAATTATGATACACTCACAGAGTGTTATGTGTTCGTTGGAATATGGGCACCAATTGTAGAAACATTGTGAGACTTCAAAGGGAAAATTTGATGCTGATTTTGGATAAAGCTTGACATAAGACTAACCAAGTATGAGTTAGCTTGTATATGTTGCTGGGAATAACAGAATATAAAATTTATTTCCAAAATATGTATATCCTAATATTGTAGAGTTCTAGGGCAGTACATGTTAATATTTAATTTTCATATACAGATTCCGAGTGTGATTTGCTTATTACTTTGTTTAAAGATGGTTTAGAGAAATAGAGGAGACAGAAGCCAAGCCTTAGTGACTTAAGGAGAGAAAGTGTTTATATAGCAAGGGTAGATGCATAAAGATAGGGAAACTGATGTATGGGTAAGGCGGGCAGTTTGAGGGAAAGTTTTTGGGTTAAGATGCAAGAGCCTTGAACATGCTCCTGCCTGGAATATAGGGCCAGTTGAGAGGGAGAAGTGGATCAAATGAGCTAGGCAAAGGATGATTGGTATAGAAAGGTCAAGGGTACCTAGAAAGGATGGAATCTACTCTGGAGCAAAAATTGAGGAATTATACATGTATGAAAGTTGGAAGAAAGGGGAGACTCATCTTTTTTTAAGTTTTTTATTTAAAAAAACTTTGTGGGTACCTAGTAGGTGTGTATATTTAGTGGCACATGAGATGTTTTGATACAGGCATGCAATGTGAAATAAGACCAAGAAAAGAAAAAGAATCGTAAGAAAAGTTGGTCAAACACTTTAATATTTATGATTATGTCAGCAGCAGAAGTGGTAGGTGTGAACTGTAGGAGAGTTAATGGGTAAGGGTCGACTGGGAATTGTGGCATCACATTTTATCTATTTCTGGAAAGAAAGAAGCAAAGTAGTTTGGTAAGAATGCCCAGAAAGAGGAAGGGACAAGGAGGCTGGAAGATAATGCAAATGTTTGAAATAACTGGAGATAATAAATAGTATCATCAGATTTATGTAAAGAAAGCAAAACCCATAAATTTGTCAGGCATCAGTGAAGGACCAATCAGTTTTGGAAAAGCACAAATTCATAGCAAATCTGTCAGCAAGACCTTTGGTATCTGTTTCCTTCAGGAAAACAATCCAGTGTCATCATGCTCTGACTCCTGACTAACCTGCAAATGTATCTATATTGCACTGTTGGCATTCTATGACCTAGTTATAGTGAATTTCCTTGCGGTTTTCCAAATGAGCTATTTTCTCCCCTGCTTCATATTTTGCACGTTTCTCCCTGTGTTTGAAATTTTCTTTTCAACATGTTTCACCTGGTTAATTTCTATACTTAAAGATGCTGCCCCAGCAATGTCTTATCCAAAAAGTATTGTCAGTACGTTTGCCAAGTAAAATACAGAATGCCCAGTAAAATTTGAGTATTTGGGGCATACTCATGCTAAAAAAGTATTCACTGTTTATCTGAAACGCTAACTGAATGAACTATATTTGTATTTGCTAAACCTGACATCCCTAAATGTCAGCCCCAGATGGACTAGGTTAGTTGTTTGTCATGTTTTGTTATAGCACTCACTATGGTAGTCTATATCACATTGCCTACTACTTCGTATCTTCACTGGCTCTCTCTAAAGTTAGAATGTGAAGGTTCTATAGACCAGGAACCACATCTTGGAGAACACTTCACCTAGACAACGCCTGGCTCATCTTAGATTGACTCGTTATAAGCTGACCATGCTAAATACTTTGGTGCCTTTACTGGAGAAACTGAAGCTGGTTGCCTAAGGATCTGGCTAACGAGAAGCTAAGGTTCAGTTTGACCACAGCTTTAGTCATGGTGGAAACAGAGAGCACTTTATTTATTGTCATGAATTAGAGTGTGGGAGACGCATGGAATTTCTGAAGAATCACCAATCCGCTCCAGCCATGGTTCCTGTGTACTTTTCAAGCTTCTTATTACCAGAAAAACACTTTTATTCTGGAATTGATTCAAATACATTTTTATTTTATTGTTAAATGGCTTCAGGGATTCTCCACTATTGGTCCCAGAATAAAAGTTAAATGTTAGCCATGAGTTTCAAGGCTCTTAACCCCAAGTTGTCTTTTCAGGCACAATGTTTATAGTTTTCCTACATGCCCTGGCTTCCCAACACAGAAAACTATTAATCCTCCCCAAAATGCAACAAAACTTTGCATTTCTGCAATTTCTTGCTATACCTCTGACTTCTTCTCTTAGAATTCCTACTCCAAATGTAACTCAAATATTTTGCCTTCTCTGAAGCCTATGCCCAACACCCAACTCTTCTGAACACCAAGTTAACGATTCCCTATTCAGGAATTTCTTGAAGCCTTACCTGTCTCAGAGTCAGGTACATTGAGTACATGCCAGACTTTCATATTTCGGGACAAGATTTGTGGCAGGCATTCAGCAACTGTTTTGTTCGGTGAATTGTAAAATCAAGGCTTTAAGGCAAAAGCCTCTCATAACACAAACTCCGGTGCCCTTCAGGTGAGCTTTGAAGGTGTGTGTTTCCTCATTTTCTTGACACAATTGTGGTCAAAACACCTAGTATCAAATATAAACTAAATAAAAATACCAAAACATGAAGAATAGGAATGGCTGGAGGAATAGCAGTGGCTGTGAAATTATTTATCATATAGTTAAATAGTTATCCATGCTTTTTCCAATATTCTCTAACTTACTACATCTTTCTCAGTAGGACTGCAACTTTGAAGTTTCTGAATTGCTTCCACTTTTCCAAGTACTATAGCCAGTTTGCAAGATTTTTGTTGTTGTTGTTGTTGTTGTTGTTTTATTTTTTTGAGACGGAGTCTTGCTCTGTCACCCAGGCTGGAGTGCAGTGGTGCAATCTCGGCTCACTGCAAGCTCTGCCTCCCGGGTTCACGCCATTCTCCTGCCTCAGCCTCTCCGAGTAGCTGGGACTACAGGCGCCCGCCACCATGCCCGGCTAATTTTTTGTATTTTTTAGTAGAGACGGGGTTTCACCGTGGTCTCGATCTCCTGACCTCGTGATCCACCCGCCTCGGCCTCCCAAAGTGCTGGGATTACAAGCGTGAGCCACCACACCCGGCCTGCAAGATTGTTTTTTATGAACTCTGGCAGCTCTTTAGAGCATTTCAATATATTTTATGAAAATACAAAAATGCCATATATCTTTTAAAGCAACATTATATGGAATTCAATGAAAGCACAACTGACTGGTGTTATTTTTATATAACAGAATATAAACAGTCCCTGCTGTTTGATATAAATTATTGAGATATGGGGAAATTAAGTATTTTCATCAATTTTTCCTCAATGCCAATATTATTAGTCTTTTAACAAGTACTTATTTAGCTATTAATTAAATGCCTTTCAGTGTTTAAGTTCCCCATTCTTATGAAGTTTATATTTTAGCAGAGGCACACAGAAATAAGCATAATCAAAAGTAAATTCCACAATGTCATGAAATCAAATTTTTAATTTTATGTAAAAAAATTAAAAGAAGCATAAGAGAATTATGAGTGTAGGGACAGGTTGTTGGGGTAGTGTTGGGAGAAGGTAGTTTGCAATAATAAACCAGGTGGTCAAGGAAGACCTCATTGAGAATGTAAATTTTGAGCCAAGACTTGAACAAGGAATAAGGGCAGATGTTAGTATTAGGTTGCATATGTATTCATCCAAATTTAAATGATTCACATTTAATACACGTTGTACACTCTCTAGTCAAGATTACTATATTCACAGTGTAGTTTAACTTCTCATAAGTATGAAAATCAATTGTGTTTTATCATTTAAAAAGAGGAGATATCAAATCAATATTTTAAGATCAAAACCCTTCTGTTTCTTCCCTGTCACTCAGCAAATGAGATCTGGCTACACATTTACTTCATTCAGACTTTCAAGATTTTTGAAAGCAGTAACTTGACTAAGTTTTACTAAATTTTCTTCAAACCTTGTTGTGTGTAACATACTACTTCATAATACTATTCTTGCATTATTTTGAAAATGCAAAATATTAAAGCCATAGAAATTGGAACATGAACTTACATTATTTTGTGTAATTTCTCAATTGGAAAAAAATCAGAAAATGCCCTCATATGTGCACATGTCTTTGGAAAGTCACCCTATAACAGTAGATTTTCATGTTTGTGAAGTGCACACAGGGGCAAAACTCTGACGGTATATGCCTTTTAATTTTGAAATGGCCTAGATATATTAAAAATAGTGATTGGGCCACCATGCATTGCTCTAACCAACAGAATACATAGAGCTGACTGCACAATTTCCATCATCCTACTGACCTTTTAAATGTACAATGCTGCTCTCAAAAATATACTTTATATTTAACAAGAAATATTTTTAGGAAAACTTTTATTCTTCCTATACAAAGTTACCAAATGAAGAGTACAGCAAAATTTATGTGCTTACCGTTTTCAAATTCTTAAATATCTGTTATTATGAACTAGATTTTCAGTTGAAGTATATTAATCAAAAACATTTTTCAGCAATGAAAATTACTATTGAATAGACTGTGATTAATGACCTAAAGTTGTTAATATACTGACATTTCTGTTTCAGATTGTTTTGGCATTAGGTACAGAGGACTGTTCAAAATTTTGCTATATCCTTTACGATTATACTGCTTAAGGAAGTAAGAAACAATTACTGCTAGAGAGGACGTAAAACATCTGACGACTTACAGGAAACACTAATGGCAACATAGAAGAGACACTTGTGAAAATTAGGTGGTAGAGACTGTATTTAGGACAACTGTGATAATTGTGAACATCTAATTTACCTCCTAACATAGATGGTTTGGTTTGGTCGGTTACTACTATTGACTTCATATTTGAAGATTTATATGAATTATCTTCTGGTTGTAAAAGTTCATGAATATTTAATTGCATACATAGGTGTATTCCCTTACAATATCTTTTCTTGTAATATTATACTTGTACAGTATTCCTAAAATATTTAACAAATTATACTTTAAAGATTTTGATGAGATATGAAGATAGTTTTTCATCATTTGTTAATACATTGTTATATTTTAAAGTAGCTTTGCTATTAATTCTATTGCATGACTTTAAAATTATTTTGAAACTTCTTTAAAAATCATCATTAATAGAATATGATGGTCACATGAAGGATAAAGATGTAGCCAGTGCAACAAAAATTGATGATGTATGTTTCTGAATACACCCCGTGAGAGTGTATTTAATATCATGTGCAATAGTTACTCTTTATATGTTTAGTAGGAGAATAATAGTTCTTTATCCACGTCATGTTGGGTAAAAAACAAGGTTTTTGTAATAGAATGAATTTAAAATCTAGCTCTATTTCTTCCAGTGTGGTACAATTTGGCAAGTTACCTAATTTCCACAACCTTTGAGGCTTTGACAATGGGTATAAATATAAGCACTTACCAATGAATCAATAGCTATGATTCCTCCTATCGCAAAATCTTGTATGGGAGACCAGTCAGACGTTCAGATGTTCTGGATAACATTAACACCTTTCTCCCAGTCTTGATATGGCTTTCAACAAGAAGAAAGTCTTACATGCCAAATAGAGAAGATATTCTGTGAAGCCTAGAACATGATCTCCAAAGTCAGACTGCATGGATGTGAACCTTACATGCGTCACTTAGTATGTGAGTTCCTGAGCAATTTACTCAAATTCTGTAAGCCTCATTTTCTAACTTGTGAATTAATATACTGATAGTGCATAACTCAAATACAATGGTAAACACTCATATAGTAGCTACTTGTATTATTGTCACTTAGCTTGGCCTAACTATGGGGCCTAACTCATCTCCATGTAGGAGGATAATTTCCTGAACCTACTTCTGAACACATATAGTTATCACTGTTGGTACCATCTCTTGATGCTTCTTTAGTGACCTTCACCCGCTGCACTCCACATGAGAATATAATATCATGCCTTAAGAATACTTGGTTTTGAACTCTTGCAACTTTTCTACTGTGCAAGGCTAAGAACGATCATACTATCTTTTGCCAACTTTCCTCTTTTCTAATCCTGAGTTGTATTTTTTTACAAATATGTGAATATATTAACTCTTTGATTCTTTGGAGAAAAAGAAACATATCACTTTGATGAAAGTATAAATTATAAGCCATGAGTATTTCCCTTCTGCATAAGTGTTGGGAATTCATAAAATAGAAATTATGTGTAATTATGCAGATGAGTGAAAAAACTGTTTTGTTTTATTGTTTAGTCGTAATTTTTAATAAGAGGAAAATTTAAGTTTGCTTTCATTTTTTGTACTTTCACATTTTGGGGGTAATTTCTAAAAAAATTTTTATGTAACTGAAAGAGTGGAGACATTCAGAAGAATGAGGAGATGGAGAGGAAAGGAACATGGTTTACATGCAAAGTTTAACAGTGTTGATAGTCATATGCCTTAGTAGGAAGAACTAAAATGAGGCATGTGTGGAAGATATTTACATGGCATCAAGTCATCACTTATTTGAAATAAACTAATTCTTTTAGCGCCTACATTGTAATACAAACCAATCAATTGCTTTTGGATATTCTCCTAGAACAGTTTTTCCGCCCTTATTAGCAAATGTAATAAGTGATAACATAAGGAAGCTAAGCAGAAAATTACCACATCTGACTGAAATCTATCAGGAAATTAGGGCATATGTATGGATAATGAGTTGATCCAAATTTAGTTTTGGCCACAGCTCAAAAGGCCAGGCTTACAGTTGCCAAATTACCACCTGTGCCCTATATATCACAGGTGTTCCAGCCTTCAGAGCTGCTTTTCTTTCTGAAGATTTCTGGGCCAAGCATGCTTCCACCCACCCCATGAATGTGAGCTCATGCACAAAATCAGTAGTTCTGGACCAAACACTGACATTCACCTTGACTTTGAACACTTTCTAAAAATTAATAACTTAATAAAAGTATAAGCACTGTGTCAATTAGGATTAGGTTTAGCTACTGTTGTTAGAGACCTAAGATAACATCTAGAGTCCAGGGGTTATGTGGAATGTCCTAGGTCATCAGGAACAGAATAAACTTCCTTATTCTCAGCTCTACTAGTCTTAGACTGTGGAGGCATCAGATTTATTATACTCACAAGATAAGTGCCGATGACCTCACTGTCATATCCTCGTTTTAAAAGGAAGAGAGGAGGAGGACAAGGGGACCCCCTCTTTGAGTCATGTCTGCACCAAAGGGCTTCCCTGGAAGTCCAGTGAAGTAATTCTGTTTATATTTCCTTGCCTGCCTATCATTATCTGAAAGTTTTTAGAGGGTTTTTTTTTTGTTGTTTTTTTGTTTTTTTTTAGACGGCGTCTCGCTGTGTTGCCCAGGCTGGAGTGCAGTGGCACGATCTCGGCTCACTGCAAGCTCCACCTCCCGGGTTCACACCATTCTGCTGCCCCAGCCCCCAAGTAGCTGGGACTATAGGCACCCATCACCGCGCCCAGCTAATTTTTTGTATTTTTTTTAGTAGATACAGGTTTCACCGTGTTAGCCAGGATGGTCTCAATCTCCTGACCTTGTGATCTGCCCGCCTCAGCCTCCCAAAGTGATGGGATTACAGGCGTGAGCTACTGGGCCTGGCCAAGTTTTTAGAGTCTTTAGTTTGCAGAAAAATGTAATGGGGGTTTGTTTAAAATACAGCTTTCACTACCCTAAGCAAAAAGAACAAAGCCAGAGGCATCACACTACCCAATTTCAAACTATATTTTAAAGCCACAATAACCAAGTAAGTTTGGTATTGGTACAAAAACAGGCACATAGACCAACGGAACAGAATAGAAAACTTGGAAATAAAGTTGCACACCTACAAACATCTGATTTTCAACAAGGCCAACAAAAATAAGCAATGAGAAAATACTCCCCATTCAATATATAGTGCTAGGATAACTGGCTAGCCATATGCAGAAAATTGAAGCTGGACTCCTACCTTTCACCATATACAGAAATTAACTGAAAATGGATTAAATATTTGAATATAAGACTTCAAACTACAAAAATCATGGCAGAAAACCTAGGAAGTACTCTTCTCAACATCAGCTTGGCAAATAATCTTTCTCTAAGCCCCCAAAACAACTGCAGTAAAAACAAAAATAAACAAGTGGGACCTAATTAAACTAAAGAGCTTCTGAACAGCAAAAGAAACCATCAACAAAGTAAACAGACAGCCTACAGAATGGGAGAACATATTCGAAACTATGCTTCTGACAAAGGCTTAATATCCAGAATCTATAGGGAACTTAAATCAACAAGCAAAAATCAAATAACCCCATTTAAAAAATGAGCAAACTACATGAACTTCTCAAAAGAAGATGTACAAGTAGCCAACATACATGAAAAAAATTCAACATCACTAATCATGAGAGAAATGCAAGTCAAGACCACAGTGAGATACCACTCAGAATACTGTGTGAGATACCACACCAGTCAGAATGGCTATTATTAAAAAGTCAGAAAACAAAAGATGCTGGCAAAGCTATAGAAAAAGGGGAACGCTTATACATTATTGGTGGGAATGTAAATTAGTCCAGCCACTGTGGAAAGCAATCTGGAGATTCCTCAAAGACCTTAAAACAGAGCAACCATTCAACTCAGCTATCCCACAGCTGGGTATATACCCCAAAGAAAATAAATTATTGTACCAAAAAGACAGATGCACTCGTATGTTCATTGCTGTGCTATTTACAATAGCAAAGACATGGAATCAACACTTATGCACATCAATGTTAGACTGAATAAGGAAAATGTGGTACATATACACCATGGAATACTATATTGCCATTTAAAAAAATGAAATCATGTATTTTGCAGCAACATAGTTGGGGCTGGAGGCTATAATTCTAAGCAAATTAACACAGGAATGGAAAAACAAATACTGCATGTTCTCACTTACAAGTGGGAGCTAAATACAGAGCACACATGAACATAAGTGTGCAAACAATAGGCCCTGTGGACTAGAGGGTAGAGGGAGGAAGCAGGGTGGGTTGAAAACTAACTATAGGTATTGTGCTCACTACCTGGGTGACAGGATTCATATTCCAAGCCTTAGCACCATGAAATATTCCAATGTAACAAACCTGCGCATGTACCCCCTGTATCTAAAATAAAAGTTGAAATTTAAAAAAACAATACAGCTTTCAGAAATTCTGGTTCCACGGGGCTGGGAGAGGCTCAGAAATCGTTTTGGAGGTATCTCAACTATACTACATTTATTCATAGCCACCCAGATGTCTTGCTGTGGAAAGTCTTTTTGATATTTTTCTTTCTTTCATTTTTTGTTCTAAACCATGCCAACTCCAGGATGTTAAGGGTAGCAATCTCTTGAAAGGGGAGGGAAGCATACATAGTGTTGGAAGCTACATTTTACGTGAGGTTAAGAACATACCTCTGGTCCACATGAAAAAATTGGACAGGTGCAGATTGTGAGTTGAGGGCATGAGGCCCCTTTCCCTGCCATTTGATGCTGCCACTGTTTGTGAACCTGCCTACCTTCTAATTCCTGACATTGAAGCACACAGAAGATCGGCAAATTTCTGAAATCCTTCAAACTCACACCCAGCCTTTGTCTTCTTGCTTGTTTAATCTTTTCCAGGTTTTTTTATAAAAGTGGAGTCAGAGTTTAATTTATCAGATAACTGGTAACAAGACCAAAAGGCAACAGGTGGACAATTGAAAGGAAAATGAGAACAAGCCTCACCAAGATCATTTACTGAACACCTATCACATACCCAACTACATTTTTTTTTCTTTAGGATTTCAGTTTATCCTCAATACAACCCTCTGAAATAGATATTTTATCATCCCCATTTTATAAATGAGGAAAACAGAGACTGAGAGTAAACTTCTCAAAATTACAGTTGGTAGTAGACAAAGGTAAATTCATACCTGGATCTGACTTCAAAGCTACATTCCTTTGACTCTGCCGTAAGTGGCATCATGGAAAAGAAAAAGATTACAAAAGGGAAAGGGAATAGGTACATGTGGTATGGAGCGAGAGAGGAAAGCCAGTCTGTCCCAGACAAATACCACCAAGAAAGTCCTCATCTCACTATTCACTCTAGATCATGTGTCAACATACCAGATTATTTCCTTTTATTGTAGCTTCAGCTGCTATGTCAGAGTTCATGTTCCTTTCCATTCATCAGTCCTCCAGTCACTAGTCTAACCACAGCTTTCAGTCACAACTGAAATCAGTTCTCATTTCTTTCCAAACTCTGTCAGCTTCTTACCACTCCTTTTTAGGTTTGATCCTATCTTCTTAATTCATTCTGCATCCATTGCCTTCTTAGTTTCCATCGCCCAAATCATGAAAAAATGCAAAGGAGCCATATATAATGAGATTCATATCTAGCTTGAAACCATGATTAGAAGAATCAGTGAGATCCAGGTTCTTTAAATCTCTGTTTCCTGACAGGAAGAAAACGTGGTATATACATCCTTGTTGGTGTTCGTGAGAGATCTCAGCAGCCATTGATGCCAAATTCTCTTCTGCCAGTGCATGGCTTTAATTATTCTTCTGTAGGTCTCTTAATAAGTCAATGCCAGAATGTGTTTTGCTTTTCTATTTACAGAATCTCTCTTCATCTTTTTAAAATGTGGGCTTCATGTAGCTTTTACTGAACTGTTAGTCCCCAGTAAGGCAGTATAGCAATGGTGATTCTGTTCTATTCTCTGCCATGAAACAAATATTATTTAAACTCTAAGCCTTACATTCTAACATTAGAATAATGGAACTACTAGGTTAGGGCTTTCTGAATATGTAGAATTATAATTTTCAAAATTCATATGACATAGTGTGTGAAAGATGCTAGTTATATTACAAGAACTATTCACACACTTTATAATTTTATTAGGATCCTACCAAATGAGGTATTTAATCCAGTATTTATAATATTGATGATCTCTCTTAATTGTTTTCCTTTGTAGGTTTCTTACTGTCTACTGACTCTGGAAAAATGATCAGGGACTAAAGTAGAAAACATGTTGTTAATGACATTGAATAGAATCAGACTCAAGTTTAAAAACGTATTTGTTGTCCCGGGACATTTATTCTTGACTTTCCTAGATATTTTTATTTCCATTTCAGTCATTGTTCATGAGTTAAGATATGATCTCTGTCCTCCCTTCTCATTTGAGTGTCTCAATCTCAGAACAAACCATTAGCTCCGATATGCCCACCCTTTCTTTTTTTGAAGGCTGACAGCCTTTTATATAAATGCCATCTCTTCTAGCTGACATTCAAACTTATGAGTTTGCAGTGGATATGTTGCTCTATCTACTTTTTGCAATTTGGTATTTAAAAAATACGTATTAAAAGCTAGAGGTATGTCAAGTTATTAAAACTTAGAGAAACATATAAAATACTTAATTAAAAAATAATACAAACCAACTTATGAAAATTACAGAATGGAAGCATGGGGTGTCAGGAGAGAAACCACTGATAACTTTTGTATTAGAATTAGCTTCATGGAGAAGGTTGCTAGACCTAGAACAATGAGCAGGTTTATAATAAATGCAATTTGGTGATGTGGACTTTCACTAAAAAAATGTGGAAATGTGTAAACCATGGGTAGGCATATTTGAGTATATGCAAATAACTCAGTCATAAGCAAGTAGTACGCTGAAGAGCTTATTTCAGCACGTTGGGCATGGCAATATGAGCCCCTCATAGGCTAGAATAATTTACTTAATTCCAGAGAAAATGGTAAGTCATTAGAAGTCTTTGTGTAAGGGATTATTTGATCAGAGATTTTTCTGGAAAGCTTAATCTGTTTTTGATTCTGTCACTGATTTCCAGAATATATTAGGAGAAGAAATGGTATGTGAACTGATTAGTTAAAAATATAAAGAGGAGAACTTTTGCTTTTTATTCTATACGTTTGGACATGATATACGTGTATGTAACTGCCTACAGGATATTTCCAATGGGTTAAGCTATGACCCACTTAGAGTGTCCAAAACTGAAATCCTGTTCTTCTTCCTCTTAAAATGGCTTTGTATTTCCTATACTGAGTGTTGAATGCTTCCACCTACCTAAATACCACAATTAGAAACCTAGGAGCTGCTGTGCCTCTTTCCTTCTCTTTGTCTTCTGCATCCAGTTCATCATCAAGTATTGTCAGTTCTGTTTCTTCAATTGCCTTTTATTCCTTCTGCCACAGCATCAGCTTATCATTGTCTCAAGCTTGAACTTTTCCAACAACAATTTGGAGTCGGTTCCATCTTAGCTATGTTTTCTCCTTTACAATTAATTATTCAATGTAGTTAAAGGGATGGTATTCCTAAAATTAAAACTTAGCCATTTCATTCCCTATTCAAAACCCATGAGATAATATTGTTACTTTCTAAATAAGGCTTCTAAAGTCATTCATTGTTCAAGCTTCCAATATAATCTTTAATTGTAGCCCATTCTTTTTACCCTGATTCCCCTTCCTTTCCACACTCGTTTTCAGATGCTATACTGAATTTCTTTAGGAGTCACTCACGCACCGGACATCTCACTGCCAGACTCTTCACAAGCTCATTTCTCTTCTTCAACTCATTCTTTTTTTTTTTTTTTTTTTTTTTTTAATATGGAGTCTCGCTCTGTAGCCCAGGCTGGAGTGCAGTGGCATGATCTCTGTTCACTGAAACCTCTGCCTCCTGGGTCCAGGTTCAAGTGATTCTCCTGTCTCAGCCTCCTGTGTAGCTGGGATTATAGGAACGTGCCACCTTGCCCAGCTAATTTTTGTATTTTTAGGAGACACCGGTTTCACCATATTGGCCAGACTGGTCTTGAACTTCTGACCTCATGATCTGCCCGCCTCAGCTTCCCAAAGTGTTGGGATTACAGGCGTGAGCCACCATGCTCTGCCTTCTTCACCTCATTCTTTATTACTTTTACTTATTCCTCATTGTTCTTAGCTAACTTTTACTCACCAGTAAGGTTTTCGTATTGCTGCACAAAATCTACACAGACAACACCACACACATTCTGTTTCTCTGGCTTCAGTTTTAAGAAAGCTTCTTCTACTCTGTTCTGGCCACACTGGTTGCCTAGCATTTTTGAATATGCCAGACATGCATCACTTTAGGACCCTTACATTCATTGGTTGATCTCTCTCACTGTGATTCTTTTCTTTCAGAATTAGTACGGATAACTATCACCTTACCCAACCCTTTTAAAAATGAGGCCTACCTGTGCTGATGTGCGGATAATCCCATTTTATATTGCAGGTGCTTAAACCCTTGTTCCTCTTTGGCCAAGCCATCTGCATTAACTGATCTGACATTGCTCAGCTTTGACATTGTTGTGGTCATAAAGTTTAGCATCTGCTAACATTCTACATAAGTAATATATTTATTTTGTTTACTGTCTACTGTCTATGCCCCTTTTCCCAATAGAATGTAAACTTCTTCATTTTTACAATAGTAGAAATCTCTGTTTTTTTTCACTGATTTACCCTGAGCACCCTATGTACATTATTTGGCCACAGTTCTGAGAATTTTCACAATGCTGGCTTTTACTTTTTAATTTGCTATTTCAAAGTATATGGATTTTTTTTTGACAGAGTGTCTCTTTGTCACCCAGGCTGGAGTGCAGTGGCACAATCTCTGCTCACTGCAACCTTCACCTCCCAGGTTCAAGCAATTCTTCTGCCTCAGCTTCCCGAGTGGCTGGGATTATAGGTGCCTCAAAGTATATGGATTCTTTTGGAAATACTGATGTATTGTTGTCATTTTATATAATTTATGTTTTAGCCAATAGTGAATGAGTGTCTTCTTTTCTACGTTCTCAACAGAATAATATATTCCAAGTTAACCACTATGCTTGTGGAAAAATGGTATCTCATTAAAAACTATTCATTTTAAAGCTTGTTTTAAAATTTTGTTTTATGCAGAGGTTGAATACCATCTATACTTTTATTGGCTTATTTTTTCTTTAGTGAGACATGTTACGCCCTTTACATTATTTTCTATTTGGGTGTTAGTGTTTTCCTTACATATTCGCAATACATTTTTGCACATTACTTATGTTATTTAACTTAAAATATGTTTGACTAAAATTTTATTGTTGTTTTTCAAAGAATTTATCTTATGCTTCCTTTTCTAAATTCTTCTTTGAATAATTTATCTTCTTCCCTCGTTTATTTATTGTCTATGTTATCTTTACAAACACATATTACCAGGTTTCCTGACCTGCTCACCAATAAAACTATGAGCTATTTTTTTCCCTGACCTTTATTCTCTCATATTCTTTTGAAGAAAACCTGCTTTTGACTTTAAAAGTGCTCATATTGGCTTTTATCTATTATTTCTCAAAGCACATTTTTAGGTACTTTAGTTTGTGATATTTCTTCTATAGAAAAACTTTAGATCACCATTCTGAATGATTATATTGTCTTCCTCAATATTCACTTACTGAACAATGTGTTAGTCTCTTAAACTTGAGCAATGTTGTTAAGATAATCATAGTCTACCCTTCGCCTCTATTTTTTTTTTTTTTATTGAATCCCAGACCTTCTTGATAAAATGATAAAACATGGAAGTTTTCTGTTTCTGGAACAAATGTTTTAGTTAGTTTGAGAAATCATGGTATAATACAAAGTGTTGTCAGTGACACAGTGCTTATTTATACTAGGTGGTAGGATTTTGAAATTATGTCCTGATGTAATTGTAACAACTCATCTACATATGCCTCGGGGTGATATAAATGTATCTTGGGAATAATATGGAGCACAATTTGCTAGATTTATTTTATTGCAGATTTATTTAAATTATTATTTTTAATTCCACAAGTATTTATTAATCCTTTACTTAGCCTTATCCACATAGCCTGAAGGTAACTTTATGCAACATATTAATTAATTTTGTGCATGAAACAAAGTTTGTATTAAGTACTCGTGCAGAATTTTTCACTTGTGGCATCATAGCAGTGCTCAAAATGTTTTGGATTTTGGAGCATTTCAGATTTGCATATTAGAGATCCTCAACCTGTATATAAAGGGCATATAGTCTAATGAAGAGGGCAGACAAATAAACAGGCAATTATGCGCTAGCATGATAAATGCTAAAATAAAGCAAAGGGAGCTTTAGGAACATATAAGGAAGGGATTTCCGGTACAATCCCAAAGCATGCAGGGAAGGTTTTCAGGAGGAACTAAAGACCATGCTGAGACCTAAGTTTTTGAAGAAGCTAGATACAATTATAGTAAGGTGAAAAAAAGGTCAAGAAATCCAGCAGTAAATTGATGGCTCCCTTGTCTTAGTTTCCTTGGGCTACTTAAACAATATCATAGACTGGGTGGCTTAAACAACAGATAGTGATTTCTTACAGTTCTGGAGGCTTATCATGGACTGGGTGGCTTAACACCATATCATAGACTGGGGTGGCTTAAACAATACTTAGTGATTTCTTACAGTTCTGGAGGCTGGAAAGTCCAAGATATAAGATGCCAGCAGATGAAGTGTCTGGTGAGGGCTCTCTTACCAGTTTGCAGAGGCTTGCCAGCCTTCTTGCTGCATCCTCACATGGCAGAGAGAGAGAGAGTGAAAGAGAGAGGGTTTTAGGGTTCTAAAATCCTCAGAAGAGCTTTGTGGCATTGACCACATCTATAGAAACCTTGAGAATGCTTTTACCTCTCTCTAATTGTAAAAATATTGTCCTATAGCTACTCTCACCTATGATTTTAAAATATGCTTTGTAAAATATTTTCATTTAAAATGTAATGCTAAAAGTTCTATCATCTATGTTATTCTGTATATGCCACTCAGAAATTGGCCTCTTGGATATATCTGTGTCTTTTAGGAAATGCTGAGTCTTTTTGAAGAGACTTAGAAAAAGGGGTTGACAGAAATGTAAATATAGATGTAGACGTATTAAAACGTTTTTCCATTGTTAGACTCAAAATAAAAGTGCATGTTTTCTCTCTAAATAAATGCTAAACATAATATAAAATACTATCTTCTCTTAACTCTCATGCTACATAAACATATCAGAAAAAGAAATAATAATGTGGAGGCCAGAATCAATGTTGAATTTAGCAGAAAACATGACAGTGATTTGTGAGTTTAAATGCTGGGTGAAAGCCCAGATAATAATGATAGTAACCTTTTGGATGCCTACATTTAGAACTCGTCAGAAATACTGAATTCTATTGAGTTAAATCATGGCAATTCAATAGGAATACGTTCAGATCTCATTTTTTAGAGTCGATTTTGGCACAGTCAAAGTTTTCCATTACAGAGTTAGCCCATTAGCTCAAATTGATAATGGATCTGGAACTCCTTAAAATACAGCGGGTTTTATGTTGTCAGATCCAATATCAATGGAGACTAATATTTTTGAATAATTCAAAATAGTCTCAAAAGCTCAAAATAGTCTGTGTCATAATAAAAACAATACCTCCAATCTATCAATATTTTAAGAATTCTGCTAGCATAGCATGCATTTAGAGCACAGAAACCAAGTTCCTCCAGTAATAACAATTTTATGATTGTAGAACATGTGGCAATAACCATAAGTTAGCACTGCTTTCATATACTCATTATGTATAATCAAAATTTACTTAATCACTAGTTTATTTTATATACTCATAATTCAGTTCACTATTATGTTATTGATAAACAATGAAGAGACAGATTTCAATTAGTTTCTATGAGAATTGACAGCAAAAATAAATATCTCACCAAAATCATTCATGTTTTCAAAAGACATACAGGTTATTTTAAACTAGGTGACACTGTGAATTCAATCTTTGTGTGCTGTTTATTTTAAATAAAAATAATTGAATTAATGTTATCAGGTTATAGATTTTATTCATTCGTTTTCCCTTTCTTTCAACATTCAAAATGTGTCCCTTTTATTCTCATTCTAAATAACCATGTGCTAAAAGTCCTTGAGATACCAAGACATTAAGATATGATCCTTCCCATCCACAAGTTTATATTTTACTGATGATAATGATTGTATAACCCATAGTAGGAGGAGTGAATTATACCTTTTTCAAGTAAAATGACCAAAAGAAAATAAATATGTAGGCTAAAAAACTGAGAAGTAGATGAAGCTTGGCAAGAAAGCAGTGACTACATCATGAAGAGTCTTACATGTTAAACTGAAGAGCTTGCCCTTTGTCTTAAATTTAATGAAATATTGTTGATTTTTAACCAGGATGGTGGCATCATCATACTTATGTTTTAGAAAGAAATCTCCAATTGCAGGGTAAGTGAGGGCAAATCTAGATAGATGAAAATAATTTAGGAGGTTTTGAAAAAACTCAAGTGAGAGATGATAATTGTCCAAAGTAGGGAATTTACAGTTTAAAAATTTTTACAGAAAGATATTTATAGAACTTAGTCACCAATTAAATGTGGATGTCAAGGGAACTAAGTCTAGCATTATCCTCATGATAAGCTACTTGCAGGATCAATGTGTATTATATGATGTAGAGGATGAAATAGGGAAGTAGAGTGTGAGAGAGATTAATATAATTTTGGACATCTTCAGATTGACTTGATTGTGGGTTTTAGAATTAAGAAGTTTTTCTTCAGTAAAGGTCAAGGTTATGGAGTGCCTTGATTATAAGTAATAATGGAAAGCTATGGATGTGGAAGATTTCCCTCAACTAGAATGTGTAGAGTGGAACTAGAGAGATCTGAGAGTGAACATTTTGAGGATACTCAATATGAATGACAAACAAAATGGAATTAAATCAGAAGCAAGAAAGAAACTTGCATTTCAGAAACAGAGAAAGCAGTATCAAAGAGTATATTATAAATTAATGTGCCTAGAGGTCAACCAAATGTGGCTTACAAATTTTTAATTGGATTCAGCAACAGCAGTATATGAAAAATTTATCGTGGATGTTTTCAGATGACAGATAGGAAATGCCAGGTTACAAGATGTTTAAAAGTTGATAACTTTTGATAAGATGTTTTTGATCATCATAAGATGATTTTTGATAAATGCCAGGTTATAAGATGTTTAAAAGTTGATAAAAAGTGAAGAAGGTGTAAGTAACTTTTCAGTATTTGAGAAGAAATTTTGACATTAGTAAAGAGGATTGAGAGGAATACCAGGTCAACATAATTTTCTAATATAGGAAAGATTTAAGCATGCTTAAATGATGGTGAGGAAAAACAGACATAGAGTCCTAGGAAGAAGACAGGAGGTAATTAATGAAGCAATGTCACTGATGATATAGGAAGAAAAAAAAGAAAAAAAAAATAGATGAGGCATCACAGAGAAAAAGACACACATCATGCACCAGTGCAAGAAGAAAGGATAAGTGTAGATATTTGTAAATGACCATGTTTTCTCAATAAAGTTGAAAGTTAAGTGTATTCTCATGATTGAGGTAAGCAGGCTTAGTATGATAGATTTTGGAAAATCTGGGTAAGTTTTTTAACTAGCTGCACTGGAGAATATATGCATGCTATCTAGAAATACGCCAATATCACTAGACAGTATAGGAAACATAGTTGATGTTAAAACCATGAAGTAGTTGTGCAGTTGTAAGGTTCTCTGTAGAGGTATATAGAAGCTTATGTATAGAACTTAGAAAATGGACAGTCAGTTAATATTGGAACAAAATATTACTATCAGAATACAACAGAGGAGAAGACTATTGAAAATTTTGATACGATACTGGTTGAAATAATGGATCTTTGTGTCAGACTGGATATGGAAAAAAGTGGTGATGAGCAAGGAAAAGAGGGCAGGAGAAAGTAGAACTCTGTAAAGGTTAGGCATTTCAAACAATTAAAAAACAGTTCAGAGAGAGTAAGACAATGACAACTAAAAGCTAGACACATGAAAAAGATGTGACCAGAGAATGAAATTTTTGTAATTAAGAGCTCAAATGAGGACAGACCACAATGATGACAAAGACTACATGGATATTGTGATGTGATGAAGGATGTAACTAAAGATGACAGATATTCTGGAATGAATGGGTATTAAAATTACAAACGAAATGTGTATATAAATTTACTTTATTACAGACATGTGATAAGTATTCTTTTCAGATTAGAGGCCCTATTCTATTGTCACAAAGAGTATTTGGAAACAATATATAATCATACCAAATGTTTCTGAACTGGGATCTCCCCCCCTCTCTCCTTTCTCCCTCACTCCCTCCCCCCTTTCCTTCTTTCCTTCTTTTCTTTCTTTCCTCCTTCCTCCCTTCCTCCCTCCCTTCCTCTTATCTTTCCCCTTTTCCTCCATTTTTTTACTTTCTTCTAATTTGTAAACATGTGTTAAGTGCATGTTTTGTGAATACAATTCTTGACCTCAAGGGCTCACTATCTAGTAAGAACGCAGACACATAAACCTGTAATTATAGCAATGCATTAAACACTTTTACAGAGTTAAGGACAAGCCCCTATTGGAGTAAGTGCTTAATTTTCTCCCTGGAGAGGCCAAAAAAGTCTTTACTGAGGAAGCAACATTTGAGTATGAATAAATGAATAAGATCATCAGTCAGAAAACGAATAGGATGGAAGGTAGTATACTAGGAGAGAATAGCATGTAAACAAATGCAGACTCTGATCAACCATGTTAAAGGGTACTATGACAAGTTTTGTTTGCCTTAAGCTTGGAATACCTACAGAACAAGGGTGAGAGATGAGAATAAAATGGTAGTACAGAGACCACATCACAAAGGGCCTTTAATGCCAGGCCAAGAATATGGGCTTCGTAAGGATTTCTTGAATATCTAGTGAAAGTTCAAGCAGGAAATCACATGATCAGGTTTGAATTGTAAAATGATAATTCTGGATGCCAAGTGGACCATATTTTCAAGGAAGGAAAGATTGAATGTGAGGTAAATCAAGTTTTTGCAAAAATGATAGACACAACTCAATTTATGAATTGAATCAGTAACAGCAGTCCAACATAATTTTAAGAATTGGAGAGGGACTTGTCAAAGTGATTTCAAATTTATCTTGGAGTACAAGTGTATGAAGTTCAAACATGCAGTTAATGGATTTGAGTTATGTAAATACTTTCAATGTTATATAGGTCCAATTCAAATGATTGAAGAAAATACACATTGTAAGATAAACGTTCATGGTTCAACAGGCGGGATAAGATAACACATGTAGGCTTTCTGTTGCTCCTGAGTCCAAAACAATTAAAGAATCAAAGTGAGTAAAGGAATACATCTATAAAACAAAAGGGAACAAATGCAAGGAACTCGTTAAGACAGAACAATACACAAAACTTTTAAAGAATTGAAAGACAAGGGGAGGAAGAATGCAGACTGACACAAGGAGATAAAATCACATTTGGAGATATGATGCAACTGAGTCTGCAAAAGAAATGAGGGCCAATCTGTATAGTGGAATCTTTGAGACATTTAGAGTTGGAGTCAGAAGTTATAATGGAGAATGTAATTGAGCAATAGGTCAGTATATTGGAAGGAATTTTAATTTAAGGTCAGTCCTATACCTCCATGAATCATCATCCATTTCTTGCCTCCCACCCATTGAACACACGCATAGATTTTAGGCCATTTTTATTTATCTTAATGTAAAGTTCTTTATCTTTTCACTAAAGAAATTAAACCTATGTTTGGGGAAAGATATAGTTTCAATAAATGCTTGAAGGAATGGAGTCAAGTCTTTAAGTAATCTGGGAGAAAATTATTTTCAATCCAGACAAGGTGTTATTAAACAGGTAAGACAGAAAGATATTGTCAAACATGTACCTACTCATCTAACCAATCTCCCACTTAAATAAAACTATAAACTGAGACAGAGTGAGGAAATTACATGATAATGTTAAAGAAAACAACAACTATGATAGCTCTCCAGTAGGTCTAGAGAAAAATGAGTGCTGATTAAAGCAAGTGAGAGGTCTCTAGAAAAGTAAGGGTTCATGTGATTTAGTGAGGACGTGAAGGTGTTGTCATAAGCAGTGGTGAACCCAGTGCCTAATATTACTTTCTGCACATAGCAAATACTTAATAGGTGGTTTCAGTGATATGAAAAATCAAACTTATACAGATAAGGCTTATTACTTTTAAGGATGCTTCCACATAGATTAGTTTCTTCAATAAACTTTCGACAATTCAGATAGTTGAGTATTTTTGGCACTTAACGTGATCTATCAAGTATCTATATGTACTATTATCACCTGAATTGATGGAGCATTATGATGCCTTCCTTCTGGAAGTTGTCCAACTAGTGAATCTGAAATCATGCCATTTTCCAGTAGATCAAGTCTTACTCAATTGTTTCTTGGGGTGCTAGCAGATTTGCCAATGCTTCCTTATTTTTTAACGTTTACGTTCTTTTTTAGGGGGATTGCACTAATATGTTTTTATATTTTATTAAGTTCAATCAAATGGAAGAATGCACGGTTTGTTCACAAAGAATTGTAGTGCAATGTTATTGGTTTGATACCAAAATCATGTACTTAGGGATTTCTTTCGGAAGGTATATGCCAAGACAGCAAACCAACACCTCTGTTTCTTCCAGAGCATCTCTGACACAAACCCACTCAAATAAATTAATATTCTGCACTTGACTGGCTTACCTGGCCAGAACAACAAGATGCTGTGCCAATGCATGATGTAACTGTGATGACCAATGCATAAAAAATTATGAATAAGCATTGCTTTCATCTGAACAGTTTTTTCAGAAGCCTGTTTTTCTTTTCTGTTATCTCCCCTATAGAGTTCACCTATCAAATGGTGCAGTAAGCGAGTTGGCATATGCCTTTTTAAACTTCAAATGATGACAGGAGGCTGGGATGTTAAAGACATTGTGCAATTTGCCCCAATGTAAGGCTCACTCTCACTTCTTTTAGTGGAAAAACCAAAGCAGAGTTAATAGAATATTGCTAATTTGTCTATTAGTTTTCTTTTTCGCCATCTTTCTCTACATTCACACACACACACACACACACACATACACCCCTTTATAATTAGTATTTTTAATTATTCTTTTTAATTTAAAAATTGGTATTTATTTTGAATTCTCAAGATAAATTTTAGAAAAAAAACTTCAGAAAATAATAGTGATATTTAATCAAATCAATATATTAGTGCTGACTTACATCTGGAAATTAAGTGTGTATAGTAAACATCAAATAATCTTCAGACAAACATCATTAAAATGAGGTTCAAAGATCCATCATAAGATACGTGGTTTTCGCCTCATTTAAATATGCCAGTGGTTACACAATTTGTAAATATTGTCTACATTTGCAGCCATTTGAAATTTGTAATAGAGGAATAGACAATGATCTTAAATTGTTTAATTTTAGTCTGTTTTTTAGAGTATTAATCCATTGAAATTTCTTCTTAGTAGGGTCATTTCCAATATTCATTCATAATTAGATTTTCCCATCACTTAAGCTTCTTTTTAAAGTAAATTAAGCATATGAGGTTATGCTTGCTCTTTCACTTTTCCTGGGCATGGTACAATAAATAAATGTTCTGACCTGTCACATGATCATCATGAAAGTTGAAAAGATGTATTTCTTTTCCTAAGGAACTTAAGAATTCTAAAGATTTGGGTAGATGCAGTTAAAAAATAACCTATCATATTAAAATAGGTGATGTTTTAAATATGACTCTATAATATTAAAATATAACTATACCAAAATATCACCTATCAAAACATTTTTGTTTTTTGACCTATTCCAAGTTGTCAGCTGGTATTGACTTGAAATTTGAAGAAAAATGAGTAAAATTAATAGAAACAGTTCAGCTCAGTTAGATATTTATTAGTACTGACCCATTTATACAAATCGTTAGTTGAATAACTTTCTATAGGAGGAAAAACATTTGTTGAGCATGAGCTCTGTGCCACCAGGCATTGTGCTTGACAGATTTCAAAGTTTGTACTTTAACAGTTTACATTATACCTATTTCCTGTCATTGTTTCCTACCAAAAATGTTCAAAGGATTCATATTGTAAGTTTCTCATTTGTTCATATTTCTCTTAGTAATACATTATCTCTGATTATTCTCAGACTGTTAAAGCTAAATAAATAACAAGTTTCCATAAAAACACACTTTTTATAAATGTTTTAGATAGATGAAATTAAAATTCTGTGCAAAAAATATGTATGCATAGCAATGGATGGTATATCACATAGCAGCAAACAAAATGAAACATATATAGAAATTCTGAGTAATAGCCAAGGTAAAATATAGTTGAAAAGGTAGTTAAGAAACATAACAGGCTTTTAAAAAATAACTAAAATGTCTAAAATTGCTTTCTTTTTATTTTATGCAAACATGTATAAGTTTATTAAAGGAACTTGTGGATTAAAATAACATATACACCTATACTTTATTTTACAACTCATGATTGATAAAGAATACATTCTGTTCTATAACTACTTACATGAGCATATCGTTGTTATGAAAAGTACTGTTTTCTTTACTGCAGTCATGTAATGAGACATATATTTCTCTAATGTTTCAAAGACATCATCATATCTGTGCCACTTCAAAAAGATTTCTCAGAAGAAAGACTTCTTAAGTTTTGATACACCATTTGGGAAAATAAAGTCAGCCTGAAGTGTCTTCACATTTTCCTCATATATGGGTTGGTTTGAGAATCAGAGGCCCAGAGTAGCTATGACACATCTGTCCTTCTGGAAATCAAATTTTGCTTTGTGCCTGCTGGAAATGTGTACATATAGCCATGAAAAGAAATCTGTTTTACCCTGTAGGGCAGGCCAGCTCTGTGTCTCAAAGTTCCAATGAGTTGTGTTTGAGAAGCTAAAAAGAGAAGACTAAAAAGAGGGAAAAAAAGAATTAGGAAAATACCTAGGAAGTGAAGATTCTTTTTCAATTAAAATGTTTTTTAGGAATTGAGAGATTTTATTGTTTTTAAATCTTTGGGGGTTAATCTAGCGTAGATGAAGTTAATGATTCTGGAGAAAAAGTAGTCAAGTAAAATTATGTCAATTTGATTTTGCCACCATAGCCAAGCACATAAGCAGTATGTTTATATTATGTATGTCTTAAGTTTTCTTTTTAAATTTTAATTTTATATTAATCAATTTGTTCTACATTTTACAAAGTGTCTATCCACAGCGGTTAGGGAGAGATCTGGTTTTTACCACAGGTTAAGGAGGTCTGAATTGAGTGGGTTTCTAGAAAGACAGATCAGATTCACATCTAAAAGTTAGTAGGGACTCCTTAGGAATATAAGATACATCTGTTGAGACTGGGAAAAAACAAATAAGAAAATTACAAATATATATTTGCTTGAAAGTATGGGGGTCAAAGTTGAGGGACTTCAACTATAAGAGTATTCCTTTCGAAAATATAAAACTTTAAGCTGAAACTGAACAAGATAGTCATGGGCTTTGAGGAAGTAGAAAGAGAGAATGGGATGTTGTTAGGAATAGGGAAATGGATAGACCATTGCTGACGGCCTCAACTAAGGTTGCTATCCTTTAAAAAAATTTAAGTAAGTACAAGCTGCACAGTTTGCTCTCCAGTAATCTTCCAAAGTTTAGGTATACAAGGTGGCTGTTTTGATTAATCAAAAGTTGACATTTTTTTCTGAGAAAATGCAGTGGAAAAGGACAGAGCCCTTAATAAATGGAGATGTGTGGCACGTGGACATTGGGAGGTTGTTTGATGCCAGAAATGAGCAAAATTATGGGTAGTGTAGGCAAATAGAATCAACATTAAGAAAATAACTTTTTATATAGCTGGACAAATAATGTGTGATGTTGTCAGAGGGCAGTGAGGAAATAAGGGCACTCACATCAGAACCTAAGACATTGGGGTTTGAAAGAAGTGAACAGACTTTGAGAAAGCTACCAGAGAAGTTGCGTCTTTGGGGAGGGAAGGTGGTGGGGAGAGTCTTAAGTCTCAGGAAAAGCAGAGAAGTAGAAAAAGCATTTCATGAGGTGGCTGAGGGTATTTGATAATTAATTGGTTATGTAGGAGGAATTTTGGAAGGAACAGTGGAAAGAAGAATCCAGGTAAAAAGCACTCAAGAGCATGAGGATGGGACGATACTTGGAGGAGGTTGAAGACTGGATTATTGCTTTTGGACTATGGACAGAAGCTGATAGTTTTGAGATGTTCAGATGGTTGACCTGAACGTTAAGGTATTCTCAGTCCGAATAAAATCCTAGTTAAAAAGGGGACTGATAAGATTCATCCAATGACTGCAGTCATTGGTCAGCGTTAAAAGAGATTACCATGAAGAGTGTTATTCTCTCGTATGAAGTAAAACCTTCTACACTTTGTACCTAAAGCATGACTTTCAGGGCAAGAATTACAGAGGTATAATAGGGCTTTTAAAATATTTATTTTACCATTGATTAGGACTGTTACATATTGAGCCCTGAAGATATGTTAACAGTAAAACTGAATCTGAGTAGCTGTTTTTTTTAATTTTGTGTCAGGATAGTATGTATACATTCCATCTAAAAAATAAAATAAATTGTGCAGGTGCCGATATATAAAGAGAAACAGAAGAATCCAACCTTGTTTTACACCTTGTTAAATACAATGTCCTCTTTCAAGAGAGCCATTTTTGGCCCATTTTCTTAATCTCATTTTGATACTTATGAAGGTGTATTAAGAAGTCTTGAATCAATATTGAGATCACACAAACTAGCCCAGAAATTATCCCGGTATGTAAAGTCAACTACTAAAAGCAGCTTAATGCACAATATAAAAAGTCTTCAAGGCTGGGCGCGGTGGCTCACGCTTGTAATCCCAGCACTTTGGGAGGCCGAGGCGGGCGGATCACGAGGTCAGGAGATCGAGACCACGGTGAAACCCCGTCTCTACTAAAAAACTACAAAAAAAAAAATTAGCCGGGCGTGGTGGCGGGCGCCTGTAGTCCCAGCTACTCGGAGAGGCTGAGACGGGAGAATGGCGTGAACCCGGGAGGCGGAGCTTGCAGTGAGCCGAGACTGCGCCACTGCACTCCAGCCTGGGCGACAGAGTGAGACTCCGTCTCAAAAAAAAAAAAAAAAAAAAAAGTCTTCAATTATTTTTGATAGTTTTTTGGTTAAGGAAAACAAAATAGAACAAATAATTAAGCATAGATTAAGGTCACTCGTTTTGTATACAAGCTATTAGATTGAAAGACTGATGAATCCAGTACCTCAGGAAAGAATATGGAAGCATTTTAAAAGAATTAAGCCAATTTATGGATATCTGTTGTATAGTGCAGTTTAGAATGACCTTTTAAAAACAGGATGAAATAAACATTGCTCCTGGGGAAATATCACAAAAAATCACACTTAGATGAACAATTCACAAATATTAGGGTAGAATTTGGGATTCTGACATAAAATATCCTAGAGCATTTTTCAGTTTTAGAAAGTTAATTAGTTATCCTGTCTGGAGTTATTGGACTCCAACTAGATAAAATTCTAAACGTATAATATAAAAAAAGTTCAATGAGAATTTGTGACCAGATATTTCTTCTTATTAAGGTCACATGAACAGCACAATGTCCTGAGCTGGACAAATGTAAAGCACAGTGTCTTCTAAAGACATGGTTTGTAGTCTAGATATGGTGAAAACAAGATTAAAGCGTTGTTTAAAAACTTTTTATTTATTTATATATTTATTTTTTGCACAGCAAAGTCTCACTCTGTCACCCAGGCTGAAGTGCAGTGGCACGATCTCGACTCACTGCAACCTCCACCTCCAGGGTTCAAGTGATTCTCCTGCCTCAGCCTCCTGAGTAGCTGGGACTACAGGTGCCCACCAACACGCCCAGCTAATTTTTGCATTTTTAGTAGAGACAAGGGTTCACCACATTGGCCAGGCTGGTCTCGAACTCCTGACCTTGTGATCCGCCCACCTCGGCCTCCCACAGTGCTAGGATTACAGGTGTGAGCCCCCACACCTGGCTGTAAAACTCATTTTAATTACATTTTTTTCAGTTGACTCCTATAAATACCACTTGAAAGTAACTTAAAAGTGTATTGCTAGTCGGTGAAAAGAGGCTTTCTTTCTGTTACCCCAACCCTGAGCCCTCAGGTTAGGTTTCAAGTCAGGTTACTTAGAAGATGGAAAATAGTAATGAAGTTTTTGGTTTTTTTGTTTGTTTTAATTCCCTTGTTTAAGATACAGAAGCAAAGTGGTACACTCTTAACACCGTAAAAGGTTATTTATGTTATTATTATTAAACCCCTTCAACTCTCTGATTCATTCATTTAGTAACAATTTACTGAGTGTCATTCATGGTGCCATTTTACATGCAGTCAAGTTTTCATGCAATAGCACCAAGACAATTGATTTATATGGAAATTTATTACTTAAGAATGTCCAACTCATAGATGAAGAAAAACTAAAAATATTAATCAATAGTGTTAGCCACTTGATTAGTAAGGTGAATAAAGTCACACTTAGATTTATCCTACAAGCTGCCTTTATTAATAATAAGTTGCGGCTATGCATAAATTAGATCAGATGCTTCCTTCTTTGGTTAACCTGACTATCTACAGATGTGTGAGCTCCATAAGGAAGTAGCCTTCTCATTCCAAATCTTTCTTGAGTAAAGTTTTAACAGGGCCATTAATCTCAGTATTCAGATCATATGTAATGATTATGCCTGCCAGAGTATATTAGTTATAAGGGCTCAAAAGACAATCAGATCAGGCAGAGATAATGCACACATTCACGTATTCATCACAAGTAATATTATATACTTTACATATGCTCTTTTATCAGTTAGATAAATAAAGATGAAGATATATGGGTTTGACTAGTTGAAATTTGCCTCTGCTATTAACCAGTGTAAAAGTACCCAACTTGCTTGTACTTTCTCCAAAGTTAAATTTGGGGATAGTTCCAAAAGTGATGTCAATTTTGAACACATAATATTAATGTCCATAAGGGAGACTGTTTATAAAATTAATTATGTGAGTTCTTACCGAGTACTCTAAAGATAGTAGAGTGACTGTATGAAGCCAGCACTAGCACTACCCAACATTGTGGAATTGGGAATGACTATTTGTTAGCAGATAGGCTTGAATCTAGGCATAATCTTATAATAGTTCATGAAAATACATAGTAGCAAAACAAAAAGTATTTCTAATGTGTTATCATTGATGTTATATCCCCATTAACTTCCTCTATGAAATTAGTGGTCCTGTCTCTCTAGAGAACATTTTAGAGATAATAGGGTTTTCTTAAAGGAATTGAATAACTTAGCATATTATTTTATCTTAATTATCTCTCAAAAGCCCATGAAAAGAATCTAATTTCCCAAAAGGAAGTAGAAAATGCAAGAAAAACCCAGTCAGATCTACTAAGAATGGATGCTAGTTCTCTAGACCATTCCATACTCCACTCTAAAGCCTGATAATTGAATGATGGCCGCTGCCTGTATACTTATAATTTGTAGATTTTGTCATATTTTCAGATAGTTATTAGTTGCTTCAAATAATTGGGCTGAAATGTGATAAGTTTCCTGGTTTTTCCAGAAGTTTATATTCTGCAATTTAACACTATTTCCCAACAAAACACAGTCTTTACCCACAAGACATCTTAAATGATTTTCTCAGGAAATATGAAGATATAAATGTAAATTCTGTTACTAAACAACAACAAGAAAACTAAGTCTGTGATGACTTTTTCCGACTTTATCAGAAAGCTTTTTTATTATGTTTTAGTATATAACTTTTAATGAGAAATTATTGATGAAATTGTTAGTAGAGTTTCTATTTATGTATTCAGCGACCAAGAAATATCAGAGGGAATAATATCAAAAGGATGTTTCTGTGGGTTTTCCAAATTTAAAATCAAAATAAAAAGTAGCTTGCAGAAAAATAAAATTCTTAATGCTATAAAAGAAGTTGTGTGTATAGCTGTCTGAATATCAAAATATGTGGTCTGTTGCCCTTAAAATCTAGAACCGCCAACTTTCTTTTAAAAAGAATTCAGAACAGCGTGTATATTCCCACAAAAAATAATCTTTTTGCTCACTATAATTACTATGTCAAAAAGATTGTTTAAAGAAAGAATTAATGCTCATAGAAATATATCAAACTGAAAAACATTTAATTAAAGACAGATTTTGGTTATTTTATAAAAGCAAAGTCACAGATGCCCTGTCATTTTACCTCTGAGTTCTTCAGTATGTGTATTTTAAGAATTATGGATGTTTTCTTACAAAGATATCATTTCTAAAACCAAACGTAGTTTTTTTTTCTTTTCTTTACATTTTTTGGATAATTTTTCAATACAAGTTTACCTTGTTACTTCAAAAACACACAATTCTTTTGGTGAATTATACAAAAAGTGATTCTAAATATCTGAAATTATTGTGTTTATATGTACTTACTCATATTTAATTGTATTTATTAATGCAGTAATTCCTTAACAATTATAACAAAACTTAATTCTACAATGTAGGTCTGCTCCCAAGTGGGTTTTGCTATTCTAGACTAGGTAAAATATAAGTAGAAACTATATTAGCAGCCAGTTAGAGAGTGCAATAAACTGCTAAAGAAAGGACTCACATTCTGAATCTATTTCTTGTAAATTCAAGAAAAATGAGTAGTTACAGATGTAAAGATGGATATTTGTTTCCATTTATAAAATTTTGATGGATTATGTTGATTTGTCATAATGTTTGTGTTTTCTGAAATAATCTAACCTACCATACTGAATTTCACGAAAATACAAACAATAAAGAGTAACTGAAAAGTAAAGCCTGTACCATAAAAATACAAAAAGTTTATGGAAATAGTTATGATTTTTAAAAGTGTTACACAATTGTTTGTAAACCAAATCCAGGTGGCCTTTATCTCAAAGGCTTCTATTTATGTTCAGTATCCACAATTAAAGAAATATCTCCACTGACATAGCTATAAATTTAACTGTAATTTATTATCAATATTACTTCATATTTGCAGCTGAACTCCTTTGCATATGGTTTTCAGTCTTTGGGTATTTTCTTTGTCTTTCAACAAATCTATTAATATAGCAAGGGATGAGAAGCAGAGTAGAAGCTACCCATCATTTGTAAATTTTGCTACCTTGTTTTAAACTAGCTTTGCTAAAATATGCAAAAGAACAATAAAGAAAAACTTCTGGCAACATCGATGTTCTTTAATACATACATTTATATATTCATGCTATCTCTGTTGCACTTAAAACATAGTTGGTTTTAATATTCATAAAGTGGAGTGTCAACCTCATTGTGAAAATAAAGAAATATAGTCTGTTTCTATTTCTGCAAGTTATTCCCATATTTTTATTAAATCAATTCTTACACTACACAACATCAATGCCTACTATCAGTAGTATGCTTGATTTTTCTAAAAAATTGATTATAAGAATTGATTTTATATTTTGGTCAACAGATATTCCACATGACATATGACCTCGCCAGTGCAGTGGTGAGAATTTTTAATCTCATCGGCATGATGCTGCTGCTGTGCCACTGGGATGGTTGCCTTCAGTTCTTAGTACCACTACTGCAGGACTTCCCACCAGATTGCTGGGTGTCTTTAAATGAAATGGTTGTAAGTAATTTCTGTTATTTTACACTCTGACTTTTCCACGTTGTGCCAAAACCTTGTAAGTAATTATGTTACAATGATCTGATTTCTCCTCTATAAATGTTTACAGACAACTTGATTTTGCTTCTATGAATATAAAATCAGATGTTATGTTTGTGGGGGGTGGTTACAACTAAATTTTACTTATTGACTATGTTCCTGAGTATGTATATGTTACAACATCTACTTTTATGTATTTTATTCTGTGTATACTGAGGCATATCTTATTTCAAAGGCACAATCACAAAATATGACCATGGTACAGCATTCTTTCAAAAACGCCTGTGGCTTAGAATAACTCCTTATTTCGTCAACATTTTTTAGCATTCACTATGTTCAAGACATAAACTTTTAGGGATTGTAAAACATGCCAAGGCAGGTACATCAGCATAGATATAGATTAAATATGTATGAAGTGAAATGAAGTTTCAGATACTACTTTTTGCTAGGGAAAATAAGGAAAACTTCGGGGAAATGGTAGGCTTTAAACTTACCTCTGAAAGATATGTAAATATTTAAAAAACTATAAAGTATAAATTTGATTTAAATAGCTAGATATATTCCTATTTAATTTTAAGAAGATGTGTTTTGATCTATATAATGCAACACTCAACACTCACAAAAGAATTAAAAGAACAGTGAATATTTTAATAGATATATCTATAAATCTCTTTATATATTTTATATATACACATATGTGTTCACAAATATTTGTTCTTTTTGTGTAAGTTCCCATATTTTCTTTCTACATTACATTTTAATTACATTTTTACTTAATAAAACATTGTTTAACTGTGAATAGCCCTCTTTGATATGTGACATTTTATGGTACTTTAATTTCATGAGATTTTTACATTTCTCCCTTAGGTATAAATCAAATATTGTCTTTTCTCAAACTGTTCTACTATTGATTTCTTGGCTTACTTTTGTAGAAATTACATGGACACCAGAGATTATGATTTTTTCTCCTAATGATTGTAGCATAGGCTTTCTATTTGAAAAAAAAGGTGGTTTACATTGAAAGTTAAGATGTATTGTCTTCTTCCTTTTCTATCTTCTTCCCTATTGTCTTCCTTCCTTCCTTCCTTCCTTTTGCTTTCTGTCTTTTCTATGCTTTCATTGATGTTTGACCTGATATTTATTATATTTACCTAGATCTCACATTCATTTCATTAATATTTGCTTATATATCACTAAATCACAAAGAGCTTTCCTGACCACCTTATCTTATATATTACTCCACTGGTTTATATGTTAATAATAAAGGCATTTAGCAACACACACACACACACACACACAGATACATACACTCTTATTTGTTATTTATATATATATATATATATTTTTTTTTTTTTTTTTTTTTTTTTTTTTTGAGACGGAGTCTCGCTCTGTCACCCAGGCTGGAGTGCAGTGGCGCGATCTTGGCTTACTGCAAGCTCCACCTCCCAGGTTCACGCCATTCTCCTGCCTCAGCCTCTCCGAGTAGCTGGGACTACAGGCGCCTGCCACCACGCCCGGCTAATTTTTTTGTATTTTTAGTAGAGACGGGGTTTCACCGTGGTCTCGATCTCCTGACCTCGTGATCCGCCCGCCTCGGCCTCCCAAAGTGCTGGGATTACAAACGTGAGCCACCGCACCCGGCCTTGTTATTTATATTTTTCTGTGTTCCCCACACCAGAATGTAATGTCTGTTCTCTTCTGTCCTGTATTTCCAGTGGTGTCTTGGCTTATTTTGTGCTGCTATAATAGAATACTACGGACTGGGTAATTTATAAAAAACAGAAATGTATTTCTCACTGCTCTGAAGCCTGGAGAGTACAAGATGAAGGTGCCAGCACGTTCAATTTCTGTATCTAAGATGGCACCGTGCTGCTATGTCCTCCAGAGAAGACAAATCTATCCCTCACATGGCAGAAGGTGGAAAGGCAGGAACATACTTCTGAAAGCCTTCTTTAATCAATTTATGAGAGCAAAGCAATCATGACCTAAACACCTTTATTAGGCCCCACCTCCCAACATTGTTGTATTATGGATTAAGCTTCTAACACATGAATTTTGGGAGTCATATTCAGACCATAGAAAGTGCCTAGAATAGTACCTGACACATTAATTTGTTGTGACTTAGTCACTTATGGACAGTTTATTTGAGAAATATTCTATATGGTAGTTTCGATAACTAAAGAACAAAGTAAGCAGTAGTTTGGTTGGCTCATTTTTCAAACCTGTGATGTCTACTTGATTATGAATCTGTCACTTTACTTATCTTTTTGAGGGAGTAAAGTATATGGTAAAAATAGTAATAATTATATTTTTCAGAAGGAGAAAAGGCAACAGCTCTATTATCTGGCTACTGACTGAGAGGATAGTATAAAAACATTAGCACTACTGCCAAAAGATGATTCATTGGCACCAACCAATATTTAATTTGGTAAAAAATTATTATTTTACATTTTTCTTATGTATCTTTCAGAAAAATACCAAGTGTCATCATAGAAATAGTAAAATAACTATTTTGGGATGTCTATAAAGTACATATGGTAGTATAATTATAAGGCAATATACTACTTAATATATCTGATGATAAACACATTTATTGAAAAAAATTCTTGATTGTTTTTCTTTAAACATGTCTATATGTGCTCAAATGTGTGTGTTCATGTGTGTGTGTGTGTGTGTGTGTGTGTAGTATGTTTATTCCAACACAGCCCAACCTTCAACCTTTTTTTATATCCTGACATTATACAAAATGTCTTTCCAGAATTTGCAATTCACTTCTTGGCTTTTTTATTTTTGGCTGTAGATTTATATATGAAATTGGTTTTTATTTTCTTTTGTGTTTATTTAACATTTTTCTATGTGTAACTCTAATGTAGAGAGAAGGAAACCATCATGTATGTTCAAATATAAAAGCCATAACTTATTTTATTTTATTTTATTGTTTTAATTTTTTGAGATGGGGTCTTGCTATGTTGCCAAGGCTGGTCTTAAACTCCTGGGATCATGTGATCCTCCCACCTTGGCCTCCCAGTGTGCTGGGATTACAGGCATGAGCCATCATGCCTGGCCTAATTTATATTGTGGATAATAGTGATGTGAAGGAAATAACCATAAAAAAGACCATTTTTGAAACGAGAGAATCTTGATGGTATCATTTGACCTTGAAGATACTATTTTCCATTCTAAAGCTATGGAGTTTTGGTAAATCATTTATTGCAATAATAAAAAGCATAGTATATTTATGCACAAGGAGTTACAATGGAGAAGTGCAAATCCAATATGAGAACAAAGGCACCCTGCATTTATTTAATACACTTACTATATACAAAACTCTGTGCTTTGAAGGATGCTATCTTATTTGGTCCTCACAGCAACTGAATGAGGTAAACATTATTTTGCCCCACTTTTTGGCTAGAAAAACGAAAGTTTTTAGAAGTTAAATGAATAGGCAATGTCACACACCTAGATTATAGAACCAAGAGTAGAATGCTTATATATCTGACTCCGTAATTTCTGCTCTAAACCATGTTGGACGGTTTTGTTCAGCATAGATTATAAAGAACAGTTAAGGAATGTAGTAATAAAGAGACAAAACCTATTAGTTAAAGCACTCCAATTGCAGTAGAAAATCACATTAAAATTAACGTTTGAGCTCTGACACTAAAAAGTGGCAAGATTGATCTTTGTGAGATGTAGAAAACCAAAATCAAGTTGAGAAATCAAAAAATTAAGGAGCCAGGCCAGGATATATGCAGGAATGTACTAGTCTTTCTTGGGTTTGGGCTTGACAAACATGCTATGACATTAGGCTCTGATTCTAAATTATTTATAATAAAGATTAGTGGGTCTAACAAATTCTTTATGTTTATTTTTCTTCATTGTATCCTTCCATCTTTAAATTATTTTTATTCTTAAATATTAATTACTATATATTTATATCCTCCTTAACTGTATCTGCACTTATACCCATACTTTTATCTTTATCCCACTAGCTAGATGAGGAGAAACTCAAAGTCAATGCTATAATTATACTATCTCTGTAACTGTAGTGTTGATAATTTGTTTAATATATCTATTCTTATATTAACTGTTTCATTCCATAAACGTAGGTTCAATTCCTCTCAGTGAATTCCTTTGCAGTCTTTCTAAATTCCTCATTAAAGTTTTTATTTAAATATTATTTTTAAAAAATCAATCACTAACTGTCGTGGGTGCTATAGTTTAAATGTATCCTCCTAACTTCATGTGTTGAAAACCTAATCCCCATGGCAGAAGTGTTGGGATGCAAAGTCTAGTAAGAGGTGATTACATAAAGAGCAGACTGACCTCATGAACAGATTAATATTGCTACTGTAGAAGGGGGTTAGTTATAAATATAAGTTTGGCTATCTCCAGCTCTGTTTCACATGTGATTGCTAGCCCTTTCACCCTTCTATCCTTATGCCATGGTAGGGGACAGCCCAAAGGCCCTCACCACATGAAACTTTCAAAGATCTTGGATATCCCAGCCTCCAGGACTGTGAGCTAAATAAATTTCTGTTCATTATAAATTACCCAGTCTGTGGTATTTTGTTATAACAACAGAAAGCGGACTAAAAGTGCAGGCTACTTAAATTGACTAGGAAGGAGATACCAACTTGCAAAACACAACATGAACAGGAAGTAACTTTGCTTTGTATTTATATTATTTGTTTTTGTTTCATTCAAGAAATAAGTCCGAATTATATAATTCTATCTGAATGAAAATCTTGGATATGGCAGATAATTACTTTCTAATAAGATTAGTTTTATTCCCATGACATGCTGTGGCTGTTTAGGTGTACAACACTAAAATTATATTAAATCATTATAAACAAGATTGGGAGTAATGGGTTTTTGTTAAAATGACAAGTATGAAATATTCATTTTAAGAATATAAGAAAATAAATGATGCATGTTAACTTGCGTATTAATTTTTGAACTGAATCTCAAATATTGGATGTAACCTAGGGAATGACTTTATAGAACAGATAAAGAAGGATTTTCAGCTAAACAGTACATTCCTAGAGCAATCTTTCTTTAAAAGTCTATAGGTTTTCTGTCAGGGAGTCCATGTTTTCTACTAGCAATCTTATAAATGTATGATTATATGTTAGCAATCATTTTGAAGGTTTTAACATAGCATGTTATGAATTTAGGATTATCTGAATGTCATACATATGGAATCTGGATATACTTTTGTAGTTGGAGCAGGTTGTGTCACGAGGTGTTACATCAAATAATTCTGGTTTATGAGCATAACAAATAAATGATGCATTTATACCAATCGAAGGATTAATAACATATTAAATCCTGTACACGTTTTCACCGTAGTCAAAATGAAGAAAAACTTGGATAAGTGAATTAGTCATTCCATAGCACTCAGTTGTAGAATACTGTATAAAATCACACAATCTACAGAAACTGGCATTACAGCACTACATTTACATTTTATGCAACTATTTGGTTTTAGCAAAACAGCATTACTCATCACAGTAAATTTACATTAAGATGTATTTGTTGATTCATTATTTTGTATTTGATTTGTAAAATTATGTTTGTTTTAGTTTTATACTTGTATTTATTTGGGTAACATTATAATCAAAATAATTTAACCCAACTCAAGGGTATTTCATTGTAATGATTCATTTGTTGTGATTTGAAGGAATCTGTGCATTATTTAATTTTGGTAAGTGCTATTCTACAGGGCAGACAATTGGTCTTTCATGTATCTGCATCCTAGACAGCTCCTGTACCAACTTTGCATGTGTTGCTAACTAAAATATTGTTTATAATCAAAATGGTAATTATCAGTAGCATTTTTTAAATATGTGCAAACTAATTTTTCAGTTATCTATTTAAGTGTTCTTCCTTGTACAGTTTTTGTTTTAATGATTTGTGCATCTCAAGTTATTTTTTTCAAAGATAAGTAATCAATCACTTGACCATACTCTAAATTACTGAATTTAGAACTCAGGGACGGCCGGGCGCTGTGGCTCACGCTGTAATCCCAGCACTTTGGGAGGCCGAGGCGGGTGGATCACGAGGTCGGGAGATCGAGACCATCCTGGCTAACACGGTGAAACCCAGTCTCTACTAAAAATACAAAAAAAAAAAAAATTAGCCGGGCGCGGTGGCGGGCGCCTGTAGTCCCAGCTACTCGGGAGGCTGAGGCAGGAGAATGGCGTGAACCCTGGGAGGCGGAGCTTGCAGTGAGCCGAGATCGCGCCACTGCACTCCAGCCTGGGCAACAGTAAGACTCTGTCTCAAAAAAAAAAAAAAGAACTCATGGACATACTCTAAATTACTGAAGTCAAAATTAATAAGCATCTAATCTCTTCATATCTATAGATATATTAATTTCCAAAAAGTTAAGATGCGTAAACCAATCTAGCAATATCAGAGAAAAAAATTGATACAAAAAATGTCTGTAATGGTCTAAGTAGTAAAATCTATATGGAGAGAATAAAGGATTCCACTGGAAAATCTAGGTTACTCTATTTTACTGTTATTTGAAACAATGTGACAGGGACACTTTCTAACAACCAAATAGCCACGTGCTTTCCATATTTTCTAGCTGCCTTTCAGTTAGATGGGTACCTGTCTGTGCTATTAATTAATAATTAATGGCCTATGAATAGCAGTATATTTCACGTATAGGTACAAGCATTGAAAAGCTGCTATACCGCCCTCAACTCTTTTTTTTTTGGGGGGGTTCCAGAAGCATATCTTAATTTGAAGCTCACGCATAACATAGCCTATCCTAACTCGTTTGTACAGAAACATTGGGGGTGAAATTGGCAGAATTAAATTTAAAGACATACATATCAGAATTACCTCAACCCCTAAATCCTCTGATTTTATACAAGTCACTTGACTTTCTTGTACGTAGCTTCTTAGCTATGAATTAAGTGTATATTACGTATTTTTTCATTTAAATGATCTATTGAGTATTTCTTTGTTCCAGACATTATTTTAGGCACTGAACACATGGTAGAGGATGAGACAAAGTCCCTGCCCTCATTAGGCTTACATTCTAACATGCTTTTATTCAAACTATTTTTTCTGGGTACTAAAAACTATATAAAACTTGACAAAATGTAAGCTCAACAATGAATACATTTATAATCCAGTGAAATGGTAAATTATATGACATGTCTATTAATAGGAATTTGAATTGAGAGCTCTGAAATGTTTGCACTGCCCAAAGAGCATGGGTCAAGTGCTGGTGAATTACTCCCCTTTTTCTGTTTTCCAAACTGTGTTCCCTTGAAAATGAAGCCATGCAAGCCTATTTTCTCTTCTTAATTTAGATAACCAGGGAGTACAGTCTTTTTTCTAACTCACCCAGTGGTGTTCCAGTAGTAGCCCTGTGTGGATTGAAATAAAATCTATGAAAAACCGAGGGCCAGGGACACACAAAATAGAGAGATATTCATTTCAAGTAGTGCTGGCTTTAGATCAGGAACCTTCAATCGAGTGGGGAATCAAGATACTTCAGGCACTTCTAGCTCAAAAACTATAATCATCCCAATAAATGTGTGCTGGGTGGGCAGAGAAGAGAGAGCTATTTATTGATATTTTAAGTAAATGATTTGGAAAAAAAGCAATAAGAATTATTCATATGTAAGCTCACATATACAATTAGAATATAGAAACCCGGATAATTATTTTATCTATTGCCATTCTATCAAATATTTAAGGGCAAAATTAAAATAGATTCACTTTTTGTTTACAGAGCCCATTTAACTACTTAGGTAATGACTGATTGACATAATATAGCCAAAGTAATATTACGAACAAATGGGCTAAAAAAACTCTTAATTAAAAATATATTTCCCCTCTTTTGAGGTTCAGTAATCTATTTTAGATTTGAATTTCTATGGTTTAGAAATTGTATTATTCTGATAATATTAATTTTTTAAAATAGAATGTACTGCCATAACAGAAGGTTTTTTTTTTTTTTTTAGACCTAACAAAGGGTAACTAATTTGCTGACAAGTCACTGTAGCTCTACTGGAAAAAAAAAAAGCCTTCGTAGCTCCTATGAGTTATAATAATCAAGTAGGTCAGCAGCCTGCTGAGTGTTGTGATTCTCCTTTGCTGTCCTGTCTCTCCCAATTAGCAAAGTCTGCCTGGCAACTGCTCTCTATTGGATAGAAACATGACCTCATCACAAAAGAGAAAGTGTTCACATACTGTGTTCTTCCTTCTCAGATGTGGATTCTCTTACAGGAAAAACATAAGGAAATCAACTCTAATCTGATATTTTGTTTTCAAATAAAATGTGTATTTCAGAAAAATTTAAATTGAACTATAATTTCATCACAGAGAGGGATACAGGATATTGATGAGATTATATATTGGCTATGGTGACCTTGAGTTGCTTTAGCAATGGAAGACCAAGCCATAAGTTCCAAACATGTTTTTTGTTCCCGCTTACATAGACTAGCTCTTAAATTTTAAGCAACAAAGAGCAGAAGAAGCACTATTCATGAAATCACCTTATCTAACAAGTGGCACCTGATAAAGTTGAAGAAAAAAAGTATTTTGCTGTCTAATATTTCCTCCAAAATGATTAATTTGCTAGACTCAGTTCTCCGTTATATCCATACTATTCTAAATGTTGTTGAGACTTTCACAAATATAGTATTCATGTATGTATAACACATTATCTCACCTATTTTGAAGGAAATAAGTAAAAATACATTTACCATTTTAAAGATAAAGAGTCTGAAACAGAGAATTGTTATTCCATTTGCATAAAGCCAGAGACAGTATGGTAGCTGGTTATAAAATCCATATTTCCCCTTGGATTAAGGATGAACCCACCGTACCATTCTACTTCATGAGCCCCAGATAACGTCATCTTTTATAAACCACTGCCAATTTATGTTTATAGAAAACAACTATGAATTGGCTGCACTGCTGAAAGAGCTCAGAATGCATATGAAAAATACGTGAAAAGTCATTATGTTTTGTATGTGTGTGTTGGGTTCTAGGGTTTTTCCTTTTACTACTGTCATAAATTCAAAAGAATCTGGCAAAGAAAAGCAATTATAATATCTTACTTTTTCTGAACTCCTCATATATTTACGTTTCACATAAAAATATTGTTTTAAATTGATGCAGATTGGAATAAAATAGTAACATTGTCTTCAATCTGGGAATCAGTGGAATAGCAGACTAATGGTTTCTACTGTATTATTCAACTCACGGATATATGGATGTCAGGCAATTCATATGAACTTTCTCTCTTTCCAGAGAGTTCAAGGTTATCATTCTGTTTAAAAAAGAAGAGACTTATATAGACTTGAATTATGTAAGCTAAGTTGCCTATTTTCAGATAATTTTCCAGACAAGATGATATAGTTGCTTCCCATAATGAAAGGCTCTCCACACTTTGCTTTTTCTATTCCATCTCATTTTTATCCCTCCTGCTTTATGCCCTAGTCTAATTATGCTACTCTAGAGATATATGACAGAATCAGAAGTGACATGAAGAAAGCCATGTGATAAATGCGGGATATAAGAAAGAATAGGAGGGACACTTTTTGAAACCTGACATGAACATTTTTGTAACCCCATTGTATACCCCATCATTTTTTTGAAGTGTTTGTTGTTTTTAGAGATGTAATTTATTCTGGAGTAATGAGTAAATTTTATGATGAATTTGGCTTATAAACCTTTAACTTATTTCAGCTATTTTATATATATATTCTTATAATGTATCAACCACTGTAAGCAATTTATTAAATGAGATCTTAAAATATAGAATAGACTAATTGGCCCATTTTCTTTAAACTTTGAGGGTCTAGACGTAGGGCCATTATGACTAACATTTAAATACTCTTTTAGGGAACAACAGACAGTGAGGCCTACTTGAGGGTGGAGGGTAGGAGAGGGAGAGGATAGAAAAACTACCTATTGGGTACTGTGCTTATTATCTTATATAGCCCATCATTTTTTAGAAGTGTTTGTTGTTTTTAGAGATGTAATTTATTCTGGGTACTATACTTACTACCTGCATGACAAAAAAAAAATCTCTACATCAAACCCTGTGACTTGCGATTTTCTTGTATAGCAAACCTGCATATGTACCCTGGAACCTAAAATAAAATTAAAAAAAAAATAACTAAATACTCTTCTAGTATTTACCAGCCAGGTGCCTCAGAAACACAGCTCCAATCCAAATAACAGTTCATCAACACCTGGCTCTGTTCTACATCCAATATCTCACATTTCATGCATAGAGAAATAGGCACAGCTAGCTGTGGACTGTTACCATTTATTCTCATGCATAAGCTTGGTAATGATAAAAATTGTGTAGGGAAAGTTTGGAATTTACCATAATATTTGTATTTTACAAAAAACATATAGCAGTGAATCACAATCTATTCTCTATACTCCAGTAGTGTTTTCTTGAGCGTATCATAAAGTCAATTAAAATGGTCTCTAATTATATTCTAAAGATAGAATAAATATTATTTATAGTATCTACTTATAATGTCCATCAAAGCAAATGATGTGTATTTGGAGATCACTGTGTGCTACCCTTTGCTACTGTGATCAATGTGATAATCTAAAATCCTGATTCCTACAACATAGGGAAGGGCTTCTAGTGGAAAAATATTGAATTTTAACTGTATACAAAATGTAGATATAATTGAATTTGAGCTTCTTAATTTTCCAGAAACTATATTTTTGGCCTTTAGGTGACTTTTCAGATTTTTTTAAATTACTGTTGTGTTTTTCCTAAGGTCAGCTATTTATTCACTTTTTTAAAAAAAGATTTTTACTGAGTTCAATGAAATTATAATGTAATAGAAAAAGGTATCATTTCAATGGTGGGCATTATTATCTCCCCATTGCTCCCAAGCTAAAAGTAAGCATTAATATGCCATTAATTTATGATTACATTTAGCTTACAACTTTTGTAATTCTGTCCTCAACTGAGTTATCAATTCTTAAGGAAAAAGAAGAGAAAAGAAATTTACCATGTGCCTGAAATCAGTAAATATTAGGCAAATCAAACCAAAATGTATTAATCTGTAACATTTAATGGAAATCATTCTGCTGAGGGGCACCTTTCCCTTTAATTCATCGGTGTTATTATTTCTCTATATCTTTCTGTTCTGATTATACCGAGAGATCAGAACTTTTTAATAAGTAGCTCTTTTGAAAAATATTAAAAAGAAGTAAATAAATACAGATTTTTATACAAAGAATCATGTTAAAATAGAAACCCTATAAACGAGAGATGTAGAGACAGTTTATATACAAATATTTATGAGACTGTCATGCTCCAAAGTTTTTTAATGTATTTCTCTATCATTTAATTTGTATTCAAATTCATTATATGAACAGGTTAATTTCCATGGTGGTTTAGTGTTGTACAGGAATTAAATTATGGCAAAATTTGAAGAAACCGAAAGGAGGATAAACACATTATCTTACAAAAGAATGAAAAAAGGAATAGAAGTAGGAGATAGAAGCCAAATAGCTAATACAATAAAAGCAGATTGTCTTTTCTCCTCCAGGCTGTTTTTTGCCATTGAGACCATTCACTATTGTCACTAGGTGGTACTGAAGCCTGCCCTATTTCTTCCAAAGGAGATAAAACTTACAACCTTCGCCATAACCATGTGTTGTTTGAGATCCTAACGCTATTTATTTTCCTGAGCTACATTCCTATTAAGATCTTTTATTTCTTGTCCAGGAAGTAAACAATATAAGTTTGTGGATGTAATTCTACAAACTACTATTACAATAATTCTTATACAGGAACTGCTCCCACGTACCTAATATTTAGTACCTGCAATTCATTAATATTTATTTTGCTTATTTATTTGTCTAGCAGTTTTGTGGTATCTGCTCACAACCATGTGAAGCAAATTGTCTGTATTAATAAATAACTCATTAATCATAGTGTCATAAATACTTTTTAAAGTACTTTTATATATAATCACCAAGATTGTGAATAAATTATTAATTAGGAAAGAGACATTCAAATTATCTATAAAACTCAATCAGAAAGCTGGTGACAGAACTGGAGCTAAGACCACAGTCTCCTTACTTGTACTACCTTCTATTTTCCATCAATGTATGAATATAGAAATCATATACTGATATATTAAGGTCCAGATGATTGGGTAAAATCAAAATTTGCTTCAGTTTCATTGTTTTTATTTAAAAATGGGAGTTTATCTTTAATCAGTTGATAAGTTAGCTACTGAAATAAACAGAAATAATATGAAGCTTATCAAAACTGCTCTTGAGGCAACACTTTGAAAGATAACCATAAATAAAACTTATGTTCGGCTGGGCGCGGTGGCTCACGCCCGTAATCCCAGCACTTTGGGAGGCCAAGGCAGGTGGATCATGAGGCCAGGAGATCGAGACCATCCTGGCTAACATGTTGAAACCCTGTCTCTTCTAAAAATACAAAAATTAGCCAGGCGTGGTGGCGGGCACCTGCAGTCCCAGGTACTCGGGAGGCTGAGGCAAGAGAATGGCATGAACCATGGAGGCGGAGCTTGCAGTGAGCCGAGATCACCGCACTCCAGCCTGGGGACAGAGCACGAGACTCTGTCTCAAAGAAAAAAACAGAAAACCAAACAAAAAACAACTTATGTTCTTACAATTTCAATATTCTTATGCATAGGTAGGGCAGAAAGATACATATTCTAAAGGAAATCATAAAATTCGTGGGGCTAGAATTTATTATTGAGATACATTTTTTAAGAAAGAAATTGACCTAATTGGAGAAGACCAGGTGTCATATAGGTGCACACTACATGGAAATCTAGCATGCTGGGAAGGTTGAAATAAAGCGCTATAAAGAAAAAAAAAAGAAACATTAATGAAGAAGTATTATTAACAGCATACTAGAAGGTCCCAAAGTAGTAAAATGGAGGCGGGTTTAGGGCACAACTTAGAACTGGAAAAGAGATGGGACATCTAATCTCCTTAAAGCAGAAGACTGATGAGTTCTTGGCTTGCCTAGTTGACAATAAAAAGCATAGAAGAAATGACAAGAATCTTCTTCAACAAAAATTGAATTTGTTGGTTAGAGTTAAGTGATCAAAATCTGATAAGAAGCATGCAAGTAATGTTGAACAAAATATGAGAAGTGGTATTGTGAAGTGGTTAAGCATAATCAAGTCCTGGAACTAGATTATTTAGATTCCTCTACTGGTTCTCTTATGCTAGCTACGTGACGTTGGACAACTGACTTAACATATTTGTACCTTGGTTACTTTATCTGTAATGTGGGGATGATAATCATAATTACTTCACAGAATTTTGAGGTAAATAAAGGTGCTTATATATGCCAACTAAATAAAACCATTTTATTTCAGACAGGTGACTCCATCGCCCAGGCTGGAGTGCAGTGGTGTGATCTCGGCTCACTGCAACCTCCTGGGCTCAAGCAATTCTCATGCCTCAGCCTCCCGAATAACTGGGACTACAGGCACGGGCCACCACAGCTGGCTAACTTTTGTATTTTTAGTAAAAACAGGATTTTCCCATGTTGGCCAGGCTGGTCTCAAATTCCTGACCTCAAGTGATCCATTGGCCTCGGCCTCTCAAAGTGCTGGGATTACAGGCGTGAGCCACCATGCCTGACCAACAATTTTTATTATACTTCTCAAGTCAGTACACAAAAGCTATTATTCACAGTTGTATTTGTATGTGAGTTAGAGTTGACATTCCCTGTCAATGTATTGGTATATATTCCTGTCATTTCAAAAACATAATAATTTCAGGCAGCTGAGAGTACAAGCAGATGTACTGTGTACCTACAAATATTAAGAGAACAATGGCAGAAAAAGAAAAAGTTAATAATGCATAAACCTGGCTAAAGAAACCAACAGTATTTGAATGTCAAACTTTGTTTTTATTTTGCTACCACCTACAGAATACTAGACAAAATGTTCTGAACCCATAAGTATAGTTTCAAAGAACATTTAGAATGAAAGAAACATTAATGGCATTTAGTAATAGTTGGAGCAATGACCAGGAAGTGAATAAACCCTCCATTTGGGATCCACATAAACGACAGAATGTTAGTGGAATACTTTCATTCATGTTTAATAATGTCTTCTGTCAAGGTGAAGTATTTTAAACTGAATAGACTGGAATAAAGTCCAGAGAAATTGAACTCCGAGACAATACTTTGGTATTCCAAATGAGCTCAATCCCCTGGCTCATGTGAATTGCACCTTAAAATGGTCATATGTTAGAGAAAAATGATGGACTGATTGCACAGGATATTTAATAAACAATTAAAATGATGAAAGAACTATTTTTCCATGGAATATGAAAATGATGTATGAATTTACAAAGTGAGATTCTGTACCGAATTATAAAATAAATTATATGTGAGATAATTATCATTATAATTTGGTAATTATAAAACTTATGTAGGAAAAGTTTGGAATTTACCATAATATCTTTGTAATTTATAAAAAACATATAGCAGTGAATCACAAAATGTTCTCTTTTGTATTGCGTGGTCAGAGAAAGCTCTAGTTTAATGAAACAAGTCATAACAGATTAGCCTTTCTCTCTCTCATATATATATATATATATATCTCATAAAATGTATATATACATGATATTATGAGGGGAAAAATCTTGTTGCAAACCTTGCTAAGGACATGTACCAAACACCTCCCCCTTTTTGAGGTGAACCTTAGGACTAGCACATGTACTTATACAAATGTTTCTACAAGGTGCTTTCTGATGTGAAATATTTGGACTAACACACTATAGAACTGAGTTAAGTTAATAACAGGTTGAGTGAATGTTTTCTCTCCCCAGACCCTAAAGTGCAGGTTGATAAATTGACATCAACAAAGATGAAGATATGTAAGAGGACATCTTTAGGATCCTATCTTCAGATCTGAGTTATTTTCAACACATTAATAATAACCTGGGCCGAGTGAGTGGTTCATGCCTCTAATCCCAGCACTTTGATAGGCCAAGACAGGAGGATCACTTGAGCTCAGGAGTTTGAGACCAGGATGGGCAAACTTGTCTCTATAAAAACTTTGAATAGCTAGAGAATGTGGTGGCACATGCCTGTAGTCTCAGCTACTCAAGAGGCTTAAGTAGGAGGATCACAGGAGCTGGGGAGGCTGTAGTTACAGTGAGCCAAGATCACACCACTACATCATTTCACCCTGAGTGACAGAGCCACACCTGGTCTCAAAAAGAAAAGAAAGAAAGAAAAAGAAAAAAAGAAAAGAATAAAGTAAAAATAATAACCCGGTTGAAGTCACCAAAGATGCAGCCAACAAAAAGCAAAAAAGAAATGGCTAGTATGCTGGGTTATAGATTCATATTCAAGAATACCTTGTTATATAAGAAGATGAACTGAGCCTAAGAGAATGGATTTCATATGACAAACATAAGAGCCCATAAGAGATCAGAAAAAAAAAAAGGATAAGGACAAGTACAAGAATCAGACAAGGCTCAGCCAAAGATGTAAAACATACTAAGGGTTTTTGTGGCTACAACTTCAATATAAAATATAATTGAAATGCTGCTCATTTTAACTACATAAAAATTCTAAACAATAATATTTTTATTAAAAATAGTTCAATTTTAGTGCCAAATACTAAGATATTTTGATTCCTCAGGCAATTATTTTCTAACTAGTAGATACACCTTTGAAATGTAAATACTCACTGGCTATCTACTCATATTCTGAAATGATGCTTTCAAAACTAATTTAAATTCATTTATAAATTCATTTAAATCAAAGACCGTGACAGATTAGTAATTAACTTTGTTTTTAATAGCCTCTTAATGAACTCACTTGATTATTTGACAGAGCATTTAGATACTAAGAAAGCAGTAAAGCACACCTTCATATTATAAAAACCTGCCAAGAGTGTAGCAGAAAGGATGAAATTACGGTGAATTGAACAAGAGATTTTATTATTTTTAGAGTTAATCTTTTAAATTATGCAAATAGAAAACAAAAGCTCATTGCTTTGCAACATATTTCTCTGTGTAGTACATTTCTTATGTGTAGCTGCTTTGGGTTCATAACTTTGTATTACTCATTATGGCAGATCAGGATGATTAACTCCTTGACTGAAAAACTTAGAAATGTGTGGCTTTTCTTTCATTAACCATAGACATTTTGTTTTATAAGTATTGATTCTATTTGTCTTTATTACCAGAAATAAGAAAAATCTTTAAAATTATAACAAAACAGCCTTCTTGATTAAATTAACTATTTGTCAGTTTCTATTTGGAACACAATTAGAGAAAAATATTAAATTATGGTTTAACTTGAGGGAAGAAAGTCAGAAGTTGCATATTTCACAATTCACCAAAAGTAATGTTAGCCCTAACATAAATGTGTTGCATTTGCTAGTTTATTTCATTGCTGATTATTCTCATTGCGGCAAACTTATGGAAAATTGAGCCTACGGTTTCCTAAAAATGCTTATCTATATAGAGATAATGGATGAGTTAATGCATCCTTTTTCTATAAATCTTTTAATTGTAAAATTACATTTACTTAGAGGACTTAGAGAAAACCTGCTGGAGAGGAGAGTTAAATCTGTATGAAACAACCAACCAACCAAAGACCTGTGACTCACCTTACATGTCATTAAAATACAACTAACAAAACCTTTAGATAATGTATTTTTTCATTTACTTTCTTATAATTTGATGCACAAAAGTTCAAATAGCAAGAAAAATGGAGAAACTACCTGATAGTTATTCTAAAATTTATGATAGCCAAAATAATTCTTGGCTATGGAATTAATGCAGGTTCAGTCCAATCCAGTGCCCTGTATATGCCTCTTCGTAGCATACTACGATTGAATATATTATGGTTATCTAAAAACTCCTGGTTATCAAAAAACAATTTAATATGGTTTATCATGTTTCATTTAACATGATGGGAAAGAAAAATCTTACACCAACTTTCGAAGGCAAAATTCCCTTGTAACTATGTGGCAAGCATAACAAGAAAACTTAATTCTCTAAAAATACTATTTAATATATAAATTTTATTGGATATAGAAAAATTAGGTACATGACAAATTGAGGCTATCAAGTTAAACTAGCTTTTGAAGAAAACTACCAATTCAACCAAAAGCTGTTACCCAAATTCTCTAGCCTAATCAAACCGATTAAAAATTGATAGCAAACTGACATGCCTACAGAAGCCATTCTCATAATATAGATGTAAGAATTAGACCAAATGTAAGATAAAAGGCAACCCATGACTTTGGTGAATTGGTAAAGCATACTCTGTCCAAGGAATGTGCCTACTTCTCAGTTTTATCTAATGATTATATCATGTGGAAATGTATGCCTAATGATGCCCAGAGTCATCAAGAACAGCTGAATATTCAGATTTTTTATTGTAAATGCCATTATATTTGATATATGGTAACTACCTTACATATATATACACATATCTGTAGATGCATCTATATGTGCAAATAGATATGCATATGCACATTTTATATTATTTAATATATATATACTTATATATCATTTTATATAATTATTGCTTTTAAAAAACAATGTGTTCCAAAGGAAAAGCTTCAGCAAGCCTGATTTAGAGCCAGCAGGCCCTCAGTTTCCACCTCCTGAAATTAATCAAACATAATTTCATATGTTGATATGGTTGAGAACAGAAACGCTGGCTTTGCCTCTAGATATGTTGGTATCTTGTCTCAGACTCATGCCTTAACAGAATTCTTCCTTTCTCCTCTATTTACAAAAGGGAAAAAAGATCAGTGAATTTAAAAAGCATCTGGGGAAAACAGAAGAAAAGGAGTTTGTCTACTTTAGCAGTTCAGCTGGACTTTGAAGATTTGTTGCCTTAATTTGAATTCCTTTTCACATGAATTTAACTGGTTTGGCAACTTGCTTCAATAATAATATGATAAATTATCAAACAGCTTATGTCTGACAGATCAAGCCTAGATAGAATACATAAATAAAGTTAAAAGGACACAACAGACAAACAACAGACAAGTTAAATAAAGACTTCGCATGAGAATTCTTTGTTGTTGCAAGGGAAAAAATAATATTAAAATATTTTAGTCGTGATATTCCTGTAAACAGCATACATTAACCTTGCAGAATTTGTTGAGCATTAAGGTTTTTCTTAAAGTTAATGTCTTCTGTCTTCTTCAATTCTCAGGTTGCCTATTGTGGAGAAACATACATTGAGCACTCCATTAATTAATAAATCAAGAGCTAGAGCTTTACTACATCCACAGCCATAGTAAACAGTTACCAGATTCGGGGAACCTGAGACTCTAGCTTTCTATTCTAAATATTTCATTTAAAGAAGATTTTTCTTAATTATTTTAATTTCTTAATCCACATGTCAGTGATAAAAATATTTCAAGCATATTAATTGTATCACAAAAGAGTTATTGTTCAGTTTTCAGTATATAGTGTCCAGGCTGGACTGAAAAAGATTTGGTAGAGTATTTCATGTGCAAGGTATAACATCCGTTCCCATACCACAGGATCAATTTGCTTCCACTTGTTTTCTTGAGATTAGGGTGTCTTAAATAGTATCAATCTATTTATATATCTTCCCTCTCTCCCTCCCTCCCTCCCTCCCTCCCTTCCTTCCTTCCTTCTTTCCTTCCTTCCTTCTCTCGCTCCTTCCTTCCCTCCCTTCTTCCTTTCTTCCTTTCATGTTTTCTGTCTCAAGTAGCTGTTCTTACATGCTTTGATCTAATGGCAAATATATTGATAATAAAACAAAGTCTTTCCCTCATAGTTGTCTGTTTTTCCCAGAAACAAATAGAACAAAGACAAATTAAACAGCTATAAAATATGTCAAGCAGCACAAACTATGTTATAAAATTTAAAGCAAGGAAACAGAATACTGTAACCTGGGTCAAGCAGATCTTTCAAAAATAGAATAGTTCCTATATGCCATCCCCAAAAAGATGACATTTAATCAGAAAACTCAAGGAAATGAAGGAAGAAGTTACGCTACTATCTGGAAGAAGAATAATGCAGAAGGAAGAAACAGCAAGCGCAATATTGGCTGGTGTGGCTGGAGTGGAGTGAGAGAGAAGAACAAAAATAATGTTGGAAGATGTCCAGGAGCCAGCCAAATCCCAATGGGTCTTGTAAACCATAGAAAGATTTGGGGTTCTATTCTTGGTAAAGTGAAAAGCTAAATGAGGCCGAGTTTCCTATGCTGTGATAGTTTCTACCAGGGTTGAAGACAGAAGAGAGTGCTATTTTGCTATTTTACAGAATAAGCTACAGCACCAGGAACTAAGGTGCCTGTGAGCAAATGTCTAAGTCAGTCCACAACAAGTAAGTGGTTTGGGCAGAACAGCACAGCGGTTGGCAGTGAGCAATAAATGCTTGAGTAGACAAAATAGAGCAACACGCAGCAGCACAGGGAGTTTGATCTGAACTAGTCAGGATTAGCAAGGAAAACAGCAGCTCCCTTCACCCTCGGGGAGAGCAAGAACACAGTGGCCTACCTAAATATGTCAGACTTATTTGAAAACGTGTGTCATATTTCTGAGTATTAGGGGGTAGTCACAAGAGGGGCATGGGTTTCTTGGTTATGAAGGAAGAAGCTGCTAAGAATATAATTTAAATATAAGTATTAAGCAGATATAATGTTATTCTAGGGGGGAAATTATTCACTCTTTCATTCTGTCAGTCAACAAATGTTTCTTGACTGTTCTTTGCCAGGCAGTGTTGTAGGTATTATTACCTTACCCTGGGAGTTCTACATTATACTTAAATTTGTTACTATATAAGGAATAATTGAAGGTAAACTTGATTTCTTCGAGTATAGTTATCAGTGAAGATAAACTAAAACAAATGTTTGGTTTCTGACAGCCTTGGACCTTTAGTGATGCTTGAACTTTTTGATCAAAGTTTCTATCTTTATTATTTGAGAAAATTCTCAAGTTTTACTCCAAATTGAGTTTGATCCTTTATCTATACATATTATATAATAATAGTACATTATATGATACTATGTAATACATTATATATTATCATTATATAATATATATTATATTTAATAATATATTAATAATATATTTTATTATATTTTTATAATTACATACAATATGACTAATATAATGTATATTATATACTATTCTATATAATATTTTATCAAATGTTAGTGTTTTATGTTTCTTTTTACCTTCCTGCCAGTCTCCGTCAATATCATCTGTTCCAAGAAGTTTGTCTTAGTCTGTGAATTAGCATTTATATCACATAAAATCATTAGCTAGCTATTTTAAAATGCTGCTACTACAATTATAAAAATAATACCCTGTTGGTTAGCTGGCCATCATGTCTTAATTCTGGAGAGAATCTTCAGTGTCTCTGAACCATTTGCACTGTATCGCTCTACTTACATCATGATACAGAGCAGTTGGAATAACTTCATGGAAATAAAACAGAACTCTGTTTAAATAAAAAGGGAGATTTGAATTTGACACATTTTTCTCAAAAATAACATTAATTTACAGTTTTCCCGTTTTAGCTCATCATTCATTACACTTCATTTTTTTCTTTTGCTAAAAGATAAAAACTTACTAGAGAATATTAAATCACTCTATACATTTAATTTGAAGGTTAAGGTATCATTTGGCTCATTACATATCCCCAATAATATTATTTTTTAATGTGAAATTTGTTTTCATCAAACGTGCTCTATAGCCACTCTAATATGTATATGGAATTGTAATTGAGAGAGATTTGGGGAGCCATTATGTTAAGCTTACTTATCACTTCTCTGAAAGAGAAACTTACACTAAAATTCATAAGGAAAATATTTCTTAGTGACCTTCCAGTGAAATTTTAATGGACTATTGGTACTTGAAAACAAACAAGATAATCATATTATTAAATTGAAATAGTGCTTATTAAAAATATAATCATGAGTGAGAATGCATACAGATCATCCCTTGGAATATATTTTTGAGTTCTATAAGAGTTATAAATTTTCTTTTGACAAAAGAAAGGTATTTGTTGAGTCTAAGGGTATTCCTATCTTATTAGGCAATTTATAGCTGCCCATAATTATAGTCACAGGGGTTGTTATGAAAAGAGACGTAATTTAAATCCATACTCTTCCTATAGCTAGGGCTAGTAGAAACATACTAGTCACTATTGTAGACCAAATTAAAGAGTATATTCCTTTTTCTACTTGTTCCTTTACTTTAATAATCGTGCTTACTGTATGTTAAGAAACCCGACGTGTACATCATCTCATTTAATTTTTACTAACTCCAAAGTATACATAACTGATTCCAATTTTATGATAAAGAAACTGGAATTTTGAGTAGTTAATATCACTCACTGTAAATAGTAGAGCTGCAATTTAACTCAGGTGTTTTTTTGTTGTTGTTGTTGTTGTTGTTTGTTTTTCTTTTTTTGTTTGTTTTGTTTTTTTTGAGACGGAGTCTCGCTCTGTGGCCCAGGCCGGAGTGCAGTAGCGCGATCTCGGCTCACTGCAAGCTCCACCTCCCAGGTTCACGCCATTCTCCTGCCTCAGTCCCCCGAGTAGCTGGGACTACAGGCACCTGCCACCATGCCCGGCTAATTTTTTGTATTTTTAGTAGAGACGGAGTTTCACCGTGTTAGCCAGGATGGTCTCAATCTCCTGACCTCGTGATCCGCCCTCCTCAGCCTCCCAAAGCGTCATGTATGTTTTTAATTCCATACCTCAAGAGCTCTTTAACAGCTAGCCATTCTGTGTCAACACATGGAACTCTACTTTCAATCTTCTATCAGTTTAACTCCAGCTTGGCATATCTTGTAGATGATCAAAATTGGATGTGTTAGCATATTACTTTTTCATTTGGTGTGGTAGACAGCTCCCAATGGTACTACTTTGTGGTATTCTAACCCTAATAAATTCCCTCTTACATAGTGCCGAGGTTGGCCTGTGTTACCAATAAAATATGGTAGAAGTTATGATATGTCACTTATGAGATTAGGTCACCTTCTATCTTGGGTTCATTCTTGGATCACTTGTTCTGGGAGGGGCCAGCTCTTATGTATGAACTGCCCAATGCAGAGCCACTGAAGCCTCCTGCCAATACACACATAAAAAGCTGAAAGTGGATCTTCCAGCCCTTCAGATGAAGCATTCCTATCTGACTTCTGTCCTGACTCTGTCAGGAGAGATCCTGGGCCAGAAGGACCCAGCTAATCTCCTTGATTCCTGATTATCAGAAACTGTAAGAAATAATAAAGTATTCCTTTAAACTGCTAAGTTTCAGGGTAACTTGTTATATAGCAATAGATAATTGTTGCACCTGGCATTGTATCTTGTATTTTTTGTCAGCGTAGCCAAGGAAGCTTCCAAGCCATTTCTCTTCTTCACTGACTCCAGTGACTCAAATGTCACACTCTTTATGAAAATGTTTATTCACCTTAGTACTCTCAGAGTTTAAAGTTGTGACCTGAGCTAACAGCATAATGTGACAAATTTGTTGTGTGCATACCATGAATGTGAATGGATGAGACTAGAAAAAGGTATTCTTGGAAATAATAAAATCACTTTATTCAAATATTATACAATTATAATTAGTGGTTATTTGGCAAAAACCAGAATGAAATTTGTCTTTATCTATAAAGAAAATATTACTAAGAAAATGTAAAAGCCTTGGTTTGTAAAGAAGAAATTGAAATATATTAACTAAAAACATTTTCAGAGTTTGTGTTTTATAATCACGTTGACAAGAAATTTACATTTATTTATGTTGATGGCTATGATACAATGGAACTGATTCTCTTATGTAGCTTGATCATACCCAATTCATTCTTTCTAAAATTATTATATGTATTAAATTATTACATGTATTAAATTATTACCCTATTGTGTACATTTAAGCATATGTTTGCTGATGTAATTCCCAACTGCTAGCTAACTGACAATAAAACTGCATGCATTTCTTTTGAAACTAATCTGATACTGACTTGCCACCAATTTGGATTTGCCATATTCACATGGGTTTACAGTAGGGATGTTTTGATATAAAGGAGGGAGTATTGTGCTAGATAATTAGGAAAACTAGATTCTAATCCAAGTGTTCATTTACTGTATTATTTAATCTGGTTGATCGGACTTATTTTCTCTGGTCTCTTTTTGCTCATCTGTAAAATGAGGGAGCTAGGCTATATGTAGTTAGCCTTGGAATTCTTTATTCCAACAAAAAGTGCAGAACAATGTGTCAAATAAATAACTGACTATGTGAATAGAAGCCTAGATGATCTGGCCCAAAGTAGGGGTGTGGTCCTGGAGCCCAGACTTTATCTCTCCAAGTCCTTCAAAGGCCTTGTCAGTGTTACTGGGACCATGGTATGACTATTGTATTTATAATGCAATTTTTCAGTAGAAAACATTTAATAAAATATATATACTACTTGTCATAGCAAATTGAGATTGAATAAAGTGATTTTCTTTTGGATTTCTTCTTAGTTCATAATTACTTCTTTTTACTTGTTAATCATTAAATTATCACTATTTTATTATTGTATCATAATTGGTGACCTCTGTACAGAGACCTATATTAAAATCCAGTGGATTGAATTAGCCTCGCATATGAAGTATGTAAATGTAGCAAGTAACACAGGTATGGTACAATGCAGAAACTCCCCTCTGCCTTAAGCAACAGATGTTTGAGCTAAGAACATCTGGAGCATTTCAATAGTTAGTTGAGTTTAGGTAGGGAATTCATTATTGGCATTGTATGCTGGGCTTAGTTAAAAGCTGATTGGACAAACCCTAAAACTCTGAGTAATCTTCTGCCAAAATGAAATAAAAACTGTGGGAATGAATAAATCTGCACCATAAGGAGTCTTCTCCAGTGACATTCACAGAAGCCATACAGCAGATTGCACACAAGTGCTGTCTATACATTCTTATAGTCATGTATTTATATGTATGTCTGCTAAATGTTTGTAAATATAGAGAAAACTGAAGCTTCAATTATTTTTTCAGCATGCGTGGAACAATTCAATAATTCAAGAAGTCCAGATAAAATACTGAAATAATGGAATTTTATTGGCAGGGGTCTGTAGGACAGACCCCACTGTGAAAAGCACACTCTTGGACACTTGTTGATATATCATTTGTTGTAGGTTTTATCCCCCTGAAATGTTCTATGGAACAATAGTTCTGTCGTAATTACTAATTTTGTGGTGTTTTGGTGAGTTTATCTCTAGTATCTTTTTTTGGTATATTTGAGGGAATTGATTCTTCCTTAAAGAATGTTAGAAGAAAATGTCATTGAGAATTTTGATTAGTAGATTCCAGCTTATCAAAGTCTCATTTAATATTATTTTCTTCTTCTCTTTATTGATATTAAACCCACACCCCATCTCAGAAAGTGTTATGTATGGCAAGTGTATTCTTTTAAATCTAGCAGATCTCTGTGATTTGTTTTCATTACATTGAGTCATTGTCATTAATAAGGTCTAACAGTTGCCTGAGCCTTTTCTAAAATAAAAATATGATATTATCTTATTGATATAGTTTTCTAATTGTCTAGAACCTAGTTACCAAAAAGCAAAATGTATTTCATATTGATTTTACAGGTTATCTTACCAAGAATTTAATTGAATATTGGAATGACTGATGTTTCGAAGGAAGTTAGAAAAATAATCAACTTTTTAAAAATTTTAAAGTGAAATATGTATTTTATTTACTAATTCTGTTCTGCAAGAGAGATATCAGAAGAATAAAATGCCATAATAACATGCAAGCTTCAGTCATCGTATCAATAAATTGGGGAACTATTTAATTTTCCTGCACAAATAAATTTACTTTTTAAATATATAAATTAGTGATTTGATGATAAATATATAAATTAGTCATTTGATGATATGCTTTGTAAAACTGTACTGTAAAATATACCTTAAATTAGTTACATGTTTTCTTTTTGACAAAAATATAAATAACAGTATTTTTATACTGACATACTGGATGTTGTTAATTAGCTTTGACTGTGTGCCCTCTTCAATTAGTCTTAACATAAAGACAATATAGCAAGTGACATTTTTTAAAAGAAATAAAGATGATCTATGACTACAATATTCTTTAGATATCTGTTGGCTCTTTTGGATGATCAGGACTATAATTCTTTTATAATATATATATATATGTTATGAAAATAGAACTTCACTTTGATTATTCTCTATTTTTTCTTTAAAAGTTTTAAAAGACCCAATGATGCCATACTCCTTGCATTGTTGTAAGACTTATAAAACTCTCTATAAAACGCTTAGCATATCTGGCATATACTGAAAACTCAAAATATTAGCTATTAGCAATATAATCCTCTATGTGCCAAAATTTGACAAAATTAGCAATTTTCAAATCATCCATACTCTTTGTCATTGTTCAGACATTGGCCAAATGCCTTCCTAATCTGCAGCTTTGAATAGTGATGATTTTAACTGTCATTTAATTTATTCTAAAAAATGTCAGCTGTTCCTCCTCCACATTCTCGTATCTACTTTAATTTCTACGTTCTAGTTTGTCTCTTAGTGTTCTTTAGTTCCACCTTCCCTCTTGATTCCCACTGACTAAGCTTTGTCCAGCATGCAAATAGTCTTTGTTTCACTTCAGAAGGCTGCCTGCGGATGTCCATTTCAGAGCTGTGTAAACCTTTTGGATTGAAACAGTGCTGGTGCAGATGTCTTAAAGGACAGACCACAAGTGTGTCTCCAAGGGTATTACCAATAATTAGGAACCTATCATCTTGTACAAGTTTATAAAAATGCATGTTATACCACTTTCCCAGTAAAAGAGAGAAAATAGGTTGCATCAGAAGACTCAGATATTAAGTCTATAAATTCTTCAGAAGTAACTTAAAATTCATTTTATTGTACTCTCCCTAGAGGAGAAGTGACAGGCAATCTTTGAGCTGTAACCTGACACCTGCTATTAAATCACCTGTGCTGAATACACTTTTGGGGGAATGAGGAATTAACCTTAGTATTTCTCTGACACTGGGACACCACTCCATTTGCTTAACTAATATACCATGCATGGATTAACCTCCTCCTTAAATCACACTAGTTAAGTTTAAGGATAAACCAACTATTTTTATACGCTATCCTCCCACACCACGTGATATTTTGCCAATTTGAATTGTCATTCAACAGACATTCATTGAGCACCTACTATACATCAGGCATGTGCTAAGTCTTACTGGCACAACATAGAAAGGAAAGGCATTTTTTTCACTTTTGCTTCTCCTCAGGAAATAAAATTATCTAGTTTGAAAAGGTGCATTTCTCAGTCATTTGAACCTTCAACAAAACACATAAAAATTGCATATTTTGCCAGGCTAACGACAAAAGAGGAAGAAGGAAGAGAAAAATACATCAGCAGCTGTGCTTTAGTGCCTATAAACAAAACTATGATGACAGGAATGTATCTGCATATATCAATGCTAACTTTGAATGTAAATAGGCTAAATGCCCAAATTAAAAGGCACAGAGTGCCAAGTTGGATAAAGAAGCAAAACCCAATGGTATACTGTCTTCAAGAGACCCATCTCACGTGCAGCGATACCCAGAGACTCAAAGTAAAAGGATGTAGAAAAATCTGCCAAGCAAACAGCAAACAGAAAAAAAGCAGACATTGCTGCGATAATTTCAGATGAAACAGACTTTAAATCAAAATCTCCACACAATAATAACAACAACATAAACTTCAGGCTAATATTTTTGATGAACAGAGATACAAAATTTTTCAACAAAATACTAGCAAACTGAATCCAGCAGCACATCAAACAGCAAATACATCATGATAAAATAGGCTTTATTCCTGGGTTGTACGGTGGTTCAGCATACTCAAATCAACAAACGTGTCCATCTGATATGATTTGGCTATGTCCCCACTCAAATTTCATCTTGAATTATAGCGCTCATAATTCCCATGTGTCGTGGGAGGGACGTGGTGGGAGGTAATTGCGGTCATGGGGGCCTTTCCATGTGCTGTTCTCACGATACTGCGTAAGTCTCATGAGATAAGATGGTTTTATAAAGGGGAGTTCCCCTGCACACACTCTCTTGCCTGCCTCCATGTAAGACATAAACTGTGGCTTTGCTCCTTGTTTGCCTTCCACCGTGAGGCAAACACCTCGTTTGCCTCCCTAGCCATGTGAAACTGCGAGTCTATTAAACCTCTTTCTCTTTATAAGTTACCCAGTCTCAGATATGTCTTTATTAGCAGCATGAGAACAGACTAACACACCATCACATAAATAGAACTAAAAACAAAAACCACATGATTACCTCAATATATGCAGAAAAGGCTTTTGATAAAATTCAACATCTCTTCATATGAAAAACCCTCAACATAGACCATGAAGGAAATACTTCAAAATAGTAAGAGCCATCTATGACAAACCTATAACCAACATCATACTGAATGGGCAAAAGCTGAAAGCATTCCCAATGAAAACTGGCACAAAACAAGGATGCCCTCTCTCACCACTCATATTCAACATAGTACTAGAAGTCCTGGCCAGAGCAATCAGACAAGAGAAGGAAAGAAAAGGCATCCAAATCGGAAGAGATAAAGTCAAACTATCCCTTTGCAGAGAAAACCCCACCGACTCTACCAAAAAGCTCCTTGATCTGATAAACAACTTCAGCAAAGTTTCAGGATACAAAATCAGTGTACAAAAATTAGTATCATTCCTATACACCAACAACATTCAAGCTGAGAGCCAAATCAGGAAAGCAATACCATTCAAAGTAGTCACAAAAAGAATAAAATACCTAGGAATACAGCAAACTAGGGAGGTGAAAAATTGCAATAAGAACTGCCAGACACTGCTCAAAGAAATCAGAGATAACAGCTACAAATGGAAAAACATTATATGCTCATGGACAGGAAAAATCAGTATCGTTAAAATGGTCATGCTGCTTAAAACAATTTGCAGGTTCAATGCTATTTCAATGAAACTACCAATGACATTCTCATAGAATTAGAAAAAAACTACTTTAAAATTCATATGAAATCAAAAAAGAACCCAAGTAGCCAAGGCAATCCCAAGCAAAAAGAGCAAAGCTGGAGGCATCATGTTACTCGACCTCAAACTGTATTACAAGGCTACAGTAACCAAAAGAGTATGGTGGCACTACAAAAACAGGTACATAGACCAATGGAGCAGAACAGAGAGCCCAGAAATAATGCTACACACCTATAATCATCTTATCTTTGCAAAGTTGACAAACACAAGCAACGGAGAAAGGACTCCCTAGTCAATAAATGGTTTGGGGATAACTGGTTAGCCATATGCAAAAGATTGAAACTGGATCTGTTCCCTATACCATACACAAAAATCAACTCAAGATGGATTAAAGACTTAAATATAGAACCTAAAACTGTAAAGCCCCTGGAAGATAACCTAGGAAATGCCATTCTGGACATAGGAACCAGCAAATATTTCATGATAAAGACGCCAAAAGCAATTGCAACAAAAGCAAAAATTGAGAAAGGAAACCTAATTAAGCTAAAGAGTTTCTGCACAGCAAAAGAACCTATCAAAGAGTAAACAGACAGCATATAGAATGTGATAAAATATTTACAAACTATGCATCAAAGTCTAATATCCAGAATCTGTAAAAAAATTAAATTTACAAGCAAAAAAACAACCCCATTAAAAAGAGGGCAAAGGACACGAAGAGACGCTTCTCAAAAGACGACATACGTGCAGCCAACAAGTGCATATGAAAAAGTATTCAACATTACTAATCATTAGAGAAATGCAAATCAAAACCACAAATGAGATGCCATCTCACACTATTCAGAATGGCTACTAGTAAAAAGCCAAAAAATAACAGATGCTGGTAAAGTTACAGAGAAAAGAGAATGCTTATACACTGCTGCTGGGAATGTAGTTTAGTTCAACCATTGTGGAAAGCAGTGCAGCAATTCCTCAAGGAACTTAAAACAAGATTATCATTTGACCCAGGAATCCTAATATTGGGTATATACCCAAAGGAATATAAATCCTTGTATCATAAAGACACATGGCACCTCTATTCACTGCAGCACTATTCACAATAGGAAAGACATGGAATCAGCCTAAATGGCCATGAACAGTGGAGTAATTTTTTTTTTTTTTGAGACGGCGTCTCGCTCTGTCGCCCAGGCTGGAGTGCAGTGGTGCAACCTCAGCTCACTGCAAGCTCCGCCTCCCGTGTTCACGCCATTCTTCTGCCTCAGCCTCCTGAGTAGCTGGGACTACAGGCGCCCGATGGTGGAGTAAATTTTTAAGAATGTGGTATATAAACACCATGGGATACTACATATCCGTAAAAAAGAACAATATCATGTTCTTTGCAGCAACATGGATGGAGCCCAAGGCATTATCCTAAGTTAACTAATGCAGGAAGAGAAAAAATAATACCACGTGTTCTCGCTTAAAAGTGGGAACTAAACAATAAGAACACATGGACACAAAGAGGGGAACAACAAACACTGGGGCAGACTTGAGGGTGGAGGGTGGGAGAAGGAAGAGAATAAAAAAAAAAAACTACCTATCTGTTATTATGCTTATTACCTGGATGACAAAATAATCTGTACACCAAACCCCTAAGACACACAGTTTACCTATATAACAAACCTACACATGTACCCCTGAACCATAAAATAAAAGTTAAGAATCATCGACTATAACATGGTCTCACCACTTTTGAGATCAACTCAGCAAATTGCTATGGCTAAGTCGCATCTTTAGTCATGTCAATGTTACCTATTCTTTTTGTAGTTAGGATTTGCCTAATTGTAAAACAGATGATTTGATGAATGTTGGAGTTTTATTCTTTTATATTGATTTTATTATCCAGGGATTTATAAGAAGATTTATAAGAAGATTTTTGTTTTGTGTTTGTATTTCTTTATGCCTAGAGTCTTTGGACTTAAAATGGCTCAGTTCTTATTTATATTACTGCTTACGGAACATTCTCTTGCCTTTCTTAAAAAAAAATCCATCTTTGATACCATTACTGTACTGTTAACTACCACTCCATATTGCAGTCTATCCCCACCACTTCTCCCCTATGCCCCATGAAAATTACTTTCCTATGTTCTTTGAAGGTCTCAGCTCCAGGCTCACTGTCAGTGTGTCGTCCACTACTGCTCTGCTATTTTTCTTCTGGATTTCAATATCCAAATAGATGACTCCTTCACCTCCTTCAATGATCTATCCGCCAGCCTACCACCGCCACTCACTTTTAAGCTCTTTGCCCAGACACTTTCATTACCAATTCAATATTCCTTCCAAAACCTCAAACATTCTGCTTTCTGGCCACGAGTTCATAGCTTTCCAGTTTATTCCCTCTATTTTCTCAATTCCAAAAATGTTTACGGCCCACTGGGAAATTAAATCAATTAATTGATTGCACCTTTTTTTTCTTATCTGTCATCCAACTCGTGTCCTCACATTCACCCTTCTCAAAAGAGATGAGCTCTCCCTCCCCAGCCATTAGCCCCAGCTGAGGTTTCAAGACACAGCCAGCACTAACTTGTCGGCTATGTGAGTAAGGCATATATATTGGAAGTGGATTATCTAGCCCCGGTTGGGAAGCCCCCATATAAAGCTGAACAGATCGGAGAACAGCCATTATTGCTGATCCCTGCCCAAGTTTCCCATTCCTGGGAAAAGTAAATGATTGTTATTTTAAGCCACTAACTTTTGGACTGGTTTCTTTTACAATAATATATAACTAGAAGAGGGGGCTATTGAGACAAAATCTTGAGATTGTCATTGCCATCATTTCTTATAATTTCTGTGATTCTCAGAGTGCAAATTAACTTCTGTGAGCATCAGTTCCATCACCTATAAAGATAATAATAATTCATACCTCTAAAGGTTATTTTGAGGGCTAAATGACAATGCATTCAAAGCCCTTAGAATACTTTATTCAAAATAATTTGTCAAGTTCCTGGCTAACATTACTATTATTTTGTACTAGGTGTTTTCCAGTTGGGTACAGAATGCTGTTTCCATTTTTTTTCTCAAGACTTTACTGACTTCCTCATTCACTTTTCCAATTACATATGAAACAATATATTGTGTATAATATATACAGTACATTAATATTTTATTTAGCTTTTTAATCTTTCCTATCCTTTCCCTTCTACTTCAGCGTTTTCTTTCATTTCAGTGGACTGTTACTCATTCCAGCCTTTCTATCTTTTTGCTATATTATTTCCAGCCCAAATGTGGTTTCCAAATGCTGCAGGGTGATAACAATGCATTAATTTAATAATAAATGAAAGATATTAAATCAGTACAAATCATACTAAATGTTTAATGTAAAAATGTGCAGTTGCCTTTATTGCTAGTAAAACAAAGTTAAAAATTAAATGTGTATATAAATTAGCTATTAAATACTTAAATACAAAATTTGCTAATGCAATTCATTTTTACAAATTTATGAGTACACAGTGAATTAGAGTGACTTGATTGTTTTTTAAATGAATGATTCTAAATGTCTTCAAGTTAGCAGTAAGACAGTTGAAAAGCAAGCTCATGATGAAGAAGGGAAAGTAAGGACCTAAGAGAACCTTGACATTGATAATCAAAATTCTAGATAAAATAACAAACCCATTAACATTAACAGGAGAACTGAACTCCTAGGAGAAAATTTGAAACTGACCAAAATCATCTCTAAAAATCAAATTGTACGATATATCAATTGTTTCATAGTGAGACTAGGCGTAGTAGTTCTGTTTTTTTCAAATTATTTACAAATGTTGCATCTATTTTATGCCAGGTGCTTTGCATTCATTATCTTATTTAATTCTTTTAATGTTTCTATGAGTTTTATCCATAGATGAAGAATAGAAGTGAATACAGGTTCATAGATATTAAGTAGCCTGACCAATGGAAAACAGCAAGTAAAAAACCAAGTAAGAATTTTACTTAAGAACCCTCTAACTCTACAATACACCCTCTTTTCGCCATACTACAGATTTCACAGGCTGAGGATGTAAAGTTCTCCTTCAGATAATGCTCTAAAATTTTGAGAACGGAGCATAATGAAAAAACTATCTTCATACAATCATAGCAAAGCAGGATCTGTTTTCAGAGCCAAGTTGAGCAAGGACCTGAATACTCTTTTGTAATACTTTTATGCTACATGACATAAAAACATTTTATGCTTTGTTTTAATGTAAAAATGTTATCAATAACTACAGTCAATGAGCACAAGAACAAATAAAAGCAATTTAGTGCAACCAAACATTTGATATATGTATCTATATGTTAGGAATATTACATTTTACCAACACTAATAATTGATCAATGTAATTATAACTTTTCCTCAAAAATTATGTTGTCAAAAATCTAGATTTTGGTCACATCTAACAAAACACCTGAGTGCTTTGCAAGCTAATTTGTAGGATACCTAGGAATATTATAGGAAGAGAGATTGAACAGATTTTGGAGAAAACATAAATATTCAGATATTTTAGGAAGAGGCAAAGATTTTTTATTAGCAGAGCAGTTATAAGACTTAAATGTTAACTCTAAAAATAGAACTAAAACCTAAAAACTAAAACCTGGATTTGGTACCACCTGTCATAAAAAATAAACAAGATAGGCTAGTGTACTACATTCTGGGAACAGCCACTAGTTCTTTTGTATGTTTTTTTCTGTTTTGCTTTTGACATTTAAAGGTAGAAAATTGTGATGTATTCGGCCCTTGGTATCTTGGTATCTTAGAAACAAGCAGCTTGTAAGAAGCACCTTAAGAAGAAAACATTTTAAGAAAAATAGAGCTGACCAATGTCAACATGCTGTGTAGGAGTCAACTCATAGAAAATGCTGGTATGCAAAAAGAATTTAAATTATCTCGTTTGAAGCACAGCAAGACTACTCGAATATGTGTGTCATATTATAGGCATGTATTACGAATTAAAATTCATATTATAATATAATGAATATGTGTATTTATTATAATAATTATAGCCATATAGTATAAAACATTGCAAGACTGTTGAGTATGCCTTTCATGTGACATAGAAACTGCTAAATTTTTATTACAAATTCAGATTACATAATTACTTTCATCTACACTATAGTTTAAAATTTTATTTTTCCTTTAGTTTAGCAGGCAATTGGAGAAGAAATGTAAGGTTGTTTTTTATTTTTAGTACAGTTAAATACATAAAAGCTCATTCTCAGATTTCATATGAAGAGCAGACTTGAGTGCTTCTGAATTCTTCTCAGGGACTGTATTAGTTCGTTCTCGTGCTGCTAATAAACACATACCCGAGACTGGGTAATTTATAAAGGAAAGAGGTTTAACGAACGCACAGTTCCACATGGCTGAGGAGGCCTCACAATCATGGCAGAAGGGGAAGAAAGAGCAAAGGCGTGTCTTACATACCAGCAGGCAAGAGAAAGTATGTGCAGGGAAACTCCCCTTTGTAAAACCATAGATCTCACGAGACTTATTCGCGATCATGAGAACAGCATGGGTAAAACCCACAACCATGATACAATTACCTCCACGGGGTCCCTCCCATGACATGTGGGGACTATTACAATTCAAGGTGAGATTTGGGTGGAGACACAGAACCAAACCATATCAGGGACAGATCCTGTTTAAGTTCTTGCTCCCACGAAGAAAAGAGAGAGATTTCTAGGTAATTGTAACAAAACATCAATGCCGTTTTCTCTGGTTTAATTATATTCAAATGCCAAACACCCAAACTATGGACCGTTAATGAGATTGAGAAGAAACGACCCCTTGATTGAAAACATCTATTATAATTAGTGATGATATGGATAATTTCCTATGTGTAATATATAAACTACATGTATATGTGTATATGCATGTATGTACATAGTATGAGAAAAATGAATGTGCTTTCCAGGATAGACAACAGCAATAAACATCATTTTTCTATCGCATTATTTATTTAATCTAATCTTATTCATTAATGGAGAACTAAAATACTAAGACTGCAACTCTGTATTCTAGATACATTTTCAACATTGTCAGTAATAAATAGCAAAAATATATATGATAGGAAAGTGCTAAAGTTATTTTTAAAAATTCCCAAATGTAGTTTATGAAATAATTTAATAATATTTGTGATTTTATATTGCATTTCATGTCATCTTATTAGTGAAAGTAATACTGTTTCCCCAGATTTTGGAACATTTTGACAAATTTGATTATGAAGAATTTTTTTCTCTCCTGTCTTTTGATTCTGAACCATGTGTAACCTGACTCAAAAAATAAATTTAATCTTCTTATTTTCTGCAGAAGTTATTAGGACTTGGTTTCATGGTGTGTTTTTAAAAGAGAGGAAATTAATATGTTGACATGATTCTTAGGCACAGCTTTAATTTTTTTTGTTGTTGTTTTTATTTGTTTTGTTTTTTGTTTGTTTGTTTGAGGCGGAGTCTATCTCTATCACCCAGGCTGGAATGCAGTGGCAGGATCTCGGCCCAAGGCAAGCTCCAACTCCTGGGTTCACGCCATTCTCCTGCCTCAGCCTCCTGAGTAGCTGGGACTACAGGTGCCCGCCACCAAGCCTGGCTAATTTTTTTTTTTTTTTTTTTTTGTATTTTTAGTAGAGACGAGGTTTCACCATGTTAGCCCCAGACATGTTAGGTCTCGATTTCCTGACCTTGTGATCAGCCCACCACAGCCTCCCAAAGTGCTGGGATTACAGGCGTGTGCCACCACGCCCAACTGCTTTAATGTTTTTATTCCTTTAAAGGCAAACATCAATTTTTATGGAGCACTTTAAGCAATGAATTTAGCAAGATCAGGAAAAGTATGCAATAGGCATAGTTCTTTCTCTCAAAGAGGTTTAGGTAGGAAGACAGTAGAAAAATAAAAATATGCAATTTAAAGAAAATTTCAAGAGAGTAGTTGAAGATATTTTGGAGTTTAGATGTTTGGAAACTCTTTATTGAACCTCCATCCCATTCTAGGCACTGTGAGAAATCCTAATGTGATAGTAAACAAGTGAGTTGAAAGCAGATGATGCTGTACAGATTGGCTAACAAATAAGCTTTTTACAAATGAGAATTTGTATAGCAAGTCTAAGAAAATAGTTTCAAAGAAGAAGAAAAAATAAGAGCTGGATATTCAAGGATGGATATGATTGAAATACGTAGAAAGAGAAGACAGCTTTCCAGACATGTAGAGTGTAGTGAACAAAAATAGTCCTTAGGAGAAACGCTGATTCAGGAAAGTCTAAGGGTTGTTGGGGAGTTAGGAGATTGACTACAGTGGAGGCTTTGTGAAGGGTGATTGAAATAGAGAAAGTTAGAAAGGTAGAAAAAGAGGCTGGAGCCTGATTGTGTGGGACCTTGAATGCTAGACCAAAGGAGATGGATTTAGGAGATTTTTGTGTCTCTCACTCTTAAGCCACATGCAGTAGTCCATCTCTATTCTGCTTCTTAAGCTTCATGTTTTATCCCATTAACACCTGGGTAATGTAAAAGAAGCTAGAAAGTAACAATAAGTATTTTTTTAATTTTTAAAATTTTATGAGTACATAGTAGGGGCATGTATTTATGGGGTACATGTGAAGTTTTGATATAGGAATAGACTATGTAATAATCATATCAGGGTAATTGGAATATCCATCGCCTCATGCATTTATCTTTGTGTTAGGAACATTCCAATTGTACTCAAAACTTATAGTTATTTTTAAAGATACAATAAATGATTATTGACTGTACTCACCCTGTTGTGCAGACAAATACAAGATCTTATTCGTTCTATCTAAATATGTCACTGCACCCATTAACCATCCTCACCTAATCCCCCACTCCTTACTACCCTTCTCAGTCTCTAGTAACCACCATTTTACTCTCATTTTCATGAGGTTGATCGTTTTAATTTTTAGCTCTCATATATGACTTTGTGAGTTGCAGAAATATAAAAGGGGTGGGAGAGTTAAGTGATATATGTATTTTTAAAACTGATGTATTATGGTGAATAAAAAAAACTATTGCTGATCCTGGAAGGTTTTCTGAAATGGTTTGATTACTTTAGAAAAGTGGGCCCTAAGCCAAATATTTGTCTGTCTACATGCACAAATTTATGGTTATAATTATTTAATAACAGTGTTAGAAAGTTTACATTTTCTATGGACTAAATGTTTGTGTCTTTCCAAAATTCACATGTTGAAGTCCTAATTTTCAAAGCAATGGAGGTTTGGCCCTTGGGGGGTGATTAGGTTAAAGTGAGTTATGAGGGTGGAGGCTCCATGACATTGTAGGGGAGAGAAAAGTAGTGTCTTTTCCTCACCCACAGCAAGATTCATAGCTGACACCTCTACAACAAAGGAAATATTAACAAGAGAGAAGTATTACAAATTTATTTAAACAAAGTTTTGTGTGGCATAAGAGCCTTTGGAAAGGAAGACCCACAGAAACAGGGAAAACCGCATACCTGTATTTTTACGCTTAGTTTTGATGAAGAGTAGACAGTCATGTAGAAGTATGATTGGACAAAAGGCAACGTGATCTAATGGCAATAAACTGGGGGAAACTTAGCAAGGCCTGTTTGTTCAGATTCTTGTTGTCATCCCTGTGTTTTTATTCCTTTCTCCCACACATGGGCAGGGCACTTGTTATATGTGAGGGTCTTACCTATTTTCAGGGAAGATAGGTCAGAAAATTCTTTTATGTCTAGCTCTCACACAGAAAGTGGGAAAAGATCAGAGAGTGACCTTCCTGCTTTTGCTGTTTTCTCAGTTTTCAAGGTGCCATATTTTGGGGTAGTGTGTCCTGCACCCCATGAATGGGATTAGTGCCTTTATAAAAAGGAGGGGAGAAAATCTCTTTCTATGTGTGCAAGCACCAAGGAAATGCTACGTGAGGACATAGGATGACAAACCTGAGCAAGAATTCCACCATACTGACACTTGTGGACTTCCCACTTTCAGAACTGTGATAAATTAATGTTTGTTGTTTAAGGCATCAGTCCATTGTATTTTATTCGAGTAGCCCAAACTGGTTAAGATAGCATTCAACATTAAAATCTGTATTTTTCAGTTCCTTTACTTTAAAAAATTGATTTAAAATATATATTAAATCAAACCAATATATTTTTCAAAATATACTGTTGGTTTCTGTTTCTTGGGTTTTTTTTGTTGTTGTTTTAACTATATGCAAAAGTTAATAAGCTGTTCCTTTATCTTACAAGATTTGCTTCCTTCACTCATTATTTTGTTGACATATTAATCCATATAGTTGCTTCTTGCTGCAGTTGACTCATTTTCAATGCAGTGTGATATCCCATAGCATCTGTGTACAATCTCTAGTTTTTTGTTGTTAAAAACCATGCTGCTGGCTGGGGTCAGTGGCTCACACCTGTAATCCCAGCACTTTGGGAGGCCGAGGCAGGCAGATCACGAGGTCAGGAGATCAAGACCATCCTGGCTAACACGGTGAAACCCCATCTCTTCTAAAAATACAAAAAATTAGCTGGGCGTGGTAGCTGGTGCCTGTAGTCCCAGCTACTCAGGAAGCTGAGGCAGGAGAATGGCGTGAACCCAGGAGGCAGAGCTTGCAGTGAGCTGAGATTGCATCACTGCACTCCAGCCTGGGCGACAGAGCAAGACTCTGTCAAAAAAAAATAAATAAATAAATAAAAGAAAGAAGAAAGAAAGAGAGAAGGAAGGAAAGGAAGGAAAGGTAAAAAAGGAAAAAAGAAAGAAAAAAGCCATGCCACTGTGAACATTCTTCTTAACAAGTGTAATTGTGCAGGAGTTTCTCTTGGTATCTAACTGTAAGTGAAACTGATAAGTTTTAGGATAAGGAAACCACATGGGTTAAACAAGTTAGCTGTCACTTTGGGAATTAGAGCCTTATTTGATTTTCAGCACAGTGCTGGTAAACTTTGAGGCACTGGATTGCTTATATGATTAAAAATGGGAAGTAGACTTTATTGTGACATTTAAGTACAGAGTCCCGATCTGAGTGTTTCAAGGAGTAAATGATGTGTGTGTGTTTGTGTGTGTGTGTGTGTGTGTGTGTATAACAGTGATTATGTTCTACTTTGAGTTAGAGAAATAGAAAAGACTTTATGTTGGAGAAACACCAAGAACGTCATTATGTAAGCTCTTTCAGGAAATAAGTTGAAAGGCCACCCAAGGCTGGCATGCCACTTCCACAGTGTTGTCGCACCAGCCTGCTACCATCGCTCTCCGGAAGACCTCCCCCACTAGCTATTACACACAAATTTCAGGAAAGAGTAGGAAGGACAGAGGGCAGAAAAGCATACATTCCCCTGAGACAGCCTCACATGTTTCCAGAGGCCCCATCCAGTAACTTTGACTTTTACCTCATTAGCCAATACTAAATCACTTGGCTGCCCTATTCTTCCAAAATGTATAAATCATATGTTTTATTAAGCTGGGCATGTTGCCACCCCAAATTTGGGGGGATTCTGTAGCAGAATAAGGATGAATATTGATAAAGCAATCAGTAGTGTGCCACAGGATGCAAGAAGGATATAAAAAAACAGATACCAACTGTCTTATAATCATGTTTTCTATATTTAGAGTCCTAGAAATATACATTTTTGAAGGCAAAAATAAACTTCAGATCCCTTCGCAAATTTGTTCTTTAAAAATAAAAAGATGCCTAGAGAAGATAAATGGCTTTCTGAAGTGCATACATTTATTAGTGATTGATGTTGAGCCAATGTCTCTTGACTCTTGTGTGAGTTTTCTTTCCATTTTCCCATGTGGATTCTTCCCTTTCTACCTATCTACTACCCAGGCAGGGTCCCAACAGAGAACCCATGTCACTCTTAAGTTACAAAATTGAAGGAAGTTTTAAAAAGAAGACTGTTTACCAAGTTGTGAGTGGAATATCGGGGACTACAGGGGATATCCGGGACCCCAGGAATAGTAGTAACAGAAATGTTACCAACGCTAAAACTCAGAAAAGGAAGTAATGTAGACAGGACTGCACTGACAGGAGTAGTGACCTTCAGCAGGAAACACAGCCAGCTCACTGTCTTCAAAGCGGGCGCCCCCGGTACTGGCCACATTTTCCTTCTTCCGTCTGATCTTCTTTCAGGGTTCTCCATTAGCCTAATCCAACTGAAGTCAGAGGGTAATGGAGTTTGTTGTTGGAATCCATACAGGCCAATTTCCTGAACAAAAGGTAGGTGAAGAACAGATCTGGAGGGACAAAGAGATTTCCAGTACAATGACTCATTCTTAGGTAACAGAAACCCTGTCTTATGAGTATAATATAAACACTCTCTTATTTACTCAAATGTCTTAGAGGGCTTCTGATTCTGGATTGCTTGGCGTCCTGGTTATCAGTACTCCTTTAGGTTTCTGATTAGCACACTCTCGTGTGCTTCTTTTTGTCTCATTCTTCACGCTCCAAGGGTATCAGCCTGTCTCATAGGGTACTGGTTCTTTGCATCTGAAGTGCTTCTCATTAGCTACTTGCTGGTACTGGGTAAGCAGTTACTTGGTAACTTGTTCCAGTGTTTCCACTATGCTTTCCCATCCTAGTTGCTATGCCATAGTTCTTTCAAGATATGAAATAATAGCTCAAAGTCCTTTAGGTTTTTTTAACATAGGAAGCTTGTAAAGTGTCACAGTATACCACATGCTGAGCTTTCCCAAAGTTCATCCCAAGTTCCTGAAAGTGTCCGGGAAGATACCCGGCAAAAACTAAGTTCTCCATCTTTGATGATTTCTAACACAAAGTGGGCACAAATGCAAGTGGAATTGAAATGCATCACTATAAATCACATAGTAGTCTGTGGTGAAGATAGTCACTTCAATTTTATTGTGTAATTTGTGCTCTGGTGATACTTCTGGATCTGATTATGTCAATGACATAAAGAATTATATATAAATCTTCAAATTAAAATAAAATATTCTTACAGAGAAGCATTAGAACTTTCTACAGGCAAACTGGCTTATAGATTTATATCTTCTGCTCAAAAAAAGAATTCCCAGATGTCTGACATCCTTAAGCATCATGTTTGCTTCCATTTTCATAATTGTATTTTGCCTTCCTTCTCCACATCTGTGTTAATCTTAGGACCCAGCTGTTGACAGTTATATTGATTTGTCAGCATTAGATTTTAATGGGAAATGCCCTATTATTCTCCTCATGGGTTTGCCAGCCTAAAAATGTGACCTTTATTCTACCATAATATCTTTTAGAAAGGATCAGATTGCTTGGTCTTAAAAGCTGCATGTAGAACAATATTAAATAAATGAGAAGGACATTAATGCTATCAGCATTATTTGTCAGCTCAGATGAGCTCTGTGATAGGTGATAGCTTTTAGCCTGTCACAGAGCTCATCTGAGCTAAAAAATAATGCTGATGTGGCCTCATCATATTTATGAAGGAGGGAGAAATAGAAGCATGTATAATGTAGAAAAACGTATCTTATCCTTATGTTTGCATATATTGCTGAATAAATATAGTTTAATGAATATGTTTTCTCACCTTTCTTTGCTTGCATTTCCACAGAGTACATTATAAACACTTTTTCTTTTATCATTCTAAGTATGCCAAGACAAGACTAAAAGATAAAGAAGGAAAATGCATTTGTATCTATTGATAAAATCAATTTGTAGTCCTTTGTTTACTTTTTTCCTAAAATTTAATTCTCAGAAAATTGCCACTTTATTATTGTAGGTACCCACTTTTCCAGATTCAAACTTGTGCAGTGAATTCTTTATGCCATTCTAATAAGAGACATCCCATGCCCAACTTCAACTTTGTCAACCTTACTTTGTAAAAATATATCTCAGTATATTTAGAATTAACAGGTTTTTCCATCTTTTTATTTGTCCAGTGCTCTAAATGAGATTTCGAAATCTGCCCAACAGTTGTTTCTCTAGCCTTTGGTTTCTTTTCTGGGAGGTATTTGGAGGATTGAAATTTTCCACCATGAAGTCATACACCTTGAACGTGACCTTGATTTTTTTTTTTTTCTCTCTCTACACTAATGAGACCCTGGGTAGCTCTTATTTAAGGAAGCTGCTTTTGTCTGCTTGGCTAAATTAAATTGATCATAGCTGACTGTGGATAACCTGTTGTTATATTTATTTATATTTTTGAGTACATTCAGAAGGTCTAAAAAATTCTCAGCTTTATGTTGGGTGTCACAATTAAGAATATCACACTGTATTCTTTCCAGTCACCTGCTGGAGGCAATGACCTTGTATTTATTTTAGAAATGAAACTGGATATATCACTATCACTTTCCCTGCAATAGCTATGACAAAACAGCATTTAAAGGTCAAATACTACAGGACTTAGTGAATACAAACTATAGACTCTATCCTTAATTCTGACCTTAACATAGCTTAGTATAAAATACTGATGAAAAATGGCTTCTCCAATAATTGCTAGGATTTTGTTTTTTTCACATACTAAAATATTATAGAAACATTACATTAATGTAGTGGGTGAAAGGGAAATTTATTAGTGTCGACTTGTTTAATTGGTTGTACACCTGGAGACCAAAAAAATGTCAACTTTCAATAGATACCTTGGGCTATCTCTTGAAAATAAACAATCTGCTAATATTTAATGACTACGCACTACATGCCTGGCACTGCACTGAGAGAAAACCACATCTGAATGTTCTCATTACTACTGAATTTTGAGTTTTATGTAATTTCAAACTAGTTCAGGGTTGTTTGTAAAGCAGGTTCAAACTTCAGTGTATTTAAATGTGTTCTGTGTTATTTTGTCCATACATGAATGATTCTAGGAAGCCTAGGAAATTCTAATATTAGGCAAAAAGCCTTTCTAAGACTTAAAAACAGCAAAGTTTTGAAATATTTGTGTTGCCTTTGTCCTTTTTTAAGGTGTTGGGGTAGAGGGGAGACAAGGTTCAGTGACCCTATTTTTCCAAAATCTGTACTTTATTCTTCTATGGGAAAACCTCTGTCACTTTTATTCTCTACCCTAAAATGAAAATTTGAGCATACTGAACACAATCTTATCCAATTAATTATGTTTATGAAAGTGAAAAAGTTGTTTTGCTTTTGTTTCTAATATACTTAGGAAACATCTAAGGCTAAACAATAATAGCATATATATAGAACTGTGTATTTATGTGTTTGCCTTCATCCTTCTCTTACCAAATCTATAAGCACTTATTTCACTAGTCTAGTCACATTTCTAAATCTGAGTAATAGAGCACACTTTTTACTTTCAATGTCAGTGCTGTATTTGTTTTCTTCATCTGAGGAAACCAAAAGCAGCTTCTGCTATGTAGCTTGTCAGTTCGTATATATCATATATGCATTCCACATTTGTTTCCTGAGAAAAACGTGTGAAGAATAATATTTGTATTACTACAGTGGTGTTTCCAAATTTACCTCTAGGCACTTTGAGTCCAGGAAAGCATAAATATATCATTGTGAAGGGACATTTTCATTCCTCCCTTGAGTAAATCAAGTGAGGAGTGGGATATATGAACATGTGAAAACTAGCCAGTGAGGCTTACCCCCGATAATGCATTCATGATTAAAATAATACCTAATAAATTTGAAATAGTTTGCATTATTTCAAGTTTTCTATTAGTGTTAAAATATATGCTGAATTGTTTATGATATCTGCTATACATACATCAAGTGGGAGAACAGTTGATCAGACTACTAAGGGCATCTGTTTAATTTCATTAAATTTAAAGTTCACTTTTCAACCATAGTTAGAAATACTCTGAACCTTAATGAGAGATACTGGTTTCCTTTGTGGTTCAGATGAAGACATCTGGCTTTTTAACTTACAACATAACTTAAGGTAGTTGTGGTAACATTATCAAACAGGATAGCATTTGTATACCATTATTAAGTCAGTTCAATATTTTTCCTAGATACCACTCATATCAATCACTCTGCTAAATGTCTGGGATACAGAGATGTTTAGGACATGGTCTATGCCCTTAGGAAACTTTGGTTATACTGGTGAAGGCAAACAAATAAACAGACGGTACAGCAATCACATGATAAATGGAAGCACAAGTGCTGTGGCCATTTAGACAAGAAGCAGAACCAGGCTGGGAAGGCTGAATTGAAGGGATGAAGGTAGATCTTTGAGAAAGTTACAAAATGAGCTGCATCTTGAAACACTGTTACAAGTGTCCAGTCAAAGAGAAAGGAGACCAGGAAACACACTGAGTCAGAGAAAACTACCTATATAAAAGCATGGCACGTAATAAATTGGCTTGTTTGGGGAACTGCAAGTAGCTCAGCGTGGCAGGAGTACAATCTTAGGTTTTGTTGTAAGGGTTAGGAAAGTTAAGCAGTATTGCTCAAGAGAGATGCAAGGGATACATCATGACCAAGTTTTTCTGATTCTCATGAGAGGTTGAACTTACTCTTGAAGCTATGAGGAAACTTTAAGCATAAGAGTAGCATGATTTGACTTGTAACTAGATGCTTTGAAGAATGGACTGAAAGGGAGTTAAACTGAGATGGTAAATTATTAAAATTTGTTTTAAAATTTATATTGATATAGAAAAGAAAAAATAGAAGAAAAAACATTTTTTCATTAAAACAAGTAACTGCTGTATTTTTCAATTTCAGAGCAAAGTAAAATCATGATTAGAAAAAGCCTTATGTAGTCCTAGAAATAAAAGAGGCAGAATCAAAGTCCAAGGTTGGTGAAAGAACAGATGGTTAAGTTTAACATTAACCACTGCTTACAAGATATGACAGGATGATATCTAATTGTGACATAGTGTACAGAAGTGTAATTTGGTTTTAACAAAACCTTGGAAAGTAAACAACTGACCTCAGAATTATTAAGGGTCACAAGGAAGAAATGCACAAAAGACAAGCATAGTTATTAAGGATGCCAAGTCATTTTACATATGGCAAATATATAATAATAAAGTAACTTAGGGCCTAAGATAGTCTCAAATCAAGTGATACCATAAGACTGCCCTGAGATAAGCACTAGGCAGGAATGGGAACCTGTGTATTGTAAAGAGATGGGACAAAAGAAAGATTCTTTTAAATTGTCATTTGTGTATGTTTGATCGGTTGTTTGTGATAAGTATGCACTCTCCAGGCTGCTAGCCTGATAACTATTTGATATTTGAATGGTAACAGTAGAAGCAGATACTGTTTAGGTGTTCTTCTGTCTAGAAGCTCTGGACCCACCCAGTGGAGAAAAGAGGAGTACAGCATGGAGTCAATCAAGTGACACTAAACTCATCTGGAGATTCAGGGAAAACATGTTTTATCAGCAGCATACTCAGGTTAAATGAATTCAGTTCGGACACACAGATTTGGGATGTTTGTGTAAAGCTGAGTAGAGACAAATGCCTCCAGATAGATAAGATGAGAAGTCAAGAGAGAGGCCTCTTTTTTAGATGAATCATATTCAACTCTGTTCACCTAAATAACTGAGAGTAACCCAGGTTTGTTTTTAGTCTGTTGATTGTTTTATGCGAAGGTGAGGCATGGAGGAGGGAGACAAGATTAACAAATAACTGAGATGGTATTGGAGTGAGGCCTGTGGTAGTTCACTCAATAGTAAGACTATGTAAGATTTTCTCCTGCTTAGTCTATTAAGTGGTAGCTGAGAGTCCCTGTGATGCCTTCAGATTTATGTTATGATAGGCTAATATTGGTGAATTGGCCATTAAGATTTGCTTTCTGAAACTGTTTTTCTTTTTCCCATGGTCTAATTTATTAATATCTAGGGTATGCTGCAAAGTTCAGATATTTACTGTTTTTTCTTAAACTTTGGCAACAGTTTGTTGAGCTTCAAAATATGTGAATCCTGCTTTAAGATTGCCTTTAATTTTTGTATTGTATGTTCCTAGAGATATTGTTGATCATTTGGTTTCCTAAAAAAGATAATTTATTATGAATCTATTTTTTTCAATATTTCAGCCAAGCAGTAGATTATTGTCTTTGAAAACACCTTGATTCCTTATTGCATTTGTCTTTAGAAATGTCATAGTGCATTCTAAAATAAAAATTTTCCTATATGGCTAATGTTATCAAGATCACTACTTTAACCAAGTTTTCCTGCCCCTTCATATCCTTGTGATTATTTATTGCCATTTAAAATACTGAATATTCTTCTCCTTTTTCATTTGTACCTCTGAAAGTTTTCAACCTAAATTTTGTTGACAGCCCACCCATCTTACTTATGCAATTTGCTCCTGCATGGTGTAGTTAACAAACTATGGAAAAATACACAACCAAAAACAAATCTGAATATCCTCAAATTGGCATGTATAATTGGAATCATCAGTCAGCTATGTCATTATCAATGTGTGGGGCTGACTAATAATAACCGTATTGCTATTATTTATTCTCTCAAGGCACCAACTGGTTTACAAAGAATGTCAATACATTTACCTCTTCTGGCAAAATGATACTGTATCTCAACAGTGTTGAAGTCAGGTAAATCATAAAAAATATCTGAAATTAAAATATTTATTTTTTTTATTCCTGACTTACTTTGGTACTGATTTCCTTTGCTTGGATCTAACATTCACTGTGAATAATAAATGTTCTGGGATTTAACCTCTTGTGAGTTAGCTATTTCCTACTCTAAGTTTCTGTAAAACTTTCTATTCCCCAAATGCAATTGTATGTATCTTATTTTTTGTCCTTAGGCAACTTTCTAAGGTGACTTACCACTAGTCTAGCATGTCACTTCACCATAATCGATTAGAGAATAAAAAACCCTTTGAATCATTCCCCATTTTAACCAGACACTGCATTTTCAACAGGTGGCAAAGGCAAGCCAAGCATGTTCCAAACTAATAGAAATCTTTCTGCGTGCCATCTTATGTGCTTGATACACGTTCACTCTAACTTGTTCTCCTTTTAATTGGAGGGTCCTACCTCTGCCGTTTTTATTAACTTTTATGCTATTCAGTTCTTTTCATCCCAAAAATAATTTCTTATGAGATGATCCTCATGCTCTCTTCATCCTTTATCAATCCGTGCTCACCCAGTTCCAGCCTCTTGGGAATCAACCTGAACCCTACTGGGGCAAACTATACAACCTCCGGGCCATGGAAGGAGGCTATTTGAATACTGACTTAAATGCAACATACATGCATTCAAATAACAGCCTTCCAGAGACATTGCCATTGATTTTACTTTCTTATGTAAATAGAGAGAAGCTTAGTAGAGGTAATTTCAAGCCTCTCAGAAGAAGATATGGGAGAGATTTCTGAGTAGGTTATTCTTTGTCTTTTTTTCTGTGATCAGAGAATTAGGTACTATCCTCCCAGACCTCATCTGCAGTGTGATTGCAGTTGTCTCCCTGAGGCTTACACTGTTCCTGGCTCCACTATCCGTAGAACCTGGAGGTACAGTGCTACCACGTTTGGTTGTACATAAAGGAGACCACAATGCTACACTTCTAGGCCAGCCTGGGGTAGACATGCACAGATACCCACACCTCAATATATGCAGATGACTTTGTTAACCTTTATTGCTAGTGCCCAAAGAAAAGTGAAGATGAAATGCTTTTGACTCACTGAAGCAGATAAATCATTTTAGAACTAGCTCAGGAAAATCTGGCATGAGTCACAGAAGCTATGCACAGGAGAAATCATTAAGCTTTGAATGTTTACTTCCTCTCCTGAGCAGTCCCTGTTGACTAAGAAATGTATGCCGATAATTATTAAGGTATTCTCTTGCTTTGTCAGTAAGCCATACTGTTGTTTCCCTCCACATTGGAGGGAGGTTAAGGCAAGACACCTTTGCGATCTGTCTGGATATATTCCTTAAAGTTAGTCTTCCAATTTGTGGCAAACTTGGCATTCTGCTTGATTAAATTATAATTCACTCTTCTACAGGAATTGCACTAAGTGGTGTGCTCCCTTCAAAAATTGCCAGTAATTATGCTTCATACCCAAAGTACTCAGAATTGTGGGAAGTGTTGGCATTAAGTAATATTAGGATCTGAAGCAAATCAGAGTTCTACCGAAGGAGTCAGGGATGCTCCATTTCTGGGTCCATTTAATTATTTTGCCCATTTCTTCTCCATTCCTGAAAACAGAAACCTCATAAATGGATTATAATATTGCATTTGCCTTTTTTCTTAATGTTTTTATCATTCAGAAATGCAGTAAAAATGACTTATTTCCTAAAGGTAAAATAACCCTCATTTTCTTCTGTATGCCACAAAAAATAGCTAGAATATCCTCATAAGCGTGATTTCAAATGGAATGCACTAAATTTTAAAGGGGCTCTGCTTCACTTTATTTTCTTTGGATGGTAATACTATGGTTGAATATGCAATTTTTTCCCGGATTTTAGATAATTGAAAGGAGCTCATCAGAAATAGGAATTATGCCTGAATCACCATTGGTTTAGTCTTGTAACTGGGTAGAATAAAAAAAAAAAAAAAAAGAAGTTAAAAGAGAGGGAAAATAAAACAGATTGTTTCAAATACTCTTTTCTCTGTGCTTGTTTGCTAACGGATTTCCAAATCAGTCTACATCTGAATTGAGAGATGCCTGAGAGAGAATAATCTGGGCCTTGAAAAGAAATCTGTACCTCTCAGTCTCTCTCTCTCTCTCTCTCTCCCCCACCCTTCCTCATGCCCTCACCCCAATGTACACACACAGAGAAACTCAAATGTAATGTGAGTGGAGAATTGATGTATCAGAGACAAGTGATTCTCTAGGGATTTAACTTTTATGAGTGCTAGTAAAAGGGTATTTAGCTTGATTATGTTGATCTAAGGAGTTGTGTTTTGCCTCTCTTAAATACTATTTGGTATTTGAATCCTCTGTGAAGTTGTCTGTGAGATCAAGGAGTCTACACACGATAAAACTTACACTTGTATGCAGCTTATGTGGATTTAGACTTCAATGCTAAATGTTCTCTCAGATGGGTAACTGACACAGAAGCCTTTCATACTAAGAACACACTGAATACGCAACATAGGATAAGAATTTAAGTTGGGAATTAGGCTTCTAAAAATAGCTTTAAGTGCTTAATACTTTCAGCCTTTTTCTACAGCCTTACACAGCAGGGGATTTCCTAGGCTTATCTTGTTATATTTCATAATCAATAAACAAAGTTCTAGCATTACTTGTAATTGAAGCTTATTTATTTGTTTGCAATTTAAAGTCATGCCTTTAGAGTTGAGGAACATGCATTGCTGCTGAGTTATGTAATTATAACTTAGCTGTAAATAAGAATACGACTTTTAAAAATACTTTTTTAATGAAGTAAGGGAGTAGTTTTAACTGATGTCATTCATGTTCTAAATGTATCATGAAAATAACTTTAGCATAGGAGAATGGTTCTCTATATAATTTGATTAGCTACAGATCTCATAAGAGTACTTTTGCCTGAAATAGATAACTCTATGGAAATACTGGGCAATACAGATCATAGTATCTTCATCATTTTACCAGATAGATTACAATAATAGATTTGCAAGCACTCTATATCTGCGATCAGCAGCCTAGAGATCCAGTAGAGAGATACTACTACCTTTCATGACCCAGTAGGCTACTGAATGAAACTCTGAACTTTATCCGCATCAGTAAATGAAGATAATAAAGACTGTTCTTGCTACCACAAGGCTCTTGTGATAATCGCCATGTCTATTAAGTTCCTTGTAAGAGATCTATGTAAACTGTACTCATGTTTCTGCTAGTGTTAGTTGTGTTATGGTCAGTATTATGATTATGCAAATATAATGAAAATAATACTTGCAAGCACATCAGACATGAGTTTGTATTTTTTGTTTGTTTTGTTTTTGTTTTGTTTTTTAATTCTTAGACAAACCAGATCAGACCTTGGGCAAGTAACTTAATGTCTTCCATGACCTTAAGATGTATTGTTCCTTACGTACTAGATTTGAATTAAGTTGGGTGATCTGAATATATTTAATTATTTGTTTATGTATTTTGGTCTTATAATCATGGAGATTCTGAAATTCATTGTGCTTATAAAAAGGATAAATTGTTGTACAGATCCCTTACAATTCTAACTTTCTATGAATTGATGGATAAAAGTCAGTCTACCATAAAAAATATTTAATATGCCACTATTTTATTTTATTGTACTATCCTTTCTTATGTCTGGTAGTGGGAACCCCAACCCAGTAGTAAATCCAGGTAGAAGAAAAAAATCAGAGATGTTTGCACCGTGTCATCAAAATTGCGTGGACATGTTAAGTGTTAAGGGTAAATTCTACCATTACTAAGATGGAATTTTAGAATCTGTAAAGGTGAGAGCATGATTTTTGAGATAATGGGAAAGCTCTTTTTAACCTCAATATGAATAACCAATTACTGTGTAAGCTGCTTATCGGCATTCACATTTCCTTTCTCTATAGTTTGTTTGTCTATATTTTAGTTATGCCCATCTCTAAGCATTAGATTTTAATAAATTTTTCGTGATTTATATATTTGCAAAGAGGTTAAAATTGTTACTCATAGCAAAACGTGCTATGAACATATTTTTACATTAAAACACACACACCGGTAAGAAATTTATCCCCTCATTTACAAAACTCTTTTGGTTGGAAAACAGAAAGCTTATTATTTATTGGCTCTTTTATATAGAGCTTGTTAATATAGCAGCCTTTTATATAGTCTCTTATTTAATTATCATAAAAAGTCCAAATTCTTTCCACATTGTACCGTCTATCATATAAATTGAAATATATGCAAATTATCTAGAAATAAAACCTAATGCCTTACTGTCATATATGGTAAGAGAATTCCATATACCAAAAATGCATATTTAATAAATTTTGTGATCTGATAACCAACATAAACACCCAAAGACTACACATATGATGAAAGACATTCTTAAGTCTTCTGCTTCTTTAATGCATTAGGCAGCTACTTTGTTTATAAAGAGCAGAAACTTGAGCCCAGCACAAAAATATATACATTGTTTTTTGTTTTCACTTTAATTTCACTTTGTTAGTAGTTTTTAACACTCCACTGTGCTCAAACCTCAAAACAGCAACGTTAAACAATTCAAGAATGCCATAAAAGAGACGATCTACTAATTTGAGAATCATCATTGTAAAGCTGCTTGGTGAAAGTTCATAAAATTAATTTAAACGTGCACATTAATAGTACTTAGCAATGTATGTCATTCCTGTCATTAGAAAGATGAAGAAACACTCTGAGAAGTATATCCTTAGGCAATATTATCATTGTGAAAACATCATAGATGGTACTTACACAAACCTAGACGATATAGCCTACTACACACCTAGGCTATATGGTATGGCTTATTGCTCCCAGGCAGCAAACCTCTACAGCATGTTGACTGTAATGAATACTGTAGGCATTGGTAACACAGTAAGTATTGGTGTATCTAAACATAGAAAAGGTATAGTAAAAATACAGTATAAAAAACAAAAGATGGTATAACAGTGTGAAAGATAAAAGATGGTACATCGTGAATAGAGCTTGCATGACTGAAAGCTGTTCTGGGTGAGTCAGGGAGTAGTAAGTCAATGTGAAGGCTTAGGACATTAGTGTACACTACTGTAGACTTTATAAACACTGTATACTTAGGATACACTAAATTTATTTTTAAGATTTTCTTTAACACTAAATTAACCTTAGTTTATTCTAACCTTTTTTACTTTATAATGCTTTTATTTTTATGTTTTTGACTTTTTTTGTAGTAACACTTAGCTTAAGACACAAGCACATTGTACAACTGTATAAAAATATTTTATTTCTCTATACTTGTATTCTATATGTTTTTTTCTATTTGATTTTTTCTTTGCTTTTAAAACTTTTGGTTAAAAACTAAGACACAAGCACACACATAAGCCTAGGCTTACACAGGGTCAGGATCATCAGTATCACTGTCTTCTACCACCACACGTTGTCCCACTGGAATGTCTTCAGGAGCAGTAGCACGCAAAATGTTGTCAACTCCTGTGATAAAAATGCCTGTTCTGGCCTGGGCATGTGGCTCACGCTTGTAATCTCAGCACTTTAGGAGGCTGAGGCGGGTAGATCACCTGAGGTCAGGAGTTCGAGACCAGTGGTAAAACACCATCTCTACTAAAAATACAAAAAGTTAGCCAGGCATTGCTGGTGGGTGCCTGTAATCCCAGCTACTTGGGAGGCTGAGGCAGGAGAATCACTTGAGCCAGGGAGGCGGAGGTTGCAGTGAGCTAAGATCACGCCACTGCACTCCAGCCTGTGGAACAAGAGTGAGACTCTGTCTAAAAAAATAAAAATAAATAGCCTCTCTGGGATGCCTCCTGAAGAACATACCTGAAGTTGTTTTACAAGTAGCTTTATTTCTGTATAAGTTGAAAGAATACAATAACAATAAAAAAGTAGTATACTAAATATGTAAACTCGTAACATAGTTGTTTATTATCATTTTCAAGTATTATATACCATACATAATCATATATGCTATACTTTTATATGACTGGTAGTGGAGTAGGTTTGTTTACACCACATTGCCACAAGCAGATGAGTGACGCATTGTGCTATGACATTATGATAGCTACAGGATCACTAGGAGATAGGAATTTTTCATCTTCTTATAGGACCACTGCTGAATGTACGGTCCATCATTAACTGAAACATCATTATGTGATGCGTGATTGTACTTATTTTACTTTGTCCAGGTGTTGAGTGAAAGCACATCACTTAGTGTTTCAGACTGAACCTGTCACCCTGTGCCATCTGCACCTTTCATACTCTAGAGTGCTAAGCCTTGGGCAAGGATTTTCTTCTAGAGGACTGTTCTATCAGATAACTGTATAGATTGCTTGATCCCAGGCTTTGGGGTTAGGTGGAAAGAAGAATTCATTAAAAGTTTTTGACTAGTAGGAAAATGTAAAACTAAAGTACAATTTTAAGGTCAAACTATCTTCACTGACCTCACACTCTCCAGGAAATTTTACCTCAGTGTTTTTCTCTAATGAAAACCTTAGATAATTTTTCTCTAAATGTCCTTAAGGTATAATAGAGGCTCTCTTTTGGTGGTTGAGAAGAAACATAGTTTAAAGAATTTCTCTGTTATGGTTATGTTCTTAAAATGCCTGAAAATCCTATGTTATAATTATCATGAATTTTACTCATATAAATGGTTATGACATAAATGGCTATGGTCTTTGGAATGAAGAGAGTTTATAGTGTGGTTCAGACAAATCTGTGATTGAGTTCCAGATTTGACACCTACAAGTGTGTGAACTAAAGCAAATTATTTAGTTTTTCCAACGTTTGCATTTCCAATCCATAGTAACAATATCAAGTTAGGTTTCAAGACTGTTAAGAAGAGCAATGAGATGATGTTATAATAGTACCTTACAATAAATAAGTCCTCAGTGTATGCTGATTTCTTCTATGGTGGCTTTATATTAATGCATATATGCACGCATACGCATAAAATATATTTAGTAATATATATAAACATATGTAAAATATGTTTGCTTATATTTGTTTATATTAACAAAGAGGTACCCCATGGAAATATTTGATTTGCTTGAAAAGCTAATTGTAATTGAAATATCACACTTAAAATATTTAAGTAATGTCAAATTTGGGGCCTGTTTTATAAATAGTACTAATGAACTCTTAGTATAAAAAATTGGATGAATGAACAAGTCAAATTTAAAATAATGCATTGATTTGTTTAATTTTTATTTTAAAATAATGTACCAATATCAAAGAAAATACTAGAAAAAATCTGTGATATCAAGCATCACTAAATTTTAATTTATAAGTCTACTTAATGCAAATTTTGTATTTTATCATCATTCTTGAAGCAAGAAAAAGTACACTTAGAACTTGAGGGATTAATTGACCACGGAACAAGTTGAGAATGAGCTCTCAAAATAATCAGACATCACTCTTCATGGCAACAAACATTTAATTATGCAATGCTTCTATATTTTACTGCTAAAAACTGTTTGAGCCCTCTTATAAGGCAAAGGGTTGTTATCAGAGGTATGAATGTTTTTTATGCAGATCATAGCACTAAATATAAGAAAAATACGCCAGGCAGGGTGGCTCACACCTAAAATCCCAGCACTTTGGGAGGCAGAGCCACGAAGATTGCTTCAAGCCAGGAGTCTGAAACCAGCTTCGGCAACATAGCAAGACCTTATCTGTATAAAATTTTTAAACATAAGCTGGTCATGGTGGTGCACGTGTATAGTCCTAGCTACTCAGGAGGTTGAAGCAGAGGGTCATTTGAGCCTAGAAGTTCCAGCTGCAGTGAACTATAGTTGTGCCAATGTACTTCAGCCTAGGGAAGAGAGCAAGACTCTGTCTTCAAATAATTAATTAATTGATTAATTAAGTCAAAAGTCATCCCATGCCCAGGGTTGGCATCCTTAACGCCTGCATTGTTCAAAGACCAACTGTATACAGATAATAAAATTATGGTGTATTCAAGTAAACACACTCTTTTTGAAACTGATGACCTGTTATATTTCTTATGACTGCAAATGAATTATGCTATGCTATGTTCTTTTCCTTAAGAACTTTTAAATGCAAATTTCTATCTGAGTGGCATTTCCAAAATTGATAAAAATGATATATTTATGCAATGACTGCAGGAAAAAATTAGACATGCTGATCAACATTTTGTAGCCTAGCTCTGAAGAATTTATACTCTACTCATGGCTTTCTAATTTCACCTCTTTATTATCCATTGATTCTTCAATATTTTAGCAGTTGGTTTGTGCACTTCAGAGTCTCTGAGTGCCATATTTTAGATTTTCCTAAGATTTTACCTACTTAACACGTTTATACTTGTATTTGCTTGCAAATAATAAAAAAAAATTAATTCTGATATTCAGTAATGGAAAGTTTTGGCCCCCTAAATTAAATAAATTTCAGCTCATGTGAAAGCTGGTGGACTGGAGAGCTTTTGTTCCCATGGCAAGCTACTGAGTGGCTAAGTTTGAATTGAATGTATTATGTCAGGAGGTCTAGGACGCTGGAGAATAAATATTCCTTTTTCTTTTCTTTTTTTTTTTTGCAAATAGCCCTTCATCCTGACTCCCTAAATTTAGTAACAATATGGACAGGATGACTAGAAAGTATTATCATTCAAGCCTATAGAAAGCTCAAAATGCATTATTACTAAGAGAAAGTTCTCACGTGGAATAAGCAAGGTACTTACTATGTTCCCATTAATTTGACTCAATATCTTTTGCTCAAAAAAAAATTATTTTCAGTGATCCCTCAGTGAAGTGATTAACTAAATGAACACTTTTAATAACAAAAATATAATCTAAAAGGAACAATTTGTTGGTACATTGTTACCTAAAATGAAAACAAGATAAACCTCAATTGAAACAGTTCCCTTATATTTTATTTGCTTATTGTCTATAGGATTCAGATTATATGAAATTGGGTATATTTGGATTGTATGGTAAAGCGCTTTGAGTATACAGTCTCCCATTCGCATAAAATACCATATTATTAATGTACACTAAAATATAATAGAGTCGTCTTTACAAGATGAAAAAGGAATAGCCATGTAACACAAGAAAAAAGGCAGAATGGGATTACAAACATTCCTAGATTTTCACAAAACTTTCTCAGATGATAGCCTAAATCTCCCATTCAAGCCATCACTCAGTGGTGGTAGATTAAAATGAGGCAAACAGGATGCCCAAAGGGGGAAAAAAAAACCTATAACTTTTGTAGGCTTGTAAAAATGAGAGCAGTATTTCTGTGGGATCGACAGAGAATACTACAAACACCTCTATGCAAATAAACTAGAAAATCTAGAAGAAATGGATAAATTCTTGGAAACATACACCCTCCCAAGACTAAACCAGGAAGAAGTTGAATCTCTGAATAGACCAATAACAGGCTCTGAAATTGTGGCAATAATCAATAGCTTACCAACCAAAAAAAGTCCAGGACCAGATGAATTCACAGCCAAATTCTACCAGAGGTACAAGGAGGAGCTGGTACCATTCCTTCTGAAACTATTCCAATCAATAGAAAAAGAGGGAATCCTCCCTAACTCATTTTATTAGGCCAGCATCATCCTGATACCAAAGCCTGGCAGAGACAACCAAAAAAGAGAATTTTAGACCAATATCCTTGATGAACATTGATGCAAAAATCCTCAGTAAAATACTGGCAAACCGAATCCAGCAGCACATCAAAAAGCTTATCCACCATGATCAAGTGGGCTTCATCTCTGGGATGCAAGGCTGGTTCAGCATACGCAAATCAATAAACGTAATCAAGCATATAAACAGAACCAAAGACAAAAACCACATGATTATCTCAATAGATGCAGAAAAGGCCTTTGACAAAATTCAACAATGCTTCATGCTAAAAACTCTCCATAAATTAGGTATTGATGGGACATATCTCAAAATAATAAGAGCTGTCTATGACAAACCCACAGCCAATATCATACTGAATGGGCAAAAACTGGAAGCATTCCCTTTGAAAACTGGCACAAGAGGAGGATGCCCTCTCTCACCACTCCTCTTCAACATAGTGTTGGAAGTTCTGGCCAGGGCAAATAGGCAGGAGAAGGAAATAAAGGGCATTCAATTCGGAAAAGAGGAAGTCAAATTGTCCCTGTTTGCAGATGACACGATTTTATATCCAGAAAACCCCATTGTGTCAGCCCAAATTCTCCTTAAGCTGATAAGCAACTTCAGCAAAGTCTCAGGGTACAAAATCAATGTACAAAAATCACAAGCATTCTTATACACTAATAACAGACAGAGAGCCAAATCATGAGTGAACTCCCATTCACAATTGCTTCAAAGAGAATAAAATACCTAGGAATCCAACTTACCTCTTCAAGGAGAGCTACAAACCACTGCTCAATGAAGTAAAAGAGGATACAAACAAATGGAAAAACATTCCATGCTCATGGGTAGGAAGGATCAATATCCTGAAAATGCCCATACTGCCCAAGGTAATTTATAGATTCAACGCCATCCCCATCAAGCTACCAATGACTTTCTTCACAGAATTGGAAAAAACTACTTTAAAGTTCATATGGAACCAAAAAAGAGCCTGCATTGCCAAGTCAATCCTAAGCCAAAAGAACAAAGCCAGAGGCATCACGCTACCTGACTTCAAACTATACTACAAGGCTACAGTAACCAAAACAGCATGGTACCGGTACCAAAACAGAGATATAGGTCAATGGAACAGAACAGATCCCTCAGAAATAATGCAGCATATCTACAACCATCTGATCTTTGACAAACCTGACAAAAACAAGAAATAGGGAAAAGATTCCATATTTAATAAATGGTGCTGGGAAAACTGGCTAGCCACATGTAGAAAGCTGAAACTGGATCCCTTCCTTACACCTTATACAAAAATTAATTCAAGATGGATTAAAGACTTACATGTTAGACCTAAAACCATAAAAACCCTAGAAGAAAACCTAGGCAATACCATTCAGGACATAGGCATGGGCAAGGACTTCATGTCTAAAACACCAAAAGCAATGGCAACAAAAACCAAAATTGACAAATGGGATCTAATTAAACTAAAGAGCTTCTGCACAGCAAAAGAAACTACCATCAGAGTGAACAGGCAACCTACAGAATGGGAGAAAATTTTTGCAACCTACTCATCTGACAAAGGGCTAATATCCATAATATACAATGAACTCAAACAAATTTACAAGAAAAAAACAAACAACCCCATCAAAAAGTGGGCGAAGGATATGAACAGACACTTCTCAAAAGAAGACATTTATGCAGCCAAAAAACACCTGAAAAAATACTCATCATCACTGGCCATCAGAGAAATGCAAATCAAAACCACAGTGAGATACCATCTCACACCAGTTAGAATGACAATCATTAGAAAGTCAGGAAACAACAGGTGCTGGAGAGGATGTGGAGAAATAGGAACACTTTTACACTGTTGGTGGGACTGTAAACTAGTTCAACCATTGTGGAAGTCAGTGTGGCTATTCCTCAGGGATCTAGAACTAGAAATACCATTTGACCCAGCCATCCCATTACTGGGTATATACTCAAAGGATTATAAATCATGCTGCTATAAAGACACATGCACATGTATGTTTATTGAGGCACTATTCACAATAGCAAAGACTTGGAACCAACCCAAATGTCCAAAAATAATAGACTGGATTAAGAAAATGTGGCACATATACACCATGGAATACTATGCAGCCATAAAAAATGATGAGTTCATGTCCTTTGTAGGGACATGGATGAAACTGGAAACCATCATTCTCAGCAAACTATTGCAAGGACAAAAAACCAAACACCGCATGTTCTCACTCATAGGTGGGAATTGAACAGTGAGCACACATGGACACAGGAAGGGGAACATCACACACTGGGGCCTGTTGTGGGGTAGGGGGAGGGGGGAGCGATAGCATTAGGAGATATACGTAATGCTAAATGACGAATTAATGGGTGCAGCACACTAACATGGCACATGTATACATATGTAACAAACCGGCACATTGTGCACATGTACACTAAAACTTAAAGTATAATAATAATAAAATTAAAAAAAATGAGAGCAGTATAATGTAATAATACTGTGGTCCCTAGAAGGAGACTGCATGGATTGAAAACACTGTATCTTCCACTTACAAAATTTTAACCCTGGGCAAGTCACTTAGGTTCCCTGCTTCCATGTCATTATTTGTCAAATGATGGTAAGAATAGTACTCATGATTAAACTAGTTTAACATAATAATTGGTGCTTTGAACAGTTTAGAACCATGTACCTGATTTATAATACACTGTTTATAAGGATAACATTTTGTGTGTGTTTTATCACAGTCAATCTATTTTTTCTCCTTGAGCCCTGATATGGTTTGGCTGTGTCCCCACCAAAATCTCATCTTGAATTGTAGTTCTCATAATCCCCACATATTGTGGGAGGAACCCAGTGGGAGGTGATTGAATCATGGTGGGGGAGTTATCCCCATGCTGCTGTTCTCACGATAGTGAGTGAGTTCTCATTAGATCTGATGGTTGTATAAGGGACCTTTTTCCCGTTTGCTTGGCATTTCTCTCTCCTGCCACGCTGTGAAGAAGGACATGTTTGCTTACCCTTCTGCCATGGTTATGTTTCCTGAGGCATCCCCAGCCATGCTGAACTGAGTCAATTAAACCACTTTCCTTTATAAATTACCCAGTCTCAGGTATATCTTTATTAGCAGCATGAGAATGGACTAATACAAGCCCTTTGTTCCTGGGATTTTAATGATATGTTGGTATGGTGGGGGAGGGGTTAGGATATCATTCCTCTACTTGGAATTCTTTCAACACCAGCCTCAGAATCTGCTACTTAAATGCTCACTTTCCTTTGTTATGGTTCACTTGGCCCTTGCAAACACAAGCAATGTGTGTAGACAAAATTCAGTGTCTAAAGAAAGCAATATTGGCCTTGTAGAGTAACAGAGAAGAACCTTATGCCTAATCATTCACTCTTCATGAAGAATAGCCTAAGGACCAGGTACAGTGGCTTATGCCTGTCGTCCCAGCTACTCAGAAGGCTGATATGGGATTGCTGGAGCCCAGGAATTTGTGGTTACAGCTCAAATTCTATGAGCTATTGTTATGCCACTGGACTCTAGCTTGCATAAAAGAGTGAGACAAAAGACAAGAAAAGAAAGAAAAGAAAAGAAAAGAAAAGAAAAGAAAAGAAAAGAAAAGAAAAGAAAAGAAAAGAAAAGGAGGGAGGGAGGGAAGGAAGGAGAGGAAGGAAGGAAGGAAGGAAAGAAGGAAGAAGGAAGGAAGGAAGGAAGGAAGGAAGGAAGGAAGGAAGGAAGGAAGGATGGAAGGCAGGAAGGAAAGGAAAGGAAAGGAAAGGAAAGGAAAGGAAAGGAAAGGAAAGGAAAGGAAAGGAAAGGAAAGGAAGATAGAAGGACAGAAAGAAAGAGGAAGGGGGAGAAAGAGAGAGAGAAAGCCTATATTTCGTTAATCCTTCTGAATTTTCCGTGAATCTCTAATTCTACATTCTGTATATACTATCTTCTCAAAATTGTTATTGTTGTTGCTTTATACTTTTATATTATTTAAGTTCTCATTTCACGTCTCATAAACTTGTAATAACATTTATACTGACTTCTGTATTTGGTCCTTATTACATCCTTCCTCTACCTCAGGATTTTTCAGCCTCACCACAGCTGATATTTTGGACCACGCAATTTTTCGTTGTGAGGCAGGAGAGGGAGTCTCCTCTGAACTGCAGGATTTTTAACAGCATCACTGGCCCCTACCCCTTCGATATTAATAGCACCTCTGCCAGTTGTGAAAACTAAAATGTCTGCAGATGTTGTATGTTGCCATATGTCTCCTAAGTGGTAAAATCATCCTTAGTTAAGAACCAGCACTCTACAATTCTGCCTGATCAATCTTCCTAAAATACAGTTTAGATCGTATCATTCTCTGCTCAAAATTTTTCATTGGCTTCCTGTTTTGTACTGAAAATGTTTTAAGGACTCTGACTCTGGTCATCACTGTGTTTCCTGGTATGTTCCCTATTCTCTCGTATTTCTGGTATGTTCCTCATTTCCTCCTGTTTCTTCTCTACAATTTAGACTGGCTAAAATTTTATATATGTACACACATATACTATGGGGTTTGGTAACTTTTCTCAGCCTCCAAATACTCCTACTCCACACCAAACTTCGTGTTTTAGATTTTTACCTGCATGACCCATGGTCTTACTGAAATTCTCTCACATAGTAGTTCAGTTTAAACCCCTGTTGGAATTGAGATGGTCTTTGTTTTTTAAACAAGGACCTCGTTTAATTAAACTTTGTTTAATTAAAACTCAGTATAAAAGTGTCTAAACAGAGCAGTGAAACAAAATATTGAGCCCAGACACAAATACCATTTTTATAGAGGCAATATATAATAAAAGAGATGTTTTTCTCTATATGGAGACCTGTTGATTTATTAAAAGTTATATACTGGCACAAAAGACAATCCATTTATTTAGAATAAAGAAAATGTGAAGTTTTCTATATACAAAAAAAAAAAACCTTTCTCTAGGTAACACATGTAAGTATAAGTAAATATAAAAAATAAAATAATCTGAAAAAACATTCAGGACATAGGAATAATCTCATTTACAGATACCTTTTTAATCATTACGAGAAATCCAGCAGCTGCCAAGGAAATTACAGATTTAATTTTCCTACATAAACTAATTGAAATATTTATATGAGAAATTATATGATTAGGTCAATAGGCAAATGATAAATTAGGAATAAATATTTATAGCACATATCAGTTAAAGGGGTGATATCCAGTCTTCAAGGAGGCATTGCAAATTAATAAGGAAAAAAAAATTTCATTAGAGATGAGCAAGCCCATTTGGTGAATAAATACACGAACATCTTCTCAAATTCCTTGGCTAGGGAAATGCTAATAAAGTAACAATGGGTTATTATTTCTCACTATATAAGGTGATACAGTATATTTTTACACATTGCTTGGAAAAGGTACTGCCTTTTGAATCAATCTGGCAATATATTTTAAAATGAAACTGAAAATCTTACTCTTTGAACCAACAATCACACTCTTGGGAGTCTTATTGATGGAAAGAAAAGATATATGGATAAAGTTTTTTATTAAAGAATAGTTTGTAGTGGCAAAAGCTGGAGAACAATGGAAAAAACGAGTGAATTAACTACGGTATGATCAACAAACTATTACATAGTTATATGAACAACAGATTATTTGGAGGCATTTTATATGTGATAACAACAATAAGAGCATATATAATAGGATTCATTTTTGTGAGAAAAAAAGCCAGAATCACTGATCTGTGTATGTGCATGTGTGTGTGTGATTATATGAACATGGAAAAAGGTACAGAATGATCCATACCTGATTTTGGGGAAATGTAGGTAGAGAGAGGAATGGAAACATGGGAAGAATGGAAAATAGAAAAGTTGCTCATGATTTTTAAAAATAAGAAAGCATTTTTAGGCTGGGCACAGTGGCTTCTGCCTGTAATCCCAGCACTTTAGGAGGCCAAGGCAGGTGGATTGCCTGAGGTGATGGAATTTGAATTCGAGGAGTTTGAGACGAGTATGACCAACATGGTGAAACTCCATCTCTACTAAAAATGCAAAAATTAGCTGGGCATGGTGGCACTAATCCCAGCTACTCGGGAGGCTGAGGCAAAAGAATCACTTGAGCCCAGGAGGCGGAGGTTGCAGTGAGCTGAGACTGCGCCATTGCACTCCAGCCTGGGCAACAAGAGCAAAACTCCATCTCAAAAAAAAAAAAAAAAAAAAAAAAAAAAAAGCATTTTTAATATATATTTATTTCAAGTCATTTAAGAGCATGTATATGCAGGTGTGTGTTTTGTGCCTCTAGTGAGATAAATGAAAATAGACATAGCTGCGTTATTTTGAAAAACTGAATTAAACTTTCTTTTCCACCTCCATACCCTGCCTCCATTCATACAAAAAGAAATAAACAATACCAATAGAATTAAAGTGTAGTCTCCACTTGACACCCCACTGAACTTTTTATTATTTCCATTTTATCTAAATACCTCAAGATGCTTTAACAATACACCTTCTCTGTGCCCTTATGTGGAGAAAGGAAATCTTGAATTAGATTTTACATTTTAGTAAAAGTAAATATACCATTTCTTGTTCATGGACCATCTAGAATTTTGGAAATCTTAGATGTATTTCTGAGTATTATACATTTTCGCTTATAAAATAAAGTATAAATTTGCTCGTTCTCCAAAATAAGAGTTTTTGCATGAGTTTATTATACTACGTACATATTAAAATATTATGACATACAAGTAATTTTCTTGTGTTAAAATTAAATCTTATTTTTTACTTGTGTGAAAATACATATATAGAGAGGATAATTTAATATGAGCAGGACTTTTATTATAATTAAATAATAGTGAATTTCACTTTAAGAACCTTAATCCTTTCAGCTAAATGGGGCTATTTTCTTTATTTTTTAGCAGCTATGTGCAGTTCCAAGGTTTATAAGACTGGGCTTTTAAATCTTCTGTTTTATTGTTTAAATCTACAAATTTGATGTTGGAGAGCCCTATTAACAAGAAACAAACTACCCATATCTATTCAAAATAAAATAGCTTGAAAAGTTTATGATAATTTAAGAGTTAATTTGACAAATCCAGTTTTGGCTTCATTGATATGTGACCTTGAAGTTGCACAGGGCCCCTCACTGTCAAAAGAACCCTGTGCTTGGTTTAATGTTCTGCTCCTGCCATCTTGAAACTCTTAATAATTTTATCTTTGAACTTATGTTTTGTAAGTGAAGTCCACTAGGACAACAGGGTGTGAACATGAGCAGCAGAGCTGCAGGATGGCAGCAGCACGCACACAGATTCAGGCCTGTAGGCACAGGAGACATGCAATTGGCCTAGCAGCAAGGCTGCATATGCGTTACTCAGCAGTCTGGGTGCTTTGTGTCCCTGATGTGGCTAAACCAGGACTGGGCCCAGATTAGGAGTGACTATCTGTAGCAGCAGGAGAAGCAGCAGCAACAAAGGCAGTCGTGAGAGATGAAAGTGGTTACCCATGCAGGCAGGGAGAACACCCACGGTGAGTAGACAGCTTGCTCATCAGTCCCAAGGGATCATCCCTGTAGTGTCTACACAAATATTAAATCTCCCACCTCAATTCCAAGACTATACCCATGGCACTTAGGCAGTAAACTTTGTAAATAAATTATTACAAAATAAATGTTTACACATGGGCACGGCAGTCAGCACTTTAGAAAGTCATTAGAATTCTTCAGCGTTTACAATGTCCAGTTTTGAAACCTGCTGCAAAATTGCACAGCAGATGTCCATAAACTTAGAAATACAAATTGAATTTGAGGCTCACATTTGATGGAAAATAACACTATTTTTTTATGAAGTTTTAAATTTTTTTTTTTTTTTTTTTTTTTGAGATGGAGTCTTGCTCTCTCACCCAGGCTGGAGTGCGGTGGCGCGATCTCGGCTCACTGCAAGCTCTGCCTCCCGGGTTCACGCCATTCTCCTGCCTCAGCCTCTCCGAGTAGCTGGGACTACAGGCGCCCGCCACCACGCCCGGCTAATTTTTTGTATTTTTAGTAGAGACAGGTTTTCACCGTGGTCTCGATCTCCTGACCTCGTGATCCGCCCGCCTCGGCCTCCCAAAGTGCTGGGATTACAAGCGTGAGCCACTGTGCCCGGCCTATGAAGTTTTAAATTAAACCAATTAACAAGGAAGATAATTTTTAAATTAAACTTTCTGTGTAACTAAAAATATAGCAATACAATATATAAACAGGCATTTTAAATTATATACAAATCTTGAAACTACTTTCAATTTTTTGCACAGCCTTAACAAGTTACAGGAAATATCAGAAGAAACACTAAAACATCCTTACATACATTTAAATTTAACATTCAATTCAATAAAAGGCAGTATAAGTGACCCTTCTGATGGAATTATTCTGTGTCTTGACTGTGGTAATAAATACATGAACCTACACATGTGACAAAATTGCATAGAAGTAAATACACACACACACATATAGGCACACAAATGAGTACACTTAAATTAGTGCGCTATAAATGAGATGAGTACATTATATCAATGTCAATTTCCTGGCTATGAAACTATACTATATAGTTTGCAGCATGTTACCTCTGGGGAAGCTGAGTGAAGAGTACATAGAATCTCTCTCTATTATTTCTTATAACTTACATGTAAATCTATAATTACCTAAAAGTAAAAAATTGAATTAAAAAATAAATTCAGATGTAAAATCTAAATTCTATGTGAAATTGGTATGAAACTGATTGGCATGATAAGTTAAATATTTATTGAAAAGTTGTTCTATGAAAATCATCAGCTCCAAATATACTCAAATATATATTTTTAAATAAATTATCAGAAGTTGACCCTAATCTCACAGCCTATAAAATACTCCTAATAGGTTTAATAACATCTGAATTAATAGAAAGATCATTTTTAAATTTAAAAATTTGTAAAATTATTTGTAATCTTGCAATAGCCAAGAGCAACTAATGTCATTTTCAACTAAATCATTGAAAATAAAGTCGATAATTGTATAAATTTTGATAATCTAAGAAATGAATTTCAGAAAAATAAGCCAGAAAAATTTTATGATCAATCAAAATATCACATTAATACAGTATTATTTATGGTATTACATATAATTATGACATTAAAATATTAATTTTTAAAATTTGTAAGTTTATATTGTTACTCATGTATCACTGTTATCACATTAGGTTTTATAAATAATAAAGTAGTTTTAAAGGAAAAATCTTTATATTTTATTATATTTAACAACATTTTTTTTCCTGCGTTTTGAACCAGAGCCCCCTCATTTTCATTTTGCTCTGGCTTTTATAAATTGTGTAATACTTGAATTAGGGAGTTCAATAAAATTTATCCAAAAACTAATTTAAATTTTAACAAAAATTAGATAAGATACATTGGACAGCATTTTTAAAAAATTGAGCTTGCAATTTTTTTGAAATGACATCAGAAGTTACAACTAATAAGTAATCTCAGAAGTCAGCATTTCCTATTTTTTTCCCCAGGACATAAGCCAAGATGTTCTTTTGCCTATTTCATTTTATTATTTTATAAAAAGCCAACAAGATTCAGCCGTCTTCAATCCTGACACAAATTACAATATACATCACTTCGAGAGAGGGCTTCAAGGAAGTCTTTCCATTTATCAGACCTGTATTTCCAATATATATTTGTTCAAATTTTTATTTAAGGAAAGGTATAATGGTAAGGACTTACAGCTATATCAATATGGATTTTTAAAATCTGAACTTCATGGTTTTGATAAAAATGTCTATACTTTGGCCTGTATGTGTCATACTGTCTGCTGCATTTCATAACTTGCAAATATATTATTAATACTATTTGACCACATTTCCTTGAAACCTTAAAGCATTCATTCTTGGCATTATTACATGGCATACCATTGTCCCAGAAGGAATTTTAGTTTTAAAAACAGCGAACTCCAAATTGAGAAAGAGCGCATGTAAGTAACAGCAGACTGTTTCCACTTCATCATAGTAGGAAAGATTGGAAAAACATCATCATTTAATTCACAGTTAGTGAGAAGTACATTTGTAAATGCTCCATTGTAAGGATTTTTCCAGTATTCAGTATTTTATAATGCTTCTGTGTACAGGTCCTACTCACTTTTCATTCTGCCATCCTGATGGCTCAGTCAATTTTCTTCTTCTCTTATGTTCCAGAATGATTCTTGGGGAAAGCAGTATTCATACGCACTCTTCAAAGCTATGAGTCACATGCTGTGCATTGGGTATGGAGCCCAAGCCCCAGTCAGCATGTCTGACCTCTGGATTACCATGCTGAGCATGATCGTCGGGGCCACCTGCTATGCCATGTTTGTCGGCCATGCCACCGCTTTAATCCAGTCTCTGGATTCTTCGAGGCGGCAGTATCAAGAGAAGGTAATTTGTTTTATTTATCTCCAATGTCTTAACCAGCTAACCTGAACCAGTGAATTGATTTGTGTTCAAGATTATCTACACCATCTCCTCTTTAAAAAAAAAAAAAAAAAAAAGAGATAAAATCTTTAAAGTAAAAACACACAATCTTCTTTGATATTTTGAGATATCTTCAAGATAGTTCTCATATCTTTTGCTTCTCATTTCTCTTTTGAATAATAATATTTTTAAATGTGACTTTGCATCTATAGAAAAAAAGTTATATATTTCAAAATGTAAAAAGCTGATAGAAGATGTTATCATGGCTCATTTTCTATCATATTTCAACAGTTAAAATAAACCCTTCTCTCATATGTGTTAGAAAAATGTTAGCTGATTAAGTGGAGACAGGCAGCTATTGTGCATGTCCCTCTGTACCCCCCATCTACAATCATAATTTATATTACAATCCATATGCTTAGCTGAGCATGTTATACCTACCCGTATATCTAGATAAGTCGCCACACTCTCCAGTCTTAAAACTGGATATAACGACTGCTATGATGCATTCTTATGCTCAATGTGCTAATTAAAATGATTGCTGCTCTAAACTGTTCTCACAAGAGAGAGAAAAAGTAAATACAGGCAATGATTTATTCATTGGATTTTTTTTTCCCACATGAAGAATTTCTTTGGCCAGGGCTAAATATAGGGTATTTGGACAGTACTAATATTCTTGACCAAATATCAGTAGCTTTCTGACAGATAAATAAGAATATTTTAAATTAATGGAACAATGTGTAATGTAGGGGCTTTGTTGATCCTGACAGAGTCATGCATCTTGCCAAAGAGCATTTCTGAAAGTAATGATTAAAACGGCTCTAGAATATTTCTCTTGGTCAGTGATAACAGCTTAGTCTCAGAATTGTTTTCAAAACAGCCAAAGAAGTTTTCAGTTACTGCTTTATTTACAGAAGTTTTCAACATTATAATCACACAATACGAGAAAGGGAACCTAGATATTTCCCTTGAATATAATTATACTGCCACTAGCTATTACAGTGAGCAAGTTGGCATTTTATTACTGAAGCAATGAAAAGATAAACCACAAAAATTGCTTTGAGGTTCATTTTTAAATAGTCTCCAAATGAATTAGAAAGAACAAAGAACATAGTAAGGAAGAAGAGACTTTATACAATGGTGAATTTAACTAAGAATTATATACTTAAAGGAATTTGGGCTAATTTTATGGAGATTTAAGATAAGACTACATCATGTTATATCTCATGTTTCTCTTACACTGTTGCTTTTCTTTCATTTTATGTTGCTTTTAATAAAAATGCCCCTTTCACACCTTTTTTTTTTTTTTTTTGGTCTGCATCATTGCTATACATTTTCTCAATAAGAAAACAAATCTTCAACTTCCAGGATTGCAGTGATTAGCATTTTATTGCATATTAAATAAGTTCACAAAGTTTATGTTTTTAAATTTCCTATGTTAGCCAAGTTTAACTTGGAAACTCAGTGTATTCACTTATGGAATCATAGATATTTATATGCAAAGATGTTATGATGTTTGTAATAATTCAAGTCATGAAGTTCTTGATCTTATAAGTGCTTGATAGAGGACAAGAAAACTAGTATAACCCTTTGGTATTTACTGGCATTTGGAACAATGTAATCAGGAACAGCTGATTAAAATAATATAATTTTTTTTTTGGAATGGAGTCTCCATCACCCAGGCTGGAGTGCAGTGGTGCGATCTCAGCTCACTACAACCTCTACCTTCAGGGTTCAAATTATTCTCCTGCCTCAGTCTCCCAAGTAGTTGGGATTACAGGCACCCACCACCACGCCTGACTAATTTTTGTATTAAAAGAATAAATTTTAGGTCTAGAAACCAAGTTCTGCCAAGAAGTTTAGTTCTAAAGTTCTGTACTCATTTTTTAGTCGGTGTAATCCAGGATAGGTCTTAAGGACATTATGTTACTTTTTAAAAATTTTACTTTTTATGAAAAGTATATGTTTAAATTTCAATTTAATCTTATAGCATGGCTTTACATAGTGGATGAGTAATGTGCAGCTTCTTTGGTGATTTGCCCTCTTTGAGTTTTGGCTAAATTATTATCTTTTTATTTAGGGAAAATTCTGATAGGAGGCAGTCTTGGGCAGGACCCAAGATGGAATGCTGGCCCTCCTATATGGTTCAGATGTAGTCCACAGAGAAGCACTCGTGCACCCTTCTCCTAGACAATCTGTTAGCACTCCTCTTCCTTCTCTTCCAAACCAATGAGGAGAGTGTATCTAGCCTTCCTTGACGATGGTCAGACTCCAGTGTTCGCAGACTGTTTACATGTTGTCAGATATTGTTCAGAGTCCAGATCCATGTCTCCCAACGACATGAGCTTATTTCAAAGATCCTTAAATGAATTTGTTTCAAGTGTTTCCCATATGTCAGGTGTTAGAAAGTAGCCTTTTCACACCCCTATCCCAAAAGGGGTTGTAAAGGGACTCACAGCAGAGGAACTTCTCTCTCAAAAGGAATGTATTCACTAGTTCCATCAGGAAAAATCTCACCTTACCCCCTGATCTCAATATAGAATTGATAAGACTGGAGCCTCCAGGAATTATGATCCTCAGATCACCATTTACAATTGTTTACTTGCATAGAAGACAGCCTCTTCTATAAGCAATATTCTGATAACTCTCGGATTTGCAGCTCAATGAGCATAGGATAGAGTCAGTCCTTACTTAGCATTTTTTTAGACCGTTCTTTATGTCATCTAGTCCAAAAGCATCGTTCACAGACATGTCAGTATTATGCATATATGGAAACAATGCCCTGGTCAAATAAGTTCAGAAATGTTGATTGAAACAATGTTACAGAAGTGTTTTTTAGTGTAAATGTGTGTGCCCTGAAGATTTAACATGCCATCTTTGACCTTCATGCCAAGCCTCCACATATTTTAAGTTACTAATGTCCAAAGGAATTAACCTATAACGACAAATTCTCCATGATGACCATTCCTTTATTTTTAAACTGATTTTGAGTGGTCACTTTCTTTTCTAGATATAATTGCAGTTCATCTAGCCTTCATGAAATGAAACTCCTTTTGATCACCTTGGTTTTTTATACTACTACATCTTAGTTCCTACATGTGGGCACGCCTGGGAAGCTGACTATTATTTCTAGTTATGTCACTCTCTCCAATCAAATAACTTTAGTAATAGCAGCTTTATGTGTTCACTTCTTCCTCTGCAATGTGCAAGAATTTTGGCACAATATAAATCATGACTTAAGATTCAGGGATTTGCAACTCACCTTGGTATACTTGATATACATGAAAGACTTTTATTGTGTAATTAAAATATGAATATCACCAACTTGAATATGACCAAAGAATAACTTTAAATATGTGAGGAAGTTATCAATTCCAAATCACTTTATTGACTGAATAGCTTCCTGAAACTATGAATCAGACTGCATAATTCCAGGGCATGTGCAAAATGAGCTGTTAAAATGGACTGTGCTTTCTAATGGCAGGGCACAAGATACCAAGCCACCAAGCCAGTTCTATACCTAGATTCAAATATTGATGATGTTATATAATGTCCAAAGAATATGCTGAGTCTCAGTTTATCAAGTATATGAAATAAAAATGCTAAACTTCTCCAAAATGACAAATTTATCAAGTTTTGTTAATCTTGGAAAGAGCTTATGTGGTGCCTATTTTTTTTTTTTTTTGAGATGGAGTCTTGCTCTGTTGCCCAGGCTGGAGTGCAGTGGCACAATCTTGGCTCACTGTAACCTGCGCCTCCCGAGTTCCAGCAATTTCTGACTAATTTTTATATTTTTAGTAGAGGCGGGGTTTCACCATGTTGGCCAGGCTGGTCTAGAACTCCTGACCTCAAGTAATCTGCCAACCTTGGCCTCCCAAAGTGCTAGGATTACAGGCATGAGCCACCGTGCCTGGCCTATATATGATGCCTATTAGTGGCCTTTTGGCAAAGAAGGTACAGTTTAATGTAAGTACTCTCTCAGCTATACAAACGAGTAATATGTAATCATTATCCACCTATATAAAATGATAGAATTTTATGTAATCATACCAAAAATATAATGTTCTAAACCTATTTAGCTCAGGCAAATGTTTTTGTTTAATTGCTTAGTTTTAATTAATGATCCATAGATCCTTGTTTTTTTCTTGTAAATGAAGGCCCATAATCAGAACTGTCACATAAATTTATTCCACAGATACATTTTTAATTTTTTTAAATTGGCCTAATATTTCAAATTCGTATAAGCTAATGGTACACCCAGACACAAACGGTGAGGGACCAAAACCTGCTCTTATCTTCAAGCTATTCAAATCCCATTTGCAATAGAGTTTATTTCAGCTCACTTAACATAAAATAATTATGGTTAAGATATATACTTTCTTGGTAATATGCTCTTCAAGAAAAATTTGGGTGTAGGAGGAGTGGCACCAAATCAACTCTTAAGGATCCTTAAATTCTTAAGGATCATTGTTCTCTCAACATACCACGTGATTCTTACCTTCATCCCACCCCCTTAAATACTTTTACCCCTTTCACTATTTACATAGATCCTGCCCTTTCCTTTCGAAGGCTGTAGGAATCTTTCTTGATCATGCCGTTGTATAGTTATTTGTTTATTGTATTTACTCTCTCTGTCCAGAGGGAGTATAAGCACCATTTACTTATTTTTATTTTGCTTGAACACAGATCACTTTTTAGAAATGAAATATTCAATCTGCTTTCTCTTCTAGAATTCTGAGATTTATTTCCCTGGGAGCAAGAGGCATATTATCAAAGTGCCTCTCATCAGATTTGAAGCCCTTTCTTAGTCTTGGGCTAATCACGGGTGTGTTCTGCTTCAGGAAATGGTGGAGCCTCCTCTCTCAGAAAGACAGATTGGAGAGTTTGTCATTGTTGTCATTTAATTCTAAGTCTTCAATTTTTTAAGCTATATGACTAGAATAATGGCTGAGCAAAGAGGAACAGTTTGGAGTAATGCCCATAATCATTTATGAAAAATACTATTATTTAGTTTTAAAAGAAAAAAAAGTTACATCCTGTTTTATAGCCCATCTTCATTATATCAGGAAGCTTTGTTGAGTTGCTAATTTGGTTTGCTGATTTTGTAGCATTCAGTAGCATTTGCCTTCAGAAGAGCGGAGGGACTTTGAAGTTATAATGATCTTGACCTTGAAAAATCATATCGACTGAGTACTTAAATGAAAGATGTTTTGATACCCTAATGTGCATTAGGATTATTCTTCAAGGGAAGAGCTAGCTCTGAGATCCAAGTGCTTTCAATGAAGCATTTCACTTGGTTTCCTTCATAATTCTTAAATGCTTTCCTCTTTCCTTTACAAATAAGAATGCCTTGAGTACAACTCCCACATAGTACCTTAGTCAAAAAATTTTTATTAGGCTACAGCATGTACTTTGCTTCCAGGGAACTGAATTTAATATACTGTGGTATGTTAAATTGGTAGTACAGCCAAACGTTCTCAGGCGAGGGAGATCCTAGGGCTGGGAACCTCTGTGAGATTCTCTTGCAGGGAAACACCAGTGTGACAACCCTTGGAATAACTTAATGTAGCCATTGGAGCTGCTGACAAATCAGGCTCCTGGTACAACAATGTTGCTTTATATTCTCATCTGGGGCAAATAATTTTTATATTAACTAAGTGTTGTTATAAAGTGTTGTTATAAGGGAGGGAGTTCGAGACTGTTAATTTAACTAAATAGAAAAACAGAAATTTACCAATTGTAAATCACATATCCCATGATTTTTCAAACTTTGTATTTTGATATAACCCACTGTGGCATATGACATCCCTTTTCCTCGGTGATAATTTCTGTGTCAATACTCTTAAGTTATATGCTGGAATGTCCTACAGGTATATTGTAGGTATTCACAGTTTCAGGACTGTGCAAAGTGCTAAAGATTTCTCCATCCTAAACCTTAATTTAGTTTTTTGCTGTTTACATTCATTATTTTTTACAGCACATATGTTAGCTTTTTGTTATAGCTCTAAAGTAGAGCTGTATTTTCCATTTAATTAATTGATCTATGCATTTGATATTTTAGAACTGTTTGAATTTTTGAGTTTACTCCCCAAAGTTCTCTTTCAAGTATTCTTACTGTATTTGTATTCCTTATATGTCATAAGATAGAAACAAACTGTGAAGCACTTTCACAGGGAAACCTGGTGGCCAGGAAGCCACTAATCTGATAAGAACCCACATTGACAAGAATCACCCTGCATGTAACTTGTGTTTGGTTAGCCACTTTACTGGGATGCACTGGAAATGGACCTTGAAGAATGAAGACATAATCAGCAGGCAGAATTAGTCACCATGAGAGAAATGTCTCAGAAAAATGTCCAAATTCTGAGAGAATTTCTGGCAGACAGGAACAAAGTGTGCAAAGGCTCTGAGGTAGAGATGTATGAGACCTATTGAATAGTCTAATTTGAATGAAACAGTAGCTACCTTGCTGGGGAAAATGTGAAATAGCCTAGATTATGGCCTAAGAATAGTTTTGAATTCTGGAATGATGAGATTGTACATTATGAAAGGGATATCCTTTGAAAAACTTAGCAATGGTATGTCGGAACTAAAATTGTCTTTTAGAAAAATAAATCACAACAGTGCATGAGATATGATGTATTCCTAACCTAGAATCTAAGATTCCTTGATCAAAATTTGTTTCTGATGGAATCATTAATACAAATATATTAAGCAGGAATTTGAGCCCATTAAGTAGGTAGAGATAACTCTGATAAATAAAACTTTAGGAAACAACATTTTTCTAAGTAAGTAGGATCCAAATAGTCTTCAGTTATAAGTTGTCGTGTTATTTGAGCTTCAGATCATCTATTTTGTTCCTGTACTCCATGCATTCCTGTAGAATGCTAACCATGTGTCAGGCCTAGTACCAGATGCTGGGCACATAGTGAGCCCAGCATAGACATGGTACCTCCTCTCATCAAGCTTCCTGTAATACAGTGGGTGGGGTAAGGAGGACATAACACCCAATAGAAAGATTCATAGAAAGCACTACATTAATTTTTTAGGAAATTAATGCTATGAGTGGAAATGTACAGGCAAGATGAGAGATTTTAAGATTTTTTACTTGATTCATATGGAATATGAAGGGATGAAATGGGGGGAGAGAAGAATAAATTATATTATATTTGAGAAGAGACCTGAAAGATGAGAAGTAAGACATGAAAGTGAGCTTCATGAGAAAAACTGAGGTGTGAAGAAGCTTACCACAATTCATGAACAATGAACAAACAGATAGAAAGTGTAGCTAGAACAGAGAGAAAGGTGAAATGACTCTAGATAAGACTGGAGAGGCTGATAGGGATCAGTTTAGGTGACACCTTGTAGGCCTAGGCAACCATGCTATCTTTTAGCCTAAATGCATTGAGAGTCTAGTAGCAATTTGAAATGGAAGAGTGATGGGATTAGATTTGCCATTTTTAAAGAATGTCAATCAACAGTATATATAACAGATTAAAGGAAGGCAAAACTGGCCTGGCCTTCTTTGGCATTACACAATTTTCCAGTGCAAACTTGCAGAGACCTAGTGAGAGTTCCATTTTAGCGAGTGGACATATTAAACAGGGTGGGAATATTAAATAGCCATTATATATTGAAAAATACTATTAGGACAAATACTAAACTTCTGTAAGACAGAGACTCAACAATTCAATAACTTAAAGAACTATATGATTTCACAAATACACTCTGTGAAATGAGAGGGGTAAGTGAGATGACACTGCTCCAAATGGCCACTTGTGAATATAGGTTCGTCCAGGTTGTTCCTCCACTATCACCTAGGACAATGCTTTCCAAACTTTATGTGCATCATAGTCACCTGAAAAGCTTGTTAAAACACTGATTTGTGGGCCACATTTCCTGAGTTTCTGCTTCATTAAATTTGCGGTGGGGCTTGAGATTTTGTGTTTCCAACAAGATCTCTGATGCTGCTGCTGCTACAGGTCCAGAGACCAGCACCACCCTAGGATATTGTTCTTGTCTGCATGTTTGAAGCTGTGCCGGAGACGTGATTGTCTTCCAGCTCATGACAAGAGGAAGAGAACACAGCGGGACAGGCATATTACTTCTTCTCATGGTTTATTGATGAGAACTTAATTATTAATATATTTCTACTCAAGAAGGCTGAGAAATTTTTTCTAACTAAGCAGAACTGTGACCACTCAACAACTCTATCCATAGGGAACAAGCAGAGAAGAGATTTAGGTGGGAAAAGAGTGGCCTGTGCCACAGATACAAGAACGAAGATGAAGAGCTAGGAAAATGCTTGGGATTTCTTAGGAAGTTCATACATTTTGAATGGGCAGTGGAGTACTTGAAAAACAATAGTAGATGCAAGGCCTAAAATCGTTTGTATTTGGTTTGGTAGGCAATGGAAAACCACTGAGACTTTGAGTCAACATAGCCCTCCCCTTATCCGTGTTTCTGTTTTCAGTTTCGGTTACCTGCGATAAATCATGGTCCAACAATATCAAATGGAAAGTTGCAAGAATAAACATTCACATAGCTTTTATCACAGTATATTGTTATAATTGTTCTATTTTATTATTAGTTATTGTGCATCTCTTACTGTGCCTAATTTATAAATCAAACGTATGTATGCATAAGAATAAAACATAGTATAAATATAGGGTTTGGTGCTATCTGCAGTTTTAGGCATCCCTGGGAGTCTTGGAACATATGTCCCACTAATAAGTGAGGACTACTGTATATGGCCTGGTGCTGTAAGATGATAGATGACAGAGAATGTGGAGATATGCAGGGTAAGAGGTGGCAAAATAATAAAATGTAGGGCAAAATTTCTATCTTCTGTTAAGCCATCTGTTAGAAATGTTGGAATGCATTATCTAGAATGCATCTTATACACCGTGTCTTATTTACCAGGAGTAATGAAGTGCCCCTAAGTAAAACACGAGTTAAATATGCCTTCTTTATTAACAAAGATATCACTGTTATTCAAAAATTCAGTATGTAAAATATTTATTTACCAATAATGTTTTTCCCTGAATTTTCAATTGTAATCTGATCATTTATTGGGAATCACTAACGTGGATTTTTTTCTGCCATTCTTAAGAAAACGAAATTTGTATAAAACCAAATAATATTATTAGTATCATAAATCGTATGAAACAATAATATAAGAGTAAGATACTATAGCTTACTTTCTGAAGTCAAAATTTTTCTCTCTGAAGAATATATGAAGTAACTCATACATTTTGAACAGAATATGTTGATACTGTGAACTTAAAATACAAATTAAAAACTTTTGATATATATATGAGACAACTATAAACCACTTTGGGACAAAATATTTTCAACTTTTTTTTCTGACTATAGCAGTATTTTACTTAAAGGATAAAAACATATATTCAGATTATAATATAACATAAATGATTATATTCCATACTCATTGCTTAAGCTTTGTGAAGTGAAATTATCTTAGAATAGTATATTCATTTTAAAAGATTTCTTGCTGTCTCCCACTTACTGAAGTTATTACTAGAATTAATGAACTAAAAATTTAAAAGTTACTTTAGCAATTTTGGAAAAGCCTCTATTAAAATATTTAGATTGGCATATATAATAAAAATGATCATCAATTTTAGCATGAGAGTTTTATTAAGTGATATTTAGAGAGGATTCAAGGTTTCTATTAAATTATGTAAATAGACTCAAGTTTTTCTTCCAATGAGAATATAAAATACTGAATTTTATTTTAATGTGACGATTTTTAAATTTCATTTCCAAGTGATGAGCTGATTAGAGCACTGAATAATTTTTTAGTTATTTACAGAAATAACTTGCATATTTGGAGCTCAAGATTGCTAGTAATAATGAGCCCCTGAACTAAGCTCCACCTTTGAACTTTGTAGAAAAGCAACACAGTATAAGTAGATGCAGAGCTGCTAAAAGTAGATGCGCAGATAGGACAGAGGAGAAAGAGCAAAAGAAAAAGAAAAAGAAAAAAGTTGGCTGGAAGCTCTGGCTCATGCCTGTAAGCCCTGCAATTTGGGAGTTCAAGGCAGGAGGATTGCTTGAACCAGGGAGTTCACGACTAGCCTGGGCAACAGAGGGAGACCTTGTCTCTAGAAAAAGTGAAAAATAAACTAGATGAACATGATGGCTCGCACCTATACTCCCAGGCACTCAGGAGTCTGAGGTGGGAGGATCACTTGAGCTGGGGAGGTCGAGGCTGCAGTGAGCTCTGATCACACCACTGAACTCCAGGAGGCCTGGGAGACACAGCAAGGCCCTGTCAGAAAAAAAAAAAATCTATAAGCAAGCAAGCAGGAGGAACAGAAAAATGGTAAGTACAATATTCAGCAACTGAAATGTCCCCACTGCTGTGGCACGATACAACGGAGGACCATGCCATATAGCCTTCAATTGATTTAGATAAGACTCTGGTTGAAGGACTCCTGTCCAGCTCCACTAAATTGTGGTCAGTTTATGAAATGTATTTTTACTACAGTGAGAGCTCCTTCTGTTTTAGTGGTGTCTGGCAGGAGGATTGTAGAGCTGAGCTCGTCCTGGAGAATCCAGAGGACTGGGTCCCATGTGCTATAAGAGGGAATGAGTCACACATCGGCTGTGTCCAGCCAAGAATGCGATTGTTCCCAAACAGACACATGGCACTCAAGTAGAATGTGGTAATTGTGGAATTTTATTTGCCAATTCACCCAAACTTACATTTTATATTTAATTGCATTCACTATTTAATTCCTCCGATTTTTCACCCAGTTTTTAAAGTATTTAAAGACAAATGAGATTTTTAATAACTACTGAAACATACCTTGCAAATATGGTAAATGTTGTTTAAAGTATCGGGAAACTTTACAATAGATTTTCAGAAAATTCACAATAGATTTGATCATACTGAAATATGTTAAAATGTCTTTAAGGGGTGAAAGGTTAAAAGCCTTGCCTTTGTTTCCTGACTAGATGACTCATTCTTCCTGGCTTCTTGACAGTAATATAGCTTTCAACTCTTGCAAGCCCCAGGAAGTTATATGAAAACACAAATTTAAGAAATTAAATTTACAAATCAATTTCCTTTTTTTAATTAAAAAGATCAAATGACTACCTTCTCAACTTTCATAAATTAATAAGTGCTCTTTATGCAGTTACAGTGGTAATCCCTCCTATGAGCAATGTAAAAAATCTAGCAATAAGGGATGTTAGGTCCCCATGTTTTATAAAAATAATGTCAAATAGTCCCATTTTCAACCCAGTTTTAGATATTAACTGGAAGCTAAATTCACACAACAGCTAAAGAATCAGAACAAAGAAAACAGTCAGTATTCTGAGTATGAATGTGCACAGGACTAACTAGTGTTAGCACATATCAACACTTTAAATTGCAAAATTACCATCCAGATAATTAACGCTATGTAGACAATATTGACACAAATATTTTCGTAGTTTAAAAGTTGTCTGGTTAATTTTTTGAAGTCTCCAGTTCTGGAAAAAAGGAAGACTTTTCTATTTATGATCCTCATTATGATTTTAATCTCAATTAATTCACATTGTAGAGATAAGAAAACTGAGATCCAAAGAGATTAAATTAGATTCCACATTTATACCTCTAACTAGCAGAGTCATAAAGATACAAAGCAGCATTCTTACTTCCCAACCAAATGTGCTTTGGAGAAATCCATAGATAAATGATGAGCTTAAAATTCTCAGAAGTATTTTGCAGATCAGCCTTTGCATTTTTCTTCCAACCTCCAAAAATAGTCCATAACATCCAAAGAAGACCTCACTGAGAGCTAGATTTATTATTCTAAGTTTTTTTCCATCCGTAAAAACAAGTTTATTTGAGAAAGATCAAACATTTGATGAATAGTTTAAATTCTTCCCTGTTTGATCACCTGTGTTTAGTAAACAAGAATGTTAAGTGAGCAATATATCAAAATATAAATAAATCTTCACTTAAAAATTTATGTTCTGCAGTGCTGTTTATGTACTTTTGGCCATATAAACAGTGAAGTTATACTTTAGAAAATTGATTTTCATGAGTTTTATTAATTTAAAATAGTATGAACTTTGAAATAATATGAAATACTATAGATTTCATATTATTTCAAAGATTTTCTGTGACTATATTGGGCGTAATATAGACATCATTTAGATATCTGTGGGTGTTGTTAATGTCTTATTACATTCATCTATCACAAGGCTTTTATCTACTTGAAAGGAAATGTAGGTGGCATTGCAAGCAGCCTTACTAAACACCAAATACTGCACGGGGACGTAAAGGAAACGTAAGTGAATACGGTGGCTGTTAAGCTTTGATCATTAGAATTCCCCCAGCAAACTCTTTGATGAGTTATTTTCCCTATTTAGTAGATACAGAATTTGTGGCAAAAATGGATTATAAAGCTTTTTCTAGGACACAGAACATTTTACTGTTTTAGAATATAAATAAATATAATCAGGAGTTTTGGTAGCAACTTCTTACCTGTTTCTCAGATGTTGTATAAGGTTTTTTTTTTATTTGTTTTGTTTTTTGTGGAGCAGAGGATGTGGAATTACTAACTTGGTATACAAACAAGGCAAGAGAATCTGTGATTCTTTTGTATTTTACTATTAAAATATTGTGGAAAAAACAAACATTTTATATTATCTGGAAATAACCCAAGTTATTTTTGATTAATTAAAGTTAATAGTTTTCGTATTTCTTCATGGATTTCTTTCTTTTCTTTTTTTTTTGAAACGGAGTCTGTCTCTGTCGTCCTTGCTAGAGTGCAGTGGTGAGCACGATCTCAGCTCACTGCAACCTCTGTCTCCTCAGCTCACTACAACCTCTGCCTCCTGAGTTCAGGCGATTCTCCTGCTTCAGCCTCCTGAGTAGCAGGACTACAGGCACGTGCCACCATGCCCGGCTAATTTTTGTAGTTTTAGTAGAGATGGGATTTCGACATGTTGCCAAGCTGGTCTCAAACTCTTGACTTCAGGTGATTTGTCCACCTCAGCCTCCCAAAGTTCTGGGATTACAGGCATGAGCCATCGTGCCCAGCCTCCTCATGGAATTTAAACCTAGGTGTAGATATTGAAATTATGTACCATGTTTTAAAATTATAATCCTTTATTTTCAGGAGCCTTAGTTTAAAAAGTTACACTAATTTAAAAGAGGAGGTGGTAGCAATAAAACATGCAAATTAGTAATCTGTAACAAATTACCAGAATTCTGAATACATGCCCATTGCATTTTTTAAAATGCACTTTAATCAATTGGTATAGTAGAAAATGCATAGACGATAGCATCACACTGAAAAATGTAAATCCCAGCTCTGCATCTTCATAACTGCATGACCACAACAAGTTTTATAGTCTCTTAGAGACTCATTTTTCTTCATCTCTAATAGTAGTTAATTATTTTTACTCGATAACACTTTACAAACAAATGTTATGACAAACCTCCTATATAGAGATCATTTTAGTCTCAATTAATTCACATTTTAGAGATAAGAAAAACAAGATCCAAAGTTTTCTCTGTAGTGTAGTAGTTATATTTTTCCAAATTTTCCTTTCCTGACATTACGATAAAGTCCCCCATTTAATCATAACAGTTGCTTAAGTGCATCAGTGAAACATTGGGTGTATTCATCATTTCATAATTTCATGATTTCATCATTATTTCATCTGAAATAAGATTCAGAAAGGGAAATGTACTTTCTAAGGTATACCTGTTGATTCTTCTTGTTTAAGTAGTTTATTAGATCCATTAATTCATCAGGTGTTATTTAGTGCTAATAATATTTCAGACACCAACGTATTTCCAAAATTTGAAATATGGATAATACAGATATGACCACTGTCTTCATGTAGAATACAGGTTAAGGAGGAGACAGACCAAAAATCAACTAATAAGTAAGTCAAAAATTTAAAAGAAGCAAATAAGCAGGTGTATCTGTGTGTGTATAAACATGATATAATATGGTGTTATGAAGAAAAGGAATGAAGAACTTAGAGAATAATGAGAGTTATCCAGTTAATTCATATGTTAATTCATTCAGTCATCAAATCCAGTACCTTCTATTTGTCAGGCTCTTTTCTAGGTACTGAGGGTACCATATTAAACATGACAAGTCTCTGTCTTCATGCAGCTTACAGTGTACACAGGCAGTAAATACGAAAACACACAAGGGCATAAGATGCTTGCAGATGATGATAAGTGCTCTAAACAAGGTAAAACAAAGTAATTGGGTAGGGAATAACATGTGGAGGGAAAAGAGTTACTCTATTCTCCTAGAAGGGTTAGTTGGAGACGCCCTTTCTGGTAAAGTGTCACTTATGCTGAGACAAGAATGCAAAAACATCTGAAGGAAGATGTTTTATTATCAGAGAAAAGAGAAAGTACACAGCTGCTGAGATGAGAAGAGCCTAACTTACTCTAGCAATTCAAAATCAGTGATGTAGGAACAGACTCAGTGCAGAGGACAATGGCTGGACAGTAGGATTCAAGCTCAAAGAGGAAGACAGGCCAGATCAGGAGGCATCTTCTTGTCTAATTAGTTTACATTTCAATGGGAAGCCATTGGAAAGGTATAAGCAGGGAAATAATATGATTTGTTTTTAGTTTTGAAAAGACCATGTTGGCTGTGGTGTGGAGTGTAGGTCCAGTTAGGACAAGAATGGAAGCAGGGGAATTGGATAAGAGATCCCAGAAAGATATGATGGTCTGGGCTCGAGAGATGGCTTGGACATAGCAAGGAGTGGGAAGGTCTGGGATTTACGTAGGCAGGAGAGGTGGCAGGACTTGCTGGATTGATGGAATAGATGTGAGAGGATTATAGGTAGGTGATGAATCTGGAAAATGTCTCTTTAGCAAGGTAACATCAAACCTAGCCCTGATATATGAAATGGAGCTGACCATGTGAGGAGCAAGGGACGAGGGATTGTCATATGGGAAAGAATCATTATGACAAAAATACTAGCTTTACGTGAATGAGAGCTTTAAGTGAGCTTTTTTACTTTATTTGTTTGAAATTTCTGATGGCCATTGCTTTGTAGTTTGTAATTCATCTATATAGAGAGGATGTAGTAGAAAGTAAAAAATTCACTTGCCCCTGATGTATCCATGACGATAGGAGAGGGAGACCCTAGAATCTATGTTTTGAGAAGAAACTTGTCTGAAATTGTTTTCCTATCTTATACCACAGGATAGGTTTCTGCTGGTTCAAAGAACTTCTCAGAATTATTTTTACAAAAATATTAAATTATTTTCAAAAGTATCGGATTTTACAAGGCTTATACACCTTAATATACCTTATTAACAAGCTATGTTCTTCACGATTGCACTTGCTAATCCTGTAATTATTACTGAGATTCTTACGTAAATTAACTTTAAGAAATTGGACAGGAAATCTAGTTTTGTTCCCTTCAAAAGAGCTTTGCAATATCATAACGACTCTCCTTTAATGGAAAACTCTGTATGATTCAGTGTAGCTGAAGATAGCTGCTGATTATCACTGTGCTCACAGCACACTAATCTTGACTGTGCCATTTTCTCTGGAAGAGGAAATAACATTTAATATTTTCTAGTTTTACATGAAGGAAGGGAATTAATCTCACTTTGAGCAAGCAACGGGATGTCTTATCTCGTGGTTCCAGAAAGTTTCCCATCTTGTAAATAATAAAAAGATTTCCTTACCGTTCTTTGCCACAGAAATAGAATACTACTTTTTCTATAGTATGTAATGGGAACTACAGGTCTAACAAAGGCACAAAATGTACAAAGAATTCTTATTAGGAGTCTTATTAGGTATCATGGCCATGTGCTCTAGTTCTTATTTTTTGTCATAAAACATACATAACATAAAATATATCATTTTTACCATTTTCTTCTGATGAAAAATGTGTCCATTTATTATAAACATATTTAGTAACCCAGAACTCGGCAGTATTGAACCTGAGTATCGCCATAACCAAATCTTCTATATAACTTAAATTATTCCGGAATGTTTTCTAGACATATGCTGGATATCCATAGAATATACAGAGACTAATGGTGCTACTGTTTGAATGTTTGTGTCCCTCCAAAACTCATGTTGAAGCTTAATTCCCATTGTGTTGGTATTAAGAGGGAGACTTTTGGGAAGTGATTAAGTCATGAGTCCTTGTAAATGGGATTAACAACCTTATAAAAAGAGGCTTCAGAGAGCTGCCTGGCCTTTTTGCTCTTCAATTTTCTGAGGACACAGCAAACAGCAACAAGGCACCATCTTGGAAGCAGAGAAAAGAGCTCTCCAGGCATTGAATCTGCTGATGTCTTGATTGTGGACTTCCCAGCCTCCCGAACCATGACAAATAAATGCCTGTTCTTTATAAATTATCCCTTCTAAAATATTTTGTTATATTGAAGCATGAATGGACTAAGACAAATGGATCCAAACTCTTCAAACTTGTTCCTCAAGTTCTCTCTTATTTACTTAATATATATTGAATATATTTACATATCTGTACGTAAATATGCCTCTCTTTTTTTTCTCTTTGTCACGTAATCATCACCGCTATCCATTTCTCGAACTTTTTCATTATCCCAAACAGAAGCTTTTTACCCATTAAAGAGTCACTCCCCATCCTTCCTATTGGTTTCTATTATTAATTTTCAGATGTGGTTTTCTTTCTGTATCAAGTAGTATTTAATAAAAAACAGAATCTAAGATTGTGTTTTATAGCACTATCCAAGCCCCTTGTTATGCATTCCATGAAAATATTTGTTAGTCTAAGCTTTCCTCATAGATCTTATACAGATTTGTATAAGTTTTATTTGTATTCTTTTCTTAAGCAGGAAAACAAAAATAGAAGTTTCATAAGACATTCATAAAAATAAGGAAGTATCTTGTGTCTTTGGATGAATTATACAGACATAAATTGATTAATTCGTGTTATCATACCAGATTGGATGTTACCCAGGCTATTGTGTTTTATTTCCTTTACATAGTTTCAAACATAACACAAACTTTTCACTAAATTTAAGTTTTAATTTCTCAAAAGTAATACTTCCTAGATACCATATTTCTTAGATACAATTCAGAGACCATGAAAAATGAAAATTTTCCTAAATAATGTTTCACATTAAGAGGAGCGTATCATAGAAAAGAGCTCATTAAAAAGTCAGGAAACAACAGGTGCTGGAGAGGATGTGGAGAAATAGGAACACTTTCACACTGTTGGTGGGACTGTAAACTAGTTCAACCATTGTGGAAGTCAGTGTGGCGATTCCTCAAGGATCTAGAACTAGAAATACCATTTGACCCAGACATCCCATTACTGGGTATATACCCAAAGGATTATAAATCATGATGTTATAAAGACACATGCACATGTATGTTTATTGTGGCACTATTCACAATAGCAAAGACTTGGAACCAACCCAAATGTCCATCAATGATAGACTGGGTTAAGAAAATGTGGCACATACACACCATGGAATACTATGCAGCCATAAAAAGATGAGTTCATGTCCTTTGTAGGGACATGGATGAAGCTGGAAACCATCATTCTCAGCAAACTATAGCAAGGACAAAAACCAAACACCGCATGTTCTCACTCATAGGTGGGATTTGAACAATGAGAACACATGGACACAGGAAGAGGAACATCACACACCGGGGCCTGTTGTGGGGTGAGGGGCTGGAGGAGGGATAGCATTAGGAGATATACCTAATGTAAATGACGAGTTAATGGGTGCAGCACAACAACGTGGCACGTGTATACATATGTAACAAACCTGCATATTGTGTACATGTGCCCTAGAACTTAAAGTATAATAAAAAAAAGTGCACATGAAAGAAAAACAACAAACAGTGACCCAACATTGGAAGATTAATCAATGAATGGATGGATAGACAACAATTACTTATCAACCTCCACATGGAGATAAGGGTACCTAAATTTTCCAATTAGAGGTAGAGAATGTATTCTGATGTTGCCTGGCTCCAGGCAGGTCTCAAACTCAGATGGAACACATAGGGTTGCTCCAGAAGGGAATACTTCTTTCTTTCTGGACACATTTTCTAAATGCCTCTTTATCTAGAGTTATCAAGAAAAGTGGCACTCTAGTTTATAATTATTGTAGTTACAAAGGATATAAAAGTTTGACCCAAGAATTAATAAGAACTGAAGAATAACAAAACATGCTGAATGGTAGGGTTGATGAGGGATGATGACAAAGATTACCCATTAGGAAATTGGAGCCCTGGTTTTCTTCCTGACATTTGCTAACTAGGTATAAAATTTGTGGAAATGAATTTGCCTCTCTGGGTTTCTTTTCCTCATCTGTAAAATTAGCAGATTCGAATTAATTATCTCTGTGGTGCCCTCCAGTTCTGAATGTCTCTTTCTATACTAAATATGTATTAATCTCCTTTGGACCACCCAAAAGGCACTTTAAATGTCTTTTCGGTCATCTTTATACACATAATTCATCAATGTATAGTACTGGTTGGGGATACAGGGTGAAGAGATCCCCTTTCTTAATATCATCTGACCTCTTTTATCCTATATAAATAACTTTCAGGGCTTATGCCAGTAATTATTTCTAAGACTAAATACCATCTTTCTATATAGCCCTCTTGAGAGGCTTTCTTCCACTGGCTGTAGGTTTGAGCTACAACCCAATTTGTTACAGTATTTTGTATTTATAGTAACACCCAGTCACACAGCTACCTGACTTCTAACTATCTCAAGTAGGTCAGTCACGAAACCGGAAATAATTAAGCTAAAACACTGCTGAGTCTTAGGGAGATAGGTGTCAACATGTAGGTATAAGGAGTGTTTGCATTTCTTGCCTTCTCAAATACATCACTTTTTTTTTTTTAACTGGTTTTACCAAAGTCATTAACTTTGCTCTAGGTTAGTTTCAGCAGGCAGTCTGTCAACTAAGGCTATAAAGATTAGGTTGCAAGTGATTGTGTAAAAAACAGATCCCTATGTATTTGAAAAGTTATATTAAAAAATAGATCAGACCACAAAGAAAGAAGCAAAAAAGATCATTTTTAACAAACACAGTTGTTTTCATTATTAATATTTAACAAATGCACAAAATATTAAATAGTCATGAATGGAAGAATGGGAATTAGGTCTCAAGACAAATGTGAAATTTTATTAAGTATCTTGAAATCTGAGAGACTTCTAGTTATTTCTTACATCTGCATTGATTTCCAGCTGCCACCATTTTTCTTGATCTATGGTTGTCCATTTTTGTTTGAGCACTTTTCTGAAAGTTACAACTTCACAAGGCTTAATTTTATTATTGAGATGTTCTAATTCTGTGAATTTCAAGGCTTCTATTTTTCTGACATCTGTATCTCTATAACTTCCACCACTTTCTCTAGTTCTGCCTAGTACAGTAGAGCTAAGTCAAACTTTTTCTTTTAATTACTTTCTTGTCCAAGAGAGCATTCCAAGTTTTCTCAACAAGTCTTCATATGCCCTGTTTTTCTCACATGACAAACACCTGGTTTCACTCTTCTTATTCCAGACCAGCAGTTCTCAGACCTGGCTGAACATTACAATTACCTGAAATCTTCTAAGAAATCATAATGTCAGAAAGTCACAGAAGATTTTAACTGGCTCCCTTACCAATATATAACAGATAATTCACAGAAAAAAAGTGAGCATGTGTTCTATGTGTAAAATACATGGTTCAGAATCCCAGTGACACAAGGAAATTGCTGAATGTTATTAAGAATGTTATTTCCTGCCAGTGGGCTTCAGGGTCCTCATGAAGATATAAACATAATCACGTCTGCCCTGCATGACTCATGGAATAGTTGGGACTATTAAAAATTCTTTGCAAACTTTAAATTATCAGCCAAATGTTATCATGATTGTTATCATCATCCATTAAATTTTAGAAGATTGTTTTGTTTTAGCTTATGCAACATTTATATCTTGCAGTTCTGGAGGCTGACAAGTCCAAGATCAAGACACTAGCCAATCTGGTGTCTGTTGAGGGCAACTTCCTGGTTGTTAAAGGCCATCTTCTAGTAGCATCCACACATTGCCAAGAGAGTCAGTTCTAGTCATTTTCTCTCTCTCTCTCTCTCTATATATATATATATATATATATAAAATAATATTATATATATATTATTTCCATTCCTTTGAGTATATACTGAATAATAGGATTCCTGAGTCAAATGGTGATCCTGTTTTAAGTTCTTAGAGAAATCACCACACTGCTTTCCACAAACTATAGTATAGTTCAACTTTCCACAAACTGTAGTATAGTTCTTTCTCTCTCTCTCTCTCTATATATATATATACCCATGAACCGAAAATAAGTTTTAAAAAATCACATGAAGAAAAAGATATCTATCTATCTATATATATGGTTATATATATATATATATATACACACACACACACATATATATGTATAGTATTTTGCAAGTATTTTGTTGAGGAGTTTTGTATCTGCGTTCATCAAGCATATTGACCTGAAGTTTTCTTTTTTTGTTGTCTCTGCCAGGTTTTGGTATCAGGATGATGCTGGCCTCATAGAATGAATTAGGAAGGAGTTTCTCCCCAAGTTTTTGGAATAGTTTAAGTAGAAATGGTACCAGCACTTCTTTATACATGTGGTAGAATTCGGCTGTGAATGCGTCTCGTCCTGGGCTTTTTGTGGTTGGTAGGATTTTATTACTGATTGAATTTTGAAACTCATTATTGGTCTGTTTAAGGATTACATTTCTTCCTGATTCAGTCTTGGGAGGTTGTATGTGTTCAGGAATTTCCCCATTTCTTCATTGTAGTAGTCTCTGAGGGATATATATATATATATATATAATATAAATAGTAGAAAACAGCACATATACACCTTGTGTGTGTGTGTGTGTGTGTATATATATATTTTTTGTTTTGTTTTGTTTTGTTTTGTTTTTTGAGACAGTCTCTCACTGTCACCCGGGCTGGAGTGAAATGGTGCTATCTTGGCTCACTGCAACCTCCGCCTCCCAGGTTCAAGTGATTCTCCTGCCTCAGCCTCACGAGTAGCTGGGATTACAGGCGACCAACACCAAGCCCAGCTAATTTTTGTATTTTTAATAGAGACAGGGTTTCACTATGTTGGCCAGGCTGGTCTCAAACTCCTGACCTCGTGATCTGTCCACCTCGGCCTCCCAAAGTGCTGGGATTACAGGCCTGAGCCACCGTGCCCAGCCAGGATTTTGTATTTCAGTGGGTTCAGTGGTAACATCCCCTTTGTCATTTTTGAATTTTTATTTGGATCTTATCTTTATTTCTTTATTAGTCTAGCTAGTGGTCTGTTGACTTATCTTATTAATTTTTTCAAGAACCAACTCCAGGATTCATTGACCTTGTGTATGGTTTTTACTATTTCAGTTTCTTCAGTTCAGCTTTGATTTTGTTTATTTCCTGTCTGCTAGCTTTGGGGTTGATTTGCTCTTGTTTCTGTAATTCCTCTAGTTGTGATTTTAGGTTATTAATTTGAGATATTTCTAACTTTTCAGTGTGGGCATTTGGTGCTATAAACTTCCCTCTTATTGCTGCCTTAGCTGAGTCCCAGAGATTCTGGTATGTTGTATCTTAAGGCTGCTTTTCGAAATTCTCATTGTCCACAGCTTACCCAATATATGTCCCAACGTCTGTAATCTTTTCTTCCTTCTCTGGCTTTGATATATTTTCCTCCTCTTCTTTGCTTATCCTAGCAAATAAAATCACCAAACTCCTTGAAATATACATATTTATGGAGAATCAGTGAAAAGAATTTTTAAAATTTACATTTTTAAATATTCCATTTAGCTCTGCCATCACTATACTGCCATTACTTCTTTTAGAGTGTGTGCACATAAAACAATATTTATCTTTAACATTTTTATGCACTTTGTGTCAGTGAGGAGTAAGAATACCATTCTACAATCAGGGGAAAATGTTTCTAGTTATTGCTGGAGCATGACAGTAGCTAGCTCTGTGGCCTTATGGAATTATAGTTTGGAAAAGAATAAATAAGCACACACATATATGATAAGTGCTATTTATCTCTTGGGAGAATTATTTATAATTATAAAAAAACTTTGAACATCAAGAAAAATATTTAGCTTCTATTATTTACATATTTAGTTTATATTTTTTAATTATAAAGGTAGCAATAAGGAAGGTTATCTCTTCTTCAAAACTCTGATGTTGAAGTTCAGAAGGCTGTGAAACAAGGTGTATATGTGCTGTTTTCAACGATGACTTATAATAGTATGTTGAATATGTGCTCAATGTTTCTGACCCACTGAAATATCTGCTTTAATATAGAAAAAAATTAATGTAATGGGACATTATTTTTAAGGCAGGAAAATTGGGAGTACCTATAAATCAAGTTTTTCAGTTAACATCTTTATATATTCAGGTTTTTTATTTATTTATTTATTTTTTTGAGACGGAGTCTCGCTCTGTCGCCCAGGCTAGAGTGCAGTGGCGCAATCTCGGCTCATTGCAAGCTCCGCCTCCCGGGTTCACACCATTCTCCTGCCTCAGCCTCTCCGAGTAGCTGGGACTACAGGCGCCCACCACCACGCCCGGCTAATTTTTTGTATTTTTAGTAGAGACGGGGTTTCACCGTGGTCTCGATCTCCTGACCTCGTGATCCGCCCGCCTCGGCCTCCCAAAGTGCTGGGATTACAAGCGTGAGCCACCGCGCCCGGCCTTATATTCAGGTTTTTTAAACTTTTTTTAATTTGATAATATTGGATAAATATGTCTTTTTTTAATCAAATTTGGTAATTGTAGTTTTATATAAAGTTATGTCTACTTGAAGAACAAAAACAATCTTGTATTCTTCACATTGCAGTAGTTTAACATACTCCATTAACAGCAAAAACATATATATGCTATTATATTTTCAAAGAAAATATGAATCTCATACCATTATAATTTTTCCCAAGAAAAAATTACCTGTGAGGTTTTTTATTTCAACCCCAGTGAACGTATAATTCCAGTCATACATCAAGTCTTATAGCACAGTATATTTTGTTCCTGCTACTTTTGTTATTGTTATTTACAAACTTGAAAACTTGATTTAAGAAAATACAGAGCTAACATTATTTATTCCTAAAGGTTCTCTTACCTCTTAGGTATCTTATTTTAGCTTGAGCTGTAATTACATTTCTTTATGCTCATGATCTGGAATAATCAATTAAGTCAATAATGTTCACACTCTTTTACCAAGTAAAACTAAATTGAAGTGATATTTAGACACATACACTGAGTGTTTTGGGGTATAGACTAACGTCACTTGTCAAAAGTTCAATTTTAACAGGATTTTCTATAATCTGTATTATTATAATATTATAGTTTTAAATTTCTTATCACTGAAGAATATTGATGATGCAGGCAGATGCGATATATCTATTCCTTGATTTCTCTGTTACTCTTGTGCTCCCCATTCTCCTTCCAGGCTTGAGAGTACCAATCAGGCTGGGGCTGAGTGAGCAACGACAGTAATAGGATAGGCCATGAAAGGCTGTGTTTCGTATGCCCATACAGGTTATTGAAATATTTTGGCTTTCCATCTAAGATTGGAATACTTGGAAAGTTTAAACAAAGTTATGCCATGGGCAGATTTACATTTTAGAAGGATAATACGAGATACTGAGTTAAGAATGAATTATGAGCAGTCAAAAGGGGAAACAAAGAAGCCAATTAGAAGGCTATCACAATCATACACATACAAATTGATGGTAAACTGGGCTGTTTGTAGCAATAGAAGTGAATAGGTAAATACATTATAAAAATAGATCCAGGAATATTATTGAGAAATAAAGAAAAAATATCTATGGATATATGCAACAACATGGATATATCTTGGAAACATTGTCCTCAGTGAAAAAAAAGGCCACATAAAAAAGAATAAATGATATTCCATTTATGTAAAAATCTAGAACAGGGAAAATAAGAGTGACAACAAAACAGATCAGTGATTTCCTGGGACCAGGGGAGGGAATATGACCTAGCTATGAAGGTGAATGAGGGAACTTTTGGAACGGATGGAAACATTCTAAAACCTCCACATGATGATGATTTCTCACGAAAATGTTCACTTAATTTATGGATGTTATTTTATATAAATTATACTTCAATGAAGCTGTAATGGAAAAAATAGTACATCCAATAAAATTTGCTGACAGAAGCGGTGTATGAGAGAAAAAAATATGGCAAAACAAAAACTTGACATTTTTGGCCCCAGCTCCTGGTAGAAACTCATCCGATATGCAGAGGACAATAATAAGATGAGGTTTTGATGAAGGATTTCAGCTTTGGATGCGTTAAATGTTAAATCTTCAGTACACACTGAAGTGGAGATGCCAATTAGGCCATTTAGTATATGAATCTTGATTTAATGGAGTAGTCTAGCCTAGAAATACATATTTAGGTCTTACCAGTATATATAGAGTCTAAAGCCATAAAACTGGGAGAGAACAACATTCTCTATCAATTAATGTTGATATAGAAGAGAAGTAGTGCACTAGAATAATTTCCAAATCAAATTATTCTATTATTTATCATTTCTATTTAAATGTATATAACCCATCCTTAGCCCCCCATCTTAACTATAGGAAAAATAATTATATTTTTGCTATAATTTTCTCATTGCCTGGTTAAACACCTGACTAAAAAAACGTTCATTAGCAGTGACTAATAAATGTGTCTCCTTAAGATCATTCAGCATGGTGAACACAAGAAGAAAAGATCAAATTAGTGTCATTATCTTGCAGCCTCAGCTGATTTTGAGAAATTGTTTATAATGTGAGAACACAAAATATTAATTGAATTAATTGAAACAGAATCTACTCTTCTCCTATTAGAATAAATTAACAAAAAAATCTTATTGATTGTTAGGAATAGCATAAGCTCCTGGTTCCTTTATGGTTTGAGCGGAACACAACTGGAAATTCCTTTGTTTTGCTCTCTTCTCACCTCATCTTGACTGTAGATATCCAGTAACCTATTGGTCCATTTCTTGCATTTCACTTCTTCACTTTGCATGACCCGTAACAGCCAATTCACTTCCTGCCTGATAACACATTTGTCTTGACTCACCCTCATTTTATCTGAAACCACTGGCTTTGTATTAGGTCCCTAAATTTTTAGTAAGCAGCTGCTCTCAATTATTGCTGTGAAGTTTACCTGGAAACTTTGTTTTGTTTTGTATTGATGAATGGTTCTAATTTTAATAAGGTAGTTTTGACTTTATTGTAGTTAGACTGGAAGTTCTTTGTCTTCTCTCACTACTTCAGGAAACTTATTTGGAAGTTATGATGGTGGCCTGGTTCTGAAAATCCAGTCAAATTTTAGATTTAGATCAACCAGTGACTGTTAGTTTCATACTAGCCAAGTTGAGAAAGTTTGGATGAATTTTCTTTTATAAACTCCATTAATGATTTTCTGACATTGCCCTCTTACCACTGGTAACATCATGCATCATGGTTATGATACTTTCCTGAGTTGCTATCAAATTCAAAGTAGTGTCAACAGGTAACTAAAAACTCACTGCCAATTCAAAGTATTGTTCAATTTATGTTACATATATAGACTTACACTCAGAAATTCATATTTCTGTATGTTGACATGTATGTATACAAAATACATACATATATGTGTGTAATTCTTTTGAAATCAGTCATTGATATTCACCAATATGGATCTTACTTAAATAAGACTCGATTTTTAACTTAAGACTCAAGGACTGTGATTTTTCTTATTCTGCTGTGCAACACTTTACACTTTCTTCTAATAACATCTCCTTACTCTTTAGTAGGTACTTACTAATGATCATTATAGTGTTTATATTTTGTCACTTCCCCCATTGGATTAGCACACAAATTCAAATTGATTTATGTTGAGACTGATAACCAATCAATACTTGGATCTGAAACATAGATGTTGACTCAATCTTCTTAATATTTACGTATTCTTCTTCATTAATTCCTAATACCACATCATTCAGACTTGCTAAGTACCATAATAACATCCATTTTGATCTTGTTTTATATTATGAATGTAAAGAAAATCAGGTTTTTAATTTGTACTGAAAGAATATCTTTGTTAGAATTTTTCACTTTTGAAAAACAAATACAAACAAAGATAAAACTTAAGCATTATAAATGCGCCTTTCTTCATCAGATATGTTGCTTCTGCATGGTAATTTGCTGGTGAGTCATTTAAAAATTATTCTTCAGATTATATTTACACTTAGTAATTATCCGTATCCTCAGATACTCAGTTGCTTTAAATTTGGAAAGCTACGAACAATAAGATAGAAACAGTTGCATTACAAACAAACCAGAGAGATTTACAAATGTAAATCAAGCTATTACTAACGCTAAGAAACATTTTGACTAAAATAACGAAGTAGATTAGTGATATTTAAACAATGTCCTGTTTTAAGCTATTACTGTTTTTAATGCATTTACATATATATACAGGGCTTACATAATAATTTATCATCTATCACTAAAAGCTTAAAAAATTTGTTGGGGCTGTGGGAAAAGGACATTAGGAATATATTATTTCTTAAAAATCACTTAACTGTTTATTGCAGATAGTGAATATATCTTCCCAATGGAATGGAGGTTAAACATAATCAAATTTCCTTTTTTTATTGAAGAATTACCACACACACACAACATACAAAGAAGAGAATGTACACACATACACACACGCACACACACACACAAATGCTATAATGTAACAACAATCAATGCACCCATATTTTCAAAATATTTGCATCATTTTAATCACCCAAAATTATCTAAATTATTGCTCTAAAAGCTGCAGTCTTTGATAGCCTAGTAGATTTAGCCCTGGTGTGAAATAATATCTCTAGATTTATGCTAATTGGCTTTATAATTTATGAAATATTATGTCCTTAATCATCTAATTTTAAGAAATTAAATGGGAGGTCATTTAAGTTAAAATTTAACAAACTAAGTTATGGATCCTTCAACTACTTAAGGCATATTACCTGCCCTTGAGGAAAAGAAAAGTAGGTATTTTATGACAACAAATAGGTGTCTGACTTGCTTGTTTCTACTGTATCATTAGAAGTTTTTTTAAAAAAAATAAGTAAAACAATATGGAGATTCTCAAAGAACTAAAAATAGAACTACCATTCAACCCAGTAATCCCACTTTTTGGTATCTACCCAAAAAGAAATAAATAATTGTATAAAAAAGACATCTGCACTCATATATTTACCACAGTGCTATTCACAATGACAAAGTCATGGAACGAACACAAGTATCCACTAACAGTTGAATGGATAAAGAAAATGTGGGTATATGTGTATGGAATACTACACAGCCATAAAAAAAATAATTTAATCATGTCCTTTGCAGCAAAATGGAGTTTAAAGCCATTATTATAAGTGAAATACCTCAGAGGCAGAAAATCAAATATCATATGTTCTCACTTATAAATGTGAGCTAAACAATGGGTACATATGGACATAAAGATAGAGATAATAGTCTTTGGGGACTCCAAAAGGGTGGAGAATGGGAGGTGGCTGAGGGTTGAAAAATTACCTGTTGAGTACTATGTTCAATATTTTGGTGATGGGTACATTAGAAGCCCAATCACCACCATTATGCATGTAATACCAATATAACAAACAAACACGTGAATTCCCTAAATCTAACATTAAAAATAAAAGTATGTAAAAGAGTTTAAATGCTTTACATATATTTGATCATATGAAAAAATGGCACTTTTATTTTTAAAAAGGACTTCAAAGCTTGTTCTCGACAAAGACTAAACAATATGTTTGACAATAAATAATATTTTGGAACATATTAATTAATCAATTATTGAACACCTTCAGGAAGTTTATGGTCTGCAAAGAACACAGGTAATTTCAGTAGAAATTGTGATAGTGTGAAAAGAGCCAATGCATGGGAAATACTTGATGTTATAGGAGAATAAATAGCTCATCTAATCTAATCTAAATCTCAACTACTGTAATTCTCTTACTACCAGCATTAGCATCAGCTAGAATCTTGTTAGAAATACTAAAATTTCAGCTTCAACCCCATGCATACTGAATGTGAATCTTCATGTTAACAAGATTCTCATATTATTTTAATTTACATTAACGTTTAAGACAAGCATTAGGGAAAATTACTCAGAGAAAGTGGCATTAAAAATTAACTCCCAAATGACAAGATGGTTAGTTTGTGAAAAATTCAAAGTAAAATACATTGGAAACAGAGACATGAGTGTACCCAAAACCAAGTCTGTAGCCTAGGCTGCAGGTTGGATAGAGAAGACATGCAGGAAAAAAGAAGACAATTTCAATTTTGCTTTTGATGTGCTCATGAAACATGCTGTAAGAGTAGATGTTTAAAGGGAAGACAGGCTTACGAGTCGAGATCAGGGATTTGTTCTCTGCTGGACCATTGACTTGAGGATAGGTGGTATATCGATAGTAACTGAAGTCATGTGAGTGGGACGGATTGCCCAAGGAAAATATGTAAGGTGAAAAGAAAAGGCAGCCTTGGGCATAGTCTTTGGAAATACCAACTATTAAAAGATGCCAACAAATGAGACTGTAAAGAGCAGCCAAAAAAGAAACAGGAAAGCCATAACCATATGTGGATGGAGAAGCCACAGGAAAAGATGTCTTAGGAGGAAGGGCTCAGTTTGTAATACTGTCTTAGTTTGGAATCTCCTAGTAGCAGAGCCTAATAAAAGAATTTGGGGTGGGTAATTTACTGAGGAAGAATTTTAAGAATCAGGATTAGGAAACAGGAGTAGTATGACCACGTGTATTAGCCCATTTTTACGCTGCTGATAAAGACATACCCGAGACTGGGAAGAAAAAGAGATTTAATTGGACTTACAGTTCCACATGGCTGAGAAGGCTTCAGAATCATGGCAGGAGGAGAAAGGCACTTCTTATTTGGTGACAGCAAAAGAAAATGAGGAGGAAGCAAAAGCGGAAACCCCGATAAACCCATCAGATCTGGTGAGACTTATTCACTATCATAAGAATAGCACAGGAAAAACTGGCCCCCATAATTTAATTACCACTCCCTGGGTCCCTCCCACAACATACGGGAATTCTAAGAGATATAATTCAAGTTGAGATTTGAATGTGGACACAGCCAAACCATATCACCATGAAAAAGGGAAATCTAATGAAGGATATATTATTGAGGGTTTTTTTAGTTATAGACAATTGGGGCTTAGTCCTACTGACACTCTCTGAGGAACTGTGTAGAATGAACCTTATACTTGTTTCTCTGAAGGATAGGGGCTGTTATTAATCTGGAGACTCAAGTCCCTCATTGGTTGAATGTTGCCTTATGTGATGTAACCTACACCTCTCCTCACCCCCCAAAAAGTCCATGCAACTCTAGGTTGAGCTGAACAAGTTTTCTAGAGTTTTCAGAGAGCCCTGATGCAAAATCCCTGAGATGGACTTTCCACCATCGGTACCGTTGAGGTCAGAGGTGGGTCAGCTTACAAGGATAGATGTGTTGTATGGGACATCAATAGTGTTAACCACTGGTGTTCAGTACTATTCAGATAACAAATATATATATAATATATACCTATATATATTTTATATAGGTATATATTATATATACCTATATAAAATATATATATATTTTATATATAGGTATATATTATATATATTCAGATCACAAATATGTATATATCTATTTGTGAAATATCTAATTAAGTATCATGGTAGTAATCAGGAAATAATGGAAATGCAAGAGTGTTATTAGTGAAATAGAAGGAATGGAAGCTATAATCAAAGGTTTTAATGAGAAGTAGAAAGTTAGATAATGAAAGTAGACCACACATTCAAGAAATTGGTTGAGAAAGGAGAGAAGAAAAATAGGACGGTAAGTAGAGGGCTACTTGTGATCAATAGAGAGTCATTTTTTGATGACAAGAATGTCATGCAGCAAATAAGAGCACAGTCTGAAGCCATATTCCCTAGATTCAAATCCTGGCTTCAGCACTAATTAGCTGTGTAATTTTATGCAAGTTATTTAAATTCTCTGTACTTCAATTTCATTATCTGTAAAATGAAGATAGTGATAGCAATCTCATACTGTTGTTATGAGGATTAAGTAGGTAAATACGAGTAAAAGGTTTAGTTGAGTGCCAAGAAAACAGCATTTAATATCCAAGGGTTAGATATGATTACGATTTTAATTATTGTAACACGGGTGAAAGAGTAGCTTTAAATGGAATGAGAAACACTTCTTTCATTGTTTATAAGAGAAATAAAGACAGAAGGAGAAAAAATAGATTTCTCTTTAAATGAGTTAGTAGATATTCTTAAGTAAAAGCTTCTATTTCTTTTTGAAATTCTATGTAAAGTCATCTTCTGTGAGTGAAAGAAACTGTTGAGGGAAGGAAATAGGAAAGTTGAGACAGCATAAAATGCTTTAAATGGTCCAATTTAAAAAAACGGAAGAGTGATTGAGTTAACCATGGTAGGCATGTTATATCAGTCCATACTCTTGTTCAATTAAGGGCCAGATCATTTCCCCACACATAGATCCACACACACACACACACACACACACACACCAAGCAAAACTGTAGTAATAAAGTTTAAAGTCATTTAGAGCAGGAAAACTAAAGGATTTTAAAAATATTCAAGCACACATTTAGCTGTATTACAATGGTTATAATGATTGTTTCTACTTCTACCAATCATCTAACTTTTGACTTTTATTCCATAATTACAAATAAATTAACATACTAAAGATGTTTTAGATGGACAATATACTTGCTTAGTAATCAAGGATTTTCTTCCAATTGCTAAATACACTAAAGTCTCATCATCACTGTTTTTTTCAATTACATGCTTAGTTAAATCTTAAACAGTGTTAAATTGACTTTTCAAAAACAATGCTCAACTTGGCCATTATCAAATAAAAACATAATAATAATAATTGATAAATGAAAAACTATGTAGTGTAAATAACTTCCAAGTTCTTTTGAATCCTGCATTTTTACGTAGATGAAAGTATAGTTTCTTGTGAAATATCTGAATGGATAGCTAAGCTCCATAACAAAGAAAGCAAATGGCTATTTATATTGGAAGAGATTATTCTGGATGGAAGAATAACATGCTTTACTTGTAATATTTTCTACAAATATTTTAAAATTACATTAGATTGAGGCCAGGCGCGGTGGCTCATACCTGTAATCCCAGCACTTTGGGAGGCCAAGGCAGGTGGATCACTTGAAGTCAGGAATTCAAGACCAGTCTAACCAACGTGGTGAAACCCCGTCTCTACTGAAAACACAAAATTAGCTGGGCGTGGTGGTGCAGGCCTGTAATCCCAGCTACAGCTGAGGCAGGAGAATCACTAGAACCCAGGAGGCCGAGGTTGCAGTGACCAGCCTGACCAACATGGTGAAACCCCATCTCTACTGAAAGTACAAAATTAGCTGGGTGTGGTGGTGCACACCTATAGTCTCAGCTACAGCTGAGGCAGGAGAATTGCTAGAACCGGGGAGGCCCAGGTTGCGGTGAGCCAAGATCATGCCATTGCACTCCAGCCTGGGCAACAAGAGTGAAACTCCATCTCAGAGAAAAACAAATAAGATAAAATAAAATAATAAAATAAAATAAAAATAAAATAAAATAAAATAACATTCAGTTGGGATTTTGACTGTTTTCCATGCAAAGTAGATACATATTTTATTTCAAAAAAGCTTTTGCGTATCTTGAGAGCTAAATAATTCATTATTCCATAGAAAAATCTATGTTTTGTTACCCAGCTCTCCAAAAAAGGAAATATAAAATGAAGATAAAATAGGAGTATCTGACTCAAACTTCTGCTAAAAAGCAAACAAATCTCTAAACCATCTGCTTTCCTTCATTTGTGATTTTCCTTTAGTTTTTTTCCATTCATTTTATTGAACATCAAATTCAGGAAGATTTCATGTTATTTTTGTGGTTATATGACTTACTATGTAAAGACTATGCAACTTATAACTTTGTCATAAAATAACCAGTGACACATTTTTACTAAGAAAAAAAATTCTAAAAGATATGCATTGAAGATGTTGCTGTGTTTATAGCATAGTTCTTGAAAACGGTTCAATCTTGCTGCAAAAATTATAGAAACAATGCTTGTTAAATGAATTAGCATATTACCCAGCTTTTCTATATATATGAATTTATGTATTTTTAAATGTAGGATAATAAAGAGAAATTATGGCTTCAATTGCTGTGTAAATAGCTGGCAATACTAGAATTTTTCTTGGTAAAAATTAAGATAGATTAGTCATAAGCCCAATGATGATTTACTTAAACATAAAAAAGTTAAAAAGAAAGTTGATTGTTGGTCTTTGAAGAGCAAACAATTTTAAATATTTTCTTATTTATTATTTGTCAAATTACATTTAAGACACCTGTAGTCACTGGAATATAAAATTTATACTTTTTTTATTCTATAAGAAAAATATATCTTCAGAAACCATTTTAGCATTGCTGTGTTTATATTAAGAATGAGACATATATTTTTATTCAACTGGATTTTTAACCTGTTTGCTTTTTAATGATGTTTCTAATAATTACCATTTATTATTTACTATTATCACATAACATACATGCAGTATCACTACTAATTTGTACAGCACCCAGTATGTTAGATATTATCATTTCAAACTGACATATAAAAAACTGAAAAACTGAAAGGTAAATATATATATATATATATATATATATATATACTCAAAGTCAAAAGTCAAGAATATATTTTAGATTAAACACTGACACCACTGGTTCCAGCACTCATGGAGTTTTACAATGCCAATAAAACTTAATGTGGTCAATTAAGATACTCAGATATTTTTAAATTGATACTCAGATATGTGTAAACACCCTTGAAATTGTAACACATTTTCATGCGTGTTTATTTTGGCAGATGAAGGTCTATACCTTTCATCCGATGCTGTAGGTTGTCCTAGAAATAAAGTTTAAAGAAGCTCTATTTCAGCTAGTGTAGCCTACTTTCAAACAGCTAGTTAATGTAGCATTTATGATTTATTTGAACATGGAAATTAGTTCCATCACTCACCAAAAAGTCTTTTGCCTTTTAAAAAAAAGTATTAACTTTTGTTTCACAAAAATAGTAGTTGATGTGTATTGATGCCAATGTACATATAGATACCTCACAGGTAGGACTCTACTGTGGGCATGTGCTACACTGTAAAATTATCTTGAGATATTATAAATCAAGTGATATATATATATATATTTTTTGATGCTTCCTGAAAGTAAAAAGTTAACTGCTTATAGGCAGTGTTTTATAGATTTGAGACATGGGGTTAGAATCACGAACTTAAAGTTCCATCTGATTTAATGAGTAATTATTAATAATTTGCTATTTTTCAATTTATGTGATTTGCTCCTCTAATACAACGGGAAGTACAACTTCTTATCCCTGTCTTCCAGGAATGTGAAGTGTATAAAATTATTCCTGAAGACCTGTAATTTGACTCTATAACACAAACTCGTAATAGATTAATAGGAAAAAAGGGCATAAAAATTTATTATCTGCACATGTATGTACAGGACTCATACAAAATGTGAAAACTCAAAGAAATGCCTAATCATTGGTGCTTTTATACCATCTTGGGGTTACAGAAAGAATAGGGGCTTATGGCATGGCAAGACAGATTGTCAGAGGTAGAGCAGAAGAAGAAAGGCATGGAGTAAAGGCAATCTTGTGCAAATGTACAGGTAGCAGCCCTCAGAAAGAATAGGTGATAGTCTATGGTAAATGTTTCTCTGTCAGATCTTAAAAGGTGTCAGACTCTGTTAATCTTTCCTAGACATGGACAAGGGGGGCCTCAGGAAAAGCCTGCTTGCATCTGTTGTTTATTTCACTGTATTTCCTCCACAGATGCGAATCTCCTCCACAAAAGGCAACTTTGTAGGGCTCTTCCTGTCTGCAGGCCCTCTGAACAGCCATCTCAAAATATGTCAAAGAGGTATATTTTAGGGTGAAATATTTTTAGTTTCCTTTAGGGGTGACAATTAGATTAACATTTTAAAAAGATGTCTCTGTCTGAATCATGGAAAATGAGTTAGAGTTGGAGGAAGACATGTATAAATAGGTACAGTGAATGTAGTTAAGAAGCTGGTCATGAGTTGAAGGAGAGAGAGTAGCTTTGACCAGAATGGTGATGCAGAGAAATGGAAAATTATTGAAACTTTTGGTAGGTAAAACTTACATAATTTGGTGATGTCTTAAGGATTGGGATGAAGGATTAGGAGATAAACTAAGGTGTTTCAGTTTTATAAATAAGGGTATCATTTCATGGATATAAAAACAATATAAATGTGATTTGAAAGTTCTTTAGATTTCTTACATTTGCCGTGCCTTCTATTCCCTTCAATTATTCTTCCAGTTCTCACCTCATAGACAGATCATGATGGTTATCACACTTATCATTTCCATTGCCACTTCTATTTTCCATTATCTTCTCTCTTAGTCCATTTTTCTGTTGCTAAAAAGGAAAACCTAAGATCGGGTAATTAATAAAGAAGAAAGGTTATTTGGCTCACGATTCTGATGGCTGGAAGGTTCAAGTTTGGGCATCAGTATTGGTGCGGGCCTCAGGCTGCTTCCACTCATGGCAGAAAGTGATGGGGAGCAGGAGTACGCACAGACCATATGGTGAGAAAGGAAGCAAGAGGGAGAGAGGGGGGAGAGGTGCCAGAATCTTTTTATATCATCAAGCTCTCTAGGGAACTAATAGAGTGAGAATTCACTCACGCCTGAGGGAGGGCATAATCTTTGTTCTTGAGGGATCCACCCCTATGACCCAAACACCTTCCAATAGGTCCCACCTACAACACTGGGGATAAAATCTCAACATGAAGTTTGGAGAATCCTATCCAAACCACAGCACAAATCATTACAGTCTGCTTTGTAACATGATCCCTACTCCTAACATACACACATAGGGAAAGGTCACCAAAGACATTACTGAAACTAAATCTAGAGGGTAATTTTCAATTCACATTTAGACATGTCACATATTTTGGAGAATAAAAGCAGCCTAAAAATCATTTTTAAAAATCTCATATTAGTATATTTTTAAACTAAAAATATTAAAAGTACAGAAATAAATGATCAACGAAAAGGAGGAGGAATTAAAAATGTTTTCTAAGAATTTCAGAAAATATTCTAGAATGCAGGGGAAATGTTGGGGAAATACAAAAAAAATGTAGGGAATGCAAGGAAAGGTAGGAGAAAATGCAGAGACTAAATACATTAAATAAAGATAAGAAACAAATCAAATCCAGCATAGAGGATCAAATTCAGATCCAAAGCCTCAACATCCAACTAGAGGAGTTCAACCTAGAATTCTATATGGAGTCAACTTTGAGAGTTTAATAAAGCCAATTTCAGACATGGAAAGATTCAGAAAACAGACAATCTTTCTTAGTTGTTTCCTTGGGGATTTTTTCCAGCAACATGAATAAATAAACCAAAAGAGAGACATGGCATTTAGAAATACTGAGCCAAACCAAGAATGTTGTAAAGAGAAGTTCTACAGGAAAATCTTTGAAGAAAAAACTCAAGGTCTATCTAGTGGGATAAGGAGGCTAGAAAAAAATAATACTAAATGAAGGCAAACTACACAAGAAATAAATGTGATCAGCAATTGCAGGATTAACAAATCCCTTGGATGAAGCAGTCTTGTTAATCCACTGAGGAGCAAGAAAGGAAATGTCATCAAATACACCATTTGGCTTTTTTTTTTTTTTTTTTTTTGAGACGGAGTCTCGCTCTGTCGCCCAGGCTGGAATGCAGTGGCGCGATCTCGGCTCACTGCAAGCTCCGCCTCCCGGGTTCACGCCATTCTCCTGCCTCAGCCTCTCCGAGTAGCTGGGACTACAGGCGCCCGCCACCACGCCCGGCTAAGTTTTTGTATTTTTAGTAGAGACGGGGTTTCACCGTGGTCTCGATCTCCTGACCTCGTGATCCACCCGCCTCGGCCTCCCAAATTGCTGGGATTACAAGCGTGAGCCACCACGCCCGGCCAACCATTTGGCTTTGTGGTAAATATTTACAGGGCCAGAGTAATGTTAACACTTTATGAGTTTGGAAGTTTCAATTACAGGAACAAAGTTATAATCTACCTTTACATTGTAACATTAGAAATGACAGAAGTCATCAAATGAAAGTGAAGGAGGGAGTTTTTTTACTTTCACCTGGTAAAGTATCTTAGAGTTATCTGAACAAGAAATAATAGTAAACATGGTGCATAAAGGTACAAAGCAACTAAGGTAAGAATTAACACTAGTGACACAGCTATAGCATGAGAAAGGAAGCTTTGGGGTACTATAAGTGACAAAACGCCATTTTATGACAGTTAGTTTATAAACAATGCCTGTAATTATCTATGTAAGAAATGGAAACAAGCATATTGCTTAGTGATATGGATTAAACACCTTTTAACATGGAAAATTGAGACTGTTGGGTTTGAAACTGGATCCTTGCTGCATTTTATAAACACTCTTGTTAGATCTCATTTTTAATAATCATGTACATGCCTACTTTTATAAATTTTTATTATTATACAGAAACTTTTAAAAATAAAAATATATTAGAATTTTAAGTGGTAATTATTTTATAGTCTCTTTAGATCTGATGGAATAAACTTTTGATCTTATGTTTCCAAAGAATTGTATTGGCATCCATGCTTTTCAAAAATCTATTTGTCTGTGACTACTAAATGTATTAAGTCATATTTTGCATACAGTATATTACTAAAACTATTAGAAAGTTTGCCATTTTATCATTTTTTGACTTTGCCAACTTACGCATTACTTGTAACATCTAGTTTATTTCACGGTCTGACTACCACTACTAAGTGTCTTTTTCAAAGAATAGTTTGTTATTTTTATTCACATCACATGGAAGTGATATTTTCATACATTCTTGCAAGTCTTGTTAGGTGTGGGAGAAACAGACAAAAAGAAAAAGCTCCTGTTTTTAGTGTGTTGTATTCTAACAGAGATTGCTACCTAATTTCCAAATTCACTGGCCACTGTTCAGTACCTGTTTTCTTAGAACAGATTCCTTTTGACCACACCCCCTGTGGAACTTAATCCTTCTTTGGATTCTCTAATCGTGTTTTTCTGATTCTGCTCTCACATCTTGGCAGGTATTAACAGTACCCTTAATTCATCAACCTCCTGGCTCAGCTGATTTTAAAACATAAGTTCCACTTTTTAGCCTTTTCTCCTCATTTGACACATGCTCCCTTAGTGACTTCTTAGTCACTGATAATGTATATATTTTCTTCTCTGAGTGCCTGACCTACATAGAGGCATTAGGATGTGCTGTGGGCATCTTAAACTTAACTTGCTGAAAACTAAATTTACTTTGATTCCCCCACGCTCACTCAAGCATGCTTCCTTATGTCCTAAGATAACACAGTACTTGGCATATAGCAGCGATTATGAAATTTTTGTGTATGAAGGACCTGTTAAAACACATACTGCTGTGTCCCAAATGTAGAGTTTCTGATTCAGTAGGTCTGGAGTGGTGACTGTGAATGTGTATTTCTAAAGAATTCCCAAGTGCTATTGGTGGTTTGGCAACCGCACCTTGAGAACTACTGACATACAATAATCATTTAATGTTTGCTAGATCAATAGTTACTAAGAGTCAATGAATGCTTAAAATAGTAATATAGATTCAAAATTCAAACTTAATTTGAATAAATGTTAAGAAATAGTCATATAACTTTATAGGGACAACTGGAAAACATCATTCTCAGTAAACTATCGCAAGGACAAAAAACCAAACACCGCATGTTCTCACTCATAGGTGGGAATTGAACAATGAGAACTCATGGACACAGGAAGGGGAACATCACGCTCCGGGGACTGTTGTGGGTTGGGGGGAGGGGGGAGGGAGAGCATTAGGAGATATACCTAATGCTAAATGACGAGCTAATGGGTGCAGCAAACCAACACGGCACATGGATACATATGTAACAAACCTGCACATTGTGCACATGTACCCTAAAACCTAAAGTATAATAATAAAAAATAATAATAATAATAATAACTTTAAAATTTTAGTTCAAAAGTAAAAAGAAGATCATTTAGTCAAATACTCTCTTATTGTTTATTCATAAATGAGATCTGGAAGGGTTAAATGACTTGTGTGAGGAAAAACAATTAGATTCAATCAACCCTGAGCTTCATAAAAATAAAATAACTATATATGTAACATTTGTTCTTAGCTACAAAAGGATTAATTTCCCAGATTCAGAGATAGAGATAGAGCAGATTATATTTTCCCTAGATTAGTAAGTCTTTACATACAAGCACTAAATTCCCAAAAATGAATAAAATACTACTAAGCTTCAGTGCTGTTCTTCATATTTCTGAGATGCATAGAAAAGAAAGTAGAAATGAAGATCTCAATGTGTCAGTTAAGGTTTCAGATTCTCACCCCTCCAAGTAGTGTTTGAGCAAGCAAGTTACTTCAGAGAGATGTACATAGGCCTTCAGGCTTTAAATAGTTTGATGGACAGTCTGGTTATCAAAAGAATTCTCATGACAAAGTGGTATTTCCTTTGAGGGTACTAGTGTTCAAAAGGGAGGGAATGTTCAAACAATATAATTTTTTTTGCAAAATGAAAGTATGTCAGAAAAAATGAAGAGATGCAATACAATGGGTTGCTGTTTCTCATTAGATGGGTCTATTATCAATTACCAAGTACAATTACAATAATTATGGGCAAAGAGTCAGGAGATCTAGATCTAGTCAGAGCTGTGTTATCAATAAAATATTTCAGAAAATCTTTTCCGTATAAAATACATCAAATGTGTGTTACATGAGGAAAAATATTATTTTGACATCTTTATCCAGTTGTGTTACCAACTATTAAAATTTGTACAATGAAACAAAATTTTTAAGACCTAATTAGTTTTTTTTCAATGTGTGGTCTTATGACCCCCTGCATTTGAAACTCCTAGGGATTGTTTCTCAAACTTTAAGGTGTATATCTGTGCACGTGAGTGATCTGGAGACGTTTTTAAGATGCAAATTCTTATTCCATAGGTCTTGGATGAGGCTTGAAATTATTCTCTTCTAATAGGCACCCTGGTAATATCCATGCTTATATGGTCCTGTTTGACTATCAGGGATGCAGGGATGCTACTTTAAAACAATCTCTCTCTCTCTCTGGGTGTGTGTGTGTGTGTGTGTGCACTCACATGTGTGTATAAATGTAAATAGGCATATATGTCAATAGAATCAATCTCTGGAATTAAGCCTGAAGATCAGCCTTCCAAAAAGCAACGCCCTCCCCAGGTCTTAAAAGAATCATAGTTGAGGCCTACTTGTTTAAATGAACTTCAGTGTCTAAGTTAACTTTCAGCTAAACAGTAATGTGGATCTAGTCTCACCGTGATATTCTCCTAAATCCTAAATTGGAAGCCTGCCGTAGTCTCTTAGTTCTCAGTAATTTACAGGGCATCTGTGTTGTTGAAGTATGTATGATCTGCAAATACCTGCCAAGCTCCCTGCCTGTCAATTCCAAATTTAAGTAGATTCTGATCTTAGGCTAAAAAGCCTAAGATAAAACCTATTGTACCTATCCATAGGTACGAGATTTTTCTTAAAAATCGAGAGCCAAACAATTTCATACTTCTTTTAGAATTCAATTTAAAAAAATAGCATAACATTTTGTTTTTGCCCCATCACTGGCTTTTTTGTAGCTACTCCCTTAAGTTCCCTCTTAACTCCCTTCATGCCTCCTCTCCACAATATCAGTTCTTTCCAGGAAATGTGCACCTAAGTAATATGCGTTATACATTATGTAACACAAAATAGGTACATTAGACCCAGGTACATTAGTTCCTTCATCTTAAAGGATTTCCTTTTTTTTTTTGTAACTGAGTATTCAAATGTTATTGAATATAGCAAAACAAAATAATATGATTTCTCATACAGCCTAACAATGTTTTTTTTAATTTTATTTTCCCTTCCTTACAGTATAAGCAAGTGGAACAATACATGTCATTCCATAAGTTACCAGCTGATATGCGTCAGAAGATACATGATTACTATGAACACAGATACCAAGGCAAAATCTTTGATGAGGAAAATATCCTCAATGAACTCAATGATCCTCTGAGAGAGGTAAGATTTATTGTCCTCAGTATCCATAATACATGATCATTGTTTATTTTCTCTCTTCATGGAGAATCTTCTAGTCCATGTTACTCTGAAGAAAAACCTAAACTTAATATGAAGATATTTTGTCCTTATCTTCTTTAGCTTCTCACCGATATAAGCTCTTAATTGTTGAAAAAATTATTGGAAAATTGTTCTTCTATTTATGATTCTCAGAACTGTTCTCTTGTCTGTATTTCTGGCTCTTTAAAATTCCTTCTTGTGGCCTCGTTGTCTATATCGTCCCCATTTTTCTCTCCCTCATTCTTATCAAACTGATTCTTCTTTTTGATTCCTATTCTTCCTCTCATCTTCACTTTCCTGGATCATCTCATGGACTCTGATAACAGAATGACTTGCTGTGAGCAGTTCATTTCCTATTATCTCATTAAAACACTTTGCAACATTAATAACCACCTCTTTGCATCATCTTTCTGTTCCTCCCTAGAAATCTTCCTTATTCTCACTAGAATATTCAGATCACTCCTGGACCAAAATAACTTGCTCTTGATTATTCATATTTCTTACACTGCTTTGCCCTCTCCTTTCTTTTACTGCCAATCTTCTCAAAAGATTTCTATGTACTCACTGAATTATGGTTTGGTCTTAGCTTCTTTACCAAAGTTGTTCATTTGAAAGTTGTCAATGACCTGTCATGTTGAACTGTAGCTTCTACAATTCCCACATATCATGGGAGGGACCCCGTGGGAGGTAACTGAATCATGGGGATGGTTACCCCCATGCTGTGTTCTTGCTAGTGAGTAAGTTCTCATGAGATCTGATGATTTTAAAAGGGGCTTTTATCCCTTTTGGTCGACACTTCTTCTTTCTGCCACCAAGCGAAGAAGGACGTGTTTGCTTCCCCTTCTGCCATGATTGTAAGTTCCCTGAGGCCTCCCCAGCCATGCTGAACTGTGAGTCAAATAAACCTCTTTCCTTTATAAATTACTCATTTTCGAGTATGTCTTTATTAGCAGCATGAGAACAGACTATTTCAGTAAACTGGTACAGAGTAGTTGGGCACTGCTTCAAAGATACCTGAAATTGTGGAAGCGACTTTGGAACTGGGTAACAGGCAGAGGTTGAAACAGTTTGGAGGGCTCAGAAGAAGAGAGTAAAATGTGGGAAAGTTTGGAACTTCCTAGAGACTTGTTAAATGGCTTTGACAAAAATGCTGAACGTGCTATGGACAATAAAGTCCAGGCTGAGATGGTCTCAGGTGGAGATGAGGATCTTGTTAGGAACTGGAGCAAAGGTGACTCTTGTTATGCTTTAGCAAAGAGACCGGTGGCACTTTGCCCCTGCCATAGAGATCTTTGTGGAACTTTGAAGTTGAGAGAAATAATTTAGGGTATCTAGTAGAAAAAAATTTCTAAGCAGCAAAGTGTTCAAAAGTTGACAGAGCTTAAAACTTTGAAAGATTTGCAGCATGACCATGTAGTAGAAAAGAAAAAGCCCACTTTCTGGGGAGAAATTCAAGCCTTCTGCAGCAATTTACATCAGCGACAAGGTGGTGGATGTTAATCACCAGGATAATGGAGAAAATATCTCCAGGGCATGTCAGAGACCTTCCCATCAGCCCCTCCCATCACAGACCTGGAGGTCTAGGAGGAAAAAATAGTTTCATGAACTGTGCCCACAGGCCGCCTGCTGTGTGCAGCCTAGGAACTTGGTGCCCTGCATCCCAGTTGTTCCAGCCATCGATAAAAGGGGCCAAGGTACAGCTCAGGCTGTGGCTTCAGAGGGTGCAAGCCCCAAGTCTTGGGATCTTCCACATGGTATTGAGCCTGTGGGGGGCACAGAAGTCAAGAATCGAGGTTTGGGAACCTCCACCTAGATTTCAGAGGATGTGTGGAAATGCCTGGATGTCCAGGCAGAAGTTTGCTGCAGGGACAGGGCCCTCATGGAGAACCTCTGCTAGGGCAGTGTGGAAGGGAAATGTGAGGTCGGAACCCCCACAGGGAGTCCCCACTGGGGCACTGCCTAGTGGAGCTGTGAGAAGAGGGCCACCATCCTCCAGACCCCAGAATGGTCGATCCACCAACATCTTGCACCCTGCAACTGGAAAAACTGCAGATACTCAACGAATCCCAACCCATGAAAGCAGCTGGAAGATGGGCTGTACCCTGCAAAGCCACAGGGACAGAGCTGCCCAAGGCCATGAGAGCCCACCTCTTGCATCAGCATGCCCTGGATGTGAGACATGGAGTCAAAGGAGGTCATTTTGGAGCTTTAAGATTTGACTGCCCTGCTTAATTTTGGATTTGCATGAGGCCTGTAGCCTCTTCATTTTGGCCAATTTCTCCCATTTGGAATAGTTGTATTTACCTGATGCCTATACCCTCCTAGTATCTAGGAAGTAAGTAACCAGCCTATGAGTTTGCAGGCTCATAGGCAGAAGAGACTTTCCTTGATTCAGATGAGACTTTGGACTGTTAACTTTTGAGTTAATGCTGAAATGAATTAAGACCTTGGGGGATTGTTGGGAAGGAATTATTGGTTTGGGAATGTGAGGACATGAGATTTGGTAGGGGGCAGGGGTGGAATGATACAGTTTGGCTCTGTTCCCACCCAAATCTCATCTTGAATTGTAGCTCCCATAATCCCTACATGTCATGGGAGGTACCTGGTAGGAGGTAATTGAATCATGGGGCGGTTACCCCCATGCTGCTATTCTTGTGATAGTGAGTGAGTTCTCACAAGATCTGATGGTACTAAAAGGAGCTTCTTCCCCTTTTGCTCATCACTTCTCCTTGCTGCCATCTTGTGAAGAAGGACATGTTTGCTTCCCCTTTTACCATAAGTGTAAGTTTCCTGAGGCCTCCCCCACCGTGCTGAACTGTGAGTCAAATAAAGCTCTTTTGTTTATAAACTACCTGGTCTCAGTTATGTCTTTATTAACAGCATGAGAATGTACTAATACACCTGTTAATTATCGATAATTTTTCTGAGCTGCTGGGACCACTTTTTATGCTGTTAACAAAACACAGTTTCTGAATCTCTCCCAATGTATATATATATGTATCTTTTTATTTTTTATATTTTTTGGCTTCTTTAACACTGCAACATTTCTGAGCCATTGGATTTTCATTCTGTATCTTTGAATTTATTATCTTTTATTTATATTATCTCACATTTCAATTCTATAAACTGTAGTTCTAAGTTCCTGCCTTAAACTTCATTTTCTTAAAAGCTAAATGATATCCCCTGCACCCACACATGTAGTAGGTTATATAATGAAGTCATTTTTCTTCCATCATTAAACCATTTTATCTCTTAAAGTCTCTCTGTACATTGTTTAGTCATTCTCACAAGTTATTTGGAATGTAAAACTTTAGCCCTATTTTGCAGCTTTTCTTTCTGTGCTCTATACATCCAATCATCAAATGCTGTCAATTAACTTTAGTAATACATCTCACACTCATGCCTTTGCTTCCTTTCCCACTGCCATTGTCCTAAACTAAAGCATCTCACATAGACTATTTTCACTGTTCCCTCAGTTTGCCGTCCAGCATTTGGTCTGATTTCTCTGACTACCATTTAAAATACCACTGTCAAATTAATCTTTTATTTACATAAGTAAGTTAGTCATTTCTCTGCTCAGAAACTTTCAGTCTTTGCATTATAAATTGAATCAAGTATAGGCTCCCTAAGCTCATCTTCCAGTCCCTCTATACTCTGACTCCAGCTAAATCTCCAGCTTTCCTTTCCCCCACTGCCATGTCTGTTGCAAAGTGGCCTACAATAAAATTGTGCAACTTGCTGTTTTGAAAAAATCAGTTGTGATTTCTCACTTTTACCACATGTGTTCCAGAAATGTCTCTCCTCTCTTGGGAAAATTGAATTCAAATAATACCTATTTATTTCTATTTATCTTATTTGATCAGCTATGAGACTGGATCTTATATGTCCTTTCTCTGGCCCTCAGTGTACTTAGTCCATAATATAAGAGTGCTACTTATCCATTCTACCCATGTTATTATTATTTTTTTCATATTGGTTTTCTCCACTTTTGTCTTGAAAGTGTCCTACGTGCAAGGAACATTTCGTCTATATTTTCAAATTTTGTTAAAATTCCTAGTATATTTACTGTAAGTTAAAAAACAAATACTTGTATTCCAACTAATATCTTCACCATTTATAAACTTATCTAAATTTCTGTACCCACTGAAAATTTTTTTTATATTTTTTGAATAGCCATAAGATACCAGTTAAGAGTTTTAAAAATAGGATGCTAAATATCTGCTATTGTTTAGTTTATTTTCCCTACAAATTTCTCAATCAAATTAGAATGTATAACTCTTTTTGCTTTGGGAAATATACTTCAATTTTTTATATTTTGTTAAATGAAAGAAATAAGCCAGGAGCAGTGGCTCACACCTGCCTATAATCCTAGCATTTTGGGAGGCTGAGGCCGGTGGATCACCTGTGGTCAGGAGTTTGAGACCAGTTTGGCCAACACGGCAAACTCCATCTCTAATAAAAAATACAAAAAAAAAAAAAAAATAGCCAAGTGTAGTGGCGTGCACCTGTAATCCCAGCTAGTTGGGAGGCTAAGGCAGGAGAATTGCTTGAACCTGGGAGTCAGAGGTTGCAGTGAGTTGAGATCCACTGCACTCCAGCCTCAGTGACAGAGCAAGACTCCATCTCAAAAAAAAAAAAAAAAGGAAAGAAATATATGAGAAGATTTCAAAAAGATCATAGAAAATGGAATTAAAAGATAAATGTAAAAATATTCACTTCATTTCTCCATATAAGCTCCATAACCTCTATCAAGTTCAAGACCCTTTTGTAAGCAATGATACGAGCCATGTTGTTCATCCCTAAAGAATTGAGGGTCCTGGGAATTTAACCATGTCAACGCAGTCTGGTTCACATTATTAACTGAAGAAAAATGGGTGCCCTTTACAGATTTTGTTAATATTAGGAAACAAAAGTAAGTCAAACAGAGCCAAATTGAGACGATAAGGTAGATGCCTAATGATCTCCCATCAAAACTCTCACAAAATTGCCCTTGTTTGATGAGCAGACTGAGTGGGAGTGTTGTAGTGGTGGAAGACTCTGCTGAAGCTTCCCTGGGTGTTTCTCTGCTAAAGCTTTAGCTAACTCTCTGAAAATACTCTCATAATAAGCAGATGTTAATGTTCCTTGAGACAGGTTCTCACTGTCATCCAGGCTGGAGTGCAGTGGTGCAACTATAGCTCACTGCAGCCTTTACCTCCCAGGCTCAAGTGATCCTCCCAGTTCAACCTCCTGAGTAACAGAGACTACAGGCATGAGCCACCTTTGCGCTTGACCAGTCTGCTTTTGCTTTGACTGGACCACTCCCATCTCTTGGCAGCCGTTATTTTTATCATGTTTTGTCTTCAAGATCATACTTGCAAAGCCATGTTTTATCTCCAGTTAAAATTCTTTGAAGAAATGCTTTAGGATCTTTATCACATTTGTTTAAAACTTCCATTGAAAACTCCACTCTCATCTGCAGCCGATCTGGCTGCAATGGTTTTGGTACTAATGGAGTGGAAAGTTTGCTTCAGTTTAATTTTTGAGTCAGAATGGTGAAAGCTGAGCAATGGAGATGTCTACGATGTTGGTTATTGTTGCTGCTATTAATCATTGGTCTTCTTCAAATAAGGCAAAAACGGGATGAATTTTTTCCTTGCAAATTGATGCAGATGATCTGCTGTTATGGGCTTCATCTTCAACATTGTCTCATCCCTTCTTAAAATGAGTGATCCATCTGTGAACTGCTGATTCATTTAGGACATTGTTTCCATAAAGTTTCTGTGAAGCATTCTTTACAAAACAGTATCAGGAATAAAGATCAAACCAAAAGACAGAAAGATAAGATAGTATGAAGGATATATTCCAAGAAGTTAAGGAAATGTTATCTAGTTAAAATCTCGTTGAGGGAATGCAAAAATGATTTTTTACTAAAACTTTATGGAAACGATGTACCAAATGAATTAGCAGTTTATAGACGGATAGCTCATTCCTCCATCCAAGCTTCAGCATGAATTGGATGTTTGCTCCTGCTTCAATTTTATAATTCATATCTCTCTGAGAGAGGCTATTTAAAAACTGATGTCTTATTCTTCTTAGTGCCTCAAACTAGATCCTATTCAGATGTGTTGTAAGAAGTTTCTACAAGTTTATTTTGATCAAGAAAATGGGAAATCCATGTATAGCTTTTTCATAATATGCACCTTCCATGAGCTTTTTGAAGATCCTGGTATCAGTTGTTCAAAAAAAAAAAAACTCTATCAACATATTTTGCTTTTTAAATCTAAAACTTCTTCACAAGAAAAGCAGAATTTCAGGACACTGGAACCAGATTGGATTCTCAGGGGCCTGGAGAGGTTCAAAGTAGAGTGAGACAGATCATAGCAAGGAGACAAAGGTAATCCAACAGACAGTATCAGGAATAAATATCAAATCAAAAGACAGAAAGACAACATAGATTGAAGGATATGTTCTAAGAAGACATGGAAAAGTTAGGGTTCCAGAATAAAATCTCATTGAAGGACTGCAGAAAGCCAACAGCACAACTGAGAATAAAAATGAACCCTAGTAATGTGTACCCTTAAATGGGAGTATTCTTCTAGGCAGAAAATTCTCAAGGTAATATATAATGAAGATAACCAGAACATTTTCTGTGTCATGTGTGTTTTATTAACTACTCTTCCTAGCCGGGCATGGTGGCTCATGCCTGTAATCCCAGTACTTTGGGAGGCTGATGCAAGTGGCTTGCCTGAAGTCAGGAGTTCGAGACCAGCCTGGCCAACATAGTGAAACCCAGTCTCTACTAAAAGTGCAAAAAAATTAGCTGGGAGTGGTGGCAGGCACCTGTAATCCCAGCTACTAGGGAGGCTGAGACAGGAGAATCACTCGAACCTGGGAGGCACAGGTTGCAGTAGGCCGAGATCACGCCATTGCACTCCAGCCTGGGCAACAAGAGCGAAACTCTGTCTCAAAAAGAAATAAATATATATATACATAAATTAAAAACTATTCTTCCTCTTGCCACACCATAATTTACACTGATCTTCACTGAAAAAATATCCACTTTTCACTTTTACATGCATCCTCCGACAAACCTTTTATTTCCTCAATTCCTACAATCATTCAATTGCTAAATTGTGACTAATATTTTTTCTTTATGTATTCAAATGCCATATTCAGGTTCTCAACATTACCTCAACATCTGTCACAACTTTTCTCCATGGCTTGAATGTCAATTAGCTAAAATGCATTCCATTACAGAGCTACCATATTGATTGATATAAAACCCAAATTTGATCATGTAACTTTCTTCTTAGAACCTGCTCATGACCTCTTATTCCCTTCAGGGAAAACACCCAAACTCCTTCACATGACGCAGAGGCTCTTCATGGCCTGCCTTAATCTTCCTTTCTTCACATTAATGCTTCATCTATAGAGTGTTATTGACAATTTCCTAGAAAATAAATGCTATTGATGGCCTTTTTGCCTTTCTTCATGCTACCCTATCTTCAATCCTTTCTACTCAGCTTACCTTCTACTTTCCTGTAAGCATTTTTACCATTTATAAATGGCCTAACCTCATTCATAAATTTTCTGTGACTACTCTGTCTCTATCACAGCATTTATCACTTGTTAGTTTATTATCTCTTTAAAGACTATGAGCTTCTTGGGGATAGGAACTGTGCTTAGTATCCTTGTATTTCTAAAACCAGCATGCAGTAGGAAGTGATGAAATATTTACTGAGTAAAAGGTCTTCTTTAACAGAGTTATGAATGAAAATCGTACTAAGAATCATGACTGCTTAATAAAATGAGAGATCCTAGAAGTGGAAGCATGAAATGCTCAGCCAATTAACACCTTGTGAAGGTGCAAACAATGTTTCTCCGTGTGCTTCCCTACTCTTCAGCTTTTGCTTTTCTAATATCAGAATCACACACAGGTCTAAGTTTAATGCTATACATAAGTTAACAGTTTATTTGAAGAGAAAAAGCATGAGTAGAATAAGAAAGTAAAGAAACATATGGCAGAAAGATAACAAGTTATTACTAAAATAACACTGAGTCTAAAAACCCAGACCTGATTTTTGAAGAAAAGTTTAGTAAGAACGATGAGAAATATAACATCAAATTGGAGTATTATGTACCTACTACATTCAAATCACAGTGATAGATTACAAAAAATGTCTAAAAAGTAGTAAAATATATCAATTCACCTTTCAAAAGCTGTGTTTCACTTGGGAGAGGAGGAATCAACTTAGGCAAAGGTGTGTTTGGGTCACTGCTGTGTTCTTAGTGTCTAGAAAGTGCCTGGCACATAGAAGACATTGAATGACAAATAAATGCTAAATGAGCCAACTAGGATATCCAGAAAGGCAAAGTTCAATTATTTGATACTTATTTTATGACAAAAGATAAAAATATAAATATGTGTATACACACATCAAATATACGTGATTAGAATTGCTCATCATAAATTCAATTTTATGTCAACAATCATGTTGTCTTATAGTATGACTTTCAACCTAAAATACTTCATTAAATAAGAAAGCTTATGAAGGTGTTGCATAATTTGAGGCATTAATATATAGTTAAGAGCAGTGATTTAACACAAGTCTGGGAATTCAGAAACTTATAATAGTGAAGAATAGGTCATACCTTCAGTGTCTCACAAACTTATACAAATGACTTTTGCCTAAAAATAGAGAAAGAATGTAAAATGCAGTGGTAAAGGAAGTTAAAATTAGTCTACATTCATAATCAGTTAAGTCTGTACTATGTTTTATCCATTTTATACCTCAGACTTTCCTTTCAATGTGTTTGAATACTTATGAAGCCTGAAGATGTAAAATGGCAGTAAGAACTTCATTTGTGAGAACTTTGAAACCTCTTACAAAAACCTCATACCATGCATATAAAATTAATTCAGTTAGCTGATATTTCAAAAACACTACTTTATTGAAAGCATTCTCCTATTTTCACTGTTGTGGCAAAAATTAGGTGATTTATCTTTTTTTGCGTGTTAGAGACAAATTGTTGAAACACCTTTAACAGGTAACTAGCCCATTCTTATTGTTCAAGTCTCAGTACAAATGTTATCTCCTGAAGAGGCCTTCCCTGAGAAGCTCATCCAAATTAGTTCCCTCTCAGTCATTCTCCATCAATCACATCAGTGTTTTTGTTGTATGCATATTATTATATTGTCTTATTTGCCTTTAATATTTATTTGTTCATTTCCAGTTCTGCTATATGAACTCAGGATCTGGAAAAGCAAGGACTATCTTTCTTGACTTTCTCTATGACTCCAACCCTCAGATAGTACATATTTTGTAATTACTTGGTGGAAAAAATAAATGAATGCACATTAAATAAGGATTACCTACTTGGCAAATCATCTCAGGGTGACTGAGTGTTAAAGCTTAGAGACAGCATTTTGCCAAGAGAACAGTAGTGCTTGTGCTTATATGGATAAGAAAAGTGATGCTCGAAACAAGTCTTCTGTCCGCAGACTTTCTTAGTATCACTGTCAGTTACACTATGGTCCACGTACTTTTAATGTATTACAAAAGCATGCTGGCATATTTAGATTCCTGTGTGATTATGTTTGGTATATGCACTGTATGACATAATATCCTATTTTTATGTGAAAAAATAGTTTCTTTTTAACTTTAAGAAGAAAAATACTTTATAATTTTAAAAATTTTAAAAGTTCTCCGTGTTTATGCATTAGTCATTCAATGCAGGGCTCACTTGGAGAGTGGGGTAAAGATGGTGGGGTGAAGAGGAGGGTACCGTTATAGAGCGTATACAAATGTTCTGTCTAATCAATCACTATAACCCAATCACATTCATGGAATAGATAGAAAATATTTTGGTTTTTCTTTTATATTGCTACTAAGGTGAGTGTTTATGCCCTCTGCCGCCAGTTCATATGTTGAAATCCTAATCCCCAAGGTGATGATATTAGGAGGTTAAGAGGAAGGGGCCTTTGGGAGGTGATTAGGCCATGAGGGTGGAGCCCTCATGAATGGGATCAGTGCTTTTATAAAAGAAGTCCCAGAGTGATCTCTGATCCTTTCTGCCATATGAGGAGGACACAGCAAAAAGCTCAGTGTATGAACCAGGAAGTGGCCCCTCATTAGACAAAGTCTGCCAGCACCTTGATCTTAGATTTCCCACCCTCCAAACCAGAACTGTGAGAAATAAATTTTCTTTTATTTATAAGCCACTCAGTCTGTGATACTTTTGTGTAGCAGCCCAAATTGGATAAGACCATTGCTACACCAGTACTACCCAGATTATTGTCAATGACTCATCAAACAATTGTTCAAGTTCCCCTGTCCAAACCTAAAAACTGAGACACTTCAAGGTATAGAAGATTCACAGCAGCAGATAACGGTTGTGTGTTGTTCATCCTCAAGCTAGGCTGTATGTGCTGCACACTGAGCTCCACTGGAATTGTCAGCCTTCTGGGAAGTGATTGTAAAGTCATCTTAAAAAATTATCATCATTCCACTGTGCACTAAAATACTTGGGTCAGATAGTAAAGGAACATTACAATTTTCTGAGGAAAATTCTTTTTTTTTTTTTTTTTTTTTGTTTGTTTGTTTTTTTTTTTTTGAGACGGAGTCTCGCTCTGTCACCCAGGCTGGAGTGCAGTGGCGCGATCTCGGCTCACTGCAAGCTTCGCCTCCTGGGTTCACGCCATTCTCCTGCCTCAGCCTCTCCGAGTAGCTGGGACTACAGGCGCCCACCACCACGCCCGGCTAATTTTTTTGTATTTTTTTTATTAGAGAGGGGGTTTCAACAGGTCTGGATCTCCTGACCTCCTGATCCGCCCGCCTCGGCCTCCCAAAGTGCTGGGATTACAAGCGTGAGCCACCACGCCCGGCCGGAAAATTCTTAAGATGTTACCCCAAAACATAGCATTTTAAATTAAAACTATTATTGTGTGGCATATTCATTATCTCTAATCTGTACTCTCTGATTGCGCTCTGGCTGTGTCTAGTCAAATGTATGAGTCTGCAAAGTTGGCTTCAGTAATCCCTAGTATCCTCCCCTCCATCTCAGTTCCTGCCTGACCTGGCTTTCCCTGGAGATCCCTCCTCCTTGATTCTCCTCCCATCCACTTAATATGTTCTTATTTGCCCCTGGCTGCTGAGAAATATCCAAAGCTTCATTGTTTGGGATAGTTCAAATCCTTTTAGTGATTTTCTGTACCACTATTAATAAGTATGCACAGTATTTTCAGCTATATAACACGTAATGGATGAGAACCTACTACTGAGGGGCTATTTTGCATCACGATTACCAGACGGCCCTCTTTCCACAAGCCTCATTTAAATCCAGCTCCACTGCTAACTAGATGTTCAACTCTGAGCTATTTTCTTAACTTATATGTACTTCATTTTCCTCATCTTGAAATGTGAATAATGATCATAACTGCTTCACAGAGTTGTAAAGATTAAGTGAGCAAAACATATAAAAATGCAGAAAAGTGCCTGGCACATAGTAAGTACACAGCAGAATTTAACTCTTAATGTTACTACGATGCAGAGAAAAATAGGATAGAGCTCTTACGGCTCTTACATTTTAGGGAGAGACAAACATTTAAATAGCTAATTGTATGTAGTTATTTGCAAGTGCTGAAAGGGTGATTCAAAGGGTATCAGGCCAGTACTCAGGAGGGACACCAAACCCAGCAATTTAATATGCCCCATTTCTTTTGGAATGTATTCAAACAATCTGCTAGTAAGCTTTCCCTTCATTTTAATAGCCAGTTTTCTGGAGACATTGCCTTAGCATCAAAATTTGATGTCGAAATGTTAGAATCATAAGACTCATGTATACTTCTGTAAATGCTGGCAGTATATTTAAAAATAAAAACTAATTAGATTCAGGGAACTATACCCTTCTGTTTATGAGTGCCTGTTGGAATGTGTACAAAGCAAGAATGTCTATTTTTAACATGATCACACTTATACTGATTTGATTAGAGCAAAATGGCAAACTTAACTGTCAAGAAAGAGGTTAATGCCCTTCTGAGCCTGTCTCCAAAGTTCAGAACTGATCTATTTTTAAACAATGGATTGTGAAGAGCCATGGGCTTAAAATAGGTACAGATCATGTGTCCCAGTAGAATATAGAATGTCAGTATATTTCATTTTCACAGAGCATGAATTAGGCTGAGAGCATAATCCCATCCTGCTGACCTTTAATTTGTCGAATAGACAGTTATGCAAGAAAACATAATTTGTGTGTATATTTATTTAGTGTAATTCTGAATCATCTTTTCTAAAGTACACACTTGTTGATTTTTTAAATGCCTTCTAAAAATGCGTTTAGTTAAAATTAACTAAAATGGCCAGAATCATATTGTGAAGCTATACCAGCATCTCATAAATTTTAAGATATTCATGAAACAGGCATAAGTAACAAAAGATTAGCAAAATTATGTAAAGGATCTGATTTGGCCACAGTGCCAAAGATATTGTGTGTCACTCTTTTGGCCTAGAGCTTTGTCCATGCACCTCTGCATTCTATAAAACAGACAAAAATTATTGATTGCTTAATGTGTGTGAGACATTGATCCAGGCTTGACAGGGAAAGTAAATTGTAAGATGTGATTTTTCAGTCTCAAAGGAAGTACTTACTATATTCTTGGAGAAACAAGACATGAACACATGGGGAAAAAGTATAAGAAAAAAGTAAAATGAGGATACTAGAAATGTAGGAAGTCACATATAGTTAATTAGCAGAGAAAAGAAGACTGTAACTACTAACATTGTTGAGAAAAAAAAATGTGTTCCCCATGGCCTGGAATAGACTGAAAAGGCCTCAGTGGAAAGAGTTTGCACTAAATTTGGAAGCACGAGTGGAATTTCAGTAGACAAAGAGGATACAAGATGTAAAGAACACAGGGAAAACAGACAGAAAACATGCCTCTATTTCCAAAATCTAGTTGCTTTTTCAGCTTCTCATTTGGTTCAAGGAAAAGGGAAAATAAACTAGAGAATAAATAACTTTTTCTTCTGCAATGGCTTAAGTTGTAGTTTTATGTATGTGCAAATACAACTAAAATATAAGCTTGTTTTTATTGCTATAATAAACCATGCCTTATTTCTGTAGTCATAATAACCATGATTATTTTAAGTGATCTTGGAGAAAAGCGGTAAGTAATAGAACTCAAACTAAAATTATGAAGATAATCGGAAACCAAACTCAAGAAGCCCTGATTATTGCTAAGAAGTCAATACAGTCAATGGCATCATGCATTAACATGATTAAGATTAGATACCATCTTGCCCCACTTAAAATGGCTTTTATCTAAAAGTCAGGCAATAACAAATGCTGGCAAGATGTAGAGAAAAGGGAACCCTTGTACACTTTTGGTGGGAATGTAATTAGTGCAACCACTACAAAGAACAGTTTGAAAGTTCATGTTTGACAGAGATGTCAAGAAAATATACCGGGGAATAGATAATCTCTTCAATAAATGGTGCTGGAAAAACTGGGTATCCATATGCAGAAGAATGAAACTAGACCCCTATCTCTAGCCATATACAAAAATCAAATCAAAATGTATCATAGGCTTAAATCTTGGGCATCAAACTATAAAACTACTACAAGAAATCATTGAGGAAACTCTCTCAGACATTGGTCTGAGAAAAAATTTCTTGAGCAATACCCTACAAGCACAGGTAACCAAAGCAAAAATGGACAAATGGAATCACATCAAGTTAAAAAGCTTCTGGAGAGTAAAGAAAACAGCAAAGTAGAAAGACAATCCACAGAATAGGAGAAAATATTTGCAACACACCCATCTAATAAGGGGTTAATAACCAGAATTTATATGGAGCTCGAACAACTCTGTAGGAAAAAAGTCTAATAATCCAAATAAAAAATACTCAAAAGATTTGAATAGACATTTCTCAGAAGAAGACATACAAATGGCAAACGGGCATACGAAAAGATGTTCACCATCATTGGTCATCAGAGAAATGCAAATCAAAACTACAGTGAGATATCATCTCCCCAAGTTAAAATATTTGTATCCAAAAGTCAGGCAATAGCAAATGCTTGCAAGGATGCGAAGAAAAGGGAACCCTTGTACACTGTTGGTGGGAATGTAAATTAGTATGACCACTATGGAAAACAGTTTGGAGCTTCCTCAAAAAGCTAAAAATTGAGCTACCATATGATCCAGCAATCCCACTGCTGGGTATATACCCAAAAGAAAGGAAATGAGATATCAAAGAGATATCTGCACTTCCATGTTTGTTGCAGCACTGTTCACAACAGCCAAAATTTGGAAGCAACTTAAGTGTCCATCAACACATGAATGGAAAAGGAAAATGTGATACTTATGCAAAATGAATTACTATTCAGCCATGAAAAAAACATGAGATCCTGTTATTCGCAACAACGTGGATGGAGCAGGAGGTCACTCTGCTAAGTGAAAAAGGCCACACACAAAAAGACAAACCTCACATATTCTCACTTATTTGTGGAATCTAAAAATCAAACCAATTGAACTCATGAAGATAGGGAGTAGAAAAATGGTTACCAGAGGCTGGGAAGGATAGTGGGAGGGTAATGGGGAGATGGGGATGCTTACTGGGTACAAAAATAATAGTTAGAAAAAATGTTTTCACTTATTTCTGGCATCTGAAAATCAAAACAATTGAACTCATGGAGATAGAGAGTAGAAGGATGGTTACCAGAGGCTGAGAAAGTTAGCTGGGGGAAGGTGAGGATGGTTAATGGCTACAAAAAAAAAAATAGCAAGAAAGAATAAGACCTAGTATTTAACAGCACGAGGTGACTATAGTGAACCATAACTTCATTGTACGTTTAAAAATAACTAAAAGAGTATAATTGGATTGTTTGTAACATGAAGGATAAATGCTTGAGGATGGATACCCAACTTTCCATGATGCGATTACCACTCATACAAAAGTATCTGTATTACTGTACCAAAATATCTCATGTACCCCATAAATATATACAACTACTATGTACCCACAAAAAATTTTAAGAAAAGATTAGAAAGATGCCTGTGCTAGGTAAAGCTTATATGTAGCATCCAGGCTCTACACTGAGCTAAATAGAAATTTTAAAAAGACAATACTGTCTTCCAGAGTTTAAAATCAGAACCATTAAAGAACATATGTATACTACATTTGTCTAGCTTATATAAACCAATTTTCTGTTGTTTAAAATATCCCCCCAGTTGACTTATATAGCTAGAGCTTCACATTGTTAAATTATGGAAATTATTAAGATATCTAATCTCATTTGATTTTGAAGCTTGCCTTGGCAGAATATAGAATAAGATAATGTATGTCACCTCGATGAATTACCGATGATGATGGTGGTGACAGTGCTGATGGTGGTGGTAGTGATTTTGATGATGATAATGATGATATTGATTTTTTAAAATCAACTTTATGTAGAACAACATATCACGTGTTTGGGTAGTTTCGTTTTGCTGTCATTGCAATCATCAAATAAATTACTTAGTGAGATTATGTGCAGGTGTGTTGAGATACACAGGCATATAAACAATATAACCTTTGTGTTCAAGAGTGACAGAAAACTACAAATATTAGAAAGATCTGAGCTCTTGAGTTGAATTCAGAGTGATGATTTAATATATACATGTTGATTATGTGAAGTAAAATATTAATAAGTCTAAAATGAAATAAACAATATTAGATAAAGCCACTGAAATATTTGGTGACTTAAACTTGAGATTTTAAAACTGCTTCCCCTGTTACAGTTATGCACAGGATTTATGTACCTATAATGTTTATTTATAATTGTAAATTAGGGAAAATAAGTATTTTATAGAGAAGTGACTAGCCTAGTGTCTGTTCCCTAGGAAGCTGTGTTTGTGTATTAAATTATGCTTTACAATAATAAAACACTGAAGAACCCAGTGTGAAATAAGTGCTCAATATTATTTTTACAATGATTACTGCCCTAAGAACTCTTAATACTGATATTAATATATTTAAATGTTGTCATCTCCTAAGGTGAATTCTACACTTTACTTGATGTAAATGTGAGCCATTTCTACCTGTTCAATGCCAAAGAAAATATGCAGGAAAATCTAGAGAAGGCTAAGAATTATATCTTACAAACTAGTGAAGAAAAGTAGAAATATTTGGCATATATCTTAAACTGAAATTCTATAATCTAAATTATATATTTCAAGGAAAACAAAAAGTGGTTAAAGACAGACACAAAGGCATATAAAATAAAATTTTTAAAGTTTTTGAAAGTGGCTTCCTGGTAAATTTTACCCATTAGAAATCATCTCAATATTAAGCAACACATACTTTTGAGAAAGATAAAATTTCCCAATATATACATTATTTGAGGTAAAAATATATTTTAAAATATTTTTAAATGCATGAGTGTGCATTACTAGGACAAGAAACATCAATACCAAAGAGGCATATTTGATAGTTATGAAACAATCTATAAAACATTATATCAAGTAATAAGAATTTCTTGCAAAGCTATCTCACTGAAAAAGAAAAGCAAACAAATGACATGATACATTATTGTTTGTCTATTAAAAATTCTTGATGAGTCATTTAAACTTAGTTTCCTTTTTTCTAATGCTGCATTTTCAATTTTTTCTAGGAATGGCAAGATGATTTTACATATATATACACATATACATGAAATGTTTTCTGTAACTACAGAAAACATATATGTAAAATCATCTTGCCATTATATATATGTATATATGTACATCATATGTATATATATGATGATCAGTCTTGTGTGTTTATTCAGTTAAGTTTTATTTGTCCTACAAAAATAAGGTTTAATGTTCCAACAAACTGTTGATATATCTGCAAGTTCCTTCCTTATATTTGACCAAGCAAAATTTCTTAAAGCACAACAATGTAAACACCAGTATTTAATAACTCCTCAAATATTTATGTATGCCAAATGCAGCATGGCATCATGGTTTGGATCTTGGAACATACAAAAGCACAAGTGGAAAACTAATCAAATACAAAATCTGGAGTTTAATAGTAATTCAGCAATGTTGATTTCTTAGTGTGACAAATGTCTCGTAGTAATATAAGAATTAAACCTTTGAGAAAATTGTGTAAGGGGCACATGGACACACTCTGTATTGTTGTGCATTTTTTTCATAAGCCTAAAATCTCTGATTGAAAATCTATATATGTAATTGGAAAGAAGATGGTCTTTGCTCTCCTATCTGGAATCTCCTTGACTGCCCCAACTTACTCGGTAAAATTAAGATAATAATACCAGTCTCTCATGGTTGTAAGGTTAAATAAGATGATTTGTATATAAGAACCTTCTAAGCCCTAAGTCATGGTACCTCTTTGTTATTATTTCAATCCCAATTCTTGCTGGATGACAGGTATCTCTGAATTTTAGATTCTGGTGGAAATATGAAAATTTAAATAATTTTCCCTAAGGTTCTGCAGTGGGACATAAATAGTGTTAATTTTTTAAAAAACTCCAAAATATCTATTCCCCATATCTATAAATATATATGACTCATTGCAAAAATAATTTATTCTATGATCATTTGTTTCATACACTTCTCAAGCACCAACTCTTATGTACAATATGTTCATTAAAAGTTTTCTTACTTCCACTGAATCAAGGAGACAGAAAGGGGAGTGGAGCAGATTGTATTATTGTAATAAGAGAGATCCAGACTCCTGTGCCTTTTCCTTGATTTTTCCTAATATTATCCCCCACTCCCTACACCACCACTCTTTCTCTGAGTGACATTGTTTATTTCTAAGACTTCAAAAATTGACTCTATGCTAATATTGTGTAATTCCGTTTATAAGAGGTCCCTAGGATATGCAAATTGACAGACACAGAAAGTAGAACAGAGGTTACCAGGGGCTGGGGAAGGGGAGGAAAGTGGCAGTTCTTTAATGGTTACAAAGTTTTTGTTGGGGATGATGAAAAAGGCTTAGGTATAGATAGTGGGGATGTTACATAGTGAATGTACTGACAAATTGTATACTTATGAATGGTCAAACTATAAATATTGTTACATATATTTCAACAGTTTTTTGAAAATAGTCTTAGAAAATGACACCCAATCTTGAATCTATTTTCCTAATCTCCAAAACCACTCCCATCTGCCTGCCACGTTTATCTCAATGTCTAAGATGCTTCACATGCAATACATTTAAAACAAAATATCCTTCCTCCACAACACTAAATATTGTTTAAATTAATTGTTTCCCAAACTGAAAAACTCAGAAGTTCTTGAAGTGTGTAGACTGTGTTCCACATCTATGCAAAGTAGATGCTAATATTGCTTATTAACTAAATTGCATATAGTACTTCTGCCACAGTTCACTTTCAGAGCAGTGGTAGAGTACTCCTGCCTTTATCTGTGGTTTCCCTTTCCACAGTTTCAGTTCATTACTAGAGATCAACTGTGGTCTGAAAATATTAAATGGAAAAATCCAAAAATACACAATTCGTAAGTTTGAAATTGTGCACCATTCTAAATAGTGGGATGAAATCTTTGGGACGTGAATCCTCTTCTTGCCCAGTAGAGCCACAATGCTTAAGTCACTTTATAGTCATCTTGGTTATCTGGTAAACTGTTGCTGTATCATTGTGCTTGTTTCCAAGCCACCTTATTTGACTTCTCCAAATAAATGTTGAAGCCCCGGTACCTCAGCTTGTATTTAGATACAGGGTATTTGAAGAGGTAATTAAGTTTCCCCAAAGCACATCAGTAGTGATGCTGGTCATTCGTATATGCCAGAGAAGCCATAAAATGCTTCAAGTGAAAGCATCTCTCTATTTAATATGAGGGAAAAAAATTATATGCTGAGATTGCTAAGATCTTCTGTAAGAACTAATCTTCTATTCATGAAATTGTGAAAAAAAAATATGCGAGTTTTGCTGTGGCACCTCAAACTGCGACAGTTACAGCCACAATCATGATAAGTGCTTAGTTAACATGAAAAAGGCATTCAATTTGTGTGTGGAATACATGAACAGAAATGTGTTCTGATTGACAGCAAATGGGCTCAGCACTGTCTGAGATTTCAGGCATCGACATACTCCCCATGGAGGACGGGGACTACTGTACTGATACATCTTGGCGGATCTTCAGAAGGGGCGACTTCCTTCTTCTTGTCACATTTTGAGCAGCCTAACTTGCTGTATTAGTTTTTTGGGGATGCCATGACAAAATACCACAAACTGGGTGGCTTAAACAAAAGAAATTTATTTTTTCACAGTTCTGGAGACTGGAAGTCTGAGATCAGTGTACTGGCAGGTCTGGTTTCTTCTGAGGCTTCTCTCCTTGATCGGCAGAGGGCTTCCTTTTCTCTGTGCTTGTTCACCCCAGATGTCTTTTCTGTGTGTCCAAATTTCCTCTTCTTATAAAAGGACGCCAGTCAGCCAGTCAGATTGGATTATGGCCCACCCTAGTTAATTAATTTTAACTTAATTACCTCTTCAAATACCCTCTATCTAAATACATTCTGAGGTACAGGTGCTTCAACATGTAAATTTTTTTGGGAGACACAACTCAACCCATAACAAATGCTAACACATGTAAAGTCCCATAAAAATCTAACTAAAGTGAGAGATAAAAGAATGTTTAATTTATCTTAGTACTCTTGCCTGATTTTAGAGCCTAACTTGATTTCCTTAGGTCCTCATGCGAATATACATATATTGTTATGTATGAATTGTGTCTGTTGCTGATTTGTTAATAATGAAAATTAATTTATATGGATTCTATAATAGAATTTCAAATATAAGTTTTTACCAAATTCTCCAAGTCATTTTCTCACAGAATTAAGTCTTCAGATGTACTCTACTATCGGTGATATTCTCTTAATAATATTTTTTAGTTCAGCATACTTCTGGATATTTGTTTAGTTTCAGCATACTTCTGGACATTGTTTATGCCACTTAAAAATCAATCGCTTTTTTATCACCTCAAGTAGACTTAACTCCTGTTGGGCAAATCATTCTTACACCTTGCTACAGATGGACGACTGGAGCTAAATTATGCTGGACCTTACTAAAATCAAATGACTGCTTTAAGCACCTGATACCACATAGTAAAGCAGAGATACAGATTCTCTAACGAACACTCTTCCTGTCAATATACAATTCCTTAATTTTAGTATTTTTAATTTTAATTTTTGCCTGCTTCTACATTTTTCCCTTTATAATCAAATGGCAGTGAACACTAAGAGAGTTTTGCATTCTCTGCTGTCATTCTGCATGGTACCTTAACAGAGCAGTATGTCCCTACGTTGTAGTAAGGCAAAGCAGTGGGACTATGCTAAGACAAGATTAATTTCAAACTTCATTTGCATTTGTATTGTAAAGTTTATATGGGATTAAATACCTCAGAGCCAAATTAAATGCATAGGAGAACCGTACCTACAGAAAACATTAAAATCTTTTAATTTGTACATCTCAAAATTCATCTTGCTCTGATCTTTTACAAGATATCATTTAAGCCACTTGGTGATTTTTTATTTTAGGCTAATTGCCTTTGACTTATAACTTGAAATCTATTAATTTAGCAGTTAAAGAAATAACTTGGTTCGTAAGCAAGTAATAGTGAAACATGCTAAAGTTTGCCATTATTTAAGAGGCCATTGCAGTCTATTTCTCTTTCTGCCTATTTTTCTTAATATAACTATGATTAACATAAGATGAAACATTTTGTGGCCACTAAAAAGAATGGCAATGTTGGTCATGTCACAATTTGGGAAATATTTTGTGGTACACGTGTAGAAAAAGGAAACAAATATTGCATATACATTATGGTTACAACTACGTTAAGGTGAACTGGAGATTATTTGAAGGGAATACATAAATAAATTTCTTTCATGAAGATGATGACAATAAAGATATATGTTTTTAATTGTTTAATTATTTTTAAAAATTTGTGTGGGTACATAGTAGGTGTATGTATTTATGGGGTACATCAGATATTTTAGTACAGGCATGCAATGTGATATATATAATTTGTTTAAGGAAAATGCGCATTCCTTTTGTTTTCAAATACTTTAAAAATACAGTTTGGTAATTTAAAAATGTTTGATTAATCTTAATGAAATGGGAGTTAAATAAAATTTAAATTAAGGCATCTTATGTCAATTCATCAGTCCTCCATTTTTTTACATGTAACTTCAACTCCCAAAATATAAATAATAAAAATAAGTATTTTTTACCCCTGTCATTTAATACATCATTTTTGACACTCGTATTATTCAGGAGTTGCACTATAAGATCTCTTTAAAAAATAAGACAGATTATAGTGCAAATATAAATCTGTGTAAATCCTTCCTATTAGAGACAGAGAAATCATGGGAAATCTTTTAAAATTAAGACATTGAAGCAGGTGCTGAACTTACTAGTCAACACTTGAATGAATGTTCAAAAGATTTTTTAATTCATTAAGATCTGCTATGCAGTCAACCATCTTGCCATTTAGAAGACAAACCACCAGATTGATATAAGCCCATTGGAAATGCTGATGGAAAAAAATATATTTTTTAAATTGCCCTCATGTGTTTTCTTTTTTAATAATGGAATGCATATGTAATTTATAATTTGCCTTCCAAATTTATCATATCAATAGAGTAGCTTTATTATGAGTTATATGTTTTATTTGTTGACTTTGATCAAAACGCACATTTATTTTATTATTTACAATCATCATGTATTGAATGTATACATATGTAGCTTTCTCTCTCAATTAGATGTAGGTTTCCAGAGACTTGTTAATCTAGGAGACTTGGTTTCCACACCTGACTGCTTATGACTTGGAGTGTTTTACTAATGACAGAGATTTTGAGTCATATCCCCTAAAGAGTTATGTGAATCTGAATTGGAACCTGGCTAATTTAGAAAAAATACCATAAATGAGTCCACAGAGTTGCTGTCTTCCTCTAAATAATAACAGAGAGGCAAATGTCATCTTTGGCAGGTCAGTGAAGCAATTTTTTTCTCCTTATTGGTGCTTGTCTACCTGAGAGCCATAATGGGGGCAACAGCCCTTGTAATAATCCTGAGTACATTCTGTTCGTGCTCCAGATTGGTCCTACATTGTACCTACAAACTTCTTCCCACCTGGGCACCTTCTGGGCACCAAGTTCTGTGTTGAACACTTCATTTCTGAGCTGTCATTTCCTAGGGCACTAATGACTGCTCCCAAGGAGTAGAAGCTTGGGGCACTGTCTCACAAGATAATGATGTTTTATTTATTTTTTAAAATTTTCCTTGATTCTTATTTTAACTTTAAAAAAATTTTTTTCACAAACTTCATGTAGTGAGTGTAGAGATTATAATTGCGGATAACTTTCTCAGAGCTTTTCAGTGACATTTCTCAAAATTAACTTTGGCTACCTAGCCATTTCCAGATATTGATGTATTCTTCTTGGAAGTCTTAGCATTCAAATCTTATTTTTCCAAGTGTCAGACCAAGCCACGTTTTATTAGTCTATGGAATTTTCATCTTCTGTTTCACCTGTCTCTTCAAGTTATAAATAAATATTGAAAAATTTTACTCTATGTTGAACTAGTTTACAGTCCCACCAACAGTGTAAAAGTGTTCCTATTTCTCCACATCCTCTCCAGCACCTGTGGTTTCCTGACTTTTTAATGAATGCCATTCTAACTGGTGTGAGATGGTATCTCATTGTGGTTTTGATTTGCATTTCTCTGATGGCCAGTGATGATGAGCATTTTTTCATGTGTTTTTTGGCTGCATAAATGTCTTCTTTTGAGAAGTGTCTGTTCATATCCTTCACCCACTTTTTGATGGGGTTGTTTGTTTTTTTCTTGTAAATTTGTTTGAGTTCATTGTATATTTCGGATATTAGCCCTTTGTCAGATGAGTAGATTGCAAAAATTTTCTCCCATTCTGTAGGTTGCCTGTTCACTCAGATGGTGGTTTCTTTTGCTGTGCAGAAGCTCTTTAGTTTAATTAGATCCCAGCCATTGTGGAAGTCAGTATGGCGAATCCTCAGGGATCTAGAACTAGAAATACCATTTGACCCAGCCATCCCATTACTGGGTATATACCCAAAGGACTATAAATCATGCTGCTATAAAGACACATGCACACGTATATTTATTGCGGCACTATTCACAACAGCAAAGACTTGGAACCAACCCGAATGTCCAACAATGATAGACCGGATTAAGAAAATGTGGCACCTATACACCATGGAATACTATGCAGCCATAAAAAATGATGAGTTCATGTCCTTTGTAGGGACATGGATGAAGCTAGAAACCATCATTCTCAGCAAACTATCGCAAGGACAAAAAACCAAACACCACATATTCTCACTCATAGGTGGGAACTGAACAATGAGAACACATGGACACAGGAAGGGCAACATCACACACCAGGGCCTGTTGTAGGGTAGAGGGAGGGGGGAGGGATAGCATTAGGAGATATACCTAATGCTAAATGACGAGTTAATGGGTGCAGCACACCAGCATGGTGCATGTATACATATGTAACAAACCTGCACGTTGTGCACATGTACCCTAAAACTTAAAATATAATAATGATAAAAAAAGAAAAAAGAAAAAAAGAACAATTTCACTCTATATCTTTGTCTTGTTGAATTCTTTCTAAATAAATAAAAGTTTTAAAAAATCTAGAAAGGCATTCTACCATTTTATTTTTCATTCCCTTCTATATGATATCATGATTTTTCTACAGCAGTGCTTACTTTCCAGTGAAGATGTAACAGGAATTATATAATTTAAATTTTCTAGTAGTTATACTAAAAAATAAAAAAGTAAAATTAAGTGTAATAAATTTGTTAACTAAATGTATCCAAAATGTTATAATTTCAACACACAGTATAAGAACATCATTCATGAGATAGTTTACATTCTTTTTTTTATCAAGTCTTCACAATCTGGTGTATATTTTAATACTTGCATCACATCTTGATTTGGATGCTGAATTTTTCTCAGAAATGCTTAACCTGTATGTAGATTTCATACAATTTACAGTTGAAGAAGTACATCCACCTGTCCAAGTGTCTTCAAGCATAATTTATCATTTTCTAAAAACGGAACTGTATCAGTTTTTAACTTTAAACTTAAATGGGTTAACGTTAAATAAAAACTCAGTTCCTCCCTCACACTAGCCGTGTTTCAAGTGCCTGATAACCCCATGCAATTAGGAACTATTATATCAGACAAGGTTGCTCAAGGAACAGACTGCATACATCTTAGTAGTAGTAGGTTTCACTTCCTACATGCTGTGATTTTTGTCAAATGACAACTATTTTGAGACTCATTTGGTTTATCTATAAAACTGGGTTAATAATGTAACTGCAGGTTGAGCATTCCTAATCTGAAAATCCAAACTTCTAAATACTCTAATATCTGAAACTTTTTGAGCACTGACAGATGCCACAAGTGAACAATTCCACACTTGACTTTGTGTGACAGGTTGCAATCAAAAGTTTGTTTCATCTACAGATTATTTTAAAATATTGTATAAAATTACCTTCGGGCTATATGTTTGAAGTATCTATGAAACATAAATGAATCTCATGTTCAGAGTTGAATCCCATCCCCAAGATTTCTCATTTGGGATATGCAAATATTCCAAAATGAGAAAAAAGTCAGGAATCTGCCACATTTCTGCTCTCAAGCGTTTCACATAAGAGATCCTCAACCTGTGTTTCATTGGGTTGTTGTTATAATTACATGAGAAAACACAAAGCATTTAATAAATATTAGTGAATATCATCATTGTGGTCATTATACTACAGTTAGACCAGTGGACCCTTTAAAAAATCTAAGAAAAGTTGCCATCTGTTTCACATAAGACACAAACACAGTATTCACCTATTTGCATATAATTTCAGTGGGTTCAGGACAGCCACTCAAAGCCCATTAACACCTTTGTTAAGTGTCCTTAGGCTCCATATTTACATTTTTTAAATTATTAATTGTTGTATAGCTCCAGCTACCAAGACTTCAGTTTTCCCTTAAAACATTTGTGACTATGTCACAGAATTATTAGAGGATATGAGTTCATATTAACCAGGATGCTTATTTACCAGTATAATGCTGAATCATTTAGTTATGCCTCAAGATCTCATTGGTGTTCTTCCATATTTACCTTTTACACTAATTTTCTGGTGACGCACAGAGGAAATGCTTCTTATTTACCTGACATATAAATGAATGTATATAATTGAAGATAAAGTTATTTTTGTATGCAAATTAAACATTGTTTTTCTTAGTTTTCAAAAAATATTTGACTATCATTAAAGCAATTATCTTTCAACAGCAAAATTTGAATCATATGCAATAAAATGCAAGATCTTTAAAATATACCTTAACTAGAACCATGTATGTTTAAATAATCCCACAACAGTAAATGTATTGCTATTAAATGATCTGCCGTAAAAATATGTATGTGTGTAAAATGTGGCATTCAAGCTGGTTTAAAATGTAAATTGTCTAAGAAATACATTTAAGCAAAAAAAAAAAAATAGGTATTAGTCTCCAATGGGCAAAATTTTATATTAAAGAAGCTGTAAGATGCTAAAAGTGACTCTTTTTTTTCATTTTGAAATATCCACTATTGCAAAATACAAAGCTGTGGTTTAAAAATTCTACATGCTAAGCTTTCATGACTTTTATCCAGGTAACACGGAGGCCCCATGGTGGGGTAAAATGAGCACAGTTAGTTTTCTCTACGCATATTCTAGCCCTGTGGCCTAGGCAATACTTTTCCTCTCTCTAAGCACCACTTTCTTCTTCTGCATACGTTGAAGAAATAAAACAAAATTTAAGTTTATTGTTACGTTGTTTTTTCCCCAGGAATAAATAAGTCGGATATAATATGCGAACTACCTAGCTCAAAATGGGGAGTTAATAAATCAGGTTCCCATCCTCTTTCTACATCCCTAATTTGTAATCAAAATAAATTACAAATGTTATTTTGGGTGCTGTGTAGGGAGATCCAGAGATACCATTGAGGAAACAAATATAAACATTTCTTTGAAAGGGAGGTAGAAAGGGCAGTCATTGACAAGCCACAAAGAAAATTTTCATTCTGTTGACACTGTCCCCTGTGATGTAAGACATGAATCCCCCAGTAGACAAGAACAAATACTGGTCTCCCTTTCTTTTCTTGCAGTTCCTTGGTTTAGTGTCCAAAGACCACAAATTCTATTGCTTTAAGAAGCCAGTCAGCCTAATTGTAGGAAGTAGAAAGATATTAAATACAGATGGTGTTTTAAAAACTGTGATGAATAGAAATGTACATGCCATGTATAAAGGGATTCAGATTCAGATTTTTAAAAACCATTCAGATTTTTAAAAGCCAATGTATAGCCTTCAGTTTGCCACCTGACAATCAACAAATGTCTATGTCAGTCTTTGCAGACATACATAACTCAAAAAAAACAAATTGTTGGTTAATATCTAAACCTTCAAGATTTGCGCTGATTCTAGATTTGTGCAAAGGCTAAGGTGGCTTCTCAGAATCCATCAAAATCCCAAAGTAGCCAGCCAGGCTGCCCTGGGATACCATAGTTCCTCCTCTTGCAAACATGTGGTTACTGCCAGACTATATAACATCTACAAAATGGGGCAGTAATACTACCTAAGACGTAGGATTGTTGTGAGGATAAAATAAATTAATATTTGAAAAACATTTAGACAATACCTAAAACCCAGCAAGAACTCAACAGATGTTGTCTCTTCTTTTTATTACATTCATTCTTAGAACTATCTTTACCTCAAAAAAACTCCCTAAATATACCAACTGCTGTTTTGATTATAAAGAATCCAAGCTACTGAATTGGAAAGAAAAAATGGGATATTTGGAGCACTTTTTAATGGGATGTTCTAGGAAATGAGGTGTCACGTGGTGTAGATTTGCTTCCGTGTATTTATTTGTTTCTGAAGTCAATATAGAAATCTCCAGGTAGGGATGTCTTTTGAATGTCTGTCTAAGTTCTTAGAAGGAAGATCTTATATGCTCTATATAGTCTAAAAATATAGGGTGTGTTGGAGTGTAGAAATTTAGCAATGTAACAGCAGCTCTACTTTGTTAAGATTACTCTATGATTCATTTGTGTAATGGTGGAAATTATATGTATAGCTACCATGCTTAAAACTTTTCAGAAATATACTGTTTAGAATAATCATAATGTAAAATGGAGCTGAATTAGATGTTTCACAAAATTGGACTTTATACAGTGATGTTTAAGTTATCAATATAAAGTTACAGTGCTAAAGGAACCTTAAAGTTTTGCTATTCTTTTTTATAATAACTAAATGAGATATTGCTTAAAATTTCTTGAAGTCTCAGAGTATTTAGAATTCCAAAGTACATATTTGTGTTAACATAAATCCTTCTAGAAGCAATCTGAATATATCAAACTCATTTTTTTCTGGAAGTTCTAAAGCTAAAAAAAAACAGGAAACAAATTACCAACAAAACAATTACAATAAAAGATACTACTTAGAGTGATAAGGCAAGCCACAGATGGGGAGAAGGTATCTGCAGTGCATATCCCCAAAAAAAGAACTCATGTCAAGAGTATAAGAAGAACTCTCACCATAGAAAAAGGGTGAAACTCTTTACTGGGCACCTCACAAAACAGGCAATTCATCTGACCAAAAAGCTTAGGAAAATGTACATAATGAGATTTCTCATGGGAAAATGCATATCATATTAAAACTACAATAAGAAAAGAACACAAGTGCAAAAAGCAAAACAGTCAGATATGTTGACTTACCCACCAATAGCTAAATGATAAAATCAAATTTTGCCAAAGATGTGTGACAACTGAAACATCACATGTTGATGGAATGAGAGAATAATAATAGAATCATCTAGGAAAACTTTTGGCAGCAACTGTAGTGAAGTATATGCTTATTCTACTATCCAGAAATTCCAATATAAGGTATATACTCAAGTGAAATCAGTGCATAAGATGCTTCAAGAATGTTCCTCCCAGCTTTTAATTTTTAGCTGACATTTATTTTATTAGCCTAAAACTGGTAACAACCCAAATGTCATGAAGAGTGCAATGGATAAATAAATTGTAGTATAACCATAAATTGAAATACAGCCTGAAATTTAAAAAGAATCAACTCCCACCATACAATACTCAGCAATCACATTAACAGAACGGTGAGTAAAAGAACCAAGACACAAAAGACTACACAGTATGCAACCTCATTTATGTGAATTTCAACAACAAGCAGACCTGCTCTGTAGTAATAGAAATCAGAATAGCTAGAACCTCTGGGTTGACTAAGATGAGGCAAAAGAAGCCTTCTGAGAAATTGTCTATATTTGAATCCGGCTGGTTATATGGGTGCATATATTTTTTTAAAAAATCACTTAAAATTTGTGTACACTTAGGATTTGTCCACTTCAAGTTATGTTGTAACTTAAAAAGAAACTCCCTACACTGTGACTAAATAATGAACATGAATAATCCTGTAGTATTTTAGCAAAATAATGGGAAGGACTGCTGTAAGCAAATACTTTTTTTTCTTTTTTTTATTATACTGTAAGTTCTAGTGTACATGTGCACATAAGTGTTACATATGTATACATGTGCCATGTTGGTGTGCTGCACCCATTAACTCATCATTTACATTAGGTATATCTCCCAAAGCTATCCTTCCCCCCTCCCCCTACCCCATGAGAGGCCCTGGTGTGTGATGTTCCCCTTCCTGTGTCCATGTGTTCTCATTGTGCAATTCCCACCTATGAGTGAGAACATGCAGTGTTTGGTTTTTTGTCCTTGTGATAGTTTGCTAAGAATGATGGTTTCCAGCTTCATCCATGTCCCTACAAAGGACATGAACTCATTTTTTATGGCTGCATAGTATTCCATGGTGTATATGTGCCACATTTTCTTAATCCAGTCTACCAGTGGTGGACATTTGGGTCGGTTCCAAGTCTTTGCTATTGTAAATAGTGCCACAATAAACATACCTGTGCATGTGTTTTTATAGCTGCATGATTTATAATCCTTTGAGTATATACCCAATAATGGGATGGCTGGGTCAAATGTATTTCTAGTTCTAGATGCTTGAGGAATCGCCACACTGTCTTCCACAATGGTTGAACTAGTTTACAGTCCCACCAACAGTGTAAAAGTGTTCCTATTTCTCCACATCCTCTCCAGCACCTGTTGTTTCCTGACTTTTTAATGATGGCCATTCTAACTGGTGTGAGATGATATCTCATTGTGGTTTTGATTTGCATTTCTCTGATGGCCAGTGATGATGAGCATTTTTTCACGTGTCTGTTGGCTGCATAAATGTCTTCTTTTGAGAAGTGTCTGTTCATATCCTTTGCCCACTTTTTGATGGGGTTGTTTGTTATTTTCTTGTAAATTTGTTTGAGTTCATTGTAGATTCTGGATATTAGCCCTTTGTCAGATGAGTACGTTGCAAAAATTTTCTCCCATTCTGTAGGTTGCCTGTTCACTCTGATGGTAGTTTCTTTGGCTGTACAGAAGCTCTTTAGTTTAATTAGATTCCATTTGTCAATTTTGGCTTTTGTTGCCATTGCTTTTGGTGTTTTAGTCATGAAGTCCTTGCCCATTTCTATGTCCTGAATGGTATTGCCTAGGTCTTCTTCTAGGGTTTTTATGGTTTTAGGTCTAACACGTAAGTCTTTAATCCATCTTGAATTAATTTTTGTATAAGGTGTAAGGAAGGGCTCCAGTTTCAGCTTTCTACATATGGCTAGCCAGTTTTCCCAGCACCATTTATTAAATAGGGAATCCTTTCCCCATTTCTTGTTTTTGTCAGGTTTGTCAAAGATCAGATGGCTGTAGATGTGTGGTATGATTTCTGAGGGCTCTGTTCTGTTCCATTGGTCTATATCTCTGTTTTGGTACCAGTACCATGCTGTTTTGGTTACTGTAGACTTGTAGTATGGTTTGAAGTCAGGTAGTGTGATGCCTCCAGCTTTGTTCTTTAGGCTTAGGATTGACTTGGCAATGCGGGCTTTTTTTTGGCTCCATATGAACTTTAAAGTTTTTTTTCCAATTCTGTGAAGAAAGTCATTGGTAGCTTGATGGGGATGGCATTGAATCAATAAGTTACCTTGGGCAGTATGTCCGTTTACACAATATTGATTCTTCCTATCCATGAGCATGGAACGTTCTTCCATTCGTTTGTGTCCTCTTTTATTTCATTGAGCAGTGGTTTGTAGCTCTCCTTGAAGAGGTCCTTCACATCCCTTGTAAGTTGGATTCCTGGTTATTTTATTCTCTTTGAAGCAATTGTGAATGGGAGTTTACTCATGATTTGGCTCTCTGTTTGTCTGTTATTGGTGTTTAAGAATGCTTGTGATTTTTGTACATTGATTTTGTATCCTGAGACTTTGCTGAAGTTGCCTATCAGCTTAAGGAGATTTTGGGCTGAGATGATGGCGTTTTCTAAATATACAATCATGTCATCTGCAAACAGGGACAATTTGACTTCCTCTTTTCCTTTATTTCTTTCTCCTGCCTGATTGCCCTGGCCAGAACTTCTAACACTACGTTGAATAGGAGTGGTGAGAGAGGGCATCCCTGTCTTGTGCCAGTTTTCAAAGGGAATGCTTCCAGTTTTTGCCCATTCAGTATGATATTGACTGTGGGTTTGTCTTAAGTAGCTCTTATTATTTTGAGATACGTCCCATCAGTACTTAATTTATTGAGAGTTTTGAACATGAAGCGTTGTTGAATATTGTCAAAGGCCTTTTCTGCATCTGTTGAGATAATCATATGGTTTTTGTCTTTGGTTCTGTTTATATGCTGGAGTACATTTATTGATTTGCGTATGTTGAACCAGCCTTGCATCCCAGGAATGAAGCCCACTTGATGATGGTGGATAAGCTTTTAGATGTGCTGCTGCATTCGGTTTGCCAGTATTTTACTGAGCATTTTTGCATCAATGTTCATCAAGGATATTGGTCTAAAATTCTCTTTTTTTGTTGTGTCTCTGCCAGGCTTTGGTATCAGGATGATGCTGGCCTCATAAAATGAGTTAGGTAGGATTCCCTCTTTTTCTATTGATTGGAATAGTTTCAGAAGGAATGGTACCAGCTCCTCCTTTTACCCCTGGTAGAATTCAGCTGTGAATCGATCTGGTCTGGGACTTTTTCTGGTTGGTAAGCTATTAATTATTGCCTCAATTTCAGAGCCTGTTATTGGTCTATTCAGGGATTCAGCTTCCTCCTGGTTTAGTCTTGGGAGGGTGTATATGTCCAGGAATTTATCCATTTCTTCTAGATTTTCTAGTTTATTTGTGTAGAGGTGTGTATAGTATTCTCTGATGGTAGTCTGTATTTCTGCGGGATCGGTGTGATATCCCCTTTATCATATTTATTGTGTCTATTTGATTCTTCTCTCTTTTCTTTTTTCTTAATCTTGCTAGTAGTCTATCCATTTTTTTGATCTTTTCAAAAAACCAGCTCCTGGATTCATTGTTTTTCTGAAGGGTTTTTTGTGTCTCTATTTCCTTCAGTTCTGCTCTGATTTTAGTTCTTTCTTGCCTTCTGTTAGCTTTTCAATGTGTTTGCTCTTGCTTCTCTAGTTGTTATAATTGTGATGTTAGGGTGTCAATTTTAGATCTTTCCTGCTTTCTCTTGTGGGCATTTAGTGTTATAAATTTCCCTCTACACACTGCTTTGAATGTGTCCCAGAGGATCTGGTATGTTGTGTCTTTGTTCTCACTGGTTTTAAAGATCATCTTTATTTCTGCCTTGATTTCGTTATGTACCCAGTAGTCATTCAGGAGCAGGTTATTCAGTTTCCATGTAATTGTGTGGTTTCGAATGAGTTTCTTAATCCTGAGTTCTAGTTTGATTGCACTGTGGTCTGAGAGACAGTTTGTTATAATTTCTGTTCTTTTACATTTGCTGAGGAGTGCTTTACTTCCAACTATGTGGTCAATTTTGGAATAAGTGCGATGTGGTGCTGAGAAGAATGTATATTCTGTTGATTCGGGGTGGAGAGTTCTGTAGATGTCTATTAGGTCCGCTTGGTGCAGAGCTGAGTTCAATTCCTGGATATCCTTGTTAACTTTCTGTCTCATTGATCTGTCTAATGTTGACAGTGAGGTGTTAAAGTCTCCCATTATTATTGTGTGTGAGTCTGAGTCTCTTTGTAGGTCTCTAAGGACTTGCTTTATGAATCTGGGTGCTCCTGTATTGGGCGCATATATATTTAGAATAGTTAGCTCTTCTTGTTGAATTGATCCCTTTACCATTATGTAATGGCCTTCTTTGTCTCTTTTGATCTTTGTTGGTTTAAAGTCTGTTTTATCAGAGACTAGGATTGCAACCCCTGCCTTTTTTTGTTTTCCATTTGCTTGGTAGATCTTCCTCCATGCCTTTGTTTTGAGCCTATGTGTGTCTCTGCATGTGAGATGGGTCTCCTGAATACAGCACACTGATGGGTCTTGAATGGAACACAGCACACTGATGGGTCCCGAATACAGCACACTGATGGGACTCTTTATCCAATTTGCCTTAGCCCATTTACATTTAAGGTTAATATTGTTATGTGTGAATTTGATCCTGTCATTACGATGTTAGCTGGTTATTTTGCTCGTTAGTTGATGCAGTTTCTTCCTAGCCTTGATGGTCTTTACATTTTGGCATGTTTTTGCAGTGGCTGGTACCGGTTGTTCCTTTCCATGTTTAGTGCTTCCTTCAGGAGCTCTTTTAGGGCAGGCCTGGTGGTGACAAAATCTCTCAGCATTTGCTTGTCTGTAAAGTATTTTATTTCTCCTTCACTTATGAAGCTTAGTTTGGCTGGTTATGAAATTCTGGGTTGAAAATTCTTTCATTAAGAATGTTGAATATTGGCCCTCTCTGTCTTATGGCTTGTAGAGTTTCTGCCGAGAGATCCACTGTTAGTCTGATGGGCTTCCCTTTGTGGGTAACCCGACCTTTCTCTCTGGCTGCCCTTAACATTTTTTCCTTCATTTCAAGTTTGGAGAATCTGACAATTATGTGTCTTGGAGTTGCTCTTCTCGTATCTTTGTGGTGTTCTCTGTATTTCCAGAATTTGAATTTTGGCCTACTTTGCTAGGTTGGGGAAGTTCTCCTGGATAATATCCTGCAGAGTGTTTTCCAACTTGGTTGCATTCTCCCCGTCACTTTCAGGTACACCAATCAGATGTAAATTTCTTCTTTTCACATAGTACCATATTTCTTGGAGGCTTTGTTCATTTCTTTTTACTTTTTTTTCTCTAAACTTCTCTTCTCACTTCATTTCATTAATTTGGTCTTCAGTCACAGATACCCTTTCTTCCAGTTGATCGAACTGGCCACTGAAACTTGTGCATTCATCACGTAGTTCTCGTGCCATGGTTTTCAGCTCCATCAGGTCATTTAAGGACTTCTCTACACTGGTTATTCTGTTAGCCATTTGTCTAATCTTTCTTCAAGGTTTTTAGCTTCTTTGCGATGGATTCAAACTTCCTCTTTTAGCTCGGAGAAGTTTTATCGTCTGAAGCCTTCTTCTCTCAACTCATCAAAGTCATTCTCCGTCCAGGTTTGTTCTGTTGCTGGCAAGGGGCTGCGTTCCTTTGGAGGGGGAGAGGCACTCTGATTTTTAGAATTTTTAGTTTTCTGCTCTGTTTTTCTCCCCATCTTTGTGGTTTTATCTACCTTTGGTCTTTGATGGTGGTGACGTACAGATGGGGTTTTGGTGTGAATGTCCTTTCTGTTTGTTAGTTTTCCTTCTAACAGTCAGGACCCTCAGCTGCAGGTCTGTTGGAATTTGCTGGAGGTTCACTCCAGACCCTGTTTGCCTGGGTCTCAGCAGTGAAGGCTGCAGAACACCAAATATTGGTGAACAGCAAATGTTGCTGCCTGATCATTCCTCTGGAAGCTTCATCTCAGAGGGGTACCCAGCTGTGTGAGGTGTCAGTCTGACCCTACTGGGGGGTGCCTCCCAATTAGGCTACTCGGGGGTCAAGGACCCACTTGAGGAGGCAGTCTGTCCGTTCTCAGATCTCAAACTCCATGCTGGGAGAACCATTACTCTCTTCAAAGCTGGCTGATAGGGACATTTAAGTCTGCAGAGGTTTCTGCTGCCTTTTGTTCGGCTATGCTCTGCCTCCAGAGGTGGCGTCTACAGAGGCAGGCAGGCCTCCTTGAGCTGCGATGGGCTCCACCCAGGTCGAGCCTCCTGACTGCTTTGTTTGCCTACTCAAGCCTCAGCAATGGTGGGCGTCCCTCCCCCAGCCTTGCTGCCACCTTGCAATTCTATCTCTGGCTGCTGTGCTAGCAATAAGTGAGGATCCATGGAAATGGGACCCTCTGAGCCAGCATGGGATATAATCTCCTGGTGTGCCATTTGCTAAGACCATTGGAAAAGTGCAGTATTAGGGTGGGAGTGACCCGATTTTCCAGGTGCCATCTGTCACAGCTTCCCTTGACTAGGAAAGGGAATTCTCTGACCCCTTGTGCTTCCCAGGTTAGGTGATGCCTCACCCTGCTTCAGTTCATGCTCAGTGGGCTGCAGCCACTGTCCTGCACCCACTGTCTGACAAGTGCTAGTGAGATGAACCTGGTACCTCAGTTGGAAATGCAGAAATCACCCATCTTCTGCGTCACTCACACTGGGAGCTGTAGACTGGAGCCGTTCCTCTTTGGCCATCTTGGAACCGCCCCCAGCAAATACTTTTATATCTAAAATAAATAGACATCATGTCAGCCAAAGAACAAATAGCAAGATTCTTTATTGCTGTTTCATTCTTTTATTATGCTGTTTCATTCTTGTATATGATATATAAAATTCGATTTAAAATCTTCGCACTACCCTTTAGTAGGGTTACCATTTGCCAAATGAAAAGCATCCTCAAGAGGGCGTGGCATAAGAAAAATCTTCACCCAAGTGTGTGCTTGAATGTTTTAGAAGACTTAAACAGCCATTCCATTTGGTCGAAAGGTGGATCCCAGAAACATCTGACATAAACATTTCTATCTCATGTCATCTTTTAAGACACCTTCTTAATGAATACAAATATATGTACACCTTGGGTTCCAACGTGGACTCTTCTTGATAACAAAGATTTTTTCTTACTTGAAATATTTGAGGAAATAGTTTGCAGCATTTCCCATAGCATCTGAGCTTATTTACTTGGCTTCCCAGTATTTAGCCCACAGCTAGGAATTTGAGAAAGCTGTTGATGAACTTTGAGGGCGAAAATTCCCTCCAGGTTCCAAGGTGACCAGTGTGCTCTTCCTCTGCAAGTACTGCTCTGTCTGAAGTTTTCCTCAGAGAAATAAATAAAGCTTCAGGTCTCATGCATTTTCAATGAGAAACCTTATGCAAAGAATATTACCAAAATCACATTCTTGGCATTTCTTCAGTCACACTTTTATATCTAACTGTTCCTTTTATGGGCAACATATCCTCCAAGGATCATAACACTTATGCCATAATTATCAACACTAAAGCAACAAGTCCACTCCAGAGAATTTAATATCATTTAACTTCAAAATTATGTCATTTCTGCATGGGTGTTTATGCCAAATATTTCTTATGACTTATTTTAACAAAATAAAATGTTAGCAAAAATTATCAATTCCCTTCTAAGATGTTTAAACAAATTTTCTAACATAAGCTGATTGCAAAAGTAAGAAGAAATTGAACCAGTGTATTTTCAATAGTAACATTTGAAATCCACCCTTTTGCTAGTGGGCAACTTGAGGTGTTTTAAAATAAAAACCATATTGATGCTATATAAATTATGTAATAATATTCCTTGGAGAGAAAATTTCTTTGGAACAACATTTTTGTTTCTCCCTCATTTTTGGTGTCTTTAATAATGAATATATATTTCTAACTTTGAAATAATTATAGATTTTTTAACTTTCATTTTAAGTTCAAGGGTGCATGTGCAGGATGTGCAGGTTTGTTAAATAGATGAACATGGAGATAATGGGGGTTTGTTGTACAGATTATTTCATCACTCAGGCATTAAGCCTAATATCAATTAGCTACTTTTCTTGATTCTATCCCTCCTCCCACCCTCTGATAGGCCCCAGTATGTGTTGTTCCTCTCTATATGTCCATGTGTTCTCTTCAGTTAGCTCCCACTTGTAAGTGAGAACATGAGGCTTTTGGTTTTCTATTCCTGAATTATTTGCTAGGAATAATAGCCTCCAGTTACATCCACGTCCCTGAAAAAGACATGATCTCATTCTTTTTTATGGCTGCATAGTATTACATGTTATATATTTACCACATGTTCTTTATCCAGCCATTCATTGATGAGCATTTGGGTTGATTCCGTGTCTTTACTATTTTGAATTGTGCTGCAATGAACACATGCATGCATGTGTCTTTATAATAGAACAATTTATATTCCTTTGGGTTTATACCCAGTAATGGGATTGCTGGGTTGAATGGTATTTCTGTCTCTAGGTCTTTAAGGAATCACTACACTGTCTTCCACAATGTCTGAACTAATTTATGCTCCCATCAAGAGTGTATAAATGTTCCTTTTTATCCACAACATCACCAGCATCTGTTATTTTTTGACTTTTTAATAATAACCATTGTGACTGATGTGAGATGGTATCTCATTGTGGTTTTGATTTACATGTCTTTAATGATCAGTGATGTTGATCTCTTTATCATATGCTTGTTGACCACATGTATGTCTTCTTTTGAGAAGTGTCTGTTCATGTCCTTTGCCCACTTTTTAATGGGGTTGTTTGTATTTTTTTTGTAAATTTGTTTAAGTTACTATAGATGCTGGATATTAGGCATTTGTCAGATACATAGTTTACAAAATTTTCTGCCATTCCGTAGATTGTCTGTTTACTCTGTTGATAGTTTATTTTGGTGTGTAGAAGCTCTTTAGTTTAATTAGTTCCCGTTTGTCAATTTCTGCTTTTGTTGCAGTTGCTTTTGGGGTCATTATAAAATCTTTGCTCGTGTTTATGTCCTGAGTGGTATTGGCTATATTCCAGGGTTTTTATAGTTTTAGGTTTTACATTTAGTCTTGAGGCAGTAATAAATAGCCTACCAACCAAAAAAAGCCCAAGACCAGACGGATTCACAGCTGAATTCTACCAGATATACAAAGAAGAGCCAGTAGCATTCCTACTGAAAATTTTCCAAAAAAATGAAAAGGAGCGAGTCCTCCCTAACTTATTCTATGAGGGAAGCATCATCCTGATACCAAACCTGGCAAAGAAACAACAAAAAAAGAAAACTTCAGCCCAATGTCCTTGATGAACAGTGATGCAAATACCCTCAACAAAATGCTGGCAAACAGAATCCAGCAGCACATCAAAAAGCTTATCCACCACAACTCAAGTAGGCTTCATCCCCAGGATGTAAGGTCAGTTCAACATACACAAATCAATAAATGTGATTCATCACATAAACAGGACTAAAGACAAAACCTCATGATTATCTCAATAGATGCAGGAAAGGCTTTTGATAAAATTCAACATCACTTCATGTTCAAAACTGTTAATAAATTAGGTATTGAAGGAACATACCTCAAAATAATAAGAGCCATATATGACAAACCCACGGCTAACATCATACTGAATGGGCAAAAGCTGAAGTATTCCCTTTTAAAACCAGCACCAGACTGGGATATCTTCTCTCACAACTCCTGTTCAACACAGTACTGGAAATTCTGGCCATAGCAGTCAGGCAAGAGAAGTAAATAAAGGGCATCCAAATAAGAAAAGAGGAAATCAAGCTATCCCTGTTTGCAAATGGCATGACCCCATGTCTAGAAAACCCCATTATGTCAGCCTAAAGCTTCCTCAGCTGATAAGCAACTCCAGTAAAGTCTTAAGATACAAAATCAATGTACGAAAATTGTGCCAGCATTCCTGTACACCAACAACAGTCAAGCTGAGGGATAAATCTCAGAAGACATTCCATTCACAATTGGCATGAAAGGAATAAAATAACTAGGAATACAGCTGACAAGAAAAGTGAAGGATCTCTACAAGGAGAGTACAAACCACTACTCAAAGAAATCAGAGATGATACAAACAAATGGAAAAACAGTCCATGTTCATGGATAAGAAGAATCAATATTGTTAAAATGGCCATACCACCCAAAGCAATTTATAGATTCAATGCTATTCCCATTAAACTACCACTGACATTCTTCACAGAACTAGAAAAAACTGTTTTAAAATTCATATGGAACCAAAAACTAACCCAAGTAGCCAAAACAATCCTAAGCAAAAAGAACAAAGCTGGAGGCATCATGCTACACAACTTCAAACTATATTGCAGGGCTACAGTAACCAAAACGGCATGGTACTGGTACAAGAACAGACTCATAGACCAATGGAACAGAATACAGAAATAATTATAGATTTTTATTTGTAAATGAAAACTTGATAGAAACATATATCTGAAATTGAAATGCATGATATATATACAATTTGTCTTCTTATGACAGACCACAGTTATTAACTCCACAGCAATATAAACAGACACATTCCAGGCCTGCTGCTTAACCCCAGACTGTACTATGATATGATTGTTTTCAAGTATTTACTAGGAGATCTTTTTAAAATTAACTTTTAAATGAGTTAACTTAAAGAAAATATGCTTTACATGCTATGACAAAATCATATTTATTTTCTTAACTCTGAAGAGCAGTAATTATATCTTTAATAAGCTTTTTATTTTAGAATAATTTTATATTTGCAGATGTCTTAATTCATTTTTCATTGCTATAGAGGAATACCTGAGGCTGAGTTCTTTATAAAGGAATTTATTTGTCTCACGATTCAGCAGCCTGTACAAGATGCATGGCACCAGCATCTGTTTCTAGTGAGGACCTCAGGAAATATTCAATCATGGTGGAAGGGGAAGGGGAGCCTGCATGTCACATGATGAGAGAGGACATGAGAGAAAGAGTAGGTGTCAGGCTCCTTGTAGCAATCAGATGTCATGGGAACTAATAGAGTGAGAACTCACTCATTAACTCAAGGACAGCACCAAATCATTCATGTGGGTTCTTCTCCCCCATGACTGAAACACCTCCTCCCATGCACCACCTCCAACATTGGGTCAAATTTCAGCATGAGACGCGAGGTGCCAAGCATCCAAACTATATCAGCAAAAAAGTTTCAGAAATAGTATGGAGAATTCCCATATACCTCACATCCAATTTCCCCTGTTTTTAATACCTTACATTAGTATGCTACATTTGTAATAACTACAGTTATGACTCAATATTGATACATTATTATTAAGTCCGAACATTATTCAGATTCCCTTAGTTTTCTTTAAAGTTCTTTTTTTCTATCCTAGGATCCCGTCCAGGATACCACATTATGGTCACTTGTCATGTCTCCTTAGTCTCCCCTTGTCTGGGACAGTTTCTTCCAAATTTCCTTGTTTTTGATTACCTTGATTATCTTGAGAACTGGCCAAATATTGTGCAGAATTTTCCTGAATTTGGGTTTGCTGATGGTTTTTGTCTTGATTAAAATGGGATTATGGGTTTGGTGTAGGAATGCCACGAAAGTAAAATGCTCTTCTGATTACATCATACCAAGAGTACATGCTACCAACATGATTTAGCACTGTTGATGTTAACATTGATTGCCTGACTTGAGGTGGAGTTTTTCATGTTTCTCTATTGGAAAGTTACTACTTTTCCCCTCTTTTCCTTATTGTATTCTTTGAAGGAAGTCCCCATGCTCAATGCTCAGCCCATCCTTATGGGTTTGGTAATTATTCTCCAACTTTTTGAGGCAGGAGTGCTTATATGAATTATTTGAAATTATTTGGAGTTAAAACAGAAAGTTTATGTATTATCCCTCACTTTTTAGTAGTTTAAGCAATCATTTAGATTTGTATGTGATCTTGGTTATTTATTTTATACTTTGGGTTTAATCCAATACTTTTTATTGTTGTTACTCAAATTTTTCCAGCTTTCTTTGACCATTGGTAGTTCTTTCAGTTGGCCCCTGTGTCCCTTTGAAATATCTTCATTACTGTGAGGTTTTTGTTCTGTTTCATTTTGGGGATTGGTCTTTCTGTTTGTTTTTTCATTTGTTTTTAGCATGTACATACTTTCTTGTACTACAAAATGTTCCAGGAAAGAAATAATTACATTTTTTAAAGTGCCAACATAAACTTAATAATCTGGAGCAACTTGTTACTAAGGTCGGGACCATGTGTTTGCCTTCCTTAGCAAGCAATCTTTCCTCAATTTAATGTATATGGATAACACTCGTAACTCAGTCCTGATATTTTGATAAAAGAGCTAATTATAACAAGTGCCATAAGTAATCTGAATTGACATTAGAGATAGTAACAGTGTGTTTTATTTGCCTCAATGTGCCCTAAGGAAAGGTGATTGATTAAAAATTTTTTTTTTAAGTTTTGCTTCATTCTATAATGACATGATTGTTTCTGCTATACTAGATATCCTCAGAACAAGCAGTTTTCATGGGAGGATGAAAGACTTTTAGAATCCAAGAAGATTCTGTCTCATTACCTTTTTTTCTATCATATCTGTTAGAATTTACAGTTTTAATCAGGTAATACTCCTGGGAAGTAAAAGTTGCATGAAGGAAGAAAACATTAATAGATTTCTTCAAACAATAATATGAAATTATTCCAGTAGTGTTATAATAAAGGGAGTTCTAACAGAAACATCTGGATATGCAATGTATCATTAACAAGTTATTCATGTAACTAAAGATCAGGTTAATTGCTTATCAAATATAATTCCAACTATTCTCTAAAATAAAAAATGAGAGATCCATGAAGTGAAACATTTGCATAGTTCAAATCAAGGTACAAAGATGAAGGGATTCTCTATTATTTTGGTATGAAAACTCTTATTTTCTCTACAATCTGACTTATTTTCAATTTCCTACACAGTATTATTCTATGTCATTTTACATGTGAAATAATTAACTCTCAATCAACTAATCTAGCTATTTTCATGACATACATAGCTCTGTCTTCTTTTAACTCCACGTCACCTTTTATCTTCCTGTTGTTTTTGTATAGAAATATTTGGAATAGGAAAAACAAATTTTTTAATACAGAAGACTTGTCTCTCAAGCCATTTGCTTGAGAAAGCTAAGAGTTTTAAGTAACCATCTCCCAATGAGAAAATTAGTCTTTGTGAGTACTTTTTTACAACTGAGACTCCTTCCTTCCTTCCTCCCTTCCTTCCTTCCTTCCTTCCGTCCTTCCTCCCTCCTTTCCTTCTTTCCTTCCTTCCTTCATTCCTTCTTTCCCTCCTTCCTTCCTTCCTTACTCTCTCCCTCCCTCCTTCTGTTTCTTCTTTTATCCATTTTCTTTCCTTCCCACCTGCTCCCTCCCTTCCTCCCTTCTTTCTTTCCTTCCTCCCCTCCTTCATTTCTTCCTTCTTCACCGCTTCGTTTATATGCGTGCATATTTATTCAGTACTTACTACTTGCTGAACATTGTTATGGACCCACACTCCATGCATCAGCTAAAATTATCACGAATTTCCCTAGATAGAGCCAGTCATGAAATCAAGTGTGTATTTTGGCTTGAATAGTGATGCACCAAGTACCACATGTAATATCTTTCTCTTGTCTTTGCTGCTAAGTTCACTTTCTGATTATTGTTGCTTATTTGTAAATATTTTCTCATCTTCTATGAAGCTCCACTGTTACAGACATTGTTGTGCTTTGCTAAACTGACAAAATATTGTTCAGGATGAAACACCTTCTTTTCCAAGGTAGATCCAAAATGTTGTTCCTTCTGTATCACCTGGAATTCTTTATCCATCCTGGATGGCATTAGGTCATTTTATGAAGTAAGATCATAGAAACCTTCTTTCTCAGTCTTGGAATTGATGAGTCTGTATAACACATTTCCCCAAGGCAGAAGATAGAGTTCTCAGACTCTGTTAATACCTATGATTCCTTGTGCCTTCTTTTCACCTCTTAGCAGACATGACCAATTTCTGTGCCTCTTACACAAAATCACAAATGCAGTCCCAGCCTTTTGTGGGGTAACTCATTGGTAAGGAAATTTCTGAGAATTGGCTTTGTGGCAAAAATGTAAATTTCCACTGTCTCTTCTGTGTCACATAAGTGATTTGCATGATTAAAAATGTTTGGTTCCATATTTCTATTTTCATCCAGAGGGATAAAAATATGTCTGATCTTGATCAGAATCCACAGAATGAAATCAAACATACAGATCTCCTACTTAAGAATTGGCCCAATCCTGGAATAAAACAAACAAGTCAGGAAAAGGCAAATATGTCCTCTCTCTAGCCCATCACTTGCAATGGAATCCCAAGAGTCTTTAGAAAGAACGATTTCTGATTCTAGCCCAGACACCAGTTGAATTTATAATTTTATTTTTTTAATTTTTTTGAGACAGAGTCTCACTGTGTTGTCCAGGCTGGAGTGCAGTGGTATGATCTTGGCTCACTGCAATCTCCGCCTCCTGGGTCCAAGCAATTCTCTGCCTCAGCCTCCCGAGTAGCTGGGCTTACAGGCGCCCACCAGCACACCCAGCTAATTTTTGTATTTTTAGTAGAGATGGGGTTTCACTATCTTGACCAGGCTGGTCTTGATCTCCTGACCTCATGATCCACCCGCCTTAGCCTCCCAAAGTGCTGGGATTAGTGGCATGAGCCACTGCGCCTGATGAATTTATAATTTTAGATTAGAGTCTCCTTTGTGTAACCTTTTTCTGTACTATCCATTGAATGACACTAACAAAAAAAACATCAAAATGCTTTTGTCTGGTAGCTGGGCCCAGACGAAATGGAGCACAGAAGCAGCAATGTCATAGCTAATAGGAAGTGATATGGCTTATTTTCTTCATAAATAAAAGATAAAAGGAAGAATAGAATGTATTCACATTTTAGAAGTTTTAGTTTCATATACACAGTAGTAAAGAAATGGGAAGTTATAAAAGTTGAGACTTTCGTATATTGAATTAACATTTATCGAATATTTAATACATTCCTGTACTACGCTAGGTGCTGGGGACACAAAAATTTCAACATAAAAATAAAACATAATCCTGACTGTAATGGGATGCACATTACTAGAATTTATGAATTTTTGTATCTAAATTTAAATTGCAATGTTATGCTGTATATATTTTAAATTTCAGCATGTTTTTCTTCCAGATATGATTAATATCTCTCTTAATATTTGTTTACTCTTGATGCCTTTAGGAGATAGTCAACTTCAACTGTCGGAAACTGGTGGCTACAATGCCTTTATTTGCTAATGCGGATCCTAATTTTGTGACTGCCATGCTGAGCAAGTTGAGATTTGAGGTGTTTCAACCTGGAGATTATATCATACGAGAAGGAGCCGTGGGTAAAAAAATGTATTTCATTCAACACGGTGTTGCTGGTGTCATTACAAAATCCAGTAAAGAAATGAAGCTGACAGATGGCTCTTACTTTGGAGGTGAGTAAAAAAGATGCAACTAAGATGAAATCTAAACTGCTTAAGATTTGTATCTTTAAGAATTTTGGAGATGTCAGCATATCAGTTTTTTGGTTTTGAATGTAAACTTGTATGTGAATCCTGATAAAAGTGTCTGTAACAGTGTTTCACATTTCAGAGTCACAGGCTCAATGTGTGTGCATTTATTACTACATTGGTTGAGATATTACTTTAACCTCTTTATCTGGAACCAAATAATAGGGGCTTAAGTCAAATGGAAAGTATAATTTGGTGACCTAGATTCCATCCATCCACTAAAATGTTTTGTTTCGTTTTTGTCATCTCCACAAGAGGAGCTGACTCCTCTCCACCATGTTTTGATATGGCTTATAAAATGGGGCAGAAATAATAGAAGAAATGAAAAACTAACAGCTTCCGTTTGATATTCCTACTGCCCAGAAATTGCAAAAATCATTGCTATTCACATATGATTGCCCAGAATTGGCAGAGGATCACCTTCAGGCCTAAGGAAGGCTGCAAAATGTAGCCTCTAGTTAGATGGCAATTTACCTTGCTAAAAATTTACGGAAACTAGTATCATTTCTGTATTAGTTCATTTTCCAACTGCTGATAAAGACATACCTGAAACTGGGAACAAAAAGAGGTTTAATTGGACTTAGAGTTCTCCATGGCCGGGGAGGCCTCAGAATCATGGCAGAAGGCAAAAGGTACTTCGTACATGATGGCAGCAAGAGATAATGAGGAAAACGCAAAAGCAGAAACCCCTGTTGAACCCATCAGATCTTGTGAGACTTATTCACTATCATGAGAATAGCATGGGAAAGACCCGCCCCCATGATTCAATTACCTCCCCCGGGTCCCTCCCATAACATGTGGGAATTCTGGGAGGTACAATTCAAGTTGAGATTTGAATGGGGACACAGCCAAACCATATTAATTTCCAATTTTTATTAAAATTATACATATAAAATACATATATATGTTTCTACACATGTACAAAAAATGCCTAGAAATTGATTTACTGGGTCAAAGACTATTCGATCTTATTTTTAGACTTAGACAAATAACACCAAATTGCTTCTTTGATAAGGGTGCCTGTTTGCTTTGCCAATTCAGTTTTAGTTTTGTCTTGTGTATTAGTCCATTTTCATACTTCTGTAAATACCTGAGACTGCGTAATTTATAAAGAATAGAGATTTAATTATCTCACAGATCAACATAGCTGGGGAAGCCTCAGGAAACTTACAATCATGGCAGAAGGTGAAGGAGAGACAAGCAACTTCTTCACAAGCAGCAGGAGAGAGAAAGCACAGGGGAAACTGCCATTTAAACCATCAGAACTCCAGAGAACTCCCTCACCACCATGAGAACAACATGGGGGCACCCATTACCATGATCCACGTCCCACCGCCCTTAACACATGGGGATTACAATTCGAGATGAAATTTGTGGGGGGGACATAGAGCCAAACCATATTATCTTGTTCATAAACAAAAGGCCATACCCTAATTATTTGCATTTCTGTTTGCATTTTTGTTATTTCTGGGACGTTGAGAAGTTTCTTCTTAGAGTTACTAATTGCTTGGATTTATTTTTTTGTTCCTATTCTTTGCACATTTTTCTACTCTGTTGTTTGCCTTTGTAAATCTATAGGAATGTTCCAGATATGTATTTTATATGATGCAACTATTTTCTCCTAATTTGTTGCTTGTTTCTTAATTGTGTTTACAATATCTGTCATCATTTTGATCCTCATTATTGTTGATTTAAATCTGCCTATTTTTTTCTTAGGGCATTAAAGATTTTATGTTCTGTAAGTGGGTTTTACACACTGCAAAATAATGGAAATGCTTTTCTTTCTTTTTTTTTTTCAATGACAGGGTATCTCTCTGTCACCTAGGCTGAAGTGCACTGGCATGATTATGGCTCACTGCAACCTTGCTCTGCAGGCTCAAGTGATTCTCCCACCTCAGCCTCCCTAGTAGCTGGGACCACGGGCATGTGTCCCCATGCCCTGCTTTCCTACTTTTAAATTTTTTGTAGAGATGGGATGTCACCATTTGCCCAGGCTGGTCTCTAACTCCTGGGCTCAAATGATCCTCCTCCCTTGACCTCCCAAATTTCTGTAATTTCTGGAATGAGCCACCACACCTGACTGGAATTGCTTTTCACATTTTTATCTATTTTATTTAGTTTTACTACATTTTATCATGACTACTGTGTTATTGTAATTTATTATATTTTATTATTATACATATTCTAAATACATTTTTAGTATTAACCCAGCCAAAGTATATTTGTGAGTATAATGTGAAATATTCTGTATTATCCCCCTTTTTTACCCCAAAGAGACAATTTTTCCAAAATAATTAATGAAGGATTTCATCCTTTCTGCTAACTTTTGAAATGATTCCTTAGTAATATGCTGACTTTAAGAAATGTTCCTCATTTACAGCTAAGATATATTTATTAGGAAAATATTTGAATTTTGGTAAGTGCATTTTTTTAACTTGATCAAAATTACCATGAGGTTATAACCCATTAATCTATTATGGCTGAGTGAAACATATAACTCAAATTAATTAACTTCTTTAACTTCCTGCTCACCAATTAAGAAAAATTTTGAAACTCCATTTTGAAGCTTTCCATTTCTTCCCACTCTTCTTTCTTGTTAAAATGATTCTGTGTTGTCTCATTGGCTCCTTAGCCTTTTGTGTGGGCTATTCTAAGAAAAAAGCAGATTAGGAAAAGCTATGAATCTAACAGGTTCTGCTTCAGAAAATGCAGAAAATTAATGTTTGAATGAAGGGAAAAAAGAAAGAGAGTATTGAAGTTAGATGGGATAAGAAATGAAAGTATACAGTTGATCTTGAGCAATGTGGAGATTAGGGGTACGAACCACTGCTCTGTCAAAAATCTGCATATAATTTTTGACTCTGCAGAATCTTGACAATAGTAGCCTATTGTTGGCTGGAAGCCTTAGCAATAATATAAATAGTCGATTAAAACATATTTTGTATGCTGTATATATTAGATACTCTATTCTTAAAATTAAGCTAGCTAAAGAATATAAAATATTTAAAAATTAATAAGAGAAAATATATTTACTATTCATCATAATAAATAGATAATCATAATAAATGGATCATCATCAAGGTCTTCATCCTCGTCATTTTTATGTTGAATAGGATGAAGAGGAGAAGGAAGAGAAGGGGTTACTTTTACTATCTTGGGGTGGCAGAGGCAGAAGAAAATCCACCTATCAATGGGCTTGCCTAGTTCAAACCTGTGTTAAGTAGTGAACTGTACATGTACAGGCCAGGTTTGGGGATAAATTTGTAGGAGGAAAAGTCTTTGAGTCAGTTTCTGGGGATTTGATGAATATGTAGAAGAAACATTTAAAAAGAATTTTTTGAAGTGTTATTATGCACAAAGACGGGATTTGTGAAGTCGACATATGTTTTGTGAATTCAAAGGAGGTTTTAAATACCTTACAGTTAATTTGGTAATATGACTAAGGTTTTATACAAAGACTGGAATATGTTCCTCCCTGGATTTATGTGGGTTAAACTATTATTACAGTGAATCACATCACTGAATATCCTTGTGTTAAACCATAAGATCATTTCTGAGATAAAAACTATTTTTTCTTGATGTAATATTTCTTTAACATAGTGTGGCATCTCTGTCCATGAGTGAGATTGGTCTATAATGTTGTTGTTATTGGGGTCATTTTTGTGATCCCCTAGATGACTTTGGATATCAGGTTATGCTCAGTTCTTAGAAAGAATAATAAAACTTTTTCAAAACGTATTCTCTGTTTTAGAGAAGTTTAAACAATCTAGGCATTACCTGTTATTTGAATATTTGTTAGGCTTCACAAATAAAGCCACTTGTGTTTGAATCTCTGTATTTTGTGGTTATTAAAATACTCAGGTTTTCTGTTTCTTTAGGAGTAATCATTCAGTTCATCTAATTCAATTGTTTATAATACTGAGTACACATTACTATCTCCTGGAAAGCTTTAAAAAAATTTGATGCCAATGCCAAAAACCTACTCTATATTTTCTCATATAATTGAGTGGAGTTGAAATCCAATCACCAGTATGTTAAAAAAAATCCTCAGATGATTCAAAATAATTTTTAAATTAAAAATAGATAGTTATAGAGACAGAGAGTGAGACAGATGAAGATATTGATATAGATATATGGTTCCCTTTTTACTGTAAAACTTTTATTTCCTTTTTATTACAGGGGCTTTATATTTACACAATTATTGCAAAGATCATACAGATAATTCCAATGTAAACATCTTGCATTACTATGGTATTGTTGGTCAAAACTAATGAACCAACTGTTAAAGTGCTGAATAAAGCGCATTTTTCGTTGAGATTTTTCCAGTCTTTACTCAATGTCCTTTTTCTGTTCAGAATCTGATACATAATACCACCTGACATTTAGTAGTAATGTCTTCTTTGGCTACTTTTAATCATTAAAGTTTCTTGGAATTTCCTTCTTCTTGATTAATTTGACAGCTTTTTTGCCTCTTTTTTTATTATTATTATACTTTTAAGTTTTAGGGTACATGTGCACAAAGTGCAGGTTTGTTACATATGTATACATGTGCCATGTTGGTGTGCTGCACTCTTAACTCATCATTTAGCATTAGGTATATCGCCTAATGCTATCCCTCCCCCCAACCCCCACCCCACAACAGTCCCCGGAGTGTAATGTTCCCATTCCTGTGTCCATGTGTTCTCATTGTTCAATTCTCACCTGTGAGTGAGAACATGTGGTGTTTGGTTTTTTATCCTTGCTATAGTTTGCTGAGAATGATGGTTTCCAGTTTCATCCATGTCCCTACAAAGGACATGAAAACTCATCATTTTTTATGGCTGCATAGTATTCCATGGTGTATATGTGCCACATTTTCTTAATCCAGTCTATCATTGATGGACATTTGGGTTGGTTCCAAGTCTTTACTATTGTGAATAGTGCCGCAATAAACATACGTATGCATGTGTCTTTACAGCACCATGATTTATAATCCTTTGGGTATATACCCAGTAATGGGATGGCTGGGTCAAATGGTATTTCTAGTTCTAGATCGTTGAGGAATTGCCACACTGACTTCCACATGGTTGAACTAGTTTACAGTCCCACCAACAGTGTAAAAGTGTTCCTATTTCTCCACATCCTCTCCAGCACCTGTTGTTTCCTGACTTTTTAATGATCACCATTCTAACTGGTGTGAGATGGTATCTCATTGTGATTTTGATTTGCATTTCTCTGATGGCCAGTGATGATGAGCATTTTTTCATGTGCTTTTTGGCTACAGAAATGTCTTCTTTTGAGAAGTGTCTGTTCATATCCATCGCCCACTTTTAGATGGAATTGTTTGTTTTTTTCTTGTAAATTTGTTTGAGTTCATTGTAGATTCTGGATATTAGCGCTTTGTCAGATGAGTAGGTTGCAAAAATTTTCTCCCATTTTGTAGGTTGCCTGTTCACTCTGATGGTAGTTTCTTTTGTTGTGCAGAAGCTCTTTAGTTTAATTAGATCCCATTTGTCAATTTTGACTTTTGTTGCCATTGCTTTTGGTGTTTTAGACATGAAGTCCTTGCCCATGCCTATTTCCTGAATGGTATTGCGGGCTCTTTTTTGGTTCCATATGAACTTTAAAGTAGTTTTTTCCAATTCTGTGAAGAAAGTCATTGGTAGCTTGATGGGGATGGCATTGAATCTATAAATTACCTTGGGCAGTATGGCCATTTTCAGGATATTGATTCTTCCTACCCATGAGCATGGAATGTTCTTCCATTTATTTGTATCCTCTTTTACTTCATTGAGCAGTGGTTTGTAGTTCTCCTTGAAAAGTTCCTTTACGTCCCTTATAAGTTGGATTCCTAGGTATTTTATTCTCTTTGAAGCAATTGTGAATGGGAGTTCACTCATGATATGGCTCTCTGTTTGTCTGTTATTGGTGTTTAAGAATGCTTGTGATTTTTGTACATTGATTTTGTATCCTGAGACTTTGCTGAAGTTGCTTATCAGCTTAAGGAGATTTTGGGCTGAGACAATGGGGTTTTCTAGATATACAATCATGTCATCTGCAAACAGGGACAATTTGACTTCCTCTTTTCCTAATTGAGTACCCTTTATTTCCTTCTCCTGCCTGATTGCCCTGGGCCAGAACTTCCAACACTATGTTGAATAGGAGTGGTGAGAGAGGGCATCCCTGTCTTGTGCCAGTTTTCAAATGGAATGCTTCCAGCTTTTGTCCATTCAGTATGATATTGGCTGTGGGTTTGTCATAGATAGCTCTTATTATTTTGAGATACGTCCCATCAATACCTAATTTATTGAGAGTTTTTAGCATGAAGCGTTGTTGAATTTTGTCAAAGGCCTTTTCTGCATCTATTGAGATAATCATGTGGTTTTTGTCTTTGGTGCTGTTTACATGCTGGATTACATTTATTGATTTGCATATGTTGAACCAGCCTTGCATCCCAGGAATGAAGCCCACTTGATCATGGTGGATAAGCTTTTTGATGTGCTACTGGATTCGGTTTGCCAGTAATTTATTGAGGATTTTTGCATCAATGTTCATCAAGGATGTTGGTCTAAAATTCTATTTTTTTGTTGTGTCTCTGCCAGGCTTTGGTATCAGGATGATGCTTGCCTCATAAAATGAGTTAGGGAGGAGTCCCTCTTTTTCTGTTGATTGGAATAGTTTCAGAAGGAATGGTACCAGTTCCTCCTTGTACCTCTGGTAGAATTCAGCTGTGAATCCATCTGGTCCTGGACTTTTTTTGATTGGTAAGCTATTGATTATTGCCACAATTACAGAGCCTGTTATTGGTCTATTCAGAGATTTAACTTCTTCCTGGTTTAGTCTTGGGATGGTGTATGTGTTGAGGAATTTATCCATTTCTTCTAGATTTTCTAGTTTATTTGCGTAGAGGTGTTTGTAGTATTCTCTGATGGTAGTTTGTATTTCTGTGGGATCGGTGGTGATATCCCCTTTATCGTTTTTTGTTGCATCTATTTGATTCTTCTCTCTTTTCTTCTTTATTAGTCTTGCTAGTGGTCTATCGATTCTGTTGATCTTTTCAAAAAACCAGCTCCTGGATTCATTAATTTTTTGAAGGGTTTTTTGTGTCTCTATTTCCTTCAGTTCTGCTCTGATTTTAGTTATTTCTTGTCTTCTGCTAGCTTTTGAATGTGTTTGCTCTTGCTTTTCTAGTTCTTTTAACTGTGATATTGGGGTGTCAATTTTGGATCTTTCCTGCTTTCTCTTGTGTGCATTTAGTGCTATAAATTTCCCTACACACACTGCTTTGAATGTGTCCCAGAGATTCTGGTATGTTGTGTCTTTGTTCTCATTGGTTTCAAAGAATATCTTTATTTCTGCCTTCATTTCATTATGTACCCAGTAGTCATTCAGGAGCAGGTTGTTCAGTTTCCATGTAGTTTAGCGGTTTTGAGTGAGTTTCTTAATCCTGAGTTCTAGTTTGATTGCACTGTGGTCTGAGACAGTTTGTTACAATTTCTGTTCCTTTACATTTGCTGAGGAGTGCTTTACTTCCAATTATGTGGTCAATTTTGGAATAGATGTGGTGTGGTGCTGAAAAAAAATGTATATTCTGTTTATTTGGGGTGGAGAGTTCTGTAGATGTCTGTTAGGTCCGCTTGGTGCAGAGCTGAGTTCAATTCCTGGGTATTCCTTGTTAACTTTCTGTCTCATTGATCTGTCTAATGTTGACAGTGAGGTATTAAAGTCTCCCATTATTATTGTATTGGAGTCTAAGTCCGTTTGTAGGTCACTACGGACTTGCTTTATGAATCTGGATGCTCCTGTATTGGGTGCATATATATGTAGGATAGTTAGCTCTTCTTTTTGAATTGATCCCTTTACCATTATGTAATGGCCTTCTTTGTCTCTTTTGATCTTTGTTGGTTTAAAGTCTGTTTTATCAGAGACTAGGATTGCAACCCCTGCCTTTTTTTGTTTTCCATTTGCTTGATAGATCTTCCTCCATCCCTTTATTTTGAGCCTATGTGTGTCTCTGCGTGTGAGATGGGTTTCCTGAATATAGCACACTGATGGGTCCTGACTCTTTATCCAATTTGCCAGTCTGTGTCTTTTAATTGGAGCATTTAGCCCATTTACATTTAAAGTTAATATTGTTACGTGTGAATTTGGTCCTGTCATTGTGATGTTAGCTGGTTATTTTGCTCATTAGTTGATGCGGTTTCTTCCTAGCCTTGATGGTCTTTACAATTTGGCATGTTTTTGCAGTGGCTGGTACCGGTTGTTCCTTTCCATGTTTAGTGCTTCCTTCAGGAGCTCTTTTAGGGCAGGCCTGGTGGTGACAAAATCTCTCAGCATTTGCTTGTCTGTAAAGTATTTTATTTCTCCTTCACTTATGAAGCTTAGTTTGGCTGGATATGAAATTCTGGGTTGAAAATTCTTTTCTTTAAGAATGTTGAATATCGGCCCCCACTGTCTTCTGGCTTGTAGGGTTTCTGCTGAGAGATCAGCTCTTAGTCTGATGGGTTTCCCTTTGTGGGTAACCCGACCTTTCTCTCTGGCTGCCCTTAACATTTTTTCCTTCATTTCAAGTTTGGTGAATCTGACAATTACGTGTCTTGGAGTTGCTCTTCTCGAGGAGTATCTTTGTGGCGTTCCCTGTATTTCCTGAATCTGGATGTTGGCCTGCCTTGCTAGATTGGGGAAGTTCTCCTGGATAATATCCTGAAGAGTGTTTTCCAACTTGGTTCCATTCTCTCCATCACTTTCAGGTACACCAATCAGACATAGATTTGGCCTTTTCACATAGTCCCATATTTCTTAGAGGCTTTGTTTGTTTCTTTTTATTCTTTTTTCTCTAAACTTCCCTTCTTGCTTAATTTCATTCATTTTGTCTTCCATCACTGATACCCTTTCTTGCAGTTGATCATATCGGCTCCTGAGGCTTCTGCATTCTTCACTTAGTTCTCGCGCCTTGGCTTTCAGCTCCATCAGCTCCTTTACGGACTTCTCTGCATTGGTTACTGTCGTTATCCTTTCGTCTAATTTGTTTTCAGTTTTTAACTTCTTTGCCATTGGTTTGAATTTCCTCCTGTAGCTCAGAATAGTTTGATCATCTGAAGCCTTCTTCTCTCAACTCATCAAAGTCATTCTCCTTCCAGCTTCATTCTGTTGCTGGTGAGGAGCTGCATTCCTTTGGAGGAGGAGAGGAGCTCTGCTTTTTAGAGTTTCTGGGTTTTCTGCTCTGTTTTTTCCCCATCTGTGGTTTTATCTACTTTTGGTCTTTGATGGTGGTGTTGTACAGAAGGGTTTTTGGTGTGGATGTCCCTTCTGTTTGTTAGTTTTCCTTCTAACAGACAGGACCGTCAGCTGCAAGTCTGTTGGAGTTTGCTAGAGGACCACTCCAGACGCTGTTTGCCTGGGTATCAGCAGCAGTGGCTGCAGAACAATGGTGGCTGTAGAACAGCGGATCTTGGTGAACCACAAGTGCTGCTGTCTGATCATTCCTCTGGAAGTTTTGTCTCAGAGGAGTGCCTGGCCGTGTGAGGTGTCAGTCTGCCCCTATTGGGGGGTGCCTCCCAGGTAGGCTGCTCAGGGGTCAGGGACCCACTTGAGGAGGCAGTCTGCCCATTCTCAGATCTCCAGCTGCATGCTGGGAGAACCACTACTCTCTTCAAAGCTGTCAGACAGGAACATTTAAGTCTGCAGAGGTTCCTGCTGTCTTTTTGTTTGTCTGTGCCCTACCCCCAGAGGTGGAGCCTACAGAGGCAGGCAGGCCTCCTTGAGCTGTGGTGGGCTCCACCCAGTTCGAGCTTCCTGGCTGCTTTGTTTACCTAAGCAAGCCTGGGCAATGGCAGGCGCCCTTCCCCCAGCCTCACTGCCACCTTGCAGTTTGATCTCAGACTGCTGTGCTAGCAATCGGCAAGACTCCATGAGTGTAGGACCCTCCGAGCCAGGTGTGGGATATAATCTCCTGGTGTGCCGTTTTTTAAGCCCGTTGGAAAAGCGCAGTATTAGGGTAGGAGTGACCCAATTGTCCAGGTGCCGTCTGTCACTGCTTTCTTTGACTAGGAAAGGGAACTCCCTGACCCCTTGCACATCCCGAGTGAGGCAATGCCTCGCCCTGCTTCGGCTCGTGCACAGTGCGCTGCACCCACTGTCCCACACCCACTGTCTGGCACTCCCTAGTGAGATGAACCCAGCACCTCAGACAGAAACCCAGAAATCACCTGTCTTCTGCGTCGCTCGCACTGGGAGCTGTAGACCGGAGCTGTTCCTAATCAGCCATCTTGGCTCCACTGCCTTAATTTGACAGTTTTAAAGACCACTGGTTAAGGTATCTTGTAGAACGTCCCTCAACTGGGATTTGTCTGATGCTTTTCTCTAGATTAGATCAGAGTAATTGTTTTGGGGAAGAAAAACAAGACTTAAAGTACCATTCTCATCACATCATATTGAGAGTGCATGGTATGAATATACCTTATTGCTGTTGATGTTGACCTTAATCATCTAACTTGAGTTAGGGTTTGTCAGACATCTCCATTGTAAAGTTAATTTTTCTTCCCTTCCCATTCCATACTGTACTCTTTGGAAGACAGTCACCATGCAAAACCCACAAGTAAGGAGTGGGAAGTATTGTTCCACTTCCTTAAAGGCCAAGTATGACATAAATAATTTGAAATCATTCTGAACAGGAAATTTACCTATTCTCTTTCATTATTTATTGATTTATACAGTCCTTTTTGTATCAGTATGGACACTTGGATATTTATTTTATAATTTGGGTTATAATCCAGTACTACTTTATTAATTATCTTGCTCAGATTGTTTCATATTTGGCTATTGGGATCTCTTCCAATTAGCCCCTGTGTCCCTTTGTCGTCATTATTGTGGGTAAATTTTTTCTTATTTCCTGTTACCACAATATGCTCCTGCCTCATTTTGAATAGTTCCTATCAGTCTAAAATTATTCATTTCTTCAAGGAGCCTTGGATTGTGTAATTGGAGAATGGTAATTGAAATAAAGATCTGGAAAGCCTTGAGGTGGTGCAGGGTATCACATGGTGAGGGAGCTGAGCATGCTCGTGTGGAAGACTAAATTCTTCTTTCTCTTTTTATAAAGCTACCAGTTCTCTCTGATTATAAATCATCTATCCATCAACCCATTAATCCATGAATGGATAAATCAGTTCATAAAGGCAGAGAGCCCTCATGATCTAGTCAACTCGTAAAGGCTTCACCTCTCAGTACTGCTATATTGGGTATTAAATTTCAAGGAGTTTTGAAGGTGACACATATTCAGACCATAGCAACATCTTTCCCCTAATCTTGATTTTGGGAGAAAGCATCCACCTATCACCATTAAGTATGATGTTAATTGAATAGTTTTTTTTTGATGTTCTTAATCATATTGAGAAAGTTATCCTTTATTACAACTTTTCTAAAAGTTTTTTTAATCATGAATGAATGTTGGATATTGTCAAATGTATGTTTTTCTATGCCAAGTCTGTGATCCTATGTTTTTTCTTCTCCAGTCTGTCAATGTGGTGAATTGTTTTGATTGATTTTAATTTTAAATGTTGAACCAGCCTTGCATGCCTAAAATAACTTTTATTGCATCAAAATGTGTAAAATGTATGGAATTGGATTTGCTAATATTTTGGTCATGATTTTGTCTCTATCTTTATGAGATACATTATTCTATGCATTTTTATTCATGTAATGTGCTTTCTGATTTTTGTGTTAGGCTGATTCTCACTTCACAGAATGGATTAGAAAGTGCTCCTTCTGTTTCTATTTTCTGGAAAAGATGGTGGAGAATTGATATTATTTCTTCCTTAAATATTTGTAGAATTTACTGGTGACAACTTTTGGGCCTGGTGATTTATTTTTTGCAAGGTCATAGAATAATTGTTGTTGGGAGCAAGCTCCCCAAAATCTGGCCATAAACTGGCCCCAAAACTGGCCATAAACAAAATCTCTGCAGCACTGCAACATGTTCATAATGGCCCTAATGCCCAAGCTGGAAGTTTGTGGGTTTACGGGAATGAGGGCAAGGAACACCTGGCCCGCCCAGGGTGGAAACTGCTTAAAGCCATTCTTAAGCCACAAACAATAGCCTGAGCAATCTGTGTCTTAAGAGCGTGTTCTTGCTGCAGTTAACTAGCCCAACCTATTCCTTTAATTCAGCCCATGTCTTCGTTTCCCATAAGGGATACTTTTACTTAATTTAATATCTGTAGAAACAATGCTAATGACCGGTTTGCTATTAATAAATATATGGGTAAATCTCTGTTCGGGGCTCTCAGCTCTGAAGGCTGTGAGTCCCCTGATTTCCCACATCACACCTCTATATTTCTGTGTGTGTGTCTTTAATTCTTCTAGCTCTGCTGGGTTACGGTCTCCCTGACTGAGCTGGTCTCAGCAAACAGATCCAATTTCTTTGTGGATATAAAGTTATTTAGGTTATATAGTTCTCATTATATGAATTTTGTTAGTTTGTACTTTCCAGGAATTGCTCCACTGCATCTAAATTAAATTTATGGACACTAAGTTCTTTGTAGTATGCTTGAATCATTCTTTTAGTGTCCCCAGGATCAATATTGATGACCCCTCTTTCATTTTTGATGTTGATAATGTTTACTTTCTTTTTTCTTGGTCAGTCTTCCTAGAGAATCTTAAAAAATGTATCTTCCAAGAGCTAGAGTTGCATTTCATTGTTTCCTGTTTTCATTTTTATTGATTTCTATCATAATTTTTATGGTATTCTTAGTCACTGGGCTTTGAGCTTAAATTGCTCCCTTTAGTCTATTTTGCTAAGATGGAAGCTTAGAATATTTTTCAATCTTTCTTCTATTCTAATATATTTATCTAATACTATGTAGTATAAATTCCTCTCTAAGAACTTCATTTTCTGCCTCCTACAAATTTGGTGCCATATTTTAATTTCCTTTCTTTTTTTAATATTATCTGAGACTTTTTCCTTATCCCATATGGTTTTTAAGTGTGTTAAATATATAGGGATTTTCTATCTGTCTTTCTGTTGTTGGTTTCTAGTTTAGTTCATTGTGATCTGAAATTTTACCTTGTATGGTTCTCATTATTTTCTATTTGCTGAGGTGTGTTTTATAGCCCTAAATCTTGATAAATGTTCCATGTAAAAATGAGAAAAATAATGTTCTTCCATTGTCATTTGTTTAACCCAACTCACTTGAGTAAGAAATTATGTAAAATACTATTTTGTTTCCATTCAGAGCTTTTAGCCTCATTCATATTTTCACTATGATGACATGGGGTGGCTATTTGTGGACCTCAAGGGTACCAGAAGCACAAGACTTTTATGGGCAGTTTATGGAAAAAATAAGTTTACATTACTTTGAATATCAACATGCAGTTTTAGACATCAAAGAAGGTAATGTAAGGCAGTTAAAATCTAATAACATGTACTTAATTAATAAGCTATACATATTATACAATCCCTGCCTATTTCATTATCTAATACGAAATCTTGAGATCAATAGCACCAAATTTTATATTATACTAGTTTTGTATTTGTATAAGTTGAGCATGACAAGTTCATAGTCTTGTTAAGCAGAAGAACCAGAAGTTAGCTGAGGAATGCTCTTTTCACTCTTCTAATATGTCTAACTAAATATATAATCAGTTCACAAAACATTAAACCCCAATAAAATGGAGGGCAGAATAGTAAGCTAAGGAGACTTATTTAAAGAAAGATCAAACTCAAAAGTTTTGAATTCTGTGCATAACTTGATTTATGTCTACAATAATGCAGGAGTATGTTTCTAGATCAGTATAATTTTTTAACTTCAGAGATTTTTTTTTTTACTTTTTGGTGAGGCGTGTGGCTCATGCACCACCTTATCCAATATTCTTAGCAGAGGTCTTACGTAGTGTTGTAGCAGAAAGAGTATGAGGAAATGAACCAAATATAAGTGTGAGACACATTCATAAGGCCTGGGGATAAGGCAGTGAGCAAAAAATCCCGTGCCACTCATACTCATGGAACTTATATTTTAGTGGGTGGTTATATTTTACAAAGAAGAATTCAATAAAGAAACCTGGAAATTACTAAAAATATTAAGCCACATTACAAAAAAGTGACAACCATATTGGAGTTAGAGTCCAGGCATGTGGATTACCTGGGAGTCCTAGGCTTCCCATTGAGAGTGACGGTGAATGGGCATAAAGAGTTTAAAGAGATTTGTCTGCATAGCTTGGGCCAGGTGGATGGCGAGTGAGTGTTGGGGTTGTGGTGAGTGTTGGGGTTGTGGTGAGTGTTGGGGTGCTCAAGGAGTGATGGTTTTGATTGTAGCAAAAGGAGTGTCTGGACTCCTGCTTAACTCCTCCTTTGAGTTAGGTTTTATAATCTCATCATCCTCCTTTAAATATGAGGAAAATGAGTCTCAAAGCAGTTAAACAAGCTGGCCAAGGCCATGGACTTGAGAAGGGACAAACCCAGGTTTCAAACTCAGTTTGTTTCTGAACTCGAAGTCTGTGTTCTTTCCAGAATACCTCACTGCCTCTTAAGAGGGGCATGATTATTCTCCAATATATCACTTCAAATCTCTCCATGGCCCTTTTATTTAATTTCCATGGAATTCACTAAACTCTTTTGTAATCTATTCATATGTTCTATATGACCATTATATTAAAGTAATCATACTGTAAATGTATTATCCACTAAGTAAAATGCCATTAACAAACCTCATTAAAATGTCCAATAATATACCTTTGTACCAATACTTTATGATTTTAAGGAAAAGTTTGTTTTTCTAATATAATTCATTCAATTATTATTAATATCTCCTTTACTCATTCACGTCTTAACAATCATTTATCTTTCCACACCAAAGTGTTCTAATTGATTCAGTCTCTTAATTTTCTTTCTTTCAAAATATCTGTCCCATAAGTTCTTTTTATGGAATGATAATGTGAAACAAGCCTATGAGAAAGGAAATATTTCTCATGACTGTTGTTAAATGCTGCTTTAATAATGGACATTTTGCAAGCTGTGAGGGGACTGGCAGATACTTTACAGAGTTAATGTATGTATTTAGGATTTTTATGACCAAAATACGTTTGGGCAGGTAATGATTATGTGACATTTTAAAATTTAGAGACACCAATTTGAAAAAACCACAGGCAATCACGGTCACAGTGACTATTCATTAACTCTAAGAGGACTGAAACATCTGCCAATCTGCAGGTTGCAATTTACTCCACTTCTATATTATATTTGTTTAAGCTCATGCTGGTTTTCTAGAAGGCATAAGGAATCTGTTGACAGTTAATCAAATTAACAATTTGATTAGCTCAATTTTTTCTATTACATTTATGAGGAGCAGGAAGAAGAGGCAGCCGTAGGAAAGAACGATTAATCTTCTTATGGAGTTTTTTTTTATTTTTCATTTGCTTCCTCATTCGTTATCCTCTTAGATGAGGCTAAATGAAGTAATTGTGTCCACGCTGGCAAGACAACTCTGTCAGATCTTTTCTTTTCTTGTCAGGTCTTGGCTGACTTAGAAATAAATGTCAAATAATATACAATCACAAGCTGAAGCTTTGCTAACTCATTGTGTGAGAGAGATGCTAGTCACTTTATCCTCACCTCACAGTTCTGTGTCTTTATAAAGTCATTTATAAATGAATCAATGCCAAATGTCTGACATACTTAGGAAAATTAGGATGAACATTAAGAAGACATTTTATTTTGAAGTCAAAATGTCTTTCTCTTTTTAATGAAATAGTAGAAAAAGAGAGGGAGGGGAAGAAGGAGAAACCTAAAAAGTTCGTATTACAATCCTGGGTCCTCCTATATTCCTGTGGTTGTTCACAAAGGACCACATTTAAAGAGGTTTTTGCTTTGTTTTATTTTGTTTTGTTTTTGTAGACCATGTCTTGCTCTGTCACCCAGGCTCACCTCAGCCTTGACCTTCTAGGCTTAAGTGATCTTCCCACCTAAGCCTCACAAGTAGCTGGGACTACAGGTGTATACCATCATGCCTGGCTAATATCACTGATCATTAGAGAAAGGCAAATCAAAACCACAATGAGATACCATCTCAAACCAGTCAGAATGGCTATTATTAAAACATCAAAAAATTATAGATACTGGTGAGGTTGTGGAGAAGAAGGAACAATTTTACACTGTTGATGGCAGTGTATATTAGTTCAATCACTGTGGAAGACAGTGTTATAATTCCTCAGAGACCTAAAGACAGAAATACCATTTAACCCAGCAATCCCATTACTGGGTATATACTCAAAGGAATGTAAATTGTTCTGTTATAAAGACACATACATTCAAATGTGTTTTCATCTCTTTGTGCTGGTGTTAGGTAAACTGATTTTCTCTTTGTGCTTTCATAGCATTTAGCCTATTATTAAATTATTTCAATTCTTATTTCATATGTAAATTTAAAATATTACTTTATAAATTGTCTGAGTTTAGACACTATGATTTCTTCAAATTTAAACATGTAAAACCAGAGCACAGTGTGTGAACAAGCAACGACACTCAATAAGAACATTTATAAAGAATGAATAGATGGGTAGAAGAATGATGGATGAATGGATAGATATATTTTCTTTGTCACTGCTCTTAATCTTTATTTCTTCTTCTTTCCCACCAGCTCTAAACTTAGAAAAGTAGTGAAGCATCCCATTCACTTTAATATTATTCTCATTCTTTGAGAATAATATTATTTTGTTAGTCTCATTCTTTATTTGAAGATAGGAAATTTATACATGTGATAATGATAAAGTACAATCTAAACTTAATGAAACATACCAGATGATTTCTGAGAAACTCAGAGTTTATGCCTTTTAAATTGTTTTCTAATTTCAAATTAATCTCACTTTATTAGGGATCAGATAATATAGTCCTAAAATTTAAAACAATAGAATCTGTAGGAATGATGTCTAGCAGAACTTTTTGTGGTGATGAAAATGTTCTAAATTTTACACAGTTGAAAAAGCTAGCCACTATCTGGGCCGGGCGCGGTGGCTCACGCTCGTAATCCTAGCACTTTGGGAGGCCAAGGCGGACGGATCACGAGGTCAGGAGATCGAGACCACGGTGAAACCCCATCTCTACTAAAAAATACAAAAAATTAGCCGGGCATGGTGGCAGGTGCCTGTAGTCCCAGCTACTCGGAGAGGCTGAGGCAGGAGAATGGCGTGAACCCGGGAGGCAGAGCTTGCAGTGAGCCGAGATCGTGCCACTGCACTCCAGCCTGGGCGACAGAGCAAGGCTCCGTCACCAAAAAAAAAAAAAAAAAAAGCTAGCCACTATCAATATATAGCAGTTGAGCATTTAAAATGTGGCTAGTGTGATTGAGGAACTATTTAGTTTTATTTTTTATAATCATTTTAAATTGAATTAAATATTAATAGTCATATTTGACTATTGCCCAGCATATTGTACAAAACAGTTATCAATTGTAAGATTAAGATAACAGAGATTTGCAAAGAAATTGTATCTAGAATGGTATAAATGAAATTTGTTCTTTCATGTAAAGCCCGACATATTCCTAAGAGTGTTCAATTATTTCAGGAATGAGGCAAATAAATTACATTCCTTTCTTCTTTCCTTTTTTTTTCCTTCAACAAATGGATATTGAAAATACACTGTATTCCACATAGTATTCTAAATTTGTGTCATGCAATAGTGAATAAAATAAAATTCTAGCATTCATGGATATAATGCACTATTGAAAGGACATAAAATAAACAATAAACAAATGTATACATAAAATAATTTCAAATAATATTTGATGCCATAAAAAATAATAAAGCAAGTTAATAAAAGAATATTTTGGGCAGAAAGCTTAATGAAAAGGGACAGCACTGGATGTGGTGGCTTATGCCTGTGTTCCCAGCACTTTGGGGTACAAAGGCTAAAGGATCACTGGAGCCCAGGAGTTCAAGACAAGCCTGAGAAGCATAGTGAGACCCTGTCTCTACAAAAAATCAAAAAGTAGCTGGATGTGGTAGTACATACAACTACTTGGGAGGCCTGAATGGGAGGATCCCTTGAGGAGACGGAGGTTGCAATGAGCCAAGATTGTACCATTGCACTCCAGTCTGGGCAACAGAGTGCAACCCTGTCTCAAAAAATAAATAAAATAAAAAAGAGAGAAAGCTAGTCATATAACAATCTGAGGAAGAAATGTTATCAGCATGGGGAATAACAAGTGCAAAGCTCCTAAAGTGAAAACAGAGGTGGTAAGTTCCAAGAGCAAAAGGATGCCAGCTTTGCCAGACCAGAGAGATAGGTTGAAAGATTTATAAAAGATGAACTCAGTGTGGTGTCCAGAAAACAGAACAGGTGGGCATACACAGAACATGATATATTTATAAGATGATCCTCTTAGTGATAGACCAAGAACTCTAACTTAGTTCATGTGGGAAGGTAGTGAACAGTGAATAAGGAATAGAGTTAATGAACTACAGGTCCATATGAGAGAGAAAAGTTATTGGAGGTAGAGAAGTAGAATAAAGTAAGCTGGAAATAGAAGAAATGATCTGAATAGAGGTTTTGGAATTAGTTAAGCTATTGGTAATAACAAAGTCTAAGATATGACCTCAGTGGCTGAATAAAAATTAAAATATGAAAGATGGTGATAGTGAGAAAATCAAATAATACTTAGACCATTGTGTTTTATGAAGCATTTTCAAGCTTTCTGATGGACACAATGATTATATGTCTACATTATTATGACAAGAATAATCTATATTTCAGTGAAAGACATTTGAAACCAAATTAAAGCTGTACTTTTAAGATTCTTTTTTCCTTTCATATATTATTTATACTCTTTTCCTTATTTTCTCATCATCTCTTTTGTTTCTTCATGATTATTTGTAGCATTTATATAAAAGATATATGGAAACTATGAGACTATAACATTCCCGTTATACTGTAGACTTGTAAAAGATCATGTTATGTTTCTGTTTGTATCTGCACCATCAGCATAATGACTAACACATGATTTTTACTGAGTAAATATTGGTGGCATCGGATCTACTTTTGGAGCTACCTTTAATTGAATAAGTTTTTATAACATTAAATTAACTAATCCCAAACTTTTCTTCTAATAAATGGTGTCTTTTTTTACAATTTTTTAAACATAAAAGTGTCTATTTATTTTTGTTTTCCCTACAAATTCTTAACAGAAGTCATAAATGTGAACCAAATAATTAGACTTAGTGTTTCAGTAATATCTTACTTAGTACTTGTTATGGACTGAATGTTTATGTCCCCTACAATTCATGTGTTTAAACTGTAGTCCCAAATATGATGACATTGGAGGTGGGGCCTCTGGGAGGTAATTAGGTCATGAGGGTGGAGCCCTGATGAATAGGATTAGTGCCCTGTATTTGTCCATTCTCACATTGCTAATTAAGACATACCCAAGATGAGGTAACTTATAAAGAAAGAGAGGTTTAGTGGACTCACAGTTCCACATGGCTGGGGAGTCCTCACAGTCATGGTGGAAGGCAAAGGAGAAGCAGGGGAATGTCTTACATGGTGGCAGGCAAGAGAGCATGTGCAGGGGAACTGCTCTTTATAAAACCATCAGATCTTGTGAGAGTTATTCACTGTAACAAGAACAGTGCAGGAAAAACTGCCTCCGTGATTTCTCCCACCAGGTCCCTCCCACAGGACATGGGAATTTTGGGAGCTACAATTCAAGATGAGATTTGGGTGGGGACACAGCCAAACCATATCATGCCCCAATATAAAGAGGCAGAGAACCAGACAGCTTCTTTTCTACCATGAGAGAATACAAAGAAGGCAGTATGTAACCTAGAAGAGGGCCCTCATCAGAACCTGACCATGCTGGCACCCTGATCTTGAACTTTGAGGCTCCAGAACTGTAAGAATACATTTCTGTTGTCCATAAACCACCTACTCTGTAGTAATTTGTTACCACATTTTAAATGAACTAATACAGTGCTGAATGGAATAGGAAGATTCCTTTGACATTACTTCTTTTTCTGTGCCTGTATATTTGCTCTCCAGCCTCCCATTTGACTTTTGAGTCTCACTACAACTTTGCTGAGTAAGATGTTCTTGCCCTGCCTCAGCAGATCTATTCATCCTCTGCCACACTCTGGTGTGATTAATGAGCTAACATTAATAAAGTACTTTGAGTTCCTTGGATAAAGTTGTGCAAACCATTATTCTGTTGTGTTACTTTCTTTAGGGATTATTATAATGCTCCATTGTATTTGTGGAGTCTAGGAGACAAAAGTGACATAAATGTCTCTGAGAAGGCACACTTCAACAAAGTATGCAAGTACATCAGCATGAAAGCAACCAGGGTTCAAAATCTTATTTTTAATATATTTTCATTCTCCACTCACCTTTTTTATTCTCTGTCCTCAGCCCAGAGTAAAGTAAGGTGAAGTAATACCATCTTTCTGTATGAACAATAAGTGTTACATTGTGAGGCATTAAGCATACATTTGGAGGCAATTTAAAAATCTTTCAGTTTCTAAGTCATATTTTTATCCTAAAGAGTAGTTAATATATCCATAGGAAAGAGAATGGGCTTTTTATCATTGTGAGGTATTTAGGGTTAAAATGTTCTTAAGGTTATATTGTATAATGCCTCCGAAAAACACAGTTTATGAGTCAAGGACTGATCTTAGGAATCTGCTACATGAATAGGTTCATTTGGAAGGCAATGATGTCCTGCGGTCACTTTGTGTGCTTCATTGCTGGTGGACAGATGGCTGGTTTCTCACTGTGTTCTCATTTCAACTCTATCTCTAGCTTGCTCCTTTCCCATGTGGCCTTCCCCCTGTGCTACTAACGGAAGCTTTTTATTCTATGCCCAGGTTTTACTTACTCTTAAATTTAGACCCTCCCATCAAGTCCAAAGGTCCAAATTGCTAGAACGGTGCAACGGTACCAGGATTCTCCCTCCTAAACTATGCACCACGTGCAACTTACAAGTTATGTCTAGGGAACCTAAGCATGATTTAATGCCTGATTCTTTCTTTCTATAATATTGCAAATTAATTTACCAAAGTATATATTTACAATCAAAACTATAAAAGGATCAGGAGGCAGCATGATGTGGCAGTGTGCTCAGCATCCACAGAGCCACGTTCTAGTTTCCTTTCCGTAGATAGGACCTAACATGTGTAACACCCAGGGGCTCAGAATCGTCATGTGTAAAATGAGATTATCAAGACAGACACTTTCTACAGCCCCTTTCAGACCAATGATTCTGTTAGAATGGGACTCTTGAAGGGTGCATTCTTTTTGCCAGGTTGTTTGGCATAAAACATCCAAAATGTCTTCTTGCCTATTCTAGAGTTCACAGTATTTTTAGAGAAAGGCTGCATTTCATTTGTAGTATTATCATTGTGAGTGTTTTCAAGGCCAACCACTTAGCAATTTAAAAAGAAATGGAGGTAGGTGAGATTTGTGATGATTCATGCTCCAGTGGTTAAAAAATAACTACCACTTTTTTTTGTGGATAGTGAAAAAAAGTAGAAATTGTCAGACCTTGGACTGTGAAGCTCTTTGAAATGTGGTGGGAGATGAGAGGATACTGGTTAAGAGTGTAGGTGATGCAGCTGCACCCTGAGATGCTATTTGACCTTGGGAAAGCCACAGATCTTCCCCAAGAATATTTCCAAATCTGTAAAACTGGAATAATGTTAATTCCTACCTCACTAGGTTTGCTTAGAGGATGAAATGATTCAATATTTCTAAAATACTTAGAGCAGTACCTGGCACAGTCTGTGCCATGATGTTAGGCATTAACATGAGCAAAAGGGCCAATGAAGTATAAAGCAGCAGATGCGTGTAAAAGACAGTACTGGGGCATTATTGATTCAGGGCTCGTGTCAAGTGAATCAGCACTGGAGATCTAATTGTGAATTTGTATTTCTCCTGACTATGTGTTATTCTTAATCCTATAGCAATGAAAATGACTCTGTATCAATGTGTGTGTGTCAGATGGTGGGGAAGTAAGGGTGGAATAAATAATGATGACAGCGTTTTCAAACTAGAGATAACCTCAACTCTGAAAATTCTAATTTCCTCACTATAAACAAAATTGAATTGTGAGCACACACATAAGAAATCATATTCTAGGATTTAGTAAAATCCAAACTCTTCAAACAACTAGTTCTTAATGTGCCAGGCGTTGTACCAAGTAATTCCATATGTATTATATAACTCAGTTATATTAAAATAACTACAAGAATATATAATCTTTATCATTTTTGGTATGTTTTTCATATGCTTTAGAAGTAAAATGGAAGGCATATATTTATCATACACTAAATTATTCATAGACATTTTTGTAAATTTAGAATTACAGGGAGCTTATTCATTATCTAATCCTCTTATACGAATGAGGAGCCTGAGAAATGTGTGAGCCTAGAGGTTGGTGGTGACAGGGCTGGGACTTTCACTCTCAGGTAACTGCTCTTCCTACAGTAACAGGTAAATTTTCTGAACATTATTACCAATAATGTTACTCTATAAATTTCAGAAAATAAGAATTCTTCCCACTTCTATTGAATTATAAAACACATCACATACACACACACACACACACACACACGCATACCTTTTGCTAAATAATATGAATTTAATCATCCTAAGCATACTTCAATTAAGTATGACTGTTCTGACCTATTATCCATGGAGACACTTCTCCATGGCTGAATTTACTTAGATGGGAAGAATAAAATTGTGAGGCAGAACAGTTCAGCAAAAAATAATAAAGTAGAAAACATTTAGTCACTTTAAATTGCATTTCATCACCAATTTTTCAGTGTATACTAAACTCACATTATTGGGATGTACTTTGAAAATGTAAAATGCCAGAAGTAATTTTAAAAACGTCTTTGTACCTCATACCATATGTTACGAGAGAAACACATCAACAACGTCTTAATGTTTTAATGGTATGCAATAAGTAGTTCCCTTTGCTTGGATATGTGGTCGTACCCCAAAGAAATGAATAGAATCTCAAAAGGTGTGTCTAATATTTTCAATACTAACAAGTCAGTTGATACTCACTCACAATAATACAGTCAGATTGGACATGAGTGAGAAAGATGAACATTAAAACACATCAGACACTTCTTAGAAATAGCCTTTAAAATCTTAATTGCATTCATTTTACAATGCAATGGTGGACTTATAAATTCAGTACATATTTATCCCCTTATTGTAAAGATTTGAAATATGTTAAAAGTTCTTATTTTCTTGAAGTTTACAAGATACTTGTTACTACAGAGCAATCTCCCTGCCTCAAGAAACTGGAAATTTTTGGTCTAGTACTTCTTAAATACTGAAATCATTTTTACATAATAATATTCATAGTTGTGCATGTACTATTATAACTTGGAGAACAGAAAGGATATAATGTTTGCACTTATAATTTCTAATAAGGTATATATATTTTTTAAACCATATAAGTAGGTAAAGATAACATTATTATCAGTATCGATTTGCCACTGAGAGAAGACACAAAATAATACTCCCATTTCTTGTCTCCTATATCTGTCAACTTCTTCCTATATATTGAGAAACAATTTTCTAAATAAAAGTTAATTTCCAGTTTCTGAGAATCTTAGAACCTTAGTTTTTTTTTTTAGTTCCTTAACTCTGAAGTTCTTTAAAAACAAATTTTCCTTTTGTGTGTCTCTCCAAACTATAAAGAAAGTTTATCAGAGAAGATGAGGAACTGATGGCAAACATCTGATGATTTGTTTATAAGATAATCATAAGGTGCTGCAGAACAAATCCTGGGTCATTCTGAATCATTCATGGTCACAGCTACCATGTTTTTGTGTAAGGATGCTTTTAGAAAATAAAACAAAATTCAACATTCCTGCCATCATTAGTCAATTAGGAACATCTTTAAATCAAGACCTTTTTTCATTAAAATCATGAAGTGGACAGAAACTGGTGGTGATTGATCTCGGCTACATTTTTCAGATAACAATCTTGAAGTTTTTCTCAGGGACCATGAAAATGAATAAGATGCCAAAATATAAGTACCTTTAATAACTCAGGGCTGAAAATAGTAAAAAATGTTTAAGCAAAATACCTTAATAAATCTAAATGAGATTTATTGCTTTGGAAGTGTCTAAGTCTATAGGACCTCAGAAATACCTAAGAATAAACTAATTCCCACCAGCTTCCAAGTGAGAAGTCTATAATGATATAAGAAGAGTGAAAATGAGAAAAGAAATGGCCGCAGAGGATGTGAAATTTTATTTCCAGTGCGGAGGATAACATTTTAGAAAGATATTTTGGATTTATTGTTCAATTCTTTGCATTAGCCATGTGCATTGGCCCACTTGTGCCTAAACAAAATGTTCAAGGCCCTAAGAGTACCCACCTCACTTCTGAGTTGAGTTGTGAAAATGGAATAGTAGTGTGTCAAGGAAAAGTTGAGATGGAGATGGCAAATTGAAGGAACGTGTGACCTGTTTTAAAGAAAGAAATTATATGAAGCTACTTCTGCTCCTTCACCTCAGGAAACTCATTTCTGATGATCTGGAATCTCTCCAGCTCATTCCTAAGTGAAGCATGACCCTAATATGGACTTAGAAAATTGATTTTAAAGTAGCATTTCCCCCACCATTATGAAATAGAAACTTGTGGAAATTCCACTTAGAGTGTAATAGACTTAGAATTGACCTACATTGTTTTTTCCACTTTAAATAGACCCATCTCTCTTATGGTGCATAGGATGGAGAAAGAAACACATAGAAAAGAAAAATAAATCTCTTGTCCATATCTCCAAATTAATGACTGTGACTTCAAATGGTTCTCAGACTTAACAGTTTGATTTGAAGGTCTCTCCTCTTCTGTAAAGAGAAACTGCCATATGGCCTACATTGTGGTCTTAACATTTACACAACAATTTAATATGCCTGGTTCATGATGAAATACCAGCTCCCGGCTGGGAAATTAAAGCAGCATTCAGCTCCTCTCAGCAAGAAGGCTGCAGTTTGATATATTCTATAAACTGGATTGTGCACTAGCCAAGGGAAAGAGGATTGACATAGTTAGAAAACACAGTTGGACTTGTTAAAACAAGCATTTCAGTGCACAGATGCTAAGTCTCCTTGGAGTTATGCATTGGATCACTTTGCTCCTACTTAGCTAGGAGCTAAGCTAAGTCCTACTTAACTAAATATATTTTTGTTATATTTCCTTTTATTTTTCATCTTTAGTGCAATTTATATAAATGCAATCATTTACCTCTAAGATATTTCAAAAATGTTTGTTAGAAAAGAAAGGGGTTACAGGGTATTAAAATATTCTCTGTTTTCAATGAGCGCCATTTTTTTTAACTTTTATTTTCATTTCAGGGGTACCTGTGCAGGTTTGTTACATAAGTAAATTCATGTCATGGGGATTGGTTGTGCAGATTATTTCATCACCCAGGTAGCAAGCCTAATACCCAATTGTTATCCTTTCTGTTCCTCTCTCCTCCCCTCCATCCTCAAGTAGGCCCCAGTATCTGTTCCCTTCTTTGTGTTCATGAGTTCTCATCATTTAGCTTCCATTTATAAGTAATAACATGCCGTATTTGGTTTTCTGTTCCTGCGTTAGTTTGATAAGAGAAATGGCCTCCAGCTCCATCCATGTTCCCACAAAAGACATGATCTCATTCTTTTCTATGGCTGCATAGTATTCTGTGATGTCTATGTACTGCATTTTCTTTATCCAATCTGTCATTGATAGGCATTTAAGTTGATTCCACATTTTTGCTATTGTGCCTAGTGCTGCAATCAACATACGCATGCATGTGTCTTTATAGTAGAATGATTTATATTCCTCCAGGTGTATACGCAGTAATGGGATAGCTGGGTCCAATGGTAGTTCTGTTTTTAGCTCTTTGAGGAATCACTATACTGCTTTCCACAACCCTCGAACTAATTTACACTCCGACAAACACTGTATAAGTGTTTCCTTTTCTCCGCAACCTCACCTGCATCTGTTTTTTTTTTTTTTTACTTTTTAATGGTAGCCATTCTGACTGGTGTGAGATTGTATCTCATTATGGTTTTGATTTGTATTTCTCTAATGACCAATGATATTGAGCTTTTTTCATATGACTGTTGGCCACATGTATGTCTTCTTTGGAAAAGTGTCTGTTCATGTCCTTTGCCCACTTTTTAATGGTGTTGTTTGTTTTTCTCTTGTAAATTTAAGTTCCTTATAGGTGCTGGATATTAGACTTATCAGCTACATAGTTTGCAAAAATTTTCTCCCATTCTGTAGGTTGTCTGTTTACTCTGTTGATAGTTTATTTTGCTGTGCAGAAACTCCTAAGTTTAATTAGATCCCATTTGTCAATTTTTGCTTTTGTTGTAATTGCTTTTGGCATCTTTGTCATGAAATATGTGGCCGTTCCTACATCAAGAATAGTATTTTGTAGGTTTGTTTCCAAAGTATAGTAGAGATTAAAGATAGAAAATACTAGTGCATTTTGTACTATTCTCTTTAATAATTTTGAATATGCTATCAAAGTATATTTTCATCTTCATCTATGGCAATGTTCATCATAAAGTCACATTCATCTGGGGAAAGTAGGAACTTTCTTAGATCCAGTTCAGATATGGAGGACGCAGTACAAGTTTGTAATTACCTTTACAAAGCTTAATTTTATTTTTATTACTGATGATTTAAAAGATTACACGTTAAGTGAAGTGATTAAAAAATAGACAAACATGTCAACTCAACTAATATTTTATTTAAATCAATAAATGATGATATATATGTATGTAGAGAACCTTAAGAATAGGGTTTCTGTAAAGAGAACTACATACTACACACTGAAGAAAAGAATGACCAAGAGCTTTACTGGAGCTGATTGAAGGAATTACTAGTGAGTCCTACGAGGTATATTTCCCATAACACAGAATGAAGCACGTAGCTGGAACTAAGTAGATGCTTGCTGAATTGAAATGGGAGCATTTGAGATTGTAATTAGAGACAGTAGTAGTTGGAAACATGAAATCGGACCAGATTATGAATGGTTTTGAAAGCCAGATTAAGGAATTTGAAATTTATTCCACTGACAGTAGCATCCAAATGTGAATTGTCATGAGATACTAATTCAGGTTTGGGGAAGAATTGTCTTTACCTTGGCTAGGAAAACTCACGTACTATACCTAGCTAGACAGCAAATTAAAGAATGATTGTTTTTATGACCCAAACTTTCTTTACCCTAAATCCACTCACTACACGTAATTTGAATTAATACTTCTCAATGTATTTTCAAGCTATTGTGTGGCAACATTCTACTCAAGATAGCATATAAGAAAGCCAGTAACAACAACATGTTTTATTTTACATTGATATTGGGAAAACAATTTTTAAAGCCCATTTCTTTTACACATGGAGCACAAATAAAAAATATTGTCAATGTAACTACAAAGTAGTTTTCAATGCTTTACTAAGTGATGTTCTAAAGAAATATTGAAGGAATTTCCATTAAACTTACATACGTATCATTATATGGTGGCAAATATATTGCAAAAGGTATTAATGATGTATGATAGTCCTATACTCTGTCCCAATACTATGACAGTATTGGGCATATTTTATTCAGTTTTCTCTACCAAAATAAATAATCTATGTGCTTTTATATCAGTGTAAAAGTTAATAAAATTTAAACATGTGGCTCAATATGAAAGAATATCTTTGTATGTGAATCTTTTAACATTCCCCTGAACATATACTATAGCTAGCCAAAAAGAAGAGCTCTTGGCAGGGCTCAGTGGCTCACGCCTGTAATCCCAACACTGGGAGGCTGAGGCAGGCAGATCACGAGGTCAGGAGATCGAGACCATCCTGGCAAACATGGTGAAACTCCATCTCTACTAAAATACAAAAAAGAATTAGCCACCAGGCGTGGTGGCGGGCACCTGTAGTCCCAGCTGCTCAGGAAGCTGAGGCAGGATAATTGTTTGAACCCAGGAAGCGGAGGTTACAGTGAGCCGAGATCATGCCACTGCACTCTAGCCCAGGGACAGAGTGAGACTGCGTCTCAAAAAAAAAAAAAAGAAGAGAAGAGCTCTTGTGTATTTTTTGTCTGCATGCTCTCAAATACTTTTTTACCTGCACATATGTATTAGTCTGTTCTTGCATTGCTATAAGAAACCTCCTGAAACTGGGTAATTTATGAAGAAAAGAAATTTAATTGATTCAAAGTTCTGATGGCTATACAGGAAGCATGGCTGGGGAGGCCTCAGAAAACTTACAACATAGTGAAAGGTGAAGAGGAAATAGGCACATACTATACATGGTGGAACAGGAGAGAGAGAGAGAGAAGGGAGAAGTAATACACACGTTTAAACAAGCAGAAGTCTTGAGTACTCACTCATTACCATGACAATAGCAAGGGGGAAATCCGCCCCCATGATCCAATTACCTCCCACCAGGCCCCTCTTCAACACTGAGGATTACATTTCTACAAAACTGGGTGGGGACACAGAGCCAGACCATATCAACATACTAACAAAAACCTCCAACCGAATCAAACTTTCTCTGTCATAAACAATTTGCACGATACTATTTATTAACAGTAATGTAAATTTTATTTTTCCTTATCTTTTTTTTTGCCTCTGAATCTAAATGCCACAGATTCTTCAGCAGAAATCTATTTTATCCTGCTGGTAAATTAAACTGGTAAACCAACTGGAGTTACCTGACACTTGAATGGAAAAGAAAAATAGATGGAATTTTTGAAAAGCATTTTTAATGTGTTTAAATAGCTATCTCTCATGAACAAAGTGATTAGCATTTGCTTTACAATGTTCCAAGAAGATTATCCAGAAAAGATTGCATAATTAAAGCAAATGTCCCAAAGAGTTTATTTATAGATGCTTTGATATCTAAAACATAATTTTAAGCTTCTGTTGTAAAGACGATCCAAAAGTTGTACAAAGACACAAAGCACTAGCATGTTTGGCACCTTGGATTATTAGAGCAGAGTTTATGAAGATAGGAGGCCAAAAATATGTCCTCATGAGCACTCCTGTCAGTCCTTATTGTGGTACTTTCAGTGTGAGGAGTTTGCTATTGGCTTCCAGTAGATTGAGGCCAGGGAGATGAAGCTAAACATTTTACAATGCACAGGACAACTCCAGACACCAAAAAATTATCTGGCCCAAAATGTCAGTAGCGCTGAGGTTGAGAAACCCTAGTCTAGAAAGTCTCATTCAGTTTTATATATTGGAACACAAGTGGAGAAATTAATAATAGTCAAATAGCATTCAGATGATTTCTCTTTGCATTTATTTTGTTTGTCTTCTGAGATTCTTTGAAGTCTTCCTTCATTCTCACTTGACCTCCGAAATTCCAGTTGTCTTTCATCTTTCTGTTTAGGAGTTTCTGCTATGATAGTGATGATGATGCAAAATAGTAAGTAAATATACAGCTTGATAAATCAGTATTCTAGGACTAGGGTATTTTAGTTATATTTTGCTAGTGCTCAACAACAGCAAAATTATTTTTTGTTTTTAGTTGATGCTGTAAAAATTGGCTAGTATCCCTTCTTGAAATACATGAATAGAATTTTCTTGTCCTGATAGGGTATTATAATAAATTACATATCTTTCCTGTTTCAAAATTTATTTTTAGTTATTTTAAGTGTGATAGTTCTAGAGGATGTTTTTGTCTGGATTCCTCAGGAAAGTGAGGGAGTTGGGACATGACCTGCAAATAACTTTTTGACAAAATGTGTGCCTGCTTAAAAAATGTTAACACCAGCTAAGTATTTGATAATGTTAAGAAATTACTATTAATTTTGGGGGTGTTATAGTGATATTATGGACATTTTTATTTTAAGAATATTTATATTTTAGTAATGCATACTGAAATTTTATTTTTGAAATAATGTCTGCAATTTTTCTCAAAATAATTAGGTGGCAATGTATGAGGTACCAGTGAAACAAGCTATCAGTTGATGATTGTTTAATCTGTGCAAGGAACATATGAGATTTTATGATGGTATTTTGTTACACGATTCTACTAATTCGCTAGACTTATACTCTTCTACTAGTATTCTAGTAATATAATATATTGTTACTTTTATGTGTTTACAATTTTCTGCAATAAAACATTAACAAAATATAGGAAAAATCTGCTTTTTTGTAACTTTTATCTTTTTGGAAAGTCATTTATCATCCTTATCCTTCTCAAATATGGAAATAAAATACTGGTTTATTGAGTTTCTGGTTATATGAGGCTTCTTTGAACACGGTTTCAACAGGATGTATCACACCTCAGTTAAGCTTTGAAACAATGAGTGGATGTCTTTTCTCCTAGATGAAAGCCAGACCCCTTGGTGGAAGGATTTCCTGGTGTCCTTTTTATCATGTTGACCAAATGAGTCAGAGAGAATTTCTTTTTTAAATATAGAAGATAATATGTGGTTTGGATAAACTGTTGGACTGTTTGACCTAATTCCTCACTTCACTTTGCTTAAAGTCACAAGCTAAATAGTGGCTTATACATCTTTAGTCCGCTAATTTCTATTCTTTCCAGATTTTATTTGCCTAAGTTAAGATACAATAGAAGACATCTATTTGTAAGGAAAAAAATGTGTGTAACCAAGGAGTAGGCAAATGTTTTTCTGTAAAAGTTCAGGTAGTTAATATTTAGGCTTTGTAAGCCATATATGATTGTATATCCATCTTTCATTTTTGCTTTTATTTTAACAAACCTTTAAAAATGTAAATCCACTTCTTAATTTAAAAAAAGCAGTTCAATAGGCCAATGGTTGAATTTGGCTATAGGACTCCTGATCTAACCCCTCTGTTCAAAACAAGCCTCTTTTCCAAATTTAACTCATTCTGAATAAGATATATAAGAAGCAAACATTCTATAAAATATATTTTTCTTATCATTATCATCGCTTTAATGCATATGCATTCTACCTCTATCAATTAACACATACTACTAACTAAAGTAACTAATTATTCACGTGGATTAGTATTTCTTATCAACCCATACTTAAGCTTATACACAAACTTTTTAAACTCAAAACCTCAGTGGCATTTTTATGATTGTAATTACTACTTTCAATTTTCTCATTAGTGGTCATATAGAATTATGTTTCTTGGAGTGGGAAAAAAATCAACAGATATTTACCTCTGTTAGGATTGATTTGTAAGTGTGAACATTTTCTTGATTGGGCAGTGGTAATAGGATTTCTTTATTTGCCTAATAAATTTTTTCTGTTATCTTGCACAAAGATTGATTCTCAGTCATCCTCTATGAATACGTCAAATTACTGAAAAGTAGAAAATGAAAACTCTATAGGTAGGATATTAGTTTTCTACTTACGTCAAGACCTCTCTGTGACTACTCACATACTGAACTTGAAGAACTCATTGTAATCTATCAAGTGAAGGAAATAAAAGAAAAGGTAGAGGCTCTTAACAAAATGGACTGGTATGAACTTCTAGACCTGAAAGAGGTCACGAGTAGAGGTGTGTACGAGTCAGGCACTCAGGGGGATGACACAAAGTAAAGATCAGATTAACTGATGATACAGTGCATTGTAAGGGATCACAGGAAGCAAAGAAGCACTGTAACGGATCACAGGAAGAAAAGAAGCAAGGAAAATTATCTCAGGAGTATTAGAGGCAGACTTTATGGCAAGTGAGATTGTCCATCAGGAAACCACAGCGATGCCAGTGGCCAAACACCGCTTTGGGGATTTATCATTCTCACAACTCAGGCACTCTGACTATTCTAGCTATTCATTCTTTACTTTAAATCTCCCCAACAATGGGTATGATTAATTCTATTAGTCACAGTCTGATTGAAGCATCCCCATCGAAAGAGTTCTCCAGCCAGATCGTCATATGGGCTGCTACCCGAGTTATAGATGACCATCTTTGGAGTAAGCATCAATCCTGGTTGAACCAGTTAGCAGAGATTTTTAAAGTCACATGAGAAAAGTTTACCAATTTGTACAAAACACACACACAAATACTGCTTTCATTTTTTAATAAAGGAATAACTGGATTAATGTGAGAAAGAGTTTTCATGAAATTAGTTTTTTTATGCAAAAGTTCTGCTTTATTTGTTCCCAAAACAACCTTTTATCTTATATTCACTCCTAGGACAGACACAGCCTAGCATTGTTTTTTTGTTTAGTTTTGTTTTGTTTTGTTTTATGTTTAGGTTCAAAATCATGGATGCCTCATCCCCTTTCAAGCTCTGTTGAAGTTTCATTTTACAGTGATTATTTAGAGAGACTGCTTCTGTTCTCAGTGCTACAGCTTTAGATCAATCAATTCCCCAAAATTATTATCAAAACTTCTTTACAATTCTTTACTAAAAACGTCCCTTCCAGCTCATTTGGCAAACTGACTATAGATAAATATACCTGCATCATAAAGCAAAAGATTTGAGAGAACAAATTTACCTGTTGGAGAAAGAGAGGTTAAATGTCTTTCCCATAAATGGCAAGATATGTAGAGAGCCAGGACTCTCCACTCTATTCCATGTAAGTTAATTTCTTAAAATAATATTTTGCACACAAAGTTTTTTCCTGAAGAGCCCTGCGATAATAGTGTAGATCAAGACTAACTTTCTTATCCATGGAGAAATATTCTCTATGCCTAACCAAATAATTATGATCTTGTCAAGCTGCTCTTCCTAAAATTTCATAAAAATTAGCTTCCAAACCTTTCTTTGAACCTGTATCATGATATTGTTTCATTCTAATGTCTCCTCTCCCCTCCTGTTCCTTTTCTCGTGCCCTCTTCATCCCCATAGTCTGTGCAATGTAGTTTCTACACTTTTTTGAAGTCTAACCAAGACCCTTCATGCCACCAGTGATGTACAGAATTACTCTATGATGAATGATATATTATTTGAATTTACATAAAGTCACTAGTAGGTTATTTAGCCTTGGAATTATGCTCAAATCTTTTTTCATATTATGCTTGAATTTATAATTCTCAACTCTTTCAGTCAGGACAAGGACACAAAATATACTTATTTTGCATTCTCCACAATTGCCTGAGGTGCAGGTTACAGGGAAAATAGTGGTTAACTTGAATTCATGTTATCTTTAATTTCCATTCCTTTTGTTTACTTTTTCCAACTTCTTCTAAATGAGGAACCCTTTTTAAATTATAAATATGACAGCTATATGAACTCATCACCCAAAAGAAGCTTATCAGTGGTAATACCTATCCCTTGTTAGAATTGCAGATTCTTTCATCACACTCTAGATTTACTAAATCCTAACCTGCTTTGCAGTAAGACAACCCAGGTGATTTCCATACATATTAAAGTGTGACACTGCACTAATGAATCCATTCTGAATGAACTGAATTAATTTTTGCATTAAACAAATAGAGGAAATGCATGTTTAAATGTTGATTTTATCATGTGTGCATGTGGTGTGTGTGTGAGAGAGAGAGAGCATCAAGGGAAATATTTTAGAGACAAATAACCTTTTAGGCTGTAATAGACCTGCCTCATAAATATCTGGTGAATATATTTCCTATGGAGACTATTGTTTCTGCCACGTTTTTTTCATTTTTTAGAAGCATATTAAGCCACATAGGAAAACAGAACTGTCAGGATATTACTTCAAAAACACATTGGAGGTACCTAAGAGCCAAAAATCATTTGATGAATTTTTAAAAGCTGGCTGCATTTTAAAGGCATTTATAATTCAAGGTGTTTGATTAACTTTTGACGACTTGAGTGCTGCTAGATTTAAAGATCGAAAGGAACAATTTGGAATGGTCTGGTGAATTTTTAAAGCAGATAGAAGCAGAAAAATTGTGGTTTTACCCTTCTTAGCTTTGATATTTTTATGTTATTTTTGTTGCAATCACAAAACAGAACCCTTTTAATCTATGTCACATGGGCTAACATAGGGCTACCTGGGATTGTTTCCTACCTATGTAACATATCTGTAATATCAGTAATATCAATTAGATATTTTAACTTGCCAAAGACAAGTAGTACAAATATATATTCTATATAAGTTTACCAACAGTATTATGTAAAGCTGATTTTATGCAAGCTGAAGGAGTTACAATGGAAATGAAAGACACAGATAAAGAAGAGGAAAGGGAGAGAAGTTAAGGAGTGGAAAGTGTAAACCTTAATTTCAAAAATTCACATATACAACAAAATCAAACAATCATGTTACAAACATGTTTATGATGAGTAGGAACCAGATGAGAGCTTTGTATTATAACTTCTGTCAACTGGAGCCAAAGTTTCACAAAAAGATTTGCCTATTTGGAATATTGTGTTCAAATGTGAGCACCTTGTTTTATGAAGAATATTTTTAATCTGATGTAAGCCATTTTCAGTTATTGATTGATTCACTTATTTCTTTTTTTTTTTTTTCTGAGAGAGACAGAGTCTCACTCCATCACCCAGGCTGTAGTGCAGTGGCACAATCTCAGCTCACTGCAACCTCCATATCTTGGGTTCAAATGATTCTTCTGCCTCAGCCTCCCAAGTAGCTGGAGTTTCAGGCGCCTGCCAACATACCCACTAATTTTTTGTATTTTTAGTAGAGACAGGGTTTCACCATTTGGCCAGGCTGGTCTTAAACTCCTGACCTCAAGCGATCTGCCCACCTTGGCCTCCCAACATTCCATATTTCTTGAACCAAATAATATATGACAATGTTTGGTAAGTGATGACATTGCAAATGCAATCATTACACTTCCTTTAAAGACCTTATACTTTAGTATAAAAAATATAAACAAGTAAGTCCAATAATGTATTGTAGGAACTAAGATGAAAGATGATCAAGATACAGAGGAAGCACAAAGATAAATTCTCCCTGGGACAATTAAGAAAGAGTATTAGTGGATGTGAAACCATCTTCCTTAAGACACAGGCTAAGGAATTTGTACGATTCGTTTATGAACAAATTGTTTATGAGATGGTGAAAGATGATAGTTATATATCACAAATTTGGAGAGCTACTTGATGTATGAAGCATTACTTTTATTTGCTTCTAGCAGGTACCGTCAAAATCCTAAGGAAAAATTAGAACACAAGGAAATGGGGGAAAAGGAAGGAAATTAATGCTTTACGAGTGCCCACAATGTGCCAGGCTTATGGTGGGCTCTTTATAGGCACTGTTTTAGTTAACCACATAACAGCTTTGTCAATGAATAACTTTGCTAACACATAGCTTGTCTGAGGAGTTGCTACTAGGCCAACATTCAGAGGCCCAGGTGGTCACTCTAATTTATATGTTTTAAGAGAGATGATTTGATTGAACTTGGAGCTAAGATTTGTTTGACAAAACAATAACTTTATTTGATCTAAATAACCATAAATAACAGGGCATGAGTAGTAGAAGAGGACACAAATAATTGTGCAATTAGGAATGTATCTATGTGAGTTGAAATGACTAGTTATACCCTTAGTAAAATGAAAAATTGGGTATTCTGGTTATTAGAATATTATAATATGTAATCTATCTATACATGAATAATACTTTCTTTACATCTATATTTAGAAATTTGTTGTATTCAATCTCTTTTTCAGAAGATTGTACAAAATGTGAAATGCATTAAAATACTATACTAAAAAATCAATCAAATACTAAAAAAATTTGCAGCGATTTAATGTTCTTTCCTGTTCTAAATTTCTTTCGATTTCTATTCAAATCTATTTGATACCCAGAGTACTTCTACCAGCCAAACATGATACGCAAAATGATTTAAGCCAGATGTTATCATCTCCTGTGCCATACAGAGGCAGTGTTTTACTAGTTCACTAGTATAAATACAGAAAGTCTACAAAGACAAAAAGAAAGCAAAAAAGTGATATTTTCTCTCACATGTTATTATTACACAGTGAATTAGAAATCTAAATAATTTATAGGAAATTAGTATTTTGATGCACAGCAGAGAATTACTTTTATTTCATGGTATCAGTTACTAAAGAAGGAAGCAGCTTTTGTTTAGATTACTATGAGAAGCTAAGTACAGTTTTGCCCATAAATTCTAGAAGCTCAGGTTAAGCACATTACTTTAGAAATTTCTGTCATGAGTTCCTGATTAGCTCTGCGTCACTGCAATGTCAAGTTCAGTTTTAGAGGTCAGGAAAATATTTCTGAGTTGCAAAACGTTTGAAGCCATTTGCCCTACCTTATAAAAATGACTATTTATATAGGTGACAGTAATGTCAGGTGGACTTACATGTTTATAATCAGGGTTAACTAATGCCAGCAAAAATAGCATTGAGAAGTTGATATATCTCATACCCTAAGGATTATTAAAGGTATACAAATAATGTGCTAGGCCTAATCTAGTCTCCCAGGCCACACTCTTTCTGACATTGGAATTGGAAACAGAGTTGTCTGTGTTCCTATGAGAGGATGCATTACCAATAGTTTTCATCTTAACTAGGTGAAATAACTACTTAGCCATTCATAAACGCCCTATAAAGAAAACCAGGAAAATTCTACCTAATTAAAATTAATATGCTGAGTCCCCATTACTTTTACAATTTATTATAATGTGTAAATATGCATCCAGATGAAGGGACCTATTACCCAAGTAAATTTGCACTAAGATTCTTAAAACAGTTATTACACCACTGGGAAGTTCTTAATTGAGCTCTCAGAGAGTATACAAACAAGAAAAAAGCAGAAAGGCTGGAACAGACAGATTCTAGAAAGTATGCCAAGACAATCTTTAAAAAGCTTGTGTCTGTAAACTGCACTGAATCTCTTCTTTGGGAGTCCAATTTTATTTTATTTTGTATTTAACTTTATTTGCTTTATGAAATCAACATGGGTACCTATAAGCAGGTTAATTTTCTTCCTGATGAGTAAAAGCATGTCTACATTGAAAAAAAAAGACCGAATCTTCTAGATAATTTTCTTTTTTATAAACATTACACAAAACCTCAGAGATATGTTATGTTCCTCAAAGAAAGTACATAAAACACTTGGCAAGTTCTATGACCAAGGGAAGATGCCTAATGGGTGAACCAACATTATCCAAAACTTAAGAAGATAACTTAGTGTGGGTTTTATGTTTGTTCGCTGTAATTGACATATGCATAAGCATTTTTAAATCATATTACCTGGGCTGGAAACTCAATGTAGCAGGCACCATGAGGGATATTATAAGGTAACTGTATGGTTTCTGTCTTTAAAATGTCTTAAACCAGCTAGGGCGATAAAGCCATTATTTAGGAAACAGAAATTCAGTAGAATAAAATAAAATGAAATAGTGATAAACTAATACATACATAATTTCTAAGGTACCTAAAGGATAGTATGAGCTACAGATGACTAACTTTTTTTCTATATCTGTCCTTTATTTAAACACCCCCCATCCCCGCCAAAGACACATATACACACAGATATGGCAAATACACCAAAACTCTGTAACACCTAACAAAGGGCTGTGTTTACTCAATAAGTACATTTTCAAAATAACTTAATACTGTATCAAGAGAAAATTAATTCACAGAGAAGCACCTGTTCTATTCATATTGAATCTGGACATTCAATTCATGAAATCTAAGCCTCTTTGATCAGAAAGTTTACTCTTTTTTCATTGCTAAGGGTGTGCCATTTCTTAATTCTGTTATTCGTACTAGAAACAGAGTATGGAGGCTTTAAAAGAAGAGATTATTTTAAGTGTTTTTTGTACTTCTTAATGACTATTTCTCCTCTCATGAATAACCTTCAGTTGTTCTTTTTCTCACTAAGAAATTATTGAGGACATGCAGCAAGGTAATGGCTGATGAGTTTTGAGTTGGTAATGAACAAAGTCCTTTATATAACTTTTGAAGGGACTTTGTTGTGCAAGTCTATATTTAGCCCTTAGTTTCTCCATAGGGGAATATGTCACATTAAATACAAAGGGAATTTTTGTAGGTGATTAAATCATTTATTTCATCAAGCATGTTGTTATTTGATTCAATTATTCAAATCAGCTAACATTAAGCCCCTACTATCTGTCATGTAGGCACTGGAGATGTAAAGATTAATGAGACTTTACAGATAAAATGTTGAATGAAGTCTAAGTTAGTTACAGAGTTAAGGACAATAAAACTCTAGAGACATAATTGAGTTTTACATTTCACTGATAAATAAAGTCCACAGAATATAAATATGTGTCTAATTCTCACAAACAAGAGCAAGTTGACTGAGACTAACACAGGACTCTAAATCCCCAGGCCAATACTACACCAAAAAAAGAAACCCTAAAATAGCCCAAGCAACTGTGTGTGTGTGTGTGTGTGTGTGTGTGTGTGTACCTGAATCAGCAGGAAACCAAACATTACTGCTATAGACAATGCCCCAAATAACACTCTACCTCATTAACTGGCAAGAAAGACCAAATTAGAATATCGTGTTGATCCCACAAACTACAAAAAGTAAAATAAGTACATTATCTTTTTAAACAAAATGTAATGAAGAGGTAAGATTTGCTGAGCAGTAACATCTAAGTTTTACTGAGACGGCAATATAGAAAACCTCTGGGTTAAGAGCTCATAACACACATACACGTTCCTTCATGTAGGCTTTAAACAGTATTTTAAAAGCATCTTCCTTGAAGAATTTATTTTCTTACCAATGGTAATATTTAACCGATTCAAGCCATGATTACTTAGTATATGCGTACCTATACTATGTAACATACGCTACATATGTTATATATTCATTATATGAGACCATCAGATGACAGAGGCCAGAAAATCATTTGTAAATAATGGTTTAGGAAAAATATGACTAAACTTATATCTATGCTCCAGTAAATCTGTTTTCAACACATCTCTAAAATGACTGTGCATACTGAGAATAGCTATATTCTTATTTCTAATTTTTAAACTTGTTTTTAAAAATTAAAAGTAATATATAAACGCATGCGCTTTGTAAAAATAATTCCAAGTAATTTCTAAGCATAAGACAAACACATTTCTCATTTAAGATGATTCCCAGGACATGCCTTTATCTCATCCCTCTACAGAGACCCAATTAATAATAGTAAAAGAATAAAATATAAACTCAACCTTACAAAGTAACCTGATGCATGAATTTGTATTTGGGAGCAACCAGGAGATGAGACAGAGGGACATGTTTCTAGAAGACAGAAAATACTTTTGATATGAGTGAAGTGCCAGATAACATTGGTTCTATAGCCAGCAACCATGGCCCTTTCTTGTTAATAAAATCTTGTATGGCTGGCATCATATACTACTTCAGGGATAAAACCAGGATTTACCTAATTCAGTCACTAACAGTAGTTACCTTACTCCGATTTACCAAATATTCAGTTTCAAATCCTTTCTTGCAGCTAAGGCTGGCCACATGATGCAGTTCTGATAATAAAATGCTAGAGAAAGTAAGTTAGGGACCTGTAGTACAACTTTTGCCTTCACAATAAAAAGAAAGAAATACAGGAAGAAAGTCTTTTGCTGTCTCCCCAAACTTTGGATGCTGTTGTGTGAGTATATGAATGTGTGTAGTTGTTGCCATCAACTTGTGATCATGAGAAGAAGGCCAAGGAAAACAAAGTATTGTGGGCACAGTGCCTTGGCATCACTGAAGTGCTGAACAAATGCTGGCCTTGCCTACTCCCAAATTTTGTTTTGTAATATAATGACATTAATGTATTGGATAAACCAGTGCTATTCAGGTATTCTGTAGCCTGCAGTTAAATGTATGCTGGTGGTTACTGATGAACCTTGAAGGGAAAGTATAGGGAACATGGAATATATGTACAAAGAACGGGAGCCAAGGAGACAGCAGGTATCCTGGAAGAATACTAAACAGGCTCTTAGTTAAGAGACAATGGGACCACAGAAGACAGAACAGAAAGCGGGTGACTCATGCCGATGGTAGGTATGAGACATCCCTCCCTCCATGTTGCAGAATAGTCTATAGCCAACCATGTATCTGAGGATGGTGGGGGGGAAATGTCAGTGGTTCTTTCATAAAGCAATTGAATGAGAGGGAGAACTAGGACAGTCAAGAGAGATGTCAGTGGCCTAGAGTAAAGCCCTCCTCATTCTGGTATTTAGAGAAATATGAGGACACGCTCCCCGCCTATTTACCCTAAAGAAAAACTTTAAATTAACAAATTCTGCAACATTACCAGAGTTTTTTATCTTTAAATGTGATTGGACATCAATAGATTACCGAAAGAAAGCATTCAACACACAAGAGAAAGACCTAGAAAAAGAGACAAAACAATGATTCCAGAGTAAAGAGAAAGAGTTCAGAAAAAATAAATTCAAATAAAAATATAATAAGTATAAAGATAAAAAATAAAAACAAAACTAATTTTCTTTTCACTTTGTATAGCTTTAATGCAACATATTTTATACATATAATTCATTAAAGTGTAGAATTCAAATATCTTTAAGTAAATTTACCAAGTGATGAAACCATCACCACAAATCAGGTTTTAGAATATTTTTATCACCCAAATAAGATTCCTGTGCCCACTTACTGTTAATTCCCTTTTCCATCTTTTGCCTCAGGCAACCACTAATCTGTTATCTGTCTCTGCAGATTTGTATTTTCTGGATATTTTACATAAATGGAATCACACAGTATGTGGCTTCTCATGTCTTACTTCTCTCATTTAACATTCCACACAAGATTTGAAACCGACACTTAGCTTTGTTTGCCATAATAGGGCAATCATAAATTATAATTTTATGGCATTAGTACCTTAGTGACACAGGAATTTAATTTTGGAGTAGTATTCAAAATGCTTCTTTTAATTACCTTGTTTATATTATAGTAGCAGGTAAATTCCATGGTATGGTAATTTGCTTCAAAATTGACCAAAATAGATTTATTTTCCTACACAGACACACGCACATATTCAGGCACAAAAACATTCAGAGAAACACACAGACTCCACAATATTATTTAGCAGGTTTACAACATTACTCTTCAATCTCGACATGAACAACAGCATAATTGATGGTTTGGGTGACATTTCCTAAAATCCTCTCTATCTTCCCAGACTGGTTCACGTGTCCTTCTTTAGTATTCTGAGTTTGCATATATGTGACATTGTTCTTACCAGACTGTATTTAAAAAAAAAAAAACAACAACAACAACATTATTTTAAGATTGAGTATTGGCAGTTGGATACTTTTGTCAGAAGGAATTTGCTGATATAATAGAAAATGCTGCTAATAATTGTTTTTTCACACCATGAGACTTGTTTTAAGTTGTGGGAAGCCTTAATGGCTTTTAAAAGAAAATGATCAAACAAGTCATTCTTCTTTGTTGTTTTTATAGAGATTTGCCTGCTGACCAAAGGACGTCGTACTGCCAGTGTTCGAGCTGATACATATTGTCGTCTTTACTCACTTTCCGTGGACAATTTCAACGAGGTCCTGGAGGAATATCCAATGATGAGGAGAGCTTTTGAGACAGTTGCCATTGACCGACTAGATCGAATAGGTACTCTAGTTTTCTACCTTCTTTATATAAAATTTAATCTCATGGCATAATATAGGTTTGCAATTATAAGTCCAAAATGCAGTGGGGCGAGGTGACTCATGCCTGTAATCCCATCACTTTGGGAGGCCGAGGCAGGTGGATCATTTGACAGATAGTAGGGGCTTTATGTTAGCTGACTTGAATAATTGAATCAAATAGCATCATGCTTGATGAAATAAATGATTTAATCACCTACAAAAATTCCCTTTGTATTTAATGTGACATCCTGGCCAACATGGTGAAACCCTGTCTCTACTAAAAATACAAAAATTAGCCGGGTGTGGTGGCATGCACCTGTAATCCCAGCCACTCAGGAGGCTGAGGCAGGAGAATCGCTTGAGCCTGGGAGGTGGAGGTTGCCATGAACCAAGATGGTACCACTGCACTCCTGTCTGGGAGAGAGAGTGAAACCTTGTCTCAGAGAAAAAAAAAAAAAAAGTCCCACATGCCAGTTTTGCTTGTTAATTTGTGTAGAAATAGCAATTAGCTGTAGCTATATTTCTTGAGAGATCTGGGTCCCTATCTATCTCTTCTAAGTATTCTGGGTTTATTTATTAACGTCTATTTTTGCTAGCTAAACAAACTGATTTCCCGACTGATGCCAAAACAATTTGAATCTTCAGGTAAAAAGCAATGATAAAAATTCTAGATAGCATTGAAATAGAACTAAAAATATGATAAGATGAGTCTATATTACAAACTAAGTTTTATCACTTTTTTGTATTTTTGGATCAACTTTACATTTTATCTTTATATTAGGAATTGAAAATTTGCACATTTAAATTAATCTCAGCAGAGACATAGTAAAATGTTTGTAATATAGACTCAAGCAGAAAAAAAAAGCCTTGATAGTAATGCCCTACATAGATGCTTTACCTTGCGAACATCAACATATTTTAAAGTCTTTTCTGCTACCAAATAATAATATATAAACAACAATTAGGCCTTATTAGTTATGCTAGTTTGAAGATTTGCATAATTGCCATAGTAAAGTTAGCTTGGATTGGCTTGCTGTTAACATTCCTAGATATCCTGGAGCATTACGTTATAAGGTAGTATGCATTCATATTCCACACCTAAACCCTCTTTGCCACCCTCCCCTTTTCTGCTTTTTTTTGGTCAGCTCGACTCTGCTCAACCTTCCTCTCTCTGCTTAGATATCACCTCCCTCTAGAAAACTTCTCTGACCTCCCACTCCCTACTAAGCCCAGTTCCTTGGATGTGTTCGCCTGTGGCCTCTGAAGTTCCCCCATCACAGCACTGCTTTTATTACTGGCTCTAGAGATGCTAAGTTTGTCAATGTAGAGCTCATGTCTAATTCACCATTACATTCACAGTACCTAGTATACGATGAATATTTGTTGAAGAGAGGTAGGAAGGGAGGAAGGAATAAATGAACTCAAAAAAGATGGGGCTGGGATCACTTGTGATAAACAAGGAGGTACCTCAACTGCTTCATTCTTATTAAAGGTAAGGACTTCAGATTGACAAATTGTTATGCTGGCTTTTTTTCTGCACTTCACATTCACATCTTCCTTTCTCGCTATATTAGTAAGACAGCAGACTGCATACAGATCTGAAAATAGATTAGAAGAAGTAAAGGCAGTATTTGGACATCATCATTAGATATAACAAACATATTAGAGATTCATATTGAAATCTTAGAGATTTAACAAGACCTACTCATTCAGGGAGACAATACCCACAAAAGAAGTAGACACTCCTGAAAGCATCCTTACTTAATTGGAAAATAACTTCTCTCTTTGTAATGTGTGAGTGTTTATGTTAGAGACAGAGACTAATTTCTAAGCAATGAGTTTCTTCCTAAACCAGTTAGACATCCTTAGAGAAAACATTAAAATCAGGATATTTCACTAGATAATTTCTGTTAATCTGATACAGCTTCACTTTTACCTAACTTATTGCAGTTAATTTTTTTTTTTTTATTTTTTTGAGACAGAATCTTGCTCTGTTGCCCAGGCTGGAGTGCAGTCGTGTGATCTCGGCTCACTGCAGCCTCCGCCTCCCGGGTTCAAGCAATTCTCCTGCCTCAGCCTCCTGAGTAGCTGGGACTACAGGTGTGCACCGCCACACCCTGCTAATATTTTGTATTTTTAGTAGAGATGGGGTTTCACCATGTTGGCCAGTACAGTCTTGACCTCCTAACCTCATGATCCACCCGTCTCAGCCTCCCAAAGTGCTGAGATTACAGGCATGAGCCACCGTGCCCAGCATGCAGTTAATTTTTATAATAATATTTACATGAAATGGTTCGTAATCAATACAGGCAATGCAATTTCTAATAAGCACTAAGCAATTGAATTTTTGATCTTTATAAAATTGTAAGAGTGTATTAAAAGTTACATTATTTTTCCCAAGGTTAAAGATACTTAGATTAAGATATTTTGACTATTTACATAATCAGAAAGAAACATACTTCTCGGTTTTGTGGCCATTACATATAGATGTATGCTGCAGTTAGTTAAGCAAATATGCTAAATAAGCATTTATATTTATTACTCATGTAGGAGGTTTTGTTCTTTGGGAAATTACGACAGTCCGTAAGTAGGGAGAGGTAACTATTTTGGCAGTCATTTAAAATGATTGCATTCCCAGCAGTCAATGAAATTACAACATATATTTATTTTCAAAAATATATTTTGTTACTTTTAATGTGTTACTTTATTTAGCAATATCGCAGATTGATTCACTTTTCATTTACCATATTCACTTGGATATTAGCGTATCAACGATGCCATAGAAAAGTCACTACTTTCCCCTACTTTCACCAATCGACTATTGATTCTAATCATTATTATGCCAGAGACTGTCTAGTATTGCAAACCACTCAGAAGATGATGGCAGGAAAAGCTAAAATTTATTGAGGTCTTAGAGGGAGCTGAGAGCCTGCAATGCACTATGCCCTTGGTCCTCACAACAACCATTCAGAAGAGGAAAGATCATAAAGTCGGTCTCAATCTTGGCTGCATTTAAGAATTCCATGGGGAGGCTAGTCGTGGTGGCTCACGCCTGTAATCCCAGCACTTTGGGAGGCCAAGGTGGGAGGATCACAAGGTCATGATATCGAGACCATCCTGGCTAACACGGTGAAACCCCGTCTCTACTAAAAATACAAAAAATTAACCAGGCATGGTGGTGGGCACCTGTAGTCCCAGCTACTCAGGAGGCTGAGGCAGGAGAATGGCATGAACCCGGGAGGTGGACCTTGCAGTGAGCTGGGATCGCGCCACTGCAACTCCAGCCTGGGCATCAGAGAGAGACTCTGTCTCAAAAAAATAAATAAAATAAAAAAAAATAAATAATAAATTTTAAAAAAAGAATTTCCTGGGGAAATTTGCTTTTAAACTACTGAAATCCAGAGCCCATGTATGATTATTTAGATTTAATTGGTAGGGAACAAGTGGATGTTAGTATTTTTTAAAGCTCCAGAGATAAGAAAAATATCCAACTAGGACTGAGAATGACTGGTGTAGGACTCTGGGTCAAAAGCGAACCCTGATACAGTCCTCCTCAGATTTGCATTTGGGAATCACCTGGGGATCTTAGTAAAATGCAACATCTGATTCAGCAAGTGGGGTCAGGCCCAGGAGGCTGAGTTTCCGGCAAGCACACAGATGAGACAGAGGCAGTTGGTTCATTTTCCATGGCAAGGATGCGCAATCACTTTTTGGTGTGTATGGTCTTTCTCAGCCCTGTTACCCGCCAACCGTGTTTTCTTTGTTTTCTTGGGCACTGTTCTTACTCTTCTCATGTCCTGATCTCCTTTCAGGTAAAATGAGATTATGAACACACCTATCTGACAGGGTTGCGGGTTACATAAAATCATCCACCCAAGGTCTTTTGTAGAGTGCTTATCACATAGTACCTGCTCACATGTTCTCGCTTATGTCTCCATGGTCCTTTCTTGAAAAAGTAACTTTAAAATCAAATGTTGATTCCAAGCCCATCCTATTCCACAAGCCCTTTCTTCACCCATTCTTCAAGGTGGCCCTCGTGTTAAATATCTCCATTTCTTCTGTAAAGTGGCTGTCTGCCATATTACAGGCCGTTCAACTTGAGTAGAAGGTAAGAGTTCCCAGAGAAATACAGGAAGTGTGAAAGGTAGGAGCCACGTTGGTATTTGGTGCGTAAAGGTGAGTGACTGGCTTTTTAAGCCTCTCCTGCGAAGCACAGCTACGCTTCTGTTTGAGGGAGCCACTCTCACTTGGCGTTGTCATCAGTCATTGGTAGGCTTTCTAAGTGCCTATCTTTCTTTTGCTGACAGGAAAGAAAAATTCAATTCTTCTGCAAAAGTTCCAGAAGGATCTGAACACTGGTGTTTTCAACAATCAGGAGAACGAAATCCTCAAGCAGATTGTGAAACATGACAGGGAGATGGTGCAGGCAATCGCTCCCATCAATTATCCTCAAATGACGACCCTGAATTCCACATCGTCTACTACGACTCCGACCTCCCGCATGAGGACACAGTCTCCACCGGTGTACACAGCGACCAGCCTGTCTCACAGCAACCTGCACTCCCCCAGTCCCAGCACACAGACCCCCCAGCCATCAGCCATCCTCTCGCCCTGTTCCTACACCACCGCGGTCTGCAGCCCTCCTGTACAGAGCCCTCTGGCCGCTCGAACTTTCCACTACGCCTCCCCCACCGCCTCCCAGCTGTCACTCATGCAACAGCAGCCGCAGCAGCAGGTGCAGCAGTCCCAGCCGCCGCAGACTCAGCCACAGCAGCCGTCCCCGCAGCCACAGACACCTGGCAGCTCCACGCCGAAAAACGAAGTGCACAAGAGCACGCAGGCGCTTCACAACACCAACCTGACCCGGGAAGTCAGGCCCCTCTCCGCCTCGCAGCCCTCGCTGCCGCATGAGGTGTCCACTCTGATTTCCAGACCCCATCCCACTGTGGCCGAGTCCCTGGCCTCCATCCCTCAACCCGTGACGGCGGTCCCCGGAACGGGCCTTCAGGCAGGGGGCAGGAGCACTGTCCCGCAGCGCGTCACCCTCTTCCGACAGATGTCGTCGGGAGCCATCCCCCCCAACCGAGGAGTCCCTCCAGCACCCCCTCCACCAGCAGCTGCTCTTCCGAGAGAATCTTCCTCAGTCTTAAACACAGACCCAGACGCAGAAAAGCCACGATTTGCTTCAAATTTATGATCCCTGCTGATTGTCAAAGCAGAAAAAAATACTCTCATAAACTGAGACTATACTCAGATCTTATTTTATTCTATCTCCTGATAGATCCCTCTAGCCTACTATGAAGAGATATTTTAGACAGCTCTGGCCTACACGTGAAATGTAAAAATATATATACATATACTATAAAATATATATCTAAATTCCCAAGAGAGGGTCAAAAGACCTGTTTAGCATTCAGTGTTATATGTCTTCCTTTCTTTAAATCATTAAAGGATTTAAAATGTCCTTGTAAGATTATTTATTTCTAACCTACTTTTACTTAAGTCCTTTGATATGTATATTTCTCTATTTTATGAAGAGTTCTTGGATTCAATGGAAACAAAACTGATTTTAAAAAGGCAACTCAAATGACCTAGCAAATAGCACCAATCAAATCTTTCTTTCATTAGCTGTGTCTCTGCATCTAAATTGTTAATCATTAATGATGGAGAATTAAATAAGAAATCCCATTTTATAGATCTAAATTGTATTTTGGTGCTTTCAATTTCGAATTAGGTTAAAGAATGCACTACTTGCTTGGCCACCGTAGGAGACTAGCATTGCCACTGTTAAGAATATCACTAATCTCAGACATGTTCATTGATCTTTCAGAAAGCTGAGGGAAAATTAATATTTGTCTTCATGTGTTATCGGACTTTTACCAAGACTCGATCAATGTTAGTTGTAAATAACTTTTTCAACCCAAATAAAAATAGCTATTCTGTGTTGTATGAAGGTAAAAGTCATTGTTTAAGAATTTAGTTTTATTGCTTCACTTCAAAACTTAGAGTTTTAAATTTTACAAAACCTGATTGTGAGAATTATTCAATTGTAATGCAATGGCTTGAAACCTACAATATTATTTTAACCTGCAATGTTTTATGCAAAATTGTATGCTCGAATCTACAAATTGCTTGTATTACACCAGAAATCATTACTTTTCTTTCTTCTTGCCATAATCAAGCATCTGAATATAGTCCCTGCATGCTTCTGGGGAAAAAAAAAAATAGGTTCAAATCAGTCATTGTAGAGAAAGGCTTACAGTATTTCTCGTTTCTAGAAAAGCATAACAGTTCATTAATTGCCTATCTTATAATTCCTATAAGGCTGACTTGGATCTCTGACTTAAGTCTAGAAGTGAGGTTTTCACTTTTATTTAATATTATTGCTATTATTATTTAAATAATTATTTGTAAACCACAGCTTGATTTGGAGTTAACTGTTGTCTGTGTCTTCACTGTAGCTGGTAATTTACTATGGTGTTAATTTAAAGAAATAAATTCAATACAGCATCACGTCTGTTTGGGAACACACATTTTGCTCTATGTATATTGTAACTAAATGGTTAGTAAACTTTAAGGCATGTGGTGACTAACGTAGCCCTTACATAGGAGGTTTGTCATTTTTAATGTGTTGAAAATAGTCCAGACATGGTGACAGAAAGCAGGGGTAAAGTTGAATGTCTATGAGCGTTGTTTGTCTGTTTTCTTAACTCTTTACATGATCTGTGAGCACCCGCTTCTTCTCAAAGAACTCCCTTAGTAATCATTTGTGCCTAATGCATCCCACACATGTGGAGTATGACTGGAACACAATTGAAAGATTCCTAATAACCGGCTTTGGTAAATAACCCAAGTTAAGAGCATGACCTAAAGTGGAGGTCTTCAGTATCTCTGGCACTGGCAATACATTTAAGAACATACAGAGATCACACATTATGTGGGACAGGGCCTGCAGATAGACCTGAGGACAGAAAACAAAAACAAAAGCAAAAACTCTAAAGTGGATCCTTGCTGCCTGTTATGCCTTTTGTGGATATAATACCTACAATACCAAAATGAGTTGTTATGTTTAATTTCAAACAAATCCCAACTTGTGTGGAAGTAATTAACAATGCTAGTCGACGTCATGTAATCATCAATATGCTGCTGACATATGATGGCATGTCAGGAATACTGCTGTAAGAAAGGGATTGTTCAGTCTACCTAGAACCTATGGGAAAGCTGCAAGACCATTTACATATCAGTACTGAACTCCTTTATTTTATTAAAATATAAGAATTAACTTCAATTTATTAAGATTATGTATTGGTCCTTTAAATTATTAAAGGTTTACATTTGATAGGATTAATGGATTTGGTAGTGAAATATTTTTATATATATAAATTTTTGGTTTTTTATTTCGAGCACTATTGGGAAACATAAGCAAAATTGAAATGCATGGTCTTTCAGTGCAACCATACATCTTTTATTCACTTTGTAATAGAATGGACAAAAAAACTAAAGTTTATATGTTAAACTTATAAAATGGTACAGGGTAAATTATATACATATATGTATGAATGTATATATACTTAGATTAAGAAAAAAGTGACTCACATTCCTGTAATATAAGGGTCCATTGCTAGCTGAAAAGTGACCTCCTTTCTCTGTACATAGTGAAGCCCGTATGTATGGAGTTTTAATCTGTACAGAAAGAAATGTATTATTGATTGGTCTTTCTGCTGCTGGAAAGATAATAGAATAGCTGATTCTTACAACAACTGTATGATCAGGGATGAGTTAGAGTATTTCTTTTGTCTTTGCTCAAAGCCATACATATATAAATATATATAAAGATTATTAATAAATTCAACAAAAAATAAACTACAATCATGAATATTTTATTTTATCAATATATGCTAATCAAATGTTTTATTTTATTAATGAGTACAGATTTGCCTCTATTTTTACATCATAAAATTTCCAAGAGCTTATACTTGATAATCACATAAAATCAATTATATTCTATAATTCTGGAATGAGAGGACTTTAAATAGAACATGGATTTTTCAACCACTTCTTTGTTTTGCCTTTTCCATATAGTAAAATATGAGCTTATTTTCTTTTTTGCTCTGTGCCTTTTTAGAATGTGGTTGTTCTCCAACTTCAAAACACAGCCATTTTATGTAATTATTGGATATACGGATGAGAAATAATTTTCCTGTAATGATGGTAAATAATTGTCCTGTAATATATTTATACAAACCTATTTTGTTATAATAGTTCTATGACATACTTATTTTGTTTTAATAGTTTTATAACATACCTATTTTGTTATCATAGGGCCTTGGGCTCTATGATAACAAAACAGGTTTTTCTAAATATATTCATATTTATAGCCTTAAACAAAATAGGTTTGCATAGTAGGCCCAAGGCCCTATTATAACAAAATAGGTTTGTATAAATATATTCGTATTTATAGCCTTGGGCCCTGCAAAGGTATTTGGATAGTGATAGAACCTCCCCATACAAGTGGGTTTTAAATGATACCTAAAAGCCTGAGATAGAGTTTGTCATAATGAGAATAAGTAGTGAAGCATTCCTGAAAACAAGGAGGATAAATAGTAGTCATGGCAATACATTCTATTCACCAAAAAATTAGCTTGTCTCCAGGTCTGGATGACCTCTTCAGAAGTGAACGATTCCCTGATGAATGCTGTTCCACTTTAAAGAGATGGTTATTTTGCAATTTACAAACTTAACTGAGCATACTATTTTCAGGACACTACAAACTACATAGTCAAGTTATTACCGTCATTCCTATAGGACAGTGAATGATTTAAACAATATGACATGTTTAAAATTTTAGATGATTTTTTTCAAATCCTGCATTATGTGTACTTCAGATTATAAGCAATCTCTATTATCTTTCAGGACTATTTAAAATATCTCCATACCTCCTCTTTCAGCTTAGGTTTTTATATTTTTTAATTTTACTATGTCACTTTGCTTCTATGGCCCTCACTTGCACCGTTTATAATGTTAAGCTGTTTGAATGAGATATCGCTCTATTTTTATCTTTTTAGAACATGTGCCATAAAACCCATGTGGTTATTTTGTTCATATGCACTACAACTAGCAAACTTTTATTATATGTTCACCTACTTTAAAAAGTACTCATATGGTACCATGGGAAAGAAACACGGGCCTTATAGAATCGAATGTGGAGCTATTTTGAATCCTGAAAAGAATGGCCAAAAGTTTAAGGAACTGTGATTGCTGCATGCATCAAATTGTAGCACATACAAATAAATAAAATACAGTTCTATAACTGTATTCAATATGGTTATTTTCAAGGAAAAATAGGATAGAAATTTTCTTTGAAAGATTTGCTGTTGTACTTAGGGAAGTATACCTGCTATTACCCCTCAAAAACAATGACTTTCTTAAGCAATTTCAATTTTTTTCCTTTTTAACAACCTTGCACTTGCACAACCCTGCCTCTCTTGCCTTACCCTAATGCTGATGCTGCTTCCAATTCAGGCTTTGACAGGGACAAATGGAGATTTTAAGGTTTTTTAATGAGAGAAGCCTTGCTGACATTCCCCACGTCCTACCTTGAAAATTATTTAAAGATGATCTTAAAAGAACCTACAGATAATGCTCTGAATTTGTTTCCAAGGTCCTTGATGTGGAGTGAGTAATACATTAAATGCTGGGGAAATAATTATCATTTAGTGAAAAATTAAACATGCTTTTCTAAAATGTGGATGTTTAACAGAGCACAGCTGATTGGGAACACTGGCAGTTCAATGCAGCTGGAGTGTCTCACAGGGTGAAGAGGAACCCAGATCAAGTGTGAAATAGGGATTTCAAAAACCTTCCAAAAGGCTTTTAACATCAGGGCAAAGGTTTTACAGTGTTGTACTTTATATTCTTAATTTAAGCTTATCAACAGGGAGGATTCACATTGAAATGTCTGTTTTGCTAATGTAACAAGGAACAAAATAATTTATGACAGAGCAAAAACTGGGGGCTATTTACAACCCCACCCCGCCTTGTGAGGATGCTGGGTCCTAAGGAAGCTCCTAGGTTTGCTAAATAGAGTAATGGGAATAGGAAACTCAAAGTTTACTTGCTTTGTGTAAGATAAGGAATATATTGTGGCAGGGAAGGGGTACAAGAAGATAAGAGCTAGAACCTGTGAGAAGGGAAAGAAGTGACAAAATAATTTTGGCTAAAATAAAGCAAGTTCTCAGGCCAGGCGTGGTGGCTCATGCCTGTAATCCCAGCACTTTGGGAGGCCAAAGTGGGAGGAATGCTTGAGGCCAGGAATTGGAGACCAACCAGAGCAGCATGTCAAGACCTGGTCTCTACAAAAAAAAAATTTTTTTTTAACTGACCAGTATATACTTACATACCTGCAGTGTTTAGAAAGCCTGACTACAGGTGGTGTACTCCTGTAGTCCTAGTTCCTCAGAAAGTTAAGGCAAGAGGATCACTTGAACTCAGGAGGTCAAGGCTGCAGTGAGCCCTGTTCGTTTCACTGCACTCCAGCTTGGGAGACAGAGCAAAACCCTTTCTCAAGAAAAACCGAAACAAACAAAAAAGTGGAGCCAGTTCTTTAATTTCTATTGGAGAAATCACACACACTACAAAGACGGGCAAAGGTGAACATTCTTTGGAGCTATTTTATTTCTAATGTAACATGAATGGCCATTTACTCCCAAAGGGAAACATCTTTTTTTTTTTTTTTTTTTTAAGATGGAGTCTGGCTCTGTCACCCAGGTGGGAGTGCAATGGCAGGATCTTGGCCCGCTGCAACCTCAGCCTCCCAGGTTTAAGCAATTCTGCATCAGCCTCCTAAGTAGCTGGGATTACAGGTGCCTGCCACCACGGCTGGCTAAATTTTTGTAATTTTTAGTAGAGACAGGGTTTCACCATGTTGGCCAGGCCGGTCTCAAACCCCTAACCTCAAGTGATCCGCCGGCCTCACCCTCCCGAAGTGCTGGGATTACAGGCCTGAGCCACCGCACCCGGCCCTTCTATTTTTTTTCTATGTAGTTGTTTCAATAATACCATAAGAGCAGAGAATACTATTTATTCAATTGAAGAAATCTGAATAAATGAGTAAATATAATAATTCTTCAAAAGAGAAGGACCATTTTATGTTTCCAATAGATTATATAATTGAATGCAAGTAACGTAGTTATTCAGACTTTTTTTTTTGAAATAATGGAATTTTGCAAAAAACAGGTTGTAATTTTGCCAGACTGACCATCGTTTACTACAGAGAATATTCAGATGTGTAGAGGCAGAGATTTTCTTGAAAGGTTTTTATTTCCTGTTAAAGTCGTGAGGAAAACTCCCGAGAAAGGAAAGATTTACTTTTGAAGGAAGAAAGAACATAACCCAAAGAAATTCGAAAGATTCAAAAAGAGTTTTCCAAATGTATTCTCATTTCTTTCTCATATTTGTTCAAGGCCTTAGTTTCCAAGTATTTAAAATTAAATCTTGTTTGCCTAACTTTTCTAACATCTATTACCAACCTAACATATTACAATTCTGTTTAAAATGTGCAGTTCTAAATGTACTTGGGTGCCTCACTATGGAAAGTGTGGTGCATGGAACTGCAGTGTCAGTATCACCCAGAAGTTTGTAAGAAGTGCAGAGTCCTTGGCCTTACCCTGTACCTACAGAAGTCCGCTTTTGGGCAAGATCCCCAGACGATTCATATGTGTATTAATATTGAAAAGATTGGAACTAGTAAGTCCTAGAGGAGGTAAATTTTAAGGGCTTTTTAAGGGAACTTCCAAGTGTGAAGACATTTCTGGAGATGACAAGTCAACATAGCATGGGATCTTGGCTAGAAAAGGAAAGCGAGAGAACATTAAATAAACACAAGCAGCGACAAACCACCTGTGTCATAATTTTATCCTGGACCATTCAAAGTTTACTCTTGGTCATGCTGTCTAACCCAGCCTGCCTCCTGGCTCTTGCTAGTTAGAAACAGGGAAGAGAAAACTATTATGTGTTAGGTATTATAATTTCCTTATGTCACATAAATTTTGGTGCCATAGCTAGCAATGTTTCTCAATACCACATCAGTACAATGTGTCCATTGCCTTCTGTAACATTTTTAATGCTATCAATAATACATTGACATTGTAAAAATAAATGAATGTGGTCAATATTTTGCAAAGAGTTTCTCTTCATCAGCTATATTTGTATACCTGCAGTGTTTAGAAAGCCTGACTACAAAAACTGGCTCTACTGCTTATGTCTTGCTCTACTTGCTTATTCTACCCATGGTAGAATTATACAGTCATATTGTGTCCAGAGCTTGTTCCTTCCGGTGGGTTCATGGTCTCACTGACTTCAAGAATGGAGCCACGGACCTTTGCAGCATTACAGCTCTTAAAGATGGCACGGACCCAAAGAGTGAGGAGCAGTAAGAGTGAAAGAACAAAGCTTCCACAGGTGGAAGGAAACCGGAGCGGGTTGCCTCTGCTGGCTGGGGGTGGCCAGGTTTTATTCCCTTATTTGTTCCCTCCCATGTTCCATTTTTGTCCTATCAGAGTGCCCTTTTTCAATCCTCCCTGCGATTGGCTACTTTTAGACTCCTGCTGATTGGTGTATTTTACAGAGCACTGATTGGTGCATTTTACAGAGCGCAGGTTGGTGCATTTTACAATCCTCTTGATAACTACAGAGCACTGATTGGTGTGTTTTACATTCCTAGCTACAGAGTGCTAATTGGTGCATTTTACAAACCTCTTGCTAGCTACAGAATGCTGATTGGTGCGTTTTACAATCCTAGCTACAGAGTGCTGATTGGTGCATTTTACAAACCTCTTGCTAGCTACAGAATGCTGATTGGTGCGTTTTACAATCTTAGCTACAGAGTGCTGATTGGTGCATTTCACAAACCTCTTGCTAGCTACAGAATGCTGATTGGTGCGTTTTACAATCCTAGCTACAGAGTGCTGATTGGTGCATTTCACAAACCTCTTGCTAGCTACAGAATGTTGATTGGTGCGTTTTACAATCCTAGCTACAGAGTGCTGATTGGTGCATTTTACAAACCTCTTGCTAGCTACAGAATGCTGATTGGTGCGTTTTACAATCCTCTTGTAAGACAGAAAAGTTCTCCAAGTCCCCACTTGACCCAGGAAGTCCAGCTGGCTTCACCTCTCAATATTACATCTGCTTTCATGACCAGAAAATGGAGATCGGAATAGTTTCTCCTTTACAGGGTGGTTATGAAGATTAAATGAGATAAATTTTACAAAAAGTTTTTTCCTGTTCTTGGCCCCCATTAAACATTCTAAGAGCAATGAGCAGAATTTTCTAAGTCACCCCGGGCTACCTGGGCAATAACTCAGGTGGGATTGACCTCTCACACCTTCCCAGTGGAAGGGACTGTGCATGCAATTCCAACTTCACTGAAGAAGCAGGCTTCCACCCACTGACATTCCTCCTAGCCCATGATCTCCAGGTGTTTGGCAGCTAATATTTCTAGATGACTTCTGTGAACAGCTGACACCCTATATCCAGTTTTCTTGGTGCTAATTAATCTGATTACTGATGAGGCTGGTTTTTTCTCTCTGTCCTGTAAATGGTAAAATATCAGGAAGCCAGTATCCTCAACTAGCACCTCAGCCCCAGTAAGCTTCTCCATGAAAAGAGAGGGTTGTATCATGAGCCTACTTCTTAACATACATCACATGACAGTAAAATTTGTCCTGAAGCCTAGTGCGAGAGAAGTTTAGGTCCAAGTAGGACATAATATATGACATGCTGGATGTCATGCATGTCATACTATAGCATCTATGACGTGCTATATGAAACATTATTATAATCACATCTTTTGAACAATTAGAATCTGCAATGGAGTGCAATAGTCATCTTGTCGTTTGTAAACTTGATAATGATAAAGTATAAACACATGCGCACATACACACACACACACACACACACATGCATTTGGTTACACACAGAGAGCCTTGTCTTTTATATAGCTTATTTAGGTAGGGACAGGTTTCTGAAAGGTGTCACATGCAAGTGCTTTCCTTTTTGTTTGAGGTACAGATCCCATCAAAGAGCCAAATACCTCTACAATGCCCTGAGAGAGATGGCAGCTGTGTAATTGTTCTTTAGCTGTCTTTCTAAGTGTAGTCCAACTCCTCTGGCATGCAGCAATCATCCTGCCCCTAGGAATTTGACCTTTCTGCACCATACTTTAAATTCAGCCTCATTGCTAGACAGCAAGAAGATAAGGAGGTGATGCAAGATTTTTTTTTTTTTAGAACTTATGCTTTAAAATCTCCTACTACAATTACAGGAACACAAAATCTTTCTGGGCTACTAGGCTCCACGGGAGATCATCTGGACTCAGTTCGTAAAGCTCACAGCAGGATCTGAGATCTAAACTTCTAAACTATTATTTCATTATTTGTATTTTTTTAAAGGTAGGGGAAAAAAAACTCCCACCTCATGTCAGAGTACTTTAATGTTCCTGTGATGAACATTGTTGTTAAAAAATCTGTAGACAAGTGAAAAAAGTACAAGACTGAAATAGTCAAAGAACTGTGAAGTTGGAAAATTGAAGCTTCCAGCAGTTTCAGATCAGCTGCATCCAATTAATCAGGTGCTTGGCCCAAGAACACATGCCTTGAGCTGTTTATTTCATGCACTGTTTATCGCTAAAACAGACATTAAAGCTAAAGAGATTTAGAGGAAAATAGATGGTCTGTTAGGAGAAAAGAATTACTTTAAAATTTTCCTTTATAAAAAAAGATTAGGCTGGGCGCGGTGGCTCAAGCCTGTAATTCCAGCACTTTGGGAGGCCGAGGTGGGCGGATCACGAGGTCAGGAGATCGAGACCATCCTGGCTAACACGGTGAAACCCCGTCTCTACTAAAAATACAAAAAAAAAAAAAATTAGCCGGGCGTGTTGGCGGGCGCCTGTAGTCCCAGCTACTCAGAGAGGCTGAGGCAGGAGAATGGCGTGAACCTGGGAGGCGGAGCTTGCAGTGAGCCGAGATCTTGCCACTGCACTCCAGCCTGGGGGACAGAGCAAGACTCCGTCTCAAAAAAAAAAAAAAAAAAAAAAATTAAACCAGATTACATTTAGTTGCCAGTTGAAGAATAAATTTTATAGTAGTGATATAACTAAAAAAATGTTGTTTTTAAGGGAAACAATTCACTGCATATGTCAAGTGTAACACTTTGTGATTTTTGTTTGCCTATTTTTTGTCTTAAAGTCCTAGTATAGGTTAAAATTTTGACTTTGGGCATGGCATGAAAGGCTAAATAGATTCAATGCTCTTAACATGTCCGACTTTCTAAGACTGCTCAATCGTTAATACTTCATTTATTTATTTAGCACACTTCTTTCTTCAGCTATGTGTTTCTGCTCATTGTATATATGCAAAATCTACAATTTATATTTTAGCTTTGACATGATAAAAGTGAGTTCTTCTTTGAACCCTCCAGCTACCATTTTCTATATTATTCCACCTTTTTACACTCTTTCAGTTCTTCTTCCAAAAATGAAAAAGATCTAATATCACTAAAAACTTATTGTGAGTTAATTAACTTCTGAATTATCCCAGGTATTTGCACTTTAAAATAAAATGCCATCATTAAAAAAGAAACAAAAAAATACAAAACTAAATTGGCTACTAACTCTTGGACACCAGTAAGTGCTCTCACCTTAAAAATAAGAATTTCACTAAATAATTTGTAGGATTTCTTCTATATCTAAGATTCTGAAACTTGAAAACTCTTGCCCTTGATGGGAGGGAGCGTTTATGTCATCACCGTGACTTGCTGGGACTTTATGTTGCTCAAATGTGCATCCACCACCTACAGAGTCTGCAATAAAGCAAGTTTAATAAGTGTTTGTTGAGCATCCAGTTACATGAAGAAAGTAAACACGTGAAATAAATAGTAGCAAAATATAAGCAAAACAGTTGAAGACAAAATCAAAAGGAGTGTCACAGGGAGTCATAATTTCAATTAAATTATACAAATGAGAATTTTCACAGCAATTATTATTTGGGCAGTATAGATAGAGGGAGAATGTATAGAATCATGAAGTACTAGAATGTGTGCGCTATTAATTGTCCTTAGAAATGAGCTTGTTAAACTGTCTTGAATGATAGAAGTAAAAACAGACCTGGAGCCCCAGTATCACAAGAGATCTCATGAAGATTCGGGACTATAATTCACCTGATCACTGATGAGGCTGGCTTTTCCTGTATTTACTGTAAATGGCAAAATATCAGGAAGCCAATATCCCTCCACTCAGCAAGGTTTTCTATGAAGAGAGAGAATGGTATCATGAGCCTACCTCTAACACCTACAGAGTCTGCAATAAAGCAAATTTATGATTATTTGTTGAACATCTAGGTACATGTAGAAAGTAAACACTTGAAATAAATAGTAGCAAAATATAACTAAAACAGTTCAAGAGAAAATCAAAAGGAGTGTCACGAGAAGTAATAATTTCAATTAAATTATACAAATCAGAGTTGTCATAGCAATTATCATTTGGGCAATATATAATAGAGGGAGAACGTATAGAATCATTTGAGCTATAAGGGTCCCTAGAAATGAGAAACTAGAGATTTACTGTACTTTGAGGTTGTTATAATCTAGAGTGATTTTATGGAATTCTAGATAGACAAGCATAATTGAGAAAAATAGAAATGAGGGAAAAGTTGTAATGTTCCAGGATTTTTGCTACATACAAAACCCAAAGGCAAGAATGTAAATTCTAAATGCATATGTGAGTGCTAGATGCATATGATATCTGACTGGAGGGAGTTCTGTTTTTTTGTTTGTTTTGTTTTATTTTATTTTGTTTCTACAGAGGAGAGGCCCTAGATTAAGGAAAGCCTTAATTATGACCTTTAAAATGTTCATCCTTACCAAGTCAGAAGCAAGGCGCCATTGACAGCTTTTGAGTAGAAAGCCAGTAAGAAAAAAACAGTACTTTTGGAAAGTATCATTGTAGATGATGAATTCGATGACAGAAGCTGGAATCTCATGGAAAGGTTAACAGATTAGTGCAGAGCTTCTGGCAAAAGTTTAGTTTCAGTTTGCCACCTGAACTTTATTGGGAGTGATTTTTGTTTGTTTTGTTTTGTTGTTTTTTGTTTTTGTTTTTGTTTTGAGCCAGAGTCTCGCTCTGTCGCCCAGGCTGGAGTGCAGTGGCACGAACTCGGCTCACTGCAAACTCCACCTCTTGGGTTCACACCATTCTCCTGCCTCAGCCTCCCGACTAGCTGGGACCACAGGCGCCCGCCACCATGCCCTGCTAATTTTTTGTATTTTTAGTAAAGCCGGGGTTTCACCGTGTTAGCCAGGATGGTCTCGATCTCCTGACCTCGTGATCCACCTGCTCGGCCTCCCAAAGTGCTGGGATTACAGGCGTGAGCCACCACACCCGGCCAAGAGAGTGATTGTTTGTACAAATGATATTTCAAAACCTGAAACATAGTGCCAGTTACATAGCAGGTACCCAATAAATGTTGGTTGAATAAATGAATTGAAGTATAATCATCATAAACACCCCACTAGAAGAAGTTTTTAAAATCATGTGGTGTCTCTCACTATTAGGAATTGTTTTTGCTATTTCTCCTAAAAAACAATTGAACTCATGGAGATAGAGAGCAGAATGGTGGTTACCATCGGCTGGGAAGGGTGTGGGGGGCTGCAGGGGGAAAGTGGGGATGGTTCATGGGTACAAAAAAAAATTTAGAAAGAATGAATAAGATCTAGTATTTGATAGCATGATAGAGTACTATAGTCCACAATAATTTAATTGTACATTTAAAAATAATTAAAAGAGTATAATTGGATTGTTTGTAACACAAAGGATAAATGCTTGAGGTGATGGAGATCCCATTTTCCCTGGCGTGACTATTACACAATATATGCCTGTATCAGAATACTCCATATACCACATAAATATATATAATTACTACGTACCCACAAAAACTAAAAATAAAAAAAATTTAAAAAGAATAATTGGGGTAATATTGCTATTCTAAAATATTGAACATGGATCAAAATTATTTGAGATAAAGTCTATCATCAAAACTTTTTTTTTTTTTTTTTTTTTGAGATGGAGTCTTGCTCTGTCACCCAGGCTGGAGTGCAGTGACGCAGTCTCGGCTCACTGCAAGCTCCGCCTCCCAGGTTCACGCCATTCTCCTGCCTCAGCCTCTCCAAGTAGCTGGGACTACAGGCGCCTGCCACCACGCCCAGCTAATTTTTTTTTTGTATTTTTAGTAGAGACAGGGTTTCACTGTGGTCTCGATCTCCTGACCTCGTGATCTGCCTGCCTCGGCCTCCCAAAGTGCTGGGATTACAAGCGTGAGCCACCGCACCCGGCCTATCATCAAATCTTGTTCAGCATTTTTGACAATGCAAGTTAGCTTCCAGAAAATAATTCTAGGGCTCAAAATAACTGGTAAAACTGAGGTTAAAATTTTCAAAACCAACTATGGATAAAATGATATCTTCCTGTGAACTGATATTCCCGAAAATAATAATTGTTGAATCATCTCAGAGAAGAAGCATAACATTTAAGCTTTCCACCAAAAAAATAAATCATTAGCCAGATAACACGACACCCAGTTTGGCATAGTTGACTATAGATTCGTATTTTTCTTCCTTTTTTAAAAACAATTTTGAGATAGTCTTGATATGTTGCCCAGGCTGGAGTTCAGTGGCTAAATCTTGGCTCAGTGCAACCTCCTCAATGTGGGGTTCAAGCAAATCTCACACCTCAGCCTCCTGAGTAGCTGGGGCTACAGGCCCAGGCCACCACACCTGGCTAATTTTTTGAATTTTTAGTATTTTTTTGTATTTTATGTTGGTCAGACTGGTCTCGAACTCCTGACCTCAAGTGAGCTGCCTACCTCGGCCTCCAAAATTGCTGGTATTACAGGCATGAGCCACCAGACTGAGCCTAGATTCATATTCTTCATCTTAAATGAAGTCAACCTTCCTGTGCTCCCCCTGTAGCAGCAATCCAGTCCTGCTCCTCACTCCAACACAATTATTCCTTAAATTTCTCCCTTAACTTCCAATATTCAATTTTCTCCTACATTATAAAATGTTTTGTTGTTATCTTTTATTCCTCTCAGACTTAATCTGTTCAGGGTTAAACTATTCTCTCTTCTTCACCCACAAGGTAAATCAATGTTCCTATCTTAGTTCATGGTGCTACATTTTTACCATTCTAGAGATACTTTTGGCTTGGGGGTTTGGAGTCCTGTGTTGTAGTCTCAGACATTTTTACCAAATATATGGTACGTGTCAATATGAATTCGGGTATAAACACAAGGAAAGACCAATTGTAGGCCACAGTACATATGTGTGTGTACATACATATATATGTATGTAAGTATACATACACATGCGTATATACATACGTATATATGTGTATTTATATGTATAAATGTGATGTATGCATAAATGTAATATATATTCATACATATGAAATTGCAAACTGTCTTAAATCTTAAGACTTTTTAAATTAGTCTAAATTAACTGTTTAAATTAAATTGAAATCTTAAAAACTTACATAGTACTCTGAATGTATGCACGTAATAGGATCATGAACTAGTCAGGGAGTAAAGGTAAGTTTCCCATGGAAACTGCTATTTGGATTGAGATCTGATAATGGGCAGGATTTGACAGATAAATATTGTACGTGGGGATATGTGGCATTTTATGTGTGGCATAGAAACATTCCGGGACGAAGGGATATCAAAGGCAAAGTTCCTGAGGCATTTGGGATAATGGCACATATAAGAAGCTAAGAGAGGAGCAGAATAACTGGAGCACAGAGAGTAAAGTGAGATGAAGCTGGTGAAGCAGAGAAAATCCAAACCATGCAAAATCTGGTAAGACATTGATCTCTATCTTAAGAATTTGGTTTTTGAGCCAACATAGCTGACTAGACACAGACAGAAAGAGCTTCTCCCACTGAGAGACCCGAACATCAAGAAAACCAGCACGCTCTGAGGAGATCTTCAAAAGGAAGGCATTAAGAGTGGAGGAGGGAGGACACAGACTCTGGGCTGAAGTGGGAGGAAGCTGAGAACCCTGCACAGAGTTGCCCAGCACCAGATTCATTCATGGCCCCAAGTGGCTTCTAGGGAAAGGGTGAGTTAAATAGGTATGGAGTGGCCCACCCTCACCATGTAACTCCAGAATCCTAGAAGCAGGAGACCCCAGGATCCCTACAGACATTTGAGCTCGCAGAGAGTGTTGCCTGGAGGCTTGGCACTGATAGGACTTCTGCCTATGCAGAGCCCAAAAGGTTTGGTGTGGGAATGGCTGCAGTGGAGCACAACAAGGAACACTCATTCCCCAAGGTTTGCCTTGCTCCTCTAGGTGGCTTTGGCCTTCGTTGACTGTTGGACCTGGACAGAACAGGGTGACTGTTTCCGTGGGACTGCTAGCCTCTCCCAGGTTCCACACTTGATTGCATCTGCTTATAGCACAACCTCAGATGCCCAACCAAGAGAGCTTCTGCAGATGGGACCCTGGCAACGTGCCCCCACACACAGTCTTTCCCTCCACTTTTCCAGGTCCACCTGCTTGCGCCCCCCCATCACTGCTTTGCCAGGGCACACTTCCCCAAAGCCCATACCCACAGTTTTGCTGGAGCACATTCAGCTTCAGCCTCCTCTCACTGTTTCATCTGTGCGTGCACGCAGACCTCAACATCATTGTCCCACCAATGCCGGTACACATGTTCACACACATCCCACCTCCACACCGCTGCCAGTGTAAGCATGCAGACCTTGCCGTCCTGCTGCCACCAGCACATGCATGCAATCACAGACCCACTGCCACCACCCTGATGAAATGCTCTTGCCAGCACTCCCCTTAAGAGTATTGTTTCCAGTGCACCAGGAACACCTCAGCCCCTCCAGCACAGCAGGTGCCCAACCTCAAGGGGCCAGAGAACAAAGCTATGGGCCTTGTTCTAGGTCTCCAGGGTTACAGCATGCAAACCAGGAGTGCTGAGCTTAGCCATGGTCCCCTAAAATCATCCAGAAATGAAGGAAGTTGACTGAATCTAGCTTATACCACAGTCAAACCTTCAACAGCATAAAAGAATATAAAAGCAAAAAGCCCCACCCAAAGGACAGCAGCTTCAAAGATTAAAAGAATAACTGCCCGTAAGAATGGGAAAGAACCAGTGCAAGAACTCTGGCAACTCAAAAAGCCAGAGTGTTTTCTTACCTCTAAATGTTTCACACTAGTTCCCTAGCAATGGTTGTTAATCAGACTGAAACAGCTGGAATGACAGACATAGAATTCAGAATCTGGATGGCAATGAAGATCATGGAAGTTCAGGAGAAAACTGAAACCCAATCCAAGAAATATAATGACTTCAGTAAAATGATGTAATAGCTGAAAGATAAAATAGCCATTTTAAGAAAGAACCAAACTGATATGATACAGCTGAAAAACTCACTACAAGAATTTCATAATATAATCAGAAGTATTAACAGCAGAATATACCAATCTGAGGGCAGAATCACAGAGATTAAAGACCAGTTATTTGAACCAACTGTGTCAGACAAAAATAAAGAATAAAAAATAATGAACAAAAACTCCAAGAAATAAGGGATTATGTAAAAAGACAAACCATGGCTCATTGGCATCCCTGAAAGAGAGGGAGAGACAGCAACAACTTGGAAAATATATTTGATGATATAGTCCATGAGAACTTCCTCAACCTCACTAGAGAATTTGACATTGAAATTTAGGAAATTCAGAGCAGCACTATGACATACTATTCAAGATGACAATCCCCAAGACATAGTAATCAGATTCTATAATGTCAATGCAAAAGAAAAAACATGAAAGGCAGCTAGAAAGTAGGGGCAGGTCACATACAAAGGGAACCCATCAGGCTAATGGTGGACCTTTCAGCAGAAACCCTGCAACCCAAAAGAGATTGAGGGCCTATAGTCAGCATCCTTAAAGAAAATAAATTCCAACCAAGAATTTCATATCCAGCCAAACAAAGCTTTATAAGGGAAGGAGAAATAAAATCCTTTTCAGATAGGCAAATGCTAAGGGAATTCATTACTGCTAGACCTTCCTTACAATAGGTCCTTAAGGGAGTGCTAAACATTGAAATTAAAGAACAATACTGGCAACCACAAAAACCCACTTAAGTACATAGCCAACTGACACTACAAAGCAACTTTACAATCAAATCTGCATAATAACAACACAATGCACAATGTTAGGGTCAATATTGACCTGGTATACAAATGAGTTAAATGCCCCACTTCCAAGTCACAGAATGGCAAGTAGGATAAAGAAGCAAGATCCAGCCAGGCATAGTGGCTCACTCCTCTAATCCCAGCACTTTGGGAGGCCGAGGCAGGTGGATCACGAGGTCAGGAGTTCGAGACCAGCCTTGCCAACATGGTGAAACCCCGTCTCTACTAAAAATACAAAAATTAGCCGGCATGGTGGCACACACCTATAACCTCAGTTACTCAGCAGGCTGAGGCAGGAGAATTGCTTGAACCCAGGAGGCAGAGATTGCAGTGAGTCAAGATTGCACCACTGCACTCCAGCCTGGGCGACACAGTGAGGCTCCATCTTTGGGGGGGTTGTGGGAAGCAAGATCCAACTGTATGTTGTCTTCAAGAGATCCATCTTATGTTCAATGACATCCATAGGCTCAAAGAAATGAGATGGGGAAGACAAATAAAGCAAACAGAAAACAGAAAAGATCAGTGTTGCTATTATGATTTCAGTCAAAACAGATGTTAAACAAAAAATGGTTAAAAAGAACAAAGCAAGGCATTGCACAATGACAAAGGATACAATTTAATAAGAATACTTTAATTATTCTAAATATATATGGACCCAACATTGGAGTGTCCAGATTTATAAAATAAGTTCTTAGACACCTAGGATGAGACTTAAACAACCACACAATAATAGTGGGACACTTCAACACTCCACTGACATTGTTAGACAGATCATTGAAAAAAACTAACAAAGATATTTGGGACCTTAACTTGACAACCAAATAGAAGTAACAAACATCTATAGAATACTCCACCCAAAAACAGAATATGCATTATTCTCATCTGCACACAGCACATACTCTAAGATCAACTAAACTTTCGGACATAAAGCGATTATCAGCAAATTTAAAAAAAATGAAATCATACCAACCACACCCTTGGACCAAAGCACAATAAGAATACAAACCAAGAACATCTCTCAAAATGATATGATTGCATGCAAACTTAAAAATCTGCCCCTAAATGACTTTTGAGTAAGCAATGGAATTACAGCAGAAATTAAGAAATTGTTTAAAACTAATGAAAACAAAAATACAACATCCCTGGGACACAGAATCTCTGGGACATAGCTAAAGAAGGGTTAAGAGAAAAAAATTATAGCACGAAACACCCACATTAAAAAGTTAGAAAGATCTCAAATTAACAACCTAATATCACATCTAGAGGTACTAGAAAAATAAGAGCAAAGCAACCCCCAAGCTAGCAGAAGAACAACAACAAAAAAATACAAAATCAGATCTAAACTTAACAAAATTGAGGTTTGAAAGACATCACAAAAGATGTGTGAAACCAAGAGGTGCTTTTTTAGAAACAATAAACAAGATTGATAGACTGCTAGCTAGACTAATAAAGGAAAAAGAGAGAGAGAAGATCCAAATAAACAAAACCAGAAATGACAACCTTCAACCAACCTCACAGAAATACAAAATCCCTGATTCTATTATGAAAACTTCTTTGAAAGCAAACTAAAAAACCTAGAAGAAATGGATAAATTCCTAGACACATACAACCTCCCAAGATTGAGCCAAGAAGAAATTGAAGCCCTCAACAGACCAATAATGAGTTTGGAAATTGAATCAATAATTTAAAAAAAAAAAAGGAACTGGAAAAATCTTTGGACCAGACAGATTCATAGCTGAATTCTCCAACGTATATAAAGAAGAGCTGGTACCAGTCCTACTGAAATTATTTCAAGAAATCAAGGAGAAAAGACTCCTCTCTGACTCATTCTATGAGGCCAAGATCATTCTGACATCAAAACCTGGCAAAGACACAATGAACAAAAAAACTTCAGGCCAACATCCTTGATGAACATAAAAGCAAAAATCCTCAACAGAGTGCTAGCAAACCAATTCCAGCAGCTCACCAAAAAGCAAATCCACCATGATCAAGTAAGCCTTATCCCTGGGATGCAAGGTTGGTTCAACATAGGCAAATCAATAAATGTGATTCATCACCTATACAGAAGACCATATGATCATCTCAATAGATGCAGAAGGCCTTTGATAAAATTCAACATCCTGGCCAGGCGCTATGGCTCACACCTGTAATCCCAGCACTTTGGGAGGCCAAGGTGGGCAGATCACGAGGCAGGAGTTCGAGACCAGCCTGGGCAATATGGTGAAACCCCGTATCTACTAAAAATACAAAAATTAGCTGGGCGTGGTGGCGGGCACCTGTAATCCCAGCTGCTTGGGAGGCTGAGGCAGAAGAATTGCTTGAACCTGGGAGGCAGAGGTTGCAGTGAGCAGAGATCCTGCCACTGCACTCCAGCCTGGGTGACAGAGTGAGACTACCTCTCGAAAAAAAAAAAAAAAAAAATTCAACATCCCTTCATCTTAACAACCCTCAACAAACTAGGCATTGAGGGAACATACCTCAAAGTAATAAAAGTAATCTATAACAAACCCACAGGAAACATCATACTTAATAGGCAAAATCCAGAAGCATTCCCCCTGATAAGCAGAATAAGACAAGGACGCTCACTCTCACCACTCCTATTCAACATAGTACTGGAAGTCCTTGCCAGAACAAACAGGCAAGGTAAAGAAATAAAAGGCATCCAAATAGGAAGAGAGAAAGTCAAACTATCCCAGTTTGAATATGATTTGATTATACCTAGAAAACCCCATAGTCTCTGACCAATAGCTCTTAATCTAATAAAAAAAAAAGCTTCAGCAAAATTTCAGGATAAAAAATCAATGTACAAAAATCAGTAGCATTTCTATACATCAATGACGTCCAAGCTGAGAGCCAAATCAAGAATGCAACCACATTCACCATAGCCACAAAAAGAATAAAATACCTAGGAATACAGCTAACTGGCAGGTTGAAAGATCTCTACAATGAGAATTATAAAACACTGCTGAAAGATATAGAGATAACACAAACAAATGAAAACACATTTCATGCTCATGGATAGGAAGAATTAATATTGTTGAAATGACCATAAGAAGCTAGGCATGTTGGTTCACACCTGTAATCCCAGCACTTTTGGAGGCCAAGGCGAGTGTATCACCTGAGATTGGGGGTTTGAGACTGGCCTGACCAACATGCAGAAACTCTGTCTCTACCAAAAATACAAAATTAGCCGGGTGTGGAGGCACATGCCTGTAATCCCAGCTACTCAGGAGGCTGAGGCAGGATAATCACTTGAACCCAGAAGGTGGAGGTTGCAGTGAGCCAGATCACGCCATTGAACTCTAGCCTGGGCAACAAGAACAAATCTCCATCTCAAAACGAACAAACAAACAAACAAAAAAACCAAAAAAACCATAAGGTCCAAAACAATGTACAGATACATTGCTATTCCTGTCAAACTACCAACGACATTTTTCACAGAATTAGAAAAAATTATCTTAAAATTTGTATGAAACAAAAAATGAGCCCTAATAGCCAAAGCTACTTTAAGTAAAAAGAACAAAGCTGGAGCCATCATACTACTTGACTTCAAACTATACTACAAGGCTGCAGGAACCAAAACTGCATGGTACTGGTACAAAAACAGACACATAGACCAATGGAACACTTTAGAAAACCCAGAAATCAAGCCACACACTTATAACCATCTGATATTTGTCAAAGTTGACAATAACAAATAATGGGGAAAGGAAGGACTCCCTATTCAATAAATGGTGGTGGGATAACTGGCTAGCCTAGCCATATGCAGAAGATTAAAACTGGACTCTTTCCTCTCACCATATACAAAAAATTGACTTATGGATTAAAGACTTAAATGTAAAACCTACAACTATAAAATCCCTAGAAGAATATCTAGAAAACACTATTCTGGACAAAGGTTTTCACAAACCTTTCATGATGAAGACTCTAATACCAATTGCGACTAAATCAAAAATTGACAAGTGGTATCTACTTAAATTGAAGAGCATCTACACAACAAAAGAAACTATCAACAGAGTAAACAGACAACCTACAGAACGGGAGAAGATATTTACAAACTATGAATCTGACCAAGTCTTAATATTCAGAATCTATAAGGAAACTGAATCAACAAACAAAAAGCAAACAATCCCATTTAAAAATGAGCAAAGGACATGAATAGACACTTTTAAAAAGAAAACATACACATAGCCAGGAAGCATATGAAAAAATGTTCAACATCACAAATTATTAGGGAAATGCAAATGAAAACCACAATGAGAGCTCACATACTCAGAATGGCTATTATTGACAAGTTAAAAAACAACAGATGCTGGCAAGGCTGTGGAGAAAAGGGACTGCTTATACAATCCTGGTGGGAATGTAAATTAATTCAGCCACCGTGGAAAGCAGTTTGGAGATTTCTCAAAGAATTTAAACAGAAGTACCATTCAACACAGCAATCTCATTACTGTGTAAATGTCCAAAGGAATATGTATTTTTCCACCATAAAGACCCATGCAAGTGTACGTTCATCACAGTCCTAGTCACAATAGCAAAGACATGGAATCAACTTAGATGCCCATAAACCCTAGACTGGATAAAGACAATGTAGTACATATATACCATGGAATACTATGCAGCCAAAAAAATGAAACCATTCCCTTTGCAGCAACATGGATGGAGCTGGAAGCCATTATCATAAGCAAACTAACTCAGAAGCAGAAAATCAAATATCACATGTTCTCACTCCTAAGTAGAAGCTAAACACTGACTAAACATGGACACAAAGAAGAGAACAATAGACACTAGGGCTTAGTTGAGGCTGGAAGGTGAGAGGAGGGTGAGAATGGATAAACTACTTGTTGGGTACTAGGCTAAATCACTGGGTGATGAAATAATCTGTACATCAACTCCCTGTGACACACAATTTAACTATGTAACACAACTGTAACACATCTGCACATGTACCCCCGAACCTAAAACAAAAGTTGGAAAAAGAAGATAATTTGATTATTTATCTTCAAAATAGTGGAGAGACACAAGTTTTGCATATATGGTTTTCATACTTTCTGATACAGTCTGTTGCTTGGGGTATTGGCTCTAATGCTTAGATTGACCACTGGTATGGTTTGGCTGTGTCCCCACCGAAACCTCAACTTGAATTGTATCTCCCAGAATTCCCACATGTTGTGGGAGGGACCCAGGGGGAGGTAATTGAATCATGGGGTCTGGTCTTTCCAGTGCTATTCTCATGATAGTTAGTAAGTCTCATGAGATCTGATGGGCTTATCAGGGGTTTCTGCTTTTGCTTCTTCCTCATTTTCCTATTACTGCCACCATCTAAGAAGTGCCTTTCACCTCCTGCCATGATTCTGAGGCCTCCCCAGCCATGTGGAACTGTAAGCCCAAGTAAACCTCTTTTTGTTGCCAGTTTCGGGTATGTCTTTATCAGCAGCATGAAAATCAACGAATACAGTAAATTGGTATCAGTAGAGTGGGCATTGCTGAAAAGATACCTGAAAATGTGGAAGCGACTTTGGAACTGGGTAACAGGCAGATGTTGGAACAGTTTGGAGGGCTCAGGAGAAGATAGAAAAATGTGGGAAAATTTGGAACCACCTAGAGACTTGTTGAATGGCTTTGACAAAAATGCTGATAGTGATATGAACAATGAGGCCAAAGCGAGGTGGTCTCAGATGGAGATGAGGAACTTGTTGGGAACTACAGCAAAGGTGACTCTTGTTATGTTTTCGCAAAGAGTCTGGTGGCATTTTGCCCCTGCCCTAGAGATTTGTGGAACTTTGAACTTGTGAGAGATGATTTAGCATATGTGGCGGAAGAAGTTTCTAAGCAGCAAAGGATTCAAAAAGTGACTTGGATGCTGTTAAAAGCCTTCAATTTTAAAAGGGAAACAACATAAAAGTTCAGAAAATTTGCAGCCTGATGATGCAGTAGAAAAGAAAAACCAATTTTTTTGAGGAGAAATTGAAGCTGGCTTCAGAAATTTGCATAAGTAACGAGAAGCCTAATGTTAATCTCCAAGACCATGAAGAAAATGTCTCCAGGCCATGTCAGAGACCTTCATGGCAACCCCTCCCATCACAGGCCAGGAGGCCTAGGAGGAAAAAGTGGTTTTGTGGCCCAGGCTTAGGGTCCCTGTGCTGTCTGTAGCCTAGGGACTACCCTATGTCCCAGCTGCTCCAGCCATGGCTGTAAGGGGCCAACAGAGAGCTCAGGCTGTGGCTTCAGAGGGTAGAAGCCCCAAGCCTTGGCAGCTTCCACATGGTGTTGAGCCTACAGGTGCACAAAAGTCACAAATTGAGGTTTGGGAACCTCCACCTAGATTTAGAAGATGTATGGAAACACCTGGATGCCCAGGTAAAAGTTTGCTGCAGGGGCAAGGCCATCATGGAGAACCTCTTCTAGGGCAGTGCAGAAAGGAAATGCAGGGTCAGAGCCCCTACACAGAGTCCCTAATGGCACACTGCCTAGTGAAGCTGTAAGAAGAGGACCACCATCCTCCAGACCCCAGAATGGTAGATCCACCTACAGCTTGCACCATGCACCTGGAAAAGCTGCAGACACTCAACGCCAGCCCATGAAAGCAGCCAGGAGGGAGGCTGTCTCCTGCAAATCCACAGGGGCAGAGCTGCCCAAGACTATGGGAACCCACCTCTTGCATCAGCGTGACCTGGATGTGAGGCATGGAGTCAAAGGAGATCATTTTGGAGCTTTGACTGCCCCACTGGATTTTGGACTTGCATGGGCCCTGTATCCCCTGTATTTTGACCAATTTCTCCCATTTGAAATGGCTGTATTTACCCAATGCCTGTACCCCCATTGTATCTGGGAAGTAACTAGCTTGCTTTTGATTTTACAGGCTCATAAGTGGAAGACACTTGCCTTGTCTCAGATGGGACTTTGGACTGTGGACTTTTGGCTTAATGCTGAAATGAGTTAAGACTTTGGGGGATGTCCAACCTAAGTTTCCTCCATCAATTTTGCCTAAGGCTATTTGCCTTGGGAAGGCATGATTGGTGTTGAAATGTGAGGACATGAGATTTGGAGGGGTCAGGGGCAGAATGATATGATTTCACTGTGTCCCCACCCAAATCTCAACTTGAATTCTATCTCCCAGAATTCCCACTTGTGGGAGGGACCCAGGGGGAGGTAATTGAATCATGTGGGCAGGTCTTTCCCATGCTATTCTCATGATAGTGAATAAGTCTCACAAGATCTGATGGTTTTATCAGGGGTTTCTGCTTTTGCTTCTTCCTCATTTTTCTCTTGCTGCTGCCATGTAAGAGGTGCCTTTCTCCTTCGGGCCTGATTCTGAGGCCTCCCAGCCATGTAGAACTGTAAGTCCAATTAAACCTCTTTTTGTTCCCAGTTTTGGGTATGTCTTTATCAGCAGCATAAAAACTAATAAAACCGTATAGTTGAAAGTCCAAGTCAGAAAACATTTGAAAGTGAAAGGGGTCTCTATTAATGTTTGTCTTGGGAGAACAAGCATAAACTGGAGCTGTGCCAGGCAAACTATAACTTTTCACCCTGCGTGTTACTTCTGTATCTCATCAGTGATCAACTCAAACTGAGCAGTCTCCACCAATGCTTGTAAATTAATTAACCAATGAGTGAGAATAATTTGTAAATTAGCTTTCTCTAACAGCAGTGGCCTGTGTTTTTGTGAGCCTCCCATTGAGGAATAGCCTTAGGCAAAATTGATGGAGGAAACTTAGGTTGGCCATCCCTTCAGTAATTTGTTAGTGTTCTATTCAATTCAAATTGAATTGGCTGCCTCAAATGCCCAGAGTTCATGCTTTACGGTTATTATTTTCCTCTTTTCTTGTCTTTGAACAAAGTACCTGTTCTAAAAAAGTTGGCATAACTGGATCTTCCCATTCCAGTGGAACACTGGGAAAGATGGGGAAGATAAGTCCAAAGAGATATGCAAATTTAACCACCGTCTAAATGTTTGAAGACCCCAAGCCCTCCCATATCTTTTAATTTTACCATTTCTTTGCAAATTCATATGATGGCTGAAGGTAATTCTTGGGGTCTTGGGAAAATCTCACAAGAAAACACTGTGACTTTGCCATCTCTCTTCAGATTTATCTTAAAATACCTAATAGAAATCTATTGCCTTCTCTGCCCCAAATAAAACCACTCCCCACAAGCTAACCCCCCTTTTTTATTATGATTCTCACAACCTCTACTCTTATCATCCTCACTATATTTTTCCTCATTCCTCAAGTCAGCCCTAATCTTAACATTCTTCAAAGGCCTCTGATCACTATCAGTAGCAAGTTTCAACTCCTTATCAAGGCACATAAGGACCTTCGTTCTCTGGCTCTTGACACCTTCTACAGCTCCCACTTCAGGGAGTGCTATTCCGTTAAATATCTTCAGTAGCTCCATCTAATATTGTTGATTCCATCCCTTAATGCTTAAATAATTTAAAATCTACACTGCATTGTATGCATGGATAAAGTGGGTTGTATTGTTCATGGATGAGTTTATGTACCTACATGTCTCTCTGACTAGATTAAAAAGTCTTCAAGAGGAACAAGTTACATATTTCAAAATGTTAAGCATACAGGGAACAGTCAAAATATAAGGAAGTAGTGACTAAATAGAAAGCCATTTAGTTAGACATCTTTGGTGTTTCTATTCTCTTGAGGTTGTCTTAAATCCACCCCTTTTCACACTCTTTGACAATCCCTGACCGAGTCTACTTATTTTGTGTGAAGCAGTATAGAATAGTGTTTAAGAGTTTGGACTCTGGAGCCAGGGTGTGTGTCGTCTTTAGAATAGTAGCTCCACCACTTCCTACCTGGGTCATTTTAGCAAGTTATTCAACCTTTCTGAGCCTAAATTTCCTCATCTACAGAATGGAGATAATGAACACAAGGATGCAACTCCCTCATAACGTTCCTGGAAGTATTAAATGACTTGCCTTCTAAGTGTGAATGCTTATAACAATGAACAACACATAGCCAACAGTATCCAAGTGTTATTTGTGAATACACTGAAGACACTCAATTCTCCACCTCCTGAAAATCCCCTCTTCTGAATTCTAGATACACCCATCTACCTGCTTTCATCATCTGGATATTTCATAATTACTTAAATATGTCCAAAATTGACCTCTATATTTTTATCTCCAAACTTATTGCTCCTCCTGTGTTTTATATTTTAGTATCACCATGGCCTAGGTACCTGCCTTAGTAGTTTGGGGCTGCTGTAAGAAAATACCTTAGACCGGGTAACTTATAAACAACAGGAATGTATTTCTTACAGTTCAGGAGGCTGGGAAGTCCAAGATCAAGGCACCACCACATTCAGCATCTGTTTAGGCCTCATTGCTAATGGACAGTGCCTTCTAGTCGTTTCCCCTCATGACAGAAGGCAAAAAGCCTCCGTCCAGCCTTTTTGATAAGGGTGATAATCACATTCATGAGGGTAGAGCCCTTATGACTTAATCACTTCTCACAGGTCCCACTGCTTAATATCATCACCTTGGGGGTTAGGTTTCAACATGTGAATTCTGGGGAGACACATACATTCAGACCACAGCAGTGCCCAAACCATAAATGTGAAAATCATACTCACATTTCCTTTCCTTTAAACTTATACATTCTACAATTCAACTAGTGTTACCAGCCTCATACCATTTTTTTTTGGAATCTGCTTTTCTCTACTTCAAGATAAGCTCTTTAAGCAAAAACCCTTCCCAAAGTAAAACCTATGCAGACAGTCTTTTATGTTTCCACCATCACAGATTATCTTTATTCTGTAATAGCAGTAAATCTCCTTTGAGGGGAAGCAGAGATGATTGAAAAAACTCAAAATTCACATCTTTCTTTTCTCCCTCTCACACAATAAAAAGTGCAATGCCTTCCTAAAACAGTTGATTTTTTTGAGTCACCATATTGCTTCCCATCCATCATCCCAAGTCTATTCATTTTATTAGTCACTAATCAGTCAAAAGTAATAGGAAAGTCAAAGGAGATAGGAAGACAGCGTGCCAAATATTTATTGTAATATATAGTGCCACTTTACCCATCTTTTCCTGAGTTTAGGTGGACAAGTCTGGGCAGAAGAATATCTTCCTCATTACTGTTATCAAATGTGAAGGGCTTGAATCAAGTTTTGATATATGTTGAAGCCACTGCTTGAACTTTGAGGCCTTTGTAAGTGAGAACAGTTTGTTTGTTTGTTTTTCCCGAGGGCATCAGGCCTATTTTGTCCTTTTATCAGATGTATCTAACATTCTTTGTTTCTTTTCTTTTTCACTTTGAGGAAGATGGGAGCAGGGTAGGGTTTTTGAGTGATAAATTCATGTCTTGTTATAGTGCAGGTCAAATACGTATAAACACGTACACCACCTACAGACATTACCATATTAGCAGACCTTATATTTGTCCCTCTTTATTCTCCTATCCATCATTTACCCTTTAGCTACAGAGGAAATGAACGCCCAATGCAAAGGTGCAAGATCTTTCATGTTAAGTAAATATGTTCCAAAGAGATAGAAAAATTATTTTGTTCACTTCTTCCTCTAAGAAAGTTCAGATTGTGTATAGGTATGTAAAAGACATTAATGATATAGTGATATTTTTCTTCTTCTGTGTATGTGGGAGGAAAAGAAGAATGTTCAGTAAGAACAATTTTGAAGTATTTTACTCTGGTATCAATGTGTGAAATGACTTAACAATTCAAGCCAATCCTTTCTTCATCTACTGCTGTTATTAATATGTTATATTTGCATCTAAAAATTGATTTGCAGCTTAGCTAATTTTTTTATTGTCTGATGGCATATATAACACATTTTTCTAGAAGTCATCCATATTGCCATTGCAACAATCAAATCTTAATTCTATGGAGGTGTTATTTATAATTGTTTATATTCTGGCCATTAAAATGACTTTGCCATTACATTAATAAAAGCATCAAATAATTGACACTACTAGACAAGGTAGGGGGTGTTTACAGAGAAATACAAAATAAATAAAAGATTTCCTGTAATGTAATAACAATTAGTTGGGTAGATAAAAGGAAATATATCCATGTGGAAAAAAATGTTTGCAAATCAACATAACAAGTAGACATCAATTTAATGTTAGAAATTTTGTTGACTTAATATTTCTGTACCGATTCCCTAAATGTAAGAACATGTTACGACTTTTGAGATTTGCATTTAAACATTTATACGACTATTTTGAATTTTATTGTAACAAATCGATCTTAAATCTTAATTCTAGCTCACTTTATGTCTTAGTTCAGTCCTCTGACACATTATCATAGACTTGGTGGTTTATAGACAGCGGAAACTTATTCCACAAATTTCTGGAGTCTTGAAGTCCTAGATCCAAGTGCCAGCATGATTCGGTTCTGGCGAGAACTCTCTTCTAGGTTGCAGAGTGCCAAGTTCTTGCTGAGTCCTCATAAGGCAAAAGAGAGAAAGCGAGTTCTCTTGAGAGTCTTCTAACAATACTAATCCCCTCAGCGAGGGCTCCACCCTCAGGTCCTCACCTAATCCTAATTACCTCCCAAAGACCCCACCTACTCATACCCTCACATTAGGAGATAGGGTTTTAAGATACGAATTTTGGAGAGATAAAAGCATTCAGTCCATCGCACTTTATCAGCAACTCTATATTGAGTGCCAGTTATGCATGACACACTGTATTAGGTAGGTCCCTGCCCTCAAAAGAGTTCATAATACAAAAAAAAACTCACTGTAACCCTACTTTTATCAGAAACTATTATAAAACACTGGATCTCAACCCTGGTTATATGTTAGAATCACCACGGGAGCTGATGCTAAGGTCCCTCTCCCAGAGATTCTGGCTCAGTTGGTCTCAGGTATGGTCTGGGCATTGAAATTTTTAAAGATCTTTCTACAAGATTTCTAATGCGTAGCCTAAATTAAGAACCATTGCTACAATCCCAGGGAGAAAATTTACCTTCATCTGAAGTAATCATAGAAAGCTTCTCAGAGGTAGAGGGTTGTCCATTGACAACCAATCAAACTGGATTTAAAGTTGAGAGGTGTCAGAGATTTTGATACATCAGAAACAAGGACAATTAGGCAAAGAACAATCTGAAGGCAAGAAAGTCCAAGTTATGCTTATTGATCAATGAGTAGAACGGCATAGATTACAGAAACAAAAGTAAATATGAAGCTAAAACAACTATCCCACTGACCATGTATGTGCTATGATATTTCTTCTGATAGTCACCTTTACCTCTACAGATACGAGTAATATGTTATCCAAACCTTAGCATGGTACCTGTATGGTAGACTACATAGACGGCCATAATCATTCCCCTTTACCTATAACGGCTCCATTTCCCAAGTCCTACCATTAAAAACTCAGAGTCTCTTATTTGTTCTTTTTAATCTTTTGAATTTCTTTGGCCAATAAAATGCAGTGGGAGTCAGGAGAGGCAAGATACAAGCCCAGGCTTCAAAAGTCTTTGAATACTTCCAGTCTCTCTTTCTCTTTTGGAACCCTGTCCAGCCACAATATATGAAAACCAAAATAACCTGCTAAAAAAATGATAAAGCATATTAAGCAGAGACACGACATCCCATTTGAGGCCTTTCTAGACCAGCTAGTTTCCAGCTGACTTGGCAGTTAATCACGACTATATAAACAAGCCCACCCAAAACTAGAAGAGCCACCCAAACCCAGTTGAAACTGCCACCCTATAGAATTGTATTTTAAAGAGATGGTTTCTATTTAATTGACTAAAATTTAGGGTCATTTGTTTTACACAAATGCTAACTGATATAATCTCACACTCCCAGCTATGATATCTGATCCAAAGAGTACACCAAGCTGGTCAGTATGACTTCTTACTCATAACATTTTCCACTGGAATGAAAGAGACACACTCTACCTTAGGCTACCACACTGGTGGTGTTTCCAGAGTTGGTGGGTTCTCCAACTCACTGACTTGATGAAGCCGCGGACCCTCGCGGTGAGTGTTACAGTTCTTAAACATGGTGTGTCCGGAGTTTGTTCCTTCAGATGCTGTTCAGATGTGTCCAGAGTTTCTTCCTTCTGGTGGGCTCGTGGTCTAGCTGGCTTCAGGAGTGAAGCTGCAGACCTTGGCAGTGAGTGTTACAGCTCACAAAGGCGGTGCAGACCCAAGAGTGAGCAGCAAGATTTATTGTGAACAGCGAAAGAACAAAGCTTACACAACACGGAAAAACATCTCAGCCGGTCCTGGCAGCTGGCTGGGGTGGACTGCTTTTATTCGCTTATCTGACCCCCGTCCCCTACATCCTGCTGATAGGTCCATTTTACAGAGAGCTGATTGGTCCATTTTACAGAGCACTGATTGGTCCATTTTGGCAGAGTGCTGATTATTGCGTTTACAAACTTTTAGCTAGACATAGAGTGCTGATTGGTGCATTTACAATCCTTCAGCTAGACATAAAAGTTCTCCAAGTCCCCACCCCTCCCCTAGTGGAGCCCATGCCTGGGCGGCCAGTGGAGCTGCCGGCTATGCCAGAACTCCCGAGCCTTTGGGTGGTCGACGGGATGGGGCGGCGCAGAGGGCAGTGCCCGTAGGGGAGGATCAGGCCACGTGGGAGCCCAAGGAGGGGGTGCTCCAGCACGGCAGGCTGCAGGTCCCAAGCAGGTCCCCAGCGCTGCCCTGCGGGGAGGCGGCTGAAGTCCTGCGAGAATTCTAGCGTGGCACTGGCGGGCCGGCATTGCTGGGGGACCGGGCGCACCCTCCACAGCTGCTGGCCCGGGTGCTAAGCTCCTCACTGCCTGGGCCGCTGGCAGGGGGCCGCTGAGCCAGCGCCCACCCGGAACTCGCAATGGCCCGCGAGCGCTGCGCAGCCCCGGTTCCCACCCGCGCCTCTCCCTTCACTCCTCCCTGCAAGCAGAGGGAGCCAGCTCCAGCCTCGGCCAGCCCAGAGGGTGGCTCCCAGAGTGCAGTGGCGGGCTGAAGGGCTCCTCAAACGCAGCCAGAGTGGACGCCGAGGCCGAGGCCGAGGAGGCGCCGAGAGCGAGCCAGGGCTGCTAGCACGTTGTCGCCTAGTGAGTTGTCACCTCTCAGCAGTATATGAGTACAGAACTTTATAAACCCATGTGTCCTATGCCATGGAAAACCGTCTGTGAGAAAAAATGAATGAAACTTAAATACAAAGAAGTAATAACAAGACCCTGCAAGAGTGAGTAGATCCTTTTTGACAGTCTAACCGTCCATGATACAAAGTTTGCTTAAGACCAGGTCCACCTTGACTCCTTAGTGGAGTTTTGTTCTAAATCAGAAAATTCCTCTGCTTGATTTAAACTAGTTCTTGTTGGTGTTCTGTTACTTGCAATTGAAAATGCACTTACCCAAACTGTTTAGCCAGTCAGGAGGAAACAAAATCAAAAATGGATGAAATACTAGTCACCATTCAATACAGCTGTTCAAGCAATACACTTTGGTTTAGGATCCAGTAGGTTAGGTCAGAAAATGGGGATGTAATCTTATCCTTGAAGGTTTTGTATTCTAGTACAGAAGACAGACTGGCATACTTATAATTGAAGCAATCAGGGAACAAAACATGTAGGAATGCTACCTAACAGGAACAAGGTAAAATCTCAGTGTTTTAGCTTTGAGAGGAAAATATGGCTCAATTCAAGTGAAGAGATTGAAGAAAGCATTCTAGTTAAGAAATCATGACATGCTCACTCCTGTAATCACAGTACTTTGGGTGGCCGAGGTGGGCAGATCATCTGAGGCCAAGAGTTCAAGACCAGCCTGGCCAGTATGGCAAAACCGCATGTGTACAAAAAACACACAAAAAATTAGCCAGGCGTGGTGGCACATTCCTGTAATCTTAGTTACTTAGGAGGCTGAGGCAGGAAAATTGCTGGAACCCGGGAGGCAGAGGTTGCAGTGAGCCGAAATCAGACCACTGTACTCCAGCCCTGGGCGACAGAGCAAGACTCTGTCTTAAAAAAAAAAAGAAAAAAACAGAAATCATTAGACAGCTCTATCTCCATCAAAGTATATACTTAATTGGGTTGCTAATACTCTGACACCTGCAAGGTTGTTTTTAAAAATTAGAAAGGTGAGGAGAGAATAAAAAACGAAGCTAACATTTTAAAATACACGCTGTATTTCAGAAACCCTATAAGACACTTCACATATTATCTCTTTTAAACATATATAAACCAGTATATCTCATTGTATTTTTGCAGCAATCGTGTGAAATAGAGGATATTATATTCCAACTTATTATATCATGTGTTATGTGGCAAAAATCAGCTTCAGAAGACATAATTAAGTTTGGATTTTTTTCTTTGGAAGAGTTCAAATATATTTCAAAGACACAATTCTGATATGTAATGTATACTATTTTGAAAAATAATTGAGATATATTTGTCTGGCATTATTATTGAATGAAATTGACCAATTTGTAAATTTTTTTGTAATTTTATAGATATACAAGTTATTATTGCCTTAAGACTTCAGAAAAATTTGTGTTACATTGATGATTATAGCTTAACAGTCTTGTCACTGTTTCCTGTAATATAACTGCAGAGAAGTATCTTCAAGGCATTAATAATGCCACAATGAGATAAGATGAAATTGCAATGCGTAAATTATTCCTTAGATTGAATGTTCAAGTTTTCTGGCTCTCAGTGGAATTTCCTGAGTTTATCTTTAGAATTTATTTTCTTTTTAAATTTGTAAACTTTACTTTCTTCCCCATTTGCTTATGAAATTTTCAAAAGAATAGTACAACATGTTCTTTTACCATTATATATAATGTCTTATAATATTTGAGTGGATTGTTACATTGCTTGCTACAATCAACTCAGGAAAGATCGACAGTGCAGAAGAATAGAGGTAACTGAGAAGAAAAATAGTCTTTCGAAAAGTGAAGGGAGATGGAAACATGAGAGCCAGTAGAACTAATTTATGATAGGTAACATTTTTCATTGTAACAGATGAAAAAAAAAAAAGAAATGATAGATGCAGATGCTGTTGTTACTGATGCAGATGCTGTTGTTAATCTTGTAATGATGATGATGATGATGATAATGATGATGATTGATGTTGTTGAGGGTGGCCTGGAAATGTAAAAGTTACATGCAGGATTTAGTAAAGCAAAGGATGTTCATATGCAGACATAATGAGGCGAGTACACACACACAACATAGACTAGACAGCAGACCCGCTGTCTTTCTAGTTTTGAAATGTAGTACCTTATGAAAGTTTTGCTCTGTGAGACATAGCTTCATCCTTCTAACAAATTCACCTTTAATTTCCTAAGCTGCATTGAGTGGGTTCTGTACTTGAAATCAAATGATCCATGCGTGAGACACTTGGGAAACCACTCAATTCAGAGTATACTGTACTCTCTTTTAGCATGTATTGCTTGGCCAATACCCATAGTCATTTTTATTTTTCTTAGTGAGAGAGTCTAGTTCCCAGCCTATATTAGCCTACCCTGTCCTGGTATAGGTTACCATTAAGGACACTCTTATTTTTAGACCTAGACACTCAGAAGTTTTACTTCACTGTAGAATTAATAGGAACCAGAAGGTTGGTATGGTTTCCAGTAAAAGTAACAACCTAATAATAGAAGTATATGTCCAGAATAAGGGAAGTGTTATCATTAGCATATTGCTTTCTAATCAGACTACAAGGGTGGAGCAACCAGAAATGGTGTGTCTTCCCTAAATGTAAGCACCAAACAAGATTTTTTCCCTTGTTCTGTACTGTTTTCTCTTGTTCTCTACTGCCCGGAGCATTGGTGCTCAATAAATATTCATTGACTGACTGAAAGCCATGTTGTAAGAAAAAACTTGTCATGACTGGAACTGTCTCACTTGGAAATTTGGACAAGAATGGTAGAGAAGAGATTTCTGTCTTTAAGTATCAGAAAGGGAACTTACTCCCATTAGCCCAAAAGGGCAGAATTATAAACTAGAATACTCGATTTTTAATTTCCTGTCATCTTCCCACACTCAAGAGTACCTAATAATGTTCTTTGTCTCATTAGGGACCTGAATCTTTACACTAAGCCTGTAAAACTACATCCGAATGTAGGCTGCCACTCTGTGCCTATGAAGTGTCACTTTGAAATAAAACTAATGAGAAAAATAAATAGATCTTCCTCAGAAAAATATTGCTCTAATAGTCCACTGTATCCTGCAGCATTTCTTCCCCAATAGTGAAGCCTGGCAGTTTTAACTTTAATTATGTTCATCCTGCCTACATGAACCCAAGATGGATATTTAGTCAAGTTGATTATCTGGTGCACACCTGCTAACATAATTATGGCTAGAATAGGATGTTTTGCTCATCCTCTAAACTAAAAATAGCTAAACCAAGTGTAGAATTCTTCTTTCAACAGGCAATCTGAGGTCTTTGGGGGTACTTTGAGAATAAGTTAGTCAAGCACTACCTTAATTTAAGAATCTTTTTTTTTCTTCTGTGTTAGGTCAGTGATTCTGTGGGATGTCTGTAGAGCCTAGAAATCTACAATTTTAACAGACACTCAGGGTGTAGTAGGTAGGTGGTAGACAATGCCTTAAGCGAAAGGACAATAGAGCTGGGTACTGGATATTTATTTATTAGAATTGAGCATTTTCATGTGAGTTAAAAATCTTTTATGGTTAATTATGCTTGACAGAAAAGCCAGTGAAATGTTTCATTGACATTTATAAGTTTATCCTTTAATGTTATAATATACCAAAATGTCACATTATTCAAAATCTACTTCTGTGCAAACAAATTATTTTAAGCTTCCCTGCCATGCAACTGTTGATGCATATCTCCTATGTGTTTCTTCAATAACAGCCACAATATCCTTGATATTTGCCTCACAGAGTCAAACCCCATTGGCCAAAACCCTCAGCCTTAAAAGTTAGGAGTTATTTATGCAGCCATTCAAGCAAGAAATAAAAGACATGCAGAAATATTAATCTTGCTATAACTGCAATAGGTTTTTATCTTTTTATTCTTGGATCCCCAGTCTCCTCCTCTCTAATAATGGGTGCCCTTGAAGTAACTAGGCCATATTCTTTTCTTTGTGTTCTTAACATGTTCTCTTAATTGCATTCTTTCTGTCTCTACCTCCCTTCATTTTGTGAGCTCCAATTTTTGTACCTTCAAATAACACAATTTAGAAAACTTCAGCTTTAAAAAAAATGAGTGATTCCCTTTGTCATTCTCTAATTACCTTAAACTGCAAAATATGTGTTTATAAATGAATGTACGTTCCATTCTGAAGAACTGAAAAGAGCTATTTCATAAGTCTACAATGAAGCAAAATAACTACGTAGAGAGAAAAGCTGGATCCAGGTGCAAAGTAAAAGGACTTGGCAGATTGTAAGATCAAGATCAGGCCTGAGGTTCAATTGGTTTCTCAAGTCACCCGCTTGGCCCTCTTCCAAGTCTTTCCTTCTCTTTCCTTTCCTTTTTGTCCTACTGCTCTAAAGCTTTTTAATAAACTTCCACTCCTGCTCTGAAAGTTGCCTTGGTCGTTCCTTCTGTCCTATGGTCCTCAGTCGAATTCTTTCTTCGAGGAGGCAAAAAAAAAAAAAAAAAAGATTAGGCTGAGTCAGAAGACAGAAGGCAGTGCACTAAAGGAGCCACTGGAATTAATTATTAGGTTACTTTTACTGGAAACCATAACAACCTTCTGGTTCCTATTAATTCTATACTGAAATTAATCTTCCGAGTGTCCCAGTTTAAAAATTAGAGTGTCCTCAATGGTAACCTATACCAGGACAGGAAGGGAGCCACTGGAAAATAGATGGAATGTTGTGACATTCGAAGTAACCTGAAGAGTACAGTAGGCCTATCAGCTCAAGAGAGTTAGAAATTGGTAAGATCTTGTCTTAGTAGCTCAAGAGAATGAGGATAAAGATTTCTTTTCCTCCGTCTCATGGACCAGAGAAGAAAATAAAACAAATAAAAAAAAAGAGGAAATACTGAGGAATATCTGTAAAGGAAACATGATTGTTGTTTTTATCCATGGTTGCCATGGCATTTAAGCAAATGATACTCTTCTACTCTTCCAACTTCTGGACAATTATTGTGGTCTCTACAGTGAGGAAACTGTGACTCAGGGGAAGTTAGGCAATTCATCCAGGATCACATAGCTACTACATTAAATTTCAATATTTAAATCCAAAATGCATGTTTATTTCTTTTTGCCAAAGAGAGAACTAGAATCACAAATTCACAGGACTTGAAGAAAGAAACTGCATATTGAGAAATACATAAACTTCATTATCTCAGATTCAGTGATCATTCAATATTACTTGAACAGGGTTAACCACTCTCAATGGTACCACAGGTTCTAAGGAAATAGCAGTGGATTAAATCGGCAGATAAATAATTGCCAATGAATACAATGTGTCTGTAATTTGCTTACCCAAATCTGATGGCATTTTTATTTGCTTATACCCCAGTAAAGTAGCTGGGGTCCAATGTACCTGCCTGAGGAAGAAAATAGGAGAGAATAGAAATGGAAATAAGAAGACTTGGAAATAGAGCCAAAAATCAAACTTCCCCTTTGTCTGCGATGATTGATAGCAACAAAAGGAACTATTGACAACAAGGAGACTTGGGATATCAGAAAGAAAAAAAAAAGTCCCTTCATTGCTCCATTACACCGAGATGAGAAAGGTCTTTTTATTTGTCTTATTTTTTACCAGAGACTTTATTTGGACCAGTTCAAGGTTCACTGCAATGTTGAGCAGAAGGTACGGAGATTTCCCAGCCCCACTACCCACACACAGACATAGCCTCTCACATCATCAACATCCCCCACAGAGTGGTATATTTGTTATGATTGTACCTATACTAACACATCATTATCAACCAGAGTCCATAGTTTACATTAAGGTTCACTTGTGGTATTGTGCATTCTATGGGTTTGGACAAATTTTAATGACATGTACCTACTGTTATGGTATTGATATTATTTGGCTCTGTGTCCCCACCCAAATCCCATGTCAAATTGCTATCTCTAGTGTTGGAGGAGGGTCCTGGTGGGAGGTGACTGAGTCATGGGAGTGGACTTCCCCCTTGCTGTTCTCATGATAGAATAGAGTCTCATGAGATCTGGTTGTTTGAAAGTGCATAGCATTTCCCCCTTCTCTCTCTTTCTCTCTTCCTCCTGCACCCACCATGTAAGACTTCATGTCTTCCCCTTCATCTTCCATCATGATTGTAAGTTTCTTGAGGCCTCCCCAGCCATGCGTCCTGTACCGCCGGTGGAACTGTGAGCCAATGAAACCTCTTTCTTTATAAATTATGCAGTCTCAGGTAGTTCATTATAGCATTGTGAGAACAGACTAATACAGGTATCACACAGAGCAATTTCACTGCCCTAAAAATCCTCTGAGTTCTGCCCATTCATCCTTCCTGCCCTCTTCCTGCCCCAGACCTCGGGAAACTACTGATATTTTTACTGTCTTTATGGTTTTGCCTTCTCCAGAACGTCGTATATTTGGAATAATACAATATGTAGCCTTTTCAGATTGGCTTCTCTGACTTAGTAATAAGCATTTGTTTCTGCCATGTCTTTTCATGGCTTCATAGCTCATTTAGTTTTAGCTCTGAATAATATTGAATTACCTGGATTTACCACAGTTTATCCACTTGCCTACTAAAGTATATTTTGGTTATTTCCAAGTTTGGTCAATTATAAATAAAGCTACTATAAACATTTATATGCAAGTTTTTGTGTGGACATAAGTTATCAGCTGCTGTGGATCAATACTAAAGAACAATTGTTGGGTTGTATGGTCAGTATGTTTAGTTTGTTAAGAAGCTGACAAACTGTCTTCCAAAGTGGCTGTACAGTGTTGCATTCCCACCAGCAACATATAAAAGTCTGCGTTCTCTTCAGCATTTGGTGTTTTCAGTGTTCTGGATTTTGGCCATGGGTGTGTAGTAGTATCTCATTTGCTAATAGGTATGCAGTGATATTTCATTATTGTTTTTGTTCACATTTCTCTGATGACATGGATGATAATGTGGAGCATCTTTTCATGTGCTCATTAACCATCTGCATATCTTTTTTGATGAAGTGTCTATTAAGGTCTTTGGCCAATTTTAAAAATTGGGTTGCTTCTTTACTTGTTGAGTTTTAACAGTTTTTTGTATATTTTGAAAAACAGTTCTTTATCAGATGTGTCTTTTAAAGATATTTTCTCTCAGTGATTTGTCTTTTTATTTTCTTGAGAGTATCTTTCATAAAGTAAGAAATTTTAATATTAATGGTGTCTAACTTAGCAGTTCTTTCGTGGATCATGCTTTTGATGTTGTATATAAAATCTCACCACCAAACCCAAGATCATTTACAAATCCTCCCATTATTTTCTAGGAGTTTTATAGTTTTGTGTTTTACATTTTGGTTTCTGATCCACTT